>NC_090444.1:692105512-694505512 GCF_031143425.1 Pleurodeles waltl
TGAGATTCTGCAACATCTAAGGCGCGTATTGCGCATTGTTGTGGGATTCGCTGATATTGGCTATAAATTTAATTTTAAGAAATCAAAGATTGCCTTCCTCAGCATCATTTTCCTGGGATATGAGTTATCGAGTGAGGGCAAGAGCCTAGCACCACATTTTTGGGAGAAATGTGCTTTACTGCAGCCTCCTAATACGGTTCGGAAGCTCCAGTCATTGTTGGGGTTTCTGAATTTTGGCAGAACTTACATTCCTGACTATGCTATGCGTATAAAACCCTTATACGAACTGATTCGCCCGAATTTTTCGAGTAGATTTTGGACAATTGAGCATACACACATCCTGCGAGAGTTACAGGATGATCTCTTAGCAGTTAAACGCTTACACACACGGGACAATAAGACACATTTAGTCATCAGGGTGATACCTGGGGCTGTTGGGTTTACGTATGTCACCTTTAATGAGGGTGAGACAGTCCCGATAGCATACAAGTCCCACTTGTATTCTGCTGCAGAACAGCGATTTGCACAGACTGAGAAAATACTAACTGCAGTACAGATGGCTGTGATCAAACAAAGACCGCTTGCCCAGGGCCAACGCATCATTGTCGTTTCCCCGATTCCGGCCTTAGAGGCTGTTACAAAAGCGAGTGTTCCTAATTCCAAAGCTTTACACCCGCGATGGATACAATGGGCTACGTCTTTGACAGCCACTGATGTAGATTACATATTTGACCCTAAACTGCATACTCAAGAATTTCTTCAATATGAAATAGAGTACCCAGTTCCTGCTGGCACGTTGCCTATTGACCAATATCAAGTGGTCATGTATACCGATGGCTCTGCGCAACCAGCGGTTGGGACTAAACAACAGTATTCTGCTGCATGTGCGGTGGTGAGTGGAACTATGGAAGGGGAAGTGTTCTGCCCCCGACATACTTATACTAAAACCTTGGGAGATTGCACGGCGCAGCTGGCTGAGCTCAAAGCTCTTTTGTTAGCGTTGGAGCACGCGGATCTGGCGATTTTGACCTTGCTGGTCTGTGACTCCTACTACTGTGTTCAGTCTTTCAATGAATATCTGCACTATTGGAAGTTGAATAGGTTCAGGGATTCTAAAGGCAACACCATTAAACATAAATTGTTGTGGGGTAAGGTTGCGGATCTGAAAGAAACGCTTCCTAAGGTCCATGTTGTGCATACACTTGGACACCAGCGCGTTGGAATACACGTTGCTGGGAATACTTTGGCTGATGAAGCAGCAAAGTCGGCGGTGGCTGTCGCCACTGTAGCCGCAGTGACTCGTTCGAGTTCCAAACCAGACACAGAGATTTCGGCTGCCATAAAAGCTACGGCTGATGGCACGCCATTTCCTAAAGGGTTTCCTTCTAAATATAGTTACTGCTTGAGTAGTGCGCTACATGCTGTTGTTACAATTCCAGGCATTGGTGTACGTGAACTACCCAATAAAATTGAGAGACCTCGATTAATTTCTGCAGCACATGAAGGGGTGGCGTCTGCACATGCTGGTGTGGCTGCCACGATTTCACTTTTACAGGTTCGTTACTGGTGGCCTGGTCTCTATAAAGAGACAAAGCAATATGTCCTTTGTTGTGACATTTGTCAACAGATTAAGGCTTCGTCGGCTAGACGCCCGCAGCAGACGCCCCTTCTGATTTCAAATAAACCTTTACAGTGTGTGTACTTGGATCATTGTGGTCCGCTGACACCAGATAGTGCATACAAATATATTTTGGATGCTGTAGATTCGTGCTCCAGATTTGTGTGGGTCTGGCCTCAACGCTTGGCTGACGCTCGGACTGTTATTAAAGATTTGCGCATCTTTGTCGATACATTTGCAGTTGCAGCTTTTCATTCGGACCAGGGCCCTGCTTTTGCCTCGAAGGCATTCAGGGACACCATGGCTTCGTTGGGGGTCCAGCTCCAATTCTCGTCTCCATTTCATCCCGATGGAAATTCTGTTGTGGAGCGTTTAAATCGTGATTTAAAGCAATCCTTAACGGCCAGGGTTATAGGTACGGGTCGTAGTTGGCTAGCCCACCTGTATGGAGTACAGAGAGCACTTAATAATTTGCCTAGAGGGTCACTGGGGGGTCGTACTTCATATGAGTGCCTGTTTGGAACACAAATGTATGTTCCTGATCTAGATGGTCCTGGTGTGGAGGCGGCAGATACGCCCTTTGACATAAATGATCGTGTCACTGTTTTGCAGGATTTACAACATTTCCGTGAAGATAACTCTTCTGCAAGTGCTGCTTCCACAGGAATTAAGGATGAGCCAGTAACACCTACTGGTTTGGATACCCAGGATTGGGGATCTAGTGCGTGAAAAGGTCGCAGTAAAGAAAGAATTTGGTCCTTCTTATCGAGCACCTGTCCCTGTGTTAGGGGTGAGCGGCACGAGAACTGTGATTTTACCGCCGCTGCAAGGGGCCAAAGGAAATCGCTTTGTTTCCATTGATAATGTCAAGTTACAACATGTGGCCGATTCTGCACAGCAGACCAAGAGGGACACCCAGTAGTTCCGGCATCCCTCTCACTACTGGGGAAGAAGTCCCGCTGCAGGTGATTTACACTGACGCTGTTTCCTCTCCGAGCTTGGGGAGGGTGGAAAATGATCTTACGATTATTCCACAGACAACGATTAATATGGAATCTTTTGATCAAGTTGCTGTACGTTGTACTGATGTTTCTGAACATGTGGTTTATAGCGTGCCAAGGAGAGTGCCTCCATCTGCTTCTTTGTTCACAATTGCACCTTTTGCAAGAACTGCCTCTGGCTGCTTCAACGACGCTGATGAAGCAGTGTCCAGCTCTTCGTCATCGATGTCTTCTGTCCGAGGTCCACGTCAGCTGCTGAGTTGGCTTAAACGCACATATTTTGTTTTTCCTTGGAACTATTTGTGGCTTTTTATGGCTGTAATGACTCTTTTTTTATGGTTGGGATTTGTAGTTACTTTTTTTCTAGTAATACATGGTCATTTTCTTCCTGTTTGATCAGACATTGAGCACGTGGAGACGGTGTTGAGACCACATTTTTCGTCTCATATGGTTCGAAGAGACTTGTCCAATGTGAACATTTCTGCAATACCGATTCCGGATGGGATTGTATGGGATAAAGTAATGTTTGATATATATGGTCCCACTGAAATGATTCAAATACCGTATGTCCTCAAGTTATCACTGAATGATATTGTTATTCCAGGCGTTATTTCTGATGATTGGGATGTGAAGACAGTAGATTCTATGCTAACAGATTTGCAATATTATACTGTCTATGACGATGATGATGCTTACCTATTTAGAGATAATAATGGTGACATGTTTTGCTACAACTATTATGGACACCACTTTATTCATAAAGCTAGTAGCCCTAAGACCATATTTAATTATGTGCAATGGGAACATTGCTCGACTCCTCCACAAGGGAGTTCGAAAACGTATTATGATAAATTTGCATATTTTTCTGGGCATAATCAACGGGATGCTAAATCTTACTATTTTAAAGTTACACCGTATTCTAATAAGCAACTGTTATTGACCGATACTAAATTATTGTATTCAAATTTGTTTGTATCTAAACTTTCGGTCGAGGGGTATGAATACTGGTTTAAAACTGTTGACTTGAAAAGTGTTTGGGGTACAAAACATTGGCAGATGCGAGGCAGGGATACATTATTTAGAGCATGTCTTATCCCTGTGCAGATGATTTTCCTCAATGACACAGTACAACAGACTAGCTGTTTGGGCTTGGCGACAATTAGAGAGTTGAATTTACCTAGTATCCCTGTCCCTTCCAAATTAAAAAATTGGCAGGACTATGTGAATGCTACTTTTAGTGAATTTACGCATTGGGTCCAGAATGGTACGCTTAACTCTTCATCGTTACATCCGGGCGGTTATTGTGGCCTGTAGACACTAATCAGTGTCATCAACGTTTTGTCACCTCTTCAGGGGGGTTCAGGACTAGTAGGGCAGACCCTCGTTACATTTCACCAGAACATGCTGATATTATAACTACGTACAGCGTGGGGAAGCTTTGTCAACAATGGTTGAAGTACTCCACGCTGGATGCAGTTAAGTCACATCTCAAGTTACTGTCTAATAGTACTGATTTACAAGATTTTTTGTCAGGTCCCAAGGTACCACGGAGGAAAAGGTTTTTATATGAAGTTTATAATGAGATTTGGAAACTTTCACAACAGGAGGCTGCAGCCCGGTTGAGGCAGATTGATCAGGATAATCTGCTACAGACTTTGTCTGTTGTTGATAATGGCATGCATACCCTTTTTGACCGTGTTTACACGATTGACAGCATTGTTTCCTCTGCTATTGACATTATTAAATCAGACATGTCTTCTTTATATCATGGGCAGAGTCAGACACGGTCCATCATACAGCTGGGTTGGACTCTACAGACCTTGAAGGCGGGTCGCGTTCCATGGCAGCACGTTCATGCCAAGGAGATCTTTATCTCCTTTAATTTAACTCGTCAACAACAGTTAATGGCGAAAAAGGAAGCGACGTATGTTATGTTGAATATTGAGAAATTGGAGAAACTGCCTTTTACGGTGGCTGAGATTCCGTCAGCTGAGTGGTTGATTCATGGGGTTATTAATTTGCCTATCTCCACTCTGCAATTTACTTCTTGTTTGAAGCACATTCCGGTGGGTAGATATGAACTATTGGGAGACAGTTACATACACAAGGTGTGGGAGCTTCCCTTTCAATACAGATGTGTTAATGGTTTGAGGGAGGTTTTTCTTAGCGGTAGCGAATGCGAAGCTTCTGTCAGCCATTCCATGGTTTGTAAACAGCTGTCCTTGCACGGAGCGTGCAACGCTTCGATTGCTAACTTAGCTTGTTATTTGAAGGGTGTTCCAATCCCGGTTATTAAAAACACTTTCCAGGTGCTTTCTAACGGCAGTTACATTGTTCTTAACAGCGAACGCTGCTGTGGCATGTGTGCCGGAATAGTTTACGTTGTCAACAAGGCCGTTACGTGCTGCGGGAATGTGTTGTTTCCCCCCACTCAAATTAGGGAGGTAGCGGACATCTGGCCTCATATTGCTACTTCCAAGGTTGATTTCGACAAGTTGATTCGGCTGAAAGCTTTATTGTTTCAAAAGCATGTGGCCCTTACATCTGCTAGCGAGACCTACGCACTTCAGGTGGCAAGGTCATCAGCGGAGATACAGTCCCTTTTGAATACTAACTTTCCAAGTCACTTCAGTGAACTTGTGGGGCGTATATTTAATGCATCCAGCACTGCTGGTATTGCTCATTTTTTCAAAGCCGTTGGTGTTGGTTTCGCTCACACCTTCTCTTCCATATTCGGTTTGATACCTTCGGCTATTCACTCTATTTTCGGAAGCATTTTTGGGGGTTTCCCGATTACTTTGGCTTTATTGGCTGGAGTCTTGCTATTGTTGCTATTTTTTCGTAATGGCTGTCCCGCCACAACGAGATCCTATATTGCTGCTCCCGTCAGCGCAGCTGTGTCGTGAACGCATGATGCAGCGTTTTGGAGCTACACTCCTGGGCCATTTGGAGTGTGACTGGTCTCTGTCATTTAGACCGGTTTTGGATTGGTGCAACCCGTGTTTCGGTGCCTTTGGTGCTCGTTTGAACATGCACTGGCTTTCTGTCTCTCACTGCAGTGCCCTCCAGTGGTCGATCCTGATCTGTTGATGTTCCCGATTAGGGCTCATTCCCAGACTTGTGCACTACGGTTGCGTTTGCTTCGTGAGGCGGTTTATGAGATTCCCTTCCTGGAGGAAGATGGTATTGTCTCTTTCATTTGCTCTGCACGGGGTCCCGCCCTGAATGGTTTTGGGGCTTTGGAACACACCTGCTCCATGGTACTTTGTGGCGTGGATCTTCCGGTATTAACATATATCGAAGTGGAGGAGCTCCTACGTTCTGTTGCTTCTGTCTGACAATTGGATTTTTTTTCATAGGCGAAATTGACACTATATTGAATTTGGCTTTGGTCACATGTTTCCTGAATTTAGGACTTTTTGTCTTCTTGCCTTGTCGAAATATATTGTTTATGTTTAGGGCATGTTTTTATGTTATTGGAACCACTTGCTACCGACAAGGGGAGGATGTAGTGTGGTTAGTTTTAAGTATAAATTGCGCATTAGCTTCAGGCTTTAGGCCTTTGTGCGCTTTGCCCTGAATGTGTTTTATTCATTAGCTGACAGCTTAGAGCCTCTATGCACTTTGCTCTAAATGCTTTTTTATTACGCTTCATACTGTTATTTTAAAAAATAGCCAGTTCTACGGTGTTGTTTTTTATTCATATCACACTGTTTTGCCTACTTCAGCTGGAGTTCTTCATAACATATTCACTCTGTACTTCAGTCAAGGATACAGTCTGGTACATTGCCGATAGACGTGGTAGAAGTTTAGTCTTTAGGGTTCGTAGAAAGTATACATTCTTACGTAGGGACGTTTCTTAGAACACCGGCGTGTTAATTATAAAAACACTTCCTAGTCCTAGTACACGAGAGGGGGAGATTCCGACCAGGGAACCACAACTAGACGCCGACTGCCTCATTGCAGATGCTGAACCAGATCACAGGCCTTTGCTCAGGTATGAGGGCTTATGTCTCCCCAGTGATTCGGAAAGGCAAGATAGAAGCTTAACATGCTGTGCTCTAAATAGAACAAGCAGAGGGAGAGTAGAAACTGTTAAGCAATATGATAGCTTTGTTCCTATGTTTTACTCTCCTGGTGACTATTTCAATCCTACTATGTTGTATTGTTGTGGTTATTGCGGCTCACGCCTTATTATCTAAAATACAGTTGTTTTATTAAAACATTAGATAAAACTTATACTGTCTTTTGTCATTTGTATATGAGACCATATTGTAAATGAGAGAGTTGGTTTGGATCTGAGTGACCACGACTTCCCTGAGAAGTTCCAAAGATGTCATGCGCTCGGCTGCCCAATCATCTCTTCCCCGTGGGAGAAATGAGGCACTGCTAGTTAGCCGGAGCAAAAACCGGATTTAGGGTGACAGAATTCTTTACACGTGGGTCAGACTCAGTCCCCCACACCGTTATCGATCCTGCTGCCTAGAAATCCAGTAGTCTCATTTAGGATAATGAGAGCCCACGCGACAAACGAAGTGGCAATGCCTCGATTATATTGATTACAATGAGTCCTGCTCTTCTTGGTCCCATTTCTAAATAGCTGAGGACTGGGATAAGAAACAAAGGGGTAGTTCCCAGGTTAGTTACTGGTAAAAGTCATTGCAGGAAGTGGCAATGGTTGTAGTGGAAGGTAGCACTATGTAAGAAGCACATGAGAATAAGGACTTTTAAGAGCTGCAATCAATGCGTCAGTGAGATCCTTTGCATCTCATTGTAAGACAGGGGTCATGGTGCTGCCTCCCTTCTGGTGCAAACATATCACAGCGATGCCCAGTCTTCATGTTGGTAAATAATAATTATAGTAAGTGCAGAGGTTTACTTTGGTGCCCAGTGATGCCAAATGCCATGGTTGCAAAACACCAAAGCTGCCATGGTCTTGATTCCACCTCAAGCCTCTTTCTTCCTCGACCTGCACTTCCTGCCTCTTCACCTCGTCCTTATAGGTTCTTTTTTACCCCCTCATTTCTTCCCTTTTTACTTGTTTCCTTTATTTTGCAGTTTTATATAGTGTGAACTGGACCCGAGGGTATTAGAGCGATTTACACGACCACCAGTTAGTTACATTACACAAGGTGACACTTTTTTTAGGCAAGGGGACATTAAGTGATTTTCCCAGATTCACAGGATGTTGAGCCCATGCGCAGTTTAGAACCATTTTCTCTAGTTCCAAGGTTGGGAGCTCAGACCATTATGCCACATCCTCACTCCCCAGTTCTTTTTCTCGTTTATACCTTTCTTTCCACTGCTCTGGGTCTAAGCCTGATGATGAACAAAAAGCCCTTGCCCAGATATGAGTGCTGGTGCCAGCCACCTGCAATCAGCCGTACAAATTAAGCACTGGTCTGGTGATGCCTCAGTGCTCTGCCCTAGTCACAAGGAGCTAAAAGTAATATGGCGATGGGCATACCTTTTTCACTGAGGCTTTGTTTCTGAATATGGAGCAAAGGACCTGGTCTGTGGCCACACTTGTCCATCCCGGGGATTATTCCTCTGTCATTCTTTAAACTGTACTTGGTGCTTCCTTCCACAACTTTGAAGAAAGCGCACATTCTCTTCAGCGAGGAGGCGCTGCACTTGCACTGGAGTCCCATCTACTGTCCAACATTGGTGAGCCAGGGCCTGACCTGCTGCAGAATTTACAGATGTCTAAAAGAGATAGGTGGACATCCACTGAAGACAGATGAGCTACCTACATAATCAGTGGCAATCATGATATTCTGGCGTGGCTCTAGCTCTTGTGGACCGATGCTGGACACACACTGCTGACTAGAGGGCATATTCCAGTCTTAATATACTCATTGGGGAAATGGCGAGATATTGCAAACAAATAATAATTTATCCTGGTGATTCATTTACCTACTCTGTAGAATGTGAGTGCTAAAAAGCAAAGGTTCTCTTATTGGATGGATTGCTCTTCAGCTGCACCCAAGGAGATCATTTAGGGGTCACCAGAGGTTGCGGCTGCGACCCCTGGCTTGCTCCTTGCAACCCCTTGCACTGCATTTCAGACCCTTGGCCTCAGAGGTGGCAAAATCAGTATCTGGAACTGGAACAACGGGGCAGCTCACCTTTATGGAATTCGATTGTGGCTCAGATATCTGTCTTTTTTAATTGTTTTTATTACAGTAATAGTGAATTGTAATATTTATCATGATTATAATATAAAACGGAGTCCAGTTAGCCTGAATGTGGCCCTTTCGGATAGGTAAGGTAAGTAACAAATGGTTTGTGTGCGTGTGTGCACGTGGTGACCGCACATTTATGTGAGTAAGAGTGTATTTGTGACCGTGTATGCACGCGTAAGCATATGTGTGTGTGCACGCGTAAGCATATGTGTGTGTGTGTGTGTGTCTGTGTGAGTTAACGTTGGTGAATTGACGTTCATCTGCACGACGTGGATATTTAAACCGGGGCCTCAATCGAATTATTTTTTCTAATGTTCTCTTCTTGGAGAACATTAGCTTTAAAAATGTAAGGATGTTGCCCTATACAGGACATTAAATGTTCGCATTCAGCAGTGGTTTAATGCAACCTGAATAAGCAGGATTATAGGAAATGCATGACTTAACGAGAAGCACCTGATATCACCGGGTCTGCAGAGTAATAATTGCTAAGAGCTGTTTGCTTTAACTCGGTTATTAATGAATAAAAACTGAATATATATGTTTTTGCTTTGCAGAAGCCAGCAAACATCCTGGTCATGGGAGAAGGTCCGGAAAGAGGACGAGTTAAAATAGGTAAATATGGAGGGTATTCTTTGAAACATGGTGACAGTGCCATCACCTTATGATTTTACCATCTGAGCTCCTGGTTTATATCAAGAATAATTTATTATCTAAATAATTAAATAGCAACAACAAATATCTATTTTTTTTTTAGTTGTAGTTACCAGTATTGCTGATAATAACTGACTTTAAATAAAATTCAGCTTGACCTGAATTTTACAGCATATATTCTGTAAAATCTTCAGTCCCCTCAAGACAACTAATGTCCAACAAAATTCCACCTTCCGAGATAAGGCAGTCCTGGAGACTACAGGGAGTGCAGAATTATTAGGCAAGTTGTATTTTTGAGGATTAATTTTATTATTGAACAACAACCATGTTCTCAATGAACCCAAAAAACTCATTAATATCAAAGCTGAATATTTTTGGAAGTAGTTTTTAGTTTGTTTTTAGTTTTAGCTATGTTAGGGGGATATCTGTGTGTGCAGGTGACTATTACTGTGCATAATTATTAGGCAACTTAACAAAAAACAAATATATACCCATTTCAATTATTTATTATTACCAGTGAAACCAATATAACATCTCAACATTCACAAATATACATGTCTGACATTCAAAAACAAAACAAAAACAAATCAGTGACCAATATAGCCACCTTTCTTTGCAAGGACACTCAAAAGCCTGCCATCCATGGATTCTGTCAGTGTTTTGATCTGTTCACCATCAACATTGCGTGCAGCAGCAACCACAGCCTCCCAGACACAGTTCAGAGAGGTGTACTGTTTTCCCTCCTTGTAAATCTCACATTTGATGATGGACCACAGGTTCTCAATGGGGTTCAGATCAGGTGAACAAGGAGGCCATGTCATTAGATTTCCTTCTTTTATACCCTTTCTTGCCAGCCACGCTGTGGAGTACTTGGACGCGTGTGATGGAGCATTGTCCTGCATGAAAATCATGTTTTTCTTGAAGGATGCAGACTTCTTCCTGTACCACTGCTTGAAGAAGGTGTCTACCAGGAACTGGCAGTAGGACTGGGAGTTGAGCTTGACTCCATCCTCAACCCGAAAAGGCCCCACAAGCTCATCTTTGATGATACCAGCCCAAACCAGTACTCCACCTCCACCTTGCTGGCGTCTGAGTCGGACTGGAGCTCTCTGCCCTTTACCAATCCAGCCACGGGCCCATCCATCTGGCCCATCAAGACTCACTCTCATTTCATCAGTCCATAAAACCTTAGAAAATCAGTCTTGAGATATTTCTTGGCCCAGTCTTGACGTTTCAGCTTGTGTGTCTTGTTCAGTGGTGGTCGTCTTTCAGCCTTTCTTACCTTGGCCATGTCTCTGAGTATTGCACACCTTGTGCTTTTGGGCACTCCAGTGATGTTGCAGCTCTGAAATATGGCCAAACTGGTGGCAAGTGACATCGTGGCAGCTGCACGCTTGACTTTTCTCAGTTCATGGGCAGTTATTTTGCACCTTAGTTTTTCCACACGCTTCTTGCGACCCTGTTGACTATTTTGAATGAAACGCTTGATTGTTCGATGATCACGCTTCAGAAGCTTTGCAATTTTAAGAGTGCTGCATCCCTCTGCAAGATATCTCACTATTTTTTACTTTTCTGAGCCTGTCAAGTCCTTCTTTTGACCCATTTTGCCAAAGGAAAGGAAGTTGCCTAATAATTATGCACACCTGATATAGGGTGTTGATGTCATTAGACCACACCCCTTCTAATTACAGAGATGCACATCACCTAATATGCTTAATTGGTAGTAGGCTTTCGAGCCTATACAGCTTGGAGTAAGACAACATGCATAAAGAGGATGATGTGGTCAAAATACTCATTTGCCTAATAATTCTGCACTCCCTGTATACAAGGCCTTCACCATGGGCTATCTATTTCCCTCGTCACAAAGAAGTTGATTTGAGAGAAACATAGGAAAACATGCACACCAAGGATCTGTCCATTAAATGAAAGCATA
This sequence comes from Pleurodeles waltl, assembly GCF_031143425.1. Lineage (NCBI taxonomy): Eukaryota > Metazoa > Chordata > Amphibia > Caudata > Salamandridae > Pleurodeles > Pleurodeles waltl. The sequence continues at coordinate 692,116,901 of NC_090444.1, forward strand.
AAAAATAACACATTTTGAAGGTGGCATTATTGTTATTCAATGCTAGATTGCGGTGCAATCCTTCGAAGACTTAAGGATATCCATAGCCTAACTTTGGTCAGTAAAAGTCCTGAGAATCTCAAGGGTGATTCCAAGGAAGTTAGGGTAGGGTGCTGTTGGAAATCTAATAAAACCTTGATTCAAGTTTACTGGTCATATGTTGGGTGCATGTGACCTGTATATAGTGGTCGGGTTATGACTGTGAGTAGTATGGTTTGGTCTACAGTGATGTGTGCCTCCTCAAATTGGCTATTTTGCACATTCACAGCCTGCATATGTTTAGGTGCAGTGTTAGTCAGGGTTTCTTGTATGAGGCAAACATTCTGACTTCTTGGAGAGTGCATTATAAGGAAGAAACTTGCAGCATAAAACTTTTAGAATGAATATTATAGGGCCAGAGGAGGAAGGAAACTAGCAGTGAAAAAATGCATTGCCTAGATCACATTGTAGGTGTTTACTAGAGTTCAACACAACATATTTGCAAACATTTGGAACCACTGACTTGTCACTCCTGGACAACAGCACAACGGAATATATAACTACACTTGTTCGCCCCTGAGGCCTGACAAAATAATTATAATGATGCACACATTAATCAGAAAAATCCATACTGAGAGAGAAATCCACTTAATCTTGAAAAGGAGCATTTCCTTCAAATAACTTCTGATATCTGTTCCATGTCAATCCTCATCCACTCTACTCCTATGCTGGTGCCATGATCAGACAAACGGCCCTACTGCTTTCTAACTGTTGCAGCGGCTCATTCCTTTTTCTTACCTTGTCAGCCATCATATTTACCTTGACCAATGGGAATGTCAGCCAATCTTCCCCCCTCAAATGGTCTCTCTGCCCAAATTGTTTGTTTTTCCTCTATAATCTCCCTCACTCCTCGTGCCACGCTAGGCTAGTGTTGAGGAGCCAGGTAAGCCCTGCAGTACCGGCAAACAAGCAATCTCCACAGGACCCTTGTTTGTTTGATCCACGTGACCTTTAACCAAGATTGCCATACTGAAATACAGCGGTGGCTAGCCAACATGGGAAGGCAAAGGTGTAGGAAGTTGGCTCTACATATACTATCTCAAAGTGAGAGATAGTGTGCACAGAGTCCCAGGGCTCCCCTTAGAGGTTGATAGTGGCAAAATTAGATAATACTAATGCTCTATTTTGCGGTAGTGTGGTCGAGCAGTAGGCTTATCAGAGGATAGTGTTAAGCATTTGTTGTACACACGCAGGCAGTAAATGAGGAACACACAATCAAAGACTTAATTCCAGGCCAATAGTTTTTTTTTTGATAAACCATTTTTATTAGTTTTATATAGAACAATTTAAAAGCCCAACAGGTCACTGGTACAATCAGCACAGGTAAAATAATGCATCATGTAGATCCAACACGTGCCACACTGATGCGCAAATAAGAACCACTGCCCTGCTCATTAGACAGCACACACCCCCCTATGATAAAGCTAGACTCCTTGCCCCATTCCAACTCCCCCACACCTTTGTATATTTGGCTGGGCACCCCTGTGCTTCATAGACCACTTTCTCCTGCTGAGCACACCAGTCCACCCCACACCGCCACTTTACAATCGCAGGAGCCGCCTCGGCCTTCCAGTTTGTTGCAATGTCTCTTTTGGCCATCAAGCAGGCTGCCCCCACGAAGGCCAAAAGGTTTTTATATAGAAAAATATATTTTCTTAATTTATTTTTAGACCACAAGATTCAAATTTGAGGTAAGTACATAAAATGCAAGGTACTTCACACAGGTAAGTATAGAACTTTGATTTAAAACAGTAGTGCACACAGTTTTGGTTAAAATGGCAAATAGCTATTTTAAAAGTGGACATGCAAAAATCAACAGTTCCTGGGGAGGTAAGTTTTGGTTAGTTTCTCGGGTAAGTAAAACACTTACACAGTCAGTTTCCTGGGCATAGGCAGCCCACCGTTGGGGCCTCAAGGCAACCCCAAAGCCACTGCACCAGCAACACAGGGCCGGCCAGGTGCAGAGGTCAAAGGAGGGCCCAAAACACATAGGTGCCTATGGAGAACAGGGGTGCTCAGGTTCCAGTCTGCTAGCAGGTAAGTACCTTTGTCCTTGGGGAGCAGACCCAGGGGGGTTTTGTAGAGCACTGGGGAGGACACACACAAGCACACAAAACACACCCTCAGCGGCACAATGGTGGCCGGGTGCAGTGTGCAAAGTAGGTGTCGGGTTTGCTGTAGAAATCATTGGAGGGACCCGGGGGGTCACTCTGGCGATGCAGACAGGGCACAAGGGGGCTTCTCGGGCCAGCCACTGACTGGGCTAGGATGAGGGCCACCTGCTGGTCACTCCTGCACTGGTAGGTGGTTCCTCTCAGTCCTGGGGGCTGCGGGTGCAGTGCTTGGTCCAGGGTTCGGATTCCTTTGTTACCAGGTAATCGCAGTCAGGGGGACGCTGTGGGGGTGCAGGCGTCGCTGTGGGAGTGTAGGGAAGTCGACTCAGGGTGTCCATGACTTTGGAGTCGCCTGGGAGTCCTGTCTGCGGTGTTGGTTTCTCCAGACTCCTGCCAGGGGCGTTGGGTGCAGAGTGTGAAGACTCATGCTTCCGGCAGGAAGTGCGAGTCTTCCCCAAAAAGTTGCTTCTTTGTTGCAATTTTGTTGCTGTTTCTGGACAGAGCCGCTGTCCTCAGGAGGTTCTTGGGCCTTTAGGTGCAGGTCAGTCCTCTAAGTCCTCAGAGGTCGCTGGTCCCGCTGGATGCGTCGCTGTGCAGGTTCTTTGAGTCTGCAGACAGGCCAGTAGGGCTGGGGCCAAGTCAGTTGTCATCTCTGTCGTCTCTGCGGGGCTTTCAGGTCAGCAGTCCTTCTTCTTGTTATAGATTGCAGGAATCTGATTTCCTGGGTTCAAGGTCGCCCCTAAATACTAAATTTAGGGGTCTGTCTAGGTCTGGGGGGCAGCAGCCAATGGCTACTGTCCTTGAGGGTGGCTACACCCTCTTTTGCCTCCTCCCTGAGGGGAGGGGTGCACATCCCTATTCCTATTTGGGGAATCCTCTGAAACCAAGATGGAGGATTTCTAAAGGCAGGGGTCACCTCAGCTCAGGGCACCTTAGGGGCTGTCCTGACTGGTGGGTGACTCCTCCTTGTTTTTCTCATTATTTCCTCTGGACTTCCCGCCAAAAGTGGGGGCTGTGTCCGGGGGGTGGGCATCTCCACTTGCTGGGATGCCCTGGGGTGCTGTTGTCGCGTAGGCTCTCATTATTCTAATGAGACTACTGAATGTTGAGCAGCAAGATCGTCCACAGTGTGCGAGACTGAGTCTGACCCACGGTGGGTGACACCTGCCGCTCAAATCCGGGTTTTGCTCTGGCTAACTAGCAGTGCCTCATCTCTCCCGAAAGGTAGAGATGATTGGGCAGCCGAGTGCATGACATATCGTACTTCTCAGGGAAGCTGTGGTCACTCAGGTCGCTTCCGGTTCTCTCATTCACAATTTGGTCTCATATATAAATGACAAAGAAAGCAGTATAAGTTTTAAAGACTGGTTTAATAAAACAACTGCATTTTAGATAGCAAAGCGTGAGTTGCAATAAACAGAATGACACAACATAACAATATTAAAATGGTGACAATGAGAGTGAAGCATAAGAATAATGCTATCATATTGTCACTAAAGTCGATGGACTATTTTCTATCTGAATCATAATTTGAGCACAGCATGGCAAGCTCTAATCCTGCCTTTCAGGTTCCCCCGGAAGGACATCAACCCTCATACCTGAGCAAAGGCCTGTAGTCTGCGTTAGCATCTGCAGCGAAGCATTCAGCGTACAGTTGTGGTTCCCTGGCAGGAATCTCCCTCTTAACGTGTAATGGGACTAGGAAGTGTTTTTATAATAACACAGCTAATGTTCTAAGAAAATGTCCCTACGTAAGGATGTGTATTTTCTACGAATGTTGGAGACTAAACTTCTACCACGTTCACCGGCAATGTACCAAACTGTAGCCTTGACTGGAGCACAAAGTGATCAAGAATGTGTTGTTTGAGAACACAGTGCTTGGCTAAGCAAAACAGTTAGATAGAAGAAATTAAAACAAGACCGTAAAACTGGTTATTGTAAAAATAACAATGCAAAGCTGAATAAAATATATCTAGGTCAAGGTGCACAGCGGCCTAGTGTATTAAACTAACGTGCATGGAGCTATAACTAAAATGGCTATACAACACTGTAACAACAGGCATGAGCCTTTGAGGCTCACCGCCAGGTGTTACAGTTCCTGCAGTGGGAGGTGAGAAGCACCTCTACCCAGTGTAGGCTTTGTTCCTGGCCACAGAGTGACAAAGGCAATCACCCCAGGTGGCCGGAAACTCATCTGGATGTGGCAGGCTGGCAGAAACTGGTCAGCCTAACACTAGGAGTCGGTCTGGTATTGAGGGGGCATCTCTAAGATGCCCTCTGTGTGCATTTTCAACAAATCCCACAAATCCCAGTGTGGATTTATTCTGCTGAGAAGATTGATCCCAAACTTCCCAGATTTCAGTGTAGCCATTATGGAAACATGGAGTTCATGTTTGACAAACTCCCAGACCATAAACGCTTTATGGCTACTCTGCACTTACAATGTCTAAGGTTTGGCTTAGACACTGTAGGGGCATAGTACCCATGCAGCTATGCCCTCACCTGTGGCATAGTGCACCCTGCCTTAGGGCTGTAAGGTCTGCTAGAAGGGTGACTTACCTATGCCACAGGCAGTGGGATGTGGGCATGGCACTCTGAGGGAAGTGCCATGTCGACTTAGTCATTTTCTCCCCACCAGCACACACAATTTGTGAGGCAGTGTATGCACATGCGTGCTGAGTGAGGGGTCCCCAGGGTGGCATAAAACATGCTGCAGCCCTTAGAAACCTTCCCTGGCCATAGGGCCCTTGGTACCAGGGGTACCAGTTACAAGGGACTTATCTGTGTGCCAGGGCTGTGCCAATTCTGGGAACAAAAGTACAGTTTAGGGAAAGAACACTTGTGCTGGGGCCTGGTTAGCAGGATCCCAGCACACTTTCAATCATAACTAGCATCAACAAAAGGCAAAATGTTAGGGGGTAACCATGCCAAGAGAGGCATTTCCCTACAAAAGGCATCTTTGGAAAAGCACTGGGCCTCATTTTCAAGATTTTGTCTGAAATGTTTGCTGACCTTTGTCAAAAAAGCCCCTTCATATCTGCTCCCTAGAGCTTCAAGCCAGCGCCTTTACTATCAAGTGTTCAGTCAAGCAGGAGTTACCTCGCTGTGTTATCTTCAAGGAGGTGAATATATCATTGGTAAAACATATAAATAAGTTGCATAGTTGAAGGACCTTACTGTATTTTTTAAAGAACTCTCTGTTGTCACTGAATACCTTCTAGGCCTCTCCAGTTTAACTGCTGACTGGATGCTGTATCCATCTGTGTTCCCGGAAATGAACCTACTCTTGTGTCCACTGGAAGTATACCTGTTTGTATCCCTTCTCAACTGTCACCTTCAGAACGTTGTGTGCTGCTATACCCGGACCCATGAGCCCAGGATGCGTTTTTGCTGCATTGGCCAGGCCTACTGGCTTACTCTTCATCATTTCTCTCTAATTCCGATAATCCTTCTCTATATAAGTAAGCATTGTTCTCAAATTGACCTAGTTTCAGTGGCATGAACCTCCCCGGACTAGTTTTCGTTTCTCCCAAAAATAATAGGAGATTTCCCCCACTTCTCTTCTTCCTGACATTCTAAATTCTTGTCCTAAACTCAGATCATGTTCCCCCAACCTGATCTTTCTAGGTCTGCTTCACATGAGAAAATGGGAGGACACTGGGATCCTATAATATGAGAAGACTTTTGGTAGCTTACTGTAGAACTCATTGATAAACCCCCAACTCAAGGGACCAAGCGTGCCTTTATGTCAGTCTCTTGTAGGGGCACAAAATGGGTCTGGATTCTTTACTATGACAACTCTTGTAAATGTTCTCTGATTTATTCTGTAGAGGCCGAAATTACAGGAGCAGGAGCTTACTTGCCTTCTCTTGGTTCTTATGGTCTTCTGAACAACATGTCCATCGCTAAGAACCTGTCTGCCATGCTAGGATATAGGATAGCCCTTTTTTCCCCTACTCTCACATGTGGACTATCGCCTCTGTCTTCAATTGACATCCGAACTCCAGGTTTTTTGCAGATACAAGATTTTATTAAAGACAAGAAGGTCTCGGCCTTCCTGAATGTTTGGATTCCATGTTCTTTAGAAGTTTTTACCATGAAGACTGACCTGTTGTCTGCCCTTTCTCTTCTAGTTTAATGACTTGTTAGTTCTGTCTGAACTTTTGTATGACATAAAGCTTTCCTCTAGTTTCCTTGTCCATTCTGGAGTGACTGTCCTGGCTTTGTTTCTGTTTTTCTCTGTTCGATTTCCTGAGCCTCCTAGAGATTTTACCCAAAGGCTGATTCAACACTATTTGCTGAGGACTTGTGATGTGGACGTCTGTTGAGTGACAGCTTTGAAGTTTTCTAATGCTCCTTATTGTTGCTGAATGTTCCTTTATTAAGGGTGTATGCATGTATTATCTGTATTCTGGTCTTCAGTAGACACTTAGGGACTGATTTAGAACTCGGCGGATAGGTTACTCCATCACATCGGTGACGGATATACCATCCGCTAAAATCTAAATCCCATTATGTTCAGTGGGATTTAGATTTTGGCAGATGGGATATTTTACACCGTTGTGACAGAGTAATCAATCCTCCGAGTTCTAAGTCAGGGCCTTAGATTTCATTTGCACAGAGTTTCGATAATCCCTATTAACACATCCAAATCCAAATCTTAGATCTCCTGTTACTTGGTAGTGAATCAGAAGAGCACATTTAAGTGGATGTTACGCGGAATAAGATATCTGTTTATTATACTAACTCATAGTACACAGACTATGGCCCTCATTCCGAGCCTGGCGGGCGGCGGAGGCCGCCCGCCAGGCTTCCCCCCTCCGAAATACCGCTCCGCGGTCGTAAGACCGCGGAGGGTATTCCGAGTTTTCCCCTGGGCTGGCGGGCGGTCTTCACAAGACCGCCCGCCAGCCCAGGGGAAAACTCCCTTCCCACGATGACGCCGGCTCGTAATAGAGCCGGCGGAGTGGGAAGGTGCGACGGGTGCAGTTGCACCCGTCGCGTATTTCAGTGTCTGCTTTGCAGACACTGAAATACTTTTAGGGGCCCTCTTACGGGGGCCCCTGCCGTGCCCATGCCATAGGCATGGGCACGGCAGGGGCCCCCAGGGGCCCCGCGACTCCCCCTCCCGCCATCCGGTTCCCGGCGGGAGAACCGCCAGGAACTGGATGGCGGGAGGGGGAGTCGGAATCCCCATGCCGGCGCAGCATGCTGCGCCGGCTTGGAGGATTCCTTTGGGGCAGCGGGAAACCGGCGGGAGACCGCCGGTTTCCCTTCTCTGACCGCGGCTGAGCCGCCGCGGTCAGAATGCCCCGCGGGGCACCGCCGGCCTGTCGGCGGTGCCACCGCGTCCCACGGCCCTGGCGGACTTGTTCCGCCAGGGTCGTAATGACCCCCTATGTCCTGTGTACTACAGAGGCAAAGAAGGTTCTGTTGGATAAAATTTGCCATCAGCTATCAAAATTATTGGTTGATGAGGTTAATTCATACATGAAAACACATCACAGAACATGTAGACTCAAACAACACAGTTATAGGATTAAAGACATGTACATCATAGTCATTGAGTTAACAATACATCATATGATCAAATAATAAGGTGCTCCATATGCGATAAGTGAAGAAGTGCTCATGCAGTGTATCAAAGAAAAAAGAAATAACTCTAAATAGAAAAAAACAAGAACAATTCAAGGCCTGGCCACTATATCAACTTTTTCAGCCTCTCATAAATGGACTTATATCCGTCTGTTCTGAACTTCCCCAAAGTTGAGTTTCGGTACAGGCAATCTATGAAACATTGACATTTCTACCGTCCTAGGAAGTGTGTGCTTTTTATGCATCTAACAGGATCTTCATCAAGACTGGGTATGAACCAAACTGTGTGATAGAATGCAAACTAACAGGCCTCGTATGTTAAGAACTGTGTATAGTCAAGGTAATATCTTAGAAAACTCTGCAACTTACCTGATGTCAAGGAAAGGCATGTATGGCCTTTTTTTGTTCCACCATACAGGATTCCCGTGTTGTGAACATAACGGGTCGGGTCAGGAAATGGAAAAGAAAAATAAGTGAAATAGAATCAATGGGTAGTTTAGTAAAGTGTATCAAACTCTCCTATTGCATCAGAAGGTGTGCTTCTCTCTATTTAAAAACACAACTTGAATTTCTAGTCAAATAGAGGAACTCCTGAAAATAAAGGATTGAAATTTAATATCAGTGAGTATAGTATTCCCGGCATCTATGTAACAAAGGAATCCCCGTGGCCATTTACTGATTAGAATTAATTATGCACGTGGATTAGTTATATTCATTGCATCACAATCAGTATTGCTAAAAAAAGACTAAGGGCCTGATTACAACTTTGGCGGAGGGGGTTAATCCGTCCCAAATGTGACAGATATCCCGCCCGCCGTATTACGAGTCCATTATATCCTATGGAACTCGTAATACGGTGGGCGGGATAGCTGTCACATTTGGGACAGATAAACCCCCTCCGCCAAAGTTGTAATCAGGCCCTAAATAAGATAAGGACATTGGAAAAAAGAAATGAACTCAAAAATGGCATTTACACGTGGTGCTGGAGGTCTCAATACAACATACCTCATTCTTGTTGCTGCTCCAAATGGTCTTGGGTATGCTGCATGGCATCCCAAGGCTGATAGATCATAAAGTAGCACACTGACATGTGCTTGCACGCTTCCTGCTCAGAGTAAAACAGTACCTCCAAAATGGATGATGGGTGGTCAGCGGTCCATGCTTCACTAGGGGCAATGCTCTAATGTATAGTGCTACATTGTATCCAAAATACCTTAAACACAAACAAAAGTAGCAATGACACCAGTGATGATGTTCAGCTATGATTGCTGGATCCTTAGCACCTGGTGTTCACAAATACATAATATACAAATACGTAATATATATATATAATAATACAGAGTCCGAGTGTTTGAGTCATTTAAATGGATCCCCACTATCAAGTAAAATAACATGTTGAGTTTCTATGTGTTTGTGAAGTTAGTTGCAAACAGACTATGATAGCCCAATCATCTAGTACAGGAATCTGAATCAAAATGCATGTTATCTTTTGGGCAAATTGCAGCTATTACATGTAGAAAATTAGGTGGAAACAGAGCAATTAGGTGCTGTGACAGGGTTATGGTAGTAAGAAAGTTGAAGTAGTAAGAGGGAGTAGAGAGGAAGAAATGTGGAAGCAAGGACGGTCACTTGATACAGGTGAGGTCAGGATGGAGAAGTAGTGAGAGATGGGGTAGAGAAAGGTGAATTGAAAGAGGCATGAGTTAGACATAGGTGTTGTAGAAAGATTTGAGATAGAAAAGGGGAAAGGTACATAGAAATGTAGACATAGAAAGAGAGGTAAAGAGAAGGATGAGATAGACACAGAAAGGTGACTCAAGAGACGTGAGATAGAAAGATTCTTCTATAATTTTACTGCATGCAATGTAAGCCTCTGTGAAGTGGACATGTTACAAAATAAAGAAAAAAACGATTTTATGCACCATTACAAGGCATGACATTTGGCAGTTCTAATTTGTTGACCAAGCGGCATCTTTTACAGGAGAACCTCTGGACAATTGCCCATGCCTTAAAACAGCTCTTCCCACTCTGGCTCAGTATGACCAAAATAAACTTCAATGAAGAAACTTTGAGTAGAAGTTTTATGGTAGATGTATAGAAAAATAGCCAGTCAGTGCCGGTTAGCTCGCAAACATGCATAGTGTAACATGAAGATTTATTCGTGTTGTGTTGTCAATGGAAAAGAGCCCCAAAGAGAACAAGATCAGGTTCCCTACCCGGCCTACATCTCCTCTGCAAAGTGACTGCTTACTCTTAACAAACATCCACAGCATTCTAAAACAAGCTCCAAACACAGGCGCTTACAGCTAGCACATAACAGAAGCAAATCAAAAACATAAGGCCAGTAAGTCCTTAGCTAAATCAGATTTTGCTCCTGGAGGCAGTACCAAAACCGGCATCTTACAAGGGATTCGCCTCCAGGGCATCTTCATATATAGTCATTTTATTTTATTTGGCATTTTAAAGAGCAGCAGCATTTAGAATGCTGTAGGAAGTTGGCTCTGTATGTGCTATTTCAAAGTAAGGAATAGCATGCACAGAGTCCAAGGGTTCCCCTTAGAGGTAAAATAGTGGTAAAAAGAGATAATACTAATGCTCTATTTTGTGGTAGTGTGGTCGAGCAGAAGGCTTATCCAAGGAGTAGTGTTAAGCATTTGTTGTACATACACATAGACAATAAATGAGGTACACACACTCAGAGACAAATCCAGCCAATAGGTTTTGTTATAGAAAAATATCTTTTCTTAGTTTATTTTAAGAACCACAGGTTCAAATTTAACATGTAATATCTTGTTTGAAAGGTATTGCAGGTAAGTACATTAGGAACTTTGAATCATTTCAATTGCATGTATACTTTTCAAGTTATTCACAAATAGCTATTTTAAAAGTGGACACTTAGTGCAATTTTCACAGTTCCTGGGGGAGGTAAGTTTTTGTTAGTTTTACCAGGTAAGTAAGACACTTACAGGGTTCAGTTCTTGGTGCAAGGTAGCCCACCGTTGGGGGTTCAGAGCAACCCCAAAGTCACCACACCAGTAGCTCAGGGCCGGTCAGGTGCAGAGTTCAAAGTGGTGCCCAAAACACATAGGCTAGAATGGAGAGAAGGGGGTGCCCCGGTTCCGGTCTGCTTGCAGGTAAGTACCCGCGTCTTCGGAGGGCAGACCAGGGGGGTTTTGTAGGGCACCGGGGGGGACACAAGTCCACACAGAAATTTCACCCTCAGCAGCGCGGGGGCGGCCGGGTGCAGTGTAGAAACAAGCGTCGGGTTTGTAATGGAAGTCAATGGGAGATCTAGGGATCTCTTCAGCGCTGCAGGCAGGCAAGGGGGGGGTTCCTCGGGGAAACCTCCACTTGGTCAAGGGAGAGGGACTCCTGGGGGTCACTCCTCCAGTGAAAGTCCGGTCCTTCAGGTCCTGGGGGCTGCGGGTGCAGGGTCTCTCCCAGGTGTCGGGACTTAGGATTCAAAGAGTCGCGGTCAGGGGAAGCCTCGGGATTCCCTCTGCAGGCGGCGCTGTGGGGGCTCAGGGGGGACAGGTTTTTGTACTCACAGTCTTAGAGTAGTCCTGGGGTCCCTCCTGAGGTGTTGGATCGCCACCAGCCGAGTCGGAGTCGCCGGGTGCAGTGTTGCAAGTCTCACGCTTCTTGCGGGGAGCTTGCAGAGATCTTTAAAGCTGCTGGAAACAAAGTTGCAGCTTTTCTTGGAGCAGGTCCGCTGTCCTCGGGAGTTTCTTGTCTTTTCGAAGCAGGGGCAGTCCTCAGAGGATGTCGAGGTCGCTGGTCCCTTTGGAAGGCGTCGCTGGAGCAGGATCTTTGGAAGGCAGGAGACAGGCCGGTGAGTTTCTGGAGCCAAGGCAGTTGTCGTCTTCTGGTCTTCCTCTGCAGGGGTTTTCAGCTAGGCAGTCCTTCTTCTTGTAGTTGCAGGAATCTCATTTTCTAGGGTTCAGGGGAGCCCTTAAATACTAAATTTAAGGGCGTGTTTAGGTCTGGGGGGTTAGTAGCCAATGGCTACTAGCCCTGAGGGTGGGTACACCCTCTTTGTGCCTCCTCCCAAGGGGAGGGGGTCACAATCCTAACCCTATTGGGGGAATCCTCCATCTGCAAGATGGAGGATTTCTAAAAGTCAGAGTCACCTCAGCTCAGGACACCTTAGGGGCTGTCCTGACTGGCCAGTGACTCCTCCTTGTTTTTCTCATTATTTTCTCCGGCCTTGCCGCCAAAAGTGGGGCCTGGTCGGAGGGGGCGGGCAACTCCACTAGCTGGAGTGTCCTGCTGGGTTGGCACAAAGGAGGTGAGCCTTTGAGGCTCACCGCCAGGTGTGACAATTCCTGCCTGGGAGAGGTGTTAGCATCTCCACCCAGTGCAGGCTTTGTTACTGGCCTCAGAGTGACAAAGGCACTCTCCCCATGGGGCCAGCAACATGTCTCGGTTTGTGGCAGGCTGCTAAAACTAGTCAGCCTACACAGATAGTCGGTTAAGTTTCAGGGGGCACCTCTAAGGTGCCCTCTGTGGTGTATTTTACAATAAAATGCACACTGGCATCAGTGTGCATTTATTGTGCTGAGAAGTTTGATACCAAACTTCCCAGTTTTCAGTGTAGCCATTATGGTGCTGTGGAGTTCGTGTTTGACAAACTCCCAGACCATATACTCTTATGGCTACCCTGCACTTACAATGTCTAAGGTTTTGTTTAGACACTGTAGGGGTACCATGCTCATGCACTGGTACCCTCACCTATGGTATAGTGCACCCTGCCTTAGGGCTGTAAGGCCTGCTAGAGGGGTGTCTTACCTATACTGCATAGGCAGTGAGAGGCTGGCATGGCACCCTGAGGGGAGTGCCATGTCGACTTACTCGTTTTGTCCTCACTAGCACACACAAGCTGGCAAGCAGTGTGTCTGTGCTGAGTGAGAGGTCTCCAGGGTGGCATAAGACATGCTGCAGCCCTTAGAGACCTTCCTTGGCATCAGGGCCCTTGGTACTAGAAGTACCAGTTACAAGGGACTTATCTGGATGCCAGGGTCTGCCAATTGTGGATACAAAAGTACAGGTTAGGGAAAGAACACTGGTGCTGGGGCCTGGTTAGCAGGCCTCAGCACACTTTCAATTGTAAACATAGCATCAGCAAAGGCAAAAAGTCAGGGGGCAACCATGCCAAGGAGGCATTTCCTTACACAACCCCCCCCCAAACGAAAGAGGATGAGACTAACCTTTCCCAAGAGAGTCTTCATTTTCTAAGTGGAAGAACCTGGAAAGGCCATCTGCATTGGCATGGGCAGTCCCAGGTCTGTGTTCCACTATAAAGTCCATTCCCTGTAGGGAGATGGACCACCTCAACAGTTTAGGATTTTCACCTTTCATTTGCATCAGCCATTTGAGAGGTCTGTGGTCAGTTTGAACTAGGAAGTGAGTCCCAAAGAGGTATGGTCTCAGCTTCTTCAGGGACCAAACCACAGCAAAGGCCTCCCTCTCAATGGCACTCCAACGCTGCTCCCTGGGGAGTAACCTCCTGCTAATGAAAGCAACAGGCTGGTCAAGGCCATCATCATTTGTTTGGGACAAAACTGCCCCTATCCCATGTTCAGAGGCATCAGTCTGCACAATGAACTGCTTAGAATAATCTGGAGCTTTGAGAACTGGTGCTGAGCACATTGCCTGTTTCAGGGTGTCAAAGGCCTGTTGGCATTCCACAGTCCAGTTTACTTTCTTGGGCATTTTCTTGGAGGTGAGTTCAGTGAGGGCTGTCACAATGGATCCATATCCCTTCACAAACCTCCTGTAATACCCAGTCAAGCCAAGGAATGCCCTGACTTGAGTCTGGGTTTTTGGAGCTACCCAGTCCAGAATAGTCTGGATCTTGGGTTGGAGTGGCTGAACTTGGCCTCCACCTACCAGGTGGCCCAAGTAAACCACAGTTCCCTGCCCTATCTGGCATTTGGATGCCTTGATAGAGAGGCCTGCAGATTGCAGAGCCTTCAAAACCTTCTTCAGGTGGACCAGGTGATCCTGCCAGGTGGAGCTAAAGACAGCAATATCATCAAGATAAGCTGTGCTAAAGGACTCCAAGCCAGCAAGGACTTGATTCACCAACCTTTGGAAGGTGGCAGGGGCATTCTTTAAACCAAAGGGCATAACAGTAAACTGATAATGCCCATCAGGTGTGGAGAATGCTGTCTTTTCTTTTGCTCCAGGTGCCATTTTTATTTGCCAGTACCCTGCTGTCAAGTCAAAGGTACTTAGAAATTTGGCAGCACCTAATTTATCAATGAGCTCATCAGCTCTTGGAATTGGATGGGCATCTGTCTTGGTGACAGAGTTGAGCCCTCTGTAGTCCACACAAAACCTCATCTCCTTCTTTCCATCTTTGGTGTGAGGTTTGGGGACTAAGACCACTGGGCTAGCCCAGGGGCTGTCAGAGCGCTCAATTACTCCCAATTCCAGCATCTTGTGGACTTCCACCTTGATGCTTTCCTTAACATGGTCAGACTGTCTAAAGATTTTGTTCTTGACAGGCATGCTGTCCCCTGTGTCCACATCATGGGTACACAGGTGTGTCTGACCAGGGGTTAAGGAGAAGAGTTCAGGAAACTGTTGTAGGACTCTCCTACAATCAGCTTGCTGTTGGCCAGAGAGGGTGTCTGAGTAGATCACTCCATCTACTGTACCATCTTTTGGGTCTGATGACAGAAGATCAGGGAGAGGTTCACTCTCTGCCTCCTGATCCTCATCTGTTACCATCAACAGATTGACATCAGCCCTGTCGTGGAAGAGCTTAAGGCGGTTTACATGGATCACCCTCTTGGGGCTCCTGCTTGTGCCCAGGTCCACCAAGTAGGTGACCTGACTCTTCCTCTCTAGTACTGGGTAAGGGCCACTCCATTTGTCCTGGAGTGCCCTGGGAGCCACAGGCTCCAGAACCCAGACTTTCTGCCCTGGTTGGAACTCAACCAGTGCAGCCTTTTGGTCATACCAAAACTTCTGGAGCTGTTGGCTGGCCTCAAGGTTTTTGGTTGCCTTTTCCATGTACTCTGCCATTCTAGAGCGAAGGCCAAGTACATAGTCCACTATGTCCTGTTTAGGCTCATGGAGAGGTCTCTCCCAGCCTTCTTTAACAAGGGCAAGTGGTCCCCTTACAGGATGACCAAACAGAAGTTCAAAGGGTGAGAATCCTACTCCCTTCTGTGGCACCTCTCTGTAAGCGAAAAGCAGGCATGGCAAGAGGACATCCCATCTCCTTTTGAGTTTTTCTGGGAGCCCCATGATCATGCCCTTTAATGTCTTGTTGAATCTCTCAACTAAGCCATTAGTTTGTGGATGGTATGGGGTAGTGAATTTATAAGTCACCCCACACTCATTCCACATGTGCTTTAGGTATGCTGACATGAAGTTGGTACCTCTGTCAGACACCACCTCCTTAGGGAAACCCACTCTGGTAAAGATACCAATGAGGGCCTTGGCTACTGCAGGGGCAGTAGTCGACCTAAGGGGAATAGCTTCAGGATACCTGGTAGCATGATCCACTACTACCAGGATATACATATTTCCTGAGGCTGTGGGAGGTTCTAGTGGACCAACTATGTCCACACCCACTCTTTCAAAGGGAACCCCCACCACTGGAAGTGGAATGAGGGGGGCCTTTGGATGTCCACCTGTCTTACCACTGGCTTGACAGGTGGGGCAGGAGAGGCAAAACTCCTTAACCATGTTGGACATATTGGGCCAGTAGAAGTGGTTGACTAACCTCTCCCACGTCTTGGTTTGTCCCAAATGTCCAGCAAGGGGAATGTCATGGGCCAATGTTAGGATGAACCTCCTGAACAGCTGAGGCACTACCACTCTCCTAGTGGCACCAGGTTTGGCGTCTCTGGCCTCAGTGTACAGGAGTCCATCTTCCCAATAGACCCTATGCGTTCCATTTTTCTTGCCTTTGGACTCTTCAGCAGCTTGCTGCCTAAGGCCTTCAAGAGAGGGACAGGTTTCTTGTCCCTTACACAGCTCCTCCCTTGAGGGTCCCCCTGGGCCTAAGAGCTCAACCTGATAAGGTTCAAGCTCCAAAGGCTCAGTTCCCTCAGAGGGCAGAACTTCTTCCTGAGAAGAGAGGTTCCCTTTCTTTTGCTGTGTTGCAGTTGGTTTCCCAACTGACTTTCCTGTTCTCTTGGTAGGCTGGGCCATTCTTCCAGACTCCAGCTCTACTTGTTCACCCTGTGCCTTGCATTGTGCTCTTGTTTTCACACACACCAGTTCAGGGATACCCAGCATTGCTGCATGGGTTTTTAGTTCTACCTCAGCCCATGCTGAGGACTCCAGGTCATTTCCAAGCAGACAGTCCACTGGGATATTTGAGGAGACCACCACCTGTTTCAGGCCATTGACCCCTCCCCATTCTAAAGTAACCATTGCCATGGGATGTACTTTTCTCTGATTGTCAGCGTTGGTGACTGTGTAAGTTTTTCCAGTCAGGTATTGGCCAGGGGAAACCAGTTTCTCTGTCACCATGGTGACACTGGCACCTGTATCCCTCAGGCCCTCTATTCTAGTCCCATTAATTAAGAGTTGCTGTCTGTATTTTTGCATGTTAGGCGGCCAGACAGCTAGTGTGGCTAAATCCACCCCACCCTCAGAAACTAGAGTAGCTTCAGTGTGGACCCTGATTTGCTCTGGGCACACTGTTGATCCCACTTGGAGACTAGCCATACCAGTGTTACCTGGATGGGAGTTTGGAGTGGAACCTTTCTTGGGACAGGCCTTGTCTCCAGTTTGGTGTCCATGCTGTTTACAGCTATGACACCAGGCCTTTTTGGGATCAAAGTTTTTACCCTTGTACCCATTGTTTTGTGAAGAGGCTCTGGGCCCACCCTCCTGTGCAGGTTTTTGGGGCCTGTAGAAGACTCTTTACTATTTTTAGTTTTGGTTGTCTCATCACCCTTCCCCTGGGGAGTCTTTGTGACCCCTTTCTTTTGGTCACCCCCTGTTGAAGTCTTGGACACCCTTGTCTTGACCCAATGGTCCGCCTTCTTTCCCAATTCTTGGGGAGAAATTGGTCCTAGGTCTACCAGATGCTGATGCAGTTTATCATTGAAACAATTACTTAACAGGTGTTCTTTCACAAATAAATTGTACAGCCCATCATAATTACTTACACCACTGCCTTGAATCCAACCATCTAGTGTCTTCACTGAGTAGTCAACAAAGTCAACCCAGGTCTGGCTCGAGGATTTTTGAGCCCCCCTGAACCTAATCCTGTACTCCTCAGTGGAGAATCCAAAGCCCTCAATCAGGGTACCCTTCATGAGGTCATAAGATTCTGCATCTTGTCCAGAGAGTGTGAGGAGTCTATCCCTACACTTTCCTGTGAACATTTCCCAAAGGAGAGCACCCCAGTGAGATCTGTTCACTTTTCTGGTTACACAAGCCCTCTCAAAAGCTGTGAACCATTTGGTGATGTCATCACCATCTTCATATTTAGTTACAATCCCTTTAGGGATTTTCAACATGTCAGGAGAATCTCTGACCCTATTTATGTTGCTGCCACCATTGATGGGTCCTAGGCCCATCTCTTGTCTTTCCCTCTCTATGGCTAGGATCTGTCTTTCCAAAGCCAATCTTTTGGCCATCCTGGCTAACTGGATGTCCTCTTCACTGGGGCTATCCTCAGTGATTTCAGAGGTGTTGGTCTCTCCTGTGAGGGAACCAGCATCTCTGACTATTATTTTTGGAGTCAGGGTTTGAGAGACCCTGTTCTCCCTAGATAGGACTGGTAGGGGGGAATTGTCCTCCAAGTCACTATCCTCTTCCTCTGAGTTGCCACCCTCAGAGGGGTTGGCCTTTTCAAACTCTGCCAAAAGCTCCTGGAGCTGTATTTTGGTAGGTTTGGGGCCCATTGTTATTTTCTTTATTTTACAGAGTGACCTTAGCTCCCTCATCTTAAGATGGAGGTAAGGTGTGGTGTCGAGTTCCACCACAGTCACATCTGTGCTAGACATTTTGCTTCTAAAAGTTGGAATACTTTTTAAGAATCTACAACTGGTTCTAGAATCTAATTCAAACTTTTACAAACTTTTAAACTCTAAAAGAAATGCTAAACAGGGACTTAACACACAAGGCCCTAGCAGGACTTTTAAGAATTTAGAAAACTTTTCAAATTGCAAAAATCAATTTCTAATGACAATTTTGGAATTTGTCGTGTGATCAGGTATTGGCTGAGTAGTCCAGCAAATGCAAAGTCTTGTACCCCACCGCTGATCCACCAATGTAGGAAGTTGGCTCTGTATGTGCTATTTCAAAGTAAGGAATAGCATGCACAGAGTCCAAGGGTTCCCCTTAGAGGTAAAATAGTGGTAAAAAGAGATAATACTAATGCTCTATTTTGTGGTAGTGTGGTCGAGCAGAAGGCTTATCCAAGGAGTAGTGTTAAGCATTTGTTGTACATACACATAGACAATAAATGAGGTACACACACTCAGAGACAAATCCAGCCAATAGGTTTTGTTATAGAAAAATATCTTTTCTTAGTTTATTTTAAGAACCACAGGTTCAAATTTAACATGTAATATCTTGTTTGAAAGGTATTGCAGGTAAGTACATTAGGAACTTTGAATCATTTCAATTGCATGTATACTTTTCAAGTTATTCACAAATAGCTATTTTAAAAGTGGACACTTAGTGCAATTTTCACAGTTCCTGGGGGAGGTAAGTTTTTGTTAGTTTTACCAGGTAAGTAAGACACTTACAGGGTTCAGTTCTTGGTGCAAGGTAGCCCACCGTTGGGGGTTCAGAGCAACCCCAAAGTCACCACACCAGTAGCTCAGGGCCGGTCAGGTGCAGAGTTCAAAGTGGTGCCCAAAACACATAGGCTAGAATGGAGAGAAGGGGGTGCCCCGGTTCCGGTCTGCTTGCAGGTAAGTACCCGCGTCTTCGGAGGGCAGACCAGGGGGGTTTTGTAGGGCACCGGGGGGGACACAAGTCCACACAGAAATTTCACCCTCAGCAGCGCGGGGGCGGCCGGGTGCAGTGTAGAAACAAGCGTCGGGTTTGTAATGGAAGTCAATGGGAGATCTAGGGATCTCTTCAGCGCTGCAGGCAGGCAAGGGGGGGGTTCCTCGGGGAAACCTCCACTTGGTCAAGGGAGAGGGACTCCTGGGGGTCACTCCTCCAGTGAAAGTCCGGTCCTTCAGGTCCTGGGGGCTGCGGGTGCAGGGTCTCTCCCAGGTGTCGGGACTTAGGATTCAAAGAGTCGCGGTCAGGGGAAGCCTCGGGATTCCCTCTGCAGGCGGCGCTGTGGGGGCTCAGGGGGGACAGGTTTTTGTACTCACAGTCTTAGAGTAGTCCTGGGGTCCCTCCTGAGGTGTTGGATCGCCACCAGCCGAGTCGGAGTCGCCGGGTGCAGTGTTGCAAGTCTCACGCTTCTTGCGGGGAGCTTGCAGGGATCTTTAAAGCTGCTGGAAACAAAGTTGCAGCTTTTCTTGGAGCAGGTCCGCTGTCCTCGGGAGTTTCTTGTCTTTTCGAAGCAGGGGCAGTCCTCAGAGGATGTCGAGGTCGCTGGTCCCTTTGGAAGGCGTCGCTGGAGCAGGATCTTTGGAAGGCAGGAGACAGGCCGGTGAGTTTCTGGAGCCAAGGCAGTTGTCGTCTTCTGGTCTTCCTCTGCAGGGGTTTTCAGCTAGGCAGTCCTTCTTCTTGTAGTTGCAGGAATCTCATTTTCTAGGGTTCAGGGGAGCCCTTAAATACTAAATTTAAGGGCGTGTTTAGGTCTGGGGGGTTAGTAGCCAATGGCTACTAGCCCTGAGGGTGGGTACACCCTCTTTGTGGCTCCTCCCAAGGGGAGGGGGTCACAATCCTAACCCTATTGGGGGAATCCTCCATCTGCAAGATGGAGGATTTCTAAAAGTCAGAGTCACCTCAGCTCAGGACACCTTAGGGGCTGTCCTGACTGGCCAGTGACTCCTCCTTGTTTTTCTCATTATTTTCTCCGGCCTTGCCGCCAAAAGTGGGGCCTGGTCGGAGGGGGCGGGCAACTCCACTAGCTGGAGTGTCCTGCTGGGTTGGCACAAAGGAGGTGAGCCTTTGAGGCTCACCGCCAGGTGTGACAATTCCTGCCTGGGAGAGGTGTTAGCATCTCCACCCAGTGCAGGCTTTGTTACTGGCCTCAGAGTGACAAAGGCACTCTCCCCATGGGGCCAGCAACATGTCTCGGTTTGTGGCAGGCTGCTAAAACTAGTCAGCCTACACAGATAGTCGGTTAAGTTTCAGGGGGCACCTCTAAGGTGCCCTCTGTGGTGTATTTTACAATAAAATGCACACTGGCATCAGTGTGCATTTATTGTGC
The DNA here is from genome assembly GCF_031143425.1 of Pleurodeles waltl. Classification (NCBI taxonomy): domain Eukaryota; kingdom Metazoa; phylum Chordata; class Amphibia; order Caudata; family Salamandridae; genus Pleurodeles; species Pleurodeles waltl. The sequence goes on from NC_090444.1 coordinate 692,137,007, forward strand.
TGAGAAGTTTGATACCAAACTTCCCAGTTTTCAGTGTAGCCATTATGGTGCTGTGGAGTTCGTGTTTGACAAACTCCCAGACCATATACTCTAATGGCTACCCTGCACTTACAATGTCTAAGGTTTTGTTTAGACACTGTAGGGGTACCATGCTCATGCACTGGTACCCTCACCTATGGTATAGTGCACCCTGCCTTAGGGCTGTAAGGCCTGCTAGAGGGGTGTCTTACCTATACTGCATAGGCAGTGAGAGGCTGGCATGGCACCCTGAGGGGAGTGCCATGTCGACTTACTCGTTTTGTCCTCACTAGCACACACAAGCTGGCAAGCAGTGTGTCTGTGCTGAGTGAGAGGTCTCCAGGGTGGCATAAGACATGCTGCAGCCCTTAGAGACCTTCCTTGGCATCAGGGCCCTTGGTACTAGAAGTACCAGTTACAAGGGACTTATCTGGATGCCAGGGTCTGCCAATTGTGGATACAAAAGTACAGGTTAGGGAAAGAACACTGGTGCTGGGGCCTGGTTAGCAGGCCTCAGCACACTTTCAATTGTAAACATAGCATCAGCAAAGGCAAAAAGTCAGGGGGCAACCATGCCAAGGAGGCATTTCCTTACAAATGCTGAGTGTTATATCAAGAAATACATGTAGTGATGCATTCTTGGACACATAAGCCTATTCTTAAGACATAAAGTATATAGTATAGGTTGTGTTCATCCAGAACTCACAGGGGACCCAGCATCACTCTAATTCCTCTCGGTCTAGATAACACCACAGTGCCACTTCTTTTACGTTTTCAATCTTCAAAGCATAATTCAGATACACTCACCCTGTAACCCAACCTGTTTGGTCCCCCTATTGGTGGCCCTGATGTTGACAGTTTAGAAGGAGTCTCCAGGTATTCCTAGATTGGGACCTGCATGGTAGAAGCATCACATATGTGTCTATTGTATCATTTCTCTATTTTGATTCTGTCACTCAATCATCTACTGTAGGTGTTATGCTTCTGCCCCAGCAGGTCACTACCTTCCTGTTTGCCAGACATTTTGCTGTATTTGAGTATTGCCTAATAGTAGCTGGTTTCTCCTTTTAGAAATCCCTGTATCAACACAAGGGGGACCAGAAAGGGAGAAGTTCCCTCATAGTAAACAAACTGTTAAATATCTGACACCAGTAGTTTGCAACCAAAGGGCATGTCCACGTAGAATGTATAGATTTAGCTGTGGATGGTGACAGCAGGAACTTTCAGGAAATGCCTCAAGCCCGAAGGACTGCAATCTCACAAGAGTATATTATAGCATGTGGAGATATCTGTAATGTAGAAGTCTGTACCTACTGTTTAAGGATACTTTTTTCATCTGAGAGCAACAGTAACACCACTGTACGTCCATCAATGGCACTCACAAATCTGCCTTGTGTTGCTGTCTAGTCAAGACCATTGGTACTTGTCTCAGGTTAGCAACTCTGCTGTGTAGTTGAGGCACTAATCTATGCTGTGCAGCAGTTGTAATTAATTTATGTGCCACCAATGCTGGGGTTTCACACTGGAATGAGAGGTAGCTTTCCTGGAATAAATGCCTGAGCCTAAGAGATAGAAAGCCATCGAATAGCACTGTCACTCAACCCCTTAATGTGTCCTAGGGAATTAAAAACAATATCTGACTAGCTTAGTTAGGCCTAAGGCCTCACTTTCAAATGAGTGTAGCAAGCCACTGTGTTAATCCAAGTCAAAGACCTCTGTATTGGCTCACCAGTCGTGCAGTTCAGTGGACAAGAGGTTGCCACATCTGCTTCCAATGCCACATGTTGGGGCCTATAATCCGCATGGTGCTACCTGCAGGCATACTGTACCTGTGCAACCCAGAAATATTGTTCAAGATTGGGAATGGAAAACCTTCACCTTTCACATGGGAAGGTTATAGTATCCCAGATTAAGCAACTTTGTTTACCAGAATGCATACAAGTATTGTCTGGAAAGTTTTGAGAAAGGATCTGGTCAAAGGTTTGTAAATTTTAACTAATAGATATAGCAACCTGGGAAGGAAGACCATCCAAGTGAGTTGTACCCTAGCAACCATGGACAACGGGAAGACATCTATCTTGTGACAGGCTCATGTATTGTAGCAACTATTGGACCATCATTGTCTCTGAGTATTACCTCAGTGTCTTGGCGGATTCTGATGTGTAAATATCACATTCTATCTACCCTCATTTATAAGAGGAAGAAGGGGGTATACCCATCAGAGCTTGTGGTAACGGGGACAGCTCAGATTCACTCCAGTTTATCTGCTACCCAGGTATTACTCCATATTCCACAAACTCCCTTATCACTGGTGCAGTATTAGGGGCTGCATATCCTATTGATGTTATACTCTATGTAATAGCATAACATCATCGGCATATCAGGATACTAAATAGCTCCTGCCCTTCTTTCAGGAGATCCTTTTCAATGTATTGTTCCCGTAGTGCACATTCCAAGGGTAAGGTAAGGTAAATAATAACAGGTAGTGCAGACATCCTTGCCTGATAACTTTAGTTATTCTCAGGGATGATGAAAAGCTGTCATTAACTCTAACTCCAGACTTTGGGCTCCAAGTAAAGAAAGGATATCCAGCGCACAGTGACCTTTCTCAGGACCAGTCTCCTCAGTATTGTAAACGTGCATGGCTGTTCCGTAGAGTCAGCATCTTTTTCTGCATTTAACTGAGGTGCCACTGCTAGGAGGTGTTGCCAAAGCAAATAGAATGTGCAGAGGTTAGCTGAGGTAGAATGATCCTTTGTAAAGCCTTGCTGCTCTAAAAGTTCTGGGTCAGGCATGAAAGCACAGTCTGGTGACCTTCACCAAGCTATGACCTTCACCAAGATTTTGGCAGCCCAGTTCATCAGGAATGGCAGTCTATAAGATGCACATATAACTAGTAAAAGAGAGATCAGCTGTAGTCACCTTTCTCTGAGTAGGGGGAAGATTCCCGGTATCCTGTGCTTCCATATACATATTTAACAGGTGGGGAGCCAGAATGTCCCAGTATTCCTTGAAAAGATTCTGACATCAGCCCATCATCACCTGTAGTCCTACCCCATCCATCAATTTGATTGGATTCCTAATTTCCGCAGTAGACAAGGATTGTGCCAGAGGCTCCCATTTGCGCACGTGCAGACAGACCATTGTGACCCTGTCAAAATATCCATCAATCACAGCTTTAGGGCCTGTTTCTTAGCAGTCTGCAGTTCGGCATAGTAGGAGGCAAAGGAGGAGAGACTCTGAGAAGTTGCCCTAAACACAGATCACCCTTTTTGTTTTTAATCTCAAGATGCTTAATGGCTGCCCAGTGCAAAATAATTAATATATCCAGCGTCTGACTTTGGCATTCACCATCTCTAAATTGTCTTGCAATAGCATATTTAATTTCTTTTTAAGCTGTCCTAGGGCCTGATTTAGAGTTTGGCGGATGGGATTACTCCATCACAAATGTGATGCTATCCCATCTGCCGTGTTAGGATTTCATTTTATCCTATGGAAATCGTAATACGGCGGATAGGCTTTCCATCTTGTTTGTGACACAGTAACCCATCCACCAAACTCTAAGTCAGGCCCTTAGTGTGTTCAGGTCATATAATCTGGTATATTCCTCTTGAACAGCAATAAGCTCATTCTTCAACCAATCGAATAGTGCAGATTGACTTTAGTTTCCTTGCTTGCTTTGAAATGCAAAAACCCCTAATGTAGGACTTCAGTGTCTCTCATATTTTGCAAGAGCTCACCACATAGACCATGTTAAGAGTAAAGTATTCAGCAGTAGTGTGCCACACTTCTTCCCCATCTAACAATGTGGCTGAGTACAGTGTTCAAGAACAGTGCCTTGTCAGCCAGCATTGAGAGGGTCATTGTTAGCTTCACCAAGTTGTGCAATAATAATCAGGGAAGGATCACCCACATCAGAGACTCAGATGCATGCTTAGCGTGACAAGTTGTGAATTTGAGATTCTGCATTGTGAACTGACAAGTAATATGTCTTTTCTTTCTGATCTGAATGTCTGTAAACATATATGTCCACAAAGCTAGTTTGGTACTTAATGCTGAGGAGGGTTTGCCGAAATGCAAAGAGCAGTCTAGTGGTGGCAGTGGATCCATCTGCTGTGGCAATAATGATGAAAGTACAGACTGCGGATCCATTTTTAGACTAGCTGCCTTGACGTCATAAAAAAAGGCTGGACAGTTGAGGACGAACTCTCGAGAGCCAGCGGCAAAATGGCTGCACATTAATGCTGCTGTGCCAGCCAGGGCCCATAATCTTCTCAAGATATTGCCATCTGCTTGTAAATCATATTGTCAGAGGGAGAATTCCTCATCCAATACTGCTGTGAGTTGGGCAGTTCTGTTTCTGGTGCTCGCTGAGGGCGGACTGCAGTGTTTGGCAGCCCACCTTGTGGGTTGCTGGTGAAATCTATTAGATTGTGCCCAGGAAGGATGCGGCTGACGCGACAGACCTAACGCAGGAGCAGCCTATGCTTGCCAGCTGCTCCTGAGGCAATGGCCCCTGGGGCATATCAGATGGTGGAATCAGGGCCTTGTGCCTTACTCTACCAAGGGGCAGCTAGGCCTAAGAAACTGAGCAGTGATGTGGCACTTGACCTCAGCCCACTGGGAGTAGCTGGTGATTGGTGACGGCCTAATCAAGAGGCAGCAGTGGTGGGCAGCGCCGCGTCACTCTGAGTGTGCTTCTCCTGGAGGAGGCCCCGCATTCTGTGCCTGCCTGCCACCATTGACACTGACTTAGTTGTGCTGTGGAGCTGCTGGAACCTGGGATCAGAGAACACACTGGCAGGACCCTGTTTGTGGCTCTTTGATCCTATGGCAACATGCTATCCTTCCTGTGCCTAACTGCCTTGGTGACTGTGAATACCCGCACTTTATTGGCCACAGAGGACCCTATGTTGACTAGAGACGCTTTTTGATTTGGATCGTACAGGTGATGCAGCACGCGGTACCTGGTGGCTGAGGTGCTATTGTACCACCAGCGAGATGTTATAGACTGTGGGGCCCTGGGTGGATGAATGTGTGCCTGCCTGGCGCTGTGCTCCCCTCGAGGCTGTGCCTGGTTGCAGCTTGTTGATGCTGCCCCAGTCCTGCCTGCTGTAAGCCAGGCCAGAGGAGCATCCTTAAGAGACTGTTCTGCCTTAGCTCATTGTCTCTGTAAGCCAACGCTGGTGATGAGGTGAGCCTGCAGAGGCTGAGTGGCTTGCTTTGCATTAGGTGCCACACATCAAAACCTGACATTATCCTACTTGTGCCTGCCCTACGGATCCCACTTTTGGTTAAACTGGAGAAGATGGATCATAGCCAGTCTCACGTCATGTTCAAGGGGAGCGAACTGCCAAGCCCTTTAGTGGTGGGCCTGCTGCTCCAGATCCGGCACCTGACTTGTCAAATGAGACTGTTCTTGCAACTACACTGCAATCCATGCAGCAGAGCATGACATCTGTTGGTGGCAAAATTGACACACGTTATGTCCACCTTGCCCATCTAGCTGCCTAGCTTGATAAACAGATGGCTCGAATCACCTCAGCGGAACAATGTACATCAGACTCAAAAGATGACTTGAAGACAGTATCTTCTAAATGTTTGAATTTGGAAAAAGTACTAGCTCTTTTACAAGCGAAGAACAAAGACCTGGAAACATGATCCCGCCGTAATAACTTACGGATCACTGTGGTCCCTGAGTCCACTAATACTGGCAGGATGAAATAGTACATCAAAATTATGCTCATCTCCTTATTTGGATGCAATAACCTGTTGAACCTGCTGGTGGTGGAGTGTGCTCATCGATCTCTTGCGGTGCTGGTGATTCTGGGGGCCCTGCTGCATCCCATTATAATGAAAGTCCTCAATTACAGGGACTGTAATGCCATCCTCCACCTAGCTAGAGAAAACACAGACCCCAACTACCAGGGTAACACTGTTGCATTCTTCCTGGACTTTACAGCTGTGGTACAAATGGCCGCAGGGAATTCCTCCCTGTGAATCGTCAGTTGCAGAAAGTCTGTATCACCTATGCAATGCTCTATTCAGCCCGCCACCTTATTGAGCACACTGGTCAGCAAAATATTTTCACAACTCCTAAGGCGGCACTGGAATATCTAAAAAAGAAAGCTTCCTAAGAAACAGGACGACACATGAGAATCTGTTATGTATGATTACGACACTGTATCATGCTATCATCTGGTGCTCTTTGTTTGTATCCGTTAATCTGTATCTTTTCTACTCCCATATCACAAGAAATATAGGGGGTCATTACGACCCTGGCGGAAGGCGGAGAACCGGCGGTAAGACCGGCAACAGGCAGGCGGTCTTTTTTTTTGTATTTATGGTCATACGCCGGTTCTCCGTTCCGCCCGCCAGTGCGGAGACGACCGCCGGGCTGGAGATCTGGGTCTCCAGCCCGGCGTCCGTCACTATACGGCCGGCGGTATTTTGACCTGGCTTACCGCCGCTGTTTTGCAGCGGTCTGAACCGCCATGAAAACCATGGCGGTAAGCACTATCAGTGCCAGGGAACTCCCCCATCCCCCACCCCGACTCCCTCCCCTACACCCTCCACCACCCCTGCCACCCCCCAAAGGTGGCAGGGCCCCCCTCCCCACCCCGACCCCCAGCATCACTTCACCCATACCCACACGACACGCACGCAGACACCACCTACATACTTTCATACTTACACGCACACACGCCGACATACATGCCTACATCCACACACACAGTCATACATGCACACCCACATTCAAACATACACGCACACATCCATACAGACATACCCACAGACATACATGCACTCATTCCCATACACACAATCCCCCGCAGGCATACACGCACTCACACACCCCCTCTACATACACACACGCACACCCCCATGCACCCACACAACACACAACACCCCACGTCCCCCTCCCCTCACGGATGATCGACTTACCTGGTCCGACGATCCTCCGGGAGGGGACGGGAGCCATGGGGGCAGCTCTGCCGACACCACACCGCCAAGGTGAATCACAGGACCTGATTCGCTGGGCAGTGTTCTGTTGGCATGGCGGTGGAGGTGGAGCAACCTCCACTTCCCCGCCTCCCGCCAGTATGGCTGTTGGCGGCTCTCCGTCGGAACAAGGACGGAGAGCAGCCAACGGTCATAATACGCCGAATGGAAGACCGCCACCACTGGCGGTCTTCAGCACGGCGGTACCTCGGCGGTCTTGCGAAAAGACCGCCGAGGTCGTAATGACCCCCATAGTATGCTGTTGCTGAGGATGTTGCCTCCATCTGTTTCAAAGTTTCCTCTGGTTTTGCTCACCTCTTCATTGTTCTGGATGGACTACTACCTGCTGCCCTGGCCACCCTACCGGATTACAGGAGGATGTGGCTGGGCCTCTGGGGCTATCCCACAGGAGCAGCCTGAGAGATATTTCCTATTGTGACTTTGCACCTTGGTTAGTTTTATTTGTCATTGTGCTTCTTTTTTTCTTTTTTTATGGTGGAGTTGTCGTTGGCATGATTGGGATGCTAATGTGGGTAGGGGGAAATCTGGGAATGTGTTGTTTGTTTAGCCATGGCATTGAAGAAATTATATAGCAAAACATACGTCTTAGACACCACCATAGTGACATGATATGGTAGGATGACATCTGCATGCCAGGGTACCTTATCTCTATGGACCTGGAATATGCAGGGCTTAAATAATCTGCATAAAACGTGACAGGTTCTGGCCTACCTCGACAGGCACATACATGTTGCTTTTTTGCAAGAAACCCATCTGATGTACAATGCCAATAACAGAGAGGGCACATGCTGGACAGCAGACAAGATAGTTTTGTCTTATTCGTCCTACTCAAGTGGTGTTATGGTTCTAATCAAAAGGGGTGTCCCCTTCCATGTTAAACACACTTTTATGGATAACGAGGAACGTTATAGGACTGTACTGGGTGGTTATTTTCGTAAATGCTTATAGGCCAAACACAGATAACCCTAGTTTTCATATGGCTCTTTGGAACCAACTCCTTACACTGACCACCACCACAATTATGTTTTGTCTTACTTGTTCTACTCAAGGGGCATTATCGTTTTAATCAAAAGAGGTGTCCCCTTCATCGTTAAACACACTTTTATGGTTGAAGAGGGGCATTATGTGATACTACAGGGTCGTTATTCTCAGTAATACCTATGGGCCGAACACAGATTACCTTAGTTTTAATTTGGCCCTTTGGAACCAACTCCTTACACCGACCACAACCATGATTATAAGGGGCAGAGCCCTAACTCATATTTAGATCCCATTTTAGACAGATCTGCTACTGCAGACTGGCCTGGAAAGCAATCTGCCGAAGTTTTTAAAGCGTGGATGGGGGACCTGTGGAGGCACACACATCCTGCAGGACGGGAGGGCACACTCACCTCGTCGGTGCACAGCTCCTGGTCCCATTTGGACTACTGACTGGTGACTGGGGACGTTTGCCTCAGGGTACGAGCGGTCGCACTTGTCTAAACCCTCTCAGATCATGCGCCTGATTGGCTCCTCTGTTGCGCCCAAACGAGTATGCTCACGGTGAATTTTAACGTGCTTACCATACACTTTAAGTATCGTCATCGAATGTAGCACACTCATGTTAAACTGCACAAGTTTGCCTTGAGCTATAATGCTGCCTGTGTGCAATGTGGTGCACTAGCAGCTGAATTTATACACCTAGCATGGTCATGCCCACTGGTACACCAATAGTGGGAGCAGGTTACTGAGGCATTATCTGGCATGATTCTGGAACCTGTTGAATGCTGCCTATAGGCAGGGCCGTAGCCAGGAGTATATGTATTTGGGGGCAGAGCCCCGAGACATGACAAGGAAGTGCTTGAGGAGACGAGGTGCTGGTCAGGTGTGATAGCTTTTGAAAAAATACTGTGATAGGTTAAAGCACACAGGCCCGTATTTATACTTTTTTTGCGCCGCATTTGCGTCGTTTTATGACGCAAAAACGGCGCAAACTTGCAAAATGCCATTGTATTTTGTAGGTTTGCGCCGTTTTGCGTCAAAAAGCGGCGCAAATGCGGCGCTAAAAAAAGTATAAATACGGGCCACAGTTTTTTTACTTGAAAGTGGCTGACAAGTGGCTTATTTTAAAGCATGTTAATCTTAAATGAACGTACTTTAAAGGCATGTACACAGCAGGATCTCAGGGTTCCCAGATAATAGGAGGGAACTCTAATGTTCTGTGCTGTGTGTATGTAACACATTTGGTCAGTAAAACTTGTCAAATGCAAAAGATTTAAAGCCATCGTTGCCGAGTTTTTGGAGGTTCCCCTGTAAAAAACGTTTATCATCAGTTGCGGCATATGGAAAATCACAAAGTACATTGGAGCATTGACACTTTAAATGCCATGCAATGTGAACACAATTTACGGGGATATAGAGGTCCTTTGAGAAAATCAGAGCTAATGACGTTTTTTCGAAATACAGTGGATCACTAGCAAAGGTGAAAGCTGGATAGAATTAAAGGGTATCTTTATAGGTCATGCATTACTACTTGAAGGAACCCAACAGTAAAACATGTTGGATGCTGTGTTTTTAAGGCAGTTTTGGAAAAATAAATAATTCATATACTTTGGTTTACTATCAGTTCTATACAGGATCTGAGGTTAATAGATAATCTATGATTTGGAATTGTTGCACATTAGTGACAACTCACGTGTATGAGCTTCATTGTATGCAATAAAACCCAATCAGCACCCACCAATGAAAACGTCTGTAAAAACCCCAGACTGACCAATAACTGCCAGTCCACAAATCTGTAGCAGTATACAGTCGGTAACTACTATTAAGATTCTGAACAAATTTGTCAATATTAAAGAATTCATGCAAATGATTTTTAAAATATATGTTTGGAAATGTAATAATTTCACCACAAACATCTGCTTTGCAGTTCATGGAAATGCACATATTCTGCTACCAAATGTAAGCTTTTCATTTTGGAAAAATAAACTACATTTCCCAAAACAAAATCTTATCAATATACAATAGAAAATTAACTTTCATCCTTAAAAAACAGATTTTTCATGTTCAAAAAATGCATGTTCGATACTCATATGTCAATGTGCGACCTTAATCAAGCATGTCCCTGTATTAATACGACGCACAGACAGATTTTACCTCTCCTGCCCATTTATCACTATCTCATGCACAAGCATTCAGGGTTTTTTACATACTCAATCGCAAAGCATCACTCTGGCAGCCAACTAGTTTCATGCCCTTCCATTAATTTCCTACTGCTCAGCAGGCCTTTTGACATGGTTACTCTGTGACTCGGTGAATTACAGTCACCGTGTGGCTTGAGCAGCAAAATGTCTGCTTGTTACAGGCCTGTCCGACACACTGCAAGTATGCCAAAAGTCATGTCACTGGCTTTGAAGTGTCATGGAGCGCTGTGCAACATGTTTTTGTGGTAGCTGTCTTTTACAGAGCAGCACTCCAAACAACACAAACCCTAAACGTGTGATAATCTGGACTGCGACTGCTGCCTCATCAGACATGCATTTTGTCTGTCGTTTTCACTACAACGGCGTGGACCGGCACAGCTAGAAGCTCAGGCATCTCAGCACAACAATCAGGTAAATCATGATGAGGCACATGGAATTATTTATTTTAATTTTAATATATTAATAGAATAATAAGTTGTTGTGTTCATTTTTGTAAAGTCCCTGATTACTGCTGAAGTAGTGTGTTGAAAATATGTATGGAAAATATATATTGCTACCCTTCAATAGGTGCTCCTTTTATCAATATGGGAAGGGTAAATGGTTGAGAGGACCTGGTTAATCGAGACTGTGACCAGATTGTTAAACACAGGTTTCTGTAGTAGATATGTCCGGGGACTGAGTTACCAGACCACCAGATCAGCAAGCCCCTTTAAATATGAATAATTCTTAAAGAGTTAGCAGGCACAGAGAATCTGCACCTACATTATATGACACAAACCAGCAGGGGCGGCACATCTATTAAGGCACTGGGACTCCGCATCTCTCCCCACAATCTGCCATCTCTTATATATACATTTGCCATCAGTCATTTTGCTATTTTAAGGAGAGTCAGTCCTTGGCCTGACTCTTGCTTTAAGAGGTCAGTCAGCAAGCCAAGTACAAGTGTGCACTTGTGTCATTCTATGAATGACATCGTGCCACAGGGCTTACCTTCGAACAGCCCCATTCTGGAAACAAGGTACACACCAGAGAAAATGGCACCTGGAAGCCATCACATTGTTGTTCTCATATAATACAGTCCGGGTGCTTCATTGTGCAGCCCAGACCAAGGGGAGGAGGCCTGTGACACCTAGATCCGACCCTCTCCAGTTCAACGTAGAGCAGGCACATGCATGCGTGATGTGACCCTTCTGCCCGGATAGTCCTTATCTTGCTTCCTGGGCTCTCACTGCACTTTCAGTTAAGGTAGTACTAAAATGCCAGGGAATATTCAGCACATAAAACAGTCTTTCCAAACTGATGTGCACTGTGCATCTGTAGCAGCAATCAGTGCTTCAAAACAAAAGCTACGCTGCTCATCACACGAAAGATCAAATCTTTGGAATTTTGTAAACCTCATGGGAATGTCAAGACTCTTTCCCAATTTGCTTTTTTGTTCCACAGATGCATTATGAAGAGAGGAGATGGATCCAGAGTGCGCTCTAACAAAGGAATAGAGTCCACATTTCCCCCGTCTATCCAATAATATCATTTGGCAGTCCCCCTTCATTGCTCTAGTTCCTTATGAGCCTCACACCACTGTAAGCATTCACTAGTCATCACTGCTAACCTGTAATAATAACTTACATTTTAAATAGCTGCTGGTACCACGGTTTAAGACTTCCTAATGGTTTTAGGTGACAGGTATTAGTAATACTCATTATAAAGGTCACAATAGTGACCTGTAAACAATAGAAGACTGAGATTGCCCAGAGGGATTCAAACTCATGAACATTTTTAGAAAACTCCTAGTGTCTTAATCGGTACCTCTTTAAGGAAAGGATAAGCACAAAATTGTCTGCCTAAGAGATATTTGCTCACACATGAATTATTTAAAAAATGCCACAGACTCTGTCCCCACTGAATGCTGGATTCATGCCACTCTACTTGTTGTTCTGCATCCATTTCCCATTCATTTGCGTCTCCCTTTTGTCCTCTTTCATTCACACTTCTAGCGCTTACTTTCTTTGCCTTCCAGCCCTGGAGTGCTTCTCAGCTCTTTGGCACATGAGTCCCTCTCTGGTTTGGGTTACCTCCTGTCACTGCCTCTCTTAATAATTAATTTAAAAATTCAAATTGGACTCCCAAACGTCCAAAGGCATGAAGTAATGCCTCACAGACAGCAGGCGTTTTTCAGAAACTGCTCTGTTTCCAGAATAAAGGAAGAAACACTCTCCTAAGGTTGTGGAGGCGAAAACAAAGCAAAGCACACAGGAAATCCCCATGGTGAGGACAAATGTTAGTACAACCATGGCACTCACACTCAGAAGCTTTAACGCATTTGAAGGGTTTTGGGGACAGCGTTAAGCGAGCCCAGGCCCTACGGGAGGTTGTGGGTTATTCGGAGTACCACCAGGAAAATCTGGGACTAAAAGGTACATTTTTCTAATATTTTTTCCCTTTAGAATGCCATTACTGCTCTACAGCAGGATTAGGCAGTAGGTAACCTAGATGAATGACCATGCCACACGGCCATGGTAATGGCGGGCTGTGTGCTGTAGAAATTCTACTAACATAACACATGGGTCAATCAGGAAAAATGTGCGACCATACACACTAGGTGCATAGGTATTCCGCTGGGAATCAGCTACTGAAATTCAGTAGAAAATCATAAAACATGAGCACTATTGTTCTATTATAAAAAAAAAAAAGTGGCTACTAGCTAGAACGGAATTGAGTTAGCAAGGAGTTTCTTTTTTCAGTAATTATTGATCTGTTTTGCAGAATACAGATTACCAGCAGGTCATAGGGACAGAACTACACTTTTCTCCCATGACATGACATGACAGCCCTAAAACTCAAACCGGGTTGATTGGAATCAGGGTGTCCACAAACAAGATTAGATACCTATTTTGGGAAGGGTTTTGAAATCACTTATTATTCCTTTACCAGAGGTATTTATTTTGTTAAAAAATAAAGGCAGGGGACACAGAGAGTTTCTTAGTAAACGGCTGCCGGTGCTGCGAAATGTCAGGGTTGCTGTATACTAAGGCTGCACACTCTTGATTTCACCTCAAACCTCTTTCTTCCAACACCATAGATTTTGTCTCTTTACCTTACTCTTGCAAGTTCTTTTTCATCCCTGTTTTCTCCCTTTGGTTTGTTTTCCTGTCTTTGTCTTCATGCTGTATATTCCCTTTTCTGATTTTCTCTTTCTTGCTGTGAGTTAAATTCTGATGATGAGAACAAGTCCAGGTCCCGAAAAAATAATAGAGGTAGTGCCAGCTTCCCTGTGTGACACATGCAAACAGCAGAATAATGAAAATTGGCTAGTTTGCCATGCTTGCTAGCAGGTTAAATCAAAGGAAGTTTCAAGAGAGTTGTTGTGTGAAGGATAGAGCAGGTACTAGCCGAACACAAATGGGCCCAGAGGAGGAAAACAGTAAAGCGTTATTTCATGCTCTGCTACTCTCCATCTCACATGGGCTGGCTGTGGGTAGCAGTTTCTGGGTAATTTTACTCTCTTTATGGTGGTTTCTGATGTGGTCCAGACATATTGGTTAGTGAAGTCGATCGAGCTCCAGTCTCAGATGGATTAAAATGCAAGCACGAAGACCAGGCTTTTTGAATCAATGCTGGGGAGGTTGTGATCAGAATCCATGAGCAGCCTGAATGCAGACCCTCATATATCTCCCGCTGCTGGTCTAGATGGTTAACAGGCAGAGCAGGAAGGCGTGTGACTGCCACTGGTAGACTAAGCTTACTGCACTAATGGAACAGAGTGCAGAGTCCCAGGATGAGGGCTGCCAACAGCATGAGGGACCATGGGTAGGTGACACTGGCAGGTCTGTTGGTGGAAGACCATGGCACAGCCAAGCTTCAGGACTGAGTCTGTAGGAACTGGCAAGCAATGGTGTATGTTAAAACTGTGGAGCTAAGACATTAGCTATGGCACCACCATAGTTCACTGTGCAACATGAGGACCATTGAGGCAGAACAGAAGCTGTGGATGTGTAAGAGAGGCACATATGGAGCCAAAGGCATCAGTAAATTACATGCACAAGTATGTCTCCAGGGTGAGCAAAAGTGGCGTCTTTGGTGGTGAGTGATAGCAGTCGGCATAGACAGAATCAACCAGGAGCTTACCAGACCTACCCCTTATCCTTAGCACTCAGTCTCCACCTCACTTCCTTCTCAATCTTTTCCTGTCTAAATGATACCCCTTCCACACATTGAGCTACTCACTGATGTGACGCACATTACATAATGCCATGGTCTGATCACAATGCAGCCTCCAGTAGAAGCAGGCAATGTTGGACTGAGAGCTGAAAGCCGCTCTGACAAAAACTGTGATACCAGCCCCCCACTCACAGAGGGAGTGAACTCAGCAAGTGGCCTCAGTGCTTTCTATTATATTATAGTTATATATATATATATATACATATATATATATATATATATATATATATATATATATATATATATATATATATATATATATATGGGATTTCCCTTCTACGCAGTGTGGAGATAAATATAATTCCAGAATTGGACCGAGCAAGTGAGCATAGCAAGCAAGCCTGATTTTCAGTACAGGTTATGAGGATATTTCCCCCCGGACAGTTTTGAAAATGTAAGTTAAACAGGAGTTTTGTCAACGCTATTCTTACATGAAGTTGTACAAAATAGAAGGTTGGCATGGTTACCCAGTTTATAGGTACTCAACTTACTGACCTTATAAAGATGGAAGTATGAATTGGCATACAAGACTGCAGCGTTTAACTTGGGGGGTTTGAAAAGATGTCAGAGCTTATTGTACAAGCAGTTCCACATTCAGCTAAACTGTTTATATGATGAGTGTCAAGACTGCAACATATGTTGCATCAGCGGAATTTTTCGAAGTTCTACCATCCTTTAGTTTTAGCACAGCAATAGTATAGGCGATGTTTCTTCAGTACACCGGTCCCAGCAAGAAACAAATCATGCTTTTTTTTTTACTAAAGTTTACCTACAAATTTCTGTCAGTAAACATAAGAGTAGCAATTTTCTGAAAGAAAATCTTTGACAAAAACTGTGTTATAGTGTTGACGTGATGCACCAGCAATACAGTTTAATTAAATATGGAGACACTGGAAAAATAGAACTATACAAAACATCACTGAGTTGTTTACTGCGCACTTCTGGAAGAAATAAATGTTTTTATTCAGCTCTTACAAGAAAAATATTTTCGTTTTTGTGTCCTTGCAGCAAACAATGTTTAAACCCATTAAGGTTTACGACAACAGGAACACGCAAATTATGTACTCAGGGCATTCACCTTGCTCTTTGAGACAGTCAGAACTTACAAACTAATGTAAAGTTGTTTATACCTAGCGTGCTGCTTCATTTAGCATGGGGAGCGTCTGAATATTTTGCGTTTCAATCTGATGCAGGACTGCTTGAATCAACATAATAACTCTAAGGACCTCTGGGTGGGTAAAATAAAATACACATGTTTACCTGTGTTTGGGGACATCTCACCTGCGCCCACTAGAAGGCCTGCTCTACTCACTAAGTCAACCAAAAGGAAAAATACTCACTGTCTCTTTTGTCCCAGAGAGGTCTCTGCCGGCCTGTCCATGAGGCCTGGATTTTAGGCACAAGACAGACAGCAGCACACGCCGTTATGTTGCAGTTCATTGAATTCAGGTTCGTTGCTGTCAAGGTTTCCTCCCAGGTTCGCCGAGGCCATTCCTTACGTGGTACTCAGCCCACATTTTCAGTCGGTAGGCAGACAAGGGGTGCTTATAGCAGACTTTGCTGCTTATAATAAACATGCTTTGAGTGTGCAGCTTAAGCAACTAAAGAAGTAGAGAAATGACATGCTTTTAAAATGCTGTAGTGGCCGGTTCTGATGAACACAGAACCCCTCTTCAACTTTTTAATTGCTTCTAGCAGATAATCTGTGGGTGCTGCGAGGTGATTGGAACTGGCCACAAATTCACCATTTTTAATAGTTGTTCCTGTTTAATAAATGAAACAAGAGGAATCCTGACAGTTTAGTGGGGCCACGTAGAAAAAAGAGGGGGCTAGCCCCTCTAAGCCACCCCCCCTTTGTTGCTACAGCCCTGCCCACATGTATGTCTTCTTGGACTGGTTAAAAATTTGCAACCCACAATACATAGACTTCTGATTGTAGCATTATGGTCAGCAAAAAGACAAGTTGCGTTTTGTTGAGGCAAACATGTAGTGCGTACGAAACGTAGGCCCTAATTACAACCCTGGAGGTTGGTGCAAAAGTGGCAGTAATACTGCCAACAGGCTGGTGGTAATTACTTCCAAATTATGACCATGGCGGAAAGATCTCAGATAGACAGCCACTTTACCACACCGACTGCCAGGGCAGAAACAACAGGCACCAAGGTGGTAGCCGTCTACAGCCACGCGGAAGTCAGTGTTACGCCCACCGTATTAAGACATCCCAATCTGCCACCTTTTCCGGGGCTGTACCAACGACATCAAAAGCCTGGCGGAAACAGAGCTCAGAAGTGAAAGGACTCACCATTGGAGACACAGGGAACAACCACTCCGCCATGGAGCTCGAGCTGCATGTCTTCCCCATTCTCTTCTACGTGCTGCTCCACCACAAACACAAACAACGGCAAAGACAACGACAGTGAGTACAGCCGCCTAGTACACAAGGGAGGGGGGGACGAAAAAGAGAGACACAAACACATGCACAACACCCCCCGAACACCATGCACACAACCAGATGCACAAGAAAACAAGTTATTCCCCCTAAATCAGCTGAATAATGCAAGGACAAAATGAATGTACTAAAGTGAGTGTAAGAAGATAAACACAGTATAAAAATAAATTGTACAGTTCAAGGGTCACTGCCCAGTCCTCATTTTTCGTGGCCCACATGGCCACAGGCCAAAGTCCAGGGCCCAATTGTCACCTGCATCAACATGGAGAGAACACTGCAGGGGCATCAGTTGGTAAATAGGCAGGCACCTCAGGGGCTGTGGGATGACGGGAGCAACTCAGCCGGGAGATGGAACATCACTGATTCTGGAGCCCGCAGCATGCCTTGTGCTTGATCCTGGGTAGTGCAAGGTCACAGTCTCTCAAGTGGGTGACTTGCCCACTGGTTCTGGAGGTGGCCTCGTGCCCTGTGCTCTTTGTCCTGAGCAGGCTGGGGTTGGTGGGTGTCTTACCCATTAGTTCTGGAGGGGGCATTGTGCCCTGTGCTCTTGATCCTGGGGAGGCTGGGGTTGGTGGGAGTCTTACCCACTGGTTCTGGGGGGGGGGGCATCGTGCCCTGTGCTCTTGATCCTGGAGAGGCTGGGGTTGGTGGGTGTCTTACCCACTGGTTCTGAAGGGGGCATCGTGCCCTGTGCTCTTGATCCTGGGAAGTGCAAGGTCACAGTCTCTGAAGTGGGTGACTTGCCCACTGGTTCTGGAGGGGGAATCAAGCCCTGTGCTCTTGGATCCTGGGCAGGCTGGGGTTGGTGGGAGTCTTACCCACTGGTTCTGGAGGGGGCATTGTGCCCTGTGCTCTTGATCCTGGGCAGGCTGGGGTTGGTGGGTGTCTTACCCACTGGTTCTGGAGGGGGCATTTTGCCCTGTGCTCTTGATCCTGGGCAGGCTGGGGTTGGTGGGTGTCTTACCCACTGGTTCTGGAGGGGGCTTCCTGCCCTGTGCTCTTGGTCCTGGGGAGGCTGGGGTTGGTGGGAGTCTTACCCGCTGGTTCTGGAGGGGGCATCGTGCCCTGTGCTCTTGATCCTGGGGTGTGCAAGGTCACAGTCTCTCAGGTGGGTGTCATACCCACACGATTTGCCGGGGGCAGGCCGCACAGCAGTCCATGGAGGCAGGACTACATACCGTCCGCCTGCGATGATCGCTGCTCAGTGGTGGAAGTGCTGCTGCAGCTGCTGGTAGGCGGAGGCTCCAGCCCATCCCTTGCAGCCTCGGATGGCTGCCTACTGGTGGTGGTGGTGCTGCTGCTGCTAGTGGGGGGAAGCTCCAGCCCATCCCCTGCAGCCTCGGATGGCTGCACAACCATGGTTGGTGGTGGAGGCTCCGTCAGAGTCCCTGCCCAGGCCCCTTTCCCTTCCTGCATGCTGGTGCTGGTTCCTTGGCTTCTTGCTCTTCCTGGCAGCAGCTGGGGCAGGCTCCTTGCTTTTCCTGGCAGCAACTTGGGCAGGTTCCTTACTCTTGAGGCTGCCTGGTGCTGGCTCCTTCATCCTCAGGACATGTGCCCTGGATCCTTTCCCACCACGAGTGGGTGTGGTGACTGCTGGGCCCATGGACTGGGTGGCTGAGGTGCTTGGCTGGGTTTTTGACACACTTGCCAGATGTTCAGTACAGGGGGGGAGGGGTTGGGAAGAGGTCAATGGTGGATAGGAAAAGCTTTTTAGGGACATTGGGGCGGGAAGAGGGAGAAGGTTTGTGAGTGGAGGAGGAGGGAGTGGTTGTTGGAGGTTTCTGTCTGCAGATTTTGGGTGCAGGTGCATGGGCTGGATGCTGTTGTGAGGTGGATGGCTGTTGGGTGTCTGAGTGCATGCGTTTGTGTACTTTAGGAGGGGGGACACACACAGTGGGAGAGGACACAGGGGACGTGTGCATGGCTGTTGTGGAGGTGTCTGCCAGTGAAGTGTGTGTTATGTGAGGTGTGGTGGTGATGCTGGTAGTGGGTGAGGATGTAGTGCATGCAGGTGTG
Source organism: Pleurodeles waltl (assembly GCF_031143425.1). Classification (NCBI taxonomy): domain Eukaryota; kingdom Metazoa; phylum Chordata; class Amphibia; order Caudata; family Salamandridae; genus Pleurodeles; species Pleurodeles waltl. The sequence continues at coordinate 692,155,913 of NC_090444.1, forward strand.
AGTGTAGACAGAACTGGGAGGGAGGTGGAGGAGGAGGAGGAGGGGGAGACAGTGGAAATTGTGGATGTTGATAAGTCTGCATCGGGATGGTGTTTGTGTGAGTGCCTGTGTGATGATGTGTGGTGCTTGTGTTTGCCTGTGCCACTCTTGTGTGTTGTCTTGTGTGCATGCTCATCTGCCTGTGTGCTTGGGATAGGTTGGGGTCGAGAGGAATGGGATTGGGAAGAGGAGGTTGGAGGGGGAAGGGTAGAAACAGGGGCAGTGACTGCCATCAGAGAGGAGGCCAGAACCTGGATTAATCTACATTGGGCCGCCAAGCCAGTGTGAATGCCCTCCAGGAATGCATTCGTCTGTTGCATTTGGGCAGCCAGCCCCCGGATGGCATTCACAATGGTTGACTGCCCTACGGAGATGGATCTAAGGAGGTCAATAGCCTTCTCACTCAGGGCAGCAGGGCTAAATGGGGCAGGGCCTGAGGTGCGTGGGGCAAAGGAGATGCCCACCCTCCTGGGTGAGCAGGCACGGACAATTCACTGAGGGGCTGCTGGGAGGGCGGTGCTGGTACGGGGGTGGCGTTTGTAGCTGGGGTATTCACAGAGGTGTCCGCCATCACCAGGGAGCTTCCATCGGAGCAGGTATCTGAGTCAGAACGGTCCCCTCCAGTGTCCGCTGTGGTGCTCCCCCACCCTCTGTCCCCCTGCTGCCCTCACTGTTGGTGGACTCTGCCTCCTGGGTCCTGTGGGATGCAGCTCTCTCCGTCGCCGGTGCCTCTGCTCCTCCGCCAGATGATGCTAATGCACATCTGGACAGTGTGACAAAACAAAAAGTGGGGTGAAGAGACAAAGGATACACAGGGTCAATGGCTGCACCAACACCACAGTTGGCATACACAGCACACTCACACACAGGGTACAGGCCTAAGCACTATGTATTGCACTACCAGTGATAGCCAACAAGTCATGGGGAGGGACACACACCGCCAAATCTAGCACACCTGGGACCCACGGAGCCTTGACCAGTAGTGGATGCCTATGACCTAGGTAACAGGATTATCCCTTCTGGACCCTTGCTACCAGGGGACCTATGCTGCAATGTCAGGCCTGGCCTAGGGGCACCCACTGACACATATCCCCCACCCGGATACCACCCTACCATGCGTAATTTATAATGATGGGCACTGTACTCACCCCTTTGTGGCTGCTGTGATACCCTCAAGCGCCCATCCAGCTCTCGATAGGCCACCGCCAGTATGCGGGCCATCAGGGGGGTCAGAGTTCGACGGGCACCCATTCCTCATTGGGAGGCCATCCCCAACTGGGCCTCCGCTGTCTTCTGTGCCCAGCGTCTCAGGTCCTCCCACTGTTTCCAACAGTGGGTGCTCCACCTGCCATAGACCCCCAGGGTCTGCACTTCCATGGCAATGGCACGCCATATACCCTTCTTTTGATGGGCGCTGACCCGCAGAGGGAATACACACAGGAAAATAGTATTAGTCAGACAGTCCTGCCTGTTACACTTATGGCCCACCATACCCCTTCACATCACCATTTACACACACATGGCCCAGCAAACAACCTGTATGCTGCCCAGTGGACATCCACCACCCCCCTTAAACGATGCCTTCACACCCCACTCCATGCATTCATGCCACATACATCGTGCTCACTGTGTACTAACTTGTTGGTATGGAAGCCCATACAGCAGTCCGTACTGGGGTAGAACCCCATCCACCAGTATCTCCAACTCTGCCGAAGTCAAGGCAGGGGCCCTTTCCCCAATCACACGGGCCATGGTAGGTTCCAGACACAGGTCACAGCAGCAGCACATGCAGTGTAAGTCCTCTCCTGTTGACGGTCAGGTAACAAGTGAAGAATAAGATAGAAAATGGCAGTCACGTCCGCTGCGGTGCATACCGTCACCGCCGGCGTACATCACCATTGGCCACTGTACTCCATAGGACTCAATTATAACCAATGAGGAGTTGCACGGCGGTTCCCGACCGCCTCCCGCAACTGCGCACAACGTTATCAGAATTACCTCACTTCCAACTGTCCCTCCACACAGGCAGACACCATTTCAGGGAGGGGCAGGCCCTGGATAATTACTGCATCACTGTTTATTTTTGGACATACAGGACAATTCTCACTGACCCATTACAATTTGACAGCATGCATCGTACTGTTGTAGCCCCATTGTTCAGTTTGTGACCGGATCCTCACTCTTTTGTCCCTTAGATTGCTACCTCTGCGGATGAATAGGAGATGGAGACATACCCCTGTGTACAGACTCCTGGTGGACTTGGCAACAATGGAGGACAGGCACATCATCCACACCTATAGACTTGACAGGGCCAAAATCACAGAGCTGCGTGCCCAATTGAAGCCTGACCTGATATCTGCTATTTGTCACCCCACTGGGATCCCCCCTCTTGTGCAAGTTCTGTCAGTTGTCCATTTTCTGGCAACTGGTTCTGTTCAAGTGACAGTGGGCTTGGCAGTAGGAATGTCACAGGCAATGTTTTCAATTGTGCTGGCAAGAGTGTTGTTTGCCCTGATTAACACTTGTGCAGCAACATTGTATTTCCCCAGGTGGAAGATTTCGCCACAGTGAAGGCTGACTTCTATGCAATGGGACATATCCCAAACATAATTGGTGTGATTGATGGAACACATATTGCATTTGTCCCCCCCAGTCAAAATGAACAGGTGTACAGAAATCATAAGAGTTTCCACGCTATGAATGTACAGATGGTGCGCTTGGCGGACCAGTACATCTCCCATGTCAGTGCTAAGTATACTGGGTCGGTGCATGATGTCTTTGTCCTGAGGAATAGTAGCATCCCAAATGTGATGGCCCAACTACAGAGTCACAGGGTGTGGCTAATAGGTGAGCCCTGGTTCCCACCCAGTAGATGTTGGGGTATTGTGTGGGCCATATGGGATAGTGTGTGGCTAAATGTTGTCCCTCAATATTTGCAGGTGACTCTGGTTACCCCAACCTATCATGGCTACTGACCCCTGTGAGGAATCCCAGGTCAAGGGCAGAAGAACGTTATAATGAGGCACATAGGCGAACCAGATGGATCATAGAAATAACCTTTGGCCTCCTGAAGGCCAGGTTTCGGTGCCTCCATCTGACAGGTGGATCCCTGTGCTACTCCCCCAAGAAGGTCTGCTAGATAATAGTGGCATGCTGCATGTTGCACAACCTTGCCTTGAGACACCATCTACCTTTTCTGCAGGAGGACTAGGCTGGAGATGCCCATGTGGCAGCAGTGGACCCTGTGGACAGTGAGGATGAGGAGGCAGAGGATGAGGATGAGGACAATAGAACAGCAGTGATCAGACAGTACTTCCAATGACACACAGGTAAGACAGTGTTACTTCATATTTCATTGTCATTATTTTTAAGTTGTTTGGCACTGGCATGCTGTTATTTTCCACTTCTATGCCCACTTATTGTACCCTTTGGCAATTCATTTTACAGATGTTGGTGACTCACAGTAGCTTCTGGTGTCATCACTGCAGCCAACTACAGGTCTTTCGTATGTGCTCATTTACTGTACAGTTGATTTGCAATGTTTGTACATGGTTAAACGTATACATACTTAAATAATGTGACATCCTCCATACTTCTATTTGTTTCAAGGGTATTTATTTAAGTGCTAAGATATTGCAGGGCAAGTGCAATGGGATGGGGTGGTGATAGAGGAAATTCCAGGGTAGAGTTCCAGTCTGTAGCACAGGTGCATTGTCCATGGTGACATAGCAAAGGGAGCTATGGCAGTTCAAGGTGGACAGGGTGACTGTGTGGGGCACAAGGGTGACAATCTGGAGAGTCTCATTTCCTGGCGGAGGTCTTGGCAATAGTCTCTGGCTTCTGCCTGGATCGAGGAGAATGTTTGCGGGGTGGTTCTCCTTCTGCAGGAGGAAGGGTGCTGGTGACCTGTTGGTCCTATGGCGGGGCCTCCTGTCCACTAGCGGCAGCGGATGTGGAAGGCAGTTAAGATGTCTGGCTAGTGGCAGGGGCCCGCTGTTGTGAGACTGCCTCCCTCATAATATTGGCCATGTCTGCCAGCACCCCTGCTATGGAGACCAGGGTGGTGTTGATGGCTTGCAAGTCCTCCTTGAGCCCCTGGTACTGTCCTTCCTTCAGCCCCCTGTTCTCCTGCACATTGTCCAGGATCTGGCCCATGGTGTCCTGGGAATGTTGGTATGCTCTCAGGATCTCTGCGAGTGCCTCCTGGAGAGGTGGTTCCCTGGGCCTGTCCTCCCCCTGGGGCACAGCACTCCTCCCAGTTTCCCTTCTGGCCTGTGCCTCTGTCCCCTGAACCATGTGCCCACTGCCACTGAGCCCCCCTCCCCCCCTTGTGGGGTGCCCGTCAGACATTGCAGCGCCGGTCTGACGAGGAGCATAGCCGATGATGAAGCATGACACAGTTGGGTGTGTGAGGACTCTTACTCCTAAAAAGAGAACTTCTTTGTGTCTCTTCTCTCTTTTGTCATCCCTTTTTGGAACAGTGTATCACTTCTTTTGTCATTTAGTATTTACCTAGGGAGGCTATACACTGGACCATTAACCCTCCCAGTCCCCTTCTCTTTGATATACCCACTGCCACTGATCCCAGGTCCCTGATTGTCTTGGGTATGAGGTGTGCCCTGGGGTCCCTATAGAGGTGGACACACTGCTGATTGACGTGTCCTGGGGACAGAGGTGTGGGTATTCTGGGTGGGTGCTGTGGTGGTGTTTCCAGATGGGGAAGGCTCTGTGGTTGTCTGTGACTGGGCTTGGGTAACCGACTGTCCAGAGGTCCCTGATGGGCCAGGATGGTCATCCAGATCCAGGCAACCAGAGTTGGTGTCATCACTGTGGGCCTCTTCTGTGTGGGGACTGGATATTGCTGGCACCTCCTCTCCGCTGACATTGTCTGGGATACCTGTGGGGATGTAAATGCTGTGTTATTGTTTCTGTGTCTGACATATTGTGGTTTGCCCTCTTTGGTTGTATTTGCCCAGGCAGCTTTCACTTGTGTAAGCTGGTATGTGGTGGGCTAGCTGTTTCTCTCTGCATGCTTTAGTGATAGGTGTCCATGCAGGTTTATGAGTGGTGTCCATGCATTGGTAGAGCATGCAGGGCTTGGCATTGGGATGAGTAAGATGTGATGGTGGGGTGTGTGGGAAGTGGCGGAGTGATGGGAGTCAGGGTGGGGGTATGTGTTGGCATGCAGGTAGGAGGGTAGTAGTAGTATAGGGTTGACTTACCAGAGTCCAGTCCTCCGGCTACTCCTGGAAAGTCCCTCAGGATACATGATAACCAAGACTTGCTCCTCCCATGTTGATAGTTGTGGGGGAGGAGGTGGGGATCCACGGCCAGTCTTATTTACAACGAGCTGGTGTCTTGCTGCAAGGGAACGTACCTTCCTTCGTAGGTCGTTCCACCTCTTCCTGATGTCATCCCTGGTTCTTGGGTGCCTTCCCACGGCGTTGACCCTGTCCACGATTCTCCACCATAGCTCCATCTTCCTAGCTATCGTATCTGCTGCACCTGTGCTCCAAATAGCTGTGGCTCTACCCTGATGATTTCCTCCACCATGACCCTTAGCTCCTGCTCTGAGAATCTGGGGTGTCTTTGTGGTGCCATGGGTGTTGTGTGAGTTGTGTAGGTGAGGGTGTGTAAGGTGATGTGTTGGGGTGTGTGATGTGGGGTGTGTGGGCGGTGTATAGGTGTAGGTAGTGTGTGGGTCTGGTTTTGTCTGTGGTTGTGGTGTCTATCTCGTGCCAATGGTTTGTAATGGTAAAGGGTTGTGGGTAATGTGGGGGTGTGTTTTATAGTGGTGTGGGTGTGTGGGTGTGGTGTGTGTATGGGTGTTAGGTGTGTGTATGAATTGTCCAATGTGGTGGTGTTTTGTATATAGGTGTCAATTTTGAGAGCAGCGGTATGTACCGCCAGTCGTTTACTGCCATTGAATGTCTGCCATGGTGATTCGTGGGTCATAATGTGGGTGTTGTTCTGTTGGCGTAACGGTGTGGGTTTTGATACCGCCAGTTTATCACTGACCTTTGGACTGACGGATTTGTGTGTGTTGCTGAATAGTGACGGATTGGTGTGTGTGTGTCAGAATATGGTGAACGGATATCCGCTGCAGTGGCAGTATGTTGGCGGCAGTCAGTGTTGGATTTACCGCCGATGTCAGCATGAGGGCCTTAGGGACATGACCTACTGTAAGGAGCAACTGGACTTATAAGCTGAAGAGATGCCTGAATCCTCACACTCTAAGAATATATGGCTTCCTTTTCTGCAATCCTGTTCACTGCTCAGACCTTGTCTTGACTTTAACAGTATGAACATTAGCAAGCCGATTTAGGCTTATTGCTTTGCACTGTGTGTGTATGCCTGATACTGTGGTAGCTTATACCAGCTGTGTACTATGCAATGGCACTGTCACTGTTTGTGCTGTTTAATGCATAAGAAGATCAATAAAAAAGGCTTGGCAGTCAGTTTTATGGCGATGGGAGTTCATGAGCTTTACATGGTTGTCCCCCTGTATCCCTGGAGGTACCCAGAAGCACTATAGCTGTGCCTGAACTGCATGCCTTATTTAATTAACATGGGCACACACCTATAGAATATTTATTGTACGAGGAAAACTAACTGTGTTAACCCAACCTCTGCAAGCTATCTCTTTGTCTTAGATATTACATGGGTGTACTGCAGAAATGCAACATCTTCCTCATGTCTAGTCAGGTATGCCAACACTCACTTAGCTTTCTTTAGATTGTTGACCCCCTCCCCATACTATGTCATGAGATTATCAGTCAGCATGATACCCCTGCCTATCATCTATGCTTAATGATGGAATTCAGTCACATCCTTCTAACTTATATTTATTCATACGTCTCACAAAACTTAGAATGTATCACTTGATTTCCACTCTCCAGTTACCCCTAATGCTACTCTTTTGAATGAGCACCGCTAAGGCATGAACTCAAACCATGAAATGTATACCACACAGGGGACTGCTAGTGCAGACACTCCATCACCCCAGACATTCGTGAAGGGCACACCTGACCACTCCTGCTAGAACTACACAGGTATTCCCCTTCCATAGTCATTTTGGACACGAAGGCCATCATTATGAACAAGGCGGTAAACACCGTCGACCGCCGTGGCGACGGCGAACAGAAGCCTGCCATTGGTGGTGAACAGAAACCCACCATATAATGATGAAACTATCAGAAACTGACAAAAATCTCCCTGCCACCAGTCACTGCCAGGACCTTGTCGGCAGAAATGCTGGACCTCCCACCCCGCCACCGACGATCACACAAACTCCCCGCCCTCCAAATAATGAAGCACAAATCACCGCGGTGGTCAGTGGAAGCCGAACGACCATTGGCGGTACAGACCGCCACGGGCGGCAGGAGGACCCAACAGTAAGAAATGCATACATTGGCAAGTCTGAAACCCACACACATGACACACATCCACAACACTATCAAACATTCACAGACACACCCCACAATCCTTTGCATTGCCAACAGGAGAAGGCTGACCGACAACACTACAGGCAGACACTGAATGACACATCACACGACTCACACACCCAACCACACAAGAGCACCCTCACCTAGATCCACACAAGACACCTTTCACCAAACACACCATGGCACCCCCGAAACACCCATGCTTCACAGAAAGGTAGGTAAGGACCATGGTGGATGAGTTAATGAAGGTCGAGCCACAATTATTCGGGGCACAGGTCCAGGACACACCCATCGCCAGGAAGATGGAGCTATGGCAGATAATAGTCAACAAGGTCAATGCAGTGGGAAACCATCCACACACCAGGGACGACATCCACAAGAGATAGAACGACCTGCGTGGGAAGGTCAGGTCCATGGCATCCAGGCACCACATTGCAGTCCAGAAGACTGGGGGAGGACCTCCACCAACACCACCTGACTACACTGACTGGGAGGAAAAGGTACTGGCCATCCTGCACCCTGAGGGACTCACTGGACTCACTGGAGGAATGGACTCGGGTAAGTCATCTACATTTACCCCATATCCATCACACCTGGAATGCATGCACCACCCCACCCCTCCAACACTTACCAGGAGCACTACCCCACCCAGGCCACAATCACTACATCCAGTTCCCCTGTCCCTGCATGCCCACAAACCCACTAACAGGCCCACATCCCTACCCCTGTGCACAGCCACCCACCCCTGCAAGGAACCACAATGGCCTACAGAACTCACAATGCACCTCCACCTCCACATTCAAAGCAAAATGCAATGCTAACCTCACAATAGAACCCTGCTTGGCCCCAAAGTGTGAAAACCTGAACAAAACTGCCCAGTCCTGTGCACCCCATCCGATCACACAAGTGCAACAGACATGTCCATTCCCCCCAACAGGCACCACCACCCTTGCTACCCTGACAGACCGGACAAGGAGTGGCAGTGCCCCACAGGGAGACAGAGGCACCTCCCAGGACACTGGAGATGGAACCCTGGACATTGACGATCACCCTGGCCCCTCTCACAGTCCTGGACTGTCATCATCCAGCAGCCCCACCCAGGACACCACTGACACCCTTACCACCCAGCCAACATCAGCCCAGGGCAACCGTCCCCACACCTGTGTGTCCAGGCCACAGACTGGTGGAACATATGTACAGAGGCTACAGTCACCCCCTACCAACAGGCAGGAAGACGATGGCCCCAGTACAAGTAGTACCGCCAGACCTGTGCAGGGGACACAGGCACAAGGGGCTAGGCCCAGTGGGAGGGCATCAGTGGCCCAGGGGGGAGGCCAAAGGATTGATGCAGCAGCCCAGGACGTGACGTCTGAGGTCTTGGGAGCATATCATCATACCCAGGACAGATTGGCCCAGATAGTATCCACCCTGGAGCAGAGTCAAAGGATGCAGCTAGCACACCACCAAGACGCCATGGAGCAGTGGAAACTGCACAGTGCCACAATCGCCACTATAGCAGGTGCGCTGCTGCACCATGTCCCAACACAGCCTGAGGCCCACCCAGACCAGGAAGCCCCTACTACGTGCCAGGTTGCAGACCAGACAACAACAGCATCAGCAGCAACTGAACATGTTCCACCCTCTCAGGACATACAGGGGACATCCATCTCAACCCGTACAGGCCAACACCAGGCACCCAAATGGACCCTCAGTCCCAGATATGGCACTGGAACACCTGCCAAGACCAAGGCTCCCTCAAAGAAGTGACTCTGGCAATAACTGTCCTCCAAGTATCCCACTGAATCAACAACCCAACCATGTGAAAACAACAATAATCTCTTGAAAACATAGATGGGCCTACCACTACTGCCAACAAATGCTGCGACCATGTTCCCATATTGTAGAACCACCAGTAGCCCACTCCCATCACTGTAATCTGCACGATTGAATCCCTGCACCAAATAAAACACAATTTCACCTATTACAATGTCCCCTGTCATTATGTTTAAACAAAGTAAAGAATGGATGCAACTGCATTATAACTCATTTATTATTATCTGAGCAGCAGGAAATGCATCACACGCATAACATGTTGTTTTGCCTAAAGATGTGTTGAACTAACATACTATAATGTTACCTGCCCTAGGGAGACCTGGTCACAGTGACAATGACTATTGACCCAAACCCCCCCCCCCCAACATGAAAAGGCACACTGACAGTATGCTGCACAGACAGCAATCTCATCCAATAGTCCCACATAGTTACTGGAAGTAGAGTTGTATCAGTTGGGTCCTGGAATTTACATCTTCCTCATCATCACCATCACTCTCATCCCCTCTCTGAGGAAGCTTGTCTGGATATACAGCACCCTCCTCCTCCAAGAGGAGGAATTCCTCACAGCCACGTTGTGCAGCATGCAGCAGGCCACCACTATTCTACACACCTTTTCAGGCCCATAGGCCAGGGAACCGCCAGACATGTAGACAACGAAATCTAGCCTTCAGGAGACCTATTGTGCGCTTTATCACCCTCCTAGTGCATCCATGGGCCTCATTGTAATTCCTCTCTGCATCTGTTCCAGGATTCTTCACTGCTGTCAGGAGCCAACGCAAGTTGGGGTAGCCAGAATCACCTAGAAAATGGTGCAAAACAGGACTGTCAATGACAAGCCTCAGAGGCAGACAGCCTGGCTGTCTGCTTTGTGGCAATAAGTGTCAAAAACACCTACCTATGATGCATCCTCTGTCCTCTTGTAGTTGTTCCATTTTGTGTGGCACACTACTGTTCCTTAGCACAAAGGAATCATGGGCTGATCCAGGGAACATGGCATTCACATGTAAGATGTACTGGTCTGCAGTACACATCAATGGAATGTTCATGGAATGAAAGTTCTTCCTGTTTTTGTACACCTGTTCACTGACTCTTGGGGGGATGATAGCTATGTGGGTGCCATGGATGGCACCTATCACATGAGGTATGTTGGCAAAGGCATAGAAGTCCACCTTGATGGCAGGGAGGTCAGCACTTTGGGGAAACCTCACATAGGACTGCAGGTGTTGTACAAATGCATTCATGAATCTGGACAGTATAATGCTAAACATTGGCTGTGAAAAGCCTGCACTTATGCCCATTGTCACTTGAAATGAGCCCATGGTCAGGAAATGGAGTACAGAGAGCACTTGCACTTCAGTAGGGATGGCTTGCTGATTACGATTAGCTGGTCTCAGTGCTGGATCCAGTAATGCACGAAGTTCATCAACAGTAGCATGAGTGAGTCTGTAATTGATAATTATGTGACGCCACACCATGGTCCGCAAATCAACAAGTGGTCTATACACCGATTGGGCCCTCCCTCGCCACGAGAGTCTGTACCTAGGAGGAGTTGAAAACATGTGTGAGGAACACATATACATCTGCACACATTGTTTATCATTCAGCACAGCTGGCATGATTGTCGTCGACAAGTCCTGCCCCTGTATGCCAAGCTCTACGGTCAGCCAGAGGTTCAGGTGAGTAGGAGGATTGGGGGGCATGAATGTGTGTGTAATGGTGGTTGATGGCTGCATACATGTGAGCACGTGTGACACTGTTGTAGTCCAGGGTTCCTGACATGCAGTGTGCGTGTATGCTGTTAGGCTGTTTGAAATGTCCGTCCCATAATGGGCGGATAGCCAGCTGTATATTATTGGCCATTGTCTGACCTCAGTGTTACTTTTTCTGTGTGTTCCTTATAGGTAAGCGCCCACCAGAAGAGGGGACTTTGGCATGCCATCGCCAAGGAGGTGCGGACCCTGGGGGTCTACAACTGGCGGAGCACCCACTGCAGGAAGAGGTGGGAGAACCTGCGGCGCTGGGCGAGGAAGATCTGTGAGGCCCAGATGGGAAAGTCCTCCCAAGAGGAAGGGGTGCCCATTGGGCATTGACCCCCCTTATGCAACGCATCCTGGCGGTGGCATACCCGGACCTGGATGGGCGCTTGAAGGCTGCACAGCAGTCACAAGGGGGTGAGTACATATACCATATTTTTGCTCCTCAATGGATGTGTGTGTGTGTGCGTTCATATTTATGCTGTCTAGTGGCAGGGACTCTGACTGATGTCCATCTACATAATGGCCCCCGTGGGAAGTAGGGGTGTAAGGGTCAATTCTGCAGTACATCAGGTCCTTAAGTTCTGTGGGGAATGGCTGTAGAGCAGGGTTGTGGCCATTAGTCAGGGGCTTAGCCATGTGTATAGCGGTAGGTGCTGCCTGGTTGAATATGTTCTGGGTGGGTGTATGTGTGAACCACTTACATACCTCCATTCAGCTATTTACAAGTGTCTCTCCTGTTTTGTCTCCCCATCCCTGTTCTCTTGTGTTGTCCGTGTACATCAGCATCATCTGGTGAGGTTCGACGCCAAGGGGACCAGTGGGCTGGAGTGCGAGGGGAGTACCACAGGGGAGGCAACTACCACTGAGGTAGTGACTCCGATACCTCTTCTGATGGGAGCTCCCTGACGAACCCTAGTGGGCCCACTAGGTCATCTTCCGCCACCCCCCATACCATCACCGCCCTCCCAGTTGCTCCCAACTGAGTTGCCTGCGCCCGCTCACCTAGAAGGGTGGGCGTCTCCTTCGCCCCAGGCACCTCCTCCCCTACCCCAGTCAGCCCTGCTGCCCTCACGGAGGAGGCTATTGACCTCCTGAGAACCATCTCTGTAGGGCAGACAACCATCGTCAATGCCATCCAGGGGCTAGCATCAGAGGTGCAGCAGACCAATGCCTATCTGGATGGCATTCACGGTGCCGTGTCTGGCCTACAGAGATCTTTTCAGGCTCTGGCCTCCTCTACCCCTTCCAGCACCCCACTCCCTTCACCCGTCCAAAGCACACATTCTGACACGCAGGCACACACCTCAACACACAAGAAGCACACTTCAAAACACAAGTACCACACCTCCCACCACAAGCATACACACAGCCAACATACACATGGACATACACCAACATCCACTTCCCCCAGTGTGTCCGCCTCTTCCGCCTCCCTGTCTGTCCCCTGTACATGCACACCCACAGGCACTGCACCCTCATTCAATGTTGCTGACCCTATTCCTGCAGTCACCACAATAGCACACATCCGTTCATGCACCCCAGACACCACACCTGCACTCACCACAAGGACTTTAGTTGACACATGCAGCACACTCACCAGACTTGCAGACACCCAGACAACATCCGTTTACACTGGCAGCCTGTCTTGTCCCACTGTGTCCACCCCCCTCCTCCCAAGACACTGAAACACTCCAAAACACCCACCCAACACACATCCACCACACCTCAGCATACTGTCCAGTCACCTGCATCCACATCACGCACACCTACACCTGTCACAACCACTCCCTCTACCTCCACTCCCACCAGGTCCACCCCAATCGCCCCTAAGAAACTTTTCCTATCCCGTGTTGACCTATTTGAACTCACTGGCACACCCCGTCTTGTCTCTAAACGTGCTCACCTCCTTGCCCTGTCCACTCCTCCCATGTCACAGTCCGCCCCTGTCCGCCATTCCCATTCCTGTGCTACCTGCCTTGTGAGGAAGAGACCCCGTGCTGGCCCAGGGACATCAGCCGCACCCCAGGCCAAGTCCGCTCCACCAGCTGCAAGCACAAAACCCAAGCCCCCTCCACCTTCCAAACATAAATCTAAGCCCACCCCCCAGTTGTAAGTCCCCACCCCCTGCCCCTGGTCCCTGAGGTGCCTGGATGCCCCATTGTCGCCCCTATGAGGTGGAGTACTGTAGCACTTGTGGGAGTCACATTGGGGCCATTGGGGCCCATCGCACTTCTTTACCTATGGACTGTCCATTGGCCTAATATGTACTTCTGTTGCTCATTGAGCAGATTAAAGGTTAATGTGAGGCCTGTGTTGTTTAAGGCACATTCTGGATCTGTGGTCTCTTGTTTTATTGTTTGAGGGTGTTGGGCACATGTATGTACTTTGGGCAGGTTGGATTTGGGTTGTGTCGAATAAGTACCTCTTGCTGGGGTGGTGTATGGCTTTTGCTGCTGTGAAGGGTTGTGGGAGCGATGCAGGGTGGGTGGAGTGGGTGGGTATGTAACTGCGCCCTTTCTTCCCTTGTTTAGTAGGTTGCAGTACTTACCGTCGTCGTCTTCGTGGGTGGTCTAGGTCGTGGAGGTATATGGCAAGGAGCAGGGCTGGCATGATCTGCAACTCTCTCTCTCACTGGGCCAGATGTATCAAAGGTTTGTACCCATTCTATGTCTATGGGAAAATGTGTTAATACATATGGCCCCATGTCTGCTTCGGCGTGTTGTGTGAGCCTCCGGTGAGTGTTTCCTTATATTTGGTTTGTTTCTGCCTGGCTTTGCGTGGCGGTGGTTCCCGCCCCAGAACTGACGGCGGTCTAGTGCTTCATTATTTGATGGGCAGGTAGGGCCTTTCCGTCGGCCTGTGGGCGGGCTCTGCTGTCGTTGTCGGCACTCCTTTGCTTGCAGTGAGTAGTTTTCAGGATGCCTGTATTTCAGTTGGTTCATTATTTGGCGGTTCGGACCGCACATCTGTTGGCGGTTGTTACCGCCAGCGGTGCGGTGTTTACCGCCGTGTTCATAATGAGGGCCTAAGTGGGTCATTAAGAGTTTAGCGGCCAGAAAAGGCCGCCCGCCAAACTCCCATGGTCAGGTTGCCGCCAGTGTGGCTGCCTTCCTTCAGGCCCCATTAGAAGCTCCCCGCTGGGTCAGCAGGCTGAAACAGTGTTTTCACCCGCTGGCCCAGTGGGGAACAGCCCACAACATTGGCACCAGCTCATAACTGAGTCGGCGGCAATGCTGCAGTGCGTACGGTTTAGGAGCACCCATCGCACTTTTCAGTATTTGCAATGCAGACAGTGAAAAGCGCGACAGGGCTGTACATGGGGGCCCCTGTACTGCCCATGGCAAGTTCTTGGGCTCTGTAGTGGCCCCCATAGGGATTCCTGCTCCCCATCTCTGCCAGCTTTTACATGGCGGTGCAACCACCATGTAAAAGCTGGCAGAGAGGGGTGTCATTATCATCAGGGCGGTGCTACATGCAGTGCTGCCCTGGTGGATTAGGACCACCAGCACTGCCAGTCCCTCCAGTGGAGGGTAACTGGTGGTGCTGGCGGTCTGATCATGGCCCAACTGCCACGGTCATAATGTGGCAGTCTGACCGCCGCCAAAGTGGTCGGACCACCACTTTGGCGGTGGTCAGACCGCCACCGCGGCCGCCAGGGTCGTAATTAGGGCCTAAGTCAGAAAACCTATGCACTATAAACTACAGCATAACACTGGAAAAACACTCCAACCAGCACACAGTCATGGCCAGGGTATTGCCCCACCTATGCATGGAAATCCAGAGCTCTTTTTACAAAATATGCTCAAACCTTTTTTGAAAAGCCTAAGTTTTAAAAAAACAAACAAGATGCTTTTGAGACCCGATAGCAGGCCATAATTTCTAGTCAGTTAAAACTTATTTTCATTAAAAAGGAAGCCTATTTGAAAAAAAACAAAAAAGTGACTAATTTCATGAGAGTTGCAAACAAACTTTCACAAATGCTTTTAAAGGGGGGATGAGAAAAAAGAAGCTCAATCTAGGCTAATAGGTCAGAAAACCTTTCACTTTTCCTTTAAGGAAGCTCACACCACCATTATCCCATCATGCTCAGTCAGTTACTATTCAGTCTTTTCTTTTTTCTGCCTCTTGGTGACAAGCTGCTGAAGCACTGAGATCAGCCTTTTTAGGTCGAGCGTAAGCGTTTGTCCTCGTGTACATGTTTAGTATACTTATTATGGCTTAAAGAAATTTTGTTTGTTGGTTGCAGTGTCCTTTAAAAAATCTTGCTCTCTAGTGGTCAGTTCTGCCTTTTCTCCCTCCTTTTTCTGTTTCAGAGAAGTGACCAATTACTGTATTATTCCATTTTGGTTCCTTTATCCATTGCTGTGATGGGCTACTTATGTCATTTATTTTTGCTCACTTTTCACTGTGGGTGTTTTAGGCTGGTAGCTGTTTATGTTTTATTGCAGTATTTGTTTAGACTTTATTCCAGTGCTGTCCTCGTTTACCTCTGGCTCCTAAAATAAGCTTATTTTATTAAAAAAACACCCAGTGCCTAACATTTAGCCCACTGCTCACGAAAGCCATAATATGCCCTTTCTGGGAGAATGTAGCTAAATGTAGATGCAATGATGTAAAACTTGCAGAGCCTCATCTGGAGTCTCTCTCTCCAGGCCCCCTCCCTGCCAGCCCTCAGAGACATCCACTCACAGAGCATTGCTTATCTCCTTTGTTGAGGCCATAAACCTAATCAGACTGCTCTGCTATTATTAACTTAATTAGAGCTTTGTTGAAATGGGAGGCAAACATGCTTGCAAGATTTTTCATTCTGTTAACATTAAAAGAGAAATAGTTTTCCAGCCTTATTTTCCAATTGCTATTCAGATGGTTACACAACTTGAGGTACTGCAGTCATCTTCTTGTCTCTCCTCCAGGGCTTGTGATTTCTGATGTCAGTAGCTGCCAGTGACCACCAAAACATGAAACGAAATTACGAGGCAAGGTTGAGCAATTTATATGGCAAGAAAAGTCCAGTTCTGAATTTACAATGCCAGTAGCTCTAACTCAAGGAAATGCGAGACCTGTTGAATTACAAATGATTGTCGTTTTAGCTTCTCTTTGGGAACCTTTAAAAAACAATGATACTTTAAGGACAAATGGTATATTTTTCCAGAAAAAAAGTAAGTTCTCGTTCACAAAATTCCAACCCTTTTTTTCAAAGTGCTCTTCCTGTGGAAAAAACCAGCTCAAACATATCCTTGGTATATCAACATCTTTTGACTTCCCGCTAATTATTGTTCAGAATCCTGACCTTTCTGTTAGAGAATGTCTAGGAGAACGCTGAGGAAACAGAGAGAAAATCTACCTATGTGGCTGGCAGGAGCATCAACACAGGCATCAAAGATCGGTGTCTGAAAGATCTGAGGGATCTGAGGGATGTACCTCTACCATAGGTCCTTCTACTGCATCCACTGACTCCTAAGAGAGAGAGAAAGAGGGAGCAAGAGAGAAATACTAGGAAACACAGGGGATCACCAGGTCATCATTGTGCTCCATTAGGTCAAGGATAGATTCAGCCATCACAAGCTGACCTTCAAGACTTCATTTGATGCTGAAGCTGACAGGTAAGTCGACGTTGAAGAGGCATTTCATATTGTGTTACACATCTTCGAGCAGGGCTTTTCACCTTTCTGCGGATTGGGTCCACAAGACAAAAACAGAAGAGAGTAAGAGCAAACTATGGACTCAAACTGCTCATGAACATCCTCGCAAAGTGAGAGGCTTCACTGCAGTGGCCTTATCTCAGACCTCTTCTTCCAGAATGCCCTCTCCACAGTGCTGTGAGTCTCTGACTTTAGATACTTTTTTGCTTGGTTCTTCTGTGGTCTGATTACTACACTACCTATAATTCCTCTTCAACCTCTTTATACTGCGCCTCCAGCCACTATTGTTGGACATCCTGTGAAATCACCAGCACCTAGTTGACGATCTCTCACTCTAAGAAGACATTCTAGGATTTCTCATTAAAGGACCAGACATCACCACTCTAGATGTAGGCATTCAAGGCAGTCAAGAACAGCACATTGCGCTTCATATTCACAACATTCAAGATATCCATGTTGTCCTTATATGACTTTGCATACAGACTTTTCAGTCTCTTCTTTTCAGAAAGATTCACTGACAGAGCCTGAGTCTAGTCCAGCAAACGTCTTACTGATTGATAATATAACAACCTTTAATGAGCTATTTCTTAGGGTTACTATGAAACGTAACATGCCAATCCTCAAAACCCAATCTAATATGTTGATGCATTGGAGGTTTTACACCATCATTTCTCTGCAAGACCATTACTCCTGTTAATTCCTGATCTGCAAGAGACAGCTATGGTGTTATTCTTAAAACTGGCCTCGGCAAGAGGAACTCCAGCTGGTTTACAGAAATAGATACAAGCCACCAGTACAAGCTCCGTTGTTCCTAGCTGCCGGTCCTTCTCTAGATTCAGTTATTGTCTCAGCTGTGAGGAATTAATGACCCACCTCTGCATCATTTTAGGCTCCTCTTGAGAGGAGCAAAAGAATGCATGCAGTAGAACGTTGTGTGGCACTTCTGCAAATACAATTTAGAAAGCAAACACAACTGTCTTGCTTGTGATATATGATAGATGTCTCTGGTAATCTCTTAATCATTTTCAAGAAACGCTTTCTGTGAGGAAGAGGTTCCTGAACCCCATTTCTTACCTGATAATGACCTGGGGCATGCTCTCCTGTCACTCATGACCACCCTGACTCCCGTAAACATAAATAGAAGCACTCTGTAAAAAGGTAAGCAAACTTCAAACAACAAGAAACTGTAAAGATGGACTATTCGGTTTCGGGAAAGGGAGGCAGAGTGACAACTATTAAGGACCAGTAATTGGAGTTGGAGTAAAACAACAGGAAGACGCTAAGGAGAGCTGTGTCGGAGGAGAGGGGAAAGGCGAGGATGCCAAGAAGGGAAAGAAGCCTAGGGAGCAACAGAGATTCCGAGACGCTGAAGCCGAGAGGAGTTCGCCACCAATGACGAGTGCCCCGACAAGTGGTCTGAGGAGAGGTGAATGCCACTGGAGGACGCCATCTGACATGCCACATCTCAGGAGGAGAGTTGTGACTACGTGGGTAAATTAATCGGGAAAGGGAGCAGTTAGTATTGGGGGTGGTTGGTTTTCACAGGTACACAGTGGGAGGAACACAAAACAGCAGGACAACCGCTGCTGCCGTATGGGAGACCAACACTTGTGTTTATGGTTGTTTGGGGCTTGTTTGAGAAACATAAGTATTTTCTTGATGCTGAATCAAGTTGACAAATGTTGGTGAGCACTTTAACATTTGCACAGGTATGGGAGGGCCCAAAGGAGAGGCACCAGTCATAATTGTATTTTTGTTATGAGTTTTTAGATGCATGCTAGGAAAGGAGGATCAAGTATGTTCTTGGGTGAGAGAGAAAACGAAGAGAAAACCCAGAGACTGTAACCCACCCTGACTTGACCGGTCTCTTTACCCATGGAATACCATGGTATTCTTGCATGATTCTACCCATTCCATGGGTGTTGGCAAAAGGCTAGATAAATTATAACCAAAACACCTTACTTACCGCACTTTCTTTCTCCAAGGCCACTGGCAGAGCTATCTGTGGGAGGACCTAAAGAGGAAGGAAGAGAAAGGATCCTTATTGAAGAACTCCACATATTCCTAACCTACCTATCAACCTGGGAACATTTCAGTTTCTGTTTGTTACAAATAAATAAAACCCTTAAAATTCAGACACCAACTCAGCCTCTGCATCAATATAACCTCCCATTTCTCACACACTTCCACATAAAGACAAGGAGGGCTTCTAGGAAGATCTAAGAGAGGCAATGATCATCTACAATCAAGTGATCAGTGCTCCTGTGGTGGCAGCTGATGTAGCTGCTCTTGGTTATTGTCATGGGCCAGCTTGCTTCATTCTTCATAGTTCTGCCCTACTGGATTACAACCAGAATTTCAACATAGAATTTTAAACTTACCTCTCTTAGATACCCCCCTATTGGGGTCATATGTGGATGGAGAAATGCTGCACATAAAGACAGAACTAGAAACCCTTCTTGCGGTGGGTTAAGACAAGTCATTTGTGTACAGGACAAACCAGTGCATGCCTTGTGACCATCATTATTTGCATCAGAGGGTCTAGACCTGTCAATGACCTCAGCAGTACCAACAGGACTATCAACTTTAGAGGCAAACCTATCAGCATTTTAAGTCTGCAAACGGAAGAGTTAGCCATCATATATCAACTGCTTCACAAAAACCCACTAAACAGTACCTTCCCAGTTCTGTTTGCCATTCCAGTAAGGGGATGTATCTGCAAAGATTTGGAAGAGTGACTGAATATAACAAAAGTCATATGGGTGCTAAATATTGTGCAAAATGGTTGTTGTCTGAGGTTTCTCTCCTACAGCCATTTCTCCAGAGAAAACTCAATACCATTGAGATTTTCTTCAACTGTAGGTCAGCACTCTTTTATGCTAAAAGGCTATGGAAACGGTCCCTCATTCCAAATATTACAAGGGGATTTTATTACTAATTATTTCTGATTCGAAAGAAAGGTACAAGGCAGGAATATTAACCCATGCTCGATCTAATATGCCAAGAAAGATAAATTTTCTTTTATCCTATCTACTTATAATTCCATCAGGAAAATGTGTGCCATGGTACTTCAGAAGGCTTGTTTCCACATACCCATTGTGTAGAAAAAATCATGATACTTAGATTCCTGATAAGCAGTGTACACTATCAATATAGAGTCCTTCCTTCTAACCTCAAATAAGATCCAAGAACCCTCTCAAAGAGCATGGCAGTAGCCTTTGCACATCTCAGGAAGATTAAGATTTTCATATATTCCTGTTTGCATGGCTGGTTTACAAAGGCAGCTACTTTCCAGGAGGCCCAGCAGCACTGAATTGTGACAGTTTCTGTTCTCCAGTACTTGGATCTCTATGTAAACCACTCATTGGCGATCCCGTTCTAATTCATCCTTTACCTTGGAGTAATTCTATGCAGCAAAAGTGTATTCTTTTGATGAGAGACTTTCCTCTATTCATGTGAAGTATTAGAAACATCAACATATGACACATCCAATAACCAGTTAAATTTCATCTTTACTGAGGTCAGTGACATCTCGCATATATCTAATACAGAATGTCTGACTACATGTGAGACAAATGTACCAACGCCTGGAAGATCAATGGTGCTGGTACTCTGACTGTTGGGTAAATAGTCTGAGTTTCTCCCAGGCTATAATCTAATCTCTTCTCAGGTGGTGTTGATTGACCAACCTTCTGAAAGGCTTCCATTTGATCAGGATATTATGCTCCTTCCTAGGCTGAAGAGTGTGCATGGCTCCTCTTCAAGTACAGGGAACATGCTGAAAGAGAAGATCTATCACATTATTTTGCTACAATTAAGAACAATCCATCTTGCGCTCCACTATCTTCTTCTGAGTGTAGACACAATCTCCTTACTTGAACAGATGGACAATACAAAAACAGTGCATTATTTCAACTGTCAGGGAGATACAAGATCCAGAGTTCTGTCTTAAGAAGCACAAGCAATTTGGAAATGGCTACTTGCCATGAGATTAACTAACATTCCTGTCTATCTTCTTGATATACACAGTACAAAAAACGCTCTTTCCGCACAGCATTTCAATCGGACCACAAATGGGTTCAAGTTATTGAGAGACAAAGTTTAGTGGTCACACTAATGGTGGTTTACCAACCCCTCTTAGAATGTTCATCTAAGTAAATGCTGGCTGCCTAGAATCTCCGTTGAGTTTAGAGGTCCAGATTGTGCACCCCAAACTTCCTTTGTTGAATTTGGCAGCTTAACAACTGAATTCTTACTTTATGAACACTGAATTTTTCACACTTCTACATGGTAATTTTAAAGAAAGATAGACATCCACCCTCCACAACATCCTAATGGAAACGGTTCTGTATCTTTTGCACCCAGAAAATCCATTCAGATGTCAAAAAGAAACAGAAGCACCATATCTTCTTTATTTTACTTGGTTGCACTTGTCTTCCAATAAAGTACATCTTATAGCCTTTAACATTTTAGGATAAATCCTTCACAAATGTCTTGATTTTTCAGAGTTACATTTGCAAGAAATTTCTTGGAAAGGATTAAGAAAGTATTTTCCACTGTCTTCATGGATATTTAATGTGGTGCTTTCAAAATAATTAGCCCTTTTTAACATGTTCAGGGGACTATATTGCAACATAAGCCTTGTAAAGCTCCCTTCCTGTCACTTAACCGGGTAGGGTTAGTGAAATTCAGGCAGTTTGCTGTAATGAATCGTGTACATTTTTCCATAAGGATAAAATTGCGATAAGAACTCATCCTGTCTTTCTACTTAAAGTAGTTTCATACTTCAAGTTCAGTCAAACAACTCTTCCACTGTTTTTCCAGAAGATCTCTTCTCCTACAGGGAGGCATTTATATTCTCTGGATGGTAACAGGCTTTTAAAACTTCTACTTGGATAGAACTGAAGACATTAGACAGTCAGTTCACCTCTTTGGTAACTATGGTCCTATCCATAAGGCTTTGGCTACATTGAAACAGCCCATTTATAGTTAAATTGCCTCCTCTGCTTTACTCTGTTATAGGAATACTAATAGAACCTTGACTAGTATGCCCAGAGTAATTTCCATAAGGGTAAAGAAGCTACTGCTGCATTACTAAGAAATCTGCCCAGTGCTTACATATGTAAAGTGGCCAGTGAGAGGTCCATGCATCCCTTCACAAGATAGTGTTGTCTTGATACAGAATTCAGATCAAAGCCCAAGTGTGGTACGCTTCTTTACAATAATATTTGGAGGGAATAGTTCTGAGTTTATCTCTTTGTTTCTTTCTCAGCTTTATAGGGATGGGATTTTGCTACTTTATCTATTGTTTACAACTATAAATGAAGAATAGGAACAGTTACTTACTTGCAGTACTCATATATTATTATAGTAATAACCACACTCTTCAAAGAACAAACAAAGGAATTTCTTACAACTATCCAGTGATTTCACCAATCCCCCATCCGAAGCCACTGACATCCCCCCGTTGCAGGATCTCTGCGACAGACTCAGCACCTTCTTCCACCGCAAGATCAAGGACTTTTAGAACAGCTTCCTCCCAGAGAACCAGCCCAGCATCAGAACCCACAACCGACCCACCCAGAACCCACCGAAACCATGCACAGCTGGTCCACTCTCACCACTGAGAAAACAGAAAGCATCATGAACAGCACTCACTCCGGAGCTCCCACAGACCCCTGCCCCCACCATTTCTACAGGACAGCCAGCACATCCATCGCCTCTGAACTTCGCAAGATGATGAACTGCTCCATCAACACTGCCACCTTCCCCGAAGATTGGAAACACGCTGATGTACGCCCCCTCCTAAAGAAATCCTTGGCTGACCAATCAGAGGTAAAGAATTTCCAGCCCATCTCGCTGTTACCCTACCCGGCCAAAGTACTGAAAAAGGCCATCAACTTACAGCTAAGGCAATTCATTGAGGACAACAACTCACTGTATACCTCCCAGTCGGGCTTCCGCAGCAACCACAGTACAGAGACAGTGCTCCTTGCAGCCACCGACGACAGACACACACTCCTAGACCACGGCCACACCGCATCACTCATTCTCCGTGACCTCTCAGCAGCCTTTGACATAGACTCCCACAGCACCTTATGCACCAGACTGCACGACCTAGGAGTCCACGGAGAAGCCCTGCAATGGGTCCACTCCTTCACCCCAGGAAGAACACAGAAAGTCAGGCTCCCACCATACACATCCAAATCTACAGAAGTCAGCTGCAGAGTTCCTCAGGGATCATCCCTGAGCCCAACACTCTTCAACATATACATGGTCCCACTTGTAGCCATTGTCAGAGGCCACGGAATGAACATCATCTCATATGCCAATGACACACAACTCATCATATCCCTCACTGAAAACCCGGACGAGGCCAAGAGGAACTTCCAGATAGGAATGGAAGCCATCACTTCCTGGATGAGGGAGAGCTGCCTCAAGCTCAACTCGGACTAAGCTCATCATCTTCGGTAACTCCACCTCAGCCTGAGATGACTCCTGGTGGCCCTCATCTCTCAGTGCCCCACCTTCTCGGACCAACCACACCCGCAGCCTAGGAATCATCCTCGACTCCTCCCTATCAATGACACGACAGGTAAACTCAGTCACCTTCTCCTGCTGGCACACCCTTTGCCAACTCTGAAAGATTTTCAAATGGATCCCAGTAGTCTGCTGCAGGACAGTCACCCACGCCTTAGTCACAAGCAAGCTCGACTATGGCAACGCACTCTACGCCGGCACCACAACAAGGAACATCAGAAAGCTGCAACTCATCCAAAACACCGCCGCCAGACTTCTCATGAACCTCTCCCGCCATGAACATATCTCTCAGCACCTGAGGAACCTCCATTGAATCCTGGTGGAGAAACAAATCATCTTCAAGCTACTCACCCACACCTACATAGCCATTCACATCGGACCAGCCTACCCAAATCACTGCATCTCCTTCCACAACCCCGCCAGACCTCTCCTCTCTGCCCAGCAGGCACTGGCCACCATCCCACGCATACAGAACACCACTGCTGGATGAAGGTCTTGTAGCTACCTCACAGCAAAGAGCTATAACAGCCTACCCATGCACCTCAGAAAAAAAGCCTATAGCTCACATCTTCAGGAAGAACCTCAAGACGTGGCCCTTCGGATGAGGCTCGGTCCTTCCCCCCACCCCCGCACCCACCCAAGCTCCTTGAGACCCTCAAGGATGAGTAGTTGCGCCCTACAAAAACTGATTGATTGATTGAGTGATCTTTGATTCTCCTAAAAGGAGAACTGGCTCACCTACACTGACAGGACATGATGAGATACAGGTGATGTGCCCTTCCTCAAAGGAGCAGTGACAGTTGTTCCATGCTTTTAGGCTGCAGCCTAAATTTTAGCTACATTGGCCTTCTTTTATTTTGAAATAATTTTCTTAAGACTCTCAAATAAGGATCTTTTGAAATTGGCTTTTAAAAAAAGTGAATATTGGCTAATAGAGGGCCTGATTTAGAGTTTGGCAGACCAGTCCTGCATCACAAACGTGACAGATGTCTTGTTCGCCATATCATAAAATGCATTTGTATTAATAACTGAGATATCTGTCACATTTTGGCGAAACCCTAAGTCAGCTTTGCAACCTCTTCTTCGCTGTCAAAATACCTTGCTCGTTTTAAAACAAATAAAAAAGAAACGTTTATGGTATATTTTAATTGCTCTGGGACCCCATGTATGAACAGA
The DNA here is from genome assembly GCF_031143425.1 of Pleurodeles waltl. Lineage (NCBI taxonomy): Eukaryota > Metazoa > Chordata > Amphibia > Caudata > Salamandridae > Pleurodeles > Pleurodeles waltl. Next base: position 692,180,345 of record NC_090444.1, read on the forward strand.
AAAATGTCATGCTTCTGACTATAATGAAGGTTTCCCTGGTGAAAACTGGGATTGCCGGCAAGTACCTGTTCCTTGTTGTTAAAGCCATCTGCAAAATGAAAAATTATGATGTATATGTCTTACTTGCTGTCTAGGCAGTGTTTTGATACACTTCACTATGATAGTCTTCTCAGCTCCCTGAGTACACACGTTGGCATTGCAGGCAGTGTGTGTGGCTGTGGCTTCTGCAAGAGCTGGCCAGAACAGAAAGCTCTAAATCCACTGGTTCATGATACCATACTGAATCTTGCACAAATCTATCAATTGCCTAGTGCTTTCAGACTTTTTATGGAAAATCTTGAGTTATTGAACAACATAGCCATATATTAGAGGAATATATGAATGACACATGACTACACATAAAATGAAGTTCAACAGCACAGGATATAACTGGAACTCAGGAGTTGAGGAATGGATGTGGAGTAAGCACATGAAACTACAACTAAATCCCAAAAATCTAAACTTTTGCTCTTTTACTCGAAAGTTGTAAGCTGCTCAGACAAATAGGATGACTAGCATACCAACTGGCTACTGCTAAGCTGCCTGCTTGTCAGCAAATCCCACCCAAATCAAGCAGCACTAGTCTCTCTGTAGGTCTCAGAAAATCGATTCTCCCTCTTAAAAGCAGAGAGCACGCCGCAGTGCACCTAAACTGAACCCCGCTTCACAACTTCACAACCAGTCTTAATCTTCCATCATCAGCGTCCCCATTAGGAGCCCTCATGTTCACTACAGCAAGTTTGATCTTTATTGCCAACCATCATAATTTTCTGAGGTACCTTGCAAAATACACACTGGGGCCACAAAATTCAAGAAGCAGCTAAAACATAATTTATTTGGTTATTCCTGGGGTGGCACGCTTTTTCTCCCCTAGATGTCGTCAGTTGAAACATCTTTTCCACAGGTATAAACCAATTTAGTATACATGCTGTCTTAACGGAACACTGCCGCTTGAAGACATTTTGCCAGCTGTAAGTCAAGCATTGATACATACAAGGCATGCAGCCTGACCTAAATCTATTTAGAATACTATTTGGAATGTTAATATTGGATGAGCAGTCAGTAGATGTATATATACTCTGCCTTTAATGGAATTAGAAATCAGAGGGGTGTGTGCAATATAGTCGACATAGTGTCTGGCATCAACAGCTTTTAATTACCTCACCCTTCAGGATGCGTGAATCCTTATTGTGTGGTGCCACTAAACAGTTGTTGTTGCACTAAACAGAGGACACTAATGCTTAAATACCTAAATATCCCAAATCAGGAAGAGGGTCGCCATACCGAGATCTGAAGCCTTACCTGATCTGGTCTGTACTACAAACAGTATGTTATGTTTTAATGCAAATAATGCATGTTTACTAATACATGATCATATAATTAGTAGCACAGATTATCTAGATATTTAACTCAGTTTAATAAACATTATTTGGGTTTTTTGTTACCACAATGGATTTCTAATTATGTGTGCAATTTTGTAAATTGCTGCATCTAACCTAGCATTATTCAAACTGTGTATATTTGTTTTTTAGCTGACATGGGGTTTGCAAGATTGTTCCATTCTCCATTAAAACCACTGGCTGATTTGGATCCAGTTGTGGTGACATTTTGGTACAGAGCTCCAGAGCTTTTGCTTGGTGCGAGGCATTACACTAAAGCAATTGGTAAGTGACTATGATGTAATTAATTGGACAGCAAAAGGCTGACATATTTTTCATCAAGCATGCCCTACCCCTTCTTCTATTTAAGCTCCTCCCCACATCACGGTCCCAAAGTGATGTCCTCTGTGAGCTCACCAAGACTTATCCCTGTAATTATATGACAGGAAATGTGTAATACTGTTACTTCACAAAACACTAGACAAATTGTAGAATTGAAGCATAAAGTTTATTGACCGCAATCACTGCAGACTCCAACCTCCAACTGATCCATATGGAATGCTCTTCACTTCAGCTTCACTCTGCATTCCACATTCCAGAGCAGTAGAATCTGGAATGTGGAATGTTGTGCAGAGATTCATGAGACATCAGAGCAACATCTCCCTTTCTATATACAAATTGAATTAGTGACTGAAAAATTTAATTATTAAACAATAAAACATTTTGATGAAATATGAGCACATTTCAAAATACGTATAAGATCCATTTATATGTCTAAAGTAAATGTTAACATTACATTTAACAATATGTATCAACTTTGCAGTAAAATAACTAATAAAAGAACATAAAGTAACCATTCACATCTATATGTCACAGTATCCTGTTGGTTTATCTATCACTTGTTTACTTTTGCATGGTGAAGGCAATATCACTTTCCCATCTGGATTGGCATTGTGTATAAAATGCTTAGACAGTCAAGTTTATCACTTGAACCACTAAAATACAAAACCTTTACCACTCTGCTTTTGTTCCACCATTCATGTTTTTTTAAATTCAGATAGTATTTGTTGACACAGGGTCCACCCTTTCAGGCGATCTGAATTAGGATTTCCCTTTGGTGACATGTCGGGTCTCTCACACATACCCAGTCCCCTATCTTAATATCAAATCTGATTTTTGAGACATTATTTCTCATGTCATAATCAACTTTCATTTTGTCTTGAGAAGCTTCAACTCTGGACTGCATAATCTTGTCTACAGAAAATGCATGACTAGTTTTACTCTGAAGGCTTCTTAACCCCCAGGACACAATTTCGATGTGGATACACGTCCTCTCATAATTTCAAAAGAAGATATTCCAATAACACCATTAGGGCTGGTACGGTGAGACCATAACATACTATTTACCACCTCAAGTACCTTGTATTTGTTTTGAACAGCCCATTGAATACAGTACATCAAAGTATGATTTCATTTTTTGTACCAGACCGTTTACCTGTGGGTGATATAGTGCAATGCGTTTGTGTGTAATAGAATTGACCTCCAAAAACTCCATCATTGCTTTTGAAATGATCTGAACTCCATTGTCAGAAACAATTTATTTCTGAAATCCTTCTTTCAAAAACAATGTTCTCAAAATTTTTGTGACTACAGAAGTGTTGGGTTCCTCCATGAAATCTACCTCCCACTACTTACTGTAGCAGTCTTCCCGAGCCATAGCATATTTACATTTTTGAGGTAAACTTTTGAATGATCCAGTGAAATCTGTTGCCAATATAACCAATAGACCTTTAGATAGAATACAGGGTTGCAAAGGTACTGATTCAGTTTTCATTTCCTTGTCGCTTGTGGCACATATCACACAAGTCTTTACTTTAACAATGATTTCTGTGTCCATACCTGGCCGCCAATAAATATCTCTGATTTTTCATTTGGTAATCGTCTGGCCCAAATGCCTTTCGTTACCATAGCCAATTGTCTTGTCTCTCAAACCATTGGGGGAATTCATTTTTCACCTCACATCAGCATTCCATTCATCTGAACTGACAGTTCATCAGCAACTTTGGAATAAGGCTGAATAGTGACAGGTAGCGCTTTTTCCTTAGGCCTCCCATGGTGGATATATTCTTTCTCTGTTTTTAAATCCTCAACATTCAACATTTCATTCATCCGTTCGTCCTCTGTAAAAACATTTCCCTGACACAAGTCAATCACCGCTATCAAACATTCTAAATCCTCTTTGTCACCATTTATGCTTTGTTCCAAACTAATACTCGGGGAACGTGCAAGGTAATCAACCCTTGTATTTTTTTCTCCAATAACGTACTTGATGCTAAAATTATATTGCAACAGTTTTGAACTCAATCTGATCAACCTAAGGGTGTGATCTTGAATCACCGACCCACTAAGTATGTTTACCAAAGGCTTGTGATCAGTTTTAAGTGTGAATTTTCTCCCTCAAATAAAACTCTCAAATCTTTCCATCGCCCAACAACAAACCAAGAGTACTTTCTCTATGACAGAGAATATTTTTTTATTTTCTTTCAAAGAACTGTATGCAAAACACACTGTAGATTCATTTCCACTTTCTTTCTTTTTTAACTAATGTTACACCCAGACGTTCATTACTTCCATCCACTGTAATGATACATTCTTTGTTAGGATCAAAAGGCGCAAGTTCTGTAACCGATACTCTGTAATTTTTCAAAGCATTAAATTCATTCTGACCCTCATTGGACCATTCAAATACTTGTTTTTTCTTGAGAAGATCTCTTAAATGTACAGTTTTAGCCAAAATATTGTCTATGAAGTTGGCATTAAATTTACACCATCTAAGAAAAGATGTGACTTGTTCCTTGTTCGTTGTACTAGGAGCACTAGTGATGGCTTCTGCAAACCCTGGTCTGGTTTCAACACAATCTAAGAAATTACATGCCATAAATACTTTCCATGTCGCCCTTTAAAGTCTGCGACATTAGGTTGACTCTGGTACCTCGTTATGAAGAAGTAAAAAGGGTGACATTTTCAGTGGCTGCTGCAAAGCTCTGGAATTCTTTACCAGCCCAGATTAGAGGAATTAATCCTCTCTTTGTGTTTCGTAAGCAACTCAAAACCTGACCGTTTCTACAGTAGTCTTGTGCGGGCTGTGTCTGCTCCTCTCACACTGCTTAGCACTGCAATACCTCCTGGTCTGAATACTCTTTAGAAGTAATAATAATAAAAATAGTAAATATTCAATACTTTCTTTAGCAAATTCAATTTTTTTTTTACATTTGCAACAATCCCATATTTTGGTAATCTTTTCAATACTCCGTGCATAATTCTATTATGGCTTTGAACATCCTCTCCTGCTACAAGAATATCGTCTTGGAACGGCACTACTCCTTTGATATCCAAAGACATCCTTTAGAATTGGAAAGTACCCACAGGACACATGAGTGCCATCAAGTGTTTAGATGACTCATCTAATTGTATTTGATGATAGGTAGATTCCAAATCAATTTTGCTGAATATTTGTGTACTTGAAAATGTAGTGATAATATCATCTATGCGAGGAAGTGGGTTACAGTCTACCCATATTACGTTGAGACTTCTCACATCTATGCAGACTCTCCGTTGACCATTTGTTGTTTTTAATTACTAAAGGTGACAACCGTAATGGCAATTCCATTGGTTCTAAAATACCTTCCACACACATGTTCTTAAGAATTTCAGCTAAATCTTCTCCAATCCTGAAAGGCACATTTCTTAGCTTATGTTTGATAGGAGAATCACCAGTTTGCACCTTTATGTTGTGCTTATAACCTCTGACCCTTCCCAGTTTGTCACTAAAAACAGCTTTGTATTCTTTGGTCCGATTACTACTTGTATCTTGGATCTGTCCCTTACGTTCACCGTCCTTGACCAATGATACTTGAACCTTCCTCTCTGGTTTTAACTTCATCCCAAATAAACCTTGATGATAGCAGTCTACTGTGTTCAAACCCTTCTTTGCTACTTATACTTTACCAAAAATGTGTCTGTCCTTGCATTTCATAGGACATTCGAAATAACCTGTGAGTTCTATTTTCCCACTGTTATGTGTGACCTGGTTTCTGTCTGTAGGCAAAAGGTGTTTTTTTCACCCTGAATTTGATAACACAAATTATCAGAAATAATTGTCATCCCCACTCCAGAATCAATTAAAAACCTAAGTTCTTAACCATCAACTATGATGTTTTCAAAGGGGACAACACAATCTGCCTCACCATCCTGGACAACTAGTATAGCATCTTTATTCTCATATAAATCAACTTCGGCTCCATCACCTGCAGGTTTATCTGACACTGCTTTCACCTTATCTTTCTGAGACTGGCAAACTTTGGCAAAATGACTAACTTTTTCGCGTATTCTACATTTAACATTTTTTGCTGAACAAACACTACTGTTTGCCGAATGACTGGAATAACTGCATCTAAAGCAGATCTTTTGACTGAAAAATCCCTCTTTTGTTTCTTTCTTTTTAGTGACTTTGTTAATTGCCCTGTTTGTTTTGAATTACCCACTTCTTTACCTGTAGCCACCCTGTTTTACTTCTTTCCTGTTAATTACTTACATTACTTTCATGAAAGCTCTATACTTTCAACTATATCTATAGTTTCCATAAGTGTATGATTGTTCAAGGTCAACAGTTTTTCTTGGACCTTTTTATCCTAACCGCGTACCACTATTTGGTCCCTGATGAGTTGTGAAGTAAATAACTGAAATCAAATTCAGCAGCAGGTATGAGTAAAGCAGAAACATAACTATCTATTGGTTCATCCTGACCCTTGTCTCTCATAAAAAAAATAGTGTCTGTTTGCTATTAGACTGAGTTGTACATCAAATTGTTTTTCAAGCTTGATTCCACCAGTTGATATTCATCAATATCTTCAGCTTCTTCAGCAAGTTCATAAGGTGGTAAATATTCATAAATGGTCTGACCTTCAAAATTCAGATTATGTTCTAATGGAAACTGTTTCCTTTCTGGACAATATCTGCTACTCCCACTTGCCCTAATATAATTGGTAAATGCTCTGTACCGATTTCTCCACAGTATGGGTGGTTCACCTGGTGTCTGGAGAAAAGGAGGTGGAGCATTAACACTTTGCATAATGATCCCCAAGAATGAACTAATTTATTTGTGTAATCAAAAAATAATTAAAATTGTGCTAGTCAACAAAACAAAAAATATCATAAAAGCTCCAAACTATCACTGAATAGGTCAGATGGTGTAAAATAAATCTGGGCAGTAATGTATTGGTTTATCTGTTAAGATTAGTCTTAAATCACCAGGGACACACTTGATAAAGTGTGTGTGTGTGTGTCACAGTTGAAAAAATATATTGGTAAAAAGTCATTAAATGTGTGTGTATCACAGTATAAAATAAAAGCACTCTGTTTGCGACACGCAGCTGGATGTGTGCGTATCACGGTGCTACTTTGATTGCAACACGCAGCTGGATGTGTGCGTATCACAATGCAACTTTGATGTGTCTGCTGATGCTGAATGTCTTCTATACGGTCCGTCATTGCTTATTATTTTGTATTGGGATCAATTTCCCAATCAAATGTGGCCACTCTTGTGGATAACACACACATAGCTCTGTGTGTGTTCTTGTCATCGTAGAATGAGAAATAAAACGAGCAGGAAACACACTGATAAATAAGTGCATGCTTGGGGCAACGTGCGAGCAGACGAACTTCATCTCCAAGTAGGAAACGTGCTCTGAATAATAAGTGCACGCTCCACGGAACGTGCCAGAAGATGAGCTCTGTGGTATACGGATCCACATGCAGCTTCTCTTACACGGGCAAAGGTGAGACAGAGTTCTGATGCGCGCGGTGAGGGGCTTTTCACGCGCACATTCTGAAACCCATTCAAATGTAACTTTGTTTGTGCGTGTCTTAGGCGAAACAAATTCCCGTTGGGCCACTGTTGCAGTCAGTTGCTCAGGACACCCCTCGCACATAAAATCAATAAACTCCTCTTAAGCCGGTAGAAAAAAAAACCTTCGACACACATTTCTCAAGAAGAAAACTAAAAATGTGCTACTAATTTGCAGGGATCCCAAAGAAAACTCACAATGCGAGCCCCACTATTATGCGCTGGTAAAGAAACAGTTTATGCGCGCTCGCTACCTGAATGGTATACATGTGGCTCACTGATACGGGCCTGAATATCCACTTGAGCTTTCTGTAGCCGCAAGTAATGTTCTTGCACCATCCAAATTAATTTTAGAACATTGGAAGTTGGCAGCTCCATTGAAAACAATGGAGTGCTGCGGGCTTTTACTGGCCGGTAAAAGCCTGCAGCGCCAACATTCCAATGGGCTTTGTTCACAGCAGCAGCTGTGAACAAAGCTTCACGGAGCCCGAGGGGATTCTAATCCCCTCGGGCTCCGTGAACAATTTGTTTTTTTTTAAGAGAACATTCTGCCCTGAGTGGCAGAATGTTCTAATAGCCTTAGAACCTGCCATAGCGGGCTCTACCGGCTATTAAAGGCCCTTTCCCTTGTTAAATGCCCTCGCCTTCGGCTCGGGCATTTAACTCGGGAGCGGGCCTTTAATAGCCGGTAGAGCCCGCTATGGCGGGTTCTAAGGCTATAATAGAATTGAAGCATCACGTTAATTGGTCAAGGTCACCGCAGACTCCAACCTCCAACTGACCCATATGGAATGCTCTTCACTTCAGCTTCACTCTGCATTTTCCACATTCCAGAGCAGTCGAACCTGGAATGTAGAATCCTGTGTAAAGATCCATGAGACATCACAACAAAATGCCCCAGGCCAAAAGCATTAGTAAATGGTTTGTCTTTATTAAGTAATTATCAACAGTGAGCATTTAAAAACAACACATTTTGCTGAGTTAAACTTTTGCGTTTAATAATGTCTTAAACATGTTTTTGTTACAATGCATTTTGTCACTGCAGAAAGGAGAAATAATACAAAAACGTACTTATATAAGAAATCATTTTTATGCTTAGGCATTCAATTGAGTATTTTTCATGGTTACCAATCAGGGATTGCATATTGCATACTAGGATTAAACGGCACAATTGACGAAAAGGACTTGTAGGGTAAGAAAATACCTGTAGTTTTTTTAAAACAAAGTTGTACCTTGATCTTTGTGTTCACGAAGGTCTTAAATGGAGAGTTATTTAAGCTTAAGGTCTCCATTGGACGCCCTACCCACAAAGATAGAATGAATGGTCTTTATTTTGTATGGCAGGTTCCTTACTTGTATGTGGTCTTTATCGCATGTTACTACATAGGAGCCTAAGATCTCACTAATTGGGTAATGCATGCTTGAGTCTTTTATAATTTTGAGCTTGTAAATAAACATACCTTTCTACTCGCATGATGTCTTTTACCTTTGCCATTTTATGTAACAGAAGCTCAGCATTTGTCCTGGAGGCTAATTGATGTTGTTCAAAAATGTCATTAACAAAGTGGTCTCTGAATGGTCAGTGTTCAAGAGGGTGTCTGATGACGCATTTTCTTACAGGAGCATAGTGTGTCAACTTGTCCATTCTGTTTTTTTTTAAAACACATGGTTCTAAACTCATGGCATAATGCGTCAATGCCCGGATCCAATACAAATATCAATAATACAGTACACTAGATATCTGAAAATCTAAAACTCCGAGAAAGAGAAAAAATAATTTTCGATGTATAAAATAAATACAGAAAAAAACAAAAAAAATGTTGATCAAGTAAAACATATCTGTATAGTTCTTGTGGACCGTGTATACAATATGTGACCACTGAAATTAAATTGTATTTGTGGTCCCCTTTCTAAAGCATCAGATTCAACACAGTTAAGAGTCCTTATCATCAGAATTATCCGAATACTCTCCGAGAGGATTTTGTATCAATATTCCGGGTGTACAGCGAGGAATAAGAAAGGGGTGGTGGATCAGATTCCAAACTGAGTATTTAGAACATTACTATCATCTAAAGTACAGCACCTTCAGAGACATACAGACTCTTTAGAACTACCTTCTTTAATGTCAGCTCTATCGCTAAAATCAATTTCTGAGTCATGGGACCTGTTGTTTGTGTTGAGAAAATTGGTGTGGACTTTTTGAGGCTGACTGGGATTTTTTTCTCATGAGTGTCTCATTAGTGGTCTGAAGGTCATCTAGAAAAAATATAGCAGAGTACAGTGGTTTATAGGTTATTTGTGAATCTTTTACTTCCTTTAAATTAATCACCTATAAATAAGAATGTTAACAAACTACTCAGGGAAATAGCTAAAAAAACAGAGATGATGGGCTGGTACATTTTCTTTATTCGAAATATAAGCATTTGTAAACATGAACTCATACCAGCTGAAAGTTGAAATAGCCACACGTGGTGGATGTACAACATATTTTTTCAGAGTTGGATACTACCTAAGGGATACTGTCTCTATAAAGAAATAATATATCTGAGTTATCCGGCCGAGAATTAGAGCAGGTCTCCCAACAATAAAATCTTTACCAAACCCATGTTAAAGCCAAATGTTTGGCTGCCACGCCTGACCTGTTGGCTCTGCTAATGCTTGGGTGAAGGTGCAGGAGGGGTAATTAGCATCAGGAGAAATGCAGTTGCAGCACGTGGTAGGGGTGGGGCGGCGCGAGGGGAGGTGGAGGGATGGGAAGGGGGAAATAAACAATAAAGATTTAATTAATAAAAATAAAACACTTGCCTGCACGCCGCTGTGCCGATCCGCTCCTCCATCTGCTCTTGTGCTGCAGGCAGGCACAAGCTCCCAGCCTGCCTTGCGGCCAATCCTGATGCTGCTCAGAGCAGCGTTAGGATTGGCTGGGAGCCTGTTCAAGCTCTCTCCAGTCTGGCAACTGTTTTGCTGGGCTGGAGAGAGCCTACTGCGTCCGAGACAGCCAGCCAAACACACATGTGCTCTTGATTTTTGTTTCAAGAATCTTTTTATTGTTATTTCAATTATATCATAAGTGTTTGATTCTATAATAACATTTATACAACAGATGTTCATATATGATAGACACTTCGCATATTTGTGAGCATTATCCGCAAGGAGTAGGGCATGTGTAATGATACTAGATAGAGCAAGAGATGAAGTATCTAAATATATACATTACATTTTGCAATCAGGAGAGATCGTCTGAGCCTAAGTATAAGTTTTTCGCATGAAAGATAGTTGGGTTACTGGGGTAGACACAGACTGATAGACTTCTTATCACTCGCTTAGCTTTTATGCTCAAGTAGTTATGCAGTTACAGATATATATATATATAAATGCTGATCCTCAGTTAACAACGGATAAAAACAATAACATTTTTAAACCATGGAATACTTTATCCTTAAGTATTTGATGACATTATGACTGTGCCTTCATGCCCGTGGTATCCCCACGGTGCTGTAGAGGTGCATTAATGTATTGGGAGCCATGGTTTAGCTCCAGGGGCCTACTGCCGATCGTGCCTTGGTTTACATGTTCAGGATGGGAATGCAACAATCAGTAAGCGTTCCGATGACCATATCGGGGGGGCCCATTTTTTTGTTGAACGCTGAGCCAACCTAAATATTAGTCTGACTCTGCTGAATAGGAGTCTGTGTCTGGATTTTGTAAGTGTGCCAACATTTCCTCCCAGCTGTCTGATAGGGGGTATTTGCGCAGACCAAGTGCATCTTCCCGCTTCAGTGCCACCCCCTCGGCACCCGCCCAAATCGCAAATTACTGTTTCCAGGTCAACTCAGTAGGTGCCTCCGCAGGCTTCCATCTGCGAGTTATCAGCCTTTTGGCCGTCACAAAACCCAAATCTAAAAATCTTGTGGTGGCCCTGTGACGCGGGTCTCTGGGGAATAAACCCAGTACGCAGTTCTCCCATGTGAACGATATTGTGCATGTCATGCATGCTGATAAATGAGCGACCACGGCTCTCCAGTAGATGTGGAAGGAGGGGCAGGACCATAGCATGTTTATTATATCTGCATTGAGATGTTTGCAACGAGGACAAGCTGCATCACAGTGAAGGAAATATCTGTTAATGCGGGCTGGCGTAAGGTACGCCCTATGTATAATGTAGAATTGTATAAGTCAAAACCTGAAATTGCGAGGTATAGTAGTGTGGCTAGAGAGAACAGATTTCCACTGCGAGTCCGTGAAGGGAGTGGCCGATTCGTTCTCCCAGGCAGTACTCAGCGCGCCAAGTTCCTGCACCGTGTGAGTTCGCAGTGCATTGGTGAACCACCTAATCAGATGCCTACCCTTCCCCATGACCTGTATATATAGTATTAGTAGATGGGTTGGGAGGGCAGTTGTTAAGTCTCCCCATTCAGCTGATAAAGAGCGCAATAGTGAGTTATACAACAGGAACTGTCCCGCCGGAAGGCCCGCATCTGCGACCAAAGTGGGGAACGGAATCAACTTGCCATCATTGTACAGATTATCCAATGTATGTAGATCCGCAGCGTGCCACATCCGAAGCTCAGGGCCAGACGTGACCTCGGAGCCACGAGGCATTTCCAGTAGGTGCGAGGGCCGGGGCGAACGGGACAGTTCCCCTCGTGAGACGCAGGGACCTGCGGTAGCAGCTGTAGGCCACCTTGAGGAAAATCTGCTCCGGTGGCGCCGAGCGTGTGAGTGGGTGGAACAAGTGCGTCACCCGTGTAAGGGACCAGGGTCCTGCAGTAGGTGCCGTGTCTGGTAGATGAAGTCCCACCAGCCATCTGGACACCCACTGGAGCTGGGATGCCAAATAATAATATTCCAGATTAGGCGCCAAAAGACTACCGTGCTCTAGTGGCATATAAAGTTTCTTGAGCGCAACTCTGCAGCGCCCTTTATTCCAAATAAATTCTCTCAGCTTGGGTTCCAAGTCCCTAAAGAAGCTGACCGGTATGTAGTAGGGGAGGTTGGAGAAGTAGTATAACAGTCTTGGTAGTACAATCATCTTCAAAAGGGCAATCCTGCCTGCCACAGATAGTGGCATCGTTTGCCAAAAGGCCATCTGAGATCTAATGGAGGCCACTGCCCTCTTAGGATTACCGTCAAGCAAGTCCTCTCTGCAGTGGTAGATATGAATGCCTAAATATCTAAAAGTGTATGGTTGCCAAGGAATGTTAACTCCAGAGAGGTGCAGCACTGGGTTTGGGAGTGTAGGATGGAAAGGAAAACGGCAAGACTTTGTCCAATTAACCCCTAATCCAGAAAGTGAGGCACATTGCTGTAGTATGGCCCCGGCTACTCAGGGGACCTGCGTGATATCCCTAAAATACAATAAGAGGTCATCAGCATACAGTGATACGGTGTGTAGGCCATCTCCTAGCGCAGTGCCCCACCGGGGGCCCTGATCACGTAACACCGTAGCCAGCGGTTCCAGGGCGAGGGAGAACAGCAATGGAGAAAGAGGGCAGCCCTGGCTCGTGCCCCTATGCACTTCGATCAGTGCTGAAATACTCCCACCCATCTTGACCCGGACCTGAGGGTTAGTGTATAGTAGCCGAACCATACAGAGAAAGCGAGGTCCGATGCCAAATCGCTGCAGGACCTCAAAAAGGAATGTCCATTCCAAAGAATCAAAGGCCTTCTCCAGGTCGAGAACCAGGCATCCCGCCAATGGCCAGTCCTGTTTCGAATAGTACATGACACGGAACAACCGCCTGATGTTGTGCGTTGTATCTCGTGCAGGCACAAATCCGTTCTGGTCTGTGTGCACTAAATCCAGCAACATGGGCGCCAAATGCGCCGCTTGCATTTTGGGCAATATTTTATAATCTGTGTTGAGCATTTCTAATAGTCGGTATGAGCCAAGTTCCATCGGGTCCTTACCCAGTTCGGTGAGTGATACCAACAGCGCCTCATTCTGTGCTGTCGACAAACATCTTCTCTGTACAGACTCTTCGTATAAACAGAGGAGATGAGGTGCAAGGATAGAGGAAAATGTCTTATAAAAGTGGGTTGGTAGACCATCTGGGCCAGGAGTTCTACCCGCAGATAGGTCGTGTATACTAGCCTGGATCTCGGAGAGCTCAAGAGGCTCCTCCAGTGCGAGCCGCTGGGCAGCTGTCAGGCGGGCAGTGTAGTTGCTGAGAGGAATTGTGCACAGGTCTGCAGATGCAGTAATGCAGGCGAGTCATAGAGAGCCCTATAGTGTTGTGTAATCACTGAGTGTATCTCTGAGGGTGTATGAAGCACAATACCAGCCATCGAGCGAATCTCCACAATTGGGCCGTGGTCCCGGTCGCACCTAGTCAGCCAAGCCAAGAGTTTGCCCGACTTATCCGCAGAGGCATGTGTGCGCGCCGAGTGAGCGGCATAATTTAAACAACGTAGCCGCTCCAGGAAAGACAGATGTTCGGCCCGAGCTGTTGACAATAGTGCTATCTCAGTGGGGCTGCGGGTAATCTCCTGTTCAGGTCGCAATAAGGTCCGCTCCAATCGGGCAAGGTCGCTCTCCACAGAGCGTCGCAGACTCCACTGCGTTCCCATACAGTGACCCCTAATAAAGACCTTAAAGGCATCCCATTGCACCAGGCCTGAAGATGCCGTACCTACTTAATGCACAAAGTATTCAGGAATTGCCTCAACTAATGATGCTTCAAATGCTACATCTTCCAGGAGCTCAGGCCTAAGTTTCCAAGTGAGGACATTCGGGGAAGAGACATCCCAGCCCAGAAGCACAAATTGCAGATTGTGATCTGAGTGTGTGCGACCCAAATAGTCTGTGTCCAGTACTGCAGGGTATAAATCCTGTGTGCATAGTATTCTATCAAGACGCACATGCAGGGAGTGTAGGCAGAATAATATGAGTAGATCCTATCTGTTGCATTACAATGGCGCCATATGTCTAGCAAGTGCCAATTTTTAGTCCAGGCATTCAGTGCACTTGCAGCTATCACAGTGGGCGCTGTGGGCAATGGGGGAAAGGAGCGATCTAAGTAAGGGTCCAGTACACTATTAAAATCCCCTCCTAATAGCCAGGGGTAGTCTCTCCACCCCGACAACTGGTTAGATAAAGTGTGGAGGAAGGAGGCCTGGTCAACATTCAGTGCATATATGGAGCCAAGTACTATTGCCCGACCGGCAGGTCGCCCCCGGACCAACGCGTATCGTCCCTGATTATCTATTATTTGGGCTTCTGCCACAAATGGGATGCCCGGTCTAATCCAAACATGAGACCCCCTAGCATAAGTGGAGTGACCTGTCGCATATATCTGACCTCTCCATCGCCGCTGCAAACGGGGGACCTCTGGGAACACCAAAAGAGTTTCTTGCAAAAAGGCAATGTATACAGAGTGTCTTTTAAGGTAGGAGAATATGGAATACCTACGCTTTGGCGTTTATATACTGCGCACATTCCACGTAAGAGCAATGTAGGTGTTTATGGCGGTGTTTGGTAGCAGGAGCAGCGAACTATCCGCACAGCCCATAAGAACATGGCTTTACCTATAATAATGGGGTTTCAGCGCTCAATCAGGCAGCTAATATATAGACTCCATATCAACAGTAACAAACAGAATACCATCAGAGCAGAAGAACAACCAGCCTCCGCCCAAATCAAGTAACCCATGTGGTCAACAGAACAGCTATACATAGCAGGTCTCCACTAGTAGGAGAGTGGGGTAGGCCGTGTGGTTTAAAGATGAGCGTGTAGTGCGTTGTGTACCCTGGTATATGTGGATAAGGGAATGGGGGGCCAGTGGAAATTGATGCCCAGGAACAGCTAGAGCGCCAGTATAATTTGTGCGGTCTGCTGTTCAATTTCCATGCGAGTTCTCAGGTGTATCCCCAGATTATCAGATCAAAGGTACATTGCATAAGTGCAGATAGGGCGCACATGATGTATTGAAGAGATATGTAACTATAAAGGATATGTCCGTTGGGCCCCAGAGTGGCCCAGTCAGGTGCTGAAGAGTTCTAGAACAGTTCATTTGCTGTACGGGGGTCACCCCCAAGCACGCCAGAGAACTCGTCTTGGATAGATGATCTGGTGTAGTAAGACGGTTGCTTGGGGGTTGTGAGATTTCGGTTTCTGCTACCGATACAGTTGGGGAAGTATTAATGGCTGCTGCCGACTGCAATGCCTCGCGTCGTTCCTGGATAATTTGTTCCAGTTCAGGGACATGTTTTGCCTTCTCCGGAGTTGTACCACGTGCTTTGCGGCCACGTCTCACATGGGTGAGCTTACCTCGTGGCACTGGTGGATCCCCCTCCGGGACCCGGCCATTAGTATGGCTTGTTGACTCCAGCCATTCCCACGCCGCTTCTGGCGTGGTGAAGAAGTGGGATTTGTTCTCAGATATTATGCGGAGTTTGGCCGGGAATAAAAGAGAGTATTCGAGGTTTAGTGCCTGGAGCTTGCGTTTTAAAGGTAAGTAGGAGGCGCGGTCTCGCTGCATAGCTAATGTGTATTCCGGAAACAGCATAACCTGCGCGTTATCAACTCGAGGCGGTGGTGATGACCTAATGAACCTTAGGATAATATCCCTGTCTGCATAGTGGAGCAATCGAAGTATAAAGGGACGTGGGCCGCTTCCCGGGGGTCGTGGTCTAGCAGGAATCCTATGCGCACGCTCCACTGAAAAAAAAGGCATCAGAGTTCCCTCGGGTATCAATCCCCGAAGCCAGGTCTCAGAATAAGCCACTGCATCACGATCCTCCACGCCCTCTGGTAGGCCAATAACGCGTATATTGTTCCTTTGGGTGCGGCCCTCTACATCTTCAACACGACGCTCCAGTACACCTATGCAGGCCAGTGCGTCTTCAATTACGGTCCCCAGACGGGATGTTGCGGGCACTAGTTTGTCTATCCGTGCTTCAATTGTGCCTGTCTTTTCCACCAAATTGCGGTGATCCGCATGAAACAAAACAAGATCACTGGCCGCCTTATCTATATTGGCTTCCAGAGATGTGCGGGCCCGCTCCAGCGAGTCACTGATGCGCTCCACCGCCGCTAGTACGGCATCAAGTTTTTGCCTGTCTTGGGCTGCGACGTCTTGCAGATGCTTAGCTCCAGTTCCAGAGCGGAGGCGGCCCGTCCTCGCCTATCCACAGCCCCTAAATTTATCAGCAATATTGTAGGTCAGTGGTTCCCAACCTGTGGGCCGGGGACCCCTGGGGGTCCGCGAAGCCTCCTCAGGGGGTCTGCGACTGCTTAAAAAAATGAATAATATTAGGTCCCAGCTATCAGTAATGACTCAGTGGGGGTCCCCGGGTTCCAATAATGATTCAGTGGGGGTCCCTGGGCTCCAGTATTGATAAAATGGGGGTCCACAGAAGTCAAAAGGTTGGGAACCACTGTTGTAGGTCGTTGTTTCGCCCACGAGGTAGCCTCCAGAAGGGTCCGCTCAGTGGAGCCCACCAGGGCAACCAGCCAGGCAAGGGGGACCGAACAGCGAAGATTGTTTCAGACAGTGTCACAACTATGCAGGAAGGTGGGTCTTTTGGGATGTGTGACTATGTCCCCACATCAAGCTGAACTGCATGACCCATCTGCTCCCCACACAGGTCTGTGAGAGATGGCGTCCAGTCCCCGGCCCGCAAGTCCACCTCAGGCGGCCCAGGGACTAGTGGCAAGACCTCCTCCCAGTTTCACCCTCCGCAGGCCGCAGCGTTGATGCAGCCAGGTAGGTTGGGTTGGGCCCGCTTGCACGTGCTCCTGGGATACTATTGCGCGCAGCACGAGTAGCCCAACCGCCAAAGTCCTTTCCGTTCCCTAGGTGCTCTGTCCCCCGGGCCGTCCAGATGAATTCCTCAGCCGAGCGCACCTGGAGCCATGCTCTGACCAAGTCAAGCAGGAGCAGATTCCCGTCTCCCCCACTGCGCCCGTAGCTCCGCGACAGGGATCGCATCCTTCCGCACCGCCGTGCGCCCAGGCGCGCCGACCACCACCGCAACTCACTGTGTAGGTGCACGTCCTGCCCCAGCGTCTCCGCAGGTGTCGTCCCCGTCACAGGGCAAACGCAACAGCGGTGCCCCCAGCCAGCTTGGTCCTCCCTTCGCCCCTCGCCCATGCAGGCCGCCGCCCCCAGCCGCACATGGCCCACTTTCATCCAGCGCGGCACCGCGGAGACCGCAGTCAGGATCTCCGGCGGCTCAGGGAGACTCAGCCCAGCGGGCCCCCAGTTGTTGAGGAGTTACTGGCCCCTCATGCATCTTTTGGTGTCGGATAATCCGGAGTTGGGACGCGGAGCTCTATCGGCTCGCGTCGGCCATCTTGGCCAGCTTAGCCACGCCCCCCACACATGTGCTTTTGATGATGTGTTAGTTCTGCTATTCTGGGACACCAAAACCATAAGTTATTGGTTAGGTTCAGGAGTATGTAATTCTTCCTCTTTTTCAGTGTTGCATTAGATCCCCACTTCCTGTAGACAGTCAGATTCCTGCTTTTTGCATTCTGAGATTCAGGTGGAGATTTCAGCCATACTATCCTGCCTCACTGTGTGTATCCATTGGATTGGCCACATAGTCCTGATCTTACTCCTTCTGTTGGCCAGAGGATATGACCCTCTCTCTGGAGCTCACAGTAAAACAACCACTCCTGGCCTAGCAGTTGGAGGGAGTCATGATAGATTCCCTTTCCTCAATACCCTGATGAATGTGACATGATCAGTGCACCCGCCTCCTCTACCTGCTGTGGGAAAGCTCACTGTATCTTGTCTGTCTCTGGTCTGTTGGGTGTGACTGTGGTTATGGGCATCCCTTGACATTTATCAATTACTTGATCTTTTTAAAAATATGCATTCACATTTTTGTTACCACACTATTGTTATTAGTCTGAGGTATTTCAAGAGTAGGGCGTAACAGAAGGCTACACACTGCACCAGAGCTTGTTGCACATAGCTGATGTTAGTGTGCAGCAGAGATCATCACCTGCCCCCAATGGGTACAGAGTGTGTTGCACCAATCTTTGGCTGTGTGGATCAGGATGTTGGTGCAAATACCAGCCATCGGCCACTTGAAGCCACACACATTGTTCAGATGAACATTGTGTGGGCTGAATATCAATTGGAGACAATGCATGTGACTTCATCATTATTTTATAGATGCTAGCTATTGTATCTCTTGTTCCAGCAGCTAACCTGATACATTTTTCAAAAAGGGTCAGATCTCTTTTTGTTACAGCTTTAAACTCTGGATGCCTGGTGTCTCAGCAGTGCATAGTGGAATATTTCAGTTTTTGTTAAAGCCGCAAGCCAGTATAACATTTGACGATGCCAGCCTTAACTAAGTCTGCCAGTAATGTACCTTCCCCCAACTTCCACTTATTAGTAGGCCCAGGCACTACAGCTGGTGTGAAGGTGAGGTATCACAATGAAGGGAACTATATGTGGATGGGAACGTAGTATGTTTATTTTGTCTGCAAATTGTGTCCCAGATTGTGAGAGGTGTACTCTTATGAGTACTTGAGTAAACATTAGTATTGCTATCTTCCTTTGTTCTTGGTGTGAAGTCTCAGCATGAGGCGTAAGCTGGAATTCACTGCATTTGAAAGTTGATTTTATCTGTTGCCCTCTGAGACCAGTCTGCTAAGACTTGTAAGTGGCTACCTTATAGTACACAATAAAATCTTGGAGCCCTGGCCACCTTTATCTCCTGGGATGCAAGCAGGTGATCTCCCATCTAAATGGAGTGCCATTTTTTCAGATCTTCAACAAAATTCCTCTTTACTCTTATAAGTAGCGTCTGAAATAAATAGAAACCTATAGATATTATATTTTCATCAGTATTACATGAATTCTGCTCAGCTTGGAGAGTAAAAGGTGGGACAATTGTCTGAGGTCATTGTGAAGGTCTGCTAGAAGTTTGGTCAAGTTTGCTTTAAAGAGGACTGCTACTGCTGAAGTAATGTTGAAACCTAGGGCCAGATGTACCAAAGGGTTTTACCCATTCTGTGTCTATGGGAAAATGTGTTTGTACATATGGCCCCTAGTTCTTAAATAGATCTAGAAGCTCAACAAAAGGGGATGTGCACCAAAACTGCCTTCCTTTTTTGCCTCAGGTAACGTTAAGTTAAGGATTTTAGATTCAGCTAAGCTGTTTTTGAAGACTGCCACTCTCTCAAAGAAAGTTCAGTCAGTGGGCAAGGAAAGGAGTCAGACAATGAAAATCTAAGCAAAACATCATCAGTGAAAAGAGAAATTCTGTAGATGTCTGGGCTAAATGGGATCCCAGATTTCTTAAGCTTGACAAATAAAAGGGTATTGGGGCATACATTCCTCATGGCACTAATGGATTGAAAAGAGTTTGAGGTTATATAGATCAGGCATATTTCAGATATATTATTAGCACAGAAATTAAGATTGACCCATGCCCACCTCCTTGAGAGCCAGTGTAGAAAGCACCAGTCCAACAGGTGGAAGGCCTTTTCTGCATCTAATGACCCAGCATGGCTGGGGCTGCTTTCTTTTTAACCTTTAGCCAGGTGAATTATGTTTGCTATTCATTTGTTCTCCTTCATTGGATGGCCCAGATGAGGCCACATGGATTGGGGTGTATACTGTTTGGTACAATGGGGTCCAAATGGTGCATCAGTATTTTATTTTAGTAAATAGTTCTGTATTAGTGTTCATTAGGGTGGTGGGCTTGTAGTATTGGCATAATTTGAAGTCTTCTCCTGGGTTGGGAATGAGAGTTTTACTGGCTTTGCACATAAAGTGAGTCAACATCCCACTTTCTTTGAAAAGGTTAACTAAGGACATTAGCTTTGGGATTAGTTCAACTTTAGCAGGCTTAATATAGGAGACCTTCATGTGTTTTGTGGGTCTAGTGCCATTTTAGGGAGTTGTACTGATATTAACTAGGGTCCCTGCTGAGCATCCCAAGGGGAGTCAGCCAAATGCAGAGAGGTATAATAGTCATAGAATGCATTTAAGTTATTCAGATGTTAATAGTTCCCAGTCAGGTGCTAAGATTTCGAGGTTGTAGGTTCCCTCCATATGCTGCCTTAGATCGCATGCTGCGTATGGGTCCATCTTGTTACCCTGACCATATGCTATCTTCTTGGGGAGAAGCAAAGTAATCTGATAATGATTAAGTCATTAATTTCTACCTTTCACAGAACCTCTAAGAATGTGTCAGCCCTGGAACCTTACTATGTTATTTTTGTTGGTTCCCCAATTGCTCTTTTCCCTATTTGGGAGTTTGTTTGGGTTCAACATTATTCCTATGCACTTGTCTCACATTGCAATGTTAAATGCCTCCCAGCTCCTCAACAAGTGACCCAGCTAGGAGTGCCTAGTGGCACCTCTGCAGCCTGTCAGGTCTCCAGGGGTAGTGGCCTCAGGGCAGTCCACCTCCACTCATGCCCCCAGCCAAATCGTCCACCAGGCCATTCAGAAGCATGGTGTTCTGATGGGTACATCTACCTGTGGATTCCTCACCTTATGCATAAACTCCCCAAGGAGTTTCTTACCTCTTGAATACCCCAGTGCACCAGCATTCAACTGATTTTTTTCTGTCTAGCTCTCCATGTGGACGAGGAAGTCATAACAGCATGGCTCCACATGGGACTCTGTCTGATGTCATCAGAACCATAAGAAGTCCGCACCGGTGTGCTGCTGTCAGTTCCCTTTTTTCCGCACCTTTGACACGTAACGATTTTTCCTATCTCTCCGATTTGGTTATACTGTTTCGAGGGACAGTTTTGTTGCCTCTGTAGGTGACAATATCTCCACCTAAAAAGCCAGGCTTTAAATCTTGTTGGGAATGTGGAGGCTAGGTGTCTGTTGCGGATCCACATGAAGATTGTCTCTGGTGCTTTAGCTCTGATCATGACATCGGGGAGTTTTGTGTCAGAGTATGAATCCTAAAGCTCTGAAAGAGTGAGAGAAGAAAATTATTCTTGGCCAAGGCGAAGAAGGACAAACGAGGCCGTCGCAGGTCCCGACCTCAGGCGGAGTCACCATCTCATCAGTCTTCGAGGTTCCATAAGAAGAGATGACATCATGCTTTCAAGCTTCAGACTTCATGAGAATTGAGTCCACGGCCTCTATCTCCTCCTAGGAAGTTGCATGATAGTTCCCTGGTGTTGTCTTCAGTGGATCTCCTGGCGTCACCTACGACTCTGGTGGCACAGTTTTCCTCAGGATCTCTGCCGGACCCGGAGTATGAAGTGGTCATGCCGACGGCAGGATCCTTTCAACCTCTCCAAGAGGAGCAGGATTATCCTACTTTCCCAGCTCCTGGGACAGGTCTGTCGAACTTCTTGAATGCTATGTACAGTATTTTCAACAAGGCAGTGACTCCCTCTGGTGAGCCAGCTGCCCCCATGGGTCCATTGTCCTTCTCCTTTGGAGGTTTCCAGGTGCCACATCAGCAGGCTCCTTTCCTGCCCTGGCCTTCGAAGGCATGAGGATGGTGACCCCTTCGCCGGCCGACACTCAGCAAGAATCATCGGCACCACTGGCGCCGGTACCAACGTCTGACATGTCCCGACCGATGTCGCGTCACAACTCCAGCTCAAATGGATTCTACGGTTCCAACATCTAAGTTACTGGCGCCAACACCGACTTCGCTGGCACGCAGCCGACATCACCTGCGCCAGTATATTCTCTTCCAATGCTGTTGCTGGAGTCGAGGTTGAGGTCTCGTAGAGATGCTTTGAGGTTTCTAGAGAAGCAACAATATTTAGACTTTCATCAGGACCCAGACCTAGAAGAGGGTGAAATTCCTAAACCATCCCAGAAATTTGAGAGTATAGAGGTGGTAAGTGGTCTGAACACTTCCCCAGAGTGGTGGTTATTATCTCCAGGAGGTATACCTCTGCCTGACGTGACATCTTACCATGGCGTCATAAGAAAGGTGAATGAAATGTTGGACTGTCCTCTTACGACAGCAGAGTTGAAGTCCAATTTGCTAATGGAAGTCCTTCATACTTTGGTGTCCACTTCAGAGCCTTAACTGTCATTCAGTGACTGACTGAGCCAGTGTTGGAGATATGACAGAAGCCTGTGTCAAGACCTAGTGCAAGGAGATATAAGACAGCACCATGGGATCCTGTTTTTCTGAGTCATGATCTGACGCCAGAAAGTTTAGTGGTCCAGTCTTCTTGTTCTTCTGTATCAGCCCCTGGTTCCATTTTGATGACTCCCGTGGATAGGTAATTAAAAAAGATGGAGCAATCTTCGAAGAAGATTTTTTCTTCTGGAAGCATGGCCTTGAAGTCAGTAAATACCACATGTCTTTTAGGCAGTTACAACCATGCTTTGATGGATTCAGCCAGGGATGTGATTCCCAAGTTACCACAGGATGTTCAAGGTCATTTTGACAAACTTTTAAATGACAGTCAAGCTGCAGCAAAAGCAGGTGATTCAGTCAGACCTTGATACTGTGGATTACGTGGCCAGGGCCATGGGAACATCAATTGCCATGAGGCAACAGGCAGGCTTAAGAGGCTCTGGATTTTCCCCTGATGTACATTTCACCCTCATGGACTTGCCTTTTGACGGATCCAGACTGTTTGATGCCAAAGCAGATTCACATTGGAAAGTTTTAAAGAAAGCAAGGCAACAACAAAGTCGCTGGGTCTTCAGTCCCTCTCCATGAGCTACAGACCGCTGCATAGTTTCAGGGGGTTTGGCCACAGCTACTCCTTTCAAGGGAGGCAGCAGTTCCAGCAGTAGCAGTCAGCCGATCCCCTGTACAGACCCTATGGAGGACGTGGCAGAGTTAGATAATGAGGTGCAGCCCATCAGCCTTACCCTTCCTCTTCTTTAACCTCCCCTGCTAATGCTTCATGAAAGCAACCTTTCATCTTCGAGCATGCTTTACCTGTGGGAGTCAATTTTTTACAAAAATGGTCATCTAGAACATCGGACAGTTGGGTGTTGAGCATTATGGAAAAGGTCATGCCCTTCCCTTTAAAGAGTTTTCCCCTCCCTTTTCTGCCCAACAAAGTTTTTGTTTCAAAGAGATTCTTCTGCTACTCCAGCAAGAGGTTCAAACTCTGTTTTTAAAGGACACAGTAGAGTTGGTTCCTGAACAGGAACGGGGTCAGAGATGTTATTCAAGATATTTCCTGATCATTTACAGCCAATCCTAGACCGAAGGAGTTCGAATTTGTTCCTCAAACAGGAAAAATTCAAAATTCTGACCTTGGCACAGGTGCTTCTTGCGTTGGAGAAAGAAGACTGGATGGTTTCCATCGGCTTACAGGATGCGTATTTTCACATTCCTATTCTGCAGTCGCACAGGAAGTATCTCCTGCTCGTGGGAGGGTCGCAACACTACCAGTTTGCAGTCCTTCTGTTTGGTCTTAGTTCTGCACCTCAAGTCTCCATGATGGTGATGGCAGTGGTTGCGGCACATCTCAGACAGTGAGGAATAGCGGTGTTCCCTTACCTGGACGATTGGTTGCTCAAAGTCAAGTCTTCAGAGTTGGTGCTGCCTCACTTGAATTTGACAACTAAACTGTTGTTCAATCTGGGTTTTTCCATCAATGTACCCAAATCTCACCTGGAGCTCTCTGAAAGCACCCTGTTCATAGGGGCAGTATTGGACACCAGAGTGAATCGTGCCTACCCTCCTCCTCAGAGGATTGAAGACATTCAGGCTATGATTCCGATGTTTCAGAATGGAGCACTCGATCCAGTCCTACATCTGTTTGGTCTGTTCACTTCCTGCATTTTGTTGGTCACTCATGCACAAAGGCACATGAGGGCCCTACAGTGGTGCCTTGCAGGCAGTGGTTACAATACAATAGGGATCTCAGAGAGACAGTCAAGATCTACAAAGACACTGCAGCAGATCCCTGATGGTGGGGTGTAGATGGCTGACTATCACAAGGAAAGCCATATTGTCCACCACCTCTGGTGGCCACAGTTATCACAGATGCCTCCACTCAAGGGTAGGGAGCACATCTGGGGGCTCTGGAGATCAAAGGATTTTGTACTCCATAAGAACAGTTGTTTCACAGCAATCTATTGGAGTTGCAGGCTATAGGTCTGGCTCTCAAGGCCTTCTTCCCTTCCATTTGTGGTCAGTCGTTGCAAGTCTTGATGGGCAACACTGCCACAATGTGGTACGTCAACAAACAGGGAGGGTAGGGTCTATCGTCTTTGCAAAGAAGCTCTGTGACTCTGGCCCTGGGCTCAGGACCATCGGATTTGCATTGTGGCAAATCACTTGGCCAGAGTTCTGAACGTACTTGCAGACAGTCTCAGCCCACACGTCTCAGCCAACCAAAAGTGGTGTCTTCATCTGGAGGTGGTACTTAACATCTTTAGGTTATGGGGAACACCTAAGATAGATCAGTTTTCCACTCACAAGAATGTGCACTGCCTGCCGTTCTGCAGCTTCCAGTATCTGATGCGGTGAGCATTGGGTGACGCGTTTCAATTGAGCTGGAGAACTCAGTTATTTTACGCGTCCCCTCCATACCCTTGATTCCTCGAGTTCTCAAGAGTTCTCTAAAGAAGATTTGCCAAGACCGGGCCCAAGTCATAATAATAGCCCTGGGTTGGCCGCAAAGGGTGCAACAAAACTTCTTCAACTCTGATTGTGCCCCCCACTCTATCTCCCTTACATGGGGGACCTCCTCTCTCAGTGGCAGGGGCAGGTTCTTCACCCTGCCTCCAGAGCTTGCACCTAGATGCCTGGAGATTGAAAGGGGCAACTTGAGTTCTTTTTCTTTCTGCCTGAAGTGGTGGATCTTATTTTATCGGCCATGCGACACTCCACCAAGGCGGTATATGCTTGTATATAGGCTAAATTTGTAAAATGGTGCACTGTAAAGTATTTTGACTCTAAAAGACCAATTATCGAACGTTTTGCAGTTTGCACTTCACTTTGCCTAACGCAACTGAGTTGTGCAGTCACGTCAGTGAAGGGCTATTTGTCTGCACTGTCTGCATTTATCTGTTTATCTGATCAATCTTCTCTGTTTAAGTTTCCTATAGTTTTGAGGTTTATGAAGGGGCTTACTAGTATGTACCCTCCACCCCGTTTGTTATGCCTCAGTGGGACCTTAATTTAGTTTTACAGTTTCTTATTGGCACACCGTTTGAGACTCCTTACTTTTAAAACTGTCTTTCTTATAGCCATCACATCGGCTGACGTGTTAGTGAGTTACAGACTTTAAGTGTTAAAGCCCCGATTACCACTTTTAATGTGGATAAGGTGGTTCTGAGAACCAGAGCTGCTTTCCTACCAAAGGTGGGGACTCCTTTCCACTTGGACCAATCTATTACCCTTCCTACTTTTTATTATCCTCCCCATCCTTCTAAGGAAGAAGAAAACCTGCATTGGTTGAACCCCAAAAAAGCTTTGAGCTTCTACATTAATTGAACACATGATCTGAGGATCGATGATCGAATGTTTATTGGCTATGTGGGCAGAATGAGGGACAAGGCTATCCACAAGAGGACATTATCCAGGTGGATCATCATCTGCATAAAGATCTGCTATGCCATGGCGATGAAAGAGCCACCTGAAGGTTTTAGAGCTCATTCCACCAGATCTAAGTGTTCTACTTCTGCTTTGCCTAGAGGTGTCCCTGTCATTGACATAAGCAAAGCATCAACTTGGGCTTCCCTCCACACTTTCGCAATGCACTATTGTTTAGATTCTGAAGGGACGGTCACTTTTCCCATTCTGTCTTACAGGATTTCTTGGTACAGGGAGACAGGCACCGACCTGCAAATGTGGAACTGCTTGAGGAGTCTATTTAAAAGGTGAGGAATCCTCAGGTAGATGTATCCATCAGAAGAACAAGTTACTTACCTTCTGTAATGCTGGTGGATACAGTATCTACCTGTGGATTCCTCACTAACCCACCCATCTCCCCATTTCCGGTCTGAATATACCAAGAAGAAGAAGAAATCTGTTTGTAGATAATATCTGTATTTGATACACCATATACTTTAAGTGTACATGTTTAAATCTCTGATTTGAGAGTGCACATGATGTTGTATTTTTGATGTTGGTTTCACCCATTCGCCTCAAAGGCACAGAAAAAAAGTGGGTGAAACTGATGTCAGCACACCGGCGAGAACTTCTTATGGTTCCAATGACGTCCGGCAGAGTCGCGTGCAGAACCATGCTGTTGTGACATTCCTGTCGACGTGGAGAAGTAGAGAGAAAAAAAATATTTTGAAAGCTGGTGCATTAGGGGTATACAAAAGGTGAGGAACTGCTTGGGGAGTCTATTCAAAAGGCAAGGAATTCACAGGTAGATACTTTATCTACCAGAAAAAGTGTTACAGAAGGTAAGTAACTTGTTCTTTCCTTCCCTTCTGCTGCCAACATAAGTCAGGCGGCTGCACGGACAAAGGAAGCCAGTCATGCCATGGCTGAACTACTATGCTCCAGCCCTCACCAGTGCTTCCTTAGGGTTCTATACACCATGCTGGGGTATGACTGCTGATATGGCTTAGATTGAATGGAGGGGGGTCAGTGGACTGCATGGGAGCTCCAGGTCTGAGTGAGTGCTCACATTGGTGTCATGGCCAAGCACCCAAGCAATATATTTTAAGTCAGTCAGTGACTGGTGATCATGTGTAGCCAATCCTAAGAAACGTGAAAGTGTCCCACCTCCCAAAACTATGAAAGTTCTGTTATGGGTGTGTTTTTGTTACTCAAAACTATGCAAAACCTTTTGCACACAAAATGATGAAACCCTGTCACAGTTATGTGGGTCGTTCTGCCTCCCAGCTCCACCGCTGGTGCTTCTTCTTCAGTCAACTGCTGTCCTGTCCAGTGGAAATCTATTCCCCTAATCATGCACTTACTGTAAGCTTCTGATAGAGGAGCACCTCTCTGAGTCTCTAGGGTCCACTAGGTAAGTGTCAAGGGTATTAATGGAATCTATTCAAACACAGATGTCCCTGTTTGCTGCTCAATTCGGTTTTCGCTGCCCATCTCTGTCATTATTTGACGAGTCTTGTGAGGTGGTAGCTGATAAAACAGGAGCTCAGTAAGATGTCATTACTAGTAGACAGTTGTATATCTTTTGCACTGCCCTGCAGCAGCAGGCATAATATATTTTGAGTTTCATGAATGATTTAAAAGTGATAGATTACAGGAATTTAACTTCATCACTAGCATTTCAGCATATATTAACAGTACCCATCTAATTTGGTTTAGATGGAACTTTGGGAAGGAGATATAGCTTAATGGCTGAAGCATCTGACTTTGGAAATAGGGAACCAAATTTGAATCCCTCAGCTCAACATCCTTTTATTTTGGGCAAGTCTTTAACTTCCCCATGTATTAAAAAGAAAAAACGTGTAACATTATGCTCTTGTGTAATGTGTCTGGTTTTCACGCAAATCGCTCTGATCATTGCTTAATTTGAGACAGTGGTTTCCGTGCAGGACACCAGCACTTTTGTTTTTGAGGGTCTGCACTTATTATTCTGCCTCAAGCATTTATTATGAGCAAAAGGTACATATGGGAGAGACCGAGGAAGAGAAAAATGCAAAAGTGTCACAAAGGAGAAAAGCGGATAGCTGCAAGAGTGAGCTGAAGGGGCAGGGAGTGGCTATAAATGCATTAATGAGGCCTGAGCTGGCTTCAGGATTACACTGCCTCAGTCTTCCGTTCTTGCACATTTAATCACAGCAGCTGCATATTTCAGAGGAGAGCTTTGGGCTCCTGCACGTTTTTTTGTTATTTATTGTTTTATTACAAACTTACATTTTAACACCATACATGCCACACCATTAGATCATTGTGAATCTATTTGTACAGCACATTAATAGGTGATTATCCAGGTTATTAATGTATGCCCTCAACGCTTCTGCAACTGTTGACTCTCGGAACAGTAACATCAGATAACAGCGGGTTAACGATATTTCCCTCTCCACTCCGATATTGAGCCTTGTCTTGTCCCTTGTCCCTCTTTCCTATCAATCAGTCCCACCGACGGATTCGCAAATGCAAAGATATATTCAGCCTTCCTCCTCTAGTGTGGTAATTGGCCTTAGGATTGACTGTTTATGTAGTTGTAGTCCACTTGCCCAGTGGATAGTGATGAAGCAGAAAATGAAGGTTTTGATTTATTAACGCTTAAACGTAGTGCTGAAATAATCATGTGTGACTTAATCGAACTAATTAAGATTGTACGGGGACAAAATGTGCCCTCAGAGTAGTTTGCCATCATTTATACGCGTGCTTTATATAACGTGGTGAATTAGAATTGCACTAATCCGACATAATCATAAACGTGTGCTACGATTTGCTTGTTTGAAATGCTTTAGCTTAGCATTACTTTAGCGGAGGCTTTGGCCTAGTTGCCTGGTCTCACGGTTTAGATGCTCGTATTTTTCCACTGTGCTAATAAACGTGTATTTTGCTTGAAGCTGTACTTTTCCACAGAAACTGTTCACATGCTTATCTTAAAGTTAGTGCCAGCCTGGCATATTTTCTCTTTAATTCAAGGTCGACTTGCAGGTGCGGACAATGGAGGCTCTGAGAGTAAGCTAATTGGGAGACAATGTTGCAACCTGCGTACCCATCTCCAAGGATAATGTATGCTTAAGTAAAAGCTTGAGAACTGTCGTTTTTGATTGGTCAATTTGAAGCTAACCTATGAACCCTCCAATGGAGACCCTACAGGACCTGAACTATTGTCTATAAAAATCAGGTGCACGAGAAGAAGGTAGCCATTTGCCCGCGATTACGAACATTCGGACATCGTAGCTATTATGGCCCACTTTGCTGCGACGCCATCTTGAGAGACTTTAATTCTTTCTCTAATTGAGAGAAAGAGACTTTAAATGATTCTCGCCCTAGAGACTGTAACTTTGATTTGATCCCTTTGCATGAAGTAATAGTTTTACCTTGCCGCCGTGAGGCAATTGCCCCGTCCACCCTTGCCCCTTTGTCCCGTCCCATGCTGATCGAGAAACGGTACCCATGCTGACCGAAGAACGGTACCTGTGAGACGAAGACTTCCTTGTATGCTGATCGTAATTGGTAAATATGAAAGGAAATTGTAAAATTGCATTGTGTTTCTTTTAGGTAACCAACTGCTGATTTTTGGTAAGAGCCCTAGTTAGGAGTTTTCTAAATTAATGTTGCTAAATTGTTTTTGCATGAAGTCCCACATGCTGATGCTAATTTGAGGTTAGACGAGGTTTCCATATGTCGCACGATGCAATTTGAGATCTTGTTATGCTGACTAAATGTACGCAATTAGTTCATTACAGATTATCGTATTAGTGATTTGCATTGCCATTATCGAATGCCTTGTGATTCAAATGCTTCATAGATTACACTTGTTTCGACGCTATGGACAGCTATTAATGTTCATATATGTTTATCATTTGGTGTTGAGACACATTTATATTGTGCTAGCTTTGTTAATATAGGGAAATAAATTCACTAACTTTGCAATAAACTGGTGTGGTTATTCCTGACTGAAAGGTCAGGATTCGCCGAAATGTATTCTGGACTAATTGTTAAGTGTTATGTTGTTCAAGGTGTTGCTTATGTTCGTTATTGATCATTGATTTTGATGAAATTGATCGATTAAGAGTACAGAGAGTTCCCACTAAGTCAAAAGATTCATTGGCCTAAAGAGCGTCCAAACGCAGGTAAATTATTACTACGGACCGCTCTATCAGTAGATGGTAGCAGAGGATGGTTTCGTCTTTTGGGACCCTGTACTATTAAAGTACATGGTGTCGAATTAACGGTTACGCATTTTGAGACCCCATTCGAAAGGTTGAATTAGATTTTCTTGGGTAGAACGGATTGACAAGATGATGATGGGCTAGGTCCACCACGACTTTCCCGGGATCTCGGAGCTTGCGAATGGAGAGAACGGAGGTGTGGAATCAGCGTTGGCGGTACTAGTGATGGTATGAGTGAAGTTAGGGTTTTGCGCTTGCACAGCTTATTGCCGCAGGGTGTGTGAAAAGGTTGCGAGGATTTTCTTTTAAGGATAGCGGAGGTGCGACTCCGAGTGTAGAAGTAGAGAAGTCGTCGAACTTCATAGAGATAGCGGAGGTGCGGCTCCGAGTGTGAGAGTAGGGAAGTCGTCGAACTTCATGTGCGTGTGGCGCTTTGTGCATAAAAAGGTCCACGTGGTTGTTGTTGTTGAGACGGGCCCTGCGAGGTCAAGAGACTCCGGAGTATGTTGATCCATGTTGTGGTCTGGGCGGTTTAGTAGGTTGATCGGGCGTGGTCAACGAGTCGGTACGTGTGTTAGGGAGTGAAAGAAACTTCGACTTCGGGCTTTGACAAGATTCTAAGTGCACTAGAACAGATCATTGACAAGTTGAGAGTAAGTCTGCGGGTCAGATTTGCTTGCGAATGTGGGGACTGAGAAAGACGGAATAGCGGCCAGAGGCTAGTGAAAAGTCCCGAGGCTAGTGAAAGGTCCCTAAGGTCCTGAAGCGACTGTGTTACCCTTCCTGTAGTAAACCGACAGATCTGTTTTATTTTTTGGTAGCTCGCGATATATGCAAAAAGTCGTTACGAGAGGAGGTGAGTGAAGGAAGACTAGCCGCGAGGCTTTGTCAGCCGCAGTGTGTGTGAGTGTGACGTCACTAAGAGCCGTGCTGGGATAGGTTGGTTGCAGAGAAGGGTCGTGCACGGATTGGACGCAGTCCGTGGGACTCGATTGGAAGGGGAAAGGCAGGTGAAGAGTATTCCGGGAATTAAAGTCACCTATTGATTACAAATTTTGTGGAATTAAAGTCACATATTGATTATAAACTTGGTTAAATAAAAGACGGGAAAAATGAAATTCTTTAAAGCATTCAGGAGTGCGATGAAGGGGGAGTCTTACATTAAAGCGAGCGTAGGAGAAGAGACGCCGCCCGAGGGTACACCAGCTTACATTGTAATGGAAGAAAAGGGGGTAGCTCCGTGCCTTTGGCTAAAGCAATGGCACAAGTTGACAGAGAAACATGGGAGCGTAGCGTTCCCGATACATGGGACATTCAATATAAGGATTTTAGAGAATTTGAGATTCACGATGTATGACATGAAGGTGCCTCCAAGGCCAGCACAGTTTGAGGCTCTAGCGATCTGGGAACTAATGGCCAGACAGCAACAGCAAAAGAAGTTCGAGACCAGAATGAGGAAGGTAGAAAAGACACTAGCGGATGCTAGGTGGGATAATGCACAGAAGGTGTGGAGGTCAGATGTATTGCAGGGGATTAAATTGTTCCCCGCAATTACTAAGGAAGGAGAAGAGACAGGTAAGAAAGCCACCTGTAAGACAGACAGAAAGTGTTCCAAGGATAGAGAGGACGAGGAAAAGTTGAGAAGAGAAGAGGAGTTAGAGGATGAGGAGTTGATAATGCAATTGCTGAACGACCGTCCACCGCCTTATGCAGAGAATGGACAAGGTCCAAGTACTAGTTCTGCCCCTCCAGCACCGGTACAGAACAATGAAACTCAGAGTTCAGGAGCATCATCGGGACCAAAGGACCCGAGTCTGCTGTTCACCCCGCAGATACCGCAGGTTAGGAGAATATATCCAGATGTGCCCGTGTTGGAACCAGCAGAAAATTATCAGCCGCAGATACCAGGGTACTACAGTAGTGATAACGGTGCAGGAATGATTCTAGATCCAACCGTAAGGGGAGTACAGAATGGTTACAACCCAACAATGGCACAAGCTGAATCAACTCAGTTTTTGATGCCTCAAAAGCAGATGCAGGGAGGAAACGCACATGCTCAGATGACGGGGAGCCAGATGGGCATGCCGGCAATGATGACCCATGGTGTGGGAATGAACATGCCACAGAACATGGGGAATGGACAGAACCCAGACGCGATATCCTTACCCATTACCGTAGGTCCAGCGGTACCTCTGTATAGTCAGCCTAATTCGAGTCTGAACAGTCAGGGATCGATGCTGCAGAATGGGACAGAAAGAAGGTGCATAGAAAACACTCCAGGGATAACTCCGATAGCGGCTCAGCCAACTGGGTCTGGGTCCTTGATGGAGTTTAGTCCCATATGTGCTCAGTCAACACTGGTGAGGTCGAGCCCCCCACTGATAATACCTCTCACATCGAACACTGAAAAGCTGCCGCAGCCATCGATGGCAGTCGATGTAAACGCTACCCTGATGGGGGTGAATGCGCAACAGCTGACACAGTGGTTCAACAGTTTAAATTCCACACAAAGTTCAGCTAGTGGGAAAGGAGAAGACTATATGAATAGGGTCAGGTTGAACATGGAAGCACAAGAATTGGTGGAAGGGACTATGGGTGTGAACAGGTTAGAGTCCTACACGGAAGAAGAGCTGAGGTATCTATGTCCCAGGATTACGAAGGAAGTGAACAAGATACATAAGAGCTTGCAGGAAGCAGCTGACAGAAACGGGGTTGACATAGACAAGACGAAACACTTGAGCAGGAGCTACAGGTTAGATTTTGGGACCACAGATTTTGAACACATGAGGTCAGCAGGCATGAAGACACACCTTAGAGAATTGCTGCAGAGTGCACAAGTGTGGAGGTGCTTAGACAAATGGGAAAGCAGGTGGGTAAAGAGGAAGGAAAAGAGGAGGGACAGTGCTACAGAGCACAATGAGAAAAGACCACAGAGTAGTGATACAGTAACAATGCTACCAATGAGAGAGACAGCAGGAGGAAAATTAGTACATGTACCATGGCACAGAAGCGACATTCAGTCCTTTACGGACGATTTTCCCAAACTAAGAGAGAAACCGATTGAATGGTATCAGCAGACTGATAGGTTTGTGAAGCTTGCAAAATGTCTCTGGGAAGACCTGAACACTCTCTTTGAGATTGTGGTTCCGGCAGATTTGTGGGAGGATTGCAAAAGAGCTGTAAGTTGGCCGACAAGTGAACCAGAGAGGGACAGGGAGACAGGTGCACTGTCACCTTTGGTGATGAGCTTGTACTATAAGGTGATTGAGCATTTGAAAACGAAGGTACCCGCGAAGAATGTGGATTGGCAGAAGATTGATCGAACTGCCCAAGAGACTAAAGAATCGATTCATAGTTACTATGAGAGGTTGTTGAAGGCGTTCAAGAATTACAGTGGCACGGAAACAATAGAGGCGAAGGACATGCTCCATTTTGTGTTCAGATTTGTGGAAGGGCTGAGACCAGAAATAAGCCAAATGATAAAGTCGCATTTGATTTGTTGGCAGTCTAAACCGATTGACGAAGTCTTGACTTATGCGAAATACTGTAGCGACGAAATTGAAGTGAAACAGAAAAGGCTGAAAGAGAAGGTGATGATGATGCAGCTTAAGGCAGCTCAGACAGGTTTGCAAGGTTTGCAAGGTTTGCAAGGGATGCAAGGGTTCCAACAGCAGATACCGCAACAGCAGTTGCAGTTGCAGGGAAACATGGCGTTTCAGTCACAGGCCAGGGGCAGAGGCAGAGGAGGTTTTGTGAATAATGGTCCGGATTTGAACACTGTTGTGACGGGTGTGCAGGCAATGAAGAAGGTGATGCCGTGTCACGTGTGCGGAATCGTCGGTCATTGGAAACGCGAGTGCCCGATGGTGGTGCAGGAAGGTGCAGGTGTAGGTGCAGGTGTAGGTGCAGGTGCAGGTGCAGGTGTTGGTCAGCAAAACAATGATGTCAATGCATTTCAGACAATGAGGGGACCGAAAATGAGAGGTCCAAGCCCAAATTTTCAGACCGTAAATCAATTGCAGGGATTACAGCCCATGCAGCCGCAGCAGATGCAGATGCCTCGTATGCAGATGACGCAGATGCAGCCGATGCAACAGCAGTTACCTATGGTACCTAATCAGCAAATGCAAATACCATTGGCACCAATGAGTCAGCAGCAAGTGATGGTTCCTCCACAGGTAACGGGTCAGGTAATGAGTACAAATGGCACCGTACAACAGTTCCCATTACACAGTGAGAGTGGAATAAACAACGTATGGGAGAGTGAAAGTTCAGGAGAAGAAGGAGATTGTGTGCTTGCGGCATCCTTGGAAGTTGATCAAAGGGGTCCGTACGTAGAGGGAAGAGTAATGGGTCATCGTGTCTCATTCTTGGTTGACACGGGAGCCACACGTTCAACAGTTAAGAGTAGTGATGTACCAAATTTGCCACTCTCAGGGAGGACAGTTCAAGTGGTGGGAGTAGCAAACAGACATCTGACGAACCCAATTACAGATCCGGTACCAGTCAGCATCGGTAACTATCAAGGGGTGCATCAATTTGTAGTATGTGACTCAAGCCCGATAGCACTGTTAGGGAGAGACCTATTGTGCAAATTGGGTTGTTCGATCATGTGTTCGAACGAAGGAATAACAATCCAGACGAGCAGTGATGGGGAAGAAGAGGACAGTGTAGAGGGGGATGAGATGGAAACGGTAGATGAAGAATATCCTCTGATTTGTCTCTTCCCGATGATAACTGAAGAAGATATTCCAGCTGAAGTACGAGAAACAGTCGGAAAGGAAGTGTGGGACATGACAGGGAAAGAGGTGGGATTGATGAAAGGAGTGGAACCAGTGAAAGTGACTGTAAAGCCCAATGCAATCTTTCCCCAGACCCCACAATACCACATGCCACAAGATACCCTCATGAAAGTTGCTCAACTCATTGACGAATTTGTAAAGCAGGGGGTACTGAGAGAAGTGTTAAGCAGTCCATGTAATTCACCAATAATGGGACTAATAAAGCCGAGTGGAAAGGTCCGACTCGTGCAGGATTTGAGGAAAATAAATGACATCATAGTCAAGTGCTGCCCTGTCGTACCGAATCCAGCTGTGATAATGTTTCAAATTCCTTGCGATGCCGAATGGTTCTCAGTCATCGATTTGTCACAAGCATTCTTTTCTGTGCCTCTTCATGAGGACAGCCAATTCCTCTTTTGTTTCAAATTCCTAGACAGAGTATACAGTTGGTGTCGAATTCCCCAAGGGTTTTCTGAGTCACCGTCAATATTCAATCAGATCCTAAAGAAAGATTTGGAGGAATTAGAATTGCCATTCGAGTCAACCCTAGTACAGTACATTGATGACTTACTGGTTGCATCAAAGACAGAAAGTGGCTGCACAGCCGATACCATTGCTCTGTTGAACCATTTGGGAAGGAATGGACATAAGGTGTCTCCTTCCAAATTGCAGTTCTGTCAGAAGAAAGTGAAATACTTGGGTCACCAAATAGAAAAAGGGTCACGGAGAATAATGAAGGAAAGAATTACAAGTATACTCCAAATGAGTCCACCAAAGACAAGGAAGGAGGTGAGGAAGTTTTTGGGAATGGTGGGATATTGTCGCCAGTGGATCCCCAACTTCTCGTCTTTAGCAAAGCCTTTACTGAAACTGACCCAGAAGGATGCCTTGGATGAAATTGAGCTGAAAGGGGACGAGATGGATGCTTTTGTTGAATTGAAGGAATGCATGTGCAGGGCTCCAGCTTTAGGTATGCCTGATTACACGAAGCCTTTCACATTGTTTTGTCATGAACGTGATGCATGTTCTTTGTCTGTCTTGACCCAAGCCCATGGTGGCGTAAACAGACCAGTAGCGTATTTTTCAGCTACTCTGGATCCGGTTGCAGCAGCACTCCCAGGGTGTTTGCGCGCCGTAGCAGCAGTTGGTATCAGCCTCACTCAGAGTGAAGGAATAGTGATGGGACATCCAGTAACCGTCATGGTCCCTCACTCAGTTGAGATACTTTTGACCCGCTCCCGAACGCAACACATGACTGGAGCAAGACTCACAAGGTATGAAACGATAATTCTGGGCTCACCGAATGTGCAGCTGAAAAGGTGCACTACGTTGAATCCAGCAACCTTGCTTCCTGGAGAAAATGCTGAAATTGAGAACGCTGAAGACGTCGAGCATGACTGCCTTCAGGTGACTGAATTTTGCACAAAACCTCGACCGGACATCAAGGATACCAAGCTTGATGAAAATGACCAAATTCTTTTTGTTGATGGTTCATGTCTAAGAGATGGGATGGGGATTTTGAAAGCAGGATATGCTGTATGTACTGTAACAGGGGTCTTGGAAGCGGGATGGCTTCAAGGAGTCTATTCTGCACAAGTAGCAGAACTTGTAGCCCTTACCAGAGCATGTCAACTGTCTGCATTGATGAAAGTCACCATTTACACTGATAGTCAATACGGGTTTGGGATTGTGCATGACTTTGGACAACTGTGGTCACAGAGAGGGTTCCTGACTTCTTCAGGATCCCCAGTGAAGAACGGGGAGAGGATAAGGGAATTGTTACACGCCATTCAAGTGCCAGCTGAAGTTGCAGTGGTAAAGTGTAGTGCCCATACAAAAGGACAAGACTATGTGTCTCTGGGAAATGCATATGTGGATCAAGTCGCAAGATTTTGTGCCTTGAACTGTATATTGCTAAGGGATGATTGGAATACGATAAATGAGCCAGAACTCGAACCGGCTGAAGCATTTGCCTTGAAGGTCGTAGATACAATAGATGAACTAAAAGCATTGCAAAATAATGTCAAGGAGGATGAAAGAGATTCCTGGATTAAATCACAATGTATAAAGAGACAAGACGAGTTATGGGTTTCACATGAGGGAAAATTTGTTTTGCCAAATAGTCTCTTATCACAGCTTGCGCGGTTCTATCATGGGCAAGCTCACCTAGGGAGAGATGCCATGATAAGATTGTTCAAAACTGATTGGTTTAACCCCAGATTTCGCCAAGCTGCAGAAGCAGTTTGCCATCGATGTGTCACTTGCCAGCAGATGAACCCAGGAAAGGGAACAGTTGTGAACGTGAGTCACATTGGTAGGGCAAGCGGGCCTTTTAGTCGAATGCAGATGGACTTCATTGAGATGCCTGTGCATGGGGGTCTGAAATATGTGTTGGTGATTGTGTGCATTTTTAGTCACTGGATTGAGGCATACCCCACACGTAGAAACGACAGCCTTACAGTTGCCAAGCTATTGTTGAGGGAGTTGATACCACGTTTCGGATTCCCGATCTCTTTAGAATCAGATAGGGGAAGTCACTTTAATAACGAGGTAATAAAGTTACTTTGCGAAGCGCTGAACATTGAGCAAAAGCTGCACTGTAGCTATCGCCCTGAAGCCTCAGGGCTGGTGGAGCAGATGAATGGTACGCTGAAATCGAGAATGGCAAAAATATGTGCATCGACAAATTTGAAATGGCCTGACGCATTGCCTTTAGTGCTAATGTCAATGAGAAACACTCCTGATAGAAAAACTGGATTGTCTCCGCACGAAATTCTCATGGGCAGAGCTATGAGACTTCCTGCAGTTCCCGCAAACATGCTTTTGAATATTACAGATGATATGGTGTTAGACTACTGCAAAGGACTGGCTGACGTGGTTCGCTCTTTCTCTCACCAGGTGGAAGCGACCACCTTGCCACCGATCCAAGGTCCAGGACACGCACTGAAAGCAGGTGACTGGGTCGTGGTAAAGAAGCACGTGAGAAAGTCGTGTCTGGAACCCCGTTGGAAAGGCCCTTTCCAAGTGATCCTGACGACAACTACCGCTGTGAAGTGTGCGAGGGTTCCCAACTGGATTCACGCCAGTCACACAAAAAAGGTGTTGTGTCCCACAGATGAGGAAGTTGAAGCGCTGAAACTACCAGTGCCTGATAAAACAGTGCTGAGTGCTGAGACAGAACAAAAGCGAACTGAAAGCGAACAGGCAGAAGCGGGAGAGAAAGAGATATTCTCTGACGACGAAGACACCAACTCACTTGGGGGAGACCAAGGAGAAAGTTCAGACAGCGACGAAGAAGCTGCAGGTGACAAAGAACCTGAAGCAGCTGAGGGTAGCAAAAAGCCTGAAGCAGCTGAAGGTGACAAGGAGCCTGAAGCAGCTGAAAGTGATAAAGAGCCTGAAGAAAGTAACGGTGACGAAGGGCTCGAAAAAGGTGAAAAGGCAGGAGAGCCTGATCAGAGGAGGGCTTTCCCAGAAGCAGACGATACAGAAAAAGAAAAGGAGAACGTGATCGATTCCCCGGAAGAAGGGGATAAGGCAGAACAGAACTAAAAGGTTCAAGCTTCCACAGAAAAGATCGCAGGTCCATCAAATGGACATGGTGCAAAGAGAAGACTAAGTATCTCACCAATAAAAGAAAAGGGTAAAGAAAGTTTGAACGAAGGAGGAAGGCCGAAAGTGAAAGAGAAAAGAAAGGAAGTGACTGTTGTGGAACAATCGTCAAGTGAGGAAAAAGACTTGACAAAAGAGGAAAGTACCAGCGAAGCAGAGTCGAAAAGAGAAGCAAAATTGAAAAGGAAGAGGATACCAAACAGAAGGTATTCCGGTCCTGAATGGGCATATGCAGTCAATGACGATTGGACTGACGAATTTGTATCTCTAAGCATCGAGAACGAAGAAGAAGAAGAGATACCAATAGAAAAGAAAAGTTTCATAGACTCTGTCGATTGAAAGAGTAAATGATATCGCTTGCTACAATATAACGTGAGAGAAACAACCAGCTGAGACATTGTTAAACCGGATGAGACATTTGCGAAACTGATAAAGACTGAGTTATTGCCGAATTGAGACAAATGCTGCTAACCGATAAGTGACTGGCCTTTTGAAGAAGACGGTGTGAACATTGCGTTTGTTCAGCTTTGTAACTGAATTGCTAAATAGTTTCTTTTATAAGTGCTTCGAGCTCTCTGATTCTATACAGATCATGACTAGGTACGCTACGCAAAATAATAGAAAGAGATATTGTAAATACGTGTGTATAGGCTTGGTGATTACATGTGTAATAATAATAATGGCAATTGTGATTGGAATGCATGGAAAGGGTGAAAGTGAGAATATCGAGGCTTCTACTATTGCTCCTGTTACTGTCACTGAACTAACACCATTGAAAAGACTAGCATTGGATGAGAGGCTCCTGCATGATAAGAAAGAGCTTTCGTATAACGTTTTCTATCGCTTGCTAACAGAGTATGTTGAGACTATGGATGCGAAGGATTGTTATGTGTGTACACAGATACCGACATCGGTAAAGGAAGGGGTGACTTATCACCACATGCCTCTTACATATGGGATTACATGTAGTATAGTAATGTCTAGGTTTTATGGTCAAACTAACATACAGTATTTTTACTCGAATTATGATGTTACCTTTGCTTATGTTCCTATAATAGCGCAGCTAAGCCAGATTGCTAAAGATTGGGATGCTAAAATAATGAGGGAATTTTTTGAGCCAATGCAACCTTTTGAAACGGCTCATGCTCATAGGGAGAACCTTACTTGCTCAGTCTCTGCTGTAGAAATAAGCTTTTTAGATCGCACAGATGATAGAAGGGCACAAATGAATGCGAAATTAGAAAAAGAGCTAAGTAAGAGGACTTCAGTAGATAATTATGATTTTGCTGCTATAAAGACACAAGGGAAAATAGCTTTAGATGCTTGGCATGTAGGGAAATTTTGTATATATCGAGGAGAATCCTATTATGACAACATTTTTGTAGGAGCGAGTGAATGCAAACATACGTTTATTTTTAAGGCCAAATGGACATTCATGATGAACGGACTTGACCCTGTCATTCCGGGGGTATATTACATTTGTGGGCATAATGCCTATTATCGTCTTCCAAAGGGATGGTGGGGGAGATGTTATTTGGGTATAGTGTTCCCAAAGGTTTATCAACTGGATGACGTATCGATGATTCAAAAGACATCTGGATCCCATCGTATCCAGAAGAGAGAGACCGCAGCTGCTGTGGTAGGTAATATATTTGGAGCCATGATTCCTTCATTGGGAGTTGTGTTGAATTCCATCAAGATACGAAAGTTGTCTACTATAGTGGATAACATGTTGACAAAGTTTTCAGGTGCTATAATCCTGATAGATGCTGAGCTTGCAGCGGAAAGAGCTATGACTCTTCAAAATAGGCTTGCTTTAGACATTCTTTTAGCAAAGGATGGAGGTGTTTGCAAAATGATTGGTGCACGTCACTGCTGTACCTATATACCTGATAATAGTGTGAAGATTAAAACTATGCTTGCTAATCTAACAAAAGAAAGTGGAGATTTGAAGGAGTTGAAAGAACCAGGAGTGTGGGAGAAGGTTGGAAAGGGACTTGCTTCAGTGGGACATTGGATTGGGGGAATTTGGAATGGAATATTATTGAAAATAATAGAAGGAATATTAATAGTAATAATTTGTATATTTGGAATTTGGGGAATAAAAAGGGGAATAATAATGATTATGGAAAGAATTAAAAGAAGAAAAGAAGAGAAAATTATGAAAAGAATGGCAGAAGAATACAAAGCTCAAACTAGGGGAATTAAAAGGAAGAGGGAACTGACAGAATTTTAATGGAATAAAATTTGTGGGCGTGGTTTGGTGTGATGACAAGTAGTCATCAGAGGAGGGATTGATGAAGCAGAAAATGAAGGTTTTGATTTATTAACGCTTAAACGTAGTGCTGAAATAATCATGTGTGACTTAACCGAACTAATTAAGATTGTACGGGGACAAAATGTGCCCTCAGAGTAGTTTGCCATCATTTATACGCGTGCTTTATATAACGTGGTGAATTAGAATTGCACTAATCCGACATAATCATAAACGTGTGCTACGATTTGCTTGTTTGAAATGCTTTAGCTTAGCATTACTTTAGCGGAGGCTTTGGCCTAGTTGCCTGGTCTCACGGTTTAGATGCTCGTATTTTTCCACTGTGCTAATAAACGTGTATTTTGCTTGAAGCTGTACTTTTCCACAGAAACTGTTCACATGCTTATCTTAAAGTTAGTGCCAGCCTGGCATATTTTCTCTTTAATTCAAGGTCGACTTGCAGGTGCGGACAATGGAGGCTCTGTGAGAGTAAGCTAATTGGGAGACAATGTTGCAACCTGCGTACCCATCTCCAAGGATAATGTATGCTTAAGTAAAAGCTTGAGAACTGTCGTTTTTGATTGGTCAATTTGAAGCTAACCTATGAACCCTCCAATGGAGACCCTACAGGACCTGAACTATTGTCTATAAAAATCAGGTGCACGAGAAGAAGGTAGCCATTTGCCCGCGATTACGAACATTCGGACATCGTAGCTATTATGGCCCACTTTGCTGCGACGCCATCTTGAGAGACTTTGATTCTTTCTCTAATTGAGAGAAAGAGACTTTAAATGATTCTTGCCCTAGAGACTGTAACTTTGATTTGATCCCTTTGCATGAAGTAATAGTTTTACCTTGCCGCCGTGAGGCAATTGCCCCGTCCACCCTTGCCCCTTTGTCCCGTCCCATGCTGATCGAGAAACGGTACCCATGCTGACCGAAGAACGGTACCTGTGAGACGAAGACTTCCTTGTATGCTGATCGTAATTGGTAAATATGAAAGGAAATTGTAAAATTGCATTGTGTTTCTTTTAGGTAACCAACTGCTGATTTTTGGTAAGAGCCCTAGTTAGGAGTTTTCTAAATTAATGTTGCTAAATTGTTTTTGCATGAAGTCCCACATGCTGATGCTAATTTGAGGTTAGACGAGGTTTCCATATGTCGCACGATGCAATTTGAGATCTTGTTATGCTGACTAAATGTACGCAATTAGTTCATTACAGATTATCGTATTAGTGATTTGCATTGCCATTATCGAATGCCTTGTGATTCAAATGCTTCATAGATTACACTTGTTTCGACGCTATGGACAGCTATTAATGTTCATATATGTTTATCATTTGGTGTTGAGACACATTTATATTGTGCTAGCTTTGTTAATATAGGGAAATAAATTCACTAACTTTGCAATAAACTGGTGTGGTTATTCCTGACTGAAAGGTCAGGATTCGCCGAAATGTATTCTGGACTAATTGTTAAGTGTTATGTTGTTCAAGGTGTTGCTTATGTTCGTTATTGATCATTGATTTTGATGAAATTGATCGATTAAGAGTACAGAGAGTTCCCACTAAGTCAAAAGATTCATCGGCCTAAAGAGCGTCCAAACGCAGGTAAATTATTACTACGGACCGCTCTATCAATAGTGAAGCAGATATGTATTTAGTGGCCGCCAGATATCTTAAGATCGTGAGCTGGAAGGCAACAACTCAGCATAAGTCTGCAGCTGTTCTATACAATATATCAAGTCAAGTATCTAATCTTTGAATGTAGGCCCCAGCCCTCTTCCCCACCTACCAGCCACTCTCCTTTTTGCCAACAGGATACTTAAGTCCAAATATCTACACTGATCACTCCCCATTTCCTCATTGTAACCGAGCAAAGCCATCTGAGGTGTGAGCGTTAGTGGTGTAGATATCATGAGGGACATAGCAACTTCAACTTTCTTCCAGAATATCAGCACCTGGGGACAAGCCCAAGCCAAATGTTGAAAACCTCTGTGCAGCATCTCGAGCAACAGTCATCTGGCCGTAAGCCATACTTATTGCATTGGTGTGTAATATAGTCTGTGGAGGTATTTGTAGTGTACAATTCTCAATGTACTGCTTGCTGTGATCCTGCCAGTTTGTGGACAGCAATAGACCCATTGTTTCCCAACAAAGTTAACTGCAGTTCCCCATTCCATCCTTTCCTTTGCTCCGCCATGTGTTATTGGCTGCTCTTGCTGCGCGGATTAGTAAAGTGTTGACCCTAAATGTTGTGGGCTGTCTGATTGTAACAATGTGTGAAAAGGGTTCACCCTGGGTGGTTCTGGGGGGAAGTCCGGTGTGATGTCTCTAATGCTCCCTTTAAGACGGACAAACAAGAATTTGTCAATTGGCGTCCTCAACTTGTCAATTGGGAATATTTCACGGTCCTGGAATCGGCCCTCTTTATATAAGTCACCCCACGAGTGAATGGCAAGTTTTGTCATCAATTTTCTACCTGCGGATTCACACATAATTGGGATTGCTCCCTGGTGCAAAAGTGGCATATCCGGCGAGTACAGTAAATGCCTTCCCGTTGACTAATTTTAGCCAGGCTATTTGTGTACAGGCCACCGTAGGTGTCCTGTGGGGTGTAACTCCCATGTCGGGCCTCAAATATGCAGAGGATATGCCTTGAAACCCTGCTCTAATGGCAGATGCGGCCTGTATAGATGAGGTCGTTACCATTAATACGCAAAGTGCGCCTGTCTGCAAATAGAGTAGAATTCCAGAATCCCCCTTGGGGAAACGGTTGCGTCAGGATTTCCCATTTCAAACACGGCTGCTTGCCAGCCCATGCTAGTCGGATCAGCTGTGTGACACTGACCCCCCTCCTCTGCAAATTTGAGGCCGGACATGGGAGTTTAACCCCGTCACCCCCTTCTTGTTTATCAAAATTTACAGATTGAGGGATTTATCACATTTGATGCAGACGAAACATATCAGGTAGAAGTGCCTGCTAGGAAAGCATGTATTTTAAAATTACAAGTAATTTCTAAAAGCAGGTGAGATAATATATAATTCCTTCATACCTCTTATATCTGTTGTCTGTGCCAAGGCGACAAGGCCCTACACATAAACAGGTGCATGGCTTGTTCATCCGGCCACAGTCACTGCAGAGGTCAAAGCAGAACATGCACTTGGATGTTTGACAGCATTGAAAAAAGATATAGGGGGTTATTACAACTTTGGAGGAGGTGTTAATCCGTCCCAAAAGTGACGGTAAAGTGACGGATATACCACCAGCCGTATTACAAGTCCATTATATCCTATGGAACTCGTAATACGGCTGGTGGTATATCCGTCACATTTGGGACGGATTAACACCGCCTCCAAAGTTGTAATAACCCCCATAGTTTTCTAACAGAGATATGCTTCTATGTGTGTCTCAGTTCAAATTGAATTGGTTGTTATTTAG
Organism: Pleurodeles waltl; assembly: GCF_031143425.1. Taxonomy (NCBI): domain Eukaryota; kingdom Metazoa; phylum Chordata; class Amphibia; order Caudata; family Salamandridae; genus Pleurodeles; species Pleurodeles waltl. The sequence continues at coordinate 692,224,411 of NC_090444.1, forward strand.
ATTATTAATATCCCATGATATAAACATGTCTACCAACATACCTGATTATTTGTGTACATTTTGCAGGACACTGAGAAACTAGTATAATGCCGTTTTGCTGAATCATTTCATGCAAGTTTGGGGCTCCACATGCAAATGTTTGAGGACATCTGACTTAAATCCTTATGAAATATATCTAACCATATGTTGTTATGTTAGTTGTATTTATATAGGTCATGGCTACCTGGATGTGACGCCCAGGTCTCATAGCAACACAGCCCACCACTGCTTTGAATCAAGCCAGCGTCCCAAGGTCACATTAGAAAATATAGGTTTTTAGCAGTTTCCTAAAGGAAACTTCTGTTTTCTGATTTCTGAGGGGTATCGGCAGTGCGTTCCAGATTTTTGGGACTAGGAAAGCAAAAGATCAACCTCCGCTTCTTGCTCTTTTGATGTTGGGCTCTGTCCTGAGTCTCTGTTTACTAGATCGCAGAGCCGTTTCTGGAGTATAGGGAAGAAGACGGGACTGAAAGATACGTGGGCCTTTTCCACGAATGGCCCAGTGCACAATACAAGGGCTTTAAAATGAATCCTTTTTTGGAGAGGTATCTAGTGCAGTACTCGCAAAGCAGGTGTAGCTGTTTGGTGTTAAGGTAATTTGTGCACTATTCTTACAGCAGCATTTTGTACTACTTGTAGCCTATTGCTCACATATTTGGGGCTCCACAGAAAAAGGCAGTTCCCATAGTCAAGAGTTTACTAAGCTCTGCACAATTATCCTTCTTGTAGCGAAAGGTAGCATTTGCAAACTGTTTCTCAAGGATCTCAAAATCCTGAAGCATGCTACTGCCAGTTTTGTAGCCTGCGTCTCCATCTTGAGTTTGGAGTCAACCCACATGCCCAAGTTTTTCATAATGTGGCCACAAAAGTTCTAGTCATATTGGGCATTTGTTGCCCACCACCAAGACCTCGGTTTTATCGCCGTTAAGCTTTAACCATACTATCGGGATCCGAGCATCTACGCACCCAGATATCAGAGGCAAGAGGATAGTTTATCCTTGTCCTCACGTCTGCTCCTCCTCCCTCCAGCGGTTTGCGGATCCACACCAGTAGTAACATGCAGAGAAGAGCACCTCTAATTCGGCTGCATATCTCAATGTTTGACTGGCCTAGTGGTAATGGGTGTGGACAGAGGTCCATGAGGTGGGGCTTGGTCAACAGATAAAAGCTAATATCTGTTTCCTCTATTAAAATATTGAATTTGCAGTGAGTGTTAACATGTACAACCACCAACATAAACTAGCAAAAAGCTGATGGTGCATTTCTTTTATTTCATATCAGTAGCTGAATTTGTAACTCACGGGGGAGTTACAAAAATGCACTTTTGTGTGGAAAGAGGAGTGTTGGCGCCCGTATTGAATATATAATTTAATTTATGTAATATCATCTGATGCGGTTTTCGTGAAATCAATTTTCACATGTTCGGTTATTGGACATTTGCAGAAAACGCTTTCTGGTGGTTTCACTTAGAGACATTTCTAGCAAATGACCTTCCCTCGCTGGACTGCCCTTCAGTTAAGCCATGAACGTGGCTCATTTTACTAAATCTGAAGCAAACTTTGTCCAAAACAAGCCGGTGTGTTGTCATTATGTTAGCTCGTTGTCTTTATTCCTTATGCATGCATCCATCATCTTTATCATTCTGCGCTTAAGGCTGTGGAAAATTAGTGCTGTGTTCTATAACCATAAGAAGGGCACTAAAGTCAGAGATAAGAGCAGTTAAGATCTGCATAAACTCTGGATTCCCCGAGAGGACTGTGAGTCTTGTGTAACCAGAGGGATAGTGTTGCTCTCAGATGCCTGCAACTGTAATATTTCTGTACCCTGAAGGATAGCTCTGCTGTCAGAAGCATTAAATGGCAAGATCTATATAGCATGTGGGAAACCTCTACTGATACCTAAGCTATGTAACCTTATGTCATGGTACTCCGCTTTTGCATACAGCAGTGCATTCAATTTACACAGCTTCTAAGCACTGCTTTAGTGCTGAAAATGTGTGCATGTGCTGGGGTCTTGGTTTACAACCTTCAACAAAAACCTATCGGTGTGTTTCACTGCCTTGTTTTGTGCTTTGATATTCAACTGTGATGTGTTCATCTGAATTTGTATGGGGGTGAAAGTGTCTCTGTCCCAGTGACAGTTTTGTGGCAGTAATTGGGTTATCACTAGAGCAGCTTCCAAAGCGGCATTTGTCTTGAGACTTTCCTGCCCAAATGTGTGGTCGCCAAAAGGTGTGGGTGTTTATATTTTAGGTCAGTGGCAGTGAGGAGTAATATGTTAATATCAGTAGAATCTTAGGAAAGCGAGAGTCTTAAGAAATCTTTATTATAAATCCTTATATTTAGCTGGTTGTTCTGGTCCTTCTTCAGGTGAGGTTCCTTTTCTTGAATGTGTACAACCTCATAGAAAGTTTTCAGAGAGAGAGCATCGTTTAGTTCTAAAGACTGTGGTGCAAAGACATTTATAAGCACAAGCATCATTAAATGGGGTTTAGGTATTTTTCTGGTATTATTTTCAAATTATGCCTCCCTTTGTGTTTCTAAAGTTAATGATGGACTTGAATCAAATATTTGCTCATTAAGGTCTGTGATATTAGTTTAAGAGGTGTGCTGTCAGAGGCACGAGTATGTAAGATCAGAGTAACTGGATGCATTGGTTTTCTGCTTGAAACCCAAGGCTTTATAATGTGTGCCTGAGGGATAGTTTTTTGACCACAGACAGAGAGATCTATGTAATGAGAGCCTGCAGTTCTGTCTGAAAGATCAGCTTGCACAGTCTCTGAAGCCTGAACAAATAAGATCTCTGAAACCTGGTGGTGTGCTACAAGCAAGATGTATGCAGTGATGGGGGCTGCTTTCATGCATGAAGCTGAAATCTGTCAACCCAAAAGATTGTTATGTTTGGAGTAACAAGAGCAATATCTCCTCTCTAATGTCAGTCTCTCTGAAACCTGTATTGACTCCACCAACTAGCATTTCTGTTGCCTTGCTTGACCCCTAATAGTGGAATGACAATCCCCAACTTAGTCCTCTCTCGATACCTGACTCCCAAAACAATAAAGGCAATTTAATAGAGGAGGAGAGATTACCATCTTTGTAAGAATATCCTAACTGTTTCAACCTGAAGTTTCGGGCGAGCTGCAAGTTTCTTATTCTCAGCATAGCAATGTACCTTTAACATATCACTTATGTGGAGGCCCCTAGCAAAGATTTAGACAATTTGATAATCTGATTGTGCTAATGGACACTTCTGATTGCATAGTCATCACCTTCTGAGTTCCCCCAGGTGCCATACTGGATCTGTTTCAGTGTGCTGGTAGTTGGTGTCATCAAACTCCCCAGCAGCCTCATCCTGCATCATAAAGTCATGGTGTGGATCAGCATATAGACCCCACCCATTGCTTTGGACATTAATAGTATATAATTTGCTGACTTCAGTTTTTAACAAAGCATTCTGCACCCTTACACGTGGAGCATCAGTAACAAATTGTGAACCGTGACAATGTGAAGAATCTAACATAGAACTTCTTATTACCGGGAAGGCCACTCCACAGAACAAAGAGGAGGGTGGCTCTATGAGGAATCTAGGGTTTAGTAGAATATACATCAGAAAGTGACTTAAAGATAAGAAACATGTACTTCTGTTGGATACTTCTAATCACAGCTTCCTCATCTTTTGAATACATACTAAAGCAAAGACTCGCTGAGGAGTGGACTTCATACCAAGCAGGCAGTTAGGAGGGAGTTGGCAAAATGACCCTCCCTGCGAACCTGAAAGTCAAGGTAGTAATGCCTAGTGAAGGTGTGTATAGTCACCCCTGTAGCTGGCAGACAAATGATCAGCACTAGAGTACCACTGGTCAAAGCCTCTGTGGTAACTTTAGCTTTTTTTTTTGGCCAAATATTGGCACATTTTTATGTAAAGAACAATTGATCTAGAAAGGTTTGTTTCAGGAATGGCGCTTTCTCACTAGAGATAACAACAAAAATCTGATCATGTACTCAGATCCAGTCTGGTAACAGGGGGAATTCAAAAGATGAGGAGTCTGTAGTTAGAGTATCCACATGAAAGATAATTACCAAAGCGAAGTAGCATATTTTTTTGCAACATATTCCGCAGATAATTTTTTGATGTACGAATAGACCCTTGGACCCTGCAACTTCTTTACTACTTTACAAGAACTTCTTCTACCTGTTAAGTGAAATTACCTGCAAGAAGTGACATCCTGGATTCAGTAAAAAGACTAACATTTATATCAAAGGCATCTATCCAACTTGGTGGTGAGATGCCATGCTTGATTTTCAGCTTTGTCTTACCACAGGACACCAGCCCTAGAATAGCTTTAAAATACCAGTCCAGAAATGCTAACATATTCATGTTTTTCATATAATCAACAGACTGTACCATTTCTGTCTGAAAATGAGAATTCCATAGGGCCCTGTTGTCAGTTGTTTGAGTTGTTTACTTCCACTGTGACTACACTACTGACACAGTCAACTATCTCAATTAAATCTCTTGTACAATCCCAATAGGTACTATTGTATCATTTTAACCTAAAGCTCAAGAAACTCACAAATCGGAGCATTAAATCTTGGTAGAAACTCAGCAGAAAACTCTGCCAAGCTGACAAGCATCTTTACATTAAAACTCTCATGAGACTAACAAGGCTGCTATTAAAGAAGCTAATAAACGTTATTGGATCAAACAAATACTTAAAGTTATAAACCAATCAAAATGGTAATGCAAATTAGTTTTGACTTTCACTTCTTCCTCAGAATGCTTTTATGGTGAAGCCTGCTCTCAATAATTAGGTTTTGATCTCAATTGTCAAAATCCAGCCTGAAAAGACACAGATTGGGCATGCATGCTGAATGGGTAGTCTCAGTGTCTCCTTCTTTTTCCTGTTCCGCTAAAGCTTATTTTTACACCTTGCTACGTCTGAAAACATTTAATCAATCTTGACCCACCGTAAGCCCACAGATGCCCTGACAGATCATGTTGTAGCATGGCTGTTCCATAACTACACTTTCACTTTTCCTTCCTCTCCTTTCGGCTGATAAATACTTGGATTTCAAGATACACATGTTCCAAACTAACTGAAGATTTGCATAATTAATCGGCTATTTAAAAATACTATCCTTGATCTTTCAATGCTATCCAGTTTTGGACCAAAAATCTTCTGGTTTTACCAAAAACTTTGGAGAAGATTGTTATTGTACAGCTTCAATACCCCTTGGAGACTGAAATGGTCTCTCGCCTTTACAGATTGGTTTCCTTTCAAAACATGGCATTGCAAGCTTTCTCCTTGCTTGTTAGGATAATGCCCTCTTGTTTACTGATGAAGGAAAAGGATACCTATTGGTGAAGCTCGATCTTTCTGTAACATTTGCCTTGAAGGATCATTTCTTCCTGTTTCAAAAGCAATCCAGGATTGTTCATACTGATCATTATTCCATCATTTGCTTTAAATTCTTCCTTTCTCATAGGATTTAAAAGATTTGATAGATTCCCCTGCTGGAGATTTCACCATCATTTATTATCTTATGCTTTCATATAGCTCTGCTCTACCCTTACGAGGGTGCTAATGTGCTTTACATAATGAAAACATTTGATTTATTAGTTTTCCTTTGCAAAGAAAGCATCTACATTTAAAGAGATGGGAACATGGATAACAGGGTATTCATTTCAGGGAAGGGAACAGAAAGAGACAAAGTTTTGGTCTGGAACCATGATGTACCTATTTAGGATCAACGTAGAAGGTTCATGATACCAGACCCAAAGGTGCAGGGACTTGTGATTAGTTTCCAAGCTAGTTTAATTTGTTCTGAATTGAAGCACATTTTCATCAATTCTGAGTTGTTTGGAAAAAAAGTTCCACATGGCTGGAGCTGCACCTTAGAGAGATTGCGATGCAGCTCAAAATAGTAATATAGTACATTTCCTTGTTTCTAGTCTCAGGTTATCTGTACTTGTCAGAATTTTCTTTCCGCTAGAAATCATCAGGGCCAGTTTAGGATATGATGATTTTTTTGTAACACAGACTTTATTTCGTTTTAGCACAGCATTTACAAGATATAATGAACAGTAACTTGTTTATACCTTAGTTTACCACAGAGATCATATTTGAAGAGTCATATCAGAGCTGCGCAGGATTATCAAGCAATTAAGTCAGCGATAAAAACCTTAACAACAACAAATACCAAACCCCCTCCCGTTAACAAACAAACTCACCTGTTGATGCACACGATTACGAAACATTTTACCATGACAAGTGCAGATGGAAGTTGGAGTCTGATTGTCATAATATCTACTTGTACTATGTTGGGTAGTGGACTTGAGTTGTAAAATAGTATGGCATATCGGTGACCGAAGGGTGAGAGGGGGAATCATATTTATATGTTTCATAAACCTGGAACTTCATGAAATGGGGAGTCCACAGGTCTGAACTTGCCCAGGATATTTGTATTCTAGCTGATTAGCCTTTAGGATATGATAAATGTTTTAAGGGTAATTGTCTTAAAGATGATGCATGCCATTTTGATCTTGAGTTAGGCTTCATTTGGAAGCTTGTGGAGCTATTTTAGAACTGGCATTATATGATCAAGCTTTGTCTTCCTGGATAGCTGTCTTGCAGCAACACGTATGGTTGACAGTTTGATTTTTAGGAGCTAGAGCAATGCTACTTTTCCATTATCAAGACGAAAACTCACTGTTGATGGACAATTGAGCGGAAGTCTCTGGAGCATAGAAATTGTTTTATGTAGTATTTCTTTTTTTACTGATTGAAGTGCCTCTCTGTCACTGTATGATTGTGGGTATTCACAGTGAGGGGATGTTCGATCCACAACCCTACAAGTTTTACCTTAAAAGAAGGTTTTTGTGTTACTTCAGATTTGAAGAGAGAGTCATACTGTGTTGCAGTGTGATTTAGTTTGAATATTTGAAGAGACTGAGGGCCTTAATGCGAGTCTTGTAGTCAACAGACCACCAGACTCGCAGTGGCGGCTGCTGTGGTTGTGGCAGTCCGTCCGCCACATTACCAGGTTGGCTGGCAGACCCGCCTCCACATTACGAGGTTGGCTGGCAGACCCGCCAACCTACTGCAGTCACCGCCAGGATCTCCGATCCCGACGGGATGTCAGCTGTGCAAATTGTAATAAGCCATGAAAAGGCTGGCAGGGAACAAGTGCAGGAGGGCACAGGTGGACCATTGCACTGCCTCTGTCCAGGGCATGGGCAGTGCAGAGGCTCACGTGGCCAGCACCCTCGAACTATGCACTGTCTGCTGTGCAGACAATACGCATTTTGAGGGTGCTGCTGCCCCCTGCATGCCGCAGCATTGCCACTGGCTCCATTATGAGCCCGTGGCAATGCTGACACACCTTTTCTACTGGGCTGTCCCACCCGTCAGCCCAGTGGGAAAGTTATAATAGGGCTGGTGCCAAGACTGCCACCTTAATAGTGGTCTCCTCACCACTTTGCCCACCGCTAAACTCTTAATTATGCCCTAAGTTCAGTCTGTCTGGCTGAAGAACAAGAAAAATAGCCACCTTCTAGCTCTGGAACTTACGATGGCATGATCTCAGTAAGTGAATTTCATCCCTGTGGAATGTGTTAGGGAATTCTTAATTTCACTCTCACTATTTAACATCTGTTTAGCCCCACTATTTGAGATCTTAAAGACTTCCCATGTCAGTGTGCAATTTTATTCTGATAGTGTAATGGTCTGTAATATAGTAGTACAGCCCACAGCCAAGGACTGTACCATTTGTTTATAATTCTCACCCCAAGCCTATACTCAGGCAAAAGGCATTTAATATGGTTTTATAGCCTGTTGCTGAGGGCTACATCGATTTGTTAAAGGCCTTGAATCCAAGTTATAGACCCGGGTCAGAGGTGAAGGTCTATACCGAGTCCTCTCCAGTGTCTTCAGTCGAGCTCTCAACATATGAGTGTTCTAATAATGATCAGTATATCCTGACACAAAGGAGATTTTAACACTGTTTGCCTATGACACCCATTGAAGGTAAAATGTTCTAAAATAAACCAGAAAAAAATCCAGAAAAACAAACAATGGAATATTGGATCCAAAGGTCTATGCCAGCCATTATTTGCCTTGTGCTATACCATTGTCTTCAGTGGAGCTCTCCACGTTACAATGTTCTTCTAAACTTTCTCAAAATGATTCTATGTTAGGCGACCCCCAGAGAATTCTGAGAGAAGTTCTGACCTGATGAATCACATTTCCACCCAGCTTAATAGTTCAAAGACAAAGCTCATCACTTTTAGTACCAAATGTCTAAAACAAATCTTCCATTTCTCCATTAAGTACCTTTTGGAACAAGGGTCATGCCTAATACCCTTAATATTCAGTTATCAAATAGGCACAGTAATAACCCTATATTTTCTGCTTCTTCTCTTCAATTCTCCTAAATGTTATACTGTACTATATGGTGGATTGCTTACAGAGAAACCGAAGTGCTGTGTGACTTTAATAACTCAGTTAATCAGGAGATAACATTTAGTAAAAGTAAGGGGAGTTCTCCACTGGCTCTATATTATTAAAAGATTGCATTTGCTCAAAACTAGGCTGATGGCTGTTCCAGATCTGTCGCCTCATTACCTGGCTGGTTCGATTACCTCAAATCAGCTAGTGAGTCATTTTTGAAGATGAACAAAAACTGCTATGCACTCCCCAAGATAAACTTAAATCGTGAGGTGGCATAGCTTTCCTAATCCAGGGACCATTTTTTTGAAGTTTTAGAATCCAGTCCCACAAAATACATGATATTCACCCTGCTTAACCATTTTTCAGAACAAGACAAAAAAGGCACCTTTTTTAATGTAACTATATATAAGGCCAGCACTAAGAGACCCTAAAGTAGAAGGCGCAATATAAATGGAATTAATACATCTGCATCTCCTCCCATCCCACAGGAAAGGAGGCTGGTACTATGCATGCCCTCTATTGTAAAGAACTGTCCAACCTTGAGATACATCACCATTAAAATCATTGTTGAAATTACTATACAGAAACTGTGTAATTAGAGGTATTTTATGTATTTTTATGTGTAGTAATAAAATGTAGTTGAATTAATGCAACAGTGTAAAGCTTTGACGCATTAGTGTACGGTCAAGGAGGAATTGCATTGTACTGTGCTTACAAATAAACAACTCTACTTGTACATTTTTTACCACATGTATTGTTTTTATAAAATTAATAGTTCATAAAATGTTCCTGAAACAGCTCAAATATAGTTGCCATTTTTCCAATGTCTTCTGGCAGTCTTCTTTCTGTCTGTGTATATCGTGCAAGAAAGTGTTATTTCTTGCAACTTTAATCCTAAATATGCCACTTGGTTGGCTCCAAAATGAGTCTTGGCTGGATCTCCAAAAAGCCTTACAATAGCTCTGCATTCTTTCACCTTTATATCCTCCCACATGTCTTCCACTGTCCTAGGTGTGTAAACATGTTCACTGTGTTACACCATTGGATCAAGGCGTTCGGACAATTAGTACTGGAAATTATCTTGTGAGGACCTGTCGCTTGCCACTGGTGTCCAGGACTTGTGCACTCTTGCACTGCTCAATGAGAGACAAGTTAATTTTGTTTCTGTATTCATTCTTTTAAATATAGATTGTTAATACCCACTCTAGGAGCTGTGGTGAGTTTGGAACTCAGCTACTGTGTGACACATGATAACACTTTGTATAGGGCACTTTATAGTAAGTGCTATTAATTTAAATGAGAATGGATCTTTACTTCAAAACTTTAGAACATTAAAACCAAAGATAAAAATAGATGTTTTTAGTACCTTGAGGTGCCAAGATACAACTTCAATATAGTACTATCGGTGTAAGTTGCTATTAATTTAAATATTGTGAGTCTCCGCTGTCCTTGGAAACTTCAACTCTCAATCTACCTTCTTAAGTGTGGCTTTATTTACATCTCCAGACACTGGAACAGCGATGGCAGACAGAATGTGGCAGTGAAGCAAGAGTACGATGACAAGTTGTTCCCTATGTCAAATAATCTCATCATCCATGTATGCAAAGAGGTAAAGCCCAGACATCTGAAAGTCTGCCAGAAGAGGTGATAAAGCATGGTAATGGCTAGAATACCCAAAAATCCACCCAAAGTGAATTGGAATTCAGCCTCAGTAAATAATTGCATGTTCAGGATCCAGTAAACACAGCTACTAGGGCATTGGTGGTTGACAAGAAGGTGGCTCTGGAGAAAGCTCCATTGGTGATCAGTTCCGTCCCAGCAGTCCTCCGAAGTCACAGTTAAAGCGGTTTCCTGGAACTAACTAGAACCCATGGTGAATGACACAAATATTGTATCCTGCTATCTTGTGACATGAATATTGTATGAAAATATCATCAATACAAAAATATGGTGTAGCAGAATATCAAAGTCAAGAATATATGTTTTTTGTATATATTATTGTATTAAACAATAATGTATTTAATGTTGATTACTATAATATAGTGGTGGTAAATATTGTTTTTAAATTAGTTCAGTATGTATCAGTGATCATTTTAATTATAGGTATTAGTTTATTTGTATTTTTTAATAATCTTTCTTTTTAAATGTGTAATTTAATTGTTTAAGTTAAATTACATTTTCCTAATTAAATCACTAATTTATAAAGTAGTAGCAGATTGTTGGGTTTCTAGGGACTAGGGTGGGAAATTATTTAAGTTATTAATATTTTACTGTTAATTGGTAATACATTTGTTAAGGCCATTTTAATATTTACTTGGCGATTCATTACGTATAAACGGATTTATCGCTATTTTATTATATTAGCTATAATTTGTGACTTTTTAATGCTAATTGTTGTAAGTTTAATAATTTAGAATTTAGTAGTGGGTTGCTCGGTCGGTAGGGTTATAGTGCAGGAAGTTATTTGATTTATATCTTTATTAATTGATTTTTATTGTCATATTAAAATAGTAATTATACACATTTTGTAATTTATTTTGTGCTATGTAAACTATTTGTAAACTTTAATTATTACTTGATTGTTAAGTGCTTTTAATAATTATGTTTGTAAAGTGTACTTATTATTTGCTATTGTTTAAAATGTTATTTGTTTTATTTCAGTAGTAATTTCATTGTATTATTTTATTTGTTTCTATATTTTCATTTATTATGTTTTTGGTAACTAGGCAGAGAACTAAGATATTTAATTTTTAATGTATTTGATTTTCTTAAAATGTAATTTTAATTTATGTAATATTTGTTACATAATTGAAATATGTTTTAATACTTTTAATTGTTAGATTTTTTAATTTATCATAAAAAGTGATTGTGTTGAAAGGATTTATGTGACCTCTCTGATGTTCAGCACTTTTCCTACTGTTGCTTAGATTGTAGTGGGATAGTAGATTTAACCCATCTGAAGTCTAGCACTTTCTCTAATGTTGCTAAGACTCTAATGGGAACTGTAACCTAACCCCTCTGAAGTCCACCCCTTTCCCTGCTGTTACCTATATTGCACTGGGAATAGTGAATCTAACACTTCCAAAGTTTAACGCTTTCCCTACTGTTGCTTAGATTGGAGTAGGAATAGTAAATCTAACACCTCCAAACTCCAACACCTTCTCAAATTTTGCTTAAACTAGAGAGCAAATAGTAAAACTTAACCTCTCTGAAATCCACCACTCTCCCTACGGTTGTTCAGAGTGGAGTGGGAATACTAAATCTAACTCTCCGAAATGCAATACCTTCCCTAGTGTTACTTAGATTTAAGGGGAAATATTATATTTCACCCCTCTGAAATCTAACATTTTTCCTACGGTTGCTTAAATTGAAGTGTGAATAGTAAATGTAACCCCCTCAGAAGTACATAACGTTCCTTACTGTTTCTTAGATTGGAGTGGGAATAGTAAACCTAACTTTTCCGCAGTCCAACACCTTCCAGACTGTTGCCTGGAGTAAGGTGTGAATAGTAAATGTAACCCCTCTAAATTTCAACACATTCCCTACTAGTGCTTAGTGTAATGGGGCTAGTAAATCTAAACACTCTTCAGTCCCAACAGTTCCCCTACTGTTGCTTATACTGGAGTAGAAATAGTAAATCTAACCCTGTAGTGTCAAAATGGATACCCACAACCTTCACACTGTATATTCTGTGGAGTTCAGAGAAGCAATCTCTGCTCAGTAGGGTCAGTCTATTCTTTGCTCCTGTGAGGCAATTCACAGCTATCCATACCTATTCAAGACTAATTATTGGCTAGGGAAAGCTGGAGAGCCAGTGCAAATTCACCCCCAGGAACTTCAGGCAGGTAAAAGGTACTTTCTAAAAGGTTCTTTCCTCTCTATGAAACGAATCGCCTCTGGAACACTGCTGATTCTCCTCTGGATGACAGTTGAAGTGCAGGGCTACCAGAGAGAAACAGCTTGAGGGAAGCTTTAGCACGAGACTAAGGTAGAAACACTAGAGCGCTGACCACACAAGGATTTGCGCCCACCATCTTGAGTGGCAGTTAAACCTGAAGAAGCTAGTTCTAAGAACAGCTTCTGCAAGAGCCACCAGGAGTGAGGACGCCGCTGCAACCAACGTGGGTACAAGGAAAAGGGGAATCGTTTTTGCTGAGGGAAGAACTTAACAACACTGGCAATAGTTTTCCTGACATTTAGCCATGCCTGATCAAACAAAATCAAGGGGGACAGGGAGATTTTGACCAAGATCCAGTGTATGGCCTCCCTAAGCACTGAATAAGTCAAAAGAGTACACTGTTCCTTAATAGAAAAAATAAAGAATAGGCACAGGGACAGCGGCCGCCGGGTAGGTCTTAGGCGAGGGACTGCTCGCAGTGCAGCGACGTAAGTCCCAAGCTCCGTTCTGTCCCAAGGAACTTGTTCCCTAATATGGGAGGGTTCGCCAATTTAGGCTATAAGCAGTGTGATGCTTTATGTAAGTAGTCACTTTTCTTAAAATTCGATCAGCGATACATAGCAGCTTATGAGTAAACGTGCCTCTTGGTCCTGATGAAGGGCCGAACGATCTGTAAGAACATTAAGGGCGCAAAACATGTTGACCGCAGAGATGAGCTAAAGGGAAAGTGTCCCTGTTAGCTTTGTTTTTGTTTGGAGAGTGGTGGAACTTTATTCCTTCTTGTAGGAGGCTGGACTGGCTTGTAGTGAGTACCAAGGGGTACTTGCACCTTGCACCAGGCCCAGTTATCCCTTATTAGTGTATAGGGTGTCTAGCAGCATAGGCTGATAGATAATGGTAGCTTAGCAGAGCAGCTTAGGCTGAACTAGGAGACGAGTGAAGCTCCTACAGTACCACTTAGTGTCATATGCACAATATCATAAGAAAACACAATACACAGTTATACTAAAAATAAAGGTATTTTATTTTTATGACAATATGCCAAAGTATCTCAGAGTGTACCCTCAGTGAGAGGATAGGAAATATACACAAGATATATGTACACAATACCAAAAATATGCAGTATAGTCTTAGAAATCAGTGCAAACAATGTATAGTTACAATAGGATGCAATGGGGACACATAGGGATAGGGGCAACACAAACCATATACTCCAAAAGTGGAATGCGAACCATGAATGGCCCCCAAACCTATGTGACCTTGTAGAGGGTCGCTGGGACTATTAGAAAATAGTTAGGGTTAGAAAAATAGCCCACCCCAAGACCCTGAAAAGTGAGTGCAAAGTGCACTAAAGTTCCCCAAAGGACATAGAAGTCGTGATAGGGGAATTCTGCAGGAAAGACACAAACCAGCAATGCAACAACAATGGATTTCCAGTCGAGGGTACCTGTGGAACAAGGGGACCAAGTCCAAAAGTCACAAGCAAGTCGGAGATGGGCAGATGCCCAGGAAATGCCAGCTGTGGGTGCAAAGAAGCTGCTACTGGACAGTAGAAGCTTAGGTTTCTGCAGGAACGACAAGGGCTAGAGACTTCCCCTTTGGAGGACGGATCCCTCACGCCGTGGAGAGTCGTGCAGAAGTGTTTTCCCGCCAAAAGACCGCCAACAAGCCTTGCTAGCTGCAAATCGTGCAGTTAGTGTTTTTGGATGCTGCTGTGGCCCAGGAGGGACCAGGATGTCGCAAATTATGTCAGGAGACAGAGGGGACGTCGAGCAAGACAAGGAGCCCTCTCAGCAGCAGACAGCACCCGCAGAAGTGCCAGAAACGGGCACTACGAGGATGCGTGAAACGGTGCTCACCCAAAGGCGCACAAAGGAGTCCCACGTCGCCGGAGAACAACTTAGGAGGTCGTGCAATGCAGGTTAGAGTGCCGTGGACCCAGGCTGGACTGTGCACAAAGGATTTCCGCCGGAAGTGCACGGAGGCCGGAGTAGCTGCAAAAGTCACGGTTCCCAGCAATGCAGTCTGGCGTGGGGAGGCAAGGACTTACCTCCACCAAACTTGGACTGAAGAGTCACTGGACTGTGGGAGTCACTTGGACAGAGTTGCTGGATTCAAGGGACCTCGCTCGTCGTGCTGAGAGGAGACCCAAGGTACCGGTGATGCAGTTCTTTGGTGCCTGCGGTTGCAGGGGGAAGATTCCGTCGACCCACGGGAGATTTCTTCGTAGCTTCTAGTGCAGACAGGAGGCAGACTACCCCCACAGCATGCACCACCAGGAAAACAGTCGAGAAGGCGGCAGGATCAGCGTTACAGAGTTGCAGTAGTCGTCTTCACTACTTTGTTGCAGTTTTGCAGGCTTCCAGCGCGGTCAGCAGTCGATTCCTTGGCAGAAGGTGAAGAGAGAGATGCAGAGGAACTCGGATGAGCTCTTGCATTCGTTATCTAAAGTTTCCCCAGAGACAGAGACCCTAAATAGCCAGAAAAGAGGGTTTGGCTACCTAGGAGAGAGGATAGGCTAGCAACACCTGACGGAGCCTATCAGAAGGAGTCTCTGACGTCACCTGGTGGCACTGGCCACTCAGAACAGTCCAGTGTGCCAGCAGCACCTCTGTTTCCAAGATGGCAGAGGTCTGGAGCACACTGGAGGAGCTCTGGGCACCTCCCAGGGGAGGTGCAGGTCAGGGGAGTGGTCACTCCCCTTTCCTTTGTCCAGTTTCGCGCCAGAGCAGGGCTAAGGGGTCCCTGAACCGGTGTAGACTGGCTTATGCAGAAATGGGCACCAAATGTGCCCATGAAAGCATTTCCAGAGGCTGGGGGAGGCTACTCCTCCCCTGCCTTCACACCATTTTCCAAAGGGAGAGGGTGTAACACCCTCTCTCAGAGGTAGTCCTTTGTTCTGCCATCCTGGGACAAGCCTGGCTTGACCCCAGGAGGGCAGAAACCTGTCTGAGGGGTTGGCAGCAGCAGCAGCTGCAGTGAAACCCCAGGAATGGCAGTTTGGCAGTACCAGGGTCTGTGCTACAGACCACTGGGATCATGGGATTGTGCCAACTATGCCAGGATGGCATAGAGGGGGCAATTCCATGATCATAGACATGTTACATGGCCATATTCGGAGTTGCCATTGTGAAGCTACATATAGGTAGTGACCTATATGTAATGCACGCGTGTAATGGTGTCCCCGCACTCACAAAGTCCGGGGAATTGGCCCTGAACAATGTGGGGGCACCTTGGCTAGTGCCAGGGTGCCCTCACACTAAGTAACTTTGCACCTAACCTTTACCAGGTAAAGGTTAGACATATAGGTGACTTATAAGTTACTTAAGTGCAGTGTAAAATGGCTGTGAAATAACGTGGACGTTATTTCACTCAGGCTGCAGTGGCAGGCCTGTGTAAGAATTGTCAGAGCTCCCTATGGGTGGCAAAAGAAATGCTGCAGCCCATAGGGATCTCCTGGAACCCCAATACCCTGGGTACCTCAGTACCATATACTAGGGAATTATAAGGGTGTTCCAGTAAGCCAATGTAAATTGGTAAAATTGGTCACTAGCCTGTTAGTGACAATTTGAAAGAAATGAGAGAGCATAACCACTGAGGTTCTGGTTAGCAGAGCCTCAGTGAGACAGTTAGGCATCACACAGGGAACACATACCTATAGGTCACAAACTTATGAGCACTGGGGTCCTGACTAGCAGGGTCCCAGTGACACATAACAAACATACTGAAAACATAGGGTTTTCACTATGAGCACTGGGCCCTGGCTGGCAGGATCCCAGTGAGACAGTGAAAACACCCTGACATACACTCACAAACAGGCCTAAAGTGGGGGTAACAAGGCTAGAAAGAGGCTACTTTCTCACACTTCTCCACTCCCGTGTGTTTTTAATATTGACCAAGGTCCTCCACATTAATTAAAATGTATAGTTTGGAGGCTCTTGAGACAATTTAATCTTCTTTTTCTCCTCTGCTTATTTTGAGCTGAGGTTTAAATTCATTCCTACCTCTATCACGGCACACGCTACCGTTAAGATCTCCGGCAAAGTGCCCCCATGTGGGGCCCGTCAGACATTGCAGCACTGGTCGGACAAGGAGATGGACCTATGATGAAGCATGACATCCAATGGATGTGTGAGGGCCTTTGCTTCTAATTTAAGAAGTGTTCTTCTTTGAACCTGTGCCTATTCTTTATTTTTTTCTATTAAGCAACAGTGTACTCTTTTGACTTATTCAGCCCTGCCCGAACACCTTACTTGATGAATTGCCTAGCCCTCTGACCTGTGCTCAACGGAAACACCCCCCAGCCTCCCTCACTCTGTTTGCCTCTTAGCCTCTTGTTACTCCTCTTTTTCCCTCTCCTGCACACTTCTACTGCCCTCTTCGCTCTCTCTTTCCATTTCTGTTTTTTGCCTCATTCTCACTCCTTTTCACTTTTGCCCTGTTTTTCACTGTAACTTTCCCTGTTTAGCTCTTTCTCAGGTTTTGCGCTGCTTTTCCACTCCTTTTTGCTCTTTACTCTCTACTGTTGCCTCTTCCCTTGGACTTACTCTTCCTTTTTTTTGCCCTTTTTCACTCTTTTTTGTGCTTACCCACTTACTTGTGCTCCGGCCCACTTTTCCCGCCCTACATACCAAGAACACTAGCCCACCCCACTACTACTCTGGACTTTCTTAATGGTGGCTGCGGCATGGCCACCCTTCAGACATGCCATACACATCGCATACACAACCACATCAAAGCAGACATCTCACACACCAGCTCACTCACCAAACTCGCCACAGAGGTGTGGGATCACCTACATGACCTCTCTCCTGACATAACAATTCTCACCAAAACCTTGTTTTTCCCCAATACCCACTCCAAACATTGCAGTGCCTCCCCCTCATCTCAAGGATACAAGCCCTCAAGACAAGACAGAACCAATCATCCCTGAGGTGAACTCTCGATTATCTACCAAGAGAATACCAACAGTTCCGTCACTTCAGCGAACACCAGCAACCACCTAGAACACATGGCCTTCAAACTCAGCACCTCAACCACCACCGTACTAGGAGGGGCTATACTCTGCTGGTCCCCTGGACCAAGATTAATTCCATCACCATAATTGTGGATCTCATGACCCTTCTCGTACTCGCATGCAACTCCTTGATTGTACTAGGCAACCTCAACTTTTCCCTAGATAGCCTGAGTGACCCCAGCACCACTAAGCTCCTGGAAGACCTCAACATATTTTTTTTTTGTTTGACTATGTTTATTGGCTTTGTCAGAGTGACAACAAAGCATTCAGACAATAAGACAGATTTCAGTTACAGAGGCAGTGTATTGTATTGGAAGCTGAGTAACATTCTGGGATACAGAGCATGCTTTTCATAATTGGGTAGGACTGAGAGCATTAGGCCATACATCAGCTTATAATAGCCCTGCTAGATTAAACGTTGTCAAAAACCTTAAGACTTACTTAATGAGTGACTGACCACAACGAACACCTACTCAACCCCATTTTTATCAGCTTCCCCATCATCATGGTGGACAAGTCCATCCCACTCACCATGGCCTACCACACCCTTGTTCATTTCAGCCTGTACCTGGTCAATCAGTTTAAAACCACTCATGCTCAGACTTCACGGTGCAACTGCAACAAGATTCCTGAAGACATCTGAATCAATGAGTTTCAGACACAGCTCCTGTCCCACCACAGCAACCGCAATGCTCCATCACAAGCCTCAACAAATGAATCGTCTCTTGCACTGACCCATTGGCCTCCCTAAGAACTGACTCCACATCCTGATCCAAGCCGCAGAAGACCCCCTACTAACCATGCATCACTACAAAGAGATTGAACAACGGCAGTACCACACCCCAATTATGACAACAGAGATACCTAGAGGTCAGCCCTTTGGATCTACCACTAACAACTCAGAATCACCATATACTTTGCCCTCACTGAAATGATCCAAAACAGCTCCACATCTCAAAATAAATCTTAGTCAAAGAGAAAGAATTCAGATCCACTTCCACCAGTTTCTGACCATCACCCCTTCACAGGAAGTCTGCACCCAACTCTCGCCCAATTTTATCAACAAAATCAAAATCATCTGCTGCAACTTCTCACCCCAACTGGACCCCTTCACCCTAGAAATCTTCCACTCTGATGACAAGAACACTCCGGATAGCACGCAGACCTTCTGGTCAGTCATCACCACACTGCAAACCACCAGCGCCATGCGCTCCATCCCCTCTGGAGCCCATCATATCCTTGTCTACACATCATATTAGCCAAAGAACTGGAGCCCATCTGCATAGCCCTCACACCCATTCTCAACACCTCTCTCTCAACCACCACCTTCCTGGAGTCTTGAAAACATGCCTCCATCTTACCAATTCTGAAGAAACCCTCAGTTGACCCCATTCCTTTGGCTAACTACAGACAATTTAAACTCCAGACTGGCCAAAATCTCAATGCCAGAACCTCCTGGGCTCTTCCCAATCCAGATTCAGGCGCAACCATAACAGAGAGACACCGATCTTTGCTGCCACCTGTGACCACTGCCTCATTATGGACAAGGGGGACACAGTGACACTCATCATAGTACACCTTTCTGCAGTGTTAAACACCAGTTCCCACTCTATTCTTTTCCAGTGCCTCCACGGGACCAGAACCCACAGCACATCTCTTTGATGGAACAGCTCCTTACTCTCCTCACTCACTCATTTAAACACTCAGCCTAGTTCTGTATTCATCTGCCGCATCTAAATTGATGTGAGGTGCCCCTGAACACCACATTCTTCAACATCTGTACGACACCTCTCACTACCTCATCTGCGCACATGGACTCAGCATTATCCCATGTACTGAAGGCACTCAGGTCATCCTCTCCTAGTAGAAAACACCTTGAATACCCAAGCAAACTTCATCAGCTGTATGTCCAAGGTCTAAGACTGGATGAAAATCAACTCCTTAAAACTCAACAGTGATAAAATAGAAGTGGGCCTTTTCCAAAAAGACCCCTCTTTCTGGTCTTTGGTCCAATGGCTTCCACACCATTATGCTAGTAAATTAAGTTTTCAGATGGCTCCCGCTTGACATGCCAGGGTCTATCATGCAAGCTGTCATTGCTAGCATGTGACTTCAGCAGTGCCCTCTACGTCAACATCACCTAACTGTTCATGAGGCCATTAAGAAGTAAATATAGCTTTTCACCTGGGAACAAATTTATGCTATGGGTGTCTCTTACTGCAGCATTTAAGAAATTCATGAAAGGTGATTCTCTGAAGAGAAGCTGACACTGCAGTATTGCTTTCAACTGAAATCTCTCCAACACCAATGGAGGAGATAATAGTGAGCATCCTTCCTCCTGAGGCAATGACTGAAGCTATTGCCACTGATACATCAGCAGTACATCCTGCAGCCACAGATCAGTGATCCAGACTTGAAAACTGGACTTAAACAATTTAATGCACAATATATAAATTGCACAATATTTTCATGCTGATTAAATAGTATGTAATAGTTTAGTGGATGATTAACAAAGCCATTGCAGTATAAAAACGCCATTATAAAGGGTGCTACATCTTTTCTCACCCTCACAAGTGATCATGCTCTTAGAGGAGCTCGACAATCTTTTTCGCCCATCTGGAGGTAAGAGGCTTTTAGGAAACAACAAAACTTCTCACAAAACTACAAACACCATTATTCAATACAGCAAGACCGGTGTGGCCACTCAAGGAAAACCAAGTTGGGGAAAACTTTTTAACTGGCTTTATTACGCACTATTGCATAGGCTAATATAGACAGTCCTCAATAGTAACTTATAAAGGTAGAAAATCACCAAATGGTGACTAAAATGCTGTACGTGTCTAATTTTTATTACCAACAAGCAGACCAAACACTCTATGCAGATGACACACAGTAAAAAAATAAAGCTTGGTGACAGCTGAATACAAGTCCTTTATCGCTCAACTTGGAAACAATTTCAAATACAGCAAGTTGGTTACAAAGTTGGGAAATCTCTACAGATAATGTTTCTAGCTTGCATTACTGGGAAAGTCAGATTTGTAAACAAAAGCAAAAAGAGGACAGAAATCATTTGGAAGAGTGACGTCTGGGCCAACTTCAAGATAACTAGATTTGGCAAAAAGTAAGTAAAAAGAGACAACATCAGCATTTGAAGCTCCATAACACTGTCCGGACACCGCGCGCTACACTTGTCTACACCGGTTCTCACAGGTTTTGATTCCAGGCTTATCAGGGTCTCCTATACCTGTCACACCATACGTGCCCATTACCCTACTCACCTGTTGCTGCATGGGCAGCCATATTACTTACAGATCTACGTATTTGAATAGATCCATTTCATTTCCTATAGCCCACTTAGCTGATCACCGGGCACCCACTTTACTTACCATTCTGGCCGGACGGCCCAGCCTTGATGAAGTCACCTGTGTGACGAAACACGTGTTGGCTGTATCTTGATGATGGCACTATGATTTCTAGCACCTACAAATAAAGACACCATCTACAACCAAGCCTTAAGACTTTTTTCAACCTCTTACTTCCTTCAACCGACAATACACTATCAGGGATCTTCTATCCTTGCCACACTGTTGGACTATTTATTCTGTGTGCTGTGGCCATCTTGACCCAGCATTTGAAGCTCTGTCAAGAGGCTTCACATAGGATCAGAAAAATTTGAGCTTTAGCAGATGGTTTTGGGAAATGTCAAACATTTAGAAACAAATCTATACCTAGGAAAACCATTTAGAGATTTAGTTCATGCAGGAAAGTGTCAGCAGCAATAGTGTCAAAGGGCAAAATTCAGCAAAGTCTTAGGATTCAGCAACAAGGAAAAATTACAAAGTGTCATTGGACTGGGTAATAGCTTGAAGATTCAAGCTTGGCAAAAAGGAAGGCAGGTTCAAGCAAAGAGCAAAGTCAGGATATAAATTGCTCTTAGCAAGTTCGGGAAAAGAATGCCAAAATGTTGATCCGGAAAAATAAATTAAAGACCATAAAATGTTCAGATTCACTGAAAGTTCTCAGTTTTTGGATTGAACAATTCCATTATCCAATCACAAGACATCACATGTTGAGCTTCTGATACATTGAGGACGTCTCAAATGACTGTCTTGGGAAGGGGGTCCATCTTCGACTCAAGTAAATAATTTGCAACAAATGTAAGGACAATGTTCCTGCTACAAGGTCGTCCATGTGGAGTCACAAGGCAGAATACAATGGGACATTTAAAATCCAAAGTTCAGTTGGTGAGAACGAACAGATGAAACATCATTAACAACTTACATCAAATCATCTGAAAGAAATGTCACGTTAGCCAGTTGAGAGGACATCTTCTTACAGAAACTGCACAGTCATGTGCCTAGTGAACTACTGTTGCTAAGCTAAACGTTAAATCAAATGTTTTATCATTGAATAACTTCATTTAGCATTTAATTGAATAGCATAGTTTATTCTCATTATACCACATGTGTAAAATAAACTATCACGTTTGTGAATGCAGATTACTAGGTTCTCGAGGGCATCACTTTACTACTGAACTGTTAGACATTAGTGCACGTAAATGAATATATGTTTACATCTAAGACTATATTGTGACTACATATGTACAGTCATTAGCTCATCTGCATCAAGGGAAAATCACAATAATTACAATACATATGAGAGACTGTTGAGTGAAGGAAAACATCCATACAGTTCAAAACCTGAAGGTATCAAAAAGCTAAAACTGACTGTGCAAACAGTGTTTGGACAGGAAAGAAAAACAATTGCTTCCACTGTACAAAATACTTACCAACAGAAAATGGATATTAGGTTATTCCTTACCTAAGAAAACAGAATTTCAAGTTTTCGTTTTGCTATGCAGAGATGTAGATATATAGAATGTTTGGAAAATGTACACTCTAGATATTTCTTAGATTTCTAAAAATGCATTTGTAATTAAAAAAAGAACACCCTTCAATAATATGTGCAGTATTGTCTCATTTTCATAACAATACAATCTGCAATTCGAGTTTTCCTACATCCTTACCCATGGTGGTGTTAAATTATTGGTGGGAAACCTGCCCATATGATAGTTGGCTAGCTTAATTTTAAGATGGGCAGGAGGCGGTTTTCCAAGTTAGGTTTGGCTTGAATTTGAGCAATATCAGTTAATTACCATCCAGGTCTCGGTTTTATCTCCCGGTTGTGGTTCATCTTGGAACCATTACTTTTTTTTAAACTATTTTGTTGGCATTTTAAAAAAAAATTATAGCATGTCTGGGCTTCTCAGAGGTAATTTAAATTGAATGTTTCCAGACCCGATTGTAAATATGTATGCCAAGCATTGTTGCCTCTTGAGCTCATACATTCTGATCAGATGAGGTTATTTAGGGTTTGTGCCGGAAATGCCGTGTTTTATTGCATATTATGAGAAATTCTGCCTGGTGGCTCATGTGGTCTCTTAACAATACAAATTCTAAGGGTATGAGAGCCTAGAATGTTTTTGGATGAAGGTTAAATAACTGTCTAAATATATTGGTCACTACTCTATGTTAGACGTAGCCTCTTTTCCACAAAGTATTTCCATGTGAGCTCTTATTGTAGGAAATAATATACTGTTTATTGCACAATTTTCCTAAGTACCTTAAAAACAAATCCCAGGCATCTAGAGCTAGGTCTTATCAGAGTGTTCACTAAAATAGCTCTGTTGTCAAATTTAATACCAAGAGAGGTATATCTCGTAGTTGTCTTAAATTACGTATCCAAGTTCAAGCTACCCAGTTTCTTGATATTTCTTATGAAGATAACTACTTTGTTTTTTTCAATATTTATCTCTGTTTTGCTGGGTTGGTGTAGCTGAGTAAAGTGGATATCATCCTCTGTAGACCAGTTGAAGTTTTTCTCAACAGTACTACGTCATCCGCGTATTGCAGTGATACAGTGAAGTGCGTCTGATCTTGGGGTTGGGGGTGTGAGTTTACTCTTTCAAGTGAGGTGTTCAAATCAGCTATGTATAGGTTAAAAAGGAAGGGTGCTAAAAGACTCCCCTGTTTTAGGCATTCTGAGCCCCACATCTTGTAAGAGATACATTTCTACTCAACTAGCTTCACTCTCACCCACATTTTAGAATAAAACAAATGAATGGCACATAGCAAATTGAGTGGGATACCCCACTGATTTAACTTGGAACTTTATTAAATGCCACTTTAGGTTCATAAAACATACATGTATGTTGGAGATGTAAGTGAGATTTCAGCTAATATGGACAATGCTAAGAGGTTCATTGTTATACACCTCCTTGGGTAGAAGCCAGTTTCGTTGGATGGGAATAGGTTGAGTTGTAAAGCTCATTCTTCAAGCCTTGCAGTAGGATGCTAGCAAAAAACTTGGCTTCAACATCAAATAACGCTATGAGCCTGTATTTTAAAGGATTTGATTGGGATCTTTTTTAACACATACGGTGGAGTATGGATCCTTTCCTTCTCTCTACCATCTCCTGCACTTTAAAGCAGTGTTTATATAATGGCGCTAGTGCACATGCCCAAAACAAATCTGATTATATCTGAAAAAAGATGTTAGTAAACCTTTAGAGCTATGCACACCGCCATTTCAAGATTTTTTATTGCATGTAGGATTTGCCAATTCTCATGGTGTATTGGAACTGTTTAGCAGCAGGTAAGGTTTTTCCTGTAATCGTTTTGTGCATAACATGGTAGGCCTGGGTCTCCTCAGTGATGTTAGTATTGTTTGCTCTAGTGCGGGCAAATTCCAGTTAATTCAGAATTGCGTAGAATTTCTAAAAATCATTTGTACTTACTGGCAACAACTAGGAGGGTTTCCCAGATGTGGTCTTAACCATTTTTTGCTGCCCAGATTACCCTTTTATGTTACTTTGTTAGATCGTGCACATTTTCTGTTTGCCTGGGGTGTGATCAGATTTTTTTGCTATCTATAATGCCTTCTGTAATGACTTTTAATTATGAATAAACCTTCCTGGATTGTGAATTAAAAGCCTGTTTCACGTGGACTTTCCTGAGTGTTTTTTTCTTTTGTCTTCAGGTTAATCTCTGTTGAAAGTAGAGCTCTCTTCTTGAACAGACTCACACATATTATCCCCGATCTATCAGTCGGCCCTTTTGATGTAAAAAGCACCAAAAAGATCTACACAGACTTACACAGGATCACACAAGTCCCAGGCTTTAA
Organism: Pleurodeles waltl; assembly: GCF_031143425.1. Classification (NCBI taxonomy): domain Eukaryota; kingdom Metazoa; phylum Chordata; class Amphibia; order Caudata; family Salamandridae; genus Pleurodeles; species Pleurodeles waltl. The sequence continues at coordinate 692,248,996 of NC_090444.1, forward strand.
ACTTAGGCAGTACCAGAGTGCTGTTTCAATTAGAGCACAGACATACTGTCCATAAATAGTGCTCTGAAGGGTGGAACATAGAGAGGGACACTAGAGCGCAAACCGCCTACCACTTAGATGGGACAGAGGGAAGAAACAAAAACTAAAGGTGGAGAGCGTGAAATTAAAAGTTTTGCTGCTTGCACCCACCTCGAGTATAAAATGCAAAGTGCGAAGGAGCAAAAATGTTCCAAGTACGTTTTTTAAAGAACAGAATATTCCTCCTATTCATTGAAATAAAGCCAGTACATCACAAAGAAAGAGCCCATTTCCCATGAGATCTACAAGCAGTCACCCAAAGATCACACAGTCCTAAGCTTGCAACAACAGCAAAACTGTTTCATGGCTGCTCTCCATAATAGTACTCTGATAGGCAGCACATGAAAAGGGACACTAGAGCGCAAACCGGCTACCGCTTAGATATTTGGTTCTGAGGAAAGAAACAAGAACTAGAGGTGGAGAGAGGTCAGAAACTAAAAGTCCTGCTTCTTACACCCACCTCGAGGTTAAAGGGCAACATGTGAAGAAATGCTTCCTCCACTCATCTGAATTGTAATTTAAAATCCTATTTAATGGTAAAGTTCGATTTTAAGTTGCAATTCTGAAATGCCACTCTTAGGAGTTTGGTATTTTTCTGCATGTGTCTTTCTGCAAGTGTCCAATGTCACATGGCTATTCTGTGCTTAAGGCTGCAGTGGCAAACCTGAGACATGCTCTACAAGGATACTTTAGTAAGTGGCGTGGCACATGAGTTTTGCAGACTAATAGGATTTCATTTACAGCACCTGGATACATGTAGAACCACTTATTAGGGACTTTTAAGTAAAATAAGTGTGGCAATTAGATGTGCGCCAATTTTGTTTAAGGGGGAAAGCACAACACTTTGCCTCTGATTCGTAGGGTAAAGTGCACAAAGTCCTAATGCAAGGGCAGGGAATTCCTATAGCCTGATGCCCAGGACATATTGTTTGGGGTTGAGGACAACAATTTTTCATGTTTATGTTATCCTTCGGACAAGTAGACCCAACTCCCTGCAGCACAAACCCTTTGGCTGCCAGTTTATATGGTCAGGAACTGCCTTCAGTTAGGTAATATTTGCATCTGAATGTTAATGCTGTTCGGACTTGTATTTATGGTTCATTATTACAAAGCCTTTATTATTAGGTGAGCGCTCTAAATAACCCCTTCGCTGCCAGGCCTTTTCCCCATCCTGTGCCAAGCCTTTTTTTGGCTATTTGGGGCAGTTCGCGCTTAGGCCCTCATAACTTTTTGTTCACATAAGCTACCCACGCCAAATTTGCATCCTTTTTTCCAACATCCTAGGGATTCTAGAGGTACCCAGACTTTGTGGGTTCCCCTGAAGGAGACCAAGAAATTAGCAAAAATAATTGTAAAACAGGGCTGCAGAAGGAAGCTTGTGTTTTTTCCCCTGAAAATGGCATCAACAAAGGGTTTGCAGTGGCAAGATCACCATCTTCCCAGCTTTCAGGAACAGGCAGATTTGAATTGGAAAACCCAATTTTTCAAAACAATTTTGACATTTTACTGGGACATACCCCATTTTTACTATTTTTTGTGCTTTCAGCCTCCTTCCAGTTAGTGACCAAAATGAGTGAGAAAACAATGCTGGATCCCAGACAGCTAAACATTTCTGAAAAGTAGACACAATTCTGAATTCAGCAAGGGGTCATTTGTGTAGATCCTACAAGTATTTCCTACAGAAAATAACAGTTGAAATAAAAAAATATTGAAATTGAGGTGAAAAAAACAGCCATTTTCCTCCACGTTTTACTCTGTAACTGTTTCCTGCGATGTCAGATTCTTTAAAGCAATATACCGTTACATCAGCTGGACTCTTCTGGTTGCGGGGATATATAGGGCTTCTAGATACATCAAGAACTCTAGGTACCCAGAGCCAATAAATGAGCTGCACCTTGCAATGGGTTTTTATTCTATACCGGGTATACAGCAATTCATTTGCTGAAATATAAAAAGTGAAAAATAAGTATCAAGAAAAACTTTGTATTTCCAAAATAGCCACAAGATAAGGTGTTGAGAAGCAGTGGTTATTTGCACATCTCTGAATTCCGGGGTGCCCATACTAGCATGTGAATTACAGGGCATTTCTCAAATAGAAGTCTTTTTTACACACTGCCTTACATTTGGAAGGAAAAAATGTAGAGAAAGACAAGGGGCAATAACATTTGTTTTGCTATTCTGTGTTCCCCCAAGTCGCCTGATAAAAATGGTACCTCACTTGTGTGGGTAGGCCTAGCGCCCACAAACGGAAATGTCCCAAAACACAACGTGGACACATCAAATTTTTTCACAGAAAACAGAGGTGTTTTTTACAAAGTGCTTAACTGTGGATTTTGGCCTCTAGCTCAGCCGGCACCTGGGGAAACCTAGCAAACCAGCGCATTTATGAAAACTAGAGACCTAGGGGAATCCAAGATGGGGTGACTTGTGGAGCTCTGACCAGGTTCTGTTACCCAGAATCCTTTGCAAACCTCAAAATGTGGCCCAAAAAACATTTTTTCCTCTCATTTCGGTGACAGAAAGTTCTGGAATCTGAGAGGAGCCACAAATTTCCTTCCACCCAGTGTTCCCACAAGTCTCCCTATAAAAATGGTACCTCACTTGTGTGGGTAGGTCTAGCGCCCACGAAAGGAAATGGCCCAAAACACAACGTGGACACATCACATTTTTTCACAGAAAACAGAGGTGTTTTTTACAAAGTGCCTACCTGTGGTTTTTGACCTCTATCTCAGCCGGCACCTGGGGAAACCTAGCAAACCAGCGCATTTTTGAAAACTAGAAACCTAGAGGAATCCAAGATGGGGTGACTTGTGGGGCTCTGACCAGGTTCTGTTACCCAGAATCCTTTGCAAACCTCAAATTTGGCCCAAAAAACACTTTTTCCTCTCATTTCGGTGACAGAAAGTTCTGGAATCTGAGAGGAGCCACAAATTTCCTTCCACCCAGCGTTCCCCCAAGTCTCCCGATAAAAATGGTACCTCACTTGTGTGGGTAGGCCTGGCGCCCACGAAAGGAAATAGCCCAAAACACAACATGGACACATCACATTTTTTCACAGAAAACAGAGGTGTTTTGACAAAGTGCCTACCTGTGGATTTTGGCCTCTAGCTCAGCCGGCACCTGGGGAAACCAAGCAAACCAGTGCATTTTTTGAAACTAGACACCTAGGGGAATCCAAGATGGGGTGATTTGTGGAGATCTGACCAGGTTCTGTTACCCAGAATCCTTTGCAAACCTCAAAATTTGACCAAAAAAACACTTTTTCCTCTCATTTCGGTGACAGAAAGTTCTGGAATCTGAGAGGAGCCACAAATTTCCTTCCACCCAGCATTCCCCCAAGTCTCCCGATAAAAATGGTACCGCACTTGTCTGGGTAGGCCTAGCGCCCACAAAAGGAAATGCCCCAAAACACTATGTGGACACATCAAAATTATCAAATACAAAACTACCTGTTTTTGCAAGGGGGCACCTGCGTTTTTGGTCCTGGGCTCAGCAGCCTTCTAGGGAAACCTACCAAACCCAGACATTTCTGAAAACTAGACACCCGACGGAGTCCAGTGAGGTGTGACTTGCGTAGATCCCCCAATGTTTTCTTACCCAGAATCCTGAGCAAGCCTCAAATTTAGCTACAAAATCACATTTTCACAGTACTGGGACACATTTCATATCACCCAATGTTCCCCTCAGTCTCCCGGTAAAAATGATACCTCATTTGTGTAGGTGGCCAAGTGCTTGTGAAAGGGAAGAGCCAAAAACATGTTGATATTGAGGGGGAACAAAGGGTTCCAAAAGGGCAGTTTGCAAAAAAACATTTTTAGGCTGACAAGTGAAGCAGAATTTTTATCGGTATAGATGAGACAATGCTGGGTGGTAGGAATTTTGTGGATTCCTGCAGATTCCGGAAGGTTCCATCACAAAAACGTGGGAAAAATGTGTGATTTCCGGCAATGTCGGAGGTTTGCAGGGGATTGTGGGTACAAAAATGGTGCGGGTGCATGTGAAACACACCACCCTGGAATCACCCAGATGTTTCGTTTTCAGATGTGTCTAGGTCTTATGGATTTTTCTACATGGCAGCGTCCCAAAGTCCATAAAGTGCAGCCCTCACCATTCCAAGTCGGACGATTTTGAGAGTAAGCCAAGTTCTCATGGCCCAAATGTAAAACTAAAACCCAAAATAATCAAATGTCTTCTTGCTTGCTGTGGGATAAAATGTTTTAGAGTGCAGGGGAGAGCTGAAAGACTATTACCCCCTTCAGTTGAGGTGGGGGTGTAACCAGGCCCATACTGGTTGGTAGCCACCACCCCAATATATATATATATTTTTTAAAGTCCCTGGCATCTAGTAGACTCTGCCCCCCCGGGTGTGGATCAGGGGTAGTTGCCCGATCTGCCCACTGGTGGGCAGAACAACTTTGGCCCCATTTATATGGGATGGGGTATGGCAATACCCCCACCCTCTTATTTTTTATAAAAAACTTCCCTGGCCTCTGGTGGGCTTTCTGGGCTTTCCAAAAATAGGCCCATCTGCCCCCAACGGGGGGCAGATATGGACAACAGTAATGTGCCCCCATGGGGAGCGACCCTTACCCAAGGGGCTGCCCCCTAAAGAAAACACACGCATGAACACGCACCAATCCCTGGTGCCTACGTGGTTTCTGCCCCCATGGGGGCAGATTGGCCTAACAAAAATCGGCCTATCTGCCCCCAAGGGGGGCAGAAATGGTCTAAATACAATTTGCCCCCCAGGGTAGCAACCCTTGCCTAATGGGTCGCTCCCCATCTCAAAAAAAAAAAAAAGAAATTGCCCTGGTGCCTAGAGGTTTCTTCCCTCCCGGGGGCTGATCGACCTAATAACAATAGAAATTGGCTAAAATAAATTTGCCCCCCAACCCCTCTGGGGAGCGACCCTTTCCTACGGGGTCACTCCCCTTGCGTGACATAGGCGTAAAAAAAAAAATATCCCGGTGCCTAGTTGTTTCTGGGGGCAGATTGACCTAAAATTGCCGATCTGCCCCAACGGGGGCATAAATGGTCTAAAATACAATTTCCCCCCCCCAGGGGAGCGACCCTTGCCTAATGGGTCGCCCCCCATCTCTAAAAAAACAAACAAAAAAAGAAAACACACAAAAAAATTAGCCCTGCTGCCTAGAGGTTTCTGCCCCCCCCCCCCTTGGGGCAGAAATGGCCTAAAATAAATTTTCCCTCCCGCCCCCCCCAACCTCCCCGGGGAGCGACCCTTGCCTACAGGGTCGCTCCCCTTGCGTGACATTGGCGCAAAGAAAAAGATCCCCGGTGCCTAGTTGTTTCTGCCCCCCTTGGGGGCAGATTGACCTAAAATCGTCCGATCTGCCCCCAAGGGGGGCAGAAATGGTCTAAATACAATTTCCCCCCAGGGGAGCGGCCTTTGCCTAATGGGTTGCTCCCCATCTCTAAAAAAACAAACAAACAAAAAAAACACAAAAAAGAAATTAGCCCTGGCGCCTAGAGGTTTCTGCCCCCCCGGGGGCTGATCGGCCTAATAACAATAGGCCGATCTGCCCACGGGGGGGACAGAAATGGCCTAAAATAAATTTGCCCCCCACCCCCTGGGGAGCGACCCTTGCCTACGGGGTCGCTCCCCTTGCGTGACATTGGCACAAAACCAAAGTCCCCGGTGCCTAGTGGTTTCTGCCCCCCCTGGGGGCAGATTGACCTAAAATCGGCCGATCTGCCCCCAAAGGGGGCAGAAATGGCCTAAATATAACTTGCCCCTCCAGGGGAGCGACCCTTGCCTAAGGGGTCGCTCCCCTTGCGTGAAATTCACGGAAAAAAAAAACTTCCTGGTGTCTAATGGTTTCTGTCCCCCTTGGGGGCAGATTGGCCTCATAAAAATAGGCAAATCTGCCCCCTAGGGGGGAGAAATGGCCTAAATATGATTTGCCCCCAGGAGAGCGACCCTTGCCTAAGGCTTCTCCTTCCATCCCTGCCTTGGGAGGTGTGGGGGTAATGGTTACGTCCTGGGCACACGAGCACCGTGCCTCAGGACGTAACCATTACGTCCTGGGCACAGAAGGGGATAAACGCTGTAAGGTCACACTGCATTACTCACATTGGTTTTAGTAAAAAAAAGTGTACATACGTTTGAAAAGTTAAACAATATGAGGCTACGTTTAACTCTCCCAGAATGCTCTCTGATTAGATGCAGTGATTTGCAGATGCTTGTAAACAAGACTGATGATTCTTGGCTTTCAGAATAAAATGTTCAGAAAAAAAACGTTTTTCTGAATTAATGTGAAATTTTAGGTGCTGTTTCTTTGAAACATCATTTAGTAAAATGTGTTGATGCATGCTGGTATTTCTGAAAAATATTCATAATGGAAAATCAGTGTAAACCATTTTCAACAAGATTATGGGAAGCATGAAAATAAACAAGCACGGGCAAAGCAAGCCGATCCAACACTGGTTGTTAGTCTTTTGGTTTTGTCAATGCGTATCTTGTTTTAACACTGCTTTTGTAACACTTTATTGTTTTTGGAGCTGCCTGGCTCTTACCATTGTAACAAGCATTGGCCAAAAGCAAAAACATGTTTTTTGGTCTCAAAAAGCACACAATGCCACAGTAGTTCCTGGCACTGAACAGAAGTACTTTGTGTGCCAGTATGCTCCTTGTGAAAGAGCAGAATGCTTTGGCTCACAGTAAAGCCAGCCGTTCAATAGATAGAGAGGGAAATATAATTTTAATAAAAACAAAGGGGGTTAGCCGTATTACGAGTTCCATAGGATATAATGGACTCGTAATACAGCTGGTGGTAAATCCGTCACTTTTCCGTCACTTTTGGGACGGATTAACACCTCCTCCAAAGTTAGAATAACCCCCAAAATGTCTTGGTTAATGCCAGACCTAATTAGGGGCCCAATTCTTAAACAAAGTCACAAATGTGCACCCATGGTATATGTCTTTAGATTTGTAGTTTTCGTGAAACAAGAATTTACAGAAGTAGACCAGGAAATCGAACTCCTGCAAAATAATATTTGTGAACTCTATTTCAGCACAAATAATTATGCATGTGTAGGTTTGCTCATGCAAAAATCTATTGAGTGTTTACAAGCTCAATTTCCATCCAAATACTTTTTTCCCAACCGTCAAAGAACTTCTACTTCTGCCCTTTTCAGGAGTAAATTCCCAACCTTTCTCAGTATGGGAATAGATTAGAGAAGAGCTGGTGTAAATCCGTAAAACATGCACTTTAGTAGGTTTCCAGTGACTCAAAGGCATTCCAGCCCTGGAACTATTGCTTACTGCTTTCTCCAGCCCAAGTATGTAGATCTGCAGAAAGGTGGCAAAATAAGGAAATTGCAGTATGCAAGCCCTAGTATAGTATTAGTTCTGGTATAATCAGCAAGGGTATTATTAGAGCTCTTACATAATGAGATTGCTGCCATAACTTGGTTCCACAGTACATGGCACCAAAGGGACAAGTAGATATTTTTACAGGACAAGTAGGTTTAAGAAGCAACCTGTCCCATGAACAAGTATATATTTTAGTAAATTCCGTACCCCTGCTAATGCCAACAGAATCAAGTTCAGCAATAAAAAAAAAAGGGGGGGTGAAGGCAAAAATTTGGGGGAAATACCATTCCGCGAAGGTCAGGACTAACACTTAGGATTAGTTATTATGGAAACCTCATTAACAATCTTGTTGTGGAACCGGCACTTTCTTTGTGATTTATTTTTATGAAGGAGATATACTGTTTTTGAAAAAACTTACTTGTAAGCATTTTTTGTTCCTTAACACTTTGCACTTTAAACTTGAGGTGGCTGTAAGAACCAGAACTTTTAGTTTCAGTCTGCTCTCCACTTCTAGTTTTTAGATCGAGCATAGCAGCACTCAAGCTCTGCTTTTCGACATGATGTTGTAATCTATTGTGTGGGATTTAACCACGCCCATCACCTTCATTCATCCCTGAGCTTGCCTTTCAAAAATCATTTGATGTAATTGTGCTTTACGTTTACCCCGCTTTGGGGCGGTTTTGTTACCACCTTTCGAACTGACCCTGTTACATGGATAATTGAATGATTGGCCATATACTTTAGTGTGTGTGCACTATTTTTTCCTTTGGTCTCTCCAGTTTGCACTCCAATGGCGGCCACGGCGCTTTGAAGTTTCATGCAGCATGAACTCGATCTGTGGTATCTGAGCGCTTTGCATGATCACGAGTTTATAAACTTGCTGCAGGCTACTACAAGGGAAAAAAGTTATTTTTGTTGCTTTGTTCACTGTACCAAGGAGGGTACACTGAGACAGAGTAATAACGCAAGGGTCGTTAAAATCTGTTCATACTGTACCAACAGTGATACCAGTGCCAAAGGATTGTGTACTGTTCGTAATCGCTTTCCCGGAATATCCACCCGCACCCAGGAATACCCCTCTGCGGGACTCCAAGGAATGGATGTGCCCATCGGGAGTGGCAAGAAAAGGAGCATCTTCAGCTTCACCTCAAGCTATCTTTTTTTTGTTAGCTTATCATCTTTATCTATCACACTTCTGCTACACCAGCCCTCTTGGCCGCCGTTTTGTCTCGATCCGGCTTTGACAACCCTTCTAGGAATATTGTGATCATTGTCTGTGGCATTACGTATATCAGTGTGTGTACATGCTGACCCTCACCATTGCTTTAGGCTCCCCTTTGCAATATGGGCTTGTCCGTTTCCGCATTTTAATAGTATATTTTATCCACATTAACTCAAACACCCGCCCATAACAGCTGTGGGAGATACATGATCTCAGCTAGGAGTTGGTAACAAGAACTAAAATGTTTTATTAACACAATGCTTCTTGCATGGTTTTCAACAGACTCTGGTTTGCACCATTGGAGTCGGGAGGCGGAGCCAGTCTTGTCTGGACTTGAACCAATGGCCTGTAGGTGACCGCAGGTCTTGGATGCAAGCGCTCAACGCAATGAGCCACTCAGATGCATAGAGCGTGTTTTTTTGTTTGCCTAGTCTGCGCTATATATTTTCAGAACAGAATTATGTTTCTTAGCTCCGATAAATACAAGGGATAGTGACGTGTGTTTTCAATACTTCTAACACAGCGGCAGCTCTCTAATATTACGGCAAATAACCTCAGTAACACCCTCCCATTTCTCATATGTGAGGTCCTGTTTAGGTCTTAAAGTACCTTTTTCATGTATGCTGCATAAAACAAACACATTTCTTTGAAAATGTTAGTCCTTCACGCATCACCCACATTAAAAGTGCATGACAAGAAAACGGTACTAAAATCAATCTAATAAAAGTCATCAGGGCAAGACTCTGCAGTAAATGGAAGTGCTTTACTTATATGCAGGGCTGCTGGAATTATGTGGCATGGTTGACCAATTTATGTGGCACGGTTGACCAATTTATGTGGCAAGAAAAGTCCAGTTATGCATTTCCAACACCAATAGCTCTAGCTCAAGCAAATGTGAGACCTATTGCATTGCAAATGCTTGATGTTTCTTCCTTCGGTCCGGCCAACTACGTTTTAGGTGATTCATGCGCTAGTTTCCTTTTCTATGTGCCCTGCTTCAGAGCACTATTTATAGACATTAATTGCACGTTTGCACTGATGACGCACCATAGTCACGCCCCTCTGCATGGGTCAGCGCCCTGGTACTGCCGGATCACAGACATGCTGCCCCAACCACACTCCACCTGAAATATACTTCTGAGGATTTATTGACACTGCAGTTTATAAAAGTTGGTAATACTAAAAATCTTGAGATAATTCCTGGAGCTGTTACGACAGTGGATCCCAACCTTTTGACTTCTGTGGACCCCCACTTTATCTGTAACGGAGCCCGGGGACCCCCACTGAATCATTATTGGAATCCAGGGACCCCCCAATGAGTCATTACTGAAAGCTGGGGACCTAATCTGTTAATATTATTACATTTTTTAAGCAGTCACGGACCCCCTGAGGATGCTTTGCGGACCCCCAGGGGTCCCCGGACCACAGGTTGGGAACCACTCTGTTAGAATATTTCCTAATTGTCGTACATGCCTCGAGGATAAAGCTTATCAGAAGTGTAGTCCCACTCCGCAGAACTGCATGCTTTTAAATTGCTAGCCCCTACCCTGGCATGCAGATGTAATCATCCTACTTTTGGAAACAGAAAAGCTGGACATTCTGTATCTGACTGACTCTTTTCTGCGAGACCCGAAGTGATGCTCTTCACTCTATGTACAGCCCCTGATATAAGGATTATGTTTTTTAGTGTACTGCCTTCCAGGCCGCTGCACTGATTTTCCTTCTTTTCTAACTGACTTTCTAGCACCATATATGCTGAGATCATCAAACTTCTCTTTATTGGTCGATTTTAATATCTGGTTCGATGCCAAATAGAAGTGACACTAGCAACCTGAATATTTCTTTAATGTCTCTGAATCTGAAACAACTTGTACTCACCCCAACCCATGATAAAGCACATACATTTCATCACTTAGGACTTAATAACGGTCGGTAAACCTCTTAAATTGTTTGAGTCTGACCACTATGGAATATTATTTAGAATGTACATAACCAAACCGAAGCACTTTAGGTAAAAATGAATGTTACAAAAGTACTTGCATAAAGCTTTTATTGAATTGCCCTTACCTGAGAATAATAGTAACAACTACATCATTACATTCAGTGTTTCGAATCAACACATCTATTATTAAAGATTTGGAAGTAGAGTCTCCCTTACTGAAAAAAACACTAAAAGGAGAATTTAAATGGAGAGCAACTTAATTGGAGGAGGCTACCATTAATCAGCAATTCGAATTGAAAATCTATAAAAAAACACTTTGCAGATCAGCCAAGAGAATACTTTATCTGAAATAATTTCAGCAGCTGACAACTCTTCTGTGAAGTTTTTGAATTGTTAAAGGCCTCTTTGTTAACCCATCACACAAGAGCATATGATTGGCTAAATGAATTGTGTGAATCCCTTTCAAGTTGTTTTCATAAAAAGATAAAAATAACAATAGCCAATCATTCAAACTAGTTGGAAAAGGAGAGAGGGGAAGAGCGAGATTTCTTTCTACTGTGGTGTTCACATTATCTCGTTTCGAAGGTAGAAACTCTGAAGTAATTTATCTTGGATATTAAATCAGGTTCACCATTAGATCCTTGACCCCACCCATGCTTCCAGTTGGCTTTGATATCTATTCCTCAGTGACTTACAATGTGTGCGCTGCTTCTCTTGAAATGATAATTTGCTCTCAGGCAAGATGCCCAGATCTACCCAATACTAAAAAAAAATATCCGCTGATCCTCAGAAGTTAAGTAATTAGAGACCAATTTCCTAGCTTTCCTTTTCTTTGAATATTCCGGGAAAGGATGGTAACAAGCAAGTCAAAGGTGTCACTCAATGGTGTAATGTTCTTGTGTTAACTCTTATTATGTAGTTACTGCTCGGTCTAGTTATTAGTGTCTGTATCTTAACCAATTTAAGCTGTGACTGCAAAAGAAAGCATTTTCATTACTCATCACTTCTATTAAAAATCCAACACTCAGCAAATCTTTCAATAAACACTTAAATGTTTCTCAAACCTGTTTCACATCTATGAATGATTTAAAATAAGCCTGAAAATGTATTTCTCAGTTATGCCACCTGGAAGAATTTTTAGATAGTTATTGTAAATTGTAAGTGTATTTATATATAGTTTGCGACCCCTGATGAGCTATTGAAGCACTAACTCTTAGATGCTTCTAGTCTTAATATTTTATATTGTTCTTATATAAGGAGTATTCATAAAAATCTTTCTTGTCAGTCAAAACCTTATGGTAGGGCTCTAGTTGTTAAGTCAACCTTGGTGAATCCAGACACGTGATCATTTTTTTCACTTTTAATTTCTTTCAGAACAATCAAGAGAAGTCTCAATGTTTGCTGTTCGCAGCCTTGATCTTCTACTCCTTTTCTTAAAGTGCATCAAAAGCCATTTGTTATTCCAAAAAAATATCACTCAGTCTCACCTTTTCCAAGTTTATATCTTTTATTCTGGAACACACATTCTAGTAATTGTTCCTTAAGCAACAGTAGGCTTTTGCTCCTACAGTATCCAAAATCTGAACGGCTCCGAATACGATGCTTAAAATTTATCTGAAATACATCGATCATGAACCTAGCTCTCCATCCACGGAACGCTTGTCTGGAACATCTGGATCATAGCCCAAATACTGCGAACAGCCATGTTCTCCAGAAGGTCTGAATTCCATGGAGTTAAGCAAAGAACATGCCTCTGTTTAAGCCTGATTTTGGCAACGTGGCCCCCAAGACTTCGGTATCTTTACCAGACTTCTGAGCGTCTCACTGTAGACCAACCATGGTTCTTCTTCTCCACCTGCACCACCTGGGCTGTCACAAAGGTTAACACCACACGTCCAGTCTTTCTTGCATCTAGCAGGATGAACAGAGAGCCCGTTGCATCTAGTAGGATGGGTACAGGGCCATCTATCGCAATACTTTTATAGGAATAGCAAATTGTGATTCACTAATTAAATTTTGAGTCACCATTGTTCGGTTTGATCTGCTAAAACACATAATCCTTCATTTTATGCTTATAGTACATTGCATATTGTGCATTCTGTGTTCAACACCAATTTGCTTCTGGTTTATGACTACTCAGAACACAGTGGTGCATTACAGAAGCGTAATGGTGCTACCAAAATTCCCAGAAACATCAGGCATTTTTGCTTTGTATTACAGATCTGACTCACCCATCACCACTAATATCCAAATACGGTGGTCTGCCCCTTCCTTTTTGGATGCCAACAGAGTTACAAGATTGTGCTGCCTCAACACTTTTCACTGAGACTTTTGATGCTGCGATATTCACTGATGTGGATACTGCAAGCATAACTAATCAGATGGGTATTTCTAATGTTTCCATTCTTAACTTCCTTGACTGACTAACTACCTTGCACCGACTATTCAATTGCTGTAGCTTGGGATTTTGCAGTAGAATATGGACCAACACGTTTTTTCGTCTTTAAAATCATCATGGAATTCACAATGGCCCGTGACGTAGCTCTTTGTAAATTGATGCAGAAATCTATATCTTTCAAGGGACGTGGGCTTTATCTGAATTGTTTAAGCAATGTTATAAAAATCTAGGAGGCCCAAGAGACCTCTTGCTTTGGATGAACCATTTTTTAGGTCCAGGCTAGACAGTCTCTAAGTGACCTGTTGTATATGGTTTGTGCAGTTTAACCCCGCCCATTGCTTGCCATTGCTTTTCATTTGTCTGTGTCGTTGTCTTTTAAAAAGCCTTGCTTACTTGTGGTCAGTCCTGCCTCTTTGTTCCTCCTTGTTCTCTTTTGTTCTTCCCAGGCAGCAGGGACTACTGTATACTAACACTTTGGTTCTTTATCTCTAGCTTTGATGGAGTACTTTATCATTTCTTTATTACTCCTGTTACACTGTGAGTACTTAAGGTCACAATTGCTTGTGTTTTTTGTTTGCCTCAGCCTGTGTTTTTGGATTGCAGTTATTTTGGACTTTCCAACTTTTATTTTATCAGCACGGCGCCCGCTTCACAGACGCCGCGTTTCATTATTTTTTTTCTTCCGAGGAGGAAGTGTGTGTGCTGTTGGAGTGAGTACGACTGCTTTCATGTTTTACAATCGCGCGGCAGTTGAAATAAAATAGGAAGTGCTGTATTAGCTTCTCCTTGAGCACCAGTCTCTTTCTGCCTCCGCTTATTATGTTCGTGCTAGGTGCCAGGAACACGGGAAGCAGCTTTAGGTTAAGGCCGATGCGGCCACTCCACCCCCTGTATTTCTTTTTCCCTGTCATTGCTGGCCTGTTGTTAATTACTACTTTTGTCCGTGTTGCCTTTAGACCCTCCCTCCTCTCCTCATACTGTCCTTGTTGTGAAGTCCCTGCTCCCAACCCAGTCCGGTTGTCCGTGATAACCCTCACATCATTCTCTTGATGTGTCCTCGATAGTATTACTCACAGTGGCAGCAAAAGGTCATAGGCTGTAATGCTGTCTTGCAGCAGCAGATGTCTGGCTGCTCATAGCTTCAAGAAGCAGTGCACCGAATTAGGGGATAGGGCAAAAGGTGGACAAGCAGACCAAACCACCTACTGACCACCACCCCTTTAAAACTCGGGACACAGGAACAGCCTTGTCACACCCACTGGAACAAGCAGGAACACTCCTGCCCCACTGTGCCATCAGTCGTCACATCTGGTAAGTATTCGTGCTAGCTGTAGATGCCTTTGTTTGCACACTTTTAAATGGGAAATAGCTTTTAGGCTTAATGTTTGTGGCGTTGGGTGCACACATGTTTCCCTGTGCTCTGAAATACTTTCAGCGGCTGCACTTCACAAGAAATCACACTAGCTTTGAAGCGAGTCAGTCCGCAATGTGCAGTATAAATACCTGTTTGCTCATTTCCACATATGATGCACGTGTGACATGTGTACCAATACACATCAGTGTGGCATCACCGATGCTTATGTCCATTGACACCTCCTTCCTTTGCGTCATTTTCTAACAGCGCATTGTTCATTCAGAGTTAGAGCAATACACAGCTGTCAGGACAAGTGCTGCACCCTAAACCCATCTTTCCCAAAGCAGTACATACAGAATAGCATATCGGGTCTATACTCCCATACGTTTTTAACGTCCTTGGAGTTTTGCTTCTGTTAATGTTAGTGGCTTTATCCACAGAAAAAAGCACCGACTGAAAAATTGATAAGTTACCAAGTATTACAAAACCATGAAAATGCCAAAGGCATCGGGGATACAAACTTCTAAAAGTTGTCAGGTATACAAACTTCTGAAAGTCATCCTCTCTTCAAAATGGTTACTGTTTTGTAAAGTTTAGAGCACAAAGCGCCTTGAGGCAGTGGTAAAGGCAGATGCTGCACAGTTACCAAAAATGCACACGTAACAGAACTACTAGACACCAGCTCAACATGTTTTCTGGTGTCTATTTGCAGATCATCTGTGTGTGTGCTCAGCCTCTTTAGCGCCTAACCTCTTTAGTCAATTACCAACCATTTGTAACTGTTTTATGTGCCTGGAAGAGCTATAATCTGTCACTTGAATAAGATCGAGCTTTCAAGTTCTCAAGGTCTATGCCTGAGCACTTCATCCAGTCCATGTTTTTGGTATACCTTATGGGACTTGCAGTTCTGATTTTGCTATGTGATAAATAGCAGTAATAGTTCCAGAATGCCAAGATAAAATCTGACCTGGGGAACTACTCACTCATGAACCCAGGAAAAGTGAGAGCTCTAATCAACATTTGGTAAAATCCTCTATACTTTTTAAGCATGCTGATTCTGCCTCTGTTGCTTTAATTGTAATTTAGCAGTAGCTCAAATGCCTTTTAAGTGGTTTCGTAATGTGTTTGCTCAATTAAATTTCAGCAAACAAATAAACTCCACAATACAATTCCACCCCACTCAATTCCAATACAACCCACATAATTACACTCCACATCACATACATCCACTACACTCCAAACCAAATCACATATGTAAAAGACATTGTCATTACAACAGCAATAGCTCTAACTCTTGCAAACACGAGACCTATTGCATTGCAGATGCTTGTTCTTTTTAGCATCCACAAAATCCAAACATTCACAAATGTGAATATAATAGGATAATTGTAATATAATTACAGCAATTAGTATCTCAACATAATGCACTACAATGGAAACATTGTTATACCAGAGAGACGAAATGTGAATGGTATAACTTTCTGCCTTGGGACAGTACTCTTGGCATACCAATGCAATAGTGTCTACCTAGTCATGCTGAAGAATTATTCAGCCTAAATAAAATATAGGGAGAAAAAGGAAAGAAAATGCAGAAAATGCATAAGACAAATGAAAAGTGTCCCACTTCTACACAGCCCAGGGCATATTTTCTGATCCACAGGTCTTCACCAGGACAACTTGCAGTATTTGATAGAGACTTCTAGGTGCAGGCTTCTTACTTTAGAATTATTATCAGGAGTCAGATCAAATCTGGGCATTTTCGATCAATATCCTTGTGTATTGGTAAGTGCGTTGTTCTGCTCCAGGTTGGTGTCATCTGTCCTGGATGTGACGTGTGATGCCTATGTAGTCAGCACCCCAATACGTTGACATCAGTTCTTTTCTTTCCACGCCAGTCAGTTCAGATCTGGAAGAACTACCCCCAATCACTTTTTGACTGTATTTTTTTTTAATGTTTTTTTTAGAATATTTTCTCCTGGTGTGCTATGGGACGCCCCTAAATAAAACCAACAAGTTTTAAACCTGTGGTGCCTGTAAACAGGCAGATGTCTGCGACAGACCACATTTGGATTGTTTATAGTGCTTGGAGCAGGTCCATGACAGTCTGTGAGGACTGCCGCGCAATAAATTCTAAGGTGTTGAGGGAATGATCTCTGACACTCCTGTCTGCTCGACATCGGACAACCCCACAACGTTCATGATCTAGGTCGGGCAGCACGTCCCCTCCTTAGCAATAATTGTTCGAGTCACTACAGGAAAATTGGATCTAATGTAATTTCCTTGAGCACCGTTTCCAATGCCCAATGGTGGTTCCCTAACGGGAGTTGCATAGGTATGCATTTTCTGATAAGTACATATAGAGATACATCCTGACACATTAAATGCAGAATCTGCACTGACTCCACATGGAGTGCTAGTATGTGTCGGAATCAATGGAACAAACTCTCTAGCATCTTGACTATTTGGAACTCCTCCGTGTCCATCAGCCAAATTATAACCCAACCGATTTATACATAGGAACTACTGGGCCAATAGTTCCTGGAACGGTCAGGGCATCTATAGTGCTTTTTGTAGGTTCAACAGGAACACTCTCTCTCAAACCCTCACTCCTCGATCCATGAGGTACATTAGCTGAGGTGACTCTCACAGGACTAGGTGTCATTTTAATTGAAGCTGTAGCAAAAATAATCAGCCCACCACCATCAGCACCATTGTTTCCACCTGCCCCTCTGGCTTCATTATTTGGAGGTGGCATTCAGATACTAGTCCATCCAAGAAATTATCTCCAGACTCGCTATCACTAGCTTTGATCACAACGCCCATGTCCTTTGACTTAACTTCCTTCATTCTCCTGGTCTTTCCCCTATCACCCTGGCCTTCTGCATTTTCAGTGATGAGGGTTGGATACAGCCTAACTCCCTTGGTCATGACTGTCCTCCATCTTTTCTGTCAGGCATTCCATCTTGGGAACGCATAGATGGGTATAACGTTCTGTGCTCTGCCCTGGTATCTCTCTTTTTCTCTAGTTGTGTGCTGCAAGCTTCCAAGCATTAAGTACTTCATATTGTGCGGGTCTAAGAGGTAACTTCATTTCATATGGCACCATCCTCAAATTTTCAATAATTCTTAAATGTGCTATATTGGGGAAATCTCAGTACACTCTCCTTTCTACTCGAGGTTTCTGTGATTTTGGGGACTCTCCTCCGGGTTTCTGCGATTTTGCTGATCCTCCAACTCTAAGCACCAGCATTAGGGATTGGGCTCTGAGAATAACTTCTCTAGAGCCTTTTTCCAGTTCTCCTTACTTAGGAAAAAAGAGACCCATCCGCATCTTCCACAATCTGATAGGGCAGTTAACGCTACTTCCAATTCTCAGGTCGATTAACCTTTTTCTCTCTGTTTTAAGGGGGTGAAGGGATCATAAAATTTCAAACCTCAATTCCTAAGCAACCCATTTGGCCACACTTCCAATCTCATGGACGGACTTAAAATTTAAATTGTTTTATTACAGACTCTGAGAAAAACTTGCACACATGAGTCTCAAAAACATTCCATAAATGTAAAGTATTACCAAAGGCTAATCGAAGCGGTGCGCCACATGAAATTTAATTAACATATAGAAGACCAATATTTCAATAGCGAAAATACAGAAAATGAAGAATAGAGTATGGTGTCTTGAGTTCAGGCTTAAATTCGCCTGCCTAACCATCTGTTCTATGTTCCTGACTATTCTATAATAAAAATTTATTTTAGAGAAAAATGTCAGCACTTTAACATCCTCAACAGAGAATCTGGCAAGAGAGATGTGAGCAGCATGTAGCCACAGAATTTAACAAAGAGTGAGAAGTATGTACTTCTCATAGATCACTCTAATCAAGGGCCAAAGGGAAACTGAATCTCCAACTTAACTAAATGGTACTTAAAGTCCCAAATCTACAAAAGGCTGACCTCACGGCCAAAACCTTTCATGGAAAACCAGAGATATAAACTGTAGGTCTAACTGACACTTTCATCCTTTCGACCTTGGTCTCTTCTGCGCTTCAAGAGTTTGGAAGGGAGTTCTGCTACTGTCTCCACACTGCACTTTTCGTTCTTGGTAACATGCCTTTTCAGGCCCTTTTATCATGCAATAACAATGATTACTGAATTTCCCAGTAGCTCCTATCTTCACACCTGCAGTTCAAAGAAATATGCAACAAAACAAGCTCCTCATAGAAAGTGAAACCATTAAAGGAAATTCAGGCCTTCACTCCAGCTACATTAATGCAGCCATAAATGCATACTTGACTTTTAATGAGTATTTGTATTTTCTTGTAATGCAGTGAATATAAATGATTATACAAATATTATTCCTAAACACCACAGCATAAACATATTTAAGTAAAGGATTAATAATTGTTTTACATGAAACATGTGTAAGCATTAGTCAATTGTGCACCTTACTAATATACATTTCAATGCACCACATTACATAAAAGCCATTTACACATGTTATAAATGAAGTTGATTACTCCCTCATTTACACTTTAGAAGAACAGATTGGCACAGCCAAGTTATGATCTCTCACAAAATTATCTGCAAAGCGGGTTTTCTCACATCCTTACCCATGGTGGTAAACCTGCCCATTATGATAGTTGGTGAGCTTAATCTTGAGATGGGCAGGAAGGAGTTTTCCAAGTTACGTTTAGTTTTAATTTAAGCCATAACAGTTAATTACCATCAAGGTCTATGTTTTATTGCACAGTTGTGGTTTTCCTGTGTTTTTTTTTACAATTGTGTTGGCATCTTTTTAAAATAATTTATAGCCTGTCTATGTTTCCCAGAACTAATTCAAAGTGAATGTGTCCAGAGCTGATTGTAAATATGTATGCCAACGATTTGTGCCTCTTGAGCTCATAAATTCTGGCCGGATGAGGCTTTTTAGGGTTTGTGCGGGAGTGCCGTAATTTTTTGCATATTTTGAGAAATTCTGTCTGATGGCTCATGTGGTCTCTTATCAGTACAAATTCTAGGTGTATGAGTACCTAGGATTCTTAAGGACGGAAGTTAAATAACTGTCTAAATATATTGGTCACTACTGTATGTTAGACGTAGCCTCTTTCCCACAAAATATTCTCAGGCAAGCTCTTAATGTAGGAAAAAATGTACTGTTTATTGCATACTTTTTTAAATTATCTTAAAAACAAATCCCAGGCATGTAATGCTAGCTCTTTTCGGAGAAAGATGTTCACTAAAATAGCTCTGTTGTCATATTTAATACCAAGTCAGGTATCTCTCGTGGTTGTCTTAATTTACTTTTCCAAGTTCCAGCTACCCAGTTTCTTGATCTTTCTTCTGAAGATAACTACTTTGTTTTTTTAAATATTTATCTCTGTTTTGTTTGTTTTGGTGTACCTATGCAAAGTGGCTATCGTTCTTTGTAGAGCAGTTGGAGTTTTTCTTAACTGTACTATGTCAGCCGCGTATTGCAGTGATACAGTGGAGTGCGTCTAATCTTGGGGGTGGGGGTGCGAGTTTACTCTATCAAGTGAGGTGTTCAAATCAGCTATCTATAGGTTAAAAAGGAAGGGTGCTAAACGACTCCCCTGATTTAGGCCTTCTGAACGCTAAATCTTCCCCTCACCTAGCTTCACTTTCACCCACATTTTAGAATAAAACAAATGGCACGTAGCAAATTGGGGATATACTTCACTGATTTAACTTGAAACTTTATTAAATGCCACTTTTAGGGCACAAACCACGCATATAGTAGTGTTTGAGATGTAAGTGAGATTTCAATTATTATGGAAAATGCTAAAAAGTTCATTGTTGTAAACCTCCTTGGGTGGAAGCCAGTTAGGTTCGTTGGGACAAAGTTGAGTTGTAAAGCCCATTCTACCACGTCTTGCAGTAGGATGTTAGGGAAAAGCTCTGCTTCCACATCAAATAACGCTCTGAGCCTGTATTTTAAAGGTTTGATGTGGGATCGTTTTAACACATAGGGTAGAGTATGGATCCTCCCTTTGTCTCTGCCACCTCCTGCACTTTAAGGCATTGATTATATAATGGTGCCCAAAAAATAGGATTATATCTGAAAAAAGATGATGATAAACCTTTAGGGCTGACAGATGTGCATGTAGGTGAAGATGAAGGTGAAGATGGGGGTGATGCATTAGTTGTGATGTGAGGTCCCCTTTGAAGGGTTTTGACAGATTGGATAATACAGACAGCCAGATAACCGCCTGATTTTGAAGTTAAGCTACAGAGTTTTGATCATTGTTCATCGGGTGAAATTGCTGAGTCCTTATTTCTTCCCATTTCCTCCCTGTTCTGTGTTATACCACACAAACTGTGCATGTTGGAACAAGTCATCTTCCCTGTAAATATGTAGTGCGCAAATGCACTTGCTCTATACTGTTCCTGTACTATTTGCACTGATCTCTACATTTTGTTGGAAAATTAATTTTAAAAAACCTTTAGGGCTATGCCCACCACCAATTCAAGATTTTTTATTGCATGTAGGACTTGCTGATTCTCATGGTGTATTGTAACTGTTTAGCAACAGGTGATGTTTTTCCTGTAATCATTTTTGTGCATAATGTTTTAAATGGTGGGTCTGGGCCTCCTCAGAGATGTTAGCATTGCTTTCTAGTTTGCCCAAATTTCAGTTATTTCAGAACTGACTAGAATTCTAAAACATTTTTTTTTACCTACTGGCAACAACTAGGAGCGGGTCCTAGATTTGGTTTTAGCCACTTTTTTGCCACCAGATTACCTTATTATGTTACTTTCTTAGCTCTTGCAACTTTTCTATTTGCCTGGGGTGTGGTCAGATTTTTTGCTATCCATAATTCTCTATTAAGTAACATTTTTTCAGTTCCAGCACTTTCAGAAACTAGGTGTTACTATTCTTTTGGATCTCAAGGCTAACTCCCCTTGTTTGTGGTGGGTCGCACAACTTTAATGTCACCTGAGGGACCAAAGACTCCTATCCCATTAGGAAATCTGCACAATGCCTTAAGGCAGCATCTTCATTGCTTGCCTCCAGTTGTAGTCAATTAACTGAGTAGTCAAAGGTTACTTCGGTGGATGGTGGAGCCCATATATTGTGATTGAAAAGAACTTACTTGGGAGGACTTTTGCTCCTTTGCATGTTTATCCCTTTGATCCTTCTCTCCTGACTAACAGAGCATTACTTATGATAAATGCTCCTTTGTTTTCGTTAGCCTTGTGCTGGACCATGTTTGGTGCTGGCCATTAACTAGATAGGGCTTAGTTTTTCGCTGCCAATGTTTTTACATTTACTCACATTTTAAACGTATTTAGAAGACTGACCAACCAATGCTTTCTACCTTCTGTAATGACTCTTAATTATTAATATGCCCTCATGGGTTGTGAATTAAAACCCCGTTTTACGTCAGCTTTCCTGAGTGTTTTTATTTTGTCTCCGAGTTAATCTATATTGAAATTAGGGCTCTCTTCTCGAGCAGACTCACGCATAGCCCCAATCTATCAGTCAGTGCAAAAAGCACCAACAAGATTTACACACACACTTACACAAAGATCACACAGTTCCCATGCTTGCAACTAGAGTGCTGTTTCAATTAAAGCACAGACATACTGTTCATTAATAGTGCTCTAAAGGATGGCACATGAGAAAGGGACACTTAGCTGGTGGGACAGAGGAAAGAAACAAAAACTAGCGCTCGAGAGTGGACTGAAATTAAAAGTTGTACTGCTTGCACCCACCTAGAGTATAACAATCAACGTGCGAAGGAGCAAAACCTTTTCCAAGTAAGTAATTTAAAAACTGAATATTCCTCCTATTCTTTAAAAAATAAAGCCAGTAAATCACAAAGAAAGGGACAATTCCCCATGAGATCTACAAACAGTCACCCAAATATCACACAGGCCCAAGCTTGCAACTACAGCACAGACGCATCGCTGCTGTCCATAAATAGCGGTCTGATGGGCAGCACATAAAAAGGGACACTAGAGCGCAAACCGCCTTCCACTTAGATGTCGAGGCTAAGGAAAGAAACACCAACTAGGGGTGGAGAGAGGTCTGAAAGTAAACGTTCTGCTTCTTGCAGCCACCTTGAGGTTAAAGTGCAACATGCTGTAAACATTCTTTGCTCCTTCACACGTTGCACTTCAAACTCGATGTGGGTGAAAGGAGCAGAACTTTTAGTTTCAGTCTGCCCTCCACTTCTAGTTCTTGTTTCTTTCTTCGGTCCGGCCGTCTACGTTTTAGGTGATTCGTCCTCTAGTGTCCCTTTCTATGTGCCCTTCTTCAGAGCACTATTTATAGAAATTAACTGCCTATTTGCACTGATGACGCACCATAGGCATACCCCTCTGTGTGCGTCAGTGTCCTGGCAGTGCCGGATCCCCGACATGTTGCCCTATCCACACTCCACCTGAGATATACTGGTGAGGGTTTACTGACACTGCAATTTCTAAAAGTTGGTAATACTAAAATTCTTGAGTTAATTCTTGGATCTGTTGGCATATTTCCTAATTGTCGTACATGCCTCGGGGATAAAGCTTATCAGAAGTGTAGTCCCACTCCGCAGAACTGCATGCTTTTAAATTGCCTGTCTACCCTGGCATGCAGATGTAATCACCCTACTTTTGAAAACAGAAAAGCTGGACATTCTGTGTCTAACTGAGACTTTTTTGCGAGACTCGAAGTGGTGCCCTTCAATCTATGTACAACCCCTAATGCAATGATTATATTTTTTTTAGTGTACTGCCCTCCAGGCTTCTGCACCGATTTCTGTTCTTTTCTAGCATGCTTTATAGCCCCATATTAGCTGAAATCTTCAACCTCTCTTTATTGGGGGGTTTTAATATCTGGTTTGATGCCAAATAGAAGTGGCACCAGGGGACGTGATTATTTCATTAATATCTCTGAATCTGCAACATCTTGTACTGAGTCGCGGTTTTCGACTTGGCAAAGTAGCAGTGCTGGGGTGGGGGGAATAAAAAAAAAATTAAATATAAAAAAAAAAAAAAAAAAATGTACCTGGACATCGCCACCGCTGTCCACTGCAGGCTCTCCACCTGCCCTGCAGCCAATCATGATACTGCACAAGCAGCGTTATGATTGGCTGGAGCGCCCTTTTTTGGGCACTCCATTGCATACTGGGAGCTTGGGACTGCTCTCTCCAACTCGACTACACAGTGCTGGGTTGGAGAAAGCCCATGTGCGCATGTGTGTTTGCCCAGCCCGAGACAGCCAGCCAAACATACATGTGCACTGTGGGGAGTGCTCTGTGCACTCCCCTCGGTGCACGTCACCCCATGGTCCCACCTCTTTAAAAATAAAACTATAATAAACACAGTTTATTATAGTTTTATTTTTCAATGTTTGCAGCTCCTGCTGCTGGTGGGTCGGGGGTGAGGGGGGTGACGCTCCTTCGCCCTAATGGAGGAGCCGCCCCTGCTTGTACTCATCCTTACCCATGATAAAGGACTTACATTTCACCATTAAGGGTATAATTACGGTCAGGGAACCTATTAAAATATTAGAGCCTGACCACTATGGAATTTCATTTAGAATGTAGGTAACCAAACCGAAGCACATTAGGTAAAAATGTTACACAAGTACTTGCAAAAAGCTTTTAACGAATTGACATTACCTGAGATTAATAGTAACAACTGCATCATTTTCAAACTTCAACACTTGAATTAGTAAAGATTTGGAGGTATAAGTTGAAAACCTATAAAAAAAACTTCGTAGAACAGCCAATGTAATATTTTTTCTGAGATGATTTCGGCAGCTGACAACTCTTCTGTGAAGTCTTCAAATTGTTATAGGTCTCTTTATTCCCCCATCACACAAGACTATGTGATTGGCTAAATGAATTGTCTGAATCCCTTTCAACTTGTTTTCATAAGAAGATAAAAATAACACTAGCCAATCCTTCAAACTAGTTGGAAAAGAAGAGGGGGAACAGCGAGATTTTCTTTCTACTGTGATATTCACATTATGTCGTTTCGAAGGTAGAAACTCTGAACTCTTTAATCTTGGATATTAAATCAGGTTAACCATTAGATCCTTGACCCGCCTCATGCTTCCATTTGGCTGGTGATACGTCTTTCCCAATGATTTACAATGTGTGCAATGATTCTCTTGAAATGACAACTTGGCCTCAGGCAAAATGCCCCGATCCACCCAATACTAAAAGAAATCGCCGCTGATCCTCAGCAGGTAAGTAAGTAGAGACCAATTATCTAGCTTTCGTTTCCTGTGAAGATTCTGGCAAAGGATGGTAATAAGCAAGTCAAAGGTGTCACCTAATGGTGTAATGTTCTTGTGTTAACTCTTATTGCGCAGTTAAGTGTGAAACTCCAAGGCTGCTCACTCTGGTTATTAGTCACTGTATCGTTACCAGTTTGAGTTATGACTGCAAAAGAAAGCATTTTCATTACCCCTACTAAAAATCCAGCACTCAGCAACTCTTTCAATAAACACTTAAATGTGCACAAACCTATTTTACATCTGTGAATGATTTAAAATAAGCCTCGAAATTAATTTATCAGTTTTGCCACCCGGAAGGATTTTTGGATAGTTATTGTAAATGTATTTTTTTAGCACTTACAACACCTGACAAGACATTGAAGCACTAACTCTTAGATGCCTCTGATCTTGATATTTTTTATATAGTTCTTTTATAATGAGGAATCATAAAAATATTTGTTGTTAATCAAAACCTTTTGTTCAGCGCTCTAGTTGTTCAATCAACCTTGGTAAATCAGACGTGTGATCATTTTTTTCACCTTAATTTCCTTCAGAACGATCAAAGAAGTCTCAATGTTTGCTGTTCGCAGCCTTAATCTTCTGCTCATTTTCTTTACGTGGATCAAAGGCCATTTGTTATTCTAAAAAAAACCACTCAGTCTCACCATTTCCCCCTTTATCTCTAGAACATAAGTTATAGTAATTGTTTGTTAAACAACAGTAGGTCTTTGCTCCTACAGTACCCAGAGTCTGAACGGCTCCACGCTTAAGGCTTGAAATTCATCTGAAGTACCTTGATCATGAGCCCAACTCTCCATCCCCTGAACACTTGCCTGGAACACCTGGGTCACAGTCTAAATATTGCGAAATGCCATGTTCTTCAGAAGTTCTGAATGCCATGCAGTGAAGCAAAGGACATGCCGCTGTTTATGCCTGATGCTGGCAATGAGGCCCCCGAGACTTCTGCATTTTTACCAGACTTCCAAGTGTCTCCCTGTGGCCCTACCGTGGTTCAGCTGTGGAACTGCTGTGGTTCTGCTTCTCCACCTGCACCACCTGAGCGGTCATAAAGGTTAACACCACACATCCAGTCTTTCTTGCATTTATCAGGATGAACAGCAAACCCATTGCGTCTAGTAGGATGGGTACAGGGCCCATCTATCGCAATACTTTTATAGGACTAGCAAATTGTGGTTCACTAATTCGATTTCGAATCACCATCCATTTAGTTTGATCTGCTAAAATACATAGGCCCTCATTACAACCCTGGCGGTAAATCTTGCTTTCCGTCGTGCAGAAGACCGCCAACATAACGTTGCTGCTGTGGAATTCCGCCACAGGTATTACGACTCACAGCTTGGAATCCGTCACAATACAGACACCCACACAAGTCCGCCACACCAAAGGTCAGTGATAAACTGGCGATACCAAAACCCACACCTTCACGCCAACAAGAATACGCCGACAGTATCACGACCCACGAATCAACGTGGCGGTCTTTCAACCGCAGTAATCCATTGGCGGTACACACCGCTGCGCTCCAAATACACACACATTTACAAAACACAACCACATTGGACAATTCGAAATACACACACCTGATACACATACACACACCACACCCACACACCCAATCCAATATAAAGCACACACCCACCTCACCCACAAACCCTTACAACCAACATTTTGAAAGGAGGCCAGAGAGAGAGAGATTAGCTAACACAACACCAGCATCCACAGACACACAACACCATCACTTATACAACATCCACGCACCTCAAACAACACACACCAACACATCCCCTCACACATCACAACAGACAGCACCTCACACATCACCAACACCACAT
Source organism: Pleurodeles waltl (assembly GCF_031143425.1). Classification (NCBI taxonomy): domain Eukaryota; kingdom Metazoa; phylum Chordata; class Amphibia; order Caudata; family Salamandridae; genus Pleurodeles; species Pleurodeles waltl. Next base: position 692,275,398 of record NC_090444.1, read on the forward strand.
CATGGCACCTCAAAGACACTCCAGGTTTTCTGAGGAGGAGCTCAGGGTCATGGTGGAGGAAATCATCCGGTTAGAGCCACAGCTATTCGGATCACAGGTGCAGCAGACATCCATTGCTAGGAAGATGGAGCTATGACGGAGAATCATCGACAGGGTCAACGCAGTGGGACAGCATCCAAGAACATGGGATGACATCAGAAAGAGGTGGAACGACCTACGGGGAAGGTATGTTCCGTGGTATCCAGACACCAGATAGCTGTACAGAGGACTGGCGGTGGACCCCCACCTCCTCCCCCACAACTAACAACATGGGAGGAGCAAGTCTTGGCGATCATGCATCCTGAGGGCCTCGCAGGAGTAGCAGGAGGACTGGACTCTGGTAAGTCAAATCTTAACTACTTTATCCCCCCCACCCCACCTGCATGCCATCACATAATCCCACCCATCACCCCAACACCCCACAGATACCCCACTACCACAACTCACACATCCCAAAATCAAGCCCTGCATGTAACACCAATGCATGGACACCGATCACCAAAGCATGTCCAGTAGAGAGACTCACTCATGCCCCAAAATCACCAATCACACAAGGGCCACGGCAATAATGCAAGCACAGGAGTAGAGGTTAACTCACCCATTGCACAAGATGGCACACACAGATACTAAGATTATGCATTCACACCCCAACAGGGCCCATACCCAACGTCACCGGACCGGAGGTGCCAGACATATCCAGCCCCCCCACAGAAGAGGCCCACAGTGACGACAGCAGCTCTGCACGCCTGGATCAAGATGACCAGCCCGGCCCATCAGGGACCTCGGGACAGTCGGTTCCCCTGACATAGTCACAAACCACCACTGAACCTCCCCTCTCAGGAAACACCGCCACACCACCCATCCAGCGGGCCCATCCCTCTGTCCCCAGGACATGTCAATCAGCAGTGTGTCCACCACTACAGGAAACCCAGGCAAACCCACTAACACAGGACGATCAGGGACCTGGAGGCAGTGGGCCCACGGTTCAGGGGACAGAGGCACAGGATAACAAGGAAGCTGGGAGGACTGCTGTGCAACAGGGGGGGACAGGCCCAGGGAACGCACTCTCCACGAGGCACTCTCCAACATCATGGGAGCCTACCACCATTCCCAGGAGACCATGGGCACGGTACTGGCCACTTTTCAGGAGATCCATCGGCTGCAGGAGGAGCTCTACCTCGGGATCAGGGAGGACTTGAAGTCCATCAACACCACCCTAGTCAACATTGCAGGAGTGCTGGCAGACCTTGTCAACACCAGGAGGGACACAGTGGCACACCAACGGGCCCCTGACACTAGCGTGGGCGATGAACAGCCCTCCACCTCTGCCGGCACTAGTGGACAGGAGGCACCGCCACAGGAACAACAAGCCACCAGCAGCCCACCCCCTGCAGAAGGAGAACCACCCTGCAAACGGTCCCTGAGATCCAGGAACAAGACAGAGAACATTGACAAGACCCCAGCCAGGAAATAAGACCCCCCTGAATGTCACCCTTCTGTCCCACTTTGACATCCTGTCCACCTTAAACTGCCAATGCTCCACTTCCTATGCCCCATTGGACAATGCACCTGTGAAACAAATAGACTGGACTCTGGCATGGACATTCCTCCACCATCACCCCAGCCCATTTCATACAACCCTCCACTTATTTGCACAGAAATAAACACACTTGAATCACAAAACAATCAGGAGTCAGTCTGTGGTTTCAAAAATGTGTAATTGCAAAATCTCTGGAATATAGCAATGTCAATGTACTTGTTCACATACCAATGTAACACAGCTGTAGGCCAGCAGTAAACATAGCAGAGAGCACAAAGTGGGACCCAGAGCTGTGAAATGGAAAGGCAAAGTAACAAGTCAGGGTCCATACACTGAGTGAAAATGACAGACTTATTCTAGCTCCAACAATAGTATGAGATGTGGGAAGCAGTTACATCTTCTTACCTGTGTTTCACTGGAAGTATTGCATGATGACGGAATTTGGCCTTCAGGAGGCCGAAGGTGCGTTCTATAGTCCTCCTAGTTCGCCCATGTGCCTCATTGTACGGTTCCTCTGCCCTTGTCCTGGGATTCCTCACTGGGGTCAGTAGCCATGACAGGTTGGGGTAACCAGAGTCACCTGCAAAGGTCGAGGGACAATAGTTAGACAGACACTAACCCTTAGGGACAATCCTATACCCAGACAACTATGTCAACTGTGTTTGGACCTTGGGCTCACCTATTAGCCACACCCGGTGCCTCTGGAGTTGCCCCATCACATAAGGGATGCTGCTATTCCTCAAATTGTAAGCGTCATGCACAGAGCCAGGATATTTGGCATTCACATGGGAGATGTACTGGTCTGCCAAACACACCATCTGCACATTCAGTGAATGGTAGCTTTTCCGTTTTTTGTACACCTGTTCATTCCTGTGGGGGGGGGGGGACAAATGCCACATGTGTACCATCAATGGCACCAATGATGTTGGGGATATGTCCCGGGGCATAAAAGTCACCTTTCACTGTGGGCAAATCCTCTACCTGAGGGAAAACGATGTAGCTGCGCATGTGTTTAAGCAGGGCAGATAACACTCTGGACAACACGTTAGAAAACATTGGCTATGACATCCCTGATGCCTTGGCCACTGTTGTTTGAAAAGACCCACTGGCCAGGAAATGGAGTACAGACAGAACCTGCTCTAGAGGGGGGATTCCTGTGGGATGGCGGATAGTTGAAATCAGGTCTGGCTCCAACTGGGCATACAGTTCCAGGTTTGTTGCACAATCAAGTCTGTATGTAATAATGATGTGTCTCTCTTCCATTGTCGAAAGGTCCACCAGGGGTCTGTACACCGGAGGATGCCGCCATCTCACCACCTGCCCCAGCAGACGTCCCCAATGGAGGAGAATAGCGAGCAGAGGGTCATCCAACACTTAGGTATCACAATGTGTTATTTGGTAAAAGTTGGAAATTCGCAATGTGCCTTTATCTGTCCGTATTCCAGGCCTAAATAGGTGTGACGCAGTTTTTTTCCATGCCATGTGGCCCCCTCAAATGGCGGCTGCCTGACATGTAAGTGGGACAAGGGCAAATGAGGTAACTGCGCTGGCGTTGTACACCGTCGCGGTTGGCGGTCGAAGACCGCGGCGCAATTCAGTATTGGTTAACATTGGGCCCTATGGGTCCCAGGAGCCAATGACGATGGATGCCGGTGGTGACGGTACGCACCGCCGCAGACGTTGCCGCCATTTTCTTACTGTTCCCTCACTTGATACCTGACCTTCAACAGTAGAGGACCTACACTGCAAGTGCTGCTGTGTCTTGAAGCGATGACGGCTACAGTGTCTGGGGAAAAGGCCCCTGCCTTCACTTCGGAGGAGTTGGAGAAACTGGTGGATGGGGTCCTCCCCCAGTACACGCAACTGTACGGTCCTCCAGACAAACAGGTGAGTACACTGTGAGCATGGTGGATGGCACATGAGTGTATGGAGTGTCGTGGATGGAAGAGGGTGGGGAGGGGGACAGGCCAGCATGTCTGGATTGTGTGTGTATGTATGTCTGGGCCAGGGTGGGAGGTGTTTGGCAATGCGTGAGATGAAATGTACGGGATAGAAACATCCATTTTTACTTCACTTTTCCTCTAGGTCAGCGCCCACCAGAAGAAGAGTATTTGGCGTGCCATCGCCAACGACGTCCGGACCCTGCAACCACTGCCGTAAAACATGGGAAGACCTGCGCGGCTGGAGCAAGAAGATGGCGGAGGCCCAGCTGGGGATGGCCTCCCAACGTGGAAGGGGTGCCCGTCGCACCATGACTCCCCTGATGTACCGGATCCTGGCGGTGGCCTATCCGGAGTTGGATGGGCGCTTGAGGGCATCACAGCAGCCACAAGGGGGTGAGTACACTCTCATTCAGCTGAATCTGCGTGCTTTACGAGATGTCTGGGTGGTCGAAGTGGGCTGTGGGTTCCGTAAGCCAGGGCGAACTTGGTAGGCTAGGTCCCTTGTTAGGCAGGCTCTGTGGCACCCCAACCCCACTACTGGTAATAGCCATCTACACCTAGTCAGGCTCCTGTGACTTCCAGGTGTGCAGCAATTGGGCTTAGGCCTTGTCCCCCATGGGCATGTGAATTTGCTAGGAACTGTTAGTGCATGGCTTAGTGCCTAGGGCTGCTCCCTGTGTGTTGTGTCCACCAACGGTAGTGGTGTTGCATGCACTGAACATGTCTTTCTTCTGTCTCCCCCCCCCCTTTTTGTTTTGTCTCTCTGTTCTTGCGTGCATTAGCATCATCTGGCAGGGGAGCATTGGCACCGGAGCAGGAGGGAGCTGCAACCCACATGGCCCTGGGGGTGAAGCAAGAAGCAATGGAGTCTGAAGCCACCAGTGGAACGGAGGGCGAGGGGAGCTCCACGACGGGGATAGGAGCATACACCAGCGACAGCGCCTCCTCCTCTGATGGGAGCTCCCTTGCGGTGGCGGGCACCTCTGTGCCCACCGCATCAACAGGTACAGCTGCCACCACCCCCCACCAGCACCGCCCTCCCAGCAGCCCCTCAGCGTGTGTCCCCTGCCCGCTCACCCAGGAGGGTGGGCATCTCCTTCGCCCCAGACACCTCAGCCCCTGCCCCAGTCAGCCCTGCTGCCCTCAGTGAGGAGGCTATTGACCTCCCGAGATCCCTAAATGTTGGGCAATCTACCATTTTGAATGCCATCCAGGGTGTTGAGAGGCATTTGCAACAAACAAATGCATACCTGGAGGGCATTCATTCTGGGCAGGCGGCCCAACAGAGAGCATTTCAGGCTCTGCCCTCAGCACTGATGGCAGCCATTGTCCCTGTGTCCAGCCTCCCCACTCCAACTTCTTCCACCCCGACCCAATCCCCTGTACCTCAGCCTATCCCAAGCACACCATCAGACCAGCATGCACACTCATCAACACACAAGAGTGGACATGGCAAACATAAGCACCACACATCCCACAAGCACTCACACTAGCACTATCCCCATGCAGACACAGCAACATCCACTGCCTCCATTGTGTCCCCCTCCTCCACGTCCTCCTCTCCCTCCCTGGCTCATCTCCACTCACACCTGCATGCACTACATCCTCAGCCACTACCTCCATCACCAGCACGCCCATCACCACACACCGCTCACGTGCAATCACCACCCCCACTGCCATTCACACATCCCCAGTGTCCTCTCCCAGTGTGTCTGTGAGCCCTCCTCCCAAAGTACACAAACGCAGGCACACACCCACCCAACAGCCATCCACCTCACAACAGCCTCCGGCCCATGCACCTTCACCCAAATTCAGCAAACGTACACCTCCTACAACCACAACCTCTTTCTCCACTCCCAAACACCCTCCATCTTCCTGTCCCAGTGTGTCTAAGAAGCTTTCCCTGGCTAACATCGACCTCTTCCCTACACCTCCCCCCCGTCCTTCCCCTAGGGTCAGGCTTTCCAGGTCCCAGCCCAGTACCTCAGCCACCAAATCCCCAGGCACAGCGGTGCCAGCAACTGCGGGGTCATCGAGTGCGTCACCCATCAGGCCTGCCAGTGTACCACGTAGCAAGGCCAAGTACATTCCGCCACCTGCCACGGTGAAGAAGGTGCCCACATCCCGGAGGGAGAAGCCGCACCTACCATTCACCAACGGCTCCTCCAAAACATAAGGGGACAGTGGCAAGACACCTGCGGCACCATCAAAGGTGGGGAAGGGACACAAGCCGAAGTGCAGGTCAGGACCCCTTCTGTCAAACCACTACACTAACCTGTACGGCGGCGAACACCGCCACCTGTACCACCACCTGGACAGCCATCTTCACAGCCAACTGCACAGCCACCTGCACAGCCACCTGCACGTCTGCAGCCTCAGCAACAGTCCTCAGCATCTTCCCCAGTGGGCAGCCATCCGAGGCTGCAGGAGACTTCCTGCTGGGTCCCTCAACAGATGCTGACACATGCACCACCGCCAGCACCTCCACCACAGACACCGCCGCAAGCACCGACACCTGCCCCACGACATGCTCGGACAGTGACACCACAGCTGAAATGGCTACCATCCCCAGTGGGCAGCCGTCCGAGGCTGAAGGAGACTTCCTGGACCCTGCCCAGCTTCCATGAGGCATGACTCTCATCACTGTTTGCACCTGCAGGTGGAAGGCGAAGCCGCAGCAGGGTGGGGTATGTCTATGCCTCCATGGCGTATCATTCTACCTGTTCCTAGCCAATCTCGTGGCACACACACCCATGTGAGGTAATGGGACCAGCCACACTGCATGTGGAGCACTCTGGGCACCAAGCCCCCTCCAGAATCAGTGGATAATCACATCCACTACCTCTGTCCTTGGCAGGATGAAGCACTCTGGGCACAAAGCCCCCTCCAGAACCAGTGGAGAATCACATCCACTGCCTCTGTCCTTGGCAGGATGAAGCACTCTGGGCACAAAGCCCCCTCCAGAACCAGTGGAGAATCACATCCACTGCCTCTGTCCTTGGCAGGATGAAGCACTCTGGGCACAAAGCCCCCTCCAGAACCAGTGGAGAATCACATTCACTACCTCTGTCCTTGGCAGGCTGAAGCACTCTGGGCACAAGCCCCCTCCAGAACCAGTGGAGAATCACATCCACTACCTCTGTCCTTGGCAGGATGAAGCACTCTGGGCACAAAGCCCCCTCCAGAACCAGTGGAGACTGTTATCCACTTGAGAGACTGTGGCTTTGCACTCCCCAGGATAAAGCAGTGGGCAAACCACCCACTGGAAAGACTTGAGAGACTGTGGCTTTGCACTCCCCAGGGTACAGCAGTGGGCAAACCACCCACTGGAAAGACTTGAGAGACTGTGGCTTTGCACTCCTCAGGATACAGCAGTGGGCAAACCACCCACTGGAAAGACTTGAGAGACTGTGGCTTTGCACTCCCCAGGATACAGCAGTGGGCAAACCACCCACTGGAAAGACTTGAGAGACTGTGTCTTTGCACTCCCCAGGATACAGCAATGGGCATGGAGCCCCCTCGTGCAGCAGTGGCGTTGTGCGTTCATCCAGCTGAGGTGCCCCCCTCCCCTTTCCCTTGAGGTGCCTGTTTAATTTCGATCTGATGCCCCAGCAGTGTTCTCTCCGTTTCGAGTCAGGTATCTGGTGTGGGCTTCGCCCATGCATTTTGGGACCATTGGTCCACGGACAATAATTGGTACACTATCCCGACTTATGTAGTTGGTGTACATCTTTGTATATACTGATTTTTCAAATTTCACTATCTGATTTTTCATGATGACACTCGTTACAATCATTTCCTTTTGTCCTTGCGTTCTTCCAGGGGATGAGGGGGTGTATATGTAATGCTGCTGCATGTATTTGTGTGTATGGTGTTGTGGGTGAGGGTGGGTTTGGGGGTGGGGGTATTGCGTATTGCATGTGTGTGTCACTCTCTTTTCCCTCCCCCCCTCCCCTGTGTTGTAGGTGCAGTACTCACCGTGGTTGTCGATGGCATCTGTCCTGCTCCTGATGCAGCAGGAGGAAGACCAGCATGGGCAGGACGTGTAACTCGGGCTCAGTGGCGTCCTGGTTCCTTGTTGGGTGTCGAGAGGTGAGTGGTTTCCCCTCTGTGTACTGTTTCCGCCATGCTTTTGATAGCATTGGTACCGCCCCGGAAAAGGTGTCGGATAGGCGTGTTGGAATACAGTGAGCCGTACTTTATCCTACGCCTGTCTGTTGGCGGTGACCACCTCGTGTTTGTTTCTACCGCTGTGGCGGTCGGAGTGTTAAAGTGGCTGTCTATGTTGCCGGTTTCCGCCATGGTCGTGATTCCATTTTTTTTTTCCATCGGCCTGTTGGCGGTATTACCGCTGCTTTAACACATACCGCCAGGGTTGTAATGAGGGCCATAATCCTTCATTTTATGCTTTTAGTACATTGGATATTGTGCGTTTTATGTTTGGCACCAATTTGCTTCTGGTTTGTGAATACTCAGTGGTGCACTACAGAAGCATAATGGGGCCACAGAAAATCCCATAAACATCAGCGCAGCAGTTTCCGTGTGACTGAGAGATACATTTACAGTGGGTAGCATTTTGGCTCTGTATTATAGATCTTACTTGCCCATCACCACTAACATCCAAATACGGTAGTCTGCCCCTTGACTTTGAATGAAACCAGTGTTACAAGATTGTGCTGCCTCAGTGCTTTAACTGGGACTTTTGTTGCTGCGGTATTCACTGTTGTGTATACTGCGAGTATAACTAATTGGATGAATATTTCTAATATTTCCATTCAGAACACACTCGACTGACTAACTACCTAGCACTAGGGCCGGCTGTAGGGGGTGCGACTGGTGTGGCCGAACTGGGTGCTGACCACAAGGAGGGGCGCTAACCTGGAGTGGGGAGCACTGTGTTTAGCAATAACTTACAATTTAAAAGCACCTGAAGCAGAATTCCATGTGCTCCAGCTGCCAGGCAACAATAAAAATGTCAAGATTACTCTTTTGATTAATGTTCCTGATAGAGTATGAAATCGGAGCTTTGGCCAGTGGCAGTTTTGACTCTCCATAAAGTAGCACAGAGGGTTAATATGCCTGTTGCAAAGAACAGATCTATATTTTATGTAGATAGCTGAGTGGATTAGTAAAGATGGCCTTTACCAGCGCTTTAAAACAAATGAAATGTATGTGAGAGAGGGGCTATGGAGGGATGAGGGGCACTTTTGCCAGATGATCTGAGGAGGAGGACATGAGGTGGGCGCCAAAAAAGATTGTCGCACAGGTTGCCACCAGTGCTAAAGCCAGCCCTGCCTAGCACCAAATATTCAATTGCTGTAGCTGGAGACATTGCAATAGAATATATATCAACTTGTTTTTTTGTCTTTAAAATCATCATGGAATACACCATGGCCCTTGACTAAAGCACTTTGTATGTTGATGAAGAAATCTATATCTTTCAAGAGACATGGGCTTTAACTTAATTGTTTAAGCAAGGTTATCAAATCGTAGGAGACCCAGGGGACCTCCCTGCTTTGGATGCACCTTTTTCTTTTAAGCATCCACAAAATCCATACATTCACAAATGTGCATATAAATAGATCATTGTAGTATAATTACAGCAATTATTATTGCAGCATAATGGACAACAATGGAAGCATTGTTATACAGAGAGACAAAATGTGAATGGTATTATAAGTTTCTGCCTTGGGACAGTACTCTTGGCATAAAAATGCAATGGTTTCTACTTAGTCATGTTGAAGAGTTTATTCAGCCTAAATAAAAAATAGGGTGAAAAAGGAAAGAAAATGCAGAAAACGCATAAGAGAATTTAAATGTGTCCCACTGCTTCATATTTGCATATGGCTGGGTCCAAACTGGAGTGACGTGGTGAGCTAAAATAACCATGGATTAAACCAAGATCTGTGACTGGGGGTTAGTGTTTGAAAAGTTTCACCACTCAGCCTATCATTTTATTTTGTGGTGTTGCCATTTCTACAGAGCCCAGGGCCTATTTGGCTGGTCCATAGATCTTCACCAGGACTACTTGCAGCATCTGATAGAGACTTCTAGGGGCAAATTCCTTACTTTAGAATTATCGCCAGGAGTCAGACCAACTCTGGACATTTTTTAGCAGTATACCTGGGCACTGGTAGGTGCTTTAGCTCCGCATTGGTGTCATCCACCTTGGATGTGAGGTGTGATGCCTATATAGGTGGCACCCCAGTGTGCAAACATCAGTTCTTTTTTTTCCACACCAGTCAGTGGGGATCTTGAAGAGCTAACCCTAGGAACTTTTTGACTGAGTTTTTCCAGTGTTTTGTCAAAGCCTTTTTGAGAATATTTTATCCTGTTGTGCTAAGGGATGCCTCTAAATAAAACCGAGTTTTAAGCCCTGTGGTAGCTGTCACAGGCAGATGCCCAGACGTGGGTCTCATGCTCACTGTGCCACTAGATTCAAGCTAGCCTGGATGATGAGGGGTGATACCATGAAACCAGTCCCAGGATGCTTGTTTCCGGTCCTAAAATGGACCTAGTCGGGCTGTTTGGAACGTACTGTTCCCCAGGGGAGCGGGGTCAAGACTGATTTGCATTTGGCTGGGTCCAAACTGGGGTGGCAAGTGGAGCAAAAAAATGATGGATTAAACCCAGATCTGTGACTTTGGGTGAATGTTTGATTTGTTCTGCATGCCATCCATCATATTATCTTTTTAGGATTGTCAGCAGTGGCATTGCCGGCTCCCTTCCGAGCCCGTTCATCATCTGTCTGGTCTTTTTGCTTTTTTTGCCCCAAGTGGGAAGGGTATGCCCAGACATGGGACCATGCTCGCTGTGCCCCTGGATTCTAGCTATGCTGGCTGATGAGGAGTGATACCCCGAAACCATCCCAGGATGCTTGTTTCCAGTCCAGGAAGGATGTAGCCTGGCAGTTCAGACTGGACTATTCCCATGGGGAGCAGGATCAAGACTGATTTGCATATGTCTGGGTCCAAACTGAAGTGGCATGGGGAGCAAATAAATGATGGATTAAACCCAGATCTGTGACTTTGGGTGAATGTTTGATTTGTTCTGCATGCCATCCATCATATTGTTTTTTTGGGATTGTTAGCAGTGGCATTACCGGCTCCCTTCCGAGCCCCTTGCACCATTTAAACGATCGAAGGACCACACCTTTGATAGCAGGAGCCAGAGGAGGAAACTTTTGCAAGAGGAAGCTCTGGCTAGCACTGAGTTTCCGAACGGAAGGGTGAGGGCGGCTGTGTGCAAGATGGCAGGCACATTACTGCCCTGAATACATTGGCAGAGACAGCCCACATGATATCACTGCCCTGCGCAGTTCCTGTTCCTACCTAGCTCAGCGGTGGAGAAACGTATTTGCCGCTTTGGGCTGAGGAGAGCCTGCAAGCCCATGAAGTCTCCATGGCTACAATGAGAGGGCAAGCAGAGGAGGTGCAGGAGGCGGCTGTGGAAGACGAGAAACGCCGTAGGCCCGGCAGCCTACAGGACCAGAGGCATTCACCAGAGCATCAGCTGTCCACCTGCAGGGCCCCGTGACCCCTAACACTGGGGGTGCAGTGAACCAAGACTGCCGCCCTCTAAGCACTGGCCAACCTGGGCAGCCCTCATCCCGGCCCCCTTCCCAACAATGCTGGGCCCACCTGTGCAAGGAGAGAGGACTGTGGACCTAGCCACATCAGCTACAGCCTTCCATCAACGTTGCCTCTGGCTCAGGTCAGTGGGGCGTGAGTGGCCTGTTGGCTATTGTGGATGCAGGGGTTGCCTGGCACCCCCAAGACTGGACACCTGGAAGAGATAAAGGTCTGATTGACCTCCATGAGAGGAGTGAGTCCGATATGCTATGGCTCAACATGCACCACTGATGGCGAGCAGTCCCTCTTCCTGGCCAGTCTGGGCCTCTCTATATGCGCCTGAAGAGCTGCGGCCCTAACACAATACCAGCACGCTCCCAGAGCCCCTATGCGAAGGTAATCTGAGAATCATTGTGAACACACTAGGAGGGATTCCTCCATTAAAGACTGCCTCACAAAGTCCCCCGTAAAGAAAAGTGACCAAACTGGAGACTGATCGATGTTGCCACTGCCTCGGAGAGCTTCTGTGATGGCGATGTCCTAGTCACACGGCCATTTTTGGAAAGCCTCTTCGAAGCCCTCCAGGACAACATAGCTGCACCTAAACAGGAATTAGCGACCGATGTCAAGGACTTCTGGAGGTGTGGGTGAACTGGAAAATAAATTCTAATCCCTTTAGCAGGACTGTGATTTTCGTGATGAAGAATTAGAGGAACATTGTCGGGAGAGCCTTACCATCTGGGACAAAATTACTAATCTCATCTACCAACTGGAGGATCTCAAAAACAGGTCGCAGCACGCCAATATCTGCATCAAAGGAGCTCCATTGCAGGCCGACTCTGGGAAGATGGAAGATTATGTTCTTTGCCTTTTTTTGTCAAGTAGCTCCAGCCCTGGCCAACCAGGAGATTTTCCTTGATTGCACACACAGAGCAGGTCACCTGGCCTGATCTCCAGGGCATCCAAAGGACATACTAACCTGTCTTCTTTATTATCAACATAAAGAGGCCATGATGTATGCAGTGTGTGAGGTTATATCAAGATTTATCTCATATTACATTGCAGCACCGCAGGGCCCTTCAACCCCTTACCAGTTTCCTCAGCGACAAAGGTATCAGATACAAATGGGGACATCCATTCCGCATTATGTTTGTATGGAATAATGAAATCCACAGCCTGTGCACCCTGAAGTTAGCCTGATCACGGTTGGACATGGACGAACCATCTCAACATGGATGCCAGGCGTCCCCTTAAGCTTCATCACTCTGCTCCCCCTGCTCAAAGAGCAAAAGCTTGCGTAAACCCTCTGCTCAGGAGCGCCACCAGGAAAGATACATGCTTTTATATCAACTTCAAAGGAAAGACAGCACGCCACAACTGGACAATGAGTAGAGGAGGCATGCTCCCTCGCTGACTCCTCCTGCCAGCGCTTACCTGCACTGCAAATTTCCCCCACTCCTCTTGAGAGACCTGGGAGGGTCGGGAGCCTTCTGCCCTTCTATTCTGGCATCCATCTTCGGCAACAGAGCTCCTCTCTCCACCTACACCAACGATTAGACATGACTCTTGCCAACGACATGGATCCTCTGATTTTGAGTCAACATTAGGTTCCAGGCAAGCAAATACCCAGTTGTATTGTTTATTGTTTTCCCTCATTTTCCTAGCACCAACAGCTCATAATTGGTTAGACACTAGTTAGATTCCATATTGACAATAGATTACTCGCACATCACCGACTTGGGGCATAACTTCTCTTCCCACAGTAACTTTACCCATTTCACAACATATGGTTCAGTTCCTGAGTCTCAGTGTTTGCGGCCTCAACACTCCAGTAAAACTCTTGCACTTCTTTCCTTGCTCAGGGACTCTCAATGCGATGTATGCTTTATTCAGGAAACACACCTCCTAAAGGTGGACTGGAAGCACCTGCACTCCAGATGGTTCAGCTGCCAATATTTCTCACTGGGGTTGGGGAAGAAAGTGGGAGTAGTGGTATTGCTGGACACACTCTTTCTGCGAAAGGTTATCCAGACCCAAGCAGAAATCCCAGGTAGATTACTCTTGTTGCGCACTGACATAAAGGGTTGTATCTTTACACTGGCAAACATCTATGCCCCAAAGACCACCAGGAAACCTTCCTTAAAGACGCGGTGGGGCAAGTGCTAACCTTCCCAGATGAAGACAATATGGTGGGAGGAGATTTCAACCTGAACCCTAATGCTTCCCTAGATAGATCAACCCAGAGGATGGGACAGACAGGAGCACTACCACTAGTATGTCGGCAATGGTTGACAGACGTTGGACTAGAAGATGTATTATGCCAGCGCCATCCTCTCACTCAAAGCTATACATTCTTTCCTGTGGCACACTAGTCTTATGCTAGAATTGACTACTTCCGTGCGTCCCAGCTCTTAACAGCGAACACCAAGGCAGTTGATATTGGCGTAGCTGCACTTTCAGACCATTCTTCTATATCTATTACATGACACCTGCCAGGCCTCATATCGCACCACCGTACCTGGAGCCCTAACCTCGAACCTTTGGTACATGACTCCACTGTTGTTGAAATAACAAATACCATCCAGGAATTCCTGGTCATCAGTGATACCCCTGAGACTCCTGTAGCACTGCTACGGGACATGTTGAAAGCAGTAATTCGAAGCTGCCTTATCACTGTGGCAGCTCAGATGTACAGAGATAGGAGGGACAAACTGTCACACAGCTTGGAGGAAGTACATTAACACACAGGTTCCATTAAAGTGCGGTGGCAGCTAACAGCGGCCTGCAAGCAACTCAAAGCCCTTGACATTGAAAAGGCTGAATACGCACTCCTGCTTAGTAGAAATATTATGCCGTGGGCAACAAAGCAGGCTGATTGTTGGTGCATAGGATTCTGGCCCGGACCCTACAACATAATATATCAGAGATTGTGGGCTCCCAGGGCACTAAAGTTGACTAGGATGAACACATAGCTCAGGCATTTGAATGTTTTTACTTTACTCTATACTGTACGTGGCTGAAGCCCTGGACATGAGCGATGCTGAATCATATTTGGCACAGGTTCCTTTGACTCATCTCACGCGACCGATTCTTCCAGCCTAGACAGAGACATCCAGATGTCTGATGTACTTATGGATATACAGCTACTGCAGCCCGGCTAAGCGCCTGGCCCGAAAGGTTACTCGGCAGACTTTTAAAAACCTTTTCATCCATTTTGGTGCCTCTCTTACCTCTTTTAATAACTCCTTTAGTACAAGTGGCACACTCACTGATTCAATGCACTTTGCGACCATCACAGTCATCCCTAAGCCCGGTAAGGACCCTGCTCTTTGCTCTTCATACCATCCCATCTTGTTGCTGAATGTGGAAGCCAAAATCTTTACAAGTATTTTGGCTGCCCCCCTGGCCCCCTACATGCAAAGCCTTGTAGACCCCGATCAAGCTGAGCTCATACCCCAAAGTTGCTACAGTGACAGTACTAAGCATCTTTGCCATCTCCTGGATAAGCCCAGTGGTCTCGTATACCAGCCCTTTTCCTCTCTGTTGATGCCGAAAAGGCATTTAATCTGGTCCATTGGCCATATCTCCAACTTGTACTTACTAAAATGGGCCTAGACCTGCGGCCACTGGATATGGTGCAGTTACGCGTGAACCAAGGCAACGGTTAGAGTCAATTTACTGATGTCGCAGCCTTTTGATATCTCCAGGGACACTTGTCAGGGTCGTCCCCTGCCCCCCTCCTTTTTGACGTCTATATGGAGCCCTTTGCTGAATGGGTACGCAGGAACACAGATATTGGGGGACTACAGATGGGGGGCAGGGAGCATAAATTAGCACTTTACACTGATGACATGCTGATAGCACTGGCAAAACCTCTCACCTCATTTGATACAGGAGATGGAAGTCTTCGGACAGGCCTCTGGCTTCAAAATCAACTTTCAGAAATCACACATCCTTAACCTCACTCTTACCAAATCTGACCAAGCCCACTTAGAACATCTCTTCCCCTACACCTGGGCACCATGTGGTGTGGGATATTTGGGCCTCCTGTTACTCCCAACGCCAAGCCGAACTGCAGAGAGCAACTACGTCACGCTCCTGGCTACTGCTAGATCTGAACTTTTCTCATGGCGGGAATACACCCTTTCCTGGTCAGGGAGACTGGCAGTGGTCAAAATTACCCTTCTACCCAAAATCCTTTATGTCATGCAAACTTTACCATTGCAGCCTCCTCCACATGTTCTCGTTAAACTGCATAGATGACTTTGTCTGTGCTTGTAAAAAGGCACTCATAGCGAGAAAGGAGGCCTACCTAGCCCCGTCGTTGGGCTCGAAATCCCCCACCCTACTAAGGTACAATCAAGAAACTCAACTCTGCTATTTGGTGGAATGGTCTAGGCCATACACGGAGAAGCACTGGTGTTCATAGGTCAGACTATGGCTGAAATACACATATGGAAAAATACTGTAACTTCCTAAACCGCACCTCCCTCTGGGGGTCTATGTCTCCCCAGTGACCCGTGCCATGATAGGAGTCTGGGACATGGTACAAACCCAGTGCAGGCTCTCCACCTGCACATCGCCCCTGACCCTATTTATAGGCCATCCTGTTTTCCTGCCAGCAGTACAGGGCTCTTTTTTGTGCTCTGGCAAACTTCCAGCTGCAAAAGGCTGGGTGAACTTTTTGAGGTTGGTGGGTTTATGGAGTTCACGCAACTCCAGTCTAAATATAGCCTCCTGTCCGTGCCTGTTGACAGTACACTGCATTTCAACACTGGCTCCTACAACATAACATTCTTCCCCTTGCGAGCCTACGAGCCTACCCCCGACTCCTTTGAAAAGTGGCTGCTCCTCTCCCACGCATCTAATAAACTCATACTCCCTGACATATATATATGTATATATATATATATATATATATATATATATATATATATATATATATATATATATATATATATATAAATACAATTTCCAAATCCTGCTGTTCTTCCTGAAACTGCCATACGAAGCTGGTGCATCGTTATGGGCGCAGGACCCATAAATATTTTATATAAAAGGATTCAATTACCAACCGGCACTCCAAACAACTGCGATGTTTATTTAAGGCTTATACGGTCTTTCACAGAATTGACTTGCACTGGCAACGCCTTTCAACCATAACGGTCTTCTTCATTGGCCCAAGTCATTACAGAGGCCCCCCTCCCAAGAAACATATACCATTAGCCATCATAGACATAAAGAAAATCCTAAGTAGGTTCTATTTGTGGATTTAAATAACCCAAAATATATGCATAAAACCAAAATATTTTATCCACAAACAAAAATTATTACATTTTAAATTGAGACATTTCACATCCGGAGAACAGAAAATTATTATTATTATTAATAAGTAATAAATTATTAATTCCAAAACAACCTACTCAGTGGTAACACTATTCCACAGTTTGGCGGGCACCTTTTGGTAAATCCCCACAAACTAATTCTACTTCCATACAAATAATCCACATCATAATGGTATATCATTCTGGGAGTACTAGCCAGTACTGAAAAGCAAGTCAAATTAACAGATCCCAAGTGGCTCAATCGCCAATTTACGGTTTTGTCCATACAATGGCTTCACAAGTTATGGGATCTCTTGTGGACGGAGAGAGTAACAGCAGCCATATCCCGTACACTACCACATGTTGATAAATCCTGGGGGCCTTGCATAAGACTCCCAACCAATGAATTTAGGGAACTAACATGCCCAGCCTACTTACGAGTTGGACCCTGGTACTCCATGAGGTGCTGCTGACTGCCTCCCCCATTTCTATCACATTTGTAGTACTAGTTGCTCTGAATTTTCATCTTCAGTGGGCTGTCGAGGGAGTTTGTTCCCTATCCCTTCCTCCCTCCTCTCTTGCCCCATTGTTCTCTCCTCTTCTTCATCCTCCCTTTTTTCTCCCACCTCCCTCTCCATTAATCTCCCAGTTATAGTGATTTTAATACTATCCCTAACTGGCCTTTGGATGTAGATTGGATGAATGTTGTATTGAAGATTTGACTAAACTCAATAAAACAGATTTAAACCTAAAAAGAAAGGGCTGTTATTAGAAGGTGGTCTAATTTGAATCTTCAAAGACTTGTGTCAACCTACCCATCAGTGATGGTAGTAACTTTAGCAAGTTAGAGGCGAGTTATGTACTTTTGAAAGTGGCAGCAGCTCTGTGATGTCTGGCAGATTGGCTATCAGGGGTTAAGGTCTGTACATTCATTCAAACAGATGCAGCTCTAACTTTCAATGATTGAGTCTAGTTGCACCTCAAACTTTCATAGATTGAGTCAGGAGGAACAATGGTCCGCATGATGCTCATTATCTTATAGGATCTTTTTGAAATCTTCCATGACATTGTTGCATTGATTCCCATCTGCTATGGAGGTTTTACCCTTTGTAAGTCCCAGGGTGAGGGGTAGCTACATCACCTATGCCTCTTTGTCTTGAAGCCTAAGATGTGTTTAACAACAAGCATTCAATCGCCCATTTCCATTCCCACCCCAAATGTACATTGCACTTCAGGTCCGAGGTATCACTTTGTTTGAGTTTTCTTCATAGTGCAATCTAACTGATTGGACTGCCCTTACCAGAAGAGTTGGGTACATATTTAAGTTTACCTTTCCTGATTTACTTTTTAAAAAAGTTTTATTGTTTTGTTGAAACAGCAAACTCAAGCCAGTTTTACATCTTGTATTACCCATAAGTATTGGCACTGCATTTAGTAAAGGCATAGCACATAGGTTTGGTTTGTAGTGCATTGCAATGCGACAAAGGAAGAATAGCAACATTAAAATGCATTCCTGTTGTGGGAAGGGGAGGGTGAAAAGAGAGGTAGTACACTCCAATAATCAGAGCTATCAGATGATGCACATGCTTTGTCAAATTATATACAAACAAAACCAACATTCTCAATAATGGAACAGGTTTGGGGAATAAAAGACTCTGCAAGTACAATCCAGTGTTGTAGGGTTTATATTCTGGAGGTCCATTAAGCTCCTTTCAAGGCGGGTGCATGTCGTTCTTGGGTTCAGTGTTCGTGATGTCCACTTCCCAGTTCCCGCCCCTCACTCTCGCCTGTCCCGTGGTGCGCAGAGAACGTAGTACAGTTGACTCTACACGAGCCCATAACAGTAGTGTGTGAAGCCATCTACCCGTGTCGGGGGTTGCAGGTGCCTTCCGTTACATTGCTATTTGAGGCTTGAAAAGAACAAAAGCAAGGTCAATAAAATGAGACAGATGTTTGTCACCCTTGTTTTTGGAACGATTTGGAGGAGTAGGTATCAGCACATGTCCTGACAATTGAGATATTGTGCTCGTGACCTAAGTCCATGCCCTGTGCAGAGGGGTCTGTCCCACACCATGTAAAAGAATCTGGCCTCCTCAAACGTACATCTCGGGCACTCCGTTGTGGACATGGGGTATAGCCACTTAAGGCCTTGAGGGGAGACGTATACTTGATGTATATAGTTGAGTTGTGTGAAATGGAACCTAGGGTTCAGAGAGACCTCCTTTACATACTGTAGAGCCCGTACCCAGGACTTGTCAGATAAGGGACTGGGAAGCACTTCACTCCATCTAGCCTGAGCCTTACTGACATCAGCTATTTTATTGGACAGAAGAGCCTCATTTAAATTAGAAATGGTGTGTCTCATCCCCCCGTGTGAGTAGTATCTGAAAAAGCAATAAGTGGGGTAGTTCAGCTGCCCCTAGACCCCACATTTTTCTTACAGTATGGGTGGTGGCTTTATGTGTGAGCAAGTGTCCTGCAGGTATATTATATTCCTCCATAATGTCTACAGAGGGCATCAAGGCACCGTCCTGGTAGAGGTCACCCAAAGACTCAATTCCCACAGCCCTCCATGGTGTCAAGTCATGTGTGCTAGTTAGTTCCTTCATGCTGCGTATGTTCCGCAATGCAATTATGGGTGAGTAGGGCATGCTGCTCTGTCGACTGTGGACAAATCATCTCCAACATGCCCTGGCCTCCTTCATTAGATTCGAGCCCTTGTGGGGCACACAAGCGGGGTCAAAGAGCCAAGATAATACACTAGTTCCATCCAGTCTGTATTGAACCACATTGCGTTCAATGGTAGGATGGGCGCCAAGCCAGTGCAGAGGTCATTGCAGTTGAGCTGCTGCATAGTATAATTCAAAGTCAGGAGCGCTCATTCCCCCACCAAGAAATTGGCGTTTCGCTATAGATAGTGCCACTTGCAGACGTCCTATGCCCCATATCAACTGTGAAAGGAGACCATTTAACTTCTTGAAGAATCTTTTGGGGAGTATTATCAGTAAGGCGGCAAATAAATACAGTAAGCAGGGAAGGACTAGCATTTTAGCTAACGCCACATGTCCCACTGGGGACAAGGCGAGTGGACACCAGCATTGTATCGAGCACATTGTTCTCTCCACAATGACATCCTCTAGTGCTCGGTCAGGGTGATAAATCTAGGCACCAAGATATTTAAATGATTCATAGCACCATTGAAGGCGCTGCTCTCGAGTCATGTCTCTGTGTTGCTCTGGAGTAGGGGTCAGTGGAAATATGCAGGAAGGATTTAAGCCAGCTGACACTAAGGCCGCACACCTCCCCAAACTCATTCAGCAATCGCATAAGATCTTGCAGTGAGGTTCTGACATCCTGTAAGTAAACGGGCGCAATGTCTGAGTATAGAGATATAGTCGGTCATTCTGACCCTGGGTCGCGGATGACGGAAGCACCGCCAACAGGCTGGCGGTGCTTCATAGCCTATTCTGACCGCGGCGGTAAAGCTGCGGTCAGAAAACCGGGGCCGGCGGTTTCCCCGGCGTTTTTGCCCCGGCTGGGCGAATCCGCCATGGCAGCGCTGCAAGCAGCCTTGCCTTGCAGAAAGTGAAAAGCGCAACGGGTGCAACTGCACCCGTCGCACGGCCGCAACACCGCTGGCTCCATTCGGAGCCGGCTTCTGTGTTGCAGGCCTCCTTCCCGCTGGGCCGGCCGGTGCTAACATGGTTAGCGCCCTCCGGCCCAGCGGGAAGGTTGTAATGCCGGCAGCGGTCTTTTGCCCGCGTAGCGGCCAAATGGCGGATCCCGCCTGGCGGGCGGCGGTATAATGTGAGGGACATCAAGTTCCGGTATACCTCAGTCTCGCGCTTGTGATGGCAAGTGGCAGGCCAGTGGTTCCATGGCAACCTCGAACAATAAAGGGGACAGTGGGCAACCTTACTTTGTGCCCCTCTGGATGGGGAAACTGTCTGATATTAAATGTCCCATGCACACTCCAGCCACAGGTGTTGTTTGAGGGTATTCACCCATCCTATAAAGCCCTCGCCAAAGTTCATTTGTTCCAACATTGTTAGTAGGTAGTCCCAACCCAATGTCAAAATCTTTTTTGATATCGAGAAATACCACAACTCAATCATATTCCCCTGGGGGTTTGTCTTGAATTTTTAAGAGACGCCGGATGTTATTAAAGTACCACAACCCGATAAGAAACCAGATTGATCCTCAGGGACCAGGCGTTGCATTGCATGGAGTAACCTGTTAGACAGCACTTTGCCAAGTACCTTACAGTCTAAGTTTAAGAGGGACAGTGGGCAGTAGGAGCGGACATCCAGAGGGTCTCGACCCGGTTTGGGGAGAACAGCTAATAATGCCTCCCATTGCAAATCCCACAAGCGGCCTCAGGAACAGGCCTCACTGAGCACTTCCTGAAGTGGTTCAGCGACATATGCAGATAATGTGGCATAGTTTTCTATTGGCAAGCCATTGGTGCCCGGGGTCTTACTTCTGGCTATCTGGGGAATAGCTGTCTTGACCTCTTCCAGTTGTAGCAGTTCATCTAAAAGTGTCTTGTGGAGTGGGGACAATCTGTGCGACCGGTTTACATACAGGAAGCCCTGCATGAGGCCAGTGTCAGTGGGGAGCACATCTCCCTAAAGTATACGATAATAATCGATGAACGTATCATGAAGATCTACCTCTGTTATTGCCAAAGAGACAACCACACGGTGCACAGCACCAATTGGTATATGTTGCGGAACATCCTTGACCAGCCATGCCAATAGTCTACTAGAACGTTCACCCTCTGTGTGCTGCTGAGTAATGCAGTATATATAGTCGTGTCTGCTGAGCCATGGGTCAACCTCCCTGTGGCGTGTTCGCAGGTTTTTAAGTTGATCAATATTTGTATTTTGTAGGGCCACCACCCTTTCAAGTGGTCATAGTTCTGCTTCTTTTTTCGCTAAACAACTATGCAGTATACGACGGATCTGAATGTAGCAGACATACAGTGTCCCCATGCCACCATCTTAAGTGCATCCCATTCCATAACTCGGAGCATGGAAGAGCCCTTGTTCAAGTTGAAATACTGAGTTATGAATCTAGATAGATCCTCTACAAAGGGGACATCCAATAGCATTTCTGTTTGTAATTTCCAAATGGGGATGCACGTGCACGGCCTACCCTACTGTAAGCATGCCTGTATTGGACAGTGGTCCAAAAGTGTATGAGCCACGCTGGCAAAGAAGAAGCTAGAGAAAGCGCATGTGAAATAACCACCATTTTGAAGATTTTCCAAACATAGAAGCCAGGGCCCCAATTGATCAGTACAGAGGAGTAAATCGAGTCAGGTGTGTACATCGTGGACTGGTGAATAAAATTAATATTCATGATCTATGAGGTGTCCTAATTGCCATTTGTCATCTTAAGTGCATCCCATTCCATAACTTAGAGCTCGGAAAAGCCCTTGTTTAAATCAAAATATTGAATTATTATACATATAGATAGATCCTCTAAAAAGGGGACATCCAATAGTGCTTCTGTTTGTAATCTCCAAGTAGGGACCCGCGTGCGCGGCCTACCCTATGCCTGCAATGGACAGTGGTCCGAAAGTGTATGAGCCAAGTACTCTGATCTAGAAACCAGGGCCCCAGTTGATTGGTACAGAGGAGTTAATCTCGAGTCTGGTGTGTAAGTCATGGACCGGGGAGTAAAATGAATATTCATGATCTATGGGGTGTTCCAATCGCATATGTCATGAAGGCGGCACTGTGACAGCCATTTACTAAAGTATTGTATTGTCCGAATCCCAGCAGCTCCCTGGAGTGGGGGGGGGGGCAGAGTGATCCAGCGAGATATCTAGCACACAACTAAACAAACTGTCCACGCCATAAGCCAGGTGTCTTGGGGCCCTGGAAAAGGACAGGTGTAAGTGTGGCAAAAAATCTGATTGGTAGAAGTTGGGTGCATATATGCTCAACGGTGTCAGCAGTGCCTCATCTAAGCAGCCCTCTAGAGTCACTTATCTGTCTTCTACATCAGCCCTTTGATGTTCCACGACATATGGTACCCCTGGTGCAATCCAGATGAGCACCCCTCGTGCATATGCAGAACAAAATGTACCATACAATTGTCCCCTCCATTTAGTGTGGACATTCTGTAATCCTGTCTCCGTCAAGTGTGTCTCCTGGAGGATGGCTATATGTGTGTGTCAACGTTTAAGGTAAGCATTGACATGATATCGCTTGGTCAGGGTTGCGTTGCCGTGTACATTTCACGTCATCACCTGGTATTGTTGAGTAAGGATGTCAGTGTGCACACTCATGGTGATCAATTACACGTGTATTTCTTCCTGTTGGCCCCCAAAGTGCAATCATGTGTATCTTGCATATACAATATGTTAGTAATGAGGCCATTATTGCAACCACCCATCACTACCCCCACCGCAACTCTGCATATACAAGTCCTGGCTGTGTATAAACAAACAACATTAAAAAAAAAAACATAACAAACCCAATCCCCCAAAGTCAGACAACAAGAAGCCCACATCAAAAGGGTTCAACATCTAGGCCTTATGAACAGCGTTGCTTACTTTCTGTGGGGGTGAGCACCAATGGCCCGCCACCCTTACCAGAATATAGCTTCTGCAGAACGTAGGGGTTATTTTACAAATTGTCTACAGATCATGAAGTAACTTTTGGTCCCAGATGAATCCCAGAAGCCGATAGGGATGAACCACTTGAGTCCGACTCCGATGGGTGATCAGAGTGCAGAGAAGCAAAGGAGTTTGTATTATGAAGTGAAGCCTTGTATACCGCTCTCGCCTGCTCCGCTGCTACTTAATCCTTAGTCGGTTTCACTTTGCTGGGCTTGTGTTTTCATTGTCGAGATTTGGGGGTTAGCCAGTCATCAGTCCCTTGTCCATCGGATAAGTTATCCACCAATCCCTGGACGTGGAGCCAGGTCCACATATCTTCCGGTGAGTAGAAGATTTGAGACGTTTTGCCTTCGAGCACCCAGAGTTTTGCCAGGAATAGTAGTGCATATTTAAGTTCAAGCTGACATAGTCATTGCTTGACCTCAGTATAGGAATAAAGGCGATGTTGTACTTCCTTTATAAAAATCGGGATGCGCAGTAATCACTGCATTCTCATATTGCCATGGGCCCTTGGTGCAAAACCGTTGGAGTATCAGATCTCGCTCCCAATAGTTAAGGAGGCGGGCTATAATGGGGCGTGGTGGGAAACTCGGAGAAGGGGGCCTGCCTGGCCGCCAATGCACTCGATCTGTTGAAAAGATTCTCGAGACTTTGTCACCGAGTATCGTCTTCATGAGCCAATCTTCCAAAAAGAGTTCCATTTTAGGGTCTTCAAAGCATTCAGGAAAGCCCAGTAGACAGATGTTATTGCATCAGGAATGACCTTCCGCGTCCTCTGCTCTGCGATGTAAATTGGCTACTTCCCTTACTACTGTTTCCACTAACTTTAACTGCTCCTGTAGGCTCTATACCGATGGTCGCACCATTGCTAATGTGGATTCCATTTCGTTTACCCTTTGGGACAAGTTTCGATGATCCGTATGCAGCAAGTTCACCACTGAGGACACAGTATTAATATGGGTTTCCAGAGATGCCTTAGTGTCTAATATGGCTTGGAGTACTTTATCAACTGAGTAGAATGAGTTTGAAGAGAGGCTTCAAGAATTTGACTGTCAAGGGTCCTGGCATCAGTTGTAGAGGCATGCGTTGTTTCCCCAGTTTTTCCGTGCAGTGCTTTGGTAGTTTTGAGCCTCCCCAACATGATATTTAATCTTGATGATGCTACTGGTGACCAACCAATGTCAGGTGCAGTAGGTGACCAGTAGTCACACACTGGATCCCTTGCCAGAGGGTCAGAATGGTATCAACTGACGTATCCTCTTCCTCCCCTAGTCACTGATGTGAGTGAGGCCAGAGAGCGACGGGCAATTTGGTATGAAGCAATCACTATTAGGGCCAGCTCTGGTATTCCTGGTACATAAGGAGTAGAAAGTCGCAATATCTTACTAATGGGGTGTGGTTCCAATGACATAGCCAGGATAATTGAGTTAAGGAGCAATCAGTTTTTATGCACCAGTGCCAACAATACCAGTATGTCAGCTAGTTGTTCACATTGAGTCAGTGTGTGGGTCTCAATAGGAAAATAAAGCACTAATGGTAACACAGTTTTTCATAAAGGGGCACCTGGAGGTTGATATACAGAATGGTTCCATTAGCTGCACTATATAATGTAGAGGGCAATATAGGCTCTTGGGTGCTCTCCAGTGCTTCCTGCAAAAACCCAAGTCCTATAAGCAGTGGAAAGTTCCGATCTGGTGACAGCTAATGGTTTTATGTCTCTAAATGGGAGGGTGGTCAGTCATTTGGCCCTCAATTCCCGGGACAGGTAGCACAGTTGCTGCCTATAGTGCACCCAACATCATGGCAGCATACCTCATGCACCCCAGGCACAGGTCTCTCCTTTATGACATTGCAGCCCCAAGGAATTTATCAGTTGCAGCATGGTGGGTTAGCCCTCACACAATTGTTAGAAGTAAGTAGTGTGAGAGGGAGATATCATGGCTGTGTGCCAGAGATCCGTGCTGCAGGGAACTTGCTTCTCGAGCAGTTTACAGGCCTGTTGTGAAGCAGAGGTTCGTGACAAAGCAAGGGAAGGCGAATATCCTTGCACTGTGATCTAGGAGCAATGAGGCCCCCACCACGGCCCAGCAAATAGGTTATTTCCAGTGGTGCAGGTGTCTGTAGACATCCAGCAGGTATTGCGGCGCAGCAGGTGGCATAACCCCCGCTTCGGGCCTTGTAGGTGTGGCCCCCGGTCGGCAGCAGGGCGGCCTACTGCAAAGCAAAGTTCCTCCTTCCGTCAGTCCAAAGCCAGCAGGGTAATATATAGATGGGGTGGGTAATGCTCCTCCTGGTGCGCCAAGGCCATACGCTTCTCTGGTCACCCAGGCTCAAGAAGTGGGTACAGTGCTCCTGTTGCGTAGGCTCTCATTATTCTAATGAGACTACTGGATTTTGAGCAGCAAGATCGTCCACAGTGTGGGGGACTGAGTCTGACCCACGGCGGGTGACACTTGTCGCTCCAAATCCGGGCTTTGCTCCGGCTAACTAGCAGTGCTTCATCTCTCCCGAAAGGTAGAGATGATTGGGCAGCCGAGCGCATGACATATCGTACTTCTGAGGGAAGTCGTGGTCACTCAGGTCACACCCGGTTCTCTCACTCACAATTTGGTCTCATATATAATGACAATAAAAGTAGTATAAGTTTTAAAGATTGGTTTAATAAAACAACTGCATTTTGGATAGCAAAGCGTGAGCTGCAATAACCAGAACGACACAACACAACAATATTAAAATGGTGACGATGAGAGTGAGGCATAAGAATAAAGCTATCATATTGCTACTAGAATCAATGGACTATTTCCTATCTAAATCATATTTTGAGCACGGCATGTTAAGCTCTAATTCTGCCTTTCAGGTTCCCTTGGGAGGACATCAAACCTCATACCTGAGCAAAGGCCTGTAATCTGTGTCAGCATCTGCAGCGAAGCATTCAGCATACAGTTGTGGTTCCCTGGCTGGAATCTCCCTCTTGACGTATAATGGGACTAGAAAGTGTTTTTATAATTAACACAGCAGATGTTCTAAGAAAATGTCCCTATGTAAGGATGTGTATTTTCTACAAACGTTGGAGACTAAACTTCTACCACGTTTACCGGCAATGTACCAGACTGTAGCCTTGACTGAAGCACAGAGTGATCAAGAATGCGTTGTTTGAGAACACAATGCTGAACTAAGCAAAACAGTTAGATAGAAGAAATTAAAACAAGACTGTAAAACTGGTTATTGTAAAAATAACAATGCGAAGCTGAATAAAATATATCTAGGTCAAGGTGCACAGTGGCCTAGTGTATTAACTTATCTTGCATGGAGCTATAACTAAAATGGCTACACAGCACCCTCCCCTTGTCGGTAGAAAGTGGTTTAAGCCAAAACTAAAATATCTCAACCTAAGATATACCTAAAGCCCTACATCATTTTGACAAGTTAAAAGGACACACAAGCATACTACTTGGCAATTTAAAAAATGAGCATGCGGCTTAGAACCAAATTCAATGAAAAATGTCAATTTAGAATAGTTCCGAATCAAGCACGAGTCATGGAAAGCAAGAGATCTTCCACTTTGGCAGATGACAAAACCGGAAAGTCCACGCAAAAAATGACCAAGGAGCAGGTGTGTTCCATAGCCCCAGTATCAACCAAGGCGGCATCCCGTGCAGTGCCCATTGATGAGTTGATGGCAACTTCCTCCAGGAAGGGTAGCTCATAATTAGCTTCACGTAGCAAACGCAGCCTCAGTGCGCATGTCTGGTAATGAACCTCAACAAGAACATCAACAGATCAGCATCTATTGCTGGGGGGCGCTGCTGTGAAAGACAAACTTCCAGTGCATGTTCAAAAGAGCACCAAAGGCACCGAAACACAGACTGCACACAATACAAAACCGGTCTGAATGACAAAGACCAGTCACACTCCAAATGTTCCAGGAGTGTTGCTCCGAAATGCTGCATCATACGTTCACGACACAGCTACGCTGATGGGAGTGCTGTCCTTGTTGCGGCGGGACAGCCATTGCGCATAAACAACAGCAACAGCAGGATGCCGGTTAATAAAGCCAAAGTTATCGGAAATCCCCCCAAAATACTACAGAAAATTGAGTGGAAAGCTGAATGTATCAAACCGAATATGGAGGAGAAGATGTGAACAAAACCAGAACCGACAGCTTTGAAAAAATGTGCTAATCCAGTCGTGCTGGACGCAATAAATATTTGTCCCACAAGTTCACCAAAGTGTCTCGGAAAATTCGTATTAAACAGGGACTGTATTTCTGCTGATGACCTTGCCACTTGAAGTGCATAGGTCTTGCGTGCAGATGTAAGGGCCACATGCTTTTGAAACAATAAAGCCTTAAGTCTACTTAACTTGTCAAAATTCACGTTTGAAGTAGCAATGCAAGGCCAGATATCGGCTACCTCCTTCAGTTTAGTGGGGGGAAACAATACGTTCCCGCAGCATGTAACGACCTTAGAGACCGAAACAACGTAAACTATTCCGGCTTGCATGCCACAACAGTCTTCACTATTGAGAAGGACGTAGCTGCCTTTTGAAAGCACCTGGAACGTAGGTCTAATCAAGGGGACTGGAACTCCCTTAAGATAACAGGCCAAGTTTGTAGCCGAGGTGTTACACGCCCCGTGCAAGGACAGCTGTTTACAAATCATTGAATGGCTGACTGAGGTCTCGCATTCACTACCACCAAGAAAGACCTCTTTCATGCCATTGAAGCATTTGTATGAGAAGGGAAGCTCCCACACCTCATGGATGTAACTATCTCCCAGCTTTTCATATCTGCCTACTGGAATGTGTTTCAAACAGGAGGTGAATTGTAATGTTGAAATAGGCAGATTAATAACCCTGTGTATTAACCACTCTGCTGAAGGTATTTCGGCCACGATGAAAGGAAAGATCAGCAGTTGAACAGGTGGAGGAGGTTTTGATACCACATTTTGCAATATTATACTGTCTTTGAAAACGAAGATGCTTACC
This sequence comes from Pleurodeles waltl, assembly GCF_031143425.1. Taxonomy (NCBI): domain Eukaryota; kingdom Metazoa; phylum Chordata; class Amphibia; order Caudata; family Salamandridae; genus Pleurodeles; species Pleurodeles waltl. The sequence goes on from NC_090444.1 coordinate 692,303,432, forward strand.
AATTCAAAGAAAATTATGGTGATATATTTTGCTATAATTACTATGGGAACCACTTCATAAATAGAGCGAGTAGTCCCAAAACGATATTTAATTACACGCAATGGGAACATTGTCCATCTCCACCGCAAGGCAGTTCTAAAACTTATACTGAAAAGTTTGCATATTTTTCTGGGCATAATGAAAAGAATGCTTAGTCATATTATTTTAAAGTAACTCCTACTAAGGATATACATTTGTTTGTTGACCAATACGAAATGTATATATTCAGAATCTTTTGTTTCCCAGTTATCAATAGAAGGTTATGAATATTGGTCCAAATCTATTGATTTGAAAAGTGTTTGGGGAACGAAAAATTGGCAGATCAAGGGAAAGGAAACATTGTTTAGAGAATGTCTCATCCCTGTTCAAATGATCTTGTTAAATTAAACAGTGCAACAAATAAGTTGTTTAGGCTTAGCAACAATCAGAGAATTAAACATGCCCAGTATACCTGCCCCTGCAAAATTTGACAACTGGCAAAAGTACACGAATGCAACTAAAGATGAGCTCAATATGTGGGTCCAGAATGGTACGTTTAATGCTTCACTGACACGTCCAGGCGGGTGGTTATTGTGGCCCATAAATACCAACGGGTGTCATCAACGCTTTGTTAACTCCTCGGGGGGGGGGTTTAGGACGAGTAGGCCAGACCCTCGCTATACATCACCAGAACATGCAGATATAATTACAACATATAGTGTAGGAAAATTGTGCCAACAGTGGCTAAAATCATCCTCATTAGACTCGGTTAAAGCACACCTCAATCTCTTGTCTAACACTACTGACTTACAAGATTTCTTGTCAGGCCCCAGGATACCACATAGGAAGCGTTTCTTATATGCAGTATACAATGAAATATGGAAGCTTTCCCAACAAGATGCTGCAGCACGGTTAAGGCAAATAGATCAGGAAAATTTGAAAAAGGCATTAGCTGTTGTAGATAATGGGATCAACACCTTGTCCGACCGGATATACACAATACACAACATTGTATCTTCTGCTATAGACATTATACGATTTGCTATGTCTTCTTTATACCATGGGCAGAGTCAGACTACGTCCATTATGCAGCTGGGTTGGACGCTTCAAACATTGAAGGCGGGTCGTGTTCCGTGGCAGCACGTCAGTGCCAGGGAAATATTTTTCTCCTTTAATCTAACGCAGCAACAATAACTAATGGCTAAGAAAGAAGCCAGAAATAACCAGAGGCAGTTTGTTCAAATGGCGTAGCCGTTGTCAGTGGTGGAGTTGGTGTTTCCTGTGGTGGTACACTATAGGCAGCACCATCCGTTTGGCTTGTAGTCGCATTGACTTGGTCAAATGTTTCTAAATTATTTGATGTTTGTGGAACTAATGCAAGATCATCATCCACCCTCCCCAAGCTCGGAGAGGTATCAGTGTTGGTATAAACAACTTGTAGTGGAACTTTTTCACCAGTAGTGAGAGGGATTTAGGAACTACTGGATGTTCCTCTTGGTCGGCTGTGCAGGATCGGCCACATGGTGTAATTTGGCATTGTCAATTGAATCAAAACAATTTTCTTTGGCACCTGACAACGGTGGTAGAATAACAGTTCTGGTACCGTGTATCCCTAGTACAGGGACTGGTGCTCGATAAGAAGGGCCAAATTCCTTTTTCACTGCGACTTTTTCACTTGCAAGATCCCCAACTCTGGGAATCCAGCCGGTAGATGTTACTGGCACATCCTTAATTCCTGTGGAGGCAGCACTTTTGGAAGAATTATCATCACGAACTGTTGTAATTCCTGTAAAAACAGTGGCACGTTCATTTATGTCAAAAGGTGTTTCTGCTGCCTCCACGCCAGGACCATCAAGATCCGGAACAAACATTTGAGATCTGAGCAGGCCCTCATATGAAGTACCGCCCCCAATGGACCTTCTAGGCAGGTTATTTAGTGCTCTCTGGACTCCATACAGGTGATTAAGCCAACTACGACCCGTACCTAAGACTCTGGCTGTTAAGGATTGCTTTAAATCGTGGTTTAATCGCTCCACTGCACTATTTTCCTCGGGATGAAATGGAGACGAGTACTGCAGTTGGACCCCTAACAAAGCCATGGTGTCCCAGAATGCCCTTGAGGCCAAAGCAGGGCCCTGGTCCGAATGGAAGGCCGCAACTGCATATGTACCAATAAAGACTCGCAAATCTTTAATAACAGTCTGAGCGTCAGCCGAGCGTTGTGGCCACACCCATACAAATCTGGAGCATGAATCAACAGCGACTAATATGTATTTGTATGCACTGTCAGGTGTTAGTGGACCGCAGTGGTCCAAGTACACACACTGTAACGTTTTTTTAGAAATTAAGAGGGGTGTCTGCGGCGGGCGCTTGGCCGTGGAAACTTTAATTTGCTGACAGATGTCACAACAAAGGACATACTGCTTAGTCTCTTTATAGAGACCGGACCACCAATAACGGGCCTGTAAGATTGAAATTGTAGACGCAACACCAGCATGTGCAGATGCCACCCCCTCATGCGCTGCTTTGATCAATTGTGGTCTTATATCTTTGTTAGGGACGTCCCGTACGCCTACGCCTGGTATCTTAACTTCAGCGTTCAGCATACTTCCCATATAGTATTGATATTTGTTAGGGAATCCTTTAGGATGGGGCGTACCATCAGCCGTAGCTTTTATGGCTGCCCAAATGTCTGCGTCTGGTTTGGAACTCGAGCGAGTCACTGCAGCAACAGTGGCTACTGCCACTGCTGACTTTGCTGCTTCATCAGCCAATGTATTTCCAGCAACGTGTATTCCAACGCGCTGGTGTCCAAGTGTATGCACAACATGGACCTTCGGTAGCGTCTCTTTCAGATCCGCTACCTTCCCCCACAGTTTTGTGTTTAATGGTGTTGCCTTTGGAGTCTCTGAACCCATTCAGGCGCCAATAATGCAAGTATTCATTAAAGGACTGGACACAATGATATGAATCACAAACAATCAGCGTAGGCTGTGCCGGATCCGTATGTTCTAGTGCCATCAGCAGAGCTTTTAGCTCAGCCAATTGTGCTGTACAATCCCCTAGGGTCTGTGTAAAGGTATGTAGAGGACTGAATTTATCCCCTTCCATATGGCCATTTACGACTGCGCAAGCAGCAGAATATTGATGTTTAGTTCCAATTGCAGGTTGTGCAGTGCCATCGGTGTACATGACTCTATGATACTGATCAATAGGCAAGGTATTTGCTGGAACTGGATATTCTACTTCATATTGCAGGAATTCCTGAGTTTGTAACTTTGGGTCAAAAATGTAGTCTACATCAGTGGCTGTTAAAGACGTAGCCCATTGTATCCAACGTGGAAGTAGTGCTTTTGCGTTCGGAACGCTAGCTTTTGTAACAGCCTCTAGGGCTGGGATTGGAGAAACGACAATAATGGGTTTTCCCTGGGCAAGAGGTCTTTCTTTAATAACAGCCATCTGCACAGCAGTAAGAATTTTCTCTGTGGAAGCAAAGCGCTGTTCAGCTGCTGAATATAAATGTGATTTGTATGCTATCGGGACTGTCTCACCCTCATTAAATGTCACATAGGTGAAACCGATGGCCCCAGCTATTACCCTGATGACCAAATGTGTTTTGTTGTCCCTTGTGTGTAAATGTTGTGCTGCAAGCATGTCTGTCTGCAATTCTCCTAAGTATGCGTGTATGTTCAGTTGTCCAGAATTTACTTGAAAAATCGGGACGTATTAAGTCATATAAAGGTTTTATGCGCGTGGCATAATCAGAAATGTAGGTTCTGCCAAAATTTAAGAAACCCAATAATGATTGGAGTTTTTTAATCGTATTCGGTGGTTGTAACTGTGCGCATTTTTCTAAAAATGGTGATGCTAGGCTCTTCCCTTCACTTGACAGCTCATATCCTAGAAACAGGACGCTGAGGAAGGCAATTTTTGTTTTGTTGAAGTTAAATTTGTAGCCAAGTTCAGCAAACCCTACAACAATGCGGGCTACCCGTCTTAAATGATGTAGTAACTCATCATCTGTGAGATATATATCATCTACATAGGACAATGCTTCAGGGTCAATCTTGTGTAAAATGGCAGTGACACAAGCCGCAAAGCAGTCCTGGGCTGTTCTTATACCCTTGAGGTAAACAACAGAATTTTTTCGGAGAGCCTAGTGCGCTAAAGCTTGTTAAGTCCCTGCTTTCAGGCGCTATATTCTGGCAGAAAAACCCATTTGAAATGTCTAATGTTGTTTTGTATTTTTTTACGCACTATGTTGCTCATTAGTGCAGTGCTATGTGAATTTTGTATAGCAATGTGCATGTATGACTGTTTAAATGTCTGTAGTCTAAGACTATTCTGTATGAATGGTCCGGTTTAGCTACAGGAAATAAAGGGTTATTAATCGGCGAGACACAGGGTTCAATTACACCCTGGTACTCTAATTTCGTGAGTATTTCTCTCACTGGTGCTCTTGCTTCATGTTTTATAGGATACTGCGGTTGTGGCTGAGGTTCACTTTTAATGGGAATTACATGGTAGGGGGAGTCTTTATCCCACCCTACATGATTTCTGTATAATGCAGGTGCTTGTGCTAGAGCCCATTCAATGGAATAGGATTCAGCAGGTTCCTCTGGAACAAGGGGCGAGAAAGAAGGCTTAATGACATCTTCTCCCTATGGGCAGGTACGGACAAAGTCAGGCGGCCAATCTTGTTCGGCCAACAAGACATCATACACTTTTACCATGCGATCCCAAAATATTGCGTTTATTGTGCATTCAATGTCTCCTTCTAATTGCAGCGTTACTTTGTACACCCTATCAGGCTTGGAGACACGCATGTCCGCTGTTTCTAATTGTATAAAGTCAACAGTTGCTTTCACCTCCAGATGCTCTAGAAGATTCCGGCGAACTATTGTGACCTCTGCCTCGCTGTCTAGCAATGATAGAGCCCAGTTCTTGTTCTTCAAGAGGACCCTCTTCCTGTGTGGCATGTCGAACTGCGACTGCTGCCACCTTTTTCTTTTTAAATTGTTGTTTTTGTTGGGCAGGTTTCTCTTCCTTTTTAACAGAAACCTCCGAAGAGCTTTGTGATTCCTGTCTCGGTTTCACATACTCTGTTCTTTGCTCTGATCACCCACCTCTCTCATTTCTCTTTTCCGATGAGTCCTGAAAGGAACGAGATTGGCGTGTGTCAGTATATTGATATCTATCAGGCGTTTTGATATTATCTCTATTTCTGAGATTATTCCTATTCTGTGGGGTCTCCGTGCTTGGAGATTCTCCCCTTTCTTTTTTAGGCGTCTGTTGCTTTTTATCCCAGCGTTTCTTATTACCCTCAGGTTGTTGTTTGGAGTTATCTTTATTTGATTTACCCTGGAATTGAGGTTTTTGTGGTCTGGCCCGAGGCTATCTCGACCGATACTTGAATATGTTTCCGCTATTATTTTAGGCAGCTTTCGTTCTTGATCTTGTTGCGGAACGTCACGGAGCCGCATGCGCACTGCAAGTGCGACTGCTTCCCGTTTAAGGTTACTTAAAATGATTGAGGATACTGTGGCAAAGTTGCCCATCAGTTGCATCCCCAAATCTAGGGCCGGGGCAGCCCCATATTCATCTTGAATTTTTTTCAGCACTTCTGGTAAGTTGGCAAGTATCGGTGTACTGTGTGCAGTTGTATAGAGCGCAGCAAATACCGTACCCCATGTATTACAGTTTTCTACTGTAGGGACCATCCCAAAGGGCAAGGACATCGTTAGTATTCTATGTTTATCCTGAGGTCCCGTATGGGGAAATACTGCCTCCAGCGTATACATTTTTTGTGCTAATCAAAACGGAGTTTCCTCTCGTTTGGCGGGTACTTTACCCATAATCGAATGTACAGTTGCAGGATTTATACCTGGTGTTACTGCATGTGGGTGTGCTGGAGCAGCACGTGCTGGGTTTGTATTTAATGTTTGCATCACGAATTGTACTAATCGTCTGTATATTGCTATTAACTCAATGTATAAGCGACGAACCTCAGCTACTGCTAAATTCCCAACCATGCCAGGTAGGACCGTCATAACTTAGTGGACCTAACCTAAATGGTAATATTGTATGGGGCAGGGCGCCATCAAGCCAATTATTATGTTCTTGATAAGATAGAGGTATCAAAAATATGCGTACGCTCTGTATTGTCCAGGCGCGTTTGCAACTGTGTATGTGTGAAATGTATTTGTGTTCCCATCATCTGCTGAAAATGTGACCCAAGAGTAAAAAAGTTCTGTTCTATAAGCTGAGTGGGCGTCCACCACGAACGTGACTGGACCTCCCTGGGCCATTAGGCCATTTGCTAATAAGTTTGCTGTGAGAGGTTGTCTCATGTTGACAGCTATTTGTACATTTTGGGGATTCGCCATGATAGTAACACTATGAATTCAGAGAAGGCACGCCAAAATGGGGTTTCCTTTTAAAGTTCAAGCTTGAGCAACCACCAGTTGTAATAGGATTACCTACACAGCTGTGGTGGAAATCCTCAGTTCCACGGACGTCTCTGCATACGGCATTGAGGTGTCATTATATATATAGTGAGACAGAGGGCCTGATTCTTACCTTGGCGGTCGGCGGAGAGGCGGCGGTCGGACCGCGAACAGACCGGCGGTCCAAAAAATGGCATTCTGACCGCGGCGGTCACCGCCGCGATCGACCGCCACTTCCCCACTCCGACCGCCACGGCGGTCATGACCGACGGGCTGGAGTTCGCACACTCCGGCCCGGCGGTCGACCCAAGACCGCCAACCGTATCATGACCCTGCTTACCGCCGCGGTTTTTGGCAGTCGGGAACCGCCATGCGAACCATGGCGGTAGGCACTATCGGGGCCAGGGAATTCCTTCCCTGGCACTGATAGGGGTCTCCCCCACCCCCCACTGCCCCCCACGAGTCCTCCCCCCACACCCTCCACCCCCCTGCCACCCCCCAGAGGTGGTACGAACCCCCTGCCCCCCCCACCCCGACATGCACATACACGCACCCCGACATGCACGCACCCCCAACATGCACATATGCACACCCCCTACACACACACATACACAACGGGGGCACATACCCGCACACATACATGCCGACATGCGCACCCGCCGAACTACACACATTGCCCAAAGGCACAGCAGTACCCCCCGCCCGCATGCACGCACTCACACACCCCCTCTACACACCCCCATGCACGCACACATCACACAACACCCCCCCACCCCCTCCCCTCACGGACGATCAACTTACCTTGTGCGTTGGTCCTCCGGGAGGCGACGGGAGCCATAGGGACGTGACCGCCAACAGAAGACCGCCAACAGAAGACCGCCACACAGAAATGTGGGTCGTAATTCTGGGGGCGGTGTTCTGCTGGCGTGGCGGTGGAGGTTGACCAGTCTCCACTTTCCCGCCGACCGCCAGTGTGGCTGCTGGCGGTATTCCGGCGGAACGCTCCCAGCGGTCGTAATACGCGCAGCGGCATACGAAAAGACCGCCAAGGTCAGAATCAGGCCCAGAGATACTCCGGAGGAACCGAAAATTAGAGCCTGACCAAATGTTGGCAGCGCCATGTCGCGTAGGCTTTCATTATTCTAATGAGTCTACTGGATTTTGAGCAGCAAGATCGTCCACAGTGTGAGGGACTGAGTCTGACCTACGACGGGTGACACTTGTCGCTCCAAATCCTGGCTTTGCTCCGGATAACTAGCAGTGCCTCATCTCTCCCGAAAGGTAGAGATGATTGGTCAGCCGAGCGCATGACATATCGTACTTCTCAGGGAAGTCGTGGTCACTCAGGTCACATCCGGTTCTCTCAATCACAATTCGGTCTTATATATAAATGACAATAAAAGCAGTATACGTTTTAAAGATTGGTTTAATAAAACGATTGCATTTTGGATAGCGAAGCGTGAGCTGCAATAACTAGAACGACACAACACAACAATATTAAAATGGTGACGATGAGAGTGAAGCATAAGAATAATGTTATCATATTGCCACTAGAATCGATGGACTATTTCCTATCTAAATCATATTTTGAGCACTGCATGTTAAGCTCTAATCCTGCCTTTCAGGTTCCCTTGGGAGGACATCAACCCTCATACCTGAGCAAAGGCCTGTAATCTGCGTCAGCATCTGCAGCGAAGCATTCAGCATACAGTTGTGGTTCCCTGGCTGGAATCTCCCTCTTGATGTATAATGGGACTAGAAAGTGTTTTTATACTTAACACAGCAGATGTTCTAAGAAAATGTCCCTACGTAAGGATGTGTATTTTCTACAAATGTTGGAGACTAAACTTCTACCACGTTTACAGCAATGTACCAGACTGTCGCCTAGACTGAAGCACAGAGTGATCAAGAATGCGTTGTTTGAGAACACAATGCTGAACTAAGCAAAACAGTTAGATAGAAGAAATTAAAACAAGACCGCAAAACTGGTTATTGTAAAAATAACAATGCGAAGCTGAATAAAATATATATAGGTCAAGATGCACAGCGGCCTTGTGTATTAAACTAACGTGCATGGAGCTATAACTAAAATGGCTAAACAACACTCCCAACAGAAAGGTGCCACAGCCAGGGGGTGTACTCACTGCGCCACTGCCTAGGTCATATTGCGGTGTCGCCGGCGGCAACTAGCTCGACCAGCACCACAGACCTCACTAAGCCCCTCATGGTACCTTATCGCAGCACTGTGAGATTGGATCAATATTTAAAGTCCCTGGAGGCAGGGCATAGACAAGAGAGAGGCAGCGTGTTCAAGGAGCTGGATGGGCAGGATATTTTATGCGAGCCAGACATGACCACCTTAGCAAGCGTACATTGTGGTCGCCATCTTGGCCACACCTCTCCTTTCCTGTTTTACTTGATGTAACATGTGTGAAGTGTCTGTAAGTGGTTAAAATACTAATAACCAGGATTAGCTAGCATGCTGAAAAATAACAGATTGCATGAATTTAGCCCTATATATTACAAAATAGAGTTGGCCTGGCTTTCAGCGAAAGTGGCATTCTTTGTTGCCACCACTTCAGCAAGGAGGGTATGTGAATTGTCCTCCTTGATTATTACCTGAAGTTTTTTCCAGATAGGGTTGTCTTAAAGCCTGACCCCAGTTTTCGTCCAAACGTTCAATCAGCTGTTCACTGATCTCAGGAGATCATCCTTCCGTTTTTTTAGTCTGCAGACATTCTATCTTCTTTAGATGTATGCAGACTTCTTTTGATTTACTTAGATCATACTAAGTCCTTTTGATCTTCTAGATTCCTGTTTGTGTCACTCACTCTCAACCGTTGTCAGAATCAACAATAATAGCTCCATAAATGGAACTCCTTTGAGGAGGCTAAAAGGAGAAAGCCACCACTGCAGAATCTGTGCAACTGTCCAAGACACTGGAACTGGGAAGCCGTAGTCCAGAAAATCTGGAGCCAAATGTGGCAGAACATTCTGAACCAGCAGTTTCAAAAGTAGATGGGCCCAAGGCACTACTACTGTACAAGATTACATGAGACTATGAACAGTGAAGAAGGGACTGGAGATGATGGTGCAAAGATATCATTTGATCATCTGGCAGAAAGACTTGTGCCTCTTCTATATTGAAGAGAACTCCAATGAAAGTTTTCTTGAGGGTGTGGCACAGCTGAAATGTTACTTCCCCAGTTGAAATGTTACAGAAACCCCAGGGACTTGAGAAAGTTGCACACTCAAGCAACATCTTCCCCTGCCTTGTAAAGAGAGGAAGCCACTATTAACCATTCATCCAGGTAGGGAAGGATTTGCACCCCAAGTAAATGTAAATGTGCCACCACTGGTGCTAGTGCCCTTGTGAAAATCTGAGGACAAGAGGAAAGGTCTAAACGCAGCACCCTGAACTGGAAATGATCCACCTCCACTGCAAACCCAAGAAACCTCTGTGAGTATTTGTAAACTGGTGCATAGAAGTAGGCATCCTGTAAGTCCAGAGTCATGAGAAAGTCCCCCTGAGATATCAGAGAAATAATTCTGTGCATGGTCACCATCTTTAATGTATATGCCCTCACGTATCTGTTGAGAGACTTCAGATTCAGAACTGGATGGAAGCTTCTGCCTGCCTTTGCAACCAAAAATAAATGGGAATAGAACCCACTTCATCTTTTGCCTCTGGAACACTCCATATCGCTCCTTCTGAAAAATCGATTGGATTCCCAAAGTCAAAGCCTGCTTCCTCACATGATCCTTGTGTTCCGATGCTTCAAGAAATAAGGGTTCTGGTGGCAGAGAAAGGAACTCTATTCAATATCCATAATCCACCACTGACAGCACACATCTGTCGAACACCATGCTTCAACATTGATCGGAAAAGAGACTTAGGGGGTCATTCTGCCTTTGGCGGGCGGCGGAGGCCGCCCGCCAAAGTCCCGCCGTCAGAATACCGCTGCGCGGTCAAAAGACCGCCGCGGTAATTCTGAGTTTCCCGCTGGGCTGGCGGGCGACCGCCAGAAGGCCGCCCGCCAGCCCAGCGGGAAACCCCCTTCCATGAGGATGCCGGCTCCGAATGGAGCCGGCGGAGTGGAAGGGGTGCGACGGGTGCAGTTGCACCCGTCGCGATTGTCTGCTTGGCAGACACTGAAAATCTTGGTGGGGCCCTGTTAGGGGGCCCCTGCAGTGCCCATTGGCATGCCCATTGGCATGGGTACTGCAGGGGCCCCCAGGGGCCCCACGACACCCGTTACCGCCATCCTGTTCCTGGCGGCAAAAACCGCCAGGAACAGGATGGCGGTAAGGGGGTCGGAATCCCCATGGCGGCGCTGCAAGCAGCGCCGCCGTGGAGGATTCCCCAGGGCAGCGGGAAACCGGCGGGACACCGCCGGTTTCCCGTTTCTGACCGCGGCTGTACCGCCGCGGTCAGAATGCCCTGGCCTGTTGGCGGTGCATCCGCGGTCCCCGGCCCTGGCGATATTATGAACACGGCGATAAAATCCGCTGTGTTCATGCTGGTGGTCAAAACACGGACCGCCAGCGTCCCAGGATCCCCGCCGGCCGTATTAGGAACATTCCTGTGGACCGGCTGGTGGAAACATTGTTTCCGTCCGCCGGCCCACAGGAAGGCCTGGCCGGGACATTGTCGGCGGCTCCACATGGAGCCGCCGCCAGTGCCTCTGTGCGGCAGGTGCAGTTGCACCCGTCATGCAGATCACTGCCCGGAAATCGGGCAGTGACCTGCGCGATGGGGCACTGCACCGGAGCCCCTGCACTGCCCAGGCCAAGTGCATTGGCTGGTACAGGGGCCCCCAGGGGTGCTCCGGTGCACCCCTTCTGCCAGCCAAAGGCTGGTGGCTGAGGAAACATTATCCAAGGGGCAGCACCGCTGCCCTGTCAGATAATGTTTCCGACTGCCGCCGGGCTGCCTGACGGAGGCAGCCTGGCGTTGAGTGAGGGCTGCCGATGGCGGCGCTCATGGGGTTCATTATGTGGCGGTGTGGCCCGCCATGCCGGCTGGCGGTTTTACCCGCCACCGCCGGCATGGCGGCCACACCGCCAGGTTCATAATGACCCCCTTATCGGTTTGATTGGGATTGTTGAAGGTTCTGTGTGTTGTTCTGAGGCCACGATTTTCCAGCTAGTGTGGCTCCCAAGCTTCAAGCCCAGTCTCAAATGGGCTGCTTATTATGCAGAACTTGATTAAAATGTTTGTTCACAAAGGAGCACCACTCCCAACAGATTTTAAAAGGCTAAATAAGTTTTTCTCTTCTGCTGCTTTTTTCACCAGTTCACCTAGGTGAGAATAAAAAAGGAGAGATTTTTGAACTTGCCCCAACTTGCATTTCTTTATCCACAAAAGACACCAGGCTGCATTGGATGCCCTTGATGTTGTTGACAGTCATGGCTCGCTGCACTTTGAAAGGGGAGGGGGGTGGTTTGTGGTGCAGGGAGGGCATTTAATAAAAAAAAATCCCAAAATGTACCTGCTCCATTGTCACCGCGCTGCTCTTCTTTCCCTCATCGCTCCAGGCTCCCAGCCTGCCCTGCGGCCAATCCTGACATTATTCAAAGCAGCCTTAGGATTGTCTGAGATCACCCAGTCAGGGCACTCTATGGCAGACTGGGAGCCTGTGCATGTTCTCTTCAGCCTGGCAACACAGTGCCAGGCTGGAGAGAGCCCTCTGCGCATGTGTGTTTGGCCGGTCGGAGAGGGCCAGCCAAACACACATGCGCACTGTGGCGAGTGCAGAGTGCACTACCCTCATCCCCAATGCTCTGCCCCTTTCACAACAAAACAATTCTAAACATGGTTTATTATTGTTTCATTGTAAAAGGTTGGCAGCGTCTACTGCTTGCAGGAGGTGGGGGCTTAGGGAACAATGATCCCTCACCCAAGCGGAGGAGCCACCCATGGCTGTTGAAGATGACCAAAGAAAATCAAATGAATCATCTCAAAGGAACTGTGCTAAAAGCTCCATGTTGGCCAAGATTTCTGTAGGATCCTTCTGTTCATGGATACAATCAAAAAGGAGCTGAAAGTCGTACAAGAGAGTATGTGATGAACAGGCTGCAAAAGTTGCAGCCCTAATGGCAAAATTGGATGCTGCAAAATCCATCAAAGATTCCTCTTCAGATGCTAGATATTCTGCAGACGTCATACTGGCCAGAATTTTATTTACTTTTGGAAACTGTGAGTACTTCCCCTAATAACCCTCCAGGGGATAGCGTTTAAAAAGAAAATGCAACAAAAAAGGTCCTATCAATGTCCTTCCATTCCTTTAAGACGAAAGTCTCCATAACTTTGTGCATAGGTAGATCATCAGAAGGAGGGGCAGTACATTGAGCAAATGTGCTTTAACAAATTCCTGAGTATGTGCCCCTTGAATATATCTGTCTTTGGATGCAGAATCCTCCTCATCCCCAGTCACAGTCCTTTGCTTCTTAGAAGCCGGCTAAGAAATTGCTGCCCCCACAGCATCATCAATCATTGCTTGGAGGTCTGACCTGGAAACTTCAAAACCTCCTCATCTGGCAGCAGAGCCATAGCCGAACAGGCTCCATCTCCAAATGAGGTTGCGCTAGAAGCAGCAACCAAATATATATTAGAAGTTCAGTCATAAATAATCAATCAATTAACCTCAATTGGAGGCATTTTTATTCGCATCAGTCACCCCTTGCATGCCAACACTGATCCAAGCGCTCGCTCATATGAGTTCCGACCAGGTGCGTAGTTTGGTCAGTAAGATTAGGGAGGGGTGTGGTGAACTTCAGATTTCCCAACTATCACGCTGGCACAGAAGAAGTTAGACAAAGCGCATTATAATGTGAAACCAGTGGGTGTGCATTTTTGCCTGTGTGCAAAGAATTTCTGGTGAAATATTACAGACTCCTCACTATACCCAACTAAAAACACTTGCCCCCAGCTATTTATCACAAAATGTATTTATTAGGGGGATGTAACATCCCAAACACCCCCCTTAAGCTACACCTCTGGAGCCGATATGACAGCAAGCTACACGAAAATCTTGCAAGCTCTCGGCACGGTTCAAACTTTCAATCATGCTTCCCGCCCCAAATGCTGCACCTGAGCCGAAGATCAGTTCAGGCCACATGCACTGAAAACAGGACCGCTACGGCAGGCCCCGTGAGTAAACACCCCACACACACCTGCAGTCCAGTGACGAAAAGCTTTGCCCAGCGACAGAATCAGTAACAGGAAGTAGAGTGGGGGAGGGGGGGTTTGTTTAAAGGCACACGGCCTCATTTTTAAATGTGTAAGTACTATGATAGTGAGGATTTCTGTGGGGGTAATAGTAGATGTTGGAAAAAAGAAGAAATCCACAGATGGTTTGATAATGGTGTAAAAAGATTTTAAAAAATGTAACTGAGCTCCAGGACTCATCCAGGGCCTAGACCTGGTTCGGTTCTGCAAACAGAGCAGCAAAATATACGTCAGCAGCCTCCCTGTAGAAATTAGCATTTTTTTGCTTTCATACTTGAGTGATAGAATAAATGTTTATGTTAGTAAAAATGTAGTTGAAAACACGTTTTTTTCTCAGAAAGCAGACAGCAACAATCTTGGCCTTTCATTTTCTCTTCCGTGGAGCAGCGCAAGAAGCTACTCATTCCACTCCTGTGCATAACAAGCATTGCTAAAGCAAACTGGTTTAACCTTTGTGTTTTTATCTATATCTAAGTGGATTTTCAAAAATCTGAAAAAAAATATAATAATATTTTTTGTTTTAAATTTGATAAACTGTTAATGGTTTATAAAATTTTGAAACAAACATTATTATAATATTTTTGTTATATTTGTATTCCGGTTAGATAGTACGAAGAAACAAAGGCGAAACCTATTGGCATGACGTGAAGAAGACAGAGAACTAGCTCCCTGTATTGTAGTACCAGCTTTAAGTGCCCTCAATATGCGCCTGGACACAAGAGAGAGTAAGGTGTTGGTACGTGTAGGTAGAGGTAGTTGTAGGTGTAGGTAGAGGTAGGTGTAGGTAGAGGTAGGTGTAAGTAGAGTTAGAAGTAGGTGTAGGTAGAGGTAGGTGTAGATAGAAGTAGAGGTAGGTGTAAGTAGAGGAAGGGTTAGGTGTAGGTAGAGGTAGGTACAGGTAGGTGAAGGAAGAGGTAGGTAGACACAAGTGAAGGTAGCGGTAGGTGTAGGTAGGTAGAGGTAGGTGTAGGTAGAGGTAAGTAGAGGTAGGTGAGGTGTAGGTAGATGTAGGTGTAGGTAGAGGAAGGTGTAGGTAGAGGTAGATGTAGGTAGAGATAAGTGTAGTTAGGTAGAGAGAGGTAGAGCGCCGGACAGCTAAGGTGCCATTAGGGACTAAGCCCTCACCTACTGTGGAGAGTCCTAGCACTGTCAAGTCTAATCTGTTGCATTGACAGATAGATCCCACAGCTTGGTATTCAGAAAACAACTGCTGGAAAGGGTTCAGAAGCATGTATTCCCAATGTAACTCCCCATTTTGAAGGACAAAACTGTAAATGGCAATGTATTCCTGCACATCAGAATTTTTCTCATGGTATCAGTAATTCAGTATTCAGGAACACCGCATCGGTATTATTAAAGCCACACGTACCTTATAATGAGTGATTGGTTGCTGCAAATACAATGGACACTGCTGCTGCTGGATCTAGCATGTTACCAAATAACATGTTTTTCCTGGATTTAACAGTTTGAGCTTGCGTAGTCTTTATATCCTCAATGTCTTGGAAAGCGCAGCACTACACCATTAAGAATATAGAGGATGGCAGAAAGGCCCCATTTCCACGGCCTGGGATTTGATGCTAGAACAATTCCGTCAACGAGGCTCCGCCTCTGAATAGTTCATAGATCCACATGACTAAGTTGACCTGCCTAATTGGGTAAGGCAGCCTGACCAGTTTTATATCTCAAACAACTCCCCTAGGTCTTGAAATTAATTACTGATCTGTGTATTACACATAACCAGGAGCGCCTCGCCTCAACTGTTTATTACACATAACCTCAACTGTGTGTATTACACATAACCAGGAGTGCCTCGCCTCAACTGTTTACCTCAGTCCTAAAGTGCATGCAGGCTGCAATAGGACATGGTGCATTTTGAGGGTGTGGGGGGCAAGGAGTTATTCAGTTTTCTATGACAATTAAAAATTATTTACTGTAGAAACGGGGTATTCACATGGGACATCATACATATCTCTTCTGAATCAACAATATTGCAATCTGATTGTATATTGTTCCAGTCATATCACCGAATGATGTTGTCTGCTTGTACTGCCCGATATATTGACAAATATGTGTCATGTCTGTTGCAAACATGTATATTCATAAAACCTAATAAAATCTGTGGTAAAAAAAATATTATATATATATATATATATATATATATATATAAATATATATATATATATACATATCCTCAACGTCTTCTTTAATTTGGCATTGCAACACACATTGGTTTACATTCCATTCCTCAAAGATGACCGTTTTAGAACCCTGTTTGGACTTAACAAGATGACATCACTTTATGTCCTCCTCAGTGGGGATGCCAAAAAGTTAATGCTGAACAACAACAAAATAAAAAGGAAAGTGAGCAAAACATTCCACAACTTGCTGCCTCTTCTGCAATCTCATTGAGCGTTTGGAAATGACACAGACTTCTGAATTGCCATAAGCAGCTCCTACATACCACCATGGAGCATGAATCTAAAGAAATAAACATAACGCCATGGAGCGAAAATCAGAAGAAATAAAAAAAAGTATCTTCAGCGTGATAGCCATAGAGGAAGGACACTGGCCAGTGTCCAATAGGAAGTGACCAGAAGGAGTACTTGGTCCAGAACCACCCCCGCAAGAACGGCGAAGAAGACAACAGGAAGTGAAGCAGGACGACGTGCAGACGACTTGCTAGGCAATCAGAAGCATGCAAATCGGAGCAACATTGGAGTAAGCCAATGGTAAGTTCAGGTAAGTAAGGGGCTGGGCCTAAGCCCCTTTTGAGTTTGTTTTGTTTTTATTCACAATAGATTTTGCAAGCAGTGCTCAGGCAAAACCTAAAAACAATGGGTGAATTTATCGGTGTGAGGGTTGATGGTTGGCCACTGCTGCATTTGGTGCCATTACAGTTGTAAAAAGGCCCACCTCATGTCCCTGTACTGGAGGCCAGGCTCTGTCTGCCTTTTGCAAGAGAGCTGGAATGTGGGCGGTAGTAATGGGGAGCTGTGAATGTATGTTTGTGATGGGGGTATTGAGCACTTGTGAGCTGGATTTTCACTGGAGAGATAGAGCTGCTTGGGAAGGGCAGTGACAAGAGAGTTTTCTATGTTCACTCAGATACATGCGGTACATTTTGAGGGACAGCTGTGAGGGAATAGGCATCACGTGCATGACACCTCTGAAACAGATGGATAGGCCTGTACCCAGAGAGGTGTTGGAAGTGGTTCTCTGCAGGCTGCTCACAACTTTATTTACTGAACTACGTACTGGTCACTGTGTATCCTTATCCACTCAGCAAGCGGTGAATACATGCAGTAGACCTTTTTGTATGTACAAACCTACTTGCTCAGAGAAATCTGAGTGCTCAAAATGTTCATTTTTCTGTCAGTATTAAATTGTTTGGATTACGTTCATTTGCTGTGGACCCAGACCTAACCACTGAGATGCAAAGACAGGTGTGGAATATTCCTACGTCCAGACGTCATACTGGCCAGAATTTTATTTACTTTTGGAAACTGTGAGTACTTCCCCTAATAACCCTCCAGGGGATAGCGTTTAAAAAGAAAATGCAACAAAAAAGGTCCTATCAATGTCCTTCCATTCCTTTAAGACGAAAGTCTCCATAACTTTGTGCATAGGTAGATCATCAGAAGGAGGGGCAGTACATTGAGCAAATGTGCTTTAACAAATTCCTGAGTATGTGCCCCTTGAATATATCTGTCTTTGGATGCAGAATCCTCCTCATCCCCAGTCACAGTCCTTTGCTTCTTAGAAGCCGGCTAAGAAATTGCTGCCCCCACAGCATCATCAATCATTGCTTGGAGGTCTGACCTGGAAACTTCAAAACCTCCTCATCTGGCAGCAGAGCCATAGCCGAACAGGCTCCATCTCCAAATGAGGTTGCGCTAGAAGCAGCAACCAAATATATATTAGAAGTTCAGTGATAAATAATCAATCAATTAACCTCAATTGGAGGCATTTTTATTCGCATCAGTCACCCCTTGCATGCCAACACTGATCCAAGCGCTCGCTCATATGAGTTCCGACCAGGTGCGTAGTTTGGTCAGTAAGATTAGGGAGGGGTGTGGTGAACTTCAGATTTCCCAACTATCACGCTGGCACAGAAGAAGTTAGACAAAGCGCATTATAATGTGAAACCAGTGGGTGTGCATTTTTGCCTGTGTGCAAAGAATTTCTGGTGAAATATTACAGACTCCTCACTATACCCAACTAAAAACACTTGCCCCCAGCTATTTATCACAAAATGTATTTATTAGGGGGATGTAACATCCCAAACACCCCCCTTAAGCTACACCTCTGGAGCCGATATGACAGCAAGCTACACGAAAATCTTGCAAGCTCTCGGCACGGTTCAAACTTTCAATCATGCTTCCCGCCCCAAATGCTGCACCTGAGCCGAAGATCAGTTCAGGCCACATGCACTGAAAACAGGACCGCTACGGCAGGCCCCGTGAGTAAACACCCCACACACACCTGCAGTCCAGTGACGAAAAGCTTTGCCCAGCGACAGAATCAGTAACAGGAAGTAGAGTGGGGGAGGGGGGGTTTGTTTAAAGGCACACGGCCTCATTTTTAAATGTGTAAGTACTATGATAGTGAGGATTTCTGTGGGGGTAATAGTAGATGTTGGAAAAAAGAAGAAATCCACAGATGGTTTGATAATGGTGTAAAAAGATTTTAAAAAATGTAACTGAGCTCCAGGACTCATCCAGGGCCTAGACCTGGTTCGGTTCTGCAAACAGAGCAGCAAAATATACGTCAGCAGCCTCCCTGTAGAAATTAGCATTTTTTTGCTTTCATACTTGAGTGATAGAATAAATGTTTATGTTAGTAAAAATGTAGTTGAAAACACGTTTTTTTCTCAGAAAGCAGACAGCAACAATCTTGGCCTTTCATTTTCTCTTCCGTGGAGCAGCGCAAGAAGCTACTCATTCCACTCCTGTGCATAACAAGCATTGCTAAAGCAAACTGGTTTAACCTTTGTGTTTTTATCTATATCTAAGTGGATTTTCAAAAATCTGAAAAAAAATATAATAATATTTTTTGTTTTAAATTTGATAAACTGTTAATGGTTTATAAAATTTTGAAACAAACATTATTATAATATTTTTGTTATATTTGTATTCCGGTTAGATAGTACGAAGAAACAAAGGCGAAACCTATTGGCATGACGTGAAGAAGACAGAGAACTAGCTCCCTGTATTGTAGTACCAGCTTTAAGTGCCCTCAATATGCGCCTGGACACAAGAGAGAGTAAGGTGTTGGTACGTGTAGGTAGAGGTAGTTGTAGGTGTAGGTAGAGGTAGGTGTAGGTAGAGGTAGGTGTAAGTAGAGTTAGAAGTAGGTGTAAGTAGAGGTAGGTGTAGATAGAAGTAGAGGTAGGTGTAAGTAGAGGAAGGGTTAGGTGTAGGTAGAGGTAGGTACAGGTAGGTGAAGGAAGAGGTAGGTAGACACAAGTGAAGGTAGCGGTAGGTGTAGGTAGGTAGAGGTAG
Source organism: Pleurodeles waltl (assembly GCF_031143425.1). Classification (NCBI taxonomy): domain Eukaryota; kingdom Metazoa; phylum Chordata; class Amphibia; order Caudata; family Salamandridae; genus Pleurodeles; species Pleurodeles waltl. The sequence goes on from NC_090444.1 coordinate 692,322,628, forward strand.
GTGTAGGTAGAGGTAAGTAGAGGTAGGTGAGGTGTAGGTAGATGTAGGTGTAGGTAGAGGAAGGTGTAGGTAGAGGTAGATGTAGGTAGAGATAAGTGTAGTTAGGTAGAGAGAGGTAGAGCGCCGGACAGCTAAGGTGCCATTAGGGACTAAGCCCTCACCTACTGTGGAGAGTCCTAGCACTGTCAAGTCTAATCTGTTGCATTGACAGATAGATCCCACAGCTTGGTATTCAGAAAACAACTGCTGGAAAGGGTTCAGAAGCATGTATTCCCAATGTAACTCCCGATTTTGAAGGACAAAACTGTAAATGGCAATGTATTCCTGCACATCAGAATTTTTCTCATGGTATCAGTAATTCAGTATTCAGGAACACCGCATCGGTATTATTAAAGCCACACGTACCTTATAATGAGTGATTGGTTGCTGCAAATACAATGGACACTGTTGCTGCTGGATCTAGCATGTTACCAAATAACATGTTTTTCCTGGATTTAACAGTTTGAGCTTGCGTAGTCTTTATATCCTCAATGTCTTGGAAAGCGCAGCACTACACCATTAAGAATATAGAGGATGGCAGAAAGGCCCCATTTCCACGGCCTGGGATTTGATGCTAGAACAATTCCGTCAACGAGGCTCCGCCTCTGAATAGTTCATAGATCCACATTACTAAGTTGACCCGCCTAATTGGGTAAGGCAGCCTGACCAGTTTTATATCTCAAACAACTCCCCTAGGTCTTGAAATTAATTACTGATCTGTGTATTACACATAACCAGGAGCGCCTCGCCTCAACTGTTTATTACACATAACCTCAACTGTGTGTATTACACATAACCAGGAGTGCCTCGCCTCAACTGTTTACCTCAGTCCTAAAGTGCATGCAGGCTGCAATAGGACATGGTGCATTTTGAGGGTGTGGGGGGCAAGGAGTTATTCAGTTTTCTATGACAATTAAAAATTATTTACTGTAGAAACGGGGTATTCACATGGGACATCATACATATCTCTTCTGAATCAACAATATTGCAATCTGATTGTATATTGTTCCAGTCATATCACCGAATGATGTTGTCTGCTTGTACTGCCCGATATATTGACAAATATGTGTCATGTCTGTTGCAAACATGTGTATTCATAAAACCTATAAAATCTGTGGTAAAAAAAATATTATATATATATATATATATATAAATATATATATATATATACATATCCTCAACGTCTTCTTTAATTTGGCATTGCAACACACATTGGTTTACATTCCATTCCTCAAAGATGACCGTTTTAGAACCCTGTTTGGACTTAACAAGATGACATCACTTTATGTCCTCCTCAGTGGGGATGCCAAAAAGTTAATGCTGAACAACAACAAAATAAAAAGGAAAGTGAGCAAAACATTCCACAACTTGCTGCCTCTTCTGCAATCTCATTGAGCGTTTGGAAATGACACAGACTTCTGAATTGCCATAAGCAGCTCCTACATACCACCATGGAGCATGAATCTAAAGAAATAAACATAACGCCATGGAGCGAAAATCAGAAGAAATAAAAAAAAGTATCTTCAGCGTGATAGCCATAGAGGAAGGACACTGGCCAGTGTCCAATAGGAAGTGACCAGAAGGAGTACTTGGTCCAGAACCACCCCCGCAAGAACGGCGAAGAAGACAACAGGAAGTGAAGCAGGACGACGTGCAGACGACTTGCTAGGCAATCAGAAGCATGCAAATCGGAGCAACATTGGAGTAAGCCAATGGTAAGTTCAGGTAAGTAAGGGGCTGGGCCTAAGCCCCTTTTGAGTTTGTTTTGTTTTTATTCACAATAGATTTTGCAAGCAGTGCTCAGGCAAAACCTAAAAACAATGGGTGAATTTATCGGTGTGAGGGTTGATGGTTGGCCACTGCTGCATTTGGTGCCATTACAGTTGTAAAAAGGCCCACCTCATGTCCCTGTACTGGAGGCCAGGCTCTGTCTGCCTTTTGCAAGAGAGCTGGAATGTGGGCGGTAGTAATGGGGAGCTGTGAATGTATGTTTGTGATGGGGGTATTGAGCACTTGTGAGCTGGATTTTCACTGGAGAGATAGAGCTGCTTGGGAAGGGCAGTGACAAGAGAGTTTTCTATGTTCACTCAGATACATGCGGTACATTTTGAGGGACAGCTGTGAGGGAATAGGCATCACGTGCATGACACCTCTGAAACAGATGGATAGGCCTGTACCCAGAGAGGTGTTGGAAGTGGTTCTCTGCAGGCTGCTCACAACTTTATTTACTGAACTACGTACTGGTCACTGTGTATCCTTATCCACTCAACAAGCGGTGAATACATGCAGTAGACCTTTTTGTATGTACAAACCTACTTGCTCAGAGAAATCTGAGTGCTCAAAATGTTCATTTTTCTGTCAGTATTAAATTGTTTGGATTACGTTCATTTGCTGTGGACCCAGACCTAACCACTGAGATGCAAAGACAGGTGTGGAATATTCCTAACCCTAACTAATGGCCAGTTTTTGATATTACCATTAATTATAACATAAGGCTTAACCTCAACTTTAACCTTTGCACTAGCCCCCAACACCAAACTCAGCCTTAATAAAACTCCTGCCACGTCTGTGACCCTACGCATTGCCACTGTTAGCGCGTGTGACCTTATCTGGTTTCCTATCTTTAAGTTAAAAGGGGACGCATTTGACGTTCAATGGACCTTTTGACTGCGCTTAGAATGATTCCCACCATAAATCCCAAATGCAACAGCAAATCACCAATAAACAACAGTAAATACCTTTGGAGTCAGTAATCTTCATGCACCATGACCCATTTAGCCATGAATAACCACACCTTTATATAAAAGTTAGAATGTGTATTTCCCTATATTAACAATGCTTATATCATGTAAATCAATCTCAACACAAACTGACAAGCATACAAGAAAGAGTACTGGATGACCAAACCTTCTAAAGAATCTCAATCTAAATATTGCATTGATCACTAAACATTCTAGGATCAGGGTACACATTAATAGTAAGAACAACTGTGCAATAGAGATAGCATACATCTAGGTCCAGCAGCTAAGCAACATCAGTTATTAATTAATAGCAACCAGTTAACTTGTCAGGATTTCCGGTACTAACCTTCTGATTAGAATAGCATGTTTGGGCTTCATACAAAATAATTTTAGTCAACATGGATTTGGAAAAACGTCTAACTATGGCTCTATCAAAATAGCAGTTGATACCTAGAAACAAAAGACAAAAATTACAACAAGAACAATAACATTTTGTTATACCTCTCCTCATATGGGTCAGTAAGCTGCGATTATCTTCTTCAGTTGGACATCTGTTCGGTCAGCATTAGCAACGGGCCATGAAAGGGAATGGTTCAGAAATGGGGACTCTAAGCTATCTGAATCATCAGGAAACTGTATCTAAGGGATCAGCAATCAGCATCAGAAGTTTAAACAATAAAGTTAAAGTAGAAATAAAGTTACTGTTCAGCTCCTCAGACAGAATAGGTCAGAAAATTGTATGTTTACTCTTAGTCCAATAAAGATTTATTTCTGAATCTAAGTTATAACTAAACTGTCTTTCACATGCCGAAGATTGGCTCCTCTTCTCCTATTCCCCCTGTCAGGCTCGTCAGGTAACATTTCTGTATCCATCCGTACTCCAGTCAGTGAATCCATTGTTAGCTCCTGGGAACATCGCTGTTTCACGCATTACACTATACAATGTAACATCCACTAGTACAAATTTTCTAGCAAGCAGTTCTCATGAGAAAGTTAAAGATATCTGCTAATGTTTGGTCAACTGAGTGAAAAACAATACATTAATTAATTTCTCCAGTCATACATTTCCCACAACTTTATTAGAACAATACAACTTATTATGAGGCTGTGCAAGATAGGCCCAAAACCTCGCTAACTTAAGGCCTACAATTAATAAAGCAAGTACATAATGCAAAATCATTAATACCCCGCATTTCTGAAATAACCAAAACGTAGGCACCTCAATTAATATTAATAAGCATTTAATAATGACACTTCGTGATTAATAGTGGCCACTCAAGTGGGCACGTTTTCCAAGTCGCACATTATTTTCTATGTATGCCAAGTTCTATGCAGATTCATAATTCAAAGTACATGAATATTTATTAGAAAAAATTCAGTGTTCACAATCCCTCCTCTGATGACTAAATATGTCATCACACTTTACATCACCCACATTTTGGTTCATCTAAGATTTGCCCATCTTGAAACCTTTACTTCTTCTTTCCCTTTTTGAATTTTCTCTAAACAATCTTTCCATTTTAATTTCTTCAGTCCTTTGATTTTTCATTTTTCAATGTCTTTATTTTAATCATATGATACAGTTTACATATTCCCCATGCTCCAATTATGCAAATTACAAGAATTTTCAATACTATCCCTTTCCCTAGGTTGGCGAGCCAATTTCCCACAGAAGCAAAACCTTTGCCAACATTTTCCCAAACTCCTGGTTCTTTTAGTTCTTTCACATCAGCACTATCATTAGTCAGGTTGTTAATTTATTTACTATTGTCAGGTATATATGAGCAACAATGTTATGGATTCATCATTTTACAAACTTCGTCCTCCTTTGCTAAAAGGATGTCTAACACAAGGCGGTCCTGAAGAGTCATAGAACTTACCGCAGCCATTTCTGTGTCCATTAGGATCATGGCTCCTGAAAACTTTGTCAGCATGTTATCCACAATAGTAGACAACTTTTGAATTTTAAATGAATTCAGAATAACTCCAACTGAAGGAATTATAGCTCCAAATATGTCTCCGGCTGTTCTAGAATATGATTCTCGCTTTTGTCTAACAAGATGTAATTCAGTCATTTTAAGTATGTTACTCAAGTTCTCAAGTTGAAATATCTTTGGGAAAACTATCCCCAAGTAACATGTGCCATACCATTCTCTAGGAAGACGGTAGTACGCATTTGGTCCACAGATGTAATAAACTCCTGGAATTGCTGGGTCTTGTCCATTGAACATGAACGTCCATTTATTCTGAAACAAAAACACGCCTACTTGCACTAGTTCCCACAAACAATGTATCAGTTCTAGATTTAAGTCTATATACAAAAAGCTTTCCTACATGTTGTGCATCTAAAGCTAACCTCCCTTGTATCTTTATGTCACTGAATGCATGATCATTTCTAAATGTCCTTTTCTCTAAGCCTTTCTGTAATCTCTCCTTTAATGCTTTTGTTCTATCATCTGTCTGATCTAAGAAGCTCTTTTCTATGGGTGTAAGCAAGCATGCCAAATTGTTGCGGTGTGTGTAAGCAGTACCAAATGTCAATGTAGGTTCACAAAATCCTCTCACTAACTCTATAGTGTTTTCCTTAGCTACTCTACTCATGTACTTATAGGGACAAATGAAAACACCACATCGTGGTTCGAGTAGAAGTACTAAATACTGAATGTACTCCTGGTTATAAAATCTTGTTAATAAAAGACTACAACTTATTCCATAAGGAAGGGCCAAACTATGGTAAGTAACTCCTTCCTCCTCTGATGAAGGAATTTCTGTGCAAACATAACAATCTCTCGCTTCCATCGTCTCACCATAAGCAACAAGTGGTAGAAAACATTAGAAGAAAGTTCTGCTTGGTTACTGTCTACGTGTAAATATTTCTCCTCTATCCTAAACCTATCTACTTCTGTGAGTATAGTAGTTGTCTCGAAAGATGAGGTATGGTTGGCCACACTCTTGTCAAGAAAAGTCATGCTCACTATCAATACCAGACACAATATCATGCATACAATCGCCAAACCAATACCCATGTATCTACAGCACTGATTCTTCCTACCCTTTTGGCCAGGTTTACTCTTGATCTGTAATGTAAAGAATCAGAAAGTAGAAAAAACATTATAACCCTGCAGCAAAAATCAAAAACAAAAATCTTCACTCTTCTTCAGCAAGTATTTACAGCTTTCAGTCTTTTTTCCAGAACCCCTTTTGTCAAAAATAGGTAGCTTTGTCAAAATCAGTTTAGCAGCTTGTCATATCAGGTTATCAAAAAGTCCTTTCCGGTTACTTTCAATAGTCTCTTTTTCTTTTCTCAGTTTACAGTTTTCGACACTTCAGTTCATTTATGTTCTTCAAGTGTCAAAATATTGACCTGGCATGCATTGATCAAAACAAAAAGACAAAAATGTTCTCTCGTGCCTTCGACTTGCAATTCTATTTCTTTTCAATCTTCAATATCCATTTAATTCTCCATCACTCAAATCTTCTTTCCTTGTTGTGTCTACTTCTTCTTCAGTTCACTGTAATTGACTCTTTTCTCTTTGCTTGTGACTCTGGCCACTTAGCTCCTTTTAGTGGACCTTTTGCCAATGCTCTTTTCAGTGCTAGATTTGCAAATTCTCTCTGTTCTGCAGGGTTTTCTCTTGATGTACCTGCAACTGGTTCAGGAGGAGTCCGATCACTTCTTCCCGCTCAGGATATGTTGTTTGCTCTGCTGGTCTTTCAAGACCGTCTGCTTCTGGGAGAGCCCTCCTCTGACTAGACTTTCCTGCTGCCTCAGTTGAGGTTGGTTCACTGACACACTCCTGTAGGTCTTCCACTTTGTCTCTCACAGGAGTATTTGTACTGGCTTCAGTTTGCTCAGATTCAAAGTCTGATTCCCCTGTGTCTTTCTCTGAGCCTGGGTTTCGTCTGGAAGCTGTTGGTACTCTCAACAACCCCTGTTCCTCATCTAAAGTACAGAATACTTTCCAAGTATAGCTGGCATGGATCCAGTTCAGAACTCCAGATCACTTCACAGCTATAGTAGTAAACAGTACGACTTTGTAAGGGTCTTTCCATCGAGGCTCTAAACAAGTCTTCCTCATGTGCTTTCTGATCACAACCTAATCTCCTGCTCTCAGGTTGTGGTTTTGAGACTGCTGCAGTGAGGAGGTTTCCACCTGATGAGAGAAAGAGCAAACCGCATCAGCGAGACCTAGTAGTCCAACACCATTTAATCTGTCATGTTCACAAGAGCATTTGCAGGAACCGCTGGCAACCTCATTGCTCTGCCCATGAGGATTTCATGCGGTGACAGCCCTGTTTTACATCTGCTCCACAAGTCCTGAGGCTTCAGGGCGATAACTACAGTGCAACTCCTGCACAATTTTTAAAGCTGAACATAGTAATTTGATTACTTCATTGTTGAAGTGACTTCCTCTATCTGATTCTAAAGAGACTGGAAACCCAAAGCGTGGTATCAGTTCGCTAAGCAGTAACTTTGCAACTGGGAGTCTGTCATTTCTTCATGTAGGGCAGTGGTTCCCAACCTTCTGACTTCTGTGGACCCCCGCTTTTTCATTAGTGGAACCTGGGAACCCCAACTGAATCATTATTGGAATCTGGGTACCCCCCCCCCCCCCACTGAGTCATTACTGAAAGCTGGGACCCAATCTGTTCAGATTATTTCCTTTTCTAAGCACTCGCGGACCCCCTGAGGAGTCTTTGCAGAGCCACCGGGTGGTCCCCGGACCACAGGTTGGGAACCACTGGTGTAGGGTAAGCTTCAATCCAGGGACAAAAGATGCAAACAATCACCAACACATATCTCAGTGCTCCACACACAGGCATCTTGATGAAATCCATGTGCATTCTGCTAAATGGACCTCCCGCTCTTCCAATGTGGCTCATATTGACCACTTTTTCTTTACCCACGTTCATCTGTTGGCAGATGACGCAACAATGGCAAACTGCTTCGGCAACCTGTCTAAATTTCGGATTGAACCAAGATTGTTTGAAGGTATGGACCATGACATCCCTCCCAAAATGTGCTTGACCATGATAATATCAGCCCTTTGAGTCAACAGGCTACTTGGCAGAACCACTTGTCCCTCCCCAGACGCCCCAGACGTCATCTTCACATTAAAAACATTTTAACTTTACCCAATTCCTTTTCTCATCTTTGTCACATTTATCCTGCAATGCTTTCAATTCTTCCACGGTATCCATAACATGCAATGCATAACTTCGGCACATTTCATCTTCCGGTAACAATTCCCATTTATCTTTGAATGATATACAGTTCAATTATGCAAAACCTTGCAACTTGATCTGCATATTCATTTCTCATTGACACAAATTCTTGTGATTTCAGGTGTGCCCTGCATTTTCACCACAGCAATTTCTTTGGGCAATTGAATAGCTTGTAACAAGTCATGGATTCTTTCACCATTTCTCACTGGTGAACCAGAAGAGGTCAGGAAACTTCTCTGTGTTTACCAGAAATTGTGCACACAGCATATCCTGCTCTAAATGTTCCCATGTTGTCTCTTAAACAGGAACATCAATAAAAATAATTTGGTCATTTTCTTCCAATCGGGTATCTCTAATATCAGGTCTCAGTTTTGTGCACAAGTCAGTTACTTCCAGACAGTCATGATCAATTTGTCAATTTCAACATTCTCCTTTGGAAGCAAAGTTGCCGGGTTAAGCACGGTACACCTTTTGATAGACACATTAGGGGACCCCGGGATGACCGTTTCATAACACGTCAGCCTGGAATTTGTGAGATGCTGCTTGGTCCTGTGAATAAAACTTCAGTGGAGTGAGGGACCATGACAGTTAAAGGATGTCCCATCACAATGCTCTCACTCTGAGTGAGGCTCAGTCTGCAACGAATCACAGACAGTGTGGTAAGGCTGCTGCAACTGGGTCCAAAGTAGCTTAAAAATATGCTTCTGGGTGGTTTACCCCACCATGGACTTGAGTCAAGACAGATAAAGAACATGCATCACTCTCATGACAGATCAATATGAAGGGTTTTGTGTAATCAGGCATTCCTGGGGCTTTGCACAGACTTTCTCTCAGCCCAGTAAAGGCTTTCATACAGGTTTGGTTTAACACTAGGGAATCAGTAACTTCCTTGTGAGCCAGCTTCTGCAATGGCTTTGAAGTGACTGAAAAATTGGGACTCCATTGGCGACAATAGCTCACCATTCCCAAAAACATCCTGACATCTCTCTGTGTTGCTGGGGGATTGAGCTTTAAAATGGCTGTGACCCTTTCGCTAGAAATTTTCCTAATTCCCTTCTCAATTAAATGACCCAAATATTTCTCTTCTTTTTGACAGTACTGCAATTTAGATGGGGACACTTTATGTTGATTCTTCCCTAAATGATTCAGTAAGGCAATAGTATCATTCTTGCATGCCTCTCTTGTTTTTGATGCAATCAACAGATCAGTGTACTGTACCAATGTCGATTTGAAAGGCATTTCCATTGACTCCAGGTTATTTTTCAAGATCTGGTTGAAAATGGATGGTGACTCTGAAAACCCTTGAGGAATGTTATACCCACAGTAAACTCAATCCAAAAATGTTAAACAGAAAAGAAATTGAATATCCTCATGAAGAGGTACAAAAAAGAATGCTTGTGGCAGGTCTACTATGGTGAATCATTCAGCATCACATGGGACCTGAAACAAAATCACTGCTGAATTTGGCACCACGGGACAACACTTAATCCAGTGCTTAATTTGCACTTGTTGTTTCCGGTACTGAGCACCGCCAGTTATTTTTGAGGGCCGGCGCTCATTCTTCTGCCTCAAGCATTTACTGCGAGCAAAAGACATATATAGGAAAGACGGGGGAACAGAAAAACGAAAACAAGTAACAAAGGGAGAAAGTAGAAAGCTGCTAGAGTGAGCTGAAGGGACAGGGAGGAGCTTTAAATGGATTGACGAGGCCCGAGATGACTTCAGGATTACGCCGCCTCAGTATTCCGTGTTCCCACATTTAATTGCAGCAGCCGTGTGTTTAACAGGAGGGCTTAGGGCACCGGCACGTTTTTATTTACAGATTAAGCACTGACTTAATCACTATGCCATATATCTTCCACAAATCCTGAACAATTTGGAATTTCCCACATGGCTTTCACAATCCCATTATCGGTAAATTACATGGACTGCTCGACACCTCTTTCAAAACACCTTGGTTTATAAATTCTGCCGTTATGGGTGCAATCCTTCAATTGTCTCTTGTGTCATGTGGTATTGGGAATCTGGGGATAAATCGCATTTGCCTTGACTGGGACCTTAACTGGCTCAACTGCTTTGATCAGACCAATGACTTTTCCTGTAAAATCCAACACTTTTGTCTTTACTGTTCCCTGTAAGTCAGAAGGAATATATCTGACTGTGAAAACCAGAAAGAAACTAATCAAAGGGTACTCCTCATTCACTGTGTCACCATCTGTTTCAGTGGACAAGTCATCTTCATCACCACTGTTTGTCTGAATGGCAATTCCATCATTTGAGCAAGTAATTGAACATCTCGTTTTGCACAACAAGTCCCTTCCCTGTCAGGATACTGGACACGAGTCACAAACTACGAATTTGTGTAACCCCTTAAAGTTTCCAATTTTAGCCTGAACTGGTTCTGTAATTGAGTTTGTCAAATACTGGTTTGCAACTCCAACAATCTGGACTGTTTTCCCTGAAAGGATCAGGTTTGGAACTTCAGCAGTTCCCACTGTCTCAACTAAAAATGACACTTTGTGACCCATTACCTTTCCTTTCACATCTGGACCTTTCTGATATACCTCTAATAAAGCTGCTAACACGCATTCTTCTTCATCCACACTGTCACTCACCCAATCATTGTTTATTCCATCCTCACTATGTAATGGAAATTAGTGTACTGTGTTATTACTCTGATTAAATCTTTGATCTGCAACCTGCTGAGGAAGCAAAACCTCCTACTGCTCCATTGGGGCTTGAGGTATTTGAATTTGCTGTCTGGGTACCATTTGAACTTGCAGTTGCACATGCTGCGACCGGGGCATCTGCAAACGTGGCACTTATACCTGTTGCATGGACTGAAAACCTTGCATCTGATTCACATTGCTTTGAAAATTTGGATTGTAACCTTTCATTCTCAGTCCTCTCATATTTGGAAAAGAATTGATTTTGTTCGTTTGTTGAACAACACCTTCCTGTACTAACATCGGACACTCCAGTTTCCAATGTCCGAGGCCTCCCAAGTGTGACATGGCAACAGTCTCTTCATTCCTTGCACATCACTCTGAACAACCATAATACTCAAATCAGGAATACGGTTCACATTTCTAATTCCACCACAACCTATACCTCTGGCTTGTTTCTGAAGCACCACATTTCCCTGCTGTTGTGGAAAACGTCCCTGCAGTCCTGTTTGTGCCGCTTTAATCTGCATCACCATTGCCTTCTCTTTCAACTTTCTCTGCTTCAACTCAATATCATCACTACAGTACTTTGCATACTGCAGTACTTCATCAATTGGCTTTGGTGGCCAACAAATCAAATGACTCTTAATCATCTGGCTAATCTCGGCTCTCAAACCTTCAACAAATCTGAACACAAAATGAATCATGTCTTTCCGGCTCAATTGTCTCTGTACCACTGTAATGTTTGAATGCCTACAACAATCTCTGATAGTATGCATGTATGGACTTCTTTCCTTCCTGGCCTGTTCTGTCTATTTTCTGCCAATCAATATTCTGGGGAAATAATTGTTTTCAAAATTTTTATCACTTTATAGTAATATTTCATTATGTCAGGGGATCGTGTACCTATTTATGGATCTCTCGGATGCTCTTTTGTCAGCCAATCTACGCTCCTCTTGCATTCATCCCATAATTATGCTGGAACTACTATCTCTAACAGGGTGTTCAAATCGTCCCATAGGATTTTTGCGAGCTTTACAAACCTGTCTGTTTGCGGGTACCACTCTACTGGCTTCTCTCTCAATCGGGGGTAATCTTTTGTGAATGTCAGTATGTCACTTCTGCTCCAGGGTACATGGACAAAATTCCCTCCTGGAATCTCTTTCATTGGTCGAATTTTCACTGAGTCCTCAACCTGCTGCGTATTTGCAGTAAGATTCACAGAATTCCTTTTTTTCTTGTCTCTTTTCTTCACCTATCTGCCTTCCAACTTATCTAACTCTCTCCATGGTTGAATGTTCTGGATTAATCCCCCAAAATGAATTTTCATTCCCGGAACTCTCATGTTTATAAAATCTTTTGAGCCAAAATCTAACCTGTAACTCCTTCTCAAGTGCTTCGTTTTCTCAATCTCTATATCAAATTTCTCTGCTAGGTCTGTTAATTTCTGATTTACTATTCCTGCTTTGTTAGTAATCAGCTCACACAAGTAACTCATCTCATCTTCTCTGAATGTGTCAATCCTGTCTAACCCTATTGTTCCCGTAATTAAGTCTTCTGCCTCTAGTCTAAGCCTGGTCAAATTCAGGGCACTTCCTCCACTGGACTATCCTTGAGTGCTACTCAGTTTCTGTAATCATTTGGTTAACTGCTGTGCTGTCAAGCCTTGTAATGAAACGTTGTTATGGCTCACACCTGGGAATGCTGTAATGTTAGGTTCGGGGTCTCTGGTGTCGCCATGCTTGGATTAGGACCTATGTATGATCTCACCTCATTATTTGGAGGAGTCCTGAAAGGGCCTAAATCAATTAACAGACCTGTTCCATCAAATGTTGGTCTCAGGGGGGTTGTATTCTTGCATCTTCTTCAAATCTTTCCTTCGCTATGCTTGCGCTCTGGACTTTCAGCTCACCATTTCCGTTACTTCCCTGGGCAAACAAATGTATGTCTGGACCTATGGTGACTGGTACTGACACTGCATCTGGTTTTGATCCGACATTTGGGTCTCTAGGGTTCATTATTCCTGCATTCTGACTTGTCAAGGCAGACATCTCGGTCTGTGATCCTGCTATGTGAGTGTATCTAGGGATCGTCTGTGCCTGTATCAGATCAAGTTCGGGGTAGGCTCTATCTGGACCAATAACAGCTTCTGGTAAACCTGTCCTGTTGGCACTACTAGGTTTGTTGCAGTATCCACAATAGGTTCATCTGTGAAAATTCTGGCAATATCCATTTGCGGCATAGGCCTTTGAATCAGTGAAGTATTGGGTCCACTATGGCTTACCTGTATCTGGCACTAGGTCGATTCAACTGGTATTGGGGCTGTAGGGTCTACACTGGTGCTTCAGCCTCTTTCATGTATGGCAGGGGACAATTTCTAAATAAGTGTAAAATGAACTCATCATCATCTGACTCTTCATTGTGTGCCAAAGACTTCCTAGACTCTGTGGATTTCTGCTCTTTGTCATCAGAAGAATAAGAATCCCTCTTTCTAGTGCTCTTTCTGGCCTCATTCCTGTTCTCCTGTGAGATTTCAGGAAACATCTTAATCCCCTGTAAAGTCTCTGCCCTCCAAAATTTCTGATCACTATCCCATCTAGCTCTGCTACTGTCTTCTCAGTATTTCTTATTCTTCTCTCGAATTTCAGTTGCTGTTGCTGTCTAGCTACTAGATCCCAAATCGCTAGTGCTTCAAATTGTGCTGAGCTCGGAGTAGGTTTCAACTCATACAGTACTCTCCTCAAATTCTCTAAAATCCTCAAATTAAATGTTCAATGGGCAGGAAAAACTAAGCACCTCTCTTTCTCTGTCTCTTTGCACCATTGTTTCAGCCAAAGACATGGCGCAGCACCCTATTTTTTTAATACAATGTAGGCGGATGTACCTTCTGCCGGTGTAACCTCTCCTATTCCAGCTGGTATGAACGTATCTCCCCTTAGGGCACTCTTTAAAGCTTTGAAAAATTTCATTCAGTATTTTACGGTACTTTCAGTCAAATCAGGAAGTGACTTTCCATCCCAAAACTTCTCAACCAATTGCGCTTCACAGTTGTCTACCAGTCTGTTCGCGACCTTTCTCACTAACCAACCTAACCCAGCGCGGCTCCAATGATGCCACACTCACGTGTACAGCGACTGACAAAGTCTTTCAGCTTGCCCTCCTCAATTCAAATTTACACTAAACTAATGCAAAATATTGCAAGCACTAAATAAATTCAAAACCCAATTTGTCTGTTTACTACAGGTAGAGTAACACTGTCGCTTAAGAAACCTTACAGATTTTTCACTGACGGCTATCGCTCTAACAGCTACTCTTTCTTTCTCAGTTTTTCTTGATTCGCAAGCAAAAATCAACCCGTAAATTTCACCCTGAAGTTAAGCAAGACAAGCATACAAGAACAGCACAGGTTGAACAAACTTTCTAAAGAATCTCAATCTAATTAGTGCATTGATCACTAAACATTTTAGGATCACTTTCAAATTAATAGCAAGAACAACTGTGCAATAGAGATAGCATACATCTAAGTTCAGCAACTGAGCAACATCAATTATTAGTTATTAGCAACCAGTTAACTTGTCAGGGTTTCCCTTACTAACCTTCTGATTAGAATAGAATGCTTGGGCTTCATGCAAAATAATTTTAGTCAACATGAATTTGGAAAAACATCTAACTATGGCTCTATCAAAACAGCTGTTGGTACCTTGAAAAAAAACACAAAAGTTACAAGAAGAACAATGGGCCAGATGTAGCAAATTAGCAATTTGCGACTTGCAAATTGCGAGTCCCTGCGACTCGCAATTTGCAAGTCGCAAATTGCTATGCAGTACGGTGTCTCAGACACCGACTGCAACTCGCAATGGGGTCGCAATGACCCACCTCATGAATATTCATGAGGTGGGTCGCAAATTGCGGCCCCATTGCGAGTATAGGCACTAGCTAACATGGAGGCCTGCTGACGTCAGCAGACCTCCATGTTAGCGACATGCTTTTAAATAAAGCAGGTTTTTTTTTTTTTAAGTGTAGCCCGTTTTCCTAACAGGAAAACGAGCTGCACTTCAAAAAAACCGAAACCTTTAGTTTCGGGTTTTTTCAGGGCAGGGAGTGGTCCCTTGGACCACTCCCTGCCCTGAAAAAATATTTTGGGCTCCAGTCACAAACTGGAAGGGGTCCCATGGGGACCCCTTCCAATTTGCGATTGGGTTACCATCCACTTGAAGTGGATGGTAACTGCGATGCCATTTGCGACCGCATATGCGGTCGCAAATGGTATTGCATCCCAATGCGACTCGCAAATAGGAAGGGAACACCCCTTCCTATTTGCGAGTCTGAAATGCATTTTGCGAGTCCGTAACGACTCGCAAAATGCATTTCTGCATTGGGATACGCGTTTAGCGAGTCGCAAACGGCAAATTTTGCCGTTTGAGACTCGCTAAACGTTTGCTACATCTGGCCCAATAGCATTTCGATATACCTCTCCTCATATGGGTCAGCAAGCTGTGATTATGTATGTCAGTTGGACATCTGTTTGGTCAGCATCAGCAATGGCCATGATAGGGGATGGTTCAGAAATGGGGACTCTAAGCTATCTCAACCATCAGCAGACAACATCTAAGGGATCAGCATTCAGCATCAGAAGTTTAAACAATAAAGTTAAAGTAGAAATATATCATCAGGAACTGTTCAGCTCTTCAGACAGAATAGAATGAGCATGCCTCTCCTCTGTGCAGTCAGGCTAAGTTAAAATTGTCTAAAGAACTTCCCACGTTGCCATTGGTCAGAGAATTGTATGTTTCCTCTTAGTCCAATAAAGATTTATTTCTAAATCTAAGATATAACTAAACTGTCTCTCATACGTCAATGATCCTCTTCTGTTCCCACCGTCAGGCTCGTCAGGTAACATTTTTGTATCCATCTGTACTCCAGTCAGTGCATCTATTGTTAGCACCTGGGAACATCGCTGTCTCACACATTACACTATACAATGTATCATCCACTAATACAAATTTTCTAGCAAGCAGTTCTCATGAGAAAGTTCAAGACATATGCTAACGTTTGGTCAACTCAGTGAAAAACAATTCATGAATTAATTTCTCCAGTCATACATTTCCCACGATTTTATTAGAAAAATAATGTTCTAATGAATGAATTAATAACTTAATATGAGGCTGTGCAAGTTAAGCCCAAAACCTCGCTAACTTAAGGCCTACAATTATTAAAGCAAGTTTATAATGCAAAATCATTAATACCCCGTATTATTAAAATAACCAAAACGTAAGCGCTTCAATTAATATTAATAAGCATTTAATAATAACACTTCGTGACTAATAGTGTCCACTCAAGTGGGCACATTATCCAAGTTGCACATTATTTTCTATGTATGCCAAATTCTATGCAGATTCATAATTCAAAGTACATGAATATTTATTAGTAAAAATTCAACGTTCACACCATAACCCTTAACCCTTACGCTACCCCTAGTCAAACCCATACAAAAACTGTGACATAAACTTTAGCTTCTTCTCTATACAAACCAGCTTCCACAGACTACCTCCTGCAGTCCCTGTAACCTGTGTCATACAGATTGTTTTGCATATTCAACTCTTGCTCCCGCCAGTAAAAGTCATCAAGCCCTTCCACATATCCTCCAGCCTAACTCCTTGATCTTCAGCCACCCAATCTACTTCTGGCAACTCTGGTTCCAGTTCATGCCAACCTTCCACAAAGTAGAGAGCTTCCCTGCATTTCTGAATCCTGCCCTCTGCACCTCCCAAAGTGTGTGCTTGACAGCTCTTTGTGAATTCCTTTTCGAGAGAATGTAGCGTTCTTCCTGCAGCTGTACCATATGCAGTTTGTCTCCCTCTTCCTACAGCTTGCCTCTTGCCTTGGTTCCCTCACTCCTGTTGCCTCTTTCTTGAAACCCTGCCTCCAAATCATGCAGCATGGCTCCTGCAGCCTGCCCCCTGCTGCCCATCCGCCATATCCTCCAACCTGCATTCTCTGTCTTCTGAGACATTATTCCATGAGTTCCTGCTCCCTTTTCCCTTGTAGTCCTATGCTGTAACAACACAGTCCTAGAGTCCACCCCCTCCAGGCCCTGCAGCGTCCCTTTAGGCCTTGAGTGTCTACAGTCTGACTCCTGCAGCCTGCCCCATCTGCTCTTGCAGTGTGGATGCTATTTCTTGCAGCCTGTATCCTGCAGCTTCAGTCATCTGCCCCCTTCCCGCATCACTTGTAGGGGGACAAGTGACCTTCTCTAGCTCCTGCAGAATGCAGCCTTCTGCCCCCAGAGTTACTTCTTCGAATCCCATGCAGCCTGCCTCCCTTAGTCCCTGCAGCCTTTTTCCACCAGCTTCTGCAGCATGAAAACCTCTTCCTTTGCAGTATTGTGTCTGTTTAGCTCGTGCAACCCCCCTAACCCCAGTCTCTGCAATCTGCCCATCCTGCTTAGTGTCCAGCTCATATGATCCTTAAAAATGGTGGCCATTGACACCCAATGGTGCCATTAAACCAGCCGGACTGAGCCTTCCGACTAGCGTTTATGCAAATATGAAACGTTTAGCACTGCTGCACCCAATCCTATTGTTCAAGCAGGATCCTGCTCAACGCGTCTTCAGAGCGCTTTGGAAGTGTCTGTATGTCCTAATGTGGTGCTCAGAAATATTGTCCCATTGGGTTTATATTTTCTATTTTTAACTTCATTGGGATGATATTTTGATAAACAATATTTAGGACAAGCTGTTGATGTCAGACGATAAATATTCTGACAACATATTCTGGTCCCACACCCTATATTACATCAGGCCTGGGTGGAGTAAAACTAGCACAGTAGGTGTACTGGCAACAAGCCAGTGTTTTGAGGTGTCCACCTCAGGCTGTCTTTAGCACCCAGCAAAGGAGAAGGGGGGGCTATGTTTCTTGTTTAGATTAGGGGCCAAGGCAACCTTGCTATGCCACTGGTGAGGGGGTCTGTCTCCTGAAAAGGTTTAGTATAACCTGGCTGGGTCTATAATAAACTGCGCACTTTGTGTGAATATATTTTATTAGAACCAATATTCCAAACACCCACTAGTATTAAGAACATCATTCGCAAAGAAGACAACATAAAACGTGTCTTCGCGAGCTTGTGATAACTGTTGCATTGGTGTGTGATTCTTCGTTGCACTGCTCTTAATTACATATAACAATTAACTACATATGATAGCCAATCCACGTTTACTTTTGCCAGGTACATGATCCATTTTCATCTGTACCCAAAATACTTTGACTTGGAGTTAAATGAAGAAAATAAAATTTAAAGATGAATGGCTTAGTTATGTTTTTGCGACGGCTGCATCATAGATTCCTGGAAACCAATTAATCTGACACTGTTAAGGAGCAGATCTGTTTCAAACTGCGGAGATAGATAAAAACTCTCGGTTATTTGTATGTTTTACGCCCCATTTAATGAATTGTCTGCCTCTCGGTTAAGCCTTGCATCTCAAATGTGCGCAGTCTAAAACGCTGAAAGCCTATTTGTGTTCTGGTCCCATTGCACAGACGAAAGTAAAATATTTGTTTAATAAAATCACATTTAGCCAGGAAATAAAAAAAATGTGAAGAGAGGGGAAAGGATTTCTGCTTTTCTGGGCGACAGGAGCAGATTGAAGGAAGTCACCTTTAACGAAGCTTGGTAAGTATGTAAATTAGGTGTCATTTTCAGAGAAATGTCGGCTTGAACAAGCAGCATCCGCCGCAACAGGTTTTAGAGAGTCGAAATAATCTTAAAAATATATAAATATAGAACTGGGCAAAATATTATCTTTGGTCTCTACCAGCACTCTCCAATCTTGATATTGGAAGCCTAGAAAATATGGGAGATTTTGTTTACGAATGTCACTGACTTGGGTGTTTGGTTGTTTGAGTGTAGATGTTATGATGGGTTATTTGAATATGGATTTGAATATGAGTAAAACTGTAAAATTGTGTAACTTTAACATTAAAGGAATCGGAATAGTCGAGAAAAGAGAAACCAAATAAAGAACTTGAAAATGCCTTTCGAATATAACTCCTACAAGTGCAGTCCAAGAGGAGGGCGGCTGATAGTAGGAGCTAGGATGGTCACAGAAGAAATGGGTGCTGAGATATTATATAACCGGAAAAAGATTGTAACTTTCTGATACATTTTCATGGTCGAATTTGCATTTGTTTGAGGTGATAAAATAGAGCAAGTGAGGGGAAAAGTAACCCCTTTCCTGGTTGTGATCTAGGGGACTTCAAACAGATCCACCCTAGAGAGGTTGCTTTCTGATGGAGGGGCCCTATCTGGAGATTCAGAAGGTCCAACAAAGCGAATGATGTGCTGCTTTCTATGGGAAATCCAGACTGAGGCATGACAACCTCAGGGACTTCTAAAGACATTAACCCGCACATTTCAACCAGTTCTTACTCAATGATAGTCAATCAGGGTCGAATTGGCCTACAGGGCAACCAGAGAGACCCCAGTGGGCTGTTTACTTCCTTTTTTTATTTTAACTGTTTGTGGTCCTGTTTTATGGTCTGGTGAGCGAGTGATTACTGCTAATTTCCCTGATACTAAAACAAACATTGCCTACAGCAAGCTCAAATCCATGTAGCCACTGTGGCTTGCAAAACCCTTTTTCTGAGTGTGTTTACAAGTTCAAAATTGCTCCTATTTGCAAACATGTGCCACTTTTTTAGCCATCGAAGTCACTAATATGGGCCACTTTTATTCTGTTGCCCAGGCCTATTTTCTGTCCCAGTTTGATTCTGCTGTCAAATGTAACTAGAAACACAGGCTGGAAGTCTTATTGAACATCCAATGCTCTTACCACTTCAACTACACAACCCAGTCTTATGTTCAGACCCATTTTTCAGCTTGTGCTTGCAGGCACTGGTCTAGCAAACCCACCTTTATCAGTCCAGAACTTTTAGTAGGTCATACAACAAACACTGCAAAGCCAATAGGTCTGCATTGGCAATGTAGCATCACAGGGATATATATATTTTGCAAGCATGTTCCACAGAGCAAAAAGCACAAGAAAAAAAGATCATGTTGATTAAATGTGTCGACCACAGGCTTGCACTAAAAGTTTTATGTTGAAAGAAATAACAATTGTGGTGTATATTGAGAAAAGGAATAGAGACTTTAAAAAACAGCAATGAAGCAGCAGGTTGATTACATTCATTTTAATATTAACACAAACTCTTTATTAGCATCAATGCATGTTGGAAATGGCCCTTTTTGCAGGGGTTTCCCCCAATTTTTTGCCTCTAACCTCCTGTTTTTGACTGTGTGCTGCATTTCGTTTTATCTGGTGTTAGGACTCTGGGCACTTTACCACTGCTGACCAGTGCCAAAGTGCAAGTGCTAAAATGTGTTGGTGATTGGTTTATCCAAGATTGTCATAGTTGATTCACCAGCAAGTCCCTAGTGTAGTGTGCCATCTGTGCCCAGGGCCTGTAAGTCAAATGCTACTTATGGGCTTGCAGCACTGATTGTGTCACCCACCCGAGAAGCTCTGTAAACATGTCTCAGACCTGCCACTGCAGTGTCTGTGTGTGCCGTTTTAAACTGCCATGTTGACCAGGCAAGTGCACCTACTTGCCAGGCCACACCTTCCCTTTTACAACATGTAAGTCACCCCTAAATTAGGTCCAGGTGTATTTAAAAGCTGGGACATGTACTTGTGTGTTTTACATGTCCTGATAGTGAAATACTGCATAATTCGGTTTTCACTTTTCCAATGACTATCTCTCTCATGGAGCAACATGGGGATTGCCTTGAAATATCTTTTAAGTGTAATTTCCCATTGAGAGCAGATAGAGATAGGGAGTTTGGGTCTCTGAACTCACAATTTAAAAATGCATATTTTGGTGAAGTTGGTTTTTAAAACTGTAAGTTTGCCTAACCAGTCTGTGCCTCTGCCTGCCTGTGGAATACATGTCTGGGTCAGGATGACAGTTGGGCTGTCACACAAAGGGAGCTGAGGTGTGCCCTGCATATCCTAATGGGTCTTCCTGAGATAGAGTGGTGGGATGTGCTGACACTTTGGGCTGTGCCTGTCCTTACACAAAGCACTCTCCAGCTCCCTGGAGTGTGTCTGGGGCCAGGGCTGGAAAGGCAGGGTCTTGTGAACTACAAAGACTTTTCTTTGAAGTTTGCCTACTTCAGAGACAGAAAAGGTTATAAGTACTGCCTTCAGACCCCCCAAGTTAGAATCCTTCTGGACTGAGAACATTCTACCAGAAAGAAGAGCTGGATGCTGTTGGAGGAACTGCCTCTCCGCCAGTTGCTTTGCGGTACTGTGCTGGCCTGCTGCTCCTGCCCTGGGAGTGAAAGGACTGGACTTTGCTTTCTTCATCCTGCTTCCAAAGTTCTCCAGGGGCTTAGACTGAGCTTGCCTCCTGCTAAGAAGTCTCTGTGACATCGAAGACTTCATGTGCCAGCACCTGATCTCTCTTGCTGAGAATCTTGAATTGTCAAGTGCTGCCATATCCAGTTCTGGGCCCTTAGAAGTGAGTTCTGGTGTAACCAAGAAGAAACAAGCACATCGACTCCAGAGCGACTTCAGAACTGACACCTCTGTCTGACTCCGCACCCCTGCCTGCACCGGAGCCTTGGTCCCCACTGAGTGCAACCACCTCATCTAACGCCGCAGGCCCGATGTAGCGCCTCCAAAGTCCCGCCACAGTTTGAGTCCCGAGTGCTGAGTCACCAAAGCCCATGACACACGACTCCACCACAGCAACTGTGGCCCCATACTGTGATTGCGACACCGCAAATTCAACACCTCACGCCTTGACCTGCTGGATTAATCGACCCAGTCCTGTCATGAGGAACCAACACCTCGCCACTGATGCTGCATCACCTCCCCTGCAACCATAAGGAACCAACCCCTCACCTCCCCTGCCTAGCAGTAAGGAACTGATGCCTCACCTCCCCGGTAGCAGTGATCGACCGATACCGCACCTGCTCCAGTGACACCTCACCTCCCCGACTCCATGCAAGATCATTGTTTCCTTGTTTTCCAAGGTGCTGTACCTGGGGTCCGTGCGACTCCGTGACCAGCCCGCATTGGCCCGTGAGTGGCTTCGTACTGTTGGGAACGACTCCGTCAAGACGTCGTGTTAGCTCTAGTTGGAGCTATTGTGTTTCTAAGTGATATACTAACATTTAATCTTTGAAAGTTCATATCTTTGCTTGTGTATGTTGTATTTTTGTTGTTTTTATCTTGTTTTACTAAGATATTGTCTGTTATTCCAAACTGATGTGGAGTACTTTTGTGGTATTTCCACTGTGTTGCTGTGTGTGTGTGTGTACAAATCCCTTACACATTGCCTCTAAGATAAGCCTGACTGCTTGGCCCAGGCTACTAAGGCAGTGAGCGGGGGTTATCTTAGCTGTGTGACTCCCTTACCATGAATAGAGTGAAGGTCCCTACTTGAACAGGTTGCAAACCAGTGCCAGCTAGAGACCCCATTCCTAACAATGTACATCACAGGATAATTCTTGTTGGAAAAGAAAACATCCTCTTGGCTTTAAACTACAGTAACCTAGTGACATAGTTTAAGCTCACACGGTAACTGAAAAGGAAAAACAAAGGAAAAAAATGGAAAGAAAAAAGCAACAGCACTTCTTTTTAGGTGGATTTGCACATGTGATTAGGAAATGTTACTTCTCTACAGGAAAGCCAGTGGCTGAAGTAGACTGATCAATTGCCCTGTACTATGTGCTATAGAGAACAGAGGCAAATTGGGATTTATAATTGAACAGACGAATGAATGAAGTGGGCTGACACAAAGTCCCTTTATACATGTACATATGTATGTGTTTTAACTTATTAATTTTCTGATTACATGAAGTTGGCAAACCATTAAAGATTTCTCTAGGCCAAACCAAAACATGGTTTTCTGAAGATATAGAGAACTCCAGTGATATACCGACCTCTGCTACTTCAGTGAAAATCAGAAAAATGTTGCAGTGTTCACTGTGACACAGCTCTCAAACGTGTGAAAATGTATTAGTGGTGTTTATCCAATAGAATCAATGAGTCCTCATCACTCCAGAAGGAATTCTGGTGAACCCTTGAAGACTTTTGCAGGACTTAATGTATAACGCCCAAATTTCCCCTTTATAAGTCTTAAGCAGTTCAGTAGCCAACTTTTTTCATGCATGCTTTTAAAACTGATACAATAGACTCAGAAATCAAACACCCAACAAAGAAAAACTCAAGCAACCTTTGTGCAGTGTCGTCACCTCTTTCTGAGCACCCGAGGCTTGATATCTTCACCCCAGTTACCCCAAAAAAGTTCACTGTGTTAAGTCAAAGTCAACTAAGCTCAGGACCTACACATTTAATTTGCCTGGTACTTTTTTGAAAACCTCATCTTACTGACAGCTGCTGCTATTTCTGTTATAAGCAAAGGCACTAACCTCATATTGGCTAGGAAATCCTCTTAATACCCCCAGAATCGCTGTTCTCCACGGGTTAAAAAAAAAACACCTCAAGGTGATGCTACTGGTTGTGTGACTCTTTGCCAATTTCGAATCTTCCAGACTCTGTGAAACTCTTAGTGAGAGTGACGATTTTTAAGCTACAATTATTTACGAAGGACCTTCATCCGACGGGCTTTTGTCCAGTCCAGTCCCTCTACCGATTCTGAATTGTTTGATATTGGAGGTGGATAGCAACAGTGTTGGGGCATTAATTCTACCTGACATGGGAGTGGTCTGTGGCACTGTACCATGGCATTATCTCGAGCAGTCGGTGTGATATTTGCTGACAGAGTTCTGTGCTGGAGTGGGTAAAATCCTTCCTGATACGAGGTTAGAATGGTCTCTTTGCCTCCCTTTGACTTGCAGCCCCAGGAAATGTATTGTGCGTTGATGAAGGGTTTCTCCCTGTCTCAGTTGTTGTTTAATGTATGAGCATTGGAAGGTCAATAGGCCCATTGAAAACAGTGGAGTGCTCAGGGCTTATAATGGCCGGTAGACGCCTATAGCTCCAACATTCCAATGTTGTCGTTCACAGCTGTTGCTGTGAACAAAGGCCTCGCGGAGGGAGCCTTAGAGGATTTCATTTTCCTGGGGGCTCCGTGAGGCCTTTGTTTTATTTGTTAGAACATTCTGCCTTCTATTGTCGAATGTTCTAATAGTCTTACAGCCCTTCATAGCTAGGCTATACCGGCATTAAAAGTCCCACACCCTTGTTAAAGGACCTTGCCGAATGCTGGAGCGGGCTTTTAATGTCCGGTATAGCCTGCTACGGCGGGCTATAAGACTAAATAGGCCACTTTTTATCAGATTGATTAATTTGTTTTATATCAGTTTCTTCATGTATGCTGATAACCCCAGTTAACATTGTGCATTCTAGCATTATCCCTTGGGAGGTGTAGGGCATTCCCATCCTGTCTCTTAGCAGTTGAGTAGTAGATAAGTTGAAAATAAACTCTGCCAAAACAAAACCATGATTGGTGGGCATCACTGAAACCTACACCCATGGCCTACTCAATTACATAGATAGGGTATCTAACTTTCTCCTCTTATTGAGCTAAAGAATTTGAGAATTTTAGAGATACAAACAGGGTTCGACTGAGACACAAAATAGGCCAGGTTACCTAAATAAAAGTTGCCCCCATTTGTTAATCAAATAGCTAAACAAGGTCCCCTGCATTTGCAAATCAGGGTTGTTTTGAATTTATAAAGAAGGCATGCTGGAGGTGTAGGGCATTCCCTTCCTGTCTCTTAGCAGTTGAGTAGTAAATAAGTTGAAAATAAACTCCGCCAAAACAAAAACCATGATTGGTGGGCATCACTGAAACCTACACATCTAATGACCCCTGGCCTACTCAATTACATAGATGGGTTTCTAACTTTCTCCTTTTACTGAGCTACAGAATTTGATACAAACAGGGTTCGACTGGGACACAAAATAGACCAGGGTACCTAAGTAAAAGTTGCCCCCATTTGTTAATCAAATAGCTAAACAAGGTTCCCTACATTTGCAAATCAGGGCTGTTTTGAATGTATAAAGAAGGCATGCTGGATAGGTGTTTTGAAAAGTATGGGAAACTGCATGCATTTATTCTTGCTGGAGGCAATGTTTGTGGTAATATCAAAGAAATCAGCAGTAGGAACCTTCCCACCTGACCATCAAATAGCCCACACAACCTGCCCACAGACTCATCTCAGACACGCCCACTGATACTGCCTGATTGCCCTGTAGGCCAGTCTGACCCTGGATACAAAATTAAAATTGGTTCTCCGGATTGTTAATGTAGTATGAAGGCCAAGTTCAACTCCTTTTGGACCATTAAAAGGTTATTTTGCTACCTCAACCTACCCATAGATTACAGATGGAGATGGCATTTCTATTTCCAATTTATTTTCCATAAGCAGTACGTATCATGATGTGATGCGGAATCTCTAGTGCCTGCAGAAAGTTGGAGTCCTCAACAGCTACTCTTTTCGGTGTTTTTGTTGGAGACAACAACTTTCAACTTCATTGCGTACTGCTCCCACGGAGGTGCTTTGCAGAGTTGCCAGGCCAGCGAAAGGGACAGGGGAGTTTTTCTATTCCATCTGGTCATGGGGCCAAGTCAACCAGTTTTACCAGTGGCGGTTGCCACTTAAGAGGGGGGGGTGGGGCAGGGGGGGGGTGAGGGGAGGGGTGTGAAAAAAACAAAAGTTAAAAAAAAAAAAAAATGCTTACCTTCAAGGTGAGATGCATTCATCTCCCTTCCATCCTCGTCCTCTTTTCGACTGCACAAAGGCTCCCAGCCAATCACAACGCTGATGTTGCCAGCATGACTGCAGCATCGTCATTGGTCTGAACGGCCTGCTTCCCTGCTCAGACTGGGAGTGGGAGCCTGGTTATGTCCTCCACTCGGCTGTGCAATTTAGCCAGGGAGAGAACATGCAAAATATGCATGACTGTTTGGCCGAACCAACAAGGCCAGCCAAACAGATATGCACACTTTGTACTGCAAAAACGCTCCTACAGCCCTCCTCCAGCCAGCCCCACCCCTTACTCCCAGGAAAAATAAAATGACAATAGCATTGCATTATTATCATTTTATTTTTCCTTTCCCCACAATCTAGTGGGGTGACGCTCCTTCGCCTCAGCAGAGGGGCCGCCCCTGAGTTTTACAGTGCACAGGCTGTGTAATATGAGCAAATAAGCGAGAATGTCTCTGAATGCAGGGCAGCGTTTCCCGAATTGTGTGTTGTGACCCACTGGTGGGTTGTGAGCCGAGATTTGGTAGGTCACAGAAGTCCAAACAACAAATACAGATTTTTATAAATTCTATATTTATCTTGCCACATTTGCTCTACTTCAAAGACACTGGGTCAAACGCCCAGCAGTGTCTTCTGACAAATTGGTGCTTATATTATTTAATATGAGGTTTGGTGTTCACAAACAAAAATAAAATGAAATATGGCACAATCTTGCTGGGGTACAGGGAGTGTAAAAGTAAAGGATGTGGGATGTCATTCTTCTGTCATACACAGAAGAATACTTTACTTGGTGGAATGGAAACCCGGTTACCATACATTATCAGTTGTGTGCAGTGTAGGTTTATCAGTGAAACTGTATGTTTGTGCAAAGTTAGTGGCCATTTCATTGGAAAGTGTACTGTCTGTAAATGGCAGTGCGCTACCACACTATTCTTTAGTTGCAATAAAAAAAGTGCCTGCCTCATGTCAAAGGTGGGTCGATTATGTTTGTTGTTCTATAAACTGGGTGGTGGTTTTAAAAGCTTGGGAAGCACTGATGTAGGGCATGCCAAGCAAGATGAGGCGATGTAGGTTTCACAGGGGCTGTTTCTGATACCAGCGCAGCCATGCCCGAGTAGTGAAACCTAGTTTCACGTGTACCCGACCAGAGCTTCACATTTTGCTTCAAGGAAAAATACATTCTGTGTCTACCCGGTGCTTCAAAACCGTCTACACTAAAGCACAACCAATACCCACTGCATGTCCCTTGCGCAAATGGAAGAGTTAAACTGCATAAGCATCTTACTTTGACTTTAGACCAGTTGTGTCCTGAGAGAGGCTCTTATCAGAGAGAGCCTGATGAACCCCATCACCTATCACTGACTCAACCTGGTACTAGAGGGCACCCAGCGGAGGACGAGAGAGACTGAGAGTGTCTCTCAGCAGTGAGAACTTGAGAGACCTTGTTAGCACAGAGACTATCAGACTCTGCATGCCAATATGGAGTGACAGACTGAGAGAACTTCCCATCGTAGAAAGAAAGAGTGCAGGAAGAATCCTGAGACCACAGAGAGCCTAAGAGATCCTAACTGCTGGGAAAAGCTGAGACACCCTGCCACCATTCATCCTGAGTGATTGAGCTCTGAATTCCTGCCTCCAGCTACAGTCTGAGAGGACATGGCACCAGATAACCTAAGACAACCTTCCAATAGAGTGCCTGAGAGGCCTGGTACCCTATCAATACAGAAAGCCTGACAAGAGTTGCAAGCAGGTTACCTATGCATGCAATTTCATGCTAACCTACCGTCTTATAATGTTTTTTTTTGTCAAACTATAACAAAAATCATTGTAAGCTGGCAACTGGTTCATGCAGATAAGTTTTGACGCATGGCGACTATCGTCTGGCAGTTTTTTCTCTGTTATACATTGACAACAAAAGCATTCACAATGGCTGCGCATGTGCTTGCACAGATGGCCATCTTGAAGTGGTTTTGGCCAGAGTATGCTGAAGCAAGCATGTATGGGTAAAGTCAGTAGTAATACGCCTGCATAGTAAAAATGAGAGCTCTTTACCAAAGCTTTTTTTAAGGTTTGCTACCATAGCTTACAATTTAATAAATAACGTGTAACAATTACAATATGATGGGCAACCCAGTATATCCTTGGGGGCTTTGGTATTGAAACTGTAACAGGTAAGGGTACCAATAAGGGATATGGTATTTCCTATTATAAATCAGCTGTCATGGCCCCTTATGCATTTGACCCAGGGTCATACCTGTTAGCTTTGGTCTCCAGCAACCATGAGCATACTGTTTCTCTCATGAAGGTTTATTCTTAGCAATCCATGACTTCCGGCACACTTTTGCTACTTTTCTATTCCAACCTTAAATGTATGTAGGGGGTTTTAAATGTGCAAAACTAACTGCAAAGCAACAGGGAGCTGTACAAAAAGTACACAAAGAGGGAAAGAGTACAAAGGATGGGATGCAGGCCTTCGTATTACACAAGTGAATTGTTGCTTGAAGAGAATATTTTGAGTGTAGTTGCAGTCCGAAATGGGCGAGGAATGAGTTTCACATTCTGAAAGTCTATGGGGAGAAGGCTCGGTGTCATAAGTACACATTCTGAAAGTCAATGGGGAGAAGGCTCGGTGTCATGAGTCCTCATTCTGAAAGTCAGTGGGGAGAAGGCTCGGTGTCATGAGTCCACATTCTGAAAGTCTATGGGGAGAAGGCTCGGTGTCATGAGTCCACATTCTGAAAGTCACTGGGGAGAAGGCTCGGTGGCATGAATCCACATTCTGAAAGTCAATGGGGAGAAGGCTCCTTGGCATGAGTCTGCATTCTGAAAGTCTACGGGGAGAAGGCTCGGTGGCATGAGTCCACATTCTGAAAGTCAATGGGGAGAAGGCTCCTTGGCATGAGTCCACATTCTGAAAGTCTACGGGGAGAAGGCTCGGTGGCATGAGTCCACATTCTGAAAGTCAATGGGGAGAAGGCTCCTTGGCATGAGTCCACATTCTGAAAGTCAGTGGGAAGAAGGCTCAGTGTCATGAGTCCACATTCTGAAAGTCTATGGGGAGAAGGCTCAGTGGCATGAGTCCACATTCTGAAAGTCAGTGGGAAGAAGGCTCGGTGTCATGAGTCCACATTCTGAAAGTCTATGGGGAGAAGGCTCGGTGGCATGAGTTCACATTCTGAAAGTCTATGGGGAGAAGGCTCGGTGGCATGAGTCCACATTCTGAAAGTCTATGGGGAGAAGGCTCCTTGGCATGAGTCCACATTCTGAAAGTCAGTGGGAAGAAGGCTCGGTGTCATGAGTCCACATTCTGAAAGTCTATGGGGAGAAGGCTCGGTGGCATGAGTCCACATTCTGAAAGTCTATGGGGAGAAGGCTCGGTGGCATGAGTCCACATTCTGACAGTCTACGGGGAGAAGGTTTGGTGTCTTCCTTCCTTCCTGCATTTTTTTTTATATCTAGCTTGATGATTATAATGCAGGCCAACGGAGATCATTATCTTTGTTTCCGATCGCTGCACCACTGGAAGTCACCCTTTGCTGCTGGCAGTGCATTGTGGGAGCTATAACCATGATTCACTTTCATTGCACTGATTTGACTTACATACTTGAAAATAGTGACTTGTTAAAGGAAAGCCGCCGATAGGAAAACGTGGTGACTAGAAGCAAGTGGAATCTTTAGCTGTTGATATGCTTCTGAGGGCAACGCTCACCAGCCTGTGATAAGCACTGGGCGTGGTGGCTGAGAACTGCAGCTGGAAACATGAGACAAACAAGCCCTACATGAGTCATATTCTTTACATAAATCAGTGAGCTGTTTTCCGCACAACACGTTGGGCTTTAAAAGCATTCGCCTTTCAAGAGCTAATGGATGGTACCAGAATTTACAGCCACTTAACAGAAGACTCTTTAGTATTAGTGATTGCTAGGTTTCCGTTTACTATACACACATGCATTTTGGGTGCTTCTAGACACTACCAAATATGCTAATAAACATTATGCAATTTTACTGCTGTCCTTTTGTTTTGGTTTCTCACTACAGATGTTGTAATAAACATTGATAGATCGATTACTTTCAAAATAATATTTATTTTGGGGTAGAAGTTTGATTAAAAAAAAGTCACTAAAAATGATAAATGTTACAATAGAAAACCAGCGAAGGGCACTATTGTCGCGTAGGCTATCATTACTCTAATGAGACTTTTGTATATTGAGCAGCAGAATCGCCTGCGGTGTGGGGAGACTGAGCCCCACCACTGCAGGTGGCCTCATCTCTACCCGAGGGAGGGGATGACTGGGCAGCCGAGCGCATGACTGGGAAGCCGTGGTCACTCAGGTCTCATCCGTTTCTCTCAGTTACATTAGTCTAATCTATACAATGATAAACAGAAGCAGTATATGTTTCAGTAAAGTTTTTAATGAAGCAACTGCATCTTGGATAGCAAAGCGTGAGCTGCAATAACCAGGACGACACAACATGACAGTATTAAAATTGTGACAAGGAGAGTGAAGCATAAGAATAACGCTATCATATTGTCACAACAGTCGGTAGGCTAACTCCTGCCTAAGCTATAATAGAGCACAGCGTGTTAAGCTCTAATTCTGCCCTTCAGGTTCCCCTGGGAAGACATCATCCCCCATACCTGAACAAAGGCCTGCGGTCTGCAAAACAGCTGCAGCGAAGCATTCGACAATCAGCATACAGACGTGGTTGTCTGGCTGGAATCTCCCTCTGACGTGTAAGGGACAGGGAAGTGTTTTTATAATAACACATCTGATATTCTGAGAAAATGTCCCTATGTAAGGATGTGTGTTTTCTACAAATGTCGGAGACTAAACTTATACCACGTTCACCAGCAATGTACCTTGCTGTAGCCTTGGGAGAAGCACAGAGTTAGCAAGAATGTCTTGTTTGAGAACAGAGTGCTGGCCCAGGCAAAAACAGTTAGATAAACAGAAAATAAAACAAGACCGTAAAAGTGGCTATTGTAACAATAATAAAATAAAGCTGAATAAAATATATCTAGGTTAGAGTGCACAGCGGCTTGGCCTAGTGTGTTAAAATAACGCGCATGGAGCTATAGCTAAAATGGCTACACAACACTATAAAACCATATTTCAATGTGTTCACAGGTTAAGTAAAGCATCACAAATTTCAGCTTTGTGATATAACATCATTAAGCCTTACAGCATGTGATCAATTAAATATTGTGTGTCTCTTTACTAATAGGCGCTTGTTAGCTCATTTTTTTTTATCAGGGTCATTAAATCAAAGAAGTCTGATTATTTAGCAGATGAGAACCAAAAATGTTTAAAGTAAGTATAAGAAGGAATGGCTTCTCAACCTGCACCACAAGAGTTGAATGAGCCATCTTAAACATTAGACTGGAGGTGTGGCGTGGGTGGAGACCTGGGGCGATATCTTTCTGCTAAGCTATGGGTATGAATCATCATATTTTCAACCCATTGTTCTACACACCAAATATACGGACGGGCAGATACAAAACAAGCAAATGATTTTGCGTCTAAGTCTGCCTTCATGAGGTCCAGGATCCAGAACTGAACCAGAGAGTCCACCCACTCAGTTCCTGCCACCATGGATCCGGAGGCTCATAAGATGGCTGCCACAGGAATTCGGATTCAGTGCAGGACTGGGATACTGATGTGCTTGTACTCTTTCCCAAGAAGGGCATGGTGTTCTGACGGATATAGAAACTCATAGTTTCCCTGCTTTCACCCAGTAGCACACAGACCTGTGAAGTGAAAGTGACAGGTGAGCACTGTGGCAGCTCTAGAGGACCAGAAGACATACTGTTATAGTTCCCTTGGATCTGTGCCCTGCTTGCTGAGGGGTGCAATGGGTGGGTCCCAGATAAGTCCTGGGGAAGCAGGTGCTGGGAATCCTGAACCTGAATGACCATGCAGCATCTGAAACAGAAACATGGGACTGGCCTTGTGGATGGCTGGGCAGCTTGTAGGTGATTGGACTTGATATAGTTACTTTTATTTGCACAGCAGGAGAAGATCCCAGGCGGGCATGCATCGTCCTCCTTTTTGATCACTGTAAACAGTGGTGAGCCCTAATCTTAGGAAACTTCTTATGGTCTTGCTGATGGCTTGGTATGAAGCTCCGAATTGACACATATGAATAAACATTCACTAACCATTACAGGTACACCTAGACTGAATTAAACCTCAGGGACACACAAAAGCAACTTTCATAATATATTTTTAAAAGCTGATTAGTGTTAATACATCTATCTCTGTGCTATTACCAGCCCACACTATCAGTGTCCTGGAGGTTGTTGTATTGCAACTGTTGTTTTGTTGAACCTTGACATCGTGAGCACCATGACACCATGGTACTTTAATGTTGACCCTCCAACACCTGATGTCCACATAATTGACAACTCACAATCTCTTGGCTTTATTTTTTTTACTGTGCTGGTAGAGTGACTCTGTATCCAACAGCCATCCCCCATCGCGCTTTTATTCATTCCCTTCTTTTTCTAGCCTACATTTGAGATGGAGTAGCAAAAGTACATCTTATCAGCAGTAGGGTTTGTTTGTGAGTTCTTCTGTTGTTGGATGTAGGTACCCTTTCCGGAAAATAATAATCTGGTCAGATTTCTCAAATCATGGCACTAAGGCAAAACAGCTGCCAAAAGACATGCTCACTACCAGAGGAGTGATCGGAAAGAAGCAGTTCTGATTACCCATCAAAGGACAGTGAACCTTGATGAACTACTGGCTGGGTGAATTTGCAAGGTGCTTCCTTTGGAAACATTTAGTGCTCTGATGACAGATTGGGATTAAATGGTTTCTTTTTTCTCAATATGTTAAATAATTTTAAATAATCCACAATTGCAGACTTCACCACTTACTTACTGTACAAATGCTCCTGCTCCGGCTAATATGGTATAACGCCTACAATGCCCAAATTTGAGTGTATGATGGGCATTAGATCTATTTCACTGATACTTCACATAGATTGTTATGGACTTTTGAAAATATACATTTTACGTGGTGATTATATTTCAAAAGCAATATAGTTTGTTTTACTAAAAAAACTACTCAGTTGAAAAAATTGCAAAGCAATTGCAGCACTCTAACAATATTTTACTATATCTATTACTGATCTGGTCATTCTTTGCAAAAAGTCCAATGTTGAGATGTTTTAAGCTGAGTAAGTACCTAAACATGCCAAACGGGGGTTGAGTGTGTTGTACTTTGAGCAACCACACCTTGAAGTCCTTGACAAACTTGATGACAATACAATAGCTCTGCCTCATAGGATGTTCATTGATAGCCTTAAACATTAGGATACTTCTATGCTACCTGTGGGGTCCCTGGAAATCTTCATAACTAATATATATGACTAGATAGAAAGAACACCTTTTCCATATGTAGCCAAGGAACCTAAAAAGCCTTTCAAAGGCAAGATTTTCTGAAGTGTGCCTGGTTTATTATACAAAAAAATCTTACAACTACATTGCAGCACCTACATTAGAAATGCCTTCCTAAAATGCCTTCCTAAAATGCCCAACAAGCCTCATAAACAACAACATCAATATCCCCTCTCACTATTCCGCAAAAACAATACAGACCACACACATCAGCACATCAAATCAACACAAACTTTCATTACACTTATCGTTACACCCACTCCCACCCTCAGGACTACACAAAGAATACAAGTCCCGTCCTATCTTTACTCCTACTTTCTCACTCTTCACAAACACCTACCACAAGCACCCCAACCCAGGAACTTTCATTCACTTGCCTCTCCTCCATTGCACAATTTAGAACCTTACATCACGATCCACATGCTCCTCCACTACCCCTAACCCATACTCCATCCACACTAAACAGACGCAAACAAAATAAACAACATGTCACTCTGAACAACCTTGCATCCCCTTGTCTATTACATAATAAGACTACCCTACAAAAAACAGTACACTCTTCATGTCTCTCTCTGCCACCAAGTCCACCACCCACACACACAGACCCAACAAAATGCCTCCTTAACCTGCTGGAAGAGGAACACTATATTGAAAAGCAAGTTAATGGTGAGCCTCACACAGTTATCACAGCTAACAACACTTCTTCTTCAAGCTCATATTATACTACTTACCCTTCTCCTAAACAAAACAACACTACCACCAACACACCTTTTCTAAATTGCCAGCTCATAAATGCTCGATCACTCTCAAAAAACAAGCACCACATCTACGACCTGCTCACAGATACACAACCTGACTTACTATTCATAACTGAATCCTGGATGGGAGATGACATGGCCCCAGTTTTGCACAAAGCCCTTCATCCGGGCTATCAAACCATCACACAAAACCGTATAGGCAAGAGAAGGAGGTGGACTAGCTATTATATTCTTACATGCAATAAACCTCAGTAAAACAGACAACATGTCCAAACAAGGTTGTGAAGCCCTCCTCCCCAGATGCCACCCTACTCCAACTTCCTCCTGTAACTTTCTCCTTCTTTACAGACCTCCACCTAACAACTCCACATTCCCTGATGCTTTTCTAGATACATGCTCAAACCTTATTACACTATACTCCAACCTATGCATTCTTGGGGATCTAAACATTTGGTTTGACAAACCCAATATGCCCTATCCAAAAGCTATCACCACTGGCCTAGTTGCATTGAACCTATAACAGATTGTACACAATCCCACACACATCACTGGACACATTCTAGATGTCATTTTTGCTAAGCCTGAACTAGTTACCGTTCATAGAATCATGCCAATCACTTGGCCAGACCACCTTTTGATAACTTTCCGACATAAAACTCCACAAATCAACACACCCCACAAGTACTTACATACATGCACCTATCGACCATGGCGCAAACTCAGTTTTGATGACTTAGAAACACAACTAACAGACAACACAGATCTAGATACAATTAATTCTGCGCCAAAACTTTAGGAGTGGCTACAGGAAGCTTTTGATATCCTAATACCACTTAGAAAAACTAAATACGACAAAAGAAAACCAACACCTTGGAGAAACACATAACTTAAAAAGATAAAGCAACAAATCAGAAAGTTGCAGCGAACATTGCTCAAAACAAACAACCGTCAAGACAAACTGCAGCTACACAACCTTAACAGAATATACAAATCATCAATCAAAAAAGCTAAAAAAAAAAAGGTACTACTCAGACAGAATTCAAAATGCTAAATCTACAACCAAGGAATTTTATAAAATTCTCAATGAATTTCGAAAACCTACATGCATGGAAGGAAGTCATCCCACTACTCAAGGTTTCACAAACAAACTGGCAACTCACCAAACAACCGAGGCAGACACATTGGACTCCTATTTAAAACAGAAGAAAACAATCAGCACCAACCCCTTTCCTAAAATGCCCTCTAAGAATAAACCAACCCAGCCTCTACAGTCCTTCCAACAAATATCCTAAGGTGAATTTATGGATTTGGTCAAAGCAAGCAGGCCTCCTGGTTGCCCTTCTGACCCTTGTCCACCACAAATCTTCAAGAACATTCTTCTATCTACTTCTACTGCCACACCTGTAAGAAGAATCATCAACAACTCTTTAACTACAGGAACTTTTCCTGTGGACCTGAAAAAGCCATACATACGACCGTTATTAAAGAAAACAAACCTAGACCCGCAAAACCCCAACAACTACAGACCAATCACAAGTGGACCTTTCCTGGGCAAATTGATAGAAAGAGCAGTATTCGCCCAGATGTCACAATTCATTGAAGACAATTCTATACTTTCAGACTTCCAAACTGGATTCCGCCCAGGAAGAGGCACTGAATCGGCACTCATAGCAATCTGGGATGATCTTAAAAACACAGTCGACCGCAATGGAGTTGCTGCACTACTTCTCTTTGACCTCTCGGCTGTCTTTGATACGGTTGACCATGACACCCTAAATCAAAGACTCCACGAAGCCGGCATACAAGGGACTGCTCTCGACTGGATTACTTCCCATCTTCAAAAAAGATCTAATATCATCTACTCGCCCCCATTCTCGTCCAAACCCTACCTCATAAAAGCAGAGGTCCCCCAAGAATCAATCATCTCACCTTTGCCTTTCAACATCTACATGATATCATTACAAGAACTGATCAATGATTTCCATCTCACATGCTACAACTATGCAGATGACACGCAAATACTACTTAAATTAGAATGCCCCAAAAACATTGAAAACACAGAAATCTTCAGTTGCCTCAGAGCCGTTGATTAGTGGATGACCTGGAGCCATCTCAAACTAAATACCTCCAAAACAGAAATACTCATATGTGGTGACTGTAAAAGTTATGACCCTCTGTGCGTCTGGCCTGACGATCTCGGACCACCTCCTCAATTATCCAAGGAAGTTAAAAACATTGGAATCACCATGGATTCCAAATTAACTATGAATGCCCAAGTAGACAAATTAGCATGAACAAGCTTCATCACCTTGAAGACTCTATGACGCATCTTCTCCCACCTCGGATTTCCACACAAGGTGCAAGCTACTATCTCGCTTGTACTATCCAAACTGGATTATGCCAATGGCCTCTACCATGGATCATCTCTATCTGTTATGAAAAAGCTACAACGTATTCAGAGCTCCGCAGCATGTAGAAGCTCCATTTAAAGCCGCAAGCCCACATCTCCCCTGCCTTGAGAGCACTACACTGGTTACCTGTTGCCAGAATATGCACTTTCAAGCTGCTTTGTATCACCCACAAAGCTATACATGGAACAGGACCTATTTTTATCAGAAACAAAATAACCATCTACATCCAACAAAGAAACCTCCGCTCAAGATTGGCACCCCGCCTTAGAACACCACCATACAAGAAAAAGACTATAGGTGGTACATCCTTCTCCGTTCAAGCAGCCAAACTATGGAATTCATTACCCTCAACTATAAGAGCCACCGATAACTTTCTTGTCTTCAGAACACTACTCAAGAGTTGCCTCTTTCCTTCATAACCACCATATTCAAACAACTATGGACTGCATATGCCTAAGTTGATAAATATTTTTTCTGATTATGTGTATATTTCTAGTTATGTATAGTTCTTTAGAAAATATGTATCGCTACTATGTCATAACAATAAAATACACACACACTCTTTAAACCTGTTTGACTAAGTATATTTACCCATGGTTCTAATTATGTATTGTATGTACATATATGTGTGCATATGTGTGTGTATTCATGTGTATATGTATGTGTGTGTGTGTGTATGTATATATATATATATATATGTATGCATGTGTGTATGTTGTTCTGTGCTTGGCATGTTCGTGGGTCATTGCATGGCTCCTTGTTGGGTTGTTATACTAGATATCTATGAATCCCTGCTCTCATCTTATCACACTTATCTACCCATCATCATATGTCATGTCTCTATCATTCTATCCTCCATTCCCACTCTGACTCATCCCA
This sequence comes from Pleurodeles waltl, assembly GCF_031143425.1. NCBI lineage: Eukaryota > Metazoa > Chordata > Amphibia > Caudata > Salamandridae > Pleurodeles > Pleurodeles waltl. The sequence continues at coordinate 692,359,487 of NC_090444.1, forward strand.
AATCCATTCTACTACTTTCATATCCTAAATAACTCTGCCTAAGCTCTTCCCTCTGCTTCCACATCTAACTCACCAAACCTTACTCTACTACTATGACCTCCCAAACAACCCTACTAAATTCACTCTCATTTACCTCACCCTGCTACTATGATCTCCCTAACCCTTCCACAGACTCTTCCCTCCTCCACCCCCTTTACTCATCCCAAGCCTATGGGATGAGTAAATGAGGGATATACTCCCAATTAACACTGCTGGATTTCTTTCCTCCTCCACCCCTCCATTACTCCAGTCAATCTAACTAACAAACTCTCATATCCGCAGCTCAAATTAACTCATAATAATACTAAAACTGTACTCATATTTCCCGATACAAAACCATCACTAATTCTTGCTGGGTTCTGTAGTAGCTTGCTACTCGCCGAAAAGCGCTTTGACGCCTCGTCAGGGGTAGTAAGCGCTATATAAATCCTATTACAATTACAATATGCTTTGCATCACAAGAATTGAAAAAATGCCCAGCCCTATTAAGAATCCAGGGGCTTCCAATACTCTTGATCAGCGGTGGCTCCAAAGTAGTGGAACGGTTTAAAAATAAACTAGCAGTACCAGTTCCGGTCTATTTCATTCACTTTCACCGCTTCAGTAAGGCCACAAAACATCCTTTCCTTTTCCTTCATTTTTATTACAGACATATGGGCCATCGGATGTATATTTGCAGAGCTGCTGACTTCAGAACCTATTTTCCACTGCCGGCAAGAGGACATCAAAACGAGCAACCCTTTCCACCATGACCAGCTTGATCGTATTTTTAGTGTCATGGGATTCCCTGCAGGTAACTCGTTGTTAGAAAAGTACAGTTTCCAATGTAGTACTTGGTTTGTGCTAATGTTTGAAAAATATAATGTGCACACGTAGTGCTCTTTGTGATAAAACAGTTAAATCGAAGAAGCATATGTGTTTTGGTATAGCTTCTATTACCTCGCGAAACAATTAGAGATCCATTGAAAAACTACGGATCCCATTCCAGGATAGTCTACTGTTTACTTATTTAGATGTTTTGCATAGCTACAACGCCACCTGGTGAAGACCTCACGGGGCAGGGTCCGCTATAACACATAATCGGACAACTGGGCTAGTCAGCCAGGTTGACAAGTGATTCCCACTTGGTCATCCTCAAGGATTGGATGTGATCTGTTATGAAGAAGTGGCAGGTTGGGTCCACAGGGCTGTCCCTTGTGACTGAGGAGATGTTGAGGGAAATGTCGTTCCCTTCTTGAATACACTTTTTGTCATTTTCCTGTAGATCTCCATTGCTTGTTTAAATTATTTTAACCTGTAAGGCAAACGTCGTACTCCTGTTCTTTTTGGGATTGCCTTTCTGCATCGTATCAGTGCAAAACAGTTCGTATAATTAATGATTTCTTACTCAGTATTTTGAAAGTCACTAAAACTTACTGCAAGAATTATATGTCATGGTGGATGGTGATGCACATTGTGAATCTATTGCCAAATTATAAACTCATGGGTAGAGGATCCAACAAAACGAAGAGGGGCGATTCAGATGACACTGATGGGCAGAAGGACCCTATGTCCCAAAGGGCCCTGGCATATGTGACTAAGCATTATTGCATACTTTCAAGGTCGAGGCTAGCACCTCAGGCGTTAGTCTCAAGCCAGATACTGCCAGGGAGTAAACTAACTACCCAAAATGTAAGGCACATAGGGTTGGTAGAGAAGTGACTACTGTGGTGGCAATAGTCCTCACTCCTTTAAAAAAAAAATATTAAAAGTTTTGTTTTACTATTGCAAACAACGTCTGAACTTTCGACAAGAGTGGAGGACCGTGATACATCTGTCAGGGTACATGCCCGGTTGCACATTACAGATCTGTATCTAAAGTGAACTGCTGTTTTCTTTATACATAGAACAACTGCTTTATATAACATTTAAATTGTCTTAAAATGTAGCCTTCTTCATTATACTTAAGGTGGGTGTTTTTCACGTGGGTATTACAAGCATTTGGTTAGTTTATGCATGTTTCCAGAACATACAGGAATTGTTCTTCGTTCTTTTCAGTTTCATCCTAATTTCTTCTGTTACAGACCATTCACCTGCATTTCTTATCCAGCCTTCTATGCTGGGTGTTTCAGAGCCAATCATAGCGGGTCACAAGTTACAACCTACCAAATGCATATTAATAACGTAGGTCAGACTGCCACCTACTACGAATGATGATTGATTGTGTGAATTAAACTATTAGTACATAGGTCAGTTTGTGAAATCAGAATCGATTCGATAACAGTCAGTGTAAAATGTGTGACCATTTTTACTGAATTGATTCTTATTACGTTTGACCAATGATTTCGTTTCTGGGCCCCAAATGTTCACATTCGACGGGTATTCCTGTTTACACTGTTTGGTGGATTCCAGACCTAATACAAATTGAGTATTTACATGTACTTCACCTTTTTGTGCTATGCCTGGCAACAAGCAGGACCCGGCTCCAGGTGTTAGGCCAGTGTATCCGGAGTACACATTTCTCTGACTGGTGCCTCCCACTTCGCTTCTAGATAATGAATGATCAGAATTATGTGGTCTGCACTTAAGTTTGAAGATAGCACACCTTCTGATTGGGCCTAGTCTAACACAAGTGTTGCCGAGACCTGAATAAACGTTTATTATCAAAGCTGCTCCCTGTATTTTCTTCAGTCATGGAAAAGAGTTCTTCCGCACTAGATCAGAGATGGCATTTGACCAGGTCATTAGTGAAGCCCAGTAGGAGGATGAGCTCCTGGACTTGAGAAAGATCGCATGCGAAACAGCTAAGATAGTCTGGAGCCCAGATGACCTTCACCAGATCTGCAAAAAAGATACAGTATACACCATGTTGGGGTCAGGACATGTCATGACCTTTGAGGGAGTGTAGCCCTTTCACATCAGGCCATTGGGGTTTATCATATTGGCTAGAGCTGATTACTTTGAGTTCGGAATCACTTAAACCATCATTGTCCTATGACCCAAGATTCTGTTACCCACAGGCTTGAAGATGTCTTAACAGTCATAAGGATGTTGCAGCACTGCAGCAACCAGACTCCTTTTCCCTGCAGCGCCTTACTTGCCAAAACAGAGTTTTGCCCAGATATTGGCTGAAAGCTCTGTATTTTTTTCTAGATCTAGAATTGCCCCCCAAGTTGGGTAATAGGTCATTGGCATGGTCAGAGCTAATATGAGGCTTATCAGCTGATGTGATTCCCTTGTTCACAGATGATGTCCCCAATAGGTAATCCTAAGATTCCACACCTAGGAAACAGACTCCGCATTATGGTCACCCATTTTTTACCGCCCAGCTTTCTAATATCATCTGTCCTGTTTTTATTTGGACCAGGGAGGCTACTTTATGTAAGCCTCACCCATTTTCCAAGTTCTGGTATAAAATTCATTATCTACAATACAGTGGCAAAAGCTTCCAACTGAAAAGATTGCAAGGCTTTTCTTTATCCAAATAGGCAGTTAATTACATACCCTCCTCACTCCTGCTGAACCTACTTTTAAAAGATATTTTACTGCATGTATGCCTGTGTTCAGTGACATTCTCTAGGCTTCCTTCATCCACTAGGACCGCCATTTTTACTCCTCTCTTAGTTACAACTAGTGCCGCCATCTTGAGTGGCGGTCTAGTCTTTGAGTAGCTGCAGCTCTGGCCCATTATAAAGGGCTCCATGAGGAGGACGCGCGCAATGGGCGTGCCGCTGGTGCACCTAAGGCGCGCCCAAGGCAAGCCAGTCTGCACCTGTCCGCGCCCTGCCGAGACCAGGGGCCAGGAATGCCAAGCAGGTAACTCCCAAAAGGCTAGTTTATTCAGCCCCTCAACTTTCAGCCTTTAGAAACCATATTTCACATCCCTGTTAGCACATTTTAAATTTGGATACCCCCACTATATCCTGTAATATGTGTCAGTGGACTCCTCAGCTTCATTCCTTACCTCAGCTAAGGAATAACTTAGAACAGGTTGGCAAACTTCTGTTAGTCAACTATCGCTCCTTACCTGCTCATAAATTCCATATTCACTCACTATTAACTGACTTTGCCCCTGAGGCTATATTTTTAACTGAAACCTGGCTATCTGAGGAGTCTTCTCCTGATATAGCCATGGCTCTACTCCGGGACTATCTAATCCTTCGATTACATAGACCCCATTCCAAGGGAGTGCGAATTGCAATTATTTTTAAAAACACTATCAAATGCTTCACTCAAACTCTGGCTATTCCTGATTGTGAAAGTCTTTTCTTGTCTTTAGAAATTAATGCTATCTTTACTTTTTCTGGAATACTGATTTATCGCCCTCCGGGTCCTTACAGGAAGTTCCTTCAGGCTTTACCAGAAGTGATGGCAGATTTTGCTTGTAGGAATTCTAATATTACTATTTTGGCTGATTTTAATATTCATGTAGATGTTGAACACAATAATTTGGTGAAAACTTTGCTTATGGATCTGGAAGCCTTAGATTTGGCACAGCTGATTCTTGGCCCCACTCACATTAAGGGCCACACTATTGACCTGGTGTTCAATAACCTTTTAAATCTGTCAGCCCGCCCGCTTCCCTTGGTATGGTCTGATCATTTTTTTATTTTGCTCACACTTCCCACACTGCACCTTTACAACCTTTATCTAGCAACTCAACCCGGCGATACTGGTCAAAGTTAAATCGTAAAGACTGGACAGACACTCTAGAACTCTATTAATGAGCCTCGGTCAGCAGAGGTATTTAATGAATGGATACTGAACTCCCTTGACACCATATTACTGGCTAAGACTGTTCATAAAATCGTCCGCACTAAGAAACCTTCCTGGTTCTCCCCCAAGCTGCGGCAGTTAAAAAAGGAATGTAAGCAGCTTGAAAGGAAACGGAGGAAAACCTATGACGATGTCTCTAAATGCAAATATAGAAGAGCAATCAGATCTTATAATGTTAAAATTAAAGCTGTACAAAGAATGTTCTTTTCTTCTAGAATAGAACAATCTTCCAACTCCCCTAAAGAAATCTTCTTAATTTTTTAAGAACTGACTCAGGACCCCTCTCCAAGCATTTGAGGTCATGCTTCTATAGAGCATAGTAACAACTTAGCAGGCTTTTTTCAAGAGAACATTCTCGATATTCTATGAACTTTTCCCCCATAACCTTTCCCAAGAGGCCAAATTTATTTCCCAAGAAGCATTCCATCGTCCGAGAGCCACTCTTTCAGTCTTTCAGACCCTGCTGGAGGATCAAGTAATGAACCATTTATGTACTATAAAATCAGGCTCCCCCCTTGATCCTGCTCCACCGTCTATATTGGCTTTAGGCTCAGACGTCATAGTGCCTGTTCTAACCAAGGTTCTTAATAACTCTCTTACATCTGGTCAGCTAAACATGCTGTTATTAAACCCCTACTCAAGAAGCCTAGGCTTGATCCGACTTTATCGAGTAATTATAGACCAATTGCTCTCCTTCCGATAGAATCCAAAATCATTGAAAAACATGTAAATAAACAAGTTACAGGTTTTCTGGAGGATTATAATCTTCTGGACCATACCCAGATGGGCTTTAGACCTTTACACAGCACTGAAACTGCCCTTTTGGCTGTCACAGAAGATATCCGTTAACGCCTGGATTCAGGCGGATACACAGTAATCATTCTATTAGATCTGAGTGCCGCATTTGACACTGTAGATCACAAGATACTGCTACATAAAATATCTCAGATGGGATTTGTAGGCACCTCCATTGAGTGTCTGTCCTCCTTCTCGAAGGATAGGACCTTTCAAGTTTTGGATTGGTCTTTCTACTCCAATTTCTTGCCCCTTAGTTGTGGAGTGCCACAGGGCTCCTCCTTAAGCCCCACTCTTTTTAATTTCTATTTGTCCCTTTTCGCAAAAATTATTGAACGCTATGGACTATCCTTGGTATCCTATGCTGATGACACTCAGCTGGTGTTTTTCTTTTCTACCAAGGCTAACCTAGAACAAGACACTTTATCCTCCTGTCTTCTATATGTTGCCAATTGGATGGCAGATAGCAAACTCGGATCTTCATCAGCTTTTTTAATTAACTCTTTCCGTGCTAAGACATCCAGGTAGGGAGGTAGATCCTTTGCCTATAGAGCAGCCAATGTTTGGAACTCCCTCCCCTTAGAGTTTCGCCAAGACACTTCTGAATTTTCCTTTCGTAGGAAATTGAAAACTGCACTGTTCTCAGGATAGTTTTGATCCCATCATCTAGTAATCCCTCATCAGTGCTGGGAGGCCTTCTGATAGCCATGCGTCTTACAAATTCCATAAACTAAGCTAAACTAAACTCCTTCTTAGTGCTACCAATCACATTGAACAATCTCAGTATGTATTTTATGTATTTCTGTTCTAGCCCAGCTACTTTCCCCTTTTCTTTTAAAAGTATTTTTTATTGTGCCTGAGAATTCAGTGTAGAGATTAGCATGTCAACACTCAGCTCTTTCCTGAACCTGTATCCGAGAGGCAGACTCAGAGGATGCAGACCAAACTCTATGAAAGCTTTAGAAGTGGCATCAATGTTGGTACTTGATGGTGTCTGGTGGCGAGCCCATGGGAGTTAGTCATCGTCCACTGGGGCCCTATCCCCTGCTGAATCATCTAGGCTTTATCCTCCGGACCTGAGAAGCAGAGAAGCCAGTTGCCTGACCCCCAGGCCTTCAGCAGGACAATTACGCTCTTTTCAAAGCTCCCCGAAGCTTCGGAGCTGCTGGAGCTTTCTGTCGCCTGCATTGCTGTCTGTTGATGTACATCTCAGGGAAGAAGCACAGTTTTGTATCCATACTGTGACACTCCAACAACAAAGAATACCAGTGCAACTGCCACAACTAAATTAAATGCACTGCACCTCGCAACTTTGTCAAATGTGAGGTAAGCCATGGAAGAAGCCAGGAGAGCTTGCCGAGTATTCCTTTGAGTACGTTTGTGACCAAATCAGTCCAGACAAAAGCAGTTATGGTCACCACAGAGGTACAGTACAAACCAGTACAGGAAGCAAAGGCTGTAGATGAAAAAGGAACAAGTACCTGATGCAACTCCCCCAAAACTTCAGTGAGGGATCAACAATACCCCAGCTAACTTACTGCTCCTGGCAGTTCATCCTCCAATTCACCTAGCTGTGTCACTACTACTCATGCTTTGATGATTCATCCTACAACCAATGAATATCCTAATACAAACCAACCTTTCAGTTCTTAAAAACTTGAGAGATGAACAATAAAGTGGTAAAAGAACTCCAATGGTGAATACCTAACACCTGGGTCTCCAAAACACCGGGCACCTTAAGAGGCCATCAACAATCTCACACCATTTATAAAAACAAATTGCAAATGGTTAAAAAAAAAATGAATAACAGGTCCAAGGCTGCAGAGGGGAGGTCAAACCATTGAAAACCCAAAATATACCCTCTATTTACCTCAAAGGTTAGTCAACCCCAGCTCTACTCCCAACCAATATCAACAAATAAATTATTGCCCAAAGTGGCTGCCAAACTGCTAACAACTATTAAACAAAATCTTACAATGGATTTTGAGATCATAACAATTAAAAATAATGCTTGGAATATAATATTGGTGAACTAGCCAACCTAACACTAAACCCAATTGTTCAGACTTTTTCTTCATCAGCTTGCACTCCATGCTGATGTGTGCACCATTTGGGGGATATTACTACATCCTCTCCACCAGAAATATTTCTTAAATGCAATTATATGCAAGCACCACCAAGAATGGAACGCATGTCAAAAACCTTTTGCGCTCGGCCTTCAAATTGATCAGCACAGGCAAACTTCTGCCCAGAGGCTTCCACACGAGTCTTTGACAAATCTGGTCACCATGTATCGATGTGATGAGTCCTCCCAACCAACAACTAACTAAATATGACCAAATGGGCATATCCTCCACTAACCTGGAAACAAATCTCTTACAATTCGACCTGAAACACTGGTGGGACATGGCTTCTCTAAGGGCATTGACATTATAGGCCCTACACCACTGACAATGCAAGTGACACAAGAAAACCATTTTCATCAATCTGATGACAAGACCATTATCTGTGACTTTGTCTTAACTAAAAACTTTATATGCTTCAAAAGGCCCTGAAGGCTACCTCTGTCTATTGTATATGTTATATCTATTAAAAATTGTTCTAATCAGCAGAATTCTCTGTCAATCCATTTTAAGCATTTTGTTTGTACCTTCCTAGCAAGGACAAAAGAATAACAGTACAAAAATTGTTTTAAGAATTAAAAATATATTTGAATTCATCTTGTTCCAGAATCAAACTTTCTTTGACTAGGGAATTCCAATTTCTACCCATGAACCCGAATGTTATCCCACATCTTTCCCACTATTGACTTTGTCAGTGCCTGTTCTTAAGCCATGTTGAACAGCATCTCGGTTAGTAGGATTGCATTATTGCTGAAAGACTTAACAAGCATTTGCAATGCAATAGGTCTTGCATTTTCTTGACTTAGCAGTAAGTTAGCTTCTCATTGTAAATTGAGAACTGGACTTTTCTTGTCACATAAATTGGTCAACCCTGCCTCATAATTTCATCTTTTTCTGCCATGTAATTCCAGTGGCCCAGCATTTAACTAATGCACTTCCATTTACCTTCATCCTCTATCTTAAAACAGATACAACTATCATATAAAACTTTATCTAAAATAAACATTTGGCATTAGAGTGTAATGCTCAAAACACCATAACAAAAATATCATTTGGGATGGAATTGAGGGTGAAAGGAAAGAGGGAGTTGGGAGTAAAGATGGAGAGGACAAGTGGCGTAGTAATGGTGTCATGGGCCCTAGAGTAATAAAGGAAAATGATTGACCGGAATTTCGGTAGGAAAACAGAGCAGTGATTTATGTTGAGTGATGTCTGTAGGTCTCTGGGCCCCAGTGCCACTGCACCTGTTGCCCCATTGCTAACTAGGCTTCAGGAGAGAAAGCGGATGGGGCAGAAAAAGAGAAGCGAAAGGAATACAACAGACAAACAGGAGAGAAGGTGTTGCAAAGAAATAAAAGAAAGACAGAAAAGAAAGAACAAGAAAATGAGAACACAGCTAAGAGAAGAAATAGAACAAACGTGAGACAAAAGAAAAAGGGGAAGGAAGCTAGCGAACGAAAGATAAAGAGGAAAACATAATGAAAGAAGTGTGAAAAGAAAGAGAAAAATGAACATTAGAGAAAAAAAGAGAGATGATGAGAGAAACAAGCAGTGAAAGAAATAAGGCGTGAATGTACTGACACATTTCCCACAGACACAGAATTGGAAAACCACTTTGACATTTCAGGTCCTGACAAGTAACTTGTGGCTTCCACATACAGATGGGAAAAAGAGGAATTTATAGTCAACGTGAATTGACAGATAAAGGTAAGAAAAACACCAGAGAAATGAAGGAAGAAAGATCTACAAAAATAAAAAGTGAAAGGATGCATACCGAGTCATAGGAAAGAACAGATAAAAAAGACAAAGAAAGAATGAAGGGAAGAGAAAAAAATAGTGAAAGTATGAACACCTGATGAAGAAAAAAGAGGAATTAAACAAGGAACAAAATAACCATGTTTTGGCGAGTTTGAAAGAGGAGATGGGAACAGGAAGAGGGAAATAACAAAAGGAAGAGGAGTAGAAATAAACAGTTGAAAGAAAGAGCAAAACTGTTAATGTGTGGATTTTTAGAGCTAGAAAGAGAAAAGTGGGGGAGAAGGAAAATATTGAGAGTAAATAGAGTAAAGGAAAGAACGGAGTGAGATAGGTGAAACAGACCCTCCTAAATAAAGATGGCAACTAAGAATAGATTTAATTGGCTCCCCCACGTCCTCAAACAGAAGTCAGAGTGTGCAACAGCAGGGGGCATTGCAGAACATCACAAGCTGCATTAGCAGAGTTGTATGTGAACCCCAGTACAGCAATATTGGTGCGCTTCAGATCAGGATTGGGGTTATAGGCAGAGCTGTGTCCCGGCCCATTACTGGAATAACAGAAAGGCAGCAGGTGAGAAATGAGAAATGGAGCGCTGCGTAATTCCTGGTATTGAAATAATGGGGCACTGCAGGATAGGGTTGAGGTGCAATGACAAAGTTGTATGTGGGCTGCAGTACTGGAATAGTAAAAGGCACACAAGGTCATAAGTCAGTTATGTTAATGGAGCTATGTGTGGAACCTAGTACTGGTGTGCCAGTGTTGCCAAGTGTTAGATTAGAGGTGCCCTGGTGAAGCTGCGAGTGGGGCCCAGCATGGGAGTGGCTTTGCCTCTGAACCACAGAATCGAGGGACGTGTGTGTGAGCCTTAGTACTGAGAAGAAACGTGCACTGAATGTTAGAATTGATGGATTCTGGCAGAGCTGTGGTGGTTCCCATCAACAGTGTGTTGGATGTTAGACTTGAGATGCTCCTGCTGAGTTGTGTTTTGCTTTTTTGAGTCCTGTATTGGCTTGGCAGTGGGACTGAATATTATAATTGAGCTGCTGTAATGGAACTGTTTGTGAGCAGGGTCCTAGTATAGGAAAGGAAGTGACCTCGCTGGGGTAGAACTGAGGAGCACTGATGGAGCTGCGCCTGAGGACCCAGTACTGGAACAGCAGAATGTACTGACTTCAAGAACTGAGATGCTCTGGCAGACAGCGTGTGTGTGGCTCTTGCACAAACACGGCTGAGGGGCTTGGAGTGTGAGAACTGAGGTGCACTGATGGAGCTGCGTCTGCGGTCCCAGTACTGGAACAGCAGTAGGTACTGACTGCAAGAACTGAGGTGCTCTGGCTGACTGTGTGTTGGGTTCTGGCAAGGCTGAGGGGCTTGGAGTGTGTGAACTGAGATGCACTGATGGAGCAGTGCCCGCGGTCCCAGTACTGGAACAGCTGTGTATACTGACTGCTTGAACTGAAGAGCTCTGGCGGACGGTGTGTGTGGGGTTCTGGCACGGGCACTGCTAAGGGGCTATGGGGTGTGTGAACTGAGGTGCACTGATGGAGCTGTGCCTGAGGTCCCAGTACTGGCAGACAGTGTGTGTGGTTCTGTCACTGGAACGGCTGAAAGGCTTAGGAGTGTGTGACTTGAGATGCACCGATGGAGCTGCGCTTGAGGTCCCGGTCCTGGAACAGCAGTGTGTACTGACTGTAAAAAATGAGGTGCTCTGGAAGACAGCGTGTGTGGGGTTCTGGCATAGGCACAGCTGAAGGGCTTGGAGTGTGTGAACTGCGGTGCACTGATGGAGCGGTGCCCGAGGTGCCAGTACTGGAACAGCAGTGTGTAATGGCTGTAATAACTGAGGTGCTCTGGCAGACAGTGTGTGTGGAGGTTCTGGCACTGCTGAGGGGCTTGGAGTGTGTGAACTGAGGTGCACTGATGGAGCAGCACCCAAGGTCCAGGTACTGGAGCAGCAGAGTGTGCTGACTGCAAGAACTGAGGTGCTCTGTCAGACAGCATGTGTGGGGTTCTGGCACCGGCACAGCTTAGGGCTTGGAATGTGTGAACTGAGGTGCACAGATGGAGCTGCAAGTGGGATCCCAGTATGGAGCAGAAGTGGGCACTGACTCTAAGCATTGCTGAGCCCTGGTAGAGCTGGGTGTCTAGGCTATACGCAATTATAAGCTATCCTCTGCCCTGGGGACCACAGGCAGGCACACTTAGTAAAGAAAATCCAAGCCAAGGAAGGGCAGGAGTCAGGCAGCTGAGAGAGGGTGCAGAGTGTCCACAAAGACCATATATGACTAAGATGACAGCCTGATTCATAGCCTTGTTTACAGCTAAGCTCAGAGCGAGAATGCTCTGCAAATGAAGAGGGAAGCTTCCCTGGACAGGAGCAGGAAACAAAGGAGTAAAGTCCCCTACAGATCAGATAAACAGGACAAAGCATAATTATACAGTAGTTGGTTCCTGCTCCCACACAGAAGAAGAAGGTATAACTGACCACTAGCAAGCAAGGATTTTTAAATAACACTGAAACTGACAAATGAAATAGCTGGAAGCCCACAGAAGAAGTATACTTAAAAGTATACAAAAGGTCGTACTCTTACGTTTGATCTAAAACCATATACAAACTATCGTGCCTTACCCCAGGTAATACAGCTTTCTTAGTGCATGTAATAAAAGTGCTATTCCAGCTGAACATGACTGTCAGTCTTGGGTGATACTCAACTTTAAAATGTCTAAAACTTGCTTTGCGTTAAAGTGTAACTAAAATAACCTCAAAGAACAAGGAAAAAGTACACAATCGTTCAAAATGAAATAAAAGCATCAGGACACTTGTTAATGGTTTAGGGAACAATCATAAATGCTTGAGGTAAAAAAAGTAGTGGGAAGTGTAACACTATTCCATCCCTGAAATCGGCAAACAAGAGGAGTCATTAAAAAAAAAACAGATAGTTGGTCGTATGGGTGGAGTGAAGACTGCTCAAATTTCCAAGCACACCAGTTCATTCTGGTAAAAACATTAGAAGCTGATATTTGGTGACAAGAGAGATTCACAAAGCTTGCAAGTTCAATATGTATCTTATGCTATGCAGCAGACACTGCCATGCTTCCATGTGCTGGCTGTACCAGAAGGAATATTTAGTAACCTGCCTTTGAGTTATTCAGAGCAACAGATCGGACTGGAGTCAGTAAAATATGCATCATCTTATTTCTTTGTAATAGGTTATTCACATAATAATCAAGTACAAATTGGAACATTTAATAGTAAATACAGGTTCTGCACACGTGTGCAGCAATGTAAATTTTAACATACAACTCTCCCCATTCATATTAAGCGACTGGAACACAAAATATGGAAAATGCACTTTCATAGACTGGTAAAAAATATAGTTATGTATGCAATTTCATATAGTGCCAGCGTGGATGAAAAGCATGAGCACGTTTTACAATAAATAAAATACATAATTGTGAGAATGAAAGGTAATTGTAGAATAGTACAAATTATCCCAGCAAACTGCCTATCAGTACAAACAAGGTGGGATGGGAGTGAAGAAGCACCACAAAGCTACAGAATAGGAAGAAGCAAATCAAGCAACACGAGCAATTCGACATGAAAAAAATAAATAAAAAAGAAGCAACATGATGGGAAAAGAATAAAAGAAGAATAGTATCTCAATCACACACCAGCAGTGAAAGGACCCTAACCAAGATGAACTTGGTACATGCTCCAGAGGAAAAAAGAGGAAGTGAAGCAAAGACATGCTACCCAATTAGGAGGCAGAAAATAAGAGTAACAATGAAGCCAGTGAATGGTAAGCATTGTGCAAGCTCCTTGGTTTATATCTGCACAGTTGCAGGGAAACCTAATAAACCCTACTATAATGTGCACTAGGGGAAGGGAGGCCCGCAAAACAGCCATCACCAGGTCTGCATCAGGTCTGTTCTTCTGCACCCTCGATGACAAAGAAATTCTTATAAATGTCAAAAACCAGGGCGGCAGATGCTACAGGCTAATGCATTCAGAAAAAAAAAACAAGTAAAGACAGATTGTGGCTACCAGAAATACTATCAATTAATAATTTGTGTTTATGCACCATCAGTACTCCTAACAAGAAGGGCAAAAATGGTAGGCAGCTTTGCACACAAACCCTAATCCATCAACTGTTCATCTATCCATAGAACATAGCATATTGGAAACAACTTATATTTCAAAAAGATGACCTGACTACCTTAGGACTAGATTTAAGAGGGCCTAGACCCAGTCTAACAACACATTAACTTAATTTTTGTTAATGCTAGTGTGGTGTTAGATGGCCAAAAACACTGTGCCATATTTACAAAGCGGCACAATGCATGCATTGGGGGTGTTCCCACGTTTGGGGGTTGAAAAAATGGCACAAAGAAATCCAAGAGATTTCTTTGCATCATTTTTTTCTGCACTTTTAACGCCCGTTTAAAGCAGGCGTTAAAAGGAGGCTTCCATAGGTTACATTGGGCCTCTGGGTGCTTTGCAGGATTAGCATGAAAAATGTTGATGCTATTCCTGCAAAGCGCCAAACTAGCGTCACAGATTCTGACGCTAGTTCCCTAACTACTGCCATGGTGCACTGTATATTAAATACGGGCACACATGGTGGTGTTATGGGGGTGCTAAGTGGAGCAAGAAAAGTGGCGCTACAATAGGTGCTGCACAACTTTTCATAAATATGCCCCTTGGTATCTTCTGCCTACAGAAGTGGTTCTGAACCTGTGGTCCGGGGACCCCTGGGTGTCCCCGATGCTTACTCTGGGGTCCCGACTGCATAGAAAAGGAAATACTAAAAACAGATAATTTATATACAATATTTTTAAAGAAGCAAAATGTAAAATGTAAAATTGAACTTTTAAAGCGTTCTGTAAATGTGAAGGAACTTGAAATTTGGATGCTAAAAATGAAGTTAGCCTCCTCAGAAGGATTCTTGGGAGCAGTGCAAGTGCATAAAATAAAAAATAGTATGGACAATGAGTGACCTCAATTGAATTTAGAAAAGCTCCAAGCTTCCCATAAAAATGTAAATTTTAATTTCTTTGTATGTTTGTGAATTACATAAAATATTTAACCATGTGTGTAATTGATGAATTCTTGCTTCTGTATTTTTTGTGGATTGTTTTGTGTTCAAATCATCAAAGATGGTTCATGGCTTCCAGTAGTGACTCATTGGGGGTCCCCGGATTCAAATGCTTCAGTGGGGGTCCCAGGGTTCCGATAATTAATAAGTGGGGGTCAATGGATGTGAAGACATTAATAACCATTGGCCTACAGGAAACTTGAACATTGGAGGATTCCTCTTTCCTAGGATACAAAGTTCACTGTAATCCAGCTGTTCAGTCGTCTAAATGGGCAGGCCAGCAGGTGGCCTTGCAAACCTAGTCAAATCAACCTTCAATATAAAACTAAAAAGCCTTTCCCATAAATAAGCCACAACTTCCAGGTGTTAAATTCTTCATTATGAATGCCACATCACAGAATTTGGTACTACTGAACCGCTACACCAGTCCTAACCTGAAGATTTTTTGTTCAAATGTTGTTATGCTTGTCATTTATCTGTCGGACTCTTTGGAAACAAACATGAATTTCAAACACAATTACAAATGATTTTAAACAGCCTTTTAGAAGCCAGGTCCAGGAACACAAGTAACCAGAGCGCAAGATGCCTTTTGGCACATACCTCAATGCCTTCATTTTTCTCAAACAGTAGGTCCACTTGGCCTACGACTAATTGAGTCTTTTCATACTGTCAGCGTGAGAACAATTAAAAGCCATCTCTCTTCAGATAAACTTGCTGCCTTTACGCACATTGTGCCAAAACATAGGGCAGTTTTGGACTACAGGATTGGTTCCTTGCAGCTCATAATCCATATAAGTGATTTAAAAAATGATCATTTGGAAAGCGATCACTTCCCTCAGAAAACTGTCATAACACTCAATAAATAGTCTCTATTCTGTCCCAAAATTACAGGAAGCAGTGACACAGCCATGAAAGCAACCCCATTCGAATGGTCCACAATGGCGGACAATCAGCTTAGGAACTGGATGTCTGCCCTTTGGTGGGACCTTTCATGATATCTAGCTGCTACTTACCAAATTAATGACCCCTTCGACTACACAACATGCTCTGGAGCAATGGATCAACTAGGAAATGCCCTGCACCATGAAAGACAAAGTCATGTCTGTAACATAAGCAATACTTCAAAAACATGATTTTCAGTCACTCTAATGCAGGAAAAAAGGAATCTGTACAGATTGATTAGATCTATGATATTAAAATGAACCAAATACAAACAGCTTATGAGAGAATCAAAAACAACCGAACTAAACAATTGTTGGACACTTCTGCAGAAAGCATGCTGTTCAAACAATCCTGGTGACTTTTGGTGATAGGTCAACAGAGAGGCCTTCAGGACTCACTGTCTGATTTAGAACCATCTAAGCCCCACTGAATGGTAAAAATATATGACAAGTATATATACATCTAAAGATAAACCAACCAATGGCACTCATTATTCTGATTGCACTCAACCATTCACAAACCAGAGGATAGAGAAAACTTGGTAGAGTTGACTCATCAAAACAGTATCTCTGATCCATCCCTTATACTCTTATACAATAGCAAGCGTTTTATCAAAGATCATTGCCAGCAGCAGTAATGATGCTACACCAGGACCCAAGGACATCCCAGCATTGTTTTCAAAACAAATCCTACCTTTTGGCTGGAACCACTGACTAGTGTCTTTGAAAAATCTTACCTCACAATCGAAATACCAACATCATCACAGGGGTCCCTTAGTCAACCTATCCATAGAAAAGGTACATGAAATGACCCATCAAACTATAGGCTTGATAACGCGTCCCTCTATGACTAATTATTACACATTGGGACTCGTTTTAGGCCAATGAATCTTGATTGAAGACACCTTAGGACGAGATAGCTAATAAACATGTCGATCAATACGTCAATAATGTCATCAATATTTATTACAACAATGCATTTCACCTTAGTCAATGACATTTAATTAAACTCAAGACACCACCATGACCTTTCAGTCATGAATAACCACACCAGTTTAGTATGATTTTGTGATATTTATTCCCTTTTGATTACAATTCTACTAATAAGTTTATTAGTCTCAAAACCAAGAAACACATTAGCATGGTCACAATATGGCAACTCAGATAAGATTTCATCAAAGCAAGAATCACAAACATCAGAATATAGCAAGGCGTGAACATAGACTATCCTTAGCAGAGTATCATTAGCACGTTATTCAACAAAGCATAGATTCAGTCATTTGTCTATTTGCGTCAGTTTAGTGAACCCCTTAACTAACCTCGAATTAGCATTGGCATGTTGGGCTTCATGT
Organism: Pleurodeles waltl; assembly: GCF_031143425.1. Classification (NCBI taxonomy): domain Eukaryota; kingdom Metazoa; phylum Chordata; class Amphibia; order Caudata; family Salamandridae; genus Pleurodeles; species Pleurodeles waltl. Next base: position 692,376,346 of record NC_090444.1, read on the forward strand.
AAAACAATTTAGTAACACCAATTTGGAAAAACATCTAGCTATGGTCTCTATCAAAAGAAAAGCAGTTGGTACCTAGAAAGGAAAAGCAAACAGACAATCACAATTTCATTGTCACAGTTACCCTCCAAGTTTGGGTCAGCACTCAGGTTCGGTCTTCGTCTTCAGGACATCAGTTGATTCGCCATCAGTCAGGAAATCAGCTCTCAGGAAAAGGGGGCACTTCCCTCATAAGGAGGTAAAGTGTAAATGGGCTATCTAAGGACAAGGACGGTTCTAACTAAAATTATCAAGTCACTAGTCAAAGTGACAAAGTGTCTGGATCATAGCAATTCACATCAGCATCTCCCCTAATCTCTCTCCTGTCCCTCCTGTTCTGATTTACTTCCTGGTGTCATGGGTTTTTATCCCCTTTTAGTTGTACATTCCCCTAAAACCTAATTGGACAGGGGGTTGCACACCACTATCTTTAACCAATTAACTTTACATTAGGTCATTGAATTTGTCACCCCACATCAGTTCTCAGGCATTTTATTGGTCCATATGATTGACGTCTTTAGAGGTAGAATGTCCGGTATGATTTCATCCTTTTGTAATTCTTTGCGCATCTTCGGTCAGTAGCTCCATTGTCTGTACCGGTTTGGGCGACCTTGTGCTTAACATTAATCTACACTGTTGCATTCAGTTAGTACATTTCTACAAACAAGTCAAACTTCAAGAGAACGGATCTACTATAGTTACATTTAGCTTCTAGTTTGAAGAAAAAAACGAGTTCATGTCCATTAGCAAGTCAGCACACTGCACGTTTAGAAAAACACATTTAATATGAGAGTCAGGCAGCTAGGCCTCAACTCATGCTAACTATGGCCTAAAAAGATTTATTAGCAACATTTTAGAAACTTAACCATTAATAATTAGTGTAAAACCATTTAAATGCAATAATTCATCACCATTAGTCATTTTCATTAGTCCCCGTATACATTGGTGGGCTCATTTCAAGTGCACGTTTATCAAAACATATTAATACAGTTTCTATGCAGCATTTTAGTACATTAGTTCATAAACATTTCATGTTAATATTAATTTTATAAGCTACGCTCCCTCAGGCTCATAGCACTGCTGGAAACTGAAGCCAAATACTTATCCTCCCTGGTTGTAGATGATCTACGCAAATGGGCAGCAACGCACAGTCTTATTCTCTGGTTCCAGACCAGGTTCAGGGAAAAAGTGACACACCTTATCGTAGCACTCGCATTGCTCATCCACAAATCACTTACTACCAATAGATTGATCTATGTGTGTTTCATTGATTTCAGTGAGGCCCTTGATAGCATCAATGGGCTATAATGAGCAAATGGGGTCTACCAGACCAAATGTTCAATGCAATAATTGCACTTTATTCAAATATTTGGATACAAGTGAAATTGGGTGCAGATGGCACATTGACGGAAAAATATTAAATGAAAAAGCGTGAAGCATGGATGTGTCTTGGCATCAATACTATTCAGTCTCTTTGTTGCCAAAATAGGCCCATTGGTTGCAAACCATAGATCTTCCTCACCTAAATTAAATTGTCTCTCCCGCAAAGTACTGCAATTCATCACAAGCACAGTTTTTTTTAGATTATACTGCAGTAGGGCATCAACACTTGACCCCAACCACAAATGTTGCCTGTGAAATAGTCTTGAAAATAATCAACAAAAGGCTAAAGTAATTACATTCTCAAAAGGGAAACATATCAGTTTCTCAACATAGAAACTAGTTGTCAATTCCATTTTGAGTACAGCATCATAATACTGAGGAGTCTAATTTTTATCATGAGGTCATTACAAGGAACACAAGCAAGATATAGATCTAAGGCAGCAGAAATCAGATTTGCACTGATAAAAGCAACACCACAAATATATGGTCCATAATTAAAATCTCTGTTAGGAGTACTAAATACAAAGTACCTCCCTTCATTAACTTATGGTTTGGCGGCATTGCTGGGAAAGTTTAGTAAATGGTTAAACTGGGTCCGATCCAAATTATTCAAATCAGTATTCAGGCTGCCTAACTCCACAAGAGAAACTCAAATTTCATTGGAATTTGGCCTGAATGATCAGTTACTGAATCAAAAAGCAGTCTTACTCAAATTTTGGTGCAAGCCTATGGAATCAGAGAAAGGTTCGCTTAAGTACCACTATAGCCAGGAATCTGCTCAGGTCAACCTTATACCATGGTCCAGTGGTTCCCAACCTTTTGATTTCTGTGGACCCCCACTTTAACATTAATGGAACCCAGGGATCCGCACTGAATCATCATGGGAATCCAGGGACCCCCGCCTGAGTCATTACTGGAAGCTTGGGACCTAATTTGTCAATATTTGTTAATATTTTTTATTTTCTAGGCTCTCGCGGACCCCCAGGGGTCCCCGGACCACAGGTTGGGAACCACTGCCATGGTCAGCTACAGTCAATTCTACAATAAATGAGCTTCGTATAACTCCACTACAAGACCTTAATCTATCTCACCAAGCATTCAAACAATGTCTTAAGAAACAAAATTGCTCTAAAATTCATAGAAGCTGATCTGCAAACCATCCTAATGAAACAGCACAATCTTTTTATAGTAGATTCCAAAACAGTAAATTATCAGGTTCTTTCATGGGAAACAAAACTTCAGTTTCTAAGCGTAAGGCTTGGGCTCTTTGACCCTGGTGAAATAGCCCGTCATTGGAAATACAAGAGATGAAACTCAACCTGCAGATTCTGCTTGCATCACTAGCCCACGTCCTTTGCGGTTGTCCAGCCTTTGCTAAAAAAAAAAAGAGAAGCCTTCTTTGACCGATATTCCATGAACTGAAGTTAAAGAATTGTTCTTATGCTGTCAAGTAATGTTTTCAGATTAATTAAATATGGGTCTGCATACACGGATATACCAACACCCTCAGATTACTGTGTGCAAATGACTGAGGGCCAGATGTACCAAAAGATTTTACCCATTCTGTGTCTATGAAAAAGTGATTTAGTACATATGGCCCTAAGAGAGATGCTGGTTGCCGTCTTCTTTTGGCTGGTTTAATTTGATTATTTTCTTTCCATGTGATTACATTTAAACACTTATGATGCTGATAAGAGAAAAAAATAAGACAGTTCACCAACAGGCTATACACTATTTGTCTTGAGATGGCATTCTCCCAATAACGCCTTTTGATCATGCAAATTTGTTTACACAAGGCTAGTTGCTGTTTTTGTTCAGGCGCATTTCGTGGATTGGGCCTTGTGTTGGAAGGGTAGGTCTGTTTTAGGGCCGACCTGGTACCCCTCCAATTAATACAGCACACACTTGGTCTGCACGCCAGAACTGAACAAGTGGTTCGTCTCCAGTTATTTATCACCTCGGCCACGCCCAGCCAAGGTGTTGAGCACATCGCTGCTTGAATTAGGGTAAATGTTCGCTGTTCTTATTTTGAGATTATCGACGGACTACTCAAAGCTCAGTTTTAATTCCGCATACGTTCAGAATCATAAACAATTAATGACGTGCAAATAGCTAACATCCATGCTTTTAATAAATATGTAGGAAATAGGCCAACAATAATTGTTTTGAAATTGTTATGATTTTAATTAATTAATTATACAATAAACATTTCAGTCAGCATGTAGGAGGAAGAAGAGATGCATACACAGCCACATCTTGTGACAAGCTGGGACCTGAACGAGCTGAGTGAATGTCCATCTTCTGCAAGCATTACTGGATGTCTCTTATCATCGTAGATTCAGAGTGACTCTTTCTGTTCTATGATTCTTTGGCACCATGGAGCAGGACTGCACTTTAGACAAATGCACTGTAATTTGAATGAGTCTCTCCAGATGTTCAGATCTCTGCATCTTACTGATTGGCTGTCTTGACATCTTTCATTGTAGCTGTTCTATGCACCATTATGGAGGAAGAATGGGATCATGACTTCTTTTGCTACATTCCCTTTGGTGCCTTTGTTAGGGTCTAAAATGAGATAGAAGTCTGCTGTTACTGTGACCAGAAGAGAAGGAACCTAACTGCTTTGATTGTTGAGAACCCGCATAGGCCTATTTGCTGTCAGCGCTGCCATGAGGAGTCTACCCGAGATTGAAGACCTGCTCACTATCGGTTGCTGCTGGCAATCCCTCTTCATGGAGCATGCATCTCCCCTATCCCTTAATGTCTTTTCTGCAAAAGAAGTATTTACCCTTTGTTGTTCACAGTCTGTGATTCGTAACGAAGAACCATTGTACAATAGGCACATCTACTGCCTTTTTGCAGCCTGCCAAATGTGTGCTGCCTCCATCACGGTCTGATTTCTCTTGTCCTCATTGCCATGTGACTTCTGTGGGCTCTCCCATTTTTCTACTGCCAACACCCTGATCTGCAGCCCAACTGTGAAGACTGCATTGCTCTGTAAGGTCCACAGAGATTGTAGCACTCATTTACCTACTTGTGTGTCTGTGTTCCCTCTTTTTTTGTTGCTTTGGAGGAATTGCACCTTGTGCCATGTTACTGTCATCCACAACGTCTAAAAAAATACCTAATTGAGAAATACTGGTATACCATCCTGAGCCGCATGTGCCAGCTAGATATATAGCATTTAACCACAGCAGTACTTTGAACACACCTTGCCTTGGTAGAGTGCACACTTTTGGAATTGAGTAGTATCACATGTTTTACTGACATTTCTAAGGTGTGAATGTTTATTTCCAGAACTTTGCTGAATATTTTGAGGCATTGCATGCTGTTGAATAATGTTGAATTTAGGGGTGTCCCTCAAGTTGTAGGTTATCCCACTCTTCTGTTGTAAGCATAGCTCTAGGGGTGTATACCATTGTGCCAGTCTCAGGAATGTGTGAGTTACTAAACTACAGGGGGTTGTCTATAACACCTGGTAGAAGGTATCTTTTCAGTGACAAATTCAAACCTGTCAACCTCTTGACTTAAAATTGTAGGCCATGAGAGGCCTTCAAAAGAATAATCCCATTAAGGATGAATTTAAAAATTGGCCACGGGTATAGCATGTTGGATTATTTCCAGTACAAAAATCACTAAATGATGATGCTGCAATCACTAGATAATAATATCAGTGATGTCACCAATGAAGTCATTTGAGATGTCATCAAAGATTCTATGTAATATGTTATGAGTGATGTAATATATGAGAAGGAGTCACAAGGAAAGTGTGTTATGAGGGTACAGTGTGACTGGGTCCAGGAGTAGGATCTAAGAAGTCAACAAAGAGCAGAGGGTCATGAGTGGACAGAAGCTCAATGGAAGACGAGTACATTGTAGAAGGCTGATTCTTGGGAGGGGTGGGGAAGGAGAAAGGTAGAAATAATAGCGAAAATGGGAGAACCCAAGCGAAGAAAATAGAATATTACACATATTATATATATATGTGTATGTATATATTCACTTAAAAAAACAAAGGTTACAGGAAGGTTATAGTTAGATTCTGAATTTACTCGCACAAAACCATAACATTTCAGCAATCATAGAGTTATTTCAAGTAACTATAACTTGCGCTCTAAGTTAACTATAACTCGAGCTCCTGCCATGCATTAGTATGAGATCTGACAGCTTTGCAGACCATCCGTGTCCCTAGAACTGCATAATCTTTTTTTAATGATTAAAAAACAACTGAACAGATTTACACCAAATTACAAAAAGCACACTTTCTGGAATCTAGCTTTCTGCCAAATTTGGTAATTCCATTTAGCAGTACAGGCTGTATTTGTGTCTAACATCCCAATAGGAAATTGCAGGTGTAAAATCTTTTTTGGGACCCTCCCCTCCTTTTCTCGGCCCTCGCTTGATGAATCACCCCAAAAATTTCCAAACAGCAGCTGAAGTGAGTGGCAAACTAGTTTTGAAATTTTTGTGAAGATTTATCAGACGTCACCAAAGTGATTAGCAAAACAAAAAATGTTTTTCCTATGGAAACTAGATCCTAACTATAACCACCTAATGGCGACCGCCAGTAGGTAGTTACCCAGTGACAGTCCCCACTGGTAATTATAGTTAGAACAGCGTTTTCATATAAAATGCATTTTTTGTGTTGCTAATAACTATGGCACCGTTTGACATATCTCCATAAAACTTTCCAAAAAAGTGTATTTTAGTGTATGGAAAGTTTTGGAGTAATCTGTCAACTGAGGGCCAAGAAAAAAGTAGGGTCCTAAAACGAAAAATCCCCATGCATTTTCCATAGACTTCTTTAAGAAGTGCTACAGTAAAAACTACTGTACAGAATTACTCCATATTTGACAGGAAGCTCAATCTTGGTCGGCAGGTTGTGCTTTTTGTAATTTGGTATAAGTCAATTCCGTAGCTTTTTGTAATAAAGGTACAAAAATATTTGTATATGTGGACTTTTGGGTCTGAGATACTCCCTCAAGAGTCTTTCAGGAGTGCCAGTTTAGAAAAGGAGCACTCTGATTGGCCCAGGCAGCTTTTTTTCACTTGGGCCAATGTCGCTGACTGGCTGCCAGCTACTTAAGGAAAATTTTGCTGACAGGCATTACAGAACTTCAGGACATAGTCCCCTGTCATGAAGTTTAAAAAAAAATATATATATATATATATATAAGGAGGCCCTATTGGAGCGGTGGGGACCCAGAAGGATATATGATATGTCGGGAGTGGGCGTCAGTAGCACCCGCCCTTACCAGTCCATTCAGGGCCCCAGGGCCCCCATACTGTGGGACTGTATATTTAAGGGGAGTAGGGGTGTGCCACCCCCTTCCTGATCTGTTTTTAGTCCTGGGGGTCCCTTCCCCTGGGGCCACAAAGCATTCCTTAAGGGAAGGGTGGCACATAGCCCCCCCCTCCCTGAACTGTATTTGGTCCCGGAACACCATTCTCTGGGACCCAATTTAAATAAATAGGGTAGGGGCACACAACCCTCCCCCCCAGCCTTAAAAAGACCCTGGGGACCCCGGTCCCCAGGGCCATTAATTAAAAGAGACAGTGGCTGCTTGCCCTCCACTCCCTGAGCCTCATTTGTTGTGCCCCAGGGAGTTTATCCCTGGGACACAGTAGTTTCATGGGTAGGAAAACTTGTGTTTGCTCCCATCTGGAGGGAGCATTTTCAAATCTCTCACCAAAAGGGAGCAAACACAAAGTCCCAGTAGGTGAGAGCTTTAAAATGCTCCCACTGGCTGGGAGCATATTTATGATCTGTTTCTCTGCCCACACTGATAGGGGCAGGGAACCAGATCAACAGATTGCTCAGGTCTGGAGAGAGCAACTTAAATGGCTTCTCCCACCACGAGCGGGAGCTATGCTGGCTCCTGCAGTATGCAGGTAGTCATCTGGGGCCGTGGGGCCCTAGCTCCCTCTCACAGTCCCATATATGTCCCTGGTGAGTGCTCTGGGTGGGCACCGGGGCACCTACCTATATTAAATGCTGGTCTGGGGGAAGGGTTCCACAGGGCTATATTAGGCTTGGGGAGGAGGGTTGTGCTTCTCCCCTCCCCTTTAATAAAGGTGGCCCGGAAGATGGGGCTCCCCATGGTCAAATGAGGCTGGAGATCTGGCCTTGGGACCCCTCCCCTTTAAAGAGAAATATGGCCCTGGCTGATGCAGTCCCCATGGCCTAATAAGACTCGACGAAGGGAGCCTTGCGCCTCATTTTCCTTTAAAATAAATATGGTTCTGGGGGTGGGGTCCCCATGGCCTAATAAGGCTGAGGGAGGGAGGCCGTGTGCCCCCTCCCCTTTATCAATTACTTGGCCCCGGGGGATGTGGTCACTGGGACCTAATACCACTCGGGAAGGGGGGCTCATGCCTCCCTCCCCTTTTTAATTGGCTTTGGCCCCAGGGATTGGGGTCCTCATGGCCTGTTAAGGCGCGGGGAAGGGGCTGAGCAGCCCAACTCCCTTTTTAAACACAAACCAAGAAAGCTCGGTGAGGGGGGACGCTTGGCCCCCCCATTTTTTATCATATTTTGCCCTGTGGGATTTAGGGCCTGATTTAGAGTTTGGTAGATGGGTTACTCCATCAAAAATGTGATGGATATCCCGCCCACTGTATTACGATTCCCTCAAGATATAATGGGATTGTAATATGGCGGGTGGGATATTTGTCACGTTTCTGATGGAGTAACATCATCCGTCAAACTGCTCTCCGGGGCCTATTAATGGTTGCAGGGAGTGGGGGGGGGGTGCTTGCCTTCCTTTTCTGTTTAATTGTATTTGGTCCCAGGGGATGGTGTTCCAGGGGGCCAATTAAGGGTCAGGGAGGGACTGCATGCTTCCCTCCCCTTGATATAAATGTTTTGGCCCCCAGGGAGGGGGTCCCTGGGGTCTAAAGTCTAACCCTACGCTGCGACCTGGAGGCCGGCCAAAACCTGTGATGAGCCACTTGCTGCACACGGCCAAAGGCTGTGTGCGGCATGGGGTAGGTACCCTTTGGGCAGTTGGAAGCAGGGCCTCGCTGCAACTCAGGTCCTGTGGCCATCCCCACACTGCATGTGATGAAAGGCTGTGTGCGATGACTGGTTGGCTGCCTCTGGGTTGCTGCCTGTCGGGATTTGGATGTAGGACCTGACTGCAAGCCAGGCCCGCTGCCATCCCCACACCACACAAAGGCTGGGTGCAACGTGAGGTTGCTGCCTGCGAGGTAATAGGCTGCCTCCGAGTGTGTTCGCCCTGCATGACCTTCAAGAGATATTTCGTAGTAGGATGAGTCATCACAATCAGCATGTTCTCACCATGTGCGGAAATTCATTATTCACTCTCCATGGAAGGCATGCAGATAAACAATTGTGACAGAAACCAAAACTTTCTGTAACATTCTAATAAGCATAAACTATTGGAGATTGGCTCCTTAAATGAGAGAAAGAAAAAGCACAGCAAACACAGAACATTTAGGCAAACTGACTCCTACATTAACTATGGTCCACTTTAACGAGACAATCACACTATATGTATATGTGTATATATAGTGCAGATTATTGTAAGTTATGTAAAGCCAGAAGCAGTGACAGAGAATCACCAGTTCTGCCCTCTGATAAATCTGAGAATAATCACATTACATTCATAAGATCACCTGTGGCTGATTTTCAAATGCCAGATGTTGACTTCTGCTGCTTATGTCTAGATTCCTGTAGATCGCTTAACTAATCGGACAGGTGACTGTGCATCTCCTCAAGATCCACATCTTTTCTCTTTTGTTGTCTCCCATTCCCCTTTGTCACTGATTCTCCTCCCTTACACTTTGATCCATTCCTTCCAATCATCAACCTACCCCCTTAAGAAAGGAAACAAATATATTGTGAAGATAGCAATGATTAATATGGGTGTCAAAGTAGTCCCTAATAGTCCACTGCCAGTGCCAGTAAGCCATCTACGAACTGCAGAGAATCCCTCACCTATTGCTTCCTAAGAACCTGATGCCTCCAGCTCCTTCAAATCTTTGGAAACATCAGAAAAATTAGTAATCCACTTGCTAATTTAACTACTGTTGTTAGGCACATAGGTGCAACATTGCTGAACTCTTAACATTTGGCAAACTCCACCCTCTTGTGCCAGTATGGTATCTAAAGCATGTCTGTTCTATAGAGCTATTCCTACAATTGCCAAACCTCAGTGTTGATAGCAATTAAAGCACCAGCTATGTTGGTTGCAAGACAGGCAACCAATGCAGAAAGCTTTCTAATCTTTGGGTTATTCAGAACTACTCTTTCAGAAGGAATCACAGTACCAACAATGTCCCCAGCTATTTGTGAAGCACTACGTTTAGCTCTCCCATAAAGCACTACTTACTTATCATCATTCTTATCTACATGATTCAACTTGGGGAACACTAAAGCTAAATCACAACTGCCTACCCAGTTTGATAGAAAATGAAAGAAGCATTCTTTCTGCACAGATAAACTCCAGGAGTAACAGGATCCTTACGACTGAACACTTGATCTCCCAGAACTTCAAATATCTGTACACATTCACTCCAACCCATCATCTGAGGGTCCCCAGTCTTTTCTGTTTTCTTCTAAAACAAAGCTTTTCTTGCTGGTACCAATCTAAATTCAACTTTGGATGTATCTCACCAAGATTTAGTTTTTCTTCTTCATTTTCGCTCTGACCCATAGTTACTCTGCTTGTCTTTACTTCAGTTCCATCGGTTCTATCTTTGAATTCATCAATAAAATCTTACTCCGGTATAGTCAATTTATATGTTAACCTTTCTTAATATAAACAGGGACCATTAATCTCTGAGACCTAATGAAGTGTTTTACTTTGTCCATATATATAGCATTATAATCAAGATTCAATTATTTATACAAAGGCCCCTTTTCAAAGACCAAATCACAATTTGAAAAATAATATTCAAAATTACCCTGATGACACAGAAGGCTAAGAATTGCACTACAAAACAAGGAATAAGTGAGAGGTAAGTGATGGTATTTCACTCCCTCATCAGTGCATGATGGTATATAGGTGCAGATATAACAGTTGTGCACATGCATTACACAAGAATATTCATGCACCTGGTTAAGGAAGACATTATTCGAATAATTCCCTTCAAAACCATCTCTATGTAAAATCTTCAAATTAGATCTACACTGTTACTCTAGGTGAGTAAGATTAGACTTAACTATAATGGTAGCTTGATCAACAGAAGAATTTAGACCCACTAACAGACCAGTCATCAGGATGACCAAAACAATAGCCATTTGTTTGGTGAATTAAACACTATGATTTCTTGGGAGTCAGACTTAAATGGACACAAAATCAAAGAACCAAATTCTATTTGTTGTATTTTACTTGTGCAAATCAGCAAAACATTGATTATTTCAGAGATTATTTCCAGATTATCTTCAGATGATATATCTACCCTATATCATCTCCTACTAAAATGATAACCCTGCTCTTCTACTGCAGCCTTAAGATGTTTTATAAGCTTCAGCAGAGTTCAGTTCGTTTGGGCAGTTCACGTGGATAGAGTCAGTCAAAATCAAATTCACTCAATCTCCATTGTGGCAGCCCTAATCATTGGGTGTTTTCAATCAGTTTTCACTGATCCTTAGTCTCACTTTTTCTCGAATCATGCTCACTTTTTGCAAAGTATGTCCATTCAGCAGCTGAGTACCTTTGAGTGGGCACCCATGTTCTCTTTGAATTCTGGACCACAGGCTGCTCACCAATCCTGTCACTCTGCTCACTTGTCTCTGTCTCTTTGTTGACTGTCTTTAGGATGCTTTCCTTAGACATAACCACTCTCAGTCTCTCTCACTCTTCTTTGTCTTCTTAGAACCCCCCCGCCCACTCTGATTGCACTGTTGGGTCTTCTTCAGACTCACAGTTATTGTACACAGTTTCTTCAGCCTGGTTCACTGTGGCTGCTTTTGGCTTATTCATCACAGGCTCAGCACTGGTCTCTGGTTTAATCTGAGAAATGTGGACACACTCTTCTCTCTGCAAATCAGTGGTCACCACTTCTTCATTAGCTTGTGTCACTCTTCGGGTATGGGAAGCATGTATCCAGTTTAGAAGGCCACTACACTTCACAGCAGTATTCCTCACAAGGAAGCCATGAAAGTGCAAAAAACTGCATACATTTGTTCTTGCTGACACCACCAGTAGGTGGTCAATATGTTGGACCAAAACTGGATGGCACGGCAACTGCAAGGTCTCCAGATTTTTCTTCAGCATCAAATTGAAAATCAAGGTTATAGCCCTGTGCAACTTGGCTTCATGCCAGAACTTTGTTTTGAAATCGGAATGCAAAGAGGAGCCGGCTGTCCTCATGCGAAGGAATGGAAAATTATGCTTGACACAAATCAATCACCATAAACCATTGAGCTTTGCAGGGTATTTGGTATCACGGCAGGATTCGGTACCACTGAACAACAATATTATTTACCTTTTGCAGGTGCTGAACTATTCTCAACTTCTTAGTTGTTTTCTTCAACTCCATTATAGGTGAACTGCAGGGACTCTACAATATCTCCTTTAAGATACCCTGCTCGAGTATGCACTCAATAATGGGCCTAATTGCAGTCACCGCCTCTGGTGAAAGGTTGTGCTGGGGCATTAGAGGATACTTTTGCTTGATTATTATTATTACATAATTGATCAGACCAACATCTTTGCCAGAAAATCCCGCAGTTCCTCTTCACAGAGTTCTTTAAGCGAGGGGGTAAGTCTTCCTTTGTCAACATTAGGAATAATGCAGTTGCTGACTTCTTCATGCTCAGTTTGAAGTCTGCATCCTCATTGTGTGTCTGTAACTCCACGCCAACTGGTTACAATGGATCACACAATTTCACTTGCAGATTAAATCCCTCCCCAATATATTGCAATATGTGAGTCTAATCACATATTGCAAAGTGATGGTCCTTTGCTAGGGGGCCTATCTTTACCGGGACTTTATCTGAAACCGGATTTGCAGTCTGCTTATTTAGATGCCTACAGCTTGGGGTAGTTTTCTTGAGAGGGGTAGGTTTAAGACCTCTACAGTTCTTACAGTAGAGCAACAGTAGTTGTACATTAGTACAGCTCCTGTGTCAATCAAAATCAACACGAGTGGCCATTCACCTCTCCATTCATATATCAGCTCCTCGGATCTACCAGTAAGCCAAGCATGCGATCTTCGTCCCCTCTCAGGCACTGGCATTCTGCTTGATCAGAACCTGGATCTCAAAAACTGTTGAAGACCAGGAACTATTGCAAGCCGTCAGAGCTCTTCAAAGTGGGTTGCTGAACTTTGGGGTTCAGGCTTACATTAAAAACTCTGACCATTCATATTCTACTGCATCAATTGTACTTGGGGCATATTAATATTTGAGATCTTTGTATCTGCATATTTTGCATTAGCATCACATTTATGTTTGAGTTCTGACCATTATTGTACAGTCCACTAGGATTCAACTTACATTCCTGCTTACAGTGCCCCAAATTGTTACAATAAGGGCTTGGAGCAGTCATTTTTTTATCATGGCAATGTTCAACCCTGAAATTGGGTCTACTGGGACACAGTTTCCTTCTGCAGTCATACAGCAATCCAGCACCTGCACAGAAAACCTAATTTGCACTCTTCTCCAGTGTGTTGGGCGAGTGCAAGTTGCCCTGACCTACCACAATCACAACAAAGAACCATTTAAAAACTTTTCTGACTATTCTGAGATGAGGATCTCTATTTTCCTCTATGGGTCTGAAAGGTACATTAGCCCTCATCATGACATTGACAGTAAGTGATAAAGTGGCGGTAATACCGCCAAATTATCACCATGGCAGTGAGAACTCCCAGAGACAGCAGTGTACCACACCATTCACCAGGGCGTTAACACCATGCACGCCGGCGGTCACCAGCAAAAGCCAGGCGGAACACAAAGTACCGCCCACCATATTATGACACAGGAACTGCCGGGATTTCCAGGGCTGTGCCAACACCATCAAAAGCCTGGCGGAAACAGAACACAGAAAACAAAAGACTCACCAACAAGTACACAGAGGACTCCACCGCCGCTATGGAACCGGAACTTCAAATCTTCCTGATGCTCTTCTACGCCATGCTCCACCTGGAACACCAACGCCGATGAAGACAATGACGGTGAGTACAGCCACCTAGCAAACAAGGGAGGGAGGAAAACAAGAGTGACACACACACACACACAACACACACCATTCTCACAAACACCTTACACATAACCAGCAGCAGACGTAAACCAATGGCACACCACACACTGCACAATAAAACAAGGACCAGATTTCGGAAGTACTGAAAATGTACTAGTAAGGGAAAAGCCACCACATGAATCTGATATGTACAATTGTCCAGAAAGGGCCAATGCCCAGTCCAAAGTACAAAAGGCCCACATGGCCACAGGGCACAGTCCAAGGCCCAACTTGTCTCCTGACAGCAACTGCACAGAACTCTGCAGAGGCATCAGTTTGCAAGTGGGCAGGCACCTCAGTGGGATAGGGGTGGGGGACACCTCAGCCGAATTCGGGAACTTTACCACTGGTTCTGGAGGGGGCTCCATGTCCATTTCTCTGTGCTGGGGAGTGCAAGGCCACAGTCTCTCAGGTGGGTGACTTACCCACTGGTTCTGGAGGGGGCTTCATGCCCATTTCTCTGTGCTGGGGAGTGCAAGGCCACAGTCTGTCAGGTGGGTGACTTGCTCACTGGTTCTGGGGGGAGGGGAGCTCCATGGCCATTTCTCTGTACTGGGGAGTGCAAGGCCACAGTCTCTCAGGTGGGTGACCTGCCCACTGGTTCTGGAGGGGTCTCATGCCCACTTCTCTGTGCTCGGGAGTGCAAGGCCACAGTCTCTCAGGTGGGTGACCTGCCCACTGGTTCTGGAGGGGTCTCATGCCCACTTCTCTGTGCTGGGGAGTACAAGGCCACAGTCTCTCAGGTGGGTGACATGCCCACTGGTTATGGAGGGGGCTCCATGCCCATTTCTCCATGCTGGGGAGTACAAGGCCACAGTCTCTCAGGTGGGTGACCTGCCCACTGGTTCTGGTGGGGGCTGCATGCCCATTTCTCTGTGCTGGGAAGTGCAAGGCCACAGTCTCTCAGGTGGGTGACTTGCCCACTGGTTCTGGAGGGGCCTCCTTGTACAGCAGTCCCAGGAGGGTAGCCTACATGCCCTCTGCTGGAGGTGAGGGCTCTGTGACCACTGGTGATGGTGGTGGTCTTACCCTGCCCACCTCTGCTGGAGGTGAGGACTGCACTGTGTCAGCAGGTGAAGGTGCCTCCTGGGCAGCCTCTGCTGGAGGTTAGGGCTCCGTGACCACTGGTGGTGGTGGTGTCACCCTGCCAGCCTCTGCTGGAGGTGAGGGCTGCACTGTGTCAGCAGGTGAAGGTGCCTCCTGGGCAGCCTCTGCTGGAGGTGAGGGCTGCACTGTCTCAGCAGGTGAAGGTGCAGCCCCTGCAGGAGGAGTGGGCTGCACTGCCTCAGCTGGAGGTGAGGGCTCTTGTGACTTCTTGTGGTGGTGTCATCCTGCCACCCTCTGCTGGTGTCAAGGGTTTCTTCCCCTTCATGGCAGAAGTCGAGGGCTTCTTCCCCTTCGTGGCAGGAGGTGCGGCCTCCTTCCCCTTAATGCAGGAGTTGAGAGCTTCTTTCCCTTCATGGCAGTGGCTGTGGGATCCTTACCCTTCCTGGCTGATGGAGTGGGAACCATCACTGTCTTGCCTCCACGACTAGGAGGTACCTCCACTGTCCGCGTGGACAGTTTGGCTGAGGTGCTGGGCTGGGTCGTTGGGACCCTGCTCTTAATGGCAGGACGGGGGGGGAGGAAAGAGGTCAAGTTGGGCAAGGAAAAGCTTCTTAGGGACAGTGGGGCAGGAAGAGGGAGGAGGGATGGGAATGGAGGTTGAGGGAGTGGTTGTTGGAGGAGTAAGTCTGCTGAACTTGGGTGCAGGTGCATGGGGAGTGTGCTGATGTGAGGTGGATGGCTGTTGGGTGCCTGAGTGCTTGCATTTGTGACCTTTGGGCGGGGACAGACAGGGTTGGAGAGGACACATGGGACGTGCGCATGGATGTTGTGGAGGTGTCTGCTCGTGAGGTGTGTGTGCTGCTTGGAGTGGTGATGCTGGTGGTGGATGTTGAAGCAATGCATGCAGGTGTGAGTGTTGACGTGACTGTGTGGGAGGTGGAGGAGAAGGAGAAGGGGGAGACAGTGGAGGCTCTGGATGTTGTTGTGTCTGCAACTGTCTGGTGTTTGCGTCAGTGCTTGTGTGTTTAAGTGTGGTGCCTGTGTTTGACTGTGCCACTTTTGTGTGTTGTCTTGTGTGCATGCTCGTCTGTATGTGTGCATGGGATGGGTTGGGGTTGAGGAGACTGGGAAGTGGTAGTTGGAGGGGGGACAGTAGGGAAGGGACAATGGCTGCCAACAGAGAAGAGGCCAGAGACTGACTCGATCTCTGTTGGGCCGCCAATCCACTGTGAATTCCCTACAGGAATAAATTGCATTGCTGCATCTGAGATGCCAGCCCCTGGACGGCATTCACAACGGTTGACTGCCTTACAGAGATGGATCTCAGGAGGTCAATAGCCTCCTCACTCAGGGCAGCAGGGCTCACTGGGGCAGGGTCTGAGGTGACTGGGGGGAACGAGATGCCCACCCTCCTGGGTAGGCGGGCACGGGAAACTCGCTGAGGGGCTACTGGGAGGGCAGTGCTGGTACAGGGGTGGCGGCTGTACCTGCAGCTGGGGTGGTCACAGAGGTGTCCCCCACCACCAGGGAGCTTCCATCGGAGGAGGTATCTGAGTCTGTGGTGTCACCTCTTGTCTCCGCCGTGGTGCTCCCTTCGCCCTCCGTCCCACTGGTTCCCTAAGCGTCGGTGGACTCTGCCTCCTGGTTCCTGTGGGATGCAGCTCCCAATGTCGCCGGTGCCCCTGCTCCTCTGCCAGATGGTGCTCCGATGGGCACCCCTTCCTCATTGGGAAGCCATCCCCAGCTTGAGCCTCTGCGGTCTTTTCCGACAGTGGGTGTGCTCCGCCTGCCATAGACCCGCAGGGTCCGCATGTCCTTGGCGATGGCACACCATAATCCCTTCTTTTGATGGGCACTGACCTGCAGAGGCGATACAGACAAGAGGACACCATTACACATACAATCCAGCCTGTCACAGATATGGCCCACCAATCCCATTTCTTTCACCATTGGCACACATATCGTCTGGAGCCCACCATATACACCACCACATGACATCACCCTCTTCCCCCCCCCCAGTGACACGATGCTTGCACACACATCACAATACATCCTTCCTTGGTCTGGAGGCCCATACAGCAGTCTGTACTGGGGTAGGACCCCATCCACCAATCGTTCCAACTCCTCCGAAGTGAAGGCAGGGGCCCTTTCCCTGGTCACACGGGCCATGGTAGGTTCCAGACACAGGTCACAGCAGCACACGCAGTATAGGTGTTCTCCTGTTGAAGGTCAGGAAACAAGTAAGGAATCAGATAGAAAATGGCAGTCACGTCCGCAGCGGTGTACACTGTCTCCGCCAGCGTAGATCCCCATTGGCCGCTGTACTCCATCCAATGATGAATTGCACGGCGGTGCAAGACCACCTTCCGCCTCGATGTACAACGTCGGCGGAGTTGCCTCACTTCCACCTGTCCCTCCATACAGGACAGGCGGTCGCCACGTCATGGTGATGGACAACCATCAGATTAACCTTTACTGCATCACTGCCTAGGTTTGCACATACTTTGCCATTCCCACTGTCCCATCACATAAATGCAACATGTACACTGAGGTTGTGGTTCCAGTGTTCAAAATGTGACAACCTACTCACTCTTGTGCCCCTTAGATACCTACCGCTTCGGATGAATGGGAGGAGAAGACATACCCCTGTGTACAGACCCCTTGTGGACTTGGCTACACTGGAGGACAAACACATTATACTGACTTATAGACTGGACAGGGCCACTATCACAGAGCTGTGTGCCCAATTAGAGACTGACCTGATATCAGCTATCCGTCACCCAACTGGGATTCCCCCATCTTGTGCAAGTGCTATCAGTGCTCCATTTCCTGGCAACTGGCTCTTTCCAAGTGACAGTGGGCGTGGCAGCTGGAATGTCACAGCCAATGTTTTCTATCGTGCTGGCAAGGGTCTTGTCTGCCCTGGTGAAACATGTGCAGCTGCACCACTTTCCCCCAGGTGGAAGATTTGGCCACTGTAAAGGCAGGATTCTATGCAATGGGCCATATCCCCAATATAATTGGGGCGATTGACGGTACACATATTGCGTTAGTCCCACCACCCCAGAATGAACAGGTGTTCAGGAATCGTAAGAGTTTCCACTCACTGAATGTGCAAATGGTGTGTCTGGCGGACCAGTACATCTCACACGTCACTGCCAAGTATCCTGGGTTGGTGCGTGACACCTTCATCCTGAGGAATAGCTGCATCCCAAATGTGATGGCCCAACTACAGAGGCACAGGGTGTGGCTAATAGGTGAGCCAGATCCCCTACCCTCTGTATGTCAGTGTATGCCTTCAGGTGTTCTCCCAATAGGATTGTGTAAGGCTAACTGTTGTCCCTCAATACTTTCAGATGACTCTGGCTACCCAAACCTATAGTGCCTACTGACCTCTGTGAGGAATGCCAAGACAGGGGCTGAGGACCATTATAATGAGGCACATGGGCGAACCAGAAGAATAATCAAGCGGACCTTCAGCCTCCTGAAGGCCAGGTTGAGGTGCCTCCATCTGACAGGTGGATCCTTGTGCTACCACCCGGAAAGGTCTTCCAGATAGTAGTGGCATGCTGATGTTGCACAACCTGGCCCTCAGACAACATGTGCCTTTTTTTCAGGAGGAGGGGACTGGCGATGACTCTGTGGCAGCAGTGGACCCTGAGGACAGTGAGGTTTAGGAGGCAGAGCATGAGGATGAGGACAACAGAACATCAGTTATACGACAATACTTCCAATGACACACAGGTGAGACAGTGGGACTGACTATTACTCTGACTATTGATTTATCTATGTGCCTGTGGCATGATGGTATTCACGTCCTTTGCATTTCAACTTACTGTCACCTATGGCTTTTCATTTTCCAGATGTTGGTGATATGACAACATTGTCCTGATGTAATCACTACAGACAGTTCCAGGTCATTATTTGTTAGCTATCACAGTGTTCAGGTCATTTGCACTTGATGTGACTGCTCCCACAAATGCACATTTAAGACACATAAAACAGTGTTACTCAAATTGTGTTCAAGGGTGTTTATTGTAGTGCTATAAAATTGAGGGTAAAGTGCAATGGAATGGGGTGATGGTGGAGGAAAGTCCAGGGTATTGTTCCGGTCTTTTGTAGCACAGGTAAAGTGTCAAAGGGGCCATAGGAAGGGGAGCAAAGGCAGTTCAAAGTGGACAAGGTGACAGGATGGGACACAAGGGGGACAATCAGGAGAGTCTCATTTCCTGGCGGTGGTCTTAGTCTTGGCAAGTGTCTCTGGCTTCTGTCTGGTTCGCAGGGAACATTTGCAGGGTGGTTCACCTTCTGCAGGGGGAGGGGTGCTGGTGGCCTGTGGGTCCTGTGGCAGGGCCTCCTGCAGTGGATGTGGTGGGCTGGTCAATAGACTGGCTAGTGGTAGAGGCCCGCTGCTGTGCTGTCCATTCCCTCATGATGTTGGCCATGTCTGCCAGCACATGGCAGACATGGCCATCATGGAGATCATGGTGGTGTTGAGGGCCTGCAAGTCCTCCCTGATCTCCCTGCAGCCGCTTGTTCTCCTGACCTGGGATTGTTGGTAGGCACTCAGGACATTGGTGAGTGCCTCCTGTAGAGTCGGTTTCCTGGGCCTGGCATCCCCCTGGTGCACGGCGGTCCTCCCAGTGTCCCTGTTGTCCTGTACCTGTGTCCCCTGAACAGTGTGCCCACTGCCACTGACCCCAGGTCCCTGATTGTCTTGGGTCTGAGGTGTGGACTGGGGTCCCTGTACAGGTACATTGACGTGTCCTGGGGACAGAGGTGTTGGGACGCTGGGTGGTTGCTGTGGTGTTGGTAACTGGTGGGAAAGGCTCTGTGGTGGACTGGGAGTGGCCTGGGGTGACCGACTGACCAGTGGTCACTGATGGGCCAGGTTGTTGATCCAGATCCTGGAGTCCAGAGTTACTGTCATCACTGGGGGCATTTTCTGTTGGGGGACTGGATAGTCGTGGCACCTCCTCTCCACTGAGAATGGCTGGGGCATGTGTGTGGATGTAAGTTATGTATTGTGCTTCATGCCTGTGACATGTTGCACATCCCTATCTTCCCCTCTATCATTGCTGTTGCCCTGCCACCTTTGAATGTGTATGGTGATATATTGTGGGATTGTTATTTCTCCATGCAGTGCATGCTTTGGTGATGGGTGTCCATGCAGGGCTGGGAGGGCTGTCCATGCAGTGGTATGGCATGCAGGGCTTGGCATTGTGGTTAGTCATATTTGTAGGTGCAGTGCGTGGGATGGAGTAGAGTGATGGGAGTGAGGGTGTGAGATGGCATGCAGGAATGGTGGGTGATAAGTAATAAATGTTGACTCACCAGTGTCCAGTCCTCCGGCTACTCCAGCAAGTCCCTCAGGATGCAGTAATGCCAAGACCTGCTCCTCCCATGCTTTGAGCTGTGGGGGAGGAGGTGGGGGTCCACCGCCAGTCCTCTGTATGGCGAGCTGATGCCTTGCTGCCACGGAACCTACCTTCTCCCGTAGGTCCTTCCACCTCTTCCTGATGTTGTCCCTTGTTCTTGGATGCTGTCCCACAGCGTTCACCTTGTCCACGATTCTCTGTCATAGCTCCATCTTCTTTGCAATGGATATCTGCTGTACCTGTGCTCCAAACAGCTGTGGCTCTACCCTGACTATTTCCTCCACCATGATCCGCAACTCCTCATCTGTGAAACAGGGATGCCTTTGTGGGGACATGGGTGTTGTGTGGTGTGTGTAAGTGTGTGGGTGCTGGGTGGTGTGATTGAGTGTGCGTATTGGGGTATGTGAAGGATGTATGGGTGTGTGCAGTTGTCAGACTGGTCTTGATATCTGTCCGGTGGCAATGATTTGTATTCGCAAAGTGTTGTGGGTAATGTGGGTGTGTGTTTTATAGTGGTGTGAGTGGGTGGGTGTGGTGTGTGTGTGGGTGTCAGGTGTGGGTTTTTTTAATTGGCCAGCGTTGTGTAGTTTAGTATATGGGTGTCCATTCTGAGCACAGCGGTGTGTACCGCCAATGGTTTACCACCGTTGAATGTCCGCCGTGGTGACTCGTGCGTCTTGATGTGGTGGGTGTTGTTCTGTTGGCTTAACAGTATGGGTGTTGGTACGGTCAGTTTACCAGTGACCTTTGGGCTGGTGGATTTGTGTATGTGGCTGTATTCTGTCGGTTTGGTGTGTGTGTCATAATATGCCAAACGGATAATCGGCACTGCTGCGGTATGTTGGTGGCCATTAGCGTGGCGGTAATCGTTTTTTACCGCCAATGTCGAAATTACCACCATAGTCACCAAGCCGGTTATGAACGTTCCCAAACACCACTGACTAGGAAATAGTGATATTAGACATCTACCCTCATGTGTTGTTAAATATATTTCTTAGTTACATGCTGATGAGGAGATATACCAGAAGAATTTTAAAAGCTATATGGAAAGTGCTAAAAACATTTGACTTTCATCTAAGATCTATCTCCTGGATTGAGTAAAGTTATCAGGCAAGATTTCAAAGTTTGCAAAACTTTCTGGATTGACTCCCAGATATGAATTAGTTCATAGTCTCTCAAAGGACCCTCCTTCAGGACTAAGCAAATATTTATTTCATTTCATTTATTTGTCAGAGCAATTATAAGCATTCTTTGACACACAAGCATAAAAAATTACAATGGAAAAGCAATAAAAACTCAATAAGTTGTGCAGACCAATATATTATCAACAATAATCAATAAATAAACAACCAATGCATACAGTGTATGAAACCAGAGTAAAATCAATCACAATTTAAAAAATCTGCTTTAAAACCCGTCAACACAATTTAGTCAATCCTAGAGCTGTAAGAAGGACACTGAGAGGGTTGACCAATATGCACAATCAAGTCAGCCACACCGAGTACAAGAATTTAGATACGTTTGTTGTTTTACAAAGGCAAGCCTCAGTCACAGTCATACGATAGGGAGTCACAGGTGTAATCCACTTTCTATCTTTGAATTGTTCTTGTGCATTGCGAGTTCTAGATCGAGCATCTCATTGCCTGACTTTATTCTAGTCTTTTTCACTTTTTCTGTACTCCGACATTTCTCAGCAATTATGGAATTGTGGTAGCTTGCTGTAAGAGAAAAGCACAGTTGCACGTGTGGGTTGTAATTTAGGCACTAACAGTGCTTAATATGGCTGGACTGGGAACCCAAAGCAGCCCAGGCAAATTTTGTCAGACCAGCCTTGTTAGCATTAGGGTTTCTGGTTGGCTAGGGTGTGCACCTCGGCCAGGCAGAACCCACCACTCTTGTGAGGGCAAGGGAGTTACACACCCAAGATAACCCCTGCTCACCCCTTTGGTAGCTTGGCACGAGCAGCCAGGCTTATCCCAGAGGTCATGTGTAAAGCGTTTGCACAACACACACACACACACATCAGTGACACGATAAATACACCACAAAAGAGACTCCACCTGGGGTTATATAAAAATAGGTTTGTGTACAGGTTTGTGTACTATATATATTGTGAGACCAAAGTGACAATATTCACAAGTATTGTGCACATCACGCAAATCCTAAGTCAGTACTCCTTATCTTGGCTGAGGCAAGAACAAGATTGTTATCTATCAGGGCCCGAGACACAGCAGGTAAGTTATAATAGTAACTACATGAATCACCATGCTCATTAGGCCAGAGGTATCACCCATCATAAATATTGTGTAGGTATAGATAACATCATAAACCTCAGATACTGTGCCTAAACAATAGACCAACATGACAGAGTTCATCAGTACCGCACATGCTATGCCAAACCTGTACATATATCGTAGGACAAACCAACACCATATATCATTAGAATTAGAGTCATAAATCCTGATTTCTGTGCAGGTATCTACACAACATGAATCATACATGTTGCACATAAAATGACGTGGCTGTATGAAGACTCAATATACTGAGACGGCACGGGAAATCACAACCGTACACATGGCATGAAAGGCATAGGTGGGATAGGAACAAAATATATGAATCACCACCGGTCGTCATAAGTACCTCAGTAAACCTAAGGGAACATGGATCCAGGAGTACCTGCCCACCTATTAGTAGCAATACAGTAATTAGAGCTCTCTTCTAAAGGATTGCACCCTGCAGAGTGTGTGCTGGCATAAACTTAGGCTGCAGGGGTGCCTTTGTGCCTGCTACACGCATTTTGGTGGTTTTTGGTGGTCTGTCTTGCTCCCGGGTGAGGAGTGTCAAGCAACCTACCTCAGGGACCATAATCCGAGGTCAGCTCAAAAGCCGCTGACCCTCATCTTCTCGGGAGTCACCCGCTGGGTGTCAGCTGAGGGCCCGTGACCAGTGCTCCGATCAATCCGGGAGACGGGTAACTTGCGCTGCCGGTTGACTTGACTGTGCCCTTGGATATCGATTAATGCGTTTGTCTCCTTCCCTCCAGGACAGGGAGGAGGGGCTGTGTCCTGCTGCACCACTGTCGGCACTGGCTGGCAGGAGGCAGGCGGGCACATGGTACCACTGTGCTGGTGCCTGACTCGACCGGGGGAGAACCTCTTCTGGCTTCTGTTGAAAGCCCCTTCGCAACTGCAGGCTCTAAAGTCAGGGTGCTTTGACCACCCCCCCACACCCTCCTGGAAATTCCTCACTGCCCAAAACCCTCCAGTTGCAGTCAGGATCTCCCCAGTCCTTGGCAAGGTGTCACCATAGAGATGTGGCCCAACTCCTAGGAATGGACGGCAGACCTTGGGAGCAGGGCCTGCATTAGTGTTGTACGCCAGGCTCTGGGTGAGGGGGGCTAGACAAAGCGCCATCCACATGCATGCTTTGCTGGAAATACAGACGCTCACCACGCACTGGGAGGGGAGCGCTCCGGCAGGGGTGAAGAGTGGAGCGTTCCCCAGGCACTTAGTAAAAAAAAAAAAAAAAAGAAAGAAACACAGTGACACAAATGGCCGGACTCTGAGTCCCACGGCCAATTCTGGGTGGCCACAAGTCTCAGGAGAGCCCTTGGAGCCCAGAGGTGCAGAAGGCCAGCACAAGGCAGTGCAGGGGGCCCAGATGGCGGTTTCTCCTACAAGACAATCCTCCTAGCAGAACAGGTTCAGGGAGCAGGCTGGTAGCAGGGCAACAAGCAGAAAAGCAATCCAGGTGAGTCCTATGCACCACCGGGAGGTCCCAGGCAGCAGGGCAACACCCAGAAGAACAGTCCTTTATGCAGTCCAGCAGCTCTTCCGACAGACATTCGGTTCCAGTCCCAAAAGTGCTCTAAAAATGTTTGGGGCTGCCCCCTGCCCCCTGTACTTGTACTCATTTTTACTCATCTTCCACAAAGGATAGAAGGGAGATCTGACCAGCACTAACCGGTTACAGGAATGCCCCCCTTCTCCTCTAGCAGTGGCTCAAGACATCAGTAGGGGTAAACAACTCCTGTGTGTGAGGGCAGGACACAGCATATACAAATGTAAGTGTGTCCACCTCTCCCAGCCTAAGAAGGCCATTCAATATGTAAATGCAATCCTGTTACACCTCCACCCTCCCCTTATACTGGCTGTCTGAGAAGTATGCACAAATCCCAGCTGTCACTCTGCCCCAGACGTGGATTGTAGTCAAGCTGCAAAACACCTGAGTCATAAGCATAGAAAAATGCTCACTTCCTCAAAGTGGCATTACTATATGGTAATAAAAAAATCAACCTACATCAGTAAGCAGCATCTCTCACTACCATTCCCACCACACACAACATGCCTATGCTGTCCCTCAAAGATCAGAAGATACCACTTAGACTTATGTCATGGCATTTCCAGTACACTCCTATGAGAGGAGCAGCACTCACAGTAGAGAGAAACCAAATAGGCTGTATGTCATTACTAGGACATGTAGTGCATAAAGACACATTTTCTACCTTTTACATACACAGCATCCTGCCCATAGGGCTAGCTAGGGCCTACCTTAGGGGTGTCTTGGGTGTAGCAAATCAGATGTTTTAGGTTTTAGAAAGTAGTTTCACTTGCCAAGTCAATGTGGCAGTAAACTGTGCATGCTGGCCCTGCAGTGTCAGACCTGAGACAGGTTTGAAAGGCTAATTCTGTGGGTAGTGCAATCTGCGCTGCCGGCCCACTAGTAGCCTTCAATTTACAGGTCCTAGTTATATGATCTACCACTTTACAAGGGACTTAACAGGTAAATTTAAAAAAGCCAAACATATTATATCAAGTTGTAGGGGTGAGAGCATGTGCACTTTAGCACTGATTAAGTGGACAGAGTCCTAAAGCCAACAAAAAGAGGGTCAGAAAAATAGGAAGAGAAAGGCAAAAGGTTTAGGGATAACCCACCAGAAAGGGCCATTTCAAACAAGACCCCATAGGGTACATAACAAACGAGCCCTGCCACTAGAATTGGGGTTGAGGGCTTTCCCCCCCCAAGAAAATTTGGGGGAAAATTGCAAAATCTGTGCATTCTACAACACATTTTTCATTATATATTCAATTGTATTAATTTTTAAGTATAGTAAATGATGACTTTACAAAGCTCCAGGATACAGCAATCTTTACTGGTGCTCTTCAGTGATTCCCTCACAATCTCCCTCTAACAGTGCCTTTCTTCTCCCCATAGCCCCTCTCTCACATATATTTCTTTTATTTTAGTGCCTCTCTTACTAGCATAGGATGTTGGAGCAGTTTACATTGCACACATATACAGAGACAATGAATCATACATGTGTAAATCAGTGTAAAGATAATGTTACATAAAACAAAGGGGACTACAAGGTGAAGGATTCACATAGCATCCATACTGGTCGGCATTTTTTAAGAGTGCTTAGTCTGGGGAGGCATAAACGCAGGATTCAGAACATAACACTGTGGTTAGGAGTGACTTTACTAATAACAATTTATTTCTACACAAACAAAACCTTTTGAGCAAAATTAGGTTAATCAAAGACTGAGAAAAAGTGTAACTTCATAACCTGTAACAAGTTTGCATAAAGCTGTTTAATGGTAGTTCATAATTCACTATGCGAGATTGATTGTAGTTTATGAACTGCAGCGCACAGTAACAAAAGGATCTCTATGACAAAAGATGTATCCCACTGAGTTATGCACATAAAATACTGTTCTGTAATCTGCATAGTACACGTTCTTTGCAGCAGGCATATTAACTCGCAGGGCTACCTTACATGAGTCAAAACCGCCACTAGACAAAACAATCTCTCTCCAGCAGGTACATTCATCACCAGAGTTATCTTAGCACGTTTATTGTTGCCTGAAAACTGTTTAGTGCTTCTAAAACTGCTACACTGTTACAAAACCGGCACCCCAGTAACAAAAGCACCCTCCCACCCTTCCAACTACCCGGGGAAACACCTGATGCCCGGTACGGCCAGTCCGGCGTTGGTGCTTAATGTGAGTCCATGTTTTCCAGTGCTCAGCACCTGCGATTAATTATTAACACCAACACTTGTGGCGCTGTTTGTTTTAGGTTAGCAAATCAGCACAATTCAATATACATTAAAATTAATAATACCAGGGCATCCTTGCCATCCTGACAGCTTTGAGTGCCCTGGAATATTACAAATGATTAAATAAAAGTGTTCGGAGTAGTAGTTGTGCTGGTACTAATATTTGGAAGCACTGGCAGGGGCAGTGGTGATGCAAGCTGTAGTGACGTCCTTAGAAATACTTTGGACCTAGCATGCACTTTTTTACAAATTCAACACTGGGTCCCCCTCATCTTTTAATGGTGGCATACCCATCATCTTGTCAGTTGTTGCTAAGCTCTAAGGGGCATGAGTGATCAGTATTAAAAGAATAAATGCTTTTGCTGGTTTTGGGTTGTTGGAAATTAGGTTTTTGATTTCCTAAGGTATGCACCCAAGTCTAGTCAGGGTAAGTCAGACACATGCAGAGCAGGCAGGCTTATCTACAGAGGCAATGTTTAAAGGTTTTCTGCAGCACACTCATATAGAAATATAATGGACATTCCACAAAGGAGACTCCACACAGGGTTACGAAAACAAAGCAAGTCTATCTGCTAAGTATAAGAACAAAACACCACCAAATATATATATACTTTTTAAATTATGTAATTCTCAAGTATCACAGTGAATGCATAAAGGTAATCACAGTGCTCAAAAATATAGTAGCTTTTAGCTTTGTTACTGTAGGTTTAAAAGCCAACAGATAAAATGTCCACACGTGGAAGCATCAATGTACTACTCCCAATAGGATACTGTGTTACCATGGCCCTCCCGATCCACTAGGTGCAGGGACCTACAATAATACTTGATCAGCGGCTCCCACGTATTTTCTGAGACCTGCAAAAAGAGAGATCTTAAGCCAGCGCCCAGGTCAAATGGTTGGGCATACAGGCCCCCTTTCTGCAAGACAGTATGTCCTTTAACCTGTTGGGGGTCCTGTCACAGGGCTTTTCTTGTGGGAAGGCGGTGAGATGAAGGACCCATTGGATCAGTATGGGCAGCAGACGCGACCGTCCTGTTGCAGGAGAAAGAGGAATCCAGACGCTAGGATTCTGTGGCCACTGCCAGTGTGATGTGTTGGCTCCGCCTACGTGTGAGGCCAGCGCTGTGGTGACAAAGCTCCTGTTGTCACTGTAACCAGACAGGCTCGCGCTCACAGGGCTCCCTCAGGGTCTGGTTCGTCAGTCTCATAATGCAGGACATTCGGTCCTGGGGAAAGTGTCCACACTTCAGCCTAGAGCTGACATGCGCTGCTCTCCACAGGATACAAAGCTAGCAACACGCACTGGTGCGACACGAGTGCCCCACACATGCTGATCCTTGTAACCTTGGGGAAATATGAAGCCCTCAACATGCGCTAGTTGTAGAATGAAAAGAAAGGCAGGATCAATCTCAGCTCCTAGTCAGAATACACTGCTCATCCAGATAAGTTGCAAAGTGGCAGTCCCTGCTTCAGCCCAGCAATCAGCAGGCCAACACAACAAAGCAGTTAGCAAGAATAGTGGTTTCTCCAGGCAGCACAGCAGTCTTGGCAATGTGCAGATCTAGAGCCATCAGCATCTGATTACAGGTCCCATGCAGTGTCAGATTAAATGGGGCAAGAGCCAGTGGCGTAACGAAACTTGATGGGGCCCCCCTGCACAGTACATGGAGGGCCCCTCCTCCAGACTCACGCAGGAGCTCTCAGAGCCCCAGTACCTACACCCAAAAGTGCCTTTGATGTAGGGGGTTACTTCAGAGGAACTCTCTGAAGTGCACAAGGATCCCTTTCAACTCAGCCCTGGCTCCAGACTACCACTAAGGGGTAAATCAGCCCTTTGTATGAGGGTGGGACACAGCCCACTCAAATGTAAGTGTGAGCCACCTCTCCCCCTTCCTGACTAGGAAAGCTATCAGTATATAGATGAATGCAGATGTTTCCTCTGTCACACCCAGCCCTTCCATTGTGGTGACTATCTAGAAGGAATGTACAAAGTGTAACTGTCACCCAGGCCAGACATTTATTGGTGGTAGGCTGCAAAGCATGAAAAGTTTTAAGCAAAGAGAAATGCACAGTTTCTAAAAGTGGCATTTCTAAAACAGTAATGTGAAATCCAACTTTACCAGTAAGGACAATTTATCATTACCAATCTAAACATACCAAACATGACAAAGCTACTCCTTTCTGATTAGGAATTACCACTTTAAAGTGTATAAGTGATTTCCCAAAGCTAGCCCCTAGCAGGCTTCACAGTAGTGAAAGCGACATAGGCTGTTTGTCACTACCAGGAAATGCAAAACATAAAAGTACATGTCATACATTTTACTCATACAGCATCATGCCCATAGGGCTACCCAAGGTCTACCATAGGGGTAAGCTATTTGTAATAAAAGGGGAGTTTAAGGCTTGGCAAGTGGTTTTCAATGCCAAGTCGATGTGGCAGTAACTGCACACACAGTCCCTGCAGTGTCAGGCCTGACACAAGTTTGAAAGGCTACTTCTGTGGGTGGCACAATCAGTCCTACAGGCCCACTAGTTGCATTTAATTTAAGGACCCTGGGTATATGGTATACCACTTTACAAGGGACTTACAAGTAAATCAAATATGCCAAACAGGTGCAAACCAATTTTACCATGTTTAGAGGAGAGAGCACATGCACTTTAGCACTGGTTTGCAGTGGTAAAGTGCCCAGAGTCCTAGAGCCAACAAAAAGAAGGTCAGCAAAAATGTTTGGGGTAACCCTGCAAAAAGGGCCATTTCCAGTGTAGGTGTTTGGTGAAAGTCAATGAGCTCGCTCTTGTAGCTTTGTTAAACTACCTTACAATTCTAATGCCATTCTTAATCTAAGATTGGTCATTGTATTATCTGTAGGCAGGATTGTTAGAAATTAGTGCGAGGTCCTGGGGCAAAATTTAAAGCATGGTCATCTGAATGCTCATTTGGCTAGATGTGGCGGTGTTAGAGCACTGGTCACGTGATCAGTGGCATATGTATGTACAGCAAACATGCGAGACGTTTCTGCTGAGCTTGTGACAAAAACGTCATGCTTAGCCCACATTTCAGCATATGGATCAATCTAGTTGTTAAGTATACAATTAATAAACAGATGTATCAAAAATCTGTTAATAGACCTTGCGGCACCAGTTCTATAAAACGCGTGTTATGATTGTCAGCATTTCATCACCATTAACCTGTAGTAGCAACTCAATTACCGTTGTTAATTCAGTTTAGCACTGAAGGTAACATTGATCATTCTTGCAGACTTTTTCCAGAAAACAGTGCCCCCCCACCCCTCCAATCTCTCCTGATGCACAAAGCGTTTACGCCTTCGTAAGAGGAGATTTAACAATAAAAATAGGCCGCGAAAGAAATCCAAAATGTTTCAAATGTGCCAGCGAAAGTCAAGGCAAGCGGAGATCAGAACATTTTCAAATAGTACTTCTTGGGCCTCGATCAGAAAGCTGTGATGTAAGGGCCTGGGCTAACTACTAAAGATCTTGGGTGCACATGAGGTGAGGCACCTCCAGATACTATATACCTTTTGTGGCCTCAGATGCAATCTTCGAATTCCTGTTAGGGTAGTGGTAAAATAGCTGTCTGGGGATGTGCAATGTATACCCAGGCACGCCCCCTTAAATAATGGCAGCTCTGAATCCCCTTAGCCGGATTTCAGGTGCATTCTGCACCCAGACTCGTTTTCTTCATAATAAGTATTTTTCTGACAATTCCAAAATGATTTATTGTCGTTTATACATGTTTGCAAATATTGTCAAACCTTTCCTAATTCATACGTGTCGTAACAGATTTACAAAAGGCTGTTTGTGCCTTCATGATTTTGCAAGCTCACTGGGACTCAGCTACCTTTTCTGCCAGCTCTGGGATTTCCCGCAGCAGAATGCAGATCTTTATAGTCTTAAAACCTGGCAAAAACACCTACACTGCAGGCGGATTCCTCTGCAGGTCATAATTGAAAGTCAGTAAATTTTGCTCCACCTTCTTTTAGAACCATGTACAATGTGTCTATTGACCTGCCTAGCTTTCCATAACCCCTCCCATACATGGGCGTGACCGCCAAACACTTCACTGCCGTTTTTGCCAAGACATTCCCCTCCCAACCTTTTTTCCCTGCCAAGGATCACGAAGGGACACATTTCTGGAAGTTTAACAGCTGCAGTTTATTACAGTACACATTACATGGTTCATAAATCATTGCGACTCGTGGTCATTCACATGTTCCATGTTTTCATATTTCGCACATCTGATGAACTTTTAGGTTTTCTCTATCATTATTGATTGTTGCCAGCCTTTTTGCACAGCCTTCTGGTTACTGGCCCCGTTGGTCAGGCTTCCTGCACTTGACGGCTACTAGGCTTCCCTTGCTACCAAAATCCATGTAGATGACCCTCCAGCCTTGCCAGGGCTGCAAGTGGCGGGTCCGCCTGATGCTGCCCCTTTGCCGCCACTTTGCCGCCACAGCCTGCGTCCCGTGACCCTGCCGTTAGGCATCCCAAGGACATTGTCTGAGCAGCTCTTCTTCTTAGGCTATTCTTTTGTGGCTGACTCTGTGTTGCCTCTGTTATGCCCCTCCCCCACCCTGCCTTGACCCAGACCTTGCAAAAAAACATCCATCACTCGAGTGCAGCAGGCCAATCTCACTCCTGGACAATGGTGCTGCAACACCTGCTGCAATATTGACAGCTACGCCCTTGTCATTTTTTCTCTCCTTTGCATTGAGTCATGTCTGATAATAAATATTTCCCAGTCCCCAAAAATGAGTGCCAGTACCCACCAGTGGTATCAACTGGCACACGGTAACCACGGGGTGGGTGAGAATTGTCTCATTGCATGCATTTATCCCTAAATAATATATCTGAGGGTTAAAATGTTTTCCTAGGGGTTTTATGGAAATCTGTTTATCTTTTAAGATTAACCTGAGAATTGTGGAGAGGAAACAAATATATGCAGGTGAAAACCTCAAAGTGTTTGCCTTCCTTCATGCTAATCTTTGCAGCAATTTGCTGTTTGTTTGTCTTTTTGAAGATAAGGATTGGGATGACATCAGGAAAATGCCAGAATATCCAACGCTTCAAAAGGATTTCAGAAGAACGACGTAAGTTGGTATACAAGACGTTGTTAATTGGTAAATGCCTCAAGTGAAGTAGAGTAGCGATCAGCTATGATTTCCGCCCAGGAATCAGGCTTGGTAAGGTTGTTGTTTACAATATTCTTTATTGAGGAACGAAAAGAGCAGTTAGATTAATGAAATCCAAAAACATAAACGATATTCACAACGGATCATTTCAGTCACTTCTCGTGGAGTGAATTAATGACACCAGGTATTCGTTACTGAGCCAGCCTTGACGTTATGCATTAACCCTCCTTTGTAGTAATAAACAATAATGCAACCCGGTACATATTTGTAGAGAAGATGAAGAAAACCTACAGTTTTGTGTAAAATACAAGTGGTAGGTGTAGACACATGTAACTAAGAGTCTAACAAAGTCTCTTCCTGCCACGATAGCTTCAGTCTTGCAGAGTGATGGAACAGTGCAGAGGAAAGAGCTCTGAGAGAGAAGACGAAAGTTAAGGTTACATGTGATAATATGTTTCTTCCTTCTTGGTGTTTTTTGTTGAAACAAGCATCTTAGGCCATAGTAACAACTGCCTCAGTATTTTACGACCCCCACACGAGGAACCATTTGCGCAGGGATCACAATTACAATTGGCTGGAAATTTACCACACTTGACAATTACTGAGTGTGATAACCTTTGCGCCCCACACAAATACATCTCAGCAGCCTGCCAGAATTCAGCAGGGTAAGAAGGCCTGGAAAATACGGGGACATTAAGATTTTGGTGCAAAAAGCACCAACATGCTAATATTATGTCTCATTATGAGGTGAACACATCTGATAGGTGGTACTTATTTCAGCTGATAAATTGTGAACCTCGGAGTATTGGGTTTTACCTGGTGGGACACCTTAGCCATACCCACAAGCACACTCAAAACCAAGCCCTATTTGTTTCGTGTCAGTACCATGCACTGATGTTATATCAGTTATTGCTTATACAAAACAACATATTGCTTTTTTTTTTTTAAGAAAGCCAGGTTTACCAATGATAGAGCGGTGCATTTTCATTAGCTTACTGAAGGCCTGTTGGTCTGCCTCGGCGCACATGTAGGGAAGGAAGGCGTTCCAGAGCCTGTGTTCCAGAATAGCACATCTGGGTCAGCCTTTTGACTTGGAGTTGTTCTAGGGATGTGGGCTAGATCTTGATTGGCTAAGCGAGAGTAGCGCACTATTTGTTTATGTATTAGGAGTTTAGGGCTTTTGCGTACATACATTTGCAGGTAATTTAGCGGCTCCTCTTAGTCAATTGATATTTTGTGCTTGTTGATAGAATTATTCCTTACTTATATTGTATCAATTACAGTTAACTCTTCCTGATAAAATGTGTTTAATATTTATGTGTTTTTTTCAGATATGCTAATAGCAGCCTCATGAAATACATGGAGAAACACAAAGTCAAGCCTGACAGCAAAGTGTTCCTTTTGGTAAGTGGGTTCCAACAAGATTCGTTCTTTTGTAATTTCGTAGTTAAGCCTTCCCACTATCATAGGTTTTATTAAAACCTTTTCTTGTTGCACACTTGTAAAATTGTTTTAAACAATAACTAAATAAAATTAACACCGCCAAACCACAGTGTAAATAACGTGCTGTTTGGTCGCATGGTGATGACTTCATAATTTATTTTCAAGCATGTTTTTCAGAAATAAACAACGATGCCATGGTTTGGAAGACCATGGTTCTGGTCATCGTTTTTGCGGTTCTTTCAAAGAATGAAATCTAGATACTTCTTTGTACAATGCAGTGCACGTTTCACTAAGTACTTACTAGTAAGTAAGTACGTATGTTTTCGCTTTATTCGGAGTTGTGTTTCAAATTGGGAGATTGAAAATGTATGAAACGTGTTTTAGGGCTGATCTGGGGATTGCGCATGCTGATATGTGCTCTTGTTTACTTCCACGGGCCAGACCACATATTTTGTGTAATGTTAGAATTCACTGGTAGCAGAGCGGGGCCGGGAGCTAAAAGTCGCCCTGGAAAATGTTTCAAGACCGACCCCACTTTGCGCCGAGCGAGCATGCCAGCTTGCCTGACCCTCTCTAGGGTGTGGAGGGGAAGAAGAATGGAGTTGGAAAGTTGACCGCTCAAAATGCGATTCTTTTTACGATGCATTTTTTCAAAAATGTTCTCTGCGAACCACACGTTGCACGGGGAATGCTGAACAGAAACCCGTGAATTATTTCTAAACTTTGGGGTCTACCGCAGTACCTTGGAGAATTATATCACTAGCAGCAAATCACTATGTCCCAGAAGAAAGTGTATTCTGTTCCTTCAGAGCTACATGGGCTGAGCATGCTTTATTCAACCAGAGACATCTTATCGATTTTGAGGGCCCTGGGCCAAGTATATTTTGGGCCCTCTGCTTAGAACATTTTCGAATGCATGATTAAATTCCAGCTCTTTTATGCCCTTTGGCTAGGTCACTGACAATGGACTGGCACCCTCCTCCAAATTCTTAATGCGTCTACATCTAATATTCAGGGATAGTGATGTGTGTTTTCAATACTGTAACACAGCAGCAGCTCACTTATATATGCAATCTCTGTGACACCCTCCCATTGCTCATATGTGAGGTCCTGTTTTGATGTAAAAGAAACTTTTTTTTATGGATGTTGCATGTAAACATAAACACAACATTTCTCTGCAAAATGTCTGTAAAAGACACTCACACCACCCACATATAAAACAAAAAAGGAAAACTATATAACAATATGTTTAAGAATTACTCAAGGTCACCAGGGCACACTGCAGAACAGAGCTGGCTCTATCAGTGGGGCCCCTGGAAGTCTGGGACCCTGGGCCAACACCCACTTTACCCATGCCTTAAAACGTCTCTGCATTCAACCTCTTCCGCACAGAAAGCTACCCGATATCGTCCCACATTCCATTGCATTCTGAGTTCGCGATGCATTTCCTTTAGCCCTAAACTGCGGAATATCACTGCAGCCTGATACTGATACCAGCAATTGACCAACCTTCAATCAAATTAGTGGAGATGACAAGGGAAGAAGAGACGATCATATTTCTTTGCATCCTAAATAGCAGATATTCCCAGGGGGAGGATAAACACATATTGCCTTTTAAAAGCAAAAGTAAATTTAAAATAGGCAATGGATTAGTGTATAAATGATTCTCATTGCTACATATTTTGATTTTCAGAGAAGTGCATATAGGAAATGCACAAAACAGACCAGGAAGCAAATATATTTCTGGTCCATTGGGATCATATGTCATTGTTTCTAACATGTCTTTAACATGTGCACAGATTGGGCTTTAGCTCCACCCGGAGGAATATTACTGTTGAACTTCATGCGCTTACCAATTTGTTGTGTCATTCTTGCAGGAAATCCTTCGATAGAAATGTGACAGACTGAAAAGTACTCTCAGTTTTCACACTATCACATTCGATTATTTACTTCCGATATGCATCCTACACAAGTAATCTACTCATTCTTGGCAAAACGAATAGGGCAGGCTTTATTGTTATAAAGAGCATCTGTGAATACCTCTGTCTAAATGTGTTGGAATATGAAGCCCTGCCTATTGGATTTGTCAACGCTAGTTTTCATTACCCTTTTTTCAGTCAGTGTTGCAGAGAAGTAAGGATTGATCACTACCCATTAGGTACATTGAAACTCACCTGTTTAAAATGATCAACCATGATCAATGGTTAACCAAACTTCCCAAATATAATAATTTATTAAAAGGAGATTTGCACAAAACTGGCATGTCATTTTCCAGCCACTTCAGTGCACCAAGATAGTACATTCATCAAACAAGGTGTGCTTTGGAATTCTTGAGTTGCCCAGTTCATAGCGTTCCTGATGATGGTTTAGATGTAGTGTGTTTGGAGAGGAAGGGGAATTATATTGTGTAAGGTTGAGGTGCTTAGAGCCTTATGACAGGGGCAGTCAGAGTCCAGTTTCAATTCCACTTGGGCCCTCTTAACTGGTCTTCATCAACCGTTGTATGTTGTTTCTCCATATAATATGAAACAGTTCCATTGCCAGTGGCAGTGAGGTGGTAAGCTGTGTGGGCCTAGTGCGGGCATAAAGGTCCCCCTGGGGCCCTGGTGAGGCAGGGGTTTCGGCCAGCTTGAGCCCATTGAATTGAGGAGCTGTGTCGGGAGGAGGGGCCTCCCACATGGGGCTCATCTGGGGTGGCTAGAAGAAGGACTGCACTAGCCTTGATTTGTGAGTGGAAGGAAGGGCCAGGGTCTCAAAGGAGACTGAGGTGGGCCCCTCAAAGAAGTGCGTTCAGACATGAGACTTGAGGTGCTGCGATACAGTGTGGACACAGAGCTGGGGCCCCTCACGTTGCACTGGTGACAATATTTCTGGAGCAGGGGGCTGAGGTTGTATGGGGGATATCTGAGGCTACACACTATGGTGGAACTGGTGGTGCACCAGGAGGCACACAGGAGAGCGTGACTTGCCCCAGATACTGCCCAAACTGAAGGGCGGACTGGGGGCCTCCTCAAAACACAGACATACCATTGAGGAAGGTCTTGCGAAAATGGCCCAGAGTGCAGCGCCCGTAGATGGGCCCCTGGGCCGGGGTACAATGAGCCGCCCTCCATATTGGAACTCAAACCGTTGATCCTAGAGGGCCATAGAGCGATAATGGAGAAGATCGCTAGGGTGGCAATCAGGGTGAGGCTTTTGCGTCAGGACATGGATAAAGTCAGAGACCGTATGAAGGAACTGGGCACCAGAGCGGATGACACAGAGGAGACTTTAGGGGAGAACCCCCCCTAGTTGGTGGACCAAGAGAGAAAATTACAGTGGCAGGAAAACACATTGGCAGACCTGGAAGACGGGTCAAGACGCAATAACGTCCGCATACTGGGCCTGCCAGAGGAGTCAGAAATGTAGCAGATGGGACACTTCTTAGAGAATTGGTTACCATCTGTATTGACCCGATTGGATGGAGCGGAGAAGATACAAGTCAACAGAGCCCACAGAACGCTGGGGAACAAGCCACGACTGGGGGCGCGACCGAAGATGATAATGGCCAGAATGCTGATAAGAGCAAACTGAATAATAATGTAGGCCTGCTTACATGACAGTGGGACATAATGGCAACAAAATCTTCTAACCTGATTATGGTATTACAACCCAGACGAAGAGGAAAACTTTCGTAGAAGTGAGGAAAAACAAAAAGACCGTGGCTTGACCTATATGCTGTTGCCCCGAGCATGCCTCAGAATAGATGTCTAGGGGAAAATACATTTTTGACCATGTGGAAGATGCTATGCAGTTCGTGGAGAGTCATTGACCTGGCTGCACAATAGGCGTTCAGTTGCCTGCATAAACTTAAAGCCTTTTCCTTTTTCTTGAGGGTAATGATACATTATAGTACTCCGAGAGGGGGTGATTCACTGAAGGACAGAGAATTTTTCCAATGTCAGTTTGGTGTGGGGGGTGAAGGTGTATATTTGTGTTAATTCCCTTCTCTGAGTGTACATGGTAGTCATAGCAGTCCCAGGGACGCCCCTTGTGGGGAGCCACTGGAGACACTCACAGTGAGGGTTACTGGTAGGACTGTTGTGTTGGGGTATGGGACAACACCCAATGTGCCAGTTGTGGAGGTCAGGTTTAAGTTGGCCACCCGAAAGGGAGAAGAGGAGGTGCCCAGTTGATGTTTTTCAATGGAAAAATAAACAGACTCAGTACATCCAAGGGTCAATCATCCAGGCAAAGACCTGGAGTGAGGTGGCATCAGATCTCTATAAAGGGGGGGGGGGCGGGTGACTGCATTATCTTAAAATGTTAAAGGGATCCACAATCCCATTAAGTGCTTGAGAATATGGTCTTATGCCAAGAAAAAGCAGACCTGTATTATAATCATACAGGAGATGCATTTGTTCCCCAGGCACCTGAGAAACTTCAGACCAAATGGGGGGGGGGGGGAGAACACTCTGGTATGCTAGCTTCATCTTGTCTGTACATGGGTTTTTTATATCAGTTGACACTACTGTCCCTTTTAAACTGGTCACTTCATTCCAAGACGCTAACAGTGGATATGTGGTGCTGGTGGGGGTGATCTGCAGGAAACTTATGCTCTTACTAAATACATTTGCACCAAATATAGACACCCCAGACTTCTTTGATGAAATCATGCCCTTCCTGACACCACATGCCCATAGTGATATCCTGTGGGTGGGCGACTGTAACTGCATATGTGACACAATGTTAGACAGCTCCAGGGCCACTGCCAGGCTACGGGCAGTGATGAAGGTTATGGATACACTCAACCTGGTGGAACTCTGGAGAGCCCGGCATGGCCGGACGAGGGGCATTCTTCTTTTACTCACCACCACATGCGACATTCCCCAGAATAGATTATGAATTTTTACACCTTGACCAGATTACTGTAATTAGGGTAGTTCATTATCTGGGCTGCACCTTTTCAGACCATGCCCCACTGGCAGTCGAGCTACTCTGGTGCGCATATGTGGCACCTGTTCTGCAGTGGCACTTTCATTCCAGAGCGCTCTATGGTCAGGTGTTCAGGGAGGGCATCCGGGAGGCAATGAGGGAATACTTTGCTGTTAATGCGGGTTGGTTACCTCGGCAGGCTTAGTGTGGCAAGCGTTCACGGGGCGCATGTATGAGCTTGACATATGGGATGCGAATATCCCTAGGGGACACTTACTAAATTGGAGAAACAAATAGAGGAGATAGATAGGCAAGCCCCCCACATGGCTGAGGTATCAGACATGCGACAAAACCTTCAGGAGGAATTGGCTGAGGCCAGGGAAACATTCGGGAAACATGATTATAGGACATATACCAACCAAACTGCTACATGAGCAAGGGGACAAAGCATGTCAGTTATTGGCTTGGTTCCTTAATAGGGATAAATGTAGTAATCCTGTCATAGCCCTTAAAGGATGAGTAAGGGGATATTCTCACGGTGTAGAGTGATATATTGAGGAGATTTGTGGCATTTTTCTCAGTGCTCATTGTGAAACAGGAGCGGAATGATAAGGAAGTATTATGGCTGTGTTGGATGAGGCTTGCTTGCCTAGAGTCGACGCAGAAGTGCAAGAACTCTTGAGTATGCTTATAGATGAGGCAGATATCAAATGGACTATCAAGGACACGGATGCAGGGAAGGCACCTGGCAATGATGGGTTGCCAGTAGAGTTTTATCAAATGTATGTCGATCTCCTTACCACCCTGTTACTGGCCATGTATAGGGAAACAAAAGTGACAGGAGTTCTCCTGGCCTCACAACGAGAAGCTCACATTGTGGCTCTACCTAAACTGGGACGGGATCCCATAGATTGCGAATCGTATCGACTGCTATCTATGATCAATGTGGATGCTAAGTTTCTGGGGAAGATTCTGGCCTGCTGCCTAGCAAATGTGGCAGAGATGATTGTGTACACGGATCAGGCTGGCTTTGTGGGGGATTTGCACAACCTCCACCTACATCAGCAAGGCATTTCTTATCCTTGAGCAGGCCCTGG
Source organism: Pleurodeles waltl (assembly GCF_031143425.1). Classification (NCBI taxonomy): domain Eukaryota; kingdom Metazoa; phylum Chordata; class Amphibia; order Caudata; family Salamandridae; genus Pleurodeles; species Pleurodeles waltl. The sequence goes on from NC_090444.1 coordinate 692,415,062, forward strand.
GAGGTGATGAGCAGTGTGCCCTGGCCAGTCTTGGCGCCCACAAGGCATTTGATACTGTAGACTTGACATTTATGAGATGCGTCCTGCTCTGGTATGATCTGGGGGAGGATTACCTGAAGTGGGTGGAATGTCACATGGCTTGGCGGTTGTGAGAGGGAAGCGGCAGGGATGCCCCCTGTCACCCTTGATATTCACTTTGGTGATAGAGCCATTAGCACAGGTGATACGCTGTAGGCATGGGGAGGAAGGGATGTCATCTCCTTGTATGCTGATGATATTTTGATGACTCTCAGACCGCCACGAGCCACATAACTTTAAATCCATATTTTACCCTATTTCTGTGGATCATGTTCTCCTAATATACAACTTCTGACGATTCTGGTCAAATACTTGGGGATATATCTGAGTTCAAATATTACGGAAGTGTACGATTTTAATGTTGGTGCACCTTTGAATGGCTTAGTGAATAGTGTATATAGGTGGCAGCAGTTCCCGAGGTTGCTGACAGGGTGCATAGCGATCAGCAAAATGGTAGTGTTAGCAAGGATCTTCTATATTCTGCAACACATTCTGATGTGCATAATGTAGGCATGCTTTCGTAGTTTGGACGGCATTGCTGAGGTAACTGTACTGGAGTTCCGGGGAGGGCTAGGATGAGCCTTGATGTCCTGAGGCTTCCATGGGATTGCGGGTGAATGCAGGCGCTGAACCTTAGAGTGTATTATTGGGCAGCCTGGCTCCAAAATGTGGTCCCATGGCTCAAAGAGAGGAGTATGGATCCAGAAGTACAGATTTCGAGACGTTTAGCTTTCCTCCTGAAACTGCTGGTGCTTCGTCTGGTTTCCAGGAAAAAGCCTGCCCTGCCATTGCAGATCCGGACAGTTCTGGATGTGTGGGCTCAGGTCTCCAGGGAGGAGGAAGACGAATGTATATACTTGCAGCAACTGGCCCCATGGAACACTGGGATCTGCCCTGTGGTGTCAGCCTGCCTCTGGCAAAGGGGCGGAGGCGCTACACCACGATGTGTGTGATACTTGAACAAAGTTGGTATATAAGGGGATGGGGTCAGGGTAGTCTTATGGAATGGGTTATGATAGACATTAGCCTACAACATGAGCTAGAGGATCCTGTGGGGGAACACGATGTAAGCTATGCTGTTGAATAGTTTGATGGAGGAATGTCTCGAACGCTGAGTTCATGGGATATTGTTGATGATATGATACATAATCCTATGCTCTCAGTGGCCTACCTGTATTTGTAATGCACTTACCTGCTGCCGAATGGTCTGGTCGAGGGATCCCTCGAAACTGTTAGTTATGCTGAGTTCATGTGACATTGTCGATGATAAGATATGTGATCCTACGCTGCTAGTGACCTACTTTTATTTGCAATGTACTGCCTCTTTCCATGGTTGGGAGGGAGGTGGCTATGGGGCTGATTTGCACCTGCCTCAAACAATAAAGCAATAAAGAAATGTAAAAAGAGAATGGTTTTAAGCAGGGCTGTGTTTTAGTTCCCTCTCTTTTTTCGCTATATATTTCAACATATAATTATATCTAGAAATAGGAATTCTTGCCACTATAAGTGGGAAATTCACCTGTTAGTTATCTAGCAGCGTATGCAGACGAGCTTATAATTTGTTTTTAGACTCCAGTCTGATTACAGCATCAACTCACATCTCTTAATGTATATAGTATATAGCCTGGTGAACGCTTTATTAGCCAATCTCAGCAAAACAAAAATCATATGTTTACTTGGGATTTTATTTGGATAGGCGCCTAACACATACCTAAGATCTATATTCTCTGAAAACAAAGGCCATCTCTGTAACAACAACCTTAAAACAGTTTGCACAATCATACGGAGGTCATGTGATTAGGCCTACCACAACAGCTTCTATAGTAAAACTGATTCTTCTCTTGGCTTATACGTCTTTAGCTCTAAATGAAAAGATAGTAAAGAAAAGAGGAACATTTTTAACCAAAATGCTCGTCTTTTCTTTAACTTACGGAACTCTACCCCACATGCAATGATTAGACTTGAATTAAACCTTCCTTCATTTGAGGCGGTCTACTTGATCATAATTTCGAGACTGTTAAAGATCTCCTGACATTGCCCAGTTTACTTGCAAAAAAGTTATCAAAGAAAGCCTTAAGGCCCGAGTCACCCGAGAGTCTTACTAAAAGCATCAACCTACAAACATACAGGGCCACAGATGGAATCTTATTTTTAGCCTAATCAAAAATATATTGATTCAGATCTGAAGGCATTAACAAAACTACAATTTATGAGATTCTGCTTATTGTATATCCAACTGAAAGTTTGAATGCCCCTGGAATTTGAAGTCAAGCTCCCCTGCCTGTGGACTTTGTAATCATCAAAATGAATCATTAGATCATATTGTCTGTCTCTGTCCTGTGCTGTGTGATATTCGTAGAAAATATTTGTTACCCTCGTTTAGGCAGTTGTCTCTGTGCCCTTTAAAAGAGGCTACAACAGCTTGATTCCAGTACCAATCAAACTCCTCTATCGGCAACCTGATACGATTTTTGGACACAACCTATGACAAACTAAAAGCAATAGACAGCATAACTAATGAATACACAAAGGTAACAGCTTAAATTGTGTGTGTCGTAGAATGCTAGTACATTTTTAAATCTTAACTAAGGGCCTGATAGAGTTGGTGGATGGGGTTACTCGGTCACATTTGTGACGGATATCCAATCCGCCATATTACAATCCCATTTTACACTATGGACATCGTAATAGGGCAGACAGGATATCTGTCACGTTTGTGATGGGGTAACCATCTGCCAAACTCTAAATCAGGCCTTTAGTATGTTCCTTATAAATGAATTACCTTTAATTGAGTGATTATTTTATCCTTTTGTTTTTGTCCTCTTCTTTATGCTTCTTTTATATATGGGATATTGTAATGAATTTTAAAATGTATACATACACATTTTGAACAACAACCCACAGGATAGAAACTGACTGATTATGCATATGAAACACTCACCTGACTGTAACTTCAGAACTATTGTTCATAGTACCTCATGGTTTCCTTGTGTCTTTGCTAACATTTTACACCTTGTGGGGCCACTCAGCCCACCTTCATTCTAGTTGACAAACTGTACAGTTTTTGGTTGAAGCAGATGGGAGACAATTTCAGAACCTCAAGCTGGTGCATGGAAGCTGTGCAAAAGTTGAATATCTAATTGGAAATCAGAGAAAACTAAACCAAGGTTGTATTTTCACCTACCTATACCCAGAGCCCATCAATAATTTGTTAACTTGCTGCCCATTAATTTACATAGTTGATTCCATTAGGAATCTCAAGATTTTATGAATATTGATGAGTCCGTGGAAACACAAATTAAAGCAATGGATGGATATAAATTACAAAATCTAAGCGGAATTCTTCCTCTGATGCTTACTGGATGTAAGTCACCTCTTGGGGTGCTCATAGATCATTCCTATCTTGACTATGTAAATTCCTTCTGGCTCAGATCCTGGATCACTAAACATTAACAACCCTACAATGAAGCTCATCTCACAAGGGGCCTTCATGTTCCCAACAGGTAATGGTTCAAGATATGAAAGTTGTCCTGCCTGAAGAAGTTGCGCTTTATATTCAAGAAAGAAAGAACCATGTGTGCTCTGGAGCCTTAAGATGAGAATCTGCGCTCTAACTCACATATGTAATTTGTCCACTAAAGTCTGTGTTTTCTTGTTGCTTGCCCCATTAAATTGGAATGTCCTTCCACAGCAAATCAGAATGAAAGAATGACAGTGTAGCCACTGCCCTTTCTTCCTTGCTAGAAGGTGCATCGAGTAGAGTCTAGATTTGATTTTCTCTGAAAGTGTGATTGAAAAGTATGCTTCACCACTTAGTCAATCACTCACTCACTCATTTTTGTACCTTTTATATATCGGGCTTCACATTTCCAACCGGTTAAAGACTCCTAATGAACAATGCTTTGTGAACGCTCCGTTTAAAACATCATAGTATAATCTGGGCAGTCTGTTGAAAGCTTTTGTTTTTTATTTTATGTCTTCCAGCTTCAAAAACTTCTCACTATGGATCCTATGAAAAGAATGACCTCAGAACAAGCTTTACAGGATTCGTACTTTCACGAGGACCCATTGCCTACACTGGAGTATGTGTGCTGTAGTTTTGTATCATTTTGAATGCCACGGGGGTGTAAGAAGGATTTACATCATTACAAAGCTGATGACTCGTAAAATGACAATTAATGTTTATTTGCCTCCAGTAGTGATTGGTACATAACCTCCAGCTAAGAAAGCACAATGCATCTGACCAAATCTATCTCCTCGTTGCCACCTGTTTAGATCATGTAGTAACATATTGCAAGGAGGAAAGAGTCTGTTGTATCACATGCTTGGTGGTAGGTTTAGAATTTTAAATCAACTCCCAATTGCCTGTCTCACTAGGGGACACAAGTACTCAAAGTGACAGGGCTTGCAAAAGCATACTCTGGAAGCAGTTCTGGAGCAAGTATTTTCGAAGCCTCATACAATATAACACTTTGCCATGTGTGGTCTCACTTCCGTAAGAAAAGGCTAATTTTAAGCAACTTGCTACTTGGCCCTCTTGTGGTGGCACTATAAAAACGCTGCTGACACATCCTTTCTGTAGCACCGATCTTACCCAGAATCCTCTTGTGTTAATACTGTGCTGACAGTTTCTGGGAATTCACTCGTTTGACTACACACAGCGTTGGAGGGGTTTACGTAGCTCATGTTTTCTTTTAGGCATTGAACATTTACAAGGCCGCCAGATACCAAAGTTACACTATCACTCTGGTTTACTTTAGGGTGGCAGGTGTCCCATAATGTCACCTTAGTTTTGTAGATGGGAGCCAGAAGACTTGTGTCAAGTAGGGTGTTTGTTTGCTTCTCCAGTAGCAGAAGTCAGAGAATGTGGGGTATGGTTGTATTACTTTGCTCAGGTGTTGTTCTTTCAGGCATTAGGACTAATTGCTGGAACTAGCTTCATCCAGAAAATGTGACCACAAGAAGCCTTCTTCCTCTATTCAAAATTTTGCAAATCCAAACCAGACACATACATTTAGATTTACAATGGCTGATGTGGGAAGAGGCTGGAGAGCAATTCAGGGGGACTTGAAGGGAATGGCAAGTAGCAACTCCAGCTGCCACTAACCTTTATGAAGCACACTAAAGCTTCCAGAGCTACATTTGTAGAAGAGAACCACAGGCTTGGGGCACCTCACTCATCATGTTTTCAAGCAGCACTCACACACGCCACTTACATTTATGGGAGAGGCGGGTCCACTTTTCTGCCACAACAGTGCCAAGATGTCTTGTCAGGCCTGCAATATTACAAGATTTTAAAATAAAAAAATATTAAATTAAAGCCATTGTCATGGTTCCTGGAGGATGCACTTAGATTGATTTAGAATCTAAGCTGAAGAAAAACAGAGGTATCCAAGGGAAAGGAAGTATTTGATGTGTGATGGACTTACAAGAGTTTTTGCGAGGTCAGGTGTACCTCGTAACAGCAGGCGCTTTATGGACTTTGGGGGCTTCCAGGCTGAGGAGCATGGTCAACTCCTCTTCCTTTTTATTTGTCACTTAATATTCAAGGTCACCTTGCTCATTACAGTAGCTGGAATCAGTGTGGACTAGGGTGCTATGCAACATAGTCAACATTGCGTTTTAGATGTTTATAAACAATGTCATTAATAAGCACTGACATTTACTTAAACTGTGAGTAAAGGTTGATTAAAATCATCAGGTGCCATGCAGCCTCTTTCCTGTAAGCTGCTAAATTAATCCTTCTCCACCATCTGCCTGCAAGTGTTTTAATGATTGTCCTAACTTGGTGGGTAAAAAGGCATGTACATGTGTTCAGGAGCATTCAGCAGTGTGTGTGAAAATGCTGTGTCATGCCGCACTGTGATTTCTCATTGGAATAATTGAGTTTGACACAACTTTCAAAGATGGTGCTAGAGACTAAACTAGAGGCCGAGATGCTGGAATTAAATATTTCAGAGGTTGTTTTAGCAGATGTCAAATGCACCTCCAGGCTGGAACTTCTTATTTTGTTTACTGTTTGTGTTTTTCCAGTGTGTTTGCAGGCTGCCAAATCCCCTATCCCAAGCGAGAGTTCCTCAATGAAGATGAGCCCGAAGAGAAGGCTGACAAGGTAAGAAGAGAAAATGCTCAGGCACATTGAGCACTTGTGATCCTATGAAGGCTCAGCCCTCAAATCCCCCACACCAAATCCAGCAGGTAGATGCAATGCTTGGATGGTAAAAAAAGAATAATAGTAATTGCAGGGGCCAAAGTTTTTCTTATGAGCTTGTCACTGGTGTTGCCAAATTCCAATGCGCGCAAGCTTGTGAAATCTTTTGTTAGTGAAAAAAAGTTAAAAGGGGCTTGAAACCAGCCCATAATTACCTGAACCTACCATTGGCTTAGTCCAACGTCGCTCCGGTTTACCTGCTTCTGATTGGTCAGCACACCCTGTGCACTTTGTCCTGCTTCACTCCCTGTTGTCTTCTTCACCATCGGGTTGCCTGTGGACCAAGTACTCCTTCCAGTCACTTCTAATTGGACACTAGCTAGTGTCCGTCCTCTGTGGCACCACCCTGAAGGTACTTCTTTGTCTGCTTTTACTTCGTGCTCCGTGACAGTATGTTGTTTGGGCATGCAAGCCAACGCAGAGGAGACTTGTGTGTGAGATGCCGACATTTAACTGTTTTTAGGTTTCGCCAGCTTGGGCCCTCTAGCAGTACAAGCAGACACAGAATTCGTTTTGTAAAGAGCGGATAAGTATATAACCATAACGAGGCAAAATCAGAAACAATAACATCCCCTCACCACTGACATTTGGCCTGTAAATGAAGTGTGCTGATGCCTACAACTCTGTTTTGAAATACATAACTGCTGCATATAGAAGAGTGAGTATTGAATACTTAAGCAGGTTAATCCTAAAGCCATCTCCGCCCAGTTTACTCTGTTTAGAGCCACTTCCTGCCTCTTCAACTTACTCATGCATCTGCTTCATCAAAATGCCTTTACCAAGTTTCTGTTTTTACTACAGTAAATGCCTGGTGCAGAAACTTAATTGCCGGCCCTTTCATACAAACAATTTTTGCCCCATACAAGCAAACACCACCTCAAATGAAGAAGTGCTTAACAATAAATGGTGCCTCCTCTAGAAAGGAGGTTACTTTACTCAGCATGCTGATGCTATTTTTGCTTAGGATTTATAGAAGCACGTAGGGTACTACAAAAGCTCAGGCCCTCCAAAACTACAAGCAGGAGCCACCACTTTGTGTGTTTGTTTGAAAGGAGCAGTGCCGGAGCATATCAGCCAACACTGAATGTCTGCACTCGAAATATGGGGTGTTTTTCACATCGGGCTTGCCGTTTTTAGGTTTTTCTTCCTCTCTCTCTCACTCTCGGCCCCTGTGTTGCTGCAGCTGCTGCACCAGCGACAGCTCAGCTTCTTGTGGAGAGCTGACCACGTGCATGGCAGCAGAGATGCAAGAGAGTATATCCTGTCACACCGGGACAGGGAGACTGTCAAGGAAAGGCCAAGATAATACGTACAGAGGCCCACCGAAGACAGCAACACAGTAGATTTCCATCAGTACATAACATTTATCAAATCAATAACTCGATCTGTGTCCACATAATGCAATAAGATAAATGCAGCCTCACTAACGTCTGACAGAAGGGACCTCAGGGGAAGGTAAGTGGAAAAAGTGGGTTGTATGGAGTGTGCTTAAGGGCTGGGCGCGCGACAGTTCCAGTCAGGGGGCATTGGAGACTGCTGAGAGTGGAGTGGTGCACCCACCTGAGGGTTTCTAAAGCATCTTTTAGTTTGTAAGATGCAGCTCCCTTGGCGTTGTCTGTGCTTACGTAGGGCATGGAACCGGTCTAACACGAATGTGAGTCACAGAGGGAGTGACGCTCTCCTCTCTCTCTCGTCCCCTGTCCCCATGAAGCATTCAGTTGGGAACAACCCCTGAGTTTCACTGGCATATTCAGAACAGAGCAAGTAAATATGACTTGCACGACTTGTGTCACACTAATGGGATTCTACTGATTGTTTCCTAATCTCCAACACTGGTTAACTTTTCATTATCCTAACACGCAAACATTTGGAACAACTCACAACCTAATGTGTGCATTATGTTGCTTTGCAATATGTGAACTGCCTTTGTGTGTACATTCCCCACAACGTGCAGTGTTCTGTCTAACACTGCACCACAGCCTCTCACAATCTCAACTCAATTTTAAATATTGCAAAAAGGTTATAATAAATGCTTGTTTTAACTTTCATGAATCGTTCTCAGTTGTTTATGTTGTGATGTATGTTGAATTAACAAACAACTTTTAACGGTTTATCAAATTGAAAACAAACATTATTATAACCTTTTTCTAATATTTATAATTCAGTTAGATTGTAACATAGAATGTGAAACAAAAAAACAAAGGCGAAACTATTGGCTTTGCCAATGCTTGTTCTGTGTGAGAGCATTCCTTGCTTAGCTTTTTCTTCTCAGTACTCTGAAATCATGTTGCCTATGTAACTCATAAGAATTCTCTGTGGGAGTGGTTATCACCAGTAGTTTATATAGAAACACAGAAGTGCCTGTTTGCTGCTGAGAAGTGCTGGTACTCTCACAAGAAATATATTGCAGTAGTGCTGAGAAGTGCAGGTGCGCTCCCTTTTACATGAAAGAAGTGCAGGTACTCAGTACTGAACAATGCCTACCCATTTAAAGCACTCTTTATCATGCTTATCTTTATCTCGCGGGTGAGTCAGTATAACTAACATTTGCATAAAACTTCTTGTGAAAGTCCTGATTTCAACGTGTAGACACTCTTCGTGCCGAACTCCGGGTATTTTTTTGTCATGGTTTTCGGACTTTCAGCACGAATCGTGCGCACTTCATGAGTCAAAACAAAGCGACTTTGCATGAGCAGACATAACCACGTTATTGTAATCACGTAATTTATTTAAAAAGTACTTGCCACACAAATAAATCTCCATACTGCCACTAGTTTTTAACTCCTCCTATGACCTCCGTTACACCCTTTTTGCTTTAATCAATCCCATGTATTGTCTACTTTACATGGCATCCTCGGCATTCATGTTCACTTCGTATAACCTGATAACCTTGATTATTTCTGTTTGCCTCTGACACGGCAGGGCTATATTTTCATGTAACTGTGCTGTCTCACCATGCCTTACTCTTCGTACTAATGAATAACAATTTTTATTTCAGATACGTTATTATCCGGTTCCTCCCTTTCCCCACTCTGTCTATGTAGTGTATGTCCCCCTTTAGAAGAACCCTCAAATTCAAGATAGTTCTTTAAAGGGAGGAGGCAGGGGCTACCAAAAGCCATGCAGCCCCTGCGGCACGTGGGAGCAACCCCTTCAAAGAGACGCCAACCCTTAAGTGGGCCCCCATTCAGTTCAAGGCCAATGTGTGTCTGTGAGATATGGGATACTCTGGGGGCCCTTAATCAAATTCTGTAAGGGGGAGCATTATTTTCTGTTACACAACTGGTAGGAGGAACACAAAGAGGACACAATACACATGCATGTACGAGAGGACTTCGATCCTTGGCGGCCCATCAGGGTGTAGAACATTTAACATCAATATTTTATGAAGTGCAGACCATGCCAGATTGTGGATCAGAGTACGTAACCGTGCTGTAGTTCAGATACTTCCATAAAAAATGGACTGGACATTAAGCAGAGGCTTGGTTATGGGTTCCTTATGGATCCCTGGGACACACTTACCCGTGCAGGTAGCGATGTCAATCAGGCACATTTGCTGCCGGGCTTTGCCTCACACTCAGCCTCTACGGCTAACTGCTAGCATGTGGTGGGCCTCCAGTGTGGCTGTTCATCAGGACATGAAACAGAGGTTTGGACATGGGTTCCTTAAGGATCCCGGGGACACACTTACCTGTGCAGGTAGCGATGTCAATCAGGCACATTTGCTGCTGGGCTTTGCCTCACGCTCAGCCTCTCCGGCTAACTGCTAGCATGTGGTGGGCCTCCAGCGCAGCCGTTCAACATGGGGGCTGGTCTTTGCCCATGTTGCAAGCCAAGCATTGTCAATCAAATTGAGTGTGTGGGTGTATTGCATGGTCGGCTAGGCATCCCACAAGACAAAGCAGAGAATTGTGGTGCTTGCAAGGTTTAAGACCAGGAGAGATCAGAGGAAACAGGCAACTAAAAATATTATTGATGGCGGCAATGGAAGGGAGGGTTATTTAGCTGTGCATTTGTCATTGAGTGAGTTACTAATACTGTGAACGTGCAGCTGTGTCTCTGATACTGTCAATAACCCTCTTCAGTGCTCATAGAGGCTTGACCCCAGAAACGTAGCCAAAGCATGTCATTCCTTCACCCATGTCCCTAAAACTACCCTGACACCCTGAGCCCTACAACCGACTCTCCCTGCCCTTAAAACTATACCTTCCCCACACCCTGAGGCCTAAAACCCTGCCCCTTTGTAAAACCAACCCCGACCCCAGCCCCCGTCATCAGCCCTAAAACTGACCCCCATCACTGAAAACGGCCCATTCTCTTGCCGCCCTGAGCCCTGCAACCCAGCCCTAGCCCTTAAAACTACCCCAACCCCTCCCGCCCTGATCCCTAAACCCTGTCCGTTTTTAAAAAAAAATACCCGATGAGCCCTAAAATCTCCCCCACCCCTAAAAACTACAACCCCTAAACCCTGCCCCACTTACCTCTCCCAGTCCTTCCTGTTCCTCTCTCTGCTCTCTGGCCCCGTTCTAAAAACTACCTCAACCCAAGCCTCCCCAACCTCAGCCCTAACAATGACCCCAACTCCTAAAAACTGTCACTTCCCCCTTAAAACTACCCGACCCCCATCGTGGGTCCTACAACTCTACCTTCTTTTAAAAAAGCTACCCCGACCTCTCCACCATTATATACATGCAAATCAACATAATTGCTGTCAACTTTACCTCACAGAAATTACATCAGTTTAGTCAAGCATGACACATCCTGAATTTTACATCTAAAATATTCATATTCAGTACAATTCAGTCTCTCAGTTAACGACGGGAGTGACATAGCACAGCCGGCCCAGTTATCATTAACCACTACTCTCTTGACGAAATATGGGTATTGTTGGTGTTATCCACACTCATTATATTTGCTATTTCACGTATATGAAAAATATGTTGGCCTATAAGACCTGCAAATCAGGGAGCAACAAGAACAGACTGTCTCCTTATGACACAGAGCGACTGATGGCACTGAACTGACCTTGCTGGCAGAGCTGTGCTGCTGAGAGCAGAGCTAACTTCTGTGAATCTGTTTTTATTTACTCTTTAACTTTGGGAGTGTTGGGCTTGTTTTAAAGACGAACACTCGCTGATAGGTCCCTTATCTAAGCAGTGGGCAAAGGGATCTGTTGGAGGAGTGTGTGAACAACAGAGGTCGGTTATATATTTTATTTTTGTTTGGCTCTCTGCCTTGTTTCAGAATATAAAGCGGCAAGCATTGTGATAATCTCAGCTATTGTGACTCCATTGCAGACATACACACAATTTGCCTATTTTGAAACAGACTCACAACGGAGTCAAAACATGCAATACAAAAAAAACATCCTCCTGTTAGCAACATTCATTACTTTGAGGCCATCATTACAACTTGGCAATAATTCCCAAGGGACTGTTAATGTGAACGTTTTGCTGGTGTTTCGCTCAAGGATTTCACCTAACAGCCAGCAGCCAAAACTAAAGGTGAAATACAGAGGGAAAAGCATGCGAGAATCGGAGCAGTACATCTGATTCCAGCATGGTATTCCGCAAAGTAGTAAACCTCGTCATTTCCCTCACCCAGAATCACTGTCAGCAACAGGGGACTTCTAGGCTACTATTAATAAAGAGGATATTCTTTACACCACTTGCCTGCACAACTTCATTCTCCACTCTATACTCCAGTCTGACCCAGATGTCCTGCCGTATGTTCTCTGATGAGCCGCCTGCCACATACGTTCTCCACAATCTCAGGATCTCCAGGCCTCTGGCCTCCATAAACTAGAGGCAGTGTGAGTCTGATGTTGCATTGGGTGGGCAGCATGTGTAGTGTGTTGGACCTTGTGACGTATTAGCTGTAATGGTAACATACGTAATCAGATGCATCTTGTCCTATCATGATTTTGACATTTGACATTGCTCAGCAATACCAAAGTTCAAAGTGCTGCAGACTAAAAAGAGCAGACTCACTAAAGTGTGTCCACTTTACATGTTTGTTGAGTCTTCCCCAGATTTTGCGGATAAAATCTGTTGAAAATCTGGAACTTAAGTTGTACTGAAATTGTAATATTATACGTGGATAGTATTTAAAGGCAGCCTTACAAGGGTAACTGATATGTATTTTTACAATAGACTGGTAACTCTGTTGACAACTGTTTAGAGTTTAGAAGACATTTTAAAGGTGAGGTCTTTGTGTCCAGTTGCTGGCAAAAATTTGTGACAAAATTCACATTTAGTGGTCAGTGGTCAACACTGGCTCTAGTTGTGACCAATTGTACAAAAATTGCTGTGAATCCCCAAACAGTATTTTGTCCTTTTTTTGGAAATACACTTATTTCAGGTCACAAATGATTTGACCTAAGAGCAGGAAATGTGACCTCCCTGACCTTGGCTATCTATGTAGCGTGAAGCAAATTGAGCTGATGTCCTGTCACTTGGATATAGGCACATTTCTGGTGCCCACACCAGAGGCTTACCCAAAATGCTCAAATGATTGGGAAGTCAGCAGACTTGCTTCATTTATCAACCTTTTGAATTTTCTTGAACAGTCTGATGTAAATTTTCCCCTGGCACTATGCATCACCAACCAGTATATCACTGGATGCTGCTGTTTATTGTGAGAACAAGTGCATGACCAACAGCACCAGGGCCATCACCGGTCTTTTGCCTTCAAATGCAGATCCACTATGTTGATCAAACGGGGAAGGGCCCACCTCTTTGGTATAAAGTATCCAGAGACATCCTTTGCACTGTGGAATTGATATGAGTTTTCCTTCCTAGAAGCCTCCCCCGCAGTGAGCAGGGAAAAAGTCCAAATGACAAATGAGAATTTTGAAATGGGCAGCGGACACTCTAGTGACAGACTCTCTAGGGCACAAACCCATCTCTGTATTTTCCTTGTGCCTAGTTGGCTGGTGCATAAATTCCCCACCCGCGAGCCACTGCACCAGGGCTCAAAATTACGCAAGAATTCCTCCCCCCGGGTGGCCAATCAAGAATGACTTACCCCCGATCACCCCACACCAAGAGTTGGAAAAGTCCATTTGACACTAGAGCTTTGAAGTGAGAGAAGTGCCCCATGGCATAAGGGCTGATTGTCACTAGGATCCCAAGGTAATTACAGACCTTGCAGACATGGAAGAGTGGCAGATTAAGGGATGTCACACCCCTCCGATCTGTAGCAAACATACATTTGCAGCCAAAAATACATCATTTGCACATGCCAGGCATTCATAAAAGGATTCTTTGCAGGTCTAAATGGTTTTACTACTGCATATTTCTCTGCCTTGGGTATGCAGAAATCCGCAGTAGTGAACCCCAAGCAAGAGATGGCCATATAAGCATTACAAAACATGCTCAGCTTTGTAAGCTTGTGATTGCCTATAGGCGTACATATGTGAGTAGTCACACACTTTTCACTCTGGAAATGACATCACAGTTGTTGTACAGCACTCCCACATCTACTGCATGCACAAAGCTACTCAGGCGACCATTTTCACTTGCATGTCTCAAGGTAGTCAAGCCTAAATGTTGTTCTTGAATTTGTGCAGATTCATGTTAAACCCAGTGCCATGCATGCCGGTTTTTTGTGTCCATCTTAATTAGTGAATCAGTTTTTTTTGTGTATGGGGTGTCCTAGCTCATTCCTGGACAGAATGGGGATACAATTTCTAATCAACAGTTGATGGCGATATAATCATGTAAAGTGGGATGACAGAAAACTTCTTTAACGTTTTGGTGGTCTTTCTTTAAACAGTGTGAATGCAATAAGGGTGCCATTTGCAATTCTATTGGACGAGATGACTATAATGACATAATTTTAAACCATTTAAAATATCTCTGTGTATATTGATCTAGAGTAACATATCACTATATATGGTGGATAAAGCAGCCCACCAAGTTTAGAATACAGCAAATTCCATTTGACATATGCTTCTCGTCTTTAGAAAAGTTGAGAAATTATTATAAGGTTTCAGGAAACTGAATTTCACAACATACCAAATCCACCTTCTGAGTTTTCCACAGTTAATCGTGTGAAACTGTAGCCAACGATGCATTCTTTCAAACCTCAAATTCAGTCCAGCTTTGGGACAATATCTGGATTAGCTGAAATAGCACCATCCTGGTTAATACATCCAAGTGTGTTGCTAGTGGTCCAAATTCATGAAATAACTCAGATTATGTTTCCTCACACAAAGCACAAAGTGACAATGGTGGTTATCTGATCGTGCCACACCAGGACAAAGTCACAAGTTCAGGACGACTGCGATGGAGCATGGCCCGGATACCGGGACCAAGGGCCAGATGTAGCAAGCGTTTTTGAGGACACAAACAACCTGATTTACAGAATCAGGCTGTTTTTTTACTGCAGAAATACTCTTTGAAATGTACAGAAGGCAAATTGCTATTCAGAGTGCTGTTGTTACTGAATCGCAATTTGTGTTTGCGATTTGGTATTTAGACGAGGTGTGTTAGGGGCGTACCTCCCAAATACCGATTTACCATTGTATGTATTAATGTTTTGCGACCAAATTCAAGTCGCAAAACCTTAATATTTTGCCAGCAATTCAAAGTTGGTGGTAACCTATTCGCAAATGAGAAGGGGTCCCCATGGGAATATAAAAATTATAAAAAAATATTTTTAAAAGCAGGCAGTTGTTCCACCGACCACTGCCTAGCCTTACAAAATGAATTTTAAACGTGTCATTTTTTTTCTTTTGAAACACACTCAAAAACAGGCTGCATTTAAAAGAAAAAAATGCTTTGTGTAAAAGCAATCAAAGACATGGTGGCCTGCAGAATCCAGCAGGTCACCATCCCTGTGATTGCTTTGATTCCTAGTGGGTAAAAAATTGCGACATGCCATCTTAATATTCATAAAGTAGGTCAATTTGCGAACCCATTAGGAGTAGCTATGTTAAAAATAAGTCTTTAGTACATTAGGAATTGTGATTTCCGAATTGTGATTCAGTAAGAATCGTAATTTAGAAATTGCAATTCCTAATTTTTGTACATCAGGCCTCAAAGTAGACCCGCTGAACAAAGTACATTAGATTCTGATTGCTGAGCTCTGTGAGATCCCTTTTCTTGTTTGAGTTGCTCAGTAGTGGTTCTAAGAAGCTGCAGTGCTAAGTCCTGTGTAGTCATCCAGGATGCTGTTGACGAGGGGCTTGCAATGTGAAGTCCTGCAGCAAAGATGCATTGCACACCTGTGGTTTCGAAGATGTGGTGGGGCTGTGATGCGGAGTCATACGTCATTGTTGAGGATGCTGTTGATGATGAGTGCTTGCGATGCAAAGCCTGCATTGATGATGCATTGTACAGCTTTGATGCAAGATCTGGCGTCAGGGATTCTTTGCACTTCAGCAGGCCCAATGCGGGGCTACAAGGCGATGCGCTGCGCTGCGTAGGTTCCGACTTCACGACCACAGCTGGGCTGACAGAGCAACTTCAGGCCCACTTCCCAGGGTCTCTGGTGCTCCTGGGTTCAAATGCAAGTCCAGTCCTTTTACTCAGGCAGCAGAGCAACAGAGTACCAGTTCTTTTTGTAGAGCAACACAGAAGTCCTTCTGAGTCCTCCACTGGTCCAGGGTTGTACTAAAGAGTTGGATCTGAAGATCCATTATGTATACCTGGTGCCCACTTTGAAGTAGGAGAAGGTTCTGTAATATACCACCTCCATAGGTGTTTGGAATTCCCTGCCTCCCTGCTCTGGCCCCATCTTCTCTGGGGTCACAACAGACTAGTATCAAACCCATTGTGAGTGTGCTCAGGCAGAGCCTTTGCGATGTACAAGTGTAGTAGGTGACAGCTCCTTCCCCCATCAAGTAAGAGATGGCCCATCCAGCCAACACCAGTGCTCCTTTGTCTCACTGTCTGGGAGCAGTATACAAATATCAGTTGTCAGCTACACCTAGTCATGTGACACAGGAAACAGGCTGCAGGCACCAAATGGTTAGGACAATAAAATTCCCACTTTCTAATAGTGGTGTTTTCAGAATTGGGGCTTAAAATATGACTTTACTATTAAAGAGCGTTTTGAATTACAATTCTTTAGGCACCAAACTCGATATTCCTACTTGCTTCCAATCGAAAGTTAACACTTATTAAATGTAATAAGGCAACCCAACGTTTTCCTATGGGAGAGGCTGGTCTTTTAATAGTGAAATACAATTTTAAGAGTTTTTCACTACCAGGACATGTAAAAGTTAAAAGTTCATGTCCAACTTTTTAAATATACTGCACCCTGGCCTATGGGCTGTTTGGGGCCTACCGTAGGTGGTGACATATATATATTAAAAACAAAGTTTTAGGCTGGGTGAAAGGTTTAATTGTCAAGTCGAGATGGCGGTTTAAAACCACACTAAAGCTGCAGTGACAAGCCTGAAACATGTTTGAAAAGGCTACTGCAGTGGATGGCACAATGAGTGCTGCTGGCCCAATAGTAGCAATTAATTTATAGGTCCTGAGTACATGTAGGTCCACCTTACTAAGGACTTACAAGTAAATTAAATGTGCCAATTGTATGTAAGCCAATTTCACCATGTTTAAAGGCGAGAACATAGACACTTTAGCACTGGATAGCTGTGGCAAAGTGCACACAGTCCATAAGGCCAACAAATACAAGATCAGCAAAAATGGAGGAGTAAAGCAAAATGTTTGGATGCATACTACCCTTAAGCTAATAGGTCTAACAGATCTGCACTGAGGCACAAAACTGTGTAGGTTTTGTAAAAGAGCTTATAATGTATATTATCTGTATCAGTCTTTAGACAAAGAATGACAGTCAAAGAAGGGGCAGAGTGACTAATTATCTGGTCTGGGCTACTGGATGATCAGTTTGAAAATGAACTGTGAGACTGAGGAACTGTGACACATATTGGGCTGGACTTGTTCACTTCTAAAGTACATAAAGGGCCAGATGTAGAAGGCTGTTTGCATGGTGCAAACTGCGAAAATCGCAGTTTGCGCATGCAAAAAGCCTTTTGCGATGCACATTCACAATTTGCGAGTCGGTACCGACTCGCAAATTGTGAATGCGACTCGCAAATAGGAAGGGGTGTTCCCTTCCTATTTGCGACTCGCATCGCTATGCTAAATTGCTTTGTGACCGCGAATGCGGTCGCAAAGCAATTCGCAGTTACCACCAGTGTCACACTGGTGGTAACCCATTCGCAAAAGGGAAGGGGTCCCCATGGGACCCCTTCCCCTTTGTGAATGTTGCCAATAAGGGTTTTTCAGAGCAGGCAGTGGTCCAATGGACCACTGCCTGCTCTGAAAAACCGAAACCAAAAGGTTTCGTTATTTTTTTTATTTTGCAACTCGTTTTCCTTTAAGGAAAATGGGCAGCAAAATAAAAAAAATACTGATTTATTTAAAAAGCAGTCACAGACATGGAGGTCTGCTGACTTCAGCAGGCCACCATCCCTGTGAGTGCAGGGACTCGCTTTGGGGTCGCAAAATGCGACCCACCTCATTAATATTAATGAGGTGGGTCTTTGCGACCCCATAGCGACTCGCAGCCGGTGTCTGAGACACCGTACTCCATCCGATTTTACGAATCGGAAATTGCGAGTCGCACCGACTCGCAATTTCCGATTCGCAAAATCGGAAATTGCTACTTCTGGTCCTAAGATCCTAAATATATTGATGAAATTCTGAGGCATCTCTTGCAGTTGTGTCAGGCTTCGTTGTTGCATTATACAGGTGGGTCGAGGGTCCTCAAAAGTGTATAGCTGGCATAAGTAACTTGTTAGTAACTGCCACCCATAACAAGATGGAAAGATGGCATAGTAAGAATGTGAACAGAAGAGGTAACTACAAAATAGTTACCAATAACATGGCTTAGCATTAGATTTTTACCACCACTGTTAGACCTCATTCGAGAACCACAGGGCAGACAGGCTACCGGGCCCCAACACTGTAGTTCAGGTAGTTTATGTCTGGTGTTCATTCTACTATGGCTCTAAAACTAGGCCAAAAACACCTTTTCTGCACTTGTCTCTCTGGGTAGCGAGGGCAAGTAGTCAGTCTTCTAAGGGTTGTAATATGGGTTACAAGACCAAAGAACTTAGCAGTCAACCAACACATACAATAATGTACTATCCATTCCAGTACTTATCTTTTAGCTAAAGGTAAGTATTATATGTCACAGCAAACAAAATACTACCCACATCAGTAGGTTTCTCAATTTCAGGGTTTAATCGTATTTGCAAGCTTCAGGTAGGTGTTACATCCCTTTCAGAACTCTCTCTCCAATACTGTAGTTTCCTGAGACGGCCCGCCAAATACACATGCTCTGTGAAGGAGGTGTGCTGAGCACTCCCCCTCAGTGCACATCACTCCTGTGGCTCCACCACTTTCAAAGAAAACATAGTTTATTATCGTTTTCTTTAAAAGGTTTTGCAGCTGCTGGCGGGGGGGTGATGCTTCTCCGCCCAAACGGAGGAGCTGTCACTGCCTACACTGACGCTGGCAGTGGCAGTACCAGTCTCTCAGACCCATGGCAGTATGCTGAACAACATGATGAATATTGGCACTTACAATTCTTGCTTCATTTCACAGCAAGAAGCTCTTGAGTTGGCCAGGGGATCCTTTCACAGCATGTGTCGACTCTGATGTTACTTTCTTTAGAAGTCCACTTTCTCTGGGTGTTCCTCATGCCAGAATCACACTAGGTTTTTCCTCCTAGACAGTCTCTTCTCCTGGTGGACTAGGCTCTCTTCTTCCCTCTCAACAGGAATTCAGGTTTCTAGGGTCTAGGTAGACCCTTAAATTTCCAGGAGAAAGTGCAAATTTCTGGTGTTGTCCTGGCACCTCTGGGAGACTGGCTGCCATACAGACACCAGCCCTGATCACACAGAAGTGTGCAGAGCTGGTCAAGAAGAACTTGGGACTAGAAAATATTGGGGTGCTTTGCATCCCACTTCTATCCTCATTTTATAGACGGGCATGTGGATCTTCTGTCTAAGGTTTTAGAAGTGATTAGGGTTTGTTCTCTGTCAAATATAATTTTCTGGCTGATTCTCAGACACAGCATGTCTGCAGGGTGATGGCTTTTGACAGCAGCTAGCAATTATGCGGACTGTACGCAGAAGTGTACAAAATAACAGGATCATAAAATTTGAGATCTCTGCACCTAGCTGCCATCAACCTTGCAGAAACAGTAATAAGGGACAGAGAGAAGGGTAGGCCCTGCCATGAAACTTCCTCACCTTGGGCACAGAAACCAAAGCTCACTCTTTACCCCAACCATATACCAAATGGAAGTGGTTGAGAAGCACTAATAATTTGCTAACAAGGTCCACATTGAACTTCTAAGGGCAGCCCTGTCTCCATTATTCCCACAATTTAGCATCTCTGTCTCCACCCTACAGTGCCAGAAATGCAGGCTGTTCACTTCCACTGACTGGGAAGCTGCTTATAGCCTTCATCTGCCCCATGCTAAATAAGGGCCCATCCAAAATAAATCTCACTAGTCGCAGTACCCAGACTTTTACAACACACAGAGTTCTACAGCTATACATGTGCTACACACTGACTGCACATACATGTATCCGACACACACAAACACACAGAATATCAGTGCAAGGTAGTGTTTACATTAAAGCAGAACTGTACACAAAAAATGTCTGGTCTTACTAAAGATTTACAAAAACTCGGCTCAACTTACCTAAGGTATGGGCAGTAGTCCTGTGTCACACTGCTTTTTGTACTTCCCGAGGTCACAGGACCGGCTCTGGACCTTGCATTACTAAGGACAGACCTAGGCCTCCGTGCACATTCTAGATTAGTGGGAAGCCAGGACCAAACATGAGGTCAGGATTCAGTTTCACGTGCAGTCAGGTGCTCTAAGGAGGGGGACAGTCCCTTTCATCATTTGCGGAACATTCATGTCCCAACCACTGCACTATTAAGAGAATATTACAAGTTGATAGACATGTGCCTTCAGGTTACTTAATTTAAGTGACCCACTCTCACTACCAAAACAATTCTGCTGAACTAGTATGGATCACATTGAACAGTGTGGCAGGTGCTGCTAAGCAGTGTTTTTGACTGAGACCAGTGCCTAGCTGGTTATGCAACTTTCGTTCTTGTATGAGAGCAGTGACTTCCTAAATGAAAGATCACGGCCTCAAACTCAGCAGTGACAAACCAAACCTTACTATCTAGTACTCCCAAGGTTGAATAGTCCCCATTTAAGGGGACATCTGAACTCTGAGCCCCAACTACACCTTCAGACATAGCCCTAAACCTGGGCATTATCATAGCAGGAAGATTCTTTGAACCAAGCAAGTCAGCCAGACAGTTGGGTACTGCTTTTCTTCCCCGAGAATGCTCAGGAAAATCGTTCTGCTCCTTCCTGAAGCGTCCAGAAAAACTGTTGTTCATTCTCTTCTTGCGACTAGCATATAACCACTCCCTTTATTTGAGAATTCCGGAGTATATCACCTGCAGTTTCCAAATAGTGCAAATCACAAGTGCCATGTAGGTTCTTAACCTGCCACCACAGTGACATCTCATCTGAGGGAACTCCAGTAGCTCCCTATCAGGTAGCGCTCTATATTTAAAGTGCTCTGCGTGGTCCACACAGGAGGTCAATAATTCACGTCCTGTTTACCGCATGAGGAGATTTCAAGCATACTGTCTCTCCTACACTCTCTGTTCTTCTTTTCCAAGACCTAAAGGAACCATGTGAGTGGATGCTCCGTGTACCTCGCAGCAAAGCACTGCACTTCTCTGCCATCTTCTCCTGGCAATGTGTACTGTCTAATCACTTTCAAGGAGCCCTTTTTCATTTTAGTGTATCATTGGCCTGCAGCTGTTTCTCCTGTAGTGCCAGGATGCCCTTTGGGGTATTTGTTGTGTTTTACAAACCATATAGCATAACATACTGTATGACAACACTATGACGAAATGTAGAATTTGTTGATGATAAGTCTTCCAATCGCAAGGCTTTATCTGGAAGACAAGCACAGTGTGGCTCTAGAGAGGAGTTGTGATTAGAGAGTAAGAAACTGAACCTGGTCGGTGATCAGAATAAATTCACTCACATTGTAAAGAAAAGAACCGTTCTTTTTTTGGATGTGAAGGTAGCATTACAAAATGATAAGTGGTCAACTATACTTTTCACAAAGGATACTAAATGAGACAATCTTTTACATGGACATAGCTTTTATCTGCACAGCTTGCTTCAACATTTTCCACATTCACGACTATTTAAAGTTAAAAGGTAGGTTCTGAAACCCCACAAATGCACTTAAGTAGAAAAGAAAACAATTGGTAAACTTACACGAGGAGTCTGTCTAATGAGGATAACTGGAACGGCCAAGCATAGCATTATACAGTATAAGCATGAAGATCTATTGAGACACAGATAAGAAGCAACTAAAATCAAAAGACCTTTTTTCAGAAAAAATATTCAAATCAAAAAACGAAAATTGCCAGAATCTCAATTAAACATTGGAGGCTAATTGAATAATTTACAGGCTTAAGTAGACCTCTCCCGGACAAACCAATAATGGGCTTTAATTGGGACAGAAATATTAAAAACATCATAATCAACCAGAGCGTGGAACAAACAAGGAACACTTGGAACGAACAAATAACACTTACTGGTGCCAAGTTGGGGCATATCCCTTCTTGAAGTGCATTAATTGTAAGCATTTTATTAAAGGCTTTATTCCCTGCCTACAAACTATTTGAAAACAAATAAAACTAGGACAATACATGACATGACTTAAATAACAGTAATTTATATGATCAAATGCCACTAAGGCAAGACATAAGTGGGTAATACTACATGCACAGCCAAAACATTGTATTTTAACTCAAGAGCAACATAAGGACAAAAATGAAAAGGTACCAGGTGCTATATAGTGAAAACAGAACAGACTCCCTTAAAATAAAATTGAATTCCAGTTATAAGAAGTAGTTCAAACATTTTGCACTTATCAGAACTGAATGATAAGACTGAAATAAAATGTTTTTGTGAACATTATGGCCCTCATTATGGTTTTGGCTGTCTTTTTTAAAGATTGCCAAAGCCACTGCAGCCAGCAAACTGCCAGTGCTGGCGGTATGCTGGCTGCCCTATTGGGAGTTTTCTGCTGGACCAACGGGTGAAAACAGCGCTTCCACCCGCTGGCCCAGCGGAAAACTCACCACAACTGCAATTGAGCTTGCGGCAATGTTGTGGCACATCTGGCAGTGAAATGTGCGACGGGGCTGTCCATGGGGGGCCCTTCACTGCCCATGCCGAGTGCATGGGCAGTGCAGGGCCCCTCATGGGGCCCCCGATGCCCCCTTTCAACCAGCCTTTGCATGGCAGTGAGTCTGCCATGCAAAGGCTAGCAGAAAGGGGACTCGTAATCCCCAGGGCAGTGCTGCCCTGGAGGATTACGACCATTGAGACTGCCAGGCTGTCGCCAGACGGGAACCTGGCGGTGACGGTGGTCGGACCGTGGCCCATCTGCCATGGTCATATTAGGGCGGTAGGACCGCCACACTCGTAATGAGGGCCTATGTATCGATATAGAAAGTAGTACTTTTCCATTAGCCTGATTTTCCATCTGGATTTGCTTGGTCATAAACAGAATCACTGTTTAAATAGCTAACAAAATTATACTCCAAACAGGAATTAATTTAGTAGAGAAATTACAAACTAATAATGAATATAAAGAAGCTCCACTTCCATGCCTCCAACTCCTCTCTCTACTTGTCTGCTCTTCTTTGCTGCCACCCTTTCTGATTTTCTCTCTGCTCCACTGCTTTCAACTACATCCACGCTTCTCTGACACATCCTTAAACATTTTTCATCTATTGATATCTAGTCTCTAAAGCCATTCAGTTAATGTTTTGAGTGGATGTCTTTCTCATGGAGTTCCGGAACGTCCATGCCCGTTGAAAAGAGAAGGGCTGGTGACACAAAAAGTTCCTGATGCTCTTGGTCTGATAATACTGTCAACCTCAGGTGTGTGACAGCAGACTGTCACATGGTCCCGAATAGGCACTTGGATACAGGCCATATTATGCATCATTCACAGAATGATGACTGGATTAATCCACATTTAAAGTTAATGTAATTAATTTAAGTTTAAGCACTGACAGGCCGCTGCTTTTAGGCTAATGCAAATTAGCCTTCATGCAGGGGAAAGGTAACATTCTACAAGACACTTTCTCGAACTATTTAGTAAAAAATCCAACTTTACTACTGAATTGGATTTTAAAGTGGTTGAACTGTCTTTCTAGCTTATCTCACAACCGACATAGCAGAATTCAATTTTAATCTGTATTCTGGTTTTCCTAATAGGGCAGGCAGAGCCTTCCGTAGTGAAAATAGCTTTTTTTGCATGTCACTGTAGGGCCATGATAACATTGCATTTTTACATGTCCCACTTTTAAATACCATGTGCCCTACCTTGTGAGCTATTAGGCCAATATATGGGTCATTTATAAATGTTGAAAAAGAAGACTTTTCTCCTGTCAAAAGGGATATTTTGAAAGGTCAGATAAAAGGTTTGAACTGCAGCAGTCAGGCTACATTGGTAGGCCTGAAACAATGTTCTCCTTGTCACACTTGCCGATGGCACAATAAATGATGCAGTCCACAGATGACATTGAACTTTTCAATGCCATGTGGGCAAATTATACATCATATACTCTAGCCTTGCAGGAAAGTTAAATATGCCAATCAAAGAGATTTTTTTTTTTTACTTGTTTTAGGGATTAGACCACGTATACTGGGTGCTGGACAGCAGTGGCCCAGTGCATAGAGTCTACAAACCAGCTATAGAATTCTGCTACAAATGGGGATGACCACGCAAAAAGGGACATTGTCTCACATTATTCATAAGAATGAAGCCCCAAAAAAGCAGGCCTTGCTTTGTGATATACAAAGAAAAGTAAATTTTACTACAAAGGATGATAAGATGATTGTGGTGAGGGTGAATTTAAAGAAAAAGATAATGTCGAAAAATGGACTACTGTCAATCAATATAATTCACCATGGCAGCATATAAAAAGGTTTAAAGAAAGTTGCAGAGAAATGTGATTACATTTTGCTATGAATGGAGATTAAAAAGTGGGATATATGATTAACGATGACTATGTGTTTTTAATGGTAATGAAAATAATTGCTGGGAAGTAGATAACGACTCTGAAGAACAATAAGGGGAAATGACATCATGAACATGAAGTATTTTTCACCTTGCCATATTGCGTCACTACACAGTCTTTCAGTTCACAATTTTTTTTAAATGCTCCTGTTTATTATATATTTTCCAAATTCTATGCTGCATAAACTCCAGAGAATCACAACAGAAGCGCAAAAAGCTAGGAATGTACATCATTGTACATGTGGACAACTGCATTAATCCATGAGAGGATTTGATTCCTAGAACAATAAGGAAAGGTCACGTGGAAGTCTATCAATAATCAGTGTCACTATTGCTTCTTCACACCATATATCAATGATAGCATCACTCATTATAGACAAAGAAGAGATTAGAAAATGTGGAAGAATGGCCAATACCATCTGGAAAAGGCTCTAGCGCTAACTGTCACGAGAGAAAGTACTCCCTAGATCAGGAATCCACTTCCAGTATTTGCAGTGCACATACTTAACCGCACTGCATACATCTCCTTATCTGTCTAAATTTCATGTTTGCATTGGCTTGTGCTCTTGCTTAGTATTGTTTGTTGGCCTTGCAATTACCACCATTCTTGTTTTCTCCCTCTATGGTCCACTTTTGGCTCAAGTCCTTTCATCAAGGACTTTGCTTGTTGGCTGTTGTCCTTGTTTCTTTGGATGTTCTTCATCCTACCATCTGTCTAATGCTTTTAGGAGAGTCTTCTGCCCGTTGACATCCTGGAGATCAGCGCTGGTGTCCTGATCAGTGTCTGAATTTACTACGGTTTCCCCCACCTCAATTAGGAACTCGCCCCCTCCTGTCATCTACAAAACTTTCATGAAGCCAATCATGATAAGCAGCCATTAGTCCATTCCAAGCATTCTAGATGATGCACACAACTACAAGCTGTTCCAGCGATTTCTCTTTTCCTTCTGTGTTTTCCCCTTATTTCTCTAATTCAGTACCACCAGAGAGACAAGGAGGTGACCAGGATTCTCAGCTGGGCTACGTCTTTAGCCAATGTTTGAAATCTCAAGGCTCTTTTTGGAAATAAAAGAAAGAGATTTTTGTGCCTGATGTATAAAGCTTTTTACCCATTGCAAAAACTCTTAATCACTAAATCAATGGGTTTGTGACCAATACAAACTTCCTTCTGATGTACTAAACCCATTTAGTGAGTTGGAATTTTGTTTTTGGAATTTCTAAATGGGTTTAGAAATGGTTTCCTGTTCGCTGTGTAGAGTGTGTTTTGGGTGTCCTTTCCAAATAGCAGTTAAGAAAGTGATGTATCAGTGGATTGCCACCGGAATTCTATTGCAAACTATAAACGAGTTACTGACTTTCAGGTTGGGGTAGTAACTTATTTGCAGGTCCAAGGGACCACTGCCTGCTCTCACTGAAGTTTTCCAGAATGAAAACTCTTATATGAAACGTTATGTAACTCTGTCTACTTTCAAAAAAATATATCTTTCTGTGTTGAAAAGCAATCACGGAGATGATGGTCTCCTGTCCCTATTAACCAATCACAGGGACATTTAGGCAAGTATCAACCTGCCTGAATATTAATTAGGCAGGTCCTTGTGCGACAGACTGTGATTCATTATTTTGCGAACTGACCTCTGAATACATAGGTCAGTCCGCTAAATCAGATTACATTCTCGAAGAGTCAGTGTGCAACTCGCAACTACTTTTTGCGTATATAATCTTTGTACATGCTCTAGTTACATTCTTGTGTATTTTCTTTTTAACATAAGTATCGAAATTAATATGTTAAGTGGTAACTTTTGGAACATATTTAAGAATTACCAAACAAGACTAGAAAATACTCCTGAGCAAGCTGCATGGCAGTACACATCAGAATTTGAGTGTCTTTTCTCCAGATGAACATTCCTAGTGTTGATTTTGCTTATTTTAAAATGTATCATGCTGTGTTGGATGGCTGTGTGTACCTTAGCACACAATTAAATCTTCTTAAACAGCAAAAATATTTTTATATAGCTATGTGGTTTTGTACAATATTTTGGAGGCGATTTTCTGTGTTTATTTTATGAAATGTTACACTTTTCTTTAAAAACGATTCAATCAAAAATTAATTTGCTAAAAGATGAAAGTCAGGGGGCAAGCCAGCATACGACAAAGTTGTACATTAAGGAGTTGAAGTCGATTGAGGAACCCCTTCTTTCTCCTAGTCTGTTTTCGTAGTGCTTTATAATAATGGCAGGCATACAAAAGGAATACGCCCACCCCTAGATTTGCAGGGGGCTGTTGATGCTTTAAATAGAGAGAGAGAGAGAGACCCACAAGCCAGTCTTCTAACGACCACAACCCAGTTAACAGTTAAAGAATTGGATTCAAGTTAAATTCAAGGAGATTAAATCAACATAGTTACATCCCCCCTCCTGGACCTGTATGGACTATCACCCCATCTCACTTATTTATGGAGATGTCAAGATTCAGGCCACAATTTTGGCAACCTGGCTTAAGCGAGTGTTGTCCCTTTTAATCCATCCAGACCAATAAGGGTTTATGGCAAACCGCGGCACGCAACACTGTGCCCATCGGCTTCAGGAGCGTTGGCCTACCATCATCAAATGCCTTCGGATCTTGCACAATTTTTTGTATACTTTGAGAAGGCATTCGATACGGTGTACTGGAAGTATTTCAGCTGGTTCTAAGCCAAGCCAGACTGGGACCTCGCTTTCGCAGATTAGTGCAAGCCTTATATGTCAACCCCACATCCCGCGTCCAGATTAATGGTACTCTTTCCTACACCTTTCCCACCCATCGGGGGACCCGCCAGGGCTGCCGCCTTTCCCCTCTCCTTTTCGCATTGGCCATTGTGCCGTTTGCACAATTGATCATGTGTGATCCTCTCTTTAAGGGCTGGTGTTGGGATGAGGACCGCATAGCACTCTATGCAGACAATATCCTTCTTTACCTGGCAGACCGGGTTACTTCTGGCCCGCGTAGTCTCCACCTTCTACGATGCTGTGAAGAGGCATCGGGACTTCGAATGAATCCCTCCAAATCAATCTTGGTACCTCTGGCACCATCACAAAACTGTTTTGCGTGGCAAGAGATATCTGGGCGGCGCTACTTCCAGACCTGTCCTGGTCCCTAAATCTCCAGCCATTGACACGGTGGGCTAAGGCGGATATGGCGAGATGGAGGTCCCTCCCACTAAATATTAAGGGCCATATAGTGCTCTTTAAGATGATGATCCTCCCAAGGTTTCTGTACATCTTTCAGAATATATCCTTTCCACTTCTGCATCACTGGTTCCAAGCCTTAGACCAAACCATAGCCTCGTTCCTCTGGCGGGGCACCAGACACCAACTAGTGTCGCACCATTGTTAAAGAGGCCAATACGATGACGCGTAGGGACTGACTTATCTGTACCTTTATTACTTTGCAACCCAGCTCCTCATCCTACATGGCTGGTTCTACGGGGGTGGTCGGACCCTGCATATCGACTTGAACTTACAATCCTTACTTTTCCTCAAATATTAGATCTACTCTATGGCTCCCTGATCCCCAGTAATATGGCTCAGGGAATCAGGACCAAAATGGCCTTCACAGCATGGAGAGCGGACCTGCAACACACTCGGTGGACGAATACTCTGATCCAACAGACTCCCCTTTGGAGGGGTGCTTGGCTCCGTGAGTCAGCAGCACTGAAAGGTTGTGACAAGTGGAATTGGTTGGGCATCTCCTAACTTGGGGATGTGTGGAAGGGAATGCACATGTGTTCCTTTTATGGACCTACAAATTACTTATTAGCTTTCCCACACTCAATTCTACAAATATCTCCAACTCCGCCATGCCATGCAAACACACATATCAAGCACTGACCCCCTACAAGAGTATAGCCCGCTTGAGACAAAACTGCCTATGGAGGCCTTGGGAAGAGGGGGAGTGTCCCAAATATACAAAATATCGATGGCAGGAGAAGCCCGTTTATGAGGCGTGGCGCTGCCCCTGCAAAAATGCTAGAGTATGGGGGAAACGGTTGGACCAAATGTCCTGACAGTTCTTTGGGGTAATGACCCGCTGCTGTTGCTGTCCTGTTTGCGTACTACATATATTTGATTGCACAGTACTGTGGATTGCCAGCATGCTGGTGATAATGCAATGACCCATGTGGCTTGATGTGCCATCTCACTTTTTGTTCTTAAACTTTTAAAATTCAATAAAAGTTGTTTATAAAAACAAATCAACGTAGCAAGCCATCACCATATTATTTCTTTGATACCCGGGGTTGACATAATGTTGCATCATACATTTGACTTGTAAACATTTAATTGGCAAACTCTAATGTTAATGCAACTTATTTTTTATTCAATAATTCATACGTATTTAAAAAGTGATATGGAATGGAAATTTTCTGAGTGGCAACGAAAGAACAGTGGCAATTTTATTCAAAACGCTGCAATGCAGAACAGTGTATGCATTCCATATTAACACTAACCCACAGTAGTAAATGACAAAACATTGTGAAAAAACAACCAGGTTCCTCAGAGCATCAATTTTTGTTCACTGGGGATCCATCTCAGATAAATGTGCTTGTCAGTACCGGACTTGAACCCCTGTCTGATCTGCTCCTATACCTATCTTACCATAATAATTGCAGAAAGAGAAAGAAGCGTAGATGAAGTAAAATAAGTGACAGTGAAACTGGGTACTTTTGCCTATCTCATGCCTGGTTAAAGTCACGCTACTTAATAAAACAAATGACAACGCTTCCCAGAATGCTTTACATCAGGAGTCTCCAGCTTTTTGTGTAAGAAAAGCTATTTATCTTCAGTAAAAATCCTCCAAATGTACTACGATTTTATAACTGTAGTAGTAACCACATCAGACAAGAATATATTAGTGGCAACCATATGAAAGGTTACTAGCAGTGATTACCTCCCTGCATCAGACACAGTTACCAGCAGTTATTTAAAAAATGCTTTGTCAATGTGGAATGCATTCACATGACTTATACATAGTAGCCATAACTGCAGTGCCCCTTACACCAAGTTAATATTATTAATACTAGTCTCCTCAACTAGGTTTTATTTTTATCACTCAAATATTAGCTTTAAATATATTTTGGAAACCCACCCATTTTTCTCCAATCATCAGCTTATAAGTTCCGAAAATACACACATTTTTGTTTCAAATGCACACCTTATAAATTTTCTATTCATATAATAATACCACCAAGCAAAAGCTTCTAATTTAATTCACTGGGCTATGCCTAGGAGAGGTACTTACAGGTAGCTGGAGAGCTACCAATAGCTCACTGGAGTGTCTTTGATATCATGCGCACTAGATTCATCGTGGTCCTGGGTGGACTCTAGACAAGATTTACTTAATTGGGTGGGAGGTGTTGAGGTGTGGTTATAAAGGTTGTGATACAATGCGATTGGAGTATGATAGTATGTAGAAGAATAAATACATCTTGCAGAGCTTTGTGTGTGATGTATTTATTTACATGCTCCCAGGCTAGGGAGGAGTCTACAACTGGCTATAAGTAGGGGATGAGTGCCCCAAAGAAACAAAGCTGCTCTCCCTGAGAGTTTGCAGAAGTGCTGCAAACAGCTCATGATTGTCATGTGTGCCCCAAATCGATGCAAAGCAGTCTTTGATTGCAAATATAGAGTCAAAGCCCTGCCTCAGCCCATACACTGCCATCCAAAAAGTTAAGGGCCCTGCAGAGGAGCACATTAAAAAAGGCCACCAAAACCTGTTGGTAAGGCTGAAAGAAGAGAGACTGCATGGCACCATAACACAGAGCCATCATCAATATGAAACAAACGCTAAAGGCAGTAATGACCAGGTCCGAAAACAGAAACTTACTTACCGGCAAAAGTGAGTGAAGTGCTATACAATCTCAAAAATCTGGCGTGATGACAAGGCCCAAGCAACAGGGTGTTGCGTGGAGAGGTTGCTATTCCTGCTTTACAAGAAGAACCCCGCCTGAAACGCATGTGCTCTCCATGGTGACAGTAGGAAGCGCAAAGTACAATGCAGCTACATTCCTGAAACCATCACCTTTGTTTGAGGCCACAAAGTAGCAGAACCTTGGTGCCAGGTGGACTGCATGGATTGAGACATTTGATCACTTCATAGACACGCTAGGAGAAGAAGACAATAAGAACATCTTTAAATGTTTGAAAAACCTTGCCGGTGATGGAGTGAAAGAAGTGATAAAGAAAACTTCACAAGCTGATGCAACAACATACCAAAAAATAAAAAAAAGAGATGAATGCCAAATTCAGTCCGATACAGAATATTGACCATGAGCGGTACATCTTCAACCAAGCACAACAACAAGCTGGTGAAACGATGGATGAATTTGCTGAGAGACTTCATGCACTTCTCAAACACTGTAAGTTAGTGGTCCCTAAACTTTTTAATGCCACGCCCCTCAGTTGAAAAATAAAAATCATTGGGCCCCCCCTTTCAGAATTTTTCACAATTATTTTATAAAGATGGCAATGTTTAACTATGTCTAGACCTATTTAAACATTAGAGTTAAGTAAAGTTACCTTTTTAAAAATGCAATAACATGCTTCTGCTAAAAAAAACAAAGGCCTGTTATCTGTATAATGCTTCTTTTGGCTAGAGTCGCCCCCCCCCCCCGGGATCACTTGACCCCCAGTTTGAAGACCTCTGCTTTAAGTTATGTGACTTTAATGATAAAGCCATGCGCCTCCGAGTCATTGATGGCTGCCTTTCAGATTCCTTCGGAAGATGTGTGAAGAGAGCCGCTCAGTTTAAATAAAATGCTAATACTGCAAGGGCAAAAGATCAAGCAAATTGACAAGCTGCTGATATGGAATTAGGAATAGCGCATGATGAATCAGCATTGATCATGAAAAGCAAGCAAAAGCACAAAATAGGTGCACACAAGATGACGTCTCTGCAGAAGAAAAAGTTGAGTTTCTGATGTCTGTTTTCATTTTCCCATGAAGGTAAATGTCCAGCCATAGGACAGATAGACAAAGGCTGTGGGAAAGACAACCACTTTGTAATGGTCTGCAAAGTGAAAGCGAAGCCAAATGCTTCACAGCGAGAAGAGAAAATGGACACTAGAAGATTCCAGAACCACTCTTTGCACGCCCACAAGGCCATAAGGCAACATAATTTATGACAAGTAGAAACCAGGTACAGTTGATTGCTGTCAAATTCATCAAATATGGCTCTTCAATGTCATTACTAAGCACTATCGAAGAAAATGGATGTGTGTTGATATCGACTAAGAACTAACATGCACATGTAGGATTAGCTGTTTTCAAAGAAGATCACAAGTCAAAAGAGAATCGCCAAATGAAGCGACAAAATTCATTTGGACATTATCCTAAAATCATGTTAAACATGAGCGTTTGCCCCCTAATCTTCGTTATAGACACTGGTGCATCAATTAACCTTCACACCAGTGGAAAAGTTCAACAACCTGTCTCCTGTGCCACACCTCACTCCATCAAACACAAATGCATGCACATGGGCTGCTTCATAACTGTTACAGAGTCAAGATTCATTTACAGCAACTTTGTGACACAAAACGTCAATTAATGTGTCAATTCTTGTCCTTAAAGGAACTTCATCTAGTGCCTCCCTACTTAGCTTTGGCACTGCTGCTGACATGGGACTGATATCTTTCAACTACAACATCCATGCCCAGGCTGAAATTGTGAATCTGTTCCGGTCATTGTTTCATGGCCTAGAAAGACTCAAAAAGATGAAAGTGCAACTTCATATTAATGAGGACATTCGCACTGTTGCTCAGCGGCACCACAGTGTTGAAGCATGACATAGTTGAACGCTCCACCAGTCCCACACCATGGTTTCGCCCATAGTTGTGGTGGGGAAAAAAGGTCAGTGGAGGTGTAGTATGAATTCTTGTTGCTATTTACCAGTCCAACAAAGCAATTGAGAGAGAAAGACACCCTGATCCCAAATAGTGGACATGATCATGCAGCTGAACAGATCTAAAATCTTCTCCCGCCTTGACCTCAGCAAAAATATCATCAACTCGAGCTGGGGGAGAACTATAGGTACATTACTACTTTTTCAACTCATGTTGGTTTGTTCAGATACAAAACACTGAGTTTCGGAGTATCTTCACAGGCGACGATATTTCAGGCTGTTATTCAATTAATTATTCAACCTGTTACGCATGTTTTCAGTTAGTGATGACATACTGGTACTTGGGGAGCACAAAAGCAGCATGACAAAGCTCTTACACAAGTGTGTCAATTACTTGCTGATGCAGGTCTCACTCTGAATGCAGTAAAGTGTGAGTTTCACAAAACCAAACTTAAATTCTTTGTGCACATATTCTCTGATGGGGGAATGACTCTTGACCCAGACAAGGCTCAAGCACTGTCATCTACCTGCCTCCCACAAGATGTAACCATGGTACAATCCTTCTTATGCATGGCCAGTTATTGCACAAAGTACATTTGTGACTTTGCTACAGTGAGTGCCTTCATTGAGAGACTTAGCAATACAGAACAACCCATTTCAGTGGTCTCCAGAATGTGATTACAGTTTCAAAGAAGAAAAACATGCCATTGAGAATGCAAATGAAATGGCCTGTTTTGACCCCAAGTTACATACTGAGATCACAGTAGATGTGAGCCCGGTGGGGCTAGGGGCAATCTTGGCCCATCACAAAGGCCATCCGAATGCCCATAGACACATTGTGGTCCTTTGCCAGTAGAAGCCTGTCTGAAACAGAACGTCCCTATTCTCAGTGAGAGGAGACAATACTGGCTGTAGTGTGGGTCTGCAAAAATTGTCATGTTTATATATGGGAAATGTTTCACTGTCATCACAGATCACAGGCGTTGCTCACTATCTTTGGAAACCTGAAAGCTAAGATAACCCCTCATACGAGCGGTGGGAGTTGTGTCTGCAAGAGTATAACTATGTAATTGCAAACAAGCCAGGCAAAGACGAAAACCCCGCAGATTACTTCTCACAAGTGCTGCTACATCACCACAGTTCGACTTCCAAAGCAGGATGAGCTATCCGTCACCTAAGAGGGTATCATATTGAGAGTCACAAGAATTGTCATACTTGAGAGCCTGAGACAACAACTCATGAAGGTAGCCCATGAAGGACATTGTGGCATTCGAGCCACCAAACGAGCCCTAAGAGACCAAGGGGGTTATTACAACTTTGGAGGAGGTGTTAATCCGTCCCAAATGTGACGGATATACCACCAGCCGTATTACGAGTTCCATAGGATACAATGGACTCGTAATACGGCTGGTGGTATATCCGTCACTTTACCGTCACTTTTGGAACGGATTAACACCTCCTCCAAAGTTGTAATAACCCCCCAAGTGTGGTTCCCTCACCTAGATGAACGAGCTGAGAAAGAGCTAAAATCATGCCATCTCTGTAACTGTTTATCCCCCAAAGTGACTCAGCATCCACTAACAATGTCTGACCTTTTTGCCCATGTATGGGAGAGACTTGCAGTTGATTTTTTTGGGCCTTAAGAAAATGGACACCATCTCATGGTAGTCATTGATGAATACTCTTATTTTCCTTTGGTGGAAAACTTATCATTGACAACCCATGATAAGGTAATTGAGTGGCTTGATGAGATCTTTGCACCATGGGGCATCCCAGCTATTCTCAAATCTGACAATGGCCCACCTTTCAATAGCAAATGATTCAAGGAGTTTCTTGGTCGACTCAATGTTAACCACCAAAAAAAGTACACCTCTCTGACCTCAAGCCAATGGTGGTGTTAAACGATTTATGGGCACCCTCAGGAAGGTAATTCAGCGAGCTTCGATGGAGCGAATCAATCTAAATCAGGCTATGTACCCAGCCCTTCGTGCCTATCAATCAACTCCTCACTACACAACTGGTGAAGCCCTGCCACATTGCTGTTTGGGAGAGCCATCTGAACAAAGCTACCACAATGGTCATCAGACCGATCGGTGAATGGCTACAAGGTTCGCGTCACAGATACTTCTTAAAAGCACAAAATGAACACATATGCTGATCTGCGCCGACGTGCCCAGGAAACAGTCTTTGAGAAAGGGGACTTGATACTGGCCAAACAGATGCAAAAGCGAAAAACAGACACTGCTTGCTGTCAACCCTTTGAAAGTTGTGACCCTCAAAGGACACATTGTGACAGAGCATTGTTGCGGAAAATCCATCAGATGGGACTCATCACACTTTAAACACTTACCTCAATGGATCAAAAGCGAGGCGACCCCATCTGAACCTCCAGATCGCACATTTGAGCTTATGTCATCGGTGCATGATGACGGTGTATCTCAACTGCCTCATACTACCCCATCTGGCAGACCCTCAAAGGACACATTGTGACAGAGCATTGTTGCGGAAAATCCATCAGATGGGACTCATCACACTTTAAACACTTACCTCAATGGATCACAAGCGAGGCGACCCCATCTGAACCTCCAGATTGCACATTTGAGCTTATGTCATCGGTGCATGATGACGGTGTATCTCAACTGCCTCATACTACCCCATCTGGCAGACCAGTGAGTGCGCTTTGGTGGCTCATTGAGGAAATATGATGCTAATGTTTGTACTTTTTATTTAACAAATGGGGAGATGGAGTGTCTTTGATGATATGCTTTTAAGGGCCCTTGCAGACCTGGGTAGACTTTAGACAGAAATTAAGTAATTGGATGGGAGGTGTTAAAGTGTGGTTATAAAAGTTGTGGCTCAGTGCAAGCGGAGCTCGATAGTATGTTGAAGAATATAGTCCTCTGTAACACAGCTCACTGTGTGGCGTATTCATTTATATGCTCCCGGGCTGCGGAGGACACTACACTCACGAGCCACTCATTGGAGAAGGCTGTTTTATGTATTGTAAACTATTCCACACAAAATTCCAAAACAGTTTTGCATGAAACTAGCCTCTGTGACTCGGCCCTTCTTGCGGTGCAATAAGCTCCTACATGTTTGTATGGCGAAATGCTTAACCCACCATACTATGAATAACTGGGTATGGTAGATGTAATGGCGTAATTTTGTGCTGCCCACTTGGTAGTAATTACTGGTTATTTCGTGCTGCTGACTTGGCAGTAATTACAGGTTATTTGGTAGGAGGCCTAAACCCAAGGAGCCACTAAAGACATTGCTCAGTCTTGGTGGGTGACAGATGCACCTAGCATTTCAGAATGGAGGGCAAGTCTCGACCGCTGTAGAGTTAATAAAAAATAAATATACGAAATCCGTGGTTGGCCACAAAAACATGACGATATCTGGGGGCAATGCAGAGATACAAAGGTAATTGGATAGAGACATCACTCCCACTGACTAAGAGAATCAGAACTGTGTATATATGTATCGGCAGAATTTAATCTTCCAATGAGGTCGGTTATCAGTAAAGTGTGTTATTTTTATTTCACTTATTTTTCTCCCTTTTCTGTACTTTTGTCAGATTGTATACTCAAAGTGGTAATAAAGTAGTCCATAGAAAGAAATAAGTGAGAGTGCCAGTCCCACCTGTGGAGAGAAATGGTGGGTGTGGATAGTTCTGTTTCTGTTTGTTAATTAAATCACCACTTTCCTTCAGTTACCTTGTCGAAAATCTTCATTGTACTTCACTGAACAGACATGTGAATAATTGGAAATCTCCTAGGATTATGACATTTTAATTACGCCAGAGTAATTACCACGGTTTTTGTAACATTGTTTAACGGAATTTAAGCGAAATTACAGAGATCACTCCATTACAACACTTTGTGTATTTTCAGGGAGAAATTTTAATGCAAGATGTATCCGTTGGGGTAATTTTTTTAATACAAGTGGTTTTCAGGTAGATTTTTTACTCCAAAAGGAATGTTTGGGTAATTTTTAATCGTGAAACTACAAATTCAAATGTGAACAGCAGTATGTTGAACGCGAGCAGCAGTTCCTTTTACATGGGAAGTCAGAAAACACTTCAGGTAGATTTTTTTACCCAAGCAGACTCGGTAATTTTTGAGTGCAAAACTACAAACTAAAATGCGCACAGAAGTATTTTGAACGCAAACAACCGCAAATCAACTCAAAGTTACATTTCTAAGTTAAATTTGTGTCCGAACTGACCCTCCGGATAATTTCTTTGACTGCACAATGTATTTTGCATAATTATGCATAATTTGAAGGTAGTTTCACCACAAGGAATAACACGGGTTACACCAACCCCTTCAACCTACAATTAACACAGTGAATGATATGCCCAACTGACCTTCTTCAAAACTTTCTTCACACTCATACTGCCTATGACAGCAGAGGCGGAAGAGTTTGGATTGAACCTAATTTTTGCTTTGGGGTTTAAAGTATCTCACAGTGTTGTCTGCATCGTAGGAGCTCACCCACACTTGCCCTAGGTGTTACCAATCTGTTGTAAGTCTTCAACATGTAGCCCACCTGCTATTTTCCTCGCTAGCGGGATGTTCCTCAGCAATGAGGAAAAGGCCCAAATGATGATTCCTGATAAATGCTGAGTCACAAAATGAGCTTCCCTCATGCAATCAAGGGAGTTGAGGTCCATTCGCTATAACCTCAGAAGCATATGTCACCAGATCAAGCAGCAACAGTGAACGCGACTAGACATTCTGATTCCTACACAGAGCAGAAGAAGGAATAGCATGACTTTTCCACCTCCCCTTACCTCCTTTGAAGGGGGGGACCCACCGCCCAGGTCTGTCTCATGGACAATGCAGAACCAAAGGTATGGATCTTACTGACATCTTTTGCAAGGTATCCATAAAGCAACACCACACGCATTATCTGAACACTGCACGTTGGAGAAACGCAGTTGGCATAATTGTTCTTAAGAACTTGTCTGGCTTGTTTATGGTGATTTAGAGGTTGCCTGCTTCCTTTATGTTTAATAGCTTTGGAGTTTTTCCTTGAGTCTGGAGTAGGGGTGGCCAGATATTCAAGTAAGCATAGATAACTCACTATAAATACGCTGCTGCTGGTAATCACCATCCCCTGTTCTTCAAATGGCCCACCTCACAGCCGCTTCTCTGTCTTCTGCTGTTGATGGAGAGAAAAAGGCCAGAGGGTTGTGAGCCGTCAGCCGTCAGCCGCAGAACAGTGCAGAAACAGTGGCAACCATGTGAAACCCATGTGCCCAGATCCTACATTTTGAACTCTTGCTCTCTAACCTGTGTTCGGTCCCATTCAAATGTGGTTAAGGGACCCCATCAAACTGGAGAAAGTGGAGTGCTTTGAGAGTGCAGGTCTCACTGTGGTGTGTAATGCGTGTTGTAACAAAAATGTATCACACGCACCTCCCAGTGAACCCTGTCTGCTTTATCAAGCAGCTAAGGTGAATCTCACGCAGAAGGAAGTGCAATAATAATGCGGTGTGAAATTCATACTGGGAAATATTTGTGAGCCCGAAAAGATTGCAAGAGACGATAGAAATTGACACTTGGTTGTGATTCATGTCCTGGAGCCTCTGGAATTTCTTAGGAAAGTGAAGGGCGAGCTAGACCTGAATCAGATTCCGATATAAGCAATGTTCATATCCTGTTTTTATATAGATATTATTACCACCATTTAGCACCTTCTAAGTTCTGTAAATAACAGATGTTATTGTTACCTAATTATAGGTAACTCCGCGTCAAGGGGCTTAGTCCTTCTGGACCTTCTTTTCAGGCAAGCCCTGGTTAGCAAGTGTATAACATCTGCTGTACTGTAGTGGCCTCAATCTGAGTCCACTGTGAATCCCAATGAGGTCGGGAACAGAGTTTCTAGACCCATCCTGATGACAAGAAATACGGATATTCCATGACTCAGGAGTTTGCCAGCTAAAAGTAGGCAACGTCTTTAGGGGAAATCCTGCATACAACCGTGAAAAAATATGGAGAAATCAGTCCAAACACTGACTCTGTAGCCATTATCTCATAATCGAGAGTAGCCCCCACTCCTTCTACATATTTACTGGTGCCCGCAATATCAGTAATTCTTGGGCCTGGCGTAGTATTGGGCAATTTTCTAGCTAACTTGTAATAAATCAACATTTCTAGCAATCTCTGTTCAATGTTCAACTTTATGTACCATCAGCTTTGCAATTCAGGAACTGACAGCACTGAAGCACCCTGCTGTATCTGCATTACCATCACGGCCCAGTCTGAGCTGCATATTGTTTCACTGATTGTCCCTTCATGAATCCCAGCGGTATGCTTACCTGGTGAGTCCAGCTTAACAAGAATATGCTTGATGTTTTCCAGAATCAACACCACCAGCAAACAGCACCACAGCAACAGACAGCACCACAGCAACAGCAGCAGATGCAGCAGCAGAGCAGCACACAAACCAATGGAACTACCGGAGGAGGAATCGCCGGGCTGGGCCTACAGCATAGTCAGGACTCCAGCATCGGCCAAGGGCCTCAAAATAAGAAGCCACGGATAGCACCTTCAGGCACCAACTCAGGAGGACCTGTGATGCCATCTGATTATCAGGTTGATATGTTTTCCTGTTGTTTATTTCTTACTATGTACTAAGGTATGGGTGGGAACTACATAATGACACATATTTACCACTGTCACTTCATAAACTAGCAGGATGGCTCAGTGGGTTGAAAGCTAGGCAGAGAAATCTGGCGACAGAAGTGTGGAATGAAGCATTACATAAACACGATGTATTAGTATTGATATGAGAGGATAGGTTGCCTGATTTCCAGAGCTGCTGATTTTGGAACTGGGGAAACCATTTCGAGTCCAACCTTCGGCTCAACAGTCTGTTATTCTGGGCAAATCACTTAGGGGGTTATTACAACTTTGTAGGAGGTGTTAATCCGTCCCAAAAGTGACGGTAAAGTGACGGATATACCACCAGCCGTATTACGAGTTCCATAGGATATAATGGACTCGTAATACAGCTGGTGGTATATCCGTCGCTTTACCGTCACTTTTGCGACGGATTAACACCTACTCCAAAGTTGTAATAACCCCCATAATCTCCATGTGCCTGAAAAAAGTTATCCCTTCCTTCCGTCAGTGCACCACAATCCTGACCCGTAGCACGATGTAGGCTATGTATGTGGGTTCAGGGAGTTTAGTATTTGCAGCTGACATCTCTATATTACCCAGAGATTATACATTTGAATCCAAGCAAGACCAATTTAGCCTTCCATCCTTCTGAGGTTTTCAAGTTGAGCTCCACTGAAATGTGGAATCATAATACAAATTGCTTATGCACTTAAAACAGGCAAAAATGCTGTACAGCAAAAGTACTGTTATTTTTTTGGTATAGCAGAGCCCTGAGCTTATGAAACCCATGCCATCTGTGACCTTCCTCATTCCAACACCTGCCACAGCCGTCAGTGCACCTGAATCTGAGTGTGTAGCGCCTCCGACTTCAGGTTGCTGCCAGTAGCTGTGTGTAAACAGGTCTTTGCCTCTGACTGAGACTGTCGAAGCAGCAGTCAGAGATGTGAGTTAGCGCATTTCTTCTGGCTCGGAGACTAAGCTCATTAACTTGAAAACCCGGTTGCGTGTGATTCCATAATCTGGTGCTGCACTGATTTTAATTAAGATCGAAGTAACCACACCAAGTGGAATTAAACTGAGTGTAAACTAAAGAATGCAGCTCGTCTCCACTGCCCTAGATTCCCGTGTCCTTATCTGATCTGTCTGCACCAATCACATATTGCGGAACTGGAGAAAAGTATACTGTTAATAGTGTTTAACATTTTGAAATGAACATATGTGCCTCTGTGGTGTAGTGCCGAGCACCTCGCACAGTAGCATGTGGAGACAGGAATGGATGGGGTAACCTGAAGATTTAGTTAATATGACTTCAAAGCTGACAGGTTGTCCTGTGTGACAAGTGCTTAATTTGTAAATAAAAACATGCCAGTGCCCAAAGCTCTCCTTTAAAACTCGTTGCTGCTGCCATTAAATGTGAGAACAGGGAATACTGAGGCAGCGTAATCCCGAAGCCATCTGGGGCCTCTTCAATCAATTTAGAGGCTGTCCCTGCCCCTTCAGCTCACTCTTGTAGCTTTTTGCTTTCTCCCTTTGTGACGCTTTTTCGTTTTTCTCTTACTCCGTCATTCCCATATGTGTCTATTGCTCGCTGTAAATGATTGAAGCCAGTGCTTGAAATGGAAAAATCGAAGTGCAGGTACTCTGTACCAGACTACCTGCTTATTTCTGAGAAGAGCTGGTACTCTCCAATTAAAAGTATTACGTTTTTCTTGAGAAGTGCAGGTACTCTCCCGCTAAAAATAAAAAACTGCCGGTACTCCGTACCCGACAGTACCTGCCCATTTAAAGCACTTCTTGAGGCAGAAAAATAAGTGCGGCCTTAAAAAATAAGCGCTGGTGTTCCGCAGTGGAAACCACCGGCTCTAATTAAGCACTGTGTGTGACACCTTCTGTCAGTTTATCTTATTTCAGCATATTCCAGGATTGCGAGGAGTTTAACAGGTATTATAGGGGAGAGAGGGAAAAAATGCAGAAACAGTCAAGGAACAGGCTCAGGGCGCATCAACTACTATGATTAGTGATTAGTCTTCCCAGAGTGCACATCTTTTATAGTATGCCCAGGGATATCTTGGGGCCCCGGACCAAACCTATTTTGGGCAAGGGTGGCTCCTCTATAATAGAGGAGAAGCGACGCCCCCTACTCAGTCAGGCAGTGACCAATAAAATAATAATAAAATAATTGTAATATCATTTTGTCACTGTTTGTTTGAGCCTTCACGCTTGTCTAGGACGGGGCTGGTCTATGGCAGGGAGGCACTGTAAAGTGTTGATGTTGGTTTGCCTGGCCGTTTTAGGCTGACCGAACCCACGTGCGCAGTTACATTTCTCCAACCCAGCCATATTACATAGCCAGGTTGGAGAAATGGCACAGGCTTCCTGAACCTGAGCGAACATCAAACCAGCCTGCTCAGGCCAATCCCAGGGCTGCTGTTATGCTTGGTATAGCATCGGAGCAGCGTCTGGATTGGGATCCTGTGCCCCAGTGACTGCCAGGAAGAGAGAAGTGACAGAGGCGGCCGGAAGAGGCAGGCAGGTAATTATTATTTTTTTTTTTTAATTAGTGGTGGCTGTGAGAAACATTTTGTGAAGTCGCAGTGGTATAAGGCACCATTGAAACATTATTTTGTATGGCTTTTCTCTGTGAGGGATGCTTCTGTGTATTTTAGTGGTGTCTTTCCATAGTCCCTCCCACTGTTTGGCGGTGATGGTGGTTCCTAGCCCTTTACCTATCTAGTTTATTAGGGATGCACTGTGAGGGGTTTACAGTCTTGCAGCACCCTGTAGCTATTGGAGATGAGGCTCCTGGCACCGCTGAAGGAGAGTACCATCTTTTTGAATGGTGTAAAGTTTGGGTAACGGCTAACACATTGGGGGGGTGTAGTCCCCAGTAGTATAATTGGAGATATTGGAGACATCAGGACGCGGTGAGGTGATATTCAGTTTTGCTTTGTGCAAAGGATTTAATGGTGCTTTTAATGAAGAGGTCACTCAGTGTCCTTTACTCATCTCGCTCCCACTCGAGAAATGAGGTCGAAGCTAACACAGGTGTAAAGTGAGGATTCCGCGCAATCGGGACGTTAGGAGATGAAAACATAGTAAATCCCTCTTTTACAGCTATCTGAGCCCAGGTATCAAGTATTGTCTTGGTGGGGATGGGCTTTCGGACCGGAGATGGCTTGGGAGCTAGGCCCAGACTCATAGGTGCTGATATGACATTGCTCGATCCATATGGAACCAGGGTTGTTTGCTTTCTCTAACTACCCATTCCGACACCTCAGGATGTTTTAAATTAAATAACCAAATTAATATGATTCAGCATACTTGGTCAAATTGAAAATAACCCATCCTAAAATGCCATAAAACTTAAACTCATTGATTTAAACAACTATAATAGTATAGAATGAGATTTTAATCAGGTCATTACCCTTTTTTAGAAGTAAATAGGTCCTTGAAAAAACTCGGAAAGCATGCAAAATAGCTGTTTTGGCAAGCACTCTCTCCCATGCTTGAAAGATATATTTTCCTGAAAATTGTGAATTTTCCTTTTTCTCGCCTGTTCACAGCTCCACTATAAAGAATGAATTATATGAGTATCAGCAAATACCCTAAAGTTAATTTTCAGGGAGCTGAGGTGGCTTTCATTCTCTCCTGGTTTCCCTATTTAGGATTCATTTAAGGGTGGGGACCTTATTGGGAGATAGATGTTAAATAGCTACTTATTATCTGATGAAACCTTTTATAAAGAGTTGACCTTCTTTAACAAATATTTTTTTCCTCATTCAACAGTCCCTCTGCTGTTTCAATTTATAATAAGTTGGATGCATTTGGATCAGCTCTAAGGACTTTTATAATTTCATTATAGACTTTAAAATATAAAAACCTTATAATATTATGTTGTTAGGTCTTCTTAAACAAATTGAGACTCTTGAATTTGAATACAGTCATACTAAATTCAGAAACAGGCTTTCCAATCCCAATAAACCTAAATTGAGTTCAGTACGATTAATACTCATAATGCCTGTTCTATAGTGTGTTGACAGTATAAGCTTACACTAAAACAGGGCAAAATAAGAGTGGGAAAATATAGGCTAGCTGTTTAAATAGATTAAATAAATGCAAAATAATAATCAATCCATAGCATTGTTGATAACGACTGGAACTCTGTATTGGTATTTGACATAAACAGAGACAAGACAATTGCACTGCAGGAATTTAGCAATTTTATATGATAATTCTACATTTTCAACTAACAATTTGGATCTTGATATTTTAAAAAGACCATTTTTATTTAGTGGAACTAGTTGTTTATAAAAGCTACAGGTTTTTGAGCAGACAAACTTTGTGTACATTTTTCCTCTCATTTTCGTCAATGACTTGGACCTTAAATTGTTGCAATTATGCACCAATTGTTTGGCAGATTCTTTGCCAGAGGGTGCTTGTTTGGAAGCACCTATTCCATCTGTTAGAGAGTTCTAGCCAAGGATGCCTTAACTTAGATCTATCCCCAGGTGTCAGACTGGATCTGGAAACTTTTCGTGACCAGTACCCTTGCCTGTCAGATAAGGCTCTACCGAAGGTAAGTAACTTGGGGCCACATGTAGCAAAGTCTGATA
The DNA here is from genome assembly GCF_031143425.1 of Pleurodeles waltl. Classification (NCBI taxonomy): domain Eukaryota; kingdom Metazoa; phylum Chordata; class Amphibia; order Caudata; family Salamandridae; genus Pleurodeles; species Pleurodeles waltl. The sequence continues at coordinate 692,458,604 of NC_090444.1, forward strand.
TTGCGACTCGGAAATTGCGAGTCTGTCCGACTCGCAATTTCCGAGTCGCAATATCGGATGCAGAACGGTGTCTCGCTATGGGGTCGCAAAGACCCACCTCATCAAAATAAATAACCTCCATGTCTGTGACTGCTTTTTAAAAAAAGTCGTTTTTTTTTTCATTTTGCAGCCAGTTTTCCTTAAAAGAAAAAGAGTTGCAAAATGAAAAAACTTCTGAAACCATTTGGTATCGTTTTTTCCTGCTCTGAAAAAATATTTTTGGCGACATTCACAAAGGGGAAGGGGTCCCCTGGGGACCCCTTCCCTTTTGTGAATGAGTTACCACCAGTGTGACACTGGTGGTAACTGCGAGTTGCTTTGCGACCGCATTCGCGGTCACAAAGCAATTCTGAATTGCGATGCGAGTCGCAAATAGGAAGAGAACACTCCTTCCTTTTTGCGATTCGCATTCACAAATTGCGAGTCGGTACTGACTCGCAATTTGTGAATGAGCATCGCTTTAGGCTGTTTGCATGCCGCAAACTGCGATTTACATCTGGCCCTTGTTCTTTAATGCCTTTGTAAAGTAAAGGTCAATGTGAGAAATAACGAAAAAAAACACTTTTGTTAAATATATGTTATTCTCACTCATTTAAGATGCGTGCATAATTAATATTGTGACTTGGAGATGTAAAAAGAGGTGACAATGAGAAGAACACCTGGATTGTTGTGACTCCTTCAGGATATATTACTGATAATGAGATTTTAAGCATAACCTGAGAAGCTTAATCATTTGTAACTCTTTACTAAAACAATCTTGTCACCACAAGAACAATTGACTTCAAGTGGCTCTTAAATTGGTATGATGAGAGTAGAGTTTGAGGAGGATATAAATAATCGTGCCAGCATGTGTTGGAAATGGTCATGAACTTTCACCTAGCACAGAAGAAGAGATAGACTGTGCATAGTACACTCAGCACATCAGTTGGAGGGGTGAAAGACCCAATGATGACTTCCTACTACAAATCTCAGTAGTGACAAGGACAACTTCGAAGACCTTTTTGCATGGCTTTCGTCCTCTATTCTCGTATAACACTCTACAGGAATGCCACCACTAATTAGCCTGATATGATTGTAATATCTTGAAGTAAACTATTCAAGATTTATATAAGGCAGCGAAAATGAGATAGAGGGGCTGTCTTTGTGTATTCCTAGTAAGCTCATAATAAGAATTTTGTAATTTTTTAAAACATAGGCATGCAGTCTGAGTAAAATCTGTCCTTTGAATTATTATCTTTATGACTGTAAGGATATATTCTTATATACCTTTTGTCTCTAAAGTAGCCACTGCTAATAGTATTATGTATGGGAATTTAGGACAGTCTTCTTCTCTGAGGGTCCTAAGTCACAAAGCTTTTTGCTCTTAGAAAGATAGAAGCACACACATAATTTATTTCAGTTTACAAAAATATAAACCTTAATTCAAAGTGCAAAATATAAATATTGAAGGGAAATTGGTCAGTATGTTCCATTATTCTATTCACAATCCAGTTAATCAATAAATTTCAGTACATTAGCACAAATATCTTTCTTTTTGATGGATACTTGAAACCGCAGATTCCTCATCTTGTGAATATTCCCCCTGTGTCAGATTAGATCTGGAAAAGTGGCAGCATCTTACTGCTTAATGTTGACGTCGTTCTGCTCAGGAAGAGACGTGTGGAGCCGTATATATAAGCTGATGTATGTGAATGAATGCAAAAACAAAAACTGCTCTTTTTAGGTTCTTGGCATCGAAAAATGTGGAATTCTCCTCCCCTTTCTCTCAGACAGGAAATAAAAACTCAACTATCATTTCATAAAAATGTAAAACCTGATTACTTAGGTCACTCTGATTTGGGCTATTTGAGGTAGTTGCTTTTACATGTTTTCAGGAGCTATTTCTCAGTGCTGGGGCACTTCATTAAAAGTTACTATGTGCTCTATAAATCACTTTATTATTATTATTAACTTTGGAACCATTTGGAGGAACCCAAATCATGGAAAACCAATTTTAAGGATATGTAAATAATACAAATAAAAAAATGAAATATTTTAAAGACAAGATAATTTTAAGGTAAATCCAAAGTTACATTAAACTTGGGTGGAGTTTAGGAGTAGTGAGAGGGATTTGCATTCAGGAACGAGTAATGTTTTGCAGTGAGTGGGGTTTTGTATGGGTCAGATATGGGTGTGGTTCAGGCATAGAAAGGGTTTTTTAGAGTTCGGAATAGGTAGAGTTTAGGGGTGGTGAGGATTTGTTAGGGATCATGAATAAGTGGAGTTTAGGGTAGTGATATGTTTTAAGGTTCAGGAATAGGTGGAGTCCAGGTATGCGGAGGACTTTTTAGGTTCATGATAGGCAGTGCTTAAATTGTAAATAAAGAGGTGCCGGTGCTCAAAGCCCTTCTCTTAAACACGAGACTGCTGTAATTAAATCTGCCAGCACTGAATACTGAGGCAGCTTAATCCTGAAGCCATCTCGGGCCTCTTCAATCCATTTATGGCCACCCCTCCCCCTTCAGCTCATCCTGCAACTTTCTACTTTCTCCCTTTATGACGCTTTTTAGTTTTTCCTTCGTCCGTCTTTCCCATACGTGTCTCTTGCTCGCAGCAAATGCTTGAGGCATAGGAATAAGCCCCGGCCCTCACAAATAAGTGCCGGTGCTCAGCACCGGAAACAACAAGCACAAATTAAGCACTGATGATAGGCTGTATTTAGGGCTGGGAAATGTTTTTAAGGTTCAGTGATGGGTAGAGTATAGGGGTGGTAAAGAATATATTTAAGGTTCAGGAATGGGTAGAATTTAGGGTTGGTGAAGGGTTTAAGGGTCCTGGATAATAGAGGTTATGAGCAGAAAGAGTTTTAGGGTTCAGCAATGGGTGGATTTTAGGGTGGTGTGGGGGGTTTAAGGGTTCAGCAGTGGGCAGAGTCTTTATGTGTTGAGTGGTTTTTAAAGGGTTAGAGATGGCTGGTATTTAGGGTGGTGAGGGTTTCTTAGGGTTCATGAGTGGTGGTGGTGGTGAAGGGTTTAAGAAGTCAAGGATGAGTGGGGTTTAGGCATAGAAAGAGGGTTTTAGGGTGACTGAATGGGTGGAGTTTAGGGTCAGGAATGGGTGGAGTTTAAGGATGCTGAGTTTTTTTTTTCATGGTCAGGGATGGGTGAAGTTAAGAGTAGAAAGGGCTTTTAGCGTTCAGGGATAGATTGAGTTCAGGGGTCAGGGATGGGTGTAGTTTAGATGTGGTGGGGGTTTTTAGTGTTCAGGTATGGGTGGAGTTCAGTGTAGAAAATACTTTTAGGGTTCAGGGATAGATGGAGTTTAGGGGTCTGGGATGGCTGGCTGCAGGTTAGGTGTGTTGGGGTGTTTTTTAGATGCCAGGATGAATAGTGAATAGAGATTGGGAAGGGCTCAGGAATGGATGATGTTTAGCGGTGGTGATGGGTCAGCAATTTAATAGCATCCAAAGAATTTGTTTGACAATCTAAAATATTTAAATCCAAAATAATGGCCCCTGAAGAAAAGCACTGAAATAAATACCTCCAACAAGAATGTTTCTGAAAGTAAGACCTGCAGACATTTCATTTACATCTTGAAACTAAGAATGCAAGAGCAAATTTCAAAACCGATTTTCAATGAAAACTCATACAACCATATAAGCATCACCCATTCATGCTGTCATCAGTTCCTTTCTTTCAACTCCACTAGACATTGACCTGGAGCTACCCTTTTGTTTCTGACCAGACAGTTTTCTATTAAAATCATACATTTGCCAGTGTGTAATGGCCAGAGCTAACAGTGGTGACAGATGCATCACTTCTGGGTTAGAAACCCAAGCTGGGAGAGGTGGAAATTAGGGGCATTTGGTGTCTGGCGGAGGCCAGGCTCCATATCAACCTGCTAGAGTTTTGGGTCACTTAATTGGCGTTGAAAGCCTTTCCTGCCTGCCATCAGAGATAAGCTGCACATGCTCATGGACAGCACCACTGGCAAGTGGTACTGCAACAGGCAAGGTTGGGGGGGTCATGGGCCGTGTGTCAGGAGGCACTACACCTCTGAAAGTGGCTGGATCAAGAGAGGATTTTCCTGGTGAAGCACCACCTGGTAGGATCTTTAAACATCAAGTGGACAATCTGAGAGGCTGACACCTAGGTGATCATGATTGGCCGTTACACCCAGAGGTGGCACAGGGTATTTTCTGAGAATAGAGAGAACCCTGGGTTGTTCTCTTCGCCACCGCTGAGAAGGTGCAATGTCATTAATTTTGCATGCTGGAGTTTTCAAGACAACTCTCACTCAGAAACCCATTCTGCTTTTAGTGGAGCTCATGACTCAGGTGTGCCTTTCCGCTGTTACCTCTCCTGCCACAAGTTCTGAAGAAGATGAGGAACGACCAGGGCCAACTCATCCTTATGGCACAAGATTGGGCAAGGGAAATGTGGAACTTGCAATTCTTGGGCATGAGCATCTATCCCCTGATCAGGATGCAGCTTCGGCTTTTCCGGTTGTCAAATCAGCCATCCTTATTTAAATCACTTGTTAAAAGATTTGCAGCATTCGTTCCAACCTACACCTTTCATCATGCCTCAGTGGGTCTTCAATTTAGTCCTCACATTCTTAATATGTACTTTTGAGCTGCCACACAGCTGATCATTGAGCTCCTCACTCTCAAGACAGTTTTTCTCACTGCCATGATCTTGCTGCATGATGTGAGTGAGCTACAAGCCCTTTGTGTCAACCAACAGTACACAACATTCTTTGCAGACAAACTGGTGTTAAAGATGCAAGCTTCTTTTCTACCAAAAGTAGCCATTCTTTTTCACATTGGGCAAATGATCACTGTTAGAAATGGGGTATCTAGTTGGAAGAGGTATTCACCTTTGTCCAAATAGGGACAACAATCCTAGTCAGGGTAAGTCACACACAATCCAAATTATCCTGTGCCCACCCTCTGGTAGCTTGGCACTAAGCAGTCAGGCTTAACTTAGAAGGCAATGTGTAAAGTATTTGTGCAATAAACCATACAGTAACACAGTGAAAACAGCACAAAAATACACCAAACAGGTTTAGAAAAATATTAGATATTTATCTGGTTAAATTAAGGTAAAAACAATAAAGATTCAATAAGCTCAAATTGAGAAATCACTTTTGCAAAATAAAAAAGAGTCCTAAATCTTAGAAATCAAATCAACCGTTGTCTCTTGTTGCACAAAGTACCTGGTTTGCGTCAAAAATAACATGCACGCAGACCCCAGAGGAGGAGATGCGTGGAAAAATAGGGTGTGCGTCGGAATTTCTGGCGCGGTACAGATGATGTGTCGTTTCTTTCCACGCTGCAAGGGGCTTTGCATCAATTTCCAGCACGCAGTCTTGGTTCTTACTGCGATGCGGGGATCTTTTTGATGCCACAGAGGATGCAGGCTGAATCCTAGGCATGCGTGAAGAAGTCACAGCCGTTGCGTCGATCCGGTAGACGATGCATCAAATTTTCTGTTGCACGGCACGCGCAGCATTGATTCTTCACTCTGGAAGTCGGGCTGTGCCGTTCTGGTTCGGCTGTGCCTTGATCCGGTAGGCTGTGTATCAAATTTCTGTCCGCAAGGCAGACGCTGCATCGAATCTTTAGTTAGGAAGTTGGGTTGCGTCATTCCGGTTCAGCTGTGCGGTCATTTTCTCATCACAAGGCAGGCTGTGCGTCGTTTCCATCAGACTGTGCGTCAATTTTTTTTCAAGAGATGAAGTCTTTTTGGCCCTGAGGCTTCAGAAACCAGGAGGCAAGCTCAATCCAAGCCCTTGAAGAGCACGTCTCAGGAAAGTCATAGGGCAGCAAGGCAGCAGGGCAGCAGTCCAGATGAGTTCTTTTGGCAGCCAGGCATTTCCTCTTGACAGGTTGTAGGTTCAGGTCCAGAAGTGTCTGATTTGGTAGGGTCAGAGACCCAGTTTATATACTCAAAAATGCCTCTGAAGGGGGGAAGACTTCAAAGAGTGGTTTTGAGGTGTGCAGAGTCCCCTTTCAGTAAAGGTCTGTCTGCCAGGGTTCCAGTAGGGGTTGTGGCAGTCCATTGAGTGAGGGCAGGTCACTAGCCTTTGAAATGTAAGTGTCAGGCCCTCCACCCTCCTAGCCCAGGAAGACCCGTTCAGTATGCATATGAGTGCAGGTGTGACTGAGTATCCTGTGTTTGTGGTTGTCTGGGTGAAATGCACAAGGAATCTGTCAACCAGCCCAGCCCAGACATTGATTGGAGGCAGGCTGTAAGGCACAGATGGATTTAAGTGTGGAGAAATGGCATTTCTAAATTAGTAATAGAAAATCCAACCTCACCAATAAACCGGATTTTTGATTACCATTCTGGCCATACTAAATATGACCTGGTTACTCCTTTCTGATCAGAATCTACCACTTACACAGTATATGGGGATAGTCTTAATGCTATCCTATGAAAGGAGCAGGCCTCACAGTAGTGGAAATGAAGTTAGGAGTTTTCCACTACCAGGACATATAAAACACACAGGTACATGTCCTGCCTTTTACCTACATAGCAGTGGTTAGCAGTGGTAAAGTGTCCAGAGTCCTAAAGCCAGCAAACATTGAGTCAGAAAAAGAAGAGGAGGAAGGCAAAACGTTTGGGGGTGACCCTGCAGAGAGGCCATTTCCAACAATCACCCTCCTGGTGTTCTGTGCTGTGCCTCCTCCTTAAAAGGAGGGAAGAGACTTCACCGGTTGGATCCTAAAACACCCTGAAGTGTCTACATTAATCGTACCACGGAACATTGTGTGGAGGAACAGCTCTTTGCTGGATTTGCTGGGGCAAAGAAGGGCAAGGCAGTGCAGAAAAAGACCAACTCCCTTTGAATTGGTCTCTATATCAAAATCTGCTATGCACTAACTAAAAAGCAGACCCCCACCCACGAAGGCTTGCAGGCTCACTTCACCATAGGCAAGGCTGCTATTACTGCTTTGACTCGCCTGTGTTGGCAGGCCTTTTGTGGACATTTGGCAGGAGGCTACATCGGCATCAGTTCATGCATTCACAAAGCTCTCCTGCCTGGGCAACCAGGTCTGCAGAAATGTGCACTTTGCTTGATCGGTCCTGCCTAGGATTTTTTGATCTGAGTCAGTTCACAGACCCACCACCTGGGAGGTGCTGCTTTGATATCTATTCACAAGGTAAGGAATCTGGTGGCTACTCTAATCGCAGATTTCTCACCGACTCTCTCAACCTCCCCCGTTCCTTGAACTCAACTCCTTTCCCATCTAAAAAGATCCCAAGTCTAGAGATGTGCACACTAGTTCAACCAATCTGCTGCTGCTCTGTGTCTGGAGGTGCAGATAGCCTAGAAAGCATTCAACAGCAGTGCACATAGATGGCATTTATATACTGCTCTGCACACCACTTCTGGAGTGGAACAACATTGGTGCGAAGCCACATGATACCACCTACCGACACAGAGATACTACTGAAAAGTTTACGGTTTCAGTCCGACGCCTGGGAAATATTCACAAGGTGAGGAATCTGCAGTTTGATAGAGTATCAATCAGAAAACGTATCCTCAAAGATAAGTAAATTGTCTGGGATTCATTAATAAATGGTTAACATCTTCGAGTGAGTCAATAGGGACAGATAAATGGACACTCAAGCCATCAATGGTAGAAAAGTCAGTGGTCCCGTTACATTTAAGTTGATCCTTTTCAAAATGCCTTAAATATAAACTGCAGGAGAGTTTAGACCTAAGTGGCGTACAATTTTGATCCCTATTTTGTAGTTGCAAAATGCATTTAGCTGTTGCAAAAACCTGCTAGTCTCAAAATCACAAGGGTTGGAACACCAAAACGGGATGTCAGCATGTTCTATCCCCTTGTGCTGTACAGAGTAGCCTTTCTGAATTCCAAAAGGGGTTCCAGTTCCAAATCGCATTTAGGAGTGAGCGTGAAAAGATCTCCCCTTCAAAAGTGTGATTCGCAGTGACATGCCTTTGTGGTCCCAAATCATTGAACATTTACCAAAGTGCTCAAAGAAGTTTGGAACACATTTGATAAGGGGAAGCTTCCCCTTTTGGATAGCTTCCCCTTAGTGAATTGCGTTGGTGGCTTTTTGAGGACAAGACAGTGGTCTACTGGACAGGTGGCAACTATTTAAAGTATCACAGAACACGGACTGCTTTAAAATGATGTTTCCTATTCGAAAATGTGAACATATGGACTGGTGGTCTGCTATACTTACAGGCCACCATCCTTGTATTTGCAGGCAGTTCATAAATAACGACCCACCTAATTAATGTTCAGTAAGCAGGTCCATCTGCAACCCCCTGTGACTGGACATCTTGTTTGGTGACCAGTTGGTACGTAGACTGCATCACAAAATTCCAGATAGATCATAGCACGTAAGTGTATAGAGTGCACCCACTGTTTGTGTCCTCTCTGTTAGTACACCTGGCCCATTATCCCGTCCCATGACCTTTGTCAAGAAGTGGATATTACCCTTTTATTTGTCATTAAGCAACCTCAGAAGTATGTCCTACTTTGCATGAAACAACAGTCGCAAAGGCCGTAGGCAGTTTCAAAAGCAGCACAACATAATCCCCTGAACAGAGACAGGTTATTAGATTGGCAAGACTTTCTTCTGCAACTGCCCTTCAAGCCAGTCTGAGCTGTAACCAGCCTCTAGCCACATATTGGAGCTCAGTAACGACCTACAGAAAATTCTCCACCTTATATACTACTTCGAGGGAGATGACAGTTAAAACTCTAAGGGCCAGATGTAAGAAGGCGTTTGCAAGTAGCAAATGGCGAAAAACGCCGTTTGCGAGGCGCAAAATCCTCACCGGTATGTAGAAATGCATTTTGCGAGTCGGATCCGACTCGCAAAATGCATTTCTGACTCGCAAATAGGAAGGGGTGTTCCCTTCCTATTTGCGACTCGCAATGCAATTCAATTCCAAATGGAATCGCAGTTACCATCCACTTGAAGTGGATGGTAACCCAGTCGCAAACGGGAAGGGGTCCCTATGGGACCCCTTCCCCTTTATGACTGGACAAAAAAATATTTTTTCAGAGCTGGCAGTGGTCCAATGGATCACTACCTGCCCTGAAAAAATCCGAAACTAAAGGTTTCGGTTTTTTTTTCAAAGTGCAGCTCGTTTTCCTTTAAGGTAAACGGGCTGCACTTAGAAAAAAAAAAACTGCTTTATTAAAAAGCAGTCACGGACATGGTGGTCTGCTGTCTCCAGCAGGCCACCATCCCCGTGAGTGCCCATACTCGCAATGGGGTCGCAAACTGCGACCCACCTCATTAATATTAATGAGGTGGGTCTTTGCGACCCCATTGCGAGTTGCAGAAGGTGTCTGAGACACCTTTCTGCATACCAAATTGCGACTTGCAATTTGCGAGTCGCAGGGACTCGCAAATTGCAAGTCGCAATTTGTTTTTTTGCTACATCTGACCCTTAATCTCTCTGTAAATTGGATAAACCACACAAGGTGGCCAAAACCTGTTTCCTGAAGGCCTCGAGTGAGCTCCATTCTAATGTATCTTTGATACACACCTGAGGTAACGATAGTCACTTACCAGATTAACCTTGGTCCAGTGAACCATCAGTTGTGATTCTTCTTGCCGAAACCCATCACATTGGATTTTGAGTGCGTTATAAACCCTTGTCAATGCAATCAAGAACTGTTGTACACCAATTGTTGTTTAGTCAAGCAGAGCAATGCAATCGGCATAGATTTGTGCAGGAAAGTGTGCTTCCCCCAGTTATGATTTTTCTGCTCAGTTTGTGCTTTGAATGACCCTCATGGAAGAACCAACCAAATCCTCCAACTCTGTTTGAGTTAGACATCAGTTTTAATTCACCTTCAATGGGCGAGATAGTCCTGCCAATCTGTTTGTCAGCAAGTACCCAGCAATGTATATCTTAAAGTCATTTGCGCTCCAGAATTGGAAACAACTGTGCCCCTCTGCATAATTGATACATCATTATTAGCCTGGGTTCATTTCCTTCCCCTTGTATGGACCTGTGTAACCTATATTTAAATTAATAGTTTAGTTTTGGTTTGAAAAAAATATTTGTCAATGCAGTATTGCAGCAGTTACAAATCTTTTGGCATCTGTGGACCCCCACTGAGTCATCTTTGATATCCGAGAACCCCCACTGAGTTATTATTGGAAGCGGGGACTTCCGGCTGCAGCAATTTCTAGGAGCTGGCCCCCAAAACAAAGGTACAAAAACAAATGTATACACAAAACCCTTGTGTCTTGGAGGGTAGGTTGCTCACCATGGCTAGCACGCTGCCTGCACTCAAGGGTGAAAGAATGAGGAAGTGCCTCCTTGCCAGAAGTGCCAACCAAGCGGGGAGCCAGCAAGGTCGGATGGGCCTCCCAGGTCATAGGATACATGATCTTGGACTGCTGCTCATCAGTTTTTAAGCCATATTAGAACTTGGGCTTTTGCCCAAACGCTTTACAGGAGAATAACTCACGCACACAACTTAATGAAAAGGTAAATAATGTATTTACAATGTCAGAGTTAACACTGAATCGTTACATGAAGGCCATTGAAGTGTTTTTAAATGATGTACTGATAATCTCAATTTTAACAGTGAGGCATTACATGCCCTAATAAATGTCATTGTAAGACAATACCTCCACCCTTAGTATTTTTTAAGGTGTAGTATTGGTTTAACATGACATATTCCTGCTTTTATGAATGTGGTGACAAATGAGAAACAGACAAAGCCAGTCAGACTGCCTTTTGAGAACTCTACCCCATTGCATTGTGTATAATATAGGGTTCAGGGCTCGCTAGGCGTGGAAAGTGTTATTTGGATGGCACCATAGGTATTTCCACCTGCCATCATGTTTTGAGTAGTATGTACTTTTTTATAATTAAATGCACTGACTGGACAATGACTCATGGGTTGCTTTTTGTTGCATGCATGCGGACTGGGGAACTGGCCCACACCACCTCTCCCAAATTGCTTTGGACTTCTCTGCCTCGCTACCCTGAAAGTGCTACAGCGGGGTACTTGTGGTACTTGCTTCCCAGTAGGCACAAGGTTGCAGACTTACTACCTGTTAAGGACCGACATTCTTTGCAAATAATAATCCACTTTTTTTTACCTATAAAATAGTAGGAGTCTTCAACGAATTATCAGTCCAATCATTAGGGTCAATCACATAGGAGCTTTTGCAGAGCACTAAAGCTGTCTGAACCTTTCCATGAGTTTATGGATCTTACTCCCAGATAATGTAATGACTTATTCATGCGTACTTTAAGCCTGAGTCACAAAACTGGAAATGCCTTTTATGCAAGAGGAATCTCATGAGAGTGTAATTGCTTATGCAGGGTTTATGAAAGTACTACATCATTTATGCAGGGGTAAGAGTGAAGTGGTCGGAGTTAAATGGATTGAAAAGGGTGTGGGCCGAGGAGATGCCATGACACACATTTTGTGAACACCCCTAATAATGTAAACATTCAAAGTACTCACAAAAGGTCTGACATTCAATTATGAGAATACATAACTTAAATCTAAAGGTCTATGCATAACTGAAGTGAAAAGTGGGATAATTTGCACCAGTATATTTGATATTCATGTGATCTGCCTCCTGAGGAGTGTCATGAGAAAAGAACATATTAATTAGGGAACACACATGACACTAAAATAAAATCCAAACGTTTTAGTTGGCTAACCCTCAAACATGAGAAAGTTACACATTGCATTAAGCAGGAGTAGGGTAACTAAAGTAGACGTAAATCCACTATCTTAGTGAAATCATTATTTTTTATTGAATATCACTTTTGAGCATAAATTAGCAATCTTTATACTATAACCGTCTCACACACTTAGGCAGTGCTTTACATGGCCCTGACTCAATCTAAACATTTTTCCCAGCTGGGTTGTCCTGGGTTCCATTCCCTTTTATATGTACTGATCCGTATAGACATTGGGTAAGGAATATCTATTTGCTGCAAGCAAATTATTGTTTTAGCTTCTTAATGTTGTTTGTTTGCCTTCACATTTTCATGAGATTTTCTGGTGTAATAGCAACTGGGTCAGATCTATCTACTGTTTGCGAGTGATTCATTGATTCCTGTTATGCTTTTGTCCTTATACCCCAAGCCCTCGGAAGAAGAAATCAAATCCATCATTCCACCAATCGTTTATATCACCTTGTTAAAACAGAAGCAGAGCGTTCCCTCTTTGACCTTACTTCAACCTCCTCTGAAAAGTTATTTACTGATGCCACTGAGCCTTTGCACTCAAAGTGTGATCACCCATGAACCCTAGTAAAACCCACCTGTGCTGTCGGTGGATCCAGCCCCCATACTAGGCCTGGAGCCTCAGGTGAAAAGAAAGAGATAAACCTATCATATGCCACCATTTTAGGAGACAGTGTGTATAAAGAAGGATTGCTGTTGTCTGCCATGCTTTGCAATGCTTTGTGACTTGGGTTAAATGATATAGCTGGGTTCTGTGGGACTGAACTAGCTGAATTTTTGGTTCCTAAACAAGGGTAAGAAGACTAAGGTTCATGTTTTCGGCCACTAACAAGGTGTAAACTAAGTACACAGTAATTTCCTAGGCTTATATAGGAACGTTTCATAATGCATTATTTGTGACATGAATGCTGCTGTTTTTTTCTGATTCTTTCTTCACAGTTGGAAGTGGTTTTGGTGTGTAGATGTGTTCAGACTGCTTCTTAGTTGTATTTTTCTTTTTTGCAGCACCCGGGTTCACGTCTAAGTTACCAAAACAATGTCCAAGGAGCTTCCCAGTCCCAGAGCACACTGGGCTACTCGACGTCATCTCAGCAGCAGAGCTCTCAGTATCATTCATCTTCACATAGGTACTGAAGAGCAGAGTATGGATCCGGATTATGTCCCAGAAGTGGACAGTCATCAACAGGTCTAGCAATACACACCGACAGTAAACACGGAACCAAAAAACACAGAGAAGAAGCAAAAACAAAAAGAGATGTAAATACCTATTCAAATCTCACAAAGGAAATTTCGACCTGAGATTTTGTTTTGAAGACTTTCTTCTTCTTCTTCATGGCCATGCAAGAGATTCCCGAGAAGGCCTCTAATGCTTACTTCCTCATGTTTTATAGTTACTTTAGGCCTCTTTCTAGGTTTGTCTGTGGCGACTGCCCTGGATTGCTCTGAATTTAAAAAAACACTCAAGTTCGAAGCAGTCTTTACGGGCCGCTGCTGCATTCCGGCTGTAACCATGGCGAAGATATAATTCATCATAGCTTGCTTTTTGGATTTAAACCCTTTGATTTATGTAAATATCAAATTCACGGTGAATGGCTCTAGTATTTGTGCGTAGTATGTACATAGTACTCATTCACTTAGAAATAGGTATGACAAGGCTTATGATATTGTAGCAGGAACATAGTTTAAATAGTACTAGACAGCAGAAGAGGTTCTAAATTAACGATGTTCTAACGTTTTCTTTAGGGCCCAGCTCTGGCTAATTTGTGATTATGTTTTTCACTCGCAAGTCATCATTTCTGTGTTGACTGGAGCCTCGATTTAAAACCCATCATGTTGTGGACTTGAGTTTGGCTGGTGACATTTGCACGTTTACCACCCCCACATATCAGCCTTTGCTGGTGCTGAGAGGAGTCTACAATACTTGCATTTGCACCAGTCACCCCTTAATAATGTTGCAGTCGTAATTTACAGCACAATGAAACCAGGCAGGTCAGCTCTGCAACAATATTAGGCGATCGAAATTAGCATTTATAACTCAGTAGCGTAACCAGTGCTTAATTTGTGCTTGTTGTTTCCGGTGCTGAGCACCGGCACTTATTTTTGAGGGCCGGGGCTTATTATTCTGCCTCAAGCATTTGCTGCGAGCAAAAGACACATATGGGAAAGAAGGATGAAGGGAAGCACGAAAAAGCGTCACAAAGTGAGAAAGACTAAAGCTGCAACAGTGAGCTGGAGGGGCAGGGAGTAGCTTTATATGGATTAAAGAGGCCCGAGATAGCTCCAGGATTACGCCGCCTCAGTATTCCATGTTCACACATTTAATTGCAGCAGCCGCATGTTTAAGAGGAGGGCTTTGAGCACCGGCACCTTTTTATTTACAAATTAAGCACTGAGCGTAACGAAACTTAAAGGGGGGCCTCCCTGCAAAGTACATCGCCCCCCACCGCCCCCGCCCCCACAGATCCAGTCAGGGGCCTGCCGCCCGTGCACAGTATACTTTGCTGAGGTGGCCCCCTAGAGCTCGCCCCTCCACTCCCCCACCCCACCGCGGGGCCTGTGGGGGGCTTTTGTTACACCACAGTTATAACTGCCTAAATTCATGCCAGGAGCTACACAGCATTTTGGAATATAGAGCAGGGAGATCACGAAAAATAATTGTGGGAATGGACTTTTACTACTGACTAGCATTGAAATAGAACAAATTAGCTAAAATTAAGCAATTTTCCGCCTAAAAAATGTAGAGCCTCCTGCCTAAATTGGGATTGTTGATATATATGCAGCGAGTGCTCGCCTGAGTTATTGCAGAATCATAGGGGGTGGAGACATTTTTATGTTGATGGTCTTTTATCAGGGCAGCTATTTAAAAGTAACTTACAATATTTACTGGCTATCAGCTTGTATAGTTTTGTACCTTCCTGGCAACGGGGAGGGGAGAGGAAGGGGTGCGGTGGAGGGCTGCGGATTGAAGTTAGAATACCTGTGAGGAATTGTTTTTTTTTTGTTTGAAGGAGCCTTTTTATAGCACTGTATTCTTTAAAAAATGCTGTACTCTAATTTTTAAGCACTACATTCTTTTCGCAGAAATTTACTGTTTCGATGATGAGTTTCAAAACCAAGACATTTTACGGTCCCTGCGTTTTATTTTCTTATTTGGCTTTTTAATGTGTACAAACAAAATAGAACCCGCACACCAATTCTGGGAAAGGAATTCTTGTCATACGAGACTTGTTACTAGGAGAGGCCTCTGCATGAATGCAAACCATATTCCGCCCCTTTTTATTTTGAGGCTATTGCAATTACAGAGCACTGTTTTCATGGGCAGCAGTGGGACAAGCAGCGTGGCCGTGAAATGTTTGTGAGTCCTGCAGTGAAGAGACAAGAAATAACATTCTTGCGGCTTAGAAACGGGAGATCTTGAAACTTTCCATTCTGCTTTGGGAATCTGAGGAATGCAGCGGGCTAAGCGGGGGTCCTGTGTAATCCTACATTCTTATCGTTACAGTGCGGAAAGAAAATTGGGTTTACTAAAAAGTATCCCGGTATTGTGCCTCCCCAAGTTGGCTTGGACTTAAGGGCGACAAAATGGTATGTCAAGATGGACTTAATATTGTTGATACTTGTTAGATATTAGGTTGTCTTTTTTTATAAAGTGAATGCACATTTTATTTATAAACCTATAAAACCGTGTTTCAGTGTTTCGTGTGCCTTTATGTTCAGAGAATGCTCGGATTTATTTAGTTATATTTCAGTTGCTTCAGTATTAATGTGTGCTGTCTGAGATATATTTCCATTTTAGAATAGACCTGTGCAGGAAATGGTCAGCTCTGAGCTCCCTAGTTAACCTGAGTTAGACGATTCTGCTTCCTGTTTGCAATAATTCTCCATTGAAAAGTAAACAACTACGTCTCATTCAAGTATGCAGGGGCACAGTGTCGCACTGGATACCATGGAAAAGGGGGCTGGCCCTGTTTAGACTCCTCTTGCCTGAGATCCAGCTGATGAATGAACAACATGGGGAAACATCAGATTCGCAAATACCTCACTAAGGGCCAGATGTACAAAAGGATTTTTCCCATTCTGTGTCTATGGGAAAAAGCTTTCGTACATATGGCCCTAAGGCCCATATGTACGAACACTTTTTCCCATTGACGCAGAATGGGTAAAAACCTTTGCTACATCTGGCCCAAATACTCTAAACAAATGATAAAGATTTACAGCACCACAGTGGAATTGTATATGCGCAAGGCCAACTGCTTCCAAGATGAATGATTATTCTAAACGTGATTATTGACGTCCCTGAGATACCGCCTTGTTCCGCCGCAAGGGGAAACCCCAGTAAGGACATTAATATCTCCATACAAGACTTTTTAATGGTGGCTGTCATTAGAGGCCCTGCATCCTTTGCAGAGTCTTGCCAAGTTGTCGGTCACTCTGGGCAAAGCAGGATTCCATCAGTTTCCCTCCTCTGCCCCTAGTCACCTGTTGTTCCTAAGAGCTTTTCACCATACATGTAGCAGTGGGAGAGAAAGGCAGACATTTCCATGGGCCGGACTTGCAAAGGAACATGTGCTGTGCAATACAAACCAAAACCAGACTTATTTTTTGTGGCTTTACAAAACGTGGACAAGGGGGTGTCAGACCGCTGCACAGTTAGAAACAACAAATCTAAAACAATAAGTAAATAACATGTTGAGCATTTTACATACAACATGTACACATCAAACAGCAAAACTAAAAACAACTGCTATATAAGAATGGATTGATTCAGAGTACAACAAAAAAATAAAGATGCCACAGGCCAAACTCCTTGCACAAAGGTGCTCCACAACAGCCTCTTACCATCTCGAAATGTTGGAGACCCTTGCAGGGTTCACTAGTAAGGTGGATCTTACTTGCCCCTTCTATCCTCTTGTCATCCATGCCCCAGTGCTTGCTTTCAATCTCCATACTGTAGTCTCTTAACATACCCTGATGCTCTGCTAATTCCCAAAAGTGTAGTTTCTTCTGCCACAGCTCTCCAACTTCTTGGAGCCTTCTGTCATCTCTCGGCTCAACACATGCCTTAATTAGGTAGCGATCTTCGAACTCCCAGCCCATGCCATCAACAGGTTTTCACTGTATTAGAAGAGCAATAATTCCTTTTTCTGGTCTCATTTCTTGGTCCATCAAAACAAAGGTTTTTGTTTCTTTCATGAAAAGCAAGTGGAAAATTCAGAAAGGCGTTTACAGCCATGCGTAGAGACACTACTGTAGTACTTCTTCACTTACACATGCAGTTCACAAAGATACCAGAAGAGATTTCTGTCCTGTCTTTCGTGTGCTGAGTTCACTGCTAGGATATAGCATTGTGCGCATGTACGTCTATATTTTAGGTGTTAGTATAGGAGCAAGAGATAGTAGCTCAAAGAAATGCGAATGTGTACTACAAAGTGGGAAGGAAAAAAGGTAAAGTATTAGGACACAGAGAGGGGCATGCAAATATAAAACATACTTACAAAATGACATATCAGTTGTAATTCAGTAAAGTTACAGCCATGTCTGCTCTACAGGCACTACAGTCAAACAACCTTAATTCGACTTCTGTCAAGCCTTTACAGTAAGTTACACACCAAGGGAATCACACTTATACCAATGGAGGCAAGGAATAACACTACCAGCACAAAGCTAAACACCTGCACAAATGAAAATAAACATGGTAATAAACCTTTAGACAATTAAGTATTGAAATCCTTCTCTGCCCAGGATGGCAATAAAAACGGCTTAGAAGTAACATCTCAAATGTGCCTGAGTGGTGGCAGAAGGATGCCATACCTGGGTGAGGGCATGTTCCCAGTGCTCCAATAATATGCTAAGGGTCTCTGGGATACTCCGCCTGCTAGCAAGCAATAACACAGCTCTGAATAATCAGTAAAGGTGGGGCAGCCCATAATCAACCCATTTAATGCAAGAAGGCGGTCTTTATAAAGTTGTGTTAACATGCCTAAAATACCGTTCAGCACCGACTGATGTCTCTGAAAGAATTTCCTTTGACAACAGCTTAGTCTAAACATTCTCCTGACCGGGAGCCTTGGCCTGAATAAAGTACAGTTATCAATCTAATTCAATGAGCCCCTTTTGTCTTCACTGAGAAGGAACCAAACGTGTGGTAAGAACGTCACCCCTCCTTACATTCAGTGGCAAGAGTATTGAGGGAGACAAAACAGCATTGTCTCCCACACTTTAGTTGGAGTGTATTAACACACCACCAAGGAAGGATGTGTTTAGTTTTGACTGGAAAGGGCAAGGTAAATCAAGTAACAAATGAATTTGTAAACATGTTAAAAGAAGGCACCAATTCAGAGGGAATATATTATTCTAGTTGGCCTTGTACTGGCCACAGAGACCTTGCCTTTAGTGTCCAGAAGCTTGCCACAATCAGAAAGCTAGGGTACCTTATAAAAAAAGACAAGTGAAAAATGAAGACTCACTCCCCTCTGGCTATTCGATCTCCTTCTTAGCAGGTGCTATCTTTACAGAAAGTTATTATAAGTGTTGCATTGAATTTTCAGAACATAATTGGACGATTTCTGGGTATGGTACACGTTGGTCAACCTTGAAGCATTGTTGGCAATACTGGGTCAGAACAGGAAAAGAATGTGGGCATCTGTCAGCATGCACCAGTGGTGCATCTAAGCACTTGGTCAAGTGGAGACAAAGCCTTTACGTCTGGATGATTGGAATTCATAAAGGCTGGCGTTGCGCAGCCTCAGGAAGAAATGGATCGTTTTCTTTTATTTGGTGGTGTTTTTGGGAAATCGAAAATAAAACTATGTGATTTATGTCCATATAAACCACTTAGGGGGTCATTACAACCCTGGCAGATGGCAGAGAACCGGCGGTAAGACCGCCAACAGGCTGGCGGTCTTACCTTGGGGAATTATGACCATGGCGGTTACCGCCATGGTCATCCGCCGGTTCGCCGTACGGCCCGCCCTGGGTCTCCAGCCTGGCGGGCGTCAGTATACCGCCGGCGGTATTTGGACCCGGCTTACCGCTGTGGATTTCCAGCGGTTTCAACCGCCATGAAATCCATGGCGGTAAGCACTATCAGTGCCAGGGAATTCCTTCCCTGGCACTGATAGGGGTCTCCCCCACCCCCCTCCTGACTCCCTCCCCTACACCCCCCACCACACCTGCCACCCCCCAAAGGTGGCAGGGCCCCCCTCCCCACCCCGACCCCCAACATTACATAACTCACACACACCCGACAAGCATGCAGGCACCACCAACACACACACGCACACACTCCGACATACATGCCTACATCCACACACACAGTCAGACACACACACCCACATTCAAACATACACACACACATCCATACAGACTTACCCAGAGCCTACACACACTCATTCCCACACACACAACACCCCCGCAAGCATACACACACTCACACACCCTCTCTACATACACACACGCACACCCCCATGCACGCACACAACACCCCCCCTCCCCTAATGGACGATCGACTTACCTGGTCTGTCGATCCTCCGGGAGGGGACGGGAGCCATGGGGAAAGCTCCGCCGACACCACACCGCCAACAGAACACCGCCACAGCGAATAACAGGACGTGATTCGCTGGGCGGTGTTCTGTTGGCGTGGCAGTGAAGGTGGAGCAACCTCCACTTCCCCGCCGCCCGCAAGTATGGCTGTTGGCGGCTCTCCGTTGGAATAACGACGGAGAGCAGCCAACAGTCATAATACGCCGAGCAGCAAACCGCCTGCACAGGCGGTCTTCCGCACGGCGGTCCCTCGGCGGTCTTGCAAAAAGACAGCCGAGGTCGTAATGACCCCCTTAATCTTTTAACAAAGTCAGACAAATTCCAGGTGTGGAAACGATTCCCCATAAGAATTAGTCTGCAACCATTTAGCTGTAAAAAGAAACTTAGGGCCTGATTTATACTTTTTTTAGCGCCGCATTTGTGTCATATTTTTTACGCAAAAGCGGCGCAAACTTACAAATATAATTGAATTTTGTACGTTTGCACCACTTTTGCATCAAAAAGTGACATAAATGCAGGGCTAAAAAAGTGTAAATCAGGCCCTTATTCCTTTTGGTTCTTTTAACTCACTGGGATACCATGGATTATTCTCCCCGTAGTGCTGTCTTACATCAGTTAACTTGGTTGTAAGAATGGCCATGGCTTGTTTCTGTACTGCTGTAAGAGAGCGGGAGCAACAGGTGAAGATGTGAACCTTTGTGTCATTGTTGTCCTTGTAGAAAGTAGCTTTCCAAAAAGTAGACCACTTTTTCCTTTTCTGTTTAAGATGCATGTAATAATATAACATATAAGTGGCCCACTTCCTCGAAGTGTCTTCGAAAGCTTTGTGCCCGAGGTCCAGTGAGTGAGATCATTTGGAAATGCCTGAAAAGTTCTTTCTTCTTGGAATACATCATGCCCAGTTTAAGAAAAATTCACTGTACAGTAACTAAAGTTGCAGAGCTGTGTTGGGTGAAAGAGAAAGAGAAGATCAGCGCCATATTTACTAAGATATAGCACTGATTTTCTCTCACTCTGTGCTGGCACATTTAAGCTGTCATGTGCCAATGCACACACCCCCACACCTTTGTGCAAGGTTTATGCGTCCTTTAAGGAATAGTTTTTGTACTGGAATGGAGCTTCCAGTACAAAAACTATCCTTCACTTTGCCTGCTTTGTATGTGTGCTTCACAATGTAGCACGCCTGCAGAGAAGGAAAAACAAGACGAATTGAAAACATTTCTCCCTGTTACACCTGCTTCGAGAAGGTGTAAGAGTTTTGCACAAATCCCTGACTACAGATCTTTGTAGATAGAGGTTTACATAAAAACCCATGGGTTAATGCATGGGAAGGCCCTTGGACAACCCATGAACCGCACCCTTAATGCAGAAGAATACAAAGCAACACATAGCATAGCTTTGCATTACTTTGAGAAAATATCCAGTGCAATTCCTGATTTGCATTCAATAGTAAATCCCAGCATAACACTTTACATTGGGTGTGCATTACTAAAGTAGGGCAAACCCAGCGCAAAGCCTTAGTAAACCTGGGCCCACATATATTTCATAGCGGTCAAAATTGCAGTTGGTGGACCAATATTCTCTGTCCCGCGAACAACGCTACAAAATAATGTTTTTTTATTTTGGGGCCAGATTAAGGGCCAGATGCAGGAAACTATTTGCGAGTCGCAAACGGCAAAAAATGCTGTTTGCGAGTCGCAAATACCAGTTTCCAATGCAGAAATGCATATTGCGAGTCGGGACCGACTCGCAATATGCATTTCAGAATCGCAAATAGGAAGGGGTGTTCCCTTCCTATTTGCGATTCGGAGTGGTATGCAATACCATTTGCGACCGCATATGCGGTCGCAAATGGTGTCGCAGTTACCATCCACTTCAAGTGGATGGTAACCCACTCGCAAATTGGAAGGTGTCCCCATGGGACCCCTTCCACTTTGTGAATGGACCCAAAACAATTTTTTCAGGGCAGGTAGTGGTCCAAGGGACCACTGCCTGCCCTGAAAAAATACGGAAACTAAAGGTTTCGTTTTTTTTTTTAAGTGCAGCTCGTTTTCCTTTAAGGAAAACGGGCTACACTTAAAAAAAAAACTGCTTTATTTAAGAGCAGTCACGAACATGGAGGTCTGCTGACTACAGCAGGCCTCCATGTTTGCGAGTGCCTATAGTCGGTATGGGGCCGCAATTTGCGACCCACCTCATTAATATTAATGAGGTGGGTCTCTGCGACCCCATACCGACTCGCAGACGGTGTCTGAGACACCGTTCTGAATTGGAAATTGCGACTTGCAATTTGCGAGTCGCTCCAACTCGCAAATTGCAAGTCGCAATTTCCAAGTTTGCGACATCTGGCCCTTAGTTCTCTTGTTCTCCTCCTTATCCTTCCTGGTGTCTAGGAGTACTTCCTTATTTCTCCCCAGATTTGTGTTTCTCAGTGTGCCGTTTGAGGACACTTAATAACACATCAAATAAAATGGTGGGCACCACAAAAAATGTTTAATTGCTTCATTCAGCCAGATCACAATGAACAATGGATTACTGTAAAGTAATTAAACCACAAAATGGCTAATAGAAAAAAATTTATTTTATCAATTGGATTCATTTAAAATTGTAATTGCAGTATGTAGACTAATAATTTAGAAATGTTTTTTGAATTTAAGAACCTTAATACGCAGATGATTAGCTATTCAACCAATCTGCGTTAACTTTGAAGTGAAAACCCTCAGTTCCATTTACCAAGAGTAACCAAGAGTGTTATTAAAGCAGTGCAATATATTGTAACTTGACAGTTTCCAATCTAGATGACAACCTGGTCTTGCAAAGAGGCGGCGAAGAGCCATGTTGTGACTCTGGTAGAGGAAGTTTTTCCATGTGCTGGGAAACAAGAGAAGTTAGCTGACAGCCAGGCTCTTTAAGTGGTGGAAGGCAAGATCTGGCACTGTTATTAACATTTTCACTGCTGTACAGTTTGTGCATTACCACCATTTTATTTTCAAGTGCAAGGTTCATCGGGCAAATGTAGGGGCATTGTAAATGTCTGGAATGTCTTAAGACTGCTGCTGTGATGGTAAAGTAGCCATGTCTCTGCATCCTGTGGAAATCACTCAAAAACAGTTTGCCATTGTGTTTTTATCCACTGCAAGGAAACGGGTCCTTCTCGACTGACTGAATAAAGACGGAGGCTGTCATCTCTCTGCGACTTCCAGAACTATTTCCAGGGTTTAACATTGCAAAGGAATTGCTGAAATGTCCACACATTTTGGGGCCCTGCTCCATTATTTATACAAGCCAAGTTTTTTTTCTGAACAAGTACTGCACAATGAGAGTCAGGCTTCTGTAAACAGGTTGTGTGAAGTGCCTGCCAGTTGTTATTGCCTGGACAACATTAGTGCCACTACCGGATGCAACAAAAGCAACAGCCCAGCCTTTGCTTAAAGCTGCTGCTGAAATACTTATATATTGATGGGTGTATTTATAGGCCACCAAGCGTCACAGGAGTGTCACTTTTAGTGATGTTCCTGTGGCGCTAAGCACTGCGCCGTATTTACAAGGTGGAGTTAAGCCACTTTTTGTGGCTTAGCGTCACCTTGTAAATACGGCCCATTCCTATGCAGCACTGTGCGTGGAAGGGGCGTGGCAACACCCATTGCATTTTGACGCTGCCTCAGATTTATGAAATTTCGTAAACCTGAGGCAGTGCCAAACTCTAACGCCACCGCCAGGGGTGGCGTTAGAAGGGTGTAACGCGGAGGAATACTTTTATTCATTCTCGTTTTTTGCTTAAAGAGCAAAATGCCAGAAATTATTGTTTATGTGCGGGAAGGTGTCCCTTCCTGCACATAAACAATCATTTGAAAATGACACTTTAGCACTTCTGTGTGGGCTGCATTGTGCAGCCCACACAGAAGTGCCAAAGTACCATTAGTGATTGTTTAAGTGCAGGAAGGGACACCTTCCCACACATAAACAATCACACCTCTCAACGCAGACATCCTTGCATGATGGTGCAAGGATGCCTGCGTTGGCGTTGGCAGCTGAATTTAGCTCGGGGGCAGGGGACAACACGGGTGCGCCATATTCACTTAAATTCCATAGCGCCAGCTGTGCGTCCTATTTAAGTAATGACACACGATTGCTCTAAGGAAAAATAAGATGCTAGCTAGGGGGATGTCGTTATGGGGAATGGCGCCAGAGAGTCAGAAATGGCGTTTGGCTGGTTAGTGGCTAAATTACTGCTGCTAATCAGCCTAGCATCATTTTACGATGCACAAACAGCCACAAACATGACTCCTGTCTAAGTATAGACAGGATTTATGCCCACCACCCCAATGCCCACCATAGGGGACCAGTGTCCCCTGGGCAAGTCCTACATACCCAGCGCCAAGTAGGGGCCCCCAATGGCAGTAAATAAAAATAAAAATGATACTCACCTAAACTTACCTTGGATGGGGTTCCCCTACCTGTAGTGTCCCTATGGCGTGGGTGGTGGTGTTGCTGGGGGTTAGGGTGGGCATCTTTGAGCCCATTCCATGGTGTTCCACCATGGAAATTGACCTACCTGCAATCTAACACCTGATCTGACCTAGGCGTTAAATAATGGCGCTAAGCAGGCTTAGCACCATTATTCAGGTCCATGTCCTCCCTCCTTGTTTCTGCGCCAGGAGGTAAATATGGCGCTAGGGGGTTAGCGTTGTGTTTAGGACGGGAACGCCTACCTTGCATCTCATTGACGCAAGGTGGGTTTGCGCAACCTAAACATGGCGCTAACTCCAATATTTTTACGCTAGACGGGTCTGACATCAAAATATAAATATGGAGTTAGGTTAGCGCTGCTTTAGAGCCATTTATTTTGGCGCTAACCATCGGCAAATATGGGCCAAAGCTTGTAATCTGTTTGTAAACCCATGGCTCCACTTGTCAGTTGTCTAGGGAATATTGTGCATCGCCGAATCCACCAGTGTATTTGTAACTAAGGACTATCTATTTCAATGAAGTTGTGGCTCAGTGGAAGCGGAAATGTAGACAAAGCTTGATAACGTCTATTTTGGGCATGTGACTACATCAAATTCATAGATTCCCTCTCCTTCCACCAGAGAATGTGCAAAGAGGTTAAGGCCCATATTTATACTTTTTGACGCTAAACTGCGCTAACGCAGTTTAGCGTAAAAACATTTAGCGCCGTCTAACGCCATTCTGAAGCGCCATGCGGGCGCCGTATTTATGGAATGGCGTTAGCCGGCGCTAGCAGACCGGCGCTGCCTGGTGTGCGTGGAAAAAAACCACGTAGACCAGGCAGCGCCGGCGTAGGGGGAAAATGGCGTTAGGGCGTCTTAAAATGGGGCAAGTCAGGTTGAGGCAAAAAAATCGCCTCAACCCGATTTGCGCCATTTTTTTCGACGCCCAGACGCCATTTAAATGACTCCTGTCTTAGTAAAGACAGGAGTCATGCCCCCTTGCCCAATGGCCATGCCCAGGGGACTTATGTCCCCTGGGCATGGTCATTGGGCATAGTGGCATGTAGGGGGGCACAAATAAGGCCCCCCTATGCCACCAAAAAAAAAAAAAAAAAAAAAAAAATTATACTTACCTGAACTTACCTGAATGTCCCTGGGATGGGTCCCTCCATCCTTGGGTGTCCTCCTGGGGTGGGCAAGGGTGGCAGGGGGGGTCCCTGGGGGCATGGGAGGGCACCTGTGGGCTCATTTTGAGCCCACAGGCCCCTTAACGCCTACCCTGACCCAGGCGTTAAAAAGTGGCGCAAATGCGGGTTTTTTTGACCCGACCACTCCCGGGCGTGATTTTTGCCCGGGAGTATAAATACGACGCATTTGCGTCGCCGTCATTTTTTTAGATGGGAACGCCTTCCTTGCATCTCATTAACGCAAGGAAGGCGTTCACGCAAAAAAATGACGCTATTTGCCCATACTTTGGCGTCTAAGACAGGAGTCATTTAAATGGTGTAAAGAAATGGCTCCCTGTTGCAGTTACCCCCCACTTTTTGCCTGATACTGATGCTGACTTGACTGAGAAGTGTGCTGGGACCCTGCTAACCAGGCCCCAGCACCAGTGTTCTTTCACCTAAAATGTACCATTGTTTCCACAATTAGCACACCCTGGCATCCAGATAAGTCCCTTGTAACTGGTACCTCTGGTACCAAGGGCCCTGATGCCAGGGAAGGTCTCTAAGGGCTGCAGCATGTATTATGCCACCCTAGAGACCCCTCACTCAGCACAGACACACTGCTTGCCAGCTTGTGTGTGCTGGTGAGAACAAAATGAGTAAGTCGACATGGCACTCCCCTCAGGGTGCCATGCCAGCCTCTCACTGCCTATGCAGTATAGGTAAGACACCCCTCTAGCAGGCCTTACAGCCCCAAGGCAGGGTGCACTATACCATAGGTGAGGGTACCAGTGCATGAGCACTGTACCCCTACAGTGTCTAATCAAAACCTTAGACATTGTAAGTGCAGGGTAGCCATAAGAGTATATGGTCTGGGAGTCTGTTTTACACAAACTCCACAGCACCATAATGGCTACACTGAAAACTGGGAAGTTTGGTATCAAACTTCTCAGCACAATAAATGCACACTGATGCCAGTGTGCATTTTATTGTAAAATACACCACAGAGGGCACCTTAGAGGTGCCCCCTGAAACTTAACCAACTATCTGTGTAGGCTGACTGGTTCCAGCAGCCTGCCACACTAGAGACATGTTGCTGGCCCCATGGGGAGAGTGCCTTTGTCACTCTGAGGCCAGTAACAAAGCCTGCACTGGGTGGAGATGCTAACACCTCCCCCAGGCAGGAGCTGTAACACCTGGCGGTGAGCCTCAAAGGCTCACCCCTTTGTCACAGCCCAGCAGGGCACTCCAGCTTAGTGGAGTTGCCCGCCCCCTCCGGCCACGGCCCCCACTTTTGGCGGCAAGGCTGGAGGGAACAAAGAAAGCAACAAGGAGGAGTCACTGGCCAGTCAGGACAGCCCCTAAGGTGTCCTGAGCTGAGGTGACTCTAACTTTTAGAAATCCTCCATCTTGCAGATGGAGGATTCCCCCAATAGGATTAGGGATGTGACCCCCTCCCCTTGGGAGGAGGCACAAAGAGGGTGTACCCACCCTCAGGGCTAGTAGCCATTGGCTACTAACCCCCCAGACCTAAACACGCCCTTAAATTTAGTATTTAAGGACTACCCTGAACCCTAGAAAATTAGATTCCTGCAACAACAAGAAGAAGGACTGCCTAGCTGAAAACCCCTGCAGAGGAAGACCAGAAGACAACAACTGCCTTGGCTCCAGAAACTCACCGGCCTGTCTCCTGCCTTCCAAAGAACTCTGCTCCAGCGACGCCTTCCAAAGGGACCAGCGACCTCTGAATCCTCTGAGGACTGCCCTGCTTCGACGACGACAAGAAACTCCTGAGGACAGCGGACCTGCTCCAAAAAGACTGCAACTTTATCCAAAGGAGCAGCTTTAAAGAACCCTGCAATCTCCCCGCAAGAAGCGTGAGACTTGCAACACTGCACCCGGCGACCCCGACTCGGCTGGTGGAGAACCAACACCTCAGGGAGGACCCCCGGACTACTCTACGACTGTGAGTACCAAAACCTGTCCCCCCTGAGCCCCCACAGCGCCGCCTGCAGAGGGAATCCCGAGGCTTCCCCTGACCGCGACTCTCTGAAACCTAAGTCTCGACGCCTGGAAAAGACCCTGCACCCGCAGCCCCCAGGACCTGAAGGACCGGACTTTCACTGCAGAAGTGACCCCCAGGAGTCCCTCTCCCTTGCCCAAGTGGAGGTTTCCCCGAGGAAGCCCCCCCTTGCCTGCCTGCAGCGCTAAAGAGATCCCTTGATCTCTCATTGACTTACATTGCGAACCCGACGCTTGTTCTAACACTGCACCCGGCCGCCCCCGCGCCGCTGAGGGTGAAATTTCTGTGTGGGCTTGTGTCCCCCCCGGTGCCCTACAAAACCCCCCTGGTCTGCCCTCCGAAGACGCGGGTACTTACCTGCAAGCAGACCGGAACCGGGGCACCCCCTTCTCTCCATTGAAGCCTATGCGTTTTGGGCACCACTTTGAACTCTGCACCTGACCGGCCCTGAGCTGCTGGTGTGGTGACTTTGGGGTTGCTCTGAACCCCCAACGGTGGGCTACCTTGAACCAAGAACTGAACCCTGTAAGTGTCTTACTTACCTGGTAAAACTAACAAAAACTTACCTCCCCCAGGAACTGTGAAAATTGCACTGTGTCCACTTTTGAAATAGCTATTTGTGAATAACTTGAAAAGTATACATGCAATTGAAATGATTCAAAGTTCCTAATGTACTTACCTGCAATACCTTTCAAACAAGATATTACATGTTAAATTTGAACCTGTGGTTCTTAAAATAAACTAAGAAAAGATATTTTTCTATAACAAAACCTATTGGCTGGATTTGTCTCTGAGTGTGTGTACCTCATTTATTGTCTATGTGTATGTACAACAAATGCTTAACACTACTCCTTGGATAAGCCTACTGCTCGACCACACTACCACAAAATAGAGCATTAGTATTATCTATTTTTACCACTATTTTACCTCTAAGGGGAACCCTTGGACTCTGTGCATGCTATTCCTTACTTTGAAATAGCACATACAGAGCCAACTTCCTACAAATGGCGTCTGGGCGTCGAAAAAAATGGCGCAAATCGGGTTGAGGCGATTTTTTTGCCTCAACCTGACTTGCCCCATTTTAAGACGCCCTAACGCCATTTTCCCCCTATGCCGGCGCTGCCTGGTCTACGTGTTTTTTTTCCACGCACACCAGGCAGCGCCGGTCTGCTAGCGCCGGCTAACGCCATTCCATAAATACGGCGCCCGCATGGCGCTTCAGAATGGCGTTAGACGGCGCTAAATTTTTTGACGCTAAACTGCGTTAGCGCAGTTTAGCGTCAAAAAGTATAAATATGGGCCCCAGTACTTCCAGTGAAAAATGCTAAATGCTGGCTGAGTTTTTGGCAAGTGCCATGACTATATGACAAGAACCTGGCGCTGGGTTTGTCACTAACCACGGACGGAGAGAAGAAGCAACATCACTGTGCCAGCTTGAGTTTGCTGATGCGGACATGCTAGGGCTTGGCACAACAACATCTAGACATGATGTGCAAGCCTTATGTGCTTTACCAACAGAAGAACCAGAAGCCTCACCACTTTTTCTCCTGTTATGTTTCCTGTACAAGAAACTGCGGTGGCACCCAGTTCAATGATGTGAACATCGCTTCCCGTGGCACAGATGTCTCATAGAGTTTGCAGACTGAAATATATTATCGATTCTTATCAAGGACAAACCCCCCAAATGTAGGGATGTGGAAGCTTTGATAGTGGGGAAAGTCTGTAATTGCACAGAATGTTCTGGTGGTGTCCTGCCAGATTCAGTGCACATCAAAGCTATGGTCGTCGGTTTTTCAATGCTGCCCGGTGACTGGAGCCTTTTTTGTTATTCATTCTCAATGGACATGCCGCTGTCTGCCTCTAAGGCCCACATTTATACTTTTTCAGCGCCGCATTTGCGTCGTTTTTTGACTAAAAAAGTATAAATACGGGCCCAGGGGCCAGATGTAGCAAACAGTTTGCGAGTCGCAAACGTGTGTTTGCTATGCAGAAATGCATTTTGCGAGTCGGAACTGACTCGCAAAATGCATTTCCGACTCGTAAATAGGAAGGGGTGTTCCCTTCCTATTTGCGACTCGCTGTGGTATGCAATTCCATTTGCGACCGCGTATGCGGTCGCAAATGGAGTCGCAGTTACCATCCACTTGAAGTGGATGGTAACCCACTCGCAAACTGGAAGGGGTCCCCGTGGGACCCCTTCCCCTTTGTGAGTGGACCCAAAAATATTTTTTCAGAGCAGGCAGTGGTCCAAGGGACCACTACCTGCCCTGAAAAAATCAGAAACTAAAGGTTTCGTTTTTTTTTTCTAAGTGCAGCTCGTTAACGGGCTACACTTGGAAAAAAAAAACTGCTTTATTTAAAAGCAGTCACGGACATGGAGGTCTGCTGTTCCCAGCAGGCCTCCATCCCCGTGAATGCCCAGAGTCGCTATGGGGGCACAAATTGCGACCCACCTCATTAATATTAATGAGGTGGGTCTTTGCGACCCCATAGCGACTCGCAGAAGGTGTCTGAGACACCTTTCTGCATAGCAAATTGCAATTTGCAATTTGCGAGTCGCAGGAACTCGCAAATTGCAAGTCGCAATTTGCTACGTTGCTACATCTGGCCCTAAGTATCTTGCTCTTGCCCTTCATCATCCCCACTTCCTGTCACCTACGCAATGTTAAGCCTTACTTGTTCATCATAATCACAAAGCCACTGGCAACCTGGCGTTTTCAAAGACTTCCTTTTCCATTGTCTCCTGTGGTCCTCATAATATATCGTGGCTGGGTACTGGCATCATCACCTGGTCCTTAGAAACGATGGTGATCATGTTTTGGGGCTGTTTTTCAAACTATTGGGAAAATTCCTACCTCCCACAGAACAAGCTCCTCTTTAGCTGAAGCACCAGTTAAAACGTCTTCCACTTCCGTTGTTTTCCTGGGACTCTTCTAGGTCGCCGTAGACTACTTCCACCACGCACTCCCCGGAAGAGGAAGCACTTTCTTCACATGGATAGCGACCAAAACGGTTGATCCAGCAGTTGCTACTTCTTTGTTATTGGTCCCGGACACAGATTGTCTGCCTTGCCGCAGACTTCACTAGAAAAAGCACACTGCTCGATTCTAACATGTGCCGCATTGGTGGTCTTCATGGGGGTGTGTGGAATTATGCTGGCTGTTGTGACTTTTTAGATACCATGTTCAGTTAAAAAATAAAAGTATGCTTCACAGAAAGTGGTTCTTTCATGTTATCTTACCTGGAGAATGAGGAATACCGTATTGCATAAACACATTATGTCAATGCACTGTTGCTTTAAGACATGTTTTCTACCCGAAAAAACGATCTAGTCCAGTGGTTCCCAACCTTTTGGTTTCTGTGGACCCCCACTTTAACATTAATGGAACCCAGGGACCCCCACGGAATCATCATGGGAATCCTGAGTCATTACTGGAAGCTGGGGACCTAATGTGTCAATATTTGTTAATATTTTTTTATTTTCTAGGCTCTTGCGGACCCCCTGAGAAGGCCTCACGGACCCCCAGGGGTCCCCGGACCACAGGTTGGGAACCACTGACTAGTCTGTTGTTTGACCATAACACCTGGATGATACCCCACTACCCCGAACAACAGTAATAAAGTACAGAAAATGGCACCAGGCCCAGCATTGTAAAATACATGTGTGCTAAAGGGTTAAGGCCTCCCTGTAACCACTGTCTCAAAATGCCAACATGAGAAACAATTACCCAGAATAAAAAAAAACGAAATAGTTGCTCCCTCTGCCAAACTCTCTTTTGTGACGGACAAGTCCTCTGCATGGTAAAAGACTTGTACCCCTACCCTGAGTGCCCAACTATACTGTTGCCTGAATCCCTAATGCTGATTTCTGTTTTCATAGGCAAACACAGATCATGTGTGTGCGCCATGACATATGGCTGTCTCATGGATTAGTCGTGTTGGACCTGTAGGGTGCCTTAAAGCGCTACCCTCATAATGGTGTAGAGCTACTGCCTTCAACTAGCATTAAGCAGCACACATTGGTGGCAGGATGCAGTGGAGTGGGGCACCTGCTGAAATGCTGAGTGCTTCCGTGGTGTTGGAGCGGCTAAGACTTGAAACAGTCCTATCGAGCCGGGACGACCCGCTGGTGAATGTGCTGCTGCACCGTAGACACTTTTAACTATTTTATAAAGAGTCGAAGGGGTCTTTTGAGTAAAGCCTACTAGTAAGCATTTCCTGGATGCATCCACCAGTGAATGGTGACCACAGTGTAAAAGAGAGGGTGGGACAGGTATTTGCCAGATGAACACTACAGCCCCAACAAGAAGGGAATTGTGTTGTTGATTATGAATGTCGTTATTTCTTTGAATGTGTAGTGTTAGACTTTAAATACTTTGTTTCCATATAAAAGCAAGTATGGGACAGTGATTTATTGATATTGCCCCGTGCATTTCGAGTTATGGGTCATGTTCACTAAGTTGTAGCTTACCCCCCTCCTACCACCCCCTTCCCAAAATGAAGACTTTGGCTGCTCATCAACAGCTACCAGTGCAGGCGCAGTGAAGGGTTACTAGGCAAAGTTGCTCAGGATCTATAGTAGGTGGGCCCGGAAAAATCATGAACAACATCATGAGTAAAAAGCTTCAACTACCACAGTTGGGCCTAGGAGTCCCTGTGTGCCCTGAAGCCCTCTGAAAGGGGTTCTGACAGCTGATGTGGAGTGCTGGGGCACTCAACAGGAAATTGCAAGAGAGAAAGAGAGAGGACAAACAGAGAGAAAGGGAGGAGAAACAGAGAGAGCAGGAGGAGAAACAGAAGGAAAAATAAAGAGAGCTGGAAAGGGAAAAGATAGCCTGCAAGATAGAAAAACATAGGATGGCAGCAATGAAAACTTCATCTGGGATAAGGGCCTGTTCATGCTGTTCAGGTCAACCTGTGGCCAAGGTTCCAAAAGATTTTTTGCATGTGTCTATGTAAAGTCAAGATATTTTGGAATGGTTTGGGAGCTTTGAGGTCGCTTGTAAGGCACAGGACTTAACTTATCTAAAGCAGCTGTCTTAGTGAGGTGCATACCATTGGAAGGGACAGCCATCACTGGGAGGATGCCTGCGGCAGACCTAATGGTCTATGAGCGATTAAAGGAAGCTGTCATTAGGTGGTTTAGGCTGAAGCCAGCTCAATGCCTACAGAGATTCTGTGACTGCAAGAGAGTGGATGGTGTTCTGTTTGAGACTTGGATTAATAGTGTATTTATTGCGTGATTGTAATGAGTGGGTATGAGGGAAAGAGGCTAAGGTGACAGAGCAGCCCAAGGATGAGTGCTCCACCCCACTTCCACAATACCTGTTTGATCAGACAGAGGGGGAACCAACAAAACATGCAGTGTTAGCTAACATGGTTCACAAAGGGCTAGAGCAGCACTGTCCTATGTGGAGGGGGAGAAGAACTCTCCACAGATTGGTTCTAAACCCAAGGGTAGGGGCCAGGGTAATTCTCATGATACTCAATGAGGGCCCAGGAAACATGGGAGTGATGGTGTATCCGGAAAGGAGCATCATAAGAAGGCAAGGCTAGAAAGCCATTCCAAGCCCAAATGAGTGATTTTTTATGTGCCACAAGGTGGGACATTTTATAAGAGATTGTCAAAAGAAGGAACCTGACCCATTGACTCCCGTGATAGCTAGCATGTTACACATGGGTGACAGTACCTGAGAGTGGCAAGTTTTTCTCGTTCTAGTAGCTATGGACATGGAAAGGGACCCCGATGCTCTTAAGCACATTCATCCTAACACAACAGCATTTGTACAGGAAGTTAGTATTGATGGGAAAAAAAGTGCCTGCCCTGAGGGATACTGGAGCCTTACACACTATGGTTGAGAGGTATTACCTTAAGCCTGAGGAGATACTCCCTAGGACCTAGGATACAGTTTTGGTAGCCAGCGGAGAGGGCAATGAGTATCCACTTGCCAGGGTTTAGGTTGAGCTCAGTGGAAAGGTGGCCATGATTGATGTTGGGGTAAGGGAAAACAAGAAACTGGATGTCTTTTTAGCAATGATTTGATTGCCTCTGCCTTGGTGCCAGGACCAGAAGCCTTTATGGCTTGGACAATGTCAGCTGTGTTAACTAGAGCACAGGCTGCACATCAGTCTGGCTGGGATTATCTCTGATTTGCTGGGACCAGAACAAGGTAGTTTACAGGAAAGGGCAGACTCCAGGAAGGCAATGGCTGTGGAGTTCATTGCTTCTGCTCCAGATGTAGGGGAGGATGAGGTTCTTGAAGAAGACCAGTTGCTGGTGTCTGGGTCACTTCCAGAGCTGCAGGACTTGTTAGCTGCTGGGTTGGCCAACCTGGCAAGATATCCGTAGGGCACAGGAAGAGTGAACTGCATGCTTGTGGGACTTTGGAAGGAAGCCCAGGAACAGGTCAGCAAAGGAGTGGTTGTAAAAAAAACTAGGGGCCTCATTTACAAAGATGTGGCGCAGTGTGGCGCTGCAGCAAATTTTGCATTGCCATTTCAGAAACACAGGGATGCGCCATACATACTACAATATGTTGCACCCCTGTGTTTCCCCTAGTGCTGGTGAAAATGTGTTCACTGCCTCTGGGGAGAATGAGACTCTTAAAGAAGACCAGTTGCTGGTGTCTGGGTCACTTCCAAGGCTGCTGGACGTGTTGGCTGCTGGGTTGGCCAACCCAGCAAGATATCCGTAAGGCACAGGAGGAGTGCACTGTATGATTTTGAGACTTTGGAAAGAAGCCCAGGAACAGGTCAGCAAAGTAGTGGTTATAAAACAAATAGGGGCCTCATTTACAAAGAAGTGGTGCTGCAGCAAATTTGCAGCACCAGTTCAGAAACACAGGGATGCGCCAAAGTGCAAGGGTGCCTGCTTTGTGGGAAAGATTGTTTATATGCAGGAAGGTGTCCCTTCCTGCACATAAACAATCAATAAAGGTGATTTGTTACTTCTATGTGTGCTGCATATTGCAGCACACATAGAAGTAACAAATCTTCATTATTTAATGATTGTTTATTTGCAGGAAGGGACATCTTTCTGCACATAACAAAACATTAATGGCTTTTTGCTCTTTCTGTGTGTGCTGCAGAAATACAAGTATTTCTCCTCGTTGTGTCACTCTAATCCCACCCCTGGAGTGGTGTTAGTTTTTTTGCTCTGCCTCAGGTTTACAATTCCTCACAAATCTGTGACAGCGTCAAAATGCAATGATTGTTGTGGTGGAACACCCATTGCATGTCCCTTTCACGCAAAGTGATGCTTGTAAAGGGGCCATATTTGCAAGGCGCTGTTAAGCCACAAAAAGTGGCTTAACGCTGCGTTGTAAATGTGGAGCAGAGCATTGCGCCACAGGAACTTTGGAAAAAGTGATGTTCCGGTGGCGAAGTGCACTTGCAAATAAGGCCCTATGTTCGCTGGGAGGTGGTCTACTTTATGGTGAATCGGTAAACCCTGAGCCAATAACTAGCAAGAGGATAGTGTTTACATTATTGCACAGAAACCTCCTGTTGTCAGTGGCCCATGTAGTGCCATCAGCAGGACACTTAGGGAAAGAGAAACTCGTTATAGGTTGGACCCTCTGTTCTACTGGACAGGGATGCTCAGGGACACAGAGCATTTCTGTAGAACCTGTCCTGCTCGGCAGATGAGTGGTAAGACAGGAGGGAGGGTTAAGGCACCATTAGTACCTCTACCAGTTGTAGGTGTTTCATTTAAGCAGGTGGTAATAAACATAGTTGGTCCATTTTGACCACCCCCCAACAGTCAGGCATAAAGTATATCTTGGTTGTGGTGTATCATGCCACCAGGTACCCTGAAGCTGTACATCAGAGGAATATGACTGCAAAGGTGGTAGCAAGAGCTCCTCTAGGGATATTTTCTAGGGGATTTCCAAGGAAGGTAATCGGAGGGCTGACTTAATCTCTTCTTACATTAGAGAGATGTGGGAGCAAGTTCATGTGACATACCACTTCTCCGCCGCAGGCCACTCACAATCCAGTGTTTGATGCTACAGTTTGACAAAACACTGAAGGCCATGATATGAACTCTGCCATAGAACCTCAGGAGTAAGTGGGATCTTTTCCTGCCATGCCTTTTATTTGCCTGCTGAGATATTCTGCAGAAGTGAGTATGGCTCTGTTGCTTTGAACTTCTGTATGGACATCTGCTGCAGGGTCCACTCACCTTCGGTAAAGAAGGGTGGGAAGAAACCTCAGTGTGCTCACAGAAAGATGTGGTAGACTGTGTGAATGGCATCAGGAAGTTGATGGCACAATACATGATTCAGACTAAGGAAAAACGTCAGGCTAGCCAAGCACTGATGAAAGAATGGATTGACAGAAAGCTATGCTGACTGGTTATCAGGAAGGCCAGGAGGTGTTGGTGCTAAAGCTTATTTGTCCAAGGGCTTTGGGACAAATGGTGTAGGCCATACAAAGTAGTTCGGAAAGTGTCTAAGGTAAACTAATTGGTGGACATAGGTGCCACAAGGGAAGCCAGGAGGGTGTTCCATGTGCAGATGCTAAAGCCTTACTTTCGGAGAGACTACACAGTGAATGTCATGGCTCTATCAGAAGAAGCTGAGGAAGACAGTGAGGCACTTTCTGACTTGCTTTGTAGTGACATGAAAGAGGGTAGTATGCAAGGGGTTCAGTTAGCCCATGGGTTAACACCTGAGCAGCAGAGAGAGCGTACTGAGGTGCTGGGACAGTTTACCAATCTCTTCTTGCTGATTCCAGGGTTGACACCTGTCTGTGTGCATTACATAGACACTGGTGGCAGCCTGCTAGCAAAGGGCAGAAAGTACAGAATGTCTGACAGGGTTCACGGATGAATTAAGGCGAAAGTTGCCAGAATTCTCAACCTGGGAGTCACTGAGAAATCTTCTTGTCCTTGGCCTAGTCCTCTGTTTCTAATACCAAAACAGAGTCTACTGAATTGTGGTTCTGTGTGGACTACTGAGCCCTCAATGAGGTGCTCATCCAGTCCTAAGAGTGGATAAGCTTGTGGATCACTTAGGTGCTGCAAACTACTTGAGCACCTTCGATTTGACAAGTGGATATTGACAGATCCTTTTATCACTAAGGCCCATATTTATACTTTTTTAGCGCCACATCTGCATCATTTTTTGACGCAAAAGTGGCGCAAAGTTACAAAATACAACTGTATTTTGTAAGTTTGCGCCGCTTTTGCGTCAAAAAGCGCTGCAAATGAGGTGCTAAAAAAGTATAAATACGGGCCTAAATGCTAAGGAGAAGACACCATTTACTATGTCAAAACAGCTGTATCAGTTTATGGTGATGCCCTTTGGGTTGAAAAATGCACCTGCCACTTCACAGTGCTGGTGAACCATGTTCCCGAAGGATTGGAGTTCTGTGCAGCCTACTTGGATAAAATTGCAGTGTTCAACAGTTCACAGAAGGCCCACCTGAGGCACCTTGGACAGATGTTGGCTAGGGTCCAGGAGGTAAAACTGACCATCAAGGCATCTAAGTATTAGGTGTGGCAGTCCTTTGTGGTCTACCTTGGGCTTCAGGTGGGGATCTTGAAGATACCCCCGCTGGATGCAAAGATTCAGTTTGTGACGGAGTGGGAGGAACCTATTTCCCAGACAGAAGTGAAGAACGTTCTAGCACTCACCAGGTATTACAGGGACTTTGTGGCTAACTGTGGAAGTATAGTTGCCACATTGACTGCTTTGACCTCTAAGAAGCAGCCCAGAAAAAAAAAACATGGACTGCAGTGTGTCTAAAGGCATTTGAAGAACTGAAGAAGACATTATGCACTGTACCAGTACTGAAAGCACCTGACTACAGTCAGCTTTTTTTATTAGTAGGAGATTACTACGGAGTGCAGAATTGGGCAGCTACTGAGAGGGAGTGCTATGCCATAGTGTGGGCCAGGTTCCACCCAGATTTGTTTGGCACTAAGTTTGTGGTGCAAAGAGATCATAAGCCACTGAAATGTTTGATGGGTAGGATGGGAGAAAATCCCAAATTTTTGAGATTGTCAATTTCCTTGCAAGGATTAGCTTTGTAGAGAACCACAGAGCCCAATTGAGTGACAGAAATACTGATAGACTTTTCCACCGTTTTTATCGTCTGACCACCCAACCTCTACAGGTTTGTAGTTGATTTGGGGTGTTCTGAACTGGAAGGGGCATCTAGTGGGACAGAAAAGTCCACTGCATGGTACAATACATATACCCTTGCCCTGAGTGCCTGACTGTACTATTGTCTGGATCCCTAATGCTGATTTTGTTTGTCATAGGCAAGTACGGACCATGTGTATGCACCATGACATAGGCCTGCCCCACGGATTGCAGTCTTTTTGACCGTGAGCAGTACCTAAAGTGCTATCCTCATAGTGGTATAAGACTATCACCTTCATGAAGGGTGAAGCAGCAGGAGCGTGGTGGTGACAGGATACTGTCATGTCAGTGATCAGGAGGAGGGAAGAGGTTCTTTTTACCCCGTGCCACTGGAGCAAGGCCTATATGCTCACTCATCTTTTTAAAGGTGCGGTGTGCTTAGCTCACATTTGGCCTGCATCAGTTCGATTTGTGGTGACTATGCACTGGATGTGTGTATGCCTTGGACGAGTATAGTACAGGGACAGAACAGTATTTGCAGTACAAGCATTGTTTGTGCATGCACTGAATGTATGTATTTAAAAAAATATTTGTATTCATTGGATTTTACAGTTAATCGGCTACATCTTAACAACTAGATAAGATGCATTTAGGGATCGGATACATAGAAGAGTGGTTCGACACATAAATTCCAAATCACTAGAATGCATCAGGGAGGCAAGAGGGACATGAGGAAGAGATGGGGGAAAGAAGAGGTAGGACAGGTCAGGATGATGAAGAGCAAGGGAAGGGTGAGGAACGTGCCACTCAGCAGAGCCAATATCCTGCATGGGCAATAGTATTCAGAAGCATCACGTTTAGTTTATCAGCGGACAAGAGTCACACCTCATGTTGACAATGCTCCTTGACAGGGCGCCTTAGTGGGAGGGGTGCGCAGGCTCACTCTGGTTCAGGTTGTTGTTTCGGGTATCAACTGTGCACTCAGTCGCATTGCCATGGAGACCGAGGTAAGTTACCAGGGGGCCCTATATGTTTTTCGGGGCGTGACTGGGCAAGCAGCAGTTTCCAAAACATATCAAGCAGCGCCTGACAAGAAGCGGCATCCTGTAGCCACTTATCCCTTTTGGTGGCCTACTGTCTATCTCAGTGTATTGTCACTCGCCACTTAGCCAGCAGCAGCAGCATTGCCGTCAGCCTATGGATCTCAGAGGGAACCTCACTAACATTGCCCAGTTGCGCGACACAGGGGGAGTGCTTGGGGGGGACAGCCTGTAATAGTATGTCATTGAGCAATGCTGTCCAAAAGTCCTGGACTTCAGGACAGTCCTACGTGAGGTGCAGGAAGTCAGCACTCAGCGCAGTTCACGCAATGTGCATCATCCTTGAGTCCCATCCTGGGCAACCACACAGGTGTGTGGTAAA
The DNA here is from genome assembly GCF_031143425.1 of Pleurodeles waltl. Lineage (NCBI taxonomy): Eukaryota > Metazoa > Chordata > Amphibia > Caudata > Salamandridae > Pleurodeles > Pleurodeles waltl. The sequence continues at coordinate 692,497,035 of NC_090444.1, forward strand.
GTCTGTATGAATATCTAAAGTGAATCAAGGGCAGCCTGTAGTTCAGGAATAGGACCATGGACTGGGAACAGTGAACCGCTAGGGGTTTCATCGTGATGGCTAAAAAGGTTGTTGACAATGGACACCGCTGTTGCATGCCCCGAGATATCACAAAGGGAGCAGAGATTGTCCTGTGAATCTGCAGGCAAGTGACAGACTGGACATAGAGTAGGCGGATCGGTTGTATGAATGATATGCTAGGAGATGGAAGAGGTAGGAGAATTTTAGTGAGCCGAATGCCATAGTGGCATCTAAGAATGCAGCGGCAGCTCTGAGGTTGGGAATCAATTGTGTGGAGAAGGACAAAGTATGTGTGCAATCGACCTGACTGGCACAACCCTGACTGGTGCGGCCAGACTATGAGCGGTAACAGGAGGAAGAGGTGTGAGGCAATAAGTGTAACCAATATTTTGCTATTGATATTTATCATGGAGAAAGGTTTATATGAATCACACCTCATACACATTGAGGAGGTGAGAGGCTAACAGGTCTGCATATTCCTTAGAGAAGGAATATGTGAGTAAGGCCATCGAGGGCAGGGGCTTTATCCCACGGTAGGCTTGATAACCTGGAAGATTGTTTCCACTGTAAATGGTCCATTAAGGAAAACACGAGCATTCTTCTAACCAAAGCAGTTGTATTGAATCCAAATAAGGTGTTAAGTCAGGAGGGGGTGAATGTTGGGAGGAGGAGTACAGATAGGTGTAAAAGCCCACCATGGTGCGTTGTATGGTGTCTGCGTCTGTTTGTATATTGAGATGATCGACTAGACATTCGAACACATACTCCTTCGCCCAGGATTTCTGCAGTAGCCCGACGAGGATCTTGCCCACCCTGTCCCTGTACCACTCGGTGCAAGCCCCCTCTCCAGATAGTACATTTCCCAGGTAGCTGCTTCCTCATAGTCCGCAAGTTTACTATGGATAGATGAAAATATTTCCCCATTACAAGACTCAGAGTACCACTGTTCAGATTTCTGTTTCCCGCCAGATCAGGTCTACATATAGCCCCCCATGCTGTTTGGCAATGCAAACCCCGCAGATTACCACCTCGAAGGCCTCCCACAGGGTGGACAGGAGTGTGACAGACTGCGAGTTATGTTTGAAATATTCTATAATGGCCATCCAAACCTTACTTTGGAATACTTAATCTCGCAGAGCACTAGAGGGAAGTTGTCAAGAAAATGCATGCCTGAAAAGTCTCTGGTGGGCAGCCAGAAGTCAATCTTGGACCAGGTGTTGTGTGAAGATATTATGCATGGTCCCTCGGAGCTGTGCATGTGGTGGGCACGCCAAATATCTATGAGGCTATTGTCTGTAATGATGGTGCACAGTTGTGTGGTGGCCTGTGGGAGTGGTCGGGACTTGCTTGATCTATCTGCACTGGCATCCAGCGCCACGTTAAAGTCCTCAGAGCACCGCCCCTGGGCCCATCATTCCAACCAGGCACCAGACCTCTGCTAAAAAAAGGGGATCGTCAATGATGGGACCATACACTGATACCAGCATGAAAGGCCCTCCCCATAGAATGCCTGCCAGAATTACATAGCGCCCCTGCGGATCAAAAAGAGCGCAACACATGCATCAGTCAAGTCCTCTGTGGAGCAACAGAGCAACCCTCCCATGCATAATTCATGCAGCAGGTTACATGATTCCAATCCAATTTGCCAGCAAGCGCATCTGTCACTGCCGTCAGATGTAACTCCTGCTGCAAGCAAATAGCTATTTAGTGGTGCTGTAAGAATGCAAAGACATGTCACACCTTCTGTCTGTCATTCACACCCCTAATGTTACAGGTCAAACATTTAACTGATGCATTGAACACCAGGGGAAAACTGGGGTGTGTCAATAAGCAAGCAGGTGTGTTCAATGCAGTGGGGATGGACCTGCATGCTGAGTGGCAAAACAAGGGGGAAAATAAACAAAAAGCATAACACAAGAACATTACCCCAGCCAGTAGTCCACCAACCACTTTGGCCCCCCAAACAGGCCAAACATTCCCACCCATCAATAAATCCCAAAGGGGAACAAGAAAGCATGAAGGGAATCATCCCAGGGAGGCGGCGAAACAGCCCAACAGCCTCCCAGCATGATGTGCACTGGGTAGCCAGTAAGGAGGGTCAGGATGGCCGGGATGAGATCAGTCTTATCAGTCAGAGCAGGTCACCAGCTCCACACCTCCCGACTGTCACCAAAGTCGGCAAGGAGGGATATGGCAGACCATGGCAAATCACATTCTCATGTGCATCATGTATGAAAAAGCCCAACAATCATTTTCACTCAGGTGGCCATGGCTCGACCTCATGGGTGGCAAAGGATAGGCCTAGCACCTGGGAGTCCATTTGCAAATTTAGCAGCAGTTTTGGGGGTCTGTAAAGTAATGAGTTTTCCCCAAGTGGTGTATTCAGAGTTTGGCCGCGTAGATTGAGGAGTCCTTGGCATCCATCTTCTGTACAGTGCGCTTTACTGGGATAAAGTCTCACCTGGCTACCTGGACTGGCAGGATGAAATCCAGAAAGAAAAGAGATCTCATTGCCCTGGCTAAGCGAAACGTAGTGTCTCTGTCTTGATAATTAAAGAGCTTTGCTATGATCAGGCAGGGAGGGCCTTCTGGAGGCAGCTGTTGTATTGGTGATCCTTGTACCCTCTCCACGTTAAGCATGTGAGAAAGGGCATCCCCGAAGGCGGTCCAGCACATCTTTCCCACAAAGAGTTCCATATGGTCTATTGTGGTTGACTCAGGGACCTCTATCATTCTCAATTTTTTTTGTTGTTGTGACCACGCTTCCAGGTCCTCGTTTTTGTTGTGGATGACCGAGTACTTTCTCCTTCCTAAGCAGGCCCTCTCTATCCGAGGAGTGCGAGTCTTTGACATCTGGGCCCGTATTTATACTTTTTTTAGTATAAATACGGGCCTTAGTGCTCAAGGTGGTCTAGCCATTCTTCGTGCCTGTCTACTTTCTCCTTCAAGCAGTCAAAGCGATCAACGAGCAAGGCAATCTTTGTCTTGATGGCGTGCAGGCTCTGCTTGAGGTCAACGAACATGGAGCGAATGTCAGGCTCTGGGTAACGTTCTACTTCAACATGGGGGCCCAGCATTTGGTCTTCCTGAGGGGAATCAGTAGTGTGCATTGTCCTGCGTGATTTAAAGGACAGCTCGGATTGTTTGTTGTCCGATTTCCACATAGCATAACAGGGGCATGCCTTAATCAGTGGGGGGCACTGTACCACGAGGCTGGCTGCCCACCTGCCTCCACACAGTCCCTCCCCACAAGACGGCTCAGCGTGAGCCTAGTTAGTATGCACACTGCAATGATATAGGTTAGGCAGCCTTCTCCTGTGCTCTTCCGCTTAGTAATGGGCCCCCAGCAGGGTCCACTACCAGCCCAGTAATGAGGAAGTTGAACAGGCTGCTAGGGCCGTGATGGAAGATCCCCCTAAGTGGCCCCACCTCTCCCAGGGGGTCCTAACCCAGCGGGTACGAGCAGGCCTGCGATGGTCAATGGGCCGCAGGGTCCAGGCGGCAGGGCTAGTGTCCACTGTTCTCCAGGCTGCTCGTCCCAGGGACTGCATGTTCAGCTGTCTCGCCAGCAGAGACCAGAAGGACAAGGGCAGTCTGCACAGCTGTAAGCTCTCTAGGCTGCGCAATGCGTTCCTGTTACTCGGCTGTCTCTCTTCACTTAGGGCTACTTAAACAGGCAGGAGCTCCATCTCGCCCCAAGGAATCAAACCGGGAGGTACGAGCAGGCCAGCCTAAGTCTAATGTAGACCGCAACCTTCAGCTGTCTCACAGTCATGGGTCCCCGCAGCATGTATTGGTGTGCCACTCCATGCCTCGTGATCATTGGGGGGCTAGGCGAGCCCCGCACCTCCACTCACCTCCAGGACCACCACCAGCCCCTCAGCCACAGGAAGCCTCCTCCACCACGCACAGATCCTCCATGTTGCTCTACGATCATTGCTGGCCTTGCGCCCGCAGCGCTAAGTCCCATCCAAGGTGGCCGCAGCTGGCACAGCCTGAAACCAGGCTGCACCTCACCAGGAGTCAAAACTAGAGTTCTTCTGCATTTTTCCCTTCAGCAGTAGTACCAGCAGTGCAGAAAGGAGTCAGGACGCCATGTACAAACAATCTGCCCCCGATGCTGCCCATGAATGTACATTTTTGTCAGATAATCTTTTCGGCCAGCAGATCCTCCTTAGAATGCAGCTATCTTGTGGCTGGGCTCAATGGCAGCCCCCCTCACACCCGAAAAGGTACTGAATGTCTGTATGCCTGAGGAATACATTACATGAGATTAGTACTGTGTAGTATGTGCAACGAAAGCATGTGCTGGGTGTATGTGTGCTTGTGAGAAGTACAATACATGAAAGGTGAAGTGTTGTGCCTCGCTCGCATGGTGAGTATGTGTTAAATGTTTGTGCACCTGAGGTGGCACAATATAGGGAGGTGACAGTACTAGACAGAATGTGTGCTGAGTATGTACACTGAGGGCAAGTGTTCTTGCAGTGGTACATAACATGCAGGGCCCTGGGTGCTATTTTGAGAAGGTCAAGCCGGCCTGGTGAAGACATGAGGAGTAGAGGAATACCCAGACATATTTGTGTACTGCTTCATTCCTGTGAGCTGGGTGGGACACACAGGAGGAAGGGTGGGGGAGCCTCCCCCTGTATACTTCAAAAGGCTTCTCTTTGATTCAGTAATAGATAACAAGGAAGGTTGACTCAGGGACATAATCGGCAAATTGTTTGTATGCGACCATGCTTCGAAGTCCTAATTTTGTTGTGGATGACTTTGAGTACTTTCTCTATCTGAAGCAGACACTTTCTATCAGGAGAGTGCAAGTCTCTGACATCCTACGTACAGTGCTCAAGATGTTCTAGCCACTTTTCATACCTGTCTACCTTCTCCTTCAAGCGGTCAAAGCGAGAATGTCAATCTTCATGTTGATGGTGTGCACACTCTGTATAGGTTCAAATGAGCATGGAGAGAATATCTGCCTCTGGGGCAGTTCCTACTGCAACCTGGGGGCCCAGCATTTGCCCTTCCTGAGGGGAATCAGTAGTGCGCGTTGTCCTGCATGAGTCAAAGGGCAGCTTGGATTGTTTGTTGTCCTTTTTCCCCATACTGCGATCGGGCTGCTCAGGCGTCTGCAGGAGGAACATGCCTAAAATAAGGGGGGGGAGCGCTCTACTGCAAGACAGGTCACCCTGCGCTCAAGACACTGCCTCCACACAGTCCCATGAGACAGCTCAGGGTGAGCCTAGTTAGCATGCACACTGTGATGATGTTAGTCAAGCAGCCTTCTCTTGCACTCGACTGCCTCTTAATGGGCACCCCAGCAGGGTACACCACCAGCCCAGTAGTGAGGAAGTTGAACAAGCTGCTAGAGCCGTGATGGATGATCCTTCTCATGTGCCAGCCTCACTCCAGGGGTCCAAACGAGGGGGCACATGAGAAGGCCTGCGATGGTCAATGGGCCGCAAGGTTCAGGAGGCAAGGCTAGTGTCCACCCATGGAGTGCATGTGCAGCCGTCTCACCAGCAAAGACCAAGAGGACAAAGTCAGCCTGCGCAGCCATTTCCGCTCTAGGCCGTGCCAGTGCCTTCCCCTCACCCTGCAGTCTCTCTTCACTTAGGGTCGCTCAAACGGGCGGTCGCAAGTCCTCCCTCTTCAGCCCCAATTTACCAAAGGAATCACACTGGGGCAGTAGCAGTCTGGCTGAAGTCCAACATAGGCTGCAACCTGTGGCGGTCTCACCATCGTGGGTCCTAGCAGCGGGTATCGGTGGGCCGCTGTACCTCTTGTCATGGAAGAGGGGCCAGGTGAGCCTCACACCTGCACTCACCTCCAGAGCCACCACCAGCCCCCTGGAAACAGAAAGTCTCCTCCACCATGCACAGGTCCTCCGCTCAGATCAGAAATCATCACCGGATGTGCCCACAATGCCGGCACCCACCTGAGTCAGCCGCACATGGTACAGCCTGAAACTAGTCCACACCTCAGCAGGAGAAAAAAATGGAGTTCCGCTACACTTTCCCCTTTAGCAGCGGTACCAGACAGTGCAGCAAGGAGCCTGGATGCCATGTACCGGCTCCTTGCTGCACTTTTTACCCTGATCCCACCCATGAATGGGAATTTTTTCCATATAGTCTTTCTGACTGGCAGAGTCTCCTTAGAAAGCGGCCATTTAGTGACTGGGCTCACTGCCACCACCCAAAAAGCACTGAATGTATGTATAACTGTGATGAGTAAATTAAATGAGAATAGTTCTGTGCAGTGTATGTGCAACGAAAGCATGTGCTGGGTGTATGTGTGCTTGCAAGAAGTACAATACATGAAGCATGAAGTGTTGTGCAGCCTGCAAGGTGAGTATGTGCTACATGTATATGTGCCTGCGGTGGCACAATAAATGGAGGTGTCAGTACTGTACAGAATGTATGCCGAGTATGTACTCTGAGGGCAAGTGTGCCTGCAATGGTACATAACATGGAGTACCCTGGCTTCTATTTTGGGAAGCCCAGGCCTGCCTCATGAAGGCATGAGGAGTAGAACAAAATCCCCCAGACAGATTTGTGTATTGCTGCATTCCTATGAGGTTGGTGGGAGACACAGGAAGAAGCGAGATGGCGACTCCCCCTGTATAATTCAAAACACTGCTTTTTGATTCAGTGATAGATCACAAGGAAGGGGCCTGGACACATCTTGGGTAGGAGGTGTGGCTGATAATGGAATCATAAAGTGTAGGGCTGGGAGCCTGGATTAACTTTTTGGTGCATATCACTTTAGCTAACATCCAGATGTTAACTCTAGTCACTACAATAGCCTGTATTGCTGGACTACCCGCTTCGGAGTCTCTCCTGCTGTGTCAGACAACTTTTCAAGAGGTAGAAGAGAGAGAAAAATGTGCACTCCAAAAGAATCAGAACTTCAACATAAAACTTCAAAGACCAAAACCTTAAATCTCATTTGGTGTCTGGAAATGTACTATAAGAAGGGGAGGCTGAAACCTCAAAATTAGTCAACTGCTAAGGAGCCACACGGGCTGTCTGAAAAGAGAAGGCTCTGCAAGACTTTTGTTTGTGCTGGGTCCAGGACTGGGTCCAAGGCATGCTAGTCTAACTGGTGGATAATGGGACATCTCCCAGGGAAACCAAGGGACAACTATGCATCAATTGGGTCGTTACCCGTGTGCAGGAGTGATTCTGAGACCCCCATATGTCAGGAGAAGGCTGCAGTCGACTGAGTTGTGCATTGAGTGCCGTGTGTGTGGAACGCCAAGCGCACACCGCATCACCTCATTGACCCGGTCTGCCAGAGGGGCCACTGTAGAAGTAACTGTGAAGACTTGTGTGAGCCTTAGCAGTGACCCCTTATGCAAGGAAGGCCCACCTCTGTACCAGTGATTACACAGAAGGCTATGCTTTGCCCCGAAATTAATGTGGCAATCTTGTATACTAGGAGGGGCTGCTGGTTCTAAGTTTTGCCAAGTTTGGGCCATCGCCTGAGAAAATTGTAGCTGCGACCTGCTGGTTGAAACTGTGCATTGAGACCTTTACACTGACTGACCCTAAGGATGCCTCAGGATGCCTACTCTGCAACCTACCCCATGTGGGGAAAACTGAACTCACTGAGCCGAAGGAAGCTGTGAGTGCCTCTGATCACTGTTGAGGCCGGTAACTCTGCTCAGGAGAGAGCCTGTGCAAGCAGTGTACTGCCACATGTACCCCGAGCAGCCCAACTCTATCGAACAGGACCAGAGCTTGCGAGTGCCCACGATCAGAGCACCCACTGAAGCGCTGAATGCTTCTGTGCTGCTGGAGGGGGTAACACCTGAAACAGGCTTGTTGAGCCCCAGGGTAATCTCTGATGAAGGAGCTGCATCACCTATTCCATAAAGAGCCAAAAGGAACTCTTGAGTAAGGCCTACTTATTACCATTCCCTGGATGTCGCAACCACTAAATAGGGAATACTCTGATCACATTGCAAGGAAAAGGGTGGGATAGGGATTCACTAGATAAACACTAAAGCCCTGACCTCAAAGGAACTCTGTTGTTGCTTATGAATGTTGCTATTTCGTTGAAATAACATTTCTTTTTCACATAAAAGCAAGAATTTGACTGGATATTGATTATTTATTGACATTACTGTGTGTACTTAAATTTATGAGTTGTGTTCACTAACCTGTATCTACAGTTCTCCGCCTCCAGGGAGCCTTTGATTGCTCATCCACAGCTACCACTGAGTCAAGTGCGGAAGGGCTACATGGCCCAGTTGCTCAGGGCTTAAAGTGGATCGCCATGGAACAATAGGAGTAAAAGGCCACTAACCACCACGGTTGGGCCTAGTAGCGCATACGTGCCCTCTGAAAGCAGTTCTGACTCTCCCCCACCCATATCCCCAGCAGCAGAAAAATGATACAAAAAACAAAGAAAAAATATTGAGTGCTTACCTAGTTTGCTACATTCCTTGCCTGACATTTGTTGGCCATCCTATCACAGTCCCAATGCTGCTGGAATTTAGGAAACAGTTGAAGGTGTACTTCTGACCTTTGGCACAGCGAGCTGTAGCAGACTGCTTTCAAGCTTAGGGGCATATTTACAAGCCCCTTGCACCACTTAGCACTGCTGTAGCATCAATTTTTTTAACTCTATGGTGGCACTAAACAGGCCCTCACCATGCGCCATATTTACAAAGTGGCACAATGCTAGCATTGTGCCACTTTGTAAACCCTTGCGCCACATTATACCTGTGCCAGGTTTAATGTATACAAGTGGGGGCTTTCACCCACAGGGAGGCCCAAAAAATGGTGCAATGAAATCCGCAAGATTTCACTGAGCTATTCTAGCATCATTTTTTAACGCCTGCCCAAGGCAGGCATTAACATGACATTAGGCTATTTCCTAAGGGACTCCACCAGCTTTGCTGAACTAGTATCAGCATTTTTGGTACTAGTCCAGCAAAGTGCCATAATACCATCAAAACTTTTGACGCTATTGTGCTCTTTATTATAAATACAGCACTACCATGATGTCCTTAGGGGGCCATAAGGTGACGCAAGGACACAGGTGTATCGAAGCCAATGCACCAGTGCCTTGTAAATATGCCCCTCAGACTTGTTGGAGAGGTCTCTGGAAGGCTCACAGATAACCAGGTAAGAGAGTGAACATCACAGCCAGGACACCATCAGACAAAAAGTGCAAAACAAAACCCCAAAAACAAGACAACATTCTTTCTCCATCTATGCACCCATCTATGATTACAGGAATAGAATAACATCCCTTGTATCCATCTAGGCTACCCAACCATGCTCCGGTTTAGGAAACAGATGAAAAGTTACTATTAAATATCGGTACATCACAATACAGTATCAGTACACTTCTGCTTTCAGAATAAAGCTATCTCTCCTATCACTCCTTAACGTTAATGCTTGCCTTTGACCCTGTGCAACAGTTGCTACCTTTTTACTAGGTTTCTGCAATACAAGTACCACATACATACATATACACGTCATTGATAGCAGAACAATTTCACAAAAAGTAAAATAATTTATTATGGGCCTTATTACAACTTTGGAGGAGGTGTTAATCCATCCCAAAAGAGACGGTAAAGTGACGGATATACCACCAGCCGTATTACGAGTCCATTATATCCTATGGAACTCGTAATACGGCTGGTGGTATATCCGTCACTTTACCGTCACTTTTGGGACGGATTAACACCTCCTCCAAAATTGTAATAAGGCCCTATATGTCCCGCCACAATTTAACATAATCCCCCATAATCTATACCACCGACAGTAGTAAATTATACAAAATTAGGAAAAATATTTAGCTGCCTCTTCTACAGCACCAACTCCTTATCCAAAAGGAACCTATATATCTTCTTACACAAAATGCCATCCAGCCCAGCACGGTTTTTGGCTTGCATGGATGGGGCTCTTTTGACCCCTACCGAATATGACTGCAGAAAAATTACCCCCAGTTAGAAAACAAATGTTGTCTCCCACATTAATGGCCAAATACGTTTTCAGGGCACCCTCAGTCCATGCCTTCCCATCCTTTCGAATCTATCTAAAATGCATTAAATTCAGAACCTACATCATAGTCAGTATCATATGTAATGTTCTTCTTCCATCAAGCACCGTGGCTGCGCCCAGCATAACGCTCCTCCTACCCACTCACTTGTTACCAATAACAAAGAAAATAAGTCAAAAACAACAATGCTGACATAGACCAACACGCCTCTCGATATGGCAAAGTAAAAAATATAATGAAAAGAAATACAACTTTCCTAATTTAAAAAGAGGGGCTTTGTTTAGAATAAGATATGCCGTCAGATGCTTCCAAACTAGAAGGAGAGAATCAGCGGTGTGCACACACTAGACTATATCTGAAGTGGAAGGGGGCAAACTGTGCTGTACAGAAAAGGGCCTGCACTTCCTTCCGAACTGTAGTAAACGGGCATTTGACAATGGCAATAGGCCTGGCCTTGTGGCAAGCTGGAGCGATTCTTAATTTATTTTTATTTTCTATTATACACATTTGCTACAAAATTAAGCAGAAGAAAAAAGAAAGAAACCACTTTGTCTCCTACACACGAGGCCATATGCTTACAGTAAAAAAAATAAAACATTTGATATAATGTTAATAGATCAACGTGAGTCATCTTAGCAGGCGGGTGTGTGTGTAGAAATCCTTTAAAGCTTAATGTGCATCATTGTGAAATATGATTTTTATTAACACAGTGGAAAAGTGTCACTCTACTTACTATATCATGAAGGCAGAGTTTATAGACAAAGGGATTGTTAACAAATAAAGGATAACGAATGGAAAGGAAAACACATTGGCAAATTAAGGTAATAGTCCATCAGGCCGTACTGTACTTCTATTGTGCACTTGTGAAAGGGGGAAAATGCTGTCACTCTTAGTGCATGAGAGTCAATGCCTGATGTGGGCTGACTCATTGATCCAGACTCTATGCTATGGTGGACGTAAGCTATATTTGAATGACAAATTTCATGTAAACAGACCAATGAATGGCAAGGGCTAATCCAAAGTTCAGCTATATCTGTATATATGTATGTAAGTTATATTTATGTAGTTATTCGATTACATGAGGGTGTGGAAACTGTCTCATGGCGAGACGAAAAAGGACTGCTGCATGATTAGCAAGAAAAGTGGACAATCCGTGTTTGAAGGGGAAAATCTTCCCAATTAGTTTCTGTTGGAAGAAATCTCCATAAACTACAATTTTAGTGGTAACAATTGGTTCTGCAAAGTTGCAGAAACAATTTTGTGCATTTCAGTTCAAACAGAAAATGTTATCCACAACTTGGTTTGCAAGAAACTCCTACTAAAATGATTGCATCAAAAACCATTGCTTCGGCGTAATAAGGGAAAACAGAAAACTTTGGTACCTTGATAAAGGAATGAAATTCGGAACTTTGCAAACCTCTCCTACTGTAAGTGACTTAATCACACCCCGCCTTTAATCAATGACATTCATACACCTCTGAGGTGAGAAGAGGTATTGTTTTCTATATTAGCATGATTATGAGATGAGATTGTAATGAAGCAGCCAGTTATGGTCTAGAAGCTGAAACAGATAAGCGTCTCACCAAACTCAATAAATGCTCCATATATAAAAGTGGTCCAGCGGTATCAATGGGTTTTCTCATACAGCATTTCAGTTTGATAGAAGGCTCAAAGAATCAGCAAATTACGTTCAATTTGTCCCTTTGATATTTATCTTTCACTGAGCTTGAAGTCATAGAACTTGCCACAATTGTATAGCACTTGTATATATTTAAATGGGTGTGGAGAAAATAAAACAAACCAATAAACATTTTCACAGTAGAGATTTGCACCCTTTTACCACATCACCATCAATGAAATGATCTACAATGCTCAGACACCAAGGTCCTGATTTATACTTTTTTAGCGCCACATTTGAGTCATTTTTTGACGCAAAAGCGGCGCAAACATACAAACCAATGATATTTTGTAGGTTTGTGCGGCTTTTGCGTCACAAATTGATGCAAATGCAGCTCAAAAAAAGTATAAATCAGGCCCCAAATGTTCTGTTATTTACTTATGACTCTTGTCTAAATCTGCACGAATCGTCACTTGACCGTAGGCTTGAATTTCTGCATTTATTTCATTAGATGCAATGATTACTTACTATTCTTTCACAAGACATCAGCATTTGTACATGATGTCATCCTGCGTATTAACCCTGTATCACTTATATTTTCTACTCAATTACACATAGCGTATGGATGGCACAATATAGGATATAAGGTGGTCTCAGAGGAGTAGATATTTCCAGAAACTGTACAATAATTTTGAAGCCATACATTGGTCCATGATATAATCTTTTAATGTGTTCACTGGGAAAAGTGCATTAGTATTGTTGTTTTGAAAAGGGGATCTAGAGTTTTGATGGAAAGTACTATGATGATAGATGCACTGCGTCTGTGAACATTTGGACATTGGGCCTCGAGGAGCAGCTTGGACTTTATTTCACTTATATCAAGTGTGTTTTGTTGACCAGTAAACGAAGGGTGGAAGGAGTGGGTCCTACTAAATTTGCTTCACCTTTTGTTGCAGTCCTGGTATTCAAGAAGGCATACTCTTTGTTTTGTGTACTGACAAAGAAGACATCATTGTCATGTCGTTTGAAGCAGAAGAATGAGAATCAGTTTGATGAAAAGGGGGAACGATGAAAAAAGTGTACGAAAGCTGATGTGGCAAAACTCTAATTTCTACCACAAATGACAGTTAAATCAACCCTTAGAAGCTTCCAATTATCAGATTTGTTTGCATAAATATATCCACAATAGAACCTGATGATTCCCTCAAGTGGACTAATCAGTTTAATATATATTACATCAATAGGGCAAGGGTTAAAGTGGAAGCTGAACAAGGCATCATGAAGTCAAAAACAATGTGTTTGCTGCCCTAAAGTAGGCTCAAACCTTACAGGCAAAACCTCTTGAGTGGGACAAGCCTGAAAAATTTAGTAACTGATTTCCTGGTCCTTCAACAGTCTTCAAACTCACTAGAGAGTTAACTTTGGCACCTGCCCTCGAGTTCAAGGGTGGAAAGCTCCTTGCCACACCCAGTCAGGTCCACAGCAAAATGTCCAATTGCAATTGATTCTTGAATTTCTTCTGCAGCAGCAGATTGTCTTTGATCCTTTGTTTGCGGACTATTCTTTAATCCCCAGACTAAGGAAAATAGTTTCTCATGGGATGGTTGAAGTAGTAGGAAGTTGCTGCTAGCCTGGTTGGGTGATTTCAAGGTGAGCACAGTTTCTGCTTTCGAAACTTTCTTCACTCTTCACTTCAGGAGGGAAGTTCTAATAGACAAGTAGTCTCCTCTATGACATAACATTCTTGTGGGTCAGCAAAATACATTCTCCCTTAGCCCTTGGAAAACCCTTCCTGTGTCAGAAATTCAAAATAAACCTAGATACAATTTTCTTCACAGTCCTCTACCAGACAGGCAGGAATTCTTCCAGCAGACCACAGCAAATTCTTCGCTTCTTTGTGCCCTCAGAGACACCTCACAGTAATTTTCAAAAGTTGCACCTAGTCATAATTGACATCAGCTAACCAGGCTAACATTCTCAGTTTCACTGCTAACGGATTACCACGCTGTGACCCAGCTCTTGTTTCAGGAAGGTGCTTGCCTGTAAACAGCATTCCCAAAGCTCTTTGTGATATATCAACATCGGCTGACTCATGCTTCCCCCAACCTCTTCTCCATGTCTCTCTAAACTTCAGACATGGGGGCATATTTAAGAGCCCCTTGTGCCGCCTGAGTGTCATTTTTTATGCTAAGGCAACGCTAAGGTGGCCTTTCCAACGCCATATTTACAAAGTGGAACAATGCATGCATTGCACCACTTTGTAACCCCTTGTGCCACATTATGCCTGCGCCAGGCATAATGTATGCAAGGGGGGCGTTCCGGCGTTAGGAGGCCTGCAAAAATAGAGCAGTGAACATTAACAGATTTCACTGTGCCACTTCTGGCGTCACTTTTAATGCCTGCTTCGAGCAGGCATTAAAATTATGCACCTATAGAAACCTTTGGGCCTCCTTGCACTTTGTTACACTAGCATCAACATTTTTGATGCTAGTTTAGCAAAGCATCACAATAGCATAAAAAATGTTGACTCTATTATGCTAATGACCACCATGGTGTGCCATCTTATAAATACAGAGCAACCATGATGTCGTTAGCTGTCAGTAGGGGGATACAGAAAAAGTGGCGCATCAGCTCTGATGCGCCACTTTTTCATAAATATGGGCCAAGGTCTTCTCTCTCCAAAGGATCAAAGACTATCCTCTCCCCTCACAGCACATCTACTCTCCTCCACATGCTGTGAAAGGTTTGAAGCAGCTAGGAACAATGGTCATAGCTGCTTTTGAAATGAGTTTGTGTCCTGGGTGTCGTATGTTGCCTTCTAGGAATCAGTTGTATTGCAATCTTGTGAAGCTGTGTAGTTTGCCACAGTGATCTAGAGATCATGTGATGTGGAATAGAAAAATTAATTGAAAGTCACAGGATGTTCTGCCAAGGAAAATATAGTATGCCTACTGCTAACATTAGATAACGTTTAGACAGGCAATATAACAACATGACAACTTATATACCATAGACAAAGGGTGTAGGTCATAGGTCGTCAACCTTCTGCAAGCAAGAGCATACTTTTTGTATTAATTGTATTCGGGAGTGAAATCCAAAACACAAAGTACAAATTATGACATAGTTATATTGGTTAAATCATTAAATCATTGATGCACAGTTCAGGATTGTAATGAACACAATAGCCACAAATGATACTTATCAGCAGTAATTAACAGTACTTTGTGTAACAGTTAAGTGACAAACTGAATGTTATAATACAGTATAGTCAATTAAGAGTGGTCAATATTTGATTTAAAAAGAAATTTACAGTATGTGTGATTTCTTCTCAAGGATGTTTTTAATCATGTCGAATGGTAAATTTCAAAGCACAATGGCCACAAAATACGCTTGAAATTGGATGTAATTAAAGAGCTATTTAGAAGGGAGCTGACAACTCTCCTCTTACGTTTGAAAACATTGTTGACAAATGATTTAGCATAAGCACATTAGAACAATAACATGGGCACAAACTTCTTTAGATTAGAACAGACATCTACAAATAGCTTTACAACTTCTTCCACAAAGAATATTTGGAAAATGTAGTGGCAAATTTAATATTTAAGGATCATTATGCCAGCAATATGATTCAAAACCTGGTCGGATTAAAATATCAGTTTACATGAAGAGGGTTAGATATTCTCCATAAGGAAGGTCCAGTAAAAATAGTGGAAAGTAGTGCAATTTAAATATATCATTTCAGTACAATTGCCCACAATGGAATAGGTTACAAAAGGCTACTTTTAAGGGTTTTTGTTGTTCTGTTCAAATGAGTTTTAGGATGTTCTCTGACAACTGTTACATTGCATGGCAATGTAGACTAGTAACATTGTGGAACGTGGTAGAAGAGCTCTTTAGATTGGAAGTCTAAGCACACTTAGCAATTTTAAATGACGTCACAGGCATCGTACCTGGCAAGTTTATATAATACATCATTTAGCATACTTTGCTCTTCAGCCTCCCACAGTATCTCTGCTGTGTAGTTTTTATAAATTCCGCAATAGCCCTAAAAGGAATTCCACTGGACAGCTACACTATTTCTCAGAATCAAGAATTTATATTTACTGTTAGTAGTCCAGGGTCACTGGAATTTTATACAAGGTATGGCAGTTATACTGAACTGTGGAGAGAGAGATCCGACTCATAATGAATCCAGATGTAACTGGTAGAGTATTGTAAGTTTTCATAATTCTCCAGACAGCACATTTTGCAGTTTTCTGTCGAGCCCTGATAGCACGCTTTCCAAAATGTCCTAGGCATCACTTTGCTACTTCCATAATTCTCCAGGTAGTTTACTTTGGAAGCCTTCACTCTGCTAAAGGTGCACAACAATTGAACATTCTTTGCAGGATAAAGGGATTTTGCTTGGGTCAGAATGTAATTCCACTGCCTGTTCTGTCTTGAAATCAGAAGGCTTTAACACTCCAGAACAGTGGCAGTGTTGAAGGTACAAAAGCAGGAAGGCCAGAGGAGAAGAGATATTCTGTCTCATCTATCTTTATCTCATCCTCTCCCCCAGCTGTTTGCAACCACTTAATGCCCCCTGCAGCCATTGGATCTTTCCTGCTCTTCACTCTACTGGAGACTTCTGAACAAGGATTTGCAGCATCCTTTGATAGAAGTTAAACCACCACCATCAAAGTTCTTCAGAACCTGGGCTCCTGCAAGACTTGTACTTCTGCCAGACAATGCCCTTGGAAATGGGCACCAGGAGAGCCAGTACACAAGGATAAACCAGAAAAGAAAGCTTCCCAATCTTTCCCTTTGAAAGAAGACAGTTGCTTGCACAAAATAGCAATGACACAGAAACTCCATTGTGGTAGTATCATTTGGCGAGCAACATTTTAGGGGCTGTGCACTACATGTTGGACAACAGTGGTGTAGAAAATCAAAATCCAGTCTGATTTTCAGTTTATTTTGTCATATCTGTGTATTTTCGTCCTAATGATCATTCCTAATAAAAGATAGAAAAACAGAGTAAAGCCAAAATGTTATACTTTAAAATGCAAGCTTCTATACCTTGTGCTCTAAACAGGTTTTCTGACCTGTTATCTTTTTAAATATGAGTGGCTTAACATCTGCTTCAAGCCTGCAGTTCAAGTTTGAATAATATGTAGCTATGCATGACTATCACCAACATTCACAGCTGATTTACCAAAGTTTCAAATACACCAAACGCAAGCAAGAAAGGAGTTGGATCAAGTTTGGGAATGCCCATTAGCGTACATATTTGAGAGCATTCCCAAATTTCCATGGTAAACCATGCCTACTTTACAACCCTTGAGAGAGACTTACCTCTCAAGGGTTGTGCATACAGCTCCACACTTGTAGGAGAGAACGAGGGGCCACTCCTCCGCAATGGTGGCGGAGCATTGCCCCACTGGTTATCGTTTTATTTTTCTGCTGCTGGATCAGTTAGAATGTGAAGTGAGGGGCGGAGCTGGGACTCCGGAGGTAGGAGGGGGATGAGGAACTGTGGGCCCATATTTATGAAAAAAATGACGCTAGCGGGTCAGAAATGGCGTTAGGCTGGTTAGCAGCAAAATCTCTGCCGCTGGTCCGCCTAGCGACATTTTTTGGTGCACAAGCAGCCAAAAAATGACTCCTGTCTAAGTATAAACAGGAGTCATTACCCCTACCCCAGTGCCCACCACAGGGGACCAGTGACCCCTGGGCAAGCCCTACATACCCAGTGCCAGGCAGGGCAGTAAATAAAAATAAAAAAGATACTCACCTAAACACATACACAAACACTTACCTGCAACTTACCTGGGATGGGCTCCCTCCTCCTGTAGTGTCCCTGTGATGTGGGTGGTGGTGTTGCTGGGGATTGGGGTGGGCATCTTTGTGTTAGCACCATTATTTAGGCCTGCCTCCCAGCTGTGCCTTATTTCTGTGTCAGGAGTTAAATATGGCGCGGGGGAGCTAACATCATTTTTAGTAAGGGAACGCCTACCTTGCATCTGATTGGCGCAAGGTGGATTGGCATATCCTAAAAATGGCGCCATCTCCAATATTTTGACGGTAGATGGGTCTAACTTCAAAATATAAATATGGAGTTAAGTTAGCGCCGTTTTACCGCCAAAATAAATGGTGCTAAGGTGACACTAACTATCCATAAATATGGGCCTAAGTAAGCATGTGTGTTTGGACGGCCTAAGACGGCCATCCAAACAGACCTGTGCACTTAGGTTTCTCCAGCCCGGCTGTGTACATGGCCGGGCTAGAGAAACTGCACAGGCCCCAGGGTTGTGTCTGAGCGGCAGTCTCTGTCACTCAGACCAATCCTGGCTCTGCTTTCATGCTAGCTTTAGCATGAAAGCAGCACCTGGATTGCTGTGGAGACTGTTGCCTCAGTATGAACCCAAAGGCCATCAAGCAGCTTGGAGCAAAACATTTTATGGCCAAAGCCTTGTGATGACAGGAGGCTTCGTTCTTGCTTTTGACCCTGTTCAAGGTTGCCTCCTTATCCAAGACCAGGAGGAAGAAGCATCAGTTACATAAAAAAGAAATCAGGAAAATATAAGTCTCCAAAACAACCCCGAACTCCAAAAGGATCTTCTTCCTCGGGGTTACAGTTAATTCACTTAGTGTCCAGCTTTCCGGACGCCTCAGCCCCTGCTCTTCAGCTGGATCTAATCCCTGAAACCACCATTCCAGTGCCAATGCCTGTAGAGCCAACTCCACCAGCACAACCTCCCTTCCTCCCACATCCTTTGGCACAGGTACCCTTCATATCAGATACAATGCTTAGGCCAATTTTACCAGAGCTGCCCACACCAGCCACTGATCTAGCTGCTTTTTTTTAACGCTATGGCCAAACCT
This sequence comes from Pleurodeles waltl, assembly GCF_031143425.1. NCBI lineage: Eukaryota > Metazoa > Chordata > Amphibia > Caudata > Salamandridae > Pleurodeles > Pleurodeles waltl. The sequence goes on from NC_090444.1 coordinate 692,515,591, forward strand.
TTTGTGAAAAATCAATCTGCCCATATTCATGCCTGTGGTGCCACTCAGCTTTGGTCCATCCATGCCGACACTGCATCCATCCTTTACACCATTGGCTAGAGATAGTTTGCTTCCACAGGCAAGCCACCAACTCTGCCTGAGAAACGTTAGAAGCATGGGGCAAGGAAGGGTTTACTGTCGGAAGCATGGCATTAAAATCTCTGAATGCCAATAGTCAGGTGGCCTATTATGTTCATATTTACAGGACCACTTCAAACATAATATTATTAAATCTAAATTAGATACAGCAGACTCTAAAGCCTGTTCCATGAGCACTTTGGTGACCATTAGAATGAATGCCTGGCTCAGGACTTCACGGTTCTCATTGGATGTGCAAGCTAATCAAGATAGACCACCTATTTGATGCCTCCAAGTTATTCAGTGAGAAGGCAGTTGCAGCACTAGAACGATTTAAAGCAAGCAAACCTATGGTTCATTCACTGGGACTCCAGGCTTAAAGAGACTTCTGCGAGTACAAGAATTTTTGTGGCTTCAGTATGGAATTTTCCTTCAGGCAGTGGGGAAGCGTCTCCTCCCTTCTGCTGCCCTGGAAGGTCATACCTTCAGACCAGTGGGTCTTTCAAATTATGGAAAATTGGTATGCCCTTCTATTCCTGCAGACGGCATGCTCTTTTCCCCTACCAGCTTCAACCCCCCCGGAACAATTTAGAAATTCTGCAGCTGGGGATGTCAGCACTCCTGTTAAAAGGAAGGCTAGAGTTAGTGCCAGAACAGGCGAAGTCAAGGATGTTACGCATGTTACTTTCTAGTATCCAAGAAGGATGTTGGTTTTCATCCAATCCTGCATCTCAGGGACCTGGTTCTCTTCCACAAAAAGGAAAAATTCAATATGCTGGCCCTAGCTCAAGTTCTACTGGCATTGGAGCTTGGAGACTAAATGGTGTTACTCAGCCCGCAGGTGGTGTATTTCCACACCCCTATCCTGCAGTTACACGAAAAGTACTTACAATTTGTGGTGGTTTCTACACACAACCAGTTTTCAGTGCTAGCCTTTGACTTACCACTGGCATCTCAACTCTTCAGGAAGGTGATGGCAGTGGTTGTAGCCCATCTCAGTTGGTAGGGCATCCCCATTTTCCCCATACCTAGATGACGGGCTTATCAAATGCAGTTCACCAGAGGTGATGTTGTCCCATCTGCAGTTGAGAGCGTTGTGGATGACACCTAGGTTTATCTATCAGCCAGCCCAAATCTCACCTATGGCCCTTCCAACGACTGACCCTCCCAAGTATTGGACACCACTCTTCTTCACGCTTTTTCACTCTTTTCCTACACCTCAGCGGATTGCAGAGGTCCAGGAAATTATCCCATCCTTTCACCAAGGAGTGAAATCCCAGTCCTGAATGTTCTCAGATTCCTAGGTCTTCAGGCTTCCTGCATGCTCCTAGTGACACGCGTATGTTGGCACAGGAGGGCCTGCAGTGGTGTCTCCGCAGGCAGTGACTACAATATGAGATGGACTCCATGGTGATCTTCCAGAGCACTATGGTGGAAGTGGCTTGGTTGGGGAAAGAGGTGAACCTGAGTTGCGGGGTGGCCTCACTCACTTTCCCTCTCTCTGACCTTGGCTATGGTAGGACCTGGCCCAAGACATTTTTATTGCACTGGATTGGCCAAAAATAGTGTGGTATGCAGCCATTCTGTGCTTCTCGACATGATCTCCGCTTCACCTGCCATTCAGGCCAAACCTCTCTAAGCTGGGGGAATGGTTCTCCACCCCAATATCCAAGGTCTCCACATAAATGCTTGGATATTGAGCATGGACATGTTAGATCCATTCAGCTGCCACTGGAGGTGAGAGATGTAATCTTGTCAGAATGTCGCCCTTCCACCAAACTTGCTTGCCCTGGCAGATGGGGCAACTTTGTTGCATGTTGTGCAGACAATAATGTGGACTCCTTCCAGATTAAAGTGTCCCAAGTCCTGCAATATACACTTTCTCTTGCTCAGATGCGTTCTGTCAAGGTCTGTTTAGCTGCCTTATGTGCATTTCTCTGTCTGCCTGACCAGCCGTCCCTTTTCAAGTCCCTCACTGATTTGCGTTTTTTGAAAGGTTGAACATTTTCTATCCTCTTTATTGTGCCCCAAGTGGTCCTTAATTTAGTACTGATGTTTCTTATGGGACACTATTTGAGCCACTGGATAGTTGTCCCATAAGGATGTTGACCCCTGTTTTTAGTGGCTATCACCTTCACCAGATGAGGGAGTGAGTTGCAAGCTCTCAGTTACTGTCCTCCTTTTTACCTACTTCTACTCTGAAAAGTTGGTGTTGAGAACCAGGGCTGCCTTCCTACCAAAGGTGGTGACTCTATTCCATCTGGATCAGCTTTCCTCCACCCCAGTCCACTAAGGAAGAGAAGAGGATACATTGCTTGGATTCCATGCTGGAAGTTAATTATTATTGAGACCACTTGAAGGACATAAGCCTGAATGACCAGCTCTTTGTTGGCTACTATGGTACCAAAAAAAGAAAGACAGTGAAAAAAGAGGACCCTCTCAAGATGGATCATACTCTGCATCAAGACCTGCTATGCTTTGGCTAAGAAAGATCCTCCGGAAGGAATCAGGTCCCACTCCAACAGGTCCAAGTCCACAACTTCTACTTTTGCCTGAGGCATCCCCATAGCAAACAACTGCTGGGCGGCGACATGGGCATCCTTGCACACTTTTCCCAAGCACTATTGCCTGGACTCAGAAGTGCGAAAGGACGGCTACTTTGCTCAGTTGGTTCTGCAGGATATCCTAGTCTAACCATTCATCTAACCTCCTCCTTAGACAGGGTATTACTTTGTAATCTGTTCTACAGGTAAGGAATTTGCAGGTAGAAATATTAATCAGAGAAAAAGTTTCCTATCTGTGGTAACGATCTTTCTGGTGGATACTTTATTTACCTGCAAATTCTTCACAAGCCAGCCTGCCTCCCCATTTGATGGGTGCATTACAGAGAAAGCTAATAAGGTTCCTCTATATTTTTGTTACTACACTATCTGTTCATGTCAATCTCTCCTCAAAGGGTTGGATAAAATTGGTAGGTCACTGATGTTAATGCGATAAGGAGGCACATATGGCTTTGGAGACCTGACACCAGCTAAGGTGTCTGTCTGAAACTAGTGTCCCCTACCGGCGATCTAAGGGATTTGAAGTTACTGGATCCATTCTGACACCTGAACAGACCATAAAGAAGGAGGTATACCATTACTGAGAAGCCAGTTGATAATCTGTGCTTGGACATCTAACACAGACATAAAACGTTTCATTAACCAACACAGAAAGTTGTACCTCAGCTCTCTTTACCCCTTGTGGCCTTACCACCAGTCAGTTATTGTCTATGTACATAAAGAATTCCAGACCAAACTGTAGGAGGAACCTGGTTACAGGCATGCATTAATGAGTGGAGTGAGGATATGTGGTGCACACACTAGATGAGGGAGTCTATTAAATATAAATGAAGAACCATCATGAAAGACTAGCATCTGCCAGTCAAAACCAAAACTATTCTGAAATGAGCATGTGCTGTCAACCCAAAGTAGCTCCCCATCTATCCCAGTACACTCATATGTTCCTGCTGGTGAAGGGCGCAAGACAGATCAGAATTGTAGCCACTTTCCTACATGCCCTTTTAAACGTGACTGACTTGGTTTAACTCGATTAAAATAACCTAATCATGTGCCAAAGCTCAAGTACTCTTTGTCATTGGCCCATGATTTTCCTTCATTCCAAAAGTCAATCTAGACTCTATGGGCCTCACTTACTAGGAAATGGTACAGCTTGGTGCCGCAAGCAATTTTGCTGCGCCATTTTCAGAATGACGGGAAGCGCCATCATTTCAAGAATATGGAGCATCCCTGTGTTCTTCCCTGTGCTGGCGGTAAAGTAGCTGCCTAGTGCCAAAGCGGGCATCCTTGCACCCTAGTGCAAGGGTGCCTGTGTTACAGGGAATGATTGTTTATGTGCAGGAAGGTGTCCCGTCGTGCGAATAAACAATCATTAATGGCGTTTTTCTCTATGTGTGCGGCAGAATGCAGCACACATAGAAACAGGAAAAATGAGGAGAAATAAAAGTATTTTTCCTCACTGCACTATTCTAATTCCATTGGCGCTGCCTCAGCTTTACGATACCTCATAAATCTGAGGCAGTGTCATAATGCAATGGGTGTTGCAGTGGAACGCCCACAGCAGCACCCACTGCATGCCCCTTTCGTGCAGTGATGCGTGTAAAGGGGATGTATTTACAAGGCAGCATTAAGCCACGAAAAAATGAGTTAATGCCACTCTGTAAATATGAAAAAGAGCACAGTGTCACTGGACCATCACGGAAAGTGACTCTCCGGTGGCGCTAGGGGCTTGCAAATGAGCCCCCAAAACCATTGTAGCCATATTTGATACACATCATTCTTTGACCTCATTCATAAACACAATTATCGCCACAGGTTACATAGATTGCCCCAGTGATTCTCAGCAAACTGCTCCTTCTTCTTCCCACACATAACATCAGAACCGACATTCAAGCAACTGTCCTCTTACTGCTGGATCAATGCAATTTTCTTTTCCCAAGTTTCAACGATTCTGGTCTCTGTACACTGCATGCCACCCACAAAAAAGTTTTCAGATTACTACATGACCTCAGCTGTTAATCCCATACTTCACCTACCCTCTGTCAACTCTTCTAGATTTCCCTGAAGTGGAAGCTCCAATTTGAAAACACATGGCACTGCCCACACGACGACCATGCACCAGAAATACCACAATAACCCACAGACATATCACAGCCAACCCATACAATCACCAGCACCAAAAGACACATATTTATCTTCACTTGTCATAGCTGCAAAACAATGCCCCTGGAACACTCTACAACACCTCCCTCTGAAAATCCATGTTTTCTGCCAACTTGTTATACCAATACACAAAAAAGACAGTAGCTTCCCTCTGAAAATATAGCTCACTTGTGCATGCACAGTTGCAACTACACCCGTCTATCCTGGATCTTGAACCCCTCGACCTAAAACGTAGGACCTAAAGAACACATCTAGCCATCCACCTACAGAAAGCAACGTTACTGAAAAGGGTCTAAAGAGGCCAGTGTTGTTGCTATAGTATACGTGTTCATACCATAAACTATTTTATACATGTAACAACCCTGCGAAGCACTGTGACACCTCAATGTGGCATATAATGATATATTAAAGCAAGTAAACAAACAATGGTTTACTTAATTGAAAGCAGCCAATGATTTTAACAGGATTACTGAATGATGATTGCCCTTCATCTACCGAGTCCAGGAGCAAATTATTAACAACAGGTAGACACGAGCGTAGGGTGGTATCGACCTTCTGACATTTGCTTCTACAATTTAGTGAAGAAAAATAGATTAGCTATTGGATCATCTTCACAGAGAAATTCAGCATTTAACTAATGTTTTTAAGAATGGAATGATGACAACAAGCTTGATTGAGTTGGTAGAGCTTTTCGAAACATGGGATGTTGATTAATATATGTAAATAGTCAAGGCCTCCATAAGTCTAATATAAGCTTGCTTTGCACAATGATTTAACGCCTGGGTCAGACCAGGCGTTAGTGGACCTGTGGACCCATTTCTATGGTTAAACGCCATGGAATGGGTCCACAGGTGCCTTCCTCAAGCCCCAGGAACACCCACCCATACAGAGGGACACCAGAGGACGGGGGACCCAATCCCATGGAAGTATAGGTAAGGATTTTTATTTTTAAATTAAAGTGCCATTGGGGGCCCAACTTGGGGCCCCCTGCATGGCACAGGGTGCAATGGCTATACCCAGGGGACATTGGTCCAATGTGCTGGCTATTGGGGAGGTGGGCATGATTCATGTATTTTCTAAGACAGGAGTCATGTGGTATGGATGGTTTCGCGTTAGAAAATGACGCTAGGCTGGTTAGAGGCATTTTTTTTGCCTCTAACCAGCCTAACATCATTTTTTGGTGCAAAACCCCCTTCTCCCATGCCGCCACCCGGCTAACGTAATTTTTTTATGCAAGCCCGCCCTTTGCGCTGGCTTGCGGCATTCCATAAATTTGGCTCCCGACTGGCGCTCTGGAATGACACAAGCCGGCGCTATACTTTTTGACGCAAAACTGCGTTTGCACAGTTTTGCGTCCCAAAGTATAAATATGGTCCCAAATTTGTATTCCATACAAGATAAGATGATGCAGTGGTTCCTTTAAGACCTCTTGGTATGCATGACCAGTGGAGAGGAGAGACATTAATGAATTCCAGAATCATGTAGATACAAAAGATTTGTGGATAATCATATGGTGCTCGTGATGGAGAAATACAGTATGTTGAACCCGCATATGGGTTTGGTAGTTAGTTGACAGCTTTAAACAATGAAGTCTGTCAGCTGCTTTTTTGTGGGCTTTAGCACACATCAAGAATCATGCCATTTTGTTTAAAGGACAGATTTGAGGAAACCCCTCTTTTGAAATCTGAAGGACAACCTTTCCTTGAATTCAATTTCCCTAGTGGCATTTTCCTCTGATAAAGCGTACATTTTAGTTCTGTCCCCAGTGTCACTAGAGTTATCAGACTGTGGCACGTTTAAATTTATGAATGTAAAGAGTAGAAAAACAAACGGAGCAGCAGAAAGCTGCACTGACACACATTTTAAATGTGCAATTTGCTTGTATTTCACATTTCGACATAGGTGCCTTTCCAATTAAATCACATGATATAAGGTTGAAGCTGATGTTAAAATGTAATTTAGACTCTAAACTAATAGCCAATATAGAAAGGAATTTGAATTTCTTGTGATTAATGAAAGATGCCTTCAAAAGTGTGTGCAAGTGAGAAAAATTCACTTCCTTGTTATACTTAATGTAATGTAATAAAGCTTTTTCAATTTATAACAAAGTGTTTTACTAATACTGAAGAAATATTACTAATGATGAATTTACAAGTTTGCATATTATATGTCTCTTCCTTTTGCCAATGCCCCTTTACATGCCCCTTAATTTAGAAACTCCACTATGTTGATGCTTTTTTTTATTTTTCCTTTTAGTTAGTGTCCTGTAGCCCAAGTTACTCTTTTTCCAAATAATTTTTGTCCTTTTTATATTTTGCCAGCATGTTTTTCTCCCACATATGTATTTCCCCAATTTGGTTAGCTATCGGGTTGACCTGTGTTCAGCCAAGGATTATTGATTTAGGGCCTGATAACAAGTACGGGAGTCCTAAAACTGCTATGCCCGCGGGGGCATCTGACCACCAGATTTGGATGGTGGAGGTCGGACCACTACAAGACTGCTGCCACCGCAAGGATCTTGGATCCTGATATGTTGGCAGTGGGGAAAGCTGTGGTCAAACATGGCGGAGCCGATGTCGGGACTGCCATACTGATCAAAACTTGCCATTCAGGGACACCACCATGAAAAGTCTGTCCGAAAAGGCAGAGACGGGGCTACAGGGGGCCCCTGCACCACCCGTTCCCATGTCATGAGCAGTGCAGAGGCTACCTTGTCAGCACAGTTTGAATGCACACTGTCTGCAATGGCAAAACTGTACATTCTTACTGTGTTGGTGGTGCAAACAGTGCAGCAGTATTGGCCTCGTGTCTTCCTTAGAAGCAAACCAATGCCACCGCGTCCGCCTGGTGGCAAGATCATAATATGGTGGTGGGGAAGCTGCCAGCTTAGCGGCATCCTCTCCACCGCCGTATTGCCCGTCCGGCAGTCGGACCACCAAAATTCTAATCAGGCCCTTATTTAGAGTTGAACTGACTTAGAGTTTAAATGATTGTGAAATCTGAGTATTAAATGATTTCTGTGTCTCAGATATTTTAATTGACTTTTTGCATTATTATTTTGAATGCTTAGTTTTGCTGATGATAGTATGGCTACATTGATTTTGTCAACTTGGGCACCCTTGGTGATTATGTATCTCTATAACTTGGTTTTGCACATAGACTACATGAATTTGAGCTTGTGTTTGTAAAAAAAGCTTTGAAATATAGTCTTGATTTGATTTTTTTTTCCGTGGTCACATTGGTCATGGTGCTTAAAGTATTTGGGTGGTGTTGATGTAATTGTTGATGGTTCACCACACATCTTTCTGGGTCCAAAGGTCTGTCCACCTTGATGTGCATTTGACTCCTGCGAAGGATGAAAAATGTGTCCACAGTTCTGGTAGCAGAAAATGGTTTTGTCCCATAAGACGGGGGACCATATTTTTGTTTAGTGTTAAGGAGTTAGGATTGACCTCATGTCATTGCCCAGTCCAACATTTGTCCACTCTGTAATTCCTCCCATGGTCCGTTCCAGAGATTGATGAAGCTCCAGTGTTGTGACTATAAGTGAAGTGTTGCAGGAGTATAAATAGGAATTTGCACTTGCAAAGCTTTTTGCTTGAAGATTGCGGTGAAGTGTGATGTTTTGAAGTGTTTTGTGGAGTTGTCGTACTCTAAGTGATTGTTGTGCTTTGTGGTAAAAAATGCCTGAGGTTGTTATTGTTGACAGGTCCGGAGAAACATAAGATCCCAGGATAATGCAGAAGTGTAGAGGACACTTGGTTAATTTATTGTCTGCAGTGAGGTACTTGTCATGAGACATCGTTGACGGTGCCAATTGTTTTTCCGGAGTGAGTGTGAGTTGTGGTTGGTATTTAGTGAGTCCTGAGGGCACATGGAGGACCTATATCAACCGAAGTGAGAATTGCTAGTCAAGTTTCACTCGTTGGGTAATTGTGAAAGCCATAGTTTTGAAAGTGTAGCGTAGAAGTGTAGTTTTCAGAGTGTTTATGTTCCTACTCATAGTGTGCAGACAGGTTGTTGGCTTTTGCTCGCAATATTTTGCATTAGGTATGATCAACCAGTTGTGTGACAGACAATTGTGAAGCGATTACAGCTGCTGAGAGAAGTGAGTGTGATGTCATTTTGTGCTGCGCTGGTAGATGTCGTTTAGTGTGAAGCTGTGCTGGTTTTGGTACTGTGTAGCTATTGGTTGAGAACAGTTTGTGAAAAGGATTGTGAGATTGAAAGTAATTCATGGTTTGATCGAAAATTGTTGTTATGAATTGAATTTGAGCAAAACTGAAATGTTTCAAGGCATTGAGAAGTGCACTAAGAGCAATTGTGTTTATTCCTGTAAAGACGGTGAAAAAGCTGCACCTGAGGGAACACCAGCTTATGAAGTGTCAGAAACAAGAGGAGTTTCAGCATGCGTATGGCTTAAACAAATGTGTAAAAGAACTGAGAAAGAGGGTTCATCAGCTTTTCCTTGTTATGTAGCATTTAATCTGAGAATTCTAGAAAGTCTGACAAGAGTAATGTGTGAATTAAAGTCTCCTTCAAGACCTGCACAATCTAAAGCCCTTGCTATTTGGGAACTTGTTGCAAGACAGAAAGAAACGACAAAATTTGAGAAAAGAATGCAGAAAGCAGTTAAGACTTCAGCGGAAGCTAGATGGGATGCACAACAGAAAAGATCAAGAGCAGAGATATTAGATGGAGTGGTAATGTTTTCAGCTATTACAGAGGAAGGGGATGGCAGTACAAAACCTAAGACATGAAAGAAACAGACAACGAAGGCAGAACAGGCAACAAAAGACAAGGGTAAAAAGAGTTATATATGAAAGTGATTAGGAAGATAGTTCATAAATCAGCTTCTACTGAATCGTCCCCCACTGCATCATTCATTCGAGGTAGAAAGGAGTAAGGAAGCAGTAAAAATGTAGTTGTGAATGTGCCAACTGCTCCAGTTGCACAGACCCCGATTCAGACAGTTCCAGGTACACCTACAAATTCAGTGACATAAGTGCCCATAGTTCATCCACCAGTTCTGACACAGCACAGCCCATTTGTCAATTGTTATTCATAATCAAACAGGACAGGCTTTCAGTACTGGTTTAACATGTCAAAGCAACGGAATCACAATTCCACGGAGTCAGACAAATTTGACGGGTCCCGATGCACTAAGAGTTCCCGTGACTATAGGTCCAGTTGTTTCTTTGTATGCTTCAGGTAACCCTGAAACTAATGCCCAGTCAGTGAATGTTTCAGCAATTCCTGAAACACCAGCTGCATCTACTGGGATACTGCCAAATGGTATGCAGAGCTCAGTATATTAAAACAGTTCAGAGATGGAGAGAATAGCTTGTTTCCCCCCAACTTTAACCCCTAAACAAATTGCAGAAGCTAACCAGATGTTAACTCAAGCAGGACCAGTTCTCAATGCAATGATTTCTCAGGGACCCTCACTTCCTCACTTCCTTACATCCCCACACCAGATCAGATTACGAATGCAACGTGTAGTACCCCGCAAAATGTGCCCCAGAGAAAAATATTAGTTTGCAAGCTCTTTCAGTACAACAGTTAATGGATTAGTTAAACAACCTGAGCCCACAAGGAGCAACAGGTGCAATAAATGGTAACATTAGATCAGAAGAGACACCACAGAGAGACAGAACAGTGAATGTGCCCAGACTGAAATTAGAATGAAATGAATTGATTATGGGAAGGCTAGAGTTGGAGCACTTAGAAACAGACACAGAAGATGAATTGCAATTCACGTGTAAAGATGTTCCCCAACGTGCAGGATTGACTTATGAGAAGTTAACAGAATTGGCTGAGAAATATAAAGTGGATTTAGAAAAATTTAAACTTGTAAAAAAGAGAAGCTAAAGATCAGAGTTTAGTAACAAAGATACTCATAATATGAGATTGCGTGGAGTGAGAATGCACATTAAGGAATTAATAACATACATTCAAACATGTGGAGCATTAGATTTGTGGGAAGGCAAATGGGCAAAGAAAAGAGATCAGAAGAGAGCAAAGCAGAATGTGTTTCTGGCAGGAGCAAATCAGGCTGAGGACATTGTAAAATGATGCCTATGAGAGACATGCTAGGTGGAAGTTATGTGCATGTATCATGGAGATGGAATGATATACTGTCATTCACAAATGATAACCCAAGACTGAGAGAGAAGCCAGTGTAGTGGTACAATCAAACAGAGTGATCTGTGAAACTTTCAAAATGCCTGTGAAAAGATTTGAACACATTGTTTGACACTGTGGTTCCAGTTGATTTGTGGACTGATTGCAAAATGAAGTGTAGACTGGCCAGAGCATGAACCTCCAAGAGATCCAGAAACAGGTGCCCCTTCTGAAGATGTTCTGAAAAAGTATTACAAGGTAACTGAATTCCTGAAGAACAAAGTTTCTCCGAAAGATATTGATTGACAGAAAACTGACAGAACAGCAAAGGGAACCAAAGAGTCTATTCATGCATATTTTGAGAGATTGATGCAGGTTTTATAAACCTCACAGTGGTACTGAAACATTGAGCCGTAATATAAGGGTCATTTTGTGTTTCCTTTTGTGCAAGGATTGAAGCCGGAAATTTGTGCAATGATTCAGCAGCATTTAATCTGTTGGTAGAACAAGCCCATCGATGAGATCCTGCAGTATGCAAGGTACTGTAGTGATGAAATTGAACCGAAGCAGAAAACGTTGAGAGAAAAGTTGATGGTGATGCAATTAAAGGCTGCAAGTAAAGGAAGTCAGAATCCACTGATAATGGTGAATGCAAGTGAAATGCAAAGATTGCAATAGCAGGATAACAATGTGGTTCAGTCTAGAGGTACAGGACATAGTGTTCATATAGATCAGAGTTTAAATTTGGTCGATGTTAAGTCACTGAAGAAAATTGGTCCATGTCATGCTTGCCGAAATTATGGTAATTGGCAGAGGGAATGTCCTTATAATAATGTGAATACTTTGGTACAGAATACTGGAGTTACTCAGACTCAAGGTAACAATCAGGTTCAAATTCAGAGAGCCCACATACCCCAAATTCCAAATGTACCAGTGTCCCCAGGACAACAGATGCAGGTTCCATAAGTCCCAATGACACAGCAGCAGGTGATTGTTTCTCAACAAAACATGAATCAGATGGCAAAAGTAAACACAAACCAATTAATAAATGCAAACATGAATCAGATAGCTTCACAATTTTCCTTAATTGACTTAAGTGAGGAGGAATCCTTAGAAACATTTCACAGTGATAGTTCTGATAATGAAGATTGCATCTTAGCTGCATCCTAACAGGTAGATCAACATGGTCCCTATGAAAATGCAAGTGTTATGGGACATAATGTGTCATTTTTAGTCGACACTGGAGCTACAATTTCCACTGTCAGAACAGCAGAGGTGCTAGACTTGCCCCTACCAGGAAGAAGAATTCAGGTTGTAGGAGTAGCAAATAAGCCTCTGACAAATCCTGTTACAGAACATGTTCCCATAAAAATAGGTTTAATTTGAAGACAGAACTAATTTGTGGTTTGCAATTTAAGTTTAATACATCTGTTAGGAGGTATCCTGTTGTGTCACTTAACTGTTCCATAGCTGCACACCCAAAGGAATAGGAATACAAACAAATGAGGTACAAGATGTCCCTTGTAAAATTGTAGAGCAGTATCCACTTGTCTCGCTGTATCCAGTGATGCCATGTAATGATTTACCTGAAGAATTGCCAGAAACTGTCATTCCTGAGGTTTGGGATTCAACAGGAAAGAATATAGGTTTCATAAAAGAAGGTGGGCCAGTCAAAATCACAGTGAAGTCAAATGCAGTGTATCCTAGAATACCATCTTACAACATGACACCCAAAATAGTTGCAGGAAACACCCTTGATTGAGAGTCTGATCGAGCAAGGTGTTCTGAAGGAGATGGGAGATGTTGGGAATCCCTTGTAAATCCCCTGTTTTTGGATTACGGAAGGCCAATGGAAAATACCACATTGTTCTGGATTTGAGAGAAGTGAACAAGATTGTCATTCCATGTCGTCCTGTGGTACTATATCCAGCAGTGATTTTATTTCAGATCCTGTGTGAAGCTGAATAGTTTATCATCACGGAGTTGTGCCAGGCATTCTTCTCTATTCCCTTGCATAAGGCAAGCCAGTTTCTTTTTGTCTATAGACATGGCAGTTGTATTTTAACATGGTGCTATACTCCTGAGGGCCATATGGAATCACCATAAATCTTTAAGCAGATTTTGAAGAAAAACTTGGAGTACCTTGAAATGCCTTACCATTCAGTCTTGGTGCAGTATATTGATGACCTTTTGGTTGCATCAAATACTCGAGAAGCCTGAAGAAGAGATATCATAGCTCTCTTGAATCATCTAGGAGGAAATGGACATTAAGTTTCCCCAGCAAAGTTACAGTACTGTATTATGGAAGTCCGATACTTAGATCACTACATGGAGAAAGGTGAAAGAAAGGTTTACCAAGAGAGAATTTCAGCAATCATGCAGACGAATCCCCCAGTTACTCAGAGGGAAGTCAGAATATTCCGGGGAGTGGTTGACTACTGGCCCCAGTGGATTCTGATTTTTTCCCATTGTCTAAACCTTTGCAGAGATTGACACACAAGGATGCGTCTGATCTGGTACCACTTGATGACAAGTGCATGAAAGCCTCCACTGAGCTTAGCAGAAACTTGAGCCAAGCCCCAGCTCTGGGAATGCCCAATTACAAAAAAAAGAAAATCTTTGTTTTGCTGGGAGAAGGATGGATGTACTCTTTCTGTTTTGACACAGTTACATGGAAGTGCCAATAAGCCTGTGGCATATTTTTCAGCCACATTTGATCCTGTAGCTGCTGTGTTGCCTGGGTGTTTAAGAGCCGTGGCCACATGCAGCACAGCATACAGCAGTGCAAAAGCATTGTTATGGGCTACTCACTGCACATTTTATCCCCAAATTGGTGGAGGTTTCGCTTACCAGTACCAAGACCTATTTCCTCACATGTGCTTGTTTAACCTGATACGAGCAAATAATTCTCAGTACCTACTCTAGAGATGATCAACTTGGGAAAGCATGTGTCACTGCTTTCGCGAACATCGGCCTTTTTTTACTCAATGCCCACTTTCCTTAAGATCAACTGGCAGCTTTTACCAGGATATCAAATTAAACCAACTCAATCCTGGACTGTACATTTCTAGACATAGAGTTGTTCCCTATGATCACCCATTATAGTATAACAGTCACAGTTGAGAGCGACCAATTCCCCCAGCATATGGAGCTACTGCCTTGTCCACCCAGAGCCCATCGAGAAAACACCCTGCTTATGACATCCAGCACCTATAATCTGAAGCACCTCGTTTGGAATGGAACTGTGGCAGAGGCAATTACGGACTTCATATCCATCATCATAGCCCAACAGCGCCTCACACAAGAGTTATCACCATTGCAGTCCTGGGAGACTCTGACAGCGGTGCTCACTGCAAAGTTTTCATCAAATTTCACTCAACATCCTAATACTACCAGGAAAGGGGCAGCCTGGTTTACCACATACCTCTTACTGAAAAAAGGGAATTAAACAGGGAAATCAGAAATCTCTGGGGATCAGACCCAAAGATCAGCCAAGCCACAGGGAAGCAAATAGCAACTCTAAGGCTAACAAATAGAAAGGCCATCTGGACAGCCAAAAAAATACATCAGACGAATGTATAGTTAAAGCTCCTTCATTCAAGTAAAATGAAAAACAGCAAGCATTTTTGGGCTGAAATCAATACACTCGCAAACAGCAGATTTCACCATCATAATGCTGGCATCTCAGAAACGGACTGGTCGGCCCACATAACAGCAGGATATTCAGGGCACTATGCAGAAAATGATATGATGACCGCCACATTAAACACGAAAAGTATTTCTGCAGAAATTTCGCTGTCAAAAGTTTTAGTTGGCTCATGGTTGAACAATTTGCAAGTACAGATCATCTTTAGGAAACTGAGATCAGGTGGGGCACAGGGCCCGAATGGCCTTCCAAATGCCCTGTTTAAACATGATCAACACCTCTGGGCTTTGTATCTCACTCCGCTATTCAACCAGGCCTTTACCACCAACTCCATCCTGACATCTTGGCGAGGTAGCATCCTGCACCCTATATTTAAATCTGGCTCATGGACTGACTTTGCAAACTATAAATTAATCACTCTTAAAGACTTCGAAGCCAAAATCTTTACCTCCAATCTACTTGCAGACCTGGTAGCCTGGGCCTCATCAGAAAAGATCATCCCAAAAATGCAGACGGGCTTCAGGGCTCACATTAACACAAAGACCAACCCTCTTGCAGTCACACACCTTGCCGAAAAAGCTAAAAGTAAATGCATAAATCTTTACGTCTGCTTTGTCGACCTGAAAGCAGCATTCGACAGGGTTCTGAGACATCGTCTCTGGGCAAAGATGGCCAGTTAATTAGCATTGAAGCTACTTAGGGCCATGATCAATCTGTATTCCGATACCTGGATACAAGATAAAATTGGTAATGGCTGCAGAACCACCCGTAAGCTCGCCACGCAAACCGGCCTGAAGCAGGGGTGAATTCTTGCACTCACCTTATTTACATCTATATGACAGACTTAGATACACGATTGTTGGAAGCAGCACTTGACTCCCCTAAACTAGCAAACAAATCAGTGTGGTGCCTACAATATGCAAATGACATCGTTTTACTCAGCCAGACCCCGATCAGTCTCCAGCACCTAATCACCAAATTGGTTGAATACATTGCAACAGTGGAACTGGAACTTAACGGTAATAAAACAAAAGTGATCTGTTTCTCAGCAAATCCAAGTGTTTACCATACCAAATTTAAGTGGAAAGCAGCCAGAAACAACCTAGATCTGGCCAAATCTTACAAATATCTGGGAGTTGTATTGGATACCAGACTATCATACAAGGAGCACCTACTTCAAAGGAGAGCCCTGGCCAATGAACTACAATTTGCTTTTAACTTGCTTAAAAAAAAACTAGGAAGCACATCACAGCACTACTTACGTCAGGTTATCGCGGCAAAATTCCTCCCTTTACTCATCTATGGTTCTGAACTATTAAACTGGTGTGATGCAACCACTCTAAACCAACTTCAATCTATTTTGTTCAAACGCATCTTTCACCTCCTGCAACACATCTTGCAACCACAGGTGAGACTGGTGTTTGGTTTATTACACCAAGCCCTGGTTAGGATGAGTGAAATCATCAATCTGTGCTGGAAGCTCAGATCTGCACCATTAGATTCATTGGCCGCTTTTTGCTGGTCAGAAATGGAGACTCAGTCCAAACATAAACATTTCTGGCCAACTGTAGTTCAGCAAGCATTAAACAATATAAATTTGGCCAAAGTATTGGATTCAAATAATAACTTCACCGCCTTCAAATAAATCTCTAGCAACTCATGGACACTAGACAAAGCTGAGCTGGCCTGAAAGAGGCACAGATGGATAGTCCTCCAGTCTTATATGACCTGGAGTCCACAACCATATTTCATGAATCACATTTCAGCCCCCATTCAACATTCTCTCCTTTTATGGGTGCCTTTCCATAAAAAGATCAGGTTCCAGTCTGGAAGCAAACCTGGACAAACTCCTATGGTCACTGATGTGGCTTGTTATAAGAAAGTGTATAATACTTCTTGTGCATCTGCCCACCTGAGACAGAAGCTGTAATGTCGTGCTCTGAGGGCTCTTCAGATTAGATCCTGCCACCCTGCAGTGATAGCACTCTTAAATGGGCATAACATCCAGCTCACCTGCAGGGCAACAACATTTCTATTGCGAATCAAAAGATTGCTCTTATTGCAAACTGTGAGCTCCTGTGTAAAATAACCTTTGGTCCCATATTGCACTTTAGAGACTGCTTTTTGTCATCATTTTCTGGAAAGGAGCCACTTCCAGTGTGGGTCTTGTTTAACTGTAAAGCGAATTGTGAATCAGTGTGAAACAGGTCTTTGTGCACTACTTCGCAATTTAGTGTTCAACTATTGCTGTTACTACTGCAAATCGTGATTTCATGTGTAATCTTAACCTTTTACTCCATATTGCACTTTAGAGCTTGTCTCAGGCTGTTATTGTCCCAAAAGCAATGTTTTTGGTGTGCCCCCTTCCCACCAATCCAAGAGGAATTATGAACTTTCATGAAATATGCCATTGTTCTCTGTTTCACATTGCACTTTAGAGACTGTTCCTCGTTGTCAGTGCTTCAAAAGCAAATAATCCTAGTCTAATCTAGTTAATTGAAGGGTGAATTGCGAATCTTTGAGACATATGAATGTATACACTATATTGCATTTTTAGTCATTCAGCTATTGCTGTTGCTACTTGGAAGTCTCTTTTTTAGCTCATTTAGGCCTAATTCAGTATGCTTAATTTAACAAACTGATTATTGTTGCTTTACTTGATGACAACATGTAACTTTTAATTTTTGTGGTGTAGGTGTGTGTTGATTTTTAGTAATTTGCAATAAAGAATTCTTCTTCTTCTCAATTCTTCTAACATAAACTTTAAAAAAAGTAATGTTTTTTATGTTACCACTCTTTTACCAGTCCTGTTGAAAATACAAGCAATTGTGAGGATGAGGTTGAGCATTACTGTATTGATGTGACTGAACTGTGTACCAAACCAAGACCCAATATTCAAAGTGTCCCTCTGGATGAAAATGACGATTTCCTTTTCATTGATGGTTCCTGTTTAAGAGATTCTGAAGGTGCCATGAGAGCTGGTTATGCAGTTTGCACAGTCTCAGGTGTGATAGAAGCCTCTTGGCTTTGAGGAGTCTTTTCTGCCCAAGTAGCCAAATTGATTGCTCTTACTAGACCATACTGTATTTCTGAACAGCTCCCAGTGACCATATTCACTTACAGCCAATATAGGTTTGGTGTTCTTTATGACTTTGGACAGTTGTGGTTCCAAAGAGGCTTCATGACCTCTTCTGGATCACCTATCTCAAATGGGGACACAGTTTATCAGTTGCTGAAAGCATTACAGTTACCTGTGAAAACTGCAGTTATAAAATGTGCAACTCATCAGAAATCAAATGAGTACATATCCTCGGGAACTACCTATGCCGACAAAGTTGGGGGGTATTGTGCCTTGCATTGCACTTTCTTTAATGAAGAGTTGAGCTCTGGAAGTGACGGTGAGACAAGTCTAAATCTCTCTATGACAGTCATTGATACTTGGGAAGAAGTCAAAAGATTGCAGGATGAGGTGACAGAAAAGAGAAACAGGCTTGGATTAGAGCAGGATGAATCCAGAGCAATGAGGATGATGTTTGGGTTTCAAGTGACGGTAAAGCAGTGTTGCCAAATAGCTTATTGTCCCCAGTGGCAAGATACTACCCTGGCCAGGTTCACATTGGTAGAGACCCAATGAATAGACCATTCAGACAAACATGGCACACCCCTAGATTCAGATTGGTTGCAGAAGCAGTGTGTCACAGATGTGTAATGTGTCAGCAGATTAATGTAGGGAAATGCACAGTTGTTACACTGAGTCATATAGACAGATCAGGAGGTCTGTTTAACAAAATGCAACATGATTTCATTGAATTGCCACTGTGCACTGGGCTGAGATATGTGTTGGTGATGCTGTGTGTATTCTCCCACTGGGTCAAGGCTTACCCAACTAGAAGAAATGATAGCCTCCCAGTTGCAAAACTGCTATTGAGTGAGTTGATATCTCAATTTGGCTTTCCACCTTCTCTGGAATCAGACCGAGGAACTCATTTCAACAGTGAGATCCTTAAATTATTGTGTGCGGCATTACAAGTTGAGCAAATATTGCATTGCAGTTACAGACCAGAAGCCTCAGGTCTGGTAGAGCAGATAAATGGAACACTGAAGTCTCGACCTGTGAAAATATGTGAATCTACAACACTGTATTGGCCACATGCATTGCATCTTGTCCTAATGAGTATGCGCAGCTAACCCGACAGAAAGACAGCTTTTTGCCACATGAGAGCATCATGGGGCGAGCTGTGAGATTGCTATTAGTGACAGATGTGAAGTGTACTGGTCTTTGAAACTGGATTCATGCGAGCCACATACGCCAAGTTCCAAGTTCTCTTGATGAAACAGCACCAGTTCCTGAAGGGTTGGTTAAAGTGTGAGAAAGGGTCCAGGTTAGCCAAATTGTGGGGACTGGACAAGCGGCTAACGCAGCGCATACACTGTCTGGTGAAAATCAGAGTGCGTCAAATGCAGCTGACGGTACAGAAGAGTCAAGACAGCGTCAGGCGACTACTGCTATCTCAGAAAACATAGAAATCCTAGTCCTGCAAGAGAAAAGAGTTGTTACTGGAGATCGTCATTGGCCCCAGAAAAGCCCAGAACCAGTGATAAAAGTGCCTCCTACTGTTGCTGAAGTAACTGAAGGGTCAGAGGAAAGTGACAGTGAAACTGAAGGTCATGTGACAAGGAGTTCAAAGAGAAAAAGACTGCCAAGTCGAAGATATTCTTCCCCCTGAATGGACTTGTTTCACAACTGGTGACTGGGAGAAGGAGTTTGTTGCCTTTTGTGTTAACAATTCAAATCCAGCTGAACATTTAGGAAATTGAAATTGCTTTAGCGCTGAACTTTGAAATCTCATTGTCCTTGATGAACAGAGACACTATTTGCTGGAAGTGCTAATCAGTGATTACCAGATAGTTTATTATTAGATACATTTTAACTTTTACTTGGAGCTTTTGAATTTTTGTAATTAAGAGAGAACTTTTACATTTTATTTTTTAAAAGACTGTTTTTGAATTAGTTTTTTTCATATGTAGAAAAGACTGAAAGAGACAGTGAACTAATTGAAAGCCACTTTTGCATTTTTTATTTTTTATTTTTATTATTAACTGAACTACATTGTGGCCTGAATCTAGACAAGCAATGAATTCTGATCGAAGTAAAAAAAGTAAATGTAAGTATATGTGTGCGTAGGTTTAACTGTAGCATGTGTGATTGTGATCATATTGATGATTAATGGATTCAGTTTGCATGTTAAGGATGAGAGTGAGAAAACTTCAATCCCAAGTGTCCCGATTTTAGAGGGCTCACTCACAAACCAAACCCTATAGGATGATGAGAAAATTTAACACACAGATAGTTCTAAGGGAGATTTGACATAAAATCTATATTTTCTTTCATGTCTATCATGAAGCATCTGAGTAGTAGTGCTGAAGCAAAAACACTGACATTGTGGGAGGATTCTTTGAACCTACCCTGACATTTGGAACAGCATATGCACACAAGAATAATTTGACCTGCATACTTAGCTCAGTAGAAAAAGAGTTCATTGGACAAGCTGATGACAGAAGGAGGGCAATGAAAGCCAAAATAGAAAAGGGAGTAGTATCGCAAAATTGGGAAAAAGATGCAACACATTCAGGCCCATATTTATACTTTTTGACGCACAACTGCGCCAACGCAGTTGTGCGTCAAAAAGTTTACAGCCGGCTAACTCCATTCCAACGCACCATGCAGGAGCCTTATTAATGGAATGACGTTAGCCGGCGCTGCGGACTGGTGTGCGTCAAAAAAAATGACTCACACCAGGCAGCGCCGGCGTATGGGAAAATGGGGGTTGTGCGTCAACAAACGGTGCAAGTCAGGTCTGAGGCAAAATTCAGGCCTCAAACCGGATTTGCGCCATTTTGTTTGACGCCCAACCTCCATTGACATGACTCCTGTCATAGCAAAGACAGGAGTCATGCCCCCTTGCCCAATGGCCATGCCCAGGGGACTTTTGTCCCCTGGGCATGGCCATTGGGCATAGTGGCATGTAGGGGGGCCCAAATCTGGCCCCCCTATGACACTTTAAAAAAACGGAGAAAAAAAACTTACCTCAACTTCCCTGGGATGGGTCCCTCCATCCTTGGGTGTCCTCCTGGGGTGGGCAAGGGTGGCAGGGGGTGTCCCTGGGGTCAGGGGAGGGCACCTCTGGGCTCCTTCTGTGCCCACAGGTCCCTTAACGCCTGCCCTGACCCAGGCGTTAAAAAACGGCGCCCATCAGGCTGTGCGCCGTTTTTTAAGGCCTGCCCCCTCCTGTGCGTCAAAATGACGTCAGAGTATAAATAAGGGGCACAGGCCTTAAAGTCATTTTTTGGAAGGGAACGCCTACCTTGCATATAATTAACGCAAGGCCCTTCAAACCGAGAAGTCCTTGGGTACGCATCCTTGGCCTTGTATATATGTATATAACTGATTCGTGTATATAGTAGCAAGGAGTCACCGGAAGCCGGCGAGCAGGAGCGGCGGCGGCGAGCCACAGTCTTACAGAGCAAGTTTGAAGATTATGTGCACTCGAGGGAGGAGGCCCTCCTGCAGGCGAAGACAGGTGAGGAGCCACCCTGGTGGGCCAGTGTGCCCACCCCAGAGTCCACCCTGACCGGCCTGTGTGCCCACCCCACAGTTCACCCTTGCCAGCCTGTGTGCCCACCCCACAGTCCCCCTGCCAGCCTGTGTGCCCACCAGAGTCCACCGTGCCAACCTGTGTGCCCACCCCGAAGTCACCCTGGCCGGCCTGTGTGCCCACCCCAGAGTCCACCCTGGCCAGCCTGTGTGCCCACCCCAGAGTCCCCCTGCCAGCTTGTGACCCCACCAGAGTCCACCGTGCCAACCTGTGCCCACCCGAAGTCACCCTTGACAGCCTGTGTGCCCACCCCAGAGTCCCCCTGCCAGCCTGTGAGCCCACCAGACTCCACCATGCCAGCCTCTGTGCCCACCCCAGAGTCCACCCTGGTCAGCCTGTGAGTCCACCCCGAGCCCACCCTTGCCAGCTTGTATGCTCACCCCAGAGTCCACCCTGGGTAGGATTTGTCCCCACCCCAGAGTCCACCGTGCCAACCTGTGTGCCCACCCCGAATTCACCCTGCCAGCCTGTGTGCTCACCCCAGAGTCCACCCTGGGCAGCCTGTGTCCCCACCCCAGAGTCCACCGTGCCAACCTGTGTGCCCACCCCAAAGTCACCCGGCCAGCCTGTGAACCCACCCCACACTCCTCCCTGGCCAGCCTGTGTGCCCACCTCAGACACCGCCCTGGACAGCCTTGGTGGGTGTCTACAGGTGCATGCCAACCCCAGAGCCTTCTCTGGCCAGCCTTGGTGAGTATCCACAGGTGTGTGCCCACCCTGGCCAGTCTTGGTGGGTGCAGGCATGGGTGTGTATGGGTGTGCGCCCATTCAAGAGCCCGCCCTGGCCTGTCTTGGTGGGTTCAGAGTGGTAAGTGTCCACAGGCGCTTCAGTGTGCCAACATGCTGTGTTTCTATTTTAGCCAAGATGTTTCATGGAGAGGTCGGAGTGTCAGGCCTTTGGCCAGAAGTGAAAAACAGGGTTAAAATATGAGTTCAGAGTAAGAGAAGACTGCCC
The DNA here is from genome assembly GCF_031143425.1 of Pleurodeles waltl. Lineage (NCBI taxonomy): Eukaryota > Metazoa > Chordata > Amphibia > Caudata > Salamandridae > Pleurodeles > Pleurodeles waltl. Next base: position 692,537,809 of record NC_090444.1, read on the forward strand.
TATCCACATAGGTGAGTGCCTCCTCGTAGGCTCTCAGCGCTAGCGTGGCCGAGTTGTGAATGCCAATGTCTTTGAATTGTGTGTAAAAGTGAATTATGAGTTTTAAGAGGAGGGAGGGCCTTGCTCCAAAGCCCTCAGTCGCTTGACAAGTCCTTCTGTGTAGTCCTTCTGTTTCAACATCACCACCTCTCAGAAAACTCTATCTGCTTCTAAAACCTATACTCTACCCTTGACCACAGCATGCCCCAAAGAGCTCCAGCCACAGCTGGTTTAGTTTTTCAAGGAAGTCTTTTGCTCATTCTGCGTCCCTGTTTCTAAGTTATTCTAACGAATTAATAACTTTCTGGAAAACATTTGGTCATACAAGATAAGGGATTTCTATTTTTGTGAATGACTGCGTTAACAAATGATCAGTTAGTCAGTCAACAGATGTCGCACAAGGTACAATCTCCAGACCCAGTATTACATTCTGGGTCCAGAGGTTTCAAATGAAATAAGGAGAAATTGACAAACATATTAGAAAATTAATTGAATACAAAAAAAGGTATGTGCCTGTATATAAATAGCTCAAAGGAGGCAGAGAAGGGCAGGGGGTGAAAGGAAGATAGAAGACAAAAATTCCTCACAGAATGAAAGATGGACGAGAGAGGGGCTTGGAAGGGGACACAGGAAGTGGAACCACCAAAGGATGAACCACCAAGAAGATCACTAAAGAGTTGGGGTAGTATTTGGAGATCTGTGGGGTCTCCTACGAGGAAGTAAGATATTTTTCAGGTAAAAGGCACTGATCAGGTTTGATCCGATGAATCCAACCTGATAGTGTAAAATGACATTTCCATCAAGTCAGGTTAATCGGATCTGAAAAGAGAAACTTGTTTCAAGAACTGACGTGTGTCAGCAAACAGAACCTTCATTCCTCCAAAAGTGTTCTTCTAGTCTTCATGAATTAATATAAAGCCCCAGGGCATCAATGCAGGATGTCAGAGCTGAAGAACCAGTTATAAAACCTCTTAGCAGAATTTGTTGCCACAGTGTGGGGTTTTGAGCATGGTATCTTGGGGTCTGATGAATTGCATTGGGTGCCTGTAGCACAACGACATGTGAGGGATCCTGATGTGCATTAGATTTTATGAGCAGTTAAAGACCCCCAAGAAAGATGAGGGGGGTTGCATGTGAAAGATCAACATTTCTTCTCCTTCAAGTCCCAGTTGCCTTCAGTCATTCACTGAGTGCAGTCAGTGCATTCTGTTGATTGTCGAAAGGAACCAGATTAGCATTGAGCACGGTACAATGGCTCAGAGAGTTCAACACTTTTGGTGGTATTTGCTGTGGCCTGCAGGTTGCGAGATTGAATGTCAGCGAAGCAATCAAGGTCTTCCATCCTTGAGGGGTCGGTAAACTGAGCATCTTTAAATTGGGTAATCAGTAACCCCTTTAATTTACAGTGTTTAGAAATAGAACAAGTGTAGTATGAACTGATGAATACCAAGTGAGTAGTTATTATTTGTCATGATGATGACGTTGTTGTTACATCTTTTAGATGACCCTCAGTCCCAAGTGGCTGTGTCTATAGATTGTCCTCAGTCACCAAGTGCTCATGGCTATAGATTACCCTCAGTCTCTATGTAGCTGTGTATATAGATTGCCCTCAGTCTCCAAGTACATTTGTTTATAGATTGCCCTCAGTCCCCAAGAAGCTGTGCATATAGATAGCCCTCAGTCTCCAAGTAGCTGTGTCTATAGATTGGTCTCAGTCGCCAAGCACTCATGGGTATAGATTGCCCTCAGTCTCCAAGTACCTGTGTGTATAGATTGCCCTCAGTCTCCAAGTACCTGTGTGTATAGATTGCCCTCAGTCTCCAAGTAGCTGTGTGCAAGGGAGTAGTCAGAACATTAAAATACCCCCACTTTGAACCAAAGCTCTTACGGCACCATGCAGGCGAAGGAAGTAATTGCAACACCCCCCCAGAAGAGCTTGCTGGCCGCTTCCATCCAAGCACGTATCCATTCATCTTTTCATCCTTCCATCCACCCGCTGATACCCACCATTCCACTGTTACATTCTGTCATCCATTCACTCTTTCATATAGCATTGTCTGCCTCCATTCTGTCCCTCCGTTCATCCATCCATATCCCATCCATCTTCAAACCTATCCCTTAAACATATCATCCTTTCACTCATCCATCCATCCTTTCACTCATCCGTCCACCCTTTCAATCATCTATTCAACCTTTCACTCATCCATCCATCCTTTCGCTCATCCATCAACCCTTTCAGTCATCTGTTCACCCTTTCACTCATCCATTGTTTCATTCCATACATCGATCCATTCACCTATCCATCCATTTACCCTTTCACGCATCCATCCCCTTCACTCACCATTCGTACATTCACCCTTTCACTCTTTCATCCATGCATTTATTCACCCATCTTTTCACTCATCTGTCAATCCACCATTTCACTCACACATCCATCCATTTACCCTTTTAGTCATTCATCATTGAACTTAACCATCCATCCACCTTTTCACTCACTCATCTGTCCATCCAGCCACTGATCCTCCATTTCACTCATTCATCCTTTCTTTCACTCACCTGTCTTTACAGCCATCCTTTCACTTATCCATCCATCATTTAACTCACCCATCCATCCACCCTTTCACTCATCCAGCCGTCCACCCATTCATCCAGCCATCCATCTATCCTCCCTTTCACTCATTCATCCTTTCTTTCACTCATTCATCCTTTCTTTCACTCATCTGTCCTTAATCCATCCTTTTACTCACCCATCTATTCTTTCAATCCATCCATCCATCCATCCACCCTTTACTCCAACCATCTGTCCATCCATCCACCATGCATTTACCCTTTTACTCATCATTCATCCTTTCACTCATTCATCCATCCTTTCTCTCATTGTCCATCCTCCCTTCCACTCATCCATCCAATCACCCTCTCACTGATCTAGTCATCTTTTCTCCATTTCATTCATCCACGCTCATTCATTCATACATGCATCCATCATTTCACTCACACATCCAGCCATATGGAATTTACCCTTTCACTCATCCATCCATCATTTCACTCATTCATCCATACATTCACTCATCTATCCTCATAACAATCCTTTCACCCGTCCATCCACCCTTTCAACTCATCCATCCACCCTTTCAACTCACCCGTCCATCCATCCAGGCTTTTACTCCATCATCCATCCATTCATCCTCCATCCTTTGTCTCATCGTCCATCCACCCTTGCACACATCCATTCATCTATCTTTCCTCCCTTTCACTTACCCATTGCTACAGCCATCCTTTCACTCATTCATCCATGCATCTATCCACCTACCCCTTCACTCACCACCCATCCACCATTTCATTGCACTCACCTTCCTACACTTTTGCATCTTATCACAGTTATCTACTCATCACTCTTATGTCATGTCTCTATCAAACTATCCTCCATTCTCACTCTGACTCATCCCAAATCCCTTCTACCACTTTCATCTCCTAAATATCTCTGCCTAAGCTCTTCCCTCCACCTCCACATCTAACTCACCAAACCTCACTCTGCCTTTGTGACCTCCCACACAACCCTACTAAATTCTCCTGCATTCATCTCACCCTGCTACTATGCTCTCCCTAACCCTTCCACATACTCTTCCCCCCCCCTTTATTCATCCCAAGCCTTTGGGTTGAGTAAATGAGGATATACTCCCAATTAACACTTCTGGATTTCTTTCCTCCTCCACCCCTCCATCTAACTAACAAACTCTCATATCCGCGCCTCAAATTAACTCATAATAATACTAAAACTGTACTCATTATTAAATGATACTGATCCATCACTAATTCTTGTTGGGTTCCGGAGTAGTGTGCTACTCAGGGAAAAGCGCTTCGACGCCTCGTCAGGGGTAGTAAGCGCTATATAAATACGATTACAATACAATACAATACAATAGTAAAGAGATAAGAAAGTGCATTGCATCCATGACTGACTTGACGAGAGACCTGACAACTGGTGCATGGGAAGGTATTTGAAGTATGTTTTTTAGCCATCAGACAATGGTTTGGAGACATTGGAAAGGGGATAGTAGGAACCATCTTGAGACCCCTGGTGATTGTAGTGTTGTGTATTATAGATACACATGGATTTTACAAATTGTTAAAAATACTGAAGGAGAAAAGAGTAAAGAATAGGGAGATGAAAGACGAGATAGAAATGGAGAAAAGGAGAAATGTTTATTATTGTAATCTCAAGACAATAGAGAATTACAGCTGACTTTATCGAAATAAGACATAATTGAAATGAGAATTTCTCCTTTTTGTGATGGCGTATTTTGCCATCAAAGGAGGGACTGATAGAACGTACATTTGAGCTCTGCCCCTCTTGTCACTAAAGTCATTAGACTGTGACAATTTTAAGTTCATGAATGTAAAGAGTAGAAAAACTAATGTTGAAAGCTACACTGACACACTTTTTAAATGTGCAATTTGCGTGTATTTTCACAGTACGACATAGGTGCCTTTTCAATTAAATCACATGCTAGAAGGTTGAAGCTGATGTTAAAATGTAATTTAGACTCTAAACTAATAGCTAATATAGAAACAAAGTTGAATTTCTTATGTTTAATGGAAGATTAATGACTTTGAAATTATGTGCAAGTGAGAAAATTGCACTTCCTTGTTATACTTAATGTAGTCAATAACAAAGCTTTTTCAGTTTGTAATGACATTTTTTACTTATACTGATGAAATATTATTAATGATGAATTTACAGGTTTGTATATTATATGTGTTTTATTAACAAGTATTAAATCAATTTCATTTTGATTTTTCTTCTGTAGCATAAGATTTTGAGATTTGGTAATACAGGAACATTGACTGAAATCCTATACATTTGATTCAACCCACTTGGAGACACACAGAAAGGAGACGTTCCCACAACAGACTTGGGAAAATGTTGAACTGTTGCAAACTGAAGTCTGATGATAGATTCTAATTGGATGATTCCCCTTAAATGTAAAATGGACGAACACCTTGGACAAATGAGAGTTTTTCATGTCGATGAATATAGTGTTGATTTATCAAACTTTGCTCACAGCAGCACGAGAGCAGTCCGGTCTTGATTTGAGACAGACACTTTCCTGATGCTTCCAGATGCCTTGCTTACCAGATGCTTTGCTGATAATGATTCCTTGAATGCTGCATCCCTTGGAGAGGTATCTTCCTCTCTGCCTTTTGCCAATGCCCCTTTACCTTAGAAACTCCACTATGTTGATGCTTATTTTATTTTTCCTTTTAGTTAATATTTTGTAGCCTGAGTTATTCTTTTTACAAATCATTTTTGTCCTTTTTGTATTTTTGTATTTGCCACTAAGGGGGTGATTCTAAGCTTGGCGGGCGGCGGTAGCCGCCCGCCAAGCGGGAACCGCCAGAAGACCGTACCGCGGTCAAAAGACCGCAGTGGTCATTCTGGGTTTCCCACTGGGCTGGCGGGCGACCGCCGAAAGTCCGCCCGCCAGCCCAGCGGGAAACACCCTTCCCACGAGGACGCCGGCTCAGAATGGAGCCGGCGGAGTGGGAAGGTGCGACGGGTGCAGTTGCACCCGTCGCAAATTTCAGTGTCTGCAAAGCAGACACTGAAATTCTTCGTGGGGCCCTCTTACGGGGGCCCCTGCAGTGCCCATGCCATTGGCATGGGAACTGCAGGGGCCCCCAGGGGCCCCGCGGCACCCCATACCGCCATCCTGTTCCTGGCGGGAGACACGCCAGGAACAGGATGGCGGTAGGGGGTGTCAGAATCCCCATGGCGGCGGAGCGCGCTCCGCCGCCATGGAGGATTCTCAAGGGCAGCGGGAAGTCGGCGGTACACCGCCGACTTTCCGTTTCTGGCCGCGGCTGAACCGCCGCGGTCAGAATGCCCAGCGGTGCACCGCCAGCCTGTTGGCGGTGCTACCGCCGACCTCTGCCATGGCGGTAATTACCGCCAGGGTCAGAATGACCCCCTAAGTGTTTCTCCCACAAGTTTCCCTAATTCGGTTAGCCATAGGGTTGACCTGTGCCTAACCAAAGGATTATGGACTTAATTGGAGTTGAATTGACTAAATGATTGTGAAGTCTGAGCATTGCATGATTTCTGTATCTCAGATATTTCTGTTCACTTTCTTTATATTCTTCTAGAATGCTTTTAGTTTTTCTGCTGTTAGGACGCCTGAATTTATTTAATCGCATTGGGCAACCCTTGGTAATTATGTATCTCTATTACTTGTTTTTTCACATAGTCTACATGACTTTGAGCTTGTATTTGTAATAAAGCTTTGCACTATATTCCTGATTGGAGTTTACGCTCTGTGGCCACATTGTTCATGGTGTCTAAAGTATTGTGGTGGTGTTTATGTAATTATTGATGGTCCACCACACAGCTTTCTGGGTCCAACAGTCCATCGACCCTGTTGTACATTTGATTACTGTGAAGGATGAAAAATGATTCTGCGCAGCTATTTGCTCTAATAAAAGTTTTCTTAAGGGTAAGAGAAGCTATGTCAAAAACGCAACATTGAAATCAGAAGTGAGGCTATTTGGCAGTTGATTCACTAAATCCCTTACAACTGTTTCGGAGGGCTTCATCTTGAAAATAGTCTGCAACCTATTGTGGGCACCTTTTAAACTTTGCTAAACTTTTGCAAAAAGTCTTCTCATTGTGAGGTGATGGTGAAATAGAGAAGGAGGTCAAGCTGTCTTCTGGCTACAAAACTGAGATGCCAGTCGGGTTGAGGATCTTGATGTTGCATCAGTTTACCAAATGTGTTACATGACCTGGACTGCGGCTTGGAGTGTAAGTTCATTAAAGAATGCATACCTCATCCAAGATGTCCACTGAAACCTTTATTTGATTTTTTGGGGTCTTGAACCAATGCATTGAAGTCTCCGACTAAGATGGCTTTCTTGATCCTGTTGGATACATCATCTGAAGATCACAAAAGTTAGAGTGGGAATATTGTATTATGTCCTTGAGGATAATGTGAGACCACAAAACAGTAAGGTGGTCACCATCCAAAACTCATTAAGCTGCTATATGTTTAAAGTAGACTAGCATTAACTGGCATACAGTTCTGTCCGATAGTACCAATGCAGCATTCCTGCCTTTCCTCCTAAGGGTGTTTTAGCAACTGGCACATGGCATATTATCTGTCTTTTCTAGGTTGAATCATTGAGCCAAACCTCTGTGATTCCAAGACTTTGGAGCACAGAGTTGGATAAAGTGCCAGATATTAGAAGGTGGTTATTACAGTATGGAGAGTGGTTTTTTATTGTCTAATTGTAAAGGATGGTATGAGCAGAGGTCAAACTGGTTGCACTTTGTACTCAAAGTAATTTAAATGTGCAAACTCAAGATGCAAAATAGTTGGTGCTCAGACTAATATGGTTGTGGCACTATTAGTAGAGCAGCAACAGACAGATCAACTGAGCAGTCAGAGTCACTGAAAAAGGCTCAGGAATAACAGCACTGCAGCTTAGTTTTGAAACGTATGATCTGCTGTGGCTGTTCCGGTCAGACTTCGTGCACGTCTTTTACTGAGACTTATATATGTATTTATTTAAATGTTTATATAATACACCATTACCTGTTACCTGTTAGGGTGTCCTGTTTGACTGAAATGGACATGGTCACTGGGCAGGAATTAATAAAAGAATATTTAGATTTTCTGAAGTCTGGTTGGCTTCTAAACTGGAGGGACAGGGACTGCTTGTTCTTAACTCCCAAAAAGGATAAACAGTGCCACAGTGCCACAGTGCCACACTTTGTGCATTTATGGCAGCACCAGCAATTTAGCTCTTGTGGGAATGTAAGGAACAAATGATTTCTGTACTAGAGAGACTTGCATGCAGATGGTGTTCTCTGTGGATTGAATTGTTTCCATTGACAAGCTCCCTTAGATATTTAGATTATTAGGTACTTATTCTGGCCTTTGCATAAACTGGCATAAATTGGTGTTCTACCCCTTGTAAGCCTTTGACCTTGTATCATGCTATTCTTCTCCAGTTCAGGTGATACAGGATGTTTTCATATATTTGGGTGTCTATGTGACCAAAGAACAAGAGCAATTACATAGAGGCAACTTACAGAGGCTTTGCACAATTTCAGAATGATGTTCAACTGTGGAGGTTGTTCCTGTCAACGAGACCAAATCCTCAGGGTACACGCGTTGTTGCCAATAGGCCCACCGCCTGGCAGCTCCAACTCTACAAGCCTTAACAGCGCAGTCTTAGGCCTGTATTTATGCTTTTTTTGCGCCGCATTTGCACCACTTTTTGACGCAAAAGCAATTGTATTTTGTAAGTTTGTGCTGCTTTTGTGTAAAAAAAATGACGCAAATGCAGCGCTAAAAATGTATAAATATGGGCCTTTATGTGGCCAAGTGGGGGGTAGGGAGTTAAGGAAGGGTACAGCGGGGAAGGAGACCTGCAGAAACAAGAATCACAGATACTACAGAGAAATATCAATCACAGAACTCTTTGGAATCTGTCAACTATAAATCCAGCAGACGCTTGGAACAATAGTAAATCATAGCGCCTTTCATAAGTATCAAGAAACGAAAGGTTAACACGGTATTCACTCAAAGAAATGTTACTTCACATTTCAAAAACTTTCCAAGATACACGATTTCAGTTTGTGTCCGTATTTTACATTAACCATAATCAAATATTCCCTTGAGTTCAAATTATTGCCTTATTTAAATACCATTTAAACCTCTTCTGAATAACCGTGCTTATACAATGTATCTCTGTCGCTACCGAGCAACTCCACAAGTAAGCAGCTGAAGTTTAAAAGTGACCGCGAGAAAGCGGTAACACTGTAACAGCAAAACATTTGCTTAGTTTGTTATCAATTTAAATATTTACAGCTGATTGCCAAAGATTACTACTTTCTAAAAAAAAAAGAACATCAACCTTTAAGCAGTTTTATCAAATAAGAAAACAGATGATGGAAGCTAGAAACCAGCATCCGTCTTACCGCCCTGAGTGTCTGCTACTCGCTGCTTCAAATGCCTCAACACGGGGAAATCCCAGGTGAACAAGCGGAACATGGAAACACCCGACTATAAACAGAAAAGCTCCGGTCCTCACGAGATCCTCAGAATAGTGAGTAGTGAGAACTGGGCAGGGTCACTTAAATAGACTTGTGCCCCGCCCCATGTGCCACACCCAAAGTGCCACACCCAAAGTGCCCCGCCCAATGTGGCAAGCCCAAAGTGCCCCGCCCAAGATGTCTGTTATGAAGATACTTGGGACCAATGCCATGAATAAAAGATAATGCACGTATAGCGCGCTACAGCAGCTACTAGATTCTGCAAATGGCAGTTTCTGGACTAAGACTGTATGGTGGAAACAGTAATGCACAGATTCTGCCATCAGGCGGGCCCTAGAGCCTGCGCACAGCCATGGTGTTGACAGTTCCTGCTGTCGATAAGGTGGCATAATTTCCAGTTCTTCACAGTTTTTTAAATTCCTTGACAATTTTTTTTACTCTGTTTTGAGACCTTTTTCAGAAAGTGCACTGCATTTGACACTGTCTCCCATTCCACCCTCTGCGAAAGTCTAAACAACGACTGGCATCCGAGATAAAGCACTGCATTGGATCAGGTCCTTCCTCACCAGAAGAATACAGAGTGTCAGACTACTGCCGTTGATGTCAGTACCCAAAGACACGTGCTGTAAAGTGCCCCAAGGATCTTCACTCAGCCCAACGCTTTTCAACACCTACGTGGCCCCTCTTGCCAAGATCATCAAACAACATGGGCTCAACATAGTCTCCTATGCTGACGACAGCCAACTGATCTACCTGTCTGAGGACTTTACAAAGACTAAGAGAAATTTCCACTAAGGGATGAGAGCAGTCGCTGCCTGGATGGAGGCCAGCTGCTTAAAACCAACATGGACAAGTCAGAGATCCTTGTAATTGGGCCTACCCCATCTGCCTGGAATGATTCCTGGAGGCTCACCGCTCTAGGAAATGCCCCTACCCCCCGTGCACCACACACGCAACCTGACCATCATCCTGGGCTCCTCTCTCTCTCCATGACCCGCCAAGTCAACGCTGTCTCTATATCATGCTTTCGCACCATCTGACTCTGTCAGAAGATTTTCAAGTGGATCCTCACCGACACGAGAAAGACAGTCACCCATGCACTCATCACCAGCAAACTGGACTAAGGCAACGCACTCTATGCTGGCATCACCAAGAAACTACAATCAAGACTAAAAAGATTCTAGAATGCAGCAGCCAGACTTATCCTAGACTCCCCCAAGACAGCTGCATCTCCCCCACCTCACAGACCTACACTGGCTCCCAATCAACAAGTGCATCACATACAAACTCCTGATCCACACCTACAAGGCATTGAACAACATAGGACCAGAATACCTCAACCACCGCCACGCCTTCTACGTACCTAACAGACATTTCTGCTCCTCCCAGCTCGCCCCCGCAGCCATCCCCAAGATCTCGAAAAGCACAGCAGGAGGAAGATCCTTCTCCTACCAGGCAGCCCGGACATGGAACAACCAACCTCTCAAGCTCAGGCAGATTGCATCACTGAAGCAGTTCAGGAAGGACCTCAAGACCTGGCTTATGACTGAGCAGCACGCCCACAAACAGTGCCTTGAGACCATATGGGTGATTAGCTGTGCTTTAAAAATCTTTGATTGACTGATTGAAAGTGGACATGATGTTCTGCATATTGCTGTGGGACAGGGATTATCCAGGCAATTCTCTAGAAACATTACTGAGGAGAGTATCTTATGGTGATACAGAGCTCCATAGCTTGTAAAAATATTGTTTAGGGCACCCCAACCTATTGTGTTAAATGATTGGGCCTTTTACGCCTCAACACCAGGCCATCACTCCAGGTTAAGAGACAAATCATATGCATCTCAATATCTGGAGGGTTTGTATAGTACCATGCACATCAAGGCCTAGATTTACTAAGAGTTTGCGTTGTCCTTACATCAAACAAGGTGATTCAAGGCAAGCCCTTAACTAGGACTTACTAAGCCATGCAAAGCCACCTTGCATGGTCTGTGTGATTTAGTAAATCCAGTGTATTGCAAGGAAGAGCATATCACTGCCTTGCATTAGCCTGTGTTAAAGAGGCGTTCCGTGGGTGGAGTATGGCGTTCTCATGCATCCACTCATGGATTTTGACGCAATCTCAGACTTACTAAGGTCAGAAAACCTGGGACTGCGTCACAATGGTGCACTTCTCAGACCCAGGCATATCTAAGAGAAATATCTTTATTCCTCCATGTTACTTCCTCTTTCTATGAGTGCTGTATTTTGCAGCACACACAGAAAGAGGAATATGCCTTTACAGATTTGTAACTGGGTCGCGAGGGACCTGGTTACCTATATCGACCCTGGGGCGATCAGCCAATGCCCCGGGGACACCGATGGGACAAGCGAAACAGAAGAGTCCCTCACAAACCTGGATATCCGGGTTGACAAGGAAATAAAGAAAGGACTGCCGGTGAGCGCGGCGTCGGAGGGAAGCACAGAAGACGGAGATGGAGAGGAGAGAGAAGGAGAGCGACCGGACCCAGGGGACGAGAGAGAAACCCCAGGAGGCCAAGACACAGATACGCCGACGGTGAAACAACGTACAGGAGCAATGTCCCGCCACATCCCTGGAGGGACGTGGTTATCGCAGGTAGGTACCTGCTTCTGGAATCCCTATACTGTAATCTTTGGGCGGGTGGGAAAAGCAAGTGGTGTGGGGACGAGTGCTGGGAAAAGTTAACAAAGTCAACTCAGCACCATTGACGTAAGGAACAAAATATTATTTTTTGTTTGCTTTTGTTTCCCCGTCTCACTAACGCGCACAAACAAGGGCTGTGAAGTTAACAGCCTAATTGATAGAGTTAAAAAGGACATCTTTGAGGGCACAAAGAAACACCCCACAACTTGGTGAGATTTTGGGCATCTATTTAGGTTTCCCTGTACCATCACCCACCACTCTACAATTTCCCTTCTAACCCGTACCCCAAAAGCCCCTGAGTAAACCACTTACCTTTTTTTTTTTTTGTTTGTTTTTTTTTGCTTTTCCTCCCGGTGGTTCTTCTGGTTCTGTTCGGATGTCAGTGAGAGTCTAGCCGAAGAGAAGACTCCTAAAACAAAGAGACAAAGAAAGAAATTAGAGACAAAGGGAAAAGAAGAAAGGAAAAGACCCAGAGGACAGAAGAGTCCAAAGAAAGAAAACGATAACAAAGGGAACACTGACTGTGTAGAACTGAAGAGACTTAAACAATTGAGACAATAAACAACGCCATTACCAAAACAACATTACGTCTCTTGCAGAGTCCTTTATATCGCTCTTTCGTTAACGCTATACCCTAACCTCCTACAAGGTTCTTTTAGTGAAGGAAGATGTTCCTTCCTTCACAAAAACAATCATGCTCATCACACAGGTACCGTTGCACCATGGGGCAGGGGTGCCTGCATTGGCGCTAGGCAAAATTGTAAATATGATACATTTCTGATCTCTCCCTGTCACACATTGCAGCTCAACACATTTCCTTGCTTCACTGTGTGATGTTTTAGTAAATCTAGGTCCAAGTCTACTCAGAAACTCACGACCACGGTGGTGAAGGCATGGAAAGTGGCCACGTACAAATTAGGATGGGAAGGCAGGCTTACATAGCTCAAGCCCTTGTGCATGAGCAGTGGACTGAGGAATTTTAGACGACTTGAAGGCTTTTGAAATTGGAAGTTAATTGGGATTTCCACTTCAGGGGACATTGTTGCTCATGGGGTGTAAAATCATTTGAACACTGTTCAGTATAGTAGGTTCTGAAAATACGAAATACTTTCAGCTTAGACATGCCATCTGGACAAGGGCGGTTCCTGCATATGGACGGAGGAGCGTTGCCCCCCAGCCAGTAGCAACCGCTGCAAATCCTTTCACAAGGGAGGGATAATAAACAGTGTTTATTATCCCTCCCTTGTGAAAGGGGTTGGGCCATGGGGGTGAAGAGCAGAGGGGAGTGCACTGTGCACTCCCCTCACTGCGCATGTATGTTTGGCCGGCTGTCTCTGGCTGGCCAAACATACATGCGCAGTAGGCTGTCTCCAGCCTGGCAACGCTGTTGCCGGGCTGGAGAGAGCCTGCAAAGGTTCCAAGTCTGCTTGGCTGCGCCCAGCCAATCCTGACGCTGCTTTGTGCAGTGTCAGGATTGGCCGCAGGACAGGGTGGGAGCCTCTGCCTGCAGCCTTCAGTGGAGTGAGGAGCAGCGATAAGTTTTTTTAATTTTATTTTATTTTTAATTATTATGCAACCCCTTTCATCCCCCCATACCCTCCAACCCCAACCCGCGCGTCGCCCCACCCCACCTTCAGGAATCCCCATAAACTGTGACTGCAACTGGACCGCTTATGGGAGTCCAATTGTCCTATGCGACTTCATATGAACCCAGAGAATTATCAGAAAGTTTCTTGAGTCTAACTGATATATAGGGCATTGATTAATTGTTTGCTGGCCAACTTGTTCCATCTGCAGGCCAAAAGTTCATCTCATCAGGGGGGGTACAGACGGCACAGAATGGGAACAGACCATTAGGGCAGGGTTCAGGTTGGTATAGCTAAAGATCCTACATGGAGTGTACAACACCAGGAAGAGGTAAAGAAAATTAAATAAAGTGGGATTGGTTCTTCATGTCACTGGCTGTGTCAATAGGTGACTTCTTACACATGCTTTGGGTTTGTCCACAGGTGCAGGGGATTTGGTAGAGGGAAGGCATATCTTTGAATGGCCTAACATGAAAGGAGGAGACACTTGCCCTATACACCAGGCTTTGGGGCAGTTACGGGGCTCCAATCTTATCAGAATGGTGCTTCCATTAAGACTGGCATACACAAACAGAAAACATCTATTTGAGAGTAAGGAAGAGAAATATAATTGAAAACCCTAGATTAAATAGGAATGGCCCCCAGACAGTGGCTGATAAGTTCTGGAATGAGGTAACCTTTTGTTGCATAGTAAAAAAGGAAGTTGAATATCCCTCTGTCAACACTTTCTTTGGGAAGGACTATTAAGATTGTACTTATAGAAACTCTCTTTCCCTATGGATGGAATGTAATTGATTGTGAACATACTTCTTAGGGGAAATGTGTATCAGCCATTGGTTCATGTGCATATGTTAATTGTCTGATGTTCCATGTACTGCTTGGAAATATAGACTATAATAAAAGTGTTTGAAAAAAGTCCATAGAAAAGATGAGCCATTGTGATTTTCTGCTCTAACATAGACGTATCAGCTCTAAAACAGTATCCCTTTGGCAACAGGAAACCAATGCAGCTTGGCTAGGTGTTTGGAATACATAATCTCCTAAGAAGACATAAGAGAAAACGTGCAGTAGCATTGTGAAAAGTCTACAGGCAATACAACATATGTTCAGGAAGAGCTAGCAACAAGGCATTCCATAGTCAAGCTGGGAACCAATGACAGCCTGAAGAAATGTAAATCTGTAAAAGTAAGGTAGTAGTGGTAAACGTTTTTTCAGTATGTTAAAATAATGAAGGAGATCCCAGAATCTTCATTAAACCAAGGGGCAAACAAAAGGGTCTAGTCGAATACAATGTCTAAATTAAAGACTGTAGAAGAAGAGTCAGAGCCTAGTTATGCTCACAGGGCATTGTTGGAAGTTAGCTCTAGTAGAGCCAGGGTTAGAATGACAGCATAGGATGAGTTGTGAATTGTTCACTTAGGTCATTTGAGAGATATCAAAAGAGTTAATAAGAGAAGGTAAGGGAGTAACATAGAGCATACATAGTGCAGGACTCATAAATAGGCCCTGAGGGACTCAATTAGAAAGTAAATAAAATCAATGTTGAAAGTATAAATATGATTGCCTAAGATTGTCCAATTAGAAAAGAGGTGAACCAAGCAACAGTTTTGTCCCTTCCAGACCGGAGATGACAGTGCATTGAGACACCATATTAAAAGCCGACAAGAAGTCTAAAAAGCATCAAAGCGGTCATCCTACTCTTTGTGTGATATGCATAGGCCAGAAGCAGTGCTTAATTTGTGCTTGTTGTTTCCGGTGCGGAGCACAGGTACTTATTTCTGAGGGCCGCCACTTATTTTCGGGACATAGACTCCGAAACCCTTGTTTTAGTGGAAAAGGCCGTTTATTAGGACAGGCTTGCTTATCAAAATAATACATCAAAGTAACCAGGACTTAAATGTCAACTTTTATCTTTAACCTTGTAACTCCCCTTCTTACATCCTCACTTCAATACACCACTTATCCTTCGCTCACCCAATTTCCACTTCCATTCCCACACATCCCCCTTTTCTTTGTATCCCCTGCCTGATTCAGGCCTCCCCAGTCTGTCATCCTTCACCTGCTTCTTTTTCCCCCTGGAAGGGTGGACAACCCACTTCTGACTCTCCATCCTTCCCCATCTACTGCCACCCAGCACAACCCAATTGGTGTTTTGCTGCCCCACCAGCAGACCCACTGCAACACTTCATTTCTTGCCATCCGTTTCACAACGCCAACATTTTTCTCCCCATAAGTTAGTCAGCAGGAAACGCAACTCCATCATGAAATGTGCATTCCCCCTTTCCGAGAGATGCACACCGTCATCCCTGAAAAGCACCTGCTCCTCTTCTTTTATCCCCTCGTGTGTCAGTACCTTAATATCCTGAGCCCAGCAGAAAACCCGCATAGCCCTATTTAGCTTCTGCTGAGCCTTCTCGATAGCCCCATGTTTTTGTGCTCCACGCCATTTCCTCTGTGGCACAAATCTGTCCATACCAGGCAAGTCCCATGCATGTTGCGTTTCATCAGTACCAAGTCACGTTGCATGTGTTGCAATAGGGTGAGCCCAGAGAGACGGACCAGGTCATTCTCTCCCAGGTGTAACACCAATACATCAGGACAGCCCCACGTCAGCAAAATCGATGTAATAAAAGGAAGCAAATTGCCTCACCTCATGCTGTTCTTTTCCCACTACAGCATCTCATGCCTGCTACTCTGGAGTCCCAAAGATCGTCCATAGACCTGCCGCTCTGCAAATTTTGCCGTCCAATGAATAAAAGATTGCCCAACCAACCAGGTGATCGCTTTATGGTTCTCTGGGCCACTCACGCAGCCTGAAAAAAAAGCAAGAGTCAGAATGAAAACCACAAGCCCTCCCCCCGTCTATGACACCACACCCCCGACAACTACTCCCTACTCACAACTGGCCTGTACTTTTACCCCATAGCCAATTAAGCCGTTACATATCGCCCACAGCATTTCGATCGCCACCGTCCAATGCGCATGATCCTATCTCAATCCCACCCCAACCTGGCCGCTTCTTTCGCTGCGCCAATCCTAAAGGAGTGAGTACCAAAATTACCCACCTCAAAACCATTCTCAGAACAACAGTGGCGGCCGGCAGCTTTAGGAGGGAGGGGACGGGCGGGAAGCACACACACACACACTCCTTCTTTCACACACAGACAAGCATGCACGCACATCCATTAACAACACTCATAATATTCATACATACACGCACGCACCAAACATTTATTTTAAAACATCACACACACACACTCATTCTTTCACGCACGCACATCTATTAACACTCATAACATTCAAATATGCACGCAAGCACCAAACATTAATTTTAAAAGATCAAACACACTCATTCTTTCACACACACACACACACATCCATTAACAACACTCATAACATTCAAACATGCACGCACGCATGCATCAAACATTCATTTTAAAACATCACACACACACTTACCTTAGAGCCTCGAGGTCCCAGGAGGGTTGGGACTGCTGCCTTCCCTCATTGGCTGACTCTAGGTAGGAGGCAGCAGTCTAAGCCTTGTCACATCCCACTCTGTGACGAAGTGTCACTGATTGACACTCGCCCTGAGCACTCCAGGGCTTAAACCTGAAGCGCCAAGGTCGAAGTCAACGGGTGACGCTTTCCTCGTCACCCAGGGAAGGACCTTGAGGCACCTTTGCTGAGCTGAGGAGGTCACGCCCATAGGAGCAGTGACCTCCTCAGCCCAGCAAAGTTCAGCTGAGGCTGCCAGGAATCTGTGCAAATCGCGCATGTCTCACTCCTGGCTGTCTGAGCTGAAAATGAAGAGTGTCTGACAGGCTGACCTTTGTTCAGCCTGACAGACACTCTTCAGGAGGGGCAAAAGATGGGGGGACGTGGCCCCTCTGCCCTAAAGGACATGCCGCGTCTGCAGAACAGACAACAGCTGGAAAGCTGTAACCTTTGTGCCATTCTCATAAATAAACACACTTTCCCTCGGACACACCATGTTCACCCTGAAAGAGTCCTGTTCTCATACCGGGCATGCTTCTGACACTCCCCCTTGCTTCAACCATATCCACTTACCCTTAACCAATTGATCCGTCTTTGATTGCAGCAACCAGATCCCTAGCCTCTCACCTGGACGTTGCACCTCACTTTTAAGCCACTTGCTTTCCCCACCCCCAACAATTCAGACACACGAAAAGCCCCAAAAAACATCCATATCATACTTAAACGAAATAAGGCCACCTCATTGAAACAACAAACTGGCAGCACAAGATCTCCAATAGTAACTCAAATGTAATGGCTTCAAGAACAAAAGCTGATCCTTTGAGGATTCTCCCCCAACCTTTCAACATTTTCCCCAGAATGTCGTTGCTCTCCGGGTCCCATCCAAAAAAACAACTTCCCATAAAAGACACTCTTGGCCACAATCGTGGGTAGCGATAAACCCTTCCGAATCAAAAACACAACAAAATGCATCACCCTAGACTCTAGCATTCCTTGTTCCTGTGTCCAAAACTGCTCCCTGTAAACTTCAAAATCCTGAAATTCCAACCATGCCAGGCGGTAACTCCTAAGGGTTGATTCTACTAGTGACTTCTCCGCCAGTCTCATAACCATCACTCGCCCCACTCCCAAATGTCTGCCGGGACCGCTGTCATGTGCTCCTCTGCACCGGGTGCCAACTGCCAGAAACGCTGCCACTGCAAATGAAACAGGGAATCTGCAATGGAATTGTTTACCCCAGGACTGTGCGCAGCCTTAAAAATTATATTCAGAGTTAAGCAATGCAACATAAACCTCCTGAGCAACCGCAGCACCCTAAGATTCTTAGCTCTCTGTCTGTTTACCAACTCAACCACTGTCAGGTTGTCCACATGAAACATCTCTGACCTGTTCGCCAGTTCATCTCCCCAAACCGACAAAGCCACCAGCAGAGTAAAGAATTCCAAGGAGGCAATGCGCCTCCCTTGATTCAACCATTGTGCAGGCCATGTCTCTGCGCACCAACGACCATCCCAAAACAGTCCAAACCCAGCTGCACCTGCCACGTATGAAAAAATCAGTACCTGCCAAACAGTGTCCTCCTCCAGGAAAAACATGGATACCCTGTTAAACTGTGTCAAAAACAGGCCGCATACTTTAATGTCTTCTCGCAGACCTATGGTCAACCTAATCCTGTGCTGAGGGAGGGATGCACCTGACATTGCCAAACCCATGCGCCTGCAAAAAGTCCTGTCCCCCGCACCACTCTACATGCAAAGTTCAGAAGACCAAGTAGTTGTTGAGCCACGCGCAGTTCAATTTTTTGCTTCATTCTGAACCCCCTCAAGTATTGAAGAATCTCTTCAACTTTTACCACCGGTAGGTGCGCTATGAACTCCCTTGTGTCCAGTTCGATGCCCAAAAAAGTCAAAACAGAATTCGAGCCCTGTGTTTTCTCCAGGGCTAAAGGTACACCAAAGTCTTGTTCCAACCGCTCAAACTGCTGCAGTGCCCTGCCACAAGCGTCTGACTGCGCAGTTTCTACAAATAGAAAATCATCTAGATAGTGTGACACCATCCGATGTCCACTCACTTGAAAAAAAAAACCACTGCAGGAAGGTACTAAAAGCCTCAAACAATGCGCAGGAGATCACATAGCCCATGGGAAGGACTCTGTCCACATATATAGCACCTCCCAACTGCATCCCTAGCAAAGAAAAATCATCCGGGTGAATGGGAAGCAGCCGAAAAGCTGCCTTGATATCACACTTGGCCAACTCTGCACCTCTCCTGCACCCCCGGATGAGCTGAATAGCATCATCCACTGTGGCGTATACCACCCTGGTATCTTCCGGCGTGATGAAATCATTCACCGATGCCCCCTCAGGCCATGACAAATGATGTATCAGCCTAAAGTGCCCACTGCTCTTTTTCGGTACCACCCCCAAAGGTGAGATCATCAGGTTCTCCATGGGCCATTCACAAAAGGGGCCCAAAATCCTGCCTTCTGCCACTTCTTTGTTCAATTTCATTGCCACCACCTCCGGCATGGCCTTAGCTGACTGCAAGTTATCTGCCTATCTCTGTCTCCTTGGCCCTTGATATTCCACCTGAAAACCATCTCTGAAACCCCATTCCAACTTTAGCGATGTGTCCGTATCCGGGTACACGCGCAACCAATAAAGTAACCTCTTTCACCTGAATATCCCTGTGTAAAAGCTTGAAAACATCCACATATTCATGATTCCATATCCTTGCTTTTGTCTTGTCTGCCACGTGTGACCCCAATGGCATAGTGAGTCCCATGTATGGGAGCCTCTTCTTCTGCCCCCCCCCCCCTTGTCCTCATCTACCTTCTCCCCGCTTACCACTACACTTCTGTCTTCGCTTTGCGCCGACCGCGCCCTGACTCCCCCATTGTCCTTAGCACCTGCATCTACCCCACCAGTATCAGGCTACAAGTGTATCAAATCCTCACCCTCACCAATAGATTTATATTGTGCAGCACTGGCCTGGCCCCTCCGTTCACCCCACGGTGCCCAACATTCTCCTTTACCTTGGACCCCACGACCAGTCATTGCAGTGTCCAGCCTTGGTCTACGCCTGCCTCCATCCTTGCGGGAGACCTCATACCCATGAGTGGTTGAAGCCTACAAAACATTAGCAGAAGAGGGTGTTGCGCCCCTCCTGCGCCCCTGCCCCTTCCCTTGCCCCCCGCTCACCTCTTTTTCTTGAATCTCCCCCTCTTCCCAATCATCAAGGTCCTCCTCATAATCCAGATCAATAATTTTCTCTTCATCCACACCCATTCCCTCATCAGCGCCAGCTGCATCCACCATCTCGTATTCATCAGCCACTGTCAGCAAGACCGGATACTCGGGGTTTGTGCCTGTTCCCAATATGTCCACCTCCTGGCAGCTCCAAACTCTACTAGCCGTTATAGCACAGAGTTAAAGAATGGCCAAGTGGGGGATGGGTTTTAGGTTGGGAACAGCGGGGAAGGAGACCTGTGGAACAAGAGTTAGGAACACAATAGCAAAGTTATTCACATTAATCTTCATTAACCTTGTTAATAAATATCTATACTTTGATAACATGAGAGATCAAAAGCTTTTCAATAACATGCCTTTTTAGTTCTGGATACCTGGAAGTAAAAGAAGGATTACGCAAACTTTCATTTAAGCATTTCCAGAATAACACCTTATGCACGGACCATGGAACTCTCCCAAGTGAGTTCTTGGAATAGTAACTATGGCATGACAAAAGTCAATTAATACTATAATTTTCAAAACATGAACAGCAAAAGATTCATGAATAATACTGTAAAGTCACACTCTGTTTCGATTTGAGTTTCAGGATTCACTTGCCCAGAAATTACTATACATCTTATTGCTAAACTGTACATCAAGATTCCAATGCCAGGAAATGATCTCGCACTCTGCCGATCTGAACTGCAAGGCTTAATTGCCAAGAATGAATTGTGCACAATGCTGCCGATTCAACCATCAAGATTCAAATGTCAGGAAATGATTGCGTGCTCTGCCGATCTGATCTGCAAAGGTTAAATGCCAAGAATGAATCGCGCACACTGCTGCCGATTCAACCATCAAGATTTAAATGTCAGGAAATTAACACGCGCTCTGCCGATCTGAACTGCAAGGGTTAAATGGCAAGAATGAATTGCGCACACTGCTGACGATTCAACCATCAAGATTCAAAGCCTGGAAATGTCCAAGTAGGCCTCCGGAACAGGAGCCCTGGAAACTGCTGCTGCTCTGAACCAGGACCTCTGAATAGTGAGCACATGGAGCTGGGCTGGGTTCCTTAAATCGACCCAAGCCCTGCCCACTGCCACACCCAGCCACACCTAGTCAGGCTGCAGGAAAGGTTTGAAAATGAACAATACATTGCAAACAGTATTAAAGACATATCAATATAAATACCTGCAATGCAAAAAGTTAATATGCAATATCAGCACACAATGCATGAATTATTACATTGCACAAGTTTTTGTTTCTTTGCATTATGTTGCCCGTAGAGCACACATTGTCCTGGTGTTGACAGCCACCCTGAAACCCTTTTGGCGTAAACCAGGCGTGTGCTTCATGCATTCCCACGGTGTAGAGAAGGCCGCCGAAGACCCCTCTATCTCTTCCGACCAACGTCCTGGGGCCGTGTTGTGCCCCGTTGGCTTCACCACCTTTCTGCCAGCCTCTGATGCTGGCATTGAATCTCTGCGCTGCCCTTGGCCGTGTGCGCCAGGTGCTGCCGTCACGCTGCCAATCCCACCAGCTGCACCAGCTTCCTGAGCTGCCCCCTGCTCCTCATGTGGAATCCACACCCAGCTACCCTTCTCCGCCCTGTGCCCTTCATCCTGGCCCCCACTAACCCCCACTCTCCTCTTTGCCTTCCTGGACTTCCCCTCCACCTCCCCCTCTCCTTACATAGCTTGACCCACCTGAGTTCTGTCTCCGCCACCAGTTTTCTCTGCTCTTGATCCTAGCCTCTATGTCAACTAACGCCCAGTCAGTAGTGAGGGGGTGTCGTGCCTCAAACACCTCCTTTGTCCTGTTGCTCTTCTCCAACAGCACCCCCTCCCTTTGGGCAGCTACCTTACCCTTATCAGACAATGCCCCCCCGGGGTCCCCCACTAACCCTTTTCTGCTTCCCTTTGTTACCCTCAGCCCCTGCCCCTTTGCTATTTTATTTTCCCTGACTGGGGCCCCAGCCAACGTGAGGTCTAGGGGCTGCTCCAGCCTCAGAAGGTCACTCCCTTCTTGTTCTGCCTGCAAGGCAGGCTCACCCTGCTCCAGGCCCCGTGCCAGTGGGCCTGTGCTGTCTCCCAAGGATCCCCCTACCCCAGGTCTTCTCCCTCCACCTCACTATTCCCTCTAGGCTTCCCCTGTGGCCCCCCTTCGGTGAAAACAGGAGGGAGGGTGGACACGCTGCATCCCTGTCCCTTTTTGGGCTTCTTTGCGGGGGGAAATGCACGTGGCGGTCGTCGTCGCAGCCAACCCCCCACCCCGTGACGCCGCGCGCGCCATACCTACTGCGGCCGGGTCCAGGACGCCAGGCCTGAGCAGCTCACCTTGGCCGGCTTCGCCGAGCAAGCGAAGCACGGCACGTATCGCTTCTATATTATGGCCCGCGGCTATGATATAAAGCGTTGCTGGTCAAAAATTCCCTTTCCTATCTCTATTAAGGATCGGCCTAACATCCGCGCAGCGTGACCTGCTATCGCCGAGGAGGCGGATCCTCCGGCCCCCACCCCCTATATACCCTCCCTGAAGACCCTCCCACACCCACCCCCCAGCCTATCCCTGTATTGGCCGTCTCCATCTGGCCCAAGAGCTCCCTCGAAAAGACTGGACAGCGTCCAGCTCTTCACAGGGCCCATATTCTGCCTCAAGCATTTACTGCGACCAAAAGACACATATGGGAAAGAAGGAGGAAGAGAAAAACAAAAAAAATGTCACAGTGGGAGAAAGCAGAAAGCTACTGGAGCAGAAAGGGCGGGGAGTGGCTCTAAATGGATTGAAGAGGTCCCGGATGGCTTCAGGATTACGCTGCCTCACTATTCTGTGTTCCCATATTTAATTGCAGCAGCCAGGGTTTAAGAGGAGAGCTTTGGGCACCGGCACGTTTTTATTTACAAATTAAGCACTAGCCGGAAGTATACCTGATATGGTTGTAAAACACTGTTGGTGACAATAAACGAGGAAAGTTGTTGACTGACCGCATTTTACATAACCACCTCAACATAAGGAAGCAAGGAAGTAGGGCGGAAATTACTAGGTTGCTTGCGATCTGCTACAGGTTGCTTCAGAAACAAGCCCAGTGGAACTATGAATGAAACAGGGGAAATACCTTTCCATAGGGTTCAAGGGACTCATTATAAGCAGGCCCGCTATGAGAATGTTCCCCTCCTCAGCCAAAACGTTATATTTCCTCCGGTGTTATCCCAATGCACATTAAAAAGAGCAAATTTCTGTCTTCGTGCTTTCATTCGGCGCCATCATGATTTGGCTGCCTTATTCCAGTGCCTGCCCTGATTTAGATGGAACATTAAAATTAAGTTTGATATGTGTTGTTCCATAATGTATCTTTCCTTAGATCTAAAGCAATGACCCACTCTTATGTTTGGACTTTTCTAACGTCAGTTTAACCCAAAATGTATGGGACCTCTCACTCAATTCCTATTCTATTTCAGTGAGTCCTTGGCCCTGGTACCCGATGATTAATAGTCTGCATATCTTGTACACGTGATTGTGTGTCTGCCAGGCGGTTTGTAAGACTGTCAGTCAGAAGCTACCTCCCAGTGCATACATCTTTTAATACGATAACTTTTTTCCTCACATTTGTATTTTTGTTCCACTGACATCGTTAAGTAATTTCTTAAAACAATGCCAGGGGGTAGCAGTAATTCTCTTTTCCACTCAGGTTCAACACTCAGTGGGTTCCCTTTACTGCTGAAGGCAACAATGTAATTTAGAGAGTATGGCATCGGAAAGTCGGAACTACGTATCTGAAGGACATATTTCAATGCCATTTTCCAGCCCCGAGGCTTCGAAGTCTTGCACTGCACCCTTTCCACAGAGGTTTCTGTTCAACAGAGAAAAACCTCCTTTATTGACACTAAGGCCCTCATTCTGACCTTGGCGGTCGGCGGAGAGGCGGCGGTCGGACCGCGAACAGACCGGCGGTCAGAAAAATGGCATTCTGACCGCGGCGGTCACCGCCGCGATCGACCGCCACGGTCACCGCCGCGATCGACCGCCACTTCCCCACTCCGACCGCCACGGCGGTCATGACCGCCGGGCTGGAGTTTGCGCACTCCGGCCCGGCGGTCGTCCCAAGACCGCCAACGGTATCATGACCCTGCCTACCGCCGCGGTTTCTGGCGGTCGGGAACCGCCATGCGAACCATGGCGGTAAGCACTATCGGGGCCAGGGAATTCCTTCCCTGGCACTGATAGGGGTCTCCCCCACCCCCCACTACCCACCCGAGTCCTCCCCCCACACCCTCCACCCACCTGCCACCCCCCAGAGGTGGTACGAACCCCCTCCCCACCCCCACCCCGACATGCACATACATGCACCCCGACATGCACACACCCCCAACATGCACATATACACACCCCCTACACACACATACACAACGGGAACACATACCCGCACACATACATGCAGACATGCGCACCTGCCGAACAGCACACATTACCCATAGACACAGCAGCACCCCCGCCCGCATACACGCACTCACACACCCCCTCTACACACTCACACGCACACCCCCATGCACGCCCACATCACACAACACCCCCCCTCCCCCTCCCCTCACGGACGGTCAACTTACCTTGTGCGTTGGTCCTCCAGGAGGCGACGGGAGCCATGGGGAGGTGACCGCCAACAGAACACCGCCAACAGAAGACCGCCACACAGATATGTGGGTCGTAATTCTGTGGGCGGTGTTCTTCTGGCGTGGTGGTGGAGGTTGACCAGTCTCCACTTTTCCGCCGACCGCCAGTGTGGCTGCTGGCGGTTTCCCGGCGGAACGCTCCCCGCGGTCAGAATGCGCACAGCGGCATACCGCCGCGGTCGGCGGTCTTCACCGCGCCGGTAACTCGGCGGTCTCGCGAAAAGACCGCCAAGGTCAGAATGAGGGCCTAAATCTTTTCGTTTCTCCTCATGTCGTGAATGCTGCATTGTCCCTAAAAGGGCCACTATTGTTCTTGGATTTTGATCACCAGCTCAGCCTCTATTCAAATATATATATATTTTTTTTAAAATGGTACTGAGATTAAACACCACTGAGCAAGACTAGTGCTTTCTGAATGGTATATCCTCAGTTCCTGATGGGAATTGCAGTTGAACATTTACAACCAATTTCTAGAGTGTCAAGTTGAAAGCGTATGGGTATTTGAACATATACTGACAGGCCTGAAGAAAATTCCTTTTGATTCCAATCGCGTTTTAGAAACGGTTATGGCTTTGGGGAGGGTGTGGCTACCAGCCTGGGCAGAGTTCAAAGAGTTCTTCTATGTAGAACTCCGCAAAGTGCTGAAAAATCTCTGTTGAGCTACATGTAGTTCAGCAAGTGGCGGAGTTAGGTTAAGTTGCGCTGTCGCGCTGATTTTCAGCATCAGGAGTTTCTCCCATGCTGTAAAATCAGCACGAATGGCAGCACACAGAGCAGCAGAGGGTGCTAACTTCTTTCTGCCACTCAAGCAGATTTTCTACTCGAGCGGCTGCATCCTCAAAGCAAGAGACAGCTTTCTGAACGCAGGTGGTAGCGATCTTCCTCAGCCACTTACGTTCAGAAACCATACTCGTCAACTTAGCGATTTCTCTTGCTAGTGCTCACCACCTTAATGCTGGCAAGCTGAGAGAAAGAAACAACTCTGCTCTGAGTCACTTTGCAGAGTTTTTTGGAACTCCACGCTCTGCGCGGAGTGGGAAAAACTGTGAATTCCACTGGCAGAGCAGAATTCTTTGCCTCCCCCTAGAAAGTTGCCACTTAGAAAAAGAGCTTTGCTGCACCACAAAACATACAGCATGCACCGGCATGATAATGCCCTAACTAAGCTATCAAAATTCAAACTGTAACCCTGCACTCAACTTTGAGGCTCCGCTGTAGTTTTGCTTCTACTGTCGAACTTATTAGAAAGATCATCTGGAGCGCCACAGCAGCACCACCCCGGGGTCTGACTTTCACTGTAAGCACCAAAGTCTGCCTGAACCTATGATGGCACCTATACTATCAATGTCGTGACCACAGGATGCATCTAATCACCGGTAAAGTCTTCCACCCTATTACTCACGCTTTCTTTACCTACTGACATTCACCTTGAACGTCCTTATCAGATTGGCAGTTTCTGTGATACTCAGATCCTCTTCATACTGTTGAACATTTATGTATTGCCTGCTTAGACTCCATAGCACTGTAATGCATAGACTGTGACAAAAGAGAAGGTCCAGATACATTCTAAGGTAATCTCCTTTTTTTCAGGATCATTCAGTAACTGTTGTGGTATATATAGAAGGCCATTCCTACCTACTAGTTCACTCTACTTCCATTACTAGTCCCACAGGATTATCAAGTACCTTCGTACAAGACAACTTTCTGGAATGTCAGACAATAAAACATAGGACCCAAAAGAAATAACAATGAGTCAAAAGGACAACAAAAGTGGGTCAAAAATGTTCAAAACATACCACCTACTCCTGACTTACCGATCAAAGGCTTATTTGGCAAAAATTGGATTCCCTCCATGATCTTGCGCAATCCACTAAATCCAGTACCTTCTCCATGCACAACAATATTTATGCATTAAAATAGAGCTTCAAGCCCTCGGGGTGGATTACAGAAGTGGACACACATGAATGCTCTCAAATACCACAAAATCCATTCAGGAAAACATTACTCTATGCTACACCAAAACATAATGCTCCTGGAGAAAAAAGTGACTGATTTAGAGGACCGAAACATAGGAGAACATCTTTGCACCTTTGTCTCCCTGAAGGTACTGAAGACCATGCCTCTTCCTGCAGCGATTTTTTAGAAAAATGTATTCCTCAAGCAGTAGGGCATGCCTTTCACTGAGAATTTTAATTTACAAGAGCTCTGAGAGTTCCCACCTTTAAGCCAAAATCCCTGAAATATCCTAGGGCACTTATATTTAGACCTCTCCATTATGCACATCCAGGAATGATAATTAATCATATGAAGAAAATTCAGAAAAAAACAAATGGGATGTCTACACAGTCACCATGGCCCATGATTCCTCCACAGAAAAAGTGCAAAAAAGGAAAGCCTTCCTATCAAAGTGCAATGTGCTCAGATCACTCTCTATACAATTCTCACTCATTGGGCCTGCAAAACGTTGCCAATCCTTAATGGAAAGAAAACTATCTTTAAGGACCTGAGGAACTAGATAAATAAGTGGCTGATCTCAAAGTTTCAGACATGGTCATCTGTATGTCCTCCTTGACTCCCTGCAGGATCAAGACTTTCCAGGAAGCTTAGAATATATTTATTTGCTTCTCCCACTAGATGGACTTGTAAGGTGTCTAAATCGTTGTGTGAAATTGTTAAAGTAATAATCTAAGCTATGTATACATCCCCCCCTAACTTTGGTGTTTCTAACTCTACTAACTTGAATGTTCTACTAACCATACCCTTCACTTTAGTACAACATATATAGTTCACTTATGTTATTATCTGTTACACATAATCTCACTAATTGTTGATGGTCCTAGTATAGTATTGCAGTTAGATCTTTTCAGTTTGTCACTGCACTTCTGGTGTCCAACAGGTAAAACTTATTTTCACATCACTTTCAACTCTTGCACTCTGCTTCCACAAGTCAGCCTTACTTTTTCCTCATCACTAATGTTACTTACGTGACGTAAGCAGTGCTTTAAATGGGCCGGTACTGTCCGGTACTGAGTACCGGCACTTTTTTATTTTGAGGGGGAGAGTACCGGCACATCTCAAGAAAAACGTAATACTTTTAATTGGAGAGTACCGGCACTTCTCAGAAACAAGCAGGTACTCTGGTACAGAGTACCTGCACTTCTATTTTTCCATTTAAAGCACTGGACGTAAGTTACTCATAAATTGATACCTCAGATCCTTCATAGCATCTTATATTTATGCAAACTATAATGTATTATACAGATATATCATTCAAACGTTTTGCTAATGTACAATTCAAAATGTTATAGATAATAGGAAATTGACTAAGAATGTATTTTTGTTCTGCCAGACTATTTTTTGGGCCACATGTTAAGATGATTCATGTTAGTCAGTTTATATCAATGGCCTTATATTCAGTACATATTGGGCTAGACCAATGTATGTAAAGAAAGCTTAATATTCTCTTGGATATTGCAGCTCCTAGGCTCTCGGAAGAGAATAGACAAATTCTGGATGGTGACGTCCAGTGAGATTGATCAGGCACTCAAATTGCTCAATTCAAGAAAGGAAATGGGGCCTACTGGGCTTCCGCATTGATCTTTATAAAGGACTGACAATCAGATTGGGGCCCCGCCTGGTAAACATTTGGAAGGAAGCCAAATCCACAACCTAAATCCCAAAGGACCAATGCCAGGCAATGATAGTGGTAATCCACAAGGAAAGTAAGCCCCAGGACCACTGTGGCTCCTACCGAACGATATCTCTCCTGAATGTGGAAATTAAAATCCTTGCCAAATAACTGCCCAACAGACAGATTACAACTGTGATCCACCTTCATCAATCGGGCTTCATGCTCAACGGGGGTACCAGGTTTAAACACACATGGGTTTTTAGGGTACTGGCGGGAGCAGCAGAAGAGAGGATATCTAGCATGGTCTTGGCGATGTCTGCCATTCTATTCTCTTGATTCCCACTTCTCCACAGGCAACAGGATTCTTAATCACCATATGTTGAGGTGAATCCTGTTCAGTTTTTCACATTACAAATAGCTTCACCTCACCACCTCTCCACTCTAAACTCAACATACAAAGCACTTCAACAACAGCCTAATGAACAAGATAAAACATTATATACCTCAATACAAAGAAACTAAACCATCCTATCAAATGCCAAACAATTTAGACTACTGCCAAAAACTGAGAAGAGCCCTAATATTTTTGCAGGAAAAAGGTTTGATTTAAAATAAGCTATGCTCTTAAATAAACATTGGGTGAATGATCTAATGTGTGCTCCCGCTTTTAAGAAGAAAAATGGTCTCACTCCTCTTATCTGAAAAAACTCAGGCCTACACATTACGTACACAGAATCCAACAACAATGAGCAATGGCTTGTTACTAGACTACAGAAGAATGAAATAGAGATTGATGCAATGAATATATATGCTCCCACCACTGATGAGCCAGATTTCTGGATCCATCTACATAAGAAACTATCTATGTTACCCCCAAAAGCCAGACTTATTTTTTGGAGGTGACTTCAACATCACAAGCATCGCAGATAAAATGTCCACCCCGTATTTAGACCAAATGAATCACACAAATAATGCCACCCTTTTATAATTCACATAGGCTTAAGGATGTCTTGCATCTAGCTTACCCCATGGGTAAGTATTTCACTTTTTTCCCCACACCCATAGTTCTATTTTCAAGAATAGACTACATTTTAATAGATGAGGTGAATGTAAGTAAAGCCACAAACTCTGTGATCAAACCATTCATCTCAGACCACACCTACATCTTAATCACATACGAACTCACCCACTCTATGCGTAAACCTAAAATGTGGTGAATAAACAACACCCTCTCAGAAGACCCTAAAAATATAGAAATTATTAGGCAAGATATTACTGAATATTTAGATAATACCACTACATGTTCTAGTCCCCACATTTTATAGAATACGCTAAAAACCACGATCCGAGGTGCTATGAGTAAACTCATTTCACATAAAAACAAGAAAGACAATCTCAAACTTGATAACCTAGACAATGAAATTAGATGTAGGGGAAAAGTCTTAAACAAACCCCAGATAAGGGTTCCACACATTCTCCAGAACTTTTTAAGTATGTATTTAACGAAAATATGAGCAATAAAGCTCATATGCTGATTTAAAAAACTAAAGGTATCAACTTTTGTGGCTGCAATAGAGCTGGGAAACTCCATGCCTCCTTTCTAAACGAAATAAATCTTATTACAAAATTGACAAGTAAACATGGTATTTCTTCAACAAAAGAGGATGAAATTATATCAACCTTTCAGGAATTTTACTTACACTTTTTCTCGAAAAGTAACTTCTCCACATATGAAGACAGTAGAAGTTATTTGAGAAAACTCCCTTTTCCCAAATAGATGACCATATAAGACAACTCCTGAATAAACCAATATCTCACCAGGAAATTGAACCATCTATCAATTCTTTGCAACTCGGTAAAGCTTCTGCCTTACTGCCAGTTTCTATAGGACTTAGACCCAGTAAAAATCCCATTTGATAATTTTGCAAAGGTGAGAGCGGTTCTTGGCCCTGCCTCTGAAGCAACTATCATAGTTACCCCAAAGGAGGGTAATTATTCCTCCATACCAAAAAACTATTGCCCTCATATCCTCAATCGTCTCAGGCTGTAAAATATGCACCAAAATCCTTGCTCACAGACTGGAATCTGTCCTCCACTCACTAATTCATCCTTCGCAAACATGGTAGATTCAGTTTGGATAAAATGAGACTTTATAGCCAAGCTATAGAAGAAGCAAACATTATTAATAATCCTACCTCTGCCTTAGCAATAAATGCAGAAAAGGCCTTTGACAAGGTTTCCTCTGCTTTCCTGCGGGCCACGTTAGACACTTTTAACCTGGGAACTAACTTCATCAAAATGGCTTTCTCTCTGTATGTAAACCCATCTGCTAAAGTAAATATCAATGGACAACTGTGTAAAAACTTTAGTCTTCATAAAGCACAAGCAAGGCTTTCCCCAACCTCACTGTTTTTATTCACAACAGAACCACTTCTCTATAGGTATAAGGAAAAATAAATCTATTGTTGGAGTTATTTTTGCAGCTGGCTCTCTAAAAATTATGGCATATGCAGATGATGTGTAAATATTTACAGAAAACACCAAAACAGCCATCCTTGCTACACTTGATACAATAAAGATCTATGCTAGGGCTCTGGTTGCACACTTAACAAGGAAACATCTGAAACACTTCCACTGACTCCCCATTGCACAAAACTATAGTAGGCGTTCTGAGTTCACATGGGAAAGTAAATGAATAAGGTGCCTCTGCATTTAGTTTGAAAATGAGCTTTGCCGCTGTAGTGATATTTGTGTGTTGACCACTGACTTCGTGTTGCATCACTTTGCACTTAGCTTAGCTGCCCACTGTCACTTTAGTGGTCACTAGTGCTAGACTCCATTTTGTATTCAGCTTAGACTCCATTTTGTGTTCAGCTTAGCCTCACTGCCACGTTAGAGGTGCAACATGTTTTCTTTTTCTGCATGTTCTCTTTCTCACGAAGAGCTAGGACATATTATCACTGAAGAGCTAGTACATAATATGGAGGAGGTAGGCAGTCAGCATGATAAGGATGTACTAGACTGATGTTTACAGTACAACAGAGAACAGCTTAGGCTTGGGAGAGTTAACTTGGGAAACTGGGCAGTTCCAACCTGGTTCTTTCAATCCTGACCTAAAATATCCAGCATTTTTCAATATTTCTTCTTGATGGGAGGGTTTGTTCTAGAAAGCCCGTTTTCTGGTTCTTTAAGATATAAAAGATGGCCCTGATCGGCAGTCGTGGATTCCGAGACCTCAGTCAGGATTTTAGACGTTGAATGCCTGACATCTTTTCCGTGAGGGTGGAGATCTCTTTCTCACAGTCGAACTGGGTCATCGTCCTGCTGGCATGAGAAAGATTAAGCATCTGGCAGGCCCTATGGTGATGCATTTTTATTAATTATTTGCTTTGCATTGTGTATGAACATATATCCACATATCAGTATAAGTGTTTGTATCATTGCATGTATATATTTGCTGTATATAGACTGAAGATTCTTTATACATGGTCTTATGTTATTGTTGCACATTCTGAAAGTACACTTTTTACTATTCAAGCCTTCCTTCATGAACCCTGCAAAAAGCCATAGTAAATGTCTTCTTCAGATTAAGAAGTGCATTTCAGAGAGTCTTTTAGACTCCTTTCAGTGTGTATATTTTGTCTCAGTCAAAAGTAAAGCAAAACACCTGCTCAATCAAATACAACAAATCTGTCACCCTATCAAACATCAAAGATCTTCTAGAAAAATGGTCCATAAAATACATTAGATGTTGGGGATGTATTGAAACCATTAAAATGATGATTTCGCTGTTAGTAAACTTCCATGTAAGTATATCCCCCATTTTCATCTCCAATGACTTCTTTAAAAAAAACTGATGCTCTAGAAACTAATTTCCTATAGTTATCAAAACTTTAATCACACTTAAAATCCTTTCAGAATGTAAAGATTTCGGAAAGCTATCTATTTATACTTGGTCAGCCTGAGCACAATTCACCAGGAGTGGCAACAACTTTCTCATAATATTTATAAAATATCGTACAAACATGCACAATAATATTGGGAACAAACTTGATAAATAAATCTTCTCTCAAAAAGCTTCATAATATAATCATATTTCCTGCATTGTAGTGGAGGACTTCATCTAATTTAGCCAATTTCTCCCATACATTTTCCACTTTTTAGTTTCGTCATTTTCACTGGTTCCCCTTCTTTAATTGTTTATTAAAACTATCAATTTTCATGAGATTATTACTACATAACTGTTCTATTGTTTAATTGTATCAAATCACAATTAATAAACAGACTGCCTCTTTGCTGAGATTAAATAAAAGTGTTTCTCATACCCAGTACTATGTATTGTGAAAACTAAATTAAAAAAGGTTGAAATAAAAAATAATTGATTGTTGAGTTTTCGTTAAATCTATTGTTTTACCTGTTATTGCATTTTAAATAATAGAATTAATTTTGTTTTCTGCTGGACATTTGGGCCAAATCACGTCCCTTGCTGTGCCTTTACTTCTTCCTCTTTACAGTTCTTACTTGTGAGGCATGGACAGGCCTCTAATTTGACCTCCCCACAAAGGTCCCTCACCATTCATTAGCTACCATGGGTTCACAACATATCTCCCTTCCCCAGCTACTAACAAACTCAAAACCCTTTTGGCTCAGATGAGTCAACACTGCAGGGGTGGCCCCTCCACATGGGCGGAGGACCATCGCCCGACCAAGAAAATGCCCCCATAACAGAAAAATAAAATGGTAATCAACTTTTTTTTTAGCACCCCATCCTGAACTGAGTTTCAGGACCGGGCAGGGAAATTGCTGCAGAGTGGCAGCAGGGAGCTGTGCACTTGTTTAAAGTGCACATGTCCCTTTGGCCGGCAGTCTTGCGACGGCCAGCCTGACATGCGCACTTTAAACTTCTCTAACCCACGTGTCTTAAGACAGCTGGGTTATAGAAAGCACAGGCCTCCAGCACTCTTGTGAGCGCTGAGAGAGGCTACTTCCACCAATCCTGATGCTTGTTTCATGCTGGTTACCGGCATGAAACCAGAGTCAGGATTGGCTTGTGCAGTTTCCTAGGTCCTGGGAATGTCGTGCATCAGGGCTGGGAGAGACGACGTGAGGAGAGATCATTGTCAGGTAAAAGCCTTTTTCTGTAGTTTTATTCTTATTGTATACCTCCTCCCTCCCCCATTGTAAATACAAGCTAGCCCCCACTGCAACACTGGCTCATGACTCAACAGAAGTACTGTAACAAGGAAGACTGTAGCATAGCAAGAGTTCCAAGGGCTGCATGACAAGCAAAGAAAACAGCCTCACCTGTTAGTTAATTGGGGGATGAAATAAAGCAATATTCACAGTTGAGTGGGCTCTTCAGGCTTCCTAACATAACATGTGTATTTGTAAATCACACATTCACCCAAAAGGGTATCTTGGCACTGAATAACAGATGTTTATTGTTACCCAACTCAATGGTAGTCATTTTATCGACCTCAGAAAGATGAAAGGGTGAGTGTACCCACCGGGATTTGAACCTGTGACCATGAGGTCGAACAGAGGCCTCAACATTGGACTATGCCGCCAGACGCGACATAGGTGCAAGTGCACCTGCTGCACCATTGATAGCTATGCCCCTGAAGAAAGACATGGCTTGGTGTAATGAAGATTTCCAGTTATTACTGTAGGCATTAATAGCTTGCCTCTTTTTGGTATTTCAGTGCTTACTCTGGACTATGTAATAAAGGCACTTAAGGCTTCACCCGCTAAAGTCAGCTAACAAAAGATGAAAGCTACACACGTGTACTGACAACCAAACTAAAGATGCTGCTTCCTGTCAGAGCTCCATGAAATAACACACAGACCCAGAAAGCTGCCAGTAGGTCATGAAGAGAGACGCCAGCCATGGAAAAACAGACACAAAAAGCCACAAGTAGTCATGTTTAATAAAAATGCCTCTGAAAACTTATCCTCAGATTACTGAGCTAGGAATACCACATCATTAATAAAAAATTAGCACTGTAATTTATTCATCTATCGCACACTCACTGGTGACAGCTTAGTGCTGATAACTGATGATGGCTGCCACCAGAAGGTACCCATTCTGCCAACGCCTCAGAACAAAAGACCAAGTTGACCTGAAATTGTAACCACTTGGTGGAACAAGGATCTTTTCAGTGGATACACTGGACTGTTGAGCAACCTCAAAGGTCAAGATGGCAGTGCATGCCTCATGTTACTAAAAGTTCAATCCCCACCTCTAGAATAGTGTTGTTGCACACCCTGTTTGTCTTCAGACAGAATGACGTTGAAGTGACAGTCAAACAAACCTTGCAGGAGGGCCAGCTTTAGCACTGGTGGCGCCTGTTGTGGGAATAGACTTGGGTGCACCACCCATGACCTCCTTCTCCAAGATTCCCTCATTTCCACGATCCAGTGGTGTCACTCATCTCTTCGTAACCACTCTCTCATGTTTCATTTGTTTTATAGCGATACGTATTCCAGTGTAGGGTGTCAAAGCACTTTACATCACGTACAAGTCATTGGGAGACAATGAATCATGCACGTGTAAAACAGTCTATAGGAAATGTTGCATTAGATGATGAGGACTACAACGTGTAGGAATCAAATGCAACCTATACTAATAAGTAGTATATTTTGTTCTGGAGAAGCACAAACTCTGGATTCAAAACATATCTCAGTGGTTGACTTGGCTTTACTGACAAGAATGTATTCCTACCCAAACAAACCTTTTTTAGCATTAGAATTTTGAAAGATTGGAGAAAAAATATAACTTTCTCACCTATACCTTGCCCTCTGCATGCAGCTCTTTGCTGACAGTTTATAGGTCACTGTGAAATATTAGCATCCTAACTTATGAACGTCAAGTAGCAAAATGATCCCGTGACTAAAGCAGTAACCCACTGAGCTAGCCACATAAAATACAGCGTGTGATCTGCATGCAGTGGCGTAGCGTGGGTTGTCAGCACCCGGGGCAAGGCAAGTAATTTGCGCCCCCTAACCCGTGGATTTTAGCACTCGAGTCTCTTCCAAGATGTTGCGCCCGGTGCGGCCGGCCCCCCTCTGTACCCCCCACGCTACACCACTGTCTGCATGATACACTGTTTTTGCAGCAGGCACAAAAAACGTCTGCACTACTTTTTAATGAGTCAATGCTGCCACTAGTCAAACTCGGAACTCTCTCCAGCAGGTACATGAATCACCGCAGTTATCTCGAAATCCATAATTCTGCCTTAAAACTGCTGTTCACATAAGAAACTCTACAGCAGGTGCTATTAACCCCATATGTTATTTCTAAATCGAGCCTCCCAACCTCAGCGCCAGGTGCAGTTACACAGGTCGTACCACCCTAAAGCTGGCCTGACTTGCAGAGGTACTCAGATAAACACTTTTCCCAAAAGCATGCAGTCCTGGTAGCATGAAGAAAGCCTCACAAAAACTGATAATTGTGGCTAATTATCCTAAAATACGTCAGACAGCTGTAAGAATCTCCTTACTGTTTGCATCCCACATTGAAGTAACACCTTAAGTTGGCATTAAACTGGTTGCCATGCTCTGCTCTGCTTTCATATCCTCATAAAGGTTATGGGAAGAAAGATCAAAGAAAGGTTTATGTGTGGCAGGGGTGAATAGAGAAAAATCAGTCCAAGTGGAAAGTCAGGACCAGAGAAAAACCTCAGACTAAGTACAACTCGGGAGAAGAGTGTGGGAGCCAATCTGGAGGGTGCGCTGAGTCCCAGGGCAGAAAGTGGCTACTGGGCCACAACTGTGGTGTTTGAGGTCATTTGTTGCTAGAGCCCTGGGGCCCATAGTATTATGGCTCGGCAAAAGGGGCTCACCATTTCCCCACGTGGCTCTCAGGGTAGGGAGGGTGAACAGCTGAAGGCTTCACACAGTGGTGGTGCTTGGTAAGAGACTCAGAACTCAACTGTCAGTGAACTGACACAATAAACCACTGTCTGGACCAATGCTTGTCGTTTTTAGCAAACCAAAGTACTTTTGATGTTTCATCAGTAGGGCATACTACTCAGTTTAATGGGAGTACGACTACAAGGTCAAAAGATTTCATCCTCGGGCTCTTAATTGAGAACTAGACCCTCTACAGTGCTCTTCTCCCGTTTTATGGTGTCACCCAATGTGTATAGTGACCTTACTGCAAGTCGAGCTTAGGCAAGTTCCACTAAGCTGTTGCTATATCTGCAACTTGTATGTCAGTTCAAACAGTTCTTACCCGCGGATTCTTATTGACAAGCACAACTTTCTATTGCCGCCCAACTTTGATTGTGTTACCTGCTCTAAGGCTCTGAAAGCCAGGCCTCCATTTATCTGCTCAGCAGTGGTGCTGGTGCTAGAGACACTGTGCGTCAGCATCTTCTTTGGCATTGCTTGACTTCCAAACAGGCGAAGGATTCAGCACAGCAACAAACTGGCAGATACTCACCTTCAGGAGTGGCGGCTCCTGGTTGGTCTGGCAGGTACTCATCTTTGGTAAGTGTGGCTTCTGGGCAGGCTTGGCAGGTACTCATTTTCAGCAGTTGTAGCTCACGCATCGGTGCAGATCTCTGGCTTTGGCCGTGACAGCTCCTCTGAGATTGTGCCTCACATTGCTAGTGGCAGCACCTGTGCTTTGGGCTTCAGGTCTGCCAGAGGGCACGCTACTTGGCTCAAAGTTTTTTCTACACACTTCAGTACAAGAACAACACTCTGGGAGACCACAAGACTCCTCGTTACACGGGTTCCAGCAATACTACCACTTGGCAGTTACCTTCGCCTGGATGCGCTACATACCAGGAGCGCAGCTAGAATTCTCTTCCTTGACAGTCATTCCTCTCACGGGGCCAGGTGTTATTCTTCCCTCTCTGAACAGGTAGGCAGGCAGGGAGGCAGGCTTCTCGGTGCTAGGCAGACCCACAGTTTTTCCATCAAGTTGTGACACCTTCAGGTGAAGTCCTATAACCTCTGGAAAACTGAATGTAATGCCGAGACTAGCCCTGTTGGCACAGTAGATTTCCAAGTACTCTGCAGAGCCATCCCTTCCTTGATCAAGACAAGCTTGGGACTGGAACTAAGGATGGAGGTTTGAATCAAACTTTTACACTCGTTTTCCAGACACGTGATGTGTTGCCATTATGTAAGGCTTCAACACTATTCTAAGTTGGTTTTCTTTCAAATATAATTTTCTGGCTACTCCTTAGACACTTTAGCAAAACACAAAAGGATGATGGACGGAGTGCTGAACAATGAAAACACTCACCCCCAGTCACAGATCTGGGTTTAATCCATTGTTCTTTTGCTCACCATGCCACCCCAGTTTGGACCCAGCCATATGCAAATCAGTCTTGACCCTGTTCCTCATGCAAACAGTCCAGCCCGAACTGCCAGGCCAGGTCCTTACTGGACCGGAAACAAGCACCCTGGGACCGGTTTCAGGGTATCACCCTTCATCAGCCAGGCTAGCTTGAATCCAGTGGCACAGTGAGCAAGGGACCCACGCCTGGGCATACCCTTCCCACATAGGGCAACTTTAGCAACACAAAAGGATGATGGACGGAGTGCTGAACACAGCCTTTGAGAAAATACATTACTCCTGCTGCAGGTAGCAATGGGGGTAGCTCCATGCAGGAGTATCCAAAACACAGACACAATAAGGGGCATATTTATACTCTGTTTACGCACATTCGGGGCAAACCGTGCACCATATTTAAACTTTGGCGCCCGCGGACGTCAAAATTCTTCAGTGTGAGTCATTTTTTGGTTGCGGGAAACTGCCTTGCGTTAATGACATGCAAGGTAGGCGTTCCCGCCCAAAAAATGACTTCAAGGCCTGTGCGGCTTTTTTATACTCCTGCGTCATTTTGACGCACAGGAGGGGGCGGGCCTCAAAAACCAGTTCACAGCCTGATGTGCGCCATTGTTTAATGCCTGGGTGAGGGCAGGCGTTAAGGGACCTGTGGGCTCACTTCCATGGTCTCTGACCATGGAAGGAGTCCAGAGGTGCCCTTCCCTTCCCCAGGACACCCTCTGCCACCCTCGCCCACCCCTGGAGGACACCCATGGATGGGGGGGACCCATCCCAGGTAAGTACAGGTAAGTTGAGGTAAGTATTTTTTTATTTTTTTAAAGTGGCATTGGGGGGCTTAATTTGGGCCCCCCTAAATGCCACTGTGGCCAATGACCATGCCCAGGGGACCGGAGTCCCCTGGGCATGGGCATTGGGCAAGGGGGCATGACTCCTGTCTTTGCTAAGACAGGAGTCATTTCAATGGGGGTTGTGCGTCAAAAAATGGTGCAAGTCTGGTTTGAGCCATGATTTTTGCCTCAAACCTGACTTGCACCATTTTTTGACATACAACCCCCATTTTCCCCTACGCCGGCGCTGCCTGGTTTGAGTAATTTTTTATTACTGTGACTAGTCCGCAGTGCCGGCTAACGCCATTCTTTAACTAAGGCGCCCGCATGGCACGTAGGAGTGGCGTTAGCCGGTGGTAAAAGTTTTTACGCAAACCAGCGCTGGCGCTGGTTTGCGTCAAAAGTATAAATATGGGCCTAAGTGTCAAGACTCTTCACCTGGCTGTCATCAGCCCTCCTGAAGTAGCAATTGGGGACAAAAAAAAGGTGGACTCAGCCTAGAAACCTCCCCACCTTCAACAGCAGAATCTGCTAACGCACATCCTCTTCCCGTCCTCTTCCCTACCATCCACTAAATGGCAATGGTCAGGAAACTAATCAGCAATCCCTTGCTAAAAGATCCTCATCAGTGGCGTAGTGTGGAGGGTGCAGGGGGGGCCGGCCGCACCGGGCGCAACATCTGGGGGGGGGGACTCGAGTGCTAAAATCCAAGGGTTAGGGGGCGCAAATTAATTGCCTTGCCCCAGGTGCTGACAACCCACGCTACGCCACTGATCCTCATAGAACTTCTAAGGGTAGCCCTGTCGCCATCTTCCCTTCTTTCAATTTCTTGGTCTCCAGCCTATAGCTTCAGGAATGCAAGCAATACACTTCTATTGTCTGGTGAAAGCAGTATCATTCCCCCATCCTGTGCCACGTTAAATAAGGGGCCATCCAAAATGGATTAGTTTAGGCATTTCAGATATTTATTGCCAACAATCTCACTGTTG
This sequence comes from Pleurodeles waltl, assembly GCF_031143425.1. NCBI lineage: Eukaryota > Metazoa > Chordata > Amphibia > Caudata > Salamandridae > Pleurodeles > Pleurodeles waltl. Next base: position 692,577,300 of record NC_090444.1, read on the forward strand.
TGTGTGTCGACACATTCACAGAATGTCAGTGAAAGGGTCTGGGAGCCACTTTGAAGCAAAACATTTACCTGTGTGGGGCCGGTAGGCCAAACTATTTCCTGATGCAGAAAAATGTCTGCTTAATCAATCAATCAATCAATCAGTGAATTTATAGAGCGCGCTATGTACCCAACAGGGTTTCGAGGCGCTGGGGGGGGGGTGCTGCTAGCGTTCGAAGAGCCATGTCTTGAGGAGTCTCCTGAAGGTGAGGAGGTCCTGGGTCTGGCGTAGTGAGGTGGGGAGAGAGTTCCAGGTCTTGGCGGCGAGGAAGGAGAAGGATCTGCCGCGCTGGATTCGGGGGACGATGGCGAGGGCGAGGTTGGCAGAGCGGAGTTGACGTGTGGGGACGTAGAAGTTGAGTCTGGTGTTCAGGTAGGTGGGTCTGGTGTTGTGTAGTGCCTTGTGTGCGTGGGTGAGGAGTTTGAAGGTGATCCTTTTATCCACAGGGAGCCAGTGGAGGTCCTTCAGGTGGGGGGAGATGTGACATCGGCGGGGTATGTCGAGTATCAGGCGGGCGGATGCGTTCTGGATGCGTTGGAGTCGTTTGATGTCTTTCGTTGGGATGCCTGTGTAGAGGGCGTTGCCGTAGTCAAGTCTGCTACTGACGAGGGCTTGAGTCACCGTCTTCCTGGTTCCTGTTGGAATCCACTTGCGGAGGGTGTTGAAACAAGAAGAGGAGACGGCGTTTATCTGTTTGGACATGGTGAGAGCAGAGTCGAGGACGAAGCCGAGGTTTCGTGCGTGGCTGGCTGGGGTGGGTGGGGGTCCGAGGGCGGTGGGCCACCAGGAGTCTTTCCAGGCCGAGGGGGTGCGTCCGAGGATGAGGACTTCCGTCTTGTCGGAGTTGAGCTTCAGGCGGCTGTTGCTCATCCACTCGGCGATGGATTTTAGTCCCTCGTGGAGGTTGGTTTTGGCGGTGAGCGGATCTTTGGTCAGGGAGAGGACGAGCTGGGTGTCGTCGGCGTAGGAGATGATGCTAAGGTTGTGATGACGGGCCAGTTGTGCGAGGGGGGCCATGTAGACGTTGAACAACGTTGGGCTAAGAGAGGAGCCTTGGGGGACGCCGCAGATGAGGTTGGTGGCTTTGGAGCGGAAGGGTGAGAGTCGGACTCTCTGGGTTCTGTCGGAGAGGAAGGATGAGATCCAGTTGCGGGCTTTGTCTTGGATGCCGGCTTCGTGGAGACGGGTTAGCAGGGTGCGGTGGCAGACTGTGTCGAAAGCGGCTGATAGGTCGAGGAGGATGAGGGCTGAGGTTTCGCCGTTGTCCATTTGTTGTCTGATGTCATCTGTGGTGGCGAGGAGTGCGGTCTCAGTGCTGTGGTTTCGTCTGAATCCAGATTGTGAGGGGTCTAGGATGGAGTTGTCTTCTAGGAAGTGGGCGAGCTGTGCGTTGACCATCTTCTCGATGACCTTCGCTGGAAAAGGGAGGAGAGAGATCGGTTGGAAGTTTTTGAGATCGTTGGGGTCAGCCTTGGGTTTCTTGAGGAGGGGTTGGATTTCTGCGTGCTTCCAGCTGTCCGGGAAGGTGCGGTGTTGAAGGAGAGGTTGATGATCTTGCGGAGTTTGGGGGCGATGGTGGCGTCGGCTTTGTTGAATACGTGATGTGGGCACGGGTCCGTGGGAGAGCCTGAGTGGATGGAATTCATGGGTGTTAGGGTTTCGGCGTCGTCTACTTGGGTCCAGGTGGTGAGGCGGCAGGCGTGGGAGGAGTCGTCGGGGGTGGAGTCTGGCGGAGGTGCGGTGTTGAAGCTGTCGTGGATGTCTGCGATTTTCTGGTGGAAGAAGGTGGAGAGATCGTCGCAGAGTTTCTGGGAGGGAGGGACGTCGTTGACGTTTGCGTTAGGGTTGGAGAGTTCCTTCACGATGCAGAAGAGTTCTTTGCAGTCGTGGGCGTTGTTGTTGAGGCGTTCTGTGAAGTGGGCGCGCTTGGCGAGTCGGATCCGTTGGTGGTGTTCACGGTTGGCGTCCTTGAGGGTAGCAAGGTTGTCGGGTGTGCGCTCGAGGATCTATTTCTTCTTGAGTTTCTGGCAGGTGCGTTTGGAGGTGGTCAGTTCGTCTGTGAACCAGGCTTAGGACAATTAATTCACGAATATTGGTACACATCTGCCACTACTACACGTCAACTACCCAGGCCACAGACTATAATCCCAAGTAGAAAAAAGAGGGCTCACTTGGTGTGCCCCTCCAGCTCTAAGAACTATTTCTGGGCCTTGGCATTATCATGGATAGGCCTAGGCCACGGCACACATGCTAGAATTATTAAAATTCAGGATATCAATTTCACATGCTTTTGGGTAAGTCAGGGCAGGGGCATGCACCTGCATTCCACGCAGGGGACATTCCCTTCCCAAAACAGAGAATGAGAGATGATTCAAATTTGAACTATAGAGGGGCTAGAAGTGATAGATACATGTATTTGCAGAGAAACATAGAAAAAAATAAAAGGATATGGGAAAAATAAGCACAGGATAGATTGAAACAAGAGTTAAGCAAAGCAAGAGGAGTAGTATAAATAGAAACCAGACAAGAAAACTTGAACCAACAATGAAACTTTGATAACCTCAAAATTAAGGTGAAAAGAATCAGAGAAAATCAGTGTTCAAAAGAACAAATAGGTGTAACATTGTATAGAAGGATACCCATGCAACTGGGGTGCAAGATAAACCAAAAGAGGAGAGGAAGGAAGATCTACAATGTCAAAAGAAGCATAAAAATGCAAGAAGAATAGAAAGGGTAGCAGGCTTAAAGTGACTAGCTGAAAAAAGGCAGCAAGTAACAGCAAAGAGGGCATTTTATGTTGAGCAAGTCTAACATAAATCAGTTTGAAAAAGAAGAAGATGAGAATCGGAGTCAAGCTCTAAGTATGAATGTTATATACCCCAAATTCAAGGAGTTTGGAAACACAAGTAGAGAGGCAAAACAAAATTAACAACAGAGGAAGGATCAGCTGTTTGATCCTTAAGAAGGGATAATTGTAGTGTATTTGAAATAATCCGTAAAAATACTGGTTGGGAGAGAAAGAATAAGAGTAACTGAGTCATATGAAGGGATATTGAATACTTGAAAGGAAAGGAAAGGAAGGAAGAGGATTTCGGGGAGAAGTAGAATGTATGTAAAAAAGCCAGAAAAGAGTCCAGGACACTAAAACAAGATAGGAAGTATATATAGGGAAACCCACAGGTGGGCTGACTGAGCAATGGGGCATAAGGTGAAGAATGAGCATAAAAAGAAGCCCTATCTCTCAGATGTGTAAGAAAGGGGGTCTCTAGTTGGAAGTGGTTTGCACCATGTCCATGTAGAGACCCTCACTCTAGTCAGGGAAAGGGAGTCACACAGCTAAGATAACCCCTGCTCACCCCTTGGTAGCTTGGCTTGAGCAGTCTGGCTCTGCAAAGTATTTGTGTACACGTATTCATTAATTTTCTATCTTTCTCTCTCTCTCTCTCTCTCTCTCTCTCTCTCTCTCTCTCTCTCTCTCTCTCTCTCTTCTCTCTCTCAAAACACCACAAAGGTAATCCACATCAGTTTAGAAAACTAGCCAATATTTATCTGAGTAAAACAAGATCAAAACTACAAAAATCCAAAATACACAAGAAAAGATAAAAATGTTCAAAGATTACATTTTTGTAAAGCACTTAGAACACAATAGCTCCAACTGGGGCTATCACAGTGTCTTGACGGAGTCGTTCCCAACAGTCCGACGCTACTCATGAGGGAGTGCGGGTGGGTCACGGACTCGCACAGAACCACGGTGCAGTACCTTGGAAAACGATGAAGAAATAAAGACGTTGCACGAAAGATGAGGCGTTGCTGAAGCCGGTGCAACATTAGTTCCTTGCTGTTACAGGGGAGATGAGGCGTTGCTGAAGCTGGTGCGACGTTAGTTCCTTACTGTTACCGGGGAGATGAGGCGTCAGTTCCTTACTGCTAGGCAAGGGAGGTGAGGTTTTGGTTCCTTACAGTTACAGGGGAGGTGATGCAATGTCGGTGGCGAGCCGTCAGTCCCTTACGACCCAGCAGGGTCGATGAATCCACCAGGTCAAGATGCGAGGCATCGACTTTGAGGTGTCACGATCACACCACAGGGCCACAGGAGCTGCGGCGGAGTCAGGTGTCCCAGACATCTGAGACACGGCACTCCGGACTCACTCTGTGGCCTGACTTTAGAGGCACTGTGGCAGCATCGGGCCTGTGCTGTAGGTTGCAATCATTTCAATCAGCGGGGACCACGGCTCCGGTGCAAGCAGCGGCGTCAGAGAGCGGAGCTGGTTCCAAAGTCGTTCTGGAGGTTGATGCACTTGTTTCTTCTTGGTACACCAGAACTCACTCACAAGGGCACAGGACTGGATTTGGCAGCACTTGGCAAGTCAGGAATCTCAGTAAGTTAACAGAGGCGCTGCCAGATAAAGTCTTGGATGTCCCTGAGACTTCTCAACAGGAGACAAGATCAGTCCATTCCCTTGGAAAACCTTTGGAAGCAGGATTAGAAAGCCAAGTCCAGTCTTTTCACTACCAGGACGGATGCAGCAAGCAGCAGGCCAGCACAGCAAAGCAACAGGCAGAGAGGCTGTTCCTCCTACAGCATCCAGCTCTTCTTCCTGGCAGAATGTCCTCAGTTCAGAAGTGTTCTACCTTTGCAATTTCAAAGATCCAATACTTATACACATTTCTGTCTTTGAAGTAGGCAAACTTCAAAGAGAAGTCTTTGTAGTGCACAAGACCCTGCCTTCCCCTGCTGTGGCCCCAGACACACTCCAGAGGATTGGAGACTGCTTTGTGTAAGGACAGGCACAGCCCTATTTAGGTGCAAGTGTCAGCTCCTCCCACCACTCTAGCTCAGCAAGACACATGAGGAAATGCAGGGCACACCTCAGCTCCCTTTGTGTCACTGTCTAGAGTGAATTCACAAAACAGCCCAACTGTCATCCTGACCCAGATATGTATTTCACAGACAGGCAGAGACACAGACTGGGTAAGCAAAAAAATGCCTACTTTCTAGAAGTGGCAAATTTCAAACTTACAATCCAAAAACCAACTTCACCAAAATACTTATTTTTAAATTGTGAGTTCAGAAACCCCAAACTATGCCCCTCATTACAACCTTGGCGGTCGGTGGTAAAGCGGCGGTAAAACCGCCAACAGGCCGGCGGCAAAAAAAATGGAATTATGACCATGGCGGAAATCGCCAACATAGACAGCCACTTTAACATTCCTACCGCCACGGTGGTACAAACAAACAGCATGGCAGTCACCGCCAACAGAAAGGCGGAAGACAATGTACCGCCCACACTATTATGACAGGCCAATCCGTCACCTTTTCCGGGGCGGTTTCAACACAAACAAAAACACGGCGGAAACAGGACTTGGAAGAAAACACTCACCTCTACACACCCCACGAGGAACCAGGACACCATGGAGCCTGAACTCCAAATCCTCCCTGCGACAGTCTTCCTGCTCCTCTACCAGGACCACGAACGACGGTGGCGGCGACGACCACGGTGAGTACTGCACCTACAACACAGGGGAGGGGGGAGGGAGAGAGAGTGACACACACATACAACATGTAACACCCCCACCCTCACCCACAACAACATGCACACAAATACATGCTGCAACGTTACAATTACACCCCCAACTCCCCCACGGAAGAACGCAATGACAAAAGGAAATGATTGTAACCATTGTAATCAAGAATAATCCATTAGTTAAAAAATGATACACACTATAAACAATTATGTACACCAAGAATTCAAGTCCAGGTACTGCACCTATATAGTCCGTGGACCATTGGTGAGGCCCACACTCGATACCCGATCGAAACGGAGTGAACACTGCAGGGGCATCAGATTGAAATAAAACAGGCACCTCAGGTGGAAGGGAACGGGGCGCACCTCAGCCAGATGAGTGCACGACGCCAGCTCCACGAGGGGGCTCCATGCCCATTGATGTATCCTGGAGAGTGCAAAGCCACAGTTTCTCAAGGCTCTCCAGTGGGTGGTTTGCCCACTGCTGCATCCTGGGGAGCGCAAAGCCACAGTCTCTCCAGTGGGTGGTTTGCCCACTGCTGCATCCTGGAGAGTGCAAAGCCACAGTCTCTCAAGTCTCTCCAGTGGGTGGTTTGCCCACTGCTTTCTCCTGGGGAGTGCAAAGCAACAGTCTCTCAAGTCTCTCCAGTGGGTGGTTTGCCCACTGCTATATCCTGGGGAGTGCAAAGCCACAGTCTCTCAAGTGGATAACAGTCTCCACTGGGTCTGGAGGGGGCTTTGTGCCCAGAGTGCTTCATCCTGCCAAGGACTGAGGTAGTGGATGTATTTCTCCACTGGTTCTGGAGGGGGCTTTGTGCCCAGAGTGCTTCTTCCTGCCAAGGACTGAGGTAGTGGATGTGACACTCCACTGACGGTGGTGCAACATGCAAACTGCCCAGGCCCCTGGAACTGACCACCAGCCTCGTAAGAACGGTGGTGCCACTGGCTCAGGATGTCACTGGGCCGTTGGTGGTGCTGGCGGCGGGGTCAGTAGCGGCGGTCATTGTGGCGGCAGTGCTGGTGGCGGCCTCACTGACTTGCGGTGCAGGTGGCTGTCTCACTGACTGCCGTGCTGGTGGCTGTCTCACTGACTGCCGTGCTGGCGGCGGTGTCAGTAGCGGCGGTGCTGGTGGCAGGCTCACTGACCGCGGTGCTGGCGGCAGTGTCAGTAGTGGCGGTGCTGGTGGCGGGCTCACTGACTGCGGTGCTGCTGAAGGGCACAGTGTCTCCGGTGCTGGTGAAGGGCTCAGTATCTGGGGTGCTGGCGGCAGTGTCCGTGGCAGCGGTGCATGTGGCGGTGCCAGTGGTGGTCTTGTCCGCCGTGCAGGTTGGTGGCGACGTTGACTTGCCTTTCATTTTCAGGCCCTTCCCCACCTTGGATGGTGGCGCAGCTGTCTTGCCACTTCCAACAATTGTCTTACCTGAGCCCTTGGTGGCAGGCGTTTTGGCCTTCTCCCTCCGGGATGTGGGCAACTTTTTCTGTTTTGGAGGTGGGGGAATATCCTTGCCTCGCTCCTTGGGACACTGGCAGCCCTGTTGCTTGGCGCACTCCAAAATCCAGCTATTGCTGGCACCACTGTGCCCGGTGATGTGGTGGCTGAGGTGCTGTGTTGGGACCTGGAAAGGCGGGCCCTAGGAAACGGACGGGGTAGGGAAGATGTAGGGAAGAGGTCAACATTTGATAGGAAAAGCTTTTTTAGATACAATGGGACGGGTAGATGGAGGGGTTTTGGGAGTGGAGGAAGAGGTAGTGGTTGTAGGAGGTGTTTGTTTGCTGACTTTGGGTGAAGGTGCATGGGCTGGAGGCTGTCTTGAGATGTATGGCTGTTGGGTCGGTGTGTGACTGCGTTTGTGTACTGGGAGGAGGGCTCACAGACACACTGGGAGAGTACACAGGGGATGTGTGAATGGTAGTGGGGGTGGTGAGTGCATGTGAGCGGTGTGTGGTGATGGACGTGCTGGTGATGGAGGTAGTGGCTGAAGATGTAGTGCATGCAGGTGTGAGTGGAGATGTGACAGGGAGGGAGGAGGGAGACATGGAGGAGGGGGACACAGTGGAGGCAGTGGATGTTGGTATGTGTGCATGGGTATGATGCTTGTGTGAGTGCCTGTGGGAAGTGTGGTGCTTATGTTTGCCAGAGCCACCCTTGTGTGTTGAGGTGTGTGCATGCTGGTCTGATGGTGTGCTTGGGATAGGCTGAGGTACTGGGGTGGAGGAAGTTGGAAGGGTGAGGCTGGACACAGGGACAATGGCTGCCATCAGTGCAGAGGCCAGAGCCTGAAATGCTTTCTGTTGGGCTGCCTGGCCAGAATGAATGCCCTCCAGGTATGCATTTGTCTGTTGCAACTGCCTCTCTACACCCTGGATGGCATTTAGAATGGTAGACTGCCCAACAGTGAGGGATCTCAGGAGGTCAATGGCCTCCTCACTGAGGGCAGCAGGGCTGACTGGGGCAGGGACTGAGGTGCCTGGGGCGAAGGAGATGCCCACACTCCTGGGTGAACAGCCACGGGACACACGCTGAGGGGCTGCTGGGAGGGCGGTGCTGGTAGGGGGGGTGGCGGCTGTACCTGTAGATGCGGTGGGCACAGAGGGGCCCGCCACCACAAGGGAGCTCCCATCAGAGGAGGAGTCGGTGTGGCTGGTCTCTGCTCCTGTCCCCGCTGTGGAGCTCCCCTCGCCCTCCGTCCCACTGGTGACTTCAGACTCCGTTGTGTCGCCCTCCAGGGCCATGTGGGATGTAGCTCCCTCCTGCTCTGGTGGCACAACTCCTCCGCCTGATGATGCTAATGCACACAAGAACAGGGAGACCACAAAAATGGGGGGGAGAAAGAAGAAAGACATGTTCAGTGCATGCAATACCGCTACCGTTGGCGGACACTACAGACACAGCAGCCCTCTGCACTACGCCATGCACTTAGAGTTCCCTAATTAATCACAGGGACATGGGGTACATGGCCTATGCCCGATTGCTGCACACATGGAAGTCACAGGAGCCTGACTAGGTGTAGATGGCTCTGACCACTGGTGGGGTTGGGGTGCCACTTAGCCTGCCTCACAAAGGATACTTGCCTACAAAGCTCGCCCTAGCCTAGGGGAACCCACTGCCCACCTCCCCCACCCAGACACCTCTAATGTGCACAGAGTCAGGTGGATGTGATGGTACTCACCCCCTTGTGGCTGCTGTGATGCCCTCATGCGCCCATCCAACTCCAAATACGCCAACCCCAGGATCAGGAACATCAGGGGGGGTCATGGTGCGATGGGCACCCCTCCCATGTTGGGAGGCCATCCCCAGCTGGGCCTCCGCCGTCTTCTTGCTCCAGCGGCGAATGTCCTCCCATCTTTTACGGCAGTGGGTGCTCCGTCTGTGGTGGACCCCCAGGGTCCGGACGTCATTGGCGATGACACGCCGAATATCCTTCTTCTGGTGGGCGCTGACCTACAGGAATAGTACAGGGGAAAAGGAAAACCTTTAACCGTCCAGACCGTCACAGTCATTGTCCTACATTCCCACCCTTGCCCTGACGCACATACACTCACCGTCCGATCATGCAGGCCTCAACCCCCGTATCTTCCATCCACACCACTCCAAACAGGCATTGCCCGTACAGCATGCTCACAGTGTACTCACCTGTTTGTCTGGAAGACCGTAGAGTAGCGTGTACTGGGGGAGGACCCCATCCACTAGTTTATCCATCTCCTCCGATGTGAAGGCAGGGGCCCTTTCCCCAGACACATGAGCCATTGTCGCTTCCAGACTGAGGTCACAGCAGCACTTGCAGTGTAGATCCTCTCCTGTCGAAGATCAGGTATCAAGTGAGTGAATAGACATAAAATGGCGGTGCGTACCGTCACCTCCGGCGTACATCGTCATTGGCTCATGGGACCCATAGGGCCCAATGTTAACCAATGCAGGATTGCGCCGCGGTCTTCGACCGCCTACCGCGACAGTGTACAACACCAGCGCAGTTACCTCATATCCCCTTGTCCCACATTACAGGTCAGGCAGCCGCCATTTCAGTGGGCCACATGGCATTACTTTTAAATGCGTCACACATATCTAGGCCTTGCATGCACACAAAGACAGGCACATAGCGGATTGACAAATGTGTGCAATAAAATTGTTTTTTTACTACCTCAGTGTTGGCGGACTCTGTGCTCGCTGTTCTCATCCATAGGGCACGTCCGCTGGGGCAGGTGAGGAGATGGCGGCATCCTCCGGTGTACAGACTGCTGGTGGACCTGTCGACAATGGAAGAGAGACATGTAATAGTCACCTACAGACTTGATCGTGCCACAATCCAGGAACTGTGTGCCCAGTTGAAGCCAGACCTGATGTCAGCTATCCGCCATCCCACAGGAATCCCCCCTCTAGTGCAGGTCCTGTCAGTACTCCATTTCCTGGCAAGTGGGTCTTTTCAAACAACAGTGGCCATAGCATCAGGGATGTCCCAGCCTATGTTCTCAAACGTGTGGTCCAGAGTGTTGTCTGCCCTGCTGAAACACGTGCAGCTACATTGTGTTCCCTCAGGTGGAGGATTCCATCTATGCCCTGGGACATATCCCCACCATCATAGGTTCCATTGATGGGACACATGTGGCCTTGGTCCCCCCGCAGGAGTGAACAGGTGTACAGAAACCGGAAGAGCTACCATTCAATGAATGTGCAGATGGTGTGTTTGGCCGACCAGTACATCTCCCATGTGAACGCCATGTTTCCTGGCTCAGTGCTTGACGCTTACATTCTGAGGAATAGCAGCATCCCTTATGTGATGGGGCAAGTCCAGAGGCACTGTGTGTGGCTAATAGGTGAGAACAAGGACCCTATACCCTGTGAATAGTTGTCTGGGTCTGGGGTTGTCCCTAAGGGTTAGTGTGTGTCTAAAAGTTGTCCCTCGACATTTGCAGGTGACTCTGGTTACCCAAACCTGTCATAGCCACTGACCCCAGTGAGAAATCCCAGGACAAGGGTGGAGGAACGCTACAACGAGGCACATGGGCGAACTAGGAGAGTGATAGAAAGGACCTTCGGCCTCCTGGGAATGATGGTATGCTCCCATGATGTTGGAGAAGGCCTCATGGAGAGTGGGTTCCCTGGGCCTGTCCTCCCCCTGTCGCACAGCAGACCTCCCAGTTCCCCGGTTTTTCTGTGCCTCTGTCCCCAGAACCGTGTGCCCACTGCCACTGCCCCGGGTCCCTGCTGTTCTTGGGTTGGTGGGTTTGCCTGGGTTCCCTGTAGAGGTGGACACACTGCTGCTTGACGTGTCCTGGGGACAGAGGTATGGGCCCGCTGGGTGGGTGCTGTGCTGGTGTTTCCTGAGGGGGGAGGCTCTGTGGTGGCTTGTGACTGTGTCAGGGGAACCGACTGTCCAGAGGTCCCAGATGGGCCGGGCTGGTCATCTAGATCCAGCTGGACAGAGCTGCTGTCATCACTGTGGGCCTCTTCTGTGGGGGGGTGGACATGCCTGGAACCTCCTGTCCGGTGACGTTGGGTAGGGGTCCTGCAGGGGTGTAAAGGCATGATCATTGCATCTGAGTGTGCCATCGTGTGCAATGGGTGGGTGACCCTGTACCCCAGTCTTACATTCTTGTGTAGGGCCTTGTGTGATAATTGTTTTGGGGTCTGTGTGGGTATCTGTAGTGTACATGCTTTGGTGATGGGTGTCCATGCTTTGTTGTTGCATGCAGGGCTCGGTGTTGGGATGGGTGGTTTGTGATAGTGGGACATAAGTGAGGTGTTGGAGTGATGGGGGTGAGGGTGGGGGTATGTGATAGCATGCAGGGAGGGTGGGGGATATGGTAGTTAAGGTTTGACTTACCAGAGTCCATTCCTCCAGCTACTCCAGCGAGGCCCTCAGGATGCAGTATAGCCAAGACCTGCTCCTCCCATGTTGTTAGTTGTGGGGGAGGAGGTGGGGGTCCGCTGCCAGTCCTCTGAACTGCAATCTGGTGTCTTGAGACCACGGAACGCACCTTCCCCTGTAAGTCGTTCCACCTCTTCCTGATGTCATCCTGTGTTCTTGGATGCTGTCCCACTGCGTTGACTCTGTCCACGATTCTGCGCCATAGCTCCATCTTCCTAGCTATGGAGGTGTGCTGCACCTGTGATCCGAATAGCTGTGGCTCTACCCGGATGATTTCCTCCACCATGACCCTGAACTCCTCCTCAGAAAACCTGGGGTGTCTTTGCGGTGCCATGGGGTGGTGTGGGTGATGTGTGAGGTAGTGTGTGTTGTGATGTGTGAGGGGATGTGTTTGTGTGTGTTGAGTGAGGTGCATGGATGTTGTGTGAGTGATGGAGTTGAGTGCCTGTGGATGCTAGTTTGTTGATGGTGGTGTCTCTCTCTGGCCTTCTGTCGCAATTCTGGTCGTAAGGGTTTGTGGGTGATGTGGGTGTGTGTTTTATATTGCATTGGGTGTGTGGGAGTGGTGTGTGTATGTGTATCAGGTGTGTGTATTTCGAATTGTCCAATGTGGTTGTGTTTTGTAAGTGTATGTGTATTTTGAGCGCGGCGGTGTGTACCGCCAATGGAATATCACGGTTGAAAGACCGCTGCGTAGATTTGTGGGTTGTGATAGTGTGGGCGTATTCCTGTTGGCATGACGGTGTCGGTTTTGTTATCACCAGTTTATCACTGACCTTTGGTGTGGCGGACTTGTGTGGGTGTCTGGATTTTGGCGGATTCTGAGCTGTGAGTCGTAATAGCTGTAGCGGAATTTCACGGCCGCAGCGGTGTGTTGGGGGTCTTCAGCACGGCGGTAAGCGCCATTTACCGCGATTGTTGTAATGAGGGCCTATTTCTCTATCTGCTCCCAATGGGAAATTACACTTAAAAGATATATCAAGACAATCCCCATGTTACCCTATGGGAGAGATAGGCCTTTCAATAGTGGAAAACACACTTAGCAGTATTTCACTGTCAGGACATGTAAAGCACACCAGTGGATGTCATACCTTTTACATACACTGCACCCTGTCCATTGGGCTGCCTAGGGCCTACTTTATAGGTGACTTACATGTAATGAAAGGGAAGGTTTGGGCCTGGCAAGTGGATGCCCTTGCCAGGTCGAAATGGCAGTTTACAACTGCACACAGACACTGCAATGGCACACTTTGGACATGTTTGCAGGGCTACGCATGGGGGTTGTACAATCCGTGCTGCCGGCCCACTAGTAGCAGTTCAGTTACAGGCCCTGGGAGCACACAGTGCACTTTACTAGGGAGTTACTAGTGAATCAAATACGCCAACCATGGAGAAAACAATCCCTAATAAAATTTAGATAGAAAGCATAAGCATTTTAGCAGTGATTAGCAGTGATAAAGTGCCCGGAGTCCTAAAGCCAACACAAACAGGTAAGAAAAAATAGGAGGAAGAAGGCAACAGGTTTGGGATAAACTGCAAAAAGGGCCAATTCCAACAAGATGTACAGGTAAAGACCGTTACAATGTTATAAGTGGTGATAGAAGAAGAGACATTGTCAAGAAGTCTGAGAGAAAGAAGTTGATTGAGTAGCAAGAAGACATAGTTGGGGTGAGGAGAAAGAGTGATGAAAGAATAAGAGCACTCTTGTGCGATAAAAAATCAGTCATAGGAAGAGTGGTGTGAAGAAAGGCAAACCAGACTAGAGAACACGTTTTTGTAGGCCCTTGCTGTATTTTGAAGAAAACAGTGAGAAACCCTAGTGCGAAAGCAAGCCAAGTTTGGGGAGAAAGGTGTTTCTGCAAAGGAGTAGAAAATAAAAGTGAATGTAGAGAGGTAAAAATAGCTTGTAGGTACACAACTGTAGATACAAGATTGTTCTGGAAAGTCCTCAAGTGGAGAGTGAAAGGAGAAGGTGGATGTTAAAAAAGTAAAAGTAACAGAGTATGTTAGGTAAAAGTAACATTGGGAACAGCAGGAGTAAGAAATTAAAAGATCAACAGATCAGACAGAAAAAGGAAGGGGATGGGATACAACCACGGGCTGCATCAGGAAGTTAGGTACAAGTATGCACGGCCATACGGAGATTTAGATCTAGTTTTTCAAGGAATTGCTTTAACTTCAGGGAGTATGCTGACTCCAGGCACCAGCTACATTTGTGCACAATTGTGCATTAGACCAAAAGATCTAATGAAGGAAATAAAATTATATCCAATGGTGCGGACATGAAGACATTCAAGATGGGAAAGAGAATCCAGGAAAAACTGAAAATATCACTGTTATCTACCATAGAGAGGTGAATTATTTGGGAAGGATGATTGCAAATTAGATATGGTAACAGCGGTTCTAGTTATTAAAGGAGAAATTGTAAATTTAGCCTAAGAAATAAACCAGGCTTTACATTTTTGAAAACCTATTTGTTAAATGTTTACAATTGTTTATTACGCACCAGCAGTAGTTATCATTTGGCCAAGCAATTATGTGCTGTTGAGGTCTTATGGATATCTACTGGTTCCTATTAAATGTAGGCCAGTGGCTCAATTGTTCTAGAAACGTAAGGTAATTTTGGGTGGTGACTAATCATTATGAGTTCTACTTCTAAATAGGCAAAATTAACATTCTTTGTATTTAGCAACCCACCTTGGGCTTGACCTACTGCATGGAAATATAACATCCCACCTCTGGAGGCAGATCATTCATACTACAAAAAAAATCTACCTATCTCAAATCTCAAACCTGAATGAGAAACTCAACTTCACGGAGCGATCAAAAAGCTACGTTATGCAACACTAAGGATCAGTGCACCTAGGTATGTTCAATTTGGTTGAGGGTCAAAGCACCCTGTGGCCAATTTGTTGGAGCTTTACAAGTCTCTTAGTCAAAACTTTTGTTTATTTGTTTATATATTTGTTTGCCCATGTCAGCACAACTTACTGACATGGGTGAAGGGGCTGGGTGCAAAAGAAAAGTAAGAGTGTGGTGCAAATTATTACCTGAGTGCTTGGTCTGGTTGTTCCCCTGGATGCAAAATAGCTACTATTAAATCTCAAAGATGAGGCGATATGGATTTGACTGACTGTGGCAGCTAAATGCAACATAGCACGCACTTGGGGCACAACCACGCCCTCCCCCAGATCACCAACTGGGACTCTAACATGGATTGGTGCCAGTGGGCTGAGCAAGTGGTCCATCAGAGCAGAGGTTGCCTTAGGAAATGAGAAAAAGTGTGAGACAATTGGTGTACTCACCTAGGCTCCTGAATATACAGAGATGGACGTGGTACGTGAGGGGGGCAAAACATGGCATCTCTGTGTTCCAGAGGAGGGGACTGAGATCTCTTCAATGCGTGATGGTTCTGCTCATACAGATTATTATACTCATGATGATGTCTGCTCTGCTTAAAGTGTACACTGTATGATTAATTGGACTATTGCATTTATTCTACGACGAACAAAGTTTAATAAAATTATAATTTTTTTTTTAATGAAAGGTGAGTGGATGTGTTGGGTTGAATTTAATTCCGAGGTAAGGAAGTAATAGAGGTCTCGTTATACAGCGGATTTCACCAGCCTGAAGGTTCCTTATGTGGTGTACAAGGATAAATCAAAAATGGCCCTGAAGGCAACGTTTATGATTTGTCCATGGTAGTGAATGAGCCTTCTGGAAAAGTGACTAAGCGGCTGCTGTCACATTTCAATACATTTGTAACAGAGAATTGGGGCAAGTTGGACAAGCAGGAGATAAATTAATTGATGTGGAGATGTAATAAAAGGGTGCATAACAGACACAGAGCTGGGTGTTGTTTGTATCTGTGCATTTTGGAGGTGAACTGTGCAACAAAGCTACAGGCTGTGAGAACAGGAATACTGAAACAGGAAAGAGAGAGAGAAAGCCATAGACCCTACTTGCTAGGTGTTCCGAGAGAGTGCAAACAGAGGTGAGAAGGTTCTGGTAGTAAGCTGATTTTGTGGCATCAAGGGCTGTGTGACTGCTTTAGGATTGTGTATACATTTCACTGAAATTTGGTGATCTTTTTTATTCATTTGAGTGGGTGGGCCTGCCTGGAGACTTTATTTATATCCATTGAGGAATTTATAGAGCCTTATGAGTTGCCTGAATGTTGCATATTGTGCAGGTGATCAATGGCTGTGGATTGAGATCCGCTATTGTGGAGGTATGCAGTGCTTCAAAAGCGTACTGAAGAATAGGATTAGGATTAACATTGCCATTGCAAGTGGTTATGAGGAGGTGCTTTACATCATGGTACAGCTCCTGGGTGTAGGATGGGCTTGCCTCAAGGCAAATTTTACGTTCAGTCATGGAGAGTGGTAGTGGGAGAAAGCGGTGAAGTTATGTGGATGATGACATAATAAGAGACGAAAGTGGAGGCTGATGTTTGAAAGAGGAGCAGATGTGAATGAGGCACATTTGTGTGCCATGGGTGTGGCTGCTGTTGGAGTGGATGTTGAAAAGAGGATCTGTTTTTGGCAGTTTTTAAGCTCAAGGTTATAGTCTCTAAGGACAATCAGTGGGAGGATGATTGTAAGGGATTGAATTAAAATCCTCAAAAAATTATACATTTACTCTAGGTGGTGGAATGAGGAAAGGAGGGGTTTAAATGAATATGAAATAGTGCTAAAAATTAGATTTACACCACCCTCCTATGGCGAGTGCCTTTCTTTAACTCTAGCATTTGGAAGGAGAATTCAGCAGCCGGAAGAATCTGTGGAGGAGTTTATTATGTCACTTAGTAAACTAGCAGGGACAAGCAAATTTTAAACTAAGTCTGATGAAAGGATTAGAGACAAATTAGTGTTATGTTGTAAATCGGACAAAATTCAACGTTAAAAGGTAAGCTTCCGTATGCGATTGCATTGGTTGATAAAAGGGTGGAGCATTTGCAATTATATGTGAATGAATTGAAGCAAGAGGGGTAAGGAATTCAATTATAAGTGCTATTAGTTTGAAAACTCTTTAAAAGAGTCCCGACGTGTTTAAAGGACCTTGTTAAAAATGTGGTGTTCTCGGTCATATGACCAGTTGTAGCAAAGACTGGCCTGCTCTTAAAGCTATTTGCAACATATGTGGGAAGAAAGGGCTTTGCATAAAATGTTGTAGGTGTGGAGTTCATAGCAAAAGTGATGTCCAAGAAGTATGTCATGAAGTAGCTGCAGATTGAAGACAAGGACCCTGGCAATGCACCAGAAATTGTTAAGATCCTCTGGTCCTCTAGGCCTAGAGATTTATGTGACCTATTCGGGTGCTACTTCATTCTGCAATTGGAGAAACCAGTGGCCATGCCAGAGATTCTGGATGAACTGCTTACCACAAGTAGGCAGAACAAGCACTGATAGGACCATGACTAATATTGCATATGCCAACACCAACTCATCAGGACCGCCAAGAAGACCGCCTTCAAGGACTGCCTAGACAACAACGCACACAACACCAAAGAGCTCTTCAGCATCGTGAAAGAACTGTCCAACCCCAGCTCCATCACCAACGACATCCCGCCATCTCAAGACCTGTGCGACTCCCTGGCCACCTTCTTCCACCGCAAGATTACCGACATCCACGACAGCTTCAACTCTGACCCCCCCGCTCGCACCACCGAGTCCACCACCCCTGCGACTACCACTCGCGTGACCGTCTGGTCCAGCGTCAGCGACGAAGACACCATCAAAACCATGAACTCCATCCACTCCGGATCCCCATCGGACCCCTGCCCTCACCACGTCTTCAACAAAGCCAGCGCAACCATCGCGCCCCACCTCCGGAAAACAATCAACTGTTCCTTCGAGACAGCAACCTTCCCAGAAAGCTGGAAGCACGCCGAGATCAACGCCCTTCTGAAGAAGCCCAAGGCGGACCCCAAAGACCTCAAGAACTTCCGGCCCATCTCCCTGCTCCCTTTCCCGGCCAAAGTGACCGAGAAGATTGTCAACAAACAGCTGACCCGCTACCTCGAAGTTAACAACATCCTGGACCCTTCCCAATCCGGTTTTCGCAGTAACCACAGCACCGAGACCGCCCTCATCGCCGCCACTGACAACATCCGGACCCTGATGGACAAAGGAGAAACAGCCGCCCTCATCTTCCTGGACCTATCAGCAGCCTTTGACACGGTCTGCCACCGCACCCTTTCAGCACGCCTCCATGACGCCGGTATCCAAGAGAAGGCCCTGGCCTGGACCACATCCTTCCTCTCCGGCAGAACCCAGAGCGTCCGCCTCCCACCCTTCTGCTCCAAAACCACCGAGATCATCTGCGGCGTCCCACAGGGATCCTCCCTCAGCCCGACACTGTTCAATATCTACATGGCCCCCCTCGCCCACGTCACACGACAACACAACCTCAACATCATCTCCTACGCCGACGACACCCAGCTGATCATATCCCTCACTGAAGATCCCAACACCGCCAAAGCTAACCTCCACCGAGGAATGAAGGCCGTAGCCGACTGGATGAAGGACAGCAGACTGAAGCTGAACTCAGACAAGACGGAGGTCCTCATTCTCGGACCCACCCCATCAGCCTGGGACGACTCTTGGTGGTCCACGTCACTAGGCACAGCCCCGGAACCCACGGACCACACACGCAACCTGGGGGTCATCCTCGACTCCACTCTCTCCATGACCGGGCAAGTCAACGCCGTCTCCGCGTCCTGCTTCAACACCCTCCGTATGCTCCGCAGGATCTTCAAATGGATCCCCCTCGACACGAGAAAAACCATTACCCAGGCCCTCATCATCAACAGACTCGACTACGGGAACACCCTCTACTCAGGAACTACAAACAAGCTCCTGAGACTACTCCAACGCATCCAGAACGCCTCGGCCCGACTCATCCTCGATGTCCCCCGCCGCAGCCACATCGCACTCCACCTTAGAGGCCTGCACTGGCTCCCCGTCAACAAAAGGATCACCTTCAAGCTCCTGATCCACGCACACATAGCACTGCACAACACCGGACCCACCTACCTCAACAACCGACTCACCTTCCACACCCCCACCCGAAGCCTCCACTCAGCCAACCTCGCCACAGTCCGCCGCATCCGGAAAAACCACCGCCGGCAGCAGATCCTCCTCCTACCTCGCTGCCAAGACCTGGAACACTCTCCCCACCATCCTACGACAGACCCAGGACCTGCTGGCCTTCAGAAGACTCCTCAAGACCTGGCTCTTCGACCAGTAGCACCCCCCCCAGCGCCTTGAGACCCTCGCGGGTATGTAGCGCGCTTAACAAATGCAGTGATTGATTGATTATACAACAAGGAGGGATAGGAATAGCACAGCATAGGAGGCAACCACAATATGGCGCCTCAAGGGGGGAGACCTGCAGAGACTTGTGCGTCATAGCGAGATATACCTGGCAAAGGTCAGTAAGAACACAAACATTAAGACACCACTAGTACCCTATACCGGCTGCCAGAGTGTTGTCGATCACAAAAATATACCAGACTGCGGCCCTCACTACGAGGCTGGCGGTCCTACCGCCGCGGAGCCAGCAGTAAGGACCGCCACATTAAGAGTTGTGAGGCTTGGCAGATGCCAAGCCTCCACAACCCGGCCATGGCCGCCGGTGCGGTCTCACCACTGCGGCTGGCAGGGAGCACCTCCAACCCGGTGGTAGGCCTCAGCCTGCCGTCCGGATTACAAGGCAGCAAACCGCCAGCCTTTCTGTGGCGGTCACCCTGCCATGAAAACCCTGGCAGTTACGCACCCGGCAACTGGAATCTTCATTCCTGCCACCGGCACACACATACACACGTCCCCACACATGCACACATCCCCCCTACCTGTCCACACACTCACACACACCCCTTCACGCACGCATGCATGCATGCATGCACATACACACCCATTCAGTATATGCAAACATGCACTCAGACACACCCACTCATTCACATTCATCAACACAGACACCCCCATTCACGCGCACATACACACACAAACCCATTCACTCGCATACACTCATGCATTCAGCACCCCCCTCCGCAAACATGCACACACGCATCCAAACACACAGACCTCCTCCCCCCTTCGGATGCCCACTTACCTCCTCAGTCGAGGGGTAAATCAGGGAGGGGATGGGTCCTGGCGGTCTTCCCTTGCTGCCACCACCAGGCCAGCAGGACTCTGCCAAGCCGTATTACAGCTTATAATATGGCTGACAGAGTCCTGCTGGCGTGGTGGTGCCGGCGAGGGACCTGCCTCTGCAGTGCCGACCGCCAGCACAACTGCTGGCTGCTTTCCACCTCAATAATGGCAGAAAGCAGCCACCACTCGTAATATGGCAGTCTGCTGACTGCTGGCGGTTGTCTGGCGGGTTGGGCTTTTGCAGTCAGTGAAATTGACCGCCAAAGTCCAAATGAGGGCCTGAGTCTCTTTACTGTTGCTGTTAATTTAAATGCATGTTGTAGGGCTGTACGAAAAAGTCATAAAGTATTAAAAAAAATTGTTAAGATTGATGGCATTATTATAAAACTGATGTTTGATTTCTGTTCAAGGATCCGCATCATTTCTATGAAGAACTTCAAGAAAAAGTTCCAGCAGAAAAAAATTAAGTCAATGGATTTTTGCCTTGGAAGTTATAAGGAGGACATCATTAAGATGGTCGGGTTATTTCATGCTTGTTTGAGATCATTTTAATGGGCTTATTATGAGTTTGGCTGGTAATTCTGACCTGTGTAAAAAAATACCCTATTTATGCACAGGTTGGAACTATTAGTCGTTAGGTATTTAGCAAATCGGATAATTATTGGCTACGTTAAATAATGCAACCTTCATTAAATTTCGACTTGTCAAACCTGCTGAAATGTAATGGGGGGAAACAATATGGTATTTACTGTATCATTTGGATTTTGTTGCATGAAACACCAAAATCTGCATGGTATTACCCAACAACTTGTAACAGGTGGTATTTATTGCACACAATAAATAACATACCTCATGGTATCATTTTTTATCATGAGTGATAAACACCACCTATTCTCGTAATCCAGGCCAATGAGTGAAAAGTTCATGTAGCCATCTAAGGGGACAATATTTTTGATTGGACCCATCTGAAAGACTTCAGCCTGCATCTTGATTTGAATGCCAAACCCCAAGTGTTTGTGACAGAACTTGCTAGTGGAATTGAAAATTTTCAGAATTTATATTCTACAGTATTTATATCGAGTGTGGGGTTTATTCACAAAAGTTTACCCAAGAAGAATATAGTTGCAAGTGTGAGGATAATGCCTCTGAATGTATAAGAAGTGATGAGGGACAACTCGGCCAGATTGTGTGAATGAGCTAGTGGAGGCTATGCAATGCTAGCTCCTTTGGTTGTCACACACAAACCTAATGTAACATACGATTATGTGTTGGTCTAAGTAAACTGAACAGAGATGTAATAGTGGACAAATTCACACTTCTCAATTTAGTTGAGATGGTTACGGTGTCGGGCCAAATACATTACCTTATGCCTGGCATTTGCCTGGCACCAAATCTGTTTTTACGACAACTCACAGGTATTAACTGCTTTTATTACACCAATACATTCCTTTATATTTCTCAGGATACCATGGCCTTGTATTGGCAACATCTGTTTTTCACAGGGTCATGCATATATTGCTGCAGGGAATCAAGGGTGTGAAATGCTTCCATGCTGATGTCCTCATTTTTAGAAGAGCATGGGAGAAGCACAATTCTAGAGTGTGTCAGGAGTTGAAAAGCTTGGAGTCTGCAGGACTTAAGTTTAAGTAAGATAAATGTAAGTTTGGTAAATAAGAGATAACTTATCTCGGACATGCCACTTGCAATACTGGGGTGAAGCCCAAGAAAGAACTGATAGACACTATTTGTAGGTGAGAGATCCTAAAGGATAAATTATAAAGTGTTGTCTTTCCTGGGTTGGACGAATTCTGTAGATTTACATAGATTATTTTTATTAAGACATGTGCAATGACACATTTGTGCAAAAAATGAGTAGTATTTCAGATGAAAGAGGATTATTATAGGGAGTTTGATGCCATTAAAGAGGGAATCACGAAAGCTCCAGGCTCGAGTCCATTTGTACTAGGTTGTAACACATTGGTTGCTGCCTATGCTAGTAGTAGAAAGGCCTTGGTGCTCAAGTCATTGATTGAATAGAGATACATGTGACTCCAAATATTGAATGGGACAGAAACAAACTACTCAGTTATTAATAAGGTGGCAGTGGTGGTAAGCTGGGTTGTTAAAATAATTAAGATTTTTTTATATGGGGCCGGACACTAATGATCAGATATGACCATAAACCTCTAAGGCAAATTCTTACCAAGATGGGTCTTGACTCCGGCAGAATTAGGAAATGGGTTTTGGAGATACAAGAATACATTTTCAATTTTTTTATATTTACCAGATGTGAGGAATTGTTCAGCAGACTGTTTGTCTCGGCCTCTATGTGTCTCTTCTTCGGAGGTTGTTACAAAGCAGTTCTTTTACTTTCACTACTGTATTGTTTTCCCTTTGTTTGTTAGGTTACAGCCATCATTGTATCATTCTGTACTATTATTTTCTGGTTTCTGTGTATTCTTCCTTTTGTTTTCGTTGGAGAGGAAGATGTGTGGGATTTTGGGCCTGATGCACAAAGCATTTTTCAAGTCGCAAAGGGGCTGAATAGCAGAGTCGGCCCGTTTGCGACTTGAAAAATGCTTCTTGGGATGTACAAAGCCCAAACTGCGATTCAGTGACTTGTTACCGAATCGCAGTTTGGGTTTTGCGATTTGGTGTTAGGAAGGGGCGTGTCAAGGGCATCCCTTCCTAATACCAAATCCAAATGGTATGTATGATTGTTTTGTGACCACGAATGGGGTCACAAAACAATTGCAGTTAGCACCAGTTTCAAACTGGTGCTAACCCATTCGCAAACGGGAAGGGGTCCCCATGGGACCCGTACTCCTTTGTGAATGGCAGCGAAAATATTTTTTCAGAGCAGGGAGTGGTCCTAAGGACCACTCCCTGCTCTGAAAAAATGAAAAGAAAACTTTTGATTTTTTTTTTTAAATGCATCTTGTTTTCCTTTAAGGAAAACGAGCAGCATTTTTAAAAAAAAATACTTTATTTAAAAGCAGTCACAGACATGGTGGTCTGCTGTCTCCAGCAGGGCACAATCCCTGGGAGGGTAGCCATTCCCAATGGGGTCGCAAATTGCGACCTACCTCATGAATATTCATGAGGTAGGTCATTTGCGACCCCATTGGGAATCGCAAACAGTGTAAAGTACAATGTTGTACATTCGGTTTTGCGAGTCGCTAAACCGGATCTTTGTACATGTGGCCCTTTGTCCTTTACTCTTTTCTGAATGTCATGCTAGTGTGTTGAAGAATCCTGTTGAGATGTTGAAAGTGCAACATTCCAGTGGAACAGTTACTACCAGATTGTTTATAGTTAGGTCAACTGAACCTTTGCCGCTGC
Source organism: Pleurodeles waltl (assembly GCF_031143425.1). Taxonomy (NCBI): domain Eukaryota; kingdom Metazoa; phylum Chordata; class Amphibia; order Caudata; family Salamandridae; genus Pleurodeles; species Pleurodeles waltl. The sequence continues at coordinate 692,600,230 of NC_090444.1, forward strand.
CTTCTAATTCTCCTCCAGGCTTTTTCACCATTTTACAGTATATCTCAGTGATTGTCACTAAAAGAAGCGAAGGAGCACAGTGAGAGCCAAAAAGTGTCTGATATATAAGAAGCTTTGTTACATACTGAGGCCCATATCTATGGAAGCTTAGCGTCACCTTAACGCCATTTATTTTGGCGCTAAAGCGGCGCTAACTTAATTCCATATTTATATTTTGATGCTAGACCCTTCTAGAGTAAAAATATTGGTGTTAGCCCGGTTTTTAGGATGCGCCAACCCACCTTGCATCAATGAGATGCAAGGTAGGTGTTCCCTTCCTAAATATGATGCTAGCCCCCCAGCGCCATATTTACCTCCCAACGCCGAAACTATGTGCAACTGGGAAGTGAGCCTAAATAATGGCACTAAGCCTGCCTATCATCATTATTTAACACCTGGTCAGACCAGGTGTTAAAGTACAGGTAGGCCCAGTTCCATGGGTAAACACCATGGAATGGGCACAAAGATGCTCACCCCAACCCCCAGCAGCACCACCACCCATACCACAGAGACACTACAGGAGGATGGTGCCCATCCCAGGTAAATGTTTGTGTATGTGTGTGGTGGGCCATTGGGGGCCCTTTACGTGGGGCCCTCTGCCTGGTACTGAGTATGTAGGGCTTGGCCAGGGGACACTGGTTCCCTGTGGTGGGCATTGGGGTAATGACTCCTGTCTAAACTTAGACAGGAGTCATTTTTTTGGCTGCTTGTGCATCAGAAAATTAAGCTAGGCGGACTAGCAGCAGATATTTTGCCGCTAACCAGCCTACCGTCATTTCTGACCCATTAGCGCCATTTCACCTAATGCCATCCCTCACCAGCTAGCGTCTTTTTTTGAGATGCTAGCCATTCCTAGCGTCATCGTGCATTAGTTTATAAATATGACGTATGGATGGTGTTAGCCGGTATTAAAACAAATTGACGCACAACTGCATTAGCGCAGTTGTGCGCCATTTTTCATAAATATGGGCCTGTGTGTTCTAGAAGCAAAAACGAGATCACATGTGGAGACAGAATTGGATTTTTGGCGTGCAAGGGTGCAAGTGAGATTTTATAGAAAGGTACTTGTGTAGTTACATTTAGCATAAAGAGGGAGAGGGATTGAAGGTTCCCTGGCATGACATTGCTGTAGGAAAACTTAGTGCTGTAGCAGAATAGCTGAAGGGTCCAACAGCGGCATGCACGCTTCATGCTGCAAGTGCATGTTGTTACCGTGTTGAACCTAGGGTGCACTTCATTGAACATGGTGTGCAGAACTAAACAATGGGCAACAGTGATGTATTCCCCACTGGATCCTGCAGAGTGGCGGATAGCCCTGCTATTCATGCCTGCTTTGGCTGGCTGTCATCATTGGAAAAGCAATGGGGGGCCAAACCATTCACCTCTGCTTGTGATGCAACTTACTATTCTTTAAAGATGTACTTTGCAGCCTTAAAATGCCAAATGTCTCTTAGATGCGACCTGTGGCAAGAGGGCATCACTGCACAAGTTGGTATTCTATACATGATCTCTATTTTAAAACCAAGAAGAGTTAGGGAGGCACAGCAATGCCCTTCATTGCACAGATGGTAAATAAGCTTTGTGTTGCTTTTGTCAGTGCCTCATGTCTGTGCATGTGTTGTTGGACTCTCGTTTCCTTTCATTTTAATCTCAAGCGTTACTACGTGTATCTCTCTAGCTTACTTTTGCTGCACCCTAGGCACTCATGCATTCCAACTCCATCTTTGCTTGTTTTATTGTGGTCCCATTGCAGATCTAATGACTACTGGACAACCCTACACGAACCTAAACACTGCCCACATTGGTTGCTATGGCAGAAAAGCAGTCCTGCCCTTAATCTGCTGCATGTCCATCCTGTCACTTCAGTAGCACAGAGCTACACCACACAGTGCTCTCCTGGGCTCCTTGAGAAGTCTCATCCCCATGTATTTTAGCGATTAATTAGCCTAGCAAATAATTGGCATGTCTATCCCCCTCTAATGAGCAAATCCTTGTACCAGGTAGCTGTGTTCTTCTATTTGTGATTCTAAGAACACACAGGGAAGGCTCTTATTATAGTCTTATAGCACATGACATTCTGTAATCCCTGTATTAAAAGCCTGTCTCTAAATTATATACTGTATAATTGGCGACTTTTGACACACTCAGTCGCTTATTATAAAGAAATTACATCCAAATTTCACTGTAACGAAAATTAAACCTTGCTTTTCTTTCTTCTGCTTTGTTTTTCTAGGTGTACCATGACTAACATAAATTGAAGTTTATGGAAATATGTTTTTTTGTTTGCATTTGTAAGGTCATTATAGCAAAGTTTGAATCTCACTGTATGTTTCTACTGCACCTATTTTAATGACTTTTATTAAAGTGATGTGCTTAATTTGTATTCTTTTTGTTTGAAAACATACTCTCTCTTTCATGTGAAAGAGCTATGCTTCAAGAATTTAAGAGGTTTTTGGGAAAGGTGATGATGGTTTGACCATGCATTATAAGGAATAAAGCACTCCCTGCCACATGTGATAGAAGGATATTGCAAGTCACCAACCTTATAGAGGTACTCCTCTGTGACTTGCAATATCTTTATAATGTGTGCCGGGGGTAATATATTCCTTTTAGTATCCAATACAAAATGTAGTCCACTGCAGAGGGCTGTACGCGTTGTTAAAGGTCCTACCCTCGCCTGTGACTAGGACCTATAATGATTGAAAAGGTGTTTAACAATAGGCGTAGCCCAAGGCAGAAGGGCTATAATGCTATTCTAAGATTCCATCCAGGTAGGGTATAATTGAAAAGGGAGAAACATAAAGACAAACATTGGAATGTTGGAGCAGAAGGCTCACCTCAGCCATTATTAGCCTTGAGCCACTTCATTGTCTTCAGTGCAGCACCCAACATTCCTTTGTTCTAATTGGTGTTTGATACATACAGTATTCCCCTGGTCATCAGTCATACCATAACCTCGTCTTTGGTTAGAATTTCTGAGTGTTAAGATGCAGACAAAAATAATTGTGCTAATGTATGCATACATACTCTTGATTCCACATCATGCCTCTTTCATCAACTACCCTGCCACTCCTGTCTCTCTATTTTAGTCTTACTGGTTCTTTTTCATTGCTGCTTTATTCTTTGGTCACTGTTTCTTTTTCCCCTTCTTTCACCTTTTCTGCCTTCCTTTCTGTTGCTCTGATTCAAAGCCTGATTCTGAAAAATGACTCCACCATCACAACCCTCGGCTGGGACTGAGCACTGTTATACATGGCATGCTTGAGCTTGTGATAGGTAGAATGAGCTCCATCAAAATTCAAGAATTCATTTCACCTGATCAAGGTGCTTGACTTCATTTTCTCAGTGAGTATCTCGATGCAATGGTATAGTGACTTTTCACTCTCAGGTTTGTTGGCATATCAATAGATGGTTAAGCATTATGTCATGCCTTGCTTAATAGATCGTAATGGTTGGTCTACAGTTAGTTCATCGAGGTTGAACCTAGAAGTATTTATTGTGGTGTATTTGCTTACAAAACCCAGGTATTTGGAATACAGGTCTCTCGAATGCAGCTGCTAGGCATGTCGTGCTCACCCTAATAGACTCTTACGCCCATATTTATACTTTTTTGTGCCGCATTTGCATCATTTTTTGATGCGAAAGCGGCGCAAAATTACAAAATACAATTGTATTTTGTAATTTTGTGCCACTTTTGCGGCAAAAAGCGGCAAAAATGCGGCGTTAAAAAGTATAAATATGGGCCATAGTTGTATTTTGTAAGTTTGCGCCGCTTTTGCGTCAAACAATGATGCAAATGCAGCGCAAAAAAGTATAAATATGGGCCTAAGTGTACTATTTGTTTCTAGTTTTTGCCATGTTGCACCTCTGTAGGCATTGAAAATACCATGTGACTTTGTTGTGCTCTTAGTAGCAGACAACAGTTGGTTTGTCATGGTTTTTATATATCAAAATGTTGACATCTGTTGCTCTAGGCCTTCAGTGGTATTAGTTAAATGCAGAGTTTTGCATGCTGCATGAATTCTTTCCACGGTACGAGCCTAGATGATGAAATAGATTTTGAAAGAAGGATCAAATTGACCTAGTAGGTGTGTGTTGTGTTATATGGAATTGTAGCATTGCAATATTGCTTTCCTGCAAGGCCGAAAACCGGTCTCCAAGCAGTCAGATGAAAAATGTCTACTACTTTAGTGGATGTATGAAGAAAGGTGTCTGTTAAGGTCACATACATAAATATTGAACTCTGGTGTTATGTGTGAGGCCAGGAGAGCGTGCTCCAGACTTGGTGCAGTGGTATGTACACCGATCTTACCCACGTGGTTCTTAAAAGAAAGAAATGTGATCAATCAATCAATCAATCACAGACATTTATAAAGCGCGCTACTTACCCGTTAGAGTTCCAAGGCGCTGGGGGGGGTGACTGGTACTGCTCGAAGAGCCAGGTCTTGAGGAGTCTTCTGAAGGCGAGTAGGTGTTGAGTCTGACGGAGGTGGGTAGGGAGCGTGTTCCAGGTCTTGGCGGCGAGGTAGGAGAAGGATCTGCCGCCGGAGGTGGTTCGTTGGATGCGGGGGACGGTGGCGAGGCTCGCGGATCGCAGTTGGAGGGTCGGCGTGTAGAAATTGAGTCTGTTGTTGAGGTAGGTGGGGCCGGCGTTGTGGAGTGCTTTGTGTGCGTGGGTGAGGAGCTTGAAGGTGACCCTCTTGTCGACGAGAAGCCAGTGGAGCTCTTTGAGGTGTGGGGTGATGTGGCTGTGGTGGGGTGCGCTGGTGATGAGTCGGGCTGAGGCGTTTTGGATGCGTTGAAGTCGTTGGAGGTGTTTTGCTGGGATTCCTGCATAGAGTGCGTTGCCGTAGTCCAATCTGCTGCTGACGAGGGCGTGGGTCACTGTCTTCCTGGTGTCGGTCGGGATCCACTTGTAGATCTTGCGGAGGGTGCGGAGGGTGTTGTAGCAGGAGGAGGTGACGGCGCTGACTTGTCTGTCCATGGAGAGTGAGGAGTCGAGGATGAATCCCAAGTTGCGGGCGTGGTCGGTGGGCGTCGGAGCTGTTCCAAGGGTGGTGGGCCACCACGAGTCGTCCCAGGCAGAGGGGGATGTCCCGAGGATGAGGATTTCTGTCTTGTTGGTGTTCAGTTTCAGGCGGCTATTTCTCATCCAGTCGGCGACTGCTTTCATTCCTTCGTGGAGGTTGGCTTTGGCGGTGGCGGGGTCGTTGGTGTGGGAGAGGATGAGCTGGGTGTCGTCGGCGTAGGTGATGATGTTGAGGTCGTGACGGCGGGCCACTTGTGTGAGGGGGGCCATGTAGATGTTGAACAGCATCGGGCTCAGGGAGGAACCCTGTGGGACGCCGCAGATGATGTTGTTGGCTTCTGAGCGGAAGGGTGGGAGGCGGACGGTCTGTGTTCTGCCGGAGAGGAAGGATGAGGTCCAGGCTAGGGCTTTTTCCTGGATTCCGGCTTCTTGGAGGCGTGATAGTAGGGTGTGGTGGCAGACCGTGTCGAAAGACGCTGAGAGGTCTAGGAGGATGAGGGTGGAGGTTTTGCTGTGGTCGAGTTGGCGTCTGATGTCATCTGTGGCGGCGATGAGGGCGGTCTCGGTGCTGTGGTTGCGTCTAAATCCTGTTTGCGAGGGGTCGAGGATGTTGTTGTCTTCGATGTGGCGTGTTAGTTGAAGGTTGACGATCTTTCTGCGACTTTCGCTGGGTAGGGGAGGTGGGAGATGTGGCGGAAGTTCTTGAGGTCCTTGGGGTCGGCTTTGGGTTTCTTGAGGAGGGCGTTGATGTCTGCGTGCTTCCAGCTTTCCGGGAAGGTGCCTGTTTCGAAGGAGGCGTTGACGATCTTGCGGAGTTGGGGCGCGATGATAGAGTCGGCTTTGTTGAAGATGTGGTGGGGGCAGGGGGCAGTCGGTGATCCGGAGTGGATGGAGTTCATGATTTTGCGTGTTTCGTCGTCGTTGACGTTGGACCAGGTGGTGATGGTGTTGGCGATGCTTGGGTTCGAGGTGGTGACGGAGGTGGGCGTGGTCGGGGTGTTGAAGCTGCTGTGGATGTCGGCGATCTTGCTGTTGAAAAAAGCAGCGAGGGAGTTGCAGTGTTCCTGAGAGGGCGGGATGTCGTTGACGTTGGCGCTGGGGGTGGACAGTTCCTTTACGATGCGGAAGAGCTCTTTGCTGTCGTGTGCGTTGTTGTCTAGGCGGTCTTTGAAGGAGGACCTCTTGGTGGTCTTGATGAGGTGGTGGTGTCGGTGGGTGGCGTCTTTGAGGGTTGCATTGTTGTCCGGTGTGCGTTCTTGGAGCCATTTCTTTTCCAGTTTCCTGCAGGCGCGTTTGGAGGCCAGGAGTTCGTCGGTGAACCAGGAGGCTTTCTTGCTGGCGAGGTTGCTGGGGGGTTTCTTCAGCGGGGCGAGGATGTTGGCGCAGTTGTTGATCCATTGTCTGAATTTGCAGGCCGCGGTGTCTGGGTCGGTGGGCTCGTTCGGCGGGCTCTGGGAGAGGGTGCTGAGAAGTTGTTCTTCGGTGACTTTGCCCCAGCTGCGGCGGGGGAGTTGGCGGCTGTGGTGGTGTGCGGTGTTTTTGTTGTAGGTGAAGTGGATGCAGTGGTGGTCGGTCCAGTAGGGTTCGGTGGTGTCGATGAAGGTAACGTGGTCGCTGGTGGAGAAGATGGCGTCCAGTGTGTGTCCGGCGGCGTGGATTGGTGACCTGACGAGTTGTCTGAGTCCGAGGTTCGTGAGGTTGCTGATCAGCGTGGTGGAGTTGTGGTCGTTGTTGTTCTTGAGGTGAAGGTTGAGGTCCCCGAGGAGGATGTAGTCCGGGGAGGCGAGTGCGTGGGTGCTTGCGAAGTCGGTGATGGCGCAGAACTGGGCCCGTGGTCCGGGGGGTCTGTAGACGAGCGTTCCTCTGAGGGTGGTGTTGGGGTCGGTGTGGATCCGGAAGTGTCGAAGCTCGGCGGTGTTGAAGTGGTCGTCGGTGTGGGTGGTGATCTTGAGGGTGGACTTGTGGATGATGGCGATTCCTCCTCCGTAGCAGTTGGAGCGGTCCCTGCGGGAGATCTTGTATCCGTCTGGGATGGCGATGGCGATGTTTGGCGCGGATGAGTCGTTCCACCATGTCTCGGTCAAGAAGGCTACGTCCGGGGCGGTGCTGTCGAGCAGGTCCCCGAGTTCCACGGCGTGTTTGCGTGCGGAGCGGGTGTTGAGGAGTATGCAGCGGAGGTGGTTCGGTCTGGCGGTTGTTGGTTTGGGGGTTCGGTCACAGGTGAAGTGGCAGTTGCGGCAGGCGAAAGGTCCATGGGTGTGCTTCGGGGCGGCTTGATAGCAGTGTTGGTCTCGGCCGTTGTTGAGTCCGTGGAGGGAAGCGGCGTCGTAGCTGAGACTAGGCGGTGTGCGGTGCGGGGTGCGAGGTCCAGGGGTTCTGGCGCTGGGCGCGGAGGGGCACAGATGGGCTTGCCTCTGGCGCGGTCGCACAGCGACCTGCATTAAGAGGGGGTGGAGGGAGGGAGGAGGTGCTGGGGCGGGAGGTGGGCGGGCCGAAGAGGCGGGAAAACGGGCGAGGGAGCGGCGAGTGGGGAGGGGGGTGAGAAATAACGCTAGGTAGCTAGAGGGGAGGGGGAGGTGGGAGGGCAGGGGGTGTAGAGTGGGAGAAAATAGTCAGGGAAGCGGGCGGATGGCGCTGGATTGGGGGTGGGGGGGTCAGAGGAGGAGGCAGACGCGCAAGGTGAGAGAGCAAAGATGCAGTACAAAGCGCACAGAGAGGACAAAAAATAACGTGACTACTATGCCACAAATACTAGGACAACCAGAGGCAGCACAAAGGGCACAAATTGAAATAACAGAGACAACATGACTATAATGCAGTGAATACAGTGGGCACAAACAGAGAAAAACGGAGAAAAAAACAGATACGACAGAAGCAAACCTTACTGCCCACCACTGGGCCACCAGGGATGAGGTGCAGCCTGCGGGTGGAGGAGGGCCTCGAACACGGGCAGCAGCGGCAGTCAGGGACAGAGCACCTGCAGGGTGCGCTGCGCGGCGGGGGGAGCGTCCTGTCCTGACAACAAGGTAAGAGAACGCGCCCTCGCAGCGCAGCGACCTGCATTAAGAGGGGGCGGAGGGAGGGAGGAGGAGCTGGGGGCGGGAGGGGGGCGGGGCCGAAGCGGTGGGAAAACGGGCGAGGGAGCGGCGAGTGGGGAGGAGGGGTGAGAAATAACGCTAGGTAGCTAGAGGGGAGGGGGAGGTGGGAGGGCAGGGGGTGTAGAGTGGGAGAAAATAGTCAGGGAAGCGGGCGGATGGCGCTGAATTGGGGGCGGGGGTCAGAGGAGGAGGGAGACGCGCAAGGGGAGAGAGCAAAGATGCAGTACAAAGCGCACAGAGAGGACAAAAAATAACGTGACTACTATGCCACAAATACTAGGACAACCAGAGGCAGCACAAAGGGCACAAATTGAAATAACAGAGACAACGTGACTATAATGCAGTGAATACAGTGGGCACAAACAGAGAAAAACTGAGAAAAAAACAGATACGACAGAAGCAAACCTTACTGCCCACCACTGGGCCACCAGGGATGAGGTGCAGCCTGTGGGTGGAGGAGGGCCTCGAACACGGGCAGCAGCGGCAGTCAGGGACAGAGCACCTGCAGGGTGCGCTGCGCGGCGGGGGGAGCGTCCTGTCCTGACAACAAGGTAAGAGAACGCACCCTCGCAGCGCAGCGACCTGCATTAAGAGGGGGTGGAGGGAGGGAGGAGGAGCTGGGGGCGGGAGGGGGGCGGGGCCGAAGCGGCGGGAAAACGGGCGAGGGAGCGGCGAGTGGGGAGGAGGGGTGAGAAATAACGCTAGGTAGCTAGAGGGGAGGGGGAGGTGGGAGGGCAGGGGGTGTAGAGTGGGAGAAAATAGTCAGGGAAGCGGGCGGATGGCGCTGAATTGGGGGCGGGGTCAGAGGAGGAGGGAGACGCGCAAGGGGAGAGAGCAAAGATGCAGTACAAAGCGCACAGAGAGGACAAAAAATAACGTGACTACTATGCCACAAATACTAGGACAACCAGAGGCAGCACAAAGGGCACAAATTGAAATAACAGAGACAACGTGACTATAATGCAGTGAATACACTGGGCACAAACAGAGAAAAACTGAGAAAAAAACAGACACGACAGAAGCAAACCTTACTGCCCACGACTGGGCCACCAGGGATGAGGTTCAGGCGGGAGCCTGCGGGTGGAGGAGGGCCTCGAACATGGGCGGCAGCGGCAGTCAGGGACAGAGCACCTGCAGGGTGCGCTGCGCGGCGGGGGGAGCGTCCTGTCCTGACAACAAGGTCAGAGAACCCTCGGAGGATATGATCAGAAGATGCGTATTCAAACCAGGGAGTTTTGTTTGTGATCTGGGAGTCAGTTGGATAATGCTTTTGGGAAAGGCCAGGTCTTTATTTCTCTTCTGAATGCTCAAGGGTTGTTAATGGTCCTTATCCTCTTTGGGAATATATTACAAAATCTGCATGTTTTTACCACAAGGAATGCAGTTTAAATTCCCAGCACATCTGTATTTCTGTGGCTCCATATTTGGGATGGTAAATAGCAGGTAAATAGCTATATTAGCAAAATCCCTGATTCTTCGCTCTATAAAATGAAAACGTCATGTTCTCTTTTGTATCTAGGTATTTCTTCTCACGCTACCGTGTGTTCAAAAGATCCAGCCGCCTGAATTTACCGTCAAAAGAGCAAGTGCGTAACGTTTTTCCGGACCATCGTCTTTGTAGGATAAATAATCCTGCCAACGTTTATTCTGCTAAAGAGATTTTGTGCATGATTTCTGTCATCCAGCACACGAGCAAAATGCACATCACCTTTATCAAAAATGAGGCCCACATTTTTCCTGATGAAATCGCCTAAAATTGCATATAAAATAACATGAATATTCACAATTGTCCCTCTCAGTTTTAAAGCGTAATCGTGGGACCAATATAAATTATTCTTGCAGAGATATGGTACATTACTAAGGTAATACGTGTGTTTAAGGGTCTCATCGTCAATCGGTTTTTGTACGCTTGAATTTGTTGTCCATACTGCTGTCTGCAGGGCTTTCATCTGGCGAGCTGAGTCATACAGTATCTGTCAGCAGAAAATGTCAGATGGTTTATTAATGTGCTTGGCAAACGCATTACCTAATTCCGACACAGAACAGAGAAACAATGCAATATCCTGCAATGCTACAAATATAAAAAAGCGTGAACTCTGTAGCTGTCCACCCAGTTTCCAATATCCAGTCGACTATTCCCTTCAGTCATATTTTTTAGGGGATTATTGGAAGGATCATAGTGTCATCTGAATAAGGGATTGGTTTGCTTTAAAGTACTAGAATGGCCTATTTATCATTTCAGTTTGCTCTGAAATATATATATATATTTAAATATTTTTAGAAGAAATACAGACAAAACAAGTGTGTACTGCAGTCTCAGCCATCATGTTGGTCAAAATACAATTTTATGTCAAGAACGGAGGCTCATATAATGCTTCCAATTTAGGCTTTTTAGGAGGGGAAGCCTGTGAAAGCGAGCCCCACACATCAGAATCATCGTCCAAATCATCCATATGGCCGACGTCATCGTCGGTATCAGAAATATGTGTTATTACAACCTGTTTTGGCGCTGACAGAGTATTTTTTGTTTTGGACTTACGTTTGCCAGAAACCTTATTAGAATTCCCCTCCTGCAGAATGGGCCATAAAGGATTTGAAAACCATGTTCTGTACAGAACTCTCAATGTTCTTTGACATCTTAGTCATAGTGGCTGACACAGCCTTTGTCACAGCCTCATTAATAAAGGCTCCAAAATCTTTAGTGCCTGAAATTTCAGGAAAGGATTCTTGACCTTCCATAATAGCCAATAACAACCAGGGGGCGAAAGGGTAAAGAAAAAAATAGAACAGGCGAGGAAAAACCTGAGAGGAAACAGTTAAAACTGTAGGCAGGCTGAGAAGATCTATAAACACGCCCTAGGAGGCGTGGCCGAGCTCCGAGAACCGAGGGGAAGGAGACCGGGGAGCTGTTGACCTTGTAGACGAGGTCTGGAACCGAGCGTGATGGCCCGGCACACTCGGCAAGTCGAAAACGGCAGTCCAAGGCCGGCTGAAATGGAGGGGAGCCGCGGAGAAAGCCGGTGAGGGAAAACGGACGCGTTTCAAACGAACACGACCGTTAGAACGTTCGAGGCAGCAATGCTGCCTCGGACACGCGCGAGCGTTCTGAGCATAAAAACGGGTCGCGAAACCCGAGCCGTATAAGCGGAATGAAGTCTGAGTATCAGTAGTTGTGATAAAACAACTCGCAGACTTAAAACACAATAGAAAGTAAACACAATACATACATTATAAGAATAAATGTAGGAAAGAAAAAGTGTGTGACTTATCTTGACTGCGAGCCTCAAGAAAGAGGGCTGGTCGCAGTCAAGCTTAATGGATACGTAGCTTCCATTGTTCTGATTGGTGCAGTTTCTACTTACGTTGTTCTCTCCCATTGGCTTCTTTGTTCTAAGCCTTTTGGGAGTTGTAGTTTTTCTTGACTGCTGCTATTGTAATTAAAGCAAGTAAGAGAAGCATTATACTCGCCTCCGTGTCTTTAATAAAATTAAGACTTTCCGTCATAAATTACTAGGAAAATCTACATTAATCATCGCCAGTGCCCACTCTCCCAAGGCCCTCCCTCAAATTCTCTCCCTTCCCGTACCCCAAACCTTTTCCCCACTCAATATTTACGGTGTGCTGTATTCGGGTTCCTCCTCCTTTGCTACTGTAAACAGCCCTCCCATGTAGGAGTTCCATTTCCCCCAGACCTTGTGCCATTTTTTTGCGGCAGCCCCTGCTTCATAAATCACTTTCTCTGCCAACATACACCAGTCTAGATCACGTTTCTAGTCCTCTACTTTGGGTGGGTCGGGCCCTCCATGCCTGTGCTATATTACGCTTTCCACTATTAAACCTAACTTCATCCATATGTGATCCATACTGACAAGGTCCACATCGCCCTTTATATTTAGAACACACCATTTGGGCTGAGGCTCTATGGTACTTTCACATACTACGTTTAGACAGGATACTACTGAGGACCAGAATCTCTGTATCATTGGACAGTCCCATAATATATGACAGAATGACCCTCGCTGGCCACAATTTCGGGAACACAAAGGCAAGGCTCCCCTGTCCATTTTGGCCAGAGTTGTGCATGCATAAAAACTCCTGTGAAGTACCTTGCTTGCATTCCTACCTCCCTAGGGAACGCTAAGGCCTATTGCCATTCCTCTTCATCCAACTACCCTACATCTTATACCTAGCGTGTTCTCGGGTCTTTACATAAATCTGGTAAGTTATTAAGTATTTTATGATATGTGAGAAATGTTGCCTTTTTAGGTAAGTTCTTCAAGTAATAATCTATCTTCCAGCGGGGAAGACTCTGGGAGGGGGTCCTCCCCCCTGGGCAATACTTTGAGTGCGTGTCTGATTTGGAGGTAACAATACATCTCTGTCGGGGCCAACTGGAATTCTACCTGGAGGTTCACGAAGGGGAGAATGTCCTCCCCCCACCCACAGGTCCCCCACTTTTGTGAGACTGATAAGATCCCATTTATTAAATCCAGGTTGCGCTGCCAGTGTGCCCAGCGTTGCGGTTTCCCACAAAGGAGTGCTCTGTGTGAAGATATTATTCCACCCCAACACCTTCAGCGTTTCATGCCAGAGGGTTAGGGTAAGCGCTGTCAGAACTGGGAATGTCTGCAGTCCTTGTCCACCATACAGGGCCAGGAGGGCTCCTCCTGGCTGCATTGCTTCCCTGTCCAAGCGGTACCCTGGCTCCGATTCCGGCAAGAAGGTCCACTGATTAACAGTCGTGAGTTGGGCGGCTGGATAATAGTTGTGCACCTCTGGGAGGGCTATGCCCCTGTCATGCCAACTTCTTGTGAGCTTGGCTACCGCTATTCGGGCCGGTCCCCCATCCCACAGGAGTTTACGTATTTCCTGGTCAATGGCTTGAAAGTACGAGGCTGGGACCAGATACGGGGTGTTGTGAAGTATATAGAGGAACCGGGGCAGGGCCATCATTTTGAACAAAGCTGCCCTTCCCAGAAGTTACAATGGTAGGGATCGCCATCGCTCAACATCTCCCCTAAGCCATTGCAGTGGGGGCTCTAAATTCTGGGTATAGAAGCTAGTGGGCGTTCCGGTTACAGAGGTACCCAGGTATCACAACCCTTCCGTAGCAATCCGGGCACCACAGCAAATTGGGAGACGTGGGGCCGGGCCATATAGTATATAAATCACTGACTTGTCGCAGTTAATAGTGTAGTCTGAGTATTGACGGAATAGCGTTAAGAATGTGCATTACTAGGTCCAGGGAAGAATTGGACTCCGAAATATAGAACAGAATATCGTGGGCATATAATAATTTCCTGTCTTCCCATCCCTCCAACCATTTCAACCCTCTAAGCAGGGGATCACCATTTATCCACTCGGACAGGAGCTCCAGTGCCATCGCAAAGATCAAGGGGGATAGTGAGCACCCCTGTCATGTAGCACAATGGAGATTAAAGACTGGGGATGTACATTGGTTGACGACCACTTGTACCAGGGGTCAGTATACAGGAGACGCACCCAGGCTGTACATTTTGGTCCAAACCCAAATTTTTGAAGGGCTTCAAAGGGGTCCAATCTATGGTGTCAAAGGCCATCCTCAAGTCAAGCGAAAACACTAGTGGTGCCTCTCTTATTCTGTGCATCCTACCTATGACTCCATGAAGGCATTCAGGTTCAGGGCAGTGCTTCGACCCGGCATAAAGCCGGATTGGTCTGGGTGTATCAAGGAGAGGATCACCTTGACCAATCTTCTGAACAGTATTTTAGCTAAAATTTTGACTTCCACATTATGAAGCAAAATAGGTCTATACAAGGCACATTTCTCACATGGTTTGCCTTCTTTGGGTATGACCATTATGCTGGCGATTTGCTGATCTCTGGGCAGAAGAACCTTGTCCCTACTTTCATGACACATTGTCAGTAGATGTGGTTCAGTGGTAGACGCCATAAGTTTATATAATTCCATGGGTATCCCATTAGGTCCCATGGCTTTGCCTGACGCCAGGTCTCTTATCGCTTGCAATATTTCATTTGCTTTATGTTGTGCTGTAATAGTTCTGAATTTTGGCAGCTGGGAGTCAGAAAATTGATCTCTGATAGTATTTCCCGGATCTCAATGGCAAAGGTCAATATGGTTTTGGAATACAGGGCGGTGTAGTATTCAGGAAATGCCTCCGCCATCAATCACCCTTCGCGCACCGAACCCCACTGTGAGTCTCAGTCTCAGTGACCCATCTACTGTTTCTCTCTTTTCTCTCCAGCCACACAAGCAATTTACCTGCTGTATCCCCCACTTCATATAGCCTACGCTGCATGGCCACATGGTGTGTGCGGGCTGCTTCCATCGCAATGTCTCTATATTCTTTTTGTTTTAGCTCCAGTTCTGGTACTTGGCCAAGGTCCCCTAGTCCCGTCTATAGGTCTCTAATTTCTCTCTTTTGCGCCTCTGCACGCGCATTTGCATCGTTCTTATGCTCTACTATCGCTGAGACCCCTTTATGACTGCCTTGTAAGCCTCCATCGTGTCTGTGAGGATTCAACAGACCCTACATTTTCTTTGAAGTAGCTTCCGGCTGCCCTGATCAAGTTAGAGCGGATCTGCAGTACTTTTAGATACCATGGACTAATTACTAGCCTTCGTTGTCCTGGCGGAGCCTGATTTCCGTACAGTGCCCAGATTGGTGAGTGAACTGATATTCCTCATGCCGAATGCCTAATTTCTTTATAGTAACCAACCTGATGAGGGAAGGTAAGGATGTAGTCAATTCTTGAGAGGCTTCCATGGGCCCCAGAGAGAATCCTGTATTGTTGCTCTTGTGGGTGACAGGTACGCCACACATCAATAAGCCTCGTAGCTGCCATAAAGTCTGCCAATGAGTGATGGGGTCGGCCACTTGCCGATGTGGCCCTCTATCTTGTAGCTCACAGTGTGTCCCATTGAAATCTCCTCCCATAAGGAGGTTGCCATCCGGCAATTTTAAGAGAAGAGTACTAAGTTCTACATATGCATCCGCGGTGGAAGATACACTGAAATAATATTCAGCGTGGTTTCACCTCATGTCCTGGTGAGCACTGCATATCTGCTGTGTCTGTCTACCCAGGTGCCTTTGATCGTTAAGGGCCAGGACTTGTGCAGTAGGATGCCCACTTCTCGAGAGCCTGATGTGTATCCTGCATGTGCTGCCATTCTATACCCCCCTCGAACTAAAGCTTGATATGTGTTTCCACACAGATGTGTCTCCTGCAGGAGAACAACATCAGGGGCTTGCCGTTTCAGGTATTGCAACATGACTCCCCTCTTTATCTTATTCCCCAGCCCATTTACATTCCAGGAGAGCAGTTTAGTATTCACAGCTCTTAATATCATTGTCCCAGGTTAATGCGAACATGGGCCCAGTTATCCCTGGGTAATCTAGGGGCAGCCCAATCTGCAGTTCGGAATGAATTAGCCTCGGCATTTTGAGTCTTAGGGGGTTATTACAACTTTGGAGGAGGTGTTAATCCGTCCCAAATGTGACGGATATACCACCAGCCGTATTATGAGTTTCATAGGATATAATGGACTCGTAATACGGCTGGTGGTATATCCGTCACTTTACCGTCACTTTTGGGACGGATTAACACCTCCTCCAAAGTTGTAATAACCCTCTTAGTGGCATCCAACATTTGCTTATCCTACAAGACACTTGTTCAAACAATCAACTAACAATTGAACCAAAACATAACCCCCTCCCTGCATGGTGAGTCTAAAACTACCCACCTCCCCCAACTCTGCAGAGCGCCTGTCGCCCATACTTAACATGTTAAAGTTTACTTTTGGGGTAGGTGCCGCCTGAGACGTACATCCCCTAGGCTTCATCCATCTCTGCAATGGTTTGCTACATTACTTTTATTATTGTTATTATTAGTGTTATTGTTAGGCCCCATTGTAGAGCAACACAGTCCTGCATCGCTGTGTTCCCCAACAACGTGACAAAACTGAGGTGTCCAGTAGTTTGCAGGTTCCCCCCACCTGCTCTCCACGTCTACTCTGGGAACAGAATGATCCTAGTCATCCCTACTTTGGTCATATACTCTTTGTAGTAGTAGGCCGTTAGGTAGGACCGAAATGTTCTTCCACATCTGGTGCAGAGCTTTGGTCCTCCTGGGTGCCCTCCCTGGGTCCTTGCCTCATTTCCTCTCCTCGCTGGCTCTGTCGTCCTGGTCTTGCTCTTCTCTGCAGTTTCCCTGCCGTTCTCCAGCCCTCAAGCCATGCCCAAGGTTCAATCGGAGTCTCAAAGACCCATGTTTTCCCCTCTGCAACTATTCTGAGTTTGGCGGGAAAGATCATTGAGTATTTAATTTCTCGTTCTCGTAATGCCTTTTTAACCTCCAGAAAATCCCACCTCTGTGGTTGCACCTGGAGTGTGAAGTCTGGGAAAAAAGTTATCTTTGAGTTTTCAGGGGGAGGGGGCAGCTCTTGCCATTTGCAAGATCAAGTCTCTAACCCTGAAATTGAACAGTCTGGCAATAATGCGGCGAGGTGGTGCTTCAGGCCAGGGCAAAATGTCCGGGCACCCGGTGGGCCCGCTCCACGGAGAAGAATATGGATAGCCCTTTAGGTTGCACTTCCTTAAGGATGATGTCCTTGACAAAGATATCCACCGCAAGTCCCTCGGACCTCTCCGGGATTCCCACAATTCGTATATAGTTTATTTTTGATCTGCCTTCATAGTCCTCCAATTTGGCCTGCATGGTGGTGGTGATGATCTGCAGTTCATTAACTTGAGTCTTTAGGCTGGCATTGTCTTCTCTGAGGGTGGATTTGGATTCCTCGACTTCCTTCACCGTGAGCCCATATTGCGTAGGTCTGCTCGCAGGAGGCCCACCTCTGTCATTACTGAGTCAATATATGACTCTAGGGATATATGAACTCCTTTTATGGCCTCCATCACATCATGGAGTGTGGGGGACCCCTCCTCCGTCACTGTCTGTGTCTGCGCCACCATTCTCTGGTCTGGTGGCCCTTCTGCATCTATGGATCCTTTTTGTATGGCATATTTGTAGAGCTTAGTTTGTTGCACTGCTTTTCCTCCACGTCCCCTTGTCATCGTGACCCTAGGCCAAGTCGTGCTGTGCAGGCAAACTTTTTTATCTCGGGGTTGCCGTTCAGTATTCGCCGCCACCTGCCCAAGGGATCAAGCAAGCCCCTCAGCGGCCTGTCGGTTTTCCCTCCATGCAGCCCCTCTCCTGTACAAGAATTGTCAGCACTTCCTCCAGCCTTGTGCGTCTAGGAGCCCACGCTCCGTCACTTGGTGTGTGATGGTCCTGGCTTTGTCATGCGGTTTAGTCTGTGTTGGAAGGCCAAGAACAGGGACTCAAGCACCCCAGGGAACGACCCCCATGCTCCAGAACTTGCCCCAGTACCTCCAGTCACGCTCTCCTTCCGCTGGGTACTTTCACAGTCACATTCCTCACAGCCTGATTTGACCGCTGATCCCTGGGGACCTCCTTTGTTACTCCAGCCTGCTGCCACATTATTTGTTCACTCCTCTGCATGGTCCTTACGTTGCTAGGCCACAGTGCCTCGCTACTTTCCTTGCATGACGCCAGGGTTAGCCGGACTCACATTGGGGCCTCGATTCATTTTTATACTTCTGCATAGTTTGTTGCAGGTGTGGCGGATGAATAGACAGATATTTTATGGATTGAAGCGATTTAGGTGCTTGGAGCCTCACTAGTTTGCAGCCATCTTGGATGGTGGTTGGCCACGCCCCCCGCTCTGAAATATTGAACTATGAAAACATTAAAGAGAATTTTAAGGAGCAATGCTAGCCTGCAAGAATTCATCAAGGCAACTTCGCAGACAGCCACGTGGATGAAGCTGTCCGTTATCGACCTGTTGTAGCACCCCAAATCCCTACTTACACCCTCAATCAGAATGAAATGGAAACAAAGGTAAAAAGGTCTGCAAGCCTCAAACTTATCTGTCAATGTTAGATTGCCACCTGATCAATGATTGACAATCAGTCAGTGATTATGGACGTCAATTCCAGGGGCGGCTCCTGTCGGGGCAAAGCAGCGTTGCGGGGCACAAAACAAAGACAACATTACACACAATGTAATGTGTGCGCCGCTCTTCTGGCTCCCCTGACTGCAGACACAGGCTCCCGGCCTGCCCTGCGGCAAATCCTAACCCTGCTCTCATGCTGCTTGCAGGATTGACCTGAGCGCCCTGGCTTTGCGCTACCACGCAGACTGGGAGCCTGTGCCTGCTCTCTCCAATCTGGCAACACAGTGCCCGGTTGGAGACAGCTCAGTGCGCATGTGTGTTTGGCCATCCTGGGATGGCCGGGCAAACAGACATGCGCAGTGAGGTGAGTGCACACAACTCACCCTCTGTCCCTGTCATCCCCCATTGCCCTACCCCTTGAAAAATAAAAACGATAATAAACATTGTTTATTATCGTTTTTATTTTTCAATTTGTAGCTGCTGCTGCTGGCAAGGGGAGGGTGAGGAGACGCTCCTCTGCCATAGTGGAGGAGCAGCCGCTGAAATGAGGGCATTGCAATGTTGACAGCAGCAAGCCTATACTGATTTTCATTTCGAGCTGCTGCCTCCTTGTCTTCAGTGGTTTATTGTATGGGGGTTGGATTCTAGGGATCCAGAGTCCTGCTAGTTAGTCCTACAGAAGTTCACAATGCCGACATGACCTGACTACTTTTTCTGTTTCTGAGCAAGGCAGCCTATAGCACCTCACTCTGGGTGCAACTCACTACCTGTCCCAGTCGTTGTTTAAATTTCTGTCTCTCAATGGGTTGACGCTGCCTGTGTTATTGTGCCAATAAATAACACTTGTGTCAATTGCCCGATGGTAGCTTGCTGCCTGGCTACAGCAGGGCAGCACTACTTCGCCCACATAAACAGCCCCAAGACTACCCTCATCTACTCTGCTCTGTGCCTTAGTGTTGGCTCAGTGCCTAGCTTGGCCTGTCTCTGGTCTTAGCCTGGCTGACTCATTGGGGTGGAGTCCACACTAGGTAGTGAAGCCAACCGGGTGAATTCTAAAAACTGGGTATTGGACCAAGATCAGTGACTTACAGGGTCAGATTAGGATCATAATTAGGCCTGGGCAGTGTAAAAAAATGTGGTCTGCATTCCTCCTATTTGGCATATAAAGAGCCCTCTTTAGTTATCTTGCTGTGGCCTGTCCAGAATCTTAAAACATGGTCAATTAGAGGTTCATTTATTTTTTGTAGTTTTATATGGCGTGAATACAGCCCAAGAGTACTGGAGCGATTGATTAGTTACATTATACAATTTAAAAATATATATTTCTAAGATTAAAGTGATTTGCCCAGAATCACAGGATATTGATTCAATGCCGAGACTCATCGAACATAGCTCAAAGTTTGAAAGTCAGCAGCTCTGACCTTAACTCCATTCACCCCCTCCCCGTGAGATACTGACAAAACAGCTCCTCCCCCTGGTAACAGGTAGCTCATTGGTTGAGAGCAGCTGCATGGACTGCATGGACAGGGAGGGGATGTGGCTGCAAGTTACCCAGGCCCGGCTGAGACTGGTGTGGCTATGTCTGGCATGAATGGGGGCACTTGAAAATGAGATGATTGCTGGTGGTGTGATATGCTATGAAAGACCTAGGCATATACTAATTCGCCCAAGACCACAAGTGGTCACATTCTAGGAGGTGCACTGGTGGGAGAGAGAGGCTTACTGAAGCTTGCAGGTCCCAAAGGACAGTCCAACCTAAATAGTGGATAAAGGCAAAGTAAAAATTTCAGTTAATTTCAACCCTGTTAATTTCAACCCTCAGACCGTCCAGGAAGACAGACCCTTTATGTGACTCACCCAGTCCGTGGGGGCTCGATACACTCCTTGCTACCGGCATTTTCTCGAAATAGTTATCGATATGCAGGGGCTCCCACTTGCAAACTGAAGGTCTTCTAAACCACTGGAGGTAAGCACTGGGCCTCCTAATGTATATATCTTTTCATGAGGCTTCAGACATGTGACGGAGCAGATGATTGTGCTCAGGGAGCTAAACATTTTCATTGCAGCATTAAACCTGAATGGTAATGCACACTTTGAACAGTGGTGGCTGCTGCAAATGTCAGGGGGGGATAAGTTAAAAAAAAAATACTTACCTTTCTCATCGCCGCAGTTCACCACCTCCTGCCGTCTCGCTCTTTACAGCTTGGACTGCTGCTCATGACACATCCCTGGGGTCTGTGCAGTTTCTCTAGCCAGGCTGTGTGCACTCTCCCCCTCCTCCCCTCCCACCTTCCATGACCCAGCCCTGCCCTCCCCGCATTGCTGGATGAGCCAGCAGATGAAAAATAAAACAATATTAAACTATTGTTTTATTTTTCATCTCCTGGCTCTTGGTCAGGGGGGGCCGACGCTCCTCCGCCATTGCGAAGGAGCCAGCCCTGGTCAATCCAGCAAAATGTTGGAAGCAGCGAAAATGACATCACACATATTAATTTGGTCTGAATTATATCACAGGAAGTGACATCATACGAACTTCGACTCTGAATTGTTCCAGAAAGTGATGTCACGTGAACTTAACCCTGTTGCCATCACAATATTTGACATTGCTGAAGTTCCATAATAGCTGCACATATCTATTACAATATAACACTGTTGGAGTTTTTTCCTTTTGCAGGGTCATCACCAATCTTTTTGCCTCCTGCCTCCTATTTTGTCTGACCTGTTGTTGTTGGCTTTTGAACTCTGAGCACTTTACCACTGCTAACCAGTGCTAAAGTGCATATGCTCTCTGTGTAAATTGTATGGTTGATTGGTTTATCCATGATTGGCATATTTGATTTACTGGTAAGTCCCTAGTACAGTGCACTAGAGGTGCCCAGGGCCTGTAAATTAAATGCTACTAGTGGGCCTGGAGCACTGGTTGTGCCACCCACATTATTGGCCCTGTAAACATGGCTCAGACCTGCCACTGCAGTGTGTGTGTGTGAGCAGATTTTAACTGCCAATTCGACTTGGCAAGGGTACCCACTTGCCAGACCTAAACCTTCCCTTTTCTTACCTGTAACACACCCCTAAGGTAGGTCCTAGGTAGCCCCATGGGCAGGGTGCAGTGTATTTTTAAGGTAGGGCATATACTAATGTGTTTTATATGTCCTGACAGTGAAATGCTGCCAAATTCGGTGTTCACTGTTGCAAGGCCTAGCCCTCTCATAGGTTAACATGGGGGCTGCCTTTAAATATGAATAAAGCGTAGATTCCCTTTGGGAGCAGATAGACATGTGGAGTTTGGGGTCTCTGAGCTCACAATTTAAAAATATATATTTTAGTAAAGTTGATTTTAAGATTGTGTGTTTGAAAATGCCACTTTTAGAAAGTGGTCATTTTCTTGCTTAAATCATTCTGTGACTCTGCCTGTTTGTGAATTCCCTGTCTGGGTCTGTTTGACAGTTGGGCTGTTTCACCTCTCTCTAGACAGTGACACAAAGGAAGCTGGGGTGTAGCCTGCATATCCGGATGAACCATGTGTGCTAGGAGGGAGGGGAGGAGTGGTCACTCACACCTGAAAGGGCTGTGCCTGCCCTCACACAATGCAGTCTCCAACCCCCTGGTGTGTGTCTGGAGCCTGGCCTGGGCAAGGCACGATTTCACAAACAAGAGAGACTTTCCTTTGAAGTAATCATACTTCAAAGGCCAAAATGGGCATAAGAAGGGCACCCAAAACCACAGACTTTAGATCACGTCCGGACATCAAGAGGAACCTCTGCCTCGAGAAGAGCTGAGGAAAAGTGCTGCCCTGCCTATGACTGTGCTTTGTGGAGCTATCCTGCAGTTGCTGTTTCTGCCTGTGCAAGGGGACAAAGACTGGACTTTGTTGTGCATTCCTGCTTGTGAAGAAATCTCCAAGGGTTTGTACTGGGCTTGCCTCTTGTTGTTGAAGTCTCAGGGCCATCAAAGACTTCTCCTGCCAGCACCTGGACTCTCTGCTGAGACTTCTGCCCTGCCAAGTGGTGCCCTATCCAGTTCCTGGGGCCTTGGAAGGTGAAGCTGGAAGACCAAGACTGAAAATTCATGCACAGACCGCTGTGCAGGGAAAATATTGGCACACCTTCCGAGACGCGGCTGAAAAACGATACGGCGGTGACTTTGCAGCAGAAATCGACGCTCCACCGCCATTGCGGCTAGAAGATTGACGCATGCAGCTGGAGAAACAAAGCACAACACCCGCTGAGAGAGGCTGATAACATCGCAAACCACATTGCGCAGTTTTGCTAATACTGTGCGACAGGATTTTCGATGCAAATCTTGCGGGCGTGGAAAAATGACGCTACGTCTGCCCGGACCTAAGTGCTTCCCGGATTGACGAATCACTCTCCTGCGGAGAGGAAAAACGACACACGCTGACCCCGACCGGAGAAGAAGAAATGGCGCACGGTATTGCTCGCGGGTGAGAAATCGACGCATCGCTAACCTTTTTCGACGCACACTCGCCTGTGCATGTTATTTTGACGGTACCCAGGTACTTTTCAACACTAACAGTGTTTTTACTGTTTACTAAAGGCATTTAAGACTCTTTTGCTTTTAAAATTAATAACTTGACTTGTGTATGTTGGACTTTTGTCATTTTGGTCTTGTTTTGTTTAGATAAAGATTTTCTATTTTTCTAAACCTGTGTTGTGTCATTTTGTAGTGTTTTCGCTGAGTTACTGTGTGTGTTGGTACAAATACTTTACACCTAGACTCTGAAGTTAAGCAAGCCTGCTTGTGCCAAGCTACCAAGGGGGTGAGCGGGGGTTAACTCTGGGTGATTCTCCTTTACCCTGACTAGAGTGAGGGTCCTTGCTTGGACAGGGGGTAACCTGACTGCCAACCAAAGACCCTATTTCTAACAAACACACAAATGTATTTTTTAAGTACCCCCAATATCAGGGTACTGACATGATCCTAGAAAGTAGTTGGGTGTAATACTTGCCCTGAGTTGTAGGGATCAAACAGAGTGAGTCACATATCTTCTACACGGAATTCAGGGGAAAGAAAGGTTTTGGACATGAAGGGGATTTCCATGAAAATATGTGGTCACATAGTGCAAAAGCCATTATGCTCTGCAAAGGCACTAGTTAAATATTGAAGCCCTTTCATGGTGTGCCAAGCTAATGAAACTTGATGTTCTCCACAATCTTACATCATTTTTTCAATAGTGCTTTGGATATCCCCATTATGTCAAAAATTACCTCCATAAGGCCAACATTTTGTGATGCTTGCCTCCCAGGTGCAGTGAGTACACCCTTATGTCAAAAATTATATACGCCGTCATTGTTGGCGGCGGAGTGGATTGCTGATAAGCAGACCTCTTTTGTTGCAGCAGAGGAGGCCTCCTGATTGCATCTGGGATGGAGTCCTAGTGAAGTGAGAGGAGTGAGTGCGGATTGCGAGAGTGCGGCTGCCGAGTGGTGCAGACTCCTGGGACATCACGAGCATCACAGGGAGCTGATTCTGAAGGCTCTCTTCTACACCGCAGCTCCCTCTGCCAGGGCTGATGCTACTATTGCAGTGGGGTGGGTCCATCACCCTGCTTTATGGCTCCTGAGGGCTACTGGTTCCCCTGAGGCCCTATTCCTATGACAGAGCTCCGGCCTGGGTTGGGGTCGTGGATCAGAGGCCGGAGCATCATTGGTAAGTGGGCCCCCTGCCTCAGTGACTGCGGTAAAGCTTATTTGCATGAAGCCGGTGGCATAATAGAGACATGCTGCAATCAGGGAGACCAAGCTGTGAGTCCACAAATACTGTTGCCCCACAGCCTGCACAAGGCCTAAAACTGCTCTGAGTCTGACTACACTTGAAACACTTGTTTGACTTATGGTGCCCTCTAAGGGACAACTTGTTTATAAAGCCCCAGTGTACTGAGGGTTCAATGTTGCCCATTCTACAGGCATTACAATGATTCAATATCATTGGAAAGCAGTGGGCCCCCATTTTGTGGAGTGCAACAAGTTCACAACAAGCCTACATCTCCAAGTGCACACTCCCTGCTGTACTGGTCCACCACTGCTACTGGGCACTGAGCTCTGCTTGCCACGAGCTAAACCTGGCACAGGGCCAACTATTGTGAGAAAATAGGGCTGATTGCAGAGGCTACCCTAACTTTGTTTTCCTGACTCTGATGGTGCCCCCGGCTACTGCTAACCAGTCACAGGGCCTGTGCTTTGTGTAAAATGAGTATGCAAATTAGGCTAATTGTAATTGGCTATGTCAACCTACCTATAAGTCCCTAGTATATGGTAGGGCATGTAGGTTTAGGGACCCCAGCATAGGGAGTGCACCCATAGGTGCACTGCTGAGGTGCCCAGGGACATTTTAGAGGCAGGTCTGCCTTGCTGGCTGCTTTCAAAATAGAGTTATATGCAAATTTGACTTTGGAATTAAAAGTACCTCCAAAGTGTTAAACTTCCTTATTTTTACATATAAGTCACACCTAAGGTGTGCCCTATGTGTCCCTAGGGTTGGGTGCCATGTAACTATAAGCAGGGACCTCATAAAACTTGTTTTATATACCCTGGTGAGGTAAAATAGCCAAATGTGTTTTCCGTCACAGTAGTGAATTGCCTTCTAGGCTAAAATGGGAAGACTTTATTTTAATTAACAAAATCCCCTTAAGTGTCAGATACCTTGAGTTTGGTATCAAATTAAATATTATAATAAATCCCACAACCTCCAGTTGTGGGATTTAATATAACTAGTTCAAGTAAAGTGTTTTAAAACTCTACCTGAAAGTTGCCAACTTCAGCTCTGTAGTGCCCTTCTCTGATAGGCCAGCCTCTGGCAGCCTGGACAGGCTGCCTTGATGAGGTGTGACGTGGCCTGGACTGAACACAAAGGATGTGCCTGGGGGAGGAAATCTGCCTCAGCAGATGGGGAAGGAGGAACTGGGGAGGTGGGCCAAACTGGTCTTCAAAGGCAGGGAAGGATGTTTTGAGGAGCCCAGCACCTCCCTCACATCGTGCAACCCCAGACAATTAGGTGTCCTCATGATTAGATTAGGAGAGGGCAGGAGAGGGGTGTGTTTAGGATTTTTAGCCACACCAGTGGGTGGGCTCAGCCAGATCTAGCCTCCAGAAATCACTTTCAGCCATGTTGGATTTTTGAGGACTGTTGCTCCCTGGGATTGATTTTTGTCACACTTCCCAGGAAGTGGTCATCAAAGGGGGAAGGAGTCTGCCTGGGATTGGATACTCAGGACCCCCCTGTTTTTCACAGAGGAGCAAGGATAAATGTGGCAGAGCTGCACCCACACCTGAGATCCCTACAAGGAACAAGACAAAGAAGAAGTATGACTGCACCAGCTGCACACTTGGGCTTCTCAACTAAAAGGACTTTGCCTGTCTTCTACTGCTTCAAGAAGGTGCTCCCTGTTTGCTACAGGTACAAAGGAGCTACCTAGAGTCCCCTTCATCAAGTCCTGCAAGCAGAGCCCAGCTAACCAGCGTCCAGTGGCCATTTGAGGATTCTGATCAGGTGCATTCTGGGAATTCTAGTTCAAACTCCCAAGGAGCAACTCAGAGCTTCTGGAACCTTGGATCAAGTTGTGCACAATTCAATAGCCCAAAAAGGACCTCTGGAAGAAGATCCAGAAGTTTGGAGACGTTTGTAGAAACTCCATAAGTTGAAGAGGTGCATTGTGGGAGTTGTAGTCCCAGACCCTGAGAGGCAAACAAGAAGCTCTGAACCCTTGGCTGGTGCGCTGTGGACCACTTTCCTGAATCAAGAAACACTTCTGAAAGTAAGTGTAACAGTGCTACCTCGTGGGTGGCCAGAATTCTGGACTTTATCCCTGTCCAGAGGGACCTTTTTTTTTAACCCTGTGAGCGCTAGTTGCTTGTATGCGATAGAAAACATAAATTCTTAAAAATTAATATCTCTGGTTCCCCTTATCCGATTTTAATAATTTCGGTGTCATTTTATTATAGATAAAAATATAACCTATTGCTATGAATTGCCATTGTTTTTTATTTTGTTTTGTATCTTACTTATTTACTGTTTTCAGATTTTTAAATGCTTTACACACTGGTCTCCTAAGTAAAGCCTTGTCGCTCGTTGTCAAGCTACCAAGGGTTGAGCTGGGTTTCATTTATTGAGACCTAACTGGACCTAAATGGGGGTTAGTGGCCTATTGCTAGGTGAAGGTACTTACCTGCCCTTTCCAATAATCCACTTTCCAACAACTATTTGGCTTGGCCCTTTCCCAAATCTGTTGGAGACAAGGAGGGTCTCCCTGATAATGGACAACTTAGACTGAGACTTCTTGTTTGTGCACACGTACATTACTGGAGATGACTGCACAGGAAACACTACCCCGCCCAAAATTATGCCATTTTCTCTTGGACATGGTGGGCAAAACGGATAAATCCCAATTGAAATTACAATTAGATCTTCGCAGGACCCCCGAGATCCTGTGACGGTTGCACAGGTGGTTTGGGGCCGCCGCCAGAAGAATCTGAACCCGAAGGAGAAGCAGACCTGAAACACATCCTGACAGCCATGCAACACAATCTTGCCAAAGTTGATGGTAGAATAGATGCGCTCTCCTTTCAAATGGACAGAATGTCTGGGCGGCTAGATAAGCATGCAGAGCGTCTTGACAATGTGGAGCATCGAGTGTCAGAGACTGAGGCTGAACAGGCTGCAGTCTCCACAGCACACGAAAAAATGGATAACCTACTCCTCACATTGCAAGCAAAGATAGAGGATTTGGAAGCCTGCTCGTGGAGGAACAATTTGCGTATAGTGGGGACAGTAGAAACAACGAACAATGACAATGCAGAATTTTACATAGAACGCCTACTTATAAACCTGCTGATGCATGATTCTTTTTTGGAGATATTTGTAGGGGAGGGTGCCCACCACTCACTTGCCCCACGTCTAGTTCCAGGGCCCAGTCATCACCCTGTAATGGCGAAACTCCTGAATTACAGAGACCCCAATGCAGCTTTGCGAAAGGCATGTGATCTGAAGATCTTGCAACATGAGGGCTCTGAAATTTTCTTGTAACCTGACTTCACACAATAGGTACAGGAGGCTCGATAACTCTTCATCCCAGCCAAGAGAGAACTCTGTGAGCTCCATCAGGAATATGGCATGCTCTTCCCCTCTAGGATGCAGTCATGGCTGATGGCAAGGGATTGTTCTTTAACAATCCTAGACAATTGCAGCAATTTCTTAGGCACTGAGAGTCTGCTGGGGGTAGGTGAGGCTCACCTAGAGCAACATAGGAAAGAAAGGATTCGTAAGACTTTTGAGACTTAGCCCGCCTCACTCCATCATGAACTACTATGATAGATTGCTGGGGCTGGTGACTCGGAAATGTGACACTCTTCACTCCAGAACTACTTGCACTCCAAATGTGTTGGCGACTGCATCTTTTTCTTGGCACTGCACACCATCAGTTTTGGTCTGAATGTTCCAGTTAAGCCGCAATGTTTTTCAATTGATATGTACTGTAACTTAACACAGTTATTTCTCTATACAGTGATGCTCCTTTTCAGATCCTCACCGTTATTGTTAAGTGCAATTTGTTGTATTAGTTCCCCTATTTCTTCGGGCATATATATTAGTAGTTAAGTGGCCCCTTGTGGCTGAGTGTGGCAAGGTCAACTAGGCTGGGCAACATCTGTCTCCATGTGTATACCATCTGTACTTGCATTGATCTTCTTGTTGGGGGTATGGGATGGGTAACTGTAGTGCTACGTCAGTTGGGGGCGAGCATGGCGTAGGAGGTTGGAGGCTTGCATCCAATGCAACTGTTCATTGTTTGTTGTTTATGTAAGAGTGTTTTAGACTTTGTATGGCTGGACATGGCGGAGTGCAAGGAGCTGGCACTAATTGATGGCTGACATAGGACAGGTGGTGGCAGATCCATCACACCGTCCACTACTGAGATTACTTACATGGAACGTCAGGGGTATTAACAATTATAGAAAGATATGAAAGGTCGTGCATATCTCGAGGCACAGAACAGAGGGAGTGATATTGCAAGAAACTCACTTGGCCCCGAAAACCATCATATTGATGCAGCGTAGAATGCACAGCCACTGCTATGAAGGGAGTTTCACCTGGCTCACTTGAGAAGTACTTATATGGGTGAGCCGGGGATCTGGAGTCCATCTACAAGAGATGTGCGTAGATCCAGGGGTAGGAATGCTGTAAACCATTGCTACACGGAGGACGTGACACATACTTGCTACAAAGGGGTGATCTGCCACAGATCTGGGGTGCAGATTTTAATTGTGTTTTTAATTCTGATTGTGACCTCTCCAAGGGCCCTCCCAGTTGTTCTTCTGTTGTGCACTGGAGATAGTTACCCTGCCAAATAATATGTGTGGCCTAAATGCTCCAGACTTAGAGACATACTACAAAGCAGCGTATGTTTGCCAATATTGGCTGCAGGGCAGTGCTTAATTTGTAAATAAAAAGGTGCCGGTGCCGAAAGCCCTCCTCTTAAACACGCGACTGCTGCAATTAAATGTGCGAACATGGAATACTGAGGCAGCGTAATCCTGAAGCCATCTCGGGCCTCTTCAATCCATTTAACGCCACTCCTTGCCCCTTCAGCTCAACCCTGCACCTTCAATGTGAAAGAGCCAGCATTTTTGCCATACGTACCCCATGCCAGAATTTCCTCAAGTATATTATCACCAACATTTTTGTACTGGTAGCCCATATGTCAAAAATGACCTCTAATATACTAGGGCCAATATTTTGCCATGGAGGTCCATTATACCACGATTAAGGTCCAGTATGCAGAGTCAGCATTTTGCCACTGGTGTCCTGTATGCCAAGTATTACCTCTACTATGGCAGTGCCAGGATTTGCCAGTCATGCTAAGAACCACCTCCAGGATTTCAGTGCCAGTATTCTATCCCAAACTCTTACTCAATTTCATTCATTTGTTTGAACTCACGTTTACTGTTACTCATTCTTTCTCACATGCACTCATTCTTACTCTCATTCTCACTCACTCTTAAGAACTTTGACTCACTCATTCTCAGTTACACTCACTAACACTCATTCCAATTTACACTAATTCTCAGACACACACCGTCACAATTATACTCACGCACTTGCATTCACTCTTACTCGCAGCAATAACGCAAATAACCAGAACACAAGTCGCTATCGCTAGTGGCACCTGTGTTTTTCATGCTATTTTTTGGCAGAAATGTGACCTCGCAACACAAATCGCGCAACAATATAGTGCTAATTCACAGATCTGCATGTTACATAATAATGGATAATTTTAAAAAAATTACCCAAAATGTTCATAATTACACAAAAGCAAATTATGCAAATTTGGCATACCCCTAGTCTCTTCTAATACCGTGTTTAAAGATTTATGGCCAAGACAGCCAGACATGCAAAGACTTTCTTTAAGCTACTTCGTTCCTGTTTGCTTACTTCTTCCTCTACATTTGTGCCTAGGTTCCTGGCAGTCATTACTTTGTCAGCCTTTACTTTGCAAGTCATTACATCAAGTTAAAGTACATCAGGAGTACATTTACATTGCAGTTTATTTTTCATCAGCGGTGCCTTTAGTATGTAGGTAAGTTTGTAAGTATTATTTTTAGCATTATATGTTTAAATTACAAAAAGTTAATTTAAGTATTAGTTTTATTATTTAATATTTGAAAATTACAATATTATAATATTTCATTTACTTCAAATATATATAATATATAATTTAATACTTTAATATATTACATCTATTATCCTGCAATTTTAAATTACCCTTCACTGAATGCTAAAAAACTCTACTACCCCTTAACACCACCCTTTCCTAAACATAACAAATTTGTCATTACCTCTTTAGGCTACTCTTCCCTGAACCCTAAAAGCCCCTTACTATACCCTAATGCTATCCATCACTAAAGACAAAAAGCCCCTTACAACTCCTTAACAATACCCTTTTGTGAACCCAAATGAATTCCAAAAATGTAATTTTATTACTAATAATTTTAATTTGTTATTTGTTTTTCAAAAATGACAATGCTAATGTATAGTTTACTTACAAATCTTCAATGCTAACCTTCTGTGAACATCCCAGTTCCTAAACACTAAAAACCCTTACTACCCCTTTGTGATACCCTTCCCTGAACACTAAAAAACCTTTAATACACCCAAGTACTACCCTTCCCTGAAATCGACGAAACCCTTGCTAGCTGTCCCTGAACCCCAAAAACCTCTTACTAACCCTTAACACTACCCTTTCCTGATCCAAACCCCTACTACCCTTAAAACTATAATTCCCGTCACCTGCTTTACCACCTAATGCTAACCTTCCTCGAACCATACAAACTTCCTAATGCCCCTTAAAAATACCCTTCTGAGAACTTTAAAAACCCTTGTTACTCCTTAATGCTACTCTTCCCTGAAAACCCTTTACTACTCCTTGAAACTATCCATCCTAGAAACCTAAAAACCATTAGTATCCCTTTTTACTACCCACCCTTGAACCTTAAAAACTTCTTACTATCACTTAA
Source organism: Pleurodeles waltl (assembly GCF_031143425.1). Taxonomy (NCBI): domain Eukaryota; kingdom Metazoa; phylum Chordata; class Amphibia; order Caudata; family Salamandridae; genus Pleurodeles; species Pleurodeles waltl. The sequence goes on from NC_090444.1 coordinate 692,630,899, forward strand.
CCCTACCTTTCCCTGAGTCCTAAAAGCTACTTACTTCCCCTACCGCTACCCTTTTAGTAACAGTGAGCAAAAAGTGGGGTGACTATATAAAAAATTGGCACTTTCCTACACTTACTAGTTGTGGTAACGATATAACCGAATTGTTGCATGACAGCTAAAAACCTGACATTCCTTAAATGACTTAGTGGTGTGGTGCACATTTCTCACAAATGGCAATGCAGCACAGCTCCACTGTACATAAACAGCAGAATGCATTCCACCAGAGTCCAGAACATGCATCCAATAATGCCCTAAACATGTCCGCCTAACTCTTTTAAGAGGTAAGCTTTTTTGTGTTGCTTGACACCATGAAGAGACATATTGATGTCCCTATTTCACCCAGTAACTACTTCCTAGAGTTACTACCAGGGGCATAGATACCTACAGGGAGGGAGGTGGCATTAGAAAAACAGTCCCCCCTTGCAGCCTGTGTTCACAGGTGCCCATTGCTTTCTACCAAGAGTTTGAGGCTACTAACCCATCCAGCACCTCTGCACCAGGACATGCCAGGGCAGGAAAACTAAAACTGCTGGTGGATCTTTGGAACTTGACCCTCTAGCACTTTGAGTTCCAAGAACACACTTGAACTCTGACTACAAGTACTTGTTTGCAGTATGTCTTTCCTCCTATAGGATAACTTTACCGCGTTCAAGGATCCCGCCTCAAAATCGTTATTTATGCATTTTTACTGTTTTCTTATAAAATTCATAACTCACAAAGTACTTACCTGATATTAATGATCTTGGTGACTAAAAGTTTATAAAAAGCTGTGTTATTATTATAGGTTGGCCTCAGACTTATTTGTGTCTGTGTGTACCATTTATTGACTGTGTGCAAAAACAAATGCTTCACACTCACCTTTGATAAGCTTAGGCTGCTCTGCCACACTACCACTGATAGAGCACTAGGGATTATTAAGGTTAGTCCTGTAAACCAGACAGGGGTTATCTGGACTTTTTGCATGGTGTGCCCTTACATTCGCCCACTGTATAAAGAGCCAGCTATCTACAGTAATCAAAACATTCCTACACATTTAGAGATAAATGTGCAAGAATGTTTCCGTCTGTGTTTCAACAATTAATGGTGCACCCACATTTTGCATGTGTGATGCTACTAATTGGAATGGAATGCAATACTTTTTTAAAATACAAGTAGTGTTAAATGCACTGACCACTTCCGTCAAATACCCTAAATGACCCCCAAAGTAGTATGTCTACGAATGACCCAAGTATTAGTGCATGACTATTTTCATTTTTTTACTGACTATGGCCTGTTTGTGTAAGGTATATAGCAATCTTTACAGAGGTGCTGTCTGAATGACATATTTCTACTAATTCTTTAAAATATTCATAAAGTGGTCTTTGGCTTGGCTTCACAAAATTGAATTTTACTCTCTCACCTCATGCTATCACCTGGTGATGTAACATTTCACCTTCCAAAAAGTGCATCCATTAGAATTCTTGAGATAGTATTCTATATCTGAAAAACAAACTCAACTATGCTGTTTGTCACGTTCAGTTTCTACACCAAAAGCACATTTTGTTACTGTTTGCCAGTACTGGCAAAACTGGTAGTGCAGGCTTCAATGTAGTAAACTATATTTGCACATGCAAAGCAAGCAAACAGCATTTGTGAATACCAGTGTTTGCATTACTGGTATATAAAATCCATACCTACTGACATCACTAATGGTCGTTTTACTTCCCTCTGCACTGTCCCGAAGACCACTTTTCAGCTCCTGGTGCTCCATTTTTTATTACACTAATAGTGAAACACAGAATACCATTCGCAAGTTATCACAATACCTCTGAAGCTAAGGAGTTGCAAAAGCAGTGCCAGGGAACAAGTGGGTTAAGCTACACGGTGACAGCTGCAACCTCTGGTGCTCCTTTAATGATGTCCATAGCCATGCTGCTTGTACACTAGAAACCAATATCCCTTCTAAAGGCCCAGCAGGATGCTTCTTCCTCATCTGCCATATCTCTGGTGTCATCCCGCATTTCAGAATAACAACATTCCTTCCCCTTGCCATTTAGATGTCAAACAGAGCTTCACTCATGTGCCTAGTGATGGTATAGTGATGGCGTCCATCTGACTTGTGAGGCTTGTGGAGGTTAGGGAGGTGGTAGGTATCTCATTTCGTATTTTTGCAGCTAAAATGACAATGCTATTATTTTAAGCAATTTTATTTGTACAGTTTTAAAAATGAGCATATGTATTACCTTCTTAGTTGCCCTTTAACACCCATCCGATTGATGGGTAGATGTGTGGGCTTAGCATCAGCATCACTGTCTTGTCCATTTCATCTGGCTAAACCGGGGGTTCACAGCATCTGATGGCAATGTTCTAATCTGAAGTATATAGCACAAACACAATCTTGAGAATGCAGATGATGTACAAGCTGTTATTCAGGGTTTTGAAGGCACGTTCAATCAAATTTGAGGAAGTTCTGTAGATCTGACTGGATTGTGCATCATGGGCATTTGCTCTCTGGCAGTGGGGGTCCTCAAAAGTTATCCAGACCTATCTGCAAAGATAAATCAGTACCATGTTTGCGAACACCACTATGATTCTTGACCTTATAGCTGAACAAATTGAGTTTCAATTCCCTTATTACCTTTTGTCTTGTATGAAAGAAGCAATAATTCGAATGGATTTGATTGTTCAATATTTATATAGCTTAGGTATAACAGCAAAAAGGAGAAAATTGTAATTAACAACACTTAGGCTCTCACTAAAAGTATGCCTAACTGTCCGCCAGGTCAGTATTAGGATGTCCAAGGCGGACCTGAGGGAAGACCATGCTTAAAGAGATCCATCAGGCAGCTCCACAAGGCAGACGGGGATCAGTTTGTTGTAAGCAGAGGCGCCACTGCGGCTGCTCCTTTGAAGGCATTGAGGCTTTGCTGAGCAGGCACTATGTCTAATGTGCCCACTCAGCTGAATATTTTGTTTTTACTTCCAAAGCTTGCGTTTGTTAGTGAAAAAAACACACAAAAGACATTTTGGGAGAGTTCTTCCAGGGTATGGGGTCAAGCCTTTGATTTCTGTTTGCGGATGAAAGCTGATGACCCAGTGGGAGACGGGCCATGATTCAAGTGTTTCCTACATTGGATCCAGCAGAGGCTCTGCCATTAAGTACTTAGCGCTTCTAGATATGGTGGGTGCTCCATGGGCCAAACTCTAAATGAGGTTTCTAGTCAGAAGCACAGAATAACAAATGGGCCAAGACTTGTAATTAAAAGTGTATTAAGTCACACTTTTCTTATCCAAGATAAAGCGTACAGTGTAAAACTGGTGAAATGGTGCAGTGCAGTGTGTAAAGCTTGTGGAAGAGTGTTACGAACTGAGCAATACATCAAGTATAAAAAGTTATGGTTGCACATTGCTGTCAAAAAGGAAGAACAGTCTTATCTGATAGTCCAAATAATTGGTCAACGAACCCTTCATAAGAATTTTAGTCACTGTTTCGGCCCCTAACAATACTAAATAATGGGGCCTTCTTCCGGATAGTTAGAAGGAACTTTATCTAGCACCTTAAGTTGTAGTTAATAAGAAAAGAAAAAATGTATTGGGTCAGGAATGTTGGTGAGATGCTTCAGTGTAATTAAAAAATGGAAGTGGGGACGCTGGTTGTCTCTATTGCTTTCAGTGAACGGGTTCTGCAGATCTTTGAGTTACTACTAGCCAGTAGGGGTTGATAGAGCGAACCGTAGTAATAATTTACCTGTGTTCGGACGCTCTTTAGGCCGATGAATCTTTTGACTAAGTGGGAACTCTCCGTACTCTTATATCGTTCAGTCGCATCAAATCAATAATCAATAACGAACATAGGCAATACCTTGAACAACATAACACTTAACAATTAGTCCAGAATACATTTCGGCGAACCCTGACCTTTCAGTCAGGAATAACCACACTAGTTTATTGCAAAGTTAGTGAATTTATTTCCCTATATTAACAAAGCTAGCACAATATAAATGTGTCTCAACACCAAATGATAAACATAAATGAACATTAATAGCTGTCCATAACGGCGAAACAAGTGTAATCTATGTAGCATTTGAATCACAAGGCATTCGATAATAGCAATGCAAATCACTAATACTATAATCTGTAATGAACTAATTGCATACATTTAGTCAGCATAACAAGATCTCAAATTGCATCGTGCGACATATGGAATCCTCGTCTAACCTCAAATTAGCATCGGCATGTGGGTCTTCATGCAAAAACAATTTAGCAACATTAATTTAGAAAACTCCTAGCTAGGGCTCTTATCAAAAATCAGCAGTTGGTTACCTAAAAGAAACACAATGCAATTTTACAATTTCCTTTCATATTTACCAATTACGATCAGCATACAAGGAAGTCTTCGTCTCATAGGTACCGTTTCTCGATCAGCATGGGTCGGGGTAAAGGGGCAGGGGTGGACGGGGCGATTGCCTCACGGCGGCAAAATAAAACTACTACTTCATGCAAAGGGACAAATCAAAGTTAAAGTCTCTAGGGCAAGAATCATCAAAGTCTCTTTCTCTCGATTAGAGAAAGCATCAAAGTCTCTCAAAATGGCGTCGCAGCAAAGTGGGCCATAATAGCTACGAAGTCTACAAAATGGCGTAGTATCCGGGTAATGGCTGTAATGGCTACCTTCTTCTCGTGCACCTGGGTTTTTATAGACAACAGTTCGAATCCAGTAGGGTCTCCATTGGAGGGTTCATAGGTTAGCTTCAAATTGTCCAATCAAAAACACCAGTTCTCAAGCTTTTACTTAAGCATACATTATCCTTGGAGATGGGTACGCAAGTTGCAACATTGTCTACCAATTAGCTCACTTTCAGAGCCTCCATTGTCCGCACCTGCAAGTCGACCTTGGAGTAAAGAGAAAATATGCCAGGCTGGCACGAAACTTTAAGATAAGCATGTGAACGGTTTCTGTGGAAAAGTACAGCTTCAAGCAAAAATACACGTTTAATAGCACAGTGGAAAAATACGAGCATCTAAACCGTGAGACCAGGCCACTAGGCCAAAGCCTCCGCTAAAGTAATGCTAAGCTAACGCATTTCAAACAAGCAAATCGTAGCACACGTTTATGATTATGTCGGATTAGTGCAATTCTAATACACCACGTTATATAAAGCACGCTTATAAATGTTGGCAAACTACTCTGAGGGCACATTTTGTCCCCGTACAAATCTTTATTAGTTCGGTTAAAGTCACACATGATTATTTCACACTACGTTTATGCGTTAATAAATCAAAACTTTCATTTTCTGCTTCATCAATCCCTCCTCTGATGACTACTTGTCATCACACAAATTAAGCCCACAAATTTTATTCCATTAAAATTCTGTCAGTTCTCTTTTCCTTTTAGTTCCCCTAGTTTGTGCTTTGTATTCTTCTGCCATTCTTTTCATAATTTTCTCCTCTTTTCTTCTTTTAATTCTTTCCATAATCATTATTATTCCCCTTTTTATTCCCCAAATTCCAAATACACAAATTATCACTATTAAAATTCCCTCTATTATTTTTAACAATATTCCATTCCAAATTCCCCCAATCCAATGTCCCACTGAAGCAAGTCCTTTTCCAACCTTCTCCCACACTCCTGGTTCTTTCAGTTCCTTCAAATCTGCACTTTCTTTTGTTAGATTAGTAAGCATAGTTTTAATTTTCACACTATTGTCAGGTATATAGGTACAACAGTGTCGTGCACCAAGCATTTTGCAAACGCCACCATCCTTTGCTAAAAGAATGTCTAAAGCAAGCCTGTTTTGAAAGTCATAGCTCTTTCCGCTGCAAGTTCAGCATCTATCAGGATTATAGCACCTGAAAACTTCGTCAACATGTTATCCACTATAGTAGACAACTTTCTTATTTTGATGGAATTCAGCACAACTCCCAATGAAGGAATCATGGCTCCAAATATATCACCTACCACAGCAGCTGCGGTCTCTCTCTTCTGGATACGATGGGATCCAGATGTCTTTTGAATCATCGATAGGTCGTCCAGTTGATAAACCTTTGGGAACACTATACCCAAATAACATCTTCCCCACCACCCCTTTGGAAGACGATAATAGGCATTATATCCACAAATGTAATATACACCTGGAATGACAGGGTAAAGTCCATCCATCATGAATGTCCATTTGGCCTTAAAGATAAACGTGTGTTTACACTCACTCGCTCCTACAAAAATGTTGTCATAATAAGATTCACCTCGATATATACAAAACTTCCCTACATGCCAAGCATCTAAAGCTATTTTCCCTTGTGTTTTTATTGCAGCAAAATCATAATTATCTACCGAAGTCCTCTTATGTAACTCCTTTTCTAATTTCGCCTTCATTTGTGCCCTTCTATCATCTGTACGATCTAAAAAGCTTATCTCTACTGCAGAGAGCGAGCAGGTAAGATTTTCCCTATGAGCGTGAGCCGTTTCAAAAGGTAGCATTGGCTCGAAAAATTCCCTCATAATTTTAGCATCCCAATCTTTAGCAATCTGGCTTAGCTGCCCTATTATAGGAACATAAGCAAAGGTAACATCATAATTTGAGTAAAAATACTGTATGTTAGTTTGACCATAAAACCTAGACATTACTATACTACATGTAATCCCGTATGTAAGAGGCATGTGGTGATATGTCACCCCTTCCTTCACTGATGTCGGTATCTGTGTACACACATAACAATCTTTCGCATCCATTGTCTCAACATATTCTGTTAGTAAGCGGTAGAAAACGTTATACGAAAGCTCTTTCCTATCATGCAAGAGTCTCTCATCCAATGCTAGTCTTTTCAATGCGGTTAGTTCGGTGACAGTAACAGGAGCAAAAGTAGAAGCCTCAATTCTCTCATTCTCAGTTTTACCACGTATTCCAAGTACAACTGCCATTACTATTAGTACACATGTAATTACCAAGCCTATACACACATATTTACAATATTTCTTTCTATTGTTTTGCGTCATGATCTGTATAGAATCAGAGAGCTAGAAGCACCTATAAATGAAACTTATTTAGCAATTCAGTTACAAAGCTGAGCGTGCGCAATGTTCACACCGTCTTCTCCAAAGGCCAGGTCACTTATCGGTTAGCAGCATTTGTCTCAATTCGGCAATAACTCAGTCTTTATCGGTTTAGCAAATGTCTTATCCGGTTTAGCAATGTCTCAGCTGGTTGTTTGTTTCACTTTATATTGTAGCAAGCAATATCATTTATCACCCTTTCAATCAACACTGTCCATAAAACTTTTCTTTTCTATTGGTATCTCTTCTTCTTCTTCGTTTTCGATGCTTAGAGATACAAATTCGTCAGTCCAATCGTCATTGACTGCATATGCCCATTCAGGACCGGAATACCTTCTGTTCGGTATCCTTTTCCTTTTCAATTTTGCTTCTCTTTTCGATTCTGCCTCGCTGGTACTTTCCTCTTTTGTCAAGTCTTTTTCTTCACTCGAGGTTGGTACTACGACAGACACTTCCTTTCTTTTCTCTTTCACTTTTGGCCTTTCTCCGTCGTTCAAACCTTCTCCAGTCCTTTGTTTTACTGGTGATATACTTAGTCTCCTCTTTGCACCGTGTCCATTTGATGGACCTGCGACCTTTTCTGTAGATGTTTGAACTTTTTCGTTCTGCTCTGCCTTGTCCCCTCCTTCAGGGGAATCGATCACGTTTTCTTTTTCCTTTTCTGTATCGTCTGCTTCTGGGAAAGCCCTCTTCTGGTCAGGCTCTCCTGCTTTTTCACCTTTTTCGAGCCCTTCTTCACCGTTACTTTCGTCAGGCTCTGTATCACTTTCAGCTGCTTCAGGTTCTTTGTCACCTTCAGCTGCTTCAGGCTTTTTGCTACCCTCAGCTGCTTCAGGCTCTTTGTCACCTTCAGCTTCTTCGTCGCTGTCTGAACTTTCTCCTTGGTCTTCCCCAAGTGAGTCGGACTCTTCGTTCTCCAATAATATCTCTCTCTCTCCCGCTTCTGCCTGTCCGTTTTCAGTTCGCTTTGGTTCTGTCTCAGCACTTGGCACTGCTTTATCAGGCACTGGCAGTTTCAGCGCTTCAACTTCCTCATCTGTGGGACACAGCACCTTCTTTGTGTGACTGGCGTGAATCCAGTTGGGAACCCCCGCACACTTCACAGCGGTAGTTGTCGTCAGGATCACTTGGAAAGGGCCTTTCCAACGGGGTTCCAGACACGACTTTCTCACGTGCTTCTTTACCACGACCCAGTCACCTGCTTTCAGTGCGTGTCCTGGACCTTGGATCGGTGGCAAGGTGGTTGCTTCCACCTGGTGAGAGAAAGAGCGAACCGCGTCAGCTAGACCTTTGCAGTAGTCTAACACCAAATCATCTGTAATGTTCAAAAGCGCGTTTGCGGGAACTGCAGGAAGTCTCATAGCCCTGCCCATGAGAATTTCGTGCGGAGACAGTCCAGTTTTTCTATCAGGGGTGTTTCTCATTGACATTAGCACTAAGGGCAATGCGTCAGGCCATTTCAAATTTGTCGATGCACATATTTTCGCCATTCTTGATTTCAGTCTACCATTCATCTGCTCCACCAGTCCTGATGCTTCAGGGCGATAGCTACAATGCAGCTTTTGCTCAATGTTCAGCGCTTCGCAGAGTAACTTTATCACCTCATTATTGAAGTGACTTCCCCTATCTGATTCTAAAGAGATCGGGAATCCGAAACGTGGTATTAACTCTCTCAACAATAGCTTTGCAACTGTAAGGCTGTCATTTCTACGTGTGGGGTATGCCTCTATCCAATGACTAAAAATGCACACAATCACCAACACATACTTTAGACCTCCATGCACAGGCATCTCAATGAAGTCCATCTGCATACGACTAAAAGGCCCACTTGCCCTACCAATGTGGCTCGCGTTCACAACTGTTCCCTTTCCTGGGTTCATCTGCTGGCAAGTGACACATCGATGGCAAACTGCTTCTGCAGCTTGACGAAATCTGGGGTTAAACCAATCAGTTTTGAACAATCTTATCATGGCATCTCTCCCTAGGTGAGCTTGCCCATGATAGAACCGCGCAAGCTGTGATAAGAGACTGTTTGGCAAAACAAATTTTCCCTCATTTGAAACCCATAACTCGTCTGGTCTCTTTATACACTGTGATTTAATCCAGGAATCTCTTTCATCCTCCCTGACGTTATTCTGCAATGCTTTTAATTCATCTATCGTATCTACGACCTTTAAGGCAAATGCTTCAGCTGGTTCTAGTTCTGGCTCACTTATTGAATTCCATTCATCTCTGAGTAATATACAGTTCAAGGCACAAAATCTTGCGACTTGATCCGCATATGCATTTCCCAGAGAAACATAGTCCTGTCCTTTCGTATGAGCACTACACTTTACCACTGCAACTTCAGCTGGCACTTGAATGGCATGTAACAATTCCCTTATCCTTTCCCCGTTCTTCACCGGGGATCCTGAAGAAGTCAGGAAACCTCTTTGTGACCATAGTTGTCCAAAGTCATGTACAATCCCAAACCCATATTGACTATCAGTGTAAATGGTGACTTTCATCAATGCAGACAGTTGACATGCTCTTGTAAGGGCTACAAGTTCTGCTACTTGTGCAGAATAGACTCCTTGGAGCCATCCCGCTTCCAAGACACCTGTTACAGTACATACAGCGTATCCTGCTTTCAAAATTCCCATCCCGTCTCTTAGACATGAACCATCAACAAAAAGAATTTGGTCATTTTCATCAAGTTTGTTATCTTTAATGTCCGGTCGAGGTTTTGTGCAAAATTCAGTCACCTGAAGGCAGTCATGCTCAATGTCTTCAGCGTTCTCAATTTCAGCATTTTCTCCAGGGAGCAAGGTAGCTGGATTCAACGTAGTGCACCTTTTCAGCTGCACATTCGGTGAGCCCAGAATAATCGTTTCATACCTTGTGAGTCTAGCTCCAGTCATGTGCTGCGTTCGGGAGCGGGTCAAAAGTATTTCAACTGAGTGAGGGACCATGACTGTTACTGGGTGTCCCATCACTATTCCTTCACTCTGAGTGAGGCTGATACCAACTGCTGCTACGGCGCGCAAACACCCTGGGAGTGCTGCTGCGGCCGGATCCAAAGTAGCTGAAAAATACGCTACTGGTCTGTTTACGCCACCATGGGCTTGAGTCAAGACAGACAAAGAACATGCATCACGTTCATGGCAAAACAATGTGAAAGGCTTTGTGTAATCAGGCATACCTAAAGCTGGAGCCCTGCACATGCACTCTTTCAGTTCAACAAAAGCATCCATCTCATCTCCTTTCAACTCAATTTGATCCAAAGCATCCTTCTGGGTCAGTTTCAGTAGAGGCTTTGCTAGAGTCGAGAAGTTGGGAATCCACTGGCGACAGTAGCCCACCATTCCCAAAAACTTCCTCACCTCCTTTCTCGTCTTGGGCGGACTCATTTGAAGTACACTTGTTATTCTTTCCTTCATTATTCTCTGTGATCCCTTCTCTATCTGGTGACCCAAGTATTTCACTTTCTTCTGACAGAACTGCAATTTGGCAGGAGACACCTTGTGTCCATTCCTTCCCAAATGGTTTAACAGAGCAATGGTATCGGCTGTGCAGCCACTTTCTGTCTTTGATGCAACCAGTAAGTCGTCAATGTATTGTACTAGGGTTGACTCGAATGGCAATTCTAACTCTTCCAAGTCTTTCTTTAGAATCTGATTGAAGATTGACGGCGACTCAGAAAACCCTTGAGGAATTCGACACCAACTGTACACTCTGTCTAGGAATTTGAAACAAAAGAGGAATTGGCTGTCCTCATGAAGAGGCACCGAGAAGAACGCTTGTGACAAATCGATGACTGAGAACCACTCGGCATCGCAAGGGACCTGGAACATTATTACAGCTGGATTTGGTACGACAGGGCAGCATTTGACTATGATGTCATTTATTTTCCTCAAGTCCTGCACGAGTCGGACCTTCCCACTTGGCTTTATTAGTCCCATTATTGGTGAATTACATGGACTGCTTAACACCTCTTTCAGTACTCCCTGTTTTACAAATTCGTCAATAAGTTGGGCAACTTTCATGAGGGTGTCTTGTGGCATGTGGTATTGTGGGGTCTGGGGAAAGATTGCATTGGGCTTTACAGTCACTTTCACTGGTTCCACTCCTTTCATCAATCCCACCTCTTTCCCTGTCATGTCCCACACTTCCTTTCCGACTGTCTCCCGTAACTCGGCTGGAATATCTTCTTCGGTTATCATCGGGAAAAGGCAAATTAGAGGATACTCTTCATCTACAGTTTCCATCTCATCCCCCTCTACACTGTCCTCCTCTTCCCCATCACTGCTCGTCTGGATTGTTATTCCTTCGTTCGAACACATGATCGAACAACCCAATTTGCACAATAGGTCTCTTCCTAACAGTGCTATCGGGCTTGAGTCACATACCACAAACTGATGCACCCCTTGATAGTTACCGATGCTGACTGGTACCGGATCTGTTATTGGGTTCGTCAGGTGCCTGTTTGCTACTCCCACCACCTGAACTGTCCTCCCTGAGAGTGGCAAATTTGGTACTTCACTACTCTTAACAGTTGAACGTGTGGCTCCCGTGTCCACTAAAAATGAAACACGATGACCCATTACTCTTCCCTCTACGTACGGACCCTTTTGATCAACTTCCAAGGATGCTGCAAGCACACAATCTCCTTCTTCTTCCGAGCTCTCACTCTCCCATACATTGTTTATTCCACTCTCACTGTGTAATGGGAACTGTTGTACGGTGCCATTTGTACTCATTACCTGACCCGAGACCTGTGGAGGAACCATCACTTGCTGCTGACTCATTGGTGCCAAGGGTATTTGCATTTGCTGATTAGGTACCATGGGTAACTGCTGTTGCATTGGCTGCATTTGCGTCATCTGCATACGAGGCATCTGCATCTGCTGCGGCTGCATAGGTTGCAATCCCTGCAATTGATTTATGGTCTGAAAATTTGGGCTTGGACCTCTCATTTTCGGTCCCCTCATTGTCTGAAATGCATTGACATCATTGTTTTGCTGACCAACACCTGCACCTGCACCTGCACCTTCCTGCACCACCATCGGGCACTCGCGTTTCCAATGACCGACAATTCCGCACACGTGACAGGGCATCACCTTCTTCATTGCCTGCACGCCCGTCACAACAGTGTTCAAATCCGGACCATTATTCACAAAACCTCCTCTGCCTCTAGGCTGTGGCTGAAACGCCATGTTTCCCTGCAACTGCGGCTGCGGTTGCGGCACCTGCTGTTGGAACCCTTGCATCCCTTGCAAACCTTGTAACCCTGTCTGAGCTGCTTTAAGCTGCATCATCATCACCTTCTCTTTCAACCTTTTCTGTTTCACTTCAATTTCGTCGCTACAGTATTTCGCATAATTCAACACCTCATCAATCGGTTTCGACTGCCAACAAATCAAATGCGACTTTATCATTTGACTTATTTCTGGTCTCAGCCCTTCCACAAATCTGAACACAAAATGAAGCATATCCTTCGCCTCGATTGTTTCCGTGCCACTGTAGTTCTTAAACGCCTTCAACAACCTCTCATAGTAACTATGAATCGATTCTTTAGCCTCTTGGGCAGTTCGATCAATCTTCTGCCAATCCACATTTTTCGCGGCAACCTTCGTCTTCAAATGCTCAATCACCTTATAGTACAAGCTCATCACCATAGGTGATGGTGCACCCGTCTCCCTGTCTCTTTCTGGTTCACTTGTCGGCCAACCTACAGCTCTTTTGCAATCCTCCCACAAATCTGCTGGAACTACAATCTCGAAGAGAGTGTTCAGGTCTTCCCAGAGACATTTTGCAAGCTTCACAAACCTATCAGTCTGTTGATACCATTCAATCGGCTTCTCTCTCAGTTTGGGAAAATCGTCCGTAAAAGACTGAATGTCGCTTCTGTGCCATGGTACATGTATTAATTTTCCCCCTGCTGTCTCCCTCATTGGTAACATAGTTACTGTCTCGCTGCTTTGTGGTCTCTTCTCATTATGCTCTGTAGCACTGTCCCTCCTCTTTTCCTTCCTCTTTACCCATCTGCTTTCCCACTTGTCTAAACACCTCCACACTTGTGCACTCTGTAGCAATTCTCTAAGGTGTGTCTTCATACCTGCTGACCTCATGTGTTCAAAATCTGTGGTCCCAAAATCCAACCTGTAGCTTCTGCTCAAGTGTTTCATCTTGTCTATGTCAACCCCGTTTCGGTCAGCTGCTTCCTGCAAGCTCTTATGTACCTTGTTCACTTCCTTCGTAATCCTGGGACATAGATACCTCAGCTCTTCTTCCGTGTAGGACTCTAACCTATTGACACCCATAGTCCCTTCCACCAATTCTTGTGCTTCCATGTTCAACCTGACCCTATTCATATAGTCTTCTCCTTTCCCACTGGCTGAGCTTTGTGTGGAATTTAAACTGTTGAACCACTGTGTCAGCTGTTGCGCATTTACCCCCATCAGTGTAGCATTCACATCGACTGCCATTGATGGTTGCGGCAACTTTTCAGTATTCGATGTTAGAGGTATTATCAGTGGGGGACTCGACCTCACCAGTGTTGACTGAGCACATATGGGACTAAACTCCATCAAGGATCCAGATCCATTTGGCTGAGCCGCTATAGGAGTTATCCCTGGAGTATTCTCTATGCACCTCCTTTCTGTCCCATTCTGCAGCATTGATCCCTGACCGCTCATACCTAAGTTAGGCTGACTGTACAAAGGTACCGGTGGACCTACAGTAATGGGTAGTGAGATCGCGTCTGGGTTCTGTCCATTTCCCATGTTCTGAGGCATGTTCATTCCCATACTATGGGTCATCATTGCCGGCATGCCCATCTGACTCCCCGTCATCTGAGCATGTGCGTTTCCTCCCTGCATCTGCTTTTGAGGCATCAAAAACTGAGTTGATTCAGCTTGTGCCAATGTCTGGTTGTGACCATTCTGTACTCCCCTTACTGTTTGTTCTAGAATCATTCCTCCACTGTTGTCACTGCTGTAGTACCCTGGCATCTGCGGCTGATAATTTTCTGCTGGTTTCAACACGGGCACATCTGGATATATTCTCCTAACCTGCGGTATCTGCGGGGTGAACAGTAGACTCGGGTCCTTTGATCCCGATGATGCTCCTGAACTCTGGGTTTCACTGTTCTGTACCGATGCCGGAGGGGCAGAACTGGTACTCGGACCTTGTCCATTTTCCGCATAAGGTGGTGGACGGTCGTTCAGCAATTGCATTATTAACTCCTCATCCTCTAACTCCTCTTCTCTTCTCAACTTTTCCTCGTCCTCTCTATCCTTGGAACACTTCCTGTCCGTCTTACAGGTAGCTTTCTTACCTGTCTCCTCTTCTTCCTTAGTAATTGCGGGAAACAGTTTTATTCCCTGCAGTACATCTGACCTCCACACCTTCTGTGCATTATCCCACCTAGCATCCGCTAGTGTCTTTTCTACCTTCCTCATCCTTGTTTCAAACTTATTTTTCTGTTGCTGTCTAGCCATTAATTCCCAGATTGCTATAGCCTCAAACTGGGCTGGCCTTGGAGGCACCTTCATGTCATACATCGGGAATCTCAAATTCTCTAGGATCCTTATATTGAATGTCCCATGTATCGGGAACGCTACGCTCCCATGTTTCTCTGTCAACTTGTGCCATTGCTTTAGCCAAAGGCACGGAGCTACCCCCTTCTCTTCCATTACAATGTAAGCTGGTGTGCCCTCGGGCGGCGTCTCCTCTCCTACGCTCGCTTTAATGAAAGACTCCCCCTTCATCGCACTCCTAAATGCTTTAAAGAATTTCATTTTCTCGTCTTTTATTTCACAAAGTTTGTAATCAATAGGTGACTTTAATTCCACAAAATTTGTAATCAATAGGTGACTTTAATTCCCGGAATACTCTTCGCCTGCCTTTCCCCTTACAATCGAGCCCCACGGACTGCGTCCAATCCGTGCGTGACCCTTCTCTCCAACCGACCTATCCCAGCGCGGCTCCTAGTGACGTCACACTCACACACACTGCGGCTGACAAAGCCTCGTGGCTAGCCTTCCTTCACTCAGCTCCTCTCGTAACAACTTCTTGCATGTATCGCGAGCTACCAAAAACTAAAACAGATCTGTCGGTTTACTATAGGAAGGGTAACACAGTCGCTTCAGGACCTTAGGGACCTTTCACTAGCCTCGGCCGCTCTTCCGTCTTTCTCGGTCCCCACGTTCGCAAGCAAATCTGACCCACAGATCTACTCTCAACTTGTCAATGATCTGTTCTAGTGCACTTAGAATCTTGTCAAAGCCCGAAGTCGAAGTTTCTTTCACTCCCTTACACACGTACCGACTCGTTGACCACGCCCGATCAACCTACTAAACCGCCCAGACCACAACATGGATCAACATACTCCGGAGTCTCTTGACCTCGCAGGGCCCGTCTCAACAACAACAACCACGTGGACCTTTTTATGCACAAAGCGCCACACGCACATGAAGTTCGACGACTTCCCTACTCTCACACTCGGAGTCGCACCTCCGCTATCTCTATGAAGTTCGACGACTTCACTACTTCTACACTCGGAGTCGCACCTCCGCTATCCTCTAAAAGAAAAAATTCCTCGCAACCTTTTCACACACCCTGCGGCAATAAGCTGTGCAAGCGCAAAACCCTAACTTCACTCATACCATCACTAGTACCGCCAACGCTGATTCCACACCTCCGTTCTCTCCATTCGCAAGCTCCGAGATCCCGGGAAAGTCGCGGTGGACCTAGCCCATCATCATTCTGTCAATCTATTTTACCCAAGAAAAATCTAACTCAACTTGTCAAGTGGGGTCTCAAAATGCGTAACCGTTAATTCAACACCATGTACTTTAAGAGTACAGGGTCCCAAAAGACGAAACCGTCCTCTGCTACCATCTACTGATAGAGCGAACCGTAGTAATAATTTACCTGTGTTCGGACGCTCTTTAGGCCGATGAATCTTTTGACTAAGTGGGAACTCTCCGTACTCTTATATCGTTCAGTCGCATCAAATCAATAATCAATAACGAACATAGGCAATACCTTGAACAACATAACACTTAACAATTAGTCCAGAATACATTTCGGCGAACCCTGACCTTTCAGTCAGGAATAACCACACTAGTTTATTGCAAAGTTAGTGAATTTATTTCCCTATATTAACAAAGCTAGCACAATATAAATGTGTCTCAACACCAAATGATAAACATAAATGAACATTAATAGCTGTCCATAACGGCGAAACAAGTGTAATCTATGTAGCATTTGAATCACAAGGCATTCGATAATAGCAATGCAAATCACTAATACTATAATCTGTAATGAACTAATTGCATACATTTAGTCAGCATAACAAGATCTCAAATTGCATCGTGCGACATATGGAATCCTCGTCTAACCTCAAATTAGCATCGGCATGTGGGTCTTCATGCAAAAACAATTTAGCAACATTAATTTAGAAAACTCCTAGCTAGGGCTCTTATCAAAAATCAGCAGTTGGTTACCTAAAAGAAACACAATGCAATTTTACAATTTCCTTTCATATTTACCAATTACGATCAGCATACAAGGAAGTCTTCGTCTCATAGGTACCGTTTCTCGATCAGCATGGGTCGGGGTAAAGGGGCAGGGGTGGACGGGGCGATTGCCTCACGGCGGCAAAATAAAACTACTACTTCATGCAAAGGGACAAATCAAAGTTAAAGTCTCTAGGGCAAGAATCATCAAAGTCTCTTTCTCTCGATTAGAGAAAGCATCAAAGTCTCTCAAAATGGCGTCGCAGCAAAGTGGGCCATAATAGCTACGAAGTCTACAAAATGGCGTAGTATCCGGGTAATGGCTGTAATGGCTACCTTCTTCTCGTGCACCTGGGTTTTTATAGACAACAGTTCGAATCCAGTAGGGTCTCCATTGGAGGGTTCATAGGTTAGCTTCAAATTGTCCAATCAAAAACACCAGTTCTCAAGCTTTTACTTAAGCATACATTATCCTTGGAGATGGGTACGCAAGTTGCAACATTGTCTACCAATTAGCTCACTTTCAGAGCCTCCATTGTCCGCACCTGCAAGTCGACCTTGGAGTAAAGAGAAAATATGCCAGGCTGGCACGAAACTTTAAGATAAGCATGTGAACGGTTTCTGTGGAAAAGTACAGCTTCAAGCAAAAATACACGTTTAATAGCACAGTGGAAAAATACGAGCATCTAAACCGTGAGACCAGGCCACTAGGCCAAAGCCTCCGCTAAAGTAATGCTAAGCTAACGCATTTCAAACAAGCAAATCGTAGCACACGTTTATGATTATGTCGGATTAGTGCAATTCTAATACACCACGTTATATAAAGCACGCTTATAAATGTTGGCAAACTACTCTGAGGGCACATTTTGTCCCCGTACAAATCTTTATTAGTTCGGTTAAAGTCACACATGATTATTTCACACTACGTTTATGCGTTAATAAATCAAAACTTTCATTTTCTGCTTCATCAGGGTCACGTCTTATGCTACATCTCCAGATGGCAGTGCATAATAGAGGTAACCCATTAGCATATCCAGGCAGGTATCATCATGCCTTGGGACTACTGCAGTGACTGCCTGGAGCCTCTCACCAGCGCATCTACTTGCTCCAAATAATTAAATCAGGCAGCTATTTGCTTCTTCCTCCTACACAAGCACACACTTCTCCTTTTCCACTCTTCCATGGCATTCTATGCACCACTTAGATCAAGTGTCCTATGTCTAGCATTTAAGCATGATAAAGAGCGTCAGGATTTATTGACCGAAGAGCATACTGGAGAATCCATCCTATGGTTCTAGGCAACTGGGAAAGTGATGCAAGAGGGCAGAGCTCCACCAGGTCTAGGGAGCATGAATATGCTTCCAGATTATTTGAAGAGGAGGCAGCTCGGGCTACCTGGATGCCTAGCAACATCAATCTATTGTAAGACTTATCGACCATGCAGTTTGCCACCTACCTCGCATCCTAATTGTGTATTTTTTTATGTGTGTGGTTTCGTTTGATAAGGGACTAAGATTCTGACTCTGCTGTTTGTTTTGGCTGCATGTATTTTTACTCTTGCTTCTTCACTACAGTGTGTGGCCAGTACCTCATGGAAGATCTTTTTTTCTGGCGGTTCCTATTCTTGTCACAGCTATTGATACAAAGTGCATAAAAACTCGCCCAATATTCAAAAGACTTAAACCAACTGTGAGTCTTTAGATTTGTAGAGAACCACTGAACGTTCAGACGGCCCAGAGAGGCCCTAGGCCATCCCTGCTGCTTACCACATACCCCTGGGGGACTTCGAAGACTTGTATATCACCTTGTGTCTCAACATGCGTTTCCCCAATCCTTCCCTGTTAGCATTTCCTTATGTTGATAGCCAAGAACTGGAAATTTCTTAGTGAGTCTTTGGGATTTTCACTGATAATCGACATGGTGTATCCTTTGATACTTTTAAACATAACAAAGGGTCTGCACCCACTCTCAAAGAAAACTTAATCTAACATTCAAGTACTGGTTCCCCAAGCCCAGAGATGCTCTTGGTCAGTGAACTACTGTACCACCAGCTAACTGATCTACATTCTGGCAGTGCACTTGTTGCATACTCAGGCGAGGTGGTATAGGGAAAGTAGACCCATCCGCAGCAGCTGATTTACAAGTTACACACAAGTCTATATTTATGTTTTGCGTCATTTACAAAGACACTTTACAGTTTAGTTAGTGGCAAATAGTGAACAATTGTGATGGATGTCAGTCCCAAGAACATAATGAGTTCCCATCTCATGAAGCAAAGCTCATATCTCGACCTTAATTTGGATCAAAAGTAGGGTGCTTCTGAAGATGGGTGTAGTCCCACAAAAAAAGATATTTATTTATTCCTGGTATATCATTGTTAAATGCATTTGCTACTGATTGCTGTATTCTTTATTGGTTTGCAGAAACTATAGAGACCCTCAGAGATGACCAGGTGAAGAACATGTTTAGATGCACTGCATGGCACTGTGCCACAAGATACAACGCTTCAGCACTAAAATGGGTGTAGTGTATTGGTGTTTGTATACACTTCAAGTAGTGCTTAAATACGTCTAGCACCTTACTCCTTTTTAAAATTCACAAACATTAGCAGACGTGCAACTGGAAAGCTGGGAAAGCTGAACCAAACAGGTTTTCAGGCGTACTTCTGCCAATATCAGGTGCCCTTTTTATGTATTTTCACATTGTCGAATTGGACGCAGGGATCCATCAATTATGCTTTGGGGAAAGGCAGTACCATGGCAATTGCACGTTTATTTATTTTTCTTTTTTAGGTCTCAGCCTACCAGACAGCAGACCTTTCTGGTTTGCTAAAGACATCTTGGATACATTAAGAAGGTTGGCCTAGAAATGCATTCTGCCTGTTACTTGCCATTGGCTTTGTGGTTTGTAACTCACATTTTCTTGCTTTTAATTTGCTGGCTTTGTTTTAGGCTGTCCGGCTTCAGTTTGGTTCTTCCCTTGCTAAAACCTTTTTACCGAATCGAATCCTTTCAAATGCTCCCTTTCTGTAAACAGGCCTGTATATTTTCTTCTTATCTCGTCACATGTGCTGTGCATTCAAAGACTGAGGTATAATGGCAGGCGTTGTCTTCTGAGGGCATTTGTTTACTTTTCTTTCTCTGACTTCCGAGTGGGAGGATTTATGTGACAATCTTGCTGGATAGTGGAAATAGGAACACATTTTTTTTTTTACCACACAGAAACATTTAAATGAACTGTAAATATTTTAGAATGTATCAGAATTGTGACCACACAAATAAAGCACTTTTGTTTTTCAGAAGCAGATCAGAAACAAACACCTTAATATGATCAAAACGAATCATTAAAGTAAGTGATGCAATTTCCACACATTTTCGTCTGTGCAGTGTATAGTTTTATTAGTAAAACTGTATGTCTGTGTATATGCAATAGTTTTTTCAATTGGAAATGTGTTGTCTGTAAATGCAGTGTGCTACCACACCATGAATATTACACTCTACGCTGAACCATTCCACACCACCGCACTCTACTCTGCACCACTTCATTTTACAACACTCCATGCCCCTGCACTGTGCACCATTCCACTCTATGCCACTTCACGTTATGCCTCTATACTCTACCCTATACCAAGCAACTCTATGCAAATGCACTCTTCGCCATGCTATGCTACACCACTGCACCAGTGCTCCAGTCTAGGCCACACCAATCTACTCTGCATAACCCCACTCTACACAGTTGTACTCTACATTACACTCTATGCAACTGCACTCTACACTGCAACGATCCACTCTTTGCCACTTCACTCTACTCTGTACCACTCTACTCTGTACCACTCCACTCTATGCCACTGCACTCTATGCCACTCTATTCTTAACCATTGAACTCCATGCTAGCTCACTCCACAACTGCACTCTGACACTGCACTCTACTCTGCATCACTGTACTCTACGCCACTGCTCTTTATGCCACTCTACTCCACTCTTCTCCACTGTGACACTCTACTCTGCAACACTGCACTTTCCGCCATTGAACTCTATGCCACTCTACTCTGCACTACTCCATTCTACGCGACTCCACTCTATGCCACTGCACAGCACTATACTCTACTCTGCACCACTCTATGCTAATCTACGCCACCTCACTCTATGCCATTCATCTCTATGACAGTGCACTCTATGCTACTCAACTCTAATCTGCACCACTGCCCTCTGCATCACTCAACTCTACACCACTCCACAGTACTTTATGCCACTTTGCTCTATGACACTCTACTCTAATCAGCACCACTCTAATATGTGCCACTCCTCTCTGCGCCACTGAATTAAATGCCACTGCACTCTACGTCACTATACTTTGCAACACTCCAGTGTATGTCACTCTACACAACTCCACACTGTGTCACTCCAATAGACAACACTAACACTCCACAACACTCTATTCCACTCTTCTCCATTCCACTCTACAACACTCCACGTCACTCTTCTCCATGCCACCAACTTTTAAGATGCTGACAGCAGCGGCGCTGGTGTACAACATAGCTAAAACACATTGGCAAAGTCAACAGCTCTTGCATAGATGAGACCTATTGGCTTTGGCAGTGCGTTTTTTTCCTAATGGAGTCAATTCCATGCTCAACACACCCTCGACGTTTAGGGGGTCTTCCGTTGCCCTTTCTGCATTGGAAGAGGATTTACTCCACCCATCTGCTGCAGAAAATATCCTAGCATTTACAGGGTGGGAAATGATTGAGAAAGAGTTTGTGAATATCTTTAAGCCCATTGTTTTTTTTGTCATTTACAAACTCTCTATGCATACTGAACCTTGGTCCACGTAAAGTTTAATATTGAGTACTTGCACCCTGTCTTGCCGTATAATTACTCAGGCGTAAATGCGTCTGCACACTTACTAGGTAGTCCTTTGCGCACATCTGGCAGGCGTAAATAGAGCCATTTTTGCTTGTAAATGTAGATTTCCTGCCGAAAACGACTTTGTGATCTGGGCCACAATGTTTTTACATGATCGAACAGGGGCAACAGCATAGCACGCCCATGCGTGTGTAATCTGTGCATATCCTCTTAAACAAAAAATGGCCGTTGGAATGGGAAGCTACGCTAAGACCAGAGGGAAACCTGAAGAGAGTCACGGAGTGGATCAACCATGTGGAGAGCAAGGGATATTTGAGAGGACGAGTTGCTGGTGGAAAGGCCCTGCCATCTGAGTGGAGCGCACGTGCTTCTAATTTTAGCTCGTCCTCCTTTTACGCTACTCCTCTGGAGGACACTTAACCCCGCAGTGCCGGGAAACAGACTGCACGGTTGCATTTCCAAACCGTCTAATGAAACCACATACACAAGCAAAGGAGGAGCGCAGCCGTATGGTCTCCGCTGTGACTGAAGTCTGAATCATGGCTGCCCTTCAGACTGGGGAACAAAAATCAGTCCTGGAAAAACTGATGAAACCAGTCCTGCTCCCTTCTCTTTACAATAACTCACTGTTTCCATCTGTCCATTCTCTTGCTCTCCCCGCCTCTCGCTCCTCTCCCCCTCCTTATCAAGTTCTCTCACCCTCCCCCACCACTTCGCTTTCTCTTTCTCTTGAAGCTTTGGTGCCTGCTGTAAATCGCCCTGGGGAGCTGAGGAAAGTGAGAGAGGCACCAGGAGCAACTTGGGCGTGCAAAATAGGACTCCAGGGGCTCCAAATCCACTGGGGAAATGCCTGGTAGAACGAGCACTGGCAAAGCCAATTGGTCTCAACTATGCATAGGGTGACTAGGTGTATCGAATTTGCCAGGACAGTACAGGTTTTTCACCTACTGTCAAGGCAGTTTTAAGAAAATGTGGCTCCTGTCCCGGTTTTGAGAGAGAGTGTAAACAGAGGGCGGCATGTTTTTGTGTGTTACACAGCAGGGCTAGTTAGCAGCTAATATAAGAAGCAATTTAATTAAAATGCATCTTATTGTGTTAAAGAAAATGCATTTGATTCATTTTTTTAATGCCTCTTCTGTAATTCTAGGCTGATGAGGGCTATCATTCTGTGCCACTCAGTTATTATAAAATTGTAGTCTTTCTTTTATGTCTGCGAAATGTACCGGTTTTTGGGCTTCAAAATCTGGTCACCCTAACTATGCAACAACTATTTGGCTTACCAGTGTGTTTTAGACATTTTGTTCACCAGCGTGGCTGCTGTTCAGCATTGCTAAAGGTTAGTGGCATAGACGAGAGTGTTGTGGAATGCCATAGAGTGGAATGGCAAAGAATGGAGTACAGTGCTGTACAGTGGAGGGGCAGAGAGAGTCGTGCATTGGAGTGGTATAGGGTGGAGTCGTGCATAGTGCTTTGACATAGAGTATTGCAGAGCATAGTGGCGTACAGTGTAGTGGCATTGAATTCAGCGGTGCACAATGCAACGTTGTACAATGCAGTGGTGCAGATTAGAGTGATACATAGACTGCAGTGGTGCATATTGGAATGGCACAAAGTGGAGTGGCACAGAGTGCAATGGTGCAGAGTGCAGTGGCACAGAGTAGGGTGGTGCAGAGAGGAGTGGTGTAGAGTTGAGTGATATAGAGAGCAGTGGCACAGAACAAAATTGAGTGGCATAGAGTGCAGTGATGTGGTGTGGTGCAGAGTAGAGTAGCATAGAGTGGTGCAGAGTAGAGTACAATGCCATAAAACGCAGTGGCAGAGCGGAATTGTGCAGAGCAGAGTGACATAGAGTTCAATGGCGGAGAGTGCAGTGTTGCAAAGTAGTGTCAGAGTGCAGTGATGCAAAGTAGAGTAGAGTAGTGCAGAGAGCAGTAGTGTAGAGTACAGTGATTGAGAGTAGAATGCAGTGGCGTAGAGTGCATTGACAGAGTGCAGATGTGTACAGTGCATTGGCATAGAGTGCAGTGGTATAGAGTGGAGCAGAATGGCCTAGAGTGCACTGGCATAGAGTAGACTATTTCAAAGTAGAGTGAAGTGGTGTAGAGTATAGTGGTGCAGGGTAGAGTGCGGTTGGTAGCGTGATAGAGTGTAATGGCATGGAGTAAAGTGGCATAGAGTGCAGTAGCATAGAGTGCAGTGGTGCAGAGTAGGTTAGTGTGTCATACAGTGGATTGGTGTTGACTGCAGGGGCATAGAGTTGAGTGTTACAAAATAAAGTGCATTGGCATGGAGTGTTTTGGCGTAGAGTGCAGTGGCGTAGAGTGCTGTGTTGCAGAGTGGCGTAGAGGACAGTGGCTTTGAGTGGAGTTGTGCAGAGTAGATCGGTGTGGCCTAGACTAGTGTGGTGTAGAGTGCAGTGGCAAAGAGTGTGGTGGTGTGGAGTAGAGTGGGGAAGAGTGCATTGGCATAAAGTAGAGTGGTACGTGGCAGAGAGGATTAGCGTGAACTGATGTGGAGTGGAGTGGTGCAGAGTGCAGTGGCGTGGAGTGGAACAGAATAGAATGCAGTGGTGTGGGGTGGTGCAGAATAAAGTGAAGTGGCATAGAGTGGAGTATTTATGGTGTGGTAGCACACTGCCATTACAGACAACACATTTTTTAATTGAAATGACCATTACATTTGTACTGACATACAGTTTTACTAATAAAACTATACAGTGCACAGACAAAAATGTGTGGAAATTGCATCACCTAGTTTAATGATTCATTCTGATTATTCTATATATTGTATTTGTTTCCAACACACTTCAGAAATGATGTCCTTAATTTGTGCATTTATAATTGTGATATAATCTGAAATACTTACACAGTTCAATTAAACGTCATGTGCTAGAGAAAAACTCTTTCTTACCCCCACTATCGTGCAAGATTGTCACATAAATCCCTCACTTTGAAGTCAGAGAAAGAAAAGTAAACAAGTGCCTTTGGAAGACAGCAACTGACATTTGACCTCGATCTTTGAATGAACAGCAAATGTGATGAGATAAGAACAAGATTTAAAGACCTCTTAACAGAAAGCGAGTTCATTGGAGGATACAGAAAACACAGTTTAGGCAACTGGAAAGACAAACTGAACCTAGAGAGCAAATAAAACCAGCAAATAGAAAGCCAGAAAGTGTGAGATACAAACCACTAAATGGTAATCAATGAGTGGAATGCATTCCTAGGTCAACTCTCTGAAAGTCCCCAAGATGTGTTTAGCAAACCTGACAGCTGTGCTGTCTGGTAGGCTGCGACCTAGTAAAAGGCCTGTCTGGCCCTTGTGCTTAGTTTGAGAAAAACGAGGTGCAGGGGCCCTTGATTTCACTTAGAAGCTGGCTGCACCTAATGCCAACTGGTTGTACCCATCGCCAACACTGTCTTCTTCTGAATCCTATTCACGCCTCTTTCTTTCATCGTTGCACTTCCTTTCTCATTATCTCCCTCTGGCAGTTCTTGTTCTTCCCTGCTTTCTCTTTTCAGCAGTGTTTTCCTGTCTTGCTCTTCCTCTTTTTTCCTCTCTCTCTCACACTAGGTCATAGTTTGATGATCAAATATAAATCCCCGTACCCAAATACAAATACTGAACCACCCCCCCCCCCCCCACTTGTAAGCACCAGCACAAATTAAGTACTGCTGCTCTCCGTAGTAATCATAGGTTTATTGGCTTAGGACGAGGAAACACGAGTAAGGCTAATATAACAGACCCAGCGGTCTTTCCCTAGACAGGCTGGATTATTATTATCATATTAAACAATAATGCTGCAAAGAGTAAGACAGCTCACTGAGTCACTGCTTTCCACTGGCATTTGTTGTGATGTACACAAGTTCTTTAACAGCAACGTGAACGGCATTCTATCTTCCTGGGTTCGACAAAGTGAGCACCGTTAAATTGGTTTAGAAATAGCTTTAGTGGTGCAAAAAGCTCTATAGACCAGAGGTAATTATTATTAAGCAAATTGACACTTGAATCACAATCACATAGAAAAGGACGCTTTCCAATGCGAGATACCCTTTAATTTTCAATGACCTTGCAATCCGTTGATTACACAATCAATCCGTATTTATAAAGATGTTAAAATCAAAGGGGCAGGCAAGCCAGGTTAATGAATCATTCGAACTACGCAACGTGAGACTTTCATCGGGGCTGACTGTCTTACATCAATCACATAAAAACATATTAAGGCTTGATTAATAATTGTCTTAGAAAAAATGAAAACCCAACAAGTAAAACCTCTCGGCCTGACTGAAAGAATAGGAATTGAAAAACGCTTTGAATTCTGGGGTACACTAAAAAAAAAATATCTTCCCAGTCCGATATTCACAAGAAGCAAGGGCCGATTTTATAAGTTGGAAAGTGGGGAGCCCCAGTGGATCTATTCTCACACTCTCCTCCCCTCCTTCTGCTTCCGCGCAGTGACATACCACGTCCAATCCTATCCTGGAACCTCCCAGCCTCACCCAACACATCCTACAGCTTTAGAGCCACTGGAATTATGCAGAAATAGAGACCCAAAATTGTGCAGCCGCGTAGACTAGGTTAGCGGCAAGAAAAGGCACATTTTGTGTCAGTATTGTCTTGCTATTTCACCACTCGTATAAATATGTGTTAAAAGAGGATCCCTATGTTATGAAACAAACAGGTATCTCCAACATAGCAAAAAGTACACTCACCAAAATAATATTTGTGACTTGCATGGAATCACATGAACATAATTTAAGTAACACAGTTCGCTCGAACTGCGAGTGTGAATTAGCTGGTGTGATAAATAAAAAATATGCACTCCACAGGAAATTCTCTCAAATGTGAAGATTTCGTGTAATAAAAGGTGTGTCTCTTTTACTTGACATACCCCAGTTAAGTTTTAGAACTGTCTCCAGCTCACTTTGTGAAGTACATCGAAGTGGTTAAATGACAACTCCAAAGGCTTTGCCTTGGATGGCAGTCTTTTGAGTCCCTATTGTGCTACCTGTATTTTATTTATTTGATCACTAAGCATGACTCACAGTTAGTAGTTATTGACATAGCTAGCTAAGAATAACATTATTCGAAGTTCTGTATTATAAGGTTCCAGTTGGTTTCCATCCTCTGCTTACTGCTATGATTTATCGTATGCATTCTCTGAACGTGTGTTTAATTAAATTATTTCAATTAATTATTTATACGTTTTGCACTGAAAAACTGGGCTGGTTTACTCTATATGAAAAGTGACAAGTTGACTTTTACAAAGTCAAAGTCATTGGCATTGCACCGTGAGTTCTGTCGTTTCTTTAGTAACTTTTAATGAGATTCATTTGGAAACAATTGCTTGTGGATATCTGTTGATGATAGAATATGTACAGAGAGAGAGAGCGGGTTTTATTGTATAGAAGCCAATCATATAACCTCCCAAAATATATATTAAAAATCAAAGTGTACAGTGCTCCACAGATATTAAACAAAGGTGGTTACTGTTTTCAAGTCCAAGAAGATAATATGATAAGGATGCAAGAATCCTTACCCAACAATGTGGTATGTTTCATCCTTAGGTTCTGCACCTCTTTGGGTAGGTCATAAGATTTATCATCACAATTGGCTCTTGCTAACCAGGTGCTCTTAGTGGGGATATTTTTATTAAGTATTCTCAGCATATGTATAAAAAATGCTACTCAACCCATGGTCGGTACTGCTTTTACAGAGAAGGGTGTGGGAACACTGGGTGGTTGGAATTTTTTGGGTCCCTGCAGATTCCCAAACTCTCCCTCAGATCAATGTGAGGAAAATGAGTGGTTTTAGCAAACATTGAGGTTTGTAGTGCATTCTGGGTGAGAAATAAGGTGTCCTCACAAGTCATGTCACCATGGATTCTCTTGGATGTTTAGTCTTCAGAAATGACTCGGTTTAGTACAATTTCCCTGCATCATGGTCGAGCCAAGGACCAAAAGCTACTCATATGCTTAAACAGTCAGTATTCATGGTGAAAAAGTGATGTCTACGCGTTTTATTTTGGAGCATATCAAGTTGTACATGGTAGTCCCAGCAACACAAATGGGGTACCCTTATTAGTTAGGAAAATGTAAAAAAGCTAGACAGTGTGAATTTTAAGGATCTCTCCTGTTTCCTGAAGTTTTCCTCACAGAACTATGAGAAAAATGCATGAATTTACCCAAAGTTTGTGGTTTCCAGGGCTTTCTGTCATACAAATACGTTGTAGGATCCACACAAGTGACACCTTGGACTCAACTGAGTATTACGTTTTCACAAATGTCTGGCTTATTAAGTTTCCCTTGGGTCAGCAAAGCTCTGGGGCCTAATGCTGCAGTGACCCCCATCATCAAAATAAGTCAATTTCCAAGGCAAAAATTGTTATGTTTCCACATTGTGATTTGTGGACCTTTCCTGTTGTTGGAGATAGGCCCAGACACACAATTGTGGTATGTTTTGTGTCAGAAGTGTGGCAATTCAGTCTAATAGAACATTTGTTATTATCAGTTGAACCCCCCTCCATTTTTGGCTATTAAATTGTAAGCCAGTATGTGTTAAAGAACACATTTAGCAAAATTATCACATAATCACATGCTAGTATGGGTAACCGCAAATTCAGAGTTGGAAAATAATCACTATTTGTAAACTCAGTAGCTTGGACACATTTAAAAATTACATAGACTTTTGTGATACTCATTTTCGATTCCTTAGAATTTAACCATATGAATTGCTACATGGGTTGTACACAAAAAAATATCATTATAAGTCACAGCTCAGTTGTTGCCTCCTTGCATCAGGGTCTGAAGGGCATAATGGAATATTAATTTTGTAAATCAGAGCAAAAGAATACAGATAAAAAACGCTGCCACCTAATTCTATTTTCCCCACTTAGTTTCATTTTTTAGGGTCGAGCCTGCGTTGCATGCGCTCGCGCATGCGTTTCGCAGGGAGACTCTTTTGCATTTATAAAAGGGCTCGGAGCCCTGTCAACTTCACATCAGTGTTTTTTATTGGTTGGTGGGCTTCCCTAATAAAATCCACTTACTTTCATTAGTCGAAGGCACCCATATGTCATGCCTTTTCCGGTGGCTAGCCCTCCTCCAGCGCAGCGACCAAGTACAGAAAACATGCGAGGCTCGCTGTTTTCCATCGGGCTCGTGGACTTTTTTTCTCTAATTTACGAGCCCGATCTCGCTTGGCAGAAGTCGAGCGCTTTACGTACTTGATTTCACTTTTTCGGGTTATGTACATACATGCACTTTTGCCCGATAGGTGAAAAGTCGGGTTAGGAGTTTACAACACGATCAGCTCTAACATGAGCAAACGGAGACCCGATGCATTGTAAATGCTTGTTTGTATTTCAATCATTAGTTTCTTACAGAAACCCTAAAGGATCTACACCAGTGGTTCCCAATCTTTTGACTTCTGTGGACCCCCACTTTATCATTACAGGAACTCAGTGACCCCCACTGAATCATTACTGGAATCCGGGACCCCCTCACTGAGTCATTATTGAAAGCTTGGGACCAAATCTGTTAATATTATTTAATTTTTTAAATAGCAGCGACCCCCTCTTAGGAGGCTTCATGGACCCCCAAGTGTCCCCAGACCATAGGTTGGGAACCACTGATCTACACTATAACCCATTTCTTAATTTGGAGTTGTACCTATGCTTCAGGAATTTATGGCTTTCAGGTTTCACAAGTGGACTTTCACACCTGTTTCCATGACAAACTGAAAGCCAGGAACCACAAAAAAATCCACCGTCACTTAGAAAAATACAAAAACTGTCGTGAAAAGGGATTTTTCAAACTACTCTGCTTGTATCTGAAACCTGGTAAGATGATGACGTTAGCACAGAAAACCTTTCCTTTGTGCCATTTTCAAAACAAATACTTTCCTTTACAGCACATTTTCTCTTTTTTTCTCATTTTGGATATTATCTTGGTTCTTTCCTGCAGAATCCACAAAGCCTGGATTTCTCTAGATTTCCCAACATGGACTGGGTCACTTTTGTGGAAAAAGGTAGTGAAGGCTTAATCACAACATTCCCCAAACATCAAAAAGGACTCGACAGTGGGGAGAAAAGCCTCAGCAGCTATGGAGTTAAGTTCAAAGAACTCTTTGGTACATTGGGGAAAAATGTATCAGATCTCTGGGACATCTCTATTAGGGAAAAGTGTTACTCCACAGTGGGTGTAATTTTCTACCTCTCTGAGAGACAGCGTGTTCTTACATATTGTATCCTCAATTTGTTCAAATACTTTCAATTAGATGTGAGACAGTATAAATATATTCTGTTTTTTTTATAAACAAGGTCAGTTTACCATAAAACCAGTTCAAATGGTTTTAATGAGCTGGGATGAACCTCCATCAGCATGACAATGGGCCCAGAGCTGAGAAGGGCCAAATTGCACTTCTTTTTAAGTACTGAGGTGTAGCTACTGGAGGATGAACAGACGGTCACCAGCCTGCAAAAGAGGACTCCAGCTAGCAGGCAGGGTTACATCAATATACCCACAGGTACTATCAACTAAAATGTAAAGCTTGGACAAGGTTTAGAGTCCTTCCAGCAGAAAATAAACACCCCATTTGCAGTATTGAAGCGTGGCTTCTGGATTCTGTCTATTGAGAGACACGGATTTGTCCCAGGAGATGTTAGAGTAAGAGACAAGATAATGTGCCAAATTGAAGATAAGTCTGCTGTTGTCCATTGCAATATTTCAATCATTACTTTCTCAAATTTTACCTTATAATTCATTTACAATTGTTTTTGTACATTGGGGGTGTGGCCAACTGCTGGTGAAGATGGCCGCTTCCTAGAGCGGCCCTCGGTTTCCACCAGCCCAATCCTCTAATATCTGGGTAAAGATCCTCCCTCCACCACCTGCCACAGTTGTAAAAGTGGTGTGAGGTGGCCTCATGAAGGTGCGATGGGATCCAAACTCAGAGAAAGTGGTTGGCCCAGTAGGAAAGCCCTCAGATGACAACGGGTCACCCCACCTTCACGGTCAGCATAGCAGCGATACATGGGTTACGAGACTCGCTGGAAATTAAAATAGGCCGGGTATCCACAGAGGTCACACTGGTGCGGACGAACCTCCGTAACATGAATGCACCATTGAAAGAGGTGGAAGATTCCCTTGAGTTCCTCCAGGGTGGGACAGCCACCCTGAGGAATCAAGTTAAAGATTTGAGCACCACAACAAAGCACATGGGTGTGAGACTGGGGAACTATGTGGGTCGATCCAGAAGGAACAATATACTTCTGGTTGGGGCCCCAGAAAGGGCAGAGGGCCCAGCAGCTGATCTCTTTGTGGAGGACCTCATCCTCCAGGGCCTCCTGCCTTGCTGGCACTCCAAATCATTTTCAGTCAGGAGGGCTCACAGAATTACAAGTACAAGTCCCAATGCCAGGAGCTCCGCCTCACACAATAATTGTTCGAATTCGTAATTTCAGAGACTGCACTGTTATCCTACAAGTAGCACGAAGTGCCCCTCGGGTGAAATATGACAATACAGTTATCAACTTCTTCCCAGACTTCACACTCCTGGTGCAAAATCTGCACTGTATCTTTCTGTAAGTGAAGCACGCTTTGTGAGACCAGGGCTTCAAATACTGTATGCTGTTCCCGGCACAACTACGAGTGGTGGCGGAGGGGAAGACCTGGCACTTCACTACCCCCAAGGAGGCCTGGGAATGGCATGAGGGTTGGTGAGCGACTGGAGGTGCAAGACAAAAACACCACTCTACACAGCAACGAAAACCCACTAAAGCCAAGGAAAATGGTGAGGGCTCGATGAACAAGTGACATGAGCCAAGGTACAACCAGGTAATGGATTGGAGCACCAGCAGGAAAGACAAGACGATGGAGCCGATGGACAGGGATGACATAATGAGTGGATGAGGCACCTGACAGATACTGTCTCAAGAAGAGGGACATATCCCCATTCTCTCTCAGCATCCTCCTGTCTCTTTTCTTAGTATATACTGATGGACTGGCTACTGACATCAATGAGACTGCTTAAGTACCAAATGCTGATAGAAGATGACTGGTAACAGGTTAAGCTTGGACTAGGGGCTTGGGAGGTGGGGGAACATGTTGCTGTTGGTGGTTGTCATAGATCCCCTTGTTTTAGTCCTTGCTGGAGGTGATGGGCACTCTGCAATGTTGGTGGGGGCAGGCAGTTCTAAGTCCGCTATGCAGAGAGGCAGGGTGGGGGTGCAGATTAGGGGTCTCGTTTGTAGTTTTGTGTTTTTACAGACCTTATAAAGGTATTGTGTTTCCCTTGAACAGACAACAAATATAAGCACACACAATTATAGATCAATCCAAGGTGTGGGGACCGATGGTGGATCGGACGGAAAGGAAAAAAAAACAAATACGCGCACAGATGGATGACCCTTCCAATAAGTCCAATATGAAACTCCTCTCCGGGAAAATTAACGATTTAGGAGATAAAATAAAATGAGGGTAGGTGATGCAATACATAAAACACCGCCAACTTAACATCGTTCTCCTACAGGAGACTCTTATGACAGGAAGCAAATATCGAGTCCAGGTGAGGATACAAGATGGCAGTATATGCGGGATACACCACTGGGTCCCGGAGAGTGGGGATTCTTAGCCGTAAATTGCTCCCACTAATCACTCACCGAACATGGTCAGATACCCAGGGTCAATATGCAGGCCTCACAGGGAGCTGGGAAGGTGTCACAATTAATGTATGTTCTGCTTATGTCCCCCATCACCTTTGTGACTCGCCATTGCCTGACCTAAGTGCCCTTTTACTTGCAGTGCCTGAAGGCAAACTTTTTCTGGGAGGGACTTTAACTTGGTGATGTGTGAAAACCGGAATCGCTTTCCCCCAAGACGGGTGGACTCCTTTCGTCCACCCCTTCTTGATTTTCTTTCTGCCCTGGGCCTCACTAACCTTTGGCACCCAAATAACCTCAATACTCTACACTTTACCTTTCACTCAGCTCGGCAGAGAGTCTCTGAGTGTTGCTGGAGAGCATCCTAAAAGTCTCAGCAGGCTACCTGAGGTGTTGTGGTATCAATTGGTGGTGTCTGATTGAAGACTAGGGGGGTATTGATTTTGAAATGATACTTTCAGCGGGGTATTAATACCGAGGGTCACTTGGACTTCCACTTACATCTGTGAGGGCAGAATGAAGGTGTTTATAGACCAGCTGCGTCTGTCTAAACCTTCTGATAGCATCTAAGAGCCAGCGGGTTGTGTCTAAGGGTGGACTGAGAATCAGTGATAACCAGCAGAGGTTGTCTGAAGACCAGTTTGAGGATTTTGAGACACTCTGAATGTCTATGAGAGCCTGCTCAATATATCTACGGACTAGTTGAGGATCTCTAAGGACAAACTATGTATATCTAGAACCAAATGGTACTGGCTGAATGCGGGTTTTCAGAGGCTGAGGCCATGCTGATTTTCTATGAGGGGATGCTGTAAGTTTCTGGGACAAGCTAGTATTCTCTGACGACAGGCCAGTGGTAGTTAGGTAAAAGCTAAAGTAACTGAGGATAAGATGAGAGTCTCTAATGATGCGCTAAGGGTCTGTACAGGTTAACTGTATGTGTCCAAAAATAGTCTGACAGTTTCCGAGTGGTGCTCAGGTGAGGGTCCCTGAAAGCAGTCCCAGGTTTTAACCAGGTTTTTCCCAGGACCATCTGTGGGTAGTTGAAGATAAGCAAATTGCCAAATGGTGGTTACCTATAAATAAACTGTTTTATCACAATACCGGCCCTCATGAGGGTTTCTGAGGATCTACTCGCATAGTCTGAGGGTATACTAACCGTTACTGGCTAGCGGTGTTTGAATGTGGATTAAGTGCTGTCTGAAGTATCTGATGACCAAATGGGGTGTCTGTAGGCCTTTTGCGCCTTAAGGTATCTGATGCTAGTGTGTCTAAGGTGGGCTGGATGTGTATGAGAGACAGAATCATGTGTCTGAGGGCAGTCAAATGGTCTCTAGGGTATGGTTTGGGGATTTTCAAAAGTCTTCATGGGACTGTCACAGTATATGCTCTGAACCGAAGTGTGCTGGGAGTTGAAGGAAGTGCTTGGTGTGTCTGATAGACAGCTAGGGGCCTCTGATTGTGAGATGGCACTCTCTGAGTGCCAACTGAAGGTGACTGAAAGTACGGTGATGGAGTTTTTGACACTCTCTGGGGGGACAACTGGTGGTTTTTAAGGACCAGACGGAGTTGTCTGAGGTAGGGCCATTGCAAGGGTTGCAGAGATCGAGGTGGTCAACCAGAAGATTTAAGCCGGATTCCGCACACACCTCTCATAGCCCCTGTCTGTGATTAATTTCAAAGTTCAGAAGGCTAGCAGAAGGTTAAAGTCTAAAACCTTCTTCCTGCAGACATGAGCCTGTGCTTCCAAGGGATGTGTCATAAAAGAACAAAGGCAGCTTAAAATGCTTCTCCTTGCTGCGCTCTGCTGAAGCCTAGATGCTCGCAGTTTTACTTTGTACCCACAGACCTATATGGAAGACCTATTCTCTGGTATGACCACAGCTACTCCTCTGCGGAATGTTTTAGATTTTCCCTCATGTACTCAATTCCCTATGTTGTTTCATAATACATGATTTCATTTTTTGGAATATTATTATTTCATGGAGGTTGTGGAAAGTGCATCTGCATATTGGTAGTATTTTTCAATGTAGATGTTTGTGTGCAATTTCAAACATCTACAGTACTTCCCTTATGATTTTCATAACTGGTTAAGTATCCCCTACTTTTTATTGGCTTTTCTGGTACTCAGTTTTATAGACCTGATCGTGCATGCCAACACGCAATTTAGACACAAGTTTCCCTACCTTAAAGCTAAAAATGATACTGTTTTAACTTTTTTCTATCTGAAATGAACCTTGACTCTAATGCATAATAATTGGGGAGTTAAATTGCAATAATTTATTTTCTAAGTCTTCCTCTTAGGTGCTCCCAAATCTATATGAATTGTTTATCTGTTTTTAATTATTGATCTACTTTAACAAACAGATGCACATCATCACTGCGTATTGGCTTTATTTCTACTTGACTAGTGATTACATCCCATCTATAGAACTTCAGCCAGCCCTGCCTTTTTTTTCTAGAAGTACTTTGCACGCTACCATATTTTTCAGGCCGCACGTCCAACATTAAAAGTGAATGTGGGGAATTTTGTTTTTCTTAATGTTATCCTCGTTTTCTGATGACCCTCTGATGATTCCCCATCACCCTTCCCTTTCTTCTCTCCTGTCTCACCCCCACCAGCCAACGGATGTAGGTGGGAGTGAGTGTATTCAAGTTTGAAATAACAAAATAGATTTGAATTATAAAAACGAAAGGTTCCAGAATGCACATGCAGTTAACCAAAAATCAGGGACGAGTGTAAGTGGTGTAACAAACTGTGCAGTGCTGGTCTAGTTGCCAGGTGTTTGCTGTGACACCGGAAGAGGTCTGCACCACCCTCTGGGCAGGCGTGGCCAGAAGCTATAAAATAAACAGGGCAAAACCGCACATGGTCTTCGATCCCAACCATAAGTGCAAGTGTGGCCTCTGTCTCTGCAAGTGCATGTGAGGCGCATATTACAGACCCTACAAGGGCCATTACACTGGTGACGAAGGTAGTATGCACGCACTGCTTATGCTACCTCATAGCTCCACTTGGTCCACCATGTCCTGTCTCTTTGCCAGCGTGCAGGGACTCCAACCCAGCTCTTGCATCGGAGCTGAACCCCTGCTGTAGTATCCGCAAGCAACTCCAGCCCTCAGAGACCCTTCTAGATGCAATCAAGGTACCATGGAATCTTCATCTACTACCTCATGCACTCCCGTGCACCACGGAGGACGCCTGCTAACTGTCTCACTCCAGCCCCGAGGCCTAGCTGCATAGTGTTCCCACTCAGGTACGCAGAGCATCCCAAGCCTCTCTACATTCTGCTGCCAGTCCTCGCAAACCAGCACTACCACGCCCTGGTTCCAGTGCCGGAGAATACTGCACAGTACTCCTTGCGGCCCAGAGCCCTCCAAAGCCACGCAGTCTGCCACAGCAGCCCTTCTGATGCACCACAGCATGTTGCAACCATGCATGGATATTGAACAGGCCAGACACGCTTC
Organism: Pleurodeles waltl; assembly: GCF_031143425.1. Taxonomy (NCBI): domain Eukaryota; kingdom Metazoa; phylum Chordata; class Amphibia; order Caudata; family Salamandridae; genus Pleurodeles; species Pleurodeles waltl. Next base: position 692,666,461 of record NC_090444.1, read on the forward strand.
TCTGGGAGGAACCTGCTGCTCAGCCACCGAGGTCGAACTGCTCTACCGCCCTGAACACGCACTGTCTCAACAGCACGTGCAAGTGAGCACACCACACAGCATCCCTTCAAACAAAATAAATAAACTGATATAAGAAAGAACTGAAAGCATATTTAGTGAAAATAAAGACATTATTCATTGTTCAAAACAAAATGTATTTTCCTAGGTGCCTGCCCCTCACTGCGACAATCATGACAGACAACCCTGCAGTACCAGCCAACCCCACACATGTCACACAGCAACACACCATGGTGGGAGCGCTACCCCCTTTCAATGAGCTAGCTGACCTCACAACAGCCTCCTCAGGATGGAAAATATGGGTTGTGAGACTAGAGAACTACTTCATTTTTGCAATGATGGGATATATAAGCTGTTCAAGCATCTTCCCCACACAGGTGAGGTCGATGACTATGACGCAGCAGTAAAAGCACTCAAAGCCAATGTTGACCCACAACCCAACCCTGATTTCGAGAGATTAAACTGCGCCAGGCACCACAATGAGAAGGCAGATCCATAGACCAGTTCTATGCATGACTACAAGAACTGGTCAGCACCTGCACGGAGGACGATCAGCCCAAACAAATCCGTGCCCAAATCATTTAAGGCAGTTGCAATAAGACACAGCGAGGGCTCATCCTAAGGCAACCGAATATAAGCCTCGTACATATCCTCATAATGACAATGTTGCATGATCTCTCAGCTGACAGGGCCACCGAGATCAAAGCTGCCATTACCCAAACACCTGAAAACGCTCACACTGTAAAAATAGAAGGTGTAGATGCCTTGCTAGGTGCACAACTCTAAGGGAAATCCCAGGCAACTGCACCAACCACACCAGGGTGATGCTGTACAGACTGTGGATGTGAGGAGCATGCCCCAAAAGACTGCCCCGCCCAAGAATGGCAGTGCTGTGGAAAGATGAACCACTTTGCAGCTGTATGCCGCTGAAGCACCAGAACCAGAACCAGATACACAAGAGGGAGATGCCCAACCGCAAGGCACATGTCCGTGGAAGACCCAGGGTCTCCAGACCAAAACCGTACAGATGGAGAATGGGGACGCAAACCAGAAGACTCATCCCCAGACGAAAGGAGATATTCCTGAAATCCTTCACCGATGCTCCCAAAAGGAACTGAAGGCCCCAACCAACCTGTGTGGTTGACATCACAGGGTCCCAAGTCAAAGCACTGATTGACACAAGCGCCTCCATAAATGTCACAGGCATCCAACATTATTGAGGTCTCCAACCGTGTCCCCAGCTGGCACCATCCCACTTGAAGATCTTCAAATACGGCAGTCATGAACCATTACTGTTATGTGGGAAAATAACAGTTCAAGTCAAGTCAGATGATAAGAAACTACAACCTACCTTCTGCATCATAGACAAAGAAGCAAACATGCCACCTGGCTGATGACCTTTGAACGATGGATTAAACCCAGATCTGTGACTGGGGTTGAGTGTTTGACAATGTTCAACATTCCGTCCATCACTTGCTGTTTTTGCTTTGTCGCCCTCAGTGGGAAGGGTATGCCCAGACGTGGGTCCCGTGCTTCCCATGCCACTGGATTCAAGCTAGCCTGGCTGATGAGGGGTGAAACCCCGAAACTGGTCCCAGGATGCTTGTTTCCGGTCCAGTTAGGACCTAGCTTGGGAGTTCGGGCTGGACTGTTCCCATGAGGAACAGGGTCAAGACTGATTTGCATATGGCTGGGTCCAAACTGGGGTGGCATGGTGAGCAAAAGAACGATGGATTAAACCCAGATCTGTGACTGGGGGTGAGTGTTTGACAATGTTCAGCATTCTGTCCATCACTTGTTGTTTTTGCTTTGTCGCCCTAAGTGGGAAGGGTATGCCCAGACGTGGGTCCCGTGATTCCCATGCCACTGGATTCAAGCTAGCCTGGCTGATGAGGGGTGAAACCCCGAAACCGGTCCCAGGATGCTTGTTTCTGGTCCAGTGAAGACCTGGCTTGGCAATTTGGGCTGGACTGTTCCCTTGAGGAACAGGGTCAAGACTGATTTGCATATGGCTGGGTCCAAACTGGGGTGGCATGGTGAGCAAAAGAGTGATGGATTAAACCCAGATCTGTGACTGGGGGTGAGTGTTTGACAATGTTCAGCATTCCGTCCATCACTTGTTGTTTTTGCTTTGTCGCCCTAAGTGGGAAGGGTATGCCCAGACGTGGGTCCTGTGCTTCCCATGCCATTGGATTCAAGCTAGCCTGGCTGATGAGGGGTGAAACCCCGAAACCGGTCCCAGGATGCTTGTTTCCGGTCCAGTGAGGACCTGACTTGGCAGTTCGGTCTGGACTGTTCCCATGAGGAACAGGGTCAAGACTGATTTGCATATGGCTGGGTCCAAACTGGGGTGGCATGGTGAGCAAAAGAACGATGGATTAAACCCAGATCTGTGACTGGGGGTGAGTGTTTGACAATGTTCAGCATTCCGTCCATCACTTGTTGTTTTTGCTTTGTCGCCTGTGGGTCCCGTGCTTCCCATGCCATTGGATTCAAGCTAGCCTGGCTGATGAGGGGTGAAACACCGAAACCGGTCCCAGGATGCTTGTTTCCGGTCCAGTGAGGACCTGGCTTGGCAGTTCGGGCTGGACTGTTCCCATGAGGAACAGTGTCAAGACTGATTTGCATATGGCTGGGTCCAAACTGGGGTGGCATGGTGAGCAAAAGAACGATGGATTAAACCCAGATCTGTGACTGGGGGTGAGTGTTTGACAATGTTCAGCATTCCGTCCATCACTTGTTGTTTCTGCTTTGTCGCCCTAAGTGGGAAGGGTATGCCCAGACGTGGGTCCCATGCTTCCCATGCCACTGGATTCAAGCTAGCCTGGCTGATGAGGGGTGAAACCCCGAAACAGGTCCCAGGATGCTTGTTTCCGGTCCAGTGAGGACCTGGCTTGGCAGTTCGGGCTGGACTGTTCCCATGAGGAACAGGGTCAAGACTGATTTGCATATGGCTGGGTCCAAACTGGGGTGGCATGGTGAGCAAAAGAACGATGGATTAAACCCAGATCTGTGACTGGGGGTGAGTGTTTGACAATGTTCAGCATTCCGTCCATCACTTGTTGTTTTTGATTTGTCGCCCTAAGTGGGAAGGGTATGCCCAGACGTGGGTCCCGTGCTTCCCATGCCACTGGATTCAAGCTAGCCTGGCTGATGAGGGGTGAAACCCCGAAACCGGTCCCAGAATGCTTGTTTCCGGTCCAGTGAGGACATGGCTTGGGAGTTCGGGCTGGACTGTTCCCATGAGGAACAGGGTCAAGACTGATTTGCATATTGCTGGGTCCAAACTGGGGTGGCATGGTGAGCAAAAGAACGATGGATTAAACCCAGATCTGTGACTGGGGGTGAGTGTTTGACAATGTTCAGCATTCCGTCCATCACTTGTTGTTTTTGCTTTGTCGCCCTAAGTGGGAAGGGTATGCCCAGACGTGGGTCCCGTGCTTCCTATGCCACTGGATTCAAGCTAGTCTGGCTGATGAGGGTTGAAACCGGTCCCAGGATGCTTGTTTCCGGTCCAGTGAGGACCTGGCTTGGCAGTTCAGGCTGGACTGTTCCCATGAGGAACAGGGTCAAGACTGATTTGCATATGGCTGGGTCCAAACTGGGGTGGCATGGTGAGCAAAAGAACGATGGATTAAACCCAGATCTGTGACTGGGGGTGAGTGTTTGACAATGTTCAGCATTCCGTCCATCACTTGTTGTTTTTGCTTTGTCGCCCTAAGTGGGAAGGGTATGCCCAGACGTGGGTCCCGTGCTTCCCATGCCACTGGATTCAAGCTAGCCTGGCTGATGAGGGGTGAAACCCCGAAACCGGTCCCAGGATGCTTGTTTCCGGTCCAGTGAGGACCTGGCTTGGGAGTTCGGGCTGGACTGTTCCCATGAGGAACAGGGTCAAGACTGATTTGCATATGGCTGGGTCCAAACTGGGGAGGCATGGTGAGCAAAAGAACGACAGATTAAACCCAGATCTGTGACTGGGGGTGAGTGTTTGACAATGTTCAGCATTCCGTCCATCACTTGTTGTTTTTGCTTTGTCGCCCTAAGTGGGAAGGGTATGCCCAGACGTGGGTCCCGTGCTTCCCATGCCACTGGATTCAAGCGAGTCTGGCTGATGAGGGGTGAAACCCCGAAACCGGTCCCAGGATGCTTGTTTCCGGTCCAGTGAGGACCTGGCTTGGTAGTTCAGGCTGGACTGTTCCCATGAGGAACAGGGTCAAGACTGATTTGCATATGGCTGGGTCCAAACTGGGGTGGCATGGTGAGCAAAAGAACGATGGATTAAACCCAGATCTGTGACTGGGGGTGAGTGTTTGACAATGTTCAGCATTCCGTCCATCACTTGTTGTTTTTGCTTTGTCGCCCTAAGTGGGAATGGTATGCCCAGACGTGGGTCACGTGCTTCCCATGCCACTGGATTCAAGCTAGCCTGGCTGATGAGGGGTGAAACCCCGAAACCGGTCCCAGGATGCTTGTTTCCGGTCCAGTAAAGACCTTGCTTGGCAATTCGGGCTGGACTGTTCCCATGAGGAACAGGGTCAAGACTGATTTGCATATGGCTGGGTCCAAACTGGGGTGGCATGGTGAGCAAAAGAGTGATGGATTAAACCCAGATCTGTGACTGGGGGTGAGTGTTTGACAATGTTCAGCATTCCGTCCATCACTTGTTGTTTTTGCTTTGTCGCCCTAAGTGGGAAGGGTATGCCCAGACGTGGGTCCCGTGGGTCCAGTGAGGACCTGACTTGGCAGTTCGGTCTGGACTGTTCCCATGATCTGTGACTGGGGGTGAGTGTTTGACAATGTTCAGCATTCCGTCCATCACTTGTTGTTTTTGCTTTGTCGCCCTAAGTGGGAAGGGTATGCCCAGACGTGGGTCCCGTGCTTCCCATGCCATTGGATTCAAGCTAGCCTGGCTGATGAGGGGTGAAACCCCAAAACCGGTCCCAGGATGCTTGTTTCCGGTCCAGTGAGGACCTGGCTTGGCAGTTCGGGCTGGACTGTTCCCATGAGGAACAGTGTCAAGACTGATTTGCATATGGCTGGGTCCAAACTGGGGTGGCATGGTGAGCAAAAGAACGATGGATTAAACCCAGATCTGTGACTGGGGGTGAGTGTTTGACAATGTTCAGCATTCCGTCCATCACTTCTTGTTTCTGCTTTGTCGCCCTAAGTGGGAAGGGTATGCCCAGACGTGGGTCCCGTGCTTCCCATGCCACTGGATTCAAGCTAGCCTGGCTGATGAGGGGTGAAACCCCGAAACAGGTCCCAGGATGCTTGTTTCCGGTCCAGTGAGGACCTGGCTTGGCAGTTCGGGCTGGACTGTTCCCATGAGGAACAGGGTCAAGACTGATTTGCAAATGGCTGGGTCCAAACTGGGGTGGCATGGTGAGCAAAAGAACGATGGATTAAACCCAGATCTATGAATGGGGGTGAGTGTTTGACAATGTTCAGCATTCCGTCCATCACTTGTTGTTTTTGATTTGTCGCCCTAAGTGGGAAGGGTATGCCCAGACGTGGGTCCCGTGCTTCCCATGCCACTGGATTCAAGCTAGCCTGGCTGATGAGGGGTGAAACCCCAAAACCGGTCCCAGAATGCTTGTTTCTGGTCCAGTGAGGACGTGGCTTGGGAGTTCGGGCTGGACTGTTCCCATGAGGAACAGGGTCAAGACTGATTTGCATATTGCTGGGTCCAAACTGGGGTGGCATGGTGAGCAAAAGAACGATGGATTAAACCCAGATCTGTGACTGGGGGTGAGTGTTTGACAATGTTCAGCATTCCGTCCATCACTTGTTGTTTTTGCTTTGTCGCCCTAAGTGGGAAGGGTATGCCCAGACGTGGGTCCCGTGCTTCCCATACCACTGGATTCAAGCTAGCCTGGCTGATGAGGGGTGAAACCCCGAAACCGGTCCCAGGATGCTTGTTTCCGGTCCAGTGAGGACCTGGCTTGGGAGTTCGGGCTGGACTGTTCCCATGAGGAACAGGGTCAAGACTGATTTGCATATGGCTGGGTCCAAACTGGGGTGGCATGGTGAGCAAAAGAACGATAGATTAAACCCAGATCTGTGACTGGGGGTGAGTGTTTGACAATGTTCAGCATTCCGTCCATCACTTGTTGTTTTTGCTTTGTCGCCCTAAGTGGGAAGGGTATGCCCAGACGTGGGTCCCGTGCTTCCCATGCCACTGGATTCAAGCGAGTCTGGCTGATGAGGGGTGAAACCCCGAAACCGGTCCCAGGATGCTTGTTTCCAGTCCAGTGAGGACCTGGCTTGGCAGTTCAGGCTGGACTGTTCCCATGAGGAACAGGGTCAAGACTGATTTGCATATGGCTGGGTCCAAACTGGGGTGGCATGGTGAGCAAAAGAACGATGGATTAAACCCAGATCTGTGACTGGGGGTGAGTATTTGACAATGTTCAGCATTCTGTCCATCACTTGTTGTTTTTGCTTTGTCGCCCTAAGTGGGAAGGGTATGCCCAGACGTGGGTCACGTGCTTCCCATGCCACTGGATTCAAGCTAGCCTGGCTGATGAGGGGTGAAACCCCGAAACCGGTCCCAGGATGCTTGTTTCCGGTCCAGTGAGGACCTGGCTTGGCAGTTTGGGCTGGACTGTTCCCATGAGGAACAGGGTCAAGACTGATTTGCAAATGGCTGGGTCCAAACTGGGGTGGCATGGTGAGCAAAAGAACGATGGATTAAACCCAGATCTGTGACTGAGGGTGAGTGGTTGACAATGTTCAGCATTCCGTCCATCACTTGTTGTTTTTGACCTTTGGTTAGTCTCATTCGCACATAGCCTGAAATTTCATCAAGTTTACAACCTGCTAAAATAAATGTCCTGAACTATTCACGGGCCTAGGGTGCCTGAAGGTCCCTCCCCCCTGCCGTCAGGATTCAAATTGACAAATCCGTACATCCTTCTGCCCTGCAACAACAACAAGGCACCTTCCACCTACCCCCATTAGTGGAAGAAGAACTGCAAAAACTCAAAGAACAATGTGTCATTGAAAAGGCGACCGGACCCACCGCTTGGGTGTCACCCACGGTGATCACTGAAAAGCCTAAACCACTTGGGAAGATACACCTGTGCATAGATATACATCTCCCCAACTAAGCAATCTAACGGAAGAGGACGACTACACCATCCTGTGCAAGGCGAAATCTGCACTCCCAGGAGAATCGTGAGAGGGATTCCTCACAGACAAACTGGGCCTAATCCAAAAATCCAAAAGAGAGCGGCTAGTCAAGACATGGAGAGTCCGCAACGAACTAAGCACCACACCCGAAGGCATGGTGTTAAGAGGCCACTGAACAGTAATTCCCCCCAGCCTCCAACAAAGAACTCACTGTAGCACATGGGAAGCACCGAGGCAGCGGAAGGATAAAATGGCAGCCGCAATAGAAAGTATGGTTCCCTTTTCTCTACAAGATGGTGGATGAATATGTGAAGTAATGCTCCGCATGCCAACTGACAAGCACCAGTGAAGCTCCAGCCTCTATCATAACTGAAGGACCCTGTGAGGTGCCTTGGTCCAAAATCAATATCGACTTTAGCAGTGTCCCTGACGGAAGGGTGACCCTCATAGTAATAGAGAGCTACTCGAAATACTCCATTGTAGAAGTTGTGGAGTCCACTGCCTTTGTAAATGTGGCACCGGTACTTGAAAAAACCTTTGCTATTTTTGGCCTCCCAGAAAAAGTGAAGCCCGCACTGCACCACACAACAGCCCGATGGTCACTCATGCTAACAGGGGTGTGGCGAGACACCATACCCACATGCCACAGGTGGGTACCACCGCTGTATGACCCTGGGGCAGCTAAAGCAAGAAGACAGAAGACCAACACACGAGCCAGCAAGATGTGACGTGCAGCCCCTTGCAAACTGAGCCCTGGAGACCTGGTAATCATCCATGATATAGAAGGCCAGGGTGGAAATTCAGGGCACCGTTCAAACCAGATGCATAGACTGTCGTATCTGTAGCTGGTACTATGGTTACCACCAAGAAAGGAGCCGAAAAAGTGGTGCAAAACATATCCCGGTTCTGCAAGATCTGCACCACTCAAGCGACAGATTAGGAGAACAATGACACTAAAGACGCCTGGGAAGATCATCTGGTGGACTCCCGAACTGGGATCAGTGACTCAACCGTCTAGCAACACCCTAAGGGCCAGTGGGACTCCTGCCATGCAGGAAAAAGACTGCCTACCCCAGCCTCGAAGTCCTGGTCTCTGGCCTCAATCCACAACCGAGCTAGCAGCTCAAAGACTATGTATGCTCTGTGAGCAATTTTTTCAGAACCAAGTTGGGGAGGGATGTAACAAACTGTGATCTAGGTCTAGTTGCTGGACGTTTGCTGTGACATTGGTAGGGATCTGCACCACCCTCTGGCCAGGTGCGGACAGAAGCTATTAAATAAACAGGGCAATACCACACGTGGTCTTCAATCCCAACCATAAGTGCAAGTGAGACCTCTGTCTCTGCAAGTGTGTGTGTGTGTGTGTGAGGTGCATATTTCAGACCCCCCATGGGCCATTACACGTGGCATGATCTTTGACTTGTCTTTGCAGGATCTTCAATGCAGACTTCCTTCCTTCACAACTCTATGGCTATCAATTTATTTTTTGGGTGCTGGGCTCGGCCATGTTGGTGGGGTTCTATATGTGAGCTTACATGTGTGTAACGAGACAGAATGGATCTATTTGCGTATTGAGCACTGTAGTATTTTCTGGAGTAAGAGATGCAGATTAAGGAATGTGCGTTGCATTATCCCTGCCTTTATAGTTCCTTTTTTCCGCAGCTATTAGTTTCAACAATGTCATATTAATTCTTGCCATTGGTCAATGTGAGTTTAATCTTGATAACCATTTTCGGCACATCATAAAAGAAAAATATAAAACCATAAAGAGCAGCTGCTAGCTGGATGATACTTAGTAATAGCAGAGTACAATGTTTGAATTGTTGTTCGTTTAGGGTGTCAGATCCATATGCCTTATAAAGGGGAAAACGCTATTTTTTTTGTGAAAATGGAGTGCTCTTATAGCAAAATATTGTTGTAGATGATAAAAGAGAACACGAGCTGTAGATGAATCATACAATATCAAGATAAGTGACTTTAGTACTAGTGTAGCAGAACAATTTTAGTCAAAGAGCGGGTCAAGGCGTTTTGAAAAAGTCCATCACACAATGTGAGATCAATAACAAAGTAAAAGCACTGGCTTTAGTCCAAACAAGCATCAGAAGATTTCTGCAGACCAGAAAACAAAATCTGACAACAGATTCCTGCTATTTACTGTACCCTTTCAGTTACTTTTTGTGTGCATGTATTTTTTTTCCAACTTTATATTTATTTGAAAAATACCCACCCACCTGTTAATTAACCATTAAATGACCATATTTTGGCCTATCTTAAGTGCCTACACAAAAACTGTTGGTTAGTGCCAGGGCATAATGCGTGGGTACATGTCTGTGGACTACGTCCACCCACTATTTTTACAGGGTGGATACTGTCCACCCTGCCAAGATGTTTGGCCCCAATGTAGAACACTGAATTTGTCCCGGTGTAATATTCAGATACTGGGACACATTCAGCAACGCCTGCACGTTGTCTGCTTTCGATCCAAGCCACAACGTGCAGGCGGCGAGGAGGTATTTGCAATTCAAGACTGGGCCCATAATAAAGCCTGAATTTAAGGCCCTTGACTGGAAGCTATCTGGAGCCTCATACTTAGATGCACATTCAGTGGAGGGGAAATATGGGCACACAGTTTGTCAGAACTATACACATACTTAAGAGAGGCCTACTTTTGACTTTGTTCACTTCCTGTATATGAGAGCCATGCATGCACTATAAGAATGTCAGATATGTTGATCTGTCCTAGTATTTAAACAAAATAACACTGTAAATACTGCTATTTTATTCTGTTATAGCACTAGTCATCAAAATGTATACTCGTAATGCGCTTAAATGTGCTTATGATAGTCCTGCTAAATATATGTGTGAGGTCCTAAGAGCTGAAGTCACTTCTTATGATGTCACTTTGTTAGAAATAGGGTCTTTGGTTGGCAGTCAGGATACCCCATGTCCAAGCAAGGACCCTCACTCTAGTTAGGGTAAAGGAAAATCACCCTCAGTTAACCCCCGCTCGCCCCTTTGGTAGCTTGGCACGAGCAGGCAGGCTTAACTTCAGAAGCAATGTGCCAAGTATTTGTACCAACACACACAGTAATACAGTGAAAACACTACAAAATGGACACCACACCAGGTTAGAAAAAGAGGTTATAGTTATCTAAATTAAACAACACCAAAATGACAAAAATCCAACATACACAAGTCAAAATATGAATTTTCAAAAGAATAAGTCTTATTCCTTAGAAAACAGTGAGAATGCTGTTGTTATACAAAGTATCCAGTTAGCATCAAAAATAAAGCTGCACGGGCGAGCATGCTTTGAAAAAGGCCAGCGATACTCCACTTCTCACTCGCAAACAAGATCGTGCATCGTTCCTTCTCCTGTCGGGGCGGCATGCCTCGTTTCCTCTCTCCAGCAAGAGGGCGATGCATCGATTCCCAAACAGGCACCTCGGGTCTGGGCAGGCTCTGCGTTGATTTTTCACGCCCAGTGATGTTGCGTTGAAATACAGTTGCACGGTGTCAGGAAACCATGCTGCGTGGGGCTTGCAACTGCTAGCGGGTCTTGCGCGTCGTTTCTCCAGCTGCAATGCTTCGATCTCCTTGCTGCGATGCAGGTGGAGCACCGATTTTAGCGGATTTTAGCTGCGAGGCCGGCGGCGAGTCATTTATCAACCGCGTGCGGATGGTGCATCAAAAGTTTACCCGCACGGTAGTCTGTGCGTGGATTTCTGTCTTTTTCCACCAGCTTCACCTTTCAAGGACCCAGAGACAGATTAGGGCACCACTTGGAAGGACAGGAGTCTCAGCAGAGAGTCCAGGTGCTGGCAGAGAGAAGTCTTTCATGTCCCAGAGACTTCAACAACAGGAGGCAAGCTCAGTTCAAGCCCTAAGAAATTCTTCACCAGTGGGAAGTCACACAAATGTCAGTCTTTGCCCTCTTTCAGACAGAAGCAGCTACTGCAGGCCAACCCAGCAAAGCACAGTCACAGGCAAAGGGGCAGTACTCCTGTTCTGGCTCTCCAGCTCTTCTCCTTGACAGAGGTTCCTCTTGGTTCCAGAAGTAATCTAATTTTCAGGAATTTTGGGTCCCATACCTATACACCTTTCTGACTCTGAAGTAGGCATACTTCAAAGGAAAATCTCTGTTGTCTACAAGATCCTGCCTTGCCCAGGCCAGGCCCCAGACACACAGCAGGGGGCTGCATTGTGTGAGGGCAGGCACAGCCCTTTCAGGTGTAAGTGACCACTCCTCCCTCCACTCCTAGTACAGATGTCTCATCAGGATATACAGGATACACCATGCTCCCTTTGTGTCACGGTCTAGAGGAGAGGTGCAAACAGCCCAATTGTCAAACTGACCAGACAGGGAATCCACAAACAGGCAGTGTCACATAATGGTTTAAGCAAAAAAAATGCCCACTTTCTAAAAGTGACATTTTCAAACTAACAATCTAAAATCAACTTCACTAAAATATGTATTTTTAAATTGTGAGTTCAATGATCCTAAACTCCAGATTTCTATCTGCTCTCAAAGGGAATGTGCACTTTAATAATATTTAAAGACAGGCCCCATGTTAATCTATGAGAGAGACATGCCTTGTAACAGTGAAGACTGAATTTAGCAGTATTTCACTGTTAGGACATTTAACACACCAGTAAATGTCCCACCTTTAACATACACTTCACCCTGCCCATGGGGTTACCTAGGGCCTACCTTAGGGGTGCCTTAAATGTAGAAAAAAAGGAAGGTTTAGGCCTGGCAAGTGGGTATACTTGTCAAGTTGAATTGGCAATTTAAAACTACACACACAGACACTGCAGGGGCAGATCTGAGCCATGTTTACAGGGCTACTAATGTGGGTGGCACAACCAGTGCTGCGGGCCCACAATACCATTTGATTTATAGGCCCTGGGCACCTCTAGTGCACTTTACTAGAGACTTAATAGTTAATCATATATGCCAATCATGGATAACCAAATTTACACATATAATTTATACAGGGAACCCTTACACTTTAGCACTGGTTAGCAGTGGTAAAGTGTCAGGAGCAAACAAAACAGAAACACAGAGTCCAGCACACAGAAACAACCTGGGAAGTGGAGGCAAAAAGTCAGGGAGACCACTCCAAGGATGCCAAGTGTAACACACTTCCTGTAATGCCACTGGCCATGTCACTTGCATACTGCCTAACTTGGTTAGTCGCCCCCACTTCTTTTTTTTTTTTAGGACTTGTGCACTGGTTACTGTATTTGAATCAACTTCCCCTGATTATGTCTGCCAGGTACCAGGACCATCCATACCTGGAGACTTAGCTGACCAGCAGCACAAGGACATTTTGTAAAATTTGGCACTCTTAAGCTAGTGTATCTGGCTACACCCCTGCTGAACAAATCCACGTATATACATTAATTGTCCATATGATAAATTCACAGTTGATCCAGGTTTAGTCCATTCAAAATGTCTAATGTCATTATAAGCTTGTGGTCGTGGTTCCTTCTGTGTATATGTATGCACACTAAGGCAAATATTTACTAATCATTCACGCGAAGCAGGACAGCAAGCAAAGTTGATGCACTGTGTGTGTGTGTTATTTACAAAGATAGGGAGCATTTTTGTGCTCTCTTTTATCTGGCGCATTGTGTGCTGCCTGCCACTAATGCACCATATTGCCCAACCTGTGCAGAAGCACTCTTATATAATCAGACCTATGCAGTAGATGTAATTGGATCAGTCCGACCCGTGCTCTAATTGCTAATTCCCTTGTGACTGTATTGCCTCATCCCATTCGCCCTACCCTACCTCCCAAATATCAGACTCCTAGGCCTCCTTCAAATTCAATAAGGGTTTGGGGTGTTATTCATCAACTTGCTGTAAGTCAGGGAGATCATGTTTTTTTCTTTTAGGACTGGCTGAGTCAACAGTCTATCCTCTTGTGGTGAGACATCATCTAGCAGCTGGCTCCATTCCACATGCACCAATAATGCATGTCGCAGATGGTGAAATAAAAACATTTCCTCATGCACTTTCTTATATTCCAACTGCAGCACCACCTGGTGGATCATATCCTTCCTCTTATACACATCCCCCAGTGATGAAATGCCTATTAGGTCCCAACCTGAAAACCCACCCACCTCTACCAACAAACCGCTATTCCACAATAGGGTCATTGCCGTGAGTCGTTCCTGCCAGTCAAAAAATCTATTCACTGCCTACCAAATGGAAGTCGTGACTTTCCTCAAAAGTGGGAGAGATCAGTAGCCACGTCTGAAGTATAGTACCCAAGGTTAACACCTAGGGCCCAGAACTCCATGGTCTGTCCTGATTGAGGGCTCCATCAGCAGGGATAAGGCTCACTTGTTAATAAGTATCAACTGTGACAGCAATTCGTTCCTTTCCAAGTCCGGGAGGGCTATGCTCCAATCATACCACAATCTTGTGAGTTTGGCATCAATATTCCAGACGACCCCTCGTCCCATAGAAGTGGCAAACTGTTAACGTTCTTTAAAAAAAAACCAGGCAGCACCTGATACAGACCATATAGGAGCTTAGGCAGGACAATCATTTTTTACATTGCCACTCTCCAGGAGTTAAAGTGGGAGCGATCTCCGAAGCTGCACATCCACTTTAAAGCGTTCCAGCACAGAGTATGGTTGGCTGAGTAAAAGAGCTCAGGTTGCCTAGTAAACTAGAGATCCAGATACTTAAATCCTACCCTTTCCACCACTAAACCCTCTGGGAAGGGCTGTATTGCTGCCCATGCACATAAGGGATAGAGAAGTAACTTTCCCCAGTTAATCGTAAACCCTGAGAGATGGAAAATATGGACTAGCCACGGGTCGAAAACCTCAGTTTCAGACACATATAGCAGGATATCATCTGCATAGAGGGAGATTTTGTCTTCCAATTCCCCTCCCCACGCTAGGCTAGTCACCAACGGGTCATTGCGCACCCAGCACACGAGGGGTTCCAGCGCCAGGGCAAAGAGCATCAGTGATAGTTGGCACCCCTCTTGGGTACCCCAGTGTAGTTGGAACAGACTGAACCACACCCTGTTAACTCTCACTAGCGCCGATGGCTCACTATACAATAATTTTACCCATCCTATATAATTTGGGCCAAAGCCCATCCTCTCCAACACTCCCCACAGGTACTCCCCCTTCAGCGTATTCAAGACCTAAGCCACATCAAGTGAAAGGGCCACAGTCAGCTCAGACCCCACCCTGGTGCCTTTGATACAAGCATACAGCCACCTGAGATTTACCCACTCCCCCCTATTTGGCATAGAGCCCAACTGGTCATGGTGTACTAGTGTCTGTATAATCCATCCTGGGTGTGTGGCCAAGAATTTATCAAGGATATTACACTCCACATTCAACAGCGAAATTGGCCTGTAGGAGGTGCAGTCCGCATGGGGCTTTCCATCCTTGTGAATTACACAACAGTGGCCTATCTTTGGTTGCGTGGGAGAGCACCCCAACACCTCATGTCCCAGAACATATTGCATAGGTGCAAGGTCGGCTCACTCACACATTGTCTGTATAACTCTGAAGGTAGGCTTCACTAATGTCCATGTCCATGTCAGGCCTCTCCTCAGCCGTGAGTTCTTGCACAGTAATATCCCACAGGAACTCCCTTATATCCATGAGGTATCACATTATGCATTTACTATAGCAACACCACACCAATAGCCACCCCGCCTTGTCATACACCTCGTGCACTCTCTTTTGGGTGGCCAGAGCAATACTGTAGGCAGTATTCTCTGCCTGATCCCTGTACTCCTGTAGTTTAAGTTGAAGCTTGCTGGGGTGCACAGGTGTCAGAGAAGTCTACCCAGCGGCCTCTAGTTCTAATATTTCTGCCTCAAGCCTATGTGCCCATTCTCGTTTCCTCCTGCTATCAGTGACAACCTGGCCCTGAGGGACTGTCATATAGGCCTCCCACAATGTCAGTGTCATCTCAATCGTAATCACATTGTCCTGGAAATACAGTTTGGTACCCTCCAGGATGCCATCCATAATGCGTTTGTTTTTCAAGTACCAAGGGTCTAAGTTCCACCTTCTCCTAGTCCCTTAACAGGGTCCCTGAAGCACAATCCACTGAAGTGCGTGGTCTGATATCTCTCACGCCACAATTCTGGCATCTCGGAAATGTGCCAGAGATACATGCATGGTAAGGAGGTAATATATACATGTGAAGGTACAGTGTGACCATGAGTAGTATATAAACTGTTTCCTCCCACGGTTAACAGTCTGCCAAGTGTCTCCTAGTCCTATTGCCTCCAAAAAGGCTGATAACCCATGCATAGTAGGCCCTCTCTCTACTGGGGATCTCTATCTACTTCCCCATCTGATCTATGATTAAGGTCCCCATCTGTCAACCTTAGGGTGGTCTTCCCCCAAACTTTTTGCCTGCTTGCCTCCATTTTGTCTGGATTTATTGCTCTGTTGGCCTTAAGACTCTGTGCACTTTACTACTGCTAACAAGTGCTAAAGAAGTGCATGTGCTCACTCCCCTAAACATGGTTTGATTAGCATACACCTGATTGGCATATTTAATTTCCATGTACGTACCTTGTAGAGTGGTATACTATATAGCCAGGACCTGTAAATTAAATGCTACCTGTGGGCCTGCAGCGTTTATTGTATCACCCATTCAAATGGCATCTTAAAGCTTGTCCCAGGCCTGCCATTGCAGCCAGGTCACTGCCATGTCGACAGGGCATTTAAAACCCTTTGCCAAGCCTTAAACTTCCCTTTTATTACATATAGGTCACCCTTAAGGTAGGCCCTGAGTAGCCCATGGGGAAGGGTGCTGTGTAATTAAAAGGTAGGGCATTTATGTTTTAGTTTTACATGTCATAGTAGTGAAAAACTCCCAAAATCATTTTCTCAGTACTGAGAGGCCTACCCCTCCCATCGGGTAACATTGGGGATTCCTTATTAAAATTAATAAGTTGTCATTCCGAAACCAGAGGTGGTAGATATACCCTTTTTGGTACTTATGAATCTGTAACAATAAACCCTCTTAATGGTAAAGTCAGATTTATCACCACAAGTTTGAAAATGCCCCTTTCAAAAAGTTGGCATTTTCCTGCCCTTAGACCTCTGTGCCTGCAACCTGCCTTAGTTCACATGACTGGGTGTAACTTTGTGGATTCACCTCAGACAGTCTAACAATAGGGGGATTAGCAGAGCTTGAATGGGCTATTAACTGACTTGATGGGGGTGGAGCTAAGCACAGCCCCACTTGCAACTGAATGGGCTGGGCTCTGCCACCACACAATAGGCTTAACAACCCTGTATTGTCAGTGCAGCCAGCTAGGAGCCAGGGGAGACAGGAAATTCCTGGAACTTCAGAAAACCCTTCTGGAAACTTCTCCTAACTTTAAGGAGCAGGGAACCAGGGTGTAAAAAGAGCACTCTCAGACCTGCTCCTCAGTTCACTACTGGACTTGTGAAAGGACTCTTGGAGGACTGCCTGCTGCTGTGCACTCTGCCAGACTGCTGCTGTACCTGAAAGGATTGATTTTCTGCCTGGAGCCTGCTTGGGATCTTCAGAGACCAGCCCTGTTGCACCATCCTACATCACCACCTACACTCAGGACTCCAGAATTGACTCCAAGGGTTAGTTCAGCTGGTATCTTGTTTTGAGCCACAGGAACATAACAGGCTCTCACCATCTTAAACCTGCACCTGGGCCAATCCTGGGTGAGTCTTGCACCCCTAAGAGGTCTTCCTCCGCTCCTGGATCCTTGGTTGTGTTGCTAAAGGTGCCCAGGTAGCCATTTTCTAAAACTAAGGACTTGCTATTTTGAACCTTAATATTTAAAAAAAAATCATAACTCTGGTTCTACTAATTGAATTTAGATGTTTTTGGTGTCAAATAACTTATTAAGTGTCTCTATTTTTTTACATTGGTTTGGGATTTTTACTGTGTTGTGTTTTCACTGTGTTGCTGTTTGTGTATTGCATAAATAATAAACACATTGGCCCTCATTATGACATTGGCGGTAAATCCCACTTACCGCCATGCTGACTGCCCATCACATTATGACCCACGAATCACCACGGCTGACATTCAATGGTGGTAAACCATTGGCGGCATATACCGCTGCGCTCAAAATGCACACACTCAAACAAAACACCACTTCATTGGTCAATTTAAATGCCACACACCTGACACCCATACACACAACACACCCACACCACTATAAATCCCACACCCCCATTACCCACAACCCTTTACCATTACAAACAATTGCCATCAGAGAGAGACAGCAAGACCACAGACAAGACCAGAGCCACACACCACCATCACCTATACACCACCCATGACACTCACAACACACACCCCAAAACATCACCCTACACACCCTCACCCACACTACTCACACAACGCTCATGGCACCACAACAACACCCCAGATTCTGTAAGGAGGAGCTAAGGGTCATGGTGGAGGAAATCATCCAGGTAGAGCCACAGCTATTTGGAGCACAGGTGCAGCATATATCCATTGCTAGGAAGATGGAGCTATGGTGGAGAATTGTGGGCAGGATCAAAGCCGTGGGACAGCACCCCAGAACAAGGGACGACGTCAAGAAGAGGTTTAATGACCTACGGGGTAAGGTGCGTTTCATTGCAGCAAGACACCAACTAGCTGTACAGAGGACTGGCGGTGGACCCCCACCTCGTCTCCCGCAACTAACAACATGGGAGGAGCAAGTTTTGGCAATCATGCATCCTGAGGGCCTGGCAGAAGTAGCAGGAGGACTGAACTCTGGTAAATATACTTTCTATTTCGATCACCCCCCTACCTGCATGCCATCACATACCCCCATCCTCACTCCCATCACTCTACCACTACCCACACACCCCACCATCACATCTCACCCATCCGAATGCCAGGCCCTTTATACACCACCAATGCATGGACACCAGTCACAGACCTGCATCGACACCTATCACTAAAGAATGCACACTGGAGAGAATCAGCTAGCCCACCACACACCAACTCACACAAGTTAAAGCTGCCAGGGCAAATATAACCTAAGAGGTCAACCCACCCATGCACAGAATGTCACACACAGAAACAATAACACTCCATTTACATCCCCACAGGTATCCCAACCAATATCACCGGAGCAGAGGTGCAGCACTAGCCAGTCCCCCCACAGAAGAGGCCCACAGTGATGACAGCGACTCGGCTTGCCTGGATCTGGATGACCAACCTGGCCTATCAGGGACCTCCAGACAGTCAGTTACCCAGGCACAGTCACACACCACCACTGAGTCTTCCCCATCTGGAAACACCACCACAGGGCCCACCCAGCATACCAACACCTCTGTCCCCAGGACACGTCAATCAGCAGTTTGTCCACCACTACAGGGACCCTAGGCCACACCTTGCACCCAAGACTATCAGGGACCTGGGGTCAGTGGCAGTGGGCACACGGTTCAGGAGACAGAGGCACAGGACAACAGGGAAGCTGGGAGGACTGCTGTGCACCAGGGGGAGGACAGGCCCTGGGAACCGACTCCCCACGAGGCACTCACTGAGATCCTGGGAGCATATCAACATTCCCAGGATACGCTGGGCCGGATCCTGGACAACGTGCAGCAGAACAGGCGGCTGCAGGAGGGACAGTGCCAGGGGATCAGGGAGGACTTGCAGTCCATTAACACAACCCTGGTCTCCATTGCAGGGGTGCTGGCAGACATGGCCAACATTATGAGGGAGGCATCCTCACAACAGCGGGCCCCTGCCACTAGCCAGACAATTGAACAACCTTCCACCTCTGCTGCCGCTAGTGGACAGGAGGCCCCGCCACAGGACCAACAAGCCACCATCACCCCTTCCCCTGCAGAAGAATAACCACCCTGTAAACGTTCCCTGCAATCCAGGCAGAAGCCAGAGACTATTGTCAAGACTCCGCCAGGAAATAAGAATCTCTTGAATGTCACCCTTCTGTCCCACTCAGTCACCCTGTCCACCTTGAACTGCTATTGCTCCCCTTCCTGTGCCCCCTTGGACAATGCACCTGTGCTATCAGTAAACTGGAACTATACTCTGGACTTTCCTCTGCCATCACCGCAGCCCATTGCACTTCCCCCTTTTCCTCTTAGCACTGCAAAAAACACAATTTGAAAAAATACAAGTACGGAGTATGTCAAATGATTTAAGTATGTATTCGTTTAACAAGCTTCAAACATTGCAATTCAACTGTACAGTAATGTGCACATGGGATAGACCTGTAGTTGGCTTCAGTGAACAAACCAGGAGCGATAGTGGGGCACCAACTTCTGCAAAAAGAGTTACCAAATGGTACAGTGAGTGGGCATAGAAGTGCGAAATCACAGCCTGCCAGTGACAATCTCAAACAATAAAATGACAATGAAATGTGAAGTACCACTGTCTTACCTGTGTGTCATTGGCAAAATTGACGAATCACTGCAGTTCTGTTGTCCTCATACTCATCCTCTGCCTCCTCATCTTCACTTTCCACAGGGTCCACAGCTGTCACAGGGCAATCTCCAGCCTCCTCCTCCTGCAGAAAAGGCACATGGCATCTCAAAGCAAGGTTATACAACATGCAGCATGCCACAATTATCTGGCAGACCTTCTTGGGTGAGTAGCACAGGGATCCACCTGTTAGATGGAGGCACCAAAACCTTGCCTTCAGGAGGCCAAAGACACTTTCAATGATCCTTCTTGTTTGCCCATGTGCCTTATTGTAACGTTCCTCTGCCCTTGTCCTGGGATTCCTCACAGGGGTCAGTAGCCATGATAGGTTTGGGTAACCAGAGTCACCTGCAAATATCAAGGGACAACATTTAGCCACATACTATCCCTTATGGCCCACATCATACCCATACACCAACATCCACTGGGTGGGAACTAGGGCTCACCTATTAGCCACACACAGTGCCTCTGTAGTTGGGCCATCACATTTGGGATGTTGCTATTCCTCAGGATAAAGGCATCATGCAAAGACCCAGGATACTTCGCATTGACGTGGTAGATGTACTGATCCGCCAGGCACACCATCTGGACATTCATTAAATGAAAACTCTTTTGATTTCTGTAGACCTGTTAATTTTGCTGGGGTGGGAACAAATGCAATATGTGTTTGATCAGTCACCCCAATCATGCTGGGGATATGTCCCATTGCATAGAAGTCAGCCTTCACTGTGGCCAAATCATCCACTTGGGAGAAAACAATGTAGCTGCACATGTATTTATTCAGGGTAGACAACACTCCTGTCAGCACTCTTGATAACATTGGCTGTGACATTCCTGCTGCCAAGCCCACTGTCACTTGGAAAGAACCAGTTGCCAGGAAATGGAGCACAGATAGGACTTCCACAAGAGGGGGGATCCCAGAGGGGTAACGGATAGCAGATATCAGGTCAGGCTCCAGTTAAGCACACAGCTCTGTGATTGTGGCCCTGTCAAGTCTGTAGGTGAGGATAATGTGCCTGTCCTCCATTGTTGCCAAGTCTACCAGGGGTCTGTACACGAGGGTATGTCTCCATCTCCTATTCATCCGCAGTGGTTGCAATCTAGGGGGCAAAAGAGTGAGGAGCTGGTCATGAACTGTTCATTGTAGCCAAAATAGTACAATGCATGATGTTATTTTGAAATGTATATGTGACATTTGTCCAGATTGTACAATTGTGAACTGTGACACAGTTATAATCCAGGGCCTGCCCTCCCACCCCCTGAAATGGCATCCACCTGTCCTGTGGGATGGACAGGTGGAAGTGAGGTAATTCCGCTGATGTTGTGAGCCGTTGCGGGAGGCGGTCGGGAACCGCCGTTCAATGCCTCATTGGATAATAGGGGCCAATGGTGATATACGCTGGCGGTGACGGTATGCACCACCGTGGACATCGCCGCCATTTTTGATCTGTTCACTCACTTGCTACCTGACCTTCAACAGGAGAGGACCTACACTGCATGTAGATTGTACAATTGTGAACTGTGTCTGGAACCTATCATGGCTCGTGTGACTGGGGAAAGGGCCCCTGCCTTCACCTCAGCGGAGTTGGAGCGACTGGTGTATGGGGTCCTACCCCAGTACTGGCTGCTGTATGGGCCTCCAGACCAACAGGTGAGTACACTGTGAGCCCGATGCATGAGGCATGAATGCATGGAGTGGTGTGTGTGAAGGCCTTGTGTGGGGGGGTGGATGTCCCCTGGGCGACGTGCAGCTTGTGTGCTAGGCCATGTCTGTGCAAATGGGGATGGGAAGGGGTATGGTGGGCCATGAGTGCAACAGGCAGGACGGTCTGAGTAATACCTTTCCCTTTGTGTATTTTCTCTGCAGGTCAGTGCCCATCAAACGAAGATTATATGGCGTGCCATCGCCAAGGACGTGTGGACCCTGTGGGTCTACGGCAGGCGGAGCACCCACTGTCGGAAACGGTGGGAGGACCTGAGACGCTGGGCATGGAAGAATTACAACTTACAGATGGTAGGGTGGTATCCGGGTGGGGGATGTGTGTCTGTGGGTGCCCCTGGCCAGGCCTGACATCGCAGAGTAGGTCTCATGGTGGGCAGGGTTCTGATGTGATATTCCTCCTACCTAGCTAGTAGGCATCCACTACTGGGCAGGGATGTGTGGGTCCCAGGTATGCTGCAGTTGGCGATATGTGTTCCTCCCCATGCCCTGAGGACTCGCATTGTTACTGGTAGTGCACTGCATAGTGCGTAGGGCTGTTCACTGTTTGTGAGAGTGCTGTGTACGCCAACGGTGGTGTTGGTGCAGCCATTAACCAAGTGTTTCCTTTGTTCCCCCCCCTTTTGTTTTGTCATCCTGACCTTGTGTGCATTAGCATCATCTAGCGGAGGAACAGAGGCACCGGCGACAGAGGGAGCTGCATCCCACAGACCCAGGAGGCAGAGTTCACCGATGGTGAGGGCACCAGTGGGATGGAGGGCGAGGGAAGCACCACAGTGGAGACTGGAGGGGACAGTTCAGACACCGATACCTCGTCCGATGGAAGCTCTCTGGTGGTGGCGGACACCTCTGTGACCACCTCAACTACAAGTACAGCTGCCACCCCCATACCAACACCGCCCTCCCAGGAGCCCCTCATCGAGTTGCCCGTGCCCGCTCACCCAGGAGGGTGGGCATCTCCTTCGCCCCAGCCACCTCAGGCCCTGCCCCAGTGAGCACTGAGTGAGAAGGATATTGACCTCCTGAGATCCAGCTCTGTTGTGTAGTCAACCATTGTGGATGCCATCCAGGGGCTAGCAGCCCAAATGCAACAAACCAATGCATTTCTGGAGGGCATTCACACTGGCTTGGCGGCCCAACAGAGACCAATCCAGGCTCTGGCCTCCTCTCTGATGGCAGCCATTGTCTCTGTTTTCCACCCCTCCCCATCCAACTTCCTCTACCCAATCCCATTCCCCTCATACCCAACCTATCCCAAGCATACAGGCAGACCAGCATGCACACAAGACAACACATGAGTGGTTCAGGCAAACACAAGCACCTCACTTCATCCCACAGGCACTCACACAAACACCATCCAGATGCAGACATACCAACAACCACTGCCTCCACTGTGTCCCCCTCCTCCTCCTCCTCCTCCTCCACTTCCCTCCCAGTTACGTCGACACACACACCTGCATGCACTACATCTTCATCCGCTACCGACATCACCACCACACCTATCAGAACACACACCTCACTGGCAGACACCACCCAACAGCCATGCACATGTCCCCTGTGTCCTCTCCCACTATGTCTGTGCCCCCCTCCCAAGATACACAAACACAAGCACTCAGACACCCAACAGCCATCCACCTCTCAACAGCATCCAGCCCATGCACCTGCACCCAAACACAGCAGCCAGTCACCTCCCACAACCACTCCCTCTTCCTCCACTCCCAAACCTTCTCCCTCTTCCCACCGCAATGTCCCTAAGACGTTTTTCCTCTGCGCCATTGACCTCTTCCCTGCCCCTTCCCCCCGTCCTTCATGTTTGGCCAGGGTGGATAAAACCCAGGCAAGCACCTCAGCCACCCAGTCCACGGGCCCAGTTGTGTCCAAAGCAACTGGTGGTGGTAAAGGATCCAGGCCGCCAGCCAGCCTCATGGAAAGGGTGCCTACCCCAAGTGCTGCCCGGAAGGGCAAGGAGCCATCCCCAGCTGCTGCCCCAAAGGGCAAGGAGCCATCCCCAGCTGCTGCCAGGAAGGGCAAGGAGCCATCCCCAGCTGCTGCCCGGAAGGGCAAGGAGCCATCCCCAGCTTCTGCCAGGAAGAGCGAGGGGCCTGCCCCAGCTGCAGCCAGGAAGGGCAAGGGGCCTGCACCAGCAGGCAGGAAGGAGAAGGGGCCTGGTGCAGGGACTCAGTCGGAGCCCCCACCACCAACCATGGTTGCGCAGCCGTCCGAGGCTGCAGGGGATGGGCTAGAGCTTCCCCCCACAACCACCACCAGCAGCACCGCCACCAGCAGTGGGCAGCCATCCGAGGCTGCTGGGGATGGGCAGGAGATTCCACCCACAACCACCACCAGCAGCACCACCACCAGCAGTGGGCAGCCATCCGAGGCTGCAGGGGATGGGCAGGAGCTTCCCCCCCACAAACACCACCAGCAGCAGCAGCACCGCCACCAGCAGTGGGCAGCCGTCTGAGGTTGCAAGGGGACTGGAGCTTCCCCCAACAACCACCACCAGCGGCAGCATCAACACCCCTGCCACCACTGAGCAGCCGTCACTTCCGGCAGACATTCTTTAGACCTGCCTCCATGGGCTGTTGTGCGGCCTGCCCCCGTCAAATTCTGTGGGAATGACACCCAGCTGAGTGACTGTGACCTTGCACTCCTCGGGATCAGAAGCACAGGGCACAATGCCCCCTCCAGAGCATGTGGGCAAGTCACCCACTTGAAACTGTGGCCTTGCACTCCCCAGGACAGATCACAGGGCATGTTGCCCCCTCCACAGCATATGGGCAAGTCACCCACTTGAGAGACTGTGGCCTTGCACTCCCCAGGACAGAGCACACGGCATGTTGCCCCCTCCAGATCATGTGGGCAAGTCACCCACTTGAGAGACTGTGGCCATGCACTCCCCAGGGCAAAGAGCAATGGGCATGTTGACCCCTTCAGGACCAGTGGTGTTCCATCTGGCGGATGAGCTGCCCCCCCGTTCCCCGTCCCCCTGAGGTGCCTACCTATTTTCGAACTGATGCCCCTGCAGTGTTCTCTCCATGTTGTTGCTGGAGACAAGTGGAGCCTTAGACTTTGTGATGTGGCCCTGTGGCCCATGCACTTTGAGGACTGGGCAGTGTCCCTTGATTTGCACATATGTCTATAGTTTTAAATTGGATGTATGTATTTTTGATGTATTTATATTATTACACTCACTTTCATCTATTCGTGTTGTCCGTGCATTATTCCTGAGGAGTAGGGGGTATATAGGTTTTATTATTGCATCTGATTGCGTGTATGGTGTTGGTGTGTTGTGCATGTGTGTGTCACTCTCTTCCCCCCCCTCCCCTGTGTGCTAGGCGGCTGTACCCACCGTGGTCGTCTTCACCGTCGTTGGTGTTGGTGGTGGAGCAGGACGTAGAAGATAACAGGAAAAATCTGCAGCTCGAGTTCCATGGCGGCGTGGTTCTTCCCTGTGTCTCTAAAGGTGAGTGGTTTCCCTTTTGAGGGGTGTTTCTACCAGGCTTTTGATGTTGTTAGTACCGCCCCAGAAAAGGTGGTGGATTGGGTTGTCATAATATGGTGGGCGGAACATTGTCTTCCGCCTGGCGGTAGGCGGATACCGCCATGGTGGTTATTGTTTCCGCCCTGGCGGTCAGTGTGGTAAAGTGGCTGTCTGTCTGAGCTCTTTCCGCCATGGTCATAATTTGGCGGTAGTTACCGCTGGCCTGTTGGTGGTATTACCGCCACTTTATCACCAACCGCCAGGGTTGTAATGAGGGCCATTGTCTTTAAGTTTAGCCTGACTGCATTTTGTGCCTAGCTACCCAGGGTTAAGCACAGGTTAATTAGTGACTTTTTGTGGTTCACCCTGCAAGGGATTGTGGCTGTTGCTTGACCAGGGTTCAGACCAGTCAATCAACAACCCAATTTCTTACAGTCAAACCTCTCTCCCCCAGTAAAAGAATCCCACCCAGGAACTGTAGCAGCGCCTTCCCCAAGTCTCTCTTGTGCTTTTAATATGGGTGGGACGTACACTGCATATAATTTTAACCTTAGTCCATTCCATGTGCTCAATAAAGCAACATACCTTCCTTGACTGTTAGCCCACGCGCTGTGTGCAGTGAACAGAGTGGACTTTCTCATCAGGGTGCCCCCAGTTAACAAGCCCCACATGCCAACTCATCCACCAACTGGGGGGAGAAGGTTCACCTCTGGCACCAGCAGCTGTGCCCCCGGTGCCCCACAGTGCTGCTCCACTACGGGTCCTCCTCCTTGACTCAGAGCTGTGCAGGCTGATCCACCCACCGATGGAAGGAGAGGCCGCAGCGCCTCTACCAAATGTAGGACACAGATACGCCATCTCACTATCAGGGCTGGTGCTACATGCCCCGAGACCATATACAGCAGAATAGACCTCCCCAAGCACTCGGGGAAGGCAACAAGTGGTGCTGGCAGGATTCGGATGGATCGGGAGGGGGGCAATGGGGGGAGGGAGGGAATTCAGCACAGGCTCAAGTACAGAGCAGTAAAGATGCACGCCCCAGAAATCGGACTTCTGATTATAATGTTTAGCCTGCCCTGAGCAAGACTACATGCAACAAAACAATATCTACCTGCCACAATTAAAGATCTCTTACTTGATGGAAACCCCAAAGAGGTTGCTGCGATGTTGATTGTTAAAGGGTCATTGTAGTAATTTCTAAGATGGCATGCATATTAGATACAAAATTTAAGCAGCCTACAGGATACCATAGTTCAAATACACAGTATGCTGCATTTGCCTTTTGGGGACACTCAGGGGCAGATTTGCAAAGGAAGAGTGCAATGCAACAGAGTGTAGCAATAAAAGTTGCTGATTTATTACAGAGCCATAGTTACTAAATATGGCCTGCAGCTGTTCTCTTACACTGTGCTGGTGCACAAACAGGCTGCTTATACTACATACCATTCCAGCACAAAATCCTTCGCTTAAACATTTCTTCAACATTACCCGTACGGTACAGCATTCATGCAACGTTTGAAATGTTAGAGGAAATTAAAACTTACCTCTGGCTTTGCACCTGCCTCAAGAAGGCATTACCTTTTATACATAAAAGTAGGTCTGACAATCTTTGCAGTTCTAAATTTTCATCAAAACCATGAGTGGGAGAGTTGGAATGTCCAGATACGAGCCATCAAGCATCTCCTTGAAATAAAGTAGTGCAAAGTAGCACAGAGTGCTGTTTGTGCTACAAAAAGGGCAACTTTTCAGTGCAAAAAAGGTTTTGCGTTGGAAAGTAAATACAATATCAAGACTTTGCACTTCTGTGCACAACTGCGGTTGAGCAAAATCTGCCCACTGTGTATCCAGTGACATAATTTCATCAAAATCATAGGAGAAACAAAGGTGGCATAATGCATACTTTTATCCTAATGATATCGCAGAATGTGACAAGAATGTGGTATTAAAAAATCTTTGACCTTGATGAAGGCTTCCTGTACTATTTTTTAAAACAATATTTTTTGGGAAACTCAAGAGAGGGGTATGTTAACAAAAAGCGAATCGAAACTTGCACAAATATTCAGCTACTTAAGAAGCAGGAAACACTAATGGTGTATTTGCTTCTAAAAGATTGCATACCCAAAGAGGTTGCAAAGCAGTTCTCAGGTGTTGCAAGCAGTTACTTGGTGCTGGTTACCCCCAAACTGATTAACAGGTAAGTATTGTAATTTTGGGAAAGTCGGTAGCCAAAGTAATTGTACTGAGCATTTGTAGTAATCCAATGACGCTAAAACGGTCTAACTACACATGTAATGTGCGAATGGGGTATTGCGCATTTTCTGATGATTATTGTTCTGCAAACAAAGCCAGTATGACACAAGTTACTTACTCATTTATACTACATCAACAAACCCTGGCTGTTAACTAGAAGAGCAGATCCTCAGGGGTTGCACCTAAAGATAGTGACACGTGATGTCCAACAAAAGCTTGTGACCGTGATGTGCTAGATCACCTCAGTCAAAACACACTGTAAATTAAGTTATTTCCATAAAAGTCATCGATTTAGGTTGCAGCCTGGGAAATCTATTCAATGTGCTTAGGACAACATTAGCAAATTAAGAACTGCAGAGGGGGGCGTTTGTCCTGTTTTGTAATGATTTTCCATAAATTGAAAGAGGTTTAATGAGATTAGCAGTCCGTTCCCACATGCTTTGCCCCTGATCTTTTCAGCCTCTCTATAGTGTACTGAACTTATACTGTAAGCATTGGCTTAATTCCTTGATATTGACGTATTTTCCTTTATCCATCACAGGCAGGAAATACTTTTTTTCACAAGATTGCTTTTGTTAATTAGTTAGGTCAGTGAGGATCGGTAATTGGACTGACGTCTTTTAATTCTCAGCACTTCCTGTGGTAGATACTTTGAGGATTGCATTTGGAGCAGTTATTTGCACTTTTGCCAAGACTCAGCAGCCCTGTCAAGCAAGCTGTGCGTCCGTTTTCCCTTGTGGTCCTAAGTACTCAATGATCAGTGGAGAGTGGTCTGATAAATATCTATAGTGGTACAGAGCCTTCTCTATTCTGTGTGCTATTCAGTTGGTGACTAGTATGTGATCCAGTCTGCTACACGTGTTGTGAGTTGTTGAGTGGCAAAAGTACTCCCTCCTGCCTGGATGAAGCATACACCATATATCAACACAAGTTAGGCTATTCATCACCTACTTTAAGCTTCGTGCCATATTGGGTTTTGCATGTAGGCGGGATGATACCGGTCCCTCTTATCATCCAACACGCAAGTAAAACCCCCGTCCCATATTATTGGCTAGGTTATGTATGGCTAAAGCAGCTCCATAAGTCCTCGGAAAACTGTCCGTCACCTACATTTGGCGCGTAAACATTAACTAAACAGATTTCCTGTCCTTCCAGCAGTCCATCTACCTATATATACCTACCCAAAATGCCTGACTCTGAACCACGGTGCTGGAAGGGGACTCCAGGGACTATTCAGAGGGAAACCCCTCGTGCTTAGGATAAGTAGGTGGAAGAATACTTCTGACCCCTCCATTTCCTGCACAGCTTGTACACCTCCCCATCTGTTAAATGTTTTAAAGGCTACTCTAATTGCCTGCCATTTAAGGTAAGTGAGCATCCTGTAATGCCTACCATGTTCATTGAGGCCTCGCACATTCCAGGTGGCCATTCTCAAAGAGCTACTGTTAGCCTGTGCCATTCAGATATATGCATTGTGGAGAGTGGGGCCTCCGACGACCTTAGCGTCCTGATCGGTAACATAGTCCTGTTCACTACATCAAGCAGTGTTTGGGTCCTGTGCTTCCAGTGAGTGATAGTCGTCATGTGTTGCATTAACATATTCATAGGAAACCACCCCCTACTTAAACCAAACCCCATCCTCCACCCAAGTAAAACCTATAAGCGTGTTTGCCCACTTTATTCAACCCTGATCTGTGTTACTTCACATGTGCAGTAAACAATAACTAAATGTAACCAAAACTGAATCTTAAAAAAAGCTATTACATTTATGTGTCTAAGGGGTTCCAGTCCTTCACAGTCCACCGACCCACCAATCAAGGAGGAGGTGAGCGCACCCTAGGCTAGGTCCCCGAATGGCCCTAATTTAGCTAGAGTGGAACAAAGCACCTGACTGCTGTGGGCCAACAGACAACTGTGCAATCAATTACAAAAGGCAAGCGTCAGCCATCGGCAACAGTAGGATGACACATAGACACAACACTAACATTTGAGACATTACAGTGAAATCGCTCCCCTTATCACACAGCTGAAGCCCGGCAGGAATCCAAAAGTTTTGGTAAGGGGGCATCATCCCTCCACAATAACTGTTTCTGTTGCATCCACTGCCTGGCTCCCTTCCTCCTCCCTCAACCATTCTGAGGTGTCTCAGTTATTAGTATGCCATCCTCACCTACCATAACCAGTGCTCTCTGAGTGGGTGCAGATAACTCTCACAGCATCACGTTGTGGGTTCTACCTGTCGTCTCTGCAGTCACGTTCTCTCTGCTGCAGTTTGAATGCCTAGACCTCATCTAGTTCAGTTTCCCAGCTCCAGCCACTCTCATGCTTCCTCCAGTCGGTGAGAACAGACATTGTGTATTACTTTCAGATTTGCTAGGAGTAACAGTCAATCAATCAGTGGTTTCTAAAGCGAGGCTAATCACCCGTAGGGTGTCAAGGCGCTGTTTGCGGGTGTGCTGCTCAGGCAAAGAACCAGGTCTTGAGTACCTTCCTGAACTGCTTCAGTGATGCATTCTGCCTGAGTTTGAGAGCTAGCATGTTCCATGTCCAGGATGGGAGGTAGGAGAAGGATCTTCCTCCTGCTGTGCTTTTCTGGATCTTGGGGACGGCTGCAAGGGTGAGCTGGGAAGAACAGAGTTGTCTGTTGGGTATGTAGAAGACGAGAAAGTGGTTGAGGTATGCCGATTCTATGTTGTGTAGTGCCTTGTAAGTGTGGATCAGGAGTTTGTATGTGATGCACTTGTTGACAGTAACAGCATGTAGTATACCCATCACTTTAACCTTTTGCTTAACAGTGTTAAAGGATTTGCACAGTTTCTGTACTCTTTGAGTACAATCAGGAAAACATTTCCCTCCAGTTTTTGTGCACATTTTCTGCAATTCAAGATTCAAGCTATAATGCCTTGGTGGGGCTCCAGGAGGGAGTGCCAGCATCAATGCCCGATGAGTATGTTCCTCAATAAACCTCTTGGATAGTCCTGGTGGGCATAGAGTTTCCATGATTCAGCACTCTATGTAGTGCTGTGGCAAGTTCCACTCCACTCTCTTAGGCATTCCAACAAACCAGAGATTATTTATGCGGGATCTTCCCTCCACATCCTCCAACCAGTTATCCAGTTGATGTGAGATGTCTGTTAGGGATCTGATTCTAGTTCTCAGTTCCACTAGCTCCACATGCAATCCAGCTACCATTTGTTCTGTGGCTAATGTTCTCCTGTTCACCATCGGCAAATCTGCACATAAGAGGTTCACGTCTATAGACCCCAGTGAACAGGTCCTTTTATCCTATATCACTGGAGTGAGGTTTACAGGCTTCCTCGCTTTTAAATATAAGCTAGCGTATACTTAACTCACTTTTGGCCTACAACAGATTGGTGTGAGGTGCTGTGCAGCACAGAAGAGATATATTTGCATTGGGTGTATAGGTATCTGGGAAAGGTACAATACAAGATAATGCATTACTGAGCAATGTGTGCATGGTGAAAGCGTGTGCTGGATGTACATGTGCATGTAAGTATTATCTGAAGCATATAGTGCAGGGTGTACATGACAAATGTATGTGCTGTGTGTCTGGGTATCTGGGAGTGGTAGAATACATAAAAGGTGCAGTGTGTGCATGTTAAATGCATTTGTTGTATATATGTGTGCCTAAGAATGGTACGGTTCATGGAGGATACATTACTGTGCAGTGCTTGTATGCACCTGCATTGTGTACCTG
Source organism: Pleurodeles waltl (assembly GCF_031143425.1). NCBI lineage: Eukaryota > Metazoa > Chordata > Amphibia > Caudata > Salamandridae > Pleurodeles > Pleurodeles waltl. The sequence goes on from NC_090444.1 coordinate 692,697,278, forward strand.
CACTGGGTGGATGTGTATCTGTGGATGGCACAATGCATGGAGGGCCCTGAATTCTATTTTGTGAGCCCCAGGAAAGCATAGCGAAACATGGAGAGGAAGCAGAGTGATGCATGTTTTCCTGCTGGGTGAGGGTATATCACCCAGGGAATCGAAGATCACCTGCCCTGGAGCCCTGAGCACCAGCTGCTGTCTGCTTGCCAAGACCTCTATGTCATGGAAGGAAGAGAAGAGTGTTGGAGGGAGGACGTCCAGAGGGGAGCCCTGTCGAGGGAACTCCCTGTGTGAGATGTGAGGAAAGGGCTGCTGCAACAAACCCTGGCTGTTAACTAGAAGAGGTTATTGATCCCCTGTTTGTCAGGAGAGTGCTGTTGTGAATTTAGCTGTGTGTCATGCTTTGCTGATTGAGCTAGACCCCTTTGTAGAAGAGAGGCGATGACCCCCATGACAGGATTCTCCCCCATGGAAAAGATTGCCATGCGGTAACGGCCAAAGCCTTGTTCGGTAGAGAGGTGGCGATCTCGATGCTAGAAGGGGCTGCCGTAGTAAAAATCCTGTGCTGACTGGGCCGGGGCCCATGGACTGCGAATTGTGGTGACCCTGTATGTCAAAAATGGTCACTGAGAGCCCCAAGGATTGGAACTTGTTCTGCCCCCGCCAGAGTTGTGAGGAGGCTGTGATACTGCTTGTGCACCATCACGCAGGTTAGGGTCCCCAGATAGGATTGTCCTTTCCACCCCCCATTGGGAGACAAACCGAACACTTACCCTGCAGGAGATGCTGAAGAGAACCTCCAGTCACTTCAAGAGCGTGACTGGGAGTGGGAGACTGCACCCACTGAGTGCTGCACCCAGGGTCATGTGTGGCCGACTCACCTGAACTCAGCTGCAGCCACTACGAGCACCCGTGGGTGGGGTGCACTCAGGAACTCCAAACGCTTCACACCTGCTGTTTCAGGTAAGACTGGTTTTGAGCTTGACAGCCCCAAGTAACTTGCTGCTCATTTAGTGCAGTAGCACTAGAACACTATTGGCTTTAGGTTAGAGTTGTAGTGAATTCTTGAGACTTGGACTAGCAGTGAAGCATACCCTGAACATTACCAATAGTGAATGGGGAACTGTCAACACCAGGACAGTACGCGCTGTACGAGCTGCAAAATGCAGAATGACAAACCTTATGCAATGTAATAATTTATGCATTGTGTGCTGATATTGCATACTAACATTTTGCATTACAGGTATTTATCTTGAAATGTCATTAATGATTTTTGTAATGTATTGTTCATTTTCAAGTTTGTTCATTTGCAAAGCCTTTCTTGCAGCCTGGCTAGGGTGTGGCATGTGGGCGGGGCTTGGGTCTATTTAAGGAACCCAGCCCAGCTCCATATGCTCACTATTCAGAGGTCCCGGCGCAGAGCAGAAGCATTTTCCAGGGCTCCTGTTCTGGAGGCCTACTTGGACATTTCCTGGCCCTGTCCTCATTCTCTTGCTGATCTTCAAGCAGGGCAGTAAGGCGGAGTTAGGGAAAGACCTCGTCTTCATTTTCTAGGAACATTTGAGTTTTGGGCTTTGTGATTTACAGTGTGTGTGATTTACTCTTGGCATTTAACCCTTGCAGTCCGGATCAGCAGAGTGCGCGATTATTTTGAGGCATTTGGATTTTGATGGTTGAATCGGCAACAGTGAGCGCAATTCATTCTCGCAATTAATCTTTGCAGTTCAGATCGGCAGAGTGAGCGATCATTTTGAGGCCTTTGAATCTTGATGGTTGAATCAGCAACAGTGTGCGCGATTCATTCTTGGCAATTAACCCCTGCAGTTCGGATCGGCAGAGTGCGCAATCATTTTCAGGCATTTGAATCTTGATGGTTAAATTGGCAACAGTGTGCACGATTCATTCTTGGCAATTAACCCTTGCAGTTCAGATCGGCAGATAACGCGATCATTCCAGGTACTTAAGTCTTGACGCGCAGTCTGGCAATAAGGTGCACAATCACTTCTGGGCATTTGAATCTTGTAATGTAGATCCAACAGAGTGTGATCTTTCTAGACAGAACAAGTTGAGTCAGTTTGCCAATGCTACAGTATCATTCATGAATCAGATAGCAGTTAATTCTCTGGGAACAAATGTACTCATTGACTCTTTTTGTGATGTAATTGCTATTTTAAGGATTAACTTGAGAAAGTTCAATGTTCAGAGTATATGATTATAAAAAGGTCATGGTATTGAAAAGTTCTTGATCTCTCATGGCATTGGAGTATAAAGAGCTAAAACAAAGTTAATGAAGATTAATGTGAATGACCTTGCTATTGTGTTCTTAACTCTTGCTTCCACAGGTCTTCTTCCCAGCTGTTCCCAACCTAAACCCCATCACCCGCTTGGCCATTCTTTAACTCTGTGCTATAACGGCTAGTAGAGTTTGGAGCTGCCAAGAGGTGGACATATCGGGAACAGGCGCAAACCCCGAGGATAAGGTCTCGCTGACAGGAATAACCATAACCTCTAATGTGAGGAGTGAGTGCGACCAGGAACCACCAAAGAAACACTAGACAACCGACATCAAGAGAGAACTGTGTGATTGTTTGTTAATGTCATATTTCTTCTTTGGGCTGATAGTGGTAGCAATTAAAATACTCGTCTTTTTCCATTAAAGTAAGTAGTTGACTGGACAATGATTTATTGCTGCTGCTTTGCGTATTTTGAGTTGTGAACCCATGTTCACTATACTGTGCCTACCTCCCCTTCAAGGGAGTCTGGACTGCTTGGCCAGCGCTACCCTGGGAGACAAGTGCAGAAGGGTACTTGGCCCAGTTGCTCAGAATCCATAGTAGGTCGGGCCCTGGGACATTAGGAATAAACGGTCTCACCCCCATGGTTGGGCCCAATAGCCGCTGCATGCCCAGTTACCTTCTGAAAGGGGTTCTGACAATTGGCTGCAAGCTATAGGGTGCCTAACGTTTAGGAGCCTGGATAAAGATGAGTCATTGGCCATTTCCAGTTTGCGTTAGTAGTATTGTAAGTCTAAGTTTATTCTATGCACGAAGACAACACACATAGATAATGGAAAACAGAGGGTTAAGAATTGACCGCAGCACCATGTCTATAGATCAGATGAAGGATTTATGTAGGGACAAAGGGTAGAGGATTACCAGAAGTAGGGATAGAGACGTTCTTGCTAATTTCATTAGGCACCAGTCTGAGATACTGGGTGGAAAGGATGAGACTGTAATTGACTATGAGGAGAGAACCATGTTTGAAACCCTGGAAGAGACCACTGTGGAATCAGGCTATACAATCCCCTTAGCACTAATGTATCCCAGACACAGTAATTGTGTCCCCTAATGCAGTTCTCAGAGTTTCACCTAGACACTCATCACCTTTAGTTTCTAGAATACCTCAGGTTTGTACAGCATCTCAAATTTTTAGGGCACCAATGTCACCAATGTCAGGAGTAAATCCGTTAGGTGGGTTAAGCTTAGCAGTGTCTCTGAGCTTGCACCTGGCCCTTTTGAAAGCTAAGGCTGGGGAAGATGAGAAAGCCAGATAATTCAATGCCATTGGAAGGGACTCCCATCATTGGGAGTGTGCCTGTGGCAGACCGGATGGTCTATGAGTGAATGAAGGAAGCTCTGAGTGGGGAATTTGGGCTGAAACCGTCTCAGTATCTTCAGAAATTCAGTGACTGCAAGAGAGCGGATGGTGTTTCATTTGAAACTTGGATTCATGGTGTATTGTATAATTGTAATGAGTGGGTAACAGGGTTGAAGGCCAAGGACTTTCAGTCCCTTAGCCATTTGATGGCAACGAGAGACTCAAGGAGGAGTGTTCTACCCCACTTAGGCAATACCTGTCTGACTTGACAGAGAGGAATCCAGAGAAACTTGCAGCATTGGCTGAAAAATAGTTAGCTAAGAGGGTTCACAAAGATAGAACTTCATGGCACTAAGTCAAAGGGGGGAGAAGAACTCACCAGACTGACTATAAACCGGAGGGTACAAGCCAGGATAATTGTCATGGGACTCCAGTAGGATCCAGGAAACATGGGAATGGAATTGGTGGGTTCGGGAAGAAGCATCATGTAAAGGGAGGAAAGAGAAGTTGTTCCAAGTCCAAGTGGTGACTTGCTTCAAGTGCCACAAGGTGGCACACTTTAAAATATTTCCAGGCAAAAGACCCTCGCCAGAAGTACCCATGCTAGCAAGCATGGTACATGTGGGTAAAGGGACCCTAGAAATCCCAGTTGCTCTCAAACGTGTAGTTATGGACATTTAGTAGAGGGACTCAGATGATCTGAAGCACAGTTATCCTACACAATGTGGTTTGTGCAGGAAGCTTTTATCAATGGGAGGAAAGTGTCTGCCCTGAGGAATTCTGAAGCCTTTTGCACTATGGTTGAGAGGAAGTACTTTGTGCCTGAGGAGAAACTCCCTGGAACCAAGGATACAGGTTTGGTAGCCAATGGAAAGGGCATGCAGTACTCACATGCCAGGGTTGAGACTGAACTCAATGGGAAGGCAGCCACAATCGATGTCAGGGTAAGCAAAAACAAGAAGCTGGATGTCTCCTTGGCAATTACCTGACTGCCCCTACCTTTGTGCCAGGACCAGAAGTCTTTACGGCTTGGACAATGCCAGCTGTGTTGACCAGAGCATAGGCTGCACATCAGTCTCAGTGTGAGACTGGGGTCATTTCTGATTTGCATAGAATGGGACAAGGTGGTTTGCATGAAGGGGCAGGGTCAGGGAAGGCAACAGAAGTGGAGGTCATTGCTTCTTTTCAAGAGGGATAAGGCTCCTGAAGCAGACCAGTTACTGTTGTCCGGGTTGCTTCCACAGCTGCAGGGTTTGCTAGCTGCAGGAGGTGGAGGGACTACCTGTGGAGATTTCTGCAAAGCGCAGGAGAAGTGGCCTACACCTATAGGACTTGGGAAGGAAGCCCAAAACAGGTCTGCAAGGGCGTGATCAAGAAGCACTATGTTAGCTGGGAGGATGACCTACTTTATAGTGAGCTAGTAAATCCTGAGCCATTAGTGTACAGGAATCTCCTGTTGCCACTGACCCTTGAAGTGCCCTTAGCAGGAAACTTAGGATTAGGAAAACCCAAGATAGGTTGGATGGACCCTCTGTTCAATTGGCCAGGGATGTGCAGAGACACAGAGCGGTTATGTAGAACACAGCTTGCTTGCCAGATGGGTGGTAAGAAAGGAGGGAGGACTAAGGCACTGTTAGTGTCTCTATCAGTTGTAGGTGTACCATTTGCACTTCTGTATGGGCACCCTGTGTGGGGTCCACTCACCTTAGTCAGAGAAGGGTGAGAAGGAACCTCAGAATCTCCACAGACGGATGTGGTGGATTATGTGATTGGCTTCCGGAGTTTGATGACACAATACGAGGTGGGCAAGGAAACACCTTCAGTCCAGCCTTGAGCTGATGAAGGAATGGTACAACCACGGACATACACTGACTGTAAATCAGGCAGGAAAGGAGGTGTGCTAAGGCCTATTTATCCCAGGACTTTGGAGGACAAGTGGTTTGGGCCACACAAGTTAGTTCAGAAGGTTTATGAGGTAAACTACTTGGTGAACACAGGTGCTACAAGGCAACCTTAGAGTGTTCCATGTGAACAGGCTGAAGCCTTACTTCCAGAGAGACTACACAGGGAATATAATAGTTATGGCAGAGGAATTTGAGGAAGAGAGCAAGCCTCTTCCTGAATTGCTGTGCAATGAAATGAAGGGTTTCATTAAGCCCCTGCTTTTACCCCTGAGCAGCAGAGAGAATGTAAAGAGGAGTTGGGACAGTTTGTCAACCTCTTCCCGCTGACTCCTTGGTTGACCCCTGCCTGTGTCCATGACATATAGACACAGGTGACAGAATGGCAGAGAAGGTCAGGATGTACCGAATGTCTGACTGGATTCAGGCATGCATTAAGGGGGAAGTTGCCAAGAAACTGGAACTAGGGATTTTTGAGAGATCGATCTCTTAGACTTGGTCTAGTCCTCTGGTTTTAGTACCAAAGCAAGGGTCTACTGATGTGGTTTTCTGTGGACTAGGAAGCCCTCAATGAGGTAACCAAAACAAGTGCACATCCAATTCCATGAGAAGATCAGCTTGTATATTGGTCAGGTGGATCTGACAAGTGGATATTGGCAGATTGTTTGGCACCAAATGTAAGGAGAAGACCGTATTCTCTATGCCAGAGGGACTGTTTCAGTTCAAGGAGCTTTCCTTTGGATTGAAGAATGCTCCTGCCACTTTTCAATACCTGGTAAACCATGTTCTTGCAGGGCTGGAAGAATTCTATATGGCTTACCTTGATGACATTGTGGTGTTCAGTAATTCATGGCAGGACTACCTGAAACATCTAGGACAGGTGTTGGGTAGGATACAGGAGACCACACGGAGCAGGAAGGCAACCGATGGTCCGGTGGGGCAATCCTCTATAGTCTACCTTGGTTTTGAGGTGGGGAACTGGAAGATTTGCCTGTTGGATGCAGGGAGAATTTCTTTTTTAGGGCGTAGGGACGTTGACCCACTTATATTTTGCCCCCCACCAGAAACTAAATAGTTCAAACCTCTATATTTTATTCTCCCTGTGGCCGCAGCAATCATCCTTTGGCAACATATGGTTTCTATTGGTGGTTTCTATTGGTGGCTCTAAAGGGGGTGGGGCTTCAATTTGATAGACGCTAGTATACTGGTGGCAGCGACTGCACTACACCTAGGCCCCGCAAAGTGTGCATGTCAGGTTGGATGGCTGCCTTTCTCCGACCAACCCGACATGCGCACTAAAGGCCTGTCTCCACCTGCACATTAGTGAGCGGGAGTTTATCAAAGATGCAACCCCAGGTCTCCAAATAAGCGATGAGTTTGCCTGGTCGAGCCAATCCTGGTGCTGCTCTCATGCTGTGTAACAGCAAGAAAGCAGCGTCTGGATTGCCTCACTCTGAGCCTCATCACGATGACGAGTAGATGTCAGCCGGCACAGATCCTCTTATGGAGTGCAGTCGAGGGCACATGCAAGCAAAGATACCACCACATACACAGTAAAAAAAAAAGATGCGAGGTACTGTAACAAAAGTTTAAATTTCAGACAATAGCATTACACGCACCAGCAACCACCCTGCGAGTTAATGTGCTTTAGAGTTGCTGTGTAGGTGGGCTAAAAACCGGAAAATGCATAACGTATGCATGCCTTTCACAAATGAAAGCAAGCGGATTTTAAAAGGCAAGCCCAGGAACCAATGTAAGTGACTGACATGGGCGTGGTTTCAAGCCCAAAGAGAGATTACTGAATGGACGGAGCACTTTGTGCTCGCCCACAAAAAAATTTAACCTTTTCTATTGGCATTAAAAAACGTTTGTCATCTAAGTGTATTAACCTCTTTGTTCAACTTCCCTTCCCCATCAAACCCGCATTATTTTAAGTTCCCTTTGGTGGCGAGGTTAAAATGAGTTCAGTGTGTTCTAATTTGTGTTCTTCTTGTCACCTAAATGGTGATGATAGATAAGTTGTATCAACATGTTTGTTAGTAGTGTGATGCTATCTGATACCCATAAGCAGTTGGCACAGGGCTGTGAGGGGCCCACTGCACACTCATTTTAAATAACTACTTTCGATGACACTGAGGGCCTCATTTTCCATACTTGCAGTATTGTTCATGGCATCGAGATTTTACTTTTTAGACACAGAAAGGTTAAGTGACTCGTCCAGAATCCCACGATGTCCAGCTGAAGCCATCACTCGAAACTGGGTTCTTACTTTCAAAGTTGGCAGTTTTTGCCATTTGGGCACATCTTTCCCCCAGGTCTCTGGCCAGACCTTTTCTACTAGCCCTGAGATCCTACTGGGATAATCAGATTCATCCTGATTCATTTGTAGGTATTCATTGGAAAATCAAACAACTACGTTAGCAAAGTGCACAGGAGGGTCTTCTTTTCCAGTCACCTTTCAGATAACGTCCACTTACTCACTCCCTCTGCCAAGACAAAGGCCCTCATTCTGACCCTGGCGGTCTTTGACCGCCAGGGCGGAGGACCGCGGGAGCACCGCCGACAAGCCGGCGGTGCTTCAATGGGGATTCCGACCGCGGCGGTAAAGCCGCGGTCGGACCGGCACCACTGGCGGGGTCCCGCCAGTGTACCGCGGCCCCATTGAATCCTCTGCGGCGGCGCAGCTTGCTGCACCGCCGCGGGGATTCTGACCCCCCCTACCGCCATCCAGATCCCGGCGGTCGGACCGCCGAGATCCGGATGGCGGTAGGGGGGGTCGCGGGGCCCCTGGGGGCCCCTGCAGTGCCCATGCCACTGGCATGGGCATTGCAGGGGCCCCCGTAAGAGGGCCCCTACATGTATTTCACTGTCTGCTGCGCAGACAGTGAAATACGCGACGGGTGCAACTGCACCCGTCGCACAGCTTCCACTCCGCCGGCTCGATTCCGAGCCGGCTTCATCGTGGAAGCCTCTTTCCCGCTGGGCTGGCTGGCGGTCTGAAGGAGACCGCCCGCCAGCCCAGCGGGAAAGTCAGAATTACCGCCGCGGTCTTTCGACCGCGGAACGGTAACCTGACGGCGGGACTTTGGCGGGCGGCCTCCGCCGCCCGCCAAGGTCAGAATGAGGGCCAAACAGTGTTTGAGCCTTTCCAGGTCATGCCAGTTTGTTTTCTACCCTTATGCTAGCGCCAGTGGCAGGAAACACAAACAAGCTTTGGTAGTCAGGATTCATAGTAAACGTATTTTAGAAGATGCAGCGAGGGACAAGTTCAGGAAAACGGCCTGGTGGAAATGCACATGAATCGCTTATGAAATTAAGGCCTACTTCAGTAGCACAGACTTCTTGCTTTCTCAATTTTGCTTGAAAATGCTCCATTTGCCAACTTTTTTTCAACCCCTCCGAACCCCCTTTGTGACTGTTGGGCCCCCTCGCTATGCTCGCCACAAGGCACTGATCCACAACCTTTACACCCCACCACTCAAATGTCACCAGCCACCACTGGTTGGATGCCAAGATTCAGTCTGTGCTGGAGTGAGAAATGTCTACTATCCAAACTGAAGTGAGGGCCTTTTTAGGACTCACTGGGTATTACAGGAACTTTGTGGCAAACTACAGAAGTATAGTTGCCCCACTGACTGCTTTGACTGGTAGCAAGCGGCCCAGTAAAGAGACGGTAGTGTCAGAAAGCATTTGAGGAACTGAAGAAGGCGCTATGCACTGCACCTGTACTGAAAGCACCTGACTAAAGTCAGTCTTTCATTATATAGATGGATGCCTCAGACAAAGCAGTTGTGGAGGTTTTAACTCAACTGGATCACAAAGACAGAGAGCGCTGGGTAGCTTTTATTAGTAGACTACTACCCAAAAAACAGAACTAGGTGGCTATTGAGAAGGAGTACTTTGCTATAGTGTGGGTCTTGCAGATGTTCCACACTTATTTGTTTGGCACAAAGTTTGTGGTGCAAATGGATCACAAGCCACTGAAATAATTGATTGCTATGGATAGAGAGAATCCAAAGTTGTTGGATGATTATTTTTTCTTTGCAAGGGTTAGACTTTATGGTGGAGCACAGAACCAGAGTGAGCCCAAAGTTAATTACGGATCCCCTTCAACTCACAATGTGTGCTTGTCGGTGTGTGCGCCTTCAAATCTCTGAGTTATTCATATGAAAGACTGGCAAAGGATATTCCCGTTAATATACAAGGCATTATGGGTATGACATCCACTCGCTCCTATGAAAACAGACAATTGACCACCACCAACTAAGTTCCTCTTATGGTGCTCGAACACAGCTTCTCCTTCTGTTCTCACATCAAATGAAGCCTCAAAGATTTGACATTTTGGAAATGGTATGTCGCAGAGTAAACTAATGAATACATAATCGCAGCCGTGCCCCGTCCTTTAGGACCCCCCACTTTTTGCCCTCATGAAGAGTGCTTGTCAGGCTGAGCAAAGGTAAGCCTGACAGACACTCTTCACAGACAATCTTCATGTTCAGCTCAGGCAACCAGGAGTGAGACATGCGCGATTTGCTACGACTTCTGGCTGCCTGAGCTGAACTTTGCTGGGCTGAAGAGGTCACAACTCTTATGACCTCCTCGGCTTAGCAAAGGTGCCTCGAGGCCCTCCCCCTTGGTGACGAGGGGAAGCGTCACCCATTGACTCCGACCTGGACGCTTCAGGTTTAATCCCTGAAGTGCCTAGGGCTAGTGTCAATCAGTGACACCTCGTCACAGAGTGGGATGGGGTCAGAAGTCTCAATGACCCCGTCCCACTCTGTGACGAAGTTGGGACTGCCAGAGAGGGAAGGCAGCAGTCCCAACCTCCTGGGACCTCCGAGCTGAAGGTAAGTGTGTGTGTGTTTTTTAAATGAATGTTTGTTGCTTGCGTGTATGTTTGAATATTGATGAGTGTTGTGAATAGATGTGCGTGCGTGTGTGAATGAATGAGTGTGAATGTTCCCGCCCGCCCCCCTCCCGCCTAAAATTACGGGCCGCCACTGCATACTTGTATGATAGAAACTGCACAGCATCCAATTTAACTGCCTAAAGATGTAATATACTCAGATTAAAATAACTTCAAGTCTCTCTGGTACTTTCTAATCAAATAAAAATAAAGAGATATATGAACAAGAATTCACAAATCCCCCATCAAAGGTCATTCTATATTGAAGTCATACAAATTGAAGTCATACAAATTGCATCAAAGTACCAATATTATTCTCATAAATGTATCTCCTGAATTAGAAATCAAAATGATGAGTCCATTTGACTTAACGCTGGTGGCTAAAAAAGAAAATTATCTCCCGAACTGTATGTTTGTTCCTTTGATGTCAACTTGTCATTGAATCACATGTTATAAAGAGCAGCTAAATTTGAGTCTATCATTGAGTCCCTTAGAGGACGAAGCATCTAACCATTTTATCCAAAAAAGTTCTCTTTGTAAAAATAATTTTCTCAAATCCATCTCTTTTCTGGGTTGTACAGTTTCTAGAACAAGAAATCTCAACTGGCAACTATTATGGCCCATCGTGTTGAAGTGTACTGTGAATGTGGCTTTGTCATTCTTCGTTCTGATGTTGCTTTTATGTTCATTGAGTCTTGTTTTTATTTTGCGTTCTGTTTTTCCCACATAAGCTAAGACACAAGGACATTTCAAAAACTAAATCACATTTTTAGAATCACACGTATCATTAGTATATAGTTTAATGTTAGCTCCTTTGTGCGGATCGGTTACCATATTGCCCTTCATTATTTTATTATAATTGCCACAGTTAAAAGACAGTACTGTTCCTTTAAATGTTGTGTTTTTGGGGTGATACCCTTGATGTTCCAAAAGTTAATTTAAGTTCCTGGAACGCTCAGATGCAAATAAAGATGGATTTTGAAAGATACCTCGAAAATCTGCTTCACTTTGTAGCACAGGCAAATACTTCAAAATTGTATTTTTAATCCCCGTCATTCTGGAACAGTACTTTGAGACACATACCACTCTCTTTTTTTCCCCACACAAATTGTATTGCATTTTTTAACAGTTACAAAGGTACAGTAATCCATAGTTACTCAATAATATATACAATGCCCTTTGCAAGTACAAATTCATTTACATCTTACTTTATGAGCTCAATTTATCATAATGGAAACATGTCTGACACCCCCTCCCTCCCACTAACTTCCCCAACAAGTAAGGGCAGTTCACCGTCTCCTATGGTTACCCCTTGAGAACACACTAAGAAATACCAACACATCGCTGGGCGGAGCCCATTAGTAGGTATAGGTCAGTCACGGCTAGACTATGTATTATAGATGGTACTGGGCTATTTCATGTTGCTCTAGATATATGCCATAGGGGTATGATGAGAGAGTGGGCCCAGCAGCATCGTAGCTATGCCGGGTTTCTAATCCATAATGTGAAAATGTATAATTTAACAGTGTATGTTCGTGTCCTCCTGCGCATACGTTCGAAAATTCTCTAAGTGCATATCCCACTTTAAGGAGATATAGGTTTTGCGTAGCCCTCTATATTCCTCTGTACAGAGTGCTTTGCTTTCAGCCTGGCCTCTTTCCAATACTTCCATTTTCCACTGCGCTACCTGGGGGGAATGGGTGATTTCCAGGGGCCGTAATAGCCTGTCGTGCCAATATTAATGCCAAGTCAGCAAAGCACATGGTCACCCCAGTCTTCCGTGATCAAGAGTATAAACTTAAGATACAAGTGTCTGGAGTTGTCCAATAATCATAACCTGTTACACATTTGAGTATCTGCCCTATTTTCAACCAGTGAGTTTGTAACTGCGTGCAACGCCAGGGTATATGTAATAAAACTGCGTCCACTTGTTGGCAACGGGGTCAGCCTGCTCATGCACCTGAGTATAAATTATTAATGCTATGTGGGGTAAGGTATGCCCTATGAAATATAGAGAACTGGATACATTTAAATCTGGAGTTTCTGGATATGATTTTTGGGGTTGCAAGCAGTCTCTTCCATTCTGCGTCCGGTAATATATGGTTGAGATCTGTGTCCCATTTCACGAGTGTTTGTAACAATATTCCTATGTGTGATCTTAGGGCTCTACACAGCCATCGGATTAGATGATTGCCATGACCTACCGTATGTAATACATTTAGGAATTCAAATGTAATAGGTTTAAAACCATCTGGTGCCCAGTGTTGACGTACAAAATGAATTAAACCTGCATGGAGTAGGAACAGTGTGTCTGGCAAGCTGTGAGCCTGTATAAAGTCTAGGTGGGGCATCAATACTCCATTTGTGAACAACTTTGACATAGTCATAGTCCCTGACTGCTCCCAAGGCTGTAATCTCTGTGCTGATAACATCCCCAATGCCAGTGGAATCCACCTCAATGGTATATGAGGAGCGAACAGAATTGGAATATGCATATAGCGTAGGGATATTCATCCAGTATGCCATGGCCATCCACACCAGAATGGTGACCCGGCGTGGTATGGCTGTGGTTCGGCACAACAGCTTATGCAGTTGTCCATTTTGTACTTGTGCAGATGTATAGCCTGTTTCATGTAAGTTGTATCCTGCCATATGCTAACCACTGCAGTTGTGCTGCTATGCAATACGCCTTAAGGTCTGGGGCATCCGTTCCCCCCGCCAGCACTGGAAGTTGTCGTTCTTTCAGGCATATCCTATGACGCCCGACCGCCACACCAACTCAATAAAGTATTCAAGGCGATAAACACTGTGGCCGGAACCACCACTGGTAGATTCGTGAAATAGTACAGGAGCCTCGGGAGAAGGACCATTTTTGCCAGTGCCAGTCTACCCATCACAGAGAGGGGTAGTGTAGTCCAGAAGGCTATTTGTGGCTTAATGGAATGAATCGCCCGTTGCAAGTTACCATCTAAGATTTCATATAGGTCTCTCTCTCTCTCTCTCTCTCTCTCTATATATATATATAAATAAGTAAATCCCTAAATAGCAAAACGTACGGGTCACCACTGGGATTTGAGCTTCTCCTAGCGCTGGTGTCTGCCGTTTTAAAATATACTAAAATGCAAAAATACATGACTTTGCAGCATTTATTTGCAGACCCGAGAGTCTGCCGAATGCAGTCAGTTTGTCTGCTATTGCGGACATATCTTGTCGTATGTCTTGAACATCTGCATATAAAGAGGTAGCCTGTACTTCGCCTCTAAGTGGAATGCCCCAGTCTGGTGCGCGACGTTGCAGTAATTGTGCTAGGGGTTCGATTGCCAATACAAATAATAGTGGCGATAAGGGACAGTCCTGACGTGTGCCCCCGGAGAGGTTATAAGATTCTGATATGCACTTTCTTGTTTTTGCACTTGCCGTAGGTAGCAAGTATAATAGTCACATCCATTTGGGCTAGAAGGTTGGTATCCTGCAGTGGGTAAGTGTGCAAAACAGGAATCCCCAGCTCAGTGTTTCAAAGGCATGGCCTATATCCAAGGATAGGCAGCCTGTGTAAGGATATTTTTCACACAAACTGTATATAACGTGGAACAGGCGACGTATATTGAGTGCAATGTTACGGGTTGGCACAAAGCTGTTTTGGTCCGTGTGTAATATCTGTGGCAGGTGTGGGAGAAGTCATTTTGCTAGAATTTTGCTTAAAATGTTATATTCTGTATTCAGGAAAGACAGAGGTCTGTACGAGGATAACTCAGGAGGCGGCTTATTTGGTTTCAGTAAAGATGTGACCACGGCTTGCCGCATTGTGGGGGGTAATTGTCCCACCTGTAATGAGTGAGTATATAATTTCATCAGCTGCAGAGCTAGTTTGTGTATATAGGTATTGAAAAATTCAATGGGTAGTCCATCGGACCCTGGCGTCTTGTTATGTGACATGTCCCTAACCGCACCCTTGATTTCTTCCACTGTAAGATCAGCTCCCAACTCCTCATAATTTTGTGGTGTTATCTGGGGTAGGCGCGTCTTATTCAAGTATGTGATCAGCAGTGTCTCAGGAGGAGATGTGGGGGCTGTGTAAAGATTAGTGTTAGAAATGGGGTCTTTGGTTGGCAGTCAGGTTACCCCCTGTACAACAAAGGACCCTCACTCTAGTCAGGGTAAAAGAGAATCACCCTCAGCTAACCCCGGCTTACCCCCTTGGTAGCTTGGCACGAGCAGTAGGCTTACTTTCAGAGTGCTAGGTGTAAAGTATTTGTACCAACACACACAGTAACTTAATGAAAACACTACAAAATGACACAACACAGGTTTAGAAAAAAAGAGAATATTTATCTAAACAAAACAACAACCAAAACGACAAAAATCTCCAATACACAAGTCAAGTTATCAATTAAAAAGCAAAAAGTGTCTTCATGTAGTTTTAAACACACACTAACACTGTTAGCGTGAAAATGTACCTTGGGTGCATCAAAAATAACCCTGCACCGGAGAGTGTGCGTCAAAAAGGGCTTGCAATGCGTTGATTTCACTCATGAGCGAGACCTTGCGTCATTTCTATGTTTGTTGTGTTGGGCACGTTGTTTCTTCTGTCCGCAGGAGAGCGATGCGCCGATCTGGTCAGCACTCTCGGGTCGGGGCAGGCCTTGCGTAGTTCGTTCATGCCCAGCGGTATTTGAGTCGGAAATCCAGCCGCACGATGATCTGAAAACCATGCAGCGCAGGTTGCGATCTCAACAGCCTCCGTCAGCGATGCTGTGCATTATTTCTCCAGCCCCAGGGGTTGACCTTTGAGTCGCATTGCAGGCGAGCGCCAATTTTGAGCCGCCAAACTGGTGGTGCGTCGATTTTTGAGCCGCAGATCTGAGTTGCGTTAATCTTTTCCCCGCACGGCTTTCTGTGTGTGGATTTCTTCCTCTTAGGCTGCCAGCTTTTCCTTTCAGGGTCCCAGGAACTGGATTGGCACCACTTGGCAGAGTAGGAGTCTCTCCAGAGACTCCAGGTGCTGGGAGAGATAAGTCTTTGATGTCCCTGAGACTTCAAACAACAGGAGGCAAGCTCTAAATCAAGCCTGTGGAGATCTTCACAAGATGGAAGGCATACAAAGTCCAGTCTTTGCCTTCTTACTCTAGCAGAAGCAGCAACTGCAGGATAGCTCCACAATGCACAGTCACAGGCAGGGCAGCTCTTCTTCCTCAGCTCTTCTCCAGGCAGAGGTTCCTCTTGGTTTCCAGAAGTGTTCTCTAGTCTGTGGGTTTTGGGTGCCCTTCTTAAACCCATTTTCTCCTTTGAAGTAGGCCTACTTCAAAGCAAAGTCTCTCTTGAATGTGAAATCCTGCCTTGCCCAGGACAGACACTCGCCAGGGGGTTAGAGGCTGCATTGTGTGAGGGCAGGCACAGCCTTTTCAGGTGTGAGTGACCACTCCTCCCCTCCCTCCTAGCACAGATGGCTCAACAGGAAATGCAGACTACACCCCAGCTCCCTTTGTGTCACTGTCTAGTGTGAGGTACAACCAGCCCATCTGTCAAACTGAACCAGACAGGGAATCCACAAACAGGCAGAGTCACAGAAATGGTATAAGCAAGAAAATGCTCACTTTCTAAAAGTGGCATTTTCAAACACACAATCTTAAAATCAACTTTACTAAAATATGTATTTCTAAATTGTGAGCTCAGAGACCCCAAACTCCACATGTCCATCCGCTCCAAAAGGTAATCTACACTTTAATCGGATTTAAAGGTAGCCCCCATGTTAACCTATGAGAGGTACAGGCCTTGCAACAGTGAAAAATGAATTTAGCAATGTTTCACTGTCAGGACATATAAAACACATTACTATATGTCCTACTTTAACCATACACTGCACCCTGCCCTTGGGGCTACCTAAGGCCTACCTTAGGGGTGCCTTAAATGTAAGAAAAGGGAAGGTTTAGGCCTGGCAAGTGGGTACACTTGCCAAGTCGAATTTACAGTTAAAACTGTACACACAGACACCGCAGTGGCAGGTCTGAGACATGATTACAGAGCTACTTATGTGGGTGGTTTACAGGCCCTGGGCACCTCTAGTGCACTCCACTAGGGGCTTTCTAGTAAATAAAATATGCCAATGATGGTTGAACCAATTACATACACATTTTGTAAATGAGCACTTGCACTTTAGCACTGGCTAGCAGTGGTAAAGTGCCCAGAGTAACAAAAACAGAGTCCAGCACACATCAACAAACTGGGAAACAGAGGCAAAAAGTTAAGGGAGACTACGCGAAGTATGAAAAGTCTAACAATTAGCATAGAAGTTCCGAAACACCTTATTTATACCCAGTTGCATACTAACCACACCTTGTGTTTCAGATTGTATGGTGATGATTGGGGTTGCAGGAGGAGTGGGGCATATTAAGCGTGCCAGTAGTGCCCCGGATTGGGTCAGCTTCAGTGTGGGCCATTGTAGACATGTTTTATAATCTATTAGTCTTAAGAGCTCTAGGTACTCAGCATGTACTACCTTTGACTCCTTTATTATCGCTGGAACAACTTTTCCCCTGGCCTCTGCCAGCTCAGTACTAGCCACTGAAGTTTCAACTTCTTTCAGTGCTCTCATTATTTTGTTACGAGCACCTACTAACTTGCTAATGGAGGACCCTGAATCACCACCTTAAATGTTTCCTACTCGTGCCAATGAGGTCGACGTTCCTGTGTTTTCTAAAAAATAATTATTTATTATCTGTGACAGTGTTTTCCAGAAGGGCGCGTCTTCTAAATAAGTGGGCTGTAGTCTCCAGCTGGGTATTGGTGTCGGGATTCTACCCCATTGCAACATCGGTTCTAGGGGGTTGTGATCAGAAAGGGTCTTAGCGAGATAGGTGGAGTGGGTTATAGTAGGCAGCAGCTGTGGGGAACACAGGAATCTGTCTATGCGTGTATGTAACTTGTGCGGACATGGATAAAAAGAGTATTCACGTAGTCCCATATTTCTGGCACGCCAGGAAACTACTAGGTACCAACCCGATACCCATCGGTATAGGGACGCTGCATGTCATGTCATTGCTGCTCCGGGTAGTGGGGAATGGAAGTGATCTAGTGATATATCTAGTACTGTATGAAAATCTCCGCACAACAACCATGGGCAAAGTTCCCAGTCGCTAAGGACCATTGTTAGACGTGCTCAAAAAGTATCTTGGTCTGTATTTGGAGAATATATACAACGCAGGACAACTGGATCTCCATCCAGTTTGCCCTTGACTAATATATATCTGCCCTGTGAATCGATATGTATTTCTTGAGCCTTGAAAGGAACCCGCACCCTGAACCAAATAGTTGAATGTCTAGCGTATCCTGAATATGATATACTAAAAAGCTGTCCCCTCCATCTCTTCTGCAAGCAAAGTGCCTCAGATGAGAGCAAATGTGTCTCTTGTAGGTATACTTTCTGCACCTTTCTTCTATGTAACTGGGCTAATATTCTATGCCTCTTATGTAGTGTGCCCAGGCCCCTGACATTCCAGGTTAGGATGTATAAGAAGCCATTTCCGCCTTTGCTGTGCCGTGTGTGGCAACGCAATGTTGATAAACAATTTGTTCAGTGTTCTATGCTGATATGTTTTGACAGGGAAATCTGCTACTTGCTGTAAACCTTGAAATCCAAATTCTCAGTCCAGCGCCATGTAGTCATTCGACCAAACATTATAGAGAACAAAAAAAAATTGTACATCAAACAACTTGTGCCTACGTTAATGTGGGGGACACAAGCCATTTAAAGAGTTACCGTTCATTTGCTGCGGAGAGCAACTCAGGCCAGGCCCCAGTCCACCTTACATATATGCTGTGCTGAAGTGTACCCTGAGATATACTCAGGTCAGAGGTCTACCATCTATGCATCACCTACAACACAAGAGGAGCCTCTCCACAGGAAGTGTGAGGGCCACTCCTACTTTAATTAAAACAAAGCAATCTGCGCTGTCCTGATCTGCACTGACGCGCAGCTGTGAAGCCGAACGAAGCGCCTGTAGTCGGCTCAGCAGTGCCTGCTGTGAGGAGGGTATGAGACCACTCGCCTTCTCAGGAGCTCCAGCCGGTCAGGGGTGAGGTCACTTCCTTTGGGGTCTTGGGAGCTCCCAGGGCTCCTCACTGGGTCTGCTGATGTCAGGAAAGATGTTGTCTAGCCATGTATGCGGCAAGTAAAAAAAAAAAAAAGTACTTTGTTGTCATGCTGAATGCGTAATTTCGCCAGGAACAGCAATGCATAAGTAACTCCAGCAGCTCATAGATCTCTTCTAATGGCTTGGAAAGTAGCTTGTCTACGTTGCACTGCCACTGTGTAATCTGGGAACAATGAGACTTTTGCATTGTTGAACAGGATTGGCACTTTTACCCGGGCGGCTCCAAGCAGCACATCTCTGTCCCTATAGTTCAAAATTTGTGTGACGATGGGTCGAGGAGGGGTGCCCGGATTAGGTTTTTTCGTCAGAAATCTGTGGGCTCTCTCAACTACAAATATATCTGAGAGCCCCTCTGGGGCCACCACTGTCTGGAGCCAGTTCTCGACGTATTGTGTTGGCACGTGTCCTTCCGTTCCTTCTGGGAGCACCAGGATGCAAACAGTGTTCCTACGGGCACGCCCTTCAGCTTTTCTGGCCCTCTCTTGCAATAGCTCCATCTGCTATGTTAGCTTTTTGATCTCTGTGTCCTGGGTTGGGCTGGCAGGCTCTAAAATGTTAAGTTTAAACTCATTGTTTTTAACTATCAACTAATGTACGATGTTCATCTTTGATAAAGGATGCTTCTGCTTCT
Source organism: Pleurodeles waltl (assembly GCF_031143425.1). Lineage (NCBI taxonomy): Eukaryota > Metazoa > Chordata > Amphibia > Caudata > Salamandridae > Pleurodeles > Pleurodeles waltl. The sequence goes on from NC_090444.1 coordinate 692,716,454, forward strand.
ATGGTAAGAGCCCCTATCTTGAGTTCGATGGCCAGTCAGGACTCCCAAATTTCACGGAGAATGAGGTGTAATTTGTCTTGGAGCAGCTCCTGGGCCATAGGGTGAATACAGGACAATGAAATTTGAGTCATGGAATCTTCAGAAGGTGGCGAGCAGGAGGGCGCCAGAGAATTTCTGGCATCAGGTTTTGCTTTAAATTTCCCCATCTCGCTACCTCGAAATCCACGTATAGCATATGCTAATTATTCGTTAATGGTGTCAACAACAGCGTGCGCCAGCCTTTACCTTTATAAAATTGGGGGCTGAGGGCCTGGCATGCAACCTCCCCCTCGCAGTGTCCGTAAGCCACTTTTCTGGTTGTCGTGACTCTGAAGGAAGCAGGCATGTTATTCAACTTTATCCTTCTGCGCCATATATTCTCAGGTATATTTACAGTCGAGGTGCACCGTACTGGCTCTCAGCTCACATGACTCAAACATCACACCACTCCATCTCTGACATAGAGGGATATAATCCTGATTATGAGCACCTCTCTGACAATAGTCATAACCTCGTTCTGGTCCGTATAGGCCTTTGGTGCTAAAAAGGTCTGCATGGCCTGTATTATTTGGTCCATTTGCGCTTGTGCCATGTGCAACACCTTTGGCAAAGCCATAGGCTTCCCCTACAACCTAGTCCACTCGATCGTCCCCAGGGGGCCCAGCAAGGCTTCTCAGCAAAATGACCGGATTTGTGTGTCAGCATTGCGGAACACAGGAGGAGGTCACTATGTATCCCCAGAGAGGCGAGGGACTCCCTCAGTAGCCCGCCCGCTCCCACTCACCTCTAGTCACTTTGGGGGCACTAGGCCCCGATTCCATCCCCAGCGAGGCCCCACAGTGGCGGGTGCTGCAATATTAGTTGATCCAGTGTGCCAGCGGTCGTATCAGCTCTGTCAGTGGCAGAGGGGGTGTTGGGCACGTCAACCGTGTCCAGGAGGCACACAGCTCAGTCCGGCGGGGGTGAGAAACAGGCCCCAGGGCTCCGACAAGTACAGTGGCCTGCCCGCTCCCACTCATCTCCAACCTCACATCAGGTGCAAGGCTCTGCTCTTCTCCAGGACGGGGCTGTACTGGTAATGAGGCGGCCACCTCTGTATTCATGGAGTCAGGAGGCGCCGCTGGACACTTAGAGTCCTCCCAGCTCCAGCAGCACCACTACGTGGAGGTGAGGAGCGGGCCCATGGGCTGTCGCAATACTAACGGCTTGCCCGCTCCCACTCACTTCCATGCGATTCTGGGGCTCCAGGCTCCAGCCCCCTCCCCGGTGTCGTCTGTTCATGGCCGAGTCAGCTCCGCTGTGTGGAGTCGTCGGGCAGTTCAATCTGCACCAACGCCAAATGGCTGTATGGGCTAGGCCGCTCCGTGTTCCTCCATTACTATTTGGCCCTCAGTGGCACTTTTCGTGGCATTCTTGTTCTGGCGTGCCTTTTTCTTAGGTGTATGAAGTCAGCATTATGCTTTTACTGGAGGATTATTGTAGATTAACCAGAGCCAGTCCGGGAGCTCCTCAGCCACACGTCTGCCATCTTGGGCGGTTAGGCACACACCCCACATATACCACTCTCATAGTAACACTGTCTGATTTATTTTTTTAGGGTCGAGCCTGAGTCGCATGCGCTTGCGCATGAGTTTCGCTAAGCGAGACGATTTAGTTACTAAAAAGGGCTCGGAGCCCCGTCCACGTCACGTCATTGGTTCATGGGCTTGCCTGTTAGAATCTGCTTGATTTCATTAGTGGAAGGTATGCATATGTCATGCCTTTTTTGGTGGATAGCCCTCCTCGAGCGCATCGACCAAGTACAGAAAACATGCGAGGCTCGCTGTTTTCCGTCCGGCCCGTGGACTCCTTTTTCTCTCTTTTCCCAGCGCGATCTCGCTTGGCAGAAGTTGAGCGCTTTCCATAATATCAACCCTGTGACACAGTTAATTGCACTTTTCCGGTTAGTACATAAATGCACTTTTGCCGATAGGTTTCATTACCAGTGAAAAGTCGGGTTAGGAGTTTACAACGCTGTCAGCTCTAACACGAGCAAACGCGAGACCTGTTGCATTGCAAATGCTTGTTAACAATTGGTTCCTGTCCACAAGACTCGTTCTTGTTTCTGCTTTGTCAATCGTACTTGGAGGGTATCCTCACTCTTTGAACTTCATGATGGTTGTGTTTTATGGAATATATATTTATCTGGATCGGAAACAATGTGTTTTATTTTAACCAATTGAGAGTATGGTAAATGCATCTTCAATTATATTTTGTGGAAACTGCTGTGGTGTAATAAATTGTTTTAGTTGGTTTCACATTTACGTTTGTTTCTAGTTTGGTTTCTACCCCGGTGATTTCCACATCCAGGAATGTAACTGACGTTGTGCTCATGTGATGAGTAAATCCAATGCAATCATCATTTTGATTGAGGGCATCAATAGCCTTGAAATTTCTACTGCATTGCCCCTCCATATGATGAAGATGCGGTCAATGAATCGCTAGTAACACATAGGTTTGTTCAACCATGCAGGATTGACAAAATGTGGTACAGCTCAAACTTGTGCATGAACAGGTTAGCGTAACAAGGAGTTGCACAATTCCCCGTGGATGTTCTCAAATTTGATGGGAAATAATTTTTGTTCCATGCAAAATAACTATGGTACAGTGTGAAATGTAACAACTCCATTAAGAATTTCTTCGCCTCTTCTTTGTTGCATTTTAACAAAAAGCACTCCACGGCTTCCATACCTATATCATGTGGGATTGATGTATATAAAGATTTAACATCAATGGTACATAGCATAAATTCTGTGTCATTATGAAATTCCACATTCCCAATTTTCAATGAGAAGTCAGTTGTGCCCTTCAGATAAGCGGACATGCTTTGTACCAAAGGCTGTAAACGGTTGGCCAAATATTTTCCTATAGGTTTGAGTACAGATCTTTCTGCGGATACAATCTGTCTGGATGGTGGATGAATTGGATTCTTATTTATTTTGGGCAGCATGTGGATGCTGGGAGTTTTTGGATTCTCTTGTACAAGATACGTTTTATTTTCTTCAGTTATAGTACAGTGGGTCATAGCTCTCTCTAGGATAGTGGATAGTATTTTTGTAACTCGGTTGGAGATTTGGAATCTAGTTTCATGTACACTGTTACATCATTAACACGAGTTTCAATATTTTGACTGTAATCTGTCGTATCCAAAATGACTAAGGGGCCTCCTTTATCTGCCACACAACAAGTGATATCTGAGTTGTTGGCAATGCTTTGGATAATGCCTTTCTACTTTCTCGTAATGTTGGATCTTTTGGACGGTTTAGTGTCAAACAGTTTTTGCAATTCTTGTTTCACAATAACCTCGAAACAATCCAGAACCTTATGGCTAATGGGTGCTGTAAATTAATTTTTACCTCTAATTCCAACAATGTGCCTGCTTCTTTCTTCTTAGGTTCCTCCACGAGATTTTAAAAAACAATTCTGAATCAGATTCCCCTCATGAATTTGAAAAAAAAACAACAACTTCTTGTTCTAATATGTTAGAATGATACCTGGGCACAAAGGATGTACCTTTCTGTAAAGTTCTGTATTGAACTGATGTTAATTGGTGTCTGGAAATTGTAATCACCAGGTTTTTGGTTTTTAATGTTTGTAATTCCTGGTCGACATCCGATGTCACTTTATTGGTGGGAAAGTTTTTTATTTTATTGCCTCGGCCTCGTCTGTTTTTTCGTTTGCCGACGGGCTGATATCTAAAAAAAGCTGTATTTGATGTTTCAGATGTAGGTTCACTTTGTACAGTTTCTATTGGTTTTGAGGTACCCTGGTGGCACGCAACCTCCTGTGGGACTCTGATGAAGAATAGTTTCCTGAAGAGGATGTCTCATCCACCAATGTTCTAGTAGACTGTAAATTCTGTCTTCTTTTAGCGTAAATGTCAGCTCAATTATACACCTCCGAATGCTTGTAATCGATTGTGTCCCTTTTGTATTTTCTTATTTTTCGCTCATTGATATCATTAGTGTACCATGCTATTTGAAGATGAATATCACCAGGTGTTTTCTTCCAGTCTGCTTGTTCCCTTTTTTGCAATGAATTAACTTTTTTAATTGGTTTATTTCACTGCTTAATTCACTGAGCAGTCATGACAATTCCTCAATGATTAATCATATCAAATCCAATAAGCATTTATTTAGGATGGTGTACCAACGTTCTACAAACTTTGGATTGTTTTTACACAGCATCGGTTTTAATGATATTGTTAAGCCCCTCAGAAATCTCTGGACCTTGTGATATTTGATTAAGGTACTGGCATGTAGTCTCTGACTGACCTCGTTTTTGGTGAGATAAATGGCCAGATCTTGACTACGGAGAGTAACACCCTTAAAGACCATGTCGTATGAAGATATATCAAATATCACAGATAACTGTTCGAACATGTTTGGATTTACTTCAGATGAAGCCCAAAGCATATATTCCCTCATCGGGGAAGTGGGGTCTGGGGACACGTCTACTGGGTCCTTAGAGATTAACATTAAACAGCTCATTTATATCTGTAGATTTTTGGAGCAGACTCCCACTGTCCATGATAGGTAGAGTGGCGATAGCGAAGATGGTCTTCCTCCCACAGTGCTTATATTTGGCCCAAAACACCCTGTTACTTTTTGAAGCCCTATTCTTTCAACGGTTGGACACTCTGATGGTGTCCCTGATATGGGCAGGTAGACGAGGCAGGGTGGCACTAGACATCCTTAGAAGGGATTTGGAGGAGGGGAGCTTTGCCGTACCAGAAATGCAACTTTACAACTATGCAGCTCATTTGCAAAATGCTGCATGGTGGCTAACCGACACAGACAATTGGAAGAGACTTCTGGGAACACAGCATGGGGGAGATACACTGCCTAGAATATTGATGCGTCGAGAATGGTCGGAGCAGCCCCTCCCTTAACTGGTCAGGCGCACGGATAGCTCTGGGAAAAGGTGGTAATGAAGGTTATTGGAGTGGCTCCATTTTCTAGAAGTTACAATTGTGGGACTTAGAGGCCTTTAGGGCGATAGGCGTCAACATGTTAATGGAGCAATGGAGGGCAGGGGGATGTCAGCTGGTGGGAGACTTGTATCCCAGTGCAGGGTTTATCTCTTCTCCAGACACCCAAGAAGCGTTTGGAGTGGGCCCGGTCAATTTCTTCACTACACCCGGTTTGAGAGAGTGGTGCAAGAGCTCTGGGTGACTTTCCCGAAGGCCCCCTGATCCTCGGCAGTCCTCAATGGCTTGCGGACGTCGGGTGAGGGGAGACATCTAATTACATTGTTCTATAGAGTATTTCGGGAGGACAGGAAACAGCACCTCATAAGGGCACGTGGTGCCTGGAAGTGGGAACATGGGGTTCCGTTTGAGGATGCCTGCTAGGATGGTGCCACAGCACAAGTATGTTCGATCTCCTGCAACAACAATTTAAATTGCTGCATTTTAATTTTTTACACCACACATACACTACACCTCAAAAGTAAAACATAATGGATCACTCCATGGAGGCTAAGTGTCCCCGGTGTGGGACCATAAATGCTACCTTTTTACATTTAGCCTGGGAATGTACTGCGATACGCACTTTTTGGGCACGGGTGATACCTTCAATACAGGAGGCCACAGAAATAGAATTATTTTCTCAATTACAACCAGACTCCTCGGAGTGGTAAGGAAGCCCAGAGGTCATAAGATCCCTCACAGGCTTGCGCTATTGGCTTTTCTCATAGCGTTATGCAAGATAGCAATTGTGCGGATGGGTACCTGGGCTTCATTTGTAGATCAATGGGTGCGGGACCTCCTGGAGTGGGGGTTGCAGAACAGCAACATATGTGTTTGGTTGGCTTGCACAGATGATAAAGCACCTGATGAGATAATGCTCTGGGTCAACTTACTTTAAAAATGTACTGAAACCGAAGATCTGTCCATGGATGAGGACAGTGGGGCAGAGGGAGAGACCCGGGCTCACATTTATGTGGGCGATTAGATGACCAGGAAGGTGGACAACCATTTTGATACTTGTGTGGACTCCAGAATTTTAGTTCATAGACCTGGTCTAATTGTTATTTATCTTGTGTAAAATCTGATGGATTTCACCTCTGGTTAATATGTTATGTGGCAGGTCCCTCTGGAGCGCACGCTCAGAATAAGATTCTACTGATAAAAATTGTAACTCAGGCTCTGATTGTTTTTTTTTTTTTTTCAAGATGCACAGATAAAACAGTCAAAAACAAAGATAAAAAAGAATGTTGGCCCCAGGAGAACTTTTGCTACTAATTTAACGCAGTAACGCTAGAACACTACTGACTTTTTTTTAGTTCTAGTGGACTCTTGAGACTCAGACTATAGTGTGAATGGTGAAAAATCGGGATTGCTAATGCAGAGATTGAGTGGGGAAGGGAACAGCCAAAGAAAAACTAGATCCCTGACCTCAGGGTTGGACTGTGTGGCTGTTTGTGAATGTCGTATTTCTCTTTTGTGTTGATAGCAGTGGTAAATAAAATACTTGTCTCTTTTCATAAAAGTGAGTATTTGGCTGGACAATGATTTATTGCTGCTGAGCTCATTCTAAGTTGTGAGCCCATGTTTATTGTCTTGTATCCACCTACCCCTAGAGGAGCCTTTGGCTGCTTGGACTGCACTATCCTGAGAGTTAAGTGCAAAAAATGTAGTTGGACCAGTTGCTCAGAATCTATAGCAGGCTGGGCCCCAGGACATAAGGAGTAAAAGGCCTCAATTCCCACAACTGGGCCTACTGTCCCTGCGTGTCCAGTGGCTTTCTAAAAGGGGATCTGACATCTGGATTGTAAATGTCTGGTTAAGTTCCAGGGTGCTTTGTTTATAACACAGGCATATATGCCTTATTTAGCGTTTGGTGGTTCAGATACACCTTCCCAAATGTCACTGATATCCCAGCTGCCATATTACAAGACCATAATAAACTATGGCACTTGTAATGTGGCAGGTGGAATTTCTGCCATACTTCTGACAGGATTTCTCTTCTGTCAGACTCTAAATAAGTTCCTGTGTCTGATTCACAGGGGATTACATGAAGATAGAAACAAAAGGGCAGGCTTACTAATATGCCAAGCTACAATAGTGGGAGAGAGCAGGTCAGCACCATAGCTGCTAAAATATGGCACTGCTGCTCTCTTCCTAAGTGCTGGTGCACTTTCGGGCTGCCTATATCCACACATATATTTGCACCAGGGTGCAAAGGTGTCTGCATTAGTCTAGCAAAGGTTTTGAGTTGGAAGCATAACATTCAAGTACAAAATACTATGACTAATTTGACTTTAAAACCTTTCTCGATTTGTATGTGTGTTGTACAGTACAACACACAAGCAAAGTCAGATATATTGGGGAAAAGAAAAAAAAAACGTTTTTCCTTTTTTGCATCAGCCTTGAGGACGCATTGTTTCTGGCACACAGCCCTGTCTTCAAATGTTATTAGAGAGAGCCTTGAGCCAAAAATCAAAGGTGGGCTTATGAAAATCCCCATGTACCATCCATGGGATGCCCCCTTGATGCAAAGTAATAGAAAGAAGAGCAAAACTGCTGTTTTATGTTACTTTTAGGCAAGTTTCCAGAGTTAAATATGTTTTGTCTTGGAAGGTACATCCTAAATTTAACACTTTGCGTTGGTTCGCGTCACTTTGCAATGGCTCAAGTTGTTGATAAATCTGTCTCACAGATGGAAGTTTGTTAACTGCCTTCTGTGGAGTGAGCTTCTATTCAGAACTGATTACAGCACCATTTCAAGTTGCAAAGAGTACTTCTGAGTGACAGATCACCATTGGACTATGTACAGAGTTCCCAAATGTCACTGTTTGAAAGAACTTCCATGACCAACCTGAAGGCATATTAGCTATCGCTCAAGTTATAAATATCTTCTGGGCATCAAGCTTCTAGCATGGCTCTCATGGGTATATTAAATATTACCAGCTGTTAACAAATCCTAATAGTTAGAATTGGGAATTGTGAAGTTGTCAGGCATCAGGCTTTAGCGGTAAATGGCCAAAGGGTCAGTCATTATTTTGCGATTCCATGTAGGTCTTGTCCTGTCCAAGAGTCCTTTAAGTAAGCAGCAACAGGAAGGGCTCCAAATCTGCAAGGAAGCACAGCAGTTACACAGCTACTCTTCTTGACAAATCCCTTGAAAAGCACCCAAGCCCTTGGTTGCAGGGCTCCACATGTCTTTCCGTTGTTGGAGTGACTGCCAAGCACACAGCCAGTCCGGATCGGAGTCAGGCTGCTCAAATCACTGTCCACAGAGCTCACCTGGGGGTGGAGAGTTAACAAGCTTTCTGTTGGGGATAAGGGACCAGGGCCCATATTTATACCTTTTTAGCGCTGCATTTGTGCCGCTTTTTGACGCAAAAACAGCGCACACTTACAAAATACAATTGTATTTTGCAAGTTTGCGCAGCTTTTGCGTAAAAAAATTACGCAAATGTGCCGCTAAAAAAAGTATAAATATGGGCCCAAGGGTTATCAAATATTAGGAACCAAATTTGGCACTGGTGCCTCATACCAATGTCTTACCCTTTGTCTTTCCTTGGTGTGGTACCATCACATTGCTGTCAGAATATCTTCTGACATAAACATTGTCTCCAACATATAGACAATATTTTTTGTAAACTATATTTAGGACACAATATTTCTTCTGGGTGATTCCTTTGCAAAGACATTATGACATGCAAGCCTTTCTTTGTGATACCTATCCTGGATCTGAGCCTATCCTTTACAAGGACCTTAGGAACTGGTCGTTGCTGCCCAGGGAGCAACCTTACCTGGCGACTTGGTCTCTTGCTCACTTGAAAGGCAGCTGGAGCTGTCCTGGAGCCATAGCAGACATTCTCTGATGTGTGGGTAATCTTGATCTTGCTGCTTAGGAGTGGAAATTTGGCATCCCAAATGGCCTTGGAGTAAGGAAGGCTAGCAACATTGACAGTAAATTGTTCTGTACCCCCTGATCTGCTGCTGAGCGGGGAAAGACGAGGGGAGCTGAAAAATAATCTCAAGGTGGTTGGTAGAGTTCCCCGTGTCCTGGCGGGTACCTGCGGAGCTGCAAGGAGAGGTGGAAAAAACACATAACGTTTTGCTTTCAAAGGTGAAATACCCTCTGCACCCAAAGACCGAAGTAAGAGCTCCACTCTAACACTTTTTCCAGCTCATCTTTCTTTTCTTCTTATAATTTCTTATACTTTGTACAGCAAAGAACTACTTCCAAGCTTGAGGTGTAGTGAACCTCCCAATTTAGCAACAGATTTAATAGACTGATGGAGGGAAAAATGGACAGTTGGATGGGAAGCTGATGGAAGGAAGAGTTAAGGTGGGATGTACAGGTAATAGAAAAAGAAAGGGTGAAAGGAACTGTTCTAAGGAAGAGGGGTTTGCTCGCTTCATATGCAAACATGATTAGAGGTCTGGGTCGAGTAGGGGGTATTTTAATTTTCTGGCTACTTCCTTGTTCCAAGCTAAGTTTGTGCTTTATAAATAGATACACACACACTTCTTATGCAGATGTCTACGTTGTTAATATATAAATACTAACATACAGGGCACAAGTCTTAATAAAAGAAGTGGAGGGACAAACCAAGTTAAGCAGAATGTAAATGACATCATGGAGTGTGACATTGCATGTGGAATCACAGGGTGTGTCATCTCAACCCATGACCTCTCAGGTGCTGACATCACAAGAAGCAACAACAGATCTTAAGACCTCACACATGTTTAGCAGGTTTATTATGAGTCCATTTGAGCGCATTACAATATTCAGCAAATTAGATTTTGCGTTGGGTTGTGTTAAGAGTTAAATAAGTGATGCAATCACAACACAAAATCTGGGCTTTAACCTTTACATTTATTTTTCAAAACTCTGCCAAAAAGAAATTGCCAACAAGCAGAAACATGGCAGTAAAACTGTTCTGCCTAATTGGTTGTAAAGTCTGCATTTTAAAATATTTTATGGGGTTAAGGTACCCGCTGCAGAGATCTTTGTGTGCCAACTAAATCTGAGGAAATAATAATAATGGTCAGATAATTCTAGAGGTCAATGCATTTGCTAGAGAGATGTGTGTTCTGTCTAGTCCCAGTTTTAAATCAAAGTAACAGAGGGTTAAAGCATCTCCTGCAACGCACATTATGTAACACGCAGATATTAGATTTTTGTTTTATGTAAATGGGTATGTGGGTTACTGCTTTTAACACAAACATATTTTTATTACTTGCAGTTCATAAATTGTAATTCTCCTAATATAGCACAGTGAGCTATGACGGACAAGTAACTCCTACACCTTGCAACCCTCACTGTCTTATGTAACACATCCTGTACATTGACTGACCCACACAATTTACTGTCAATGTAAAATATGCATGTGTGATGTAAAGCGCTCTGATACCCTGCACTGGGATGCTTAGCGCTATAGCGCTACAAAAGAAGTAAACAAAATAGTGGTATTAACAGTGTTATTTGAATAAATATTGGTACAGACCAACACAACTGACATTCTTACAGTGCATGCATATCTCTTATATATAGGGACTGAACAAAGTCAAAAGCAAGACTTTCATAAGTATCTTTGAAGAGTTCAGCCGTGTGCCTTTGTTTCCACTACATTGCATTTAGGTGTGAGGCTCCTGATAGCTCCAAGCCAGGATACTCCAACAAAAGAAGGTCGTAGGGCCCCTTAACTTTGGCCTCTGTTATAGTCACAGCTGGAATCTGATAAGCTTGCACTTTGCTGCTGCAAATAAATACAGACACCGTGCAGGCAACTGCTGAATGTGTCCCGCTGTAGAAAATTACACCGGGACGAGTTTAGCATGTTTCTATGGGGCCCAAACTCTTGGCAGGGTAGACAGCATCAACCCTGTGAAAATGGTGGGTAGACGACGTCTACTCATGTGTACCCTCGACTTGTGCCCTGCTAACATTAACAGTCACTGTCTATGGCATCAGGTTACCATGCAGTGAAAGGCTGGCCTTTAGCATATGTGAGCTGGGCCCACAACCAGGGTGCCGATCTCCGGAAGGTCATTGGAGATCCCTATAGCAGTCTCCCTACGACTTAGGTCAAAAGAAAAAAAATATTAAACACTTTTTCTGAAGGCTGCTGGTTAGAGTTGCCACCTGGCCGATTTCATATCAGAATGGCTGGTATTTTAATGTCCCTGTCAGTCCAGAAATTAGGAAAATCAATATAAGAATGTTTTTTTTGATCCATTATTAGTACATACTTAACCAGTAAATGTAAGAAAAACAAACCTTTAAAATGTGTTCTACAGCTACTTTAATGACCGCTGACTGATTATTAAATATAAGCAAAGAAATGTCATGTTAAAAATTAATAAATACAATTTCATATAAAGTTTCACTTAAAACTCATGTCTGGCTTTGCAGATTTTTTTTAACTTTTCTTCACTGAGGGAAATATGGTGAATACAAGCTGGGAGCACATAACATCTACAGGTAGTAGAACATTCTACATGTTCAGAAGTACAAAACAGCAGGTAGTCATAACATAGCATCAAGATTCTAGGGGTACCGGGCATGCACAAAGTTGCGTTTGCATCATCTTTAAACATGAACAGATGGCTGGTATTTTTTTTTCTCTTGGAAATGTGGCAAACCTACTGCTGGCACCATTGTCTGCAATTTGTTTTTTGTTTTTCATGGACGTCTTCACCTCACCTTCTTCCTACTCCTTCCAAATTTTCAACACATAGAAAATGAATGATGGCAAGTGGGAGAAGGGGTCTAATTTGGTTTCACCCAGGGCGCTCCTTGAGCAAAAGCTAACTCCAATCTAGTGTTCAGGTAGTGGTCGAAATGGGCGGGATCAGAGGGGCACAACGTGCCCTTACTTTTTTAATTTATGAAAAAGCATTCCCCTACTTTTTATGAAAAAACAACAGTCCAGGGACGGTAAAATCCGATTCAGATTAAGTTTCATTCAGGGAGTCACCTATGCTGTGAGACCGAGGGACGGGCAGGCAGCTTAACAAACAGGCCTTCTTGCCCTGGGTGTCTGCTTGTCTGAAAGAAAAGAAAATGCGCCCAACTGGTAAATTTGCAAATGTAAAGGGGGCTCAGAAGCAGGTACTGGTTTAATTCATCCAATCATCATCATTTGCTTTATTTCGGTAAATATAATTACCATAAAAGCACATCACATTTAAACAAAAGAGCAACAAGCTACATAGACAGTTTTAGTCATAAAAGGTTAAAAAAGAAAAGGAGAGAAAGAAAAGGTGTTTGGACATAAGCATTTCCCTACTGTACAATCACATCTTATAGATTTACGTAAAAGCACATCGTAGGTATTAAAAAAATCAAATACAGACCTGGCAAAACATATCAGATAAAAAAAAAAGGCATTTCTATTTAAAAGTATAAAAGTATCTAAGACAGAACAAAATAAAAACAGCAGAGGGGAGATACGTCTAGACCAATTGAAGTAGTAGGTGCATACAAAAATAGATTCATTAATGACTGCTCCCCACATTCATTATTGGTTTTCCTTCTTCTTTTTTGAGCGTGTTCAGTCTGATACGCCAGATTGAATCTAAGTATTTTGCCAGACAACAAACCACTAAAACAGATAAGTCAGATTTAATAATTCTCAGAGCTTGCAAGCAATTTTTAAAACCCATTATCCTGCATAAAGGAATGATCCAGCGGACTCTTTGTTTGCGGTATGCGGGGCATTGAAAGAGAATGTGGGTTATTGATTCTTCTCTGGCACAGCCCATCGGACACGTCTTAGAAGAGCAACTAAAATTAGACCATTTATATGTGAGGGTGCGCAAAGGAAGAGAGCCGACCCTAAATCTAATATATAGTGCACGAGCGAACGGAGAAGAAACTATATCCATATATTGTGCAAATTCATAATGGCATTTAAAATGTAGAAAATTTCCCGTCATGGATGATGGCGAAACAGCAGACAGTTGTGAAAGTTGAACATGGAGCCAAAATGCATCCTTTAATGTCTGTGTCGCATTCTTTGGGATAGATGATGGGTCCTTCCAGTAAGACCCCAAGCCAAGTAGTGAGAAAGTCCGTTCTACGTATACACACCACTTGATTTTTGAGCTGGTGTTATTGGCCATCAAGTTAGCTAGCCCACATCTATAGTGGGCGAGAGAATCTAATGACCATAAGCGAATCCAGTACAACAGGGGCCTAAGTGCGACGATCTGGCTGATGGAGGGCAGATTTAGGTCCATTCGTATTGGGAGCAATGGGGTGCTGGAAGGAACTCTTAGCAGTGACCTTAAGAAAGAGTTTTCCACTTTTGTCAAATCATCTAAGCAACAATGGCCCCACAATTCGGCTCCATAAATTGCTCCCCCTCTTGCTTGTAGTTTGTAGATTTCCACAGCGGGCGTCATGGCAAAGCTAGGGGATCTAGCTGCGAATCTTACAATGCCACTCGCTCACTGTTTCAATCGTAGGGTGGCCTTCTGAATATGGCACTGCCACTTATGCGAGTCTTCTAATTTCAGGCCTAGATAATCAAAGTCGCTGACTCTTTCCAACGCAGCGCCCTCTAAATAAATAGGTCGTCGCATTCTGCCTTTTCTATCTCCAAACACCATGCACTTAGTTTTTGATCGATTAATTTCGAGGCCATGATCATTACAAAAATCCACGAATCTGAGCAGCGATGGCCAGCACAGTTTTGTTCAATGAGAAGGGAGGCAAGAAGAACGTGGGCTCAACAAGAGTTGTTAGCTCCCCCAAGGTTATGTCAGGGATGTGACTGGCCAGAGGAGGGCCATACAGTTCCTTAAAATAGGAGAGCCAAATGTCAGGAGAGATATAGGACTCCAGGTAAGGTGCTCGGTTCTGATCGCCGCAGGAGACTAGAAGCCAGAACCGTTTGGAGTCGTGGACAGTAGCTGCCTCAAGTAGATTACTCCATAGCCCTTCTTCGTACTCGAGTTTGCTTTTATTACAAGTAGAGGCATAATGGCGTCTAGCATTGATAATACCTGATCTATCCTTAGTCCTTAACGCGTTGGCCAAAGTATTTTTTGCCTCCCTACACCTCTTGTTGAACCATTTAGTGTGAGGTTGGATGCAAGAGATAGTCAATGGCCTAGGGCGTTTAGTAAACAGCTCTTTCAAGGTAGCAAAAAGGTCCAGGTGGAGAGGCAGTACTTCTGTTGGAGCCAGAATAAGATTGACGTCAAATAACTGATGGGAAGAGGTTAAGGCACACAAATTTCCTCGAAGCTTGTTTGATTGCACAAAGGAATCCCATCTGACTGTACGCCTATTACTAGACAACTCCAAAGCAGTAGAGGAGACAGGGAGAAGCACGACCCCTGCTAGGAGAGGTCTCTTATACGTGATCTGGAGGGGAGCATGATCGCTAGTATGTGGGTTGCCCACCTCCACATCTAGAATATGGTGCCAAACTCTTAAGTCGAAAAAAATATAATCCAGTTTGTTGCTGTATGGGCCCCTAAAAAAGGTTGGTCTGGCAGGAGTATCCGCTGGGAAGCGGCCATTGCCAAAACGGAGGCCGTGGGATATCATAAGATCCACTATCTGTGTAGCCCTGACACATGGTTTATATGAATTTTGCTGAATGGAGTGAGAAATCAAGGGAGAAGGGATATTCCATACACTATCTTCAAGCTGCATGACCTCTATGTGGTCTGCATTAGGTTCAAGTAGAACGTTAAAGTCACCAGCTATTATAATATGATATTTAAGACGGAGATCTGGGATTAAGGTATTCAGTAGCTCAATAGTGGGAGAGCGGTGATTGGAGGGTCCCGACCTACTGTAGATGTTTACACAAAGGACAGGAGAGCCTGAGACTGGGTGGATGGCAACAGCCAGAATGTCATAAGAATCCACATATATCTCCTTTATACCTCTCACCTCTGTAGATTTTACCCATGTGGTTAGACTCACTGCCGCCCTACCGGCTGAAGATGGCTTAGCAGGTTTAAAAAAAGAGCTATACCCTTGTTTGTACGTGCAATGTGTTGCCCATGTTTCCTGGAACAAGCAGACATTAAAATTTTCGACAAATGCCCCCCACTCAATGTCAACGAGTTTGCTTTTAATACCAGCCACATTCCAGGACAAGAGTTTTGCTGTGTTGTGGGCGATAGAGATGTTTGAGTTCGTAATAGTATCAGCTTGAACATAGCTGACAACAGGATTCGCCTTAGATGAATTTGTGGCTTTATTAGTAGTTCCAAGTTGTAGATCCAGTGGAAGGAAAACGCCCGGGCTAGGTGGATTAGATGGAAAGTTCGTAGCCGCTGAGACTGGACTGGAAGTGGGAGAGCAAGAGTTGGTAAGACATAGTCAGTCAATGTCCGAAGTAGCCCCGGGATCGTGTACTATTTGGGCCCTTGAGCCAGGACCGGAGCTGGTCATAGAGGCTAGATCAGGTAGTGGATCTCTCTGAGCCTGGTGGCCTATTGGTCTGAAATCTTGAATATTTATAGAGTGGTTCGGGACCAGATTGGCTGTTCTAATAGAAGAATTCGGACACATGTGCCTGGCAGTAGGACAGCTAGCTGAAAGAAAAATTGCTGAAGGCTTCCTACTTGTGGTCCGTGCTTCCATTTCCAAAAGGCCTGCTACCAAATGGGGATTTTTGAGATTAAGTGTTATGGAGTCACTGGGGCCAGGGAGACCAGGGGAACCATTAGATCGTTCGACAGATAAAATGTCATCATGGATGATTGAACCACAGCCCCTGACATGTCTCACCCAGTGCGAGACCTTGTTTGCTAATGAAGCTTTATCTTCTCTCACATTTAGAGGCAAGGGTGGAACGTTGCACATATATATGTAGTTATTATTAGTTGGTTTGTGATTGTGGTGAGAAGCTTTGGTGATGTCCCATTTAAAGGGAACATTCGAAAGAAGGGGAGTAGTTCTTCCGAGAGAGGGTATGAGTTGTTTTACGGGCCACTGATCTTCTATAGGACCTGCTGTGCAAGCTAGCAGCGGGAGGGGCCCATTTAATGGGACGCCTTTTACAGGTGGATGCTTGGTTGGCAAAAGATTTGGCTTAGGCTCGCTAATAGGGAAAGGATGTTTATTTTTGAGAAGGGTGGTGATTTCAAGCAATAATGATCTCAGCTCACCAACTTCAGTCTTAAGGCTACACACCAGTGCGAACAGATCATTTTGTGGAGGAGCACTCTCTATGCATGGCGAAGTTGGGGAGAATGATTGCTGATTGACCAGATCAATGGATGCCAGAGGGGAAAAACGGTTGGAGCATGGAATTGTAGGGTGTGTTGTGTAAGCTCTGGGTGCTTCCAAATCAGAGTAGGGTGTAGGAAGGGCAGTGGGGTCTTGGCAAGCCAACGACTGGTGAGGTGGCTGATGAGATAAGGCAGCAGATTGTGAATTGGCGACAATATGTGAGCTGGATGTTAAAAATGGAATGAGAGTGCCAGATTTTAGCCCCTTTCGTTTAGGCCTCTCCTTGTTGTTTAGGATCTGTTCTACCTCTTCTATTAGATCGTCTATTTCCTTGGCAACGCAGTTAGTGTGGGGTAACGTAGCCTTGTTGGTTTTGGGTATTTTGGATTTGCCAGAGCCTGAAGCCGGGCTGTCTTTTGCCTTGCGCTTCCCCATTAGAGAATGATACTATAACACAATATGAAGGAGAGTTTAGGGTACTTCCCTATACGAAGGGGGCAGTTGCCGTGCCTTAGGGCCCAGAGGGGTGGCCCAGCCCGGCCTCCTTCGGCCTCTGACGGGCACGGACGGGCCCGCCCTTGGCCCGGGCTTTGCCCGGGCGCGCCCGCGCGCATCCTGCGAGTGGGAGCGCAATGAAGGAATTTAAAGGGCTCCTGCCCTTTGTCTCCGGTGCTCGGCCCCAGGTGGAGAGAGTCAAGAGAATCAGCAGCGCGTCCCGCGTCCCCGCGAGCGGGAACGCAGTGAAGGAATTTAAAGGGCTCCTGCCCTTTGTCTCCGGTGCTCGGCCCCAGGTGGAGAGAGTCAAGAGAATCAGCAGCGCGTCCCGCGTCCCCGCGAGCGGGAGCGCAGTGAAGGAATTTAAAGGGCTCCTGCCCTTTGTCTCCGGTGCTCGGCCCCAGGTGGAGAGAGTCAAGAGAATCAGCAGCGCGTCCCAATCACATGAAGCTTTGTGAAGACAAAGATTTATTCTTTTCGACTGGTAGTGCAAGGGAGTTACCAGCTGAGCTTTGCAGTATGTGCTTTTCAGGGCAGTTATATAAAAATAAATCATTACATACAGTCTGGAGATTACCATGTTTTTCGAAGCACCATTTTATCTGAAACCTTTTTGCACATTAGGTAGCAGTCTGTCTTTTATTGTGTGTAATGAAAGTTCAGCAAGATGACTTGCATGCTCCCAGTGCTTTCTGTTACAGGCAGGGCCCTCGTAGAACTAACAATACACAAGCCACTATTCTCCACTGCACCAACTAAGATTTTATTCTGTGGCTTTCTGGTTACACACAGACCTCTCAGTGCATTAACTAATAGAGGTTTCACAATATACAATAATGTGCTTTCCACAGATTAACTTAACTTTCACCCCCACTGCATGCAACATCACAGTTCCCATACATTTTTTATAATGCACTTCGACTCCTGGCAACAGGCTTATGCGTATCTGCCGTTGTTGCGCCAAATTTGTGAAATTTGAGCTGATTAATGCGCTCACCTTCCTTTAATACAGCCACATCTTTCAGCAACCGTTTCCACTTCAGCTTTACAAACACAAGGACAGAGAAGCCTCTGTTACAAACAACCTCCTCGTCTCAACTTTCACACACATTTCTTGTTTTAACCTGAAATGTCATTCTGCATTTCCCAGCAGAAAGTCTTCGGGAGAGAGAGAGATTGAGGGGGCGGGGAGAGAGAATGCTTTCAGCATTAACTGCAGTGGCATATAGTACACAAAACACAACGAGACTTGCACCACCGGGCTGCTATTGGCTGAAATCCATTACAATCAGATCGATAGGTCTGGGAATATTCTGAAAGGGAAGCGTTAGGCCTGGGAAAAAGTACTTGTGTCCCTGTAACCTACTCAAAATAGGGCACTACTGCCATCTCCTGGGCAGGAGACGAATGTCACCCATAGGCTTAAATGAAAAACGATTCCGTGAAAGCCGAACATACACTTCATGATCAAGAAACATTAACGACATGATGCTAAGGAAACATTTGAAAGTGGTGTGGCGTAAACATTTGGGATGATAGCCCGGTGACGAGCATGGTGGGATTCTTATTTTTGAAAATAAGAGTGGGCATATGGTGAATTATCAAGGACATTTGAGAAAGCAAGTAGTAAAGCGCTATATAAAAGTGCAAAATAAACCTATTACTGCAATATATATAAATCCTAAGCCTGTAGATATATTTCATTCCGTACTAATTAACACGTGATGACATGCAACACAGTCACTGCCATTCATTCCTGTACAACAAAAATAACATTTACGAATTTTTTTTAGAAGATATTCTATAACTTATAAGTAAAAAGCCACTTCAGTTCTACATCTGATATTGGTAGTGTATGAATAATAGTATACAGAACAGATGACAACTGAGACCTCCCTGGCCTGGTCACAAGACCTACATCAAAGGCAAGAATGGGGCCTCCTGAGATTCTCCTTTTCGAAAGTTTACAATACACACGCTGCAGCCTGAGGCCATACATACTTCTTCCGATTGCCAAACTGCTCAGTAGCACTTGTTACCAGGCCCCATGTTCATGCCCTGACAAATTATTTTAAAGTATTGCTTGCATTTGGGATGGGCTGGAAAGGCTGCTTTCTCCAAAGCTACTTGTCAGGCCATAATCAGTGGCTCAGGATGGCCAAGGGCTGTAAACTGCTTTTTACATTTGGTGAATGCATAGAGGTAGATGTTCTAGTCCAACACTTTTCTTGTAAAGAATTCCATTTTTAATGCCATGGAATATGTCAGCCTTTGTGTATGTTAATTGTGTAATTAACACAGTATTAACATAAACAAATCAGATCGTTCATGTGTTTCTGATCGCTGTGATATCTGTCTTTAATTCAAAGCTCAAATAAGAGCTATGCCTTACATCTCTGCAATAGGTTACTCCATTGTCCCATAATGCACTGTATGCTTCAGAATTTGAGAGCATGTCCGCCATCATCCATCCTGAAAGGAGCAGTCCTGCAAATGACGCCAGGCTGGCAGGGATGGACCAGACAAACAAGCAGGCAGCAACAAGGGAGCGAATCAGGCCTGGACAATACATGTGAGGAGCGAGCGAGAGAGGGAAGTGACGAGGTCAGAACTACCCCTCTCTCTCCAACTCACAGCTTTGGTTCCTCGCCTGACAAGGCGCGGCCCTTCCTTTAGGGCGGAGGGGCCACACTGCCCCACCTTTTGCCCCTCATAAAGAGTGTCTGTCAGGCTGAACAAAGGTCAGCCTGACAGACACTCTTCCTTTTCAGCTCAGACAGCCAGGAGTGAGACCTGCACGATTTGAGCAGACTCCTGGCTGCCTCAGCTGAACTTTGCTGGGCTGAGGAGGTCACAGCTCCTATGGGTGTGACCTCCTTGGCTCAGCAAAGGTGCCTCGAGGCCCTCCCCTGGGTGACGAGGAAAGCTTCACCCATTGACTGAAGCGCCCAGGGTGAGTGTCAATCAGTGACACTTCGTCACAGAGTGGGGTGGGGTCAGCAGTCAGCCTGACCCCATCCCACTCTGTGACGAGGCTGGGACTGCTGCCTTCCCTGGAAGGCAGGCGTCCCAACCCTCCTGGGACCTCCGAGGCTGAAGGTAAGTGTGTGTGTGTCTGTGATCTTTTAAAATGAATGTTTGATGCATGCATGTATGTTTGAATGTTATGAGTGTTAATGTATGTTCGTGCGTGTGTGAAAGAATGTGTGTGTGATGTTTTAAAATGAATGTTTGGTGCGTGCGTGCATGTTTGAATGTTATAAGTGTTAATGGATGTGCGTGTGTGTGTGCGAAAGAATGAGTGTGTGAACGTTTAAAATGAATGTTTGGTGCGTGTGTGCTTGCATGCATGTTTGAATGTTATGAGTGTTGTTAATGGATGTGCGTGCGTGTCTGTGTGTGAAAGAATGAGTGTGTGTGTGTGTGTGTGTGCGTGCGCGCTTCCCGCCCACCCACTCCCTCTTAAAGCTGCCGGCCACCACTGCGTCTGACTGTTGTCTGTGTGGCATTTTAATAAAAACTTTAATTCAGCGTGTACGGACAAACTCTGAGGATGGTGTTGTGAAGTGCTGGTGGGCATTAAATTGCTGTACGATGATTCCTACAGGACAGTCAACAGCCTGAATTGAGCGCAGGCTCCCTGGAAGTGCAACGGGTTGTCTTGTAAAGCCAATGCCTTAAGCGCTAGCTGTAGCTGGCAGAAAGTTCCAGACAAACTAACAGCCAATCATCACAATATATGCACACACTGCACATGGCTTAAATCATAAAAAACACAGATACAGTAATTGCCAACTGCTCAAACTTAGTACTCACACTAAAAGTAGTAAATGTTACTGCAATTTGTTTTTACCTCTTATTTTTTCACTCTTTGGTGCCAGGCGCGTCACACGGGAGCCTGTGGGAACTGGCATCAAGCAAGAAGTGTGAGACTGAGATGCAGCAGTTACTGGAATTGGAACCTCTCCGACAACACTGCTTCCCATCCTTCGTTACCGCGTGTCTCGTGCATGCTGTGCCAGAGGCACTTGACTGTCTGTGTTTGCAACTGTGCACTCACCGCAGCAACTGCAATGTCGACGTCGTAATGTGGTGGTGGCAAATCAATGTGCAGCACCCAAAGTGTCTCCACGAAGGCAAAGAGATAGTAACAGCAGGCCCCAAATGCAGAAACTAAGGCCCTGATTTATACTTTTTGGTACAAAACTGCACTAACACAGTTTTGCACCAAAAGGTTTAGCACCGGCTTGCACCATTTCTGTGCACCAGCCGGGCACCATATTTATGGAATGGTGCAAGCCGGTGCAAAGGGTAGGCTAGCGTAAAAAAAATGACATCAAGATTACTGGCTTGAAGTCATAGGTTGATAGCTCCTAATGACAGTGCAGATGTATCAGAGGGGGGGAATATGCAGGGCAGCCTAAGGGACAGTGAAAATGCATAACACCATGTGCCCATGGACCTGTAACCACACAGGAGAATGGGGACAGGTCAGCAACAATGACAGACTCAATCTCTACTTCTCTGCCTGAATGTGGGCAGAAATGCCTTTTTCAGATCAGTCTGGAAGTCCTCCCTGATGAATGGCTGAGGAACAATTACCCTTCTCAAGGTTTTCGTCAGGAGATTAAATCTGAAGAAGTCAATCCTCTAGCTAAGGGAACGATTTTGAATGGTATCTTCTGAACTGAGTGATGGACTCTCCACAAGTTGATGAATAGCCAAAACACTCCTGTCACTTTGGGCATAAAAACCACACTGGAATAGACTCTGAATCCCTGCTCCTCCACAGGGACATGCACCACTTCTAGGTTCAGCAACTAGCAACATTGACTGTACCGCTTAAGCCAGGCCAAAAGCTTGGAAGGACAATAAAGCCAGGGAGTGAGAACAGCCATAGAATCTGGAGAAGGGGAAGAGAATTCGATGAGGCAGCACCCCTTCACCACCTGGAGGAGGAAACTGATGTCTCCCATGCTGTCAAAAAACTTTGACTTAGTCCTCCAATCTGCTAATATGGCCAACACTGGCCCAGTCAGGAACGTGGGGATATTCCTAGAGAGAAAGATTTTCATCCTGAGAAACTGCTCCCTTGTTGCCAAATGGCTGGAGGCAGGAGGGAACTCCTGGAAGGCTGCTGAAAGAGGATTTAATTAAAGTATCATAGGTAGAACATTTATGAGTTTGACAAGCAAAGTGGAATGTCTTTGTTCTTAAAATAAACATCAGAGCGTGGCCAAGACGGCAGACGGAGAGGACGCATCTCCTCATCCCCCTGTCCCTGCTGCTGACAGGGCACTTACGCCTGCCCTTCCTGCTGCACAGAGGGAGTCATACGGTGTCCTCATCTGGTCTAGGACCAGCCAGGCACAGGGAGATGCAGCCAGAACAGCAGGAACAATCTCCACGAGCGCGATTCGATGGTGGGGCGGCCGAGGTGAAGGCCACTCCGTGAGCAGCAATCGTGGCATGCGTAAAATCAGCCATAGCCAGCTCATCACAGCCTCCAGAACCTGACCCCAGATTCATACAGTGGACATGTTTTATTCCCCCCCACACGAGAGATAAAGGTATCAGACATGTGGCCTCACATTCATACTATTAATGTAAATGATGACAAGCTGAGCCGACTAAAGGCGCTACTGTTTCAAAAACAGATTGCGTTGACATCAACCAGAGAAACGCATGCTCTGCAGATTGCGAGATCATGAGCCGAGATACAATCCCTATTAAATAACAACTTCCTCAAGGACTTTGGAGAATTGGTTTCCAGAATATTTGACGCCTCGAGCACAGTCGGGACTGTACATTTATTTAAGGCTGTTGGTTCTGGATTTGGGTCCATCTTCCAGACGGCCTTCAGATTCATCCCATCGGCCATCCATTCACTCTTTTCAAGTGTGTTTGGCGGCTTTCCAATTATTTTGACATTGATTGGCGGGATACTGCTGCTATTTCTTCTGATTTGCAATGGTTGTGCCTTTTCAGCTATAGAAAGCAATGGAGCCGCTGCCACCAGCCCAACTGTGCAGTGAACGTTTGGTTCTAATCTTCGATGCTTCCTTGCTGTTGGATTTGGAGCGTGATTGGTCATTAACATTCCGACCACTCCTATGGCGCGTGCAATATGGTGCCTCTTCAAACATTTGCCAACAGTGTGGCTTGCTGTTACGCCGGTGCCTCCTGTGGACCAAGAACTGCTGATGTCCCCGATGAGGGTTCACTCACAGTCGTACCCCTTGACACTAAGGATGATCTGTGAGGCCTCCTAGGAGCCTTCCTTGCTCACCGAGTTGGCTTGTTACACCAAGGAGGACAACACTACTGCAGGTGGACCTGCACAAGAGACTTCTATGCACTACTGCTCCGTGGACCCATCTGCCTATTCTGTGATCGATTTAACATCTGATGATGTGGCCTCCTTCTTGGGGTCCTTTCCTTTCAGTGACTCCGGAGATGCTCTTCAAGATCATGACTATTGTAAATAATTTGATGATTGGCTTTGACTAAAATCAAAGTATACATTTATTGTTCTCACTTTGGCTTGCCTTGCTTGTCATGGTTGACATTATGGCCCTCATTATGACATTGGCGGTAAATCACACTTACCGCCATGCTGACTGCCGCCAACATACCGCGGCGGATATCCTTTCACCATATTATGACACACATACACAAATCCGTCACTATTCAGCCACAGACACAAGTCCGCCACACCAAAGGTCAGTGATAAACTGGCAGTATCGAAACCCACACCATTACGCCAACAAAACTACGCCCACAACATTATGCCTCACAAATCACCACAGCAGACATTCAATGGCGGTACATACCGCTGCACTCAAAATACACACACACATATAAAACAACACCACATTGGACAATTCAAACTACACACACCTGACACCCTTACACACACCACACCCACACCACTACAAAACACACCCACATTATCCACAACTCTTTACGACTACAAACAATTGTCAACAGGGAGACGGCAAGAGCACTCACACAACCAGAGCCAAATACCACCATCACCTATACACCAGCCACGCACTCTACATCACACACCCCAACACATCACCTTACACACCCTCACCCACACCACCCACACTACACCCATGGCACCGCAACGACCACCCAGATTCTCTGAGGAGGAGCTAAGGGTCATGGTGGTTGAAATCCTTCGGGTAGAGCCACAGCTATTTGGATCACAGGTGAAGCAGATATCCATTGCTATGAAGATGGAGCTATGGCGGAGGATAGTGGACAGGGTCAACGCCGTGGGACAACACCCCAGAACAAGGTATGACATCGGGAAGAGGTAGAATGACCTACGGGGGAAGGTGCGTTCCATTGCAGCAAGACGCCAGCTCGCAGTACAAAGGACTGGCGGTGGACCCCCACAACTAACAACATGGGAGGAGCAAGTCTTGGTAATCATGTATCCTGAGGGGCGTGGCCGGAGTAGGAGGAGGACTGGACTCTGGTAAATCAACTTTCTATTACTATCACCCCCCTACCTGCATGCCATCACATACTCGGACCCCACCCTCACTCCCATCACTACACCACTTCCCACACACCGCACCATCACAACCCACACATCACAGCGACCTCGGACCCTGCTTCTAGCAGGTAGGTCGCTTCCTCGTCACCTACGCTACTGCAAACTGCCTTCCTCTTGTTGGTATCCTTTTTCAAATCCCGTGCATTTTTTGCTTTTTTCCTCGTAAGCCGTTGCGCCCCCGCGGCCCCGCCACCCTCCCTCCTCGAGTCTCTTTCCATTCTCTTGCCTCCCCCGTGGTTTCCGGCCTCGGAGCCCGGCTGCCCCGCCCCTCCTGCCCTTTCATTGGTCAATCCACCCCCTCCTCCCAGCTGCCACTCCCTCCCACCTCCCCTCATATGCCGGCCGCAGAGCGGTGAAGGCAGCGACCTACTAGCAGGTAGGTCGCTTCCTCGTCACCTACGCTACTACCAGCTGCCTTCCTCTTGTTGGTATCCTTTTTCAACTCCCCGTGCATTTTTTCCTTTTTTTCCTCGTAAGCTGCTGCGCCCCTGCGGCCTGGCCCCCGTCCCTCCTCGAGTCTCTGGCCTCCCCGTGGTTTCCCGCCTCAGAGCCAGACTGCCCCGCCCCCCTGCCCTTCCATTGGTCAATCCACCCCCTCCTCCCAGCTGCCACTCCCTCCCACCTCCCCTCTTATGCCGGCCGCAGCACGGTGAAGGCAGCGACCTCTGACCCTGCTTCTAGCAGGTAGGTTACTTCCTCGTCACCTACGCTACTGCCAGCTGCCTTCCTCTTGTTGGTATCCTTTTTCAACTCCCCGTGCATTTTTTGCTTTTTTCCTCGTAAGCCGCTGTGCCCCCGCCCCCCTCCCTCCTCAAGTCTGTTTCCATTCTCTTGCCTCCCCCGTGGCCAAGTCCACCAGGGGTCTGGACACAGGGGGGTGTCTCCATCTCCTATTCATCCGCAGTGGTTGCAATCTATGGGGCAGAAGAGTGATGAGCCGGTCATAATCTGTACAGTAGCCACTACAGTTCAATGCATGATGTGATTTTTTAATGTATTAGTGGCATATGTCTTGAATGTACAATTGGTATCTGGGACGCAGTAATGATCCATGGCCTACCCCCACTGAAATTGCGTCCGCCTGTCCTGTATGGAGGGACAGGTGGAAGTGAGGTAATTCTGCTGACGGTGGGCGCCGTTGCGGGAGGCGGTCGGGAACCGCCGTGCAGCTCCTCATTGGTTATTATTGGGCCCCAATGGGTTACAGTGGCCAATGGTGATCTACGCCGGCAGTGACTGTATGCACCGCCGCGGACATCACTGCCATTTTCTATCTGTTCACTCACTTGCTACCTGACCTTCAACAGGAGAGGACCTACACTGTATGTGCTGCTGTGACCTGTGTCTGGAACCTACCATGGCCCATGTGACTGGGGAAATGGCCCCTGCCTTCACCTCGGCGGAGTAGGAAAGACTAGTGGATGGGGTCCTACCCCAGTACGGACTGCTTTATGGGCCTCCAGACCACCAGGTGAGTACACTGTGAGCACGATGCATGGGGCATGAATGCATGGAGTGGTGTGTGTGAAGGCCTTGTGTTGGGGGGGGTCGGTGGATGGGCCCTGGGCAGCGTGCAGCATGTATGCTGGGCCATGTCTATGCGTAAGGGGATGGGAGGGCTATGGTGGGCCATGAGTGTAACAGGCAGGACGGTCTAAATAGTACATTTCCCTGTGTATATTTCCTCTGCGGTTCAGCACCCATCAAAAGAAGGGAATATGGTGTGCCATCGCCAAGGACGTGCGGACCTTGGGGGTCTACGGTAGGCGGAGCACCCACTGTCAGAAACGGTGGGAGGACATGAGACACTGGGCATGGCCAGCTGGGGATGGCCTCCAAACGAGGAAGGGGTGCCCGTCGGACCCTGACCCCCCTGATGGCCCGCATACTTGCGGTGGCCGATCCGGTCCTGGATGGGCGTTTGGGGGCTTCACAGCAGCAACGAGGGGGTGAGTACAGTGCCCAGCATTACTACATACGCCTGGTGGGGTGGTATCCAGGTGCGGGAAGCGTCCCTGTGGGTGCCCCTACGCCAGGGCTGACATTGCAGTGTAGGTCCCATGTTGGGCAGGGTTCTGAAGTGATATTTCTCCAACCTAGCTAGTAAGCATCCACTACTGGGCAGGGGTGTGTGGGTCCCAGGTATGGAGCGGTGTGCGGTATGTGTCCCTCCCCAGCCCTGGTGACTAGCATTGTTACTGGTAGTGCATTGCAGGTGCGCAGTGTTGTTCCCTGTGTGTGAGGGTGCTGTGTATGCCAACAGTGGTGTTGGTGCTACCATTGACCAAGTGTATCCTTTGTCTCTCCCCCCCTTTCTTGTTTTGTCATCCTGTCCTTATGTGCATTAGCATCATCTGGCGGAGGAGCAGAGGCACTGGTGATGGAGGGAGCTGCATCCCACAGGAGGCAGAGTCCACCGACGCTGAGGGCACCAGTGGGACAGAGGGTGAGGGGAGCACCACGGCAGAGACTGGAGGGGACAGTTCGGACACGGATACCTCCTCCGATGGAAGCTCCCTGGTGGTGGCGGACACCTCTGTGACCACCCCAGCTACAGGTACAGCCTCCACCCCACCTTCCAGCACCGCCCTCCCAGCAGCACCTCAGCGAGTTCCCATGCCCGCTCACCCAGGAGGGTGGGCATCTCCTTCGCCCCAGGCACCTTAGGCCCTACCCCAGTTAGCCCTGCTGCCCTGAGTGAGGAGGCTATTGACCTCCTGCGATCCATCTCTGTAGGGCAGTCAACCATTGTGAATGCCATCCAGGGGCTGGGAGCCCAAATGCAACAGTCCAATGCATTTCTGGAGGGCATTCACACTTGCTTGGCGGCCCAACAGAGATCAATCCAGGCTCTGGCCTCTCTCTGATGGCAGCCATTGACTCTGTTTCCACCCTACCCCCTCCAACCTCCTCTACCCAATCCCATTCCCCTCAACCCCAACCTATCCCAAACACACAGGCAGAAGAGCATGCACACAAGACAACACAAACGAGTGGCACAGGCAAACACAGGCACCACATATCATCCCACAGGCACTCACACAAACACCATCCAGATGCAGACATACCAACATCCACTGCCTCCACTGTGGCCCCCTCCTCCTCCACGTCACACCCAGTTGCATCAACACTCACACCTGAATCCACTACCTCCATCACCAGTACCTATCAGAACACACACCTCACTTGCAGTCACCAGCCCAACAGCCATGCACACGTCCCCGGTGTCCTCTCCCACTGTGTCTGTGCCATCTCCTCCCAAAGTACACAAACGCAAGCACTCAGACACCCAACAGCCATCCACCTCACAACAGAATCCAGCCCATGCACCTGCACCCAAACACAGCAGAAAGACACCTCCTACAACCACTCCCTCTTCCCCCACTCCCAGACCTTCTCCCTCTTACCGCCCCAATGTCCCTAAAAAACCTGTTCCTATCCACCACTGACCTCTTTCCTACCTCTCCAACCCCCATCCTTCACGTCTGGCCAAGGTGTGTAAAACCCAGGGAAGCACCTCAGCCACCCAGTCCACATGCCCAGTTGTGTCCCCAGCAACTCGTGGTGGGAAGGGGTCCCGGGCACCAGGCAGCCACACGGAAAGAGTGCCTGCCACAAGTGCTGCCAAGAAGGTCAGGGTGCCACCCCCAGCTGCCACGGTGAAGGTAAAGGTGCCACCCCCAGTGGCTACTATGAAGTTAAAGTGCCACCCCCAGCTGCTGCCAAAAGGAGCAAGGAGCCATACCCAGCTGCTGCCAGGAGGAGCAAGGAGGCATCCCCAGCTGCTGCCAAGAGGAGGAAGGAGCCATCCTCAGCTGCTGCCAAGAAGAGCAATGAGCCCTCACCAGCTGCTGCCAGGAAGGGCAAGGGGCGTGCACCCGCAGGCAGAAAGGACAAGGATCCTGGTGCTGGGACTCAGTCGGAGCCCCCACCACAAACCATGGTAGTGCAGCTGCCCAAGGCTGCAGGGGATGGGCAGGAGCTTCCCCCCACAACCACCACCAGCAGCAGCACCAGTGGGCAGCCGTCCAAGGCTGCAGGGGATGGGCAGGAGTTTCCCCCCCACAACCACCACCAGCAGCAGTAGCAGCACCACCAGCAGTGGGCGGCCGTCTGAGGCTGCAGGGGATGGGCAGGAGCATCCCCCCACAACCACCCCCAGCAGCACTAGCACCACCACCACCACCACCACCACCAGCAGTGGGCAGCCATCCTAGGCTGCAGGGGATGGGAAGTAACTTCCCCCCACAACCAGCGGCAATTTCAACATCACCACCACTGAGCAGCCGTCACCGCCGGCAGACAGTGTGTAGTCCTTAATCCATGGGCTGTTGTGAGGGCTGCCCCTGTAAATCCTGTGGGATTGACACCCATCTGAGAGACTGAACTTGCACTCTCCAAGACCTGCATCACGGGGCACATTGCCCCCTCCAGAAGCACTGGAGAAGCCATCCACTCACCACATCCTCCCCAGGATGAAGATCACACAGCAAGATGCCCCCTCCAGAACCAGTGGAGAAGCCATCCACCGGAGAGACTGTGGCCTTTTACTCCCCAGGACAGTGCACAGGACATGTTGCCCCCTCCAGAGCCAATGGGCAAGTCACCCACTCGAGAGACTGTGGCCTTGCACTCCCCAGGACCAAGCACAGGGCATGTTGTCCCCTTTAGAGCATGTGGGCAAGTCACAGACTCAAGAGACTGTGGCCTTGCACTCCCCAGGACAGCACACAGGGCATGTTGCCCCCTCCAGGACCAGTGGTGTTGTTCCATCTTCCGGCTGAGGTTCCCCCCTGTTCCCTGTCCCCCTGAGGTGCCTGCCTATTTTCCAACTGATGCCCCTGCAGTGTTCTCTCCGTGTTGTTGCAGGAGTCATGTGGGGCCTTGGAATTTGTTATGTGGCCCGGTGGCCCACAAACATTGAGGCCTGGGCAGTGTCCCTTTATTTGTAAATATGTATATACTTTTAAATTGGATGCATGTATTACTACTTTATCTTATTACACTCAATTTTATCTATTTGTGTTGTCTTTGCATTTTTTATGAGGGGTATGGGGTCTATATGTTTTATTACTGCATCTGCCTGTATGGTGAGTGTGTGTGCGGTGTGTATTGTGCGTGTGTGTGTCACTCTCTATTTCCACCCTCCCTCCCTTGTGTGCTAGGCGGCTGTGCTCACCGTGGTTGTTTTCGCCGTCATTGGTGTTCGTGGGGAGCAGGAAGTAGAACAGCATCGGGAATATCTGCAGTTCAGGTTCCATGGCATTGTGGTTCTTCCCAGAGTACCCACAGGGGAGTCGTTTCCCTTCGATGCAGTGTTTCCGCCAGGATTTTGATGTTGTTGGTACCGCCCCGGAAAAGGTGGCAGATTGATGTGTCATAATATAGTGGGCGGAACACTGACTTCTGCCTGGCTGTAGGCGGCTACCGCCGTGGTACCTGTTGTTTCTGCCCTGGCATTCGGTGTGGTAAAGTGGCGGTCTGTCTGAGCTCTTTCTGCCATAGTTATAATTTGGCAGTATTTACCGCCAGCCTTTTGGCGGTATTACCGCCACTTTATCACCGACCGCCAGGGTTGTAATGAGGGCCTATATCTCTTAATATGTTTTTTAGCTATTGCTTTTAACAGGTTTTTAAATAATTTTTAGCTAGTTTTCATGCTTTTAGCTCAGAGCATGTTTAGCATTTGGAATCATTTCACCTTCGGTGGCGTCCAGATATGGCGCCATACTTGTTATGGTAATGGGGAGGGTGTAGTGAATCCTAGTTTGTTTTATTGGGATACAAGAGTTAGCTTGGCATGCGGCTTGCAGACTCGTGCCCCCGTCACACAGTGACTTTTACCCTACTTAGCTTGTTCTGTTTTAGCACATTTATTTAATTAATTATTTTAAGATGGCTGCCTTGTTTTGACTTAGGCCCATGTTTAGATTTTCATAATCAGTGCCACTGCGCTAAGGCGTCAAAATCAGGCAACAAATACAAACAAATTGTATGTGTTCCCTTTAGGTACTTTCCCTCTTCATGCTGCCGAGGGAATTGTTTATAATAATTACCGTCCTAAGCATGCTTTGTTATCTATTGTTTGGGAACAAACCTATGTCAGGTTTCGAGGTAGATCAGTATAAATACTCCTCACTTTATCAGATAGTCAGAGGGATTTCAACCAGATGCCATTGCTGCTATTGATGCGGCACGTTGCCTTGACACTGACCCAGTCTTCGTGTTCCTGTGGAGTCTGAGCTAGAGACCTCATTCCAAGGTAAACGAGGGTGGGGGCTCTTCTCATGGACATGGCATTGGCAGATTGAGGTTTAACATACCTAGATCTCTTCTAAGTTAGGGGTTAGGCCTCTATGCTAGGGTATTAGGACATATCGCACACTCCATGTTATTTTGTGATATTGCAAGATGGTGGGGGTCTTTGTATTAATGACTCTTGTCTTTACTATTCTGTTTCTTGCATTGTTCATTATCCTAATCATTGCAGCCCATGCAACTTATCGCAGATTGCAGTTTACTAAAATAAACCTTGTTGAAACTTTAGTGTATCTTCTTCATTGCCTGTGTGTGATTGAGACATGTTGTTAATGTGAGAAAGGGGTAATCTCTGTTTAACCACGATGCTCCCTGAGATGTCACGCTTTTGAGTCCTTGAGTAAAGGCTGCCACAAATCACCTTTGACTGTTTTGGGTTTTTGGTGAGTTGCTGCTTGTGAGCCCGAAGGGTTGGGACGACAGTTGGTTTTGTTGTAGGATTGGCATAGTCGCCTACAAACATAAGTACTCTCATCGTTAAACCAGCAGTCTTGCCTAGAGCAAGAGCCCAACTATGACAAAGCTTACTGATTTGGTGAATGGAACCCTCCTCACAGCCCCAGAAAACCCTTCTGTGTCCATTGGGTAACAAGAAAGTTGTAGTGTTCCTTTTTTTATACATGATTTGGCGGCCCCAGTGTCGAATAAAAACCCGTAGGGGTGACCTTCTATGGCTATCATCACAGCGGGTTCCTCATCTGACCTGTGGGTTACTGATAGTATCGGACACACAGTGGCTATCTGCGGGCTCTGTCATTGGGTATAATTTTGAGTTGGCATTCCCCCAAAAATATTTGGGGTGATGCATATAAGGGGTTGCCTCCTTGCTCTATTACTCCTCCCACTTGAACCTGTGCTTGTCCTCCCGTAGTGTTGCTGACGCCCTGGGGCCCGCCCGGCGACATTTGCGCTTGTCGTGCAACCCACTGGACTTCAGGGCCCTGCGGGGGGCCCTGCATTGCTTGCTGCTGGGTCGCCCATTGCACCTGTTGAGGCCTCACCTGCCCCTACACGTTATTCCAACCTTGTACTCTCTCATCATTTTTCCTGGCTCCGCATTCTCTTGCAAAATGGCCCATCTTACTGCAATAATAACATTGTTGTCCTGCCCTATAGCTTCCTTGTCTTTTCCCTTGTGTCGACCCTTGCTCTCCTATAAAACTTCCCTGTCCATTCTTCGTATCACTTACTGATTGTCCTCCTAGTGCCTGTACCTGCACTGGCATAGCAAAAGTTGTTGATGGGCAGTCACAAGTACCTCTTCTGTTCTCGGCTTCTTAGGTTTTTGTTGCACCAGCTTAGCTGCGTCCCTTTCTGCCTGTTCTGTCCTTTCCTTGTCCTTTTCTTGTTTCCGGGTAAAATAATGTATTATGTGGGCCTGTATTTCGGGCCATGGTTTAGCCTCTTTTCCCACTACTCCATCTAAACTTGCTTTTGTATCGGTGGGAAGGCCTTCTGCAACAACCTCAGTCGGCTTTATACTTTCTGCCATAAGGGCCCCAGTGTGTGGTCTAACTGGATACGTCCATCGAAGTGCATCCCAAATATGTTGGCGAACATTGTTAAAAGATGATCTATCAAACTGTGTATTTATCAATGTCACTTGAGGGAACCCTGCCCAAACAAAAACTGTGTTTACTTCGTCTCCCACTAATGAGCTGAGCAAGCTTTTGACATCGCCTAAGGCAAGGTTTACCTCGGCAGTGCGTTTGTCAAAGCATCCTATCCATTTTCCTGCACCTTCAGACAGCGGGGGCAGTACTCTCTTTAAATTATCCTTGTCCATTTGAGGCCCTGGCACATATGTTGGCACCTGTCCTCCCTTAAAAAAAGGGACAACTGAGTTATTGGTCGAGGGCTTCCTGACCTGAGGTTTAACCTTGGATCTGGTCTAGTACCGCGTGTCACTTTAGTTGGTTTGTCTATAGCATACTGCTACCAAGCTGCAAGGCATTCTTGCATATAGGGGTAGTTCCAACCTGGGTCACCCTGTCCCTGCCGTATACAGTCTTCTGCAGTCGCTAAATCAAAGGATTGAAAAGACCCTTGTTGGGGCCATGGCTTCCTTCCTTCCCTTTTGGTCCACCTCGCCAATTCATCTGAGAAGGGTTGACAATAATAGCTACCCTCCTTTTGCTCTATTATCTTTATAGGTGTCAATTCTGACTTTGTTTTTAGTATTGACCCTCTTTTTGTATCTGTGGCACCTCTGGCTGTCATAAATAACTCTTGTGTAGGGCACGGGCGAAAATTATATAACCTTCTGTTAAACCCTGGTTGGTGCGCACTCCTATTAAACCCATTGTCCCGATTCTCATCATCTTCTGCCCGTTACGACCTGTGAGCCATCCAGAGGCTCCTCATATTGTGGCGTCTCTACGTCTCTCTCCCATTCCTCTTCCTCTTCTATCCATTCCTCTGCTGCCTCTCTCAGAGTGTCTGCAGATGTGTCTCCAAGCCTAAGAGTGACATGCCCTGTAGTCCATTGTCCCCGGAGGGGGGCAAGGCTCCTAAATCGCTCTGCCTGTCTCACTGTATGCTGCATCTCACTTATTAGCCTGTCTCTCCCACTCTGTTCTGGGTCGGCTCGAGGAGCTGATGGGACGGGAACGGGGGTAGCCTCAGCTCCCTGCGCCTCTAACCTGCCCTCCTTAGGCTTAACCCGAACTGGATCCTGGTACTCTGTAGCTGGCAGGAGAGGGTAAAGACCATAAGGTAGGGTTTCCCCTGGAGACTTTCCTGGGGGTTCAGTTTGTGTTTGTGCCACTACCTCTTTGGGTGCAGTTGACTTTACGTTTGCCTTTTTATGACAGAGTACCCGCTATAGTGACAGAATAGCTTCCCTTTTCTGTCTTCTTTTTCTTATACGTTGAGCAAATGTAAGTCAATGTGTGTTCAGCTTTGTCCTCATCAAATGTCCCTTCCTTTGGCCATGGTTGGTCATGATCCCTAATGCCTTTGTGACACTGCTTACAATATTTTGGTATTATTTTCTTATCTGAAAGGAACATTTTTATCATATGGTCCAGAGGGGTGTCCATGGTCCCCACAGGACCGGTGTTTCTTATGCGTACCTATTGCAGTCTCACTGCTGCACTGTATATCTCTTTTTGGCTCTTGTCTCCCTTCTTAATGTGTATTTACCTTTACCACTGTTGCTGACCTATAGCAGTGATGTGCAGGGACAGTCTTACTCAGTGTTTCCTGACTTTACATATATTGTGAGACCAAATTGGTGAACGTCAGCCATACGTATCGCCAATCTGTGCAACATCCCTTCTACAGTGATGTCTGGGGCGGGTGAATTTATGGGGGGGTCTGAGTGGATTAGTGCCTGACGCAATGCGTGTTATAATGTTGTCATGCATGTAGATAACTACTTGTGGTGCTCGGGGATGTGTTGAGCCATTCATTGTTTAAGGTTGTGAAATTACGAATATCTGTGAGAAATGCATCAGGAAGAGCCTCTAATACAAGGGGTGATTGTGTTAATATTTCAAACCGTGGGGTGTTGCATGGCCCTGGGAGTTATCCGTGAGCCCATTTAAATACTACTTTTAACTCAATGGCATCTATTTCCTGCCACAGAGAATCATTAGCATCACTCGTAGGGATTTTTTATCAATCTTCACTTACATTGGGATTGTTTATTCTGCCCCTCCCCCTGTGTTTTTATCTACACTAATTATCTCCCACTTACAGGACACTTGAGGGGTGTCTATTGGGATGTCAAAAATATGGCAGAGATCTCACACCCTCTCCTTCTCACTTATATCTGACTGCGTGACTACTGGTGGGGACACCTGTAATTTCTCTATAACTTGACCCTTATGATTGTAAAAACCTGTACTCTTTTTATCCTCTTTCTCACTCATTACTCATAAAATGCATCCACTTTTTACTGTTGCGCTTTTCAGGTTTGCAACCAAGGGTCTGACCGTGCTCAGGGTAAGCTCAACTGACACTAACCATCGGGTTGTCCCCTTACCTAAACGTCAGACTCCCCACTGATACCTCAGCCTTGGTCGCGCTTCCTCAAAGACACCTTCCAGATGTGTTAAATCTGGGATTTTGGTGGACCGGGCGACCGACTCATTCAGAGCAAGGTCTGCCGGCACCGGTAAAGTGACCGTCTCTTACCATTTCAGACTTCACACTTGTTACCTGGTCCACCTCACTACTTCTACTACTCTGACTCTCCGGATCTAACCGGGATACCTGCTAGGCATTCCCAAATGAATGTCTCTTACAGGGGCTGCCCCTGGGTAATGCACTGCTGCCTGTCGTACTGGCTAGTCTTCCAGTCTGACCAGGAAATCACAATTAATTTGTAGCATACCAACACAACATTGCATTTAAACCCCTCTAGCTAGTCTTCCGGTCAGACCGGGAAATCACAGTTCATTTTTAGCATAACAACATAACATTGCATTTAAACCCCACATAAATCATGCATGCATTTCCTCATATTATGGTTGCCAAAAAGAATCATGCAATTAAAATGTAATAAGGTATGAAGCCCAACCTCTCCTCACCCTTTAGGACAGCAACATCTGGAACCCCCAACGGTCTGTTTGAATAGGCAGGTGTATGCTCACCTGATTTGCGCGCAGTGTTCTATTCAAGCAGTGCAGGCGGTGCCTCCTTCAGCCGCAGTCCAGGGAAGAGAAGACAGCTTCTGGCTATGCCAGATGTTGTGGAGTCAGGAAATGAAAGAACAAAACAACTCTGTTTGACAAATAATATGAGCATTTATGAATAACGGCTGAGAGGGCAGCACAGCTCAGTGACTGATACCGCACTCTACTTTGTCATCATGAACAGCTTTGTTTATAGGTTTAAAATACCTTGAATGCATCTTATCGCTTGTCATGCATTTTGACTTAAGCGCTTGCTTGGTACACTACTATCTCTACTTACATTTGCACAAAGCAATATTTCTCCTTGGGAAAGAATCTAATTAATCATTTGCAGAAAAGCAAAGGTTACACATCTGTCATGGACACATTTGCTAAAAACCACAGTGCCTTTTGATCTCAAGTTCTGAAGCCAATCAGTATGTCCTTCCTTAACTAACTCCACATTTGGAAACATTTCTGTCTATCCTCCCTTGCACAGCTGCTGGCCTTCAAGCATCAAAGCTTATTGTGTTCCCTTTCCAAAACCACCATGGTGTACACTTCCTTTGTGACCATGGATCAAAATGAGCACCCTTCCTGTGCGTGTGCTATCAAGTTATGGCTCAAGCTTTTGTGTTGTGGCCTTCTACTTCCAGCTGCATTATGAATAAATGTTTCAGCTTGTCCCTGTACTTGCACCCCTGCATCCTCTCTATCCTGGGCTCTCTATTTGGACATCATGAACATTCTAGGCCTGTATTCTTCGCTGATCATGTACGATTCTGCACATTTTCCTCCTAATTCGTGCATTAGCAAAAGTGGGCCTTCTCCTTTTTCAATTTTTTCAGTAACAGTATGTATTGTATCCGATCATCACTAGATGCATTATGTATTTCAACCTTTGTTACATTTTGGCAAGTCAAACCTGCTGGAATTTAATGGGGTAAAAGTGTACATAATTGGCTATAAGCAGTAAAATCTTTGTTATCCCCAGAAACGACTAATGTGTGACATTCATCACAACCATCGCATAACGTACTTCAGGGTATCATTATTTATCTAGTGAGATAAAAAGCGCCTAGATTACAACAACCTCGGGATAACGGCCTAAGGAGAGACAGCTCAGGTGAGGAATTGGTTTCCATATGTAAAATATTATTGGGAGTCACCGTTGGTATAAATAAATGAATGTGTGTTCTTCCTCATTAGGAGTCCTGACTGAAAGTACACTGTTATGCTTGGGATTGTCAGATATCGTGTCTTGAAGTATGTGGATAAAATCACTGGTGTCATGGGAGGAACATACAAAAACAGGAATAAGCGTACAGTAGACCTCAACATCAAAACTGATTTGGAAAAATGGGGATAAAATAGACTAAAATTCTTCACAGAACTGCAAAGAAATACCTGGTAGGCGAAACAGTACCTAAATGGTATACTTGTTTTTAGGTAGCTACAACTATGTCATGCACTAGCAAACTCATCAGATATGGAAGGACGGTCAGTGTGACCCCATGTAGAAGTTAAGAGTACTGTCGGAGGATCTATCAAAGGATCCCCCCTCAATCATAGTGTCTTTCATAGAGGTTGTCTCCGCTACATATAAAACATTCATTAATAATACTCCAGACACTCAATCATTTGAAATCTGAATGGACAAGGACCATTTGGGTTATTGGATGATACCTAATGGGGGAGTCTCTGATGTACCTCCGAGAGGTAGCAATTATGTCTGGGTTTAAAGTGGTTCACTTTCAAATACTGTACAGAATTTGTTATAAAAAATGTTCAATTACACCACTCTTGAACAGTACTCGATGGTGCATGGGCAAGTGGGGACTTTCATACATACTGTTTTGGAATTGCCCCTGGATTTAGCTGTAAGAAGTTATAGGTCAATGGTCCAGTGTGAAGGACATATCAGTTATAAAGACGCCACAAAGATTGTGATGTACGTTTTTGGAATATGGAAACCTCCCCCATGTATAGTAAGATATTTTGTGATATCCTTCAAATAGAGAAACGGTAACGCTGCAGGGTAGTGCTCCAATAAGGATTTGTGGTTGTAGCAAATACATCTCTGTATAACATGCATTTCTAAAGCATACTCATACAATTTGGGGCATCCTGATGCTCAATAACAGACGTTTCATTGTACCCAAAACATTGGTACTCATTTCATCGACCTAGAAAGAATGAATAGTTGAGTTTACCTCACACAATTCGAGTCTGTGACCATGAGGTCAAACAAAGATCCCTGGAGTGGGTGCATTAGTCCACTGAGCTACGAGACCATGAATTTACGGTAAGCCCCAGAAAATTCACTGAGGTTTAGGAAATTATCCTGCTGTAGTGGGCTGCTCAGTGTTAGGGCTATCACACCTCAAGGTCAGCTTCATCCAAAGTGCTTTGTTGGCCCACTGTCACTTTCTATTCAGATCCCTTGTAAGGTAACTATCAAGGCTACTTAAAGTGTCTGGGGAAAGAATAGCAGTGGTTATTACCCCCGTTAGCACTCCCCACTGTATCTACACCTACATAATATGGGTCCCCTATCTCAGTAAAAAAATATGTGTATAAAATTAGAACCTAAATGTTTAATGTTGGTTTTACTTTTGGTGCTTTGAAGACATTCACATATTAAGGCACTATTTAAACAGAAAATGAAAGAAAAGTTGTATTCTTACACTAGGAACCAGATTTATCAACACTTTGCACCTTGCAACGCTGCAAAAGTGATACAATGTGTTGATAATCTATATACTTTCCAACACAAAACGTTGCCTTGGAAAGCAGTTACAAAAATTAATACAAATAGAGCCATGCACTAATTTGCTTCAAAGAGGCAGTCCATCTGTGGTATATGGACGTTCAGTTGCTATCAATAGTGGTTTTTACACAAACCCTATGTAGAAGGAAGCCTGAACACGTGCCAGCAGTTTGGAAGAGAACAGCAGGGCCCTACCTGAATTTGACTGATGTGTTGCATTGCATGAAATATTGGTGAATCTCACAAATACTTGTCAGTGCACATCTTGTTTTCACTGGAAAGATCCCTAAAAGTAAAACAAAGTAGAGCTTTGTGCTGCTCTGCTTTAGTTTGCATGAAACGGTCATCCCACATTGGTGTTCCCACTCTAACACAATTGCTGTTTTACTCAAAGCCCTCTCTACTACCAAAGATAAATAGGACTTTGTGTAGAAAAAATACACCTCCTCAAGGCAAGCACAAAGTAAGAGAAATGTTTTATTTATCCAAACTTTTCTAATTTTGCATTTGTGCCACACTGTACAGCACATACAAAGTAATTAATGTTTAAAAGTTAGTCTAAATTTAGGCCCAGGTTTACTAACATTTAGCATCGTGGGTGTGCCACGTTTTTGTTCCAAAGCCCAATCTGTTTGGCCTTATAAACAAAAATAACTTGAGGCAGCACACATACTTTATATCAGGGAGCCTTTACATGGGTGGAGCATGGGTGTTCCTGTCCATCCATCCATGCATTTTGACGCAAACCCAGATTTACTAAAGTCTCTAAATCTATGTTTGCGACAAAATGGTGCGCTTACCTTAGGCTGTTGTAACGAGGAGAAACATCTTTATTTCTCCTTGTTAGTTGCTCTTTGCATGTGTGCTGCATTCTGCAGAACAAAAACAAAGAGAATAGATCGTCAAGAATAGAATTTGTGCATGAAGGCATCCCTTCCTCCACAAAAACCATTCTGACCGAAACATACACCCTTGCATCGTGGTGCGAAGGTGCCTGCATTTGTGCACCAGTACAAGGAAACAGCAGAAGTGACCATCTATTAGTAAATATGGTACATTTCTGCAAACTCCCTTTCAGAGAGCGCAGAATGTTTCCTTGCACCGTTGCATGAAAGTTTAGTAAATCTGTGCATTGGCGTTTTCCACCAAAAGGGCATCCTTTCACTATGGTGCAAAGGTGTGTGTGTGGCACTAGGCAGCCTGATTGTGTACCAGCGCTTGGAAAGAGAGCATCAGTGTCATATCTTTGTAGCTATGGCGCTGTTCTGCTCCCTTCCTTTCATGCAACGCAGCGTAGCAACCGTGATACATGCCCCTAGGTTCCCACTGATTATTCTAGTAAATATTGCTTTCTTCTCAGCCTGAATACTACCTTCATCCCAGCTAATGTCTGGCTTAAGAAATGTATATTTTGGGTGCTGTTGTACCTGTTGCACTGTGCCATACATACGATTTTCCACTTTTACAGAACCTATTTTGGGGTGATTGGCTGAACTCTCTGGCCTTATAGCTGCCTATATTGCAAGGTTGTAATTGATTCTGCCTCCCACACTCTTTATCTACCTCACGCTCTGTTCCTCTTGTGTGCCATCTTTAGCCCCACAAGGGAATTCAGCTTGCTACATGTACTGCCCCAGCACTCTCAACTCGTCTTCTCCATTGAGCCCCTGTGAATAGGCTGCCCTTGTAATTGTGGGAACAAACGATACACATTAGGGGTGCTGTGGACCTGTGTACAGAGCATAGATTTTCTTCACACTCCTCCTCTGAATTTCAGCACCTTGGCCCGTCTTGTGCTCTCACTAATAAATTGCCTGGTGAACAGCAAAGGGGGGGGGGTTAGTGAGCAGGGCAGGATAGATGTAGTTCAGGGCCATCAAACAGAGGTCAGCAGGAAAGAACCAGGGCAGAAGTTTCTCTAACCTTGAATTCAAAACCTATACAATGCTGCAGTCAGCAATTCACAAACGTCTAGTGAAAGCACTAGGAGACCATACAAATGGTGCAACTACGCTACAGAAAATGTTGGTAACATACATAACATATCACAGTGCCCCACTTTTATTCTGGCAATTATATATTTCCACAGCTGGTCCAGGATGCCAGTGTGCAGTGTATTCTATTTTCACACTGTGGGGCTGCAGCTAATTTGTTTCTGATAAAAAGCTGCCACCCATCACTCTGTATT
Source organism: Pleurodeles waltl (assembly GCF_031143425.1). Lineage (NCBI taxonomy): Eukaryota > Metazoa > Chordata > Amphibia > Caudata > Salamandridae > Pleurodeles > Pleurodeles waltl. Next base: position 692,756,652 of record NC_090444.1, read on the forward strand.
GCCTACTATGCCCAGATAAAAAACTACCAGAAACCGTTCCATGGCATCCCTCTGGGCTAAAACCACTGCAGCCGAAATTAATGGCAAAAAGGATTCCTCACCCGCCAGCCACATCACCCAAGACTATATGGAGAGGTTTCTGGATGATATACACCAAGAGGTTGGCTTGTTAAAAACACTTCAAAAGCTGCCTCAACAACCTTCAGCGAGACATGACGACCATGGGAGTGGAGGATCTGGAGCGTAAATCCAAAGGCATGTCACACTTCTCCTCTCTTCCAAGGGTTCTATACAGGACCTGAAGTTGATATCTCTCAATGTCTGCGGGCTCAACTCCCTTAGCAAACGACAACACATTTGGCGCTACTTTACACAGCAAGATCCCAACGTAATCTTTTTGCAGGAAACGCACCTGCTACACACTGACTGTCATCACATGGCGCATCCTAAATACCCCCAACAATATGTGGGCATACACTGACATTAGGAGTCTCCATCGTCTGGAAACAGGGCTTCTATGCTAAGGTCGCCAAAGCGACAAGGGATCTCGGAGGGCGTTTCTCCACCCTGACGATAGACTGGGCAGAAGCACACTTACACTCCTCAACCTTTAGGCCCCCGAACCAGGCACAAGACATGTTTCTACGACAGACATTAGCAGACCAACTGAGATCAGTCAGGGGTAATATCATAGTGGGATGAGACTTCTACTTAGTCTGGGACCCTAACCTAAACAGAAACTCAACCCATATCCAGGGCACAGCGGCAATGTCCAAGCAGCTAAAGGCAGAGCTCTCTGGAGCAGGCCTAGTTGAAACATGGCGATACTTACATCCGGACTCAAAGACTATTCTTTTTATTCACAGATGCACTTCTCTTATTCCCACAAAGACTACCTGTTTATATTTTCTTGTTTACTGCGGAACTTATCTTCAGCGTGACTCCCCGACATCTCCATTTTGGACCATGCACACGTAGAGCTAATGTGGACATCACCCATAGGCACAACATCTGCCCCCCGGGTTGGCGCCTCTCCCCCAAACTTTTGCCAGACCCAGTGGACGAGGAGGCCATACAGAAGACCATCATCAAACATTTCACGCTGAACTCCCTCTCACACACCCCTATCCACACCCTTTGGGACAGTTTTAAAGTCACTATATGAGGAGTAATGTCCTCCTTCTCCATAGCTAGGGCTTGAGAGGCGCGTCTATTCAAAACCAAACATACAGAGGACATCTTCACCTTAGAGAGTTCTGACAAACAACAATGCACACGGCGAGCTAAGTGACAATTGGCTATATTATGGGGACAGCTTAGAGCACATAGAGTCAATAAAGCGGAGCGCTCCCTATTGGCACGTAAGCCAAAGTACTACGATGGGGGAGGCAAAATAGGCTCCCTCCTGGTGAATAGATTACGCCAACAGCACACATGATCCCACATCGCCAAACTTAAGGTAGATGACACCAGCTAGGGCGTCAAAGAATTAGCTAAGCGGGAATTTTTTATAGCTTTCTACCAGCGCCTTTATGTTTCGAAGTGAAAACCAAGCCACTATAGATGCTTATCTCCAAAACTGTCCCCGGCAGCCGCTAAATCCCAACTTGGCGCGTGATCTGGAGGCATCCTTCTCTAATGAGGAGCTCTGTAAAGCTCTTAAGGAATTCCTCATGGGCAAATCCCCAGGCCCGACAGCCTGACCCCAGCCTTCTATATGGTTTTCCTGCCACAACTCCAAGAACACCTGCTCAACCTCCATAACTCCTTTATTCATGCCATAGGCCTTACACCTACTGTGTCCAATGCAGAAATCAGACTACTCCAGTACTCAGTTAAAGATTGGCCCTATGCTCATCTTATCGTCCAAAAAACCCTTGTAAACACAGATGTCAAGCTCTACACCATAATGCTAGCCAACTACCTGGAAACTATGCTCCCATGCCCCATAGACACCGATCAGGTTGACTTAATCTGCCATAGACAGGCCTCTAACAATGTCCGATGACTAGCTCACCTAGCTGAAAAAGCTCACAGTCTTGCAATTCCCACCCTACTGCTCTCCCTGGGTGCTGAGAAAGCTTTCGACAGGGTGAGGTGGAACTTCCTACGAGCAGTTCATCAGAAAACTGGACTGGGCCCCACCATGATCAGTAGGATTATGGCCTCATATACAGTGCCCACTGCCTCCATCTGAATTAACAGCCACACTACCCGCTTCTTCCCATTGGCAAGGGGTACCCGACAAGGATGTCCCTTATGCCCTCTATTATTCGCCCTTGTGGTGGAGCCGCTTGCCATCTACCTCCGACAATACCCTGACATTAGGAGTATTCCCTTTGGAGGGCAAGACCACAAAGTTATCCTAGATGCTGACGATCTCCTTCTTGCCTTCAAGAAGTCAGACACCTCCTACCCGTTGTGGTACAGGCACTTCATTCTTACGAGCAGGTTTCTAAATACAAGATCAATCTATCCAAGTCACAGGCTCTAAATCTCACACTTCCACAACAGCAACTCCTCCAATTGTGGGCACTTACCCCTTTCCAAAGGTCCTCACACTCCATACAGTACTTAGGCCTTACTATCACTAACTTCCTAGCCACATGCACACAGGTGAATTGGCCAAGATACCGCAGAGCAATATTTGAAGACCTCAGACATTGGAAAACACTCCCTATATCATGGCTGGGCTGCATTAATGTGATGAAAATTAACATCCTCCCCATCTACTGTACCTTTTTCAATTACTGCCCACTCCCATTCCCTCAAAAGACATTAAGGGAATTCAAGGAGACCTGCGCTCCTTTATTTGAAAGGGGAAGAAACTTTGTGTAGTCACCGCGCTCCTTATGCTTCCAGGAAACCGAGTGGGATTGGCATGTCCTAATCTTCAGGACTACTGCTGGGCCACCCACCTCCGCTACATCTCAGAATGGGTCGTGCAAGAGAGTGAAAAACACTGGGTCCACTTGGACCGGGCTGTTTCCTGTTGGCCGCTTTGGGACCTAGCTTGGCTCCGAAAGCACCACCGCCCTCACAGCACCTACACAGACACCCCAACCCGCACTATATTGGAGATTTGGGATGACTTTGCTCCCAGAAGAGTTCTGACCACATTCCCAAACACCCCAATTAACCGGAACTCTGACTTTTGCCCAGCTCTCCCTCTAGACTCCTTCCCGGACTGGTTGAAGGGTGAATGCAGAACCCTACAAGACTTATTCCAGGGATAGACCATGAAATACTTTATACAATGCAAAGCAGAATTCCACCTCCCCGATTCCGCTCACCACCAAAATTTCCTACTGTGTCATTGGGCCCTTCCTTCCCCCAACACTTTGGCAGCTATTCACTCCCTCACTCTTTATGAAACCCAGGTCTGCAATTTCGAGGGCACCCGCAGCCTGGTTTCAAAGACATACAATGTCCTTCAACAATCACGCCTTCTGCCTCAGCACCCATACCAGTGAAAATGGGACCCGAACAATATGCTAGACATTAATCAGAAACAATGGGAGCGGCTGTGGAGGGAGACTCCTTGGACCTACAGAAGCATACCCAACAGGAGATGGCGTACTAGTTAATGCTCCACTGGTACTATACACTAACTCACCCTCATACTATCTACCCCACAGCCTCAGACTTATGCTGATGCTGCGGAGCACAGAAAGGCGATTTCCACCATATATGGTGGGCGTGTCCCTTTCTCCCCGTCGTCTGTAAAGAGATTCTGAGTCATACTGAAGGCACCATAGGCTACCCTATTCAGATAGACTACCACATCATTGTACTGGGGCTGAGTCCTACATCCCTGGAAGCCCTGATGCACACAGATTAGTACCTCATATGCCAAATGGCTAGCCCAGCTAAGCAACCTACAGCTCATGCCTGGAGGTCTCTCTCTGCTCCCTCTATAGCAACCTGGTTCACACAACTCTGGCACACCATGGCAATGGAACAAATGACACATAAATTATCCTTCATGGATAAAAAATTCCGGCACCTCTGGACACCTCTCACTGATTACAAGTCCGGACTAGAATACTTATGTTTCCAACCTCCCAGACTTCACGCCTTGCACCCGTTTGATCGCTTGAAATAAAGGGGACCCTTCCCTTCCTCCCCCTCCCCACAGAAATACCCAATGGAGATAATATACAATGGTAAAACTTTCCCCCCTTTCCTTCCCCACCAATGTAGTCATTTGGCTGGAGACCTGACACCCTCCCATGTTCCTCCTCTTCCTTCTTCTTTCCGTATTTCTGTTAACTCTTGTTAACAGTCCCCCACACTCTTTCCTGCATGCACAGCATCACCGAAGTGAAGCATCTTGTCCTATATCATGGGAACTCATCCCCTAGTATTTAGAAACGCAACCACATTTTCTCCCTTTCGCCTTTTTTCCCCATCCAAGACACCATTGGATTGTACTCACCTCGCGCTCTGCGGGCCCCTTCTGAAACCAGACTACTACCCGTGCAATGATTCCTAGCTTCACCTGCTGTCTCCTCCCCTATCCTAATTTCAAATGTTCTTTGATATTTTCTTTTTCTCTGACTGTATTGCAAATGCTAAGCGCACTTTACTTGGAATTTCGCTTCTACTCCTTATAATGCACGCAGCATTCTCAACTGTTGGAAAATGTCAATAAAAACATTTTGAGCACAAAAAAAAAAATCAGACCACACACACTCTACTAGGTGCTTTAAAGGGTATGGCTTCCCATTACACACCCTGACTTATCATAGCCAACTCGAGAGCTAAAGTCAAGGCACAGTGGGCTTTTTGTAATGTCTGTGAAGGGTATGAGCAGGATTAACATTAGAGGTAATGAAGACGACTTCTAAGTAATCAAAACAGTACTTCTTCATCCCTCATCCTTGTCATTATAAGAGGTAAACCAACCAGCTTTTAATCTACAACATAAGAAAATATGCATGCAAAATGTCACTTACAAATGCAACACCTAGTGAATAGTTTATTGGTCACATGCAAAAGTTAAGGCAGGACAGAACTAAGTACGCCCAGTCCAAAAGAACACCCATCCTCCAATATATTTTGTAGGCTGTACTGTTGTACAAAGGTGTGTGAAGAGATTAAAGTAGCTGTTCTTCAAATTACTGATTAAGGAAAACCATGGTATTCCACCCAGGAGGTAGCCACATGCCTTATGTATCTATCCTGGAGACACTCAGGGAAAGGGAGTACAAGCCAAGAAGAACGCTAAAGCAATTGTGGAACCAATTCAACGACTAATGGCTAATGAAAACTCCTTTCACCCTTCCCAGCGCCTATAAAGGTTACAATCACATTATCAGCCAAACTAAATATTTTAGAACATTCTAAATAAATAAAAACTTCCCTCTTCGCGTTCATTGAATATAAGGCTTCCCCATCCAGAGAAGATGGAGAAGGGAAAAAGATGGACAAAACAATCTTCTTATTCGAATGAGCTAATGTTGCCACATTGGGGAGATCATGAGGATATGGACAAAACACAACACCATCCTTAACGATTTTCAGGAAGGAGGTCTGCACAATAGAACAAATACAGCTTACCAATCAGATGAGCTGAAGACATTGAAATCCACAAAAAACCAGAGGATAAAGGTTCAAAAGGGGGAAACAAAGGAGGTCATTACAACCCTGGCGGATGGTGTTAAAGGTGCGGTAATACCGCAAACAGGCCGGCAGACAAAAAAAGGGAATCATGACCGTGGCAGAAACCGCCAACATAGACAGCCACTTTAACACTCCGACCGCCACGGCGGTACAGACAAGCAGCGCGGCGGTCACCGCCAACAGGCAGGCGGAAGACAAGGTACCGCCCACAGTATCACAACCCGCCAATCCGCCACCTTTTCCGGGGCAGATTCACCATGGATAAAAACACGGCGGAAACAGCTTTTGCAATGGGAAAACGCTCACCTTCTACACATCCCACGAGGAAGGAGGACACCATGGAGCCGGAATTACAAATCCTACCTGCCCTTGTCTTCCTGCTCATTTACGAACACCAGCAACGGCGGCAGCGAAGACAACGGTGAGGGAGGGTGGAGGCAAAAGTCAGGGGGACACACACGAAACACCCCCACCCTCGCACATTATAACACACACAGCTATGCATGTCAAAACATCACAGTAACAACCCACAACCCCCCCGGAAGAATGCAAAGACCAAAGGAAATCAGTCGAAAAATTGTAATGTATCAAAATACAGTTACCAAATATATACAGATATATATATACACATTCAAAAGTATATACATTACGAGAAGTAGTGCAGGTATGCACATATCAATGTCTGTGCACCACTGGTCCAAAAATGCATGGGCGAGGCCCACAATAGATACCTGTCCACAAACGGAGAGAACACTGCTGGGGCATCAGATCCAAATACAACAGGCACCTCAGGGGGAAGGGAAGCGGGTTGCACCTCAGCCGGATTACAGCACCACGCCAGATCCACGACGGGGCTCCATGCCCATTGATGTATCCTGGGGAGTGCAAAGCCACAGTCTCTCAAGTCTCTACAGTGGGTGGTTTGCCCACTGTTCAATCCTGGGGAGTGCAAAGCCACAGTCTCTCAAGTCTCTACAGTGGTTGGTTTGCCCACTGAACAATCCTGGGGAGTGCAAAGCCACAGTCTCTCAAGTCTCTACAGTGGTTGGTTTGCCCACTGAACAATCCTGGGGAGTGCAAAGCCACAGTCTCTCAAGTGGATAACAGTCTCCACTGGTTCTGGAGGGGGAATGGTGCCCACACTGCATTTAGCTCCCCGTGACGGTTCCTGTTCCGTCACAGTCCCAGCTGTACATGGGATAACGATGCTAGATGTGGCGGTGTTTCCTTGTTCAGCGGTGCTTTGCCATGGCGGTCTCTAATCTGTTCAGCGGTTCTCTGCCCTGATCAGCGGTGCTGTGCCCTGTTCAGCGGTCTTCACCATGGCGGTGATTCCCTTGTTCAGCGGTGCTTTGCCATGGCGGTCTCTGATCTGTTCAGCGGTTCTCTGCCCTGATCAACGGTGCTGTGCCCTGTTCAGCGGTCTTCACCATGGCGGTGATTCCCTTGTTCAGCGGTGCTTGGCCATGGCGGTCTCTGATCTGTTCAGCGGTTCTCTGCCCTTGTTCAGCGGTGCTTTGCCATGGCGGTCTCTGACCTGTGCATTGGTGTGTGGCATGACGGTCCCTCATTTTCCAGCGGGGCTGTGGCAGCCGGGGCCCTCCTGGGCACTGACTCTGGCGGTGGTCTCCTGACCAGTGACGATACTCCTGCCCTCCTGGGCACTGACTCTGGCGGTGGTCTCATGACCAGTGACGACACTGCTGCCCTCCTGGGCACTGACTCTGGCGGTGGTCTCCGGACCAGTGGCGATACTGCTGCCCTCCAGGGCACTGACTCTGGCGGTGGTCTCCGGACCAGTGGCGATACTGCTGCCCTCCAGGGCACTGACTCTGGCGGTGGTCTCCGGACCAGTGACGATACTGCTGCCCTCCAGGGCACTGACTCTGGCGGTGGTCTCCTGACCAGTGACGATACTCCTGCCCTCCTGGGCACTGACTCCAGCGGTGGTCTCCTGACCAGTGACGATACTGCTGCCCTCCAGGGCACTGACTCTGGCGGTGGTCTCCTGACCAGTGACGATACTCCTGCCCTCCTGGGCACTGACTCTGGCAGTGGTCTCCTGACCAGTGACAACGGTGCTGGCGGTGGCGTCCCGGCCGCCGGGGAGGATGGCACCCTTCTCCGCCGTGGTGCTCTCACCAGACTGTGCAGACTTCCTCTGGCCCTTCACCACCTTTGGAGGAGTCACAGCTGACTCTGCAATCCCCCTGGGACCCTTGTGAGCAGTTTTGCCGCCAGGAGTCTTCACCCTGTCCCGTCGGCCACTTTCCAACTTGAGATGCTTTACAGGGGGTGGACTGGCAGTGCTCTGGCTCCGTGTCACACTGCCTGCCCTGGTGGCCGGTGCACTCCACACACCTGTAACACGCACCACTGGTACTGGAGTCTTTTTGGCTGAGGCGCTACTACAGGACTTATGAATTGGAGGGGTGGGGATGGGGGCAAAGAGGTCAACGTTGCTGAGGGAGAGTTTATGACGAACACTGGGATGGGTAGCTGGAGGGGGTCTGGGAGTGGAGGAAGAGGAGGTGGTTGTAGGAGGTGTCACTTTAGGTGTTTTGGGTGCAGGTACTGGAGGCTGTCGTGAGGTGGATGGATGTTGGGTGTGTGGGTGCCCGCGTTTGTGTACTTTGGGAGGGGGCGTCACAGACACACTGGGAGAGGACACAGGGGACGTGTAAATGGGAGTGGGGGTGGTGAGTGCAGGTGAGCGGGGTGTGGTGCTGGGTGTTCTGGTGCGAGTCCTAGTGCCTGTAGATGTAGTGCATGCAGGTGAGAGTGTAGACGACACTGGGAGGGAGGAGGGAGACGATGAGGAGGGGGACACAGTGGAGGCAGTGGATGTTGCTGTGTCTGTATGTGTCTGATGCTTGTGTGAGTGCCTGTGGGATGTGTGGTGCCAATGTTTGCCTGAGCTACTTTTGTGTGTTGAGGTGTGTGCATGCTTGTCTGTTGGTGTGCTTGGGATAGGCTGGGGTACAGGGGCTTGGGTCTGGGTGGAGGAAGTTGGATGGGGGAGGCTAGACACAGGGACAATGGCTGCCATCAGTGCTGAGGCCAAAGATTGCAGGGTTCGATGAAGGGCAGCCTGACCAGAATGAATGCCCTCCAGGAATGTATTACCGTGTTGCAACTCCCTTTCTACACCCTGGATGGCATTCACAATGGTAGACTGCCCAACAGTGAGTGACCTGAGGAGGTCAATGGCCTCCTCATTGAGGGCAGCAGGGGTGACAGGGGCAGGGGCTGAGGTCCCTGGGGCGAAGGTGATGCCCACCCTCCTGGGTGAGCGGGCACGGGGCGAACGCTGAGGGGCTGCTGGGAGGGTGGTGCTGGCAGGGGAGGTGGCGGCTGTACCTGTAGAAGTGTGGGGCACAGATGGTGCCACCAACACAAGGGAGCTCCCATCGGCGGACGAGTCTGTGTCGCTGGTTGGTGATCCGGTGCCCGACGTGAAGCTCCCCTCGCCCTCCGTCCCACTGGTGCATTCTGAGTCTGTGGTGTGGCCCTCCATGGCCATGTGGGATGCAGCTCCCTCGTGCTCCGGTGTCACTGTACCTCCGCCTGATGTTGCTGATGCACAAAAGAACAGGGAGAGCAGAAAAAGGGGGGGGGGACGACAGAAGAAAGACAGGTTGAGTGCATGGCATACCGCTACCGTTGGCGGACAATACAGACACAGCAGCCCCCTGCACTACGCCGTGCTCCTGGCCTCTACAGATGCAATTCCTGGGATATGGCCTACATCGCTATGGTGGACATCTGCACACATGGATGCCACAGGGGCATGTATACCTGTACTTGGCACTCTACTGCGGTTGGGTGGAGTGCCACATGGCCTGCATTACGGAAGGGCCTAGCCTATGGAAGTCGCCCCGGCTTAGGGAAACCCACAGCCCTCCTCCCACACCTAGACCACACAACTGCGCGCAAAGTCCCCAGAATGAGTGTGTACTCACCCCCTTGTGTCTGCTGTGATGCCCTCAGGCGCCCATCCAACTCAGGGTAGGCCACGCCAGGATCCGGAACATCAGGGGGGTCATGGGGGGACGGGCACCCCTCCCACGTTGGGAGGCCATCCCCAGCTGAGCCTCCGCCGTCTTCTTGCTCCAGCGGCGAATGTCCTCCCATCTTTTACAGCAGTGGGGGCCCCGTCTCTGGTGGACCCCCAGGGTCCGGACGTCCTTGGCGATGGCACGCCAAATGTCCTTCTTCTGGTGGGCGCTGACCTACATGACATGCACAGGGGAAGAAGAGAAGTCATTAGCAAGAGCACCGTCGAAGTGAGTGGCCCCCATCCCTGCCCTTGCCATGTGGCACATGCATTCACAGTCCTTCATGTTCATTGCACTCTGCCCCCTTCCCTCTTACAACCAGCCCTCTCCACCCAGGCATAGCCCATACAATGTGCTCCCTGTGTACTTACCTGTTGGCCTGGAGGACCGTAGAGTAGCGTGTACTGGGGGGGGACCCCATCCACAAGCTTCTCCAACTCCTGAGCAGTGAAGGCAGGGGCCCTTTCCCCAGATGCAGCAGCCATTGTCTCTTCCAGACCGAGGTCACAGCAGCACTTGCAGTGTAGGTCCTCTCCTGTCGAAGATCAGGTATCAAGTGATTGAACAGATAGAAAATGGCGGTCACGTTCGCGGGGGTGACGTCCGCGGCGGTGCGTCTCATCACCGCCGGCGCACTTCATCATTGGCTCCTGGGACCCATAGGGTCCAATGTTAACCAATGCAGCTTTGCGCCGCAGTCTTCGACCGCCTACCGCGACGGTGTACAGCGCCAGCGCAGTTACCTCACATCCCATTGTCCCAGTTTAGAGGTCAGGCATCTGCCATTTCAGGGACCCACATGGCTTCATTTACAACTGCGTCACACATACCTAGGCCTGGACTCAACACACATACAGGAAGATTTTTGTCTTTGGTGTCGTGTTCTGTGTATCTGTGGGTACATACCTGGGATTTTGTTGACTCTGTGGTCGCTATTGTCCTTCCTAGGCACCGTCAGCTTGGACATTTGAGAAGATGGCGGAATCCTCTGGTGTACCGACCGCTGGCGGACCTGTTGACAATGGAGGAGCGACATTTACTCATCACCTACAGGTTTGACCGTGCCACTATCCAGGAACTATGTACCCAGTTGGAGCCAGACCTGATGTCACCAATCCGCCATCCCACAGGAATCCCCCCTCAAGTGCAGGTGCTGTCAGTGCTCCATTTCCTTGCAAGTGGATCGTTTCAGACAACAGTGGCCATGGCATCAGGGATGTCCCAGCCTATGTTTTCCAACGTGTTGTCCAGAGTGTTGTCTGCCCTGCTGAAACACGTAAGGAGCTACATCGTTTTCCCTCAGGTGGAGGATTTGCCAACAGTGAAAGGTGACTTCTATGCCCTTGGACATATCCCCAACATCATAGGTGCTATTGATGGGACCCATGTGGCTCTGGTCCCCCCCCCACAGGAGTGAACAGGTGTACAGGAACCGGAAGAGCTATCACTCCATGAATGTACAGATGGTATGTTTGGCAGACCAGTACATCTCGCAGGTAAATGCTATGTTCCCTGGCTCAGTGCATGACGCCTACATCCTGCGTAATAGCAGCATCCCTTTTATGATGGGTCAACTCCAGAGGCACCGGGTGTGGCTATTGGGGGACTCTGGTTACCCCAACCTGGCCTGGCTATTGACCCCAGTGAGGAATCCCAGGACCAGGGCAGAGGAACGCTACAATGAGGCCCATGGGCGACTAGGAGGGTGATCGAACGCACCTTCGGCCTCCTGAAGGCCAGGTTCAGGTGCCTGCATATGACAGGTGGTTCCCTATTCTACTCACCAAGGAAGGTGTGCCAGATCATCATCGCCTGCTCGATGCTTCACAATCTTGCTTTGCGACGCCAGGTGCCTTTTCTGCAGGAGGATGGTCCAGATGGCGGTGTTGTGGCAGCTGTGGAGCCTGTGGAGCCTGTGGACAGTGATGAGGAGGACGCTGAGGAAGAAGACATAGACAACAGGGAGTCAGTCATACGGCAATATTTCCAGTGACACACAGGTGAGAACAGTTTTCTTTTTACCATTACATTCACTTTCACACTTCTACCTCTATCCTGTCTGTCAGTTCATAGCAGTATTTGGTCACTGAGTTGTACCTTTCCATTACGGTTTCACAGGTGTGGTTAGCAAGGTGTGTCATCTGCTTGCATCCTTCAAGGACTTGTGATGTGTGACATAGGTATGTTGGCTTTAAAATTGGAAACGCATGTTGACACTGTCATTGATTATACATATTTACCAAATCACAGACTGACTCCAGATTGTTTTGTGGTTCAAGGGTGTTTATTTCAGTGCTAAAAAATGGAGGGGGGTAGTGATATGGTGATGGTGGACGGTGGAGGAATGTCCATTGCAGAGTCCAGTCCATTAGTCACACAGGTGCACTGCCCATATGGGCATAGGAAGTGGAGATGGGGCAGTTCCAATCGGGACAGGGTAACAAAGTGAGACAGCGGGAGGACAATCAGGGTGGTCTCATTTCCTGGCGGGGGTCTTGCAATCTTGCTCTGTCCTGTTCCTGGATCTCAGGGACCGCTTGCGGGGTGGTTGTCCATCTGAAGGGGGTGGGGTGCTGGTGTGGTGGTCCTGTGGCGGGGCGTCCTGTCCACTAGCGCCGGCGGAGGTGGTGGGCAGTTCATCATCCATGCTAGTGTCAGGGGCCCCTTGGAGTGCCACGGTGTCCCTCATGGTCTTTTGTATGTCCTTCAGCACCCCTACGACGGTGCCCAGGGCGGAGCTGATGGTTCTGAGCTCCTCCCTGAACCCCAAATACAGTTCGTCCTGCAGGCGCTGGGTCTCCTGAAACATGGCCAGTACCGTCGCCATCGTCTCCTGGGAGTGGTAGTATGCTCCCATGATGGAGGAGAGGGCCTCGTGGAGGGTGGGTTCCCTTGGCCTGTCCGCCCCCTGTCGCAAAGCAGCCCTCCCAGTTCCCCTGTGTTCCTGTGCCTCCGTCCCCTGGACCGTGTGCCCACTACCACTGCCCCCAGGTCCCTGTTGTTGTTGGGGTGGTGGGTTATCCTGGGTTCCCTGTAGTGGTGGACACACCGCTGATTGACGTGTCCTGGGTACGGAGGTATGGGCCAGCTGGGTGGGTGCTGTGCTGGTGTTACCAGAGGGTGGAAGGTCCGTGTTGGGCTGTGCCTGTGCAAGGGGAACCGACTGTCCCGAGGCCCACGATGGTCCGGGCTGGTCATCAGGATCCAGTAGGGCAGAGCTGCTGTCGTCACTGTGGGCCTCTTCTGTGGGTGGAGTGGAGTTGTCTGGACCCTCCGGTGTGGTGACGTTCCGTAGTGGTCCTGCAGGGATATAAGAGCATGATTAGTGCATGTGTGTGATTAATGGTGTGCAATGGGTGGGTGTTTGTGTACCCCAGTGCAAGCATTCCTGTGTGTGGGTTTGTGTGAGGATGGTTAGGGGGTTGTTATGGGTATGTGCAGTGAGCATGCTTTGGTGAGGGCTGACCATGCTTTGTTTTTCCATGCGGGGTTTGGTGTTGGGATGGGTGGTTTGTGTTATGAGTACATTAGTGAGGAGTTGGAGTGATAGGGGAGGGGGTGAGGGTGTGTTATGGCATGCATGTAGGGTGGGGGATATGATAGTTGATATTTAACTTACCGGTGTCCATTCCTCCACCGACTCCTCCGAGGCCCTCTGGATGCATGATGGTCAAGACTTGCCCCTCCCATGTTGTTAGTTGTGGGGGAGGAGGTGGGGGTCCGCTGCCAGTCCGCTGTACTGCGATGTTGTGCCTGGATACCACAGAACGCACCTTCCCCCGTAGGTCGTTCCACCTCTTCCTGATGTCCTCCCGATTTCTTGGATGCTGTCCCACTGCGTTGACCCTGTCCACGATTCTTTGCCATAGCTCCATCTTCCTGGCTATGGATGTGTGCTGCACCTGTGAGCCAAATAGCTGTGGCTCTACCCGTAGGATTTCCTCCACCATGACCCTGAGCTCCTCCTCAGAAAACCAGGGGTGTCTTTGGCGTGACATGAGGTGGTGTGGGTGATGTGTGGGGTGGTGTAAGTGTTGATGTGTGTGGTGATGTGTAGTGGTGTGTGGTGTATTGTGCGTGTAATGTTGTATGGGTGATGGTGTTGTGTGCCTCTGTGTGGTGGGGTTCTCAGTTGCTGTGCTCTCTGTCTATCTGGCCTTCATCTCTGATTTTTGGTCGTAGGGGTTTGTGGGTGATGTGGGTGTGTGCTTTATATTGTGTTGGGTGTGTGTATTTTGAATTGTCCAATGTGGCGGTGTTTTGGAGATGTGTGTGTATTTTGAGCACGGCGGTGTGTACCGCCAATGGAATACCGCTGTTGAAAGACCGCTGCGTGGATTCGTGTGTCGTGATAGCATGGGCGTGTTTCTGTTGGCGTGACGGTGGAGGTTTTGTTTTCGCCAGTTTATCACTGACCTTTGGTGTGGCGGTCTTGTGTGGGTGTCTGAATTTCGGCGGATTCCGAGATGTGTGTCATAATAGCTGTGGCGGAATTCCGCGGCGGTGTTTTGGCGGTCTTCTGCACGGCGGTAAGCGCCTTTTACCGCCAATGTTGTAATGAGGGCCAAAGTGATTCTAAGACCAGAGGCAAGACCAAAGGAGGAGAAAATAAGCCTTGATATACGAGACAAGAAAAAAAACTTTCAGAACGCGGTCTGCTGTTCTGCAAACCAATTCTTTCGTCCTCCACACTGAGTGAGAGAGACTTTGATGCCCTACTGGTAAACACACCTGGGAGCTGAGGAGAAAGGGAAACAGGAAGTTTCCAAACTGAAAGATTAGAGCAGGACAAAAAAAGGGGAATTGGGACCTGCAAAGTCAAAATAGAACCACTAGACAACATCTGCTGCTTCGTCTTGATTCCAAAGAAGTGCCTGAGAGATCAGCAGTAAAGGAGGAAAGGCATACAGTAGATGACGAGGCTAAGGGTTAGAAGCATCCACCTTCCAAGCCACTGGGGTGGGATAGTGGGAGCAGAACCTGGTTAGCTGGGTATTTTCAGCGTAAGCAGGTCTACAAAATGTCCCCGGAACCTTCGGCATAATCTCCTGAAAACGGATGGACATATTTACGGGACTTGGGAGGATGGAAATCTCCTGCTTAATCTGTTTATCGGTCTGATCCCTGGTGTGAAAAGCCTTTAAGGCGAGAAGATGCAATTCCGCCCATGCCTCTAACTGTAGGGCTACTAGACAGAAAACTTGATTGTGGTCCTCCTTATCAGTTCACATAAGCACAGTCAATAAATGGTCTAGTAGAAACGTGTTGTTCTTTCATTTGGAGCTGGAAGTGACAGAGATTGAAATACTGTAGACAGATCCCTCCAGTTTGAAGAGCTCCTGCGGGCTGTCACCGACCTTCATCCTTGAGTCGACAGTGCCTCCAAAGGCGCTAACTACCTCTCTTAGCACCATTGGGAAACGTCCATGAAGTGGAAATCCTCGTATTAAGGATTTTTGGATCAGTCACCAGTAAAGCTGAGGATGTAAAGAACTTGGCACAGGAAGCAACAGGTCGTAGTTCTGATGATCTGGATTCAAATTATGTAGAATGTGAAGTAAAGGGAGTGAATATGCACATGTTCCCAGGATACTGTAAATATGCACAAGGAAGGAGAGGAGCCATTACACGACCTGAGCCACAACAGTGGTAAAGAGTGGAACGGAGACAGGAGAAATGTTGAGAAGTTGGGAGGTTTGCAGAAACCGGCAGTGAGTATAGTGCTATTACCCCATTACACTTAGGAGCTCCCTAAATAGAAAATAGAAATTTCTGGGTATTGACTAGCTCCTATATATTGTATAGTAGAATTTGCTAGCTTCTTTATGATGATATTGTGACCCCTTTGGTTTTATATAGATATCACCATTGCAACAATAGTGTAGCAACTCTAGCCCTCAGAATGACGATAAAAAACACAACTCTTGCATTACAATCTGTAGATCAGTGGTGGTTTCTCTCTTAGGGCATGGGGGCATTGACCTCCTGCCTCGGAGTTGCCACATCACATTAAACTTGGCCACTGCGCTCCCATCGTGCTCTCTGTTCGTGTGCTGGGATGGATACCTTAAAGGGTGTGGCCAATACTGTTTATCAGCAGGGCAGTGAGAGTAACAGACTGGACTACTAGGTCGTTATCAAGTGTAGTGCGCATGTCAGGTTGGTTGGGTGTCTTGTTCTGTCCAGCCTGACATGTGCACTTCAAGCCTCCTGAACTCATGCTGTATTAAGAAGCATGGGGAACACAGGCAAAGCCTCCCGGTCTACCTTGGAGCACTGGGTTAACCTGTCCGCTTCAATCCTGGTCCTACTGTCATGCTGTTTACTGTCAAACAGTATGTGAGAGTCACCTGGATTGGTTCTCCGGCTGGCACACAAGGAAGTGCAGGGACAGGATAATTACAGAACATGGCCAATCACTGCGCTTCTTTATTTTGAAGCTGCATAGTGACTGGCCATGCGTCTTTGACTGCCTGGCAGTATGCTGTTTGGATTTTGCTATTTATTTTGTAAAATTTCAATGAGCACAAAATTCTTGGAAAAAGTTGGAATTGCTCACTTCTCTCGCTCAAAGCGGTTCTTGATGATGGGTTCTGCCCAACCACCACTTTAAAATGTCACCAACCACCACTGTCCCTTTGAATGATTAGGGTCCCTCTGGAGGTTTGGGTGTCCCCTTGCAAGGATCTGCGTTACGCCCCAGTTTCCCACAGTTACTTTCCCTGTCCTGGGTCTCTGGTCACGGCTAGGCTACCACATTCTCTCTTCTACTCCCAGTACATTAAAATCCCTGTCTGGGTATATGCCAGCTGCTGGCCCTCACAACCACCTCCCTGACAGACTCTTCAAACTCAGTTCCGGTCTCCCATTAAGTAATAGGCTCTGTGTTACTGTAACTCCTGCAAAGGCGTTCCTTGCTCATTTTAGGCATTTTAACACGTGCATTGGCAAATATCAGCCATTTCGCTACTTCCCTTCATTTGGCAGAGGGGGCTCCTTTCGGCTTTGAATGACTCCAGCTTTGAGAAGTCCGAAGTGTCAGCTGCTTTTCACAGAGCTTACAAAGTGCAGAAGTGCTATTTAAAAATAAAGCATATTATAAGAGTATAACAGATGGAGATGTGGCTACAGGGAGCATGAGCCTCACAGATTCAGACAGCATTTGTGTACATTCAGCTAAGTCAAAGCTAATCAGTGAAAAGACCTCCTTGACAAGACCTGCACATTCAATTTGAAAGGGGAGCGTTAAGTAAAACACAGAGGTAGTGTGGGTAAATCCTGTATTGGTCTGAGAGTGGGAAAAGATTTTCCACTAACCTTAAACAATAACTTGTAACCACGGGCATAGACGATAGGCAGATTTATTGCATAATTTACTATTTTAGATCAAATTATCAGCCCCTGGCTGTTGGATATTGAGTAACATTTACTGCTGCAAAACATATTTTAGGGGCATATCGGTAAGTATTTGAATACTCCAAGAGTACCCCTTCAGAAATAGCTTTTAAATCTACAGTTTTTTGTTGATTTTTTTGGGGGAAAATTGGTTTAAAAAGTATTGACTTACTTCTGATTTTCAAAAATGTTCTAGGCCGAGAACTCCCTGGTGCTGCAATTCAGGCCAAACGTTTACGTCCCACTAGCCAATTTTCACCAGCCACCCCTGCCCTAGGCACTCAAAGAGGGTATTTAATAAATTCAAGTCTACCCTCCCTAAGAGCGCAAGCGGTGTCTACATCCAACCAATAAAGGTACTGGTGCTTGAATTAATGCAGTCTGGTGAGTGTATGTGTTGTTTCCCATTTCCTAACTAGTAAACACTATCATCTGCTTGGATAGTAAGGATACCAGTGCCCTCACTTCCTCTTTCCTAAGGAAGCCCTGGGAGACCAAGGTAAGTAACTTTAACTCTCTTTTGATACCCCAGGCTGGTACTCATGAACTAGGCAAGTGTAATGACAACAGAAGGGCGATTGTGTTAGCTGAGACAAGACCCCGATCTGCGGGAGGTCTTGGTGCCCCAAAGGAGATAAGTTAGGGGACAATTCAGCAACCTTGAAGCCACTTGCCGCCTCTTCTTTTCTGATTGGTGAATACATACACCCCGGTGTGCCTATTGTGACTAAGAATGCCTCTCTTAGTAAGCATGCTGCAGTGGGCAGCAACAATCCCTCTAACAATTCAGTGATTGCTGGACACCAGAGGGGGATGAAAATGGGTTGCCTGTAGTCTTGGACTGTAAAATACCCCGTTGATTCAGGACCTATCCAAATCTATTGCCCCTGATGAAGATCATTTTATTTCAGAATCATTGTTGGCCCAGCAAATTATATTGTCTTCTATCAGGGGCGGCTCCTCCATTAGGGCGGAGGAGCGTTTCCACCCCCCTCCCCCACCTGCAGCAGGAGCTGCAAACCTTTAAAAATAAAACTATAATAAACTACATTTCTTATAGCTTTATTTTTAAAAGGGGTGGGGCCATGGGGTGAGGAGCACCGATGGGAGTGCATAGAGCACTCCCCTCAATGCGCATGTATGTTTGGCCGGCCGTCCACACATGCGCACAAAGGCTCGCTCCAATCCGGCACTGTGTAGCCGAGTTGGAGAGAGCCGTTCTAACTCCCAGTCTGCATTGCAGCGCCTAGCCAGGGCGCTCTAGCCAATCACAGCGCTGCTTTAAGCAGCCTCATGATTGCCCGCAGGGCAGGCTGGGAGCCTGTAGTGCAGCGGAGAGCGGCTGCACGTCCATGTAAGTTTTTTTTATTTTTTTATATTTTATTTTTGTTTTATCCCCCTGCCCCTGTGCCGCCCTTTTTCCAAGTCGCAACTGCGACTGTCTTCTATACTTTCACTGCTGGAGAAATTCGTAATGGACTCTAACCACGCTTCTTCTGTCCTGTCAGAGATATTGCAATCCATAAGCAGCAAAGTAAATGGGAAACTGCAACAGGTTTCATCTTCCATGAGAGAGGCTGCATCTCAGACTGATGAAGTAACTGCTTCTATAAATAATACGCCAAAGGTTAAACCTTCAAATAAAACCTCAAGAAATTAGTACAACTGGAATTATGTTACGAAGAGCTGACTGACTTGGAGAAAGAAGGGACTTGAAATCTAATCCTCACTGGTGATGCTTCTTATATCCCTGAAATGCATCACTTTAGATCTACAAAACGGGCTAGAGGGAAAAAGAAGGGGGGAAATGTAGTCTACTCTTTAAAATATTTAAAGAGGATGGTGAACCTGCAAGCCAAACCGGATGCATGGGCTCAAGTGGTAGATCATCTTCAAAAGGTGACTACCAGTACCTTATCGGATGCCACACCAGTCGTCATTTATCCTATATGTGATTGTGGGAAAAAACTATACCTGGTGGTTAAAAAAACAAAAAAAAGAAACTCAACAAAACAAAGACGAGAAAGCAGGGAAGGATCTCCAGAAAGGAACAATGAAGAGTGAGGTTTGACCGCACTCAGGAAGAAGGAGAAAATAAGGGCAATGGAGGGACAGATATGGTTTCTATGCCATCTGGTTAAGTGTGCCCCCACATTATGGGAGGACCTTTGGCGCCCCACTTCATCTACCCTTTTCATGCCTCCTCCTCCCGCTGTTCCACTTACTCCTAGCATTCCAACTGGGCAGCTTCTTGATCAATTGGGATGTTGAAGCTGCTGGCAGAGGCTTATCAGTCATCTGTGCAGAATGGCCCAGCTACCACGAAGATGACTGGAAGAGTGTCTTGAGGCATGAAGCTTGCACAAAAATGAAACCTATCTGTGACACCTCTGTTTTAGACTTCAACAAAATATTCGTTTCTGGTAGGTCTCCACTGGACAGATTTCGCTTGGTAGTTATTATTTTTTTTCAACGTTCCGATTACTCACATGTCTTGGCATGATTTTCATGAATCAAACGATTCAAGACGTGACTTATGGTAATTATTTCACCTGTGTTGAATTTAGATCGCTGCAAGCGGTTAGAATGATTATGGACAATGTTGAGAACTTGCATGGTATGGGGATTGATGTAGTACCATCCCAAAGATCGTGTGGGAATATCCCTGCTGATATGCGCCCAACAGTTTCTCATATCCCACCACTAGTAATTAAAAGTGATGCTAAGCATTTTGTAGTTACAATGAAAGAGGGAGAGAGGACAGTGCAAGTAGGAGGATCAAAGATAGCCAAAGTCACTTGGACCTCCCAGGGAACAACATTTGAGCATGGCTTCCAGTAGCCTTATCAAGCTATAAAGCTGCTCATAGGGAAACTGGCCTGGAATAAAGGTGGAGTGTTTAGCATAAACTTTCCTTCCAGTCCACCTAGTCACGGGAAGAGATTATCGATTAGAACAATAGCGAAAAATATTTTAACACAGTGAGTATTATTAGTTGGAATATGTATGGCTTATGGGATAAAATTGAGATATGGAGTGCTTGCATGTATTTGATCTAACGATATATGCTGCTTTCAGGAAACATAGGCAATTACCAAAATCCCCTTAGAGGGTTACAATTTGTATTATGCTACTGCAAATAGACAAAGCATTGGTCAACTATCAGGAGATCTAGGGATATGGGTGCCTGCTAAATTGTTTAGTTCCATTGCCCCATACTTATTACGAATAATACATTGCATATTAAACTAGGGAACCTCTTAATCGATGGGGTTGTGAACTCTGTGAATGTCTATGTATCCCCAGGGAAGAAGGGCACAGGTAAACTTGTGTTAGATGCTGAATCAATGCTGAATCAATTTTAGAGGCCATATCAATATAAGGCTGATCATTATGGGTTCTGTTTCTCACTAAGGTTTTAAATGCTGTGTTGAGATTTGGAGTTACACCCATATCATGGAGTGCGGTGGTAATTATTCCATTATTTAAGAAAGGTGTTAGAGTTGTACCATCTATCTATCACAGATTTCATTATTAGATGGGGTGGGTAAGATCTATGGGAGGATGCTTTTCCATTATATTCACGAATGGGCTAAAGATGGGAAAATATTAGCAGATAACCAAGCAGGCTTCAGAAGGGGCATTGGAATGGCGGAGCAGGCCATGCGTTTACATTCTATATGCATAAAATATACGAGAAAAGAAGGTCCCATTGTTTTTACCATTTATCGATTTGAATTCAGCTTTTGATTTAATAGCCAGGGAATTACTTTGGTCATTGTTACAACAGGAGGGTCTGTAGCAGAATCTGATTACAGCGTTGTAGAACTTAAATAGACACACATTTGCACAAGTGCGTTAGGGATCTAAGGAAGATGCACGGGGAGGTTTTCTATAACTATTAGTGTGCATTCAGGGTGTGTGCTGGCCTCCTGATTTTCTCATTATTTCTGAATGATACTGAATCTTACCCAGCTAGTCTAAATTTAGATTGCCGAAGCTCTGTATCTCGCACATATCCCTTCTGCTATATGCTACGTTGTTTAGCTTTCTCTCACCGAACTTTCAATGCATAAACTGATGAAGGGTTTCTTTGACTGTTGTGTGAGGAAACATTTAACAATCATTATTTCCAAAACTAAATCCATGATATTGAAGCCAAGGACTGAATTAAAGTGATCTTTTTAAGTGAATAGTGAAATATTAGAAAAGGTGCAGTATTTTGACTATCTTATGATTCGATAAGGCTATAAATTGACTTGGGAGCAGTAAAGGGAAAAGGCAGCTGCAATTTTTAAAGCAGGCAGTAGCCACAGTTATTAGATGCAAACAAAAATAGAAGGGCAATCACTGAACTCACTGCTACTTGTTTAGACAGCTAAAGCGGTTACGGCAGCAATGCATGGAGCAGAAATCTCAGGTTATACAGATTCGTCTATACTTCAGAAAATTGAGAAAAGGTTCATGATAGCAATATTGATGTTGGGTCTGGGTACGCCTTTCGCAGCATTATAGTTGGAACGGGACATTAAACCTATTTCCGATATTATCATGATAGCTCTAATAGTTTATTGGCTTTACCTTCCGAGAAATCGATTAGTAGGCCTCATTTGGATGCCATAAGGGAGGTAACCTATTACCCCGGACTGCCAGGGATAACCTGATGGAACCATGATCTCAGTACTTTAACGTAGCTAAAACTTGATATAATTTGTGAGGATCCCAAATCTAATGAGCATGTGTATGAAATGGCTTAACCCTTATTTTCCACCTACAATGTTTCAAATGAGACAGATACCCTAGTTCTTTATATAGGACAGGTCATCCAGAGTCCTAGGGTGCAGTTTCTATGTTTAGCTGGAGTGCTGGATTATGAGTGGGAAGTGAAAAAATAAATTGATTTTTATCCTGCACTGGTACCAATTATGTAATTTTTTACAAATGTTAATTAGGGTAAGTATTCCTTTAATTATGTTTGAATTCTTAAAGTGTAATTTGTTATGGCAAACGCAGAGAAATAAATATGAATAAACACAACCTCCTAGCAACAATGTCGCACGAACAGATTTGCAACACTCTAGAAAATCCACAGTTTTGCCCCACAAAAGTCAATATTCCTTCATATGAAATTAGGCATGCAATTTAAAAATGTGCCATGAATGCTAATTATCTGAAAGTATTTAAAAGAAAAGAAATATCGGATTCCCTCTAATTAACAGGAACATCATATTTTTGTAGTTTGGACTTATTTTTTATAAAGTTTATACACATAGATATCAACTACACTTCTAGAGTAAACTCGGCACAAAAAACACAACTGTACAATGGATTTTTACAGCTAAGGCCCAATAATAATAATAAGGGAGATCACGCGGCCACACCACTAGATGGCGCCAGATGCCGTCTTTTCTCTCTCACTGGAGCACGATTTGTATTTTTAATACTTAAAAAGATGACTATGGCCCCTGGCAAAGACAGAAGCCCCGCATAAATGAGAGACGTTTTAAGGAATGGGCAAAGTGGGCAATTGCCCAGGGCAGCTACCTTCCATGGGTCCCCTGGAAAAGTGATAATGTGTATGCAATGTATATAAAAACATATTCTTTTGTATTCAATTTGGTTGTGGGTATGCTAGACCTGCACACTCTTAATACTAGCGCTGTCAGGTACTTGGTCTCAGATTTACAATTGGTTTGTGTTACGTTTTTCTTTGTGTCAAGGGAGTGTTTCATGGGTGGTTTGTGGGCATTCCTATGCAACGACCTAGGGGTTTGAATCAAATCCCTATTGACAAAGAATTGTAGACACCCACTTGCCCTAAAATTATTTTTTGGGTAGATATAGTACCTAACCGTGGACTCCTCACCTTTCAATATCCCAATGCGCCAGCATTCTACGGAAACTTTTCTTCATAGCTCTCCATACTGACGAGGACGTCACAATGACACGGTGTGCTGATGGCAGTTTGCTCCCACTTTTTTTGTGCTTTCGATGTGAACAAGTGAAACCAACATCACAAATGCAACAACATGCCACAGTCCACATATATACACAAAATATTTATATAAATTAAGAAATACATACATAAAATACAAATAGGTATCTTTCTGGCATATGCAGGCAAACAACAGGGAGGCAGGTGGGTCAGTGAGAAATCCACAGTTAGATACTTATCCACCAGAAAAAGTGTTACAGAAGGTAAGTAACTTGCTCTTCTCATGGATACATCTACCTGTGGACCTTCAGGACTGGAACCAGTGCTCCACTCTAAAACATTGGAATCATAGCCCAAATATTGCAGATATGCTAAGGAGGAGGGTAGGCACGATTCAATGTAGTGTCCAATACTGCCCCTATGAACAGGGTGTGCTGAGGGGGATCTAGGTGAGATTTGGGCAATTTGATGGAAAAGCCCAGGTTGCACAACAACTGAGTTGTCAACTAAAAGTGACGCAACACCTACTCTGGAGACTTGGTTTTGAGCAGCCAATCGTCCAGGTAAGAAATACTGCTACTCCTCACCTTCTGAGATGTGCTGTGACCACAGCCATCATATTTGTGAAGACTTGAGGTGCGGAAGTAAGACCAAATGGAAGGACTGCAAACTGGTAATAATGAGACCCCATCATGAAGTGAAGATACTTCTTGTGTGACTCCAGAATAGGAATGTGAAAATATGCATTCTGCAAATCGATTGAAACCATCCAGTCTTCCTTGTCTGGTGGAAGAAGCACCTGTGCCAGGACCAGCATTTTGAATTTGTCCTGCTTGAGGAACCAATTCAAAACCCTGAGTTCTAGGATTGGATGTAAACAGCCATCCTTTTTGGGAATCAGGAAGTACAGAGAATAGCATCCGACCCTGTTCCTGCTCTGTAACCAACTCCACTTCCCCCTTTTGAAGTAAGGATTATACCTCCTGTTGGAGGAGCAGAAGATGGTCTTCTGAACAAAAACTTTCTTGGGGAGGAAAGGGTGGGGGAAATTCCTGGAAGAGCAGGACTTACCCATTTTCTACTATTCTCAAAATCGACAGGTCAGATTTTCTAGACCTTCACTGTGGTAGAAAACGGGAGTACCTTCCTCCCACTGGTAGTGTTGGGCCTTGTGGTCACAGAATGGCGCGTAGCTATACACCGATGCAGCACCAGGGCCCCAAAGAGAGATAAATGGATGACCAATATGATAGAATGGGCAGGAGCGGTGGAGGTACACCTACCTAGAAGCAGAAGGGATAACAATGCACATGACGTACTGACTGCCTGGGCGGAGATGACTGAGGTACTTCTTTTACATATGTCAATATATAATCTGACATACATGTGTCCCAAGAGTGGACAGCACCTCAGCCACTGCACCGGTAGTGAAGAGGAAAAAGGGTTTCTGTCTATTCCATATCCAAAACACAACCACAAAAATGGATTAAAAAGAAATTTTCAAGAACGTTTTCTATTTCGTACTGACTTATATTTGATTGTAGACCCATTGCGGAAGCACGGGGTGGGTAGAGGTTTGCTCAAGGGGTTTCAAATGATGTTTTACAGTTTAGTTAAATGTAATGCAAACTGTATTCCATATGCAATTTGCCAGATCAGCTCAGATACCAATGTCATATGTAAAAGAAGGTATATGATCCTTTGCCAGTCATTGTTCTCTGCTTACATAAAGTTGAATAAAAATACAAATGTTTTTTTTAAAAACCCTTCCTGCCACTGTCAAAGCATGCTCCAAGAAGATGAAACAAAGGCTGCTTTCCTGTGACGTTTGCTCTGGGAGAAGAGGAAGAGGAGGAAGGAAGGATGATGGGTGTCTCCACGCTGTCTAACTTTGCCATGCCCTCTGTAAGACTTGTAAAGCAGATTGAAAGACTGCTGATGCTGTCTGCCAGGAAAAGAGTAGTACCGGCCAAACCCATGGAACCTGCGAAGTGGCCTGTAGTCCTTGGGTTGAGATTGAAAACCTAAAGATCTCGCTGATGCTTTACTGCCTTTGAATCGCTCCAAGGCAGAATCAGCATTAGCGCCAAACAGTCTTGCACCATGAAGAGCAAATCCATCAGAGAGCACTGGGCATCAGGTGAGACTCCAGACCACCTAAGCCAAATGTGTCTCTGTGTAGCAATAGAGGTCCCCATTGCTCTAGCCACTGAATCAACGTGTCCAAGCCTGACTGGATAACTTGACTCGCTGCCACCTGGCTGTCATTTAACATTTCTACAAACTGCCCCCTGCCTCAGGCAGCTTTGGAACCACTGCCCTGAGTCCATCAAGGCATGAATGTAGTGGCCCAAAAGACAAGCAGCGTTGGCCGACTTCAGAGCCAAACTCTCCAAAGAAAACACCTTCTTCACAGACTGCTCCATTTTCTTAGACACCCTATCTTCTATAGAGGTTGGAAAGGACCTTGGAGTCAACTCCGAGGAACAGGAAGCCCGTACGACCAAATGTTTGGGTGATGGATGATTACTCAAAAACACAGGATGCTCTGGAACAGGCTTGTACTTTCTGGCAAAGGGTCCTACACAAGTTCGGTTAAAGCCTCATTAAAAGGCAATAGTAGTTCTGACACAGATGAAGCAGAATGCAGTATTTCCGTCAACAGATTAGGCTTGAGTTCAGCTGTAGGAAGGGGCAACTCCAACACGTCTGCAGTCTTCCTTATTACTGCATGATATGACATGACCGCAGGAGTAGGCATGCCTTTTGGTGATGATAACTCCCATTCTTGGGAAGTGCTCAAACCACTTGCAATATCCAGTCCCTGATAATCTAGATAATTTTGAAGAATCTCACCTTCATCCAGGTCACGATCTTGCTGCTACACAAATATTGTCCTCCTCTATAAGGCTCTGACCTCCCTACGGGATCTATGCCCCGACTCTAGCTGTAGTGCCGGAGAAGACTGAATTGGCGCCAGAGAAGTCGGTAGCGGCACCAGAGACTTTGACACCTAAGCCGCAGAAGCCACTGGAACTAGAAGTGAAAGATGCAACGCCAGCATGGAGGCACCCGACGTCGGTGAGGGCGTAATCGGTGCCGTCAACTCCTGCAGAGTTTCAACTGGCAAAGGAGTCACCTTCCTCAGTGCCGGAGAAAGTCAGGGTACCTGGGCCATCGGCATGAATGGCAGGAAGGGTACCTGCTGGTATTGCACCAGGAAGCCTCCCAGCGAATACGGCGAGTAGTCACTGCCCTGCTAAAAATGCTGTACATCGCATTTAGAAAGTTGGAAGGATCTGTTCCAGGACCTATGGAGGAAGTGAAGGAAGAACTTGAATCGGAGGAACCACCTCTGGCCCCAGGTCAGGACTCACAGGAAATGTCTGAGGTCTCATGGGACTCAAAGGTGATGTTGGACCAGATACCGGAGATGGAGCCGGAGAGCCTTCATTTGACCTCAGAGGCAAAGAGGCCGACGTTGAAAATTGTGACGCCACTTCTTCTAGTGCTTCCTCTTGGATGAATTTGAGGAGTGAGGAGATGGCAACTGGGAACGAGGTCAAGAGTTCAGACGTCTTCTTTTTGCCTTCCTTGCCTTGGCCATGAAGAGCTTTGCCTCTCTTTCAAAGCTATCGGGTTGATTTTCTGACACGAAGAACAGGCATCGACATCTTGATCTGAGTTGATACACCAGTGACAGTCGTCATGTTGGTTAGTGATAGACATCTGACCCCCCCACTCCCGACAGGGCTTGAATCCAGACTTTCTTGGTGGAGACACTGTTGCAGAAAGACAGCCTCTGTTTTCAAATCTGATACACTGTTGACAACCACAAACCTAAAGAGAGATGAAAAAAGTGATATGCGTCAAAGAAGCAGGAAAAAAGTGAACTGGCTTCAGCATGCTGATGAGGACTTCTAATAGCTCTGATGACGTCACATGGAGCCACGTGCAGAGCCGTGGCATTGTGACATCCTCGGCGACAAGGAGAGCTTTGAAGAAAAGTTTCCGTGGAATGCTGGCGTATTGGGATATCGAAACAATGAGGAATCCACAGGTTGATGTATCCATCAGAAATGATAAATATATCTATTCACTAAAAAAACAAAGATCACAGGAATGTTAAATTTAGGAAATAGAATTAAAAAAAAACACAGAAATTCACTATAAAAAAGACAAAGGTTACAGGAACGTTATACTTAGGTTCTGAATTTACTCGCACAAAACCTTAGAAATTCAGCAGTTATAGTTATAACTTCAGAATTTCGAAGGTTTTATGCAAGTAAATTCCACCTGTATGAATTCTATATTTAACACCAGGCAAGTGGCGGTCCCCGGAGCTGGGGGGGAGACCGTACGGGCCTCCCCCATTACAAATAAAAATGTAGCCATGGGAGGTAAAGGTCTCCAGGGCTGCAGGGTTGGAGTAGTGGGAGCTGCTTCCCCCTCGCATATTTTTGCATAATCATCCCAGGAAGGTGGTGGGGAGCTGACCCACCAGGGGCAAAGTAATAGAAAAAGATGGGAGACTGCCCTTTTTAAAAAAAAATCTCTGAAACATCCACGGATTTGAAGATTTTTCTGAGGTTTTTTTTTTTAATGCTTTCAAGCCCTGGCGGGGTCTGTGAGGGACCTCTAGACCAAGGCTAGAGGATCAGGTTGACCCTACCCTAGCCCCTTTTTCTTTTTTGCCTTTTTTTTTTGGTACTCGGCTGAAGCAGAGCCCCAAGATGGCTGCCAGCACTTCCTTGTTGAAGTGTTGGCAGCCCATGAGATATCAGCACAGGTACATTTGGATCCAAGGAGGATCAGCTCCCCTAGATATCTACATTTTTAAAACTCTAATATCACTAAAACTACTGAAAGGATTTATACCAAATCACAAAAAGCACGCTTTCTAAACCAAGAGCTAGCCTTCTTCCAAATTTGATGTATTTTGGTCTAGCTCCCAACCCCCTTATTCTCGGCCCAAGTTTGACAGATCACCCCGAAACATTCAAGACAGCAGCTGAACCAACTGTGGTATTAGTTTTGAAATTTTTTTGAAGATTCCTGAGACGGCGGCAAAGTTATTGGCAAAACAAAAAATGCCCTTCCTAAAGAAATATATAGATCTCAGATTAGAAGTAGTCACTCTAAAGTTATATTAGGGTTGCCAAAAATAAGAATTCTTCAGATATTGGACCATTATTAAGTTTGCGCCCATTTGATGAATCTCTACGAAACTTGCACACCTATTCACTTTTCGACATTGGCGGATGATGCAAAGTTTTGTGGAGGGGGGCCGTAAAACGCAGCATACATTGTCAATAGACTTTTACTCATGTGTAGCGAGCAAACGCCTAGTCGAATTTGCATGAAATTTGGTAGTATTGTAGATTAAGGTGTGCTGATGTTACTTTTTTGTATTACAGGTAAGTATTTTTTAACTATATAAGACATTTAAAGTTAGCGATATAAGTGACCAAGGTAGTTTTGTGAAATTTTGCAAAAGTACTGCGGTAAATGGTGATGACATGTCATTATGTGCTTGGCTAATGCATGCCTTTGCAAAAGTTAAAAGCAGACATGTTGTTTAAAGGTCACTTTCCATGTATTCTGGGTTAGGGGCTTAGCTATAGGTATGTACAAGGTTTTATAACTTTCTCTACCTATCGACACTTAATTAAAATGGTAATAGGTAGGGAAAAACTATATATAGTTTCTATATATTTAAAAATAATTTCACAGAGTATTACGGTACTACCTACGAAGTACTGTGGTACTTAGGAAAAAAAAATAAAAAAAATATGTAAAACAAAATTTTAAAAACATTGTAATACGATATATTTCACAAATATAGTGTACTTCAGTGTATTTTCAACTTTTTTAACATATTTGATTCTTTATAAATATGTGTTGACTCTTTATAAATATGTGTACCTGTACAGCAGAAATACTTAGAAAAAAAATTGCAATTTTTTTTAATACATTTTTGAAAAAAAATAGTACTTTCTAAGTAATAGCACAATGCTTTGTAAACTTTTAAAAAAATCTATAGAAAAATATAAATCAATTTTTCCATTTATTAACGCTTTAATAGCATGGTAATTGGTAGGGAAAAGCAATAAAACCTACATAATACCTATATTTAAGGCCCTTACCCAGGACATAGCTAATTTCTAGAGGCAGCCATTAGCCAAATATATATTGCTGTGTCATCACCATGTCTCGCTGTATACGTTAAGTTATCTTTGTATACTGTGGCACAATATATCACAAAGGAACAGATTTATCATTGTATTGTGTTACTCTTGCATCACACATGGTGTTGCAAGGGCAACACAATATTTAAGTCAGATTTACCAAGTAATGCAAGGATACCATTCGTGCCCTGCCTTGCTTGATAAATCTGGAAAAACACAAAGCAGAGCAAGTTGTTGCCTGTGCTACTCTGCACACCATTTTCTACATTCCTGAAGTATTTTATGTACGTCTATTCCACCATTTTCACACTACGTCTCTTTACACTACACTCTGCAACAAAACATCACTCAACTCCACTGTACGACACAACACTCCACGACACGCCATTTCACCCTATGACAGTCCACTACACTCTAAGACACTCAACTGTACGCCATACACTGTAGACCACTCCACTCTTTCACTGCATGGCACTGCACTGTAAGCTACTCCATGCCACTCCACTCTTCACTGATTTACGGTACGCCACTCGATTGTAAGTCACTCCATTGTACGATGTTAAGGAAATTTTAAAGAAAAAAATAAATATGCATCATTTATAATGCAGCTGGTGCTAATGAAGATTGTTTAGAATATTCCAGATATGAATGCCACCTCTCTCAGTGAGAAAAATACCAGCCAATTTGTTAATATTTCCAGTTTCAGCAACAGCCAGGAACTGCTACACAACAGGCCTCCTTCCTGAATATGATCATAGAGCTTCTCACTCATTTGCAATATCATTATAAAGTATGGCTTCTGTTCAGTGTGTCAATGCGTGAGTCTGCAGAGCAGGTGTGCACTTTCCCTTCTTGAATCCACGACAGGTCCACCTACAATGAAATATGGAGCTGCTGTGCAAACGGCTCTGTCTTGCATTAATGTGTTCTCTTCAGCACAGGCGAGAACTGTCAGACCTGTGCATTGCACTGAGGACAGTGCATTTTTTTATTGTAATTTTGCGCTGCAGAAAAGTGCCCTTTTTGGATGGGGACTCCCCACTTTTTGCTCTAGATGCTGTTGGTAATGATTCTGAAAATACACTGGAGACTGCTAAGTAGGACCCAGTGCCAGTGCTCTCTCCCTAAATTGATAACTGTTAATTGGTATCCACAATTGGCGAGTACTTACAAGTACCTATACTTACCCCTTACAAGTCCCTAGAATATGGTGCAGTGGTACCCAGGGCATGGGTGTTAAAAGGGGGTCACCAGAGCCTGAAGCACTGATTGTGCCACCCTGCGTGACTCAAGCAAACTACTTACAGCAAGCCTGCTGCTGCAGACTGCAGGAGCGTGCAAACTGCTTGAACTCGACTGTATGGCACAGCTCCAGCACTGCCATTAATAGACGAAAATCACCCGTAGGGTAGTCCTCCAGAGTCCAGGAGGCAATGTGCATTATATTTAGGGGGTGGAGATATAAGTGCAAGGTTATATCTCCCTATAGTGGCCTTTTACTTTGCAGACTACTGTAAGTGACCAACGGTCCACAGGATAACATGTGCTGGCACCCTGGCAAACCCAAGGTCGCTAGCTCAATTATGGTACCTCTGAAATGGGTCATGTTTGGTATCAAACAACAAGCCTTCTTACACACACACCCCAAACATGAATGTGGTTTAGACCCAGAAAACAATCTTAAAGGTTGCCCATCAAGTTACTCCTGTTGTCCGGGGCTCTGGCTCCCAGCTGCTGCCATCAGGACTGGATTCTGACCCCTGGACAGAAGTGCAAACACTCCCACGAGTCAGGACAATGGCCTGGATGTGAAGGAGGTCAGACCCCCCTCCCGCCTTCCCTCCCAGGAAGGCTAATAAAGTGGCACATGAAAGCAGTGAGCTTCAAAGGCACACCGCCACTGATATGCAAGTGCACTGTATCCCAGTGAAGGACAAAGCTGCCTCCCTACCCTGGCACATTTGCACCCAGGCTGGTGGGAAAATTAGTTAGTATGGAGGCGTACACCACTCGAAGGCTAGCCACACCTCTAGGGTTGCCAGCCTGATATGTACAGCCGAGGAAGACTTCTGCCATCTTGGAAGGAGGCAGAGTAGAGGGTTCTGGGTTGAAAAGGTGCCACAACCCACGGATGTGGTCACCTCAGGGGAAGATTAGCCACTGCGGCTAGTAGCCCATTGGCCGCTTGCACCCAAACTCCTAATGCCCCTAAATCCATGATTTAAGGGGCTCCCCTGACACCATAACCTCAGATCTGCAACAACTTGCAACAAGAGAAGCCCAGCATCAACAGCAACAGGGACCTGCACTAACAAAAGCCGTGATACCATGAACCTGTGGCAACCTCCTGGATTTGCTCGACTGTGGCTCGTCCTGAACCAAAGACTGCTTCCCCTAGCAACAGCAACGCTCTGTGAGTGAAAAGCAAGGACAGACTCCCTTGGACTACTGGCACTAGTCCCCTGCATACTGCAGGTAAAAAGTACTCACTGGATCCGAAGAAGCACTGGCCATCAGGCCCTCCGAGGGATTGCCCGAAGACAGGTGGTCCAGTGCATTGTAGGAAGTGTAGTCAAGCTCCTTGCCACGTTACAGCATGCTACAACTATCCACTGGACTGCCGAAAGGAGAGAAAACTTCTCCTTTAACTTACCACTGCCAAGGCTTGTTGGTGGTCAGTCCAATCATCACCACCTTTACTCAAGGCTGCAACCCCTTTAACCGACATCATTTGTGGCTCCGTTGGCGAGCTTTTGCATCTGGTTCCTCACCTCCACTGTCCCAGTGGTAAAACCAGCATCCGCAGCTCCGGTTCAGAACCAAGGATAGGCAAGCACACCTCTGCACCCAAGACATCAAGACTAGGTGGAATTGTTCTGCCTGGTGAATCCTGGTCCAGGGGCCCACACAAGCTTAACCCCCGTGGACGTCCCTGAAATCGACCTGCAAGTGACCGAACGTCACTAGTACCATTTTTCAGCACCTGCGGTTCCTGCGTTCATCACCAAGGATAGCCAGGACACCTCTGCACCCGGGTCCCATGAGCCAGGTAAAATTGCTCTGACGACAGAAGCCTGGTCCCAGGTCCAGCACAACAATAACCATGAGTGGGTTCCTGAGCTCACCCTGAAAGAGACCGAGTGTCACTTGTGACTTTTTCCATTTACCATAATGATGAGACTTGACAGCTTGCAAATGCACTGATTTTATTTCTGCTTTAAAATATGGTTATACATAACTGATTTAGTCTATTTGAGTGTCCAAATGTATTTAAAAATCTACTCTATTTTTATAAATTGGTGTTGGTTTTCTTTTGAGTCATGTCAATTTCGTATTGTACATGTTGGTACTCTGAAATGCTTAACACATGTTCCTCTAGTAAATGCGGACTTCTCCTTGCCACAATACCATGACTGAGCTAAGGAATTATTATTGTGAAGCCGAGGGACCATCTTTGGGGTATGGTGAGAGTATTACACAGTGAGGCCTAACCAGCATCACTGCATAATACTCCACTTTCCTACACATGCCTTGCCCAAGTCTACGCTAGTTAGGAGTGGGATATTGTGATCTGAGTCATCCACATGTACAAGAATACAAAGGCACTCTAATACATGAGCACAGATACGTTGTTGATGCAACCCTATCCTGTCCCTCTTAATAACACAATATCTACTAATATGCACAAGGCTCTCAGGTAGCCACTAGCAACAGCTACAAAGAGCAGCAATTAACTATTGTTATTATAGGTCAGATATGCCAGGTAATATATTAATGTCTTGCCACAAGTATTATTTTCATGCAGTAGTTATTAACTCTTGTTATATAAGATAAGCAGTTGTTATATATCAGCCATGCCTTGCAGTTGCAATCAAGCACTTGTGGCAGGTGATGCATGGTTAGGTAGTAGTTCAATGATCTGTATTAAAGCAAAGTTGAAGATGCCTTGTTCTTTTGTCTTGACAGGTCAAAGAGCGGAGCTCTGTTGAACATAGCAGTTAAGGATCTCTGGAAAGCTTTGAGACATCCGCCTCGTACCACCTATTCTTCTTATTATTTGTAGGTGTATGGCACTGAGAGGATGGTTGGAGTGCCGCAAATACGGTAGAGCAGTTTCAAAAAGACAAACATACTGTAGTAGCTGGCAGAAGATAAAAAGAAACACAAGATGGCTGCTGATCCTGCAAGATTTGGGAAGCAGCATAGGTCTTGTATGGTTGAGGTGAAATTGTTCGCTGTAAAGGAGACTAGTCTCTTTCCAGGCTTCTGCAAACTCCTGGGTTACTCCTTCTGAGGACTGATCCTGGGCGAATGCTGAGGCCCCTAGAGGTGTACCCAGCTAAGCACAACTTACAACATACACAGAATG
Organism: Pleurodeles waltl; assembly: GCF_031143425.1. Classification (NCBI taxonomy): domain Eukaryota; kingdom Metazoa; phylum Chordata; class Amphibia; order Caudata; family Salamandridae; genus Pleurodeles; species Pleurodeles waltl. The sequence continues at coordinate 692,790,222 of NC_090444.1, forward strand.
ATGCCCCAGGCTACAACACCAATGTTGGTTTATAGAGATAATTTCCAAAGAGCCTTCTGATATCTAGGCCCTGCACACCCATAACCCCACTCAGTATCCAGAATGGCATTCTTGCCACCAACCACAAATGCCACGTCTGTTAAATGATAGTTCATAGATCAGGGTACAGTAGTTTAGTCCTATTACCAGCAGTACATTGCATTGCTTGCACTCAACTGCCATCAGTAGCTCCCTCCTGCATGAAACAAATTGTTGTCTGCAAAGACAAAACTATACAGACACGATATGTAATGAACAATAACCAATAAAAATGAACATAAATATAAACAGAAGCAGAATGGAGAAACTATCACACATGATAGCTTTTTGTTCCTCGGGAAGTGATCCACCTGTGGAAGGAAAATATTACAGAAAATGCAGGTAGCAGTTACTTTCATAAAGTCGGAGTACAACCCGAGCGGCCTCTACGAAAGAACACTGCTCAGTGAGCCCCTGAGTAAGAGGCACCAAGCCTCAGAATGTCACTGGCACATTGGTAATTAATCAGTAAGATGTCAACACAACCACATATGAGGGGAAAGTGCAAGAAACACTAAAAACAGGAACTGGAGCCAGGATAAATGCAGACAGGATTCTAAGGACAGGAATAGGACTGAACTTGAAGTCTGTGGAAATGAGAACACAGAAATTGAGGAAGGGGACGCTACAAAGCAAAAGGAGGGACAAAGAAGCAGCAACAACAAGAAAGAGAAACAGAGAATACAAAATAACAAAGCAGGGAGTATAGAGCAAGAAATAAAGGGAAATCAAGGAACAATCCTGGAATCAACTTAGTAATACAGAACCTGCAACAGCAGTGCAGCAGCAGAAAAGATTGATGCAAGCTTTTGCATACTGAGCTGGGATTCTAGAGGTGAAATAGGTGGAGGCAGAGGGGGAGGCACACAGGTGCCGAGAGTAAGCCAGGTGTGAGTCACCAACCAGGTGAGAAGAATTAGGGAAGCCCGACTGAAGTGGCAGCTACGCAGGAACTTGGAGAAGGGAAGACTAAGGAAACCAGCAGACGCAAGGACAGTAAGAGAAAAAAAAAGAAAGAGTGCAGAATGGAGTTGATAGTCACAAATCTAGGAAACGGTCTGAAGGTGGCAGTTTAATGGCAGAAGCCATTAGCAAAGATAGTGCACAGAACTCTTCTCTCTCGTGGAATATGGGAAGGTTTGGAAGAAGTATGAACTACATGTCCCACAATTCTCCAGGAAAGCGAAAACAGGGACTGGAACAAAATGTGAAACAAGGTGTGCCATGTGCTGGAGAATGTACTATCACAGGGAAGTCCTAGCAGGACCTACATGAATGTCATCTGGTGGACTCGAACATGGTTCTGCAAAGTCGGCCCTGGAGAGCCGGGTCCATGCCAGATTTTTAGCATATCCACATTTAGAAACAAGATGTTTCAGAAATCTACATTTTTCTAAATGTGGATATGCTAAAAATCTGGCATGGACCCAGCTCTCCAGGACCGACTTTGCGGAACCCTGGACTAGAACACAGTGCTTCCCAGGTACAATGGTGTGCAGCTCCTTGTCCGGTGTTGGGAAATCATGGAACCTCCCACTGATTAAGAGAACCAATACTAATTGCCACACTGGCTAATCAGATTTTAGGCATCATTTGAATTTTGGGGTGGCTCTCAACACCTGTGTCTCCTTTGCCTGTTTGAGTCTATCCAACTAGAACGTTTATCAGCCCCAGATGGTAGGCCAGATCATAAAACTGTGTAAATCCTTCTCAGAAAGAGGCAAGGGGCTGGTACCATGCTGGCAGAAGAATGGCAGATATTTTCAAGACAGCTGCTCGCTACCTCCCTCATTTAAGGAGACAACTGGATTTGGGCAGAGGAACCAGAACCTGAAAACATGCTGGCTCACAGGCCCATCATGAACCCTGTACAGTTTTGTACAAAGCCAGCCACCATCTTGTGGATACACGCTTTGTAGGCCTAGGCATTTTATCCATGAGAGCCATGTTGTTGGCATACTGAAACATGCCAATACTTTGTCGTCTTAATTTTGAAGGAGAAGCATGTCTACGGATTATACTGCATTATCCACTTAGGATAAATAAAAATGAAAAATATAGGGGTGGGGAATGCAGCACTGTTTGAGACTTTTGACTCTGAAAATTTTTTCAGACAGTACTGATGTTGAGGATAAGTGCATCATTACCCAAGTTTGTGAGTAAAGAGAAAAATGCAGGGAGGGGGACGTGGCCTGACGCAGATGGAAGAAGAAGCTACTTCGCAAGGCTCCTGCCGGTGATCCCCCCACCCCCTGATATCTTGACTCCCAGAGTGCCCCCCGGCCCCACAGGGGGGCAGCCGATGTACTTCGCAGGCCCCCGAGAGAGGTGAGCTGCTCCGTCCAGTGATGCAACGGCCCTAGTGCCAGTACCTGTTGACGCAGTGGAGGCAGCGCTTTGGACAAGATGGCGGGACAAAGGCTGTTTCGGGCCGCACACAGTGAGGAGGTGGCACTGGCGATCGAAGGATCATGATCACAGGCCACACTCCTCCCCTGACATTGTGGTTTTCCCCATCGGCGGCCAATTCGATGGCTGTGCGGCCCTGCAGCAAGACCGATTTGAAGAGGGGAGCGCTGCAGAGAGGAGTCGGCTGGGGTTCCTACCGTCATAGCGCCTGGGCGCCACGGAGGAGATGTGCATGTTAGAAATGGGGTTTATGGTTGGCTAGGGTATGCACCTCAGCCAGGCAGAACTTACCCACTCTAGTCAGGGCAAGGGAGTTACACGTCCAAGATAACCCCTGCTCACCCCCTTGGTAGCTTGGCACGAGCAGTCAGGCTTAACCCAGAGGCAATGTGTAAAGCGTTTGCACAACACACATAACACACGTGACGCAATATCCCCACCACAAAGGAAACACAACACCAGATTATATGAAAATATACTGTATGGAAACACGGCAATTATCAGACCAAACATCACATATCAGTACTATCCTGCTACCTTAGCAGTTGTCAGAACGTTACACATTAGTTACTCTGCAACCTAGCAGTAGTCACACATAACACACAGGTTACTCAGTATTCTGCAACATAAGAAGTAGTCAGGAAAACACGTTATTACATCACAGCACTTGTCATAAGAATATCATAAAATGCCCATAGTAGGAACATTAGAAAACATATGGCAAGTTAGAAAAACATATTAGCAAGCATGTCCATAAAAGGAACATTTGCATACACATATGTAAAAACATCAAACGCAGGTAGGTAATATATGAATCAAACAAAAGTCTGTAGAAAGAACTTTGGATTGCAACTATATTGGTCCTTTAAACAGTACCTGGTTGGATGAAGGCACCTCCAGTGCCTAGAAGGCGAACAATGGGTCCCCCGGCGCTCCTATGCGCAAAACGGGGGCCTCCCTTATACTCTGGGGTCAGAGGAGGGCGACATGCACCTCCTCTCTTTTATAGACAGGCCCCTCCGGGGACCGTGATTACTGGGGGCCCCCAGGGCCTCAACCGGCCCTCACGAGGGGGGCCAAAGCCAGCAAAAACAACTTAGGGCAGGAGGGGGGCACCAGGCACCCCCTCCGGTTTAATGACAGGCCCCTCCCGGGACCTGCGACCTCTGGGGGGCCCCCCAGTCCTCCACTGGCCCTTCTACCAATGAGGGGGCCCCACAATAATGCCTGTTTTACCTAACAGCAGAAAAGGAGCGTCCTGCTCCTAACGCAGAGGCCAGGGGGAAGGGGGCACTCCCCGCGCCTTCCCCTGGTCCTGCCGTGAAGCCACAAGAAGATCGGACCCCTCCTGGGGCCCGAGTAGACACTCGCCTGCACCCGATGCGGTGCGTGAGTGTTCTTCCAGCTTCCCGGGCCGCTGCAGTGATCTTATTTAAAGGGGCACAATGCAACAAGGAGCCTACGAGCTCCCAAGGCCCCATAAGCGCGCTGCAATCAGCGCTATGGCAGCCGCAACCACGGAGAAGCACCCCTCGTGAAGAAATGGATGCAGGGGTCAGGGGCCACAGCACCCTGCCACTGGGGAGCAGAATCTTAAGACAAGGTCCTCAGGTGGAGGGCCCAGTTACAGGCCAGCACAAGGGAAAGGCAGCAAGTGGCAAGTCCTTCACAGTGACCAGGCAGGTCACAGGTCAGCACAGCAGCAGCAGTCCATGGCGGTTCCTGGTGAGTCCTTTCAGCCTTTGGTGTCCAGTTCCAAGATGATTCCAAGAGTCTCCAAATTGTGGGGAAATTCCCCTGTACTTATAGTCAGTTCTTACAGTGTTTTACAATGGTAGGGAGAGGAGGTTCCAGCCAGTTACAACTGGTTCTGGGAGTGCCCCCTCTCTCCTTTCAGCACAGGCTCCAAACATCAGTGGGGGGTTAACGACCCTATTGTGTGAGGCCAGGGCACAGTCTTTACAAATGCAAGTGTGCCCCGCCTCTCCCTTCTCTCAGCCCAGGAAGACTATTCAGTATGCAGATGCACCTCTGTGACACCTCCACCCTCCCTGTGTACAGGCTGTCTGAAAAGTATGCACAAAGCCCCAACTGTCACTCTGCCCAGACGTGGATTGGAGTCAAGCTGCAAAACACCAGAGTGGCATTTCTGTGATAGTAATAAAAAATACACCCACACCAGTAAGCAGCATTTATTATCACAATCACAACCATACCAAACACGCCTACGCTACCCCTCATAAATCAGACAATACCCCTTACACATAAGGCAGGGCATTTCTAATGCAATCCTATGAGAAGGCAGCACTCACAGCAGTGAGACACCAAGTTAGTCTGTTTGTCACTACTAGGACAGGCCGTGCAATATGGCACATGTCCTGCCTTTCTACATACATGGCACCCTGCCCATAGTGCTAGCCACGGCGTACCTTAGGGGTGACTTACATGTAGTAAAAGGGGAGTTCTGGGCCTGGCAAGTAAATTTAGATGCCAGATCCCTGTGGCAGAAAACTGTGCACACAGGCCCTGCGCTAGCAGGCCTGAGACAGGTTTGAAAGTCTACTTCAGTGGGTGGCGCAAGCAGCACTGCAGGCCCACTAGTAGTATTTAATTTACAGGCCCTGGGTATAGAGAGACCACTGTACAAGGGACTAATAGGTAAATTAAATATGCCAATTAGGTATAAGCCAATCATACCAACTTTAGATGGGAGAGCACCTGCACTTTAGCACTGGTCAGCAGTGATAAAGTGCTCAGAGTCCTAGAGCCAACAGCGAGAGGTCAGAAAAACCAGGAGGAAGGAGGCAAAAAGACTGAGGATGACCCTGCGTAAGGCAAAAAGTCCAACAGCTGGGGTTCCTGACGTCACAGCACCTGGGCGCCACGGAGGAGATGTGCAGTGTTGCCCCCTCTCACCTACCAGCCTGAAGTGATTTGATTGGGATTTTGAAGCGTCTGGGAGATGATTGGCTGCAGGCGGTGAGGGGAAAGTGGGGAGAGAAGCCTCCGACAGCTTGGAGCTGGAACTGTGATCTGGGCAGTAGCGGTGAGGTGCATGGCAAAGGAGGCCTTGTGGTAGTGCGGTGCTGCGAGCCAGGCCATTGAGGGCCCTGGAAGCCCTGACTACACAGAGACCTAGCAGCATGGACCCGAGGGCCTTGTACAGCAAGCAGAACTGAACACATTTGGGGCAGAGCAGAGTGAACGAGCACAGAGAGAGCACCAGGCATAACAGCACAGTGGCCGCAATCGGAGAAGAGGTCCACAGACTGTCCTATATCAGTAGCCTATCGTGTTGGAAGCATGAACTCCGACTGTCAGAACATAGTACAGTCTGGGCCAACCTTGGGGAAAACAGGATGCAAGAGACATCCGGAGATTAAGGCCGATGCAGCCGTTGGTTCCTTGACACCAGGTCTGGAGGCTAAACATGCACATTCTATGGAGGGCTCGGAGTTCCCTACCCTCCAGGACATCTTACAGGCAATTACAGCCTCTGGTGAGGACTGGAAAGGAAAGGAAAAATCAATGCGCTGGCGAAAGACCTGACCATATTCCGCGATGATCACCACCAGCTGGTGAAAAGACTATCTACCTCAAAGAAACAAATCAAAGAGGTCTTACCAGTTGTGAATGATTCAACTGACAAACTGCGCAAGTTGGAAAGGCAAATTCATGATCTGGAACTGAGAGTGGAGGATGCAAAAACAAGGGGAAATAATATCTGCATGATTGGCTTACCTGAGCGCATCAAGAGGAATAATATATGGATTTCCTGGAGCGCTGGCTTCAGGAGTCAGATTGTTGGTTTGTCTTTACAGGGTCACATACATCTGGGGGAAAGCAAATAGACCATGGGAGGATCAATACTGATATGATGAAATGGGGGTGGGGGCGGGGCAAGGGCTGCACAGGATCTTGAGGTTAAGGCGGGATGATGGCTACATCTGAGAAATATAAATTTATATCATGGGACATCCGGGTAATGCATATGATGTCAAAAAGGTATAAGGTCTTCTCCTATTTACAGAGACGGGCGCTCATGTGGCAATGCTTCAAGAAACACACAGCACTAACTGAGAGGAGGGCTATAGAGAAATGATCGAAGGGACAGGTATATTACACCACTTATTCAGCTTTTGCCAGGGATGCTATGATATGGGTGCAGGCTGGGGTCCCATTCAGCCCATGGATAGTTTCATCGATCCCGAGGGGCGCTATGTGGCTGTGAGGGGTAAATCAGAGGGCTAGGATAGTTCTAGTCAGTGTCTATGGACCTAATACTAACCAAGGTTCATTTTTTGCTAAACTCACTGACAAATTTGCACCACATCTCATACAGTCATTAGGGCTGGGGGGAGACTTTAACTGTGTGGCGGACCCTGGTGTGGCTCGGTCCCACCCTCCATTGAATGATTCTCTGAAAACAAGGGTAGTGCGGCAGTTTACAACCTATCAGGCGCAGTGGGGACTCAGACGTATGGCGAAGGTTACTCCCACTCACTCAAGACTAATCATATTTTTCTCCCTTGCATGATTTGCACGTCCCCCTGGATTCCTTCCTTTGTACTCCTGATGTGTTTACAACTATTCATAATGCGGAATACTTGGCCAGTACCATAACGGACCACAACCCCATATTATCATCACTGGGTGGAGCCACCCTCTTCCTTGTATCCCAACATGGAAACTAAAACCTGAATCTTTAGAAGATAAATGTTACCAAGAAGCAGTGACACACCACATCGCTAATTTCTTTGCCGATAATGTAGTCACAGTCAGCAGCCCATTAGCTGAGTGGGATGCCTTCAAAGCAGTGTGAAGGGGAAGATGCATAGCAGAGTTGGTGGGGGTGTGGCAAGTATTGATGAGGGATACGTTAGAGGCAGAAGATAAATTAAGAGAGGCGGAAAAGAAGAGACCAGGACACCCGGACCTCCAGCAGAGTGTATTAGAACTGAAAGAAATAGTACCGGGCCACGTGGAGCGACTTCGCTGCTTTGATTACAAGAACTACATAGCGCGGGCCCACACAGAGAGAGATAAGGCAGGCAGAACGCTTGCATGGCTAGCATCACAGACCAAGAGGGTGTGGATCATTATGCAAGTGCATACAGGCACGGGAGACATACTTTACAAACAGGAGGAGATAAATACCCATTTCCAGCACTATTATAAAAGGCTATATAAAAGCGCCCTCCACTATGATGTGGAGGCCACCCATACCCATTTGGACCAGGGTCCCACTCACCAGGGAGACAGCAGAACAGCAGGGAGGGGACATCACATTGCAGGATATTAGGGGAGCCATTAAGGACTTAGCTAGGGGTAAGACACAGAGTACAGATGGATTCCCAGCGGAGTTCTATGCCACGTATTTTGACCTATTGGCCCCTCAGCTGGTCACCCTTTATAAAGCTGCAAGGGATGAGGGAATCTTGCCAGCTACAACAAGGGAGGCTCTGGTTGTGCCCTTGTTAAAACCCAGCAAAGCCCCGACTGAGTGCGGTGCATATAGACCGCTGTCCATGCTGAATCTGGACTATAAGATCCTTAGCAAAATCCTAGCAATGTGGCTCCTTCCCCATATGGCGCATCTGGTAAACCCGGACCAGGCTGGATTAATCCCGGGTCGGAGTATGGCTGGTAACATTTGACAACTGTTGGCTTACATTATGGACCCTTCTTATGACAAGATGGAGATGAGGGTATTGGGAGTAGATATCGAAAAAGCATTTGCCAGTCTGGAATGGAGCTTCCTTTATGCCGTGATGGCAAAGATGGGACTGGGTGAAGAATATATAGAATGGGTAATGTTGTTATATACAGCCCGATGGATAGAGTCTGCACTGGCCGAACAATTTCCGACAGCTATGCAGTTGAGCGGGGCACCAGGCAGGGTTGCCTCTTATCCCCAATGCTGTTTGCGATCACTATGGAACCACTGGCGGCACCGGCTCGCAGAGAAGGTGGGGGTCAGGGAATACGTGTAGGAGGTGCATGGCACCACATAGCCCTTTATGCAGATGATTTGATTATTTTCTTCAGGAATATGAGGAGAGATCTGCTGATTGCTTGGCTCTTGTCCAGCTTTAATGCCTTATCGGAACTCGGAGTGAACTGGCAGAAGTCCCACCTATTCCCCCTGGGGCCCACCGGTGTAACCCCCCCCAGACCTGGATGCATTGTTAAGGGAACTGCGCTGCCTCCTGCATTTGGGTATTAAAACATACCATGATATGGGCGACATCGTGGACACCAATGTGAGGCACGTTATCCAATCTAGTTAAGCATACTTGGCCTTCTGACAGACATTGCCCTTGTCATTAGCCGGAAGGGTGGCACTTCTTAAAATGATATTACTTCCGAGGCTGCTGTACTACTTTACAGTACTACCGGTGTGGATACTCAGGCCCATCTTTAGGGAGTTAGACACCATGGTAATATCATTCCTATGGGGACACAGTCTTCGAAGCGTGTGGCTCTGTCTCAACTAAAAAGACAGTCGGCAGACGAGGGGTTAGCAGTCCCTGACTTCGAATCCTTTCATCTTGCAGTGCAACTCCAATGGTTCGCTCAATGGCTGGTGGGTAGACATGCCCCTGGAGCTCTTGTGAAACCCTTTACCCCTTCACTAACGAGACTGCTAGAAGCTTGTTGAGAATCCGACTACCCAGGAGGGATGAAACGCCCAAATTAAAGGTACTTACTCAGTGCTCGGCACGCTACTTGCGTAAAACTAAGACAAAAGTTCCTTATTCGCTGGACTTCCTTGTATTGTTCCTGCGAGCCTTGACACATGTGGGTAATTGGGAAAAGTTGAATATCTGGAAAACAGCAGGGGTATTAGCAATTGGTAATCTTTTTAGAGAGGGCACTCCGATTCCCTTTGAAGATCTTATAGCTGTGTTCAATCTACCGAGAGTGCATTTTCTGCTGCATGGCTCTGTTACGGCAATCATTCAACACCACTAGAGTGTCGGCTTAGCTGAACCTGGCACACAGGCAACCGGTACCTATCTAGCGACTTCGACGGGCAAATTTAAGGCAGTTACAAAAGTATATAATAGAATATGAAGAGATACGACCCTTCCCCGGAACCGTTGAAGCTTCAAAGGGAAGAGGATTTGGGAATCCACATACCAGATAACTCCTGGAAAATAATATTGGCGAGAACCCCCAACATCTCAAGAAATGCTAGATTTAAACTAGTGAACTTCTTCATATTACATAGAGCATACTTGACACCAGGGAAAACTATCTGACATTTTAATACAACAGGGGTGAAGTACCCAAGCTGTGATACATTAAAGGAGGAATTTAAACACATATTTTGGGATTGCACACAGCTGGGACATGCTGGGAAGAGTAACTCATAAGGAGGCTGACATTATAGATAAGGAGGTCCCTTGCACGATGGGTCACTGTTTGCTGGGATGTTTTCCACATACATCTAAAACGAAGGCAACAAGCAGATTCCAGGAGCTGGCTTATATTCTGGTCAAGAGGGAAATCTCCTTAAACTGGAAAAACCCACATGGCCCATAGGTAACTAGGTGGTACGGGGAACTTGAGAAGTCAGCAACATTTGAAGGGGACACTCTTCTCCGAGAGGCCAAGAGAAGGCTCAGACCACTTGGTACGGCAAGGGCATGGGGGACCATGGTGGATTGTATGAAAGAATTGATCCAGGGCTCCTCTGATCCTTCCCCAGACAGTTCTAAGAGCAGATGTCTTCCTCGTGGTGTTTCTGCACAGGCTTGGGCGGGACACTTCTCTTCCCCTCTTACAAACATCAGATGGCCCACCGATACACCACATCCCACGTATATTGGTCCTGACTCATTGAGGGGGGAAGAGAGAGATGGGGGTCAGTTAAATAGTAACTGTTTATGGGCTTGCATTTACTGGGAGGCATCATTGAAAAAATTTGCGGAATAACAGTTGAATACTGAATTTGTACTCTATTTTTGAATATGAGTCACGTCTGGTAATAAAAATGTGTTTTGTTTTTTTAAAAAGAGAGAAAGAAGTGATAGAATTCTTCATTTTACTATTTTTCACAAATCTGCCTCAGTAACCTGTCATAGGCTGAAGCCAAATCAACAAAGGCAACATAAAGAAAACTGTCTTTTGGGGAACACGTTTTAGGGATGATCATGGAAAGAGCCAGTACATTATCGTCTATAGATCACCCTTTCTGAAAGCCAATTTAGTCGTACGGAACAAGACCTTTACTATTTACTCCATATTCCAGTTTATTGAGAAGCAGCTTGGCGAAACACTTCTTCTCTTTATCGGATAAAACAATCAATTGTTAGTTTGATGGGGAAGAATGAATGCCTTTTTTCTGGATGGGCACTGGTAAGTGGTAATACCCACCAACTGCCAGGAATCAGATTGTTTTGTAAGCAGTTGTAATAAAAGTGAGTAAGAACGTCTGCCGACGTGGCTCGGATTGGCGCGAATATTGATGCTCGGAGGCCATTTGGTCCAGAGACTCTATCACCTCTGAGTGTAACCAGCATTTTTTGGACTTCTCTTTTTTGCAGAGGAGCAGCCTCGATGGTACCTGCAACTACATAAGTAGGGGTGAGCAAACTTCTTGAATTATTGATTCAAGCGTCCAGTACTTCAGGGCGTAGATTACAGACTTGGTCCAGTTAATTTTATATCCACTATATCTTCCATACAACTGTACCATTTGGATGGCAAAATGCCATCAGCATAAAGTGATTTTCTCTTCTCCAGAAAAGAACCAATTGTCAGGCCTTTCACTGGACGGGGTCCTCTCTCATTCAACTTGCAAACGGCTCTACCGCTCAGATGAAAATGATGGGGAAACATGACACTTTTGTCTGGTTCCTCTATGTAAAGGAAATAGTTGTGAACATTCTCCATTCACTCAAAAAAAATGCAAGAGTAGCATGATAAAGTCACCTCACCAATCCCATTATTTTTGGTCCAAAGTTAATCTTTTCGAGTGCCAGAAACATACATTGCCCTTCCAAAGAGTCAAAAGTGTTTGTTGCATCCAATCAGGACACAACTGCCAGGTCCTTCAGAAACCCTGGACTCACTAACTATACATTGGCATAGCCACCACATATTCACTTTTGTGCTTCGGCCCGGGACAAAGCCAGACTGGTCCAAGTGTACTAATCCTCTGACAACCATGGCCAACCTAGAGCCAGAACCTTAGCTAGCATTTTACCTTAAACAGTTGAGACATGGGCCTGTATGACACACAATCACGGGGGTTGAAGGGCTCCTCTCCTTGTGTATCCCTGCAATTATGGGCAGTCGGAGTTCCCTAGATGGAGATTCACGCTCCCTAGCAGTTGTATACATAGAAGGTGACAACAGCCATCCCACAAGCCCTTTTTACAGTTCTGCCAGTAAGCCATTAAGCCAAGGTCCTTTATTTGTAGGTTATGATGGCTTCTTCCATCTCTATCTCCATTATTCCTGCAACCAGCAAAACTGTGTCAGCAGCAATCAACTGGGAAAGTGAAATACGTTTCAGAAAGTCCCTAATCTCCTGTGAACAAATATTGCATGAGGCGTACAGGGCCTAATAGAATTTTGCAAAAACATCACCAATTTCTTTATTTCCCATAACTCTCATGTCTTTTATTTCCTGGAGCTCATTTTCCCACCGGGACCCCTCTTCCCTCATTCCATGCCAGGCCAGTAGTTTAGTAACCTTACTGCCCACAGCATATAACTTCTTCAAGGGAACCAGGTACTGGCTGTAGTCTGAGTTAAAAGTCAAATCTTCTTATGCTTGTTTGTTTAACCCTGTCTGATTTATTAGTTCATCGTGGGGTTGAGTAACATATTGTTTTTCTAGTTCTAATAATTGCCCCTCCACATATCCCACTTCTACCTACTGCTTCACTTTTTGAGCTTCTGCCAGCAAAATCAACTGCCCTCGACGAGATGCCTTGTATGGCACCCTCAGAGCTTCACCAGATCCCACAGATGTCTTAATTTCCATGAAGAAATGTTGTGTAACTTTATACAGTTCCTCCGTCACCACCCATCTTTTAAGAAGCCAAGAGTCACATCTCCTCAGAAATCTCCTATCGCCTTTCATCTAGCTCCACCATAACAGGTGGACATCTGGAAATTCCCATCATGAAATCTCTGATATTTAGGAACCTGTACACATGGACCCCTTATATAAACAAGTAGTCCAATCTGGAGTACGATCCATGGGCTCCAGAATAAATAAGAGACCTGTGTCAACCCAGTCACCTCCAGAGTATGCAGTGCCCACACGTCTACTAGACCACATGCATCTGCAAATCGCCAAAGTTGTGAAGTAGTGGCCTACTACCCCAGTTCTGCCTGTCCAAGACCCCATCGATTACCAGACTGAAGTCCACTCTCATAATGAGTATACCCTCTGGCTGAGTAGAAGCACCTCCATTTCCTCCAGCCCTCCTGACTGTAGTCAGGAGGAAGGTACACCAAGACAATAACAAGTTGGCCCCTCCACATCCCCCCAAATTCCATCCTCCTAAGTCCCCCTTCCCCGACATTGTTCCACCACCAGAGCATACCAACGTACAGGATTCTCCAACCATCTGCACCACCTCCATAGACCCTAAAAACATTACCTCCCATTAAGCGGATCTTTTGTAGAAACACCAGATCAGGTATATGACATCTAAGGTATTGGTGTACTATTCCTCTTTTGATTTTACTTCCCAGTCCGTCAACATTCCACTAAAGTATTTTCCTACTGGCTGGCAAGGAGTTCCCACTCCTAGTATTTTGACTTTCTATTCCCTCCCATTCGGAATTCAACTATGTGTGGCCTTACCTGAGGCACACTCAACTTATTCCATGCCACAAAAAAACCTGCATTGTGCCCAACAGTAAACATTCAACCCCCACCCTCTCCCACCTTCAGGCGCTTCGGGAATAACACTACTTGCTTCCCCAATTCTCCAGGAGACTGTCGCTCAAAATAAAAGAAGTTATCCCTAACTAAAAACATCAAGCAAATATTTCAAAACTTCAAAGAAATGGCAGCAATTACTCATCCTTCTCGTTTCTTCCATATGGCCCACCCCAAAACAACCAGAGAAAAGCTCCACATCACATCAAGGGCACCAACAGCTTTACTCCCTATTTATCTGTCACCATCTCCATCACTCATTGACTTTCTAGGGTTTCCAGCTCAGAGCAGACACATGTAGCATCACATGTAAGAGTCTCCCCTGCCATCAACAATTGTGACTTCATTGATGTGTCAGCCAGAGCACCCTAGCTCAAATGAATTTCAATTTAATCTCTGCAGCACTGTTCCCAGTTATGATCAGTTTGGGATTGTCCTGAGTTGCTAGGTGACCAGATGTCTCCCCTTCCAGATCAGTGGTCAACTCTCCTTGCCTTGGGTCGATCAAAGTTCTTCTGCAGCTGTTCCTTTAGCAGCCTGGCAACAGTTGGCAGGCATCCAGCTATTCCCATGCATCCCACTGGATTTGAAATATCCATGTTTTACCATCCGCTAAGACCTGTAGCTTTGCTGGAAACCTTTCCTCTTATGCAGACAGATCATATCTTCATCAAACGAAGTTCCCTGCTTCTGGATTGGCAGCATGTAGTCGGGTAAGATGCAGATAGTTAAATCCTCAAATCATAGATCTCTCCAGATCCTGGCTACCTGCAAAATGGCATCTCTATATTCCTGTAGTTGAAATCCCTGGCCATTATTATTTGTGGTGGTTGTCCAGGTCTTGGAAGGGGTTTATGAGCCCTGTGTGCTCTCTCCGCCGAGAATAACATTTGATGGTCTCTTGGGCAGAAGGTGGCTGAGTATCTAGTCTTCAACTAATAGACAGACGCTCAGACCCTCCTCTCTTTCACAGATCCCAACTAAAAGGATACCTTTTCTGCATAATCTATTCCGGGCTTCTTCAATATTGATCTCAGCGGTGGTATTGTCACAGCAGATCTGAAAGACACTTCCTGCCTCAACTTCATGATTGTGGACTTCGTCATTGCTACCTTCTCACTGACTTTGGATAAATAATTTTTAAGAAGCCCCATTTCCACAGCCACTATGTCAATTTTGAAACTCAGCCTTGTTTTTGTGTCTTTTACTGTCTGCATCAGATTGTCAGATGGGGATCTGCCTTCTCCCTAGTGAATTTTACCCTCCCTGCAGCCTTCTGCAGTCTTCTACCCTCCTGTTGTGCAAAAAGGCATAGTTGTCCATGCTTTTCTGCTGTGCTTTCCTTGATGCATGATCTTTCAGTTGTCTGATCTGTTGCTTGGGCCCACCTCGAGCACCTCACTACATTCCGGTAAAGATCACTGTGATCCTAGTCTCTAGCGTTTCAGTTCTGAAATTTGTGTGGTTACTCACCGACACCTGCCTCTGACACCTAAATGATGGCACCAGTATGGCCTGTCGGATTTGGTCCTATCCAGCATCCTTGTTAATGCAGTCCTTAAGCTGGCAACTTGCTTGAATTGCCCTTGCGAAGAAGGGTGTGGGGAAGTGCAGGCAGGGGGGTAAGATGCCACAAATTGCGTGTTCTACAGGGGGAAGGAGGTAGAGATCATCTGCACGTATCTCAGCAACAGAACGGTTGGGTTCCCACATTACTCCTGTTTCATTTCCAGTCAAGCCACCATCAAGTTGGAGATGTACGACTGCTCGGTTCACCCTGATGACGATTCTCTTTTCAGTGACCTCCACCGGTACCTGTGCATCTCTGTCCCCCTGTAGTCCTCCCGTACCCGATCACAAACCTCTTTGCTCCAGCTCCTACTAATTCCGCCAGGCCCCAATCTTCCAGGGGGTGTCAGCCACCATAGTTAGGGCAGCCCAATATCTATCTGGTGGTGATGGGCAAGTCTCCTCCAGCACACGTCCGTCCACCATCACCTGTTCTCTCCTCCCTTTAATGGGCCTCCAAGGCTTGCCGTCGCAGTATCTCCTTCCTACCTCATCGGTTCGTGTATCTGCACCCATCAGCCAGATCTCACATGCAAGAGTTGGCAATATTTGATAGCTTGATGATACTCTTGTTTCAGATGAAGCACTGCAGAATTTGCCCCATCCTAGTCAATATTTGGTTCTAGGTAGCTCTAAAGCCCTTAGCGATTACCCAACAGTGTTTCAACATGGCATGGCAGGTATTGCACAGGATATTTTGGAATGAGATTCAGCTCTGCTGGGCAGATTGCTCAGTGAGCTGCAATCTTGGTCATCATTCAGCCACACACCCCTGCTTCCTCCACCCACTTCTCTGAACTGGCACCTTTTCACAACCGGTAGTCAGTGAAGATTCTGCAAGTACTTCGACATAGAAGAGCATCTCTTTAGTCCTAGACTTGTACGAGCTGCTGCATTTTTAACTACTTGTAGTCTCCGACTGAGATTTTTTTGGAGACCAACTAGCAAGGAGTTACAGCAGTCCAACTTGGACGTAACCAGAACTTGTATGAGTTCCTTTCTAAAGTGGTGACTGACACAGAACTTGATTGAAAAATAGAATAACTGGTGCAAAATTCATCATGTTAGGGCTCTACTTATAAAACGTTCTCTCTATAGTTTATGTAGCACTGATTTTTATATTCAATTCATAGGTCCTGTACGTCTGCGCAATGGAGGCTTATAAAATAAAATACTAAAATAAATTTTTTAGAGCAGGGGTCTCCAACCTTTCCTATAGAGAGAGACACTTCTGATTGGTGAAAGTCATTGTGAGCTACTGAAGGATAACCAACTTGTGCACTGCTATCAGACACCCCCACTCCCAGTTTCATTGACTTTAAGCCCAATGTCAATAGAGCCAGATACTATGGTTTTAACAAAATACTTTGACTAGGGGCACTATGACAGAGCTGCCATGTGTGTGAGAGCGTGGTCTTTTGGGGTGTATGAACATGTGTCCGTATAAATGGGATGTATGGGTGATTGAGAGCATGTTTTGTATCTAATTGTGGCACAGGGCATTTCTGTCGCCTTGTGTTGCACTGTTACATGCACAACACAAACATACAACCATTTTTTCAAAAGGGATAAATTTAAAGTGCAGAAAAATGTTCTGCCAAAAATGTTCAAAATATGGAACATTTTCTGCAATTTAAATTTCTCTCATTTAAACAATTAACTTTATTTTTCAGTTGCACATATGGCACAGTGTCTGCTGTTTGTAAATGAGGCACTTTGAAATGGGAAACAATTAAAATGAAGAGTTAACTTAATCATTAAGATACATTTTCATTTTCTCCCATTTAACAGCATTCAGAAACACCATTTTGTTCTCAGCTCCAAAATTAAGTAGGCAAGGCCTTTTAAGAGTTAAATACTTCCATTCTTCACCTCTGTGCCCATTCCAACCTGTCATAAATCTGACTGAGCACTGCTCATTATCAGGCCCTCCTATCTACATCCTGATGATAAAAATGGAAAAGAAACACAACCTACCTTTAACTTTAAAAGGAAAATGTGACCATGTGCTCAGTTAAAACTGAACTTAAGGCTGCAAGTTACTCTGAAGGGGTCTGGGAGCTACTGGTAGCTCATGATCGACTGGTTAGTGACACCTGCTACATACCCAATAGAAGAATCTTGAGAAACTGTTTTGATGATCAAATAAAGGAGTGGAAAAACTCAAAAGACTCCTTAATTTGATAAAGTTACTAATTAGTACCCACCAGAATGGTGCTGTGCTAAAAACGAATTGCAAGGATTCTTTCAAGGGTTCTTTTTGGTGAGTTTATGTATATTGTAACTTTTGAACAGTAAGAGAATTAATTATAATAGAAATATATTTTCTTATTGGGCATATATATATAACGTGATACCCTATTATTATGTAATATTTACGTTCACTAAGTGATGTCCAAAGCAAGTTAAAATACAATGTATGTATTTATAAAAACACTGACCTATGACTAAGTTATTGTTTCTTATCTTATAATTATATAAAATGCATCCCTTTTTCGCTATTGTGTTTATGTATGTATACCCTGGTAAACACAATGGTATTTGTCATGGCCACAACACTCAGGAAATTCCCTCAATATGTATGCACGCTCAGCACAATGTGTAAGAAGGTGACAAAAATAAAGAGCTATAAATATATGTATATTCCTTTGTTGCCGATTTGGAACAGTAATGCATGCAAGTAGGCTAACATTTTTTAACACAGATATCAATAAGAGAGAGGCCCAGAACTCTAAAACATCTGTATAAGGGAGGTAGGGTGGGGACTACCCCCGTTTCAGTTTTTTGTGCTAAATGGGAGACCAGCAGCGCCAAATTCCTATTTTATGCCTAGGTAGATGCAGTGGTTTGTATTTAGCTGTGCACTCTAGTGAACATGCAAGACATTGAGTGAACCAATCTTTGATAAAAAATAAAAAAAAAGGAGCACTTACATCACTGAGCTAAACCAAGGTACATAACATCATACGACATAGGCATATGTAAACCGAAAGGGGAACTTGAAGAAAGATGGGGGGGAGAGAAACTAGAAGCAGCAGAATGGAAAACGATATATAGTTTCTATATATGGAACTGTAAGAATTCTAACTTTAAGTTGATACATTGTACAATTATACGCAGAACATACATATGAACTGTTATCCTTGGCATGGTTTTTCTAAACGTTTTGCCTTCAATTCTCCCGTGTTTGTTGACTTTACTTTTGCTGGCCTTAGGACTCTGCTCACTTTACCACTGCTAACCAGTGCTATTGTGCTTGTGCCCCCCCTCGAAAACATGGTAATGTTGGCTTCCACCCAATCGGCTTATTTAATTTACTTGCAAGTCCTTAGTAAAGTGTTACTGTCTGTTCCCAGGGCATGTAAATTAAATGCTACTAGTGGGCCTGCAGCACTTATTGTGCCACCAACTTAAGTAGCCTTTTTAAACATGTCCCAACCTGCAATTGCAGTCCATATGTGCAGGTTAAACTGCCATCACGACCTGGCAAAATAAATCTTTTGCCAAGCGTTAACCTCCCTTTTTAATACAAAGTCTCCCCTAAGGTAGGCCCTAAACACCCTATAAGGCAGAATGCAGTGTATTTAAAAGGTTGGGCATGTAATTTAAGTTTTACATGCCCTGGTTGTGGAAAAACTCCAAAAGTAAATTTTCACAACTGGTTGGCGAACCCCTCAGGAAAACACTGGTTACCTTATGACATCTAGTAAGTGATAGATTTCAACTGGGAGCACGTAGAAATATTGAGTTTGGTGTTTTAAGAATTGTAATGTAAAACTTTCTTTAATGATAAAGTCGGATATTAAATTACAGTTCTGAAAATAGCGCTTTTAGAAAGTTGGCATTTTCTTGTCCTAACCATTTGGAGCCTGTATCCTGGGTCACATGAACAGGTGTACCTGGCAGTTAGTCAATGTATTCCACTTACACAGTGAGACAAAAGGGAAATAGGTCTTGGGAGAGTTGTCATCTACCACACTTGCACATTACAAATACTCTGCCTCAGCATACACACAAGGGGTTTCACACCAGTGTAGTGTGCCCTGTCTTTAATGAATGTCACTGTATCTTTTCCAAGTGATTTTTGGCAATGACAATTGAGTTTGCTACAGGGAAAGCAAAATTTACTGTTGATGACACATTGTATGCAGGATGGCAGACTGACAGCCACATATCTCTGGAATCGTGCCACAGCACTATGCTGTCTCTAAGTCACCTCAACAAAGTGACTGTGCCAGTTTAGTACAGAAGTGTCTCAGGTGTCCTTCAATATGAGTATGTTTAACACAGGCACTTATACACAGCTGCTGTGTACATCCCTTAAGGGATGCACAATGAGTGTAGACGGATTGTATGTGTACTCCTGACAACTATGGTACACACATGCATTTGTGCAGAGGTCTCTGTCCAGATTGACACATGAATTTTGTCAAGGGAATGAGGGTTGCAATAACATTTTTAGATATACATGGGAGATGATTAGTTTTTTGAGTGGGACAGACCTAGCCTCTGTATATTATGGACTCTTGTCATGCACGTGTGTGTCACTGACTGGTATGTTATGTTTTTTCTCATGTGATTGGAACGTGAAGAAATTGCGTTGTCACATTGCTGACAATGACCAACTGTTGCCGGCAGTGAGTGCTCTTGCCCTACCAGGGGGTGACATCTGGATGACATTCATCACAAGGAGTACCACTGTGGCTGCTATCATATTTCAAGTCAACAGACCTGTGAAAAATACATGTTTCAATGCAACATGTATGTGAAAATGGCATAGCAAACATGACAAACATCGTATCCATTCCCATCGCTTTGTGTGTAAATCAATAGTCTTCCTGATTGTGTTGCTACTTCTTTTTACACTGTTTTAGCATAGTTTCTCTTTCCACAATATGTATTATTAGCATTTACATTTGCATGTGACAGATGCTCTAAGACACTTGTGTGATTAAATGATTTATTCACAGGATATATAGCTATATATATATATCATGAGCCCTTTTGATATGTAGTTCATACATTCACTAAGAAGTGATGTCTCGCACTGCAGCTTTTTGTTGATAGTCACTGACTCTGCAGCTGCGCAACTCATCTCAATGCTGGACCTGCATTGCAGCTCTTCGTTGACAGCTCCTCAATGCCTGCCCGCCCAGTTCGACGCAAGGAGTTCACACCTCGACGCCGAGGATCAGATGGTACTCTTCAGTGGACTCAGTACTGTCTCTGTCCTGCACGCCTTCAGGGTCAGCCTGAACTTGTAACCTGGACCCAGTTTTCCACAATCAGATAACAGCAGTTGGCGCTTTTTGCTTCGTAGCGTTTGATTTTCACAAAACCTTTGAAACTGCATATCTCTGATTCTACTAATTGAATTTTTGTCATTTTGATGTCAAATATTTTTTACGTTTTACTCTATTTTTCAAAATTGGTGAGTGATTTTTCTTGTGTAGTGTTTTCTCTTTATTACTCTATTTTTCAAAATTGGTGAGTGATTTTTCTTGTGTAGTGTTTTCTCTTTATTACTCTATTTTTCAAAATTGGTGTGGGATTTTTCTTGTGTAGTGTTTTCTCTTTATTACTATTTGTGTGCTGCATAAATGCTTTACACATTGCCTCAAATTTAAATCTGACTGCTTTTGTGCCAAACTACCAGAGGTTAATTTAGGGTTTGCTTGTGTTTCAAGCTACAAGAATTGCGATTGCTGCTTGACTAGGGTTTCTCCTCCCCTTAAACAGTAACCAAATTTCCTACAATACATGACACCACAGACTGTACAAAAAATACACTCAAACAGTATGGATCAGTGTAACAAGTGTAAAGTCCAGTTGGGGAGACATACCTGTATGATGGGAATGTGAAAAGCTTCAGTAATATTCATGGGAGGAGGAGGGATGGCTGTTGACAATGGTGAACAGGCAACTAGTACCTAGATTAAAGTTATGGATGTTAGGCCTTATTCCAGGAAAGAGCAATGGAAAGCCTGGTAGCGACTGTCTTGATTTTAGTGAAACAGCATAAAGTCATGAACTAGAAAAAAAAACACTGCATCCACGGTGGATTATTGGTCTGCAATTATGAAAAAATGGGTAACTGCAGAGAGCATAATAAGGAAACATCAGAGTGAAACTACAACTGAGGGAGTTAGACCTTCAGCATGGGACGTTGTGACAGCAGCCAAGAAATTTAAGACACACTGAAAGTCATGAATTATGAGCAATTTGCAGAAGAGATGATCACTGAGATGGTTAAGGAATGTGGATATTACCAAACCCCCATGTATTATCTAATTAATGTAATGCTGTGCAAAAACATTATCTGATACTGTGTTATGGCGGGGAATCTCGCCGATTCGATATATTTTATAAAATGTAATAGATAAATGAGGCAAATCCTTATCCTGGAAGCAGTAAGATTATAATGATTGATGAAAATTTGAAACTCGAACGGTAGAAGGAAAAAGCCTTGAAAGAGGATTGGGACTCCCAATAAATGCCGAATCTTAGGCCCTCACCTAACTCTCTAGGAACCCTTGATAACCAAAGAAACATTGCAGAAAAGTATTGATAGAATGGATAGAAACCCAGAAACAATGTTGACAGTCTGCTTGTACGCTAAATAAAGGCAACCCTCAGTATGAAAAGAAATATCTGTATACCTAAAATTGTGCACATAAACCTCTAGTTTGAATTGGGAGGTTTAGTTTTATATTGGAAACCAGGTTGTCTAAAAAGACAGTACAAACATAAGGCTAGTCCGATTAGCACGTCTGTAGGCAACTGATACCTTCAGGAAAATGACCACAGAAATGTTAGTTCCTATTCAATGTCAAAGATTGGTTTTTTACAATCACTCAGAAAAGCTGCCGGACACTTCCTTATATGACACACTATTTCGTTCTAGAAAAGGATGTGATCATTTTCAGAAAACGTTAAAATTGCTGTTAAAAGTGTAAACACGAGATGCAACTGCAGGCTTAGGCCCGTTTTTAAAATGGATTATAAATGTATTTGGTTAGTTTGGCTAAATTCTCCAGGCAATTCAACAACATTGTGGCAAATAGTCTATGTGTATTTTTTATTGTATGAATTTTGGATATGTTTAAGTTGTTAACTTTTCTTGTATGTTAATTAAGAAACAAATCATTTATGAACTGAAAATTAACGTTGTATAGGAAGTATTTAAAAGCCTATTCTACGTGAACTCGTTCATACAGCTTTCTCTGTGAGGCAGGGTCGGTTTAGAGTTAGTAAATAAATCAACGTTCTTCGCTTTGATTTTACAGGATGATCACATTATTTTTAGCAGTCAAAGAAAGGAGAATTTGCTGGTGTCAAATGTTCCTAAAATATATTGTGTCTATGGTCATCGCCAGTATGTTTTTAAAGCACCAGTTAGTAAGATTCTTTGTAACAAGAATGAAGCGTTTTGCTGAACAGAAGCAGAAGTTCTTGCACATATTGTACCAAATCAGACATTCATATGTTCACTTGTAATTATCCCAAGGCTACAAGTAAACAGTAAAACACAGTCAACTCATATGGGCGTCAAAAGTCCTCTATGTCCAAGACAGAAAAACAGTTCATGCTGTGCCAAAAGGCCTCCGACTTCAGCTCGGAATAAACAAAAAATAATTTGGGATCGGAGAAATATGACTTTCACACATGATGATGACTCGAGGTGCTGAAAACGTATACAAAACGGTCGTGATATAGAAGCAGAATATTGATGCAAACGAATCTTATGTAGGACGTATGCCTATGATTTCCTACCAAACAAAGCGTGCTGCCAGTTCTTAGGCATTTGCAACATGGATTTGGATTTTTATTTAGCAGAGAAAAATCACAAGACAAATTGTGATTAATTTACTGGTACAGTAAGTGTTAAACCAAAGAACTTGGCCGTCTTTTCATCATTTTCAGGCAGCAGCATTCAGAATCTGAAGAATTCGTTTTCTCAGTCCGAAAAACCTTAGTTATTCTATGAAACAGGTCTCAGATTTGAAAAACAATTGTCAGGAATCTGGCTTCAAACAACTGACCTGAAACTCTTTTAGGAATTTTCTCTTAATTTCAATAACACACTGCCTAAAAATGTATGAAATGAAAAATGAATGAGGAAATACTATCCTAAACTAGTTTCCTTGGCTTTGTGGTTCACATTGTCTGGGATGTAATTGCCTTTAGGGCACTCAACTCATGAACAGATCCAACTACCTAACCTATTCAAGCAGCGAAAGATATATTTGCAGAACTAAGAGTTCATCATGGTCACTACTACTTTATCCAAGTCTGTTAGTGAGATCTACAAACAGTGCTTCTACTCTAAGAAATCGCAGGTGCCTAGAGACCTACTTCCTTCAAAATAGTGAAACCTAAGATCTTTATGTGCCAATGGGGAAACAGTACTCACTTCTTTGCAAAGTCTAGTTCCACCAGCCTAGTAACTATTTCCAGGTAAACTCAGATACGCATGTGCCTTGCTTGAAAACTCACATTGATGAGGCCTTTGATGTGCCAAGCTCCAGTTGCCTTCAGAGAGGTAATCCATCAGTTCATAGACAGGTTTCAATACCCACTGATTTGGATTATTCTGCAATACAGTTTGCGCTTGCCTCCCACCACCTTTTAACAAGCAAATATGGTGTTGTACTCAGAATATTGGTCTTTGATGTGCCAGACAAATTAATCTTAATTCATAAAAATCGCAATTTCAAGCCTGATAAAAAACTATATTAAAAGCATTACCGATAGGAAATATCAAGAGTTATTGTAGCTAAAGTAAAACACTTTCCACCACATCAGAAAGTGTATTGCTAAAAGTCAACAAACAAAATCGCAATGTGCAAATTTGTGTTAAATGAAGAGACAAAACAAACTCTACAGTATAAAAATGTTTTGCAAAATTTACTTTGATACCACCACATGGCAATCTAACATAATTGGCATGTTACCAATGTTAAAATGGATCAATTCATTTTACGCACCATTTTTCCAAATAAATGTCATTAACACTTCTTTCTAAACAGAGGAAAAAAGCTGAGCTGTTATTACTTGTAATTAGTCATGCTTCAATGTCAGTAGTGCAGCTACACTTCCTCACCACTAAAAATCTACACCTAGATTTTTAGGTCTCCATTTATTTTCAAATGACTACATTCGATAAGTGTTTACTCAGTAGTTGTAAGTATCGAAGACCGATTTATTTTAGATATAGAATATTTTTTTTTTAAATATCTTGTCAATAATTAGATAATTTCTCTAATCTGATGATTAGAGTCTGGTAAGTAACAATACATAAAATAAATTGAATGACATCAACTGAAATTTAGGCCTGAGTTATTAGTCCACTGTACAAGATCCTACAGAAACTCCCCTCACCAAAACCAGTAAAGACAGGTATGACACAAAATATATAAAAAATATTAGACAATGGATTTAAATAGATTTTGAAATCTCTTACATCCCAATTCGAAGTGCTGCATTAGAAGTAAGCAAACACTTGACAATGGTAAGAGAGTACTGGATTACTGATTAGTGCATTCACTTTAGGTATTGTATTGCTCTCTCAATAGCGAAAAGGCTTTCTGCTATATATATTAGTAAATCAGAACATTGGTTCTTGATAAATTTAGGCTTGTCTCCCCTGTATTTGGAAACACTGACTTAAGGAATATCTTCGGCCAAGCATGTTTCTGGAAGATGAGCATGTTCCAATACATAATAATCAATCACCACAAAAGAGTTGTCTCTTGCCCCGGACTCCCTTTGAAAACAGAAGACGTGGTAAATCTGGATTATATACAGTTCTGAAAGTTTATCTTACAGGAAGATGTCTTCGAAACATTCGTGGCTGGACACTTACAGTATAATCCATAAATCAGAGTGTATACAAATAAAGCCTGTTAGAGTTGACATTATAGCCCTGGGTGCTTGGCACGTTGGTGTCCGTGTAGCTCTACTTCATGTTGGAGGTACCATAGTCTAGTTGGCACACTTTTTGAGTTGTGGTGAAACGGTACTGCAGTTCAGATATTTTGGAAATAAATTCTGTTAGAAGGTCAGAGTTGAAACTGGCCTCATGGTTCTTCTTGAGACTTTGATAGGTTTATCAGGTATGCGGATGATGGTTGTTTTTTCCCTTAAATCCAGTATGTGAACTGTTAAGGTATCCATTGCCTTTATGATTGCTTAATAAACCCAGCCACTCTGCATATTCTTATCCAATTTATTCCAACAACTCATTGTTATGGTCGCAACTAAAACTGAGAGCCTATCAATTTGCAGATATATGTATTCACTTCTGAATAAAGATTACAATAAATTAGATTTTGTCCATTGATTCCCTACAGGAAACGTTAAGTTAATTTTTTAGACAAACTTACAAATAACCAGCATAATAAGCCGACAGAGAATAGTCACACGCACACAAATGAAATTCTTTGTATGTGAGGTCATGATGTACAAGGAATGAGTTTCCAGAACACTCTTAACCTAAACCTAAGAGAAGACCCCCAACCACATGAAGTTCAGCTGAACATAGATTTTTCCCAAGCTACCTTTTTCACTGTCTAGGAACAATGATTGTGCTGAAGAATATTTGATGTTGTTAGTCAATCTTCCAAAATTAGTGCCAACTTCGCAACAATCAATGTATATTACCAGCAAGTACTCAAGTTACCAAAAGGCCATCAGCCGCTTTACACAAAACTCCACAATACATAAAATTCAAAGCAAGGGATTCACAACTGTACATGCCCCTACAGTAAATTAATTGTGCTGAATTCATTGCTTCACCCAGCTTTGAAAACATAACTAAATACAGTCTTGGGGTGGATCTCCCACCACTTCCTGCTGTAAACTTACATACCTAGAAACTGCCCCTTTTCTGTTTGTCTCAACTCCTTCTGCATATGTTCTAACTAAATAAAAAAACAGAAAACTGTCACTGAGGAACCGACATGAGTGATAACTTTGGATCTAAGAAGGAGGCGAGCTAAAGGCAGATGGTCTGCAACCCTGAAACGATGTTGGGGTTGGCCCAGCAGGTCTACTTAATGTCTGCACAACCTAGCTGATTTGCCCCTGCCAATGGCTGATACACACAGATTACACTGCAGCACATTTTCTTTCAAATGAGGTGCCCCTCATGCTTCACTCCCCAGCCTCGTCCAAGGCTACATTGTTGCTTCTTAACACATGGAAGCAAATTGGTGGTGCACACCCCCTGCTGATCATAAGTCATTTTACATTTCCTGCCAGCGTGTCGCACAATAAACCTGTGGAGAGGATGTGTCCATCAAGCCCCGTCTTTCTACATTCCCTGCAATAGAAGATGCACCTGTAATCTGATGCAAGCAGGGAATACACCAGTCAGACATATGTGCAGTGAACTTGCTGCCTATACTCTTTCAACACTTTGTTTCAGTATGTCCTAGAAATTTCAGGCTAATTAAAATGACTATTTAAAAAAAAAAACATTACTCCGCCAAAATCACTGTGGGACAAATGCTTAATCAACCCTCGTGGATCAAAGGGACACTTTAGAAAGATGTGGTATTGCTAAAAAAAAGTACATTTTAAAAAGGTGGTGGCATGAAAAAGAATGGGCAGACTCAGGTGACCAGGTGCTGAGGGGCATTTGTATGCGACAAAGCAACTCTCTGGTCACAAGATCACCATCCACAATGTAGTAATAGCGCACAGGTTTTTGGCTGACAGTACATTCTACCCCTAAGCAACTTGATCTTTCACCAGAAAACAGAAAACAGAAAAAAGGGTTTCTGACAAGAACAAATTGCTAAAATCATTAAGTTAAACTTAGCCGAAGGAGGTACAATCAGTAGAGTACAGCAAACATATTCAGCTCATTAATGGCCTCACACTATGAATACCACATAACACTTTGGTTGATAAACGTAAGCATATCTGAAGCCAATCCCGACAGACATCCAAGCCATGACACTAAGATCTGCCAACCACCAACCTAAACCCAGGCCACCTTAGGGGACATCCATAGTCCAACCCATCCAAATGCTAGAACCTCCCATTAGACCTCACTTCAAACTATCATTACCCAGAGCTGGTGGGGCAGAGGTGAGGGGGGCTGGGGTGCTTATTAATAATAATAACCAAAAAAAAAAAAACACATTTACCTGCTGCATCGCCTCCGCCACTCCAGCCACCTCTGTGCTTCCCTTGCTCCCCTCCTCACCCAATCCAGGCTCTTCTCTCATGCGGTTACATAGCATGAGAGAAGCATCAGGATTGGCCTGAGGGGGCTGAAATGCTGCTCAGGGATGGAGTAGGAGCTTGGTCTCCACCAAGCTGTGAAATACAGCCCGGGTGGAGAGTTCTAAGTGTGCATGTCAGTTTGGCCGGCCTCAGACCACCAGCTAAACTGACATGCACACTTAGGGAGCACCACTACTCCTCCTCCTTCTGACGCAAAGCATGCCATCCCCATCCCAGATTCAGCGGCAAAATAAAATGATGATAATTTAGTATCATTTTATTTTTCTGCTGGGCCTTTTACCAGTGGGGCCACGCTCCTCCCCCATAGCAGAGGGACCACCCCTGTCATTACCTCCAGTTCAAATCAGTGCTAAAAAAATGTTCTTACACCTTAAAACCACAGTGTACATATTTTAATTGAACACTGATTCAAAACTGCAATAGAAGTATATGCCTTACTTTGTAAGATATGTTGTTTGTATATGGAAGCTAGAGACATAACTCAACAGTGATCCTTTTCCATAACACTCTCAATCTTTTCCTTTATGTAAACTATCCAATCCATTTATTCTCTCCAGCTACCAAAACGTGTCCTCTTGTACAACATTACTGATCAAAGTAGTGAAGAACTAAATTGGTATCAAGGCTTTGGGAAAAGCTTCACACACAGAAAAGCAAACATTAGCAAAGCCAAAAGGTCTTGTCTTTGTCCCCTTTGGGAACCACTGGTTTTGCCAATCATTTTCAAGGATGCTTTGCAACCCAAAAAAGTGTTGTTACACAGCAGGAGCGACTTCAAATGTGAAAGTCCCACAACACAGGCCATTAGAGTAACTAGAGGTTCACACCTGGCAGCCAGCCACAGTGAAATGTGTGGCAAAAACGTACCCCCTAGACCTACTCTTTAGGACTGTCTGATCAGCCCCATCATCTTCATGAGATGTGCCCAGGCCCCTTTCCAGTTATCTCTCTCTGAATCAAAGAGCACCCTTTGAAGTGTACTGAAGTGTCCCACCAGGCTCACAGGAATAAATCTGTCTGGGGGATTACTCTACCTCCTGATGTTCTTTCCATCAGCCCTGAGTCTCCCAAAATGGAATATACAAACACACACATACACACACTGCACAGCACAACATACTAATATGATGTAGGCCAAGGGTGGGTTATGCACACAGCAGTAGAACTTTACATGAGTGAGACTGTAGGTGGTCTGTGGATGGTTAAAGTAGTGGTGGTTAGGGTGCTGGTGGTAGTTGAGGAAGGGTTGTGGTGATAGTTAAACTAAGGTGGCAGTGGTTAGGGTGGTGATATTTGTGGTTAGGGTGGTGGTGGATAGGATGGTGGTAGTGGTGGTTAGAGTCAAGGTTGCGATGGTAAAGGTGGTGGTGATTAGGGTGGTGGGCGTTAGGGTGTCTGTTAGGGTCGGGGGTGGATAGAGTAAGGTGGTGGGTAAGATGGTGGTGGTGGTTCGGGTAGTGGTCGTTGAAGCAGGGGATAGATTTGCTGGTAGAGAGGTGGTAGTATGGTGGTGGCAATAGATAGGGTGCTGTGTGATTAGGGTGGTGGTAGTGGTTAGGGTCATGGTAGGGTGGTGGAGGTAGTAGGGTGGTCTGGAGTTAGGTTGGTGGTATGGGGAACCAAGAGACAACAGGGGGAGAAGGAAAAAAGTACTGCAATCCCAGGGGGGCAGTGGGACACTCATCAAGAACTCATCAAGAAGAATCAATCACTAATAAGTCCATGGGCCACAGAAGGAAGAAACAAACACAGAGAAAGTGACCTTGCATGCGCTGACCAATCAGGAGCCACCAAATAAGAGTAACAATGAAGCCAACAAATGGTAAGTAATGGGCTGGATCCGAGCCATTTTTAGGTAAACAAAATCTTTTGCAAGTGACAGTACTGCACTGCAGTGGGAGAGACATACAAAGAATTGCCTTTCTCCCACTGAAACATGTAAGCCTAATTACCAGTGAGAAACAGTTGAGGGCATTTCCTGCACTGGGTCCTTGGTATTTGTTTATAGAGCTTGGAACTGTCAAAACAACCTCTCAAAGACATTTTCATCAAACAGAAAAATTACTTTTGGGTAGAATCACAAAAGGGGAATTTGAACCCTAGAATGATATCCATGTACAACGTAAGAATATTATACACATTCCTAAGATGAACCCAATTCACTAAAGAAAAAAGAAATGCAATTAGCGAGGTCATTGGGCACAAGATATACAATCTATTAGTATTTTCTGTTGGCTACATCTACCTGTGGATTCCTCACCTTTTGAATACTATCACAGCGCCAGCATTCAACTAAAATGTTTTCTTTCTATCTCTCCCCGTCGACATCACAATGGAACGGCTCCATACGCGACTCTGTCGGACAGCATCGAAGCCATAAGAAGTCCTCGCCAGCGTGCTGACGTCAGTCCCCTTTTTTCCGCACCTTCAATTCTAAGGTTTTTCTACCTCTCCGTGTGGCTACACTATTTTGAGGAAACTTCATTGTCGAAGGTTTTTTTGTGAGACAATGTCTTCACCGAAGAAGTCGGGCTTCAATCCCTGTTGAGAGTGTGGAGGTCAAATGTTGGTCACTCACCCACATGAAAACTGCCTATGGTGCCTAAATTCGGATCACAACATCAGGGGATTCTCTTCGTGTCACAGCATGAACCCCAAGGCACTAAAAGAAAGGGAGGCAAAGTTGTTCCTGCCAAAAGCTAAAAAGAAGAAGTGGCACCATCGTAGATCCAGGCCTTGAGAGGAGTCGTCCTCCTACAGGTCTTTGAAGTCGTACAAGAAGCATCATTGTCATAGTTCACAGAGTTGTACGTCCCAAGACACCACTCCTCGGTCTTTGTCTCCGGCTTTGAAGTCCCAGTGCCGCTTGAATTGGGAAGTGAGTCCCACTCTATCTACTACACAACCAAAGTCACCTGAGGTGTCACCGGCACCGTCTTTGGTGGAGATCTTGGCGTCAACCAAGAATCCTGAGGCACGGTTCTTTCCTGTTATTCCACCTGCTCAAGAGATTGAAGAGCATGCAACGGGTGAGGTTCAGCCTCCGCAGTAGGAATATCCGACCTTTCTGGTCACAGGGATGGATCCTACAAACTTCTTAAATGCGTTTTTAATAGAGCTATGGCCTCCTTTTGGTGCGCCTGCGGGCC
Source organism: Pleurodeles waltl (assembly GCF_031143425.1). Classification (NCBI taxonomy): domain Eukaryota; kingdom Metazoa; phylum Chordata; class Amphibia; order Caudata; family Salamandridae; genus Pleurodeles; species Pleurodeles waltl. The sequence continues at coordinate 692,820,591 of NC_090444.1, forward strand.
GCACGTGTTAATTGGCCTTCTCTCTGGGAGATTTCCTGGCACCGTATTGGCAGGCTCCTTTCCTGCCTACAGTCCCATATCCTTGGCCTGTAAAGGTGCAGAGAAAAACACCATCACCAATCGGAGTACGCCGATTGTGTTGTCGGATAGATCTTGTACAGCATCAAGTCATTCTACCCCAGCCTGGATTAAGGTCCCAACGGCAACCCTGGCTTGGCCGATAGCGCAACAGGCTTCATCAACGCCGACGTATTCTCTTTCGACGCCGTGGCTGGAATCCAGGCAGAGATCCAAGAGGGACGCCTTGAGGCTCTTAGAGGAGCAACAGTATTTGGAGGACCATCAGTATCAGGACCTTGAAGAAGGGGAGATTCTGATGCCTTCCCAGGTGTTTGAAGGCATTGAGGTGATGAGTGGGCTGGTCAAGTACCCTGAATGGGAATTATTATCCCCTTGGGCCATACATCCTCCGGAGGTTACCTCATATTATGGGGTAATTAGGAAGGCAGCAGAAGTTCCAGACTTACCACTTCCCACTAAAGAATTAAAATCGAACATTTTAACAGAGGTTTGACATTCTTCACCTGAAGCATCGGAACCCCTGCTGCCATTCAATGAGGCTTTGTCAGAGCCAGTCCTAGATCTGTGGCAGAAACCTGTCTCTACTCCTGTGGTTTCGATATCCAATGCCAGGAGAAATAGGGCAGCACCAAGGGATCCTCAGTTTCTGAGCCAACATCCAACACCTGAAAGCCTGGTGGTACAAGCTGCATGCCCCTAGAGGTCTGCACCTGCCTCCTTTCCCATGACTCCTGCTGACAAGGAGTCAAAGTGGATGGAACAGTCTGCGAAAAAGGTCTTTTCATCTGGAAGTATGGCTTTGATATCAGTGAATGCCACTTGCCCGCTGGCCAGGTACATCCATGTACTGATGGATTCGGCCAAAGAGGTCATCTCCAAACTGCCACAGGATTTGAAGAATCATTTTGCGGAACTCTTGCAGGACAGTCAGGTTGCAGCAAAGCAGGTTATACAATCAGGCCTGGATACAGCAGACTCTGTTGCCAGGGCCGAGAGGACTTCAATCGCCAAAAGAAGCCATGCATGGCTGAGACGATCAAGGTTCTCTCCTGATGTGCAGTCCATGTTAATGGATCTTCCATTCGATGGATCCAGGTTTTTTGGGGCAAAGGCAGATTTGGCCTTAAAGAGGTTTAAGGAGAGCAAGGAGACAGCTAAATCCTTAGGGTTTCAGACACTCTCCACGACCTACAGACCTTTGCTTAGGTTTAGGGTGTTTGGCCGCAGCTTCTCCTTTCATGGGAGGCAGCACTTCCAACAACAGCAGTCTGACAACCCCCTCGATAGATCCTACAGAGGTCTTAGGAGAGCTAAGCAATGTGGTGCACTCCACCAGCCTTCTTCCTCCTCCACTTCATCCTCCTCTGCTAACCTTTCAGGGAAGCATCCCTAGTTCTCCCACCCTTCACAAGCATGTGTTACCCGTAGGGGGGAGGTTGATTAATTTCCTTCAAGAGTGAGAGGCTATAACAGAGAGTTGGGTGTTAGGCATTGTAGAAAATGGTTATGATCTTCCCTTCTGGGAGTTCCACATACCCCTGCCCGCCCCCCAGCCCCCAAACAATTTTTGTTCGGAAGAGCATCTGCTTCTGTTTCAGCAGGAGGTACAAATTCTGCTTTTCAAGGGTGCAATGAAGTTGGTTCCAGAGCAGGAAAGGAGTCAGGGGTGCACTTTTTTGTGCACGGCTTTGCCTTTCATGTTGCCCACATAGCAGACGAACAGCTGATCGTTCATCCTAAATTCGCTCGTCCTGTCCGTGTAGAAGCTCAACACTCTCTGGATCCAGACGATGCAGCCTTTGCTCCTCCTTAGAGGGTTGGGGAGGAGGGTAAAAAGACGTAAGAGTGATGCGCTGCCCTAAATGAAAAGGAATCGCTACCTTTGGCAGGAAAGCCACCCTGGTTCTCAAGACCACCGTGTTGGCCTGGAAAGTGGTCATGTCTAACCAACGTGATAGTTATGTGAAAAACAGCTTTAAACTTAAGGAGCCTCAGTGGATAACTATGATAAGAGTTCAAACGGTGTACCCATCAGGTACGTTGAAACTAAATTTAAATCCCACTGAGACATTACAAACAGAGTGGGAGTAAACATATCAGTCAAACCCTTAAAAAACCTTAAAACTATAGGGGACTTAAAGGTAAACAAATAAATGCCGACAGTGCAGGGAGATAGCCCTTCACTGTAGCAACTGCACAACTTGCTGTGCCAAATAAAGAGTAAATTTCAAATCATTGGGTAAGTGGGTCTTTAAAGGGTCCTAGTGTCTGTCCTCACACCATTTGGCAAACTTGGCCCATCTACCGGCAAAGACAGTTTTTGTGGAGTGTTGCCTGGCCGATAAAATAACATCCACCACTTCAGGGGGGAGAGAAAAGGAATTGAGGTTGTCCCGTTCAATCTCCAGGCATGTAGCTGCAGGCTCTTGAGTTGGGGGTGTAGAACCTGCCCCTGCGACAGCAAGAGGAGGTTTGCCCTGTGAGTGACACAGAGCGCAGGACACAGTAAAAGCTGGAGGAGGTCTGCATACCAAACCTTCTTATCCAATCCGAAGCTATCACTATGACCTGCTCTTGGCGAATCTTCCTCAGAACTCGAGGAATCAAGGGTATGGAGGGAGTGCGTGAAGCAGCCGGTTGCTCCAACGCAACTGAAACGCATTCCCTACATTGGATACTGGAAGCTGCAGAATAACGGTAAGTGTGCGTGCTTGCGAGTGGCAAACAGGTCTACCTAAGGCGTCTCCCTTAACTGGAAGATATGAAGAACCACCTCCGGATGAAGTCACCACTTGTGGCCGGCTCAAAAGTGCCAGCTGAGACTGTCAGCACGTATGTTGAGAACTCCAGCCAAATGGTTTTATGCTACTATGCAAATCTGATGGTCCTGAGCCCAGGACCAGAGTCGTAGAGCCTCTCTGCAGAGAAGATAGAACCCCACACCTCCCTGTTTGTTGATGTACCACATCACAGTAGTGTTGTCTGTCAAGACCTGTACTGTCTGACCGCAAATGGAAGAAAGGAAGGCCTTGAGACCCAGACGTATCGCCCACAACTCCAACAGATTGATATGAAACATCGGTTTTTCTGGGCACCAAAGCCCCTTGATCTCCTGATTCCCTCAGATGAGTTCTCCACCCTAAAGTTGAAGCATCCGTTATCACTGTGGTCACTGGGGGTGGTATGCAGAATGGCCTATCTTGAGTTAGGTTGCCATCCAAAGACCACCATTGAAGATCTGTTGCAGTGCTTCTGGAGCTCCTTATAGACTCCTTGAGATCTCTGTTGCGTTGAAACCATTGCTTGCGGAGGCACCACTAGAGGGCCCCCAGGTGCCAGCGTGCATGAGTGACCAACAGAATTTAGGAAGCGAACAGACTGACCAGACTTAAGACCTTAAGGACTGTAACAAGCGCTCTATTCTGAAACATTGGAATCATAGCCCGAATGTCTTAAACCCTCTGTGGAGGAGAAAAGGCATGATTCGCTGTGGGGTCCAGTACCGCCCCTATGAACAGGATGTGCTGAGAGGGCTCCAGGTGAAACTTGGGGACATTGACGGAAAACCCCAGGTTGAACAACATGTGCGCTGTCAACAGTAAGTTATGCTGCACCAACTCTGGAGATCTGGCTTTGAGCAACCAATCATCCAGGTATGGGAATACTGGTATTCCCCACAGCCTGAGATGTGGAGCTACCACTGCCCTCACCTTTGTGAAGACTCAAGGTGCAGAAGTAAGACCAAAGGAAAGGACTGGAAACTGGTAAGTCTATGGAAAACATCCAGTCTTCTTTGTCCGGAACAAGAAGCACCTGTGGTAGGGTCAGCATTTTTAATTTTTCCTGTTTGAAGAACAAATTCAAAATCCTGAGGTCTAGGACCGGCCGTAAATGACCATCCTATTGGGGGGTCAGAAAATCCCCTGAATAACAACCCAACAACTGGGTGCCCATCAAAGCATTTCCAGAGGCTGGGGGAGGCTACTCCTCCCCAGCCTTCACACCTATTTCCAAAGGGAGAGGGTGTTACACCCTCTCTCAGAGGAAGCCCTTTGTTCTGCCTTCCTGGGCCAGGGCTGCCTGGACCCCAGGAGGGCCGAAACCTGTCTGAGGGGTTGGCAGCAGCTGCAGTGGAGACCCTGGAAAGGCAGTTTGGCAGTACCCGGGTTCTGTGCTAGAGACCCGGGGGATCATGGAATTGTCCCCCCAATGCCAGAATGGCATTGAGGTGACAATTCCATGATCTTAGACATGTTACATGGCCATGTTCGGAGTTACCATTGTGACGCTGTACATAGGTAGTGACCTATGTACAGTGCACGCGTGTAATGGTGCCTCACACTCACAAAGTCCGGGGAATTTGCCCTGAACAATGTGGGGGCATTTTGGCTAGTGCCCACACACTAAGTAACTTTGCACCCAACGTTCACCAGGTGAAGGTTAGACATATAGGTGACTTATAAGTTACTTAAGTGCAGTGGTAAATGGCTGTGAAATAACGTAGACGTTATTTCACTCAGGCTGCAGTGGCAGGCCTGTGTAAGAATTGTCAGAGCTCCCTATGGGTGGCAAAAGAAATGCTGTAGCACATAGGGATCTCCTGGAACCCCAATACCCTGGGTACCTCAGTACCATATACTAGGGAATTATATGGGTGTACCAGTATGCCAATGTAAATTGGTAAATGTAGTCACTAGCCTGTTAGTGACAAATTTGGAAAGCAGAGAGAGCATAACCACTGAGGTTCTGGTTAGCAGAGCCTCAGTGAGACAGTTGGTCATCACACAGGGAACACATACAGGGCACATACTTATGAGCACTGGGGCCCTGCATGGCAGGGTCCCAGTGACACATAGACTAAAACAACATATATACAGTAAAATATGGGGGTAACATGCCAAGCAAGATGGTACTTTCCTACATGCGGTAAAGGTAGAACTACAGGGTCCAGCCAGTGCAGTCGCTCTTCTTCTTTAGAGGGATGTGGTGGAGCAAAGAAGGTGGGCAGTGTGATGTTCTGATCCAGGTGAAATGGGGTCACCACGCTGGGGAGGAAAGAGGCACAAGTTCAAAGTACCACCTTGTCCGGGAACATGGTGAGATACAGCGGCTTAGATGAAAGAGTCTGACTCTTGCACACCCTACTGGCAGATGTTATTGCCACTAAGAAGGCTGTTTTGATGGTAAGCAGCCAGAGGGGACAATTAAGCAGTGCCTTAAAGGGAGCACCCATAAGAAATGTAAGAACCAGATTTAAATCCCACTGAGGCATAACATATGCGTAGGAGGAAACATATGTACAAGCCCTTTGGGAAATCTATGTACAATAGATGATTTGAATTATGAAGGCTGATCAGGCAGCTGAAGGAACGCCGACAGGGCAGAAAGATAGCCTTTAATAGTGCCCAAGGTAGAACGCTGTTGGGCAAGGAATAAGACAAAGAGAGGAATGTCAGAGAGAGAAGCAGAAAGAGAATCAATGAATCGTTCTGTACAATCATTTACAAAACAGTTTCAAGGGCAGGCGTATATCGTCTTAGTGGAGGCATACCTGCCTGCCAAAATAACTCTGCAGATTTCGGGAGGGTACAGACTTAAGGTAAAGGCTGTCAACTATCGCCGCTCAATCTCCGCGCATGAAGGCGTAGAGTTGACAAGTTCGGGTGGAGAACCTTCTCTTGCTGCTGCAACAGAAGATCTTCCCGAAGGGGCGGCCTGATCGGAGAATTAATGCTCTTTTTCAGAAGCTCAGGATGCCAGACTCTTTGTGCCCAGTCCAGAGCCACCAGGATTTCTTGGGCACAGTCGTTCTTCACCTTCTTGAGAACTCATAGCAGAAGTGGTATGGGCAGAAAGGCGTATAGGAGGCCTGAGCTCCACTTGCGACTAAAAGTGTCGCCGAGCGAGTGGCGCCTTGGAAACTCTAAGGCAAAATACTCCTGACATTGCGTGTTCTCTCTGGAGGCAAACCGATCTAACCAAAGCTCTCCCCACTGTTGAAAGAGTCCTTGTGCCACCTCCGAATGGAGACACTACTGGCGATCCACTAGGCATCAACGGCTGAGTTTGTCTGCCCTGGTGTTGAGAGAACCTGCCGGGTGTTAAACCACCAGGGTTATGCCCTGCTGTTCCAGGCAAGTCCAGAGATGCAGGGCCTCTTGACAAACAGTCCACAACCTCACACCGCCCTGCTTGTTGCAGTACCACATTGTGATGGTGTTGTCTGTGAACACCTGCATTATCTTCCCTTTGATAACAGGAAGAAATGCTTTCAATGCTAATCAGATTGCCCAGGGCTCCATTAAATTAATATGGGGTCCGGATTCCGCCAAAGCCCCGAGGCCTCTTATCTCCACCTCTCCTAGATGGCCGCCCTATCCCAGAAGTGACACATCTATCACAATTGTAAACCCTGGTTTGGGAAAGGGAGAGGAGTCTGCCTCTGACCCAATCGCTATTCACTACTCACCACTGCAGATCTTTTGCAGTTCCCTCTGAGATCTGAACCATGTCTGCGAGATTCCATTGATGCTATGCCAACTGGAACTTCAGGTCCCACTGCAGAGCCCTCATATGCCATCTGGCATGTTTTACTAACAGGATGCAGGAGGCCATGAGGTCCAACAGCCTCAGAGTCTGTCACACTGAAATCCAGGATAGAGGGCGAAATGGCAGAACCATTACCTAAATATCCTGGACTCGTTGCTCAAGAAGATGGGCCTAAAATTGCACTATGTCCAGAACGGCTCCGATGAAAGGGTGCATCTGAGAGGGAGTCAGATGTGACTTCGGCATGTTTATAGTGAACCCCAGCGAATCCAGGAGGTTCGCCGTTCTGAAGGTAGGTGACAACAGTCTGGGGCGAAGAGGTCTTCAAAACCCAGTCATCGAGGTAGGGGAAGACTGAGACCCCTAACCTGCGCAGATGAGCTGTGACCACCACCATCACATTGGTGAACACCCAGGGGCACTCCTCCCTCCAACTGGAAGCGTATGGTCTTGCAGAATCAAACTAGGAGGACTTGAGCACTGGAGGGGAGCTGGGTGGTGGATGACTTCTGCCCAGACCCTCTGGGTCTGAAGGCACCACAACCGCGTCCTTGCGCAAGATGTTGGCCTGGCGGAGGACAGTGTTGTGGTACTCCATCCCTTCCGAAGCCTCGAAAGGGAAAGGACAGACTATTGGCGAGGGGAAGCCGAGAGGCCAAAGGACTTTGTCATGGCCCAAGAGTCCTTGAAGTGCTGCAGTGCCGAGTCTGCCTTTTTGCCGAATAAGTGGGACCCATCGAAGGGCATGTACATATAGTTTGCCTGGACTTACCCCAAAAAGCCAGATGTACAAAGCCAGGTATGGCACCTAAGGGCCACCATCGAAGAAATTGCTCTACCCAGCGAGTGAGTTGTGTCCAATCCACACCTGATAGTAAACTTGGCTGCATCTCACCCTTCTTTGACAGATTGTGAGAGAGTTTCTCGCACGCCCTCCGAGACCTGAGGCAGCACCTGCGACGCCATATCCCATAAATTATAGGAAAAACGGCCCAATAGGCATGAGGTGTTTACCAACTTCTTCCCAAGCTGGTCCAGCCCTTGGATTCCCTATCCAGTGGAAGGGAAGGCGCCATGGGAAGTGGAGTGGAGACTTGGACCACCAAGCTCTCCTGGGTGGGGTGTTGTGTGTGGAAGGTAGGATCACCCAGAGCTGGGCGATGGTGGTGGCCAACTGTCCTATTTACAGGAGCCCCTGTGCTGAGTTTGGACCACGTCCCCAGCAGGACATACATGAGGGTTTCATTAGAAGGTAATATTGGTTCCGATGAGTAAACCCCCAGCTGAAACACCTCAATCAGGAGGTTAGTCCCGACCGGCACCCTAGGCAGATCTAGGTCCACGACCTCAGCTCCCTAGCCACCACCATAGCATACGGTGCTCCCTCCTCCGTAGCCACTGTAGGAGGTCAGAGCATGCCAGGATCTAGAGAGGTGTACAGTCCACTGGCCTTTCCTAACGCCTTATACCAGTCCATTTACTCCAATTGAGCCTCCAGAGGATCCTGAGCTTTCTTCCATTCCTTACCGATGCCTGGCTGATCATAGAAAGGCAGTTCTGGCTCATCGGATATTAGAAAGGGGCTTGCACCACTGGTGGGCGTCGGAAGCATCGCCGTTGGGAGCGACGTCGGACGAGGCTGACTGTGTGGACTCTGCATTGTTCTGGATCCGAAATCGGATCCAAGAGTCCCCATTGGCACCAAAGAAGAAGGCGTGGAACCTGATGGGGCCCCTGCCGACCCTAAGGATCTAGAAGGTGCGCCGGCCGGCCCAGCCCGTTCAAATACAAGATTCACGGCAGCAGGGGTCGCTCTGACCCCCAGAGAGGGGGGGTAGGAGGCAGCCTAGCAACGGTTCCGTGGAACCGTGCCTGGAACGTCGATGTTCACGACTTGCCTCACCGGCCGATGGGCAAACTAAAATCAAAGTCCGCTTGGACTTCTTCTTGTGCCTCTTCCCCGAGAGCCTGGAAGACTCAGGGTGGGACAAAAAGGACTTGGGGCTCCTGCTATATCTTCCTCGACGGGGACAGTGACCTCCAAGGAGTCACGCCCGCTGACGTAAACTGCCGGGCGCCCATGAGCTTCAGGGACTGCTCCCTCAAAGCTTTTGGAGCCACGGCCTGGCAGTCAGAACACGACTCTGAGTCGTTGTCTTGATCTAAGCTCCAGAGACATACCTTCTGTGGATCAGTCACCAACATGGCGCAATGGTAGGGGCCACAGGGCTTGAATCTGGTCTTTCTCAAGGTCATCCTAGCACAGACACAAAGAAATCTCGACAAAAACGTAAAAAAAGATAGAGGGTAGCCCTGTTCCGGATCTGCGCTTTAACCAGTGCCAAATGAAAAGAACTGATGTACGCACACCTGGAGTGGTGCCTTTACAGGCGACTGTGATGTCACAGACTCCACCAAGGACGCCACGCGGATCCGAACAACACCACCCAACGGCGCATGCAAGGGCATTGCTCAGCAAAAGTTCCGGATTCCAAGATGACCCCTGGAAATTCTAAGCAAGGAATCTGCAGCTAGAAGTCTCTATCATATGCTTTACAATAATCAGCCCTTCCTAGGAGGTGGACTGATAAAACAAACAACCAGCTGCATGACGTATAGAATAATACCATGCTGGGAGGTGCCAATGTGTGTGTAAATATATATATAAATAAATAACTATTCACTGAAAAAACTAAGCTTACAGGGACTTTTAAGTTAGGCTCACATTTTAAATGTACAAAACCACAGAAATTCAGCTGTTAGAGTTATCTCAAAGTAACTGTAACTAGTGCCCTAAGGTAACAATAACTTGCGCCGCCGCCATGCACCCATTTTTCATATTTTTTTTTACTGCAAGTATTACATTGACATCAGTGACATTATCAAAGATGTCATGAGTGCTGTAATTTGCGGGGGAATTAGCAGTGCATGGTGAGGGCGCGAGTTATAGTTACTTAGGGCACAAGTTATAGTTACTGCAGATAACTAAGTATAACAGGTGCATTTCTATGGTTTTGTACGTTTAAAATGTGAGCATAACTATAACGTCCCTGTAGCCTTTGCTTTTTTTCAGCGAATTCCTATGGCTTTTTTAATTCTATTTCATAACTATAACATCCCTGTAACCTTTGTTTTTTTCACTGAATATTTATGTTTTTTTTAATGTACAGTAATTTTCATTACTATACATAATCCAACCACCGCCACAGGGCCGGAGTCCCGTGGCCATGCCCTGAGGCCAACCTCCTATAAGCACCCAACCTTGCACCGTGCATGGTAGGGATTGACCGCAAGGCCTGGCCTGCAGCCAGACCCTGTGGCTAACCCCACTAACCACCCAACCCTATACTGTGCACGGCCCTTTGACCATGTGCAGTGGGTGTTGGTTGCAGTCTGTCTCTCAGGGTATGAGAGTGTGTATCTGGAGATGAGAGTGGCTTTGAGAGTACATGCATCAGTGTCTTATTGGGTGCATCAGTGTCTGCGGAGGTCTGCGAGTGGTTGCACAAGTGGGTCTGGGAGAGTATGAGTAGGTCTGTGAGTGGGTGTCTAAATGGAAGGTAAGGGTCTAAGTGGGTGTGGGAAAAAGATTGAAAGTGAGAAAGAGTGGGAGGTAGAGAGAGTTTTTTAGGCTTTAAGGATGATATACTTAGAATTAGATATTTCTGGGCAAAATCGAAAAGAAAAATGCATTTGTCAATTAAAAAGACTTAAATTACCTTTCAGCATGAACCTTGGAGGGAAATGATCATGAACACACCTGGAGTAGAAACCTCATTGGTCAGTGTGAGGGTCTGTGACCTTAACCATTAGTCCACAGGTAACTCCTTCATGGACTATTTCCCGACATACCTCTGACACGCAACCCACATATGTGGAAGGAAAGAAACATGAATGCTCCGTCAGACAAAACACTAGTAAATAAACAAACACACTGCCAAGGTTAACTCGGATTTGAACCTTCAGTCTACTGAGTGACAGTATAAGAACTTGACCATTACGCCAGCAGTGACTCTGTTCTGCATCCAAATGTAACTATAACCTTCGTACCAAACATCTTGCTACTCTAACCCTTTGAAGTCAATGCATGGAGAGACCATGCAATGACAATCTCTCTCCCCGATTATGGGATGGGATAGTGGGGGGGGGGGGGATATATATATATAGGACCCCACTGGCCTAGCCGGCTCCCCACATCCTGTGGGCACCGGTATTGCTCCCCCAAGCACGGAGCTGCTTTCAAGAGCAGCTTCCTGGAGCAATGTTTTCATCTGTCTTCCCTGCACGCATATTTGCATGTAGGGAAGACAGATGAAAACTTTGCTTTCTGACAGCCAGAACTGTTTGACAGCTCCCACAAAAGCAGATTTTGTTTGCTTTTACTTGGTGGGAGCTATCAGCTCTCACCAAGCAAAAGCAAACATATATGTCCCAGGGGTGGGCATGCCCAGGACATAGCAGGAGCTGGCCCTAGGGGGTGGAGGTCCCCAGGGCCATTGGTGGCTCCTCGGGGGGGCATGTGGCCCCCTCCAATATTACACAGCCCCATGGAGGTGGTGGTTCTCCCTAGGGTTTGGGGGTCCAAAATGGACCCCCTTCATTCTTTTTTACTGGGAAATGCAGCTTTTTTCACCCCTCCTTTCCTTTTTCCTCTGCCCCCACTTGCCAGATCATCCCGAAACCCTCTATGCGCAACAAGAATCACCGGTACACTTTTTGGGGAAAAGTTTGTGAAAATTCATCAAACAGTGCCAAAGATATAGTCAAGACAAAAAATGATTTTCGATGGAAACATGGCCCCAACTATAACTACCTAGAAGAGACCGCCACTATGTAATAACCTACTGGTGGGTACCAATAGAAATACCATGTTTCCATTGAAAAAGTGTTTTTTCATTCTCCTATATCTTTGGCACCGTTTGACAAATATTCACAAAATTTTCTGATTGGCTGCCAACACTTCAACCAGGAAGTGTCAGCAGCCATCTTGGGACTCCGCTTCAACAGAGTTCCAGAAGAAAAAAAAAAAAAGAAAAAAAGGGGCCAGAGTAGGGAAACCCAGTCCCCCTTAGCTCTGGTGCTGGGGTCCCAGCCCAGAAGGACCCCACTCTGGGCAAAACAGCACTTCTTTTAAAAGATTTTTTTGATGCAAATTTGTGACACTGCAACAAAAAAGAATAAATAAATAAAAACAAGCACAGTCTTCCGTGCTTGTTTTACTACAGCTCCCAGTTAGGTAAGGTCCCACTCCTGGGCTTATTTATGCCCCAAGGACTGCCACCTCCCTGGGGGTTAAATCAAATAGTATGTGGGGGGGCCACACAGCCCCCTCGTGCCCTACCTCCTCCCTGGGGCAAAATTGTTTCATTATAGTAGGTTCCAGGGACTGCCACCTCCCCAGGGCCAACACTGTATTATATCAAGGGGGCAGGGAAGCCCCCCTACAGTCCTGGAGACCACCACCTCCCAGTTGCAACTGTTTCAAAATAAGGAGGATGGGGGTGCACCCCCTCCCGCTAGCAGCCCCAGGGGCCGGCACCTCCCCAGAGCTGTTTTGATTATAACTTGTGCCCTCGTCATACACTTATTACCCTACATATTACAGCACTCATGACAACTTTTATAACATCAATAAAAATATGAATGAAACATTAGCAATCAATTTATTGAAGAAAAATCTGTGCATGGCAGGAGCGTGATTTATAGTTACCTTACGGCATGAGTTAGAGCTACTTGAAATAACTAAATGCTGAATTTCTATTGTTTTGTGCAGGTAAATTCAGACCCTAACTATAAACTCCATGTAACCTTTGTTTTTTTCAGCGAATTTCTAAGATATTTAATTCTATTTTCCAACAAGAATGCGCTATAGGTGTTGTTTTCAGTGGAAATATATATGTACGCACGCACATTACGAAAACCCATGTTGAGCAAACATATTGTTTTGGAATTACCACAAAAGTTGTGGTGCAGCATGTTCTAGTACTTCAATCTCTGGATAAGCTGAGAGGGCATCTAGGAATATAACTGAGTCGGTACTGTCGGGTCCTAAGTGCCGGAGCTATTTTATTTGGAGACGGGGATTAGCTGCACTTCTCAAGAAAAACGTAATACTTTTAATTGGAGAGTACCGACACTTCTCAGAAACAATCACTTCTCCGTAACTTTTATTTTTCCATGTTAAGCTCTGACTATAACATGGCTTCCAAACACTGGCATGCTTAGTTGTGGGTTTGCATTATGACGAATGTGTTCTATGTTCTTAAAAGTACATACCACTTTACCTCTTCCTTTTCTGCTGCAAAAATATTTGGACTGTCTCCGGGAAAACAGTTCCTTCCAGCCTGGACATGCTAGAGACCAAACATGGTGTGCAAGCACATTGAAAATCTAGGTGCTGCCGAAGTCTGCAATTCTAAGACCCGAGGAGGGAGGGGTAGCTCTAACACGGCGTGTGTGCTCATGGCGATATGCTGGCCCTGAAATACCAGCCACTATCCAGGGAGGAGGGGGGCTCGTGCTCGGTGTGAAGAGTTCTGCAAAGCGCCCTTAACTAGATTCGCTTATGTCTGCCGGGAGGCGAGGAGAGCGTAAAGGGGAACAGCTGGCGCATTTCAGGGTATCGTGTTTCTAGACTCGCCCCCTTGTGGTGGGTCAGGTGTCGGAGGAGGGACCAGGGCAGGCGCAACTCCCCGCTCCGCTGGCACACACATGGCTGTGCCATCGCTGACATAAACCTCCTTCCAGCAAACCGCCGCACAGCCGAGAAGGGTCCCGCTGCACTAAAAATCCAACATCATCATGACCGCCAACATAGAGATCCTCTTCGACCGTCTCGGACACTTCGGCAGGTAGTTTACTTTCTTCCTTTACTCACTTCCACTGCGACAAGCGCTATTGGACGGGAAGTCGGCGCGCCCGCGGGGTAAAAAGGGAAAAACACACATCTGCCACCGTTGGGCGGTTGCTTTCAGCAACTCAGTGCCGAGACCAGAGCCGCTAACTGGAGCACGAACTAAGTATAGTCCGGGCACCAGCTCCGCAGCGCCCTGTTCTCCCGTGGCCGACTAACTGCAGCAGCTACAAGTGCTGTCACGTCCAAGTTACATAACGGGCCTCCCGGGCAGCCATATTTTCTGTCTCAAACCCGTTACCGGACAGCCTGCCACCCTACAGCAAACAGCGATGTTTGGCTGCCTGGAAGCCCTCACCTCCAGCTGCTCTTCGCGCTCGGTTCTGAGCCTGCGCGCATGGTGCGGTGACGCGGCGCTTGCATAATTAGCCACGTTGTGCTGCTTTAGCCTTTTGCCTTGAGAGGTGGCCGTAGGGCAGTCTTTTCTTCAGTGTGAAATCACTCCTTTCCAGGGTCGGACAGGCTTATAGGGCAGTCTGGTAGTGCCCGAGGGGATCATCTGACAGGGCAGTGTGTGGGCCCATTTTATGCTCTGGTTAGGGGGACCAGGTGTCCCGGCTTCACGGGACAGTTCCGGGTTTCAGTGGACTGTCCCTGTGTCCCAGCGCTTTTGTTAATTTTGAATAAATGTCCCAGTTTTTCTTTGGAGAAAGGTCGGGTCATCCTGCAAAGGAGAAAAGAAAGGGATGATTTTCTTTCCACAAGCGCCCCTAAAGTATCAAATAATTTGTGTCTGGTTCAGCCAGGCAGCACAGAAGGGGCCTGTTCCCAGCAAAGAGACAAAGTGGGGAGGAGTGGGCAAGGGGGCAGAGTCCGGGCATTGCTAAAAAGTAGTCTTGTAAGTAAATGTGTGAGTATGTGTATATACATATATGTATGTGTATATACTATATGCACACATTTACAAGATGTACAACCATAGCGCGCGCACACATATTTCCGAGGCTACGTAAAAAACGGGACCGGCTTTATATAGTGGTAGTAGTAAGGTTAAAGGCTTTAGTCCTACTTTTATGTCTGACCTGTCCCGGTTTTTGCTTCTCAAAGTCTGGTAATCCTCGTTCTGGTGGACCGGTTTTTACTATTGTTCCTAATGATTTCCCTGATATTCCCAAACAGCAGGCACAAAGTGGAGTTTCCCGTACATTGTGAAGCACTAATACAGCATACCTTCACCAGTTTCGAAACTGCCCTGATTTGCATATTTTGATGCCCAGGCCTATCTCATGCTCAAGTCCATTCCTGGTACTTTCGGGACTTTTATCCCCCCTCATCCCACTAGCTGTTGTAGAGTTGCACTTTCCCCAAATATTCTACTGCTGGGAATTTTAACCTCCCATTGCGTGCCAGCTCACTGCTGCCCAGAGGGATTCCTCCAAGAGAGATCTAGAAAAGATAAAGATAGGGCAGAATTTTATTTTCCCCAATAACTTGAAATAAGGGGGAGGTGGTTTCAAAGGGAAAAAATGCAGTTTTTGGTTAGAAAAACCTGGAATATCGCCCCTAAATCAGAAGTGTTTGCATGCATGTAGACCAGGGTCGCCATGAATTCCCCCTATAGCTGTTATAGGAGGCGTGGGGTTCTTTATTGGCCTCTTCTGCCTGCAACTTGGTGGACACTAGTTAATAATTAACTATATAAGGAAGAAAGAAAGATGGGATTACAGACAACAGAAAGAATGATGGAAGGTTGAAAGGAAAGAAAGGTGAATGAAAGAAAGGCAGCAACGATGGATGAGTGGGCAATACGGTGGGTGAATGGATGGGTAAATGGGTGGATGGATGTGTGAAAAGAAGAAAGAGTAAATGGAAATCTGAGAGTGATGGACAAAATAAGCAATTGATGTCAAAGAAAGTAAAAGGATGGAGGGATGTATGGACAGATGCATGCATAAATGATGGTTGTGTGGTGGGAAATATCACTTACAAAGTCGCAAATTCAGCTAGACGCATTTACCGCAATGCCGTCACCACGCTTACCGGAGCAACGACCCACCTTTTCTCTGCCTTAACCACACAAGTGCTGAACCACGCACATGCGTGGTTAAGGCAGAAAAAAGGGAGTCCGCATTGGGAGAGGATGCAGTCAGGTAAGTGGGGCTGGGGGGGGTAGTTTTTAGGGTAGTTTTGTTTTTAGGGTGGGGGGTCAGGGTAATTTTGTTTTTAGGGGTGGGGGTTGGGGTAATTTTGTATTTAGGGTGGGTTTGTAGGGGCAGGAGTGGAGGGTTGGGGTAATTTTGTTTTGTGGGTGGGTTTTTAGAGGCAGGGTAATTTTGTTTTTAGAGGGTTGGGGCGGGGTAATTTTGTATTTAGGGCAGATGGGGCAGGTTTTTAGAGGCAGGGGTGGGAGGGTCGGGGTAATTTTGTATTTAGGGGTTGGGGTTTTAAGGATCGGGTAATTTTGTATTTAGGGCGAGGGTAGCTTTATTTTTGGGGTGGGGTCGCTTGTTTTTAGGGCGGGTAGGTTTAGGGCTCAGGGTGGGTGGGGGTATCGGGGTAGTTTTTAGGGGCAGGTGGGGAGATTTGGGGTAGTTGTATTTTTAGGGCAGGGGGGTCGGGTAGGGTTAGTTGTGTTTTTAGGGCGGGTGGGTTGGGTTTTAGGGTTTTTAGCGGCGGGGGTGGGGGGCTCAGGGTAATTTTGTGTTTAGGGCGGGTGGGGGGGGTTGAGTTTTTTTAGGGGTGGAAGTTGGGGTAATTTTGTTTATAGGGGCGGGGTAGTTTTATTTTTAGGGCGAGGGTCTTGTAGGATTAGTTGTGTTTTTAGGGCAGGTGGGTTGGGTTTTAGGGTTTTTAGGGGCAGGGGTGGGGGGGTCAGGGTAATTTTGTGTTTAGGGCGGGTGGGGGGTTGAGTTTTTAGGGGTGGAAGTCAGGGTAATTTTCTTTATAGGGGCGGGGTAGTTTTATTTTTGGGGGTGGGGGTCGGTTGTTTTTAGGGCAAGTGGGGGATTGGGGTAGGTTTTAGGGCTCAGGGTGTGTGCGGGTATCGGGGTAGTTTTTAGGGGCAGGTGGGGGGGTGGCATGCTACAACCACGCATGCTGTTCCACACATGCCTTTACTAGGCATGCCTTTACAACGAAAAATCATTGTAAAGGTATGCATAGTAAAGGCATTTGTGAAAACAATGCGGTCGTTGTTCCGACCGGGTTGTTTAGGCATGAGTGGTTGGCGCATGCGTTGTTCCATCACACACCCGATGTGTGGCCAGATGGATGGATAGATAGAATGGCCAATAGATTGATAAAATGGTGAAAGACTGATTGATGAATGAAAGAATGAATTAATGACAGGATGTAAAGGTGAAATAGAGGATTTCAGTGGGTTGATGGAATGGAGAAAGGGTGAACCACTAAAAGTTTGGATGAAGAGACTGGAGGAGCTCTCTGTAGGTTCACTTGCTTAATGCTATAAGAGATTTGTTTTAAAGTCCGAGGTATTTTAATTTTCTGGCTACTTCCTTGATGTAAGCTCACCACACTTCTGTGGGATATAGTGCCCTAAGGATCGGGTTGGCACTGACCCAGTAGTGCAAACACCAGAGTGTGCTAGCATTTCACTATGCTGTCAGACAGATGTGGAGGGAACACACACTGGGAGTTGAGGGGTTATTGCTTCTCCAAAAAGCAGAGCAGACAAGTGTCTTAGTTCTATACACAAGTAGCTCATACAAGCCAATTTTTTTTATTTGCATTCTAGGACTTATAGTGCGATCAACAGGACTATAAATTCCAGATTGGAAGGGGAAAAACTGGCCTGGATGTGTTACTCACACATAGTTCGCGGAAATCAAAGAAGCATGATGTAGCAACCGTTCTTCTGTGCTCCCAGATCTCTGTGCCATTGTTACTGTCTTGTTGACTGTGCCTTTACCTTTAACACTCTAGCGTGATCTGCTTTCTGGTTTGGTTTGCACTATACCATACATACATAAAGAGGAACACATAATACTCACGGAAACTGGCCCCAGGAATAATAATAGTAGCCTTCTGAAGATTTCTACACAGATAAAAATAGCAACTTGGGGGGAGGTGGGGACACATTATGAATTAATAAAAAAAATTACAATACATCGGATTCTGCAATCTCTGTACAAAACCCTTAACTAATTTCTTTATTATAGGCTTCTTGTAATGCACCTAGACGCCGATTATAACGAAATGACACCCGAACTGAACTGTAATGACTTATTATAGTTGAGGTCTGACTTCACAGTGCCTGCTGCCAGAGGCAGCATCCGAGGAAAAAGCCAGGTCAGGCCACAGAGCCGCTGTTCAATAACGAAAAGCAAGACGTTGCTTTTCTTTCTCATGCTCTGTTTTACAAGCTCTACAGTGACAAGAAGAAAGGAGATATTTATGGGGACATATTTATTTTATGCACTCATTGGGTAATTATTGAAAAGTTATAATATTTCTTTATGTTTCTGTTGCACTTTTAAAAAAAACATATTAAACGGCTTCCAATATCTTTTTGCATTAAATATCTAGTAGTTTTTTTTATATGTTTAATTTTGCTCTAGAGATTCTATTTTTATTCTTGAAGTTTGCAAACATGCTCTCTCTTTCACGAAAGAGCTATGCAGCAAGGATTTAAGTGCTTTGTGGGAAGGGTGATAGTGTGACCAGGCATTATAAGGAATAAGGTAGCCCCACTTGTACATGATAAGGACATTGCAAGTCATCTCAGCGTTCCGTAACCTTATAAAGGAACTTCTTGGTGACTTGCAAAATCCTTATAATGTACAGGAGGCAGGAGGGGGTTCTTTATCCCATATAAAAAGCTTAGACATTCACCTTAGAAGGGCACGTTGGCACTGACACACTGTATACACAAGTCACCGCAAAAATAGAGAAACACAAAAGCCTAGCAAAAAGAAAAGGAGGGCATGTTAAAATATGATTCAACATGATGCATTATGAGGCCATAACTAGCAACATATTGTCCTGCCAGTGGAAGTGCAGTCAGATGTTTAAGTGGGTGATAATATTAAAGTCAATGCAAATATATCAATTAACTTAGAAAGGTTTTCCACACTTGGAAGTTGGGGACTTTTTTTTAACTACATGTGAACATTTTTACTACTTAAAAGAATATAAGTAAAAGCATAATAACAACCTCCAGATGAGTGTAAGTCAACTGGTGTGAGATATACTAATTTTTGTTAATATTTTGCTTTCATTAGTGCCACTCTTTCTCTGATTTTGTAAAGTAACATCTCCTTTTCATGTGCCTCCTATACCTTTTTTGCCACTCTTTTGTAGTGAGGGTATGCTTTATTCAGATTTAATCTTCAGTGGGCCAAGGGCCGGCTTCATATAAACGCTTCTTCTCCCGGGTACCCTATTTGCTGTGCATGAAAGGTGAAAAACGTCCTGCCCGCCCAATCCAACAACAACACTGCATATCAAGCAGCATTTATGACCCCATATAACAGTATATAAAGTTCACTGTTAAACACTTTAGGACCATATCTAACATTTTTCAGCCTCCTCCGACCACCCAGATTATACTTAATTGTTGTCTTTCTGTCTGGAGGATGTTGTTATATCTCAAACACATACGCAGGACCATTAGAGTTTGCTATGATATATGGCTACGGAACACTGTTAGTCTGTCCATTTCCAATCTGCTGCAACCGCTAGTGCGGTTGTTAGCACCCGTTGTGAGCAGCCCCAAAATTCCTACGAGGCCAGGAATAGCACTATTAGAATTGTATATTTTGATGGTATAGTGCAGGTTTGTGTTTTTTTAACCCAGAAATTCGACCTACTATAAGCAAGTGAAGTCTATAGGTGAAATACTGGGGAAAATAATCTAGAATTGGTATAGATTAGTTTATTTTTCTGAATTGTTACTGCTATGGAAAAATTAGCCGCTTCAAAAAAGGCCAACAGCTCAATGGCAAGTTTTAAGTTAAGCAGCGCTGCCTTGTTGTTCAAAGCACTGTCTATTTATACAATATGGCTCTGCCTGGATATGAATTTAATTGGGTGTAATTACAGTGTCGTACAGAATGTGAGCTAACATCAAGTTTTGACTCATAGTCGAGATACCTTTGGAACAAGGCCATCCTGTTTGAGTGCAATAGTACTCAAAGCCCTGGAACTCCAGTGGTAACTTACACTGCCCATCAATGATGCAGCCCAGTAATTGATTGGCTCAGAATATGATGAAAAGGCCCCAGCCTTACACACGGCCCTGGGGTCTAGGAAGATCCCATTTTGGTTCAAAATGTACATCTGTTCAGAATTTGTTGAGAAATACAGGCCAGCGGAGTTAATACAATGTTTAGATAAAATAACACAGATGGGTCAATGAGCTAATTTTTAGGGTCGAGCCTGCGTCGCATCCATATCGCTTGCGAGACGCTTTAGTAGTTAGAAAAGGGCTTGGAGCTCCGTCCATGTCACGCCAGAGTCTTTCATTGGTTCGGGGGCTTGCCTTTTAAAATATGCTTGCTTTCATTAGTGGAAGGCATGCATACGTCTTTCCTTTTTCGGTGGTTAGCCCTCCTCGAGCGCAGCGACCAAGTACTGAAAACATACGAGGCTCGCTGATTTCCATCCGGTTTGTGAACTACTTTTTATCTTTTTTCGCAGCGCGATCTCGCTTGGCAGAAGTTGAGTGCTTTGCATGACATCGACCCTGTTACATAGTTAATTGCACTTTTGCCGGTTACGTAGATAATTGCACTTTTGCGGATAGGTTTCACTACGAGTGAACTGTAGTAGCGCGATTGCGCTATTTTTTTCCATTTAATGTGGCAAGAAAAAGTCCGTTTGGGAGTTTACAACTGCTAATAGCTCTAACTCGGAGAAATGCGAGACCCGTTGCATTGCAAATGCTTGTTTATTCTGCAGACATTTTAGTTCCTCGGACCTGGTCTTAAGTCCACAGAACCCTTTTTCAAGTTAGTTGGGCATGTGGGTATAACAGTATATGTTCCATAATACCAGGATAAATAAAGTTAATTGCAGTTTGAGTGCTAAATGCAGTTTCATGTTGAGCAGAAGGAAGGCCACGGGGAAGGGAGGAATGAGCACATTTTGGCATTCTCAGCCCTTGCTTAGGACGATACTAAAATAGCCATATCCTGGCCTGGCCTGGCCTGCCCTATGTACTGGTATCAGTATTTCCTGCACAAGGAAATGTACGCTTTAGCTAGGCCCCATGTAAGGTACCAGTGTGTACCATGGCATGGTCAAGTATTAGGAGCCGAAATCTACTTGAAGTATCCAATGATTGCTGTACTGGACATGCGTATTAACATAGGTGGAGTAACTTAATCGTACTAAAAAAAGCAACAGCAAAAAACTAACAGGGTCCCGACCAGATTTCCACAAAGATAGGGCACACGTAGGACCAAAGGTCTTTTCTCACGTAAGACAGAGTACACAAGGGATCTAGGGTCAGACGATGTGAAAGAGATAGGCTTGAGTGAAATCCTGACACGGTAAACTGAAGAACAAACGCGAGCGCTGTAAGTAGTCTCTTTATCTCTGGTGTTAGTTCTCCGGTTACCTTGTGCTGTGACAATATTGCCGTGGCTGCATCACTAATGATTTTCAGACCATGACCCCTTGTGCGATGTTATATATAGTCCACACATCAAGCATTCAGTTTATCTGTGAAGCTGTGCACACTGACCATAAGCAATTAAAATGTGAACGGCCACTGCAAACCACGCAGAACAATTCTACATTTTACTAAACATTAATCATGGTCATTGTTTGAATATCACATTGCTCTACAATTTTGGTCTCATGTCTGCGTGTATTTCTTTATTTTCATTTCTTAGCTCTCGCCTGAGTCAGTACATGCTCTGTCTCTTGCGAGATGCATTGTTTTCTAACAGTGGGCCTAGAGGCCAGCTATTGCCTACAGTTGGTTGGCTTCACTGTCACTATTATTTACTTGATTCTCATTGTTCAGCTGCCATAGGCTTCCTTCCTCTTGGCCTGTTTGGCTCTCTCTTGTAGCATGGACCCATACTTGTGTCCTTCCACTGCTCATTTTTTCAGGCAGGAAGCACTCTGGGACTGTCTGTTTTTCAACTGTCTTCCTCGTGTACTTCTCCCCCTCTGTAGCCCCCCCTGCCTGTCATCTCTTGCTGTCGTTTTGCTTGCTCTCACACCATCACTCCATCCTTCTGTTGTCCATGTTTCTGGCCCCAAAGCACCCTCCCTCATGTTGTCTGTGTTGCTTTCCTCGTGTCACCCTTCATTGTCCGTATTGCTCCTTCCACCCACCACTTTTCGGGCAATACTTTTTTCTTTGTGTTTAAGCACTCTATGAGAGTGCGTGTTTTTCAGCTATATTCCTCATGTACTTCTGCCCTTTGTTTTCCTCCCGCCCGCCGACTTTCGCGGTTGTTTTGCTTTCCCTCACCTTATCACTTCATCCTTCTGTTGTGCATGTTTCTTGCCCCATGCACCCTTCCTCATCTTGTCTGTGCTGCTTTCTGACTTACACCTTCCACTGTCTGTGTTGCCCCGCCCACCCACATTCCTTCCCTGTGCCGTCTGTGTTGCCCCTCCCACCCATCTACCCTCCCTACCGCTTTTCCCCCACACCATCCATTGTCCATGTTGAAAATATTTGTTGCCTTCCACCCCTCCACGTTGCCTCCTTTCTTCCTCCTTTTTGCTACCCCTCCATCCCTGTTGTGTTCCACCCTGCAATAAAAAAAGAGCTGTAACACAGCCAGCCCTGGCCATAACAGTTTTTTCCACACCGTACATTGTCTGTATTGCCCCCCACCACACCCATGCTCCCTTCATGTTGGCTTCCACCTTGCCTGCCCTCCCACTGGCAATAAAGAAAGTGATATGATGCAGGCCAGTGGTGAACGTGTCATAGCACTTTTTTTTTTTTTTTTTTACATTTTCAGCCTTGCTGCAGGGCAGCTGTTTTTCTGTACTACATGGCTAAAAAACAGTTGACAATGGCAAAAGCTTTTGTCCCGTAGATGAGACCGATTGGCTTTGCCAATGCTTGTTTTAAATTGTAGTTTAAATCTAGACTAATCACTCTCTCAACATCCGGTTACTTGGACATAATATTTTAGCATTGCTTTTTTTGTTTTTAAAAAAGATTGCTGCAGATGCAGTAAGTAATCCTGTGTCATGTAGCCATTATCCTAAGAGCAGGACAGATTGTCGCCCTATTGTGTCCTTCCCATGAATGGCAGTAAATACCATACTTTGCTACAAGCTAGCTTTGAAAGTGCCATTATTAATTAGTTTTTTTGAGGAAAAAGGGGAGGAGAGAAAGTTTAGGGAACAGCTTGCTAGTTCTGTTCACCTGATTACTATCTTTATCATGAGTGACTGATACTCCTGTTAGCAGGGTTGGTGAGTGGCCAATGGTTAGCCTTGGTGTTTAGTCCATGGTATTCCTGCCATGGCATGCTGACTTGTTTGGGAATTATACCAGTACCAACCCATGGCGCTAATGTCCTGGACTGTCAGCCTATTTGACCACTGAGAACCAGAGTTCTAACCTTTGAACTTCAACTATAACCTTCTGTTGGTCTTATCCAGCTCGCTTTGCCTGCACTATTACATTATTGCCACCAGGTAATTATGCCCCCTTCCGTTCTGGTTGCAAAGAAGTGTATTAGTCACAACTAGCTCTGTCTATGGATGCTAGGAATTACTTGAAGACTTTCTTTGGTCCTTTCTGTGTCCTATCTTTGGGGAACTCTAGTTGCGAACCTGCTAATTTTTTCATCAGGGCAAACTCCACGCATGTGACAGCAATGAAAGAAGTCTGATTATGTAGTGCAGGTCTCTTTGTAGTATGTGACTCTATAATGTAGTGGTGTCACCGTGCAGCTTGCACAGCACAGTGGTGGTGACGTGGTTACATTACTGCGCCACCAGTATCCCTCTACTTTTGGCTGTAGTGGGTGAGCACCTTTGTATGCTCAACTGTCCTCCCCCATAGAAGATTGCTTTTCCTAGGGTTTCTGTCTGTACCTGAGAATCTGTGCTGGAAGGCAGGCAGGCCTCTGCTCAGTCTGTCTCTCTCATAATAGCTGTGATCATTAGTACAGTTAATATTAGTAGCACCCACAATAAATTGGTGACACCAAATAACTAGACATGGAGACAAGGATGCTACAATGTAGATGGCCCTTGAAAGGCGTGCAGTTGATCATTATAATTGAATCAAGATAATTTATTTTTGAAGCAGTTCCCTGTTGGAGTCCACGTGATTACTTCAGTCATCAGTATTACTGACTAGCCACGGTTGGCCTTTGTGTTTAGTCAGTGCACTCCCTACCATGCTACTTTCGAGTGATAGCCACAAACCCAAAGCCTATCCCAGGGCACGCAAGGCTTGTCATGCCAGTTTGACTTTCCACTGGTAGCTAGAGGGACCCCCTGCCCTTCTGTCTTTTGAACTTTAAACCGTAAACATTTGTCGGCCTTACCAGGTTCTCAGGCCCTATTCAGTTAATTTGCTGCAAGCCAAAGAGCCACTCCAAGGTAGGCAGACTTCATTACTAATGAGAAGACTTCCAATAGAAACAGTGTGTGGAATCCACTAACATGATACATATTCATTCCGTACTGTTCGTAGAAAAACTTGCCCGTTTCTGCCTTCTGACTGACTTCTCTGCCTTTGTTAAAAAACACATATAGGTAAAAGAGAGGGGTAGTATCCTCTAAAGCTGCTCTTGACAAAATACACTTTTTTAAGGGTGGGGGAGTGCAGGTGACTATATACATCTTTCTTGCGCTCCGTTGGCTGTTATTCACTCAGCTTGGGCACTCATGCCTACCTGTATAAAACCTCTTTGGGAATTAAATACAAAAGAGCTGCCCCTGTGTTGGTCTAATGCTAACCAGAGTGCCACTAGCTCATCAAATTTTTTATGTCATCTCGCTGTTAGTCTTAGAACGGTCTCACAAAACAACTTAACCACCTGCTCGTTGTGCTGCACAACCCGAAATGTACCTGACAATGAGACCGAAGTGTCCCGGAATGCTGTCTGTTCTGATTGTAACAGAACCAAGACTCATTTTCATGCGACTCGTATCATTCTAGAGCAGAGGTCTTCAAACTGGGGGTGGGGGGGTGAGGTGGGGGGCTAGGGTGGCCTCAAGTGATCGGGGGGGGGGCCCTAGGGTGGCCTCAAGTGATCATAGGAGGGGGCGCCTGCCAAAAGAAGCATTACACACATAACAGGCCTTTGTTTTAAGCAGAAGCATGTTTTTGCATCTTTAAAAAGGTAACAGTACTTAACTGCAATGTTTAAATAGGTCTAGACATATTTAAACATTGCCATCTTTATACAATAATTGTGCAAAATTCTGAGGAGGGGGCCCAAAGATTTTTATTTTTCAGCTGGGGGGGGGGGGTGCGCGGCATTAAAAAGTTTGGAGCCCTCTGTTCTAGAGTGATATAGTACGTGAAGAATATTGGACTGGAATGTGGCTCGAGTGATTACAAATAACTGATATTGATTTAAACATTCATTACATTGCTCTGTTGTTGGTTGCAGAAGATATCCCACATGGGAAGGGTATGCCTATATGTGGGTCCCATAGTGACTATGCGGCGGGACTCAACCTTTACCTAGCAAGTAGGCCAAAACTGTTCTAGGGTTGTTTGTGTTCTCATCTGGAGGGGACCTGTGGCCTAGTTGTTTGGGCTGGAGTTTTCCTGTTGGTGCAGATTCAATCTGATTGTCATTTAGTTGGTTTCAGTCTAGAGTAGCTTAAAAGTGAAAAACGAGGGACTGGGATGCAGTCTGAACAAGCAGCTGAGATTCATTCAAGCAGTCTTTCGATCACTGTGTTATTTGTTTAAGTAGCTATTCCAAGTGTGGTGGTTGTGTCCAGACTTGTATCCTATGCTACATGTTCTACAAGAGTCAAACTATACCTCACCGATGAGGCCTAAGTACAATGAAACTGGTTGGGCCTGCTTGTGTTACCGTCTGAAGGGATCCTAGCCTGGCAGGCTGTTACTATTGGAGCAAGGCCACAACTGATTTGCATATGGCTGGTCTCTGTCCAGAGGGGCACACTAGGTGAAAGATTAGAGACTGAATGCAGCCCAGAGTGATTGCCGGTGGCTGAGATTAATCCAAGCATTCCTTCCATCACCTTGATGTTTACGTTTTGATTCAAGGCTTGTTATGGTTTGTTTCAACATTTAACTTGAAATGCCCTTCCTCTTAGCTGCTTCAGCTTAAAGAAATCTTTTTTGCCTTGTGTCCCTTGGAAAACATTTTTGCTATAAATATCAATACAATCTTTCACGCCACTGCCTACAGGTTGGTCTTCCTACTCTCCCACGCCCAAAGTGCATACTCCATAAATGAGCTGCTAGACAACTATTAAATCTCTCCTTTGTGCATCAGCCAGTTTACTTTCTTGACATCTACTATAACTAACCTGTACGTATGGAGGTTACATGTATTACTCACCTCACTGCTAACGTGCTCAGCCTTAAGGCATCATGTGCCATAGTGCTTCAATGAAGGGCATTTCCTCTTTTACCAGGAGTCAAGGCATTAGAAGTTCAAACTCTTTGCATAAATGTCATTGTAAAGTAATTATTTGTTTTAGGCATCAGTGTCAATTGGAGCATGAGTAACGTAAATGAAGCCACCTTGCCAGGTGGTCGTTTGGTACCTGCACTTTATACCAGCTAGCTGTCCAATAGCATATTGTTATTGTTTGTCACTTAATCAACCCTCATCAAGGTCAAGGCTGGAAAACTAAGATGAGCATTTTTTTACAGGGTTGGCATCTCCTGCTTTGCTTTTCTTTGCTTTCATGCTATTCCTCTCTATTCCACGGTATGTCCAGGATAGCACCAAATCCATGTCTCTTGAAGGAGTTTGTAGATGGCTTAAGGCCTCATTTATCATTTTCTGTCCTCTCCACATGGACTCCTATTTAAGGATTTGCAGCAAGTAATTCTTTACATGTTTGGCACACCTTCTCTAGTTGTGCTTTTGCTTAGTAGCTATTGTTTATTTTGCCCACCGTTTAGATAATCCAGTGGAATCACCCTGCTTGCAAAGTTAAGCTGTACAAAGTGTGACTGTAATAGACACAATGTAACATTTCTATTACAATATACAGTAAATGACTGGCTTTGTGACTTCCTCAACCTTGGTCCAGGGTAGTCTGACTCCTGCATTTAACCAGTCCGTAGCTCTTATCCACCATCTGCCGCATTCACAGCCTCTGTGTTGACCTGTCAAAAAGGCCTTGACAGCTGCTACAGCGTCTTAAGTGACTTTTGTCCACAAACAGGAAGTTCTCTGAGTAGGGGCTAATTGCTCCAAACACACCCCTCCCTCCCTCTCTCTCGGACTTCCATCAGTACATACATCCTCTGGCTTTGGCACCGACCCCAATGAAGAGTCCTTGAAAACCTAAAAATCACCTATTAATGTGCCACCTCAACACACGTTTGGAATCACACCCTGAATGTCCCTGACCCCACTTAAAAGATGTTTTAACTGTCAACGACCTCACTACCAAAGCTAGACTCTTGTTCTCCTGCCATTTTAGCTTCCCAGAACACGTGTAAACGATTATCCAAGTTAAACAAATAAATAAAAAACATTGTCATCTTCTCGATGTGCACCGCAGCACACCCTTACCATGAAGGGCGACATCACTTCCTGCTCTCTTCTGCCTTTGAACTTCTTTTCTCCTTTCTCTATGAATTTAACAATGACAAAATCACCAAGGCTCTTGCACGGATGCTCAGTCAAGAACTACGTCCAGACTTGTCTCACATGCTGTTGCTTCTGCCTTTCGGAACATTTGCAGGTTCTCCCTAGATTTGTGAATGATTCCCAAAGCCTAATAACGTGTAAGGAAAAATTATCTACCCTACTCTTAAGCACGTGCCTTAGTGGCTCTCTCCTTTTCACCAGCAAAGACCTACCTGCATCTCTCCATGTTGTTTCCTGCACGTCGCAAGGGAAGCTGGGCAGTTCCTGCATCCAGAAAAAATATATGCCATCATAAAGATATTAACTATATTATTATTTATGTTCATTTTTATATTTAGGAAGTTTTCAGTAACTTTATTTTCCCTTCGCAATCCATCATGGCCAACTCTGTTCCTTGTGTTATGTCACTTCCTGTTCTCCACTATATAAGCAGAAAGTCCATTGAGAAGTCCAGCTGTGTCACAGTTATGTCTTGCCATTGCTCGCTCCTGGTTTCTGTGAATCTCCACTGTTTTGAGGTATTCTTTGCTTATTAACCCCTTAGCTGGTGGGCCGGCTCCCCCCAGTGCTGAGCCCTTTTTTTGGCTATTTGGGGTAGTTCGCGCTTAGTCCTTCATAACTTTTTGTCCACATAAGCTATCCACGCCAAATTTGCGTCCTTTTTTTCCAACATCCTAGGGATTCTAATGGTACCCAGAGTTTGTGGTTTCCCCTGGAGGAGACCAAGAAATTAGCCAAAATACAGTGAACATTTCGTTTTTTCCCCAAAAAATTGGAAAAAAGGGCTGCCGAAGAAGGCTTGTGTTTTTTTCCCTGAAAATGGCATCAACAAATGGTTTCTGGTGCTAAAATCACCATCTTCCCACCTTTCAGGAACGGGCAGACTTGAATCAGAAAAGCACATTTTTCAAAACAAATTTGGCATTTTACTGGGACATACCCCATTTTTACTATTTTTGGTGCTTTCAGCCTCCTTCCAGTTAGTGACAGGAATGGGTGTGAAACCAATGCTGGATCCCGGAAAGCTAAACATTTCTGAAAACTAGACAAAATTCTGAATTCAGCAAGGGGACATTTGTGTAGATCCTACAAGGTTTTCCTACAGAAAATAACAGCTGAAATAAATAAATATTGAAATTGAGCTGAAAACAACAGCCATTTT
The DNA here is from genome assembly GCF_031143425.1 of Pleurodeles waltl. Classification (NCBI taxonomy): domain Eukaryota; kingdom Metazoa; phylum Chordata; class Amphibia; order Caudata; family Salamandridae; genus Pleurodeles; species Pleurodeles waltl. The sequence goes on from NC_090444.1 coordinate 692,849,005, forward strand.
TCTTTATGTTTTACTCTGTAACTTTTTCCTGCGATGTCAGATTTTTGAAAGCACTATACCGTTATGTCTGCTGGACTCTTCTGGTTGCGGGGATATATAGGGCTTGTAGGTTCATCAAGAACCCTAGGTACCCAGAGTCAATAAATGAGCTGCACCCTGCAGTTGGTTTTCATTCTATACTGGGTCTACAGAAATTCATTTGCTGAAATATGAAGAGTGAAAAATAGGTATCAAGAAAACCTTTGCATTTCCAAAATGGGCTCAAGGTAAGGTTTTGAGGAGCAGTGGTTATTTGCACATCTCTGAATTCCGGGGTGCCCATACTAGCATGTGAATTGCAGGGCATTTCTCAAATAGACGTCTTTTTTACACACTCTCTTATATTTGGAAGGAAAAAATGCAGAGAAAGATAAGGGGCAATAACACTTGTTTTGCTATTCTATGTTCCCCCAAGTCTCCCGATAAAAATGATACCTCACTTGTGTGGGTAGGCCTAGCGCCCGCGACAGGAAATGCCCCAAAACACAACGTGGACACATCACATTTTTTGACAGAAAACACAGCTGTTTTTTGCAAAGTGCCTGCCTGTAGATTTTGGCCTCTAGCTCAGCCGGCACATAGGGAAACCTACCAAACCTGTGCATTTTTGAAAACTAGAGACCTAGGGGAATCCAAGATGGGGTTACTTTGTGGGGCTCTGACCAGGTTCTGTTACCCAGAATCCTTTGCAAACCTCAAAATGTGGCTAAAAAAGCACTTTTTCCTCACATTTCAGTGACAGAAAGTTCTGGAGACTGAGAGGAGCCACAAATTTCCTTCCACCCAGCGTTCCCCCAAGTCTCCCGATAAAAATGATACCTCACTTGTGTGGGTAGGCCTAGCGCCCGCGACAGGAAATGCCCCAAAACACAACGTGGACACATCCCATTTTTTGACAGAAAACACAGCTGTTTTTTGCAAAGTGCCTACCTGAAGATTTTAGCCTCTAGCTCAGCCGGCACCTAGGGAAACCTACCAAACCTCTGCATTTTTTAAAACTAGAGACCTAGGGGAATCCAAGATGGGGTGACTTGTGGGGCTCTGACCAGGTTCTGTTACTCAGAATCCTTTGCAAACCTCACAATGTGGCTAAAAAAACAGGTTTTCCTCACATTTCCACAAATTTCCTTCCACCCAGCGTTCCCCCCAAGTCTCCCGATAAAAATGATACTTCACTTGTGTGGGTAGGCCTAGTGCCCGCGACAGGAACAGATCACACAAGGCTCAATTGTAGGCCTTGCATGAGGGCTACTGTTAACCCTGGAGTGATTCATTCCTGAAGCAGGCACTAGGCGCAGGCACACAAGCGGGGTTGTGTTTTTATCAGGACAAGTGGGGAAACACTGGGTGGTAGGAATTTTGAGGATCCCTGCAGATCCCTGGACTTCTGCTCATTGGAATGCAAGGAAAATGTGTTTTTTAAGCACATTTTGTGATTTCAAGGGGATTCTGGGTGAAGGAAAACTGGTGAGAGCCACGCAAGTCCTGCACCCTTGGACTCCCCTGGTACTAGTTTGTTAAAGTTAACCCACCACTCACACTGGTTGGTTTTAGCACCTCCAGAAATTATGGTTTCAAAGCATGATTACTTATCGAAGTATCTGAATATTGAAACCAAGCCTTCTGAAGATGGGTCATAAAGCCGCATCCAGGCACCAACCTCTTTATGGTCCATTCACACGCCATTCACGCACAACAAACAACCCTTTCATATCGTCAGCCACGGGCCCAATCCAACCAATCACTGCACTCACATTAACTTACCGCTGACAGACAAGGGACCATCACATTCACACGCCACAGAACGAAATACGTTTGACTACATTTTACCACCTGTCAAGTAACTGCCTCCTTCTTCCTTAACATTACCAAATGCATGCGTAACGAACCTTTACTAATGACTCCTGTGTCAGCCACCTGAGGCTCAGGAAGACATGTTTTTCATGCGCCTTTAACGCACTCTCTGTGCTAAATCCAACTCCTTCCAGTTTGTGGATGCAAGTTGGGGGTGTCCGAGTATGCCGTACAAAGCGATTCCTCGAACTGAGAGAACATATCTACCTTTGAAACTAAGGGAGACATGCTGGGGATTTCTCATGATGTTCCCTAAAGAGAAGGTCATAGGCTATGAAAAAGGGTAGTGTTTGGTACATAGGGGAGTCCATGAGAACGTAGCATATGTCCCAGCCAACATTATGTGCAGTGATGTGACTATAAGGCACTTATACAGCAAACTGAACATCTACTAAGTTCTGATGGAGGATGAACATGAAAAGCAGGACAAACACTGACCTATACAAGTCATTCTCCTTCAGTGCTGGGATGGCACCAATGGGTTTGAATCCATAGGTGTAGATGATGTACATCTGTACTACCTTTATTATCTGCCTTCTACCTGTGCAATAACACTGTGAAGGCACTCCTACCATAAGCTTTCCTTACCCATTCATGTCTCTGTTCTCATCAGAGTCCTGGCTAATCCTGTATAATTGCCAAGTGAACCTATACTAGTTTGTGGAAGCAAGTTGGGGGTTTCCAAGTATGCCGTACAAAGTGATTCCTCGAACTGAGAGAGCATATCTACCGTTGAAAGTAAGGTAGACATGCTGGTGAAGAAAGGGTACTCCGTGGCAATGTGGCATATGTTCTGTCCACTAGTATATGCAGTAGGGGGAATATAATGTATGTTAATTGAACAGAACACCGACCACGCTCTGACGGTGGATTTAGCTGTCAAGCATTCCAAAAGGAAGTCCATGATGAAGTAAAATTCTGTGGCTCCTTGCCTAATGAAGCAGTGGCCCATGGACGTTCGGTATCCATGCACTGCCACTGAAAGGATTACCCAACGGCAGCTCAACCTCAGTCGATTTCCCAGAACTTTGCTTTAGTAAGATACAACTTAAAGCAAGTAGGGATACAGAGGCCTGGTTGTGATGGACACTGGGGACAGTAATACCGACTCTCCTGCCGCTTTCCATGCTTCGAGCACACTTTACAGCGATGACATGGACGATCCTTTTTTGGGTGTTTTAGGAATGCAATCAGCAAAGTGTCGCTCCTGCAGCCTTGCCACATCCTCCAGAACATATGAGGTGGAGGCTGCTGCTTCTTCTGTAACAGCAGTGAGGCTTTCAATTACAGACAACTGGAAGTCAAGGAAAGTTATGAGTCTTCCTGTGGTTGTCTGACGGTAAACAACATACTCATTATATGTTGTCATCTGAATCAGGTGGGTAAACAGTTTCTTGTACCAAGTGCGAGTTTTACGACACGCATTGTATGGTTGAAGAACCTGGTCGTTCTTGTCCACTCCACCCATGTACTTATTGTAATCAAGTATACAGATGGGCTTGTGGACTTCGGCCATCTGACCCCAAACTGTGATGGGAGAAGTGCTCTCATCATGAATTGTAGTGAGCACGTATACATCACGCCTATCTAGGAACTTGACTGCGAGCAGTTCGTTAGAACGCAATGCAGTACTCTGGGATTTCTGGATCTTCTTGCAAACAAGCGCCTGCGGGAATCCTTTGCGGTTACAACGAACTGTACCGCAGGCCACAGTGCCAGCTTTGTAGAGCTCACTGAACAGCTCTACTCCTGTATAGAAATTTTCCACATAAAGGTTATAACCTTTGTGAAGAAGTGGCTGGACAAGTTCCCATACAATCTTACCTGTGACCCCTAACGCGGGAGGGCAACCTATAGGGTTTAGGGTAGAATCCTTCCCTGTATACATTCTCAAGCTGTACACATAGCCAGAAGAGCTCTCACACAGCATGTACAGCTTTATGCCATAGCGAGCTCTTTTGCTCACAATGTACTGTCTGAAAAGCAGCCGTCCTTTGTACAGGATAAAGGACTCATCGACTGCTATATTCTTTCCAGGAGTATAGATCTGTGGAAACCTGGCAGACAAATGTTCCACGACAGGCCGAATTTTGAACAACCTGTCATGATCTGGATGGTCCCGGGGCACTGCAGCAGAATTGTAATTGAAATGCAGCATGCGCTGCAGTAGCAAAAAACGATCTCTGCTCATGTATGGTACGAAGATGGGAGTTACCCAAACCGTGCGAGTCGTCCAGTAGGACTGCAAGGTGGGTTTCTGCACTAGCCCCATTTTGAGCGTAAGGCCCAAAAATATCTTCAACTCCGCCAGCGAAGTGGGAGTCCACTGGCGTGCCCTAGAACGGGGCCCTAGAGTGCCTCCGCGCTCCCTCAGAAATTGGTCTGCACGCAAATTTGTTTGCTGCACAACTTTCTGAAGGAAGTCAACATCCAAAAATAGATAGATGTAGTCGACTGGTAAAAAGTTAGCTGTATCAACTTTACATCCAGTGTCACCAGTAAAAGGTGGAATTTGGGGATGAACTAAACAGGGGGGCTGCCAAGAGAGCACTCTCTCTGTGCTCTCACGTGCTCTCTGGGTTTGGCTAACCCAATGTGGTCCCGCTGCCCAGAATGTGCTTGCGAAGGGACAGCACGGATGTCGTCATTGTCTACTTCAGACTCACTGGAAGAGGTGTCGTCGGATGGGACTCCGCTGACTGAAAAATCACTCCCAGAATCTGCCCCATTGTCCTCTCCCTCAGATGCTGTCTCAGTGTCTGCTGTCTCAGTCTCTGAGCCTACATCAGAACTGTCCTCCATAACCCGGGTTAGGGCTTGATCAGCAGTCATCCAACGAGACGCCATCTCTGCTACTGGCTAAACTGTCCCTCTCAATTACTAGCCTACTTAGAAGGCAGATAGTCACAAAATTGCTTGTGGGTATGTTTGTTGTGTACAATAGGAAATGTCGTCACCTTCCCTTCGCTTCTTCTCCAATTCTGCAGATTCTCTGAAAACACTGAAAAAAACAAAAAAAAGAATGTATTACTTCACCTTACCACACACCCTGTGCAACAGTCATTTTTGGTCCTCTGCCTCCCATTACCTCCTCTTCTAATTCCCTCAGTACTAACCAGCGAAAGTGCCACTCATATCCCAATAGTCCCCCTGGCATAACATTTGTTTTAAAGCGCAGGTAACGCTTGCCTTTACTAATCCACTCAGCTGAATACATATAAATGTATCTCCTTTGCAGCAGGACAATAAACCATCTGCGCTACTTTATGGCAACTGCCACTACAGAAAAGACATGCATGCATATATATATATATATATATATATATATATTTTCTGAACAAGAATCTCACCGCACTCCACGAGGTTCAAATTGGCATCTTTTATTGCAAGCAACAGCCACGTATGCGTTTCGACTCTCAAGGAGGTCTCATCACAGTAAATGAGTCCCTCTTTTCTTTCATTTTTTATACTTGCAATAAAACATGTCAATTTGAACCTCGTGGAGTGCGGTGAGATTCTTGTTCACAAAATATTTTCGAAGTTGCTCTCCTCCATCACTGAGCACCAGCTGCGCAACTATCTTTTAACCAATTTGTGTTACATATATATATATATATATATATATATATATATATATATATATATATATATATATATATAATAATAATAATATATATATATATATATTTAGAAACAAAGTGGTTGAAGGGTTGCTGGGCGGCGCACTCCACTGCCGGTGCCCAGTAACAGAGAAGACCAATCTTGAAATTATGTAATGCCGAAAAATTTCACCGCAGTCCACGAGGTACAAATAAACGTGTATTTTATTGCAGTCAATAACCACCAACGCGTTTCGACTCACCAAGGAGTCTTGATCACGGTCCTCGTGGAGTGCAGTGAAATTGCTCACCATTATAAAACAACACACAAAAGAAAAACAAGCATTTACAATGCAGTGGGTCTTGCATCTGCTCGAGTTAGAGCTATTAGCGTTATAAACTCCTAACCCAACTTTTCTTGCCACATAAATTGATAATTGAAAGTTAAACACTTTCACATAAGAGAGCCGATTCACAGCGCCACGGCCACCATGAGCAACAGGTGAAGAGATACACAAAAGGAAAAGAAGTTCGCTCGCAGTTAAACGTAACAGCAAAAGTGCAATTAGCCATGTACCAGGGGCGATGGCCAAGGCGGTAACAAAACCTCCCCAAGGAGGGACAAAGGTAAACCATTTACCAATGTAATCAAAGGATTTTTGAAGGGCAAGCCCACGAACGAGTCGTAGTGATGGGCGTTGTTAGAAGCCCAGACCCACACCAAGTCAGAAAAGCAGCGCATGGGCGCTGCAATGCTCGACCTAAAAAAAAAATAAAAATATATATATATATATATATATATATATATATATATATATATATGAGAAAAAACAAGACACTCATTTCACATAACTTTTTTTTTCATACGTGTGCTTGCCCTTGGCAAAGCACACGTATAAAAAAAAAAAATGGCCCCATAGATGGTCACCCTAAGGGCTGACAACCAACAATTTGTTTTGTTTTTTTGTTTTTGGTACAATTTTTAACCCCCCCCCCACCCCCACCAGGGAAAACCGGAGAACAAGAGAACGCTTACCTGCTTCTCTTCTTCTCCAGTGGGGAAAAACAGTGACGTCAGTGCGCCACGCACAAAGGGGCGGGAGGGGGGCGGGATGGAGACGCGGAAGTTCTTACGAGTGTCCTACTGGAAAAAAATAAAAATAAAATGCTGGTGTCCGCTACTGGTCGTGACCCGCACCAGGGAGGGAGTGTGGGCATCGGCCAGTGGGCCGACGCCCGCACCTAAAAGGTTAAGGCCTCCCGTCTGAACCATCCTGTAGTTTTTTTTTCGTGATATCATGTTTTTCCTTCTTGCTGGGTTGTTTCCTGGAGCAATATCTCTAGTTACAATTTGGCACCGGTCCTGCCTTTGGAGATAAACAGCCTAATCTTTATAAAAAGAAACCTTTTTCTGCATCGTCTCAAAGGTCAGCTGTTGACATGTTGTTGCCAGCCTACCTTGAAAATGGACCATACCCAGGAGTCCTCTCAGGTACAAGAATTATCAGCAGAAGTTAACAATCCCATGCTGCTAGTGTAGAATATGATCTCTGAGAATGCGTCCCTCTGTCAGTCACTGGCCATTTTACGGCAACGCTCACCTAATGCTCCCCTGGTAGCCTTGGCGGAGATGTAGTTCCGTGGGAACTGTAAAAAAATAATCTTTTTGGACACCTACTGAAACCTCACATCTATACCTCTGATCAGGCTAAGGTTGGCTTTGTCATCAGCAATACCATTGGAAATGGAGATGCTTTGGATTTTGGAGTCCATTCCTCTTCGGGACAACTTTCCTGCATTTCTGACTCCATTTGAAACAAATGTTTGACCATCAGGATCATAAATGTATTGCAAAAGATGGGATTTTAGAACTTTCCTAAGGTTCTCTGAACTTATAATAATCTATTTTTAAGTTTTAGGAACTGGCCGGAGAAATCAATTGGACTGATTTAAACTCATTTACACTCTTCCGAAGAGGGCTAAAAATAACCTAAAACACAAAATTGCTAGGGTGGCCAGGCCCCCTAATCTTCAGGCTCTCATCCAATTTGTCCTTCCGATCGATAGTAGCCTTCAAGAAAGTCATCAGGAGATGATAAAACATTCCTCCTCCATGACTCCTTTTAGGCTCCTGTTCAAAACTTCGCCTAAGGTTTCATAGATTCGAGAGGATCTTGTGTAAGTCTGGGCATGCAAAAAAGGGCCTATTACTGAAAAAGATAAGGCAAGGAGACAAAAACTCAGCTATGTTTGAAGCTGCCCCAAAGTCCTTGATGCCATGCCATATAATTCCAATTAGCTTACTTTCACTCAACGCCACAAACTTCCACACCATACAATTCAACTATAAGCATTTCCATTCCACACCACATAATTCAACTTTAAACCACATAATTCAACTCAACAACACAATTATGCAACACACCACATATATCCAATCTACACCACAGAATTCCACATAATGCCACAAACTTCAACAGCACACCACATAATTAAACTCCACTACATACCACTCTTTAACACAAATACCATTCCACATAATTACACTATAGAACACACAATCCCACTCCACATAATTTCAGTACACTCAATACCACATAATTACTATCCACATAATTCCACTGCATACCATGCCACATAATTCCACTACACAAATCCACTCCATACCACACAATCCGACAACTAGCAATTTAAATCCAACCCACATAATTCCACTCAACACCACATACATCCTCTCCACTCCAAACCAATACACATGGGCAAAAGACATTGTCATTTAAAACACCAATAGCTGTAACTCTCACAAATGCGAGACCTATTGCATTTGAAATGCTTGTTTGGTTTTACTGCCATTCTCATCAAGCGTGACCGTATCCTTATCACTTTTACTTCCCATGTTGGACTTTACTGTATCCTTCTTCCTGCTCCCTTAGTTCTATTCCTCTGCCATCCTTTTATACCTTATTTTCTGCCTCCCGGTTGTTTGTTTGTTCTCCATCCTTATCCTCAGTCCACTCTGCATTTTCCTGTCTTCCCCAGGGCATTCCTTCTACTGACCTTTGCTTCCACCTCATCACACTGTCTCCTATAAACCTGTTTGTGTTATGGCTTTTAGTCCCTTTTCTGACTACAATGTTATTGTCCGTACGTCTGACAGTCACTCCCTTCTTCCCCTATACTCTCAATTGCTGCCTCTAGTATTCCTATAGACTCACACCCCTCTTTCTTTTTGCCCATTTGCGGTACCACCCATCTCCACAGCTGGCTGTTTTTATTTGTATTTTGGTTGAGGGGTTTCTTTCACCAGTTCACAATACTCCCAGATCCGAACTGTCTAAGCTCAGATGTACCCTTTTCCCATCTCTCAGCTTATTAAGAGCCTGAGCCTCGCTGCGCCGCACTTGACGATTTAAAGAGAAAAAAAGCATTTACAATGCATTCGGTCTCGCATTTGCTCTAGTTAGAGCTATTGGCATTGTAAATTCCTAACTGGCCTTTTCTTGCCACATAAATTGAAAATGAAAATAAATTGTTAGTTGATTAAAAGTGAGCCATTTTAAAGAGCCATGGCGGCCATGAGCATGAGTGTGAAGAAGAGAGACAAAAGGAAAAATAAGTTTGCTCACAGTCAAACATTGGCAATCATGCTATTATCCATGTAACGGGGTCAGTTTGCAAGGTGGTAGCAAATTCTCCCCAAGCATGGACAAACGTAAAGCATTTACCAATGATAACAAGGAATTTTTGAAAGGCAAACCCGCGAACGAGTGAAAGTGATGGGCGTAAGGTGAGCATGGTTAAAAGCCGACAGTTCTAACTACAGGTCAAAGCACTTTGCACACTCGACCTAAAAATGAAAATCAATCAAGCACTTCTGCAGCAAAGGTTAATTGTTTATTTGCATATTTACTCAAAAGTGATTTATAAAGCACTATATACCCCAGAGTCCCATCAAGGCCTCGTTGTGTGGTACAGGCCCCTTTGCAGGATGCAAACTGCAGGCCTGTTGATGTCACCATGCGACATGCACAACCCAATTCTTGCAACAAAATGACATCACCACACTGCCAGCATCCACTTGCTTTCGGAGGAGGGTACTTTCCCACCTTCAACCACAACAGGCCCTCCTCAATCTTAAGACCTACATCCGTGGCTATTTTGCCCTCTTGAATAGCCATGTGCTGGTCTCCAACTAGGTTGGTTCCAGGGCACGATTGACCACATGGCACACAGACACCCCACGAGGTAAAGTGGTGAACAGAATATGACTGTCGGGGTGGAATAAACAGGGGTGTCCTCGGCGCACCCTCCTCCGAAAGCAGCCCTCCTGGAGCCGCACTCCGGTTTCTTAAAAACAACTACTGATTTAGTGACCCAGAAAGGATGCTCGTGAGAATTGTGACAGGCCCCCTAAGTACTGAAGTATTGGAACATTTGGTGAGTGCCTCCTCAGACCCACACATGCAAACCATTTGTAATGTTTGTAAAACCTTGCTTGTTGATTTGCCTGATTAAAAAAACATTAAGAGGAAAGTATACTACAGTTCGTAGGATTGGGCTTGTTTGTTATTGTGCTAGCTTTGAACCATTTTTCGGTCTAGGGTTAGCCAAGATCTTTCGATTTTAGTAAAATAATATGTCATCTGTTTATAGAGGCTTTCAGCAAGGATTTTTAGTCCATTGGTGTGTTGTCATTCATCATATTTTTCTTTTACCCACCTTCAGAATAGAGTAAGGCACCGGTACCCAACTTTTTTGACTTCTGTGGACCCCCACTTTATCATTACTGGAACCCAGGGAACCCCACTGAATCATTATTGGAATCAGGCCCCTACTCCCCCCCCCCCGAGCCAATATTGAAAGCTGGAGACCTAATCTGCTAATATTAGTTAATTTTCTAAGCAGTCAAGGACCCCCTGTGGAGGCTTCACGGATCCCAAGGGTTCTCCCGACCACAGGTTGGGGACCACTGAACCAAAGGGATTGGGGTCAGCCCACTATAGCCATTTGTCAACTTCATGTTGAGGGACTGCATTTTGCTTTTCTGCAAGGTGCACATCTGCAGAAAAAGTAGCTTCCTTTAGTGCCAGAGACGTCTGTGGCAATGCTTTCATTTTAGGCTCCAAAAATAAAATGAGCTTTTAGCCAATATTTATTTTACTTTCGTGAGGCCCCTCTGCTCCCCCAGCACTGCTTCTGGTTTCTTCACAGCTCGTTAGATGTGTGCATTTCCTGCATGGTTTGTTATTTAGTGTAAATCACATCTAAAATTGGCGGCCATCTTTTTTTTTTTCTTTAATATAAAGCCATTTAAAGATGGAGGTCCATACATGTGCATGGATAGGTGGACATCCTTCAGTGTTTTTACTTTAATAAAACACATTCAAAGCTTGCCCCAGATACATGCACATGCAGATATAGGGCCCGCCATCTTTGAGAGGTTTTACAAAATATTGTAAGGTTGATGCCCATTCCTGCAAAGTCACAAGCAGAGCTGCTCTATTTCTGAATGTTTTTGTATAAATACCACATAAAAAATATTTCTAGTTGGCAGTCCGTGGTGCGCACGTATTGGCTGTCACCTCTGCAATGGTTTGTGTAGCAAGGTTTTAATGAAACCATTGCAAATCAAAACGAACATTGGCAAAGTCCAAAGTTTGGCAGCCTAGGCCGGGCCTTATAGCTATGCAAGGCCTTGCTTTATGGTTTCTCTTCCAGACTAGGTGGCCCACTGCTGTAGCTTTTTAAGAGACACTGATGTTTTTAAGGGACACTGATGTTTTCCGAAAGGAAACAAACTGCACTAAAGGGAACAAAACCTTTCTTTCTAAGAAAAACATGACGCCTGCACTGTTACAAAACGTTGTTCAAACATATTTTTGCCCTCCCAGCACGTGAGGCATCCACCCCCATGGTTCATGGAGCTCGAAGAGAAGGCAGGAGGTTCTGTTTGTTCTGCTCACTCCTTTTCTCGTCCCCGCATGAATGTGCCCTTTTTGACCAGAACATCTGTCGCTTATGCGTCTGTTGCCTTTGGCATCGCCTTTTGCGTTCCAGTTCGCCTTTTCATTTTCTTGAATCTGCCCCCTGTACTCAGAACAGTATCATCTGTGGTGTTAACTGCACAAGGACTCTATAAGGCATTAACTTGCGAGAGCTGTGACAGGGGACTTGCTTGCGGGTAAATGGCAAAGTAGCAATCGAGCCATCAAAAGAAATATCCCGAAAATCACGCAGCGCATTTATATGTATCAAGAAACCATATGTATGAGTTACTTTGAATGGTATACTTCGAGCTAGAGGCCTCTTAATTTCACATTTAAGAACATTGAAATAAACAGAGTGAAAAAATTATTTGCGCAGGGTCAAGCAGTGGAGTGAAAAAACATAATTTATACTTAATATTTTTATAAAAACGGTGGGCGAACCAAGGGTGGTTCATTCTTAAAAGAGCTAAGAACACAACAGAGAATCATTATTTGGAAAATTCGTATAAACATGCCCAGCAAGTCTCATTAAACACTGAGTTTACATTGTTCTCTGTAGGTCAGCTACCTGTAAGGCAGCAGAGCGCATCAAAATACTCGTTGCCTGGCAGGCCTCACTTGACAACTAAACTATTTTGTAAGTGGTCCTATATCATAACAGAGGCAAAATCGTATTTACAAGACAATTCGTTCACAACCACATAGGACATTTCAGTGAGACTCCACTGCAAACTCCAGACATATTTTCGTCTTTTTCCTTCTGGATTTATTTGAAACAGGAAAATAAAGTTTCCCAAGAGAGTGCACGCCACTTTCGAGGGAAAGTGAATCCTTGCTAACCCCCTCACGGCCCCCCTCGAACTGCCACCCGTGTCTATGTTAAACAGACTACTTAGATGGTCAGTCCCAAAGACACATTCAGCAAGCATTGACGCTACTGGGTTTGACTTTTGTATAATGCATGCAGGCAGAGGTACACAACATATGGTGGGCTGACACATACAGAGCAATTTTCGAGACACTTCTTAAGCATGCTTTCTACACAATCATACGTCAGATAAAGAATATAGTAATTTTTTTAGGACAAGCATAAGCATACAATTTCTTGTATACTTTTAAGTATACTTCTTCTGTGGACTTCGAGCTATTTTATTTGTTACTTTCAGTGTCATTTCCAAATTCTTGCTTGCTCGTGGTCAGTCATTCCTCTTTGTCCCATCTTCATCTGTGTGGGAGCAGGGACCAACTACTGCATAATTACACTTTATCTGTTTATCTGGCCTGTAGAGACTTTTATTTCATACTTTGTTTCTTACTCCTGTCCAGGGAAGTTTCCCTTTTCATTGGCAGAGCATTTTTGCTCTGAGCTTAGCTGTAAACAAGGGTATAAATTAGGCACTTATCTTGGTCACATTTGGTCTTTGTGGGCTCTCTGCTCCCTCTCTCAGCTGCCTGGCTCCCGCCCTTCATTGGCTTGGATTTTATTTGACCAAGTGTGCCTGCCTGTGGCGGTTCTGAGAGCAAGGGCGGAGGATCGCTTGTTATAGCCTAGACACCCAGCTCTACCAGGGCCCCGCAATCCTTAGAGACAGTGCCCACTTCTGCTTCATTCTGGGATCCCACTTGCAGTTCCATTAGTGCACCTCAGTTCACACACTCCAGCCCTAAGTCATGCCAGAAACCCCATAATCGGTGTCTGCCAGAGCACCTCAGTTCTTCCAGTCAGTGCACTCTTCTGGTCCAGTACTGGGACCTCGGGTACAGCTCCATCAGTGCACCTTAGTTCAATCACTCCAAGCCCCTCAGCCGTCTCAGTGCCAGGAACTCCACATGCGGTGTCTGCCAGAGCACAATAGTTCTTTCTGTCAGTACACTCTGCTGCTCCAGTACTTGGACCTCGGGAGCAGCTCCATCAGTGCACCTTAGTTCAATCGCTCCAAGACCCTCAGCCGTCTCAGTGCCAGGAACCCACACACGCTGTCTGCCGGAGCACCTCAATTCTTGCAGTCCGTACACTCTGCTGCTCCCATACTGGAACCTCAGGCGCAGCTCCATCACTGCACCTTAGTTCACACACTCCAAGCCCCTCAGCCGTGTCAGTGCAAGGAATCCTACATGCACTGTCTGCCGGAGTACCTAAATTCTTGCAGTCAGTACACTCTGCTGTTCCAGTACTGGGACCTCGGGCGCAGCTCCATCCATGCACTTCAGTTCACACACTCCAAGCCCCTCAGCTGGGCCTGTGCCAGAACCCCACACACTATGTCTGCCGGAGGACCTCAGTTCTTACAGTCAGTACACTCTGCTTTTCCAGTACTGGGACCTCGGGTGCCCCTCCATCAGTGCACCTCAGTTCTACCTCAGTAAGGTCACTTCCTTTCCTTTATTGGGACCCTGCTCACATACAATTCTATTACAGCAGCTCAATTCTTATATTCAGTCCCACTGCCACGCCAATACTGGACCCAAAAGAGCAAAACACAGCTCAGCCAGTAAACCTAAAGTCTACCATCCAACGCCACTGTTGACGGGAACCACCACAGCTCTGCCAGAATCCATCAGTTCTAACATTCAGTGCACATTTCTTCTCAGGACTCTTCGCTTCTATGCTTCAGAGGCAATGCCACTCCCATGCTGGGCCCCACTTGCAGCTTCACCAGGACACCTCCAGGCAACACTGGCACGACAATGCTAGGTTCCATCCATGGCTCCATTAACATACCTCACTTCTGACCTTGTGTGCCCGTTACTATTCCAGTACTGCAGCCCACATACAACTCTGTAAGTGAACCTGATCCCTAACCTGCAGCGCCCCATCATTCCAATACCAGGAATTGCATGGCACTCCATTTCTCACCGCTGCCTATCTGTTCTACCAGCACTAGGCCGGGATACAGCTATGTCTATACCACCAATCCTGATCTGAAGCGCTTCAATATTGCTGTATTGGGGTTCACATACATCTCTGCTAATGCATCTCCAGCTCTTCTGCAGTACCCCTTGCTGTTCCACACTCTGACTTCTGTTTGAGGATGTGGGGGAGCCAATTAAATCTCTTCTTAGCTGCCATCTTTATTTTGGGAGGGTCTGTTTCACCTATCCCTCTACACTCTTCCTTTTACTCTGTCTACTTTCAATGTTTTCTTTCTCCCCCACTTTTCTCTTTCGAGCTCTGAAAATCCACATTCACTCTTTCTTTCACCTGTTTTTTTATCTACTCCTCTCCTTTTTTTTATTTCCCTCTTCCTCTTGCTACCTCCTCTTTCAAACTTGCAAAAACTTGGTTATTTCGTTCCTTTTTCGTTCCTCTTTTTTTTCTTCATCAGGCGTTCATTCTTTCACTGTTTATTTTTCTCTTCCCTTCATTCTTTCTTTGTCTTTTTATTTGCTCTTTTCTTTGACTCGGTATACCTCCTTTCACTTTGTTTTTTTTTTTTTACACCTTTCTTCCTTCTTTTCTTTGGTGTTTTCTTATCTGTATCTGTCAATTCACATTTTACATTACATATAAATCCCTCATTTTACCATCTGTATGTGGAAGCCACAAGTTACTTGTCGGGACCCAAAGTGTGAAAGTGATTTTCCCATTCAGTGTCTGTGGGAAATGTGTCAGTACACGCATGGCCTAGTTCTTTTGCTGGCTGTTGTTCTCACTTCTCTCTTTTTTCTGTAATGTTAATTTTTCTCTTTCTTTTCACACTTCATTATTTTTCCTCTTTATCTTTTCGTTCGCTAGCTTCCTTTTCTTTTTTCTTTTGTCTCAAATGTTTGCTCTATTTCTTCTTTTAGTTGTGTTTTAATTTTCTCGTTCTTTCTTTCCCTTCTTTATTTATGTGCAACCCCTGCTCTTTCTTCCTTTTTTCTATTGTATTCCTTTTGCATCTCTTTTTCTGCCCCATCCTCTTTATCTCCTGAGGCCTAGTTATCAATGGAGCAACAGCTGCAGTGGCAACGGGCCCCAGGGGCCTAAGGACCTTACTCACCTCTAATGACTGCTGTATTCTCCTACTGAAATTCCAGTCAACCATTTTCCTTTCTTGCCCCAGGGCCCATGATACCGTTAGTACGCCACTTGCCCTCTCCTTCTTTACTCCCGACTCCCTCTTTCTTTTCACCCTTCAGTCTTTCCCAAATTATATTTTTGTTATCGTGTTTTGAGCATTACACTTTAATACCAAACGTTTATTTCAGATAAAGGTTTATATGATAATTGTATATGTTTTAAGGGGGAGGAAGAAGATAAATAGAAGTGCTTTTAGTTAAATGCTGGGCCACTGGAATTATATGGCCGGAAAAGACAAAATTGTGAGGCAGGGTTGACTAATTTATGTGGCAAGAAAAGTCCACTTATGAAGTTACAATGTCAATAGCTCTAACTCGAGAAAATGTAAGACCTACTTCATTGCAAATGCTTGCTTTTATTGCTGTCATCCATTACTTCCATTCTTTAAAATATTGTTTCATTGTTTTTTGTATACCCCATATGTTAAAGGCAGCACACTAGATGTTCCACTTACTGATTGTATATATAACCGACACGTGTATCACACATATACTGCTTTACCAAGGATTATGTTGAAATTTTAAATATTACACAAAAACAATTGTCAGGTGTCATTGGCCATAAGTACCCATGATAATATTCAGGAAGGTAGCATCTCACTCTGACTTTCTACACTCAGTCAATGCAATTTATTGCCTTACTGAATATTTGAAATAGTCCATCCTGGTGACAGAAGGGCCAAAAATTATTGCTAAGAAGTCAAGAAGAATTGCTGCTGCTTCTTGGTCTTCTTGAAGTGTGGTTAGGAGTTCCTCTCTGATGTGAGCCACGGCACATTCTTGGTCTCTCATGAATCGAAACCCTGATGAAGTATCCAGCAAGTAATCAGTGCTCTACATTTTTAGGGTGTGACGATGTAGTCCTTTTTTTATGTTGATGAATGCTGCTAAACTGCTGACTCTCTTGCGTGTCAGTTGGCTGTCACTGTTGTTTTTGAAAACTGAAATGCTAATTTACTGAGCCATTTGCCCCTCATAAATGACACAGATATACCATCTATAAGGCGCATACTTTTCTTAATATTAGATGATGGTAAAAAGAAGTTAAATGGTACTCTTCCAAACAATCTTAAGAGGGTCATAAACTGAGTCCACACAACTGGGATTGGAGCTAGTCACCTGCAGATTACACATTTCTTTTTTTTTTTTTTTGCACAGGCATATTTACCCACTATGTTATTTTGGTATGGTTGGCATGGAGGTTACACAAAAAAGCCCACTGAGTAATATTAAAAAGATTTGAATCCTGCACCAGCTACATTAATCTATTGAGAGTTTTAGAGTTTATTTATTTACAGTATTTAATATTTCTAGTATTTATAGAGTGCACTGCCGCCTAGAAGTTATCCTGGCACTTACCTCTCATGAATGGCGCTGCTGTTGAATGGCCAGACAGGCCTTGAAAAATCATAAAAATGTTACTAGAACTGCAGGTTGAATAACTCAAATAATCTACTCGACCTAAACGCAATGTACTTGACCTGTCAACGGGTCTCAAATTGTGTGATCGTATGCAAACAGTTTACATACTCACCTTTTTCTTCATTCTCACATATGACTGCACCTTCAAATATGTGAGCCCAGCATTTCTGCAGTACAAAAAAACCTCTTTTGTTTGATTAAGTAGACTAAAGGTTGCTGCATGTATCACAAGAATCTAGCCAAAATATAAGGAACACATGACTGACCACTTGCTTTAAGTTTTCTAGCAGCATTGCCATCAGGACCGGAGTGTTTCTCGTTTTTTGTTTAAACGCTCACTTTCAATAAACATATTAGTAAACCATGATGTGGTAGCATACGGTCATCTACACATAGTAAATTTCCAAGAAATGTCCAAAAATCTTTCCATTAACTTTCAGCTTTACTGATAAAACTATATAGTGTATTAGCAATCTGTGAACATTGGGTTTCAGAAAACATATCCTTTGCACACCAACACCTAAAGTTTTCTGATTTGTTTTTATCCTATAAAAATATTTTTTTAATCACACAGAAATACAAAAAATTGGCTTTTTACAACTACTGAAATATATTTTGAAATGTTTTTACAGTTGACTTAGTCATTTGAATGCTGCGTGTTAGGAAAAATCAGACACCATATATCCTTTTATTTTACATTCTAAACAGCAGGTCACTAAGTTCTCTTTACAAAGTCCTGGAACTCTGCATTCAGAAGGAAAAAGACAAACTGACTTTTGACCTCTGTCTTTAAACACAGAACAAGATTTAAAGGC
The DNA here is from genome assembly GCF_031143425.1 of Pleurodeles waltl. Classification (NCBI taxonomy): domain Eukaryota; kingdom Metazoa; phylum Chordata; class Amphibia; order Caudata; family Salamandridae; genus Pleurodeles; species Pleurodeles waltl. The sequence continues at coordinate 692,866,783 of NC_090444.1, forward strand.
ATCTTTTATTGCCACTCCACTTTGACAGAACAGAACACCTGTTCTTTGTCAACTCTCTTTGTCAACTGCCAGAAGGGGGAGTAAATCCTAAAAATAGCTCGACCTGAGCTATAGCGAGTGGTTGAGTAGATTTTTCGAGCCCTGCCAGAGCAGTTACTCCTAATTACAAGGGAACAGCCGGATTTTTTGTGATTTCCTGAAATGCATTAAATCAGTAGTGTTTTTCAGTGAGGAGGTAGTTTGTTCCAGAGCTGAGCCACCTTGACTGAGAATGCTTGTCCTCTCTGTCTTATTTTCTGGAATTTGAGAATACACAGAAGATTTGCAGTTGTTGATCTTGGGTTTCTCTTAGGTACATATCTTTTTCATTTCCTTTTCAGTGGTTTCGGGCCTTTACCATGAGTTGCTTTGAAAAGTATGCAAAGTGATTTAAATTCTATCCTTTGTTTTATCGGAAGCCAGTGACGTTCTTTCAGGGCAGTGGAGCAGGATGCATTCCTGGTCTGTTTTGTTATAGTTCTGCGGCTGCTGCTTGTGCTCTGTCCAATCTTTTTATTAAGTAGCCTGGTATTCCAAGTAGCAAAGCATTGCGATAATTGAGCCTGCTTAGAAAAGTACTCTGCACTATCAGTGTTCTAGCCTGAGTGGGTAAGATCAGCAGGAGTTTCCTTAGGGTCTGAAGAAGTGCAAAGCTGGAAGCTGCTATTTTCTTGACATGGCTCTCCATGATAACTTGTTAGCAAAGGTAACCCCCAGATTGCGGACCATCTGTGAGGCTTTTAGGTAATCATCCTTTGCCAGTGGGCAAAAATCAGTTGGGAGTTCCATTGGGACTTTACTGGCTAAGCAACAAAGAATCTCTGTTTTGTCCCTGTTGCATTTTAAGGAGTTGTTTCCTGTCCAGTGAATCTAGCTTTCTGTCTTATATAGACAATATCAATTGCGTGTCATCTGTGTAGTTGATAAGCCTGATGTGATATTTCATGAGGGTTATCAGAGGCTGCATATAAATATTAAAAATAATCCGACTAGGCGCCGACCCCTGGGGTGGCTTCATACTCTATCATTTTATAATCAGAGCAGTATGGATGTGAAAAACATTGCTTTGCATCTATCTGTCAAATATGAACTTATCCAGTTCAATACTATTCTGTCAGTTCCATTACTTAGTAATCTTGACAGGAGTATCTAGTGATTAACTGTGTCAAAAAGCAGCTGACAGATCAAGTAGTATCAGACCTGCTGAGTGATCACTATCCACTATTATCTGGAGTTCATCCATTGCCAATACTAGTGCTGATTCAGTCCGATGTGCTGGTCTAAAGCCAAACTATTACTCTTCTAGGAGGATTAGCTCTTCCTGATGTGTTGACAATTCTTTGCTTATGTACTGTTGTAGAATTTTTACAAGGAAGGTAATAGAGATATTGGTATGTAATTATTTCGCACCAAATGGTCTGCTGTGGGCTTTTTTAATAGGGGAGTTACTATTGCTTTTTTCCAGGCCGGGGAATATGGCCCAATTCTGATGACTGATTACAAATCATTAATAGAGGGGAGAAAAGCTCCTCGCCCAGGTTTTTCCATATTTTGTGTGGTAGAGGATTTGATGGGGAGCTTGATGATGTAGACATTGCTATTGCTTGAAAACTATCCTTGGTCATTGGTTCAAAATATTCTAGCATGTTGGGGTAACTAATTGAAATACAACTCGTACTGGAAACATTCAGCCCTGACTGATCAGTCCTTGAAGTATTGTTTCCAGTTACCAATAGGCCTTCCTTGGAGCAGTAGTCTATCACTGGGTGAATATTTTCAATGTCCCCTGGGCTCTTTTTAATCTTGTCCTGAAAGAACATAGCTAGACCATTACAGACATCTTAAGAAGGTTTAATCATTTGCCTGATACACTCGGGATTCGTTAGTTCAGGCATAGTGACAAATATCTTTTTTGAACTATTTTTCAGCTTCTAGAATTGTTGTGGGGTGGTAATTATCTTTTACCTTGCATAACTGTTATTTGCATTTGTGTAGGGCATTCTTAAATAACTGTTTATCCTCTTCTAAGTAGGATCTGCACCATTTCCTTTCTAACATTTTGCATGTTTGATTTGTTGCTTTTAGCATTTCTGTGTACCAAGGCGCTGACAGCCTTTGCCAAATTTTGCATTTTTGATAGGCACTTCTTTATCTAACATCTCTAAAATCTTTTTGTATATGGCGTCATAGTTCTCATCTACTGTCTTCAAGGTATCAAAATCAAAGCATGTTACCAGATCGAATACCTTCCTTTGTATTGGCCTATTTAGTTTGTGTCAAGCTCTGCCTCGCCTCATGCTGGCGGATTCCTTGTTCTGGATTTTAGGTTCTTTTTCGTTTATATGAAAAGCCACCAGTGCACGGTCAGTCTGCTTTTGAAAAAAATAAGATATAGAGTATGTATGTCCTGATGAGTTGGGCCTTGAACTTGTTGATGCAGCCCCAATATTTCGAGGGATCCTTGCAGTTCTTTGAAAGACTTTGATAAATCCCTGCCTCCCACAGATTAAAGTCCCCAAAATGAAGAAATTTGAGAGTGAAAGGGCCATGTTGAAAAAGCTGTGCAAAGGATTGTAAATAGGTGGTCACAGTCCAGGTGACCAGTAGCACAGAATTCCAGAGAAAAACAACCTTTACCTGTTTTTAGCATAATGTCCAATACTTCTAGCCCCACCAATTCATTTAGGTCTAAAATGGTAAAATTCCACTTTTCCTTGAAATATTTTCCAACTCCCTCCCCTTTCCTGGCCTCCTGTGGTCTGGTCCTCGTTGGCCTTCGAGCGCACCCAATGAAGAGACGGACACCGTGCTTACTGCCAGCACACGAGGAACTGCGTCATCGCAGTTCTGACTTTATTTATACTCGTGCTCTGCGCCCCTCCTGGACACGCAGAGTATGCTACACATTAGAGGAGAGCCCAAGTGGCTCTCCGAACGCTCTCTACATCCCTCCCATGTTTTACTTCACTTGGACAAGAATTACTTTGTAAACTTACAACACCCAAGCGAACGTTACCCTACAAACCCCAACAGGGATGAAGGTGCTAGGGAAGATAAAAGAAAGAAAGAACAATAGAACTGAATAAAAGAAATCCAAGAAACCCATTTTCCCATACAATAACACTGTTCACTTTGACCACCGGATACCTCTTCATACCATCGATATCGGGCGTCATCAATGTTCAGTCATGGAAAAATGTTAATGAAACACGGTTCACCCACAGCCTGCTTTACAGACAAAATCTTTCAGCTGGCTGCTGGGGGCAGGATTGGGGTGTAAATCGTACCTTGCATTTCTGGCACGTAAACCCCCATGCCCAGGAGCATCACACGGCATGGCTTGCTCAACCAACACTGGCCCCGGGACAGTTTCTTCAGGTCTATTCGGCGAGCCGTTAATGACGTCCTCCATCTCACCTTCTTCTTCTGCAGGGACAACAACACCAGCTTTACGAAAATGTGATACATTTCGTGTCACTCTCCGTCTTCCTCTGGCCGCTGTTATCATTGCTCCTTGTACGCCGATAACCTCCAAGACTTCAGGTTCAAATGCTGTCCGGAACTTTCCTCCTCCTCTCCGACTTTTCACTACCACTCGATCACCTTCCCGAAAGTCTCAATATTTGGCTCTTTGTTTTCCACTAGCTTTCTGATTAGTGATTTCCCGTCGTCTCTGAGTGGCCTTCACATCCAACACAGGTGGTTTCCACCTTGGACCAGCTGGGATACAGTCACGTGGAGAAACCTTGAACATTAAGGCGGAGGGTGCACACCCAGTGGTGCTATGCAGTGTTTGACGGTATGCACTCAAAAACTGCTGCAGGCACTGCTCACTTTCCTCCCTTTGCTCAACTCCAATCCTGAGAGCCCTATTTAAAGTTTGCATAAATCTTTCAACGTCACCATTCGCCTGAGGCCAATACGGCATGATCTTGCGATGCAGAATAGCCAATCCATCAAGATACAAACGAAATTCTTGCCCCTAGAATGGAGGCCCATTGTCTGTCCTGATTTCATCGGGTAGCCCGAACAATGCAAAAGTCTTCTGAAGAACTGGCCGCACATTTTCAAATGCCGTAGACGCTATGACCTCAACCACAGGGAATTTGGTATAGGAATCTATCATGACGACAGTCAGCCTCCCATCCGGAAAACTCCCAAAATCCATGCTCACCTTTGTCCATGGTTTCAAAGTGGCTGGTTCGGTCACCACTGGGCAACTCTGCGGTTCCGCCGATGTGATGATACAGGAGTGACTCTTCCCCACCATTTCATCAACTTGGCTGTCCATCCCCGGGAAACACACTTTGGCACGTAATCTGGCTTTTGTTTTGGCAGCACCTTGATGCCCTTGATGAGCCAATTCGATCACCCGAGACCACAGACACTGAGGAAGTACAATTCTTCTTCCCCTCAGGACCAGTCTGGCATTATCTGTGGACAACTCATCAAGCACCTTTCATATGCCCTGCATGGCCATCTTCTGGTCCGAGCTGGATGCATTTGTTTTTTCTAGAAAGTGTTTCTATTTCTTATAACTCAACGCCTCCTTCACCTGAATCAGTACCGCATCATCCTTGGTAGCGTTCACAATGTCAGTTATGAGAATAGCATTGGGACATGCCGACTGCACGACCATGCTGACAAAAACCTCCGTGCTTTCTTCATCTTGTTCTTGGTGAGAATCAAGTACCTTAGGAGATGGATGGCGAGACAGATAATCTGCCGGATTGTTTGCCCCAGGTCGATAAATGACTGTAAATCGATAAGGCTGAAGTAGAACAGTCCATTGTTCAATCCTCAGAGGTGCGAGACGTGGGCTACCCGCAAACAAAGAGACTAAAGGCTTGTGATCAGTTACTACTTGAAACTCATGTCCATACAGATACAAAGGAAAATGCCGGCATGCCCACCGAATAGCTAGAGCTTCGTGCTCAATCTGCGCATATCGTGTTTCAACCTCCGACAAAGCCCGGCTGGCATAGGCAACAGGAATCCACTCTTGATGTCTTTGCTCTTGAAGAAGAACAGCCCCAAGCCCCACAGGGCTCGCATCCACCACCACTTCAGTCCACCTACTGGGGTTAAAATAAGCCATGGTTGACCTATCCAACAATGCTGACTTAATGTCTTCGAACGCCTTGTGAGCGTAGGGAGTCCACTCCCAGCGGCGTTGTCCTTTAGAGTTGTCTGAGAGGCTCTGACATGGTGGCAAGCTGTGGTATGAACCTCCCACAATACGTGGCCATCCCTAAGAAGCTGCGGACTTCTGTGGGATTTTGAGGAGTTGGGGCTTGACGAATCGCTTCAGCTTTACGAGGATCCACCTGTAAACCATCTTTTGAAAAGATGTAACCAAAAAATTATACTGACGTTTGATAAAATGCACACTTCTTTTTGTGAAGGGTCAGTCCAGCTTCCACTAGTCTTTTTAACGTCGCTCTTGGATGACGATGATGTTCTTCACTCGTCTGGGAATTTATCAGGATGTCATCACTCAAATTGATTACCCCCGGTAATCCGGACAAAGTCTCTCTGATAGCATTCTGGAACACCTCGGCAGCCGAGGACACCCCAAAACTCAGCCTCTTATATCTCCGTAGCCCCACGTGCGTCGAGAAAGTGGTGATGTTCCTGCTCTCAGGATCTAACTCCAGCTGATGGTATCCAGCATTAAGATCTGGCTTTGAGAACCACTGCTCCCCATTCAGATCCGCTATGATGTCATCCATAGTGGGCGTTGTGTCTCTCCCTTCGAATGGCTTTATTAGGCAAGCGCATGTTCACGCAGAGACGAATAGCTCCAGGCTGCTTGGGTTTTGGCACTATCCCCAACAGTGAGACCCAGGGCGTAGGCCCATCTACCTTTTCAATGACTCCTTGGTCTTCTAGCAGTTGTAATTCCTTTTCGACGGCAGGCCGTAAGTGGAATGGCACCCGACGATGCCTCAGAGCCACAGGGACAACACTCGGATCTATGTGAAGCTTGACACCCTTTCCTTTTAACCGCCCCAACCCCACAAAGAGTTGCGGAAATTCACTGAGGAGGCGTTCTCCCTGAGAGTCATACACTTGACGTGCGAAGAATACCAACTCTAAATCTTCTGCCGTGTGACACCCTAACAGAGTGCCTCAATCTCCTGCTACCACATAGAACTTTGCCTTTGCTGACCGATCCCCACTGGTCACTGACACTTCCACAGTTCCTTTTAGAGGCAGAGGCTTTCGTCCACCATAGTTATATATCCTGGTGGCAGTCGGGGTAAGTGGTGGTATGGGGGTTAACTGCTGATATAGGGTCTCATCCATAACGTTGACTGAGGCTCCTGTGTCAATAAGTACTGACGTCAACGTGCCATTGACTTGTACATCACTCATGGGAGGCGGTCTTTTTTTTTGTTGCCTCCCGCCAGCTAATTAAATTACAAAAATTTCCTCTTCCTCATCTTCCTCAAAAACGGGGCTACCTGATGCTGTGTGGTCTCTCACTCCTCAGTACTCTTGGATACACTCCTGACATTAGCATCCTTTCCTTTTTGATCCCCTTGCTTGTTCATCCTCGATCTGCACACTTTTGCAAAATGATTTGCTTTACCACAACGGTTGCAAGACTGTCCTTTCGCCGGGCATCCCATGTTAGCTCTGTGTTCGTAGCCACAGCTCCCACAAGCACATTCACCGGGTCTGGCGAGGTTTGGCCTGCGCGGCATTGCTGGGCGTGCCTGAACAACATCTACCTGCTCTTCTTTCACTTGGACTGAACGGGTAGATGACGCTGCAGCCAACGACTGACCTCTCACGGCCGCCATTGCATCTGCCGGCACCGCAGACAGTTCATGGGACCGTGCAAGAATTAGAATTTCATCAAGGGACATACCCTGCTGTCGAAGAATAAGTTTTCTTAAAGCGTTGGACCTGCAGCCCTGGATAATATGAGCCCGGATCTCTTCTTGCTGGTTGAGTCCCGTGCACGAACTCGCTAGCTTTCTTAATCTGGCGTAAAACATTTCCATTGACTCAACTTCCGTTTGTTGCACCTCTCTAAGTTTGAAACGTTCATAGTCAGAGTTGAGTTGAGGATCAAAGTGTCTATTTAAAGATGTTACAGCTGCATCAAAGTCAGATTTGTCCCCTGTGTCTGGGAGGGAATCAAACAGCTCTTGTAGTTCATCTCCGGCCATCAGCAACATTAAAGACCTTCGTACTGCCCCATCCGTTTCCCTAGTGGCACAAAAATAGTTGTCTAATCGATTTATCCATAGGCGCCATCTTGGCGCAGCAGTGGCCGGATCAATCAGTTGTCTAAACGGGGGTAACGATGTGACTGAAGAATGAACACTATTATTTAACTGCGCCGGGAGCGGGGGATTTCCAGGTGGTGGTGGTGGCGCATTTGCATTTTCTTGCTGAGGAGCACTCATGTTGGCACTCTCCCAATACACTAGTTTCAGAGATTAAAGTTTTTTTTTTAAAATCACTTCAGCCTTTGTTTGCCACTAATATATGTTTATTTATTTTCTTGGTGCACTTCTTTGTTATTTTTTTTTTATTTTATTTTTTTAATTATTCCTCTTTTGTTGTTTTTTTTTCTCTTTGTGCTATTGCCATTGATTATTACAGTCCTTTTCTTTTTTGTTCAATGTAGCTTGTTTGTTCTTTTTTTTTTCCTTTAGGTTGCTGTTAACCGGCTCTTATCAGGAGCCCCAGGCTCACACATCCTCCGGTGTCGATATGAATTGACACGCCCCTTCACACTCCCTGCCGACGAAGCCTCCTGGCTTCACACACGCGACCAGCGCTCACTGTTGCTGCTGCTTAGCAACAGAACGCCTCGCATTTAAGAGCGCTCCGCTCCAGCGTGACAATTCCCCTGGGGCGTGGGCGTGGCTCACCTCCCTCATTCTTCCCCGGCAAGAAGCCGGGCTGCAAGCTCTCCAGGCCGGAAATTGGGCTCCGCCGAGCCAGGAGCATCGATCGCCTTCTTCCTTGAGGCGTAACAGCGCCTCCGATGCCGTTTCCTCCAACGCCACACCACCCCTCGACGGTAAACCAGCACCGAGGGGGGAACCCTCTCCTCGTTACTTTTACTTGTTGTTTATTTTGTTCTCCGAACGCGAGGAACAGGGAAATCCCGCTTTTCGCCAATGTAGTGTTGGCCTTCGAGCGCACCAAATGAAAAGATGGACACCGTGCTTACTGCCAGCACACGAGGAGCTGAGTCATCGCAGTTCTGACTTTATTTATACTCGTGCTCTGCGCCCCTCCCGGACACGCAGAGTACGCTACACATTAGAGGAGAGCCCGAGTGGCTCTCCGAACGCTCTCTACAGACACGTCCACGCAAAATCTATAGCTGAGTACTGTGAGGCCCAAGTTTCTTTCCCAAATAATGCATCCCAGTCGTTCTTTTCTAACATCATATTTAATCTCAAGGGAGCATTGTCTAAGTGATCTTGCATGGATTAATCCACATCCATGTTCACCAGGTCGTTCCTCGATGAAGCAATAGTAGGGTCTTCCTTTAGTCCAGCTATATCTTGCTTTATTACCACTCTTACCTATTTGTAATGGTTGGTGCCTTGTGTGGCATATTCTGTCCTTTATACTTTTGATGCTTGACCCGTCTGGCTCGATGTGGCGGCCGGCAGCATGGCTGTCACTGTGTGCGGTCGGTGCGCGGGCAAGCAACCCCAGAGTCCTCATGAAGTGGCCCTCCTACCTAAGAACACTAGACTGGTAACAAAGATGGTGGATGTCAAGTGTCTCGTCGTATTATAGCGTTAAACAGTTGTTGCTCAGGTGGTGACATTCAATTTAAAACATTTATTACAAACACTTTAAAAAAACAGTTCCCCTCAGTAATCAGTGGGAAAATGTCGATAGCAGCTTTTGAACGGAGTGCCTGGAAGCTACATTACTTAGGTGTTATGGTAATCGGCTGAGCTGTCTTATTGAGAAATTCACTCATGCTCTACAAGGTACACTTTCATTTGTACCGTAACTGCAATAACCCACTGAGATTTTTTTATATGTCAACCTCACACCAACCAAGTATCGTACTCCTACCGGGTGCGCTCCCCATTTCCACCACATAAATGTCAATAAAATATCCTGCTCATGGAGAGCAGGCTTCTTTTCACATAAACAGCAGTATAAAAACTAAATCGAAATAAGACACGTGTTCACCATAAAAACGTTCGACACGATATTAAAGGAGACTTATTGCCTTTCTCTGCATTTTAAAGCAACTCCTTTAGCTTAGGTCCTCCCTGGGGCTATTTGCTTAGTTTTCTGTTCTGCCAAAGGAAGAATGTTATACTTTCAATTTGATGAGAACTTAACAGTCGACCATGGCGTTGCCTTTCTTCATCTCAATGAAGCTAGCAGTCCTTGTAATAGTACGGGGAAGGAGGGAGGAAATGGTTACAACCTAGCCCCTCGTCCCTTCCAGTGGTGGCGTAACAAAGGCCCCGCAGCCTCTGCAGTGCTGGGGGCCCCGTAGGCCCCGTAGGCCCGTCAACGCACTGCCGTGGCCTGAGAGCGCCTGAGTGATCCCCAGAAGTGGTCCCCTCCACGTAATTTGACAGCCCCCCCCACCACCGTGCTTTGTTACACATCTGGTCCCTTAGTCTTTACTGGGCACGGAAACTTTCCTTTAAATGTTGCACCCTCAAAGCATCTCAGAAAGACTTGAAGGAAGGCCAATGTATGTATGATCAACGGTTTTAGTTCTGGTGAAATAAACCCAAATCACTGTGCCTTTGATTGTTGTCTGGTAGTGGAACACGCTCTTCTTTCGCAATTGCGATCTTTATACATGTGGCAACGGAGATCCTATTTGTGGGCAAGTCTTGCGCAACTTGTTTAAAAGCCAATTTGTGATTCATTTCAGTGCTTGCCAGGTCTGCTGCTTGCGCCAACATTGCAATGCTGATGTTGTCGATCTAGAACTCCCACAAGAAATAATCTAAATATGGACGAAACTGGGGGCTATATTCGAAGCTGCCCTTTCAAAATGTACATCCCCTTTGTAAAGCAGCTTGGCATCCCATAGGTTTGATTCGCACCACACAAACCTGCTAATATGTAAATGAAAACCTAAAACACACTGTTTGCTCCACTATCTGGCATCACGAAATTGGCTTAATCTTTTAGCGATTTCTGTGACTCTAAATTGACCGCTTGCACTTTTTTTTTTTTACCATGGCATGCCATGCACCTGTTGTTTCGAAAAAAGATGTAATATATATGGCAGCCTTTGCTTGCATGTGTCTCCTTGAATGCTAGAACAAAGAACTTTAAGGAATAAACTTTAGAGTTTGTGGATGTAAGGAATCCAGTTTGCAGACTCTCATGAACGATTTAGTTAGGGTGCTGCCATCAATGTGTCACTGAAGGTATAGGGATTGGTAAAAATCCAAATAACGTACAAGGAACAAGTATAGCAGATGAGCCATGCCAGTACAGCAGTAGAGTGGTAAGGGTGTGGTATTTAGCTGGTAGTGTACTATGGAACACACTGTCACAGATATATTACTAAAGCATGGCATAGTAGCTCACTTTCATTTACAGACAGGCCAACGTTCACACTGACATGCAGTTGTCCTAACAACACCATAAAGCACAAACAATAACGTGTGGAAATCGGGTTTCAACAAATATTTATCATTTGCACATCACCAAGTAAAGAGTTGGCTTGTTGTCATCCTCTCAAAATCTTTGTTACCATCACTGTTCAGAATGACATTTATTTTTCATTTGCGCTTTCTTCAACACTAATATGTTTTGAAATGTTTGTATAGTTCATTTACAGGTATTGAAATGTTCTTGTGTCTTAAATCCTACACCCTCTTCTTTCACACCTGCTGTAATACAGCAGGTTTGTCAGATAGTTCACTTCACAAAATCTTCTAACACTAGAGTCAGAGAAAGAAAAGTAATTGCCAGTGGACATGTTAAATGAATAAGTAGCAATTTGTCAGAAGACATAGCCTGACATTTGACCTCTGCCTCTGAATGCAAAGCAATTGTGAAGCAATAAAAACAAAACTTAATAGCATCTTCATTGATCATTCACATTCTGAACTCCACCATGTTTATTTGAAGGTACTGCACCCCCACCACTCCTACTTCCAGCACCTGTGATGTAGTGTGCAGTTACAGAGCTGGTTTCCCCATCTCTATATATCAAGCAGATGTCACTGACTCCCAGAATAGCTTATACAGTCTTCACAAACCCTCACATTATTCCATTCATTGCGACGGTTGCACAATACCTTTCACTTTTCCTTTTGTTCTGTGGAGCCAGGTGACTCATAAGCCCCAGAGACCTTAATTTTCAACAGTACAGGATAGTCCCAGGTCCATTCATGTTAGTTCTGGAAAATACTGATTGATTTTCATAGCAATAATCGGAATGATTGTTTAGGCTACTTTGTGTTGAAACATGTTGACAGATAGTAAGTCTGTTACTGTTTGTGAACAATGGCATATTAGAAACAGGATTGCCTGCACTGGAATTAAGCTTCTCTTGTTAAATGGCGGCACAATTGCTGTGATTTGCTGTGATTCAAATTGTATCATCTCCTTGCACACTATAATTGACGTATCTACGGTTTGCCAACAAGTAAGAGACATTGGGGTTCAGTACAACCCTGGCGGATGGCGGAGAACTGGCGGTAAGACCGCCAACAGGCTGGCGGTCTTACCTAGGTGAATTATGACCATGGCGGTTACCGCCATGGTCATCCGCCGGTTCTCCGTCCCGCCCGCCGGGCTGGAGACCTGGGTCTCCAGCCCTGCGGCCCTCAGTATACCGCCAGCGGTATTTGAACCCGGCTTACCGCCGTGGATTTCCAGCGGTTTGAGCCGCCATGAAATCCATGGCGGTAAGCACTATCAGTGCCAGGGAATTCCTTCCCTGGCACTGATAGGGGTCTCCCCCACCCCGACTCCCTCCCCTACACCCCCCACCACCCCTGCCAACCCCCAAAGGTGGCAGGGCCCCCCTTCCCACCCCGACCCCCAACATAACATTACTGACACACATCCAACACGCATGCAGGCACCACCAACACACACACACGCACACACCCCGACATACATGCCCACAGCCACACACACAGTCAGGCACGCACACCCACATTCAAACATACACGCACACATCCATACAGACATACCCACAGCCATACACACACTCATTCCCATTCACACAACACCCCCGCAAGCATACACGCACTCACACACCCCCTCTACATACACATACGCACACCCCCATGCACGCACACAACACACAACACCCCCCTCCCCTAACGGACGATCGGCTTACCTGGTCTGTCGATCCTCCGGGAGGGGACGGGAGCCATGGGGGCAGCTCTGCCGACACCGCCACGCCAACAGAACACTGCCACAGCGAATCACAGGACGTGATTCGCTGGGCGGTGTTCTGTTGGCGTGGCGGTGGAGGTGGAGCAACCTCCACTTCCCCGCCCGTAAGTATGGCTGTTGGCGGCTCTCCGTCGGAATAACGACGGAGAGCAGCCAACAGTCATAATACGCCGAGCGGCAAACCGCCTGCACAAGCGGTCTTCCGCACGGCGATCTTGCAAAAAGACCGCCAAGGTTGTAATGACCCCCATTGTGTTGTAGCATTTCAACGTCGCTTTCATACTACCCCATAGTGGGGCCTAAAAGAGCTTTAAGTTTGATGGGGTAAGATGCTGTTTCGTTTCCTTGGATGAGATTGTACTAAATAGCACTCAATTGATGTCCTGAAATTTCCTTTATGCTTTTACCATTAGGACACAGTACAAACTGCACAGCTTGCATTTTGGGACAAGTCTAAAAGCACATATATATTCCAGATGAAGTCAGACAATGTGCAGCCTGCTGCTCTCCTTAACGACCTTGTGCTTGCAGCCCTTCATCCACTGGGATCTAACAGATTTCTGTAATTCAGTGTAATAATATGGACATTAACTGAATGATGCTGGTCCTATCTGCCATTGACTTCCCTCCACCCCAGAGCCTTGTGACTCCATACTTCCTCCACAACGCGGCTTAAGATTTCTGCCATTGAAGGTGACCCACCAGGGGAAACAGGTTGTGTGAAGGTTATCTGGGAACCAACGTACCTCAAAATAGCTGCAATACACATTGGGAAAACACATTTTTCTGTTTCCAGGCTTGGGTAGTGACTTCCTGAACTGATGTTCTTTTTCCTTTAAGGCCGTAAGTTTCATTTAGTCAAATATAAGACAAATGGTTATACTTCTATGCCTTCAGAAGTTTGTTTATTGTATGTTTTTAATTCTCATGGATGGATCCAGAAGCCCATGTTTTACTCTTTCAGCCTCAGTTGCACAAACTCTTCCTTCTTTTGTCTAGTCAAGGTGGGTGGGAGGGGAATGGTGGAAAGGGCAAAGACACTTTAAATATTTGGCAGAATTACCCTGAATCCCAAATCCGTTATAGCCCGCCTCTCTCTGGAAAAGACATACCAGATACAGAACCTAAACATGCCAACCTTTTTAAGAGCCAGTTTTGATGTCACAAGAGCCACCCTGAAGCCAAAGGCAAACTACAGACTAAACCGAAGTTCTTACAACTGTTTCTGGGCCAATACAGTTTAACCCATGGGTACTCACAGACATTTTCCCAGGGGCCAAACGGTGTGGTCTGTGATGTGAATGAGGGCTGCATTGATGCCATCGGGGTGAGGCCAGGCCAGGAGTGGGGGGCACGGAGGGCCTTGGTGGTAAGGTGGGTGTATGAGAAGCAAAGCACATACATGCAGTTGCTGAATTACACATTGTGAAACCAGAAAACCTGGGATTAATCCTAGCTTCCCCACTTCACCAAATTGTGTGAACCTAGGCAATAGTTTTATTTCTCTTCACTTCGTTATCACAGGACCTAAAAAATACATGACTTCAGGATGTCCGCTGTACAAAACCTTCTCATATGTTTGATTTAAAACAAAAAAACTATAATGTTTTACTTGTATAATAGGAACCCAGGTCACCCAAAGGGTGCACATGACAACCTACTTGCCACATTTAACTATTGGCATTGTTGTCAGCGTAGGGGGAAGAATTGATGTTTCTAAGTTCATGATTGAAAACTATCACTTTCAAAACAATTCTTCTCAGTGCGCTGAAATAAACTGATGTACTAAAGTGAAAAGTTTCTGCAAGTGAATTAAATACACTTTTTGAATTTTGAAGAGACTTTATCATATGGTTACACTTCCCTGCAAGATGGCTTTCAAAATGAAGGTGCTCCTAAAGTTAAGTGATGCAGGACTTAACAGTTACTTCCTTTCTTTAACACTAATTATCCTTGAAATAAAAGCTTGCCTGTTTCTTTAACATCTTTTTTATTGTTATCATCTTTCTGAGTAAACAGCAACAGACTGCTGCTGTATATCATGTAAAGGTCAGGAGGGCTGCATGCTGCTTCCGGGCCGGTTTAAACTTTACAGCTACTGCAGGTTTGGTGAGTGAGTATTGTAGCAGTCACCCATCAATGGAGTCTATGGATATTTAATGAGACAAAGTAAAGGAAAAAAATGTACATCATAAACTGGGGTGTGGAATTTATTAAAATAGCTACTTGTCCATGGGTCAAGTTGCTTCTTAGATCTACTTGTCCTGTAAAAAATAAAACTACTTCTCCCTTTGGTGCTACGTAGCGCGGCAACACATTATGGCAGCAATCTCATTATATTAGACCTGTATATGCCAGGACTACTATTGCAGGCTTGGATACTTGCAATTTCGATCCCCACTATAGCAATTTCCTTAATTTGCCACTTCTCCGCAGATCTATGTACTGGGGCTGGAGAAAGCAGTAAGCAATAGTTCTAGAGCTGGAATGCCTTTGAGTCTGCAAACCTGCGAACTTGCATGTTTTAAGGATTTTCACCAGCTCTTCTCTGATCTTTTCCCATAATGAGAAAGGTTAGAAATTTACTCCTTACAATGGCAAAATTAGACGTTCATCCAGGGTTATGAAAAAAGTTGTTGGAGGGAAAGTGAACTTGTAATCGCTCAATATATTCTCACATGAGCACATCTACACATGCATATTTTCTCCTGCTAAAATACAGTTCACAAATATTTTCTAGGAGTATGATTTCCTGGTCTACTTCTGTAAGTTCTTATGAACTCATGAAAGCCACTAATTCGAAGACATAACACATGGGTGCGCTTTTGTGCCTTTCTATTTTGAACCTTTTATTTTGAAAGCAAAGAATCATCATTCTTGCCTACAAGCTTCCGCAGACATTTGCATCTAATCAGAGAGCATTCTGGAAGCATTATACTTAGCCTCATATTGTTAAACGTTTAAAACATGTATGTACACTTTTTATTTTACTGTACCCACTGTCAGTAGTGTAGTGTGACCTTAAAACATTTATTTACAATGCTTACCCTAATAATAACGGGTTTTAATCAATGAACCATTAATACAAGTTCGAACAGCAGTAACATATGGACACATATTACCTAAACTGCAGACAGTTCCCTTGCCTGTAAACTGGCAGCTAAAGGGCTTGTGCTGCAGGGGATTAGGCCTACTTGTCCCAAGGACAAAATAAATATGAAAACTTGTTGCCCTTTACCCCAAACAATATGTCCCAGGTATTGGGTGACAGGAATGCCACATCTCTGACAAACCAGCTATAAAAAGGGGATTTAGAAACAATAGCACCCTCTGATACCCATGATTTCCAATATCAAGGAAAAAAATGGGAATGCCGTGAGATCAGTGGAGAAGGGCTTATTGCCGGGGAATAGGCTGATTTCTGCTCTAGTTTTGGACAAATTGAACAACAATTGCATGCTTTGCTCAAACTGCAGCAACCAAATTGAGGACAGAAGACCATCAAGGGAGTGGTGAAATAAAAGGTTCAATCAACACCACACCGAAAGGAGCCAAAAATCTATCCCTGATCAAATTTACATCTCCCTGAGATGCTGCACATGAAAAGAAAATGAGTGTCATGACCAGAGCAGAGGACTTCACAGATTTTGTTTTACAAGCCTCTCAGTTCCATAATGTGCTCCCCACTGTTTGTACTGCATACGTAGGTGATGCAGGATAAGTGGAAACAAGTTTAGCGTAGGCAGAGAAAACAATGTTGGCCCAGAGTATAGGGCAAGTAAGTCGGGAGTACACTTTGTTGCTAACCCCGCAGTGGTTCCCAAGCTGGGAGCCGCGGCTCCCTGGTGCGCCATCAAAACTAGCCAGGGGCGTCGCACACAGTTTGTGTGCAGCGCCCCTGGCTAGTTTTGATGGCGCACCCGGGGGCCCCGGCTCCCAGTTTGGGAACCACTGGAAGGAATTAATTAATACCACAAATAGCACTTAACAATGTTGAAGGTTACCCAAAAGCAAATATACTTGCCACCATTAGCCATGAAGTCAACTTGGACCAGGTGGAAGCTGAGACTGGCTCCTACTGCTACGCATGTAAGAATATTGGGAAATATGTAATTAGCAAGAAATTACACAAGAACCCAAAGGAGGGTGCAAAAAAACAAAAAAGGTGCACCTGGAAAGAGTACTAGGTGAGCAAACTAGTTGGCAGGAGAAGAACCTTTCAACTAAGAAGGTTGCCAGGCACAGACTAGAAGGCATTGCTATCATATAAAGTGTCAGAACCCCTTTAAACCTGGAACTGAAGGGTCATCAAACCAGAAGTAAATGATGTCCATCATGGATTGGGAAGTCAGCCATTACTGAAGCAGAGATCAGTGGCCATTTTAATTCAGGCAGAACTCTTAGCTATGCACAAGGCAGAGAGCCCAAACGGCAGAAAGTCTTCATCGCTGTCATTGTGACCTTTCTCTGCCAGCTACTAAAAACTGGCTAGTAGAGACTCCAAAAACCCTTTCGTGAATTTGGAGAAGCAGGGTGAAGCTTTCTGGCAACCCCATAATCTATAGGAACCCCCTGAAACGTCCCGACAAACAAGGATGGCAGCAGAACTTCAGAACTTCAGAACCGACTCCAGAGAAAGGAGTTTGAAAAATAAGATAAACAGATGGGTATGGTCAAGGGATCCATCACTTACTTTGAAAAATTAAAAACCGTATTACAGATGGTACTAGAGCAGCCCAGGATTCATAGTGGAAAATGAAATCTCTTCAGCCACAGCCTCAAATATATTCACCCTTAAACAGGATTGCTATTCAGAAAATTCTGCAATCATAATTAATATAAATTATCTTACATTAGTCTTTTCTCTTAACCCCCCACCCCCCGCCCATCAGTCAACGTAATTGGCATAGTGAGAGTATTGGTGAGCCACTGAATAAATGTTAGACCTGTTTGTGTTGGTTTTTGGACTCTGTGCACTTTACCACTGCTAACCATGGCTAAAGTGCATATGCTCTCTGTCTAAATTGTATTGGTGATTGGTGTATCCATAACTGATATATTTGATTTCCTAGTAAGTCCATAGTAAAGTGCACTAGAGGTGCCCAGGGCCAGTACATCAAAAGCTACTAGTGGACCTACAACACTGAATGTGCCACCCACATGAGTAGCCCTGTAAACATTTCTCAGACCTGCCACTGCAGTGTCTGTATGGGCAGTTTGGAACTGCCAGTTCGACCTTGCAAGAGTACCCACTTGCCAAGCTCAAACCTTCCTTTTTATTACATACAAGTCACCCCCCAAGGCAGCCCTATGGGCAGAGTGCAGTGTATTTAAAAGGTATGACGTACTGGTGTGTTTTACATGTCCTGATAGTGAAATACTTCTAAATTTGTTTTTCACTATTGCAACGCCTATCTCTCTTATAGGTAAACATGGGGGAGCAGATAGAGAATATGGAGTTTTGGGTCTCTGAACTCAGAATTTAGAAATACATATTTTGGTAAAATTGGTTTTTAAAATGTAAGTTTTTAGAAAGGGGGCATTTTCTTGCTTAACCATTCTGTGCCTCTGTCTGGCTGTGGAATACACGTCTGGATCAGGGTGACAGTTGGGCTGTTTGTGAATTCACTGTAGACAGTCACACAGAGGGAGCTGAGGTGTGCCCTGTATATCCCGATGAGTCTTCCTGGGCTAGAGAGGTGGGAGGAGCTGACACTTGCATCTAAATAGGGCTGCGCCTGTCCTTACAGAATATGTCTCCTAACCCCTGGAGCGTGTCTGGCACCATGGCAGGAATGGCAGGGTCTTATGTACTACAAAGACTTTCCTTTGAAGGTTGCCTACTTCAAAGACAGAAATGAGTTTAAGTATTGGGCCTCTGAGACCACGACTTCAGAACACTTCTAAACTGAGGTCATTTGGCATTCTGCCAAGAAGAAGAGCTGGATGCTGTAGGAGGAACTGCTACATTGCCAATTGCTTTGTTGTGCTGGCCTCCTGCTTGCTGCTTCTGGGTTAAGAGTGAAAGCACTGGACTTTGCTTTCTACATCCTGCTTTCTAAGGTTCTCCAAGGGCTTGAACTGAGCTTGCCTCCTGTTAAGAAGTCTCAGGGGCATCATCTGTCTGGAGTCTTCTGCTGAGTCCTGACTTGCCAAGTGGTGCCAAATCCAGTCCCTGGGCCCTTGGAAGTGGAAATTGGTGTCCTGAAGAAGAAAATCCACGCATCGGAACACAGCACCTGAAAATCAACTCATGGCTTGGCTCACAGCAGAAGAATTGATGCAGCACCTGTCTTGCGGATGAAGAATTGACACAGTGCCTGCCTTGCAGTGTAAGAATCGATACAGTACCTGTGTGATTGATGTAGCACCTGTTTCACCGCAGCTCTATCATCGCCATGCCTCTGGATTTTCCCACACATTGTCTCTGAGGGTCATTGTTCACATGAACACTGAAGCAAGGAACAGAAAACCAAAACATCATCTCTCCTGAAGGAAGAGGTCCGCCGCATCACCTCCCTTGCCAGTAAGGAGCCGATGCATCACCTGCCCTGCCAGTAAGGAAACAACGCATCGCCTCTCCTGCAAGCAGAAACTCAACAAATCACCTCCCCTGTCAGAAAGGCACCAACACATCACCTCCCCTGCACAGTAAAGAACCAACATTTTGCTTGGTTTTCTGGTGCCTCACCTCCTCTGTGCCCGTATCGTCTTTCTTTTTTACCCTTCCCAGGTAGGGTGTGTTAAAAAGACAACCACTGATTCGTCTGGATTAAGACTCTCTGCAACTTTTAAAAAGTGATATCTTTGCTTGTGTATATTGGATTTTTGCCGATTTGTTTTTGTTTTATTCAGATAAATATTGGCTGTTTATATAAACTGGTGTGGAGTACTTCTGTGGTGTTTTCAATGTGTTACTGTGTGTGAGTGTTTCTGTGTGTGTATGTGTGTACACAAGTACTTTACATATTGTCTCTGAGATAAGCCAAACAGCTTGTGCCAAGATACCAAGGGGGAGAGCAGTGGTTATCCTAGCCGTGTGGCTCCCTTACCCTGACTAGAGTGAGGGTCCCTACTAGGACAGGGTCTAAACTAACTGCCCACTAGAGACCCCATTTCTAACAATAATCAAGAGAAAGCACAATGCAACAGCCTTCCCATTATCTGTCCCCGCAATTCTAACCTTAATTAAATTCCAGTAAGAAGCAACAAATGCTGCATATTAAATACAAGAATCTAGGAATCATATAATGGACAATTCAGATTTTGTAGAGTTCTTGTCGCAGAATGGATCAATTAAAAGGCAACATTATTGTTGGATGCAAGACTAGGAGCTTGTAGGAAACCCTAAGAAAAGTAGCGAAGATCTGCCAGAAAGGTTTTACCTAAATAATCGACTAATTCCGATTATGGAACCATTCTTTTGTTTATTTGAATTCTCTAATTTTTAACTAGCAGTTGCAGATTTTCAGGGTGTCTGTATCCATGCCCAGTTTGATCCCTAGATTAAAGTTTGATGAAATTATATTTTTCATTTCTATGGGGGTCATTCCAACCCTGGCGGTCGGTGTTAAACCTGCGGCCAAACCGCAAACAGGCTGGCGGGGTAAAAAAAGGAATTCCGACCCTGGCGGAAACCGCCAACTGAGACCGCCACATTACCACACCGCCTGCCACGGCGGCACAAACAAACAGCGCGGCGGTCACCGCCAACAGACAGGCGGGAGACAATGTACCGCCCACTGTATCACAACCTACCAATCCGCCACCTTTTCCGGGGCGGTAGCCCCGCCGATAAAAACACGGCGGAAACAGCCATTTTGAAGGGAAAACGCCCACCTCCATATACCCCACGAGGAATCAGGACAGTATGGAACCCAAACTCCACATACTCCCAGCGATAGTGTTCCTACTCCTCTACCAGGAGCACGAACGCCGGCGCAGAAGACAACGGTGAGTACTGCAACTACGACACGGGGAGGGGGGAGAAGAACATATTACGGGTACAAACATACGCAACACACCCACCCTCACCCACTATAACACACACATCAATGCATAGCAACACATCAGAGTGACACCTCCCAAACCCCCCGGAAGAATGCAAAGACAAAAGGAAATGATTCTAAACATTGGAATATATTGTATAACTGGCATAAAAATATATCTACACATCAAAAAATCTGATATACATAAATGTACAAGTCCGAGCATTGTAGCATGCATTGTCCGTGGACCACTGGGCCCAAATCACATGGGCAAAGCCCACACAAGATACCTGACTCCAACGGAGAGAACACTGCAGGGGCATCAGATAGCAAAACTACAGGCACCTCAGGGGGAAGGGAAGGGGGGCACCTCAGCCAGATGAGTGAACGACGCCAGATCCACGAGGGGCCTCCATGGCCACTGTTCAATCCTGGGGAGTGCAAAGCCACAGTCTCACAAGTCTCTGCAGTGGGTGGTTTGCCCACTGGACCATCCTGGGGAGTGCAAAGCCACAGTCTCACAAGTCTCTGCAGTGGGTGGTTTGCCCACTGGACCATCCTGGGGAGGGCAAAGCCACAGTCTCACAAGTGGATAACAGTCTCCACTGGTTCTGGAGGGGGCTTTGTGCCCAGAGTGCTTCGTGCAGCCCTGCCCAACACAGATGCGGGCCAGCCCCTGCCGCTCATGGGGCAGCGGTGCTTGAGACGGCGGTGCCCAGTTAAGCGGTGCTTGAGATGATGGGCCCAGTTCAGCGGTGCTTGAGACGGCGGTGCCCAGTTCAGCGGTGCTTGAGATGAAGGGCCCAGTTCAGCGGTGCTTGAGACGGCGGTGCCCAGTTCAGCGGTGCTTGAGATGAAGGGCCCAGTTCAGCGGTGCTTGAGATGAAGGGCCCAGTTCAGTGGTGCTTGAGATGAAGGGCCCAGTGCAGCGGTGCTTGAGACGGTGGTGCCCAGTGCAGCGGTGCTTGAGATGAAGGGCCCAGTGCAACGGTGCTTGAGATGAAGGGCCCAGTGCAGCGGTGCTTGAGACGGCGGTTCCCAGTTCAGCGGTGCTTGAGATGAAGGGCCCAGTTCAGCGGTGCTTGAGACGGCGGTGCCCAGTTCAGCGGTGCTTGAGACGGCGGTGCCCAGTTCAGCGGTGCTTGAGATGAAGGGCCCAGTGCAGCGGTGCTTGAGATGAAGGGCCCAGTGCAGCGGTGCTTGAGACGGCGGTGCCCAGTGCAGCGGATCTGGCCATGGCGTGGAGGTCATTTGCCACCTGTCCTGTGGCTGGCGGAGCCTTCCTGCCCATCTGTCCTGTGGCTGGCGGGGCCCTCCTGGGCTGCAGTGCCGGGCCTGTTGGTGGCCTCCTGCCCACCTGGGATGGGGCTGGCAGGGCCCTCCTGCCCACCTGGGATGGGGCTGGCGGGGGCCAGCTGGGCTGATGGCGGTGTTGTCGGGCGTGCTGCCCTTCCCAGCCTTCCCTGATCGCCTGTGTCCCTTCCCCACCTTGGGCAGGGTGCCAGCTGTCTCCACACTTCCTTCCGGAGCCATGGTAGGGGTTTTAGTCCCTGCTGTTTCAACCCTCTCGCGCCGGCCACTGCCTATCTTTGGATGTTTCTCCGGGGGTGGGCTGCCCGTGCCTTGGCTCCGTACTGAACTTGCTGCCCTGGAGGGTGGGGGACTCCACAGTCCATGGCAGACTGTCATGACAGGGCCCGGTTTTGTCATGGCTGAGGTGCTGACTATAGTCCTATGACATGGACGGGGTGGGGGAGTTGGTGGAAAGAGGTTGAGTTTGGAGAGGAAAAACTTCTTAGGAGCAGTGGGACGGGTAGGTGTAGTGGGTATGGGAGTGGAGGAAGAGGTTGTGTTTGTAGGAGTATGAAGTCTGGTGTCTTTGGGTTCAGGTGCTTTGGCTGGAGGCTGTCGTGAGGTGGATGGCTGTTGGGCGGGTGGCTGCCTGCGTTTGTGTATCTTGGAAGAGGGGGTCACAGACACACTGGGAGCAGACACAGGGGACGTGTAAATGGTAGTGGGGGTGGTGACTGCACATGTGCGGGGAGTTCTGGTGTGTGTGCTGGTGATGGACGTAGTGGCTGAAGATGTTGTGCATGCAGGAGTGACAGGGAGGGAGGAGGGAGACGAGGAGGAGGGGGACACAGTGGAGGCAGTGGGTGTTGGTATGTCTGTATGTGGATGTTGCTTGGGTGAATGCCTGTGTGATCTGTGGTGCTTATGTCTGCCTGAGCTTCCCTTGGGTGTTGAGGTGTGTGCAGGCTGGTCTGATGGTGTCAGGGATAGGCAGAGGTACAGGCGATAGGGTCTGGGTGGAGGAAGTTGGAGGGGGGAGGCTAGAGACAGGGACAATGGCTGCCATCAGTGCTGAGGCCAGAGTGTTGAACGATCGCTGTAGGGCAGCCTGACCAGAACGAATGCCCTCCAGGTATGCATTACTCTGGTGCACCTCTCTTTCTACACCCTGAATGGCATTCAAAATGGTAGACTGCCCAACAGTGAGCGTCCTCAGGAGGTCAATGACCTCACTGAGGGCAGCAGGGGTGACTGGGGCAGGGCCTGAGGTGCCTGGGGCGAAGGAGATGCCCACCTTCCTGGGTGAGCGGGCACGGGGCAAACGCTGAGGGGCTGCTGGGAGGGCGGTGCTGGTGCGGTGGGTGGCGGCTGTACCTGTTGTTGCGGGGGGCACAGATGTTGCCGCCACCACAAGGGAGCTCCCTTCAGAGGACGAGTCTGTGTCGCTGATGTCTGCCAGAGTCCCCGCTGTGGAGCTCCCCTCACCCTCTGTCCCACTGGTGAATTCGGAGTCCGTTGCATGGCCCTACATGGCCATGTGGGATGCAGCTCCCTCGTGCTCCGATGCCACTTCTCCTTCGCCTGATGATGCTAATGCACACATGAACAGGAAGACCACAAAAAAGGGGGGGGGGAGAAAATAAAGACATGTTGAGTGCATGCATTGGTGACACCGTTGGCGGACAGGACAGACACAGAAGCCCCCTGCACTACGCCGCGCACTTGGGGTCGACTACTCAATCCGTGGAACATGGCCTGCAAGCCTATGGACGACATCTGCACACATAGATGACACAGGGCCTTGATTACCTGTACTTGGCACCCTACAGAGGTGGGGGGCGGGGGCACAGGGCCATGCCTTACGGAGGGGCCTAGCCTACAGAAATCGCCCTGGCCTAGTGATACCCACAGCCCTCCTCCCCCACCCAGACACCTCCACTGCGCGCAAAGTCAACAGAATGAGAGTGTACTCACCCCCTTGTGTCTGCTGTGATGTCCTCACGCGCCCATCCAAATCGGGTAGGCCACCACCAGGATCCGGGACATCAGGGGGGTCAAAGTCCGACTGGCACCCCTCCCACGTTGGGAGGCCATCCCCAGCTGAGCCTCCGCTGTCTTCCTGCTCCAGCGTCGGATGTCCTCCCATCTCTTCCGGCAGTGGGTGCCCCGTCTCTGGTGGACCCCCAGGGTCCGGACGTCCTTGGCGATGGCACGCCAAATATCGATCTTCTGGTGGGCGCTGACCTATGTGAAATGTACAGGGGGGGAAAAATAGTCATCACCATCTGCATGCTCAATGTGAGTGGCCCCCCATCCCGACCCTTGCCATGTGGCACATGCTCTCTCCGTCGTTTGATGCATGCCTCAATCGCTCCCCTCCCCACCATCATTCATCCACCCCACTCAACACAGGCATTGCCCACAAAGCATGGTTCCAGTGTTCTTACCTGTTGGTCTGGAGGACCGTAGAGTAGCGCATACTGGGGGAGGACCCCATCCACAAGTTTCTCCAATTCCTGAGCAGTGAAGGCAGGGGCCCTTTCCCCAGTCGCATGAGCCATTGTCTCTTCCAGACCGAGATCACAGCAGCACTTGCAGTGTAGGTCCTCCCCTGTCGAAGATCAGGTATTGAGTGATTAAGCTGATAGAAAATGGCAGTCACGCCCGCGGCGGTGCGTACTGCGGCGGTGCGTACCGCGACAGCAGGCGCACAACTCCATTGGCTCCTGAGACCCATAGGGTTCAATGTTAACCAATGGTGCTTAGTGCTGCCACGCCAGCGCATTTACCTCACATCCCATTGTCGCACTTCACAGGTCAGGCAGCTGCCATTTCAGGGGCCCACATGGCTTTCTTTCTACTGCGTCACACATACCTAGGCCTTGCATCAACACTCATACAAGCCATTCAATGCATTGGGAATCGTGTTATGTGCAAGCTGTGGTTACGTACCTGTGGGTTGATTGACTCTGTGCTCGCTGTTGTCCTTCATAGGCACCGTCTGCTGGGACATGCGAGGAGATGGAGGAATCTTCCCGTGTACAGACCGCGGGTGGACCTGTCGACAATGGAGGAAAGACATGTCATACTGACATACAGGCTTGACCGAGCCACTATCCATGAACTGTGTGCCCAGCTGGAGCCAGACCTGATGTCACCAATCCGCCAACCCACAGGGATCCCCCCTCTAGTGCAGGTGCTGTCAGTGCTCCATTTCTTTGCAAATGGGTCATTTCAAACAACAGTGGCCATAGCATCAGGGATGTCCCAGCCTATGTTTTCCAATGTGTTGTCCAGAGTGTTGTCTGCCCTTCTGAAACACATGTGCAGCTACATCGTTTTCCCTGAGGTGGGGGATTTGCCTACAGTGAAAGGTGACTTCTATGCCCTTGGACATATCCCCAACATCATAGGTGCCATTGATGGAACACATGTGGCTTTGGTACCCCCCAGCAGGAGTGAACAGGTGTACAGAAACAGAAAGAGTTATCATTCGATGAATGTACAGATGGTGTTTGGCAGACCAGTACATCTCCCATGTGAATGCCAAGTTCCCTGGCTCAGTGCATGACGCGTACATCATGCGGAATTGCAGCATCCCTTACGTGATGGGTCAACTCCAGAGGCACCGTGTGTGGCTAATTGGTGACTCTGGTTACCCCAACCTGTCATGGCTACTGACCCCAGTGAGGAATCCCAGGACAAGGGCAGAGGAACGCTACAATGAGGCACATGGGCGTACTAGGAGGGTGATCGAGCGGACCTTCGGCCTCCTGAAGGCCAGGTTTTGGTGCCTCCATATGACAGGTGGTTCTCTCTACTACTCACCAAAGAAGGTGTTCCAGATCATCGTGGCCTGCTGTATGCTTCACAACCTGGCTTTGCGACGCCAGGTGCCTTTTCTGCAGGAGGATGGTCCAGATGGTGGTATTGTAGCAGCTGTGGAGCCTGTGGAGAGTGAAGACGAGGAAGCCGAAGAGGACGACATAGACAACAGGAACACAGTAATACAGCAGTATTTTCAGTGACACACAGGTAAGAATCCACACCGGCATATTACATATACTTAACCACTACTACCTCTCTACTGTCTGTCCTTTTCCCCCAGTGTATGGTAACTGAGTTGTAACTTTCCCTTCCGATTTCAGAGATGTGGGCCCCACTGCGTGACATCTGCTTTGTTTCCCCATGGACTACAGCTGTGTGACAGTGGTATGTTGGCATCACAATGTAAATATGCATTTTGGCACAGTAATCTCTAATACATTTGTAATAAATCACAGCCAGACTCCAGAATGTTTTGTACAATGACTGTGTTTATTTCTGTGCTCTATATTGGTGGGTGGTTGCAAATCGGTGAGGGGTGATGGTGGAGGATTGTCCATAGCAGAGTCCAGACTAGTATTATCACAGGTGCATTGTCCAAATGGCTGTGGGAAGTGGAGCAGGGGCAGTTTAAGGATGGACAGGGTGACAATGTGGGTCAGTGGGATGACAATCAGGGAGGTATCCTTTGCTGGTGGGGGTCTTGGCATCTTACTCTGTCTTCTTCCTGGATCTCAGGGCCCGCTTGCGGGGTGGTTCTCCTTCTGCAGGGGGTGGGGTGCTGGTGGCCTGTTGGTCCTGTGGCAGGGCCTCCTGTCCACTAGCGCCGGCAGAGGTGGTAGGCAGTTCTTGGTCCATGCTAGTGTCAGGAGCCCTTTGTGGTGCCACAGTGTCCCGCAATGTGGTGACTACCTGATTCAGAGCCCCTACAATGGTGCCCATGGCAGAACTGATGGTTCGTAGTTCCTCCCTGAACCCCAAATACTGTTCCTCCTACAGGAGCTGGATCTCCTGAAACCTGGCCAGGACCGTCGCCATCGTCTCCTGGGAATGATGGTAGGCTCCCATGATGGAGGAGAGGGCCTCGTGGAGAGTGGGTTCCCTGGGCCTGTCCCCCCCTGTCGCACAGCAGCCCTCCCAGTTCCCCTGTTTCCCTGGGCCTCTGTCCCCTGGACCGTGTGCCCACTACCACTGCCCCCAGGTCCCTGTTGTTGTTGGGGTGGTGGGTTGACCTGGGTGCCCTGTAGTGGTGGACACACCGCTGATTGATGTGTCCTGGGGACAGAGGTATGGGCCCGCTGGGTGGGTGCTGTGCTGGTGTTCCCAGAGGGGGGAAGGTCTGCTGTGGCCTGTGGCTGTCTGAGGGGAACCGACTGTCCCGAGGTCCCCGATGGGCCGGGCTGGTCATCTAGATCCAGGTCGACAGAGGTGCTGTCATCACTGTGGGCCTCTTCTGGGGGTGGAGTGGACATTTGTGGACCCTCCTGCGCGGTGACGTGGCGTTCAGGTCCTGCAGGGGTATAAATGGATGGTTATTGCATCTGTGTGTGCCATAGCGTGCAATGGGTGGGTGCCCGTGTACCCCAGTGCTGGCATTCCTGTGTGGGGGCTTTTCTGACGGTGGTTTGGGGGGGGGATGGGGATGTGCAGTGGGCATGCTTTGGTGATGGGTGTCCATGCTTTGTGGTCGCATGCAGGGCTTGGGGTTGGGATGGGTGGGTTGTGATGGTGAGACATTTGCAAGGAGTAGGTGTGATGGGGGTGAGGGTGGGGGTATGAGTTGGCATGCTGGTGGGGTGGGGGGGATGAAGTAGTGAAGATGAGACTTACCAGAGTCCATTCCTCCAGATACTCCGCCGAGGCCCTCCGGATGCAGGATCGCCAAGACCTGCTCCTCCCATGTTGTAAATTCTGGGGGAGGAGGTGGGGGTCCGCCGCCAGTCCGCTGCACCGCGATGTTGTGCCTGGATACCATTGAACGCACCTTCCCCCGTAGGTCGTTCCACCGCTTCCTGATGTCGTCCCTATTTCTTGGGTGCTGTCCCACTGCATTTACCCTGTCGACTATTCTGCTCCATAGCTCCATCTTCCTGGCAATGGAGGTGTGCTGCACCTGTGTTCCGAAGAGCTGTGGCTCTACCCGTGCGATTTCCTCCACCATGACCCTGAGTTCATCCTCAGAAAACCTGGGGTGTCTTTGCGGTGCCATGGGGTGGTGTGGGTGATGTGTGGGGTGGATTATGTGGTGCTAAGTGTGGTGATGTGTATTGGTGTGTTGTGTGAAGTGCGTGGTAATATTGCTGGGTGAAAGTTAAATGCGCGTCTGGGTGCTCGGATCTCTATTTCTCTGTGCGTGGTCCCGATTCTGGAGGAGTGGGGGTTTGAGGGTGATGTGGGTGTGTGTTTTATATTGTCTTGGGTGTGTGGGAGTGGTGTTTGTATGTGTATCAGGTGTGTGTATTTTGATTTGTCCAATGTGGTTGTATTTTGTAAGTGTGTGTGTATTTTGAGCGCCGCGGTGTGTACCGCCAATAGAATACCGCGGTTGAAAGACCGCCACGTGGATTCGTGTGTCGTGATAGTGTGGGTGTATTTCTGTTGGCGTGACGGTGGAGGTTTGGTCATCGCCAGTTTCTCGCTGCCCTTTGGTGTGGCGGACTTTTGTGGATGTCTGTATTTTGGCGGTTTGCCTGTTGTGGGTCAGAATGACCGTGGCGGTTTACCGCGGCCACGGCGGTATGTTGGCAGTCTTCTGACAGCGGTAAGCTGATATTACCGCCAAGGTTGGAATGACCACCTATGTCTTCATATAAACTATTGTTACCCTGTTCCGTCTTTTATTCAAACTCGGTGCACATCCATCTCATCTTATGAATTCCGCTTTCCCGTGAATTATTTTATGAATTGTTGCAATGGCTATAAGCATTTAATTTGTCACAATTGGATGCAGATGTTGCAGGATTTACCGAAAGACAGGGAGTAGACATGAAATGCATAATTAGAACATTGGAATGCTGAGAGCACAACTGAAGACAATGGAGTGGGTCGGGACAATAATGGCCGGCATTGACCTTGTGCGTCAACTTTCCAATGTCTTTCTGTGTCTGTCTTTTTAATTAAGAGCATTCTACCCAAGGTGTTGGTAATGTTCTAATTGCCTTTTATCCCTTTTTCCTTGGACTATATTGTTTGTTAAAGGAGGTGTTCGTAGTTATGGCTTGCCTGGGGCGGGGCCTATAACTCAGGTTCAGAGCCTTTAAGAATCCGTATTCCCGTCGCCAGTGGAGTATAGTGCTATAATTATACCACTCTCCTGCAGCCAACTAAGTGACATCAAAGGGGACAGTGTGAAGTGACAAATCCTACCTAAGGGACCATCGTCTTTATTGCTAACTCTGCAGAGTTAAGTCACAATTTATGTTTTTCTGTACTGTATTTTGTTGTGTGATTTTAGTGGTTATATTTTATAGAGTTTTATCTTTCCTCTTTTGTTTTATTTTGCATCAGTCTTCATTTGGGAACATTTATTCTGCACACTGTAGGGATAAAATGTGTTGGTGATATTTGTATTATTTCACAGATATATGGACATCCGTTGGAGAGCTTTGTTGAGGTCCCATGCGTCAGTCCCTACAATATTCATTTGTCGTCAGATATGAACCACAAATAGTTTTCTAGATTTGAAACGAATAGTTGTTAATTATTGTACTGTTTCCAAAATCCATTACATGGAAACATCTGCAATTACTATTCTCCACATAAACTCCTGTCAGCAACTTCTTCCTAGAAACAATATTGCTTAGGCTGGTCTCAAGTAAGGTACATGAAAATGTAGCACATCCCCTCTGTTGTCTATTAGCCCTGTTACTTAGTGACCTCTTCCCATGACAGCATGTGAGAGCAAATTGCCTGACTGATGGGCTTCCGATGATCTTCCTGCTCCATCCTATTGCTTAACACTCACCAGCAACACAATGCTAGTTCACAGGGGTAAAAAACGGTGGTGGAAGATGTTGAACTTGATGCACAGAGGTAGGCCCGGGCAGAATTTTAAAATAGACTTGGTGAGACCGTGTTACTCTTTTAATGCAGAGTTCTGGCCAAATTTCACCAGTGAATGCATGGTGTATTTTTTTTATTTACCGTTCGAGTAACGCAATGACAACAGGAACGATGCAAGGCTCCAGAAAGCGAGCAGGGAAATGGCAGCGAGATTTGGCATTACTTAGCGGATTTCCAATCTAACACCGCTGGTCATCAGAGCGGTTGTGGTCAGAGGGATGCTTTACAAGGTGATTTTCTACTGGAGCAGCAGCAAAATCAACTCAAATGGCTGCACACTCTTGTTCACTGGGTGGTGTCATTCATGCTGATTTTTTTTTTAGCATGGAAAACATTACCGCTACTAAATCACAGCATGACTTGCATTTATTCGCACATTGGCGGAACTTCACGAAATTCAGTGAGTTCCAAGCCTGTCCCTACACAGAGGCTGTTCTTAGTTCAACACCTTTTCCTGCATTAGACCTGCTGTTCTGTAGCAGGATTGTATTGATCACATGCAGTTTTCTCTCTCCAGCGCTCTGACTGTTATCTGGGCTACAGTCCCACCTCCTTTTCTTTGTCTACCGCAGGAGACTACCATCTCTTTCCACACAGGTCTAGTAGAGCCAACTTATTTTCAGTCTTTAAATAGAAGGCACGAGCTGCAAGTGAACTATCAGGCAATTCTCAGAACAATTAGTAAATATTTTACAGGAGGGTTATGACCATGTAGAGTTGTAGATTTTCTCAATTTCAGAAGGCTTTTGTGAATCCAGTTTTAGCACTGGGCAAAAATATATCTGTACATAGTTGCTCATGTGAAAATGTGCTGAGATTCTGCTAATGCACTTGCTAGATTTTTATGTTTGGTTTGACAGCACAGCCTTTGGCATACCTTATGTGAACATTGGAAAAAGAGCTTAAGGGATCATTATTACTGAGAGCGGGGCTTTTGGGCTTTGACTCCAATCACATGTTAAGCTCCACGAGTATAGATTTTGATTGGACAGAAGTTTTGTACTTACTCTGAAAAAGAGTACTTGAATTGCACTTGTTGCCCCGTGGGAAAGCTTATACTCAGCACAGCAGGAATGAATTAGTTATGGTAATAAGCCATTGATCAAGACTATAGGCCTGATCTGCTTGATAGTAAAGGTTACAACGAAGCCAGTAAGTCTCGCTTTTTTGTGACTTGGAACCGTGTCTCTGTTTCGCATGTGGCAGACCAGTCTCAGTTTAAAGAGTGAAAGGGAGGCCCACATACACATGTGGTGGGTGTTGCTGCCCCCACCTGCAGGGAGAAGCCTGTGGGGGGAGCCTGGAGAACTCCCCCCACCGACCACTACAATGGTCTGCTCTCTCGGTGCACAGTTAGTGCACCTCCTGACTGCTTATTTGCTATTGCGTTCATGTCTGTAATACAACACGGGCACAATGGCAAAGATTTTCCTCGTTATTATGGGGCCATGAACCCATGCAAACGAGGTAACACGCCCTTGTGTTTCACTGGTGCACATCTTGTGCCAGCGGAATCCCTATTACAGAAGTCTGCACAAGGCTCTGCGTCCCTTTCTGTAAAACTAAAGTGCCCCTGGGTACAAAAAGAGGCACAGATATCCATTGCACCTGGGGCAGTTTGTTTTATACGGCATTAGAAGTGTTCTACAGCCATCCGACGTATAAGACCCCCTTAAATCATTCATTGTTACACATTGCATATAAATGCATAACGTTACAGTATAAACCATTTCCCCATTGTAGTGTACTAATTTTCGTGCACAAACATTTTTTTCTGCGAGAAATCCGATAAACCATTTATATAAACTTATAGTGTACAATTCACACCATATTCATGGATTGTCTTCCTGTGTCATTAAGAGTAACTCAGAATTTCATGTAAGCAAAGTGCTCAGGGTGGCACCAGGGCAGTGTCCTCTCTGTTGCCTTTAGGCCTTCATACTGGAAAATCCTGTACTTGGGTTATCACATTAGTGGGAAATCTTTCCTTTGTGTATTTATTTCTATTTTAATTGCTTTTTCATTTCTTTCAGCCAAAGGGTAGTCCTAGAACGCAAAATACCCCTTTAAGTCCTTGCTTTTATGTTTAACCCGTTTTAAACCCAATGCAAAGAATCTGAGCGAGGCTCTAGCTTGTTTCCTATTGGCAAAATATCTCAGAATTGTGCAGATTGTGCAGCTGCTATCATAGGAGTTCTGCTAAATGCATCACTTCCTCGCGAAAGGAAGCAACCACTTTACATTCCTAACTGCATCTGCTAAATGTCTGGTCTGTTTGAAGAACAATGAGGTTCAATTGGGGAGCAGGCCGAGTATATTGTTACTTTAATCTGTTACTGTGTGAATCCGTTTTATAGTTTTCGCGCGATCTTGCCTTTCCGTGTCCGTTAATGGGAGGTCGAGGTCCTCCTCCCTCCACGTTTTTAAATTGAATATTGATAGTTCCTGCTTCGGTCTAATTTCCCTGTACAGCGTGATTTTACGTGTACCACTTGCAAGGCATTAGCCAG
The DNA here is from genome assembly GCF_031143425.1 of Pleurodeles waltl. NCBI lineage: Eukaryota > Metazoa > Chordata > Amphibia > Caudata > Salamandridae > Pleurodeles > Pleurodeles waltl. Next base: position 692,898,887 of record NC_090444.1, read on the forward strand.
AATATTAAAATCCCCCCCCCCCCACACACACACTTTGAACCGGAGCTCTTTGGGCACCAAGCAAGCAAAGCAAGTCATCGTGACCCTCCCCTCCGTAATTCACCATTTCACCTTTACTTTCTATCATCCATTCAGTCTTTCATCCACCATTCAGTTCGTCATCATTCTGTCCGTCTGTCCATCTGTGTGCCCATATGCAAACTTATCCATCTCTCTCCATCCCTCAAAAATACCCATCCATTTATCTGTCTATCCTTTCACTGTCATCCATCCTTTCACTTACTCCTCCACTTTTATCCATCCATCCATCCTTTCAGTCATCATCTATCCTTTAGCTCATCCATCCACTCTTTCACACCATCCATCCTCCCTTTCACTCCATCCATCCATTCACTCTTTCACTCATCCATCCATCCTTTCACTCACTCATCCAGCCATCCTTTCTCTCATCATCCATCCATTCACCTTTACATTCACTCTTTCATCCATTCATCCTTCCTCCCTTTCACTTAGCCACCCTTACATCCATCCTTTCACTCATTCATGCATCTGTCCATCCACCCTTTCAATCATCCATCCATCCACTCACCCTTCCACCCTTTCATGTTCATTAGGAGCCTTTGTCTGCCGAGGTGCAGTCAGAAGTGGCCCATCAAGAACCCCACCCCGGCTGTAGCTTCTAAAGCAGGGTTTTGAGGACGCCCTTGTCTTGAATCCAGTGATCATACTCCCATACTTACTGCATACCTTCTGGAGTTCTTGGAAAGGCTCCCCATGTTTTGTTGGCCAACTACCAGCCCAGTGAACTGCCAGAAGCTACCCCGGTGCATAGCACCCTACCTGTGAAGATCTTACAGGCAATATTCTTTACAGTCTCATCGAGCATTCTGCCTTTTCAAATATGAACCTGCCCTCTAGCTCCAACAGTTGAATGCTGTTTCCTCCCAGGAAACTCCAGCTGTCTTTTAGAAGACGCTCAACTTTGTACATCTATGACTTTGTCCCCTCCAGTGAGCGTTGTGGCTGTCCATATTTTCTGCACCATAAATGGTGGCCGAGGGTTCCTCACAGTATCGTTTGCTCCGAACACTGGGATTGATGCCCGATGCTTTCCCCTCAGACCAGCGCTAAAAAGGGTCTAAGGCATCATATCCCAACCATTTACCGCGGGCTCTAGCACTACTTCGTAATAGTATGTATCGTGCGGCCCCTGCAGGCGCCTCGTAAAATAGGTTGGCACAATTTCTGTCAACTTTTTTCTCTTAGAACCGCTATTCTGTTCTAGGACAAAGGCGTTTCATCTGTATCCCTGAAGTAGCATGTAGGTGTACACATAGGCAACGCCTAAAAGCACCTCAGTAGTTTGGGAAGTAAAATCATTTTAGTTAGCAAGATTCTTCCCAATAGAGACATGCCAAAACAATCCAAGAACTCCAGCGGCGTACAAACTGGTGTTTTGTTATACACGTCTTATCAAGTACATTTCTAACCTTAATGCTATTCCAGGTGCCTAAATATTTCAAAGGCTGTTTCGTCACTTTAACATGTATAATAATGAGCCGCTCCAGCTTACAGCCAGGTAGTGGATAAATCACTGATTTTGCTTGATTAGCCATCAACCAAAGTACATTAGCACATTAATCGAACAGTTTCAGAACCAAAGGGAATTAAGTTGCTGATTCAGCAATTGAAAGAAATACAGTGCCCTCATAATGCGAAATGACAAGCAAAATACCATGATATTGAAGTGGGTGCTTTCCAAATCGAAGCCTCGTACAGAAGGCAAGCAGTTTGGATACCAAAGCAAATGTTAACAGGAAAAGGGGACAGCTAGGTACCATCATTTTAATCTGAATTTGCATTATTTATCTAGTGTAAAGTTATTTGATCCATATCATGAATTCCTCTCTTGGTCTAAAAACGTTCAAAGCAATCTCCGTGTACTGGCAGCCTGTTGTGTTGTACGCATTCTGAAAGTCATGGCTGGGTAATAATGCCCTAGGGCTATAACGCTCCTCTTTGTTATCCAATAAGACAGTTGATTAGAGGCAGTACATCTACAAGTTATAAGACTCACTTCATCGAGGTGATTTAACATTGATATTAAAGAGACTATTCAATTGGTCCATTTTTTGGCTTGTGTTATTGTGTTACATATACTGGTCTATGTACAGCATCCTGTGGTGTCCTTGATTGGCTTGTGTTTTAGAACACCCAATGCCTCTTGCAATGTGTTAGGAAATGATCTCTTCTCCAGTACCAACTTGAAAAGTTTGAGTAAGCTGGCCACCTGCACTCTTGTATACTCAACGTGACTTGGCAGTCCATCTATGCCAGGCGAATTCCCTCTGCCCATGTTACATACTGCTTATGTAATCTCTTCTTGCAATGCAGGATCATTCGGTGTTTACATGTCCACTTGAATCAAGGGCAGGCATTCCACATCTGCCAGGAAATTCCACAATTGGACACTATATTCAAATTGTTCAGTAAATGCTTCACTAATATCTGTTTGGTCTGCTATCAGGTCTTACCTTCGGTTGGTAATACTGTATGGTTCATTTCCCCATCAGCCAACTGGGCATGTGCCCTGCATGCATTTTCGCCCTCATTGTGATGCAGCACCAAAATGTGTTCTTAGTTTCCCAATCTGTTTGAGCTCCCGGGTAGTTTAGATAGAAAATCAACCCCCGCTGCGCAAAATAAGAGTATTTGTGATGACTTTTGTATGTGTCCTCAGTTAGCCTTTCAAGAATATTTATTTGACTCTCGTATTTGTGCGTACAAATATGGCTGTTTTTATGCTCAAAATACTTATAGCCACTTTAATTCCTTCCCATTCCGCTTACCTGTTCTAGGACATATCAGTATTTTAAATAAATAAATAAGAAACCTATCATTCCTTTTTGTTTGCTCATGAATGCGACGTCGATCGGAACATGCATGGTCAGCATAACCACCCCCATCTGTGGCTGTGAGTGGTGAATGAGCCGAGAGCGAGCTGTCTTTTGTCTGAAAAGGAATGAACCATCTCCTGTCCCATTATTAATTGATTCTCTTGGTAGCATGTAGTCAAAGGAGAAACCACATTTGTCCTTATGACGTGTCACCCAAGCCTCAAGAGTTTAAAGTCTTCTGTAAGCTCCAACAATGTCTTGGGGACTGCGCCTAAGAGTCCAGGATGGCCCACTAGGCGCCTTTGACCGGATCGAGAACACAGTTAATCACTTCCACCCACTCCAATGGAGAAGCAATGAACTCCCTAATCACTTCTGCCATTTTGCTGATAAAGATCGGTTCATCTGTGTTTGGGGTGTGAAAACATCTAGATAATTCTCTCTGTTCATCTCCCTCACAACCCTAACATGTCTCCCTAGGTGTCTTAACCAGCTCACATAAAGTGAATAAAGTATTATCTTTAATGCAGATGAGGGCTTCACTTGCTCATGAGAATGATGAGAAAAAAAGCTTGTCCTCATGACATCTCTTAGATTCTCTCTTAGTCAGGTGAGTCCCCGGAGCAAATCTCTGTTGCCACTCCAGCTTCGGACCAGATCCAATCCAATTTGTTATGGAGTTGAATGTTTGAGACTAGACCCTCCCCCGCCCCTATTCCCCCTTTCAGACGAGCCACACTACACAGCAAACACTACAGTGGTGTCAAGTTCCACTTTTTTAAATCAGCAAATAATTTTCCAAGTGGCAGTGGTAGCTGAGCCTGGGTGGCTCCATAAAAAATCACCACACATCAAAAATATGAAATTTTAACAGGCTACAAACTTCTAATTATTCAAGTGGCTTTGGTAACTGTGCTTCCCTTGCTACAGAACTAAAATACTGCATTCTGAAGAGCAGTATTTGGAAAGGTACTATAAGACGAACATAAGTGACCTAGAATTGTGGAACTATCCCCAAGACAAATAATACTACACATACATTCCAGCTCTCATTTGCGGATCCTGTTGTTGCTTGCTCTGTAAAGACCAGATAAAACATTTCAAGAGGTGCTCCTCCAGTCCCTGGAAGAATCCACAGAGACTCAACACAGCACTCAATTTGTAAAGAGTACATAAAATGGCCAAAAATACAGTGGCGCCTGCCACATAACTCAATTGGAGGGGTGGAGGGAAGGGGGAACGGAGACGAGGTAAAAAAAAAAAAAAAGCACTTACCTTGCCTCCGTCCCTGTCGCCTCCTGCTGCTTCATGATCCTCTTTTTCTGGTGTCCCAGCGATCACTGCTGAGACACCAGCACATGCTTCCCAGGAATCCTGGCTCTGCTTTCATGCAAAACCTTGCATGAAAGCAGCCCCAGGATTGGTCTGAGCAGCAGTGACTGCCTTTCAGACACAGCCCTGACTGGAGAAACCTAAGTGCGCATGTGTGTTTGGTCGCCGACCAAACACACATGCACACTTAGGTGCACTCTCCCCTCCTCCCACTCCCACTTTCTGTGGCCAAGCCCCACCCCTTCCTGCACAGCTTCTGGCACAACCAGTGGGGCAATGCTCCTTCGCCATAGTGAAGGAGCTGCCCCTGCAAAAATGTCACTGTCAAAGAAGAATCCTGGATCAGTGTGGCAACATGAACATCCCAGCATTCACTGGTAATTTACTGAGAGAACCTCCTTCCTTGTTCATATTCTGAGTTTTATCTTATACTTACAACTCCTTCCCCTAGCCACCGTACCCTTACCACACCTTTCTTCTCTATCTAGTTTTCTTCTCCCCATAGCTCCATAGTGATGTTTCTTTTGATCTTTCTAAAGTAGTCTGTCTGATCTCTTGCCTAAAGTGTAAGCGTGCTCTCTTCTCGGAAATAGGCAACTTATATTACACCGCCTTGGCTTTCCATGCCCATGACCCTGCATTCTTTTCATAAGCTTTCTCAACCTCTTTGCAGCACATCTCACAATCTGGACTCATTAATGTGCGCTCTTTCTCCTCTCTCTTCCTAGACACACATACAACAAATCCGTGACCTCATCTCTGACCACCACTTTGATTTTTTTATTCATTACTGAGTCTTGGCTTAAGAGCTGGTCTAATCCAGACATTTCAGCTGCCCTCCCTTTAGGCTACTCCATCCTCTTGTGTGACTGACCAGAGCTAAGAAGTGGGGTTTAGCCATTATCTTCCGTGAAAATTTATTGTACACAGCGTTCGTTGTTGATGAATTAAAAGGTGCAGAGTCTTGGTTTTTGTTTTGAAGTAAGTCAGTCATACTCATTTGCTGGAGGCTTGCTTTATGGCCCACTTGGAATCACAAATACCCCTCCTCAACTTGCTCGAATAGGCATTTCTCTGGTTTGCATGTCAAGTAATGCTCTGTTAACCATGCAAAACTTTTCGGACATGTCTACAATGTTCTTCCTAAGATCTGGAAAAGACCAAAGTGTTATTCAAATAGACAATTACATTTAGGTTGAGGGGATCTGCAAAGATAGAATCCCTGACACGTTAAAAAATAGATGGGACATTACATAACACAAATGACACCACTCGATACTCGAAATTTCCAACTGGTGTCTGGAATGCTGTTTTCCACTCATCTTCTGGTCTCATTCTCACCAAATTGTAGGCCGCTCTATGATCCAATTTAGAATGTGTTTAGGCCCCTTTGACTGATTCCAGAATATCCTTAATCATGATCTTATTTAATGTGCTATAATCTATACAGGGTCTTAATTCCTCTGATTTCCTGGGCACAAAGGACAGAGGAGCAACTGCAGGAGATATGGAGGGAACTATGAGACTGGTTTCGAAGGTCTCATCTAAATATTAATGTAGAAACTTATTCTCTGTTTCTGAGAACAGGTACATCCAACAAAATTGTATGTCAGACCTGCTACTCGATTTCTTGCACTATCACAGTTATGATGTGGGGGTCACGCTTGAACCTTCCCCTTTTCAAAGACATCACCAAAGTAGTGATAATATGTGGGAACGGAAGACAAGCCTGTCTCCATCATAGCTTTTTTTTTTCAAGGACAGACACTGTACCATGATCCTTCCTTTGTTTGGAAGAAATACAGTTGTGACTAAAATATTCTGAACTAAAGATATAATCAGGGTTACCCAATTAATATATGGATTGTGAAGTACCAGGCAAGGTACTCCAAGAATTGCAGGATGATGGCATGAAGAAATAAGTTCAAATTCCAAACTGTTTTGGTGATTGAAGGTTCTCACTTGAAGAGACTCCACACACTAGGTTACTGGACCCAAATTGATAGGAGAACCATCCACTGTATGTACAAAATCAGCCTTTGCTTGAATGAAAACGTGGTGGGAAAGAGCCCACTTCTTATCTATGTACATGCTTGTGGCTCCAGAAACCTGTAATGCCAAGACTGAAACAGAAATATACATGTTTGCTGCGGTAATTGGTAACAAGAATAAATGACAATGCTCAGAATTTCCTGGGGTTCCAGAAGACATTACTTTGGGGAGTGATGTGATTCCCAATCCTTCTTTTCTCTGTAGGGCAGGGTTTACTCGTTTCCTGGAAGCTTTCTTGGTCTGATGAAGAAGATGTCTTCTTTTGCCACAGTACAACTGATCCCTTTTTTTCTGCATCTACATTTCTCTTCCTCTGAGTTGGCTCATCTGTGGCTGACATTGGTAATGGATTCTCAGTCTTCCTGGATGGAGGTGACATTCTTTGATTGAAAGTAGAGGACTGACTATGACTTCTGATTTTCTCCCTTCTTCTCTCATTGAGTCAATTCTCTATATATGAAGCTGATTCAGTTGCTTCAATAAGAATAGCTGGGCGAGGCACATGGATGAATTCATCTTTGATTTCTTCTGTTAATCCCCTGCATACGAGGCCAACAGTGTTCGCCCTACCCAAATTGTTTCAGCAGCCAGGCACTTGAAGCATGTCACATAGGACAAAACATCATGTGCTCCTTGTTGAGTTTCCCAAAGGGCTTGTTCTGCGGAACTCTCAAGATCGGGTCTCTCAAACATTCAGAGGAATGCTTGGACAAAAGTGGAATAATCATCCCTTCTTGGGTCCGCAGCTGTGACCAAAGGTGTTGCCCAAACCAGGGCATCTCCAGTAAGGCAGCTAAAAAGTTAGCCCACCAGGTCCTATCTTGAGCAAACTGAGTAGGTTGAAAAGTAAAGTGAACAGTTAAGGAGCCCAGGAATTTTCTTAAATGTATTAGGATCTCCATCAAACCACTGGGCTCCAGCAGCAATGGGTGGTAACTCCGGGGGCACCCTGGCTGAAAAGTCTTGGCGCAGTATGGCATTTTCATTACGTAACGAGGACAGTTCCACTTATTATTGGTATATGATATCCTGTAAGTCTTGAATAGGATCCATCTTTCCCAAGATACTGTGGAGTCGCAACCTCTCAAGGGGTGGACGTAAGGAGGATTGTCTGGACTGGATGGTTCGAGAGCTGCAGCTTGGACGATCACCGTTGGAAGCCAGTGAAAGGAACACGAAGCTGGAATGTGCTCTCTAAGGGAACCGCCTGGAGGGAAAAGTAAGAGCAGAAATAACCTCCTGAATACGCCAGTACAACAGCAGGAAGCAGAGAAGACAACCAAAACTGGAAGTAGTGATTCAGGAGCATTGTGACACGCAGGAAAGACCTACCAGAACCCTCATATAGTGCATAATAAAGTGGAAGAACTAAAGTGAGAGGAAGTAAAAGCCCTCCATCTTGGGCTGGGCAACTCCCATAAGAAAGGATTGGATGGCGGCCATGATGGATTGGGGAACACATAATGAGGCCCCACCCAATCATGGCAAAGCCAACCAAAGTTGAGCTTCCCATGGGGCAGCCCTCAGTGCCCCCCAAACCACCACCACTGAAGAGGACCCCAACAGGTGAAACACAGATTTCAGGAGTGGATGCATTAGTTCTGGCTGGGTCCTAATACATCACTTCATTGTCAATGACCTCAGCACCAGAGTAGATTTCAAAACAATCATTCTGCTCTTCTCATGTCTAAACCCCTACATACTCTCCCCCTCTCCCTACGCTTATTCACTTCCATCATCACCATCACCTCGATATTCCTTTATAAGTATCAAAAATGTCTCTCCACTGATTTCTCCTCAAGTTAACTCACTCATACCCTGTGACACAATGTCCATGGTATAAGATAAAGACTAGACTCACTTATATATCCTTTCCCCTTTAACCAGATCCTCCCTTCAGTCCTCCCCGTTTTAATCACTTCACGGCTTTGCATCCTAGAGCAGATTGATCAATCAATTATTGTGCCTTGCTCACACCATTTGCTGCATCTGTGGCTAAAGCGATCAAAAGACCAATCACCAGATCAATCACTAGGCCAACCATTGGAGCAAATAACAAAAGTACGAGCAATTAAGCTACTACTCGGTGTTAACTCTCTATTTTATCCGCTAATACTCACCACCCCTCACTGAGAAAACCAATCATCGTTTTTATCTTCTATAATACAGTCCATAGCAATCATCAGAGCAGCTGCTAAAACAGGCTGCTGACCTCTAGTCATCCAAAACACTAGATATTAAGAAATCCCCAACAAAATATTTTTATCTTTGTTCAACAAATGGATATGAGTAACAACCAATTCTGTCTCTGCTGCCATGCCAACTAGGCTAAAACTACAGAACCATCACAGCATTGAAATGCTAATATCTGTTGAAATTAGGATCTAAATCCTAGAATATTCTCAATCAATTTCTGAATCCATTTTGATATATCAGGCAAAAGGAATCAACAATTCCATCTCTGCTTCCATACAGGCTGGAAGAATCACCAGAACCATCATCGTCAATGATACCAGATCCTGTTGTAGTTGGACTCTCGCTCCTTAGCGAGACTGGTGGTTTAGGGATGACAGCACTTCTGTTTGTAGGCAACTGAGTCACTTCTACAGCAAGTTGCAACTGTCGGCCCAACCCTCCCGGCTCACAAGCCAGTACCTCACCAAAACTCAGACAGCAAAGGTGATTTCTGGCAGCCTTGTGCATGGACTCTAGATGAGACCTCTCAGGTAAGTCGTGGTGGAATGGAAATTACCCTTTTTTCTCGCTAGCAGTAAGTCTCATACACACAGATGCAGGAGAGTTTTCAATAAATTTATTGAAAAGACAGCAAACTACGATAAAATATATGTGTCGCAATGATTAGGATAATGAACAATAATAAAAGCAGAATTGTGAAGAGGAGAGTTGTGAATATGAAAACCCCCACCATCTTACAATAAACATAAGATATATAATTCCTAACCAAGAAAGCCTAATCTCTACCCTAATGAGAGCTAGGTTTGAAAAACCCTAATCTGCCTGTACCGTGTCTATGAGAAGCACCCCCAAACGCTTGTTACCTTGGAATGAGGTCTCTAGGTCAGGCTCCATGGTGACGCAAAGGCTGAGTTCTGCAGCAAGGTGACGTGCAGCATGGAGAGCATCTGGAAGAAACCCCTTTAATGACCTTATCCATGTGAGGTGTTTTTATAATGAACATGGAGGATCCCTGGCGCAGGTATGTACCTAAACAACTGATAATGTGGCAGACTTGTGTCAGCAATTACATAAACAATCTAAAACAAGTATGCATTATGTTCCTGTCACATGTAAGTGAGTAAGGGACATGATGACAATACCTACGTACATCACTGATAATGACGCCTTCTCAGAATGGCGCAGGTAATGAAAATCAAAACACACTGCACCCTGCCCCCCAAGGGCAGGATGCAGTGTATGGTTAAGGTAGGACATATAGTAATGTGTATTATACGTCCTGACAGTGAAACGTTGCTAAATTCGTCTTTCACTGTTGCAAGGCCTGTCCCTCTCATAGGTTAACATGGGGCCTATCTTTAAAATCTGATTAAAGTGTAGATTCCCTTTGGGAGCGGATGGACCTGTGGAGTTTGGGGTCTCTGAGCTCACAATTTAAAAATACATCTTTTAGTAAAGTTGATTTTAAGATTGTGTGTTTGAAAATGCCACTTTTAGAAAGTGAGCATTTTCTTGCTTATACCATTTCTGTGACTCTGCCTGTTTGTGGATTCCCTGTCTGGGTCAGTTTGACAGTTGGGATGGTTGCACCTCACACTAGACAGTGACACAAAGGGAGCTGGGGTGTAGTCTGCATTTCCTGATGAGCCATCTGTGCTAGGAAGGAGGGGAGGAGTGGTCACTTACACCTGAGAGGGCTGTGCCTGTCCTCACACAATGCCGTCTCCGACCCCATGGTGAGTGTCTAGGGCCTGGCCTGGGAAAGGCAGGTTTTCACATTCAAAAGAGACTTTACTTTGAAGTAGGCCTACTTCAAAGGAGAAATTGGGTATAAGAAGGACACCCAAAACCATAGATTTTAGAACACTTCTGGAAACAAGAGGAACCTCTGCCTGGAGAAGAGCTGAAGAGCTGAGGAAAAGTGCTGCCCTGCCTGTGACTGTGGTTTGTGGAGCTATCCTGCAGTTGCTGCTTCTGCCAGAGTAAGAGGGCAAAGACTGGACTTTGTGTGCCTTCCATCTTGTGAAGAAATCTCCAAGGGCTTGATTTAGAGCTTGCCTCCTGTTGTGTTAAGTCACAGGGACAGCAAAGACTTCTCTCTGCCAGCACCTGGAGTCTCTGGAGAGACTCCTGCTCTGACAAGTGGTGCCCTATCCAGTCCCTGGGCCCTTCAAAGGAAACTGGTGGAAATCCAAGGAAATCGACTTCGGACGACTTCGGACCAACGCCGCTGCTGAATCCGGTGACGCTGCCTGCGACTGCGATGACCTTCTCAGGCCTGATGCCACTGCAGCCCCGCTGAAGTCCGCGACTCCGTGGAAGTTGCCGCACCACGTCGTGACCGACGCCAATCGAAGTGCGTGGATTCAACGATTCGCACAGACACCGCAATCCCCGACTTCACGCATTTACTTGTTTTCGCTCTTCACCAAAGGTACTGTACTTGGGGGTCTACGCGACTCCGTGTCCGGCACCGCTGGTGTCGGCTTGTTGGGAACGACTCTGTCACGACGCAGTGTTAACACCTCATTGAAGCATTTTGTGTTTGTAAGTGCTATTTTTGAGTTTAATCTCTAAAAATTCATAACTTGACTTGTGTATGTCGGATTTTTGTCGTTTTGGTCTTGTTTTGTTTAGATAAATATTTCCTATTTTTCTAAACTGGTGTTGTCATTTTGTAGTGTTTTCATTAAGTTACTGTGTGTGTTGGTACAAATACTTTACACCTAGCACTCTGAAGTTAAGCCTAGTGCTCTGCCAAGCTACCAAGGGGGTAAGCAGGGGTTAGCTGAGGCTCTTTTACCCTGACTAGAGTGAGGGTCCTTGCTTGAACAGGGGGTAACCTGACTGTCAACGAAGACCCCATTTCTAACACTTTGCCAGTGCTTATTTTCTCTGCTGTCTCTTAAAACAGTCGGGGATTTCCTGGACTTTTGGATCGCCATGTCGTAGTGCAAAAGAAGGCCACCATAACAGTTTCAAACGTTTGATACTTATGTGCCAGGCTATCTACCAAATAATTTTGTGGTCATGTTCTTAAATAAGCGAGCTGTAACTGCTGAGGACATGGTTGGGGGGGAGGGGTGATCCGGTGCAGTGGAGTGAGTGGAGAGTGTTTTTGGGAGAGGCTTGGAAACTGGTGCATGCACTTATTTTCAACTGAGAAGAGTTTTAAGAGTACCAGAATTGCTTTTCGTTTTGGAATTGACATTTCAGGAATAGTTTGAGGAGCCCCTCAGGCCCCTCTGGTAGTCCCCTTGTGTTGTTCTCCTTTGACCTTTCTTTAGAGTCCCCCAGTCTGTGCTCTGTGGACTTTGTGAGTCAAGATGTCAGATAATTGAGTGTGTGAGTCAAAAACATTCTGGTGTTCCAGTGCCTGAAATACAGCCTCCAATGCTGTAAGCCACTTTGCGTAGATCCCAGAACACTGGGTGACCCTATATCCCCAATCTATTTTGTTCTTCAACAGCTAATGTGAATGTTATATCAGCTTCAGTATGCCAGCCCTATCAATCACAGCTGGGTCCATGGTCCCTGCCGAAGGAGGAACAGTCTCTGGTGTTGAACATGCCAAATGGCCAGGTTTCAATGCCGCTCAAGCATAGCTATCCCTATCCATGGGCTACTTGACTGTGCTTGGTGCGATCCCATACATTCACCATGCTTTAACCAGTGGTATTCAAACTTTCTTTGCTGTTGCAGTGATTAAGGTGCTGCTAGTGCTCCTTTGTAAAATGTATGATGCTGCTGAAGTATTTGTTAGCTCTCTAAAGTAGCTCCAGGAACAAAGCAATTTTCGGCAAGACGGCAACCTCCTTTTGAGTCACCTTCTTCACCACAACAGTGCCCAACCCTGTCTAGCACCCAATGGCTCTGTTCATGTACTCCGCCCAATTGGCGGTCATTCTGTCCTTCAAGAGGTAGAATTTTCCCCACGAGCCCATTAATGTCTTGTTTACTTATGGCAGGTTTTCACTTTGGATGGGCAGAAGGTAACATTCAGTTCCATTAGTAAAACATTATTAACCTATTAATAATGCATTCATAGAAACTTTGGAAAGATGTACTGTCATGTCTAAGAGCTTTAACATTAATTCAGTTGGTGGAAAATGCATATGGTCTTCTACTGGGCACAACTGATTGGCGAGGACAATTCTAAACAAATGGTGAGAGGCGAGAAAATCACGTTAGCTGAAAAAAATCGCATGGATGTTAAAACCCTTCTTATGAGCAAGCAGGTGAAGTACGGGGCTCGGCTCGGGGTGGGGCTGTAAATCGTCACACTATAAACCCTATTTCCGCAGGATATTCCAGAAAAATACATAATTGCTGTTCTTTCCCAACCCAAAATTACCAGGCCCTCTGGCAATGGTAATAACTGGTTGGGCAAAAGACGGGAATTATTATGGGCTGTTCGTACTGATGGGTTAAATGGGATCAGTATAAATATCTGATTATGTACCATTTAGTGACTATGAGAATAATGCAGGGTGAGATCTTTCTAGGCCCAATTATCTTTTCATGTTTCCAGTGTTGTGCAAAAAGACATCACATTCATTCTGTGCACTCGAGCATTGGACGAGACAACGCAAATAACTGAGATGACACGTAGATGGAAATGTGAAATTTAGATTTTACATATGTTGGTTTTATCATTAGCCATCTTGAGCGCTCTGGACACTGTTGCCGAGGGAGAGGTATTAATGAGGGAAGATTTATAAAGTTGAAATCAGTTTGGATAGGTAGAATTACACACAGTTGTATGTGCCTCGCAAAGGTCTAGTTTTTAAGACATATGCTCTCATGAGGAAATATTAAAAACCATAAAAAATACACAAAATACAATTGTCTGAATAGCTGTCTACATTTGTGGCAGGCACATGCAGCTCAGTTCCCGAGTTTTAGAGTGCGCCTTCTAAGGGATAAAATGCCCATGGAATATGTTGCATGCCCTTCCTCTCCCTCGCCAAGAGATTAGTTTAAAATGAGATTTTTCCAAATATAAGTGGTGAGCTCCTCAAGGCCAAATGAGGCCCACAACCTTTCATTCCATTCAGACTGATCTTGAAGTGACGAGGCTGACACACCAGCTTGATTAATTAAGGTAATCCACATAGGTTTATTGCCTCGAACAAGTACGACTCCTTCCTTCTTGCCAGTCACATCCAACTGCCCCCAACCGAACCGCCGCTCTCGCTCCCACATTCCATTCCAAACCCTCACAGCACCATGACAACATAACACATCATAACACATCTCCCTCCATTCTGAAAATCTAACAAAACTAAAACAAATATGCTAGTATAAACATATACTCTGTAAAGTGTACATAACAAAAACATGACGAATATAACATTACGTTCATTTGAGCTGAACATAGTCTTCCAAGTAACGAGGTGGTTTCCGAGACCTTTGACTTCGATAGTTCCCATTTAAACCTGGAGTGCAATCCCCCGGATTAACATCACAACTTTGAGAAAGATTGCTTCCAGAATGGTCTTCGGGAACTCTACTCTCGGACGTACAGCCCAATTCCTCATCACTCATCATCATAAAATTGTTGCCACTCGACACGTCACGCATCAGTCTCACATCTCTATCACTCCCTTTTTGATATAATGCTACTCTCCGTCTATTCCATTTGTTACCATTCTCTACCACCACATATTCTTTACACGCTTGCCTGACTTTGAATGGACCCATACATTTTGAAAGACCACCAGATAACCTTCCTCATTTGATCTTCACCCAATCCCCTTCGACTACATCACTTTTCTTTTCCATTTCGTTTTTAACATCAACAGTCTTGGGGTAACCATACAACATCCAAGCAGGGGTTAATTTCGAACCAGGTTTCCTGCCTCTCATCATTTCAAACGGAGAACAACCTGTTGCTTTGTTAATGGTGGTGCGATGAGCCCAAACCATATCCTCCACCATTTTCCTCACATCTTTCTCACTTTGAATGGCCATAAGAATGGTACCTTTCACCAAACGATTCATTCTTTCCACCATTCCATTAGCCCGAGGATTGTATAAAGCAGTGCGATGATGAATAATCCCCTGACTGTCAAGAAAGTCCCTCATCTCCCTTGATGTAAGTTGAGTCCCATTGTCAGTTATCAGAATACGCGGAGTACCCTCTTCAAGAAAAACTCCGTTTAAAGTGTCAATGGTACTTCTCGTCGTGATGTCCCGCAGGAATTTGACTATGATCCATCTTGAATGAACATCAACCATGACTAAAGCATTTTGAAAATTATTCCTTATGCCATGAATAGGACCAATAAAATCTAGGCAAACAGTACTCCAAGAAGAACCTGGGTCTGCTATGTGCCCACACACACTCGTGGCTCCAGTTTTTAATCTTTTTTCACTTTCCTTGCAAACCACACAATCTTCCACCCATTGAGAAATCGAATCGTCCATACCAGGCCACCAAAAATTCTCTCTAACTCTTTTTTTTTGTCAAAGTCTGCCCCAGATGACCCTCATGAGCCAATGCAAAAATCTTCCTTCTGATACCCTCTGGAGGTACAAAGTTGTCATTCCTCATTAATAGCTTCCCATTAATTAATGTCAATTCATCAACTAATTTTACATAAGGTCGCACTGCTATACTGACTGTACTCTCTCTCCTTTTTCCCCTTAAAACCATTTGTACCACTTCACTCAATATAGTATCCTTCTCCATACACCGCTCCCAATCTTCAGCCCCAAATGTGCCAGCCCCACAGTCTACCACATCAGACAGCCAAGCTACCGCACCTTCCTCATCTCCACAAACCACTTGTTTGTCATTGACATCTTCACATCCCAACGGCAACCTAGATAAACAGTCCGCTTGAGAATTTCTCCAACCAGGAATGTGTTCAATCACAAATTTATACTCCTGCAACTTGGAGGATAGTCTAGCCAATCTGGCAGAGCTCTTACCAGCCCCACCTGGACTTAAGATTTTTAGTAGAGGTTTGTGATCAGATCGCAACGTAAACTGTATGCCCCATAGAAAGGTTCTAAAATGCTCCACAGACCAAGTAGCAGCTAACGCCTCACGCTCAATCACGGAATAGTAACGTTCACTCTCCGTAAGAGAGCGCGAAGCAAAAGCTACTGTTACCTCTCTCTTGCCAACCACTTGCGACTACACTGCTCCTACGCCACACGCACTAGCATCCACAGTTAAAATCGTCTTGCGAAGTGTGTCAAAAGGTGTTAATATCCCTGCATTACAAATCTCTTGTTTCACCGTGTCAAACGCATGCTGTTGATCAGGCTCCCAATTAAAACTATTACCTTTACGTAACAGTTTCCGTAGACACTCTGTTTTCATCGCAAAGTTTTCTACAAATTTGCTGTAATATTCAATGAGTCCCATAAAAGAACGCAGTTGTTCTTTGTCACATGGAACAGGTACAGACTTAATAGCCTTTAACAAGTCTTCCTTGGGTTAAACCCCACCGCCAGAAATTGTGTGGCTCAAGTATTCTATTTCCTCAACCAAAAATTTACATTTGTCTTTCCTCAATGTTAACCCTGCTTCTCTGAGTATGCGCAACACATCTCTGAGAACTAAATTGTGCTCAGTTTCTGTCTGACCAAAAATCAGGATGTCATCCTGAAAAAATATTATGTTTCGTACTCCTCTAAAGACATGTGACATTGCTCGTTGGAAAACACTGGTGGCTGAAGACAGTCCAAAAGGCATCCTGGTGAATTGGAAAGTGCCTTCCATAGTTATAAATGCTGTAAACTGCCTGGAATCCTCATGCAACCTAATCTGATGGTATGCACTCTTGAGATCTAACTTAGAAAATAATTTTCCTCCCTTAAGCAATAACAAGAGTTCATTTATATTAGGTAAGGGAAACACATCAGTCACCACAAATTGGTTCACACTTCTCAAATCCACACAGAAACAAAGTTTTCCATCACATTTCTTGGTTATAACAACTGGGGAAATCCAGGAAGACGCCTCTACAGGTTCGATGATACCCTCTTTCATCATGTCATCTAGCATTTTCTTCACTTCACTCCTAACTACTATGGGCACCCTCCTAACCCTGTGTTTCACAGGCACGGCTCCTTTTTGTAAAATTATTTTGTGTACATACCCTTTCAACTCGCCCAACCTTTCTCCAAAAACATCTTTCGCATCACTTAAGATTTCATCTAAACCAGCATCACTCACCATCAACACCTTCTCCACAGAATGAGGATCAATAACAATATGTAAGTCATATTGATGAGTCCAACCCAATATAGGAGGACCACTATCAGCTACATATACTTTCCCTTCAATGCTCCTTGACTTAAATAGAATGGGTGAAACAAAATATCCTAATACGTTGATCTTTGATCCCTGATACCCTCTAGGGTTGATATCCTTGGGTAACAACGGCACCTCAGACCAATTCTCAGACCACATTGACCTTGGTACAATGGTATATAATGATCCAGAGTCTACCATCAACTCTACACTTCTGCCCAAAATAGAAAAAATACCCCTTGGTCTCGCTTCTCGCTGTACATCAGTTTCATTTGAGCACACCATGAGTACACGATCCTCCAATCCATTCTCCTCTGCAAAAGATTCCGTCGTAGCCACACGCATTCTATACATATCCTTGCACATTCGCGCAAAATGCCCTTTGCGACCACACTTTCTACACTCCTTGTTTAGTGCATAACACCACTTGGCATCATTGTTGTGAGCAGAACTCCCACACCTGGAGCATCCTTTTGGTTTGGCTGGTTTACCCTCATATACAGGTTGTTTACCAACCACGCTGCTAATCTTAGAAGCCAAATTTTTCTTTGAAACAAGTGCTACCTCCCCCTCTCCCGAGATGATGTCCTTTTTACTAATTTCCTTCATGCATTGTTCCGATTCTTCAACAATTTTGGCTATGCCAATTGCATCCTTAAGAGACTGGTTTTTCGCCGCCCATAAGCGCTCCTGCGTTTTTTTGCTCCGACAATGTACTATAAGATGGTCTCGAATCAGTTCATCCGTCATAGCACCAAACTTGCACTTCACTGAAAGTTCTCGTAAGCTTGAAATAAAATCATCTAGTGACTCTCCTTCTCTCTGTGGTCTGGTGTAGAATTTATATTGTGACATGACGATGTTCTCTTCTTTAGAAAATCTCTTCTCCAAGCGTAATTTTGCTTCATCAAAAACATTCTGCAAAGGTTGACCATCATCATCGCAAATTTCAGGTAAATACTTAAATATGTGATGAGCTTCCTTACCAATAGTACTTAATAATAAAGCTTTTTTTCTCAAAGGTGAAAAGTTTTGTCCATCCAAAGCTAATAGATAATTGTCAAATAAATCTATCCACTCCTCCCAGTTAATGGCTAGTTGTCCATGCAGATCTAACAAGGTAGGAAGTAAATTGATAGAGGAAGCCATCGACATATTACAATGTGTTATATAGTCCACCTTCAGTTTCTACACTTACACAGAAGTATAGCTGCTAAAGTACTTTCCTCTAACAAGAGGTTCTTATGGCAGAAAAAGAAAAAACTCAATGCAGCCGAGTTTCGTCGCTAGGTGACCGCCGTCGGAAATTAAAAAAAAAACTTTATGCTGACTGCGCATGCGCGCTCTCACTGCGAGCCGCTCCGTCAAAAAATACCAACACAGGGACCTCACCCGAATCGTACGCCGAAGTTTCCCCTCACAAGTTCAAAAATGGCACCGGTCACCGGCCTCCACCACTGCGACTCCAACCAAGTTCTCTCCTCACATTCGCCGCTCTTCAAACTCCGGTTCCTTCCATCAGCTGACCGCGACTCGAAGCACGTCTTGTTCGAGTGTCAGCGTGTCACGGATGTGACTGGATCACAATCCCACGCTCGTTGCCAAAATGAAGTGACGAGGCTGACACACCAGCTTGATTAATTAAGGTAATCCACATAAGTTTATTGCCTCGAACAAGTACGACTTCTTCCTTCTTGCCAGTCACATCCAACTGCCTCCAACCGAACCGCCGCTCTCGCTCCCACATTCCATTCCAAACCCTCACAGCACCATGACAACATAACACATCATAACAGATCTCTTCACATCACCTAATTTAAGATTAAGGCTGTTTTTATGCCATTGAAGTCTTTACATGGGTGCAGTTAAACAGTGTTAGTCTCCACTGGCAATACGACTGGGGTGGGAACGTTGGCTGAAAATACCTGGCTGCACACCACCCACTTGTCTTGTGTTTGGTACTCTGGACTGAAAAGACTGAGCAACATAATCGTTGGGAGCGACTGGAAAACATTCTGATGATGTTGTTTCAGTCCTGCTACATTACAAAGATAGACTCTTTTACATTTAGGGAAACATTGAAATGTAATCTCTGCCTGTATGGGGATCTGGGAACTGCATGTTGGGATAAATGTTTCGGGTTTTCAGTAGGTGTAAGTTTCATTATGACTTACACACCAGGAATACAATATCATATAGTGGAGTACATTGGCATAGAGTGGAGAGTAGTGGTTCAGAGTGTAGTGGCATATAGTGAAGTTGTGTGTTGTAAAGTGGAGTGTTGTAGAGTGGAGGGTCATAGAGTGGTGTGTCATAGGGTGGAGTGGTGTATAGAGGAGTGGAGTTTCTTAGACTGGAATGGAACAGTGTAGCATAGAGTGGAGCAGAGTGTCCTAGAGTGGAGTGTTGTACAGTGAAGTGGTGTAAAGTGGAGTGGCGTGTAGTTGCACAAATTTTAAGGAAGTTAGTAGTGCCAGATGATTCCTGTGACCCAATAGTTTAAGCTTCCTGGAAAGCCTGGCAAAAGGAAGTGAGTCCTTGATGTTGCTACTTATGCAAGAGGATCTGCTGTGTTGTCCTCAGTCGTGCAGCTTAGCCAACTGGTTGACATTAACATTATTCCATCTCACGATTGCAGTAATGCAGGATTTTGACAACAATTACCAGGTCATGCACATATAATAGAACTTAATAATGCTGACATTGTTGCCCTGTTGGATATTCTACCCATTACAGTCCATAATACTCGAGGTTTCCCTGCTTATCCTTCTTTTACACAACTGTTGCCTCTCTCTAATATGAAGTAACTAAGATTTGTAAAATTATTTATATGTGAAATTTGTCAAAGTGTTTACATTTTGATTCATAGAGCCCCAAGAGACCACATGGAGTTAACATCATGTAAACAGAAATAAGAAAAAGAAAAGGATATAATATAAGGGTAGTGTCAGTTCATGGCAACGTAGTAGTATAGATTTTTTGAAACTCTGGAAGCCTAAGTAATTTTACCTTACTATCTACACTCTTCAGGTTGTAGTGCATAGTAATGGATTACATGTATTGCATACAAATATTATATGTTTTTTCTAACATTCATTTATTTTCTCGTTACAGATTCCAGGCGCTGATATATTTTACATCTGTCTTACAAGCAGTTGCTTGTGGCATCCACTACCTGGCTTCTGTGTTTATTGCTGTTACTCCCAAACATGTATGTAACATCAAGGGAAATATAAGCCTTATTCTGCTCTCCAATTCCTCTAATCTGTCCATGATAGACAATGATTGGAGTCAGTTGACTTCTGTCAAAGATTATGTTGTGGTCCAGCTGACAAATGGAGAGACTTGGGAACTCAATCAGTGCAGTAGGTCTATGCGGCATGAGCCTTTTGATCTTACTTATGACTATGTTGGAAATAAGTCTACGTTCCCTTGTTCTGATGGGTTCATCTATGACCAGACGAAGGTGAAAAGCAGTGTTGTTACCGACTGGGACTTAGTGTGTCAAAGAGAATGGCTTGCAAAATTAATTCAGCCCACCTTCATGCTTGGAGTCCTGATTGGAGCTGTCGTTTTTGGAGACATCGCAGACAGGTAATTAAATATGAGTGTTTTAATTAGTAGAGAATGCCCTTCTTTAGTGACCTGGCATGATAGCTGTTAAACAAAACATAATTTTCAAGTAAGGTTCATATTGCTTCTGGGCAACAGAACTCCAGATGACCATAATAAAAAAATAAAAAAATACGATTTTATTTAAACTATTTTTTGATAGATGTACTTAGATGTTATACTATCATCAGATAAGCCACATTTCTGCATGTGTATTTCTCAAGAGACTTAATAAACTACCTAAACAAATTTCGGAAAACGTTTAAAAAAGTATTATTTGTGGAAAAAAAAACTTTAAAAAACCTTCAACAAACAAGTTGTATAGTTTATTCCTGTCTATCCCAAGTTAATAATAAATAAATATCAGTAGCAAACGTATCGAACATTATATGTAATACAAAAGTAGGGCATTCCCTGACAATTACACATTAACAGTGAGCAACTAAAAACTAAGTTAAAATGCAAATTTAAATCACTACTTGAAAATACTTGCTTGTTGCAGGCCAAACAAAATCATCTCCCCCACTGTTGTTCGCAGAGTTCAGGGCACGTGTACAACAGTGGCGTAGCATGGGGGGTGCAGGGGGGTCGGCCGCACCGGGCACAACATCTTGGAAGAGACTAAATCCACGGGTTAGGGGGCGCAAATTACTTGCCTTGCCCCGGGTTAGGGGGCGCAAATTACTTGCCTTGCCCCGGGTGCTGACAACCCACGCTACGCCACTGGTGTACAAACATGCTTTGTTTTCTGCCAGTACATCCTTAGGATTTGTTTAGTGTGGGTAGTGTCATCATAGTTCAGCTTGCTAACATGTTGCGTAACTAAGGGCGATTTGTCTCATTCAATGAAAATCAGCTCTCAATTAAAACTAAATGAGTCAGTCCTACAACTCTGGAGGAGAGATTAAGTAGTTGGAACAACAAATTCACAGATGGATTACAAGCAGTGTGCGTGTCCAAAATTATATTGTCTCGCAAACAGCTTTGACCTAGAAATGGAGTGTATAAAGTTAGTATAATTAGGCCTGCATTTGGGCAGTTGGGTGACCCACTTGATATCACATTTATTTATGCAGTGAGGGTTGCACTCATATTGCTCTTGATTTTGTTTTTAAAGTGCACTGTAATCCGTGCATTTTTAGGTCCAAGACATGACACATTTTACACTACTGAATGAGTTATTGTGTGACTATTTAGATACACTGAGATGTGGCGAATCAAGTACAACCCTGGCAGGGACTTCACTCTCTTTATTGAATTTCACAGTTCCTTTAGAAATAAAGGGCCTGATTTAGATTTTTTTGGCGGAAGTGTTACTCCATGACAACAGTGAAGGATATCCCGACCACTGAAATATAAATCCCATTGAAAATAATGTGATTTAGATTTCGGCGGCGGGATATCCGTCACCGTTGTGACGAAGTAACCCATCCGCCGAAATCTAAATCAGGCCCAAAGTCTGCACCCCTTGTGGTTCTTCACCATTGTCAATTATGGAACTTGGATAATGGATATTGTTTAGTTTCCTAAAAACATTTTGCATCTCCTAAAGCATCATCAGAATTATATATTTATTGGAGTTCAACAGTGGTTAAACGTGCTGGGTTGATAAAGTTATAAATTATAATGAAACATTCTCTGTCAGTTTTTTTTGCCACACACAACGACACAAATACCTGTAAATAAACTATACACATATTTCAAAATAGGAACGACCAAGTGAATTGTTTTAATTCTGAAGAGTGACGGAAATAACATCGGAACAAATCAAGACACTTGACTTGGTAATGGGCAAACGCAATATTTTAGCTGATACCCGATTTCTATACATTACCATTTGTGTGCATTACAGTTTTATCTGTAAAACTGCATGTCCTTACAAATGTAGTGATCATTTCAGTGGAAAATGTGCTGTGTGTAAATGACAGAGCTCTACCACACCAGTGCTCCCCAAAAATGCACAACCTGCTAAACACTACACCCTTACAACTCTTCTGCTGAATAGGCGTGGCTCATTTGCACACTTTGTGAAGCATGGATTTTTCACTATCCTTATGACTTCAGTGAAGTGACGATAATGGCAGCACCCCCCCCTCAAAATTGTTCCAGCTTCCTCCAACAGAGGATGCAAATGGCACTGCCCATGTCATCCGTCATATGGTATAGATGATTTTATCACCCCATGTGTATATTTTAGCCCAGAATAAGAATCCACAACTCAAAGTCTCAGCCCACTCTCCATCTTTACTAGTACTGCACAGTGATCGAAGTGCATTAACATAAAAGCAGTGGAACTGTTATTCTATGTACAATTGAGTGGAGTCAGTGAGTGTGGGGTGGCTTAAAGATGTGGCTAAAAAGAACACAATATTTTGTAACAAGTTTGTTGGTCTTTCTCTTTCAGGTAGCTACATATGAAATAACACCAGTGGCGGCTGGTGTTCAAGGGCTAAGGGGCTGCGCCCCTAGCCTTTTCTGGCCTCTCTAGTGAAGCATAAATTTAATTACATGATGAAAGTAAAACATTTTCTGCACATTTTATGAGTAAAAGTAGTGCACTTTGAAAAGCCCCACTGTGCCTGCATCAGTATGTGGCTGAAAGCTCCACAGTAGGGCTGACAGGGCTTGCCCACGCAAAGCCCTTACATTTTCTCAGAACGCAGTGACGTCCCTGGCTTATCTCCTCCTCCACCAGAAGCCCTGATTGTAAACAGCCTGGAGCGTTTTTTGTTCAGCCCGGGTTTTTGAAAACTTCATGTCACTCCGATATTATTCTCCACCCTTTCCTATTTACTCAAATGGTGGGGTGTGATCAGAAGGGTCTACGTACCAGAGGTCACATTTTATTAAAAGAATGTGGCATTGCGCAAAGAAAATCCCCAGTCTGTGGCAGAGAAATTGAATAAATACAATAAATAAGTCCATCCAGGGCTCTCTGGGAGACAGGAGTGTGACCTGAAGACCTCAAGTCATAAATATGCCAAAGACAACCCAGCACACAAGTAAGGTGGAGCTCTATCTTTTTTTACAGACAATAAGAAAATAATCTGTGATCTCCTCTCCTTTCACTGCCTCTGTAGGTGATTTAGTCTCTCAAAGGCAGTAATGGTTCCAGTAATTTATCATGGCTAGTTATTGTTTTATTTCTTCTGCAGACTAATGACGTGATGTGTCATAGTAAACATGTAATCTGCAGCTCAAATAAACGTGTACCTTTTATCACTGAAACTGCTGGATACTGGATGGGTGAGGCAATGTGTGTTTGTTTGAATGTGTTTGCAGGGCTTGACAGAGTGGCTGAGAAAATGTGGGTGTCTGTGTATAAGAGTTGTGTGAATGGCAGTGGATGAGTAAATGGGTAGGTGACCAAAGGCAGTGGGTGAGTAGGTGAATGGAAATATGTGGGTAGTGAGGCTCTCTCACGAGGTGCAATTCCGTCTTGTATTTGTGCCCCACCACTGCTTTCAGTAAACAGCCACCACTGAATAACACAACACCCAAATAAAAAATAACTGCAAGTCAAGCTATTGGTAGTAAATACACTATTACCTCTCAAAAACAATACATCTTTGCCTCTATGATGCTTCAGTTGACTTCATCAATTAAAGCCTGTACTGGCTCCTAGACAGACTTTACAATTGCTGATTTACCAGTTGTGCAAAGGTACATTTCTTTCAGATGGCAGGCACCCTGCAGAGAAACCTGATGTCTTCTTTATCTCTCTGTCCCACCCTTGGCTCTGCAGCACATGAGATCCCCTCCTCCCCTTCAGCTAAGGCAACTCAGGTATCAGAGTTAACCAATCCAAGATAGTTTTGTGTTTCATCAAAAAGAAGGGGAACTGTTTTTGTTGAATTAAAAACGTACAGGCATGTCGTTCCCCATTCATCCCGCCCACTTCACCCTCTGGTATTGCAATAGCATAGAACGAGCCAGTGTTGTAGGACTGTGGTAAGGCAGCTTACTAACCTTCCCTTCCAGTATGGGGGTGTGCCCCTCTATGATGTTTGCCAGTATTATTTCAGTTTCTGCAGAGGGCATACATGCTGACTATGGATGTTTAAGCAGGTCTTTTTGTTACATTTATTTTTATTATTACCTTATCACTTCTCCTTCAATGAATTAATTGGGGTAAGAGAATCTATCGATTGGTTAATTTTGGGTCCTTTTTCTTCTAAAGGGTGTAATGAAGATGTGCTTTTGAAGTCTGGGGTCGAGCTCTTCTTGGAGGAATGAGGTTATCACATTTTCACAATAAGAATATTGAAGGCATGGCAAAGCGCAGTTTTGATGGAAACTAATATTGTTTGTTTGCTGGTGGTATGAAAATGTGATCACATAGATTAGTTTTTCAAATTAAGGTTTGTCTATGTTGCATCGTTATTTCATTGTTAAAGTTGCAACCATTCGTTTTGCTATCTCTAGTATGTCCTCCAAATAACCTCTGTGACAGAATTTGTTTTTCATTTTACTTTTTTCTCACTCAAACGCTTCTGTCTTTCTTAAAATCCGGTTTATGTTGAGAATTCGGGAATATTATTTTAACAAACTATTATGGTGACTTTTGTAGTCTGTTGCGGCTGGTGTTGGGGACGGGTGGTGGGGTGGGGAAATGTACCTTCCGCATCCAAATCGCTGCCCCACTGAAGGCACAGGCTCCCAGCCTGCACTGCGGCCAATCCTAACGCTGTTCTCATGCTGCTGACGCTCCTCTACCGTAGCGGAGGAAGTGCCGCTGTTTGTAGTGTAAAAAAATGTCCCTCTCAGTTGGTTTTATGTACACACTTGTTTTCCATCAGTTGGTTTTATGTTCAACCTTCACATTTATGCTCATTAGATATTAATCATGTTGTTACTGACTGTGTTTGTGAATTTTCCTTTGAATGTTTCTCATTTCATTGAAGTAATTCTATAGTTTCTTCATTTGTCCAATCCACACTATGAAAACATTGTGTCTGAACATCAGAAACATTGTCACGTGTTTGCTGAATTTGTATTCATTAGTATAAGTGCTTTTTCGAAGTTAGCCATGATTTTTTTGGCATTTCAGTGGGCACCCAATGAACCCTGTGAGGAGCACAATGTTTTATAATATACAGTGTGGCAATCTATATTTGTAATATTGCAATGATTTTAATTGCTGCGTGAGGGCTGTAGCAAAGCCAAATGGCCTCTCCTTTTGGACCTATTGGTTTTGCCAGTGGTTTCAGCCATGCTGGACAGCATCCCCAATGCTGTGCAGCATTGCTTTTAAAAAGAAAAAAAACTGCAAACGTAACGGGCCACGTTATTTTATTGGCAAGCACATCATTAATCCAAGTTGGATCGGTAAACAAAAAAAAGTAGTGTGGGTCAGTGGAAGCAACATGAAGGAGGAAGCAACAGGAGGGTGGGAGGTGCATAAACAGGTGGGTGCTGGTGAGAGGAAACAACACAGAGAGCACAGATGGGGATGGAACATGGACAGCATGGAACGTGGCGGAGCAAATAAATGAGAGAGCAATATGGAGCTGGAGGAGAAGCACATGGGTGTAAAAGTAACATTAGGGATAAGCACATGAAGGATCACGGAGGGGCTTGAGGGAGAAGCACAAGGGCTGTGAAAAAGCAACACAAGCGAGTGTGGTGAAGGAGTACACAAGGGAGGCATCTGAAAAACCCATTCACTAAAATGGAAAATAAAAAAATAATTGTGAAAAAGGAGAAGTGAAATGGCGCAAGTAATGCATCCATGCTCCATTGAAGGAACAAACAGGAAGAAAGCTAATAAATAAGAAGCCAGCAAATGAGAATGACAGTGAAGCCAAGCAATGGTAAGCAATGGTAGGGCTCTAATCCCATGTAAGTTAACAATACTTCTATCAACAGACAGTGCATGCTTTTTCTAGTAGGAAAGGCCTAACAAGTACTACTTTCCGACTCCAATGACTTGATGCTAGAATATGCACAGCTTGTGAATCTAGAAAAAGGTTAGGCTGCAGAGCGATTGGTACAGGTAAGTAGCTATGTTTCTTTCCATACAGCAATGTTTCTTCTCCTTATGAGTCTCTTCATGGACCCTCACCCTCCTTCAGCACTACCGGTTTCTGCAATACATTGTCTTTTTCCTCTTCATTTAGGGGTTTTGTTCAGCACACCACGTCAGGGGTGATTTTGATGTTTGGATTGTTCTTTGCCTTCTTTGAGTTGAAATTTTAGATGAAAGGAACTTGAGCCTGGGAGCCAAAATTATAAATGATGGTCCTATGACATGGAAAGGTGCTTAGTAGCCACTGAATCAACTTGAGACAAACTGCAGAGTTGCTGGCATGAGTATGCACCTTAGAGAAAAGCCTCGCTCACGGATAAAGTGAAGTTACTGAACACATTATAAATCATTCTTGGCCATGGTCGCATGATTGTGCTGTTTGTCAGTAATCTGTGAAAAAAAGGAATAAAGCAATATTAAATAGAATCTGAGCTTGTAAGATGACAACTAAATGTTGTAAAATAAGAAATAATATGTTACTCATAGAAATATTGTTGCCTTTTTCCTTGCCTATATTTCAGATCTCCCTATTTGTTTTAAGTATGTGCCTCTGCGTCATTGCGGAAAGAAAGGCACTGTGCGTGCTTTATTCACAAAGGTAAACTTACTCTTTTGGTTTAAATTTACAATTTTTTTGCTAATCTCAAACTCTGAGTTTAGTTTTACATGTGGTATCTTTAGGACTGCAGAGACAGTTCTGTCTTTATTTATACAGAGTTCCCTGTAGTCGTATAGCTACAATACGTAAAACTACACTTGTAGTTTGTGAATAGCAAAAAAATAGCAAACAAATTGTACAGTTACACTAAAAGTGTAGGTTTTTGTTGCAAATGGCCCTTTCTGCTGGGTCACACCCAAACCTTTTGCCTTTTACCCTCCACTTTTTGCTGAATTTGTTTTTCTTGGCCTTAGGACTCTGAGAATCTTTTCATTGCTGGCCAGTACTAAAGTGCATGTGCTTCTCCCCTACACGTGGTAACGTGGTAACAGTGGCGTATACACAATTGGCATATTTAATTTACTTATAAGTCCCTTGTAATTTGGTATACTACGTACCCTTTGCCTGTACATTAAATGCTACTAGTACACCTCCAGCACTGGTTGTGCCACCCACTTCAGTAGACCATAAACTTGTCTCGGGCCTACCAATGCAGAGCCTTGGTGTGAAGTTTCACTGCCACTTTGACTTGGCATTTAAAACCCCTTTAAAACCCATTGCCAACCCTTAAACTCCCCTTTTATTACATATGCCACCCCTAAGGTAGACCCTGGTTAGACCATATGGCAGGGTGCTTTGTAAGTAAAAAGGAAGTACACGTGCTTTTATGTTTTACATGTCCTGTAGTGAAAAAGTCCCAAATTCATTTTTCACTACTGTGAGGCCTGCTCCTCTCATAGGCCAGCACTGGGAATTCCTTAATACACCCTTAAGCTGTAATTCCTGAGCAGAAAGAAATAGTTACATCATGTTTTATATCTTTGGGACGGTAATGATAAATCCTCCTTACTGGTAAAGTTGGATTTAACATTTACTGTTTTAAAAATGCTACTTTTAGAAAGTGGGCATTTCTCTGCAAATACTGGTCTATGTGCCTGACAGCCTATCTCCAATACACGTCTGGGGTCGGTGACAGCTACACTTTAATTCTAGATAGCCGTAACTCAGGAAAGATAGGTGTGTCTGAGTATCCATGCACATAGATCTGCATTCTGATGACCTTTCCTGGGCAGGATGGGAAGGAGGGCAAATACTTCACTTGAATAGGCAGCATCCTGTCCCCACCCGAGGACTGATTACCCCAACAGATAGCCTGGCAGACAGTACTAGGTTGAAAGGGATTCTTGTGCACTCCAGAAAGCTCCTTGGAGTCACTGTCTCCCTCCCCCCCCCCCACAAACACATATCAAAGGCACTTCTGGTTATAAGTTTAAGTCTCTGACCCCCTAAAATTAGACACTACTGGACTTGTAACTGAAGCTCTGCCAGAAGAACTAGTGTGCTGCTTAAAGGACTCAACTGGACTGCTGATCTGGAAGGCCTGCTTTTTTGTTTGTTGCCCTGCAGCTTGCTGCTCTCTGACTTTGCTGAAGGAGAGCTGAGCTCTGCTTTCCCTCCAAGTGATCTCCAAGGGATTGTTGGCTAGTTGTCTGTTAAAGATGTCTCAGAATCATAAAAAACTTTTTCCTCCTCTGCGTTCCTAGTGGTCTCTGCCACTCGTGAGTCTTGCAGCCCAGTTCCACACAGGTCAGTGCTTCGCTCTCCCACCTGCATAGGGGCCCCACAAAGGTCATCGCTTTGCTTAGGATCTGCACTGAGGATTACAGGGGTCAGCGCCCATCTCTGTTTGAAATTACTGTACCTGCTTTGGACACCCCAGCAGCGCCACTATAAGTTCTGCTGTGACACGTTGCTATGGTTACAAGGAGTTCCCCAGCAATGCTCGCCAACACTGCATCAGCCACCCACATTAGCAGCAACAGGACTGTGTTCTCCATCACTGGCATCCCCTCCTGACCGGACCAATGACATGGGCCCCACCTACGAGGCCCGCCATCAGCCGCCTCTGTGCTCAGCGCTTTCAACCTCATCGTCCCCCGCCTGTAAAAGTATTGTGCTCATGTTTACAGCTGGTCTCTGCTACTTCCCGATTGACCCAAGAACCTGAAATTACCCTGGATCGAGTGACCATACTTATCATTTTCACTACCGTGCCTCTTAAAGC
This sequence comes from Pleurodeles waltl, assembly GCF_031143425.1. NCBI lineage: Eukaryota > Metazoa > Chordata > Amphibia > Caudata > Salamandridae > Pleurodeles > Pleurodeles waltl. The sequence continues at coordinate 692,927,996 of NC_090444.1, forward strand.
ACTGTCCTATTTTTTTGTGTGTGTGTGCATGCGTGTGTGTGTCTTTATACATTGCCTCTTTAGATAAGCCTGACTGCTCTGTGCCAAGCTACCAGAGGTTGAGCACCGGTTATCTCTAAGTGTGTATCTAGCTTGCTATGACTAGAGTGGTAGATCCTGCTTGTACATGGTGCATACTCTGACAAACGAAACCCCAGTTCTAACAGTTTACCTGTGTGAATAAGGCCTTGCGTCTTTTCACTCCAAGCATAGTCTCCACTACAATGGAGGAAGATTTGAATGCAGACACTCCTTTGAGGCTCAGTAGCTCTTGGATAGGTGTGCTCCACCTGCTTTCCTATTACTTGTCGCCCTCAGTCCAATCGTGCTAGCCTGTTGATACACAACAGATTCCAACTGCATTTCTAATTTATTTTTCAATCAAATGATTTAGCATCCTGTCCCTAAGCTTTTATACCGCCATATTCAAATCTACACCTTGTAACATTTGCTTGAATATCGGCGGAGGGCGCTGGCGCCACCGTCTGTGACATCCTCAGATGTCTCCACACTTTGCTTATTGATCTGTTCCTCTTACTGGGAGAATTCCGCTCCCTTGGCTCTGAGAGCATTTTGGGGCTTTATGCAACCATTTTAAAGTCTTTGTTTTCAAATAAGGTTACTAGCAAATGCCTTCAGCCTTTCACCATTTTGGCCAATTTCTGAAAATAAATTTTTCAGAAAGAATTTCCTCAGTTTATTGGGTATAAATGAATTTATGGATAAAAAGGCAAATTTCTGTTTGGGTACCATATTTAACTAAGATAGCAATAATAATATGATTGTGGTAGCCATGCCCTTGTTAATAAAAACACAAACTCTACTTCACTGGCGTTGATCACATATTGAATCCACATTTTGTGAATATTTATTTTCCAGATTGCATGACGTATGTTTGTATTTCTATGATTCTACATGACTTTTTATAACTTTCATTATTCCATGATATTCAGAATAGGAAGACGACCTGTAATATGGTTCACAAGCACATGTCAGTTTTTGTTCGGCATTGCAGTGGCTTTCACAACTGACTACTACAGCTTCGTGATTGTACGATTTCTCCTGGCTATGGTGTGTATAATCTATTTTTTTAAATACATGTTTTATAGTGTAAAGATTTCCATCCGTTTTTGAAAGAAAATATTTGTGTGCCCATTTTGTTAAAATACTGATGTCCAGCCGTTCTACAGCATGCACAATCTCGTCTTGTAAACAGTTCCAGCCTGCATTAATCTTCATTTCCCATTAATCGGGAAAAGGAGACAGTGCATCAATGACAGCATGTTGGCAGATGTCACATGGCTTCAGGTCCCTGTAGTAGAGAAGCTATAGGATGAAAAAAACGCGGTTTCAGCCTCGGTTTTTGCCTGTGACGTTTGATATATAACCAACATATTATTGACGTCCAACCAATTTATTCCAAAACTGTAACCTATTGTTTCCTTAAAGGTAATCTGTATCCGGCATCTGCATGTGTTTGGTGGTGCAATAATTAGTCAACGTACCCTGTATGTAAAGTTCAGGCATAGTTTTTAGGTTGATCATGGCAGCGCACAAGCGCTGCTTTTCCGACATGTTAGTATCAATGTGGACTTTTAACCACACCCACCTCACGCCCATCACTTTCACACGTTCATGGGCTTGTCTTTCAAAAATCCTTTGACGGCATTGGTAAATGCTTTATGTTTGTCCCTGCTTGGGGCAGTTTGTTACCCCCTTGGCCATCGACCCTTGTTACTTGGATAATTGCGCTTTTGCTGATACGTTTGACTGCGAGTGAACTTCTTTTTCTTTTTGTCTCTCCTTCGCGCGCGCGCTTAAGGCAGCCATGGCACTTTAAATCGGCTCGCTTATGTCAACTGTTTTACTTTTCATTTTCCATTTATGTGGCGAGAAAAATCCAGTTCGGAATTTACAACGCTAATAGCCCTAACTCAAGCAATCGCGAGACCAATTGCATTGCAAATGCTTGTTTATTCTTCTATTAGTAAAGGTAGGAAAAAAGCTCTCTTTTTAAATTTGTGTTCATAAAAATTCTAGTTTTATTTGACAAAGTTTTTTATTTTTAGGCCAGACTTTATTTTGTGCAATGAAATGACCCACTCTGCACGGAGAACTTGCTCAATGTCTTTGACCAACGTGAAACACCTAAGCCAAAGTACATAAAGAGTAGGATCTCAGATCTGATCCTTGAGGTTTAAGAGATGAGTGGGAAAATCAGTTTGCCTCCATGTAAAATCAGTTATGATGAACACTTCTTGCTGCAAATTCCTCCCCTTTAGAACATTCCCCAGGCACCCACAGTATCTGGAAACCTTTTTCTAGTAGTGCTTTTATGCACTGCCAGGTGGCATGATGCAGCTCCGCACTGGGTTCGTTCTGGCACGTAAGCACCACCACCAATTGCACCAATGTAATTTCCTTGCTTTCACTGCCTTTGAACAAAGATCCGGAGCTCTGCTCCCTCTTAGACTGTATTCAACAACCTTTAAAATAACAAAGTTTAATGTACAAGGGAACAGTGTCCCCTACTAAAACAACATGTTTGAAACTGTTCTGCAACAGCAGGAAACAGATGTCAGATTCTGACCCGCATGTGGTGTTTCTCTGGTGTTTGGGCTCACAGAAAGAGTCCAAGCCATGCAATGAGTGCACAATCATGCACTTGATGGCAATCATGGACCATAAAGCAAAGCTGTAAGTTGCTGAACACAGAATGAAGTCAAAAGTCTCGGTGTAAATCCCACTTCTGCTCCAAGTAGAGGGTACAGGCTGGCTCTTGAGGTAATTCCTGCGAGAAATCATCTTCATGGTCTAAATCTTCTGGTAAGTCAAAGTTGGAAGTACAAGCTGAAACACATGTAAGCAAAGCAGGACTCAATCATATCCCTCAACAGTCTATCAAAAGAGAAATTGCAAGGTTGTCAAGGAGCTACTCGGTCTTGCTCCCAATCTCTGGTTAAGGAGCCAGTTCCAAAGCTGATCATGTTGCACCCTAGTGTCCCCAGCCATTGGCGGCACTGCAGCAGGTCTATGCCTTTAAGGAAATCCTACTGCATATATTTGGGACTTTTCTGGCTCTCTCTGACATGGCTTTGGGCCCTAGGAATTTTTTAGGGTTCCCCAATTGGTTTGCCACTGGTCAATCCATCTTCATGCTGTCGAACTCCCTTGGATCTGTCATGGGATCTGTACTGACCTTGGTTCAGAGTTTCACTCCAGCACCACAGCCTGTGCCTGACCCTCCTTCTTTCGACTTTGGTACCAAAGCCACCAGCAACGAAAGGGGAACTTGTGTCGCCTCCAATGTCCAAACCAATCTGGCTTCAACATGGCCCCGATTGAAGTAGAACTATGAATCCATAATACCGCAACTGGTTACCACTTAGTTTCAGTCTGATCATGTGCCACCACACTTTCAGAGCCTGCATTGTCTTTTTTGGCTCTGATTCCAGTCAAAGCTTCCCACCACTTAGAGATGACAATGAGGATGGGGATGCTATGCCTCCTCATTTCGCTGACATGTTTTTACATGGACTTACAAGAGGCCTGTGGGCTTGATAATTTCCCTGATACAGGGCTGATTCACGTTTTGGTCCTCCAGAGGAGGAGAGTGCCGTATTTGCTGTGGTAATTTGATACTCTAGACCTTCAGTTCCTGTCCATTGAGGTTAAAACTAATGTTTTATGGAAATTCTGCAGCCTCGGCCAGCCACTTCTGGCTCTTGCTCCCATTCAATGAATTCCTCACTGACACCTTTATGGGCACCTGGTCAAAATCATTTTCCTGCCCACTGGCGAACAAGCAGGTGATTATCCTAATGTCCTTACTAAATACCATACTCCAGAGAGCTTGATTGTTCAGGCTTCCACCAGCAAGGTGAACCTGAATTAATTCAATATGACTTCTCTCGCTAGGGAGTCAAACAGAATTGGGAGCTCCACTCAAGAAATGAATATTCTCTTCTGCCAGTCTTGCATTGAGGTTGTACAGTGCAGTTTGTTTATTGGGCTCATATACGCTGTCCCTGTGTGACATGGCCAGTGAGATTTTGCTGGCAGTCATGGAGGACCTTTAGACTTCCTTTGCTCAAACCAATCAGCATAGTCAAGATGTTGCCAAATAAGTGATGTGTACGGGCCTTGTATGGAAAGGTCAGGTGGCACCAGTGCTGTCCTCCAATTCTATGCATGGATGCTGTCCGCAGGAGTTTCTGGGTATGGACAGGCATCTATTATGGATATTTCTTTTGATGGTTCAGACTTAATTGGAGAGAACATTGATTCTGCCTTGCAACAGTTTGAGAAGATTAGGGCTACTGCACAATTTCTGCACCAGTTTGATGATTATTTTGGTTACTCCATGGCACTGGCATAAAGGCAATGCCAGTCTCCCCAGCTTCTGCTTCAATTGCCCCTTTCCTTTCGACGTCAGGGCATGGATGTGGCAAGCAATCCACAGGCCATCAAGGGAACAAGTCTTCTCAGTCCCTTTTGCCTGTGGTAACAGCCTACAAACCACTCTAGCTTGCCCTCATTGGCACACAACCACCCTGTGGGAGGCAGTGGCTATCCATCACATCCATAAGTTGGGTCCTCCAAATTGTTCAGAATGACTTTGCCCTTTCTTTCTGACATTTCACATCTTCCTCCTACAGCAGAGAGGATCTCCAATGAACACCTGTGCATTCCCATGCAGGAAATGCAAGCTTTGCTCCCTAAAGGTGCTATTGAGAGGGTTCCAGATGCGAAAATAGGTGTGGATCGCTATTTTCTTGTGCTGTAGAGGGCTGGAGGCCTCTCTTAGATCTTTGCCATTTAAATACCTTCCTACTGAAGTACATATTCAAAATGCTTGAGTTGGCCCAGATTCTGTTTACCCTAGACCCGAGCGACTGGATAGTGTCCTTGAACCTGCAAATGTGTATTTTCATATACTCGTCCTGCAGTCCCACAGCCATCACCTGTGCTTCATCGTAGGCCAGGAGAATTTTCAGTTTGCCTTGCTCCCCTTGTTCTCACTAATGCTCCTTGGGTGTTCACGAAAGTGACAGCAGTGGTTGCCACCCATCTTCTGAGGATTGGATACCAGTCTTCTTCTACCCCAATGACTCGCTGTTGAAAGCAGGCTCCCCACACTTAGTCATGGACCATCTCCAGACAATGACAAACCTCCTGACATTGGTGGAGTGCTCAATCAATGAGCAAAACCACACCTAACCTTTTTCCAGGGGCTACCTTTCACTGGGTCTGTCCTGGATACAGTACAGTGCTGGGCCTTTTCTCTATTAAAATTAACCCAGGGCGTTTAAGTTACAATCCCAAAGTTTCTGCCTGGTTCCTGGATCTTGATGAGTGCAGCTCCCAAGCTTATGGGCCTGCTAACGTCCTAAACCCTGCTTGTTGATTATTCAAGGAGAAATATACGGGCTCTGCCTTGGAATTTGAAGTGCCAGTGGGCTCAGGAACAAGGGAACCTATCAGATACCATCAAGGTTTCAAAGGAGACTGCATGCGATCTGCAGTGTTGCTGGTCAATCACATTTAGACTAGTGGCAGATCCCACTCTATTCCCGCCCCAGACCTGGTGAGAGTGCCAGATGGATCTTTGCTGGGTTGAGTAGGCCATATGTGGGAGGTGGTGATCAAAGAACTCTGGTTTGTGGTGGATCCCCTGCTCCATATCAATCTGTGGAGTTTTAGGCCATTGGTAAGGTGGTGAAGGCCTTTCTGCTGTCCATCAAGGAGAGTTCGGTGCTGATGCCCACAGACTACACCATCGCCATGTGGTACAATGAAAGGGACGGCAGAGTGGTGTCCTGGCTCATGTGCCAAGGGCTCTGCACCTCTGTAGTTGGCTGGAGCATCAGGGCATCTATCAGATCATGAACCACCTAATGGGATTTTTGAACTCCAGGTAGCTAGTAGTACCTAGTGGATCACAAACCGTATCTGCATCCTGAGGTAGCACAAGCTGTCTTCCAACAGTGGAGAGAACGCTGGCTAGATCTTTTTGTCACCGTTCAGAACATGCAGTGTCAAAACTTTCATATATTGGAGTTCCCCTTACAAATGTCTTTGCTACAAGATGCATTTTGTCCGGAATAGAACTCCAGCACTCAAGTTCTCAAGAAGACCAGAAACAGCCATACCCAAGTCATCCTAGTGGTCCCAGATTCAGCTAGGAGAGTTTGGTACCTGGAACCTCTGGGCATGAGTGTCTACCCCCTAATACCAATTCAGGAGGATCTTCTATTGCAGCAGCAGAACAGGGCTCTGCACCAAACTTGCACAGCCTACACCTCCATGCATGGAGATTGAGCAGCAGCAGTTGACTGCTTTAAATCTAACACCTGAGGTGGTGGATGTCAACCTTGCTATCAGGCGTCCATCTTCGAAGTCTATTTAAAGGATCATTGGGACAAATTTGTGGCCTTAAGTGAAGTCTGCAAGACAGACCATTTACAGGCCAAACTGTTGGATGTTGTGTTGTTTGGATTGTCTCTGGTCCAGGAAGGCGTTGCTGTGGGCACCATTGAATGTTATTTTACTGATCTTTTGGCTTTTTTTGTGGTTAATGGTACAAACGGCATGTTGTGATCTGTTTTATAAAACGTTTGACATACATATTCCTTCCCAAACCGTTTTTGATGCTACAATGGGCCCTTAATTTGGTCTTGACATATGCAAGTACTTCCAGCTGATGCATAGCTGCTTGTTGCGTCCTCTCTCTAAAGATGGTTGTCTTCCTCATTGCAATCACCTCAGCTTGTCGCATGAGTTAATTACAGGCACTCTATGTGGAATTCCCCTACACCACCTTTTTCTGGACAAAATGGTGCTGTGGACTCAGGCGGCCATCCTTCCAAAAGTCGTGACTCCTTTCCACTTTGGGTGATCCATCACTCTCCCAGGATTGTTTGCCCTGCCTCATTCCTCATTGATGGACCCTAAAAGAGCTCTAATGTGTTTTAGCATTCTCTGTGGTCCAAGAAAGTGTAGATAGTGTAGAAGAGGACTCTGTCAAGATGGTTAGTCCTTTAGATTAAGGTCTTCCATACACTGGTGAAAAAACATTCCCCGAAAGGTCTCGGAGGCCATTGCACCTCGGTAAGTCTGCTACCACTGCGTTGCCCCATGGAGTGCCTGTCCTTGACATCAGACAGTCTGTTGCATGGGCTTTGATGCACACTTTCACAAAGCACTATTGCCTTAACAACCAGGTCCAAAGGGAAGGACATTTCACCTGTTCTTTTCTGCAAGGCTTTTTGGTCTGTGTCCATCCTACAGACATTGTACCACTGGGTGGCCCTGCTTTGATTTCTATTCTAAAGTTGAGAAATATATGGTTAGAAGTATCTATCAGAATAACAAGTTACTTTCAGCAACGCTCATTCTGGTGGATACTCTTCTTTACTGCAGATTACCCACTGCCCTTCCACTTCCCCATTCTGTGGCGTCGCCTCTTTTTCCATCTAAAAAAATCCCAAACTAGAGATCTGTATACTCCTACAGATAGTTGTTTTATGCTCCACTTCTGAGGGTGTGGAAAGAGTTGAGCAAGAGACTAACATTGGCTTGCAGGGGTGGCGTATATATGCCACTCCAATCCGTCACTTCTAGCAGAGTAGAACAAAGGCAGTGCAGAGCTGCACAACGTGCAGGAGCCCTGCTGTGAAAAGTTTCTGGATCTGGTCTGGTGCCTGGGGATGGTCTGAAGGTGAACATCTTGCAGTTCAAAAGTATATCCACATGTAAGAGTATTACCAAAGGTAAGTATCTTTTCATCTAAATATATTGGACCCTGGATGTGTGGCCAATGGGCCATTATGGTAGATGCCTAATTTGGGGTCTCCATCCAGCGGCATCCTGAATCACCCTGTGTATGTTCGAAGCCCATTCATAGGTTAATGCTGGTCTGGGAGCGTGGAGAGTCCGCTGTTTTCATTTTGACTACCTGGTCTATCTCTTGTGCCCACGGTTCAGGAAGACTGTGTTGGCTGAGGAGAGCAAATGGCGGCCCCAGGCGCAGCTGTGCCTGATTGCTGCATGCCAGTGTGGATTGGGGATCTGCCAGACCTACATCGCCTCCTGCCCCTGATCCCTCCGAAGGCCCGTGCTGTGGCTGCTGCACCTTGAATCTTTGGCTTTGCTTAGTCGTACCGAGGCTGCAAGTAAGAGACCCAGGGTCTCTGTAGCCAGACCTTGGCCCTGGGGCTCTGTGGGCCGGGCCGGTTGCTGGAATGTGTTTTCCGTTACTTGTGCTTCCCGCTCTCTCTGGAGTGCATTGCCTCAGCATTTGTTGGCCGGCTGGCCTGACGTTTTCTCAGGACCATGGGTAACAAGGTTTGCAGCAGGTGGACTGCCACACTCCATTGAGGTGCATGTGGATCTCCTGATCACAGCCACTGAGATCCAACTTGTCATAATGGACAGGCCCAGTGGTAAATCCCCCGGCCCAAATGGATTTCCCTTGAAATCCTTTGAGAAATACACCTCAAATTTCTGCCATACACCTCCCTGGGACTAATTTTTTAACACACACCACTATTTTGCGTTGTGTCCGAACACACCGGATTCAGTCGGGTGTCCAACCCAGCATACACGCATTTGTCCAGGCAATGCGTGTAATGGGAACTGGCAGATATTTAATTAAATGGTTGTACAAAGGCCTTTCGCATCCATTTACACTTTCACTAGTCCTATTGCGCACAATGTGGGAAGCTGATATAGGCTGAGCTCTACATGATGAGGAACGGAATTCTTTTGTACAATAGCCCAGTGTGATACCTCGCAATACACGTTTTAAGTTAATTTACTTTAGACTTCTCCACACTGCATACTTAACACCGGCTAAATTAAACAAGATTTTTCACACAGCTTCGGCCGCATGTCTTCATTGCTGTACTGAGAAGGCATCGTTGGTACACATGATGTGCATCTGCCCAACTTTAATGTTGTTTTGGGCTGAAGTCAGAGATTCACTCAGATCTCTGACAGGCAATCCATATTGGGACACATTGGAACACTGTCTCTTGAGCCTTTACCCAAGGCCTAAATCCTCAAAAGCGATGTCACATTTTGTGGATCTGGCACTCCTATTAACCAAGAGACGGATAACAAGATGTTGGAAATCTCACACTGCTCATCTCACCTACCTGCTAGCTGATGTGAGGATTTGTGGCGCTGGGGCTCTGCGGAGGGCCAAGCGCTCCATAGACAAGAGTACTGGGGACTCTGAAAACATCCTATAGCTATGGCGTGGGACACCTTGTTAGGACAATTGAAAGCACAAACTTAGACACGGACTGATCTTGCCATACTAGGGCACACTGGAATTGAGTGGGGCTGACTCTAATGACCTTCTGCACAGAGTAAATCATTTAATACGATTTCCTAATGCAGGTACTCTCACACATATACTCACTGGACAGGAGGACAGAGTAGAGGATGGGTTATTCAGTCATTTTCCGTTGTTATTGGTTGTTATTTTTTCAGCTTTCTTTGTTGCATTGTTGTTAAAGTGGCAAACACAAAAAGATGATGGTGTGAGTGCTGAAACTTTTCAAACACTAAACCCCAGCCACAGATCTGGGTTAAAGCCATAATTTTTTACTCATCACGCCACCCCAGTTTAAACCCAGCCATATGCAAATCAGTCTTGACCCTGCTCCCCAGGGGAACAGTCCAACCCGAACTGCCAGGCTAGGTCCTCCCTGGACCGGAAACAAGCATCCTGGGACCGGTTTTGGGGTATCTCCCTTCATCATCCAAGCTAGCTTGAATCCAGTGGCACAGTGAGCAAGGTATTGTTGCTAAAGTGGTCAGTTTCCTTAGTTACCTACCATGCCAAACAATGCTCATAATTGACAGCCATGTACTCCTGTATTGATTATCTTCTATGAAGATATATATGGTCACATGCTACTATGCGTTTGTTATTCACTGTATCTGGCCTGCATGTCTTCCAACATGCAATAAGATTTGTTAAAAAACAAACAATTGCTGCCACACCTGAAGGAACCACTGACTAAAAGCAAGCTCTTGAGGGATCTGAAGGATGCCTTCATCTCAGTTATTCCAAAGCCACATAGGCGTCCTACTCAGTGCTCCTCCTATTGCCCTATCTGGTTAATAAACATTAAGGCCAAGCTTCTAGCAAAGGTGATACCTTCATTACAGTACCCAGAACAGATTTATGCCGGACAGGGGCATCAGACATTGCCTTTGCTGAGGTGGAGAGACAAGAGGCCCTCCTGTCAGTGGTCTTTGAAAAGGCATTCAACATGGTCCAATGGCCAGGTTCTGTTAAATTGGCCTTTGGCCCCCCGATATCTGAAATACGTCAAGGTGCGCTACGAAAACCCCTGGGCTTAGATTTGGGTGAACGGAGTCCTATCTGCACCCTTTGCCATTGAATGTGACACACCAGTGATGTCTATTCTTACCACCTTTATTCACCTTGGTAATTGAACCCCTGGCTGTGTGGATGTGCCTGGATGCACAGATGTCTAGTTTCCCATGACTTAGTAGATTTGAAGTTTGAGCATCATTATACACCAACAACTTTCTCATTTATGTGCAGTGGCCCACAGAGTCCACCTCATGCATTATGCAGCTATTCCAGGTTTATGGGGACACTTCAAGCCTACTGGTGAGCTGGGCAAAGTCCACTTATCCGACAGTGAACGGTGAACCACCAGAGTTCCCACAGGACACTAAACTATGTATCATCACTACTCCCATTCAATATTTAGGCATGGAAATTGTCAGTGATCAAAAAAACGTATTGGGACCTCACTATTGCCCTGTTGCTTCACCGCACCAAGTGTAAACTGGTAAGTTGAGCAGAGTTGCCCTTATTGATAATGGGGCAAGATGCCCTTCTCACTCCCTCATCTCTTTTATGCCATCCAGGATTACCCCTATGCACTGTCAACAACCCCTTCTGTGGGCTGGTGACACTCACCAAGTCTCCAATGAGAAGTGCGTGCAGCCCACCTTCGAGGGTGGTCTTGGTATTCTAGACATACAGCAATACCAATGGGCATCGCAGCTGGTCACAATCAACGACTGGCTGCTCTATGAAATATTAGACTTCTCTGTGTAGCTGGACCTACGGGAACCACACGACCTTCATCCCCTACTATAGGGCATTCCCATTCCGAAGTCTCTCCTGCTTTTCAGAAGAGCCACGTTAAAGTGCTGGACAGCAGCCTTTAAACAAATTCAATGGCTTGGGAAATTGACAAACCCCATGGCACGGGGCACTACTCAACAGCTGACCGCACCTGGAACCTCATAGGTATAGCCACACTGAGAGATGATTGGGCACCCAGCCACATAAAGCCATGTGACCAGCTAGTGAAAGCATTTGAGCTCAGCAAGATGCAATTAGATATTTACAACTCTGCCATGCCTTGGAGCCCTATAAAGACAAACTTGAGGCATTTACGGAATTTAGACCTCTAGAAACGAAGGTAAAAATGGAGCTCCATAGGTGCTCTGGTGGCCAGGATTGCCAGACCACAGGAACATGGTAAACATGTATTTTTCCCTGTTGATTTCCCCTCGTACGCAGGGGACGGGGTGGTGGGTGGGGAGGCGAGGCCTTTAACTCGCAACCAACATACAACTTGTCTGACATGCACAACTTGATTTTACTTGCAACTCGTGTTGATCTATGTTTTATACCTGGCTGATTAGTGGAACCTAATACAAATGTGTTATTAAGAAAAATATATATTGGACCATGATAGGTCCAGAATGCTTTACATACAATAAGAGAAGAACATATAATATTGATGAAAATGTTACACATTTCTTCATACATACAATTAGGAGTAATACCCATAATCCATTAAATACTGTCGAAGCAAAGTTGCAGGTGGGCACACCAGTTTCCACACTATCTGGCCTACCCACTAACCTATGGGCTGCCTCCATTGAGCAGACCTCTTCTGGAGTGTGCCCAGTCCTCCCTAAACGCTGTTTGTAGACAATAACCTTCATGTGAACCGCACTCCTCCTGCAAAATAGCTTGTCTCATGGACAACAACATTTTTGGTAGACCTTGCTCGTCCCTCTCCTGCATCAGGCATTACTGCACTCCGGTGCTGCTATTTTGGGCAAAACCACACCATGTGTTGATTATTGCATTTTGGGGTAACTCATGATGTGACTGCTAATAAGCAAACTATGGCTAATGTATTTTGTGCACTACTGTTAGGGTTACTATAATAAATGCCAAACCTGACCTGTACGATGGCCCATTGAGGTTGCCATGCTCCATGGGTGCAAGAGGTATAGACCCAAGGGCGCTCTGCATTTCACTGTATTCCATTTATGCTGAAGGCTTGGCTCTTTCCCTTAATTCAAGGGTGATGGATGTGGGAGCCTGTTTCTCTATTTCCTGTAGTGCTTCACAATAATATTATTTTTAGGAATTTACGTGTTATAAAAAAAATAACGTGGTAGCAAAGGTGAAGGCAAGTCCAGCTTTATTATAAGCTCCACGTACAGTCTCTCCAAGCTCACCACTGACGGGGCTCACTCCAACTTTCTAAATCAAGCTTCATGTGACCATTCTAACAGGGAGAAACCAAAGGAAGGAAATAAGGGGTGCGGGTGAGAGAAGAAGCAAGGGAGAAAATAATGGAAAAGAGGGAGATTATAACATTACGTTGTGTACTCCGTTTGACAGAGGTTGTCACAATCCATTGCACTAGAATGGCAAGTACTCAAAGGATGCTCATCCGTTCCCCAAGGCCATCATTTCAGGGGCTTTCTCAGAAGAGATAGACACTTGGCTGTTTTCCCAACTGCAGGCTACAAACACTGAGTTTTTCTTCTTCTATGGTGATCATAGTCCTATCACTATGACACTGGCGTAGTCTGATGCAAGCAGAATCTTAGCTCAATACTTCCTTTCTAATCATACTGATAGGGCTCGTTTGGACATGATTCAATCCCATCCCATACCTCAACACATTGTGATAAAAAGTGCAGTATCATTCTTACTAATTATTGTTGCATCACGGGAACTCATAAAGACCTTTTTTCCACCATGGTTACAATTTTTACAGTTCCAGTAATACCTGTGTTTTACTGTGGAATTGTGAAACTTAGAAATGGTGTGTGCCAGCAAATCTGTACAACCATGGCCATCCACTTGTCCCTTATACTGTTCACCTTTATCAGGCATACCCTATGATTTCTGCATTACTGTTATTTTCCAGTACAGTTGCCCGCCCATGTGTTCTTTATACCTTTTTTAAGTAATTCACATTTTTTGTTCCAAGCACACTGATTGTCTCATTGTTGAATGACTGCTCATACTTTAAAAATTGCCTTGTAAAGAAAGACTTTTTCATCAACTGCCTTTACTCAAGTCAATATTTAAAGCTTAATTAATTGAATAAATTAATACATTTTATTGAAAATAATATCTCTCTCGTTTTTATGCAGTTATGGACAGGCAACTTAGTGGATAGGAGTGTATCTTTGCCAGCATCCGTATATTTATTTTAACACCTAGACAAAACTATAACGTTGCTGATACTATAGACCTGTTAGCTTTTTGCACTCATTAGCTGTGACCATCTCCCCTTCTCGCTGCATAAAAAAGATCAAAAGTGGTTCTTTCCAGCACTGAGAGTGGTCCTGAGCTTGGCTCGTTTTATGTTACTTAGGTGCTTAGTTCCACGGGTTCACGGTCGAAGGACTACTGGGCACAGCTCCCAGCCTTTTGCACATGATAAAAGTCAACAGCCTGCAGCTGCTGCCAGCAGTCAGCCAAACTGACCCGCACAGTTTCTTCTTGGAGTTGCTGGATTCTCAGAACTTGTCACCTCCGCACTTTTTGCAGTTCTCGTTCAGACTGTAGTCTAAAGAATGAAATCTTCAGTGGCTGGAAATTTAGTAGTTTGCCTCAATGAATAACTAGACTTAAAGCGAGCGACATTTTTATTCACAGACTCTGACAGTAGGAGACAATTACTGGCTGTTTCAGTTAGAGGGTATGAAGGGACCCTTTGCTGATTTTACTGCAGTGCCTAACAACTGGCCAGCAACTAATACATGAGGTATTCATACTGTGGCTCCCTGTGGCTGCCAGAGCATGCTAAGACGTCAACAGGGGCCAGGGGAATAGTTTGGTCAATAGGATTAGGAGGCTGTGAGCTTCAGATTTCCCAAAAATCACGCGGGGACATCTTGTTAAAACACTTTATATAAGCAGCACAACATGAGATTAAGGGGCAGTGAAAAGAGGTAAGGAGTGCAGCTTGTTAGGGATACTTAAAACACATTTGTTTTCAATCTGATCAACTTTTAAGGCTTCAAAAACATTGATGAAAAAGAGTGTGCGTGTTTTTGTCAGAAACTTCACATTGCCTACTGAAAGTACCTGCACCCAACTATTTATTACAGAATACATTTTTTAGGGAGTGTAGGGAGCTATGCCTCTGGACGTCAAGGATAGGCACAAATATGACAGATTTAGCCCAGGGGCTACATGGCCCTTAACCTCTTGCATAAAGACATATTTGCACCTCAGAGAGAAGTGATTAAAAATACAGCTCAAGCTCATAACCACGCTTTCACAATGCTGGCAAAATCTATTTGTGGCCTCCAGTCAATGGTTGCAATCATATCATGAAGGCTAAACTGTTACCTGCCCTCACATATGGAACAGAAATAATGATAGATGCAGAGGCCAGCCTCCTTGATAGACTCATGGTAAGATCTTATAAGCCAACCTTTCGATTACCGTCATCTGTATCGCCTGCCCAAGTTAGGCTGGTGTTTTCTTTGATAAAGCAGACACTTGCTAGGCCTGCAGTGTTGGTTAAATGTTGCCACAAATTACGGTTAGTCGCTAAGGGTTCACTGGGCCACCTCAGTTCAGGAAGGACCTTAAGACCTGGCTCTTTGACTGAATCTTGAGGACCTTCCTCACAGCGCCTTGAGACCCTACGGGTGAGTAGCGCTCTTTAAAAATGCTAATTGAATTGAATCTAGTCTGTTCTGAAATGAATCTTCAAAGAGGGCACGGCGACTATAAAAAGTATCTTTACAAGTGCATCGGAAAGTTGGAACTTGGCGATTTATGGAATGTCAACATTCTTGGACAGGCTTTCAGAAGAGCAGTGAATGAATCACTTAAATTGCAAAGCTGACTGGATGATAAAGGCAGAGTGGTCGAGCATTCATATGGGAGGCTGGTTTTGAGAACCTATAATGCTGAAGAAGAACCCTCCCCCCTTGGATGCCACTTACCCTCTGATGATTAAACAGAAATTTGGCTTTAGGATTTGGTGAGATTCCAACTTTAGCCTGTCTGCCGAAGTGGAGAAAAGAGGAACTAAATGTTGTTTATGCCATCCAGTGGATGAGAGTTTGCGGCAAATAATTTGCATCTGCCTAGTTCGTGGTCAACAAAGAAGCTTGCTGAGAAAATAATTTAATGTACTAAGGGTTAGGTCCTGTAGATCAGCTATAATAGAGTCATTAGATCCAATAAATACAATACTTAATGTTCGATTGATACAGTTTGGGGGATATTTTTAAATCTTTGATTAAAGTAGCCCCCCAGACACAGGAGTGTATCAAGGTGAAGGGTGAGGAAGGCTCCAGACAAGAGCTTGAAATTTCTGAAACTCTTTTATTAGGTTATGGCGGGTTGCTAGGTGCAATGTGATATGGCACCCTCTCCTGCCGTTTTCAGTATTGGTCTGCCTTTCTTGCCATTAATATGATGAAATATCAGGACCAGTTAACTGTTTTGTGTTCTCTTGCCCATTATGTATGCCTTTGCTAGCCTTGTGCGAAATGAGTTCATCAGTATACTTGCGCATTCCTGTCTGTCAAGTAGACCGAGATCAGTTATGGCGGGCTGCTAGGGGTTCTGCATTTTGGTTGGTTCCGTATCCCGCCATTCCTATTATTATACCTGGTCTTTTTTTACCATTTATGTGAGGTAGTACCAGCAGCTGTTGAATGCCTTGCACGTTCTAGTATACTATGTAAGTTTCTGCTAGTCCTATATATACTTTACGAGCACATCTGCACTTTTGGCTAATTTTTGCACTTTGCACAAGCTGAGATCAATCATGTATAATAGCAGGTCATTATCAGGTCAGATGGATCATGGCGTATTAGACCTCATCTGTTGACCTATGAAATGCATATGGCTGCACCTTATGTATCAATTTTGCACTAAATCATTATGCTGGATTGGGAAAGCCTGCACTGGGGTATATTGGTTAGCATATGTTAACCCATCTTCTCTGTGTTGTTTTTAATCATTATTTATATATGGCGGAAGAGCTTAGGATGGAGGTTGCAGAAGGTCCTTGATAGAGGCTCTGGGGATGGGGGGTGCTACCCATCAGACTTCAAAGATGAGCAC
Organism: Pleurodeles waltl; assembly: GCF_031143425.1. Lineage (NCBI taxonomy): Eukaryota > Metazoa > Chordata > Amphibia > Caudata > Salamandridae > Pleurodeles > Pleurodeles waltl. The sequence goes on from NC_090444.1 coordinate 692,944,446, forward strand.
TTTGTCGGAGATCAATTTGCCATGTGTTGTGCATAGCAAACAATACTGCCCTTAAGTGACAATAGATTGAGGGGAGTGTACTAAAGTTAGCTATGACCAATCGTGCAAATTGTAATTTTATTCTTAAGGATTGCTCATGACAAGATTCAAAACAAAGCTGCTGAACCATTCGAGTAATGTGATGAGCTTGTGGGTCTAGAGGGAGTTAGACATATTTCATGCCTCGATATCCCAAACAGGTCTTTGGCAATTCTTGAGCACCTAGAGTATAATACCCCAGTCTATTTCCTCGGTGCGGTTTGTCAGTGATGGCTGAAAGTGTTATGATACCACACCTAATTTCAAATGTGTACATTCTTACTAATGAGTTCGAGGTGCCCAAATGACCTAATTACTCAGTGGTATGGCCCCCATAGGGTATCTAAAAAACACTATGCATTATGAGAAATTCTGTTATCCTTGCAGGGATCTTGGATAGAGGTAGGATGACTCAGCAGAATTCCTGTTGTATACAGAAATATGCTATTTCACCCTCTTTTGCCATATCTGAGAAGAGGTAGATATCTTTCACAAAGTTCTGCAATTTAATTTTCTAGCAATGTCTATCAGAAAGGTGTTTCAGTATGGCCATCCATCATGATCACATAAAGGGCCAGTTCCAACGACCAGTTGGGCTAAGAAAATATCAGACTCTCACTATGTCATTCCCAAAGACCACAGTGAGCGCTGGCCTCAATATCTTGTTCTTGGTCTTTTCTGTCTTGTTGCTGGTTCATGAGGGTTCCCTCATATCAGCAATACTCACACACTCAGTAGATTCCTTGTGGCAGCTCCAGCGCATGTCAATGCAGGCAGCAAGTGCCCCTCACATCCAAAGGTCACAACCTGTATCTCTGGGTCTCACACCTCCACAAAAAACGTGGAAGCTATTGATCCAATGCCTGGCAGGTCCCGCGGTTGCCTCTTTGGAATTCTCAGCAGGGCCACACAGAGGAACAACAAGGGTGTGCATTAAAAGAGCCTACTTAGTAGAGGTCCAAGGGCTTGATGTTTGCAGGTCACCATGCTGGCCATGCCCCAGCCTGTTCGTGGGTATGTACAGGCCTACTCAGAGATGGTCTACCAAGAATTCAGATTTTTGCATCACCACAATGGAGGTGGAGAGCAACAAAAACAATCATGACTGTTGCTGACTGTGAATGTGATCTTCCCAAGCACCAGGTTGGATGAATGTATTTTTTATATATTTTTATGTAGCCCACTAGACCCACAAAGATGTTAGAGTGTTTCATGTGTAACACATTAAGAAGTGAGTGTCAGAGGAGAACATCAGTGACGTAACAGGATTTGTGGAAGAAAGGGAGGGGAAGAGCTAGACGATTGCTGCAAGAGAGAGAGAGATAGGGGAGAAAGCCTCTATGGGTTCAATAGATGGAATATCTAGAAAGTCTATGCATATGAATAGAAATGCAGGGAGTTGTGGCAATAATTATTCCAAATCTCCCTGCTTTGGAACTGTCTAATAGTGATGGCACTATGGTGGGGGTGGGGGGGGGGGGGGTCACAGATGCATTGACGAATATCCCTGGATGGAAGGGATCCATGTAGTTTCTGCAAATCTTGTTATCCTGAGGTTGCTAGTCATTTTCATTATCTGTCTCCTGGGACTTACAGATACTTTCAGTTGGGTATGGAGAGATGTCTGCCGGATTTTACCAATTCCTTTTTTCATTCATTCAGACAAAAACGCAGACAGACTCTCAGTCTCAGTTTTTAAAGTTGTCAAAATATTTGTAATTTTACAATATATTGTATTTTCCTTCTCTTAGTACCCCTACCAATCCGCATTCCTCTCTCTTTCCAGTGCCCCTTAGCCCCCCCATGCACCCTGTTTGTCATATAATGTATTTTTACATTATATGCTGCTCTGATTTTCAGAAAATCTGAAGCTCACACCCCTCCAATCTTACTGACCAAGCTACGCCCCTATTAGTTTTTGTGGTGTAACATACAGCGTTGAGGAGCTTCTTTGAGTTTGCTTATTTATAAGCCTTGTTTGTAGTTTTTGGTGGAGGGCTTGTGATCTTAGGGTTTGGCCGTGGGCTTGAGAGGAGGAACATTGTGTAGTAAGCTGTTGTCAACCACTGTCATAATTACTACCGCCTTATGTGAGGCAGTACGAGCTAGAAGAGAGAAGGCACCCTGTATGATCATTTTAGTGCTCGAACACAAACAGCTTTCTCTGCTTGTATTTTTCAAACCACACACATGGTACCTGTTCCTTGTTTATACAAAGAGGTCCAGCCTCACAGTTGATAAGTGCTCGCCCCAACCCTGCTATAGATTGTCCATCACTTTATTTTTCAAAAGGCAATACACCTCTTCATAAGAAATACTCTCGCTCCAGGTGTTAAAAAAAGAAGTTTGGGCTTCTATAATGAGGGCTGAAGGTCCTTTTCCATTATTACCTTGAATGGAGAAACAGACATATAAGTGGGGCAGGTTGGTTCTGGAACATTATTAAGAGAACTAGTTCTTGATTTGCCTTCCAGGCATTTACTACCCTATTTAATAAACATGTGAATCTCTAAAAGATCTAATGCTGGAGGAAATTAGGTAACAAGTCTATTTGTGGTTCTCCTTCATAGTAATCACATGCAACCCATCCATCTTCTAACATACTACGTCCTGGGAGTCTGGCTAAAATAGTGTCCTGGACTGGAGCCATATTCACTGCAAGGGCAAGGAAGTGTACTAGTGGACAAACTGTCGTGGGTTTAAAACATCAGTGCCAATTGTTATGTGTGTGACAGACACCGTCAAGGCTGTAATTCCTACTCTTTAGTCTCTCCACCCTTTCCTTGTGATTTTTCTGTTTCCGGTTTAGACAAGGTAAACCATATGAAATGTATAACTGGAAAAATCAGGATTAAAGAGACAACCCAATCTGCTTTTGTTTTCCCATATTCTATTATTTAGAAAAATGTAGTTCCAAACATCTTAAAATTCATGTTTGGTCCCCAACCAGTACCCTTGTCCATTTTTAAGGGATATTAAAGGTAACTCATAACCTCAATTTAAATCGTGTACTTATTTTTCGTTCTGGGCTTATTCTGGAATCTTAAATATGTAACCTGTTTCTCCTACATACGTTTTACTGAGACGAGTCTAAACCACAGGGCCAGAGCTGGAACTTACCGATCGAAAGAGTTTTACATATACCTGTAATTCGCAGTTTTTTTCACATTCTTCCTGTCTGCTGTCCGGCCAGGATGAGATTCTGTAAATTCAGCCAGTTTTTCAGAAGGAAAAAAGACAGACTCTTCCACTTCAGGCCACGAGTCAAGGAGCTTGCCACCTTTTTCATAATGTCACGAGAAAGACCATGTTTAGGTTATTTAATAAATGTTACCAAGGGGCATGTCCAAGATGGTGGAAGAATAGAACATGTATTGCATTCCCTCCACCCCAGCTGACCTGCATCGTCTTCCAGACACTAGACTAGAGACAGAGGATTATTGATCACCAGACTTGGGAAAGCTTCGTTGTTTGCCCAGGAGATTTGCATTTTAGCAAGGCTGATTGGCCTTGCAGAGATTTTTGGATAGTTTGGCACCAATGTGAGAGAGCCAAGATTGTGGTCTTGAGCAGACAACAATGAGCATGAAACTCTGGTCCCCACACACGCATCCGGTGGAGCTATCAATTCTGTGAAAGGGGCAGGCAGGGAAAACCTTGAGGGAGGACCTGCGATTTTGTGTGGATCCTGGTGATGTGAAAGGCCCTGACCTGTGTGGTGGAGAAGCTGGAGAGGGGCAGAGGATTTGCTGCCTGGACACATGCCCCTGCTGCCAGCCCCAGAAGATACAAGTAGTGCTGATGATGAGGAGGCTTCTGAGATATTGGGGATTTCAGAAGCAAAGCCAGAACCGAGTTCCTACATTCTTCAGCTGTGGGGCCAGGAGAAGTGGAGGCTCCCTGGAATCAGCGGTGAGCTAGGCCAAGACTGAAGTCCCTGGGAAACCAGCAGTTGCTGCAGGAGTGGTCTAACAAGGTCTCCTCGTGTGCAAGTAAAGCACAGGATCAAAAAGTGGCCTGGGTGGACTGTCAAAGACATGAACAGCAGAGAGTGAGCAGGAAAAATAAATCTGTAAGGCTGGCACCGATCCCCCCACTGGGCACAAGTCTATATTCTCATGACCCAACATTAGACTGTAGAACACTGTGCTCTTGGGAGGCCAAAGGGTACTGGTGCAAGAACGGCACAGAGACAGCAAGGAGTCACTCACCTACAGAAGGGAAAGAATGTACTTCAACTTTTGACTAAATCTGTGTAGCTGCTCACAAAGAACCCAGAGCTTAAGAGGGATAATAGGCATGAGAAGCAGAAATTCCTAATATTAGAATTAATTACTCTTCAAGAGCAAAATGGAGTACTGTAGGAGAAAATGGGAGATCAGGAAAACCATTCCAGATATAATAACATCCGAATCCTTAGGGTTCTGTGAGCACACAGGGAAAAAACCTTGATACATATGTGTGGAAGATCCGTAGAGTAGTAATAGTAGCTGATGATTTCTAGCATATAGAGTTAGAGAGAATGCACAGAAACAGTGGGGATCCTATGCTGACAGGTGCCCTGCTAGACATTCTGAATAAGGTGCACTGGTTCAAGGTCATAGAGGCAATCAAAAGAGTAGCCAAAGAGGAAGGTGATTTTAAGTTTGAGGGACACAAGATTCAGCTATACCAGGTCTGTCAATGGGGGTATTGCCAAAAGGAGGGCCATTTTGCCAGGTAATGCATTTTCTCAGAAGACACAAGATTCAATACAAGTGGGATCTCTTTTCAGATGACAAAATCAGCTGTATCAACTACATTCACTGACGACAGAAGCAAAAAAGATCTTGCAACTTGAGGAAGAACATCAAGAAGAGATTAGCAAATGGCCACTGAGGAAATCATTGAGACTCCATAGTAATAGATGAATACCAATACTGAACAAGAGCCAGAGAACAAGGCTAAATGATGATGACATAAACCAAGAGAGTCAGGTAGTTATTACCTGGCTATGGGGACTAGATGTGGAAGACTGGGCAGTGACGATAACAGATACACTCTTGCCTTGGTGGAACATGTAGGATGGGGGTGATTGATCCTCGTATGGACTGCAGACTGATAAAACATGTAGGGGGGCTGAACAGGCTACAGTTGTGCCTAATGTAAAGCATTAGTTCCAGACATGACACACTCTAGGGTCGGTGATATGGAATAGGGGCAGCAAAGTCTCATATGGTTGCTTGTTACTTTGGTTTTTCTCACATTTTTAAACTGAGGTTGGGGTTGGACTAAGGGTTAATCATTGATGTAGACAGGGGGGCACCACTCTGACCCAAGTGGAATATGAGTTTGGTTATTGGTCTGAGAATAGCCAATTCAGGGATGGTTGAAACACCTGTACATAATTATCAAAGACGTAGAGCTGAGTTCAAAACTCTCCATCAGAAGGCTGGCAGTGCACTTCTTGCTTCATTCAGAGTCACACCTCCTGAAAAGGACTGATTCCTGTTGATATCGAAGTAGTTGTTCTCCTAGGGTATGATTAAGAAAGGGGGAGTCCATTTGCATCTCTGTTACATCCAGAGATGGCGAATGCAAGTTTAAGGCAGGCTCTAAAGGTGGATCCCAGTCCTTCATTTATGAATTACCAATATCTATCTGAAAAATGCAATCACAGAGATAAACAGGCCTCAGGGTAGATGAGGTTGTTATTGGAGGTGACCCTACAGCAGTGTTCCATGGCATGAGGCATCAATCTGCTCAGAGGATAAGACAGTCAGGCTCCCTATGAGTAAATGGAAACAGAACGTTTGGCTGGAGGACATATGATGTACTCAGCACCCTAAGCCCATCGCCTGAACCTTTCACTCTCTAGAGTAGGTATGCCAGATTGGAGCTCTTTCTGATATTGACCTCTGTGGTACTTTAAGATATGTTGCCCACATTCTTGTGTTAGACATTTAGGGCCTCATTTCAACCTGGGCGGTCTTTTACCAAGAATGCCGAGGTACCGCCGTGCTGAAGACCGCCAATTGCAGGTGGTTTTCCGCACAGCGTGTCACTCCGCCCTTTTCCGGAAGGAGAGCTGCCAGCAGCCATACTGGCGGTCGGCGGTGAAGTGGAGGCTGCTCCACCTCCACCGCCACGTCATCAGAACCCCGCCCACCGAATCACAACCCATGATTCGGTGTGGCGGTGTTCTGGTGATGGGGAGCTGGTGGCGGAGCAGCCCCCATGGATCCCATTCCCTCCCGGAGGATCACTGGACCAGGTAAGGTGATCGTCCATTAGGGGAGGAGAGGGTGGGGGGGTGTTGTGTGTTGTGTGCGTGCATGGGGGTGTGCATGTGAGTGTGTAGAGAGGGTGTGTGAGTGCGTGTATGCATGCGGGGGTGTTGTGTGTATGGAAAATGTGTGTGTATGTCTGTGTGTATGTCCCTGTGTTTGTGTGCGTGTATGTCTGTGTGTATGTGTGCATGTATGTGTAGTTGTGTGAGTGTGCGTGTGGGGGGGTGTGTGTGTCAATGTTAAGGGGTGGGTGTGGGGAGGGAGGTCCTACCACCTTTGGGGAGACGTAGGGGGGTCGTGGGTTTTGGGGGAGGACTCTGGGGAGGGGAGAGGGAGACTCCTATCAGTGCCAGGGAACATATTCCCTGGCACTGATAGTGCCTACCGCCATGGATTTCATGGTGGTACAGAACCCCACGAAATCCATGGCGGTATGCGGGGTTGTGATACCGCCTGCGGTGTAGTGACAGCCGCCAGGCTGAAGACCAAAGTCTCCAGCCCAGCGGGCTTTACCACCCTGGCGGTCGGAGTGGAGAAGTGGCGGTTTTGCATGGCGGTCACCGCCATGCTTGTAATTCCAATTTTTTTACCGCCGCCCTTTTTGTGGTGTTTTCGCCACCGACCGCCAGGGTTGAAATGAGGGCCTTAGTGTTGTTCATCCAGGCTCTCAAATTTTCTCATGCTGATTGTCAAAAGAGAAAAGAAAGAAGAGCTGGAAGTTGATTGAATAGAATGGGAGCACTTCACAGAAACACAGGTTCTATTAAAGTGGGGTGAAAACGTTCAACAGGGAGAATATGCTTTGCTCAGGACCCAGCGAAAATACTATGTCAGGAGAAACAATACAGGGAACCTGCTGGCCTGAAAGGTACTGGGAAGTCTAGGACCTGAGAGGGGCTTTGAGGGAAGATGATATAGGTAGAGCATATTCCTTCATGAATTTCTATGGAAACCTCTGCAGGGCATAGACATTCACTCTGAACCATCTTGGCACATACTTGAGGGATGCGATTTGCCCCATCTCAAATACCAACAAGCCAAGCTGTTTGACCAAGCATCAAATCTGAGGAAGTCAAATCTGGCATAGCCAAGCTCAAACTGGGCAAGCAGCTTGTCCCTTATATGTTCACACCCTTGTTCTATGAACTGTTTTGCCGCAGTCTTGCCCAACAAAAGACACAATTATATAACATCTTCCTTGAGGCAGGCTCCCATCGTTGCTGGGAGCTCTAATCTGGGTTGTCCTTAAGCAGGTCAAGTTCCCAACGATGTATGGCTAATACAGACCAATATCACTCCTGAATGTGGATGATAATGTATTCACGAGTGTCTGTATTTATTCTTGGGAAGCCCCTGCTAAAATTGGTGAAGCTTCATCTGTAGGACATTGTTCCTAGGAGAAACTGTAGCGACTACATGAAAATGATACTGAAATAATTGATAACATCAAGAGAGCAAAGAGAACACACAAAAATGCTCTGCTGTTATCATTGGATGTGGGAAAAGTGTTTGGAGATATTTGGGAATTGGTCTTCTGAAGCTATAAAAGCCTGAGTATCCTGGGCAGAATCAACTCTCTCAACTGGGTTGCTGTCTCTTCTTTTTACTCTTTACCTTGGCTTTGGAAGCATTAGTGACGTAGGTGTGTAGGAACAACAACATACAGGGTGTCAGAATGGATAACAAAATGTACACTCATATGTTGCATTCCAGTGAAGTCCTAGTGTTCACTGGTGTTCATCACCAGCCAAAGATCTCCATTCCTGTGTGACATACAGAGAGATCTTGAGGTTTAAGGACAATATAACTACTTCCCTGATTTTTTTGATCTGTAACCCATGATCCAGTGACATTGCTAAAGGCATGATTCTCTTCAGAGGGCTATGGGTTCCATCTGGCAACACAGCCTCAAAAACTGATCAGATCAGATAATGCAAGTGAAAGGTTTCCAACTCTTGCATTCGGTGAAGCATGACTTGCAGTCCTGGCACTCAGGGGGGCACCCTTGGTGCAGCAAAAGGGCAGTTTTAAAAATGAAAGTCCTAACTCGGATCCTTTTTGCCTTTCAGACTACCCGGCTGTCTCTCCCCAAGATATTTTTGAAGGAAACTCTAAGGGGCAATAAGCAAATTTGCATGGGCAAGGCAGGTTCTGAGGTTGGCTAAATGTACTATGCACAGATCATTTGAAGCTGGGGACTAGAACTTTCAGTCCTTATGTGCGATTACCAAGCAACCCAATTTAGGATTATTGTGGAGTGGGAATTGGAAGAATACAGAAATTACCGGTGCTTCATGGACCACATAGTAGGCGACACAAATGTTTGTAAAACACACTGGCTTGAGAAATAGCATAGGGTCAGGGGTTTCCCTCATTGTGACAAGGGCAACACTAGTTTTATGAAACCAAGTAGCAATACAGACGGGACTAACAGCATTTACCTCACCGGTCACATCAACATCAAACAACCCTTACTTCACCCCGGTGATGGAAAAAGAGGTGTTTTACACCTGAAGAGACAGGGGTGCCAAAGAGAGGGAGACCTGCTCGATGATTTTGTGAGTGAGATCATTCAGCTGTTTTATAGAGGTATTTGAACTCCCAGAGCGGAACACTGCCGTTATCACCATGTATGACACGGGTCTTACATGCCTCTATACGATTATGAGCTACCCTAGTGCTGACTCCTTTGAAAAATGTCTTATTATCAATGAGAGAGATAAGAAGCTTGTTTCTGATATGTTTAAATTCCTAATTCAGATGACGGGGGAGGGCACCAGGGCAAAGAAGGTGAAAGTTACCCCTTGGCCGACAGTAGCAAATAACGCATTATAATAGATGAACTATGGAACACACAAAACATCTGTGACGGTGAAGGAGGCAATAATAAAAACAACAACATACTAGTTACACACTCCAGCTAAGCTACACTCATGTGGGCTCCATAGAACAGCCACCTTTTGGCGAGGGAGTGAATGTGTAGGCACTTTAAAACACTTACGCTGACACTGTCCAAACTTATACACCTATTGGTCCGGGCTCCATGACGTGAGATTGATGCTTTTTTTGAGACTGCCTTCCCCAGGTTACCAGCCTACATGCCTCTGGGTTTATCTAACAAATAGACTTTCCCCTCATTCTCCAGAAAATATAAATTGATAACTCTGGTGCTGTGTGCTGCGAGACATTTGTGGGGTAAAAAACTACAGTCAGACCTTAGGTAATGGATATACAATACAGACTGCTTGGAGTGGAGACATTTTCTTTAGAGCCAGAACAGGAAGGAGACAAAATTAGGATTTTGATGGTACCATTGCCGACTTAATTGTGGTCCTTCTTGACGTATTTGTCTTCAGAATACAGGAAGCAGATGTGCCCTCAGTTTCTCAGTGCTACACATTCTCACCCAGCCAACACACCTGTGTTTAGGTGTGGCTTAGACACAATGCCCATTTTGTAGTCGCCTTTCTGGGAACGGGGCTACGAGACTGGAATTGGGCATCACTGGGATTTTGAACAATGGCTGGGACTTGGGGGAAGGGTCTGGGGAGAGGGGATTGTGGGATGTTTTTGGTTGATACCCAGTTGGTAGAGATCACTGAATCCTCAGCAGTTTCAGGTTGTAGGAGTGTACATGGAGTATTCTGTAAATAAAAAGATTTGGTCTATAAACAAATACTGCTGTGTGATCTTGTTCATCTGTGGCACTGTTCGGGCCAGAATGTCCTGCACCTCCTACAGCTCCCAAGAATTAGGTCACACAGCAGTCTCACAGTATTTTAATGTGACAATGCAGACACCCGACTGGCCACCGACACAGTACAGCTTGAATAAGCACATTCGGATCCAGGCACACCAAGATGAAACGGTAACCCACATACAAACAAACCAGTTACACTATCCATAGATCAAACTAAAGTAAAAAAACAGAAAACTCCTTTAGCAATTGCTTGGCTTATATATATATTTTTTTAAATGCTCTAAAAGGAAGAAACTATAAGAAAATATTCATACAGATATATGTGAAATTAACTTCATTTTCTCTGTGCATTTTACCAATATATTCTCAGTTAGATAATGGAGAATATGTAGAGTACATGTAATTTTTTGTAATCGATGTCAATAATGCAGAATTATGATTACTGGTAAGTAAACTTCATGTTACGCACAGTAGTGATTCTTGTACTGGTTACCTAATTTCGACTTTCTTGCGGATGACCCATGCACTATCCCTGCTGTCTGCATCTGTAATAACAACGGAAAGAGAAGGGTATGATGAGGGAAGTCAGTGCATGTTTAAGAGTACAGAGCATTAGAGTGCAAGGCATCACTTGTGCTCAAGGTGTAAATATAGCCCATCTTATGGCGGACAAATATGCTGTCAAGTCTCTCTGAACTGCTAGTCTTGGGTATCCCACAAGCCTAAAGGAATGTTGACTTAAGACTACTTTAAAACTACGGTGAATTACCTGTACTTTCCCACTGGAATCAGACAAGGCAGGGAAAAATAGAAAATTGCTCTTGTAGAATTCCTACCAGGTTTCGGGGTAGTTTACAAGCTTCAGAAATTCTCAAAGAATTCCATGAATACTCTCAGAGACCCACGAGAGTCATCATTTTTAGGAGTACTAACCTTCTATTAGGTATAGATTTCTACATATAGAAATGTGAAATCTATATGCCTGTGTTAATTTAATATTTTCTTCTTTCTCCATACAGAAAAGGCTTTTTCTGTCACTAAGAAACCCTTTCCTATATATCTGTTTATTTTGCATCCATCCTTTGCCAGTTCACTATTGAAATACATTTACTCCTCGAGTTGAAATCTATAAATGTGTGAGTGTTTCAGAGTAGATAACTTTCAAGGGCTAGGTGAATACCTACAGACTTAAAGGTTAGTATGTGGTCACCAAATTGTTTCAGTGCAGGGTTTTGGGAATACCCAAAAATCTGTCATAGCCCATAAAATTGCAAACATGTGACTTTCAAAATACCGGACAAATTTCCATATTTTCAAATCCCATTTGCTGTAGTAAAATTCTGTCAATCCTTTTGTAAACCATTGGGGTTTTGATTTCACAATTGCATTTATTTGTACAACATATTTTAATGTTAATGTACAATATAGCTCCAAGAACTAAACCCAACAACAACAGGCAGTGTACAACTCACCTAGGTCTATGTAGTTGAATCTTTTATTATTTTTTTGCTAGACTTGATGCTTCCCAAACGGAGTACCGAAATAAAGAGCTCATCACTCTTTAAAGCAGCCATCATTCTGTTTAGTAGGAATCGTGTTAGGTGTTCTGTTCCAGTTTACCCAATGATATAATCTGAGTCACATTTGATAATTTGTATGTTAACGTATCTGAGCAAACAAGTTGTTGTAAATTAGGACTCTTGGTAAATCCTCTTCTTAAATTCCCCCCTACATGCACATGTTGTGGTATGATTTTGCACAATTCCTAAATGTTGTATATTGCATGGTCCTGGTGCTAACTTTAGTGAGGATTAATGACAGTGTCATGCAATTATTAAGAAAGAGAATCCTATGTATTGAATAAAAAGTCCTGAATAAATTGCATTTTTTTTTTTTTCAGGTCTCAAGCGGCTACCTGGTTGTAATTTTTGTTTACGTGACAGAATACATTGGAATTAAAGTGCGGACCTGGGCTTCCATGCATGTCCATGCAGCCTTTGCCGTAGGCATTATGGTAGTGGCCTTAGTAGGATACCTGGTGAGGACTTGGTGGATATACCAGATTTGTCTTTCTCTAACAACTGTACCATTCTTGTTGTGTTGCTGGAAGCTCCCGGAGACCCCCTTTTGGCTTCTATCACAGGGAAGATACACCGAAGTGCAGAAACTGATTGACACAATCCAGAGGTGCAACAGAGTGAGCACACCATTGAAGCTTTCTGAACTGTATCCAGTTACTGAAGATGGTCTGCTTTTGAAGAAGACAGACAAAGATGAAATACTGACAGCCAAGAGGCACAGCATCTTAGATCTGTTTACTACCTATAACCTTGCTAGAAGAACCATTAGCGTTTGGTTAATTTGGTTTACTGGGAGCCTAGGATACTACGTTTTCTCTCTGAGCTCAGTCAATCTCGGAGGAAATGAATATTTCAATCTGTTCCTGACAGGTAAATATTTTCCTATTTAATCAATATTAACACTTTCCATGTTAATATGACCTTTTTTAATTATGGGGTCATTTACAGGTTGCTGCCCTCTACAGCAGTTGCTACTGAACTAGAAGTTACACACAGCCGTAGTTATTTACTTCATACGGGAAGTTGGTAAATGGTGAACACAGTATGGCGACAGTGGTGTTGTGTTGAAGAGTTAAGTCTGTCATTTGTTGGTGGAGGGGTTATATGAGTTTATGAGAATTGGTTAGTAGGATTAATAGACGGGCTAGTGGAGATTAGGTATTGTTAGTTTGTGGAGTATGACTTTCAAAGAAGGAGAGACTGCGATCTTGGAGATGAGTTGGGGAAAAATTGCAGTGAATCAATAAAAGTGATTATGGCAAACATGCATGTGACAGAATATGGTAATCTAAGAGAGATGGGACATGCTGAGGATGGAAAATAAGAAAAGAAAAATTGTAAAGAAAAAAAATGAAGTAACAATCAGAAGATTTATGTCAAGGTCAATAGGAATACAGGTGAGACCCTATCAGGTAGTATGCAATCTGAGGATACAATACTGCAGAAAGAAACATTATTTGGATGTGAGATAGATACTTTTGATTGGCCCTAGTAAATCAAATAAACAGTCTCTCTGCCTCTAGGCTACCCCCCCAACCTCCACTTCAGCAATGGCAGCTTGTCAGACCAGGGTGTGGAAGTGTAACGTAATGGTTGATCGTAAGGAAAAGCTGGCCATGATTTTGGGGTCCCCAGCATACCAGTGTCTAATTCAGGCCACATCAATTTATCTGGCTACATGTCAGTGCTTTAATGTCCTCATCGAGCACCTTTGACATTCAAATAAGGGCTAAAATGAGGGCTGATATGTATCTTCTCTGGCAATAACCTATTACAATGACATCCTCCGATATTCTCTCTCTTGGGAATGGAATTTCCCTTGATTGGTATTCAGGCATATTTCCTGGCCCTGAGTGGCCAACTGCATGAGAAACTGGTATGCTGACTTTCATTTTGGCTTTGACATCACACTAATCTAGTGTGTGCACAGACGTCTAAGCCTGTCCCTGCCAATGCCTGGAGAGGTCAACCCATGTATGTACTTGTTGAAGATATTGGGCAACTGTTCCTGCCATGGGTGTATCACACAGAGTAGTGGTGGCAGCATAATGTGTTCCATTAATCTGTAGCTTGACCTGGTTGTTTTTCCTGAGTCATCAAGAGTGTGGTCTGCTGACCTCTCTGATGTAAAATTTCACATTTATGTGAAACTCAGAATGTAGCACTGATGTCCTAAGTGCATGTCAAGTGCATGTGCCTGCACAATGAGCATTTGCATAGTAGGACTGTGTGTATCTGTGTGTGGGAGTGTGTGTGTGTGTGTGTGAGTGTGTGTGTGTGACAGAGAGAGAATAATGGATGCGGAAGGATACATTTGTAGGCCTGTGGTTCAGCATAGCACAAGATAGAGGGTGAGGACAACCTCTCCAGTCAGTAGAGGTGTATTGCCTGCATTCCTGTGTCTGGAGGATGGAGACCCAGACACTGAAGTGAAGAGGATGGAGACTCCGTACCTCTAGACGTTCAATGAAGACTTTTTAGCAAGAGTCTCTGATTAATTTTTTTCTGGGCCCTTCTACTTTGGGATGGGAGAGTGGGAGGTGGAATTGCAGTTCCTGTTGTTCAAGGTGATGATGTCTCTAGGCCAAACAAACTTTCTTTAACACAAGTTCTCCTGGTAAGGGAGAGTGAAAAGACGTGCCTGCATTTCAAAGTGTCACCTCTTGAATTTTACTCTAAGGAAACTGTGACAACATGGACCATAGTTGAAAGGACTCTGCTTGTTTTCCAGTACATGGTGATCTGGTGGCAATGTTGAGATTGTGCACCACGAAGACGTGAGAGTAAAAAAAACAAAAAAAGGATGTGTACATTCAGTCAAACATCACACCAACCGTGTGCTGTGTGTACAGCAGTTTTACTTTAGAAAACTCTTGTGTTTAATATTTCGACAAAGTTGAAAATCTTTTGACATTTTTTCACAACTTCCCCATCAAAGGAGCTGAGGGGTATCTTGCCTCAAGGTAACTGGTAATGCCTGCAGTCACGGCTCGCGGAAGGAAAAAGGGGCGGAGCGGGGCAGTACGTGGTGAGGATGCTGGAGGCGGGTAACAAAAAAAATAATATTAAAAATGAAACTTCCCTTTTTTCCCGCATCGCTCCGCTCTGCTCCTCCGTTGCAGGCTGCAGGCAGGCACAGGCTCCCAGCCTGCCCTGCGACCAATCCTGACACTGCTCAAAGCAGCATCAAGATTGGCTGGGAGTTCCCAGCCAGGGTGCTCCCAGGCAGACTGGGAGCCTGTGCAGGCTCTCTCCAGCCCAGCAACTATGTGAGAGCCCTGTGCGCATGTGTGTTTGGCCGGCCCCAGACAGCTGTCCAAACATACCTGCACACTGAGGGGGAGTGCTGTGCACTCCCCCCCCCCCCCCCCCCCGTCCACGTCATGCCAGTGGCCCCATCCACTTTTACAGAAACAACGTAATAAACAGAGTTTATTATGTTGTTTATATAAAAGTTGTGCAGCTCCTGTTTCTGGAGGGGTGGGGGGCAACGCCATAATGGAAGTGCCGCCCCTGATTGCCTGTTATAAAACCAAAGTGGGGCTGTCCACTTTCTTACTAAATGAACATCTAAATGTTGCTTTTGTGTTGCCGCCAATGGCGAGTCCAGGCAAAACATATGTACCTACTTGGACTTGGCTGTCAGTCACAAAGGCTCATTTCTTACACCTCTCCTTTGGCATTTTTACAGTATAAAACACTATTTGAATTTTCCTGTCATCTCTTCAACAATTCCTTAATGTATTCTCTTACTCCCTTTGTTTCTTTCTGGAGCCAGTCTTGGCTTGTCCTGTCCTTGGGCTCATTCTTTACATATACTGTTGATTCTCTTTATGCTCCTTTTCCGTTTTAGTCTTCTCCTATGCCACAACCTTCGCTTACTCCTGCTATCAATGCCTTTTGGTCGCAATCGTGGCTTGCACGGATGAAGTTTTCGGGGTATTTTGTTTTAGCTATGTATAAATAGTTTGTCAATAGACCTTTATTTCTGCTTCCCATATCTTGCATTTATTTTCCTAATTTCGTTAACATGTCTATACTATAAATGTACTTTTATTCTCTCCCTCTTCCCCTGCTATCACACATTCTTCCTATTTTTCCTCTAAAATCGATACCCTCTCTTTAGCTATTCCTTTCCCCCACTATTTGCTTCCTACTTTTCTTCAATTTCGAAGTCTCCGCTCTGATTTCCTGTTGCTGTTGTCACCCACTTAGGAATCCTTCCCCCCAAACTTGTTTTAATTAGTGTCAGTGTTTAAAACGTCTTTTTTGCCAGTATCATTCCTGCGGCCTAAGCGATATTGCCATTCTTCCTATTCTGAAGGCTGTCTCTTAACATATCACTCGGGTTTCTTCCAAAAATACTGTAACATCTTGTTCGTTTCCAGTGTGCTTCTTGGCATGCTTAATATGGGTTTCACTCTGCCTTCTCTGCCAAGGCTGTTCTTCTTAACATGCACAACGTTATTACTAGAGCGTACCAAAACAACAGTGCTTCTGTCGTTATTCTTCCGGATATGGCTGCAGCTCTTGGCACAGTTGATGACACTTTTCTTATTGACACTCTTTTCTCATTTTCACTTCGTGTCACAGTCCACTTTAATTGGCGTTTTATTCTTACCTTTCTAATTGGGCCTTTCTGCCTCTTGGCTTGTACAAAGATGAATGCCCTCTCTACAAATCACCGACTTGTCATTTAATATTTTTTGGGCTGTCTGTTTTTATCGTTTGCTTGAAAATCCCATAGCTTCTTCTCCATTCTCTTTTTCAGGCCGTCTTGCTCTTCTGTGTTTGCCTGTAGGACAGCTGTACAATCATGGGTGCGCTTGTGTTTTCTTGTCATCATCACTTCCAAGAATTACATTATTTTCTTTCACTCTTCTACCTCCCCTCTGTCTATAACTATAACTAATTCAAAATGCGTGTTCCTTTTTAGGCTTTGCACATATTGTGTTATTTTCACGCTTTTCTCTAGTTTTACTCTGTATTTCACTACGTGACAATACTTCTGAGTAATGTCATGTTAAAGCATTGTATACGGGTTTAACCACCCTGATGCTAAAGAGTTACAACTGTTCAACTTTGTTGTACGTGCCTTTTCACCACTGTGAAATCTACAATGCTCTTATCCCATAGCTATATAGTTTCTTGCTTTTATTATTACTGCTTTTTTTGTGGAGTTCCATCTCACTATATTTCGTCCTTTGGATTTCTTAGAATATGATAGCTCCACTTATTTTTAAATATTCTTTGTTTTGGTTACTCCTCTGCACTTCTTTACCAGTATCAATGTCCTTCTAAACAGACTCTGTTCAAATGACTGTTGTCTTTGTATTTATTCATCATTCCAGCCCTCCTGCCTTTGAGAGCAGTGAGGAAGTTCGAGTTAGCTAAAGCATCCAGCGGAAAAAAGCATTGCCAAAGGTAAGTAGCTTGTTCTTCTGATGGATTCTTCTAATGACAGATTCCTCATTTTTGGAATAGATACCATAAAAGTACCTCCCAAAGGTGAAGGATCTGTGAAGTGGACTCAAACCAAGATGTAATGCTGAATCAAGTAAAAAAAACTGGGATTCCTGCAAAACCTGATTTCATGAATGTATCCACCAACACCGTCACAGCCTGGCAGAACTCTAGAACAGACACCCCTCTGGCCAACACCATTGTAGTGGGATTAGCCCTGCTGGAATGGGCCCACAGGCTTTCAGAAGGCTGCTCCTTGACCATTATGGTGCATATTTTGAGAAAGAGGTCTATCCACCTTCTGAAAGCCCTCTTTTGTTCTGCCTTGTCCCTTTTTAAACCTGAAAACCCACAAAGATCTAACCATTCATCCAGTATTCCTTTGTGTTGTCAATGTAAAAACCAAGCACTCTCTTGGGTTCAATACAATGGAGTCCCCCTTCCTCATTCCAGGGGTGAGGTGAAGCAAACAATGCTGGCAGAATGATCGATTAACCAACGTGAAAGAGTGTAATGACTTTCAGAAGGAATGCTGCCCTTGTTCTCCATGCCAATTTTTCTGGTAAAAGGGTGCTGTAGGTTGCTGCAGTTCACTCACATGTCCTGCTGACATGATGGTAATATGTAAGGTGGTTTTCAGAGTCAAGAGCGTCAAGGAGCAGCTATGCATCGGCTCAAAGGATGTGCACATAAGAAGTGTCAAGTCCAAAAAAGGTCCCACTTAGACATCACTATTGGCTCGGAGGAAAATGTGTGTAAATTCTTCTACAAAACACCCAAATGGTCCTTTAGACAACAGTGCTTGGTCTGCTAAACCCAAGAAGGCTGACAACGCCAACAAATAACCTTTCACTGTGCCCACTTCAAGGCCTTACTCAGCTAATGAGAGAATGGGACATTCAAATTGTTTAGCTTGTAAGGGGTCTGTGTTTCTGGCACCACACCAAATGACAAACGTTTCTCCGTGCCCAGCATAGATAGACTTCGTGTAAGGGCGTCTGCTCATAAGGATGACATTGAGCACCTCTATCACACACATTTAGTTGCTGCCACTAAATCTCCATGCAGGGAGGTATAAGTTGTGGAGACTCAGATCCAGGGCCCTGCACTAGTGCTGAGACAGAAGGCCTCTTAAAGTGGATGTCTAATCAACAGACAATTGCTCAGGCCTAGGAGCACAAGGTACCACTCTGTCTGGGCCCATTCTAGGGTGATAAAAATGACTTGGATCTACTCTGACTTAATCGTTCTCAGAACCCAAGCCAGAAGAGAAAGTAGAGGAAGGGCATGCAGGAACCCATCCTTCCATTTATGTCAGAATGCATCACTCAGTGGGTGTTATGGAAGAAACATAAGACAGAATTGTTTACACTGCACTTTCTTGATGGTGAAGAATAAATCCAACAAGGATGTACCCCTTTTGGTTGAAGATGTTCTGTGCCACTATGGATTAGGAAAGCCTCTTAGGGTCAGCTAGATGTAACTTTCTCACTCTGTCAACTCTGGTATTTAAGAACCCCTCTAGGTGGTTAGAGGCTATGGAGATGTTCTGCTGTCCAGCCACCTCCAGAGGTATAGCACCTCCTAGCAAAGTATCAGTACTCTACTCCCTCCTGCTTCTTGCAATACCTAGTAGCAGCTGTGCTTTCTTTGTGGATTCCAGGGACTATGGACGAGCGCAACCTTTGTTTTGATGCCTTTGTCTTTATTGTTGGACTTCAAGTGGTGGGATGGGGATGTGGTCTTTGATTTCCACTTACTAGAAGACTTCAAGTGAAAAGTGGGCTTTTCGGGAAAACAGCCCCAAGAATCGGACCATGAGCTTTACTTTGACCACAACCTCTTTTTGTGCTTGGTGATGTAAATTTTCGTTCCTGGTCTTTGATAACCTCTGAGTACATATGAACACACTTGAATTTGTGCGCAGAGCCCAAAAAGCATAGGCAGACCTTGTGCAGGACAATGACAATATCTATTTCCTGTAGTCTTGGCATGGCTTGAATCCTGTTTTTTCATTCCTTGGCACACAGTGAAATAATTTAGAAATCTTCAGAATAACCTGGAATAAAGTGCTCACTGATGTACATTATAAGGATATTGCAAGTCACTGAGTAGGTCCGTGACTGAGGAACGTGCTTGGAGGCTGAGTTTCTTTATAAAGTCATATACTTGAAAGTGTTGTTCGTTATCCAAATAATGCAAAGCAGGGGGTACCAGGGGGGTTAATAATTTATAATACATGGGAACCATGTCTCCCTTACAGCAAACCTCTTAAATGATTGGTGTCTTGGAGACAGTATGACTGCTGACATGAAGAGTCAAAGCATTATCTAGTGCGCAATTAAGCACATCAAAAAGCAGCTAGTAATTAATTTGTTGCAAAAAGATATTCTATTAATGTAATCAGATTTTAAAAATGCTGAGACTGAATGTGTATACAAATCCTAAGAAGTTCTGTATTTATCAGAATGTCCTGCAGTTTGAAAACAAACATTGCCATAAATGGTTCCTTTTTGTTCAAAAACAGAGAATGAAAAGCCAGTTTTTATTTTTAGGGTCGAGCCTGCGTTGCATGCGCTCGCGCATGCGTATCGCTAGCGAGGCGCTTTAGGTATTACAAAAGGGTTCGGAGCCCCGTCGACGTCACGTCAGTGTCTTTCATTGGCATGTTGGCTTGCCTGTTAGAATCCGCTTCTTTTGATTAGTGGAAGGCACACATACGTCATGCCTTTTCCGGTGGTTAGCCCTCGTCGGGCGCAGCGACCAAGTACAGAAAACATGCGAGGCTCGCTGGGTTTGTGGACTACTTTTTTTCTATTTTCGCAGCGCGATCTCGCTGGGCAGAAGTTGAGCGCTTCGCATACCATCGACCTTGTTACACAGTTAATTGTACTTTTGCCGGTTACGTACATAATTGCACTTTTGCTGATAGGTATTATTACGTGTGAAGTGTAGCAGCACGATCGCGCAATTTTTTTCTTTTAATGCAAGAAAAATCCTGTTGGGAGTTTACAAACGTGAACAGCCGTAACTCCTACAAATGCGAGACCCTAGTGCATTGCAAATGCTTGTTTTTAACTGCAGCTCCAATTATGCACTACGGCCTGCATTTCACCTTGGCTGCTGGTTCTGGCAGCAGGCATTCTGAGGTCAAAATTCAACTATTATATCTCACTACAGTTCAGCAGCTACGTTGATTGGTTATTTTTATGTGACAAAAGACATCACAAATCAACTAAAAAGGAAATTAGGGATAGGCTTTTAAACAGGGATTGCAGGCCGCAAGGAATTATATATGAGATGACGTACCCCTGCTGTACATGATAAGGATATTGCAAGTCACTAAGAGATTCGATTACCATATTAAGGAACGAGGCCAAAAGCTGAGTTCCTTTAAAAAGTCATAAAGCTGCCAGGTTACTCGCAATATCTTTATCATGTATGGTAGGGGATACTTTATTCCTTAAAGTACATGGCCACACCATCGCTTTTTTTCACAAACCACTTAATTTCTTGGTGGATAGCTCTTTTATATGAAAGACAGAGCAGGTCTGCAAACATAAGGAATACAAATAGAATCTAGAGAGTGCAAAATTAAACACATCAAAAAGCTGGTAGATATTTGATGCAAAAATATATTATCGTCAGTTTAGTACACGTAATTTTTTTTTAAAACAAGGTTATAGTAGCTTAGAATGTGTAGAAACATGCAGAAGCCAAGTTTTCTACAATTACCTAAGGAGTGTAAAATATAAACATTTTACCATAAATGGCTCCTTTCTACTTGGCGGGGTGCAGCTAGAAAAGCAGAGCAAAAAAATTAAAAGCGGTGTTTTGTTTTCCTTCTTTAAACAGCTGCTTTAATTATGCTAAATTTCCAGACCTGCCTTTCTTCTCAGTGCTGGCTCTTGCAGTAGGTGTTGTGACGTCAGTACTCATCTGTAATAAGTTATCACAGATGAGTGGCTACAGAATTTCTTTATAATATGTGACTGGGTGTGTCAAACGCCACAAGTAGTTTAATATGAAGATATTATAGAAAAGTTTTTATAAAGAGATTGCAGAATCCAATGTATTATAAAGAAATCAGAGCTGTATTTATATACGGGGATTTCAGAATATCATATTATAAAGAATTAATACAAGCACCCATATCATGCTATATTACCGAGTTGCATGAGGCAAACGTCAAAGGTCTTCAGAGCTCACAACACATTTGAGTTACTTTAAGCACTTTCTCTGAACAGCAATTTCTGAGCAAATACACAGATAATTGTGACTGAATGCATTTCATTCTTATAAAATATACAGCAAAGTACAGTGCCGCAGAGCAAATGGCAAAAAGGCTTTTACTATTCATAATAGTGCACTATTGGTAGATTTGTGTGCTTATTTCTACAATTCAAACATTCTACTTCTTTACTCATCAACAACAAACATAATCAGATGATGTGCAAAAAAGGAAGAATTTATGAACTCGTTGTAAGACAGCAAACATACCACTGAGGATTGTAATGAAGTTTAATGCAACAGTTTTGTTTCTCATTGAACATAGAGTTGAAGAAGATTAAGTCAGGACACAATACAATACTTGGGACTGGCATCAAATGCAGTATTTCGCCGAAGAAGATACATACAAGAAATGGTTTGAGTGAAGCATTTTGCAAGCAAGCCATTTAACTAGATAGAACTGGATAGATGAATTGTAACATACAATTACCATGTGTTAGCACTATTCCTAAAAAGGTGAAAAAAATATCTATCATCATAAGCACAAATCTAAATATAAATGCTAACTAGAAATATCCTAAAATAATTTATAGGTGTTCAAAGAGTTGCAGGGTTATCAGCAGATTAATGTGATAGATACACACAGGGTCAATTCTTGTATTCGTGAATTTCTTTAGGTCCATGCATTAGTATTGTATATGGTTTCTAACTTTGCACAGTAAGTGCTGACCCTTTATTCATGTAGGGACATAAAACTAACTAGCATTGGCTGGCATCCTTTTACAAACATTTCTTAAATTTAAATATTATCTAAATTCAAGTTTGTGGTGCCTTATTTGCTGTTACAAGAGCAGCATCAGAAGTTGATTTTATCCGTGACAATCTTGAAATTCAAGTTATCTATTTGGGAAACTCAACTTCTCTATTATTTTATTTTTTAAATCAATAACTGTGTATGTATATATATCAATGAGGTTAAGTGGTGATTGCAAAACTAAGGATACATGTTGGAAATTACCCTTTTTACAGGGTTATCCCCAAACGTTTTGCCTTCTTCCTTCTATCTTTTCCGACCTGCTTTTACTGGTTTTAGAACTCTGGGCACTTTACCACTGCTGATCAGTGCTGAAGTGCAAGTGCTATCTGTCAAAATGGTATTGGTGATCGATTTATCCATGACTTGCATATTTGATTTGCTAGAAGGTCCCTTGTATAGTGCACAATGTGTGCACATGGCCTGTAAATCAAATGCTACAAGTGGGCCTGCAGCACTGATTCTGGCCTCCACAGGAGTAGCCCTGTAAACATGCCTCAGACCTTGCACTGCAGTGTCTGTGTGTGCAGTTTTGAACAGCCAGTTTGACCTGACAAGTGTATCCACTTGCCGGGCCAAAACCATCTCTTTTGGTACATGTAAGTCACCCTTAAGGTAGGCCCAAGGCAGCCCCATGGGTTGGGTGCAGTGTATTTAAAAGGTAGGACATCTACTGGTGTGTTTTACATGTCTTGATAGTGAAATACTGCTAAATTCGGTTTCACTATTACAAGGCCTATCTCTCCCATAGGGTAACATGGGCATTGCCTTAAAGTATCTTTTAAGTGTAATTTCTCATAGGAAGCAGATAGCTATATGGAGTTTGGGTCTCTTAGCTCACAACTTAAAAATACTATTTTGGAAGTACGTCACCCTATCCAAGCAAAAACTCTACGTTGCTTTGGTAGATTTAAGATCTGGATTCGATCTTGTTCCAAGAGAGAAATTGTGGGGAGTATTAAACAAAATCGGTATCCCAGGAAACCTAGTGCATTTAATTCAAAGGTTACACGAAAAAACATTTGCACGAGTTAGATGGGGTAAACAGGGGGAACTCACCAACAAAATAGATATTAGGAGAGGAGTGCGCCAGGGCTGTGTTCTTGTCCCAACCCTATTTACATTGTTTATTAACGAGGTGGTGCAAGTCATTACCAACTGCCAAAACGACGCTCCATCTCTGAATAACCATAAAATTCCGATTTTGCTATTTGCCGACGATTTCCTCCTGATCTCTAGAACTCCTATGGGCCTTCAGGTACTTGTGGATAAGTTTAGTTCGTTTTGTGATGATTTTGGACTTGAGCTTAATCATAGCAAAACTAAACCTATGACCCTGGGATGTGGCCCTACCAAGAGATATTCCATTTTTTATAATGGTACACCCCTAGGCAAGGTATGCTCCATAGACTATCTGGGGGTGAGAATTAGCAATAATCTGCATTGGGTGGCCCAAATCGATAAAAGTTTAGCTCTTCTGGCCCATAGATCTGGGGCTATTCTACGTTTCCACAAGTCTACCTCTGAGAGAGTGGTTACCCCAACCATTAAAATCTACTGAGCAAAGGCACAGAGTGCTGCGGTCTATGGGGCAGAAATCTGGGGGTCCTCGAACACTGGCAAGCTCGCAGTGGGGGAAAACAACTTTGTAGGGTCAACTTTGGCTTGTCCTCGTAATACTCCACTGCTGCCAATGTTCTGGGACCTTGGTCTTTCATGCATCTCAGATGTAATTGCCCTACGACCATTGCTTTTCTGGGTCCGCGTATGGACCACCTCTGAGTTATCCACATATAAGGAGTCTATTCAAGACATCCTAGACAGACCTAATGTACTTACCATTCCTTGGTTTAATCACATCTCAAAATGGGTCCATAGATTGGGTCTCGGCGAGTTTTGGAGCCATCCTGATAGTATAAGGAAGGATCAGAAGAACCATTTGAAAACTGTTTACTGGACGTATGTCAGGGAAAACTATCTGCTGTGCTCAAAACATGGCAGATTGACTTTACAATTTTTTGACTTTAAATGGTATCCGTATCTTGAACCATTTATGGATACAATTCTTGACCCACTAAGTAAGAGTCTGTATATTCAGTTCAGATATGGTTGCCTGCCTCTTAAATCTTACGGTAGTACTCGGAGCTTGACTCCAAGATCTGATCTTTGTCCTAGTTGTAATCATACTTCAGAATCTATTTTACATTTTATGTTTATATGCCCCGCATATATGATTGCGCGACGGAAGTGGTTACGACCCGTGTGCAGAAATATGGGGATGAGACATTGTATGGCTGCCTTAAGGATCATGATTAGGGATACTTCATCCCCCCTATCTTGTGCGGTTAGCAAGTACATCACAGCTGCTTGGCATATACGTATCCGTCTCCTTGAAAAAAATGATGATGAGGAGTACATTTTTAAAATGTTTTAGCTGATACTTTTTAACCATGCGCCTAAGACTAAAATAAAACCCCATGTTTAATCCAAGGAGGGACCTTCACCCTAGTCAGGATAAGGGAGATACCTTCTCTGATAACCCCTGCTCACCCCCTTGGTAGCTTGGTACGAGCAGTCAGGCTTATATCAGAAGCAATGTGTAAAGCATTTGCACATAACACACAGTAACAAGTGCATACACTAAAACAGGACACCACACCAGTTTTAGAACAATAGCCAATATTTATCTGTGTAAAACAAGCCCAAAACGAGAAAAATCCAACATACAGTAATAAAGATATGAATTTTGCAAGAGTTAACTTAAAAATACAGTTCCTTGAAGTCGATAGCTCCACCTGGAGGTATCGCAGCGTCGTGATCAACAAAACCAACAGTTCAGGCTGGCTGTGGCGTCGCGGGCCAGCTATGGTGTCGGGAAGACCAATTGCAGGATATCGTGATCCTCACAATGAGATCCGGAGAGCGGTGTCGCGGGGTCGGTTCTGGAGTGGGTGCAGGAGTCGTCGAGCCCTTGAAGTCACACGCGTTGCTGATCGAACTCTGGGCTGATGAAGTCAGGAGCACTGGCGTGGATGGTGTCGGGGCAGCGGTGCAAAGCGGGACCACAGGTCATGGTGCAATCAGTGGCTCAGTGATGGTCGTCCAGCAGCGTCGGTGAGACCAGGGCTGCGGTGTGAAGCGGGGCGGTGGGACGTGTGGTGTCAGCAGGTCACAGTGCAGGCAGCGTCGTCATTGCTGAAGTGTTGTCATTGGTAGGCCCAAGTCGGTGGACCGGGGCTGCGGTGTGGAACGGGACGGTGCTTTGTGTACCTCACAGGCGGTGTCCACAGGCCACGGTGCAGGAAGCGACGCCGGTTTCAGTAGGAGTGGCATTGTTGGGGATGCCTAGGCTGCGGTGTGAGCAAGGCGATGCCGGAGTTCAGGACCCACAGGTCACAGTGCAAGCAGCGGCTCGGTGGCGGCATCAGATGGTGGCATCAGTGAGACCAGGGTTGTGGTGCGAAGCGGGGTAGTGCGAGTCCTTGAGGCATCGGCAGGACATAGTGCAGGCCAGCTGCGTCGTTGGTGGTTTTTCTTCTTGAACAGCACAAAACACACAGTTCCCAGTGTTATAGGCAGATGAAACTGAAGTCTTTAATATCCCTGAGACTTCCAACAGGAGGCAAGCTCTATTCCAAGCCCTTGGAGAACTTTCTTAAGCACGACACACAACAAAGTTCACTCTTTGCTTTCTTTCAAGGCAGAAACAGCAACTTCAGGCCAACCCAGCAAAGCAACACAGCAAGGGGGCAGTACTCTTCCTCCAGCTCTTCTCCTTGGCAGAGGTTCCTGTTGATCCAGAAAGATTCTAAAAGTCTGGGGTTTTTCGGTCCAATACTTACACCCCTTTCTGCCTTTGAAATAGGCATACTTCAAAGGAAAGTGTCTACTGTTGACAAGATCCTGCTTTGCCCAGGCCTGGCCCCAGACACACTCCAGAGGGTCAGAGACTGCATTGTGTGAGGGCAGGTACAGCCTTTTCAGGTGTAAGTGACCACTCCTCCCTCCATCAGGATATGCAGGCTACATCCCAGCTCCCTTTGTGTCACTGTCTAGAGGGAATTCACAACAGCCCAACTGTCAGTCTGACCAAGACAACAGGCAGAGGCACAGAATGGTTTAAGCAAGAAAATGCCCACGTTGTAAAAGTGGTATTTTCAAACAAACAATTTAAAAAACTACTTTACCAAAAGATGTATTTTTAAATTGTGAGTTCAGAGACCCTGAACTCCACATCTCCATCTGCACTCAAAGGGAAACTGCACTTTAAGGATATTTAAAGGCAGCCCCCTTGTTAACCTATGAGAGAGATAGGCCTTGCAACAGTGAAAACTGAAGTTGGCAGTATTTCACTGTTAGGACATGCAAAACACACCAGTACATGTCCTATCTTCTAAATACACTGCACCCTGCCCATGGGGCTGCCTAGGGCCTACATTAGGAGTGCCTTATATGTAGTAAAAGGAAAGGTTTCTGCCTGGCAAGTGGGTACATTTGCCAGGTCAAATTGGATAGGTTAAAACTTCACACACAGACACTCCAGTGGCAGATCTGAGACATGGTCACAGGGCTACTTATGTGTGTGGCACAATAAGTTCTACAGGCCCACTAGTAGCATTTGATTTACAGGCCCTTGGCACCTTTAGTGCACTTTACAAGGGACGTACTAGTACATCAAATATGCCAATCATGGATAAACCAATCAACAATACAATTTACACAGAAAGCATATGCACTTTAGCACTGGTTAGCAGTGGTAAAGTGTCCGG
The DNA here is from genome assembly GCF_031143425.1 of Pleurodeles waltl. Taxonomy (NCBI): domain Eukaryota; kingdom Metazoa; phylum Chordata; class Amphibia; order Caudata; family Salamandridae; genus Pleurodeles; species Pleurodeles waltl. The sequence goes on from NC_090444.1 coordinate 692,971,349, forward strand.
AGTCCTAAAGCCAAAAAAACTGGTCTGAAAAAATAGGAGGAAGGAGGCAAAAACTTTAGGGATGATCCTGCAAAAAGGGCCATTTCCAACAGGCTGTTTGTGAATTCACTCTAGACAGTCAAACAAAAGGGAGCTGAGGTGTGTCCTGCATTTGCATATCCTGATTGGTTTTCCTGAGCTAGAGTGGTGGGAGGAGCTGACACTTGCACCTGAATACGGCTGTGCTTGTCCTTACACAAAGCGGTTTCCAACCCCCTGGAGTGTGTTTGGGGCCAGGGCAGGAAGGGCAGGGTCTTGTGCGCTAAGAAGACTTTACTTTAAAGTGTGCCTACTTCAAAGGAAGAAATGTGTATAAGTACTGGACCTCTGACCCCACAAAGTTAGAATCCTTCTGAACTGAGAACATTCTGCCAGGAAGAAGAGCTAGATGCTGTAGAAAGGACTGCCACTCTGCATGTTGCTTTGCAGTGGTGGCCTGTTGCTTGCTGCTTCTGTCCTGGGAGTGAAAGGACTGGACTTTGCTTTCTACATCATGCTTCCCAAGGTTCTCCAAGGGCTTGGACTGTGTTTGCATCCTGTTAGAAGTCTCAGTAACATCAAAGACTTCATCTACCAGCACTTGGGCTCTCTCACTTAGAGTCCTGACTTGCCAAGTGGTGCCAAATCCAGTTCCTGGGGCCTTGGCAGTGAGTTCTTGTGTAACCCAGAAGAAACCAAGTACATCGACTCCAAAGTGAATTCAGAACCGGGGCCGATGTCTTACTCCATGCCACTGCCTGCACCTGGTCGCCGTCCCCACTGAGGGCAATGACCGCGACTGATTCCACAGGCCCGATGCCGCCACATCTCCTCTGAAGTTCTGCCACAGAGTGAGTCCTGAGTGCAGTGTCACCAACATCTATGACACCCTACTCTGACTCCCCACAGCCCCTGTGGTGTGAGCACAACACTACTAAGTTGATGCATTGCGTCTTGACCGGCTGGATTAATCAACCCCGCTAGATCGTAAGGAACTCAAGCCTCTGCACCAATGCCACATCACCTCCCCTGCAACTGTAAGGAACCAAAGCCTCACCTCCCCTGCCTCGCAGTAAGGAACCAACGCTGCACCAGCTCTAGCGACCCCTCACCTTCCCGACTCTGTGCTGTGATTTAGGGCATGATTATGATCTTGTCAGATGGGATACAATGTCATAAATGTGATGGATATCCTGTCCGCCGTATTACAAGTTTAATTATATCCTATGAAACTTGTGATATTGCGGACGGTATATCGGTCACGTTTGTAACGGTCTATCTCATCCGCCAAGATCACAATCAGACCCTTAATCTTTAAAAATGTGTATCTTTGCTTGTGTTGATCTCTCTACTTTTGGTCTTGTTTAACTTAGATAAATATTGGCTATTTTTCTAAACTGGAGTGAAGTATTATTGTGGTGTGTTCACTGTGTTGCTGGGTGTGGGTACTAATACTTTACACACTGCCTCTGAGATAAGCCGGACTGCTCATGCCAAAACACCAAGGGGGTGAGCAGGGGTGATCTTAGTTGTGTGGCTCCCTTGCAATAACTAGGGTGAGGGTCCCTACTTAGACAGGGTGCAAACCACTGCCAACTAGAGACCCAATTTCTAACAATACAGTACAGCTTATACAAAAGTATAGTGCCCTGTAGGAAGAAAATCTATTTTGGACCTTCTTAGGTACTCCAGAACTCGTGCTTATTCGAGTTCGTGTTGCCCCTGTCCTAGCCCTTAATTGCATAGATCTTTCAGAAGTTCTATCCTGCCACAGTTTCGTAATTTCGTTACAGACTGGAAAATTCTGTACTAAATCCATGTTAGTGACCAGTAAATGAAAAAAACATTCAGCCCTTTTTTACATCGTCCAGTGCGATTTTAAAGACTCTGCATATAACGCCTTCCTCACAACTGACTTGCAAACGATCCGCCATTAATGATGAAACAGAAGGGATTAATTTAGGCCGTTTACTAGGACCAGAGGGCCTGGGGCCCTGGGATGCATTCAAAGAGGAGAGTCTACGTTGCTGCTTTCGAAGAAACGTTTCTATTTTCAAACAACTGACAACTGCTATCTTGGGATGCTGTTGCCAAGTAAAGGGACAGCCACAGTGCCCTGATACGCTGCGATCCATGACAGAGACTCGGTTGACCTTATCACCTCCTCACTGCTAACCACCTTTCTCTCATGAATAAGCAACACACACACACACACACACACACACCACCTTGAAGTCAAACCTCACTTGTTAATAGTTTGATCTTAATCGGTCTAATCGCTGATTTCACCTATATGGATCCATTGACTCACAGCCCTATGAGTTATAGTTCTCAATTTGTAATAAATAAACCCAGAAAATAAATAAATACATTAAATAAGTACTGTTAATAATTTTAACACATTGTTCGGGACTCTGAATGACGAGGATAGACGTGGTGGCTACACAGTTAAAGAGTCCAGGGGTAAAATTATTTGCTTTAATTTCCTTCCTTGGTGTGATGTCACTCCAGCTTAAATGGAAGTGGTTTTATGTTTTATAATTATCAGCAAACTGGTGGGGATTGTGTCTATCTGTTTGTCTAGGACCATTGTCTTTTTTCCACACCTCTGTAATGTCAAAAATGTCAATGTGGTTTCTCCTACTTGATTGTCAATTTTAGCAATATGGCCCTAATTCCGACTAATTCCGACTTCCGATGTCACAGTGCCATGCACGGAACTCTCAATATTGTGGGCAGGGTCGGACTGGCGTACATGGCAATCAGGCAGTGACCGACTGGCCGGTCTGACAGATAGTGTGTGGGTCGGCTTTTAGCAGTTGAGGGCCAGATTTTACTGTTGATTTCAGTGATATTACCTCTTTGTATGTATCTTCTTCTCTAATGGGTCCACTTTTATTTTGGTACCCGGACTTATTGTCTCCTGAGACATTGCTCGGGAAACTGGTGTTTCTGCTCCGATTTTTGCATTTATTTCTCATACTCTCGCTTATTTTGCAGCGGAAATATTCTCTCTAGTTTTACCTGGCGAATATGTCATAGGAAAACTCTGATAGTGATGTGACATTGCATGCATAATTGCTATTCATCTAAAAATCTGATTGCCTACGGCTAACTTCTGTTATTGGCCAACGTGGAATTCTGAGAAACTTTGAATGAGAAGCTGAATTCTTCATAGAGACTGGAGAGATTTTGAATAAATAGCTTCTGGGATTTCGAGAGTTTATCGAGTGTTCATTTTAATATTGTGTTTTAAGTGTAAATTTGGGCAAAAATGAGTTCTCACACTTTTGAATGTTTTGTGTTGTATATAGCTTAGAAATGTTCCTGAAGAGTTGTTGACAAGTGAATACGATGTATTTCCTTTATTTAGGCTTGCGTATATTTCATCATGGTATTAAAGGTGGAAAAAGATCTGATTTATACTTTCATAACTCAAGAAGTCTGGACCAGAACATGTATTATGTGAAACGATAATAAAATGTTTCTTGAAATTAAAATTGAGTTTAACCTTGCGTGCTATTGTTAGTATAACTTGCTTTGATGTCTACGAATATAAGAAAAACTAAATGTTGCCTTTATTTGTTTATTGAAATATATTATTTGCATATAGTCCCAGTGCTTAATTTGAAAGGGATTCTGGCTCTCACTTTTAGACTTTAAGCGATAGAGACTTATTGTTCGGCATCAGATTTCTACACACAGTATGACAAAGAGTGTTAAAATAGGGGAAAAGAAAGAGGAAGCAAAATGTGAAAAAAGAAGGGGGTGCAAAATTAGATAAAAGAGACATGATGTGTAGGGTGGTGGGAGAAAGAGGCATGAGCTGGAGTAAAGACGAGACCACCTTGGTATTATGCAATCCCAGCATTCAGCAGTGAGAACAGTAGGCTCCCGAGTAAAGTTTTGGAACCGTGCAATTCTTGGTTAATATATATGTTTTTCCAAAAAGTAATCTCTGTGTACACACGTGTGCCACCTCTCAGCAGTTTCAAAGTGGTTCCACTTAATTACAGACAGTAATAGAGAATTAGATTTTATGGCTTATTACCTTACACCTAGTATAGCGTGCCTGTTTATTAGTAAACGTATGAAACAATTTCTAACAAAAATTACATTTTAAAGCACATGAACACTTGCGCTAACCCCACTGATAAAATAATATGAATTCTGCTTCACAGGTCTCGTGGAGATTCCATCATACATCCTAGCATGTATTGGGATGGACAAACTAGGCAGAAGAAATACGTGTGCTCCATTCCTTTTGCTAAGCGCCTTGATATGCGGATCAATAATGCTGATTCCTCAGGTTTGTCCTTTACGAGGTCGTTATTATTAAATGATGCAGTTGAATGAATGCAATCGTGTTTTAAATCAATCAACCAATTGATTAATTGACATCATATACAGTAGAATTTTAATCGTAGGTATTTCAAGCGTTTCTCCATTTGATCACATTTGGATGCAGTGTGCTTGCAAGGAAGTAGGTCAGCAAGTTATACACGATGTCACCCCTACTGTGGCTGCATCTTGTCAAGTTGTGCATTAAAGAACTTGTAAAATCTGCTGTAGAACCGTTAGACTTATCTGTGCACCTTAACAGAACCTGCAGCGTTCCTTTTATAGATATTATCAGCATTGCCAAAGCCGGGAATGTGTTGTGATGAGCGACGACTGGTTCATCAGGGAAAAAAATAAGTATTTATTTCTGCATAACATGCTACTTATTATAATGCACGACATTCCTTCCTCTTCCATTGGCAACTCTCAGGAATCCTCGGCCACTTGAAGACAGTACTGAAAACTATGCCTTGCAGCAAATGATGGAGGAAAAGGGGAACACAACAGAAATCTGTCAGGCTTTGGACCAGGCTTCTCCAATGAGCAGCTCCTGAGCCACTGGTAGCTCTCCTGCTACATGTGGGTAGCTCTCCTACGTAGCAGCTCAGTATACTAAATTCTTGGCTTGTGCTTAGTTGAATTCATATATGCATACCAAAACCAAAATTACAAAGCATGTATTCAAGACTAAAATCTGTGTATTTTCAGTGCTCTTAAGCTTATATTTAGAAATACATAGTTGAATTTCCAAAATATATTTGTAAAGAAATTACTCTTTTTGCAGGATCACTCCCAAAGTTTTAGACTGATGCTGTTGGTTTTTCGACTTGAAAGTGCACTGAGGGCAGCTAACCAGACCATAATGCCAGTGTTCTGGCCCTCAGACGTTTGTTTTTACTTATACCCACTGGGCAAAGGCTAAGTTACTTATAAGTCCCTAGTATGTGGTATCCAGTGGTACCAGGGCCTGTAAGTTAAAATGTACCTCATGGGCTTCAGCACTTATTGTGCCATCCTGAGTATGGCAAAGTAAAACATGTCTCCCAGCCAGCCACTGTACACCAGTGGCGTAGCGTGGGTTGTCAGCACCCGGGGCAAGGCAAGTAATTTGCACCCCCTAACCCGGGGCAAGGCAAGTAATTTGCGCCCCCTAACCCTTGGATTTTAGCACTTGAGTCTCTTCCAAGATGTTGCGCCCGGTGCGGCCGGCCCCCCCTGCACCCCCCACACTACGCCACTGCTGTACACTAGTACTGCAGTTTTAAATTGCTAACTTGACTTTGCTATTTAAACTAAGTCCAGACCTCTCATTTTAATATGTATAAGTCACCCTTATGGTAGGCCTGTCAAGTAGGACATGTATTTCCATATGTCTTAACAGTAAAAAACCCAAATTGCTGTTTTTTTCTGTGGCAAGGCTAGTAGCCCCATTGTAAAGTACATGGTTTCACGCTGACAACTCTGCTATGCTAACTCCTGAATGGGACTGATAACGTTTGTACTTCAAGGTATTAAAATAATCTTTACATTAAACCCGACTTCATGCGCATGTCAAGTTTAATGTAACCTTTGAATAAAAGGCAACTTTAGAAATTTGCCACTCTGTTGCCCAAATTTTTCAGTGGCCACTCAGAGCTGCTGCCCACAAGACAGCCTTCTGCCCTCCTGGGGGAGAGGTGTGAACATCTCTCAGAAAGAGAAACGGTATAGACCTACTGTTGGGAGGGATGTTTCCTCTCCCAGGAAGGAAGCCGAATAGGGCGTGAGCCCAAAAAGCGAATTTCAAAGTGGAAGCCCCAATTGAAGGGCAAATAGCAGATACATACTAGAGGGACTGTTATTCTGTCCTGGGTTCAGGTAGACAGGTTGGGACTGGGGAAAGAGAGGGAAATACAGTTTCCAAACCGGTTTTCCCGTGGGCATGAAGCCCTCAGATAGCTACACCTTTATGGTGGGCTACCAAGCGCCATACACCGAAAGAAGTGTTCCCTTATATTGGAAGTGGGCAGAATATTGCTCTCTAGGATACCTAAATGCCACACATTGCAGGACATTATCATGAGGTTCAAGGGGACCTGGTAGTCCATTGGCTAGTATTGTCCGCATCCACCAAGGGCAAGTTATGAACATAAACATGGCCCTCGTGGTCCCAGACCTCAGATCACATCTAAACTGGAGAGAAGACTGGAGAAGGACTGCCCTGATCTTCCCTAGACCTGGAAATGAGAAGCTGCACTAAAGACTGGACTGCACCTGCTGCTCCAGGGCTAGCAAATAGAGGACAGTGCATGTGGTGCCCTGCTCACAGAAAAGTCATCCCCGAATCCCAGACATAAGAAGTAAACTCCAGTAGTCAATTGGCTGACTTTCTGGTACAGCTTCAGGGTCACAAAAGCTGAAGAAGGCGCTTTGGCAAAGTTTGCAGCCACAAATGCATGTTTGCCGCTGAAGCACATCCCAGGAGCTCGAACCCTGACACTGAAAAGTTCCACTCAAGTCTGCTAGATCCACGAGAGTCGTCAGTGCAGTTTGGTCATCCAAGACAATCACTAGCCGCAGGTAATGGGAGCCTTTGGCTCTTCTGTGACCGGAGACCAATATAACAGTGGCTACACCTGGAGTACGAGTGACCAAGACCTCCGTGCCTGAAGTCGACCCAGCGTATTCCTGGACTGAGGGGTGGCCCCAGGAAGTACCCCATTGACCAGATCAGCATCCTTAGCATCCCGGCTTCCTTTCATCTGGGATTGATGTCTATGGCGGTTTGCCCATAGAGCATGAAACTGGTCTGGAGACAGGTTTGGCTATGGCTGTTATGTATTACCTGTGCAGAAGCATTCCAAACAGATGAAGCTGTTTCAACATTAATGGTGCATGCATGTCTCATGCATTGAGGTGATCACTGCTGGTAATCTTCCATATGGTGGCCATGAATGTGATTACTGTTACAACAGGGGTAATATCCCTTAGTATTTCAGTAAGATTTTCATGTAATAAGGTAGATCTTATTAATGAAAAGGTTGTAGACCACTGGATCCGCGAAGTAGTTTGAGCCCACCACTGGTGAAAGTCATCTTCCTAGGAGTGGGGCAGAATGGATAAAACTGTAAAAATAATCCAGTGTTAAAGGGGAACAAAAGACCAGTTGAATCCTGCATGCAAATGCTGATGTTGTGTTTGCCTTCTTGATAATTTGGGTCCCAGGCATATCTACACTGTGAGAAAGGCACTGGATGAATTTTAATATAACAAGAAAGGAGCACTCACATGTCTTCCTTCCATCCCAATAACAAAAGCTACATGTTGCACACAGAACAAGTGTTCCTTTACTGGTGGTAGTATCAAATGTTTAGGGAGAGGCTAAAGTTGGTCAAGTACCACTACTTTATAATCCTTCCTGGGACTCTACTTGTAGGGTTATTGTAATTTACATTGTGTTTGATTACAAATCAATGCCCTTCACCACTACAGAAACACCTTGCAACAATGATTGCTTTCAAAGGATGCACCCTTTCTTGTCATCCATCCTTTGTGATCGAGCCCACCCAAATGCTCCCAAGTCTTGTACCAGATGTATATTTTGTGCTAATGTCTAGCACCCAATGCTCCAATGTCTCACACCAAATGCTCTTGTGCTCAGATATCTCTTACCACTCTCTTGTGGTCCAGTGTGTCACACCAGTACTCTTGTTTTCAAATGTTTGCCCCAAAGCTCTTGTACTCCATTGTTTAACAACCACTCCTGTGCTTCCAGGATTTTACTCACACAACACACTCCAAGCCTCACTCAAAGTTGTGACCGCCTCTGTAAGCCCTTCACCTCTGTGTTGTAGCTTGTGTACTCTTCTGAAGCTGAATAAATGCTCTCCTTTCCAAATCCAACATGATGTTGAACAAGTGGAGGAGAGAACGGTTGGCTTTTATAGACAGGTGCTCTCTTCACAAAATGACTACCTGAACATCAGGGTCTCACAAAATGGCCTCCAAATAATGTGAGAGCACAACTTCACTGTAGGATTTAGCTGGAGAAAATGAGCTCCATAGTGCTGCGGGGGAGGGGCTTCAAGCACAGTAAATGCCACTTGCACACCTTCTGGGTCCTGGAGTTGTGGCTGAAACCACACAAGATCTCCATGGGGTGCCAAGGACACTATTGTGCTAACAGGATGGTATTTGAGACTCCAGTAACTACCAGCCCTATGTGTAAGTGGCATTGGATGGGCTGCACAACTGTGTCCAAGGACTGGGTTTGTGTGCGCACTACCACGTCAGAAGATTTTTACCCATCGCTGTTCCCGGTTGTGCTTATTGATCCTTCTCTTCCTGTAACACGAGTGTTTCGCAGCGCCTTGTGACTGACCATTCACGCACCAAGTTTACCTTCATATATCGTAGAATGTCATCTCCACGTCTCCTCACGTAGCACCCTGTGGATAGAGAAGCCTTGGGATCCGACGAAAGAAAACATTTCTGCAGTACTAAGACGGAGTTGAGACGTTTGACGTGAGACGTGATAGAGCGTTCCGTCCTAATAAATTACCTGTATTTGGACGCTCTTGGGTCGATGAATCTTTTGACCAAGTGGGGCTCTCTTCACCCGAGATTAGTCAATTTAATCAAATCAATAATCAATAACGAACATAAGCAATGCCCTGATCAACATAACACTTCACAATTAATCCAGAAAACATTTCGGCGAACCATGACCTTTCGGCCATGAATAACCACACCAGTTCATTCAAAGTTAATGAATTTATTTCCCTATATTAACAAAGCTAGCACGATATAAATGTGTCTCAACACCAAATGATAAATGTAAATGAACATTAATAGCTGTCCGTAACGGCGAAAAAGATGCAATCTATGCAGCATTTGAATAACAATACATTCGATAATAGCAACGCAAACCACTAAAACTATAATCTGTAATGGGCTAATTGCATACATTAGTCAGCATAACAAGGTCTCAAATTGCATCATGCAACAAATGAATCCTCATCTAACCTCAAATTAGCATCTGCATGTGGGACTTCATGCAAAAACAATTTAGCAACATTGATTTGGAAAACTCCTAACTAGGGCTCTTATCAAAAATCAGCAGTTGGTTACCTAAAAAGAAACACAATGCAATTGTACATTTTCCTTTCATATTTACCAAATTCAATCAGCATTCAAGGAAGTCTTCGTCTCACAGGTACCGGTTTCCGATCAGCATGGGACGGGGGCAAAGGGGGCAGGGTGGACGGGGCAATTGCCTCACAGCGGCAAGATAAAAGGACAAAACTACTACTTCATGCAAAGGGACGAATCAAAGTTAAAGTCTCTAGGGCGAGAATTACTTAAAGTCTCTTTCTCTCGATTAGAGAAAGCATCAAAGTCTCATTCAAAATGGCGTCGAACATCAATTGGCATCGTAGAAGATGGCAAAATGACGAGGTCGGCAAGATGGGCCATAATGGCTGCAATGGGCAATAATGTCCTCCATGGGTGCAGTGGATAATGGCCAATGGCTAATGGCTGCTTTCTTCTTGTGCACCAGGTTTAAATAGACAACAGTTCAAATCCAGTAGGGTCTTCCATTGGAGGGTTCATAGGTTGGCTTCAAATTGTCCAATCAAAAACAACAATTCACAAGCTTCTACCTAGGCATACATTATCCTTGGAGTCGGGAACGTAAGTTGCAACATATTTTACCAATTAACTCACTTTCAGAGCTTCCATTGTCTGCACCTGCAGATTGACCTTGGAGCAAAGAAGAAGATGCCAGGCTGGCACGAAACCTTAAAGATAAGCATGTGAACCGATCTCACTGGAAAAGTACAGCTTCAAGCAGGAATACACGTTTTATTAGCACATTAGAAAAACACGAGCATCTAAACCGTGAGACAAGGCAACTAGGCCGAAGCCTCCACTAAAGTTATGCTAAGTTAAAACATTTCAAACAAGCAAATCATGGCACACGTTTACGGTTATGTCAGATTAGTACAATTCTAATACATCACGTTATATAAAGCACGCTTATAAATGTTGGCGAACTACTCTGAGGGCACATTTGTCCCCGTACAATCTTTATTAGTTCGGTTAAAGTCACACTTGATTATTGCGGTACTACGTTTATGCGCTAATAAATGTAAAACCTTCGTTTCTGCGCCATCAATCCCTCCTCTGATGACTATTTGTCATCACACAAAACTATTCCCACAAATTTTATTCCATTAAAATTCTGTCAGTTCTCTTTGCCTTTTAGTTCCCCTTGTTCTTGCCTTGTATTCTTCTGCCATTCTTTTCATCATTTTCTCTTCCTTCCTTCTCTTAATTCTTGCCATGATCATTATTATTCCCCTCTTTATTCCCCAAATCCCAAAGATGCAAATTAGTACTATTAGTATTCCCTGTATTATTTTTAGTAATATTCCATTCCAAATGCCACCAAGCCAATTTCCCACTGAAGCAACTCCCTTTCCAACCTTCTCCCAAACTCCTGGTTCTTTCAATTCCTTCAAATCTGCACTCTCTTTTGTTAGATTTGCAAGCATTGTTTTAATCTTTACACTGTTGTCTGGTATATACGTGCAACAGTGACGCGCACCAAGCATTTTGCAAACGCCGCCATCCTTTGCTAAAAGAATGTCTAGGGCAAGCCTGTTTTGAAGAGTCATAGCTCTTTCTGCTGCAAGTTCAGCATCCATCAGGATTATAGCACCTGAAAACTTTGTCAACATGTTATCCACTATAGTAGACAACTTTCTTATTTTGATGGAATTCAACACAACTCCCAATGAAGGAATCATGGCTCCAAATATATCTCCTACCACAGCAGCTGCGGTCTCTCTTTTCTGGATACGATGAGATCCAGGCGTCTTTGGAATCACCGATAGGTCATCCAGTTGATAAACCTTTGGGAACACTATACCCAAATAACATCTCCCCCACCATCCTTTTGGAAGACGATAATAGGCATTATGCCCACAAATGTAATATACACCAGGTATGACAGGGTCAAGTCCGTTCAGCATGAATGTCCATTTGGCCTTAAAGATAAACGTATGTTTACATTCACTCGCTCCCACGAAAATGTTATCATAATAAGATTCACCACGATATATACAAAATTTCCCTACATGCCAAGTGTCTAAAGCTATTTTTCCTTGTGTTTTTATTGCGGCAAAAGCATAATTATCTACTGAAGTCCTCTTACTTAGCTCTTTTTCTAATTTCGCATTCATTTGTGCCCTTCTATCATCTGTGCGATCTAAAAAGCTTATTTCTACTGCAGAGAGCGAGCAGGTAAGGTTTTCCCTATGAGCGTGAGCTGTTTCAAAAGGTTGCATTGGGTCGAAAAATTCCCTCATTATTTTAGCATCCCAATCTTTAGCAATCTGGCTTAGTTGCGTTATTATAGGAACATATGCAAAGGTAACATCATAATTTGAATACAAATACTGTATGTTAGTTTGACCATAAAATCTAGAAGTCACTAAACTACATGTAATCCCATATGTAAGAGGCATGTGGTGATAAGTCACCCCTTCCGTTACCGATGTCGGTATCTGTGTACACACATAACAATCTTTCGCATCCATGGTCTCAACATATTCTGTTAGTAGGCGATAGAAAACATTATACGAAAGTTCCTTCTTATCATGCAAGTGTCTCTCATCTAATTCTAGTCTTTTCAATGCGGTTAGTTCAGTGACAGTAACAGGAGCAGAAGTAGAAGCATCAATTTTCTCATTCTCACCCTTACCACGCGTTGCAAGCACTATTGCCATTATTATTAGTACACATGCAGTTATCAAGCCTATACACGCATATTTACAATATTTCACTCTACTGTTTTGTGTAGCGTACTTAGTCATGATCTGTATAGAATCAGAGAGCTAGAAGCACCTATAAAAAAAAACGATTTAGCAATTAGTTACAAAGCTTGAACGAGCGCAATGTTCACACAGTTTTCTTCAGGAGCCCAGTCACTTATCGGTTAGCAGCAATTGTCTCAATTCGGCAATAACTCAGTCTTTTATCAGTTAGCAACGTTGTCTCAAATCGGTTTTAAGAGTCAATCAGGTTATCAAAGTCTTATCAAGTTAGCAAATGTCTCATCCGGTTTAGCAATGTCTCAGCTGGTTGTATCACGTTAGATTATAGCAAGCAATGTCATTTATCACCCTTTCAATCAATAGTGTCCATAAAACTTTTCTTTTCTATTGGTATCTCTTCTTCTTCGTTCTCGAGGCTAAGAGATACAAATTCGTCGGTCCAATCGTCATTGACTACATATGCCCATTCTGGACCGGAATATCTCCTGTTTGGTATCCTTTTCCTTTTCAATTTTGCATCTCTCTTTGATTCTGCCTCACTGGTACTTTCCTCTTTGGCCAAGTCTTTTTCTTCACTTGATGTTGGAATCACGACAGACACTTCCTTTCTTTTCTCTTTCACTCTTGGCCCTTCACCGTCGTTCAACGTTTCTCTAGTTCTTAGTTTTACTGGTGATATACTTGGTCTTCTCTTTGCACTGTGTCCGCTTGATGGACCTGCGATCTCTTCTGAAGAAGTTTGAACAGTTTTGTTCTGTTCTGCCTTGTCCCCTCCTTCTGGGGAGTCAATCAGGTTTTCCTTTTCTTTTTCTGTACCGTCTGCTTCTGGGAAAGCCCTCCTCTGATCAGGCTCTCCTGCTTCTTCACCTCTTTCGAGCCCTTTGTCACCGTTACTTTTTTCAGGCTCTTTGTTACCTTCAGCTGCTTCGTCGCTGTCTGAGGTTTCTCCTTGGTCTTCCCCAAGTGAATCGGTTGTTTCGTCCTCAGAGAATATTTCTCTCTCTTCTATTTCTGCCTGTTCGCTCTTAGTTCTGTTTTGCTCTGTCTCAGCGCTCGGCACTTTGTTATCAGGTACTGGCAGTTTCAGCGCTTCAACTTCCTCATCTGTGGGACACAACACTTTCTTTGTATGACTGGCGTGAATCCAGTTGGGAACTCCCGCACACTTCACAGCGGTAGTGGTCGTCAGGATCACTTGGAAAGGGCCTTTCCAACGGGGTTCCAGACACGACTTCCTCACGTGCTTCTTTATCACGACCCAGTCACCTGCTTTCAGTGTGTGTCCTGGACCTTGGATCGGTGACAAGGTGGTTGCTTCCACCTGGTGAGAGAAAGAGCGAACCACGTCAGCCAGACCTTTGCAGTAGTCTAACACCATATCATCTGTAATATTCAAAAGCGCGTTTGCGGGAACTGCAGGAAGTCTCATGGCCCTGCCCATGAGAATTTCGTGCGGGGACAATCCAGTCTTTCTGTCAGGGGTGTTTCTCATTGACATTAACACCAAAGGCAATGCGTCAGGCCATTTCAAATTTGTCGATGCACATATTTTCGCCATTCTTGATTTCAGTGTACCATTCATCTGTTCCACCAGTCCTGAGGCTTCAGGGCGATAGCTACAATGCAGTTTTTGCTCAATGTTCAGCGCTGCGCAAAGTAACTTTATCACCTCGTTATTGAAGTGACTTCCTCTATCTGATTCTAAAGAGATCGGGAATCCGAAACGTGGTATCAACTCCCTCAACAATAGTTTTGCAACTGTAAGGCTGTCATTTCTACGTGTGGGGTATGCTTCAATCCAGTGACTAAAAATGCACACAATCACCAACACATACTTCAGACCTCCATGCACAGGCATCTCAATAAAGTCCATCTGCATTCTGCTGAACGGGCCACCCGCCCTGCCAATGTGGCTCACGTTCACAACCGTTCCCTTTCCTGGGTTCATCTGCTGACAAATGACACAACGATGGCAAACTGCTTCTGCAACTTGACGGAATCTGGGGTTAAACCAATCAGTTTTGAACAATCTTATCATGGCATCTCTCCCTAGGTGAGCCTGCCCATGATAGAACCGCGCTAGCTGCGATAAGAGACTATTTGGTAAAACAAATTTTCCTTCATTTGAAACCCATAACTCATCTGGTCTCTTTGTACATTGTGACTTAATCCAGGAAATTCTTTCATCCTCCCTGACGCTATTCTGTAATGCTTTTAGTTCATCCATTGTATCCACGACCTTCAAGGCAAATGCTTCAGCTGGTTCGAGTTCTGGTTCACTTATCAAATTCCATTCATCCCTGAGCAATATACAGTTCAAGGCACAAAATCTTGCGACTTGATCCGCATATGCATTTCCCAGGGAAACATAGTCCTGTCCTTTTGTATGAGCACTACACTTTACCACTGCAATTTCGGCTGGCATCTGAATGGCATGTAACAATTCCCTTATTCTCTCCCCGTTTTTCACTGGGGACCCTGAAGAGGTCAGGAAACCTCTCTGTGACCATAGTTGCCCAAAGTCGTGCACAATTCCAAACCTGTACTGACTGTCAGTGTAAATGGTAACCTTCATCAATGTAGACAGTTGGCATGCTCTTGTAAGGGCTACAAGCTCTGCTACTTGTGCGGAATAGACTCCTTGAAGCCAGGACGCTTCCAAGACACCTGTTACAGTACATACAGCATATCCTGCTTTCAAAATTCCCAATGCATCTCTTAAACATGACCCATCAACAAAAACAATTTGGTCATTTTCATCAAGCTTAGTATCCTTAATGTCAGGTCGGGGTTTTGTGCAAAATTCAGTCACCTGAAGGCAGTCGTGCTCGACGTCTTCAGCGTTCTCAATTTCAGCATTTTCACCGGGAAGCAAGGTTGCTGGATTCAACGTAGTGCACCTTTTCAGCTGCACATTCGGTGCGCCCAGAATTATTGTTTCATACCTTGTGAGTCTTGCTCCAGTCATGTGTTGCGTTCGGGAGCGGGTCAAAAGTATCTCAACTGAGTGAGGGACCATGACTGTTAATGGGTGTCCCATCACTATTCCTTCACTCTGAGTGAGGCTGATACCAACTGCTGCTACGGCGCGCAAACACCCTGGCAGTGCTGCTGCGACCGGATCCAAAGTAGCTGAAAAATATGCTACTGGTCTGTTTATGCCACCATGGGCTTGGGTCAAGACAGACAAAGAACATGCATCACGTTCATGACAAAACAATGTGAAAGGCTTTGTGTAATCAGGCATACCTAAAGCTGGAGCCCTGCACATGCATTCTTTCAATTCAATAAAAGCATCCATCTCATCTCCTTTCAGCTCAATTTCATCCAAGGCATCCTTCTGGGTCAGTTTCAGTAAAGGCTTTGCCAGAGTTGAAAAGTTGGGAATCCACTGGCGACAGTAGCTCACCATCCCCAAAAACTTCCTCACCTCCCTCCTCGTCTTTGGTGGACTCATTTGAAGTACACTTGTTATTCTTTCCTTCATTATTCTCCGTGACCCTTTCTCTATTTGATGACCCAAGTATTTCACTTTCTTCTGACAGAACTGCAACTTTGAAGGAGACACCTTGTGTCCATTCCTTCCCAAATGGTTCAGCAGAGCAATGGTGTCGGCTGTGCAGCCACTTTCTGTCTTAGATGCAATCAGTAAGTCATCGATGTACTGTACTAGGGTTGACTCGAATGGCAATTCTAACGCTTCCAAGTCTTTCTTTAGAATCTGATTGAAAATTGACGGTGACTCCGAAAACCCTTGAGGAATTCGACACCAACTGTAAACTCTGTCTAAGAATTTGAAACAAAAGAGAAATTGGCTGTCCTCATGAAGAGGCACCGAAAAGAATGCTTGTAACAAGTCAATGACTGAGAACCACTCGGCATCGCAAGGGACTTGAAACATTATCACAGCTGGATTCGGTACTACAGGGCAGCATTTAATTGTGATGTCATTTATTTTCCTCAAGTCCTGCACAATTCGGACCTTTCCACTCGGCTTTATTAGTCCCATGATTGGTGAATTACATGGACTGCTTAACACTTCTTTCAGTACTCCCTGTTTTACAAACTCGTCAATGAGTTGGGCGACTTTCATGAGGGTGTCTTGTGCCATGTGGTATTGTGGGGTCTGGGGAAAGGTTACATTGGGTTTTACGGTCACTTTCACTGGTTCCACTCCAATCCCACCTCTTTTCCTGTCATATCCCACACTTCCTTTCCGACTGTTTCCCGTAATTCAGCTGGAATATCTTCTTCAGTTATCATCGGAAAAAGGTTAATCAGAGGATATTCTTCATCGACAGTTTCCATCTCATCCCCTTCTACACTGTCCTCTTCTTCCCCATCACTGCTCGTCTGAATTCTAATTCCATCGTTCGAACACATAATCGAACATCCCAATTTGCACAATAGGTCTCTCCCTAACAGCGCTATCGGGCTTGAGTCACATACCACAAAATTATGTAACCCTTGATAGTTACCAATTCTGACTTGTACTGGATCTGTGATTGGGTTCGTCAGGTGCCTGTTTGCTACTCCCACTACTTGAACTGTTCTCCCTGAGAGCGGCAAATTTGGTACTTCAATGCTCCTAACAGTTGAACGTGTGGCTCCTGTGTCAATCCAAGAATGAAACACGATGACCCATAACTCTTCCCTCCACATATGGACCCTTTTGATCAACTTCCAATGATGCTGCAAGCACACAATTTCCCTCCTCATCTGAACTTTCACTCTCCCATACATTGTTTATTCCATTCTCACTGTGTAATGGGAACTGTTGTACGGTGCCATTAGTATTCATCACCTGACCCGAGACCTGTGGAGGAACCATCACTTGCTGCTGACTCACTGGTGCCAAAGGTATTTGCATTTGCTGATTAGGTACCATGGGAAACTGCTGTTGCATTGGCTGCATTTGCGTCATCTGCATACGGGGCATCTGCATCTGCTGCGGCTGCATGGGCTGTAATCCCTGCAGCTGATTTATGGTCTGAAAATTTGGGTTTGGACCTCTCATTTTCGGTCCCCTCATTGTCTGGAATGCATTGACATCATTGTTTTGCTGACCAACACCTGCACCTTCCTGCATCACCATCGGGCACTCGCGTTTCCAATGTCCGACGATTCCGCACACGTGACACGGCATCACCCTTTTCATTGCCTGCACACCATTCGGAATCGCAACAGTGTTCAAATCCGGACCATTACTCCCAAAGCCTCCTCTGCCTCTGCCTCTCGCCTGTGGCTGAAACACCATATTTCCCTGCGGCTGCGGCTGCGGTATCTGCTGTTGGAACCCTTGCAGACCTGTCTGAGCTGCTTTAAGTTGCATCATCATCACTTTCTCTTTCAACCTTTTCTGTTTCACTTCAATTTCGTCGCTACAGTATTTCGCATAATTCAACGCCTCATCAATCGGTTTCGACTGCCAACAAATCAAATGCGTCTTTATCTCTGGTCTCAGCCCTTCCACAAATCTAAACACAAAATGAAGCATGTCCTTCGCCTCTATTGTTTCCGTGCCACTGTAGTTCTTGAACGCCTTCAACAACATCTCATAGTAACCATGAATCAACTCTTTAGCCTCTTGGGCAGTTCGATCAATCTTCTGCCAATCCACATTTTTCGCGGCAACCTTCGTCTTCAAATGCTCAATCACCTTATAGTACAAGCTCATTACCATAGGTGATGGTGCACCCGTATCCCTGTCTCTCTCTGGTTCACTTGTCGGCCAACCTACAGCCCTTTTGCAGTCTTCCCACAAATCTGCCGGAACCACAATCTCAAAGAGGGTGTTCAGGTCTTCCCAAAGACATTTTGCAAGCTTCACAAACCTATCAGTCTGTTGATACCATTCAATCGGTTTCTCTCTCAGTTTGGGAAAATCATCCGTAAAAGACTGAATGTCGCTTCTGTGCCACGGTACATGTATTAATTTTCCCCCTGCTGTCTCCCTCATTGGTAACATGGTTATTGCATCACTACTCTGTGGTCTTTTCTCCTTGTGCTCTGGGACACTGTCTTTCCTCTTTTCCTTTTTCTTTGCCCATCTGCTTTCCCATTTGTCTAAGCACCTCCACACTTGTGCACTCTGCAGCAATTCTCTAAGGTGCGTTTTCATGCCTGCTGACCTCATGTGTTCAAAGTCTGTGGTCCCGAAATCCAATCTATAGCTCCTGCTCAAGTGTTTTGTCTTGTCTATCTCAACCCCGTTTTTGTCAGCTATTTCTTGCAACCTTCTATGTACCTTGTTCACTTCTCTCGTAATCCTGGGACATAGATACCTCAGCTCTTCTTCCGAGTAGGACTCTAACCTATTCAAACCCATAGTCCCTTCCACCAATTCTTCTGCTTCCATGTTCAACCTGACCCTATTCAGATAGTCTTCTCCCTTCCCACTGGCTGAGCTTTGTGTGGAATTCAGACTGTTGAACCACTGTGTCAGCTGTTGCGCATTCAACCCCATCAGTGTAGCATTCACATCGACTGCCATTGATGGTTGCGGCAACTTTTCAGTGTTCGATGATAGCGGTATCATCAGTGGGGGACTCGACCTCACCACTGTTGACTGAGCACATATGGGACTAAACTCCATCAAGGACCCAGATCCAGTTGGCAGAGCCGCTATCGGAGTTGTCTCTGGAGTGTTTCCTATGCACCTCCTTTCCGTCCCACTCTGCACCATTGATCCTTGACCGCTCATACCTGAGTTAGGCTGAATGTACAAAGGTACCGGTGGACCTACAGTAATGGGTAGGGATATCGCATCTGGGTTCTGTCCAATCCCCAGGTTCTGAGGCATGTTCATTCCCGCACTATGGGTCATCATTGCCGGCATGCCCGTCTGACTCCCCGTCATCTGAGCATGTGCGGTTCCCCCCTGCATCTGCTTTTGAGGCATCAAAAACTGGGTTGATTCAGCTTGTGCCAATGTTGGGTTGCGACCATTCTGTACTCCCATTACGGTTGGATCTAGAATCATTCCCGTACTGTTGTCACTGCTGTAGTACCTTGGGACCTGCGGCTGATAATTTTCTGCTGTTTTCAATATAGGCACATCTGGATATATTCTCCTAACCTGCGGTATCTGCGGGGTGAACAGTAAACTCGGGTCCTTAGATCCCGATGGCGTTTCTGAATTCGGAGTTTCATTATTCTGTACCGGTGCCGGAGGGGCAGAACTGGTACTTGGACCTTGTTCACTCTCTGCATAAGGTGGTGGACGGTCGTTCAGCAATTGCATGATGAACTCCTCATCCTCTGACTCGTCCTCGTCCTCTCTATCTTTGGAACACCTCCTGTTTGTCTTACAGGTATCTTTCTTGCCTGTCGCCTCTTCTTCCTTAGCAATTGCGGGAAACAATTTTATCCCCTGCAATATATCTGACCTCCACACCTTCTGTGCATTATCCCACCTAGCGTCCGCTAGTGTCTTTTCTACCTTTCTTATCCTGGTCTCGAACTTCTTTTGCTGTTGCTGTCTAGCCATTAGTTCCCAAATCGCTAGAGCCTCAAACTGTGCTGGCCTTGGAGGTACCTTCATGTCGTACATCGCGAATCTCAAATTCTCTAGGATCCTTATATTGAATGTCCCATGGATCGGGAACGCTACGCTCCCATGTCTCTCTGTCAGCTTGTGCCATTGCTTTAGCCAAAGGCACGGAGCTACCCCCCTTTCCTCCATTACAATGTAAGCTGGTGTACCTTCGGGTGGCGTCTCCTCTCCTACGCTCGCTTTAATGTAAGACTTCCCCTTCATCGCACTCTTTAATGCTTTAAAAAATTTCATTTTCTCGTCTTTTATTTCACAAAGTTTGTAATCAATAAGTGACTTTAATTCCCGGAATACTCTTCGCTTGCCTTTCCCCTTCCAATCGAGCCCCACGGACTGCGTCCAATCCGTGCGCGGCCCTTCCTTGCAACCAACCTATCCCAGCGCGGCTCCTAGTGACGTCACACTCACACACACTGCGGCTGACAAAGCCTCGCGGCTTGTCCTCCTTCACTCCGCTCCTCTCGTAACAACTTCTGGCATGTATCGCGAGCAACCAAATAATAATAAAACAGATCTGTCGGTTTACTACAGGAAGGGTAACACAATCGCTTCAGGACCTTAGGGATTTTTCACTAGCCTCGGCAGTTATTCCATCTTTCTCGGTCCCCACTTTCGCAAGCAAATCCTGACCCGCAGACTCTGCTCTCAACTTGTCAATGATCTATTCTAGTGCACTTAGAATTTGTCAAAGCCCGAAGTCGAAGTTTTCTTTCACTCCCTTAACACACGTACCGACTCGTTGACCACGCCCGGTCAACCTATTAAACCGACCAGACCACAACATAAAACAAGTGTCTCATACACTTTTCAACATACTCCGGAGTCTCTTGACCTCGCAGGGCCCGTCTCAACAACAACAACCACGTGGACCTTTTTCTGCACAAAGCGCCACATGCACATGAAGTTCGACGACTTCCCTACTCTCACACTCGGAGTCGCACCTCCGCTATTCTCTAAAATCCTCGCAACCTTTTCAAACAATCTGCGGCAATAAGCTGTGCAAGCGCAAAACCCTGACTTCACTCATACCGTCACTAGTACCGCCAACGCCGATTTCACACCTCCATTCTCTCCATTCGCAAGCTCCGATATCCCGGGAAAGTCGTGGGGGACTTAGGGCATCATCATTCTCTCAATCTGTTTTACCCAAGAAAAATCTAATTCAACACCATATACCTCTCGAGTGGGGTCTCAAAGAGCGCAACTGTTACCTCTCGAGCGGGGTCCCAAAGGGCGAAACCGTTACCTCTCGAGTGGGGTCCCAAAGGGCGAAACCGTTACCTCTCGAGTGGGGTCCCAAAGGGCGAAACCGTTCCCTCTCGAGTGGGGTCCCAAAGGGCGTAACCATCCTCTGCTACCATCTACTGATCGAGCGTTCCGTCCTAATAAATTACCTGTATTTGGACGCTCTTGGGTCGATGAATCTTTTGACCAAGTGGGGCTCTCTTCACCCGAGATTAGTCAATTTAATCAAATCAATAATCAATAACGAACATAAGCAATGCCCTGATCAACATAACACTTCACAATTAATCCAGAAAACATTTCGGCGAACCATGACCTTTCGGCCATGAATAACCACACCAGTTCATTCAAAGTTAATGAATTTATTTCCCTATATTAACAAAGCTAGCACGATATAAATGTGTCTCAACACCAAATGATAAATTTAAAAGAACATTAATAGCTGTCCGTAACGGCGAAAAAGATGCAATCTATGCAGCATTTGAATAACAATGCATTCAATAATAGCAACGCAAACCACTAAAACTATAATCTGTAATGGGCTAATTGCATACATTAGTCAGCATAACAAGGTCTCAAATTGCATCGTGCAACAAATGAATCCTCATCTAACCTCAAATTAGCATCTGCATGTGGGACTTCATGCAAAAACAATTTAGCAACATTGATTTGGAAAACTCCTAACTAGGGCTCTTATCAAAAATCAGCAGTTGGTTACCTAAAAAGAAACACAATGCAATTGTACATTTTCCTTTCATATTTACCAAATTCAATCAGCATTCAAGGAAGTCTTCGTCTCACAGGTACCGGTTTCCGATCAGCATGGGACGGGGGCAAAGGGGGCAGGGTGGACGGGGCAATTGCCTCACAGCGGCAAGATAAAAGGACAAAACTACTACTTCATGCAAAGGGACGAATCAAAGTTAAAGTCTCTAGGGCGAGAATTACTTAAAGTCTCTTTCTCTCGATTAGAGAAAGCATCAAAGTCTCATTCAAAATGGCGTCGAACATCAATTGGCATCGTAGAAGATGGCAAAATGACGAGGTCGGCAAGATGGGCCATAATGGCTGCAATGGGCAATAATGTCCTCCATGGGTGCAGTGGGTAATGGCCAATGGCTAATGGCTGCTTTCTTCTTGTGCACCAGGTTTAAATAGACAACAGTTCAAATCCAGTAGGGTCTTCCATTGGAGGGTTCATAGGCTGGCTTCAAATTGTCCAATCAAAAACAACAATTCACAAGCTTCTACCTAGGCATACATTATCCTTGGAGTCGGGAACATAAGTTGCAACATATTTTACCAATTAACTCACTTTCAGAGCTTCCATTGTCTGCACCTGCAGATTGACCTTGGAGCAAAGAAGAAGATGCCAGGCTGGCACGAAACCTTAAAGATAAGCATGTGAACCGATCTCACTGGAAAAGTACAGCTTCAAGCAGGAATACACGTTTTATTAGCACATTAGAAAAACACGAGCATCTAAACCGTGAGACAAGGCAACTAGGCCGAAGCCTCCACTAAAGTTATGCTAAGTTAAAACATTTCAAACAAGCAAATCATGGCACACGTTTACGGTTATGTCAGATTAGTACAATTCTAATACATCACGTTATATAAAGCACGCTTATAAATGTTGGCGAACTACTCTGAGGGCACATTTGTCCCCGTACAATCTTTATTAGTTCGGTTAAAGTCACACTTGATTATTGCGGTACTACGTTTATGCGCTAATAAATGTAAAACCTTCGTTTCTGCGTCATCAGACGCAAGAATCGCGGAGAGGCAGAGTCTCGCTATCGAGCGAGGCAGGCAGTGCGGCTGAGCACGCTTCTCTCCCCACAGCCTTCCGAGACGAACCAGGCCGATTGAGGCAGACAGCCCATGAAGCCACCGAAGCCAGCGCCCGCAGGGGAGAGGGACTGAGGCTCCAGTTGGGTCTCGGCAGGGGCCTGTGGTACGAAGCGGCGGAGGCAGAGCCTCGTAATCGAACGAGGCAGCACAGCCGAGCCCGCTCCTCTCCCTAAGGCTGGGGTCTGGTAGGACCAATCAGGCAGTTTAAGGCCGCCAGCCCAAGGAAGCTACCGCCAACAGGGGAGAGGTCGGCGGGGCTCGTGGAGCAGCGATGCTCAGGACCGTGAAAGGAGCTGGGCTGGTCCATGTTATGGACAAGGCAGCCACTCATGCTTGAGGCAGCTAGGTAGCTAGCGGCAGCGGGGGAAAGTGGCAGACACCCCCATTGCACTCCTACGGGGGAAGCATCCGAGCAGCACTCAGGACGGAGTAAAGAGCCGGCTCGCGCAGAGGCCACAGGTCAGCAGGATGTGGCGTGTAGTGGGCGGGTGAGCCGGGTGTTGAGGGGACTCTGTATCTCAGGCATTGAGCCACTGTGGTTTTTTGCTGTTTCTGGTCTTGTTCCCTGGCTTATTACCTATTTTTTTACTCCTCTCCACCTGGCCCTGCTCTGCTCTGTTGAGCTTCAGCCAGTTTGCATTGCTATAGAGTGGTTGACTTGAGGCCCGAGGATCGTGACCCTTAGAGGTCCAGGGGGCGATTGTACTCTAGAGTGCATCAGCAGGGCGCAGCAGGAAAAAACTCATTGAGTTCTGTACTAGGTCTCGGTGGAACTCCAAATATTTTTTTTAATATTTGAAAGAAATTATTGGTCTGCTTGGAGAGTGGACTAAGGAGCAAAGCAGAATAGAAAGGAGTAAAGGATCAGAATGTAATAAAAATGACCTCTAAACGCATGAGAAGGAGCAGGTCTTTCCTCCGACGGGCCTGTTAAAAAAAAAAAAAATCGAACCCCTTAAGAAATAAGGGTATCCATCATTTGAATGTATAAAGTTTGAACTCTATCCTCCCATTTGTCCAAAAGGACCCACGTGAGACATCGGTTGGTAACGGAGGAAATCATTGCGGTACCAATAATAATATCTCCCAAGGTTCCGATGTGGGTACGGAATTAAATCCCTTGATGGATCAGGGTGCTGCTGACGGTTAGTCGATGCCTCCACCGCCCCTCTTGTTAGTGGGGCCCACCATGCTGAAATTCGAGAATTTACCCTCCCCTACAATGACCCAGATGAGGTGCCCTACTCTAGAATTGTTCCTTCCTCCTTTCCATCGACGCCCGTAGTAGTTCAATCTAATTCTTGCTCTCCCATGTTAAAACGTTTTAGTAGCACCCCATCGGACCACTTCCTCTTGGATTTAAGGACTTCAGAAACTTCAGATCTGGTCTGTACTGGGAACTTTTCTAATTGTCCACCGGATCAACACATAGGGGGTCATTCTAACCCTGGCGGTCCGAGACCGCCAGGGCTAAAATGACGGAAGCACCGCCAACAGGCTGGCGGTGCTTCCTGGGCCACCGCCGCGGTCAGAAAACCGGGTCCGGCGGTTTCCCGCCGGATTTCCCCCGGTTGCCCAAATCTGTCATGGCGGCGCTGCGATTCTGACCCCCTTCCCGCCAGCCTGTTTCTGGCGGTTCTTACTGCCAGGAACAGGCTGGCGGGAACGGGTGTCCTGGGGCCCCCTAACAGGGCCCCAGTATGCTTTTCACTGTCTGCCTAGCAGACAGTGAAAAGCGCGACGGGTGCAACTGCACCCGTCTCACACCTGCAACACCGCCGGCTCCATTCGGAGCCGGCTTCAGTCTTGCAGGCCCCTTTCCCGCTGGCCGGCGGGCGCTATATTGGCTAGCGCCCGCCGGCCCAGTGGGAAAGTCAGAATGGCCCCAGCGGTCTTTCGACCGCGGAGCGGCCATATGGCGGTTCCCGCCAGGCGGGCGGCGACCGCCGCCCGCCAATGTCAGAATGAGGGCCATAGTCCTTTCTGAATCCTTTAAGTGCCTTGAAAGAATCCTCTTGTCGATATTGGAACTCCTCGAAAAATCTATAAAAAACTCTGATCACACTCAAGACATCCTAGTATCTATATTGAAGGTTCTATTAGCAGAACAAAACTTGAGCCATCCTTCTGACGAGTTGGCTAAGACAACTGTAAAGGATGTATGTCAAATATTGGGACTAAACATAAATGGTACTCGTTTGCATTCCTCGACTGTTGGGGATTCGACTAACATAGGTGATATGTCCACCCATTCCAATAAAGGAACCCAAGTGGGAAAAACACAGCTGGATAAAGCAGTTCCAACGCTATTGAATCCTGCTTTCCAAGAGAGTATGGTGTATTCTCTGGACAACCTTTTTTCCAGCCCAAGTTCAGTCTGTAATACTCCTCTAGTGGTCCAAGATGCTCGGAAAAAGGAATTCGCCCTAAATCCTTGGGTGTCTCGATTCCCAATTTTTCTTCCTAAAGATCACTCTTCCTTAAAGTCAACCAAACTGAATGGAAATGAGATAAAAAAGGCCAGTAAAACAATCAAGATAAGAGGAAAAACGGTGGGGGAAAAAAAAGGAACCCTGGAATCACTAAAAAGAGGACGAGGAAGGTTAAGTTTGAAGAGAGGGTGTACGTGGGATCTTCGGATGTTCAGGATCAGGTCCCTACAATGGAGAACTTTAAGAATGGGACTGCAGAGGCGCTTCCTGTTTCACAGCAAGTGCCAGATATGGATTTGTCAAAAGATCACCTACAGATTAATTACCCAGTGATGCCATGTGGCATGTTTGACTCAAATTATGCAATTTTGCCATGCATTGCCTCATTAAGACCTCCTGTCTCCAGTTCTATACGGGACATCCAGAATGTTGGAGAAATATCCAGAAGGGATAATGACTTTAATAGGCATACGGAGTTACCGGATTGCCTAGAGTTTTTGACTATATTTGATACTCATATAAGTCTAAATCGATCCTTTTTATTGACTTGTTTTTTTAAATAGAAGAACTCAAACTAATTGAGAGTAGCAATATTGTGCAGGTCTTTCTTGACCAAAGTATAGGTGGGTGCAAGGCAAAAGTTTGATTTACCTCTAAAAACTGTTTAAAACTTAATCTTGGTCAATTGTGCTCATCTTCAACGTAGAGGTATAGATGTTATCCCAGTTTGGGATAAGTTAACGTATTATAGTGGGCAGTATTCTTCTTATGATTTAGGTTCCTCAAATAGTCATTCGAACTGGGGGGAAATGTCCATCATCCTCTGGCGAAATTGTGCAAGTTTCTTTATTCCAGGGTGCAAGGGTGGTGAAGGTTATGGAAGGTCCCCTTCAACAGGTTACCAGTCCCAAACATGAAAATTGGAATTGGTTGGCAGGGGCTTGAATAGGTCTCAGGCGAAGGGTAAGTTGATTCAGTCGCATTACTAACCCTGACTTCTCATTGGCCTCTTGGAATGCTGCAGGATTAGGGAAACACCTAGGAAAATTAAATGTAATTTGTTCATTGAAGATTGATTTGAAATGCTTTCAAGAGACCTGGTGTTTAAATGACTTTTCATGCCCTGGTTACACGGTTCTTAGCAAAAAAGCACATCCCTCAAAAAAAGGGCACACAAAAGGGGGTATAGCTAAGCTTTTAAGCGATAGATACAATTGGGAATTTGTTAGTCTTCCTGCAACTACAAACCTTTTTCAAATAGTGCGAGTTCATGTATGCGGGGAGAAGGGTAGGAAATCCCCCTTGATTATCATAAATGCATATATTCCTCCTGAAAAGGAATCTGACATTATCCTTCAGCAGATGCTTAACCAAATTTTTGCCTTAGGAAATTTCTCTGAGTTAATTATAATGGGGGATTTAAATTGCAAAATTTCGAAATCCTCGCTCCATATCTATTGTGACCCAGAAAGAGCCAAAGCGTTGAATAGCCCACCCATCTATTTCCCCCCAGAATCAGGACAGACAAAAGGGGACACATTTTATTGAAAAGTCTGAGGTCCTTTAGTGGTATTATACCAAATGGGCGTTTCTGCTCAGATTCACCCGCAGCTTATACTCACAAGTCCCCTATGAGTAGTTCTGTTATAGACTATATTTGCACCTCGTATATTATCTCTCAAATACTTGAGGATATGGTAATTATTGATACCACGTACAGTGATCATATGATTCTAAAGCACACCTTAAAAATTCAGCTAGTTGCAGTAGATCCTTGGTCCATAAAAGGAGTGAAGCCTAGCATTAATGGGAAAAATAGAAGAATGTATTGGTCTACAGCTAAAATAACATGGTTGAGGCCACTGTTGGAAAATATTGTGCGAAATAAGGAGGTTTGGGGAAAGGACACCTTAAAATCTTTTCCTAAATTAATGAGACACATTATTGCGTGTAACCAGCCTGAGTGCAGATTCCTTTACATAAAAAAAGCTCAGTTACCCATTGTGAATCTGATTAGAGAAATTAATAAATTGGTAAGGCGACAGCTTGAGTTTAAGTCTATGGAAAGGAGCAGGAAAATTTCACTCCTTAAGAGAAGATGATCGCGGATGAAACTGTCCTTCCAAAGGAAAGAAGCAGATCATAGGTGGATTATACTGAGGGAAGCAGCTGCAATGAGAAACCCCAGTAATTTCTGGGCTATTATTTCTGAGGGGTGCGGAAATCGCAAAAATCTTTTTGCCACTGATAGCAGAGGATAACTGGACGCTGTATATTCGGGCCTATTATGCTGAAAATCAGGTCTTGGACCCTGGGAAAGTGGTGACAGCATCAAAGTGGGATAGGGAAGTGGTCAATACGGGCTCACCCTCCGTGTCTGAGCTAGAGGGGATTATAAATTCAATGCGTTCATCAGGATCCATGGGTCTTGATGAGGTCCCGATGACTTTAATTAAAAGGGAGCCTTTGCTTTGGGCAAAACTTCGCCACCCAGTATCTTGTGCCTGCTGCTCTCAAGGTAGTATCCCTTGGACGTCTTGGACGAGTAGTATCATACTCCCCTTATATAAAAAGGGAGATAGAACAGTACCTTTAAACTATCGAAAAATTGTCTTGTTAGGCTCAATGGGCAAGATATTTACGAAAAGTATTCTAACGCAATTAACTGAGTAGGTGGAGGAAAATGACATTCTTCCAGTGGAACAGGCAGGCTTTAGAAAGGCTCATAATACTCTAGATAACATCTTAATAATGCAAACAATAATTGATAAATATGTCCAGATTAGGGGGGGGAGTGGTCTATGCTGCGTTTATTGATTACTTCACCACATTTGATAGGGTGGACAGGAAGTTCTTGTGGTGGAAACTTCATGAGCTGGGGGTTCCGCCTTGCCTGTTGCGATTGGTGATAGCCCTGCACTCTTTGACTTGTTGTAAAATACTTGTGGGCGAAGAGCAGGGCTTGTCTTCAAAACTTTCTACCAAAAATGGCCTGAAGCAGGGCTGCTTATTGGCTCCACTGCTATTCTCCCTATACATTTACAACCTCGCCAAAATCCTTTGGAGTGCAAATGGTTACGCACCTGTGGTGGGTGGCCAACCAATCGCCTGCCTATTATATGCAGATTATATAGTTGTCTTTGATCTTACCCCGAAGGGCCTAAATCAAAGTCTGTCCACTCTAAATTCTTACTCTGTGAAGCACCACTTGAGAATTAATACATCTAATTCTCAGGTGGTATCCTTTACGGGGAAAAAAACAGAAGGAAAATTTGTTCCGCCTGGTTCCTCGGGCAATATAAGTTGGAACGGTAGATGCATACCGGTTTCTGGGGGAAAAAAAAATTGCCCACGATAAATTATCAAGATCACATTCGCAATAATATTAGTAAGGCTCTCTCGCATGCTCAAGGCTTAGTGGCTTTTTTTAATGCAAACGGTAAACACAGTTTTTCACATCTATTGTCTGCCTATCATGTCAAGATCCCAGCTACCCGTCTGTATGCGATAGAATGCATAGATATAGATAAATGGGACTTTCTTGATAAGACAGAAGGCCGGATTCTAAGACGCTTGGCTTCCTGCAATAATTCAGCCTCTGGGACAGCTCCAAGGCTTAAATTTGGCATGAAAAATATTTTTGTGCAGGGCCTTGCGGCTGTGATCCGGAGGGTACATTGCCTCATCCACAGTGAGGAATCTACATTGAGAAACCTGGCTTTTAATGATTTTGTTTTATAATTTGAGAGGAAAATCCAGGTTCTTTTGAAATTACACTCATGCTATCTAGCTTCTTGAGCTGGACCCTGACCTCAGTACTTCGACTCTCCTTATAATTCTAAAACAAATCTTGAAGGAGGTGTCATGGTCCAAAGGCTTTGCGATGGATCTTCAGTCATGCCTCCCTAAAAGAGGTCTTGAGAATGTAATCAAGTCAGTGTCTCCGAAAGTGGCTCAACCTTACCTGACTTGGAATCTCACACACGGTGTGAGGCGATTTTTCATACTGATCAGACTCAATAGAGTGCCCCTTAGGGATTTAATCTCTAAACGTGATGGTGCTACTAATTCTTGTGACTTGTGTTAAGGTGGGGTATAGAATCTTAAGCATATTTTATTTGACTGCCCAGTTTTAGCCGCTCAGAGAAAATTATGGTTGAAACCCCTCTACCTGCGGTTAAATATTAGATCCTATAGGGAGGCTTTAGATTTATGCTGCAACCCCCCTAACGAAAGATTTTGTTTCAGGACTTTTAAATTTGACCAAACTTTCCTACAGTTATATTGATTTCTTGTGATTAGATCGCCTCTCGGGCCTTCCTGTGGAAATCAAATACCGTAGGGATTGCAGGGGCTTTTTAAAGCTTTTTCAGGGGCTTTGAGGGAGGAGGGGCCTCTCGACTGGCCATGAAATTTTATGTTGTCCTGTTTATAAAGAGAAGATTTACCGGAAGACGGAAGGGAGGAGAGTGACCTTTGATTTAGCTGAGCAGGGATTTTTAGAATTTGAGTTTGTAGTAGGAGGGTAAATCCATGTCATCTCAAGATTAAATATCGCTATTTATAGATAGTTCTCGTAATGTGTGAAGTATTTTGGAAAGAATTGGTGGTTATTTATTTATTTTTTTACTTCTGGAATTTATTATATATTTTATTGTTTGTATTATTATACATGTGGATCTCTTTGGAGTTCCAAATCATGATAATAAAATAAATTGAAATTGATGACCAATGGAGCGAGTCCTGACAATGCTTCGACTTACTTTTCTGATGTACCTTAGCATCCACTTTGATGAGGTCTTGCTCCCACACAGACTAATTCTGATCCAATATCCTTAGCAGTTCTTGTCGTCAGTTAATATTACTGGTTGTCACAGTAAACCTGTTGATGTTGTGGCCCAGATCCTTGTCAGGGACACTTCATACAGTGAACCAGGCAGACGGAAATTGTCAAGGACTACAGCCCTAAACATACTCCTCAAACCTTGCAGTAACTAAAAAATAATAAAATCTGTATATTAAGTGAACGCTCTTCAAACTGTGAGCAAGACCTTATCAAGTGGGCCGTATGGTACAACAGAGAAGTAAGGTAGAAGTATTGTTTGCTTCCCTGTTTGCAAAAGTTGAAAAATGTCTCTGAGTTTACTGAAGTGATATTTTTGGGTATTAACATCTCTGACAAGGGAATTCATATGGACCAAGACAAAGTGATAGCTGTATAAGAGTGGTCATTTCCAGGTCCGTGAAAGAGATTCAGTGGTTTTTGGGATTTGTCAATTTAAAAAAAATAAAAAATTATGTATTCGAGTTTAAGATTACACAGGTCTTATATCACAGTTCCTTGCAGTAGAATATATGGCTTCAACAGTGAGTCCATGGAAGTCTCTCATCATATGACATCTGTTGACCTAGATGAAGTGAACTTAGAACTTACAAAAACAAGAGTGCAGCTACTACAATTTCATGGTACAGGATTGGGGAGGGGTATCAGAGGAACAAGTACAAAATATGTATTACATACGTCTAGTGAGCGTGTGAGGTCGGGGGGGGGGTGTTCGACAGCAGACCAAGCAAATCTGGGCCCAAGGGGGTAGGAATTATTAATAGGATTTGTTAATTTTAACAGGCATTTTTCAGAATGATCCTCCGAGATTGTTAGGCATACATCAGGATTTACACAGAAGGGGGCCATATTTAATTGGGGAAATGAAGAGGAAAAGACATTTCAGAGACTTGGGACCTTCAACACTGCCCCCGTCTGAAACATCCCATTAGTGAATTGCCCTTTATCTTGGAGACTGATGCCTCATCATAAGAATTGAAGGGATTTTCTCACAAAAAGATCCAGAGCCTGGGTTGGTACATCTTGTAGCATAGTTTTCTCAAACCCTCAATGCTGCAGCAATAATTTACCCTATTTATCATAGGGAACTATTGGTTATAAAAAACATTTTGGTCGATAGGCCACACTATTTAGGTTTTGCATGACATCTGATTAAAATCCAGACTGATCATAAACATTTAGGATCCAAATTTACTGAAGTTCATGAATCCAAAGCATGCTAGGTGGTCTCTATTTTTTCGGAATGTAACTATGAAATCTCTTATAGACATTTATTGTTAGAGCTTGGCAAACATTGCTTAAATAAACTCTTGATTGGTATATTTTGTGTCCACTAGTCACCATCCTCAGGCAGAAAGAGTGAATGAACCTCCTGAACTGTATTTAAGATGTTTTTGATTAATCATTTTGAGCAGTGGATGCAACAGATTCCTATTATGGGATTTTCCTGTAGTAACACCTTGCACTCTAGCGTGGATTGCTCCCTGGTTTTCTGAACCACAGTTTCCCATTCCTGTGTTTGGCCAGCTACCTTTTCCTCCTCCACTGCCCCTTCCTTAAAGCTCAACTCAAAAACATACATAAGAATCACATTTCAGCGTTCTATTTAAGAAGGCCAAAAACTCAGTATTAGAGGTTTTCAGACAGGAAACATAGTGAAGGGCCAATGTTAAGGACAGTGTTAACCTGTGTGTTCCAGGATCCCATCCTAAGTTTGCACTGAGATTTGTAGGCTCCTTTCCCATTGTTAGACTAATAGAGAAATCTACACTAGAGTTAAGGCTACTTGCTCACTAGAGGATGGATCCTATGGGCCTAGGTGTGCTGGGAAACGTTTTGTGAAAAAGCCTTACTAATCTCAGTGTTGGTTCCTAGGAGTGGTCGGATACAGCATGCCCATTCTGTCACAGAACTTATGGCTAGTGGTCTAGAAAGCGAAATATCTTCCTAATCCACATTAGAAAAACATTTGGCATGCTGAGTGAAACATGTACTTCCATCACCAGCAGCAGTGTGGCAGGTGACTCCCCAGTGATCTACTGTAGTTTCACCACAGAGTTCTAATGAATAACTAGAGTGCTGAGAATCTGTATTAGGACAAGTAGAATGTAATAAGGGTAGACAGATAAATCTGGATTTAATTGAAGTAATTCTGTGGTCAGTGATTTTTTTGTCACGTTAATTTATTAAACATGACAAACATTCCTTAGTGTTTGATGAGCTAGCCAACACGTGTTTCACCCGTTGAGTGGGGAGCAGGCTTGGGGCTTTTTCAACAGTGTATATGGTAATTTTGAAAATTATGAACAGTAGTTTACGATGTTAGTAACAAATATACCAGACACATCATAAAATCCAACACAATTGTATAAAACTACAGTACATAGAAAAAGGGTGTGGGGTGTATAAGGAAAGAAAAAAATCAAGAGACAAAAAAAGAAACAAACAAAATTGCCATTATTGTATATTCTTGAAGTAAATGCAAAATTTACACATTTATGTATGCTGTTTATTCCGTTAAGTTTCACTGCATACCATGCCAACAGTATAATGGCGTCACTAGGGTGAGAGAAACAGATCATTGCAGAAATTATATTGGTGGAGTGCCTGTCTATATTAAAGTCAGAAGGCAAAACAATTTGAGGAAAGTGCTTAGAGATAGGTGGGTGTTAGCTTTGTGGTAGATGTGCACCATATTCCAATTAGTATTGAGAAATAAGGAAAAGGCAGTTATCTGATTTAGTCATATCTAAAACTGTCAGCCCGCCAAAGATATAAGTATTGATAAACTATCAAAAAATATGAGTGGTATGCTCCTAGGTATAAGCGATTCGTATGTGAAAGAGAAGTGAGTAAACTTGTTTAATAAAGGATGTTTGGCTGTGAGACTGATAAGAGAAAATATCTGAAATTGTATGCTGCTGTAAAAAGACTAAGATTGAGGCAACATTTATGCCCTGAGGGTGTGAGAAGGAGGAGAGCGAGCACATGTAGGTGCTTACCTTTTGTTGACAGGAAGGTTAAAGTGACAGGTCTCTGCGGTCTGTGGGATAAAGAAAGTGCATTTAGGCCAGGTGGTTCTTGTGGCGGGATAAGTGGGGAGTGGGTAGGTACTTTGTATAGGGAAGTGATGATAGAAGTCAAGGGTCGATTGAGAGTCACGTGACATTCACAAGTGGCCATCTTGATGCAGTGTGGACAGATTTAGCGCCTGATTTAGAGTTTGGCGGTGGGGTTACTCTGTCATATTTATGAAGGAGTAAACTCATCTTCCAAACTCTAAATCAGGCCCTTAGTACTTACTTACATTCAGGTGAAGGGAATAAATGGCTCAATCCAAGTCAAATAGATCTTCAGGATTAATCCAGAAAATACAGTTTGAGAGGTTTAGTGGTTATTTAACCAGTATGGAAGAAGAAAGAGTACCTGAGCTAAGAAAATACAAACAGCGCACATATATTTATACATCTTGGATTTGTTTGAAGAATATACAATAATGACACTTGTGCTTTTCTTTTTTGTCTCCTTATTTTTTCTTTCCTTATACACCCACTGCTCCTCCTTTTTCTATGTATCAAAATTTTATTCAATTGATGTATTTTTTATGGTATGTTTGTTATACTTCCTAGTATCATCATAAACTACTGTGTTTATAAGTTTCATAATTACCACATACAGCCTCGAAAATGTCCCAGGCCTGCACGCCACTTAAGGGGCAAATCATGTCTTGACTGACTCATCCAACACCAAGGAATGTTTGAGTCACTTTCAATGAATTCACTTCATGAAAACATCTCCAACCACAAATTGGCTTCAAATAAAACCTGATTTAACTGTTTACTCTAAATACTTTCTCCTAGACCTTTCACTGTGGGTTCTGCCTTCTTGAGGGTATTGACAGTTTCAAGTCCAAAGTTAGTCATCATAGGTTTTGGGAGGCACCTGTGCGCCATGAGTGGTACATAAACCAGAGAAGGCATTTGGTGGCATTTCAAGCAAGCCCCTATATCATGCTGCTCCCTGCTGATGACAGGCTAAACCCAGAAACACGTGTACAGGGATATATAGCACTTGCTGCGCTTAAAGAGGTGAAAGACTTTATTACTTTTTGAACGTACTACGAATTCAACTGCATTTACCATGATGCATTTGGGTTGAACTTTGTTGCTGGAGTGTAGGCAGTGTGCTCGCTTACTTTGTAATTCTATAAAATGTCTTGCAGGATTGCCAGCGCACTTGAATAGGCAGTGGATACATGAGTACCCCTACCTGAACGTAGTGCTGGTAAAGGCAAATTTGCTAACACAGGACCAAAAGAGTATTAAAACACTGATGCAATTGCTACACAGGCTGGGATTCTCCCTTAATATATGGAAATCAATCCCACTTCATAGAAAAGAGAAGGTTTTCTTGGGGGCAACAATAAACTCGAGGGAGGCTTAAGTATTACTGATACAAAAGAAGATTTTGGTGTTAACACAATAAACTTGCTATACCAGATCGGACAGTTTCTGGCGATGAGAACAGTGTTGAACCTGATGGGCATGATGGACTCGTGGATGCCTTTAATCCCTCATACCAAATTCCACTTGAGACCAATCCAAGAATGGCTTGAGAGCTAATGGTCACAGGCAGGTGAGTGCAGAGAAAATTCAGAGGGAAATACATTGGTGGAAAATAGAGAACATCGCAATAGGCATACCTTTCAAACAATTCTCTTTATAACTATTACAACGGATGCATCCCACAGGGCATGGGAAGCACACATGGGGAGTTTGAGCTTCATGGGTCAGTGGTGTCCCCCTATAATCAGTGCAGCGCATACATGTGCTAGAGGTAAAGACCTTCTATGCACATACCAAAGACAGTACAAACCCAGATGAATAGCACAACAACAGTGTTTTGCCTAAAGAAACAAGGGTAGACAAGATCACATGTCCTAACACAGGAAATATAGAGATGATCAGTACACCTAACATAACATAACTCAATTTCCCATACACCTACCAGGCATTTAGAATATTGATGCAGATAGGCTAAGGAGACAAGCAGGCACCTCCCGATTGGGAGCTCATACAAGAGATAGTGCAAAAACCTTCTAGGATTGGGCCATGACAGACCTAGTACTCTTTGCAAAACACATGCGACTGCAAAATGCCAAAACTTTGCATCCAGGTACCAACTATCCCATGGTCAGGGAAAACTTACATTAGCTTTCCCCCAATTGCACTGATACCGCTAGTGATAAGCAAGTGCAAACAGACAATCATGATACTTGTTATGCGGATTTGTATAGAACACTAATCACCAGTGAAGTTATCCAGGTGCTCTGCACGGTCGTAGGCTACTGCCTCCCTGAAAGTTATTCGAAAAGCCATGTCTTCAGTTTTTGAGGAACTGGAAAAATGATGGGGAGGCTCTGGTGTGCTGTGGGAAGTCATTCTAGGCTTTGGGGGAGATGAAGGTAAAGGTGCAACCTCCTGCTCCGTTGCCGTGTGTGTGGGGTATGTGTGCAAGTGACCAGCCTGCAGAGCAGAGGTGTCTGGAGGATTGATGGAAGTATTTGCAGTGTTTTAGGTATGCAGGTCAGTGTTGTGTAGTGCTGTGTATAAGTGTGTGAGGAGTTTGAAATAGGTGTGTTTGTGGGCAAAATAACATTGCTTTCAGACCTGCTGGATACTACACAAGATGGAGACAACACAAGATAGGATAATAAAACTTGCACGTCTTGCTGATAGTACAGGTGCAATATGTTTGCCACCCAGAGCCAGCCAGCTTCAGTTTAGCAGCATGGCTCCTGAGGAATTAGAATTCATATTCCTGGGACCCCCCCAAAAATGCATGGAATTCCTGAGGGAGGCTAAGAGTCCAAGGTTATGTAAGTGCTACATCACCAAGTAGAACAGATTCATCTACTGGTAGAAGAGATTCATCTACTGGTAGAAAAAATGGAATTAATGGATAACCTGATAAGAGACACTACAAATCGTATATACTTGGCACTCCTTTTAGATGTGAAGCTTTCATACACATTGATAAAGGTACACTGTTAACTATAGTGGCATGCACAAGATGCACTATAGGAGTAAGTTGTTGAAGGCATCAGTGATCTAGATTTTCTTAGAAGGGGTAAAAAGAGTGGGACCACCAAAGTCATCACAAACACTAATATGGAATCTTTACCAGGAACTAACACGCTTAATGAAACCACCATTCAAGACCATGGACAAGACGATACCCAAATTCCTAACACTGAAGATCGCATTCTTGATTGTCATCACATCGCTACGCAAGTTCTGTGTGCTTCAGGCACAAGAAAATTACCTACAAATACATAACAACAGGGTTGTCATGAGGACACATTTGCAGTTCATCCCAAAGGTCATATCACTTCCAAGTCAACCAAGCAGTACAACAAGGGGCCATTTGCTACAGACATAAAAACAAGTAATTCATGTTTTATATACATTAGATGTCAGAAAAGCAGTAATGTATTAACAGCAGGAAATAAGGCAGTTCAAGAAGGAAAGTCAATTCTTTAGTTCCTTTGTGTCAACAAAGAATGGTTCTCCAATCACAAATGGGACCATAGCAGGATGGATAGTGCATGACATCCAGACATATGTGACAAGATAGCTGTACTAGCACTAAATGAGAAACCAGGAGCGTACTTCACTTGAAAAAAAGGAGCCACCGTGACATTCCAAGCTAATGTGTCTCCTTACTGCTCCTTAACTCAACCTAAGTTTAATGTAACTTTAGATTTTTCCTTAAACGTATCTTCCTTTAAATTTTTTCCTTTCATTATTGCTGTATTGGTTTTTCTTTGCAATTGTCTAACCATATAACTGATAATCCATGATTTGGTTTCCTGCATTGTGGGTTCCGTTTTCCTGTAATTCACATGTGTTAATGACACACAGGTCAGAGTTTTTAATGCCTGCAACAGCGATTGACCAAATGTTTACTATGTGTTACCAATTGTGCTGTTTGGATAAACCTAACTCCTAACATATTCACTGAGCACCTGTATTATTGGCTCAGGTGTTCCTTGTACCTCGCCATTGATTGTCATGACTTTATATGCTGTCTGATTGTTACATAAAATGAAAATAAAGTACAAAAAAATCAATGAGTCACAGGTGCACAGAAGTGTCCAACAGTGGACGGCTGTATTATCAAACCTGATTTAAGTGCTGAGACTTGATGTAGCGGAAATCTTAATATTGTCCCTAATGTCACTGTGATCATCTATGCGTGACAGTTTATGCATTATGTTAATCACAGCAGTAAGAGGTTAACTATAGAAAGATGCACTGAGAAGTCATGTTAGTGTGCATCTATTGTAAACTATGTGTAAACCCTTGTGGTATAAAACTTTAATCACGTTTGAAGAACTAATTTGTCGTTATATTTTGGAGTCTAAACTAATGGTTTGCCTTGAAACGATATTAGATTTTTGATGTTAAGCGTTTTAAATTCATATGCAACAATAGAGAAATGCAGTTCTGTGCCATACTAATAGAAACGTGTTTTTAAAGCTATTTCATTTTATAGTTACTGTAACATGAATATTAATGAAGATTTATTAATTCTGAAGTTATAGTTTTCATATTGAAATGTGTTTATTTAAATGTACTAATGTGCTGCTTTAATTAATTTGCGTTTGCCTAGGTGAAGCCTGCTAGGCCCTATATTCGTGACTGTGCAGAAATTGTTTGGTCATTCTGTCAACATGTACCTTCCTTTCAGACATCGTTCCTATGAGAAGCCTAGTTGGTAATAGATTTCTTTAGTTCTACACATTGAGAGTTGTAATAATATGTCCTTGAGAAAGGACCATCTAAGACTGTGGATTGTTAAAAATCTTAATGCTGAAGTTATTGTTTGTGTATTACAAATGTGTTTATTTGAATGTACTAATGTGCTGCTTTAATTCATGTGTAATTGCTTAGGTGAGGCCTGCTAGGCCCTATATTTGTGACTGTGCAGAAATTGTTTAGTCATTCTGTTAACGTGTACCCTTCTTTCAGACTGCATTCCCATGCAAAGCCTTGTTGGTAATTGATGTGTATTGGTCTACACATAGAGTGTTGTAATAATATGTCCTTGAAGAGGACATTTTTAGGACTGTGGACTGTTAAAATATACACTTGTTGCAATCCTGCATGTCAGAACACAGATGGATTTCATTCTCAAGGAGGGCTTGGGAACCATATCCCAAGTTTCAAGTTTGAAGTTGCATGATCGATTTCTGTTGGATGTTACCTCTACACTGTCAAGTGAACTGGCCAGCTGACGAATCAGCTTGTCCTTTGAATTTGTCATTCCCCAGCTGGACTTTGGCCAGATTTCCCTGGAAGTCCAAGAAGATTCCTGTTATCCTATATCCTGCCATTGCCTGATGCTTAGAGATTTTCCCCTACTCCAAGAAGAAGACTCTTGACTGAGCTTCTGATATGCTGCCACTTTTCCTTTTAACTTACCTTTTGCCCAATCTAGTTAGTATTCTGATGTCCAAGATTTTCCTTCTCCACATTGTTTTGCCCTTTTTATGCTTTTTGTGTTCTGCCCAGCACTTTATCCCCTGATTGGCTAAATTGTAGGGTTTTTCTTTTGCCCAGTGATCTGTACTTGGCTGATTTAAATTGCCTTAATGCTTGTTAGAACTGAGCAAAGCTTGTTTTCTGTACTCCAGATTCTCTTATTGATGGTTTGTATGATTTTCATAGAATGTCTAGTTCTCCTAATGTTAGTTTGCCTTAACCTGTTTTGTTGCCTTTGTCAACCCATGGTGATACTGTGTATCTTGAGAATCGCTTGCATTACTTTGAGTTTAATCTTCTAGTAAAACTCCTTAACTTTATTCCTCCCTCGAGTTTTCCTTGTCTGGCAATATGGGTCATACTGTGTAAATTAATTGGCTGCCATTGAATTTAGTTTTTTGGTTCTACCACACCCTATAGATGGTTCCAAAGGTCCATTCGGTTCTTCGAACATGGATTCCTGTGAAGGATGAAAATGCTGCAGCTTATTTGGTAGCAGAGATCTGGTTCGTCCCACAAAGAGAGTGAACCATTTAAGTACAGTGTTAGGGAGATAGTACTGGTCCCATGAGATTGCCCCGTCTACATTTTGGCCACCCCTAATTCGCTCGCAATGTTCGTTTAGAAGATTGATGAAGTTCCAAAGTTGTCCTAGCGAGAGACGGTTGTGTGAGTATTAATAGGGTTTTGCGCTTGCACTGTTTTTGGCCTGAAGATTGCAGTAAAGTGTGATATTGTAAGGTGTTTGGCGAAGTTGTTGTACTCATGTGATTGTTGGCACTTGTTGCTAAAAAATGTCTCCGGTTGTTGTTGTTGACGGGTCCGTCATGGCCTATGATCCGGGATAATGCACAAGTGTAGAATACACTTAGTTAATTTATTGTCTGCAGTGAGATTTTTGCCATGGGACGTTGTTGATAGTGCCAGTAGTTTTCCTTGATCTGTGTGAATTTTGGTTGGTATTAAGTGAATCCTGAGGGCCCATGGAGGATCTGTATCAACCGGAATGAGAACTGCTGGTCAAGTTTAACTTGTTATGTAGTTGTGAATGCTGCAACCGAAAAGTGTAACTCCGTATAGCTTTGAAGTGTTTGAGTTGCTTTCCTGTAGTGTGTAGACAGGTTGTTGGTATTTTGTGTGTGTGAGTGATTGTGTGAGAGACAGTTGCGAAGCAACTTCGTTTGCTGAAAGAAGTGAATGTGACGTCATTGTGTGCCACGATGGCTTAAGTCGGTTAGTGTAAAGCCGCGTTGGTATTGGTGGGCAGTGCCGTATTGCTATTGGTTGAGAACACCAAAAAAGGACTGTGGAAAGTTACATCCTGATTCAAATGAAAAGTCATTGTGATCTATTGAATTTGATTGAAAATTAAGTTTTTCATAGCGTAGAAAAGTTCATCAAGAGGAGATGTGTTTATTCCAGTTAGTGAAGGTATAGAAACCCCACATGAATGTATTCCAGGTCAATAGGTGTCATCTGTAAAAGGATTTCATGCATGTTTGTGGTTTGAATAATTGTGCAAAATTACTGAAAAAGAAGATGCATTTGCATTTCCCCATTACAGAACATTTAATTTGAGAATTTTAGATAATCTGAGGCGAGTGCTTTATGAGATGAATCCACACCAAGAGCCACACAGTTTGAAGCCCTTAGTTTGTGGGAACTCATAGCATGCTAGAAAATGACAACTAAATATGAGAACAGAATGCAGAAAGCAATAAAGATACTTGCAGATGCTAGATGGGATCCAGAGCAGAAAGTTTGGAGAGCAGATATAATTAAGAGAGTAAGAATGTTTCCAGCTATTTTTAATGAAGATGGTGAAAGCACTAAACCAAAGACTATGAGAAAAGTAGAAAAGGCAGAACAGGCAACAGATACTGAAGAGAAAAAACAGCGACATATGAGAGTCATTCGGATGATGATTTTTCAAATAGGATTTTGATGACTCCTCCTCCTCTATACCATGCAGTTGAAGTAGCAACGAGCAGTGAAGCTCTACAAAATGTTACTCCAAGTGTGCCTACTGCTCCAGTTGCACAACCCCTAAATCAGATAGTACCAGGTACACCTACAAATGCCAGGCCAGTAGTTCCTGAAATGATTCAACCAGGTCAGAGCTTTAATATAGTTCAGACCTATAGTGAATCAGATTGTGCCAAATTCTGATGTGAATCCAGCAGGGCAGTCACCTCATGTGAGCCCTACGACGCAGTCACCTCGTGAATCAGATGGTGCAATCACCTTATTGAATCCGCCTGTGCCAAAATATGTTCCTAACCAACCTATGCACATGTTTAGCTCAAATCAGTCAATGACAAATTTTTCACTGAGTCAAACAGAGCAAACCTTTAGTATTTTCGTAACAGGACAGAATGCAGGAATTACAGTTCCTCAGAATCAGACAAATCATATTGGTCCAGATGCATCAGCTGTTCCTGTGGGCTCTTTTGTCCCCTTGTATGCTTCAGGTATGACTGGAAGCAATGCACATTCATTACATGTCTCAACAGTTTCTGACACACCAGTTGCATCTCATGATATGTCCCCACATGGTGTGCAGAGATCAGTATATTGTATTAGCTCAGAGATGGAGAGAACATGTTCTCTCTTGAGACTTTTAACCCCCACATGAATCGCAGATCCAAATCCAATGACAAGTCACACAGGATTTTCTCCTGATGCAAGGTTTTTTCGGACAGCTTTGCCATGCCCAGGCCACAGCAGGTGCCAAGTGTTAATTACAGTACCCCACAAGGGAGAACACCCTTCAACACACCAGAGAATGTGTCTAATTCCAATTCCCTGAACCAGCAGATTGTAGGTCCATTAAGAACAGAGATGTTGCAAGTTAATTCTGTGAGCTTGAGAGGTTTCACTGCACCACAGTTAAATGATTGGTTAAATAA
Source organism: Pleurodeles waltl (assembly GCF_031143425.1). Classification (NCBI taxonomy): domain Eukaryota; kingdom Metazoa; phylum Chordata; class Amphibia; order Caudata; family Salamandridae; genus Pleurodeles; species Pleurodeles waltl. The sequence continues at coordinate 693,012,912 of NC_090444.1, forward strand.
TTTGAGTTGTGAAGGTGCAACAGGTGTGATGAATTGCAATACAAGAAAAGGGGAGACCTCAGAGAGAGACAGACCAATAAATGTACCCACAATAAAATTGGAATTAAATTAAATGATAGTAGAAACGTTATACACAGCCCAATTGGAAACTTTCTCTGAAGATTAATTACAGCTCATGTGCAAAGATTTTACTCAACATGCAGGACAGGCTAGCTGAAGGAGCTGAAAAATATGATGTGGGTTTGGAGAAGTCAAAACACTAGCAGAAAATGTACAGATAGGAGTTTAGCAAAACGATTACAATTAACATGAGATCTCCTGGAATGAAACTGCATATTAAGGAATTGATTACCTGTATCCAGAAATGAGGAGCTGCAGATAGGTGGGAAGGCAGATGGGCAAAAAAGAGAGACCCCAAGAAAGTGAAGCCGAATGTGCCATGGATTAGGAGTGATATTTTGTCATTCACAAGTGATCTCACAAGATTGAGAGAAAAACCTGTGGAGTGGTACAAGCAGAGAGAGAGATTTGTTAAACTTTCAAGATGCCTGTGGGAGGATTTGAATATGTTATTTGACCTTGTGGTTCCAACTGGTTGGTGGACTGAATGTAAGGTGAATGTCGATTGGCCTTCTTGGGAACCTCAACGAGATCCATTAATGGGTGATGAAAATGTATTACAATGTGATAGAATTTTTGAAAAACAAGGTGTCGCCGAAAGATATTGATTGGCAGAAGATTGATAGGACAGCCTAGAAATCTAAGGATTATTATGAAAGATTGCTGCAGGCTTTCAAACACCACAGTGGTACTGAAACAATAGAATATAAGGATATAGATAATTTTGAGTTCAGATTTGTGCAAGGTTTGAAACCAGACATGAGTGAGATTATTTAGCAACATCTGATTTGTTGGCAGTACAAACCGATTGATGAGATCCTGCGGTATGCAAAATACTGCAGCAATGAATTGGAATTGAAGCAGAAATTTTCAGAAATTGGATAGCTTGGATGATCAGGATTGCATGCTAGGTGCATCCTTAGAAGTACATCAACGTGGTCCTTATGTAAATACTAATAAAATGGGTTATGATGTGTCATTCCTGGTTGACGCCTGGGCTACACTCTCCACTGTCAAAACAGCAGAAGTTCCAAACTTGGCACTTTCAGGAAAACTAATCCAGGTTGTAGGAGTTGCAAATAAACAGTTAACCAACCCTGTGACAGAATTTGTCCCTGTAAAAATAGGTTAATTTGACAATGAGCACCAATTCATGGTCTGCAATTCAAGTCCTGTAAGCTTGCTTGGGCGCAGCCTGTTGTGGAAGCTAAACTGTTCCATTAGCTGCACACCTGAGGAATTGCAATACAGACAAATAATGAAGATGTACCCTGTAAAATTGTGTACCCAATGCTGACATGCAATGAGTTGCCCAAAGACTTAAAAGACACAGTGACACCTCAGGTTTGGGATTTTTCAGGAAAGGAAGTAGTACTCATCTAAGGAGTTGAACCTATAAAAAATAACAGTGAAGGCAAATGCAGTGTTTCCTAAAATACCCCCGTATAACATGACGCCCAAGACAATCTCCAGAATTACTCCCCTTATTATTAGTCTGAAGGTATCCCGAAGGAGATAATGGAAAGTCCATGTGACTCAACTTTTCTAGGACTGTGGAAGCCCACTGGAAAGTACTGCATAGTACAGGACTAGAGAAAAGTTTATGAAATTGTTGTTTCATGTTGTCCTGTGGTACCAAATCCTGCAGTGATTTTATTCCAAATTCCATGTGAAGCAGAATGGTTCACAGTGATTGACTTATGCCAGGCATTCTTTTCCATACTATTGCATGGGGAAAGTAATTTCCTCTTTGCTTTCAAATTCAGCAGTCATGTTTTGGCATGGTTCCGAGCTCTTCAAGGATATAGCGAGAGTCCCTCCCTTTTCAACTGGATCTTGAAAAATAATCTGGAGTCACTTAAAATGCCGTAGCACTCAGTCTCAGTGCAGTACATTGGTGACCTACTTGTGGCATCAAACACTCAAAAAGCATGCAGAAAAGACACAATTGTTCTTTTGAATCATTTAGGAGAGAATGAGCATACAGTTTCCCCAACAAAATTACAATATTGCCAGAAAGAAGTAATTTACTTAGAACACCACATTGACAAAGGAATGCTGAAGGTGTCACAAGCAAGCATTTCAGTAATAATGAAAATGAATCCCCCTGCCACACAGAAAGAAGTCAGAATGTTCCTGGGAATGTTTAGCTACTGTCACCAGTGGATTCCAAACTTTTCCTTTTTGGCCAAGCCTTTACAGAGGCTGACACACAAGGATGTGTCCCATTCGGTACCACTGTATGACAATTGCATGGTTGCCTTCACAGAGCTGAGAGAAAGCCTGTGTTGCACCCCAGCTCTGGGAATGCCTGATTAAAAGAAATGTTTTTCTTTGTTTTGCGGTAAGGGGGTGGATGTACTCTCTCGGTTTTGACACAGCTGTATGGAAATATGAAGAAGCTTGTTGCTTATTTTTCTGCCACGCTTGATCCTGTGGCTTCTGTGCTGCCTGGTTATTTGAAGGCAGTTGTAGCTCTGAGCGTCAGCATCAAACTATGCAAAGGCATTGTTAAGGGGCCACCCTCTAAATATTTTCATACCCCATTATGTAGAGATATTGTTAACCTGAACAAAAACCCAGTATTTAACAGTACGCGATTGACTCGCTATGAGAAAGTCATTCTCCCAACAACAAACGTTAATTTGAAACATAGCATTGCTTTAAATCATGCTACATTTTTGACAAATCCCTCTAAAAATGCAAATGAAATGGATGAGGTTGAGCATGACTGTCATGATGTAACTGAACTAGTTGCTCTTACCAGAGTATGCTGTATTTTGGAACAATTGAAAGTGACCATCTTCGCCGATAGTCAGCACGAGTTTGGTGGTGTTCATGATTTCAGACAGGTGTGGTCTCAGAGAGGGTTCATGGCCTCCTCTGGGTCCTTATCCGAAACGGTGATAAGATTTACAATCTGTTGAATGCATTGCAGCTGCCAGGAAAAATGGCTCTCATCAAGTACATTGCACATAATAACTCAACGGTAACCTTAGGTAATACTTCTGCAGACGAAGTGGCGAGGTACTGTTCTTTGAGTTGTACCTCTTTTAATGGAGAATGGACTAATGGTGCAGATGATGAGACAAGTCAACATTTCTTGTTAACTGCTGTTGATACTTGGGAGGAAGTCAAAAGATTGCAGGAAGAAGTGACAAAAGGGGTACAGCAATTGAGTCAGAGCAGGGTGTTTCAAGAGAGATGAAGATGAGAAATGGGGTTCAAGTGATGTAAGAGCAGTGTTGCCATATAGTTTGTTGTCACCCATGGCTAGGCATTATCATCGACGGGCACTTCTCGGTAGGGATGCAATGGTCGGGACCTTTAGACAGATGTGGTTTAAACCAGGACTCAGAGTAATGGCAAGAGCTGTGTGTCACAGGTGTGTCACATGCCTGGAGATGAATGTAGGAGAACGCACAGTTGTCACACTGAGTCACATAGGTATATCAGGAGAGCCCTTCAACAGGATGCAGCTAGACTTTATTGAACTGCCAGGTGTGCAATGTACTGAGATCCATGTTGGTCCTTGTATGCATTTTCTCACATTGGGTTAAAGCCTATCCGATCTGATAAATGACAGTCTCTCTGGAGCAAAGTTGTTGCTTAGGGAGCTGATACCGAGATTTGGATTCCGGACTTCTCTAGAGTCAGACCGAGGGACACACTTCAATAGTGAGGTCCTAAAATTGTTATGTGTGGCATTGCAAGTTGAGCAAAAACTGCATTGCATTTACAGACCAGAGGCGTCTGGATTGGTGGAGCAGATTAATGAGACTTTGAAGTTTAGACTGGTGAAAGTGTGTGCATTTTGAAATGGCCAGACATATTGCCTTTTATCTTGATCAGTATGCGCAGTACACCTGACAGAAAGACTGGGTTGTCCCCTAATGAAATCATCATGGGAAGGGCCATGAGCTTGCCAGAAGTACTTGCAAATGCTCTTGTGAAAATTACAGATGACTTGGTGCTGATTTATTGCAAAGGATTGGCTGATATGGTTCGTTCTTTGTCTCATCAGGTTGGAGAAGCTACAGCACAGCCACTGCAGGAGCTTTGCCATGACCTATGTCCAAGTGACTGGGTCATGGTGAAATAGCACATAAAGAAGATGTGCTTGGAAGCGAGTTGGAAAGGTCCTCATCAAGTGGTTCTGGTAACCACCACAGCTATGATGTGTGCTGGTCTCCCTAACTGGGTTGCATGCTCAACACACTTGCGAAGTTCCAGGTCCTCTAGATGATACAGCACCTGTTCTGGAAGGCTCAGTTACAGTGACTTAGAGGGATCAGGTTAGACAAGCTGTTAGGGCTGGACAAGTTTCTGCTAGAGCACAAGCACGGTCTGATGGGAGTCTGAACAAGTCAACATCAGTGGTTGGTACAGAATGTTCAAGACAGAATGAGTTGACTCATGCAAGCTCGATGTTATCGAAGGACAAGCTGCTGTAAGCAGAAGAGCTGTAACAGGAGGCAATTGGCCAAGTGAACAAACAGTGCCAGCCGAACAAGTGCCTCAAATGATTGCTGAAGAAACTGAGAAACGTGCCAAAGTGACAGTGATGCTGAGGGTCGAGTATACAGAAGATCCAAGCCAAAAATACTCAGCACCTGAATGGACATATTTTGCTGCCAATGACTGCGAGATGGAGTTTGCAGCCTTCTGCGTTAACAATTCATATTCAGTTCAGTATTCTTGAATTGGAAATTGCAGTGGAGATGAACTTTGAAATCTCATTGTCACTTGATGAACAAAGACAACGGTGTTCATTACAACCCTGGCGGTCGATGTTAAAGCGGCGGTAAAACCGCCAACAGGCCGGTGGAAAGAAAATGGAGTTACGACCGTGGCGGAAACCGCCAACAAAGACAGCCACTTTAACACTCCGACCGCCACGGCGGTACAAACAAACAGCTTGGCGTCACCGCCAACAGACAGGCGGAGGACAATGTACCGCCCACAGTATCACAACCTACCAATCCGCCACCTTTTCCGGGGCAGATTCACCGTGAACAAAAACATGGCGGAAACAGGACTTCGAAGGGAAAACGCTCACCTCTACACACCCCACGAGGAATCTGGATGCCATGGAACCTGAACTCCACATCCTTCCAGCCCTTATCTTCTTGCTCCTCTACCAGGAGCACGAATGCCGGCGGCGAAGACCACGGTGAGTACTGCACCTACGACACAGGGGAAGGGGGAGGGAAAAACAGGGACACACGCAACACCCCCACCCTCACCAACGACAACACACACACTAATACAGCATGATACATAATAGTTACACCCCCAAACCCCCCGGGAAGAATGCAAGGACAAAAGGAAATGAGTGTAACCATTGTAATCTATTAAAATCCAGTACGCAAAAATATATATATACACTATAAACAAAATATACTCCAAGAATAGTAGTCCAGGTAGTGCTGCATTGAAGTCCGTGGAACACCGGGCCCACACTGTATGGGCGAGGCTCACACTCAATCCCCGAAATGACGGAGAGAACACTGCAGGGGCATCAGATAGCAATAAAACAGGCACCTCAGGGGGAAGGGAAAGGTGGGGCACCTCAGCCGGTTGAGTGCACGACACCAAATCCACGAGGGGGGCACATGTCCACTGTTCCATCCTGGGGAGTGCAAAGCCACAGTCTCTCAAGTCTCTACAGTGGGTGGTTTGCCCACTGTTCCATCCTGGGGAGTGCAAAGCCCCGGTCTCTCAAGTCTCTACAGTGGCTGGTTTGCCCACTGTTCCATCCTGGGGAGTGCAAAGCCACAGTCTCTCAAGTGGATAACAGTCTCCACTGGTTCTGGAGGGGTCTTTGTGCCCAGAGTGCTTCATACTGTCAAGGACTGAGGTAGTGGATGTTTGTCTCCACTGGTTCTGGAGGGGGCTTTGTGCCCAGAGTGCTTCATCCTGCCAAGGACAGAGGTAGTCGATGTTTGTCTCCACTGGTTCTGGAGGGGGCTTTGTGCCCAGAGTGCTTCATCCTGACAAGGACAGAGGTAGTGGATGTGATTCTCCACTGGTTCTGGAGGGAGCTTTGTGCCCAGAGTGCTTCATCCTGCCAAGGACAGAGGTAGTGGATGTTTGTCTCTACTGGTTCTGGAGGGGGCTTTGTGCCCAGAGTGCTTCATCCTGCCAAGGACTGAGGTAGTGGATGTTTGTCTCCACTGGTTCTGGAGGGGGCTTTGTGCCCAGAGTGCTTCATCCTGCCAAGGACAGAGGTAGTGGATGTGATACTCCACTGGTTCTGGAGGGGGCTTTTTGCACACAGTGCTTCATCCTGCCAAGGACTTAGGTAGTGGATGTTTGTCTCCACTGGTTCTGGAGGGTGCTTTGTGCCCAGAGTGCTTCATCCTGCCAAGGGCAGAGGGAGTGGATGTGATACTCCACTGGTTCTGGAGGGGGCTTTGTGCCCAGAGTGCTTCATCCTGCCAAGGACAGAGGTAGTGGATGTGATACTCCACTGGTTCTGGAGGGGGCTTTGTGCCCAGAGTGCTTCATCCTGCCAAGGACAGAGGTAGTGGATGTTTGTCTCCACTGGTTCTGGAGGGGGCTTTGTGCCCAGAGTGCTTTATCCTGCCAAAGATAGAGGTAGTGGATGTGATACTCCACTGGTTTTGGAGGGGGCTTTGTGCCCAGAGTGCTTCATCCTGCCAAGGACAGAGGTAGTGGATGTTTTTCTCCACTGGTTCTGGAGGGGCCTTTGTGCCCAGAGTGCTTCATCCTGCCAAGGACAGAGGTAGTGGATGTGATACTCCACTGGTTCTGGAGGGGGCTTTGTGCCCAGAGTGCTTCATCCTGCCAAGGACAGAGGTAGTGGATGTTTGTCTCCACTGGTTCTGGAGGGGGCATTGTGCCAGAGTGCTTCATCCTGCTTGTGACGGACTCAGTAGCGTCAGTGCCCTTGGCGCTCATGGGCCAGCGGTGCTTGTTGCGGCGGTGTCATTGGCAGCGGGGCTTGTTGCGGCGGTGCCCTGTTCAGCGGTGCTTGTGGCGGCGGTGCCCTGTTCAGCGGTGCTTGTGGCGGCGGTGCCCTGTTCAGCGGTGCTTGTGGCGGCGGTGCCCTGTTCTGCGGTTCTTGTGGCGGCGGTGCCCTGTTCAGCGGTGCTTGTGGTGGAGGGGTCCTTTGCAGTGACTCAGCTGCTGGCGGTCCTGTCTGGCCCAGCAGGGCTGGTGCTGGCGGTCCTTCATGGCCTCGTGGGGCTGGTGCAACGGTCCTGTCTGGCCCAGCAGGGCTGGTGCTGGCAGTCCTTCATGGCCCAGCGGGGCTGGTGCTAGCGATCCTGTCTGGCCCAGCGGGGCTGGTGCTGACGGTCCTGTCTGGCCTACGGGGCTGGTGCTGGCGGTCCTGTCCTGGGCAGCAGGGCTGGTGCTAGCGGTGGCCTCCTGGGCAGCAGGGCTGGTGCTGGCGGTGGCCTCCTGGGCAGCAGGGCTGGTGCTGGCGGTGGCCTCCTGGGCTGCAGGGCTGGTGCTGGCGGTGGCCTCCTGGGCTGCAGGGCTGGTGCTGGCGGTGGCCTCCTGGGCAGCAGGGCTGGTGCTGGCGGTGGCCTCCTGGGCAGGGGGGATGATGGCAGTGGTCTCCTGGGCAGCGGGGCTGGTGCCGGCGGTGGCCTCCTTGACAGCTGGGATGATGGCGGTCTTCTCCGCCGTGCTGCTCTTCCCAGACTTGCTGACTTTCTTGTGGCCCTTCCCCACCTTGGAAGGTGTCGCAGCTGACTCCACACTCCCACCTGTACCCCTGGGAGCGGCTTTGGTGGCTGGAGTCTTCCCCCTCTCCCGCCGGGCACTGGCCAACTTTTGATGCTTGACAGGTGGGGGACTGTCCGTGCTGTGGCTCCGTGCCACACTGGCTGCCCTGGTGGCCGGTGCACTCCAGATTCCGGTGACTACAGGCACCACTGGTCCCGGAGATGTTGTAGCTGAGGTGCTAGGTTGCGACCTGGAGAGTCGGGCCCTAGGAGACGGACAGGGTGGGGGAGGTGAGGGAAAGAGGTCAAGGTTGGACAGGAAAAGTTTCTTGGGAACACTGGGACGGGTAGCTGGAGGGGGTTTGGGAGTGGAGGAAGAGGTTGTGGTTGTAGGAGGTGTTCGTTTGGTGACTTTGGGTGAAGGTGCATGCGCTGGAGGCTGTCGTGAGGTGGATGGCTGTTGGGTGGGTGTGTGCCTGTGTTTGTGTATCTTGGGAGGTGGCGTCACAGACACACTGGGAGAGGACACAGGGGACGTGTGAATGGCAGTCGGGGTGGTGACTGCACGTGAGTGGGGTGTGGTGGTGTGTGTGCTGGTGGTGGAAGTAGTGGCTGTAGATGTAGTGCATGCAGGTGTGAGTGGAGACGAGACTGGGAGGGAGGAGGGAGACGAGGAGGAGGAGGACACAGTGGAGGCAGTGGATGTTGGTGTGTCTGCATGTGTCTGATGCTTGCATGAGTGCCTGTGGGATGTGTGGTGCTTATGTTTGCCTGAGCTTCCCTTGTGTGTTGAGGTGTGTGCATGCTGGCCTGAAGGTGTGCTTGGTATAGGCTGAGGTAGAGGGGATTGGGTCTGGGTGGAGGAAGTTGGAGGGGGGAGGCTAGAGACAGGGACAATGGCTGCCATCAGTGCTGAGGCCAGAGTCTGAAAAGTTCGCAGAAGGGCCACCTGACCAGAATGAATGCCCTCCAGGAATGCATTTGTTTGTTGCAACTGCCTTTGTACACCCTGGATGGCATTCAAAATGGTAGACTGCCCAACAGTGAGGGACCTGAGGAGGTCAATGGCCTCCTCACTGAGGGCAGCAGGGGTGACTGGGGCAGGCCCTGAGGTGCCTGGGGCGAAGGAGATGCCCTCCCTCCTGGGTGAGTGGGTACGGTGCAAATGCTGAGGGGCTGCTGGGAGGGCGGTGCTGGTAGGGGGGGTGGCGGCTGTACCTGTAGATGCGGGGGGCACAGATGTTGCCGCCACCACAAGGGAGCTCCCATCAGAGGACGAGTCCGTGTCACTGGTGTCAGCTCCTGTCCCCGCCGTGGAGCTCCCCTCGCCCTCCGTCCCACTGGTGAACTCCGAATCCGTTGTCTCGCCCTCCAGGGCCATGTGGGATGCAGCTCCCTCCTGCTTTGGTGCCACTGCTCCTCCGCCTGAGGATGCTAATGCACACAAGAACAGGGAGACCACAAAAAGGGGGGGGGGGGGGCGACAGAAGAAAGACATGTTGAGTGCATGCATTACCGCTACCGTTGGCGAACATGACAGACACAGAAACCCCCTGCACTACGCCGCGCACTTGGGCTCCACTGTTCAATCCCTGGGACATGGCCTACAAGGCTATGGCCAACATCTGCACACATGGATGACACAGGAGCCTGACTAGATGTACTTGGCACTGTACACAGGTGGGGTGGGGTGCCACAGGGTCTGCCAGAAAAAGGGGACCTAACTAGCACACTCGCCCTGGCCTAGGGAAACCCACAGCCCACCTCCCCCACCCAGACACCTCCACTGCGTGCAAAATCAGCAGAATGAGAGTGTACTCACTCCCTTGTGGCTGCTGTGATGCCCTCAAGTGCCCATCCAACTCCGGGTACGCCACTGCTAGGATCCTGAACATCAGGGGGGTCATGGTGCGATGGGCACCCCTCTCATGTTGGGAGGCCATTCTCAGCTGGGACTCCGCCGTCTTCTTGCTCCAGCGGCGAATGTCCTCCCATCTCTTACGGCAGTGGGTGCTCAGTCTGTGGTAGACCCCCAGGGTCCGGACGTCCTTGGCGATGGCACGCCAAATATCCTTTTTCTGGTGGGCGCTGACCTACATGAATTGTACAGGGGGAAACGAAAAGTTATTACCAACTGCACAGTCACAGTCATTGGCCCCCATCCCTACCCTTGCCATGTGGCACATGCACTCGCCGTCGTTTCATGCACGCCTCAATCTCCACCCACCCCCATCTTTCAGCCACCCCACTCCACACAGGCATAGCCCATACAGCATGCTCCCAGTGTACTTACCTGTTTGTCTGGAGGACCGTAGAGTAGCGTGTACTGGGGGAGGACCCCATCCACGAGTTTCTCCAACTCCTCCGATGTGAAGGCAGGTGCCCTTTCCCCAGACGCACAAGCCATTGTCTCTTCCAGACCGAGGTCACAGCAGCACTTCCAGTGTAGGTCCTCTCCTGTCGAAGATCAGGTATCGAGTGATTGAACAGATAGAAAATGGCGGTCACGTCCGCGGCGGTGCGCACCGTCACAGCCGGCGTACATCGTCATTGGCTCCTGGGACCCATAGGGTCCAATGTTAACCAATGTAGAATTGCGCTGCGGTCTTCGACCGCCTACCGCGACGGTGTACAATGCCAGCGCAGTTACCCCACATCCCATTGTCCCACTTTACAGGTCAGGCAGCCGCCATTTCAGGGGCCCACATGGCTTAATTTTTAACTGCGTCACACATACCTAGGCCTTGCCTCAACACTCATACAGGCCAAATTTCGGATTAGGATTTGTGTTCTGTGTTAGCTGTGGGTACGTACCTCTGAGTTGGTTGACTCTGTGCTCGCTGTTGTCCTTCATAGACATGACATGTGATCATCACCTACAGGCTTGATCGTGCCACAATCCATGAACTGTGTGCCCAGTTGGAGCCAGACCTGATGTCAGCTAACCGCCATCCCACAGGAATCCCCCCTCAAGTGCAGGTGCTGTCAGTACTCCATTTCCTTGCAAGTGGGTCATTTCAAACAACAGTGGCCATAGCATCAGGGATGTCCCAGCCTCTGTTTTCCAACGTGTTGTCCAGAGTGTTGTCTGCCCTGCTGAGACACATGCGGAGCTACATCGTTTTCCCTCAGGTGGAGGATTTGCCTACAGTGAAAGGTGACTTCTATGCCCTGGGACATATCCCCAACATCATAGGTGCCATTGATGGGACACATGTGGCTTTGGTACCCCCCTGCAGGAGTGAACAGGTGTACAGAAAACGTAAGAGTTATCATTCCATGAATGTGCAGATGGTGTGTTTGGCAGACCAGTACATCTCCCATGTCAATGCCAAATTCCCTGGCTCAGTGCATGACGCTTACATCCTGCGGAATAGCAGCATCCCTTATGTGATGCGTCAACTCCAGAGGCACCGTGTGTGGCTATTAGGTGAGCACCTGGAAGCAAGTCAGTGGGAATGGTTGTCTGGGTATATCCCTACAGGTTAGTTGTCCCTCGCCATTTGCAGGTGACTCTGGTTACCCCAACCTGTCATGGCTATTGACCCCAGTGAGGAATCCCAGGACAAGGGCAGAGCAATGCTACAATGAGGCCCATGGGCGAACTCGGCAGATAATAGAGCGGACCTTTAGCCTCCTGAAGGCCAGGTTCAGGTGCCTACATATGACAGGTGGATCCCTATTCTACTCACCAAAGAAGGTGTGCCAGATCATCTTGGCCTGCTGTATGCTTCACAACTTAGCTTTGCGACGACAGGTACCTTTTCTGCAGGAGGATGGTCCAGATGGCGGTGTTGTTGCAGCTGTGGAGCCTGTGGACAGTGAAGACGAGGAAGCAGAAGAAGAGGACATCGACAACAGGAACTCGGTGATCCTGCAATTTTTCCAGTGAGACACAGGTAAGAATACAAACCTGCCTACTACATGTACTTTAACACTACTACCTCTCTACTGTCTGTTGTTTTCACCCAGTGTATGGTCACTGGGTTGTCACTTTCCCTTTCGATTTCACAGATGTGGGTCCCACTGTGTGACATCTGCTGTGTTTCCTCATGGACTAGAGCTGTGTGACATAGGTATGTTGACATTACATTTGAAAGAGCATTTTTACACTGTAATTGCTAATACACTATTTCGAAATCACAGACTGACTCCAGATTGTTTTGTGCTTCAAGGGTGTTTATTTAAGTGCTCAATATTGGAGGGGGTTGTAAAATGGTGAGGGGTGATGTTGGAGGAATGTCCATGGCAGAGTCCAGTTTATTAGTCTCACAGGTGCATTGCCCAAATGGGCATAGGAAGTGGAGCTGGGGCAGTTTGAGGATGGACAGGGTGACAAAGTGGGACAGAAGGATGACATTCAGGGTGGTCTCATTTCTTGGTGGGGGTCTTGGCATCGTTCTCTGTCTTTGTCCTGGATCTCAGGTACTGTTTGCGGGGTGGTTCTCCCTCTGCAGGGGGCTGGTGTGGTGGTCCTGTGGCGGGGCGTCCTGTCCACTAGCGCCGGCGGAGTTCATTGTCCAGGCTAGTGTCAGGGGCCCCTTGTTGTGCCACAGTGTCCCTCCTGGTGTTGAGGACTTCCTTCAGCACCCATACGATGGTGCCCAGGGTGAAATTGATGGATCTGAGTTCCTCCCTGAAGCCCATATACTGTTCCTCCTGCAGGCGCTGGGTCTCCTGAAACTTGGCCAGTACCGTTGCCATCGTCTCATGGGAGTGGTGGTAGGCTCCCATGATGTTGGAGAGGGCCTCGTGGAGAGTGGGTTCCCTTGGCCTGTCCTCCCCCTGTCGCACAGCAGCCCTCCCATTTCCCCTGTTTCCCTGTGCCTCTGTCCCCTGAACCGTGTGCCCACTACCACTGCCCCTAGGTCCCTGTTGTTGTTGCTGCGGTGGTGGGTTAGCCTGGGTTCCCTGTAGTGGTGGAAACACTGCTGATTGACTTGTCCTGGGGACAGAGGTATGGGCCCACTGGGTGGGTGCTGTGCTGGTGTTTCCAGAGGGGGGAAGCTCTGTGGTGGCCTGTGACTGTGTGAGGGGAACCGACTGTCCCGAGGTCCCCGATGGGCCGGGTTGGTCATCTAGGTCCAGTTGGACAGAGCTGCTGTCATCACTGTGGGCCTCTTCTGTTGGTGGTGTGGACATGTGTGGACCCTTCTGTCCGGTGACGTTGAGTAGGGCTCCTGCAGGGGTATAAAAGGATGTTTATTACATCTGTGTGTGCTATGGTGTGCAATAGGTGGGTGACCGTGTACCCCAGTGCTTGCATTCCTGTGTGGGACCTTGTGTGATGGTGGTTTAGGGGGGTGTATGGGTATGTGCAGTGGCCATGCTTTGTTGATGGGTGTCCATGCTTTGTTGTTGCATGCAGGGCTTGGTGTTAGGATGTGTGGTTTGTGATGTTGGGACATTTGTGAGGAGTTGGAGTGATGGGGGTGAAGGTGGGGGTATGTGATAGCATGCAAGTAGGGTGGGGGATGTAATAGTTAAGATTTGACTTACCAGAGTCCATTCCTCCATCTACTCCTGCGAGGCCCTCAGGATGCAGAATCGCCAAGACTTGCTCCTCCCATGTTGTTAGTTGTGGGGGAGGAGGTGGGGGTCTGCTGCCAGTCCGCTGAACCGCAAGGTGGTGTCTTGAGACCATGGAACGCACCTTCCCCCGTAGGTAGTTCCACCTCTTCCTGGTGTCATCCCTATTTCTTGGGTGCTGTCCCACTGCGTTGACCCTGCCCACTATTCTGCGCCATAGCTCCATCTTCCTTGCTATGGAGGTGTGCTGCACCTGTGATCCGAATAGCTGTGGCTCTACCCGGACGATTTCCTCCACCATGACCTTGAGCTCCTCCTCAGAGAACCTGGGGTGTCTTTGCCGTGCCATGGGGTGGTGTTGGTAATGTGTAGGGTGGTGTGTGTAGTGATAAGTGGGGTGATATTTAGTGGTGTGTTGTGTGAGGTGCGTGGAAGTTCTGTGGGTGATGGTATTGTGTGCCTGTGGATGCTTGGTAGTTGTTTGTGTTGTCTCTCTCTGGCCTTCTCTCAGTAATTCTGGTCGTAGGGGTTTGTGGGTGATGTGGGTGTGTGTTTTATATTGTAATGGGTGTGTGGGAGTGGTGTGTGTATGTGTATCAGGTGTGTGTATTTCGATTTGTCCAATGTGGTAGTGTTTTGTAAATGTTTGTGTATTTTGAGCGCAGCAGTGTGTACTGCCAATGGAATACCGAGGTTGAAAGACCGCGCATGGATTCGTGGGTCGTGATAGTGTGGGCGTATTTCTGTTGGCGTGACGGTGGAGGATTCTTTTTTGCCAGTTTATCACTGACCGTTGGTGTGGCGGACTTGTGTGGGTGTCTGAATTTTGGCAGATTCCGAGCTGTGGGTCATAATAGCTGTGGTGGATTTCCGCGGCTGCGGCGGTGTGTTGGCGGTCTTCTGGCGGCGGTAAGCAGCTTTTACCGCCAATGTTTTATTGACCACCATTATGTTTTGGAAGTCATTAATATTAGTGATTATGAGCTGTGTCTTTATTAGGGACATTTTAACTTTTAGTAGAAACTTTTGAACGTTTGCACGTAGAGAAACTCTTGATGAACTTTCTAGCAGATCAAGGAACATTGTGTGAATAATTTTAACTTTCAAAGAGACTATTTTTGAGTTTGTTTTGCTAACAAATAAAAATAAAGTCTGAAAAGAGACAGTGACGTATTAAACCCGCTTTGCATTTTTTGATTTTTGAGCTTGTAGTTTTGGGCTGAAACTAGAGAACTCATGGAGTCAAATAGAGGTAGTAAGTATAAATACATATTCATAGATTTAGTGGTTGTGACAGTTATCATGGTTATATTGTTGCTCATTAGATTGAGCCTACCCACCACAAATGATTCAAAGATTGTTCAATCTATAAATGCCCCGACTTTAGCAAATCCCACAGTAGATGCTGATCTACTTTACAAAGATGAAATATTTACACACTAATGATTCCAGAGGTGATTTATCCACAAATGTTTATTATAAGTTGTTCTCTATGAATACATAGATACTTTGGTGGTTATAGATTAAGCGTTCACACAGTTGCCTTCATTAGTGAGTGAGGGAAACACCTATCATACCTGCCCTTTCCTATGGAATTTCCTGTAGCCTTTTGTTGACATCTTTGTATCAACAAGAGTATTATGAATATTTATTATTCAAATTATGACCTTCTGTTTTCAGTGGGCCCAGTCATGAAACACCTGAGCAACATTGCAAAGACGAAAAACATTGATACATTGGGAGGTTGCTTTAAGCCTACACTAACATTTGCTAGAGTTTATAGCCACAATAATAATCTGACCTATGTTCTTACCCCAGTAAAGAAAGAATTTATTGGACAAGTAGAAAAAAGGAGAAGAGCTATGAAGAATAAAATAGAAACAGTAATAGTTTTACCAAATTGGGAAAAAGCTGAAGCTAATTCAGTGCCTGGAAATCAAGGATTCTTGGCCTTAGATTGGCAAACATGCATGGAAGTTATGTATATATATATATATATCTATATATATATCTATATATGTATATATAGATATATATACATATATTTATAGATATATATGCCAGGATCAAACACTGATACACTTTTTGTAGGGACTAGTGAATGTAGACATGTTTTTGTTTGAGCGTTTAGACTTTTTTGTTGAATGGACAAGACCTGGTGTTTATTTCATTTGTGGAAAGAACGCCTATTACAAAGTGCCGAGAGGTTGGTATCCCTGTCCCTGGGAGTAGTTTTTCCAAGGATATATCACGTGGAACATTTTAATGATCCAGTCTGGGATAAGAAATCAAACACCAGGGTCAGTAAAGGTGCTAGTGCTTCAGAAATTGTAGGAGATATTTTCGGTGCCGTAATCCCATCAGTAAGTGTTATCTTGAATGATATCAAGATAAGGAAGTTGTCAACAATAGTGGACAAGTTATCTTCAGACACTGCAGGTGCCATTTTATTAATGGACACAGAAATGGCTGCCGTAAGATCAATGGTTTTACAAAATTGCCTTGTGTTAGACATTCTTCTTGCATAAGAAGGTGGAGTTTGCAAACTGTTTCAAGCCCAACAGTGCTGTACTTATATACCTGATAATAGGAATGAAATAAGGAAGTACATTGCAAACATGCCAAACTTGAGGCAGGATCGGAAAGAGTGAAACAGTGATAGGTGCATGGGAAGAAGTAGGTAATGGTTTTTCAGCAATTGGACAGTGGTTTGATAATAAAGGGAAATACATTGTTGGAACCATTTTAAGACCCTTGTTGATAATAGCTTTGTAGTTGCAGTTGGCCTTTACAAATTGTTCAAGAAAATGAAAGAGAAAAGAACCAAGAGTAAGCAGAGAAAGGACGAGATTGAGATGGAGACTAGGAGGGAAGCATATATTACAGTAACATCAAGCAGTTAGAGGAATCCAGAAGACCTTGCCTAGAACAGCCTTTGATGTTTTGAGCTGCCTCATTGAAAATGAGAGTTGGAGTATTATGTGATGTCTAAAGACTACATCAGAGGAGGGACTTATGTAGCTGAAATCTTAGTGTTGTCCCTCATGTCACAGTGATCATCTATGCGTGACACTTTATGCATTATGTTAATGACAGACGCTGTGGTTTAACTGTAGAATGATGCACTGAGAAGTTGTGTTTGTATGCATTTATTGTAGACTAGACGTTTAAATCTTTGTGGTATAAAACTTATATTTTAGAGTCTAAACTAATGGTTTGCCTTGAAACAATATTAGATTTATTATGTTATGTGTTTTAAATTCATATGCAAAAATAGAGAAATGCAGTTCTGTACCATACTAATAGAAATGTGTTTTCAAAGTTATTTCATTTTCAGTTACTGTAACATGAATATTAATGAAGATTTGCATATTAAAATGTGTTTATTTAAATGTACTAATGTGCTGCTTTAGTTCATTCGCATTTCCCTAGATGAGGCCTGTTAGGCCCTATATTCATGACTGTGCAGGAATTGTATAGTCATTCTGTTAACATACCTTTCTTTCAGACATTGTTCCTAGAAGAAACCTAGTTGGTAATAGATTTCTGTTGCTCTACACATTGAGAGTTGTAATAATATGTCCTTGGGGAGGGACCATCTAAGACTGTGGACTGTTAAAATATAGATTTTTGCAATCCCACATGGGAGAACACAGATGGATTCTTTTCTCATGGATGGCTTGGGAACCATAGCCCATGTTTCAAGTTGGAGTCACATGATCAATTTCTTTTGGATGTTATCCCTACAGCGTCAAGTGGACTTGATTGGCTGACAAATCAGCTTGGCCTATGAACTTTAAATTGCCATTACCCATCTGGACTTTGGTCAGATTTCCTTGGAGGTCCAGGAAGAATCCTGTTATCCTACACACTGCCATTGCCTGTTGAACCCCTTGGAATCTGAAAGTTATTGCCCTCTCCACTCTTGCCCCTTTAAAACGCCTTGCTGAGATGTAGAGATTTTCCCTTAACCCCAAGAAGAAGACTCTTGGCTGTGCTTCTGATGTGAAAAAGCTTTCCAATATTGCTTCCCGTTTGCCCACTCTAGTTAGTATTTTGATGTCCAGGATTTCCCTTTTCTTTTTGCCCTTTTTATGCTTTTTATGTTTTGCCTGCACGTGTTCCGCCCAGCACATATTGTCCCCGATTGACTAATTCATAGGGTTTTTCCCTTGCCCAGAGATCTGTACTTGGATGAGTTAAATTGCCTTAATGCTTGTTAGAACTGAGCACCGCTTGTTTTCCGTACACCAGGTTCTCTTATTGATGTTTTGTTTGATTGTTGTAGTGTCTAGTTCTCCTAATGTTATTTTGCCTTAACCAGCTTTGTCGCCTAGGTTAGCCCTTGGGTGATGCTGTATCTTTATAACTTTATCTGGAGAACTTCTTACATGACTTTGAGCTTAATCTTGTAACTTATTCCTGACTGGAGTTTTTCTTGTATGGCCATATGGGTCATACAGTTGTTTTGTGTGTGTCCTCATCACCAAGCTAAGGCTTACACCAGAAAACCGCTGGGGAAGGAGCACCCTTTGCCTCATGCGGATAGGTTTGCCAAATCTGAATACGCCCTGTAGCTATGGCACAAGCTACTTTGGCCACTGTAATGTAATCATTGGACCATGCTTTAACTTAAGGGTTTTTCCCCTTCCAAGTGGTAGAACAGGACCAAACCTTGTCTGCCCTTCTGCTACAGAGCCCTCAATATCCAATTTACGTGGCATGCGTTCTACTCCTTTCACCCATGTTCAACACAAAGGAGGGTGAGGGCTTAACCAGTTTATATAAATAACCCTTCTGGCAAACAATATCAAGAAAAATAGCAAGCATTTGTGCGGGAGCTCAAGGAGGCAGTCTGATGACATGTCCAGACCAAACATAATGAGGACAGGGCCTACTTTGATTCTGATTGTGGAGATCTTGGATATAATAGTACTCCGTGTCCCAAAACAAAAAAGAGGGAACGGCAGAACACAAACATATGCTCGTCATTAGCCTGAGAGCATCTGCAGCTTCTGCTGCATGGTACCTGGTTCTTTGCGAACTGCACAACCTTCTGAGGAGTCCAGTAAATCCTATGGAGAGTATAGAAATGGTGTCTTTTTAGGGAGGCAGATTTAACTGTGTAATATAAAAGTTTCAAAGATATTTGCCATACATCATGTAGCTCTGCTTCTGATCTTCAGCCCTCCCACATTAGTTTCAAGGAGGAACTACCTTAGGATTCCGAATGTTCCGGAGGCAGTGGTGAAAGGTGATGTGAAAAGTTTCATTATTACATTATTCAAAGAAACCGTCTTTAAGGACTGGCTGGATGTGAACCTTGAGGTAGAGATCCATAGAGATCCTTTCAGGAGGAATCTTAGCCCCCCCAAAAAAAGAAAAATCCTGATAAATCTTGTCATATATAGTAAAAGAGCTTATCATGGGGCTTGTGTTGAAGAATAAATCCTATACGAGTATCAGGGTCAACTTCACTATAAGGTCGGACATCTGCAAAGCCACAGAATAGCGAAAGTGTGAATTTGGCACGAGGATAGACGAACTCCAGAAATTAGGTGCTAAAGTTCAACTAAGATTCCCAGCAGTGCTTAGCATAATGTATAATCAGATGTATCATTACCAGAAAGTGGAGGATGTTGATGCCTTAATCGAGACCATCAAGAAGGGCTGATATTGAGAGCCATTCCTCATATATATATATATATATATATATAGTCACTCTTTAAGGTGGGAGGGGTCGGGTGTAGAAGGGCACTCTTTTTATCATAAGGTATTCACTCCGATATGGGGCTCAAGGGCATTAGTATTATGCTAGTAAACTGCGATAGAGTTCCCCATGGGTGGGTACAGGATTGAGCGCTGAGTGAGGAGCACATGGGAAAAAAGATAAAACAAAAAATATAGTCCTCATAGTCACTTCTTTTATTTGCCCACAGTCATGTCCATTCTAAAAGTCCTACTGATCATTTCCCCTGATAAGAATCAAAGCTAAGCTTGAATGGGTAGGACAATCAAGTTGCTAACATGGAATGTTAATGGCCTTCAGTCTAAAGGGAGGGAGATGTGTATTTCAGTATTTGGAGGACAATTGGGTTCACATTTTAATTATGCAAGAGACACAACTACAAGAAATTGAGAGTAGCACTATTTTCAAAACAAAATTGGAGTGACCAGTGTGCCTTTTCGGGTCAGGCAGAACACACCAGAGGGGTTGCTTTCATTTTAAGGAGAGGTACTGGGATGGAACTAATAGATCGAAAGACTGACTCCTCGGATAGGTGGGTCATTGGGAGATTGAAATGGCGTAACTATTGTCATGTTTGCGCTAGTTTTTATGGCCCTAACTCCGATGATTCAACCTCCTTCTCATCCTTAGAATGAAAACTAATGGAGACCTTGCTCCCGATAATAGTTGGGGGGGGATTCTAATACACTGTTAGATCCCAACTTGGAGAGATCTACCAAAAGAGAAAGTGTCAACATGCCTAAGGCGAGGGCAGCCTTGAAAAACATGATGCAGTTCCTTGGTCTCACTGATGGCTGGCATAACTTGATGGGCCAACAGAGGGAATATACATTTCATAGTAAGAGGTATAGGCATTATTTTAGACTTGGCTGCCTCTTGGTTAACAACAGCATTTAGAGAAGGTGGAAGAGGTTAGGTATATGCCAAACCATCTTTCTGATCATTCTGCTGTAGTAATAAAGGTAGATCTTCCAGCGTGGAGAGAGATTCCTAAATGGACCATAAACCACGCCCTACTTCAAGATGAAAAAATAGCACAGGTTCCGGATAAAGAGACCAGTGATGTTTCACAATTAATTCTGGATCCGCCCCTCAAACACATAGTTTGTGATACCTTTAAGGCATTACTTTGTGGGATTGTATGTAAACACTCCTCAATTAAGAACAAGAGGGATCTGGAGGACTTGAACTCTGTTGAGTGAAAGATTAGGTCCCATGAGTGCAGTCCGAAAGTGCAGAATACTCGAACAGACCTGAGCCAAGACCTAAAGAAAATTGAGGAGATACAGGAGAGGTATAAAGTTAGGGTAGAATTGAAATGTCAGGAGAAGTGGAAGGCTAATAGTCTGAGACTTTTGAATATGGAGAAAGGTGTAGTGTTCTGTTAGCATGGAAGGTTAAATCGGACAGATTGAGGAATCATATTAGAGAACTGATAGTGAATAGCAATGGGACCACCTCCAACAAAGCAGGGCAAATAGAGGAATGTATAATTAATTTGTTTAAGTATTTTTACACGGAAGAGACTAATCCAGATATTCCTAAATTAAGGGGCTGGCTGAGGGGTAGATGTTTGCCTGTGTTAACAGAGGCAGGGAAACATCTTTTAGCAGCACAGATCACTGAGGAGGAAGTTAGGTAACACCTAAAAAAGGCCAAGCATGGGAAAGCCACTGGTCCCGATGCTATCCTTTTTGAACATTATGAACTTGTAAAGGAGTCAGTCATTACAGAGTGAACCTGTTTAATTCCGTTTTCTTTGGGAAGGACCCCATCCTGGATATGTGGAATGAGGCCAATTTGGTTCTAATTCTAAAATCAGCAAAAGATCCCAAGATTCCAAGCTAATGCCACAGATTATTCTTCCTGACCAGAAAGGCTTTGTCCCAAAATAGCAGGTTCATGAGCTTACCCAACTTCTAATAGGCGCCATTGATCTTGCTACAATTTATTCACATACATTGACGGTAGTAACAATCGATGCCACGAAGGCGTTTGATAGGGTCTGCTAGGTGTACCTTTAGGAGGCTTTGAAGACCTTGGAAGTTAGCCCAAATTTCATCAGGGTTATTCATATGGTTCATACTGTATAAATGAATTGGTTTGCATTGAAAATAGTTATTTAGTTCTACCACAACCTACAGATGGTTCCAAAGATCCATTGACCTCATCGAGCATTGATTCCCGCGAAGGATGGAAATGCTCCAGCAGATCTGTTCTCCATTCTAGCTTCTCTAACTCATGAGGAAAATAGTGTATTCACAGTTGTGGCATCTATTCTCTTTACTCAGCTTGGATGATGGCTAATAGGTTGCTAGCATTGTGCTGTACAGTCTGAAAAAACATTTTCTAGACCCAAGATTTTCTCCTTAGCTTCAAAGCACTTCACTGTGAGAAGCAGAACAATAATGACAATAATTTCTTTGAGACTATTTCATACAATAATAATACCCTTAATCTTCCCCTCCTCTGACCCCATAAATTGTTTATATTTTCAGTAAATGGATATAATCGCACAAATCTCAATACAATTTAAGTCAAGAACTAGCTTAAATGACCCACATTATTTGTACATGGGTAGACATGAATAGAGGACATGCTTTTTCAGTTTAAGAAATAAATGTTCTTTACTTGGTCTACTAGTGTGTTCCAACCTTTGCTCCTAAATTTGCCCTGTGAAAGTACAAATGTAAGACATTCACTTTAAAAAAACACCTATTTCTGTCATGGCACATTTGATCCCTTGAGGCATTAGTGATTTCCCTTGCTTTGGAAAATGCCCATGCGCAGTAGAAACAGGATAGAGAAAATTTGCTTTATATTTTCAAAGCTCTGCCAGTGTTTATGGAAATGCAAGAGTCATCAAGCTGAACCCCTGCCACCACCTCCCCATCTGTGTTGTTTGCACCATTTAAGCCCTTTTATATTCTTCCAAGAAAACATGTTACTTTGAACACTATTTGAAAGACAACCAGGTTTTCTGTGACCAGGCAATTGTGCCAGCTGAATAAGTCATTGGTCATAAATGTAATTTGTACAAGTGTGCTTTAGTGGAATACATCACAATTCCCATGTAAAGGTTTTATAGTTCACTCAGTGTTTGTGTCACGGTTAAACCACTTCACCTGTGCATAATTTAGATTCTCTCTGTGTTTTAACTGGTAAGAAATGAAATATCATTATCAGATTTATAAACCAATCTTTCCTCTTTTTTTCAGAACTTGTGTATTTGTTTTATAGATATAAAAAATGGTTCAGGCAATACAGCAAGGCAAATTGCATTAGAACGTCCTTCCAAAAATTATTTATATTTTAGCCCCAGATTTAATAGCATCATTCTATATAATGTCTCATTTGCCTCGGTAAAAAAATAATCGGTTGTTGTTTTATATCAGTGGCTACACTGTGAGAGACAGGCTCCATCCAAACACTCTCTGCAAATCTTTTCAAATTTCCTATGTCATCCTGTGCTGTGAAAACCATGTATTACAAATTAACACAGTGATCCATTCCTTGTTTCCATTCCCTAAGCGTGGGAAGGTGCTTTCCATTTTCTTGCAGTGCCCCTTTATGTGACTAAACACCTCACTCTGAGCATACGTGTTGCACTGATGCCGCCCTGTTTGTATGAGAGTCCCAAGAGGGCCACTTTGGGTGGTACGTACAATATTTGCCCAAAGACCTTAGCAAGACATTGTTGAATTTTTGCCCTGTATGGTGTTGTAATGGGGCAATCCCATATCATCATATCTATCAGGATGCCTCTCTCGAGGTGACATCTAGAATAGTTAGGGTTGTCCCTTATTTCATTCTGGATAGCCACTCAGGGGTGTAATAAATTCTACGTAGGTAGTGGAACTGAATGAGAAACAAGCATGAAAAGATAGGTATCATGCGTGGCGCCATTTTTGCCTCTCTCCATTTGTCATTGTTAATTGTATCAAGGTTTGTTTCCCATTAAATTCTTAATCGTGCCGTTGGGTCTGGAGTGTTGACTATCAGTAAGTGGTATGTCCTTGATACCCCACCTCTTCCTAATGCTTCTAGTAGCATTTTGGAATCTTGAGGGTTCAAATGTGGGGTGGGGACTCTTTGATTTATGTCTCAGGGGTTGAAGTATATGTCTTGCATTTAAATGTGTTACAGAAATCAGAAAAATAGGTGTTTGTGCATGTGGAATCATTACTTAGGTCAGAGAATGACTTAACATAACCTGCCTCTCAGTCATCGTTTAGCCTAGAGAAAGAAATTTGGTCCCAACTTTAAATTTGATTTCCATTTGGCCATTGGGAGCCAATTACCTTGCCATTGAGGGGTTCCAGTGTGATCGTTCCGTACAAAGTGATGTGAGTTAAAGCTTGCCACCATGCCGTTCATACCGTCTTGGTCACCTCGGGTAAGTATTTGGGGATTGTGGAGTGGTATAGAAGGTGTAATAGGTTAGTGTCCTGGAAGAATTGCAACTCTAGTCTATATGCTGGGTTGCCCCTGTCCCCATACATCCAGTTATTAATGGTTATGAATTGAGTAGCAAAATAGTAGAATTTACTAATACTTCTATCATATGTGGCCTGTGTACATTTGGTCTATGCTACCCATGGTTATTTGTCCACTGACAAGTATATCTGTAGGGTGACTTTAAATTTATCAAAGAAGGATTGTGGAATAGTGTGTGGAAGGTTTTGTAGAATGTATAAGAACTTGGGGAGGGCTATAATTTTGAAGAGTGCTATCCTTACTGTTTTGGGTAAAGGAAGGGTAGTCCATTTGCGAATACTAGGGGTCCAAGCTTGTTGGGAGCATTCAGGAATGTGATTTCTTAAGTACTTAAAATTCCGTGTGTATATGGAGACACAGCTTCCACATCATAATTTCCTCCAGAGGACCTAATAGGGATTTACTCCATTTTACTGTAAAACTGGTGGCATCTGCGTATAGACACATCTTTTGCATTATGCAAGTGCAGTTAGTTATAGATTTTACAAGAGAAGGAGCACATTGTCTGCATGTGTGGTCTTCTGGCTGATCTGACCATTGGAAGTCTTCAGTTAACATGTCTCTTCTCATCCACTCTGCCAGTGGCTCAATCGCAAATGCAAATAAAAGCAAAGGTAGGGGTCATCCCTGCCGGTTGCCTTTTGTTATCAGAAAGAAGTCTGAAAGTGCCCTGTTGACTCACTTGCACCCAGAGCAATGAATACAGGCTATTGAAGTAGGTCAATCTTTCCACTCATTGCACCCAAATGCAAAGATATTGTAATATTCTTAATAGGTTAAATAGCAGTATTCTATTATTGTTTGGTTGAAAACAACTGTGTGCTCCTTACTAAATATTTAGAACTGCATTGTAACTCTCCAGGGGTGATAATAAGCGTTGTGAGTTAGTAAAAACTAAAAGAAACACTAAGTATGGTTTGTTGACCACAATTATAACTTTGAGATATTAAAGGCAGAGGCCTTTTTGGCACATATCATTCCTGCCTACTCAGTATGTTTCTGACATAATCGATAATCACAGTCAAGTACAGCATCAGAGGGCACAAGTACTCTCCTTGAGAACCAACTTAAACCAAACTTTGCTTCAACTAAAAGTAGTTAAGCACCTACAATTGTGCAATACATTCTACCAATCTATTAGTGTATACATTTTAACTTTCCAAGTCGATGCACAGTAGTTTTGATTTCACCTAATTTATATCTAAATCTGTTTAAAAGTGCCAAATATGACTAGGTTGGTGTATATTGTTATATATTTTGCATGTGTCCAATAAACAAATCCCGAAATTTACACAATGTACAAATTCACATCTAATATCGACATCCCCAGTGAAAATCATTTCTCTAAAAATATTTATTAGCATTGCTAATGCAAAATTATATAATTTTAACTCTATGTATTTAGTCAAAAATTATGTAATTCTCTCTCCAGCCAGTGGATGTAGGTGACGTTGCGTGTTTCCTAATACCAATAAAATGTTTTGTTACTAAAGTTTATAAAATGCCAGCATACTGTGATACACACTATATGTGAGACACAGTAAAAAAGTATGCAGAACAATTTAAAATTTGCATAGATATAAGGTGGCCAAATACACTCTAAACACGCCAATGAAAGTTAACCGTGATGGAATAGATACCTGGATTTCGAGTAAGAGGTCTAAGAAGAATGCATTTATTTTGCTGCTGCTAATATATTGCTGTTTTTTTGTTATAAGACGGAATTTCACTGCCTCTAAATCTTTCTAATAATAGTGTTTTAAAAAAAGATGGATGGCTTATCTTCTGTCAAAGCAAAATAACGTGTTAATTTCGGGGAACAAAGTCTCTTGAAGATAGAGTGTGCATTAGTTTCTATATCATCCTCGTTAGAAGGAAGGACCAAGGCCTAATACATTATTCAACACGCAGGGTACATGAGAGGGTCTTAAGGGGCAGTTGGAAGAGAAAGGAATGCCGATTGGTAGGAGTATTAAGAAAGAAAACACAATATTTTATAAAATAACCAATATTTATGAGGACTTTCAAAGAAGAGAATCTGTGTGTATGTGTGAATCTCACAATACCAGATTGACAGCACCTATACCTAGCTATTCATCAGAAAATACATTTTTAGGGGGGTGTAACACCCAAAATACCCCCTGAAGCTACGCCCCTGCTCCCATTTAATAGTTTCTTCTCTCAACAGACGTTTATCCAGTCGAAAACCCACAAAGGCCTCATTTGGTAAGGAAATACCTTATCCAGATAAAGTCACTACCATACACTATCTGAATTGCCTTTACTTTCAGGACTTCTTGGCACTGAAGACAGTTTCAAAGTTAAGTCTCCACCCAGTCCCAAACTTTAACCATCAGCTTTTACCATCTGATTTAGAAATTCCATCTGAGGCGTGCCAGATTTATGGCATACGCAGGGAACAGCAGAGTCTTTTAATGTGTTTAAACCAGGGGAGAAAATTGTTGTCCATCTTACTTAATAAGCCCCTTCCTGAGTCATTTAAAGGGCGGAATTTGGGTTGGTTCAAATTTGAACCCAGTATACTATAGGACGTGCCCAGTGCTATATCCACTGTATCTACATTTCTGAATGCAGGTGGAAAATGGGTAGTCATTCAAAGAAGAGAGAGAATAGTCTTTTAGTATATTTTTTTTATTTTGCAAGTGCCCATCTGTGCCAGTTCCTCGAATCTATGCCCCATATGACATACATAACAGAGAATTGGCATTCCACTGAGTCTGGGGTGATGAAACCACACACCCAATACATTTATTGTAAACGTTTAGAGTGCAGCCAGAAAACATTTTCAAATTGTTGGATATTGTCATTCTAGTCCCATACATTGAGAAAATGATCCTTAAATATTCAAATACTTTTTCCCTATCAATTATTTGTTACCCAGCCTCATCTTACTTCTCAAAGATTCATTATTCGATACTACCAGTATTTCTATTTGAATAAGCTAATCACGAGGTTGAATGTCCCCATAGCTGCTCAAAACCTGTCAGCACCCTGCCTAGGCTGCATCCAGTTCGGGCACACAGTACTTTTTCCATGTAAACATAAAAGGGCAAAGGCTCCACAGAGCATAGGTACATCCTCCTGCTGAACTCTAAATTTGCCATCTAGATTACTGAAAAATATTTTTAAAGTACTGGTGCAAGGGAAGAAATGTGTCTAACCCCTTTCAATACAGAGATTCGTGCATGTAAAATGCAGACATATATGGAGCAAATAATGGTTCACAGAGTTTGTAGATTCTATATAGATTCTAAATCACTCTTAGAGTGTGAGTGGGGGGTTCTAATAGGAAATCCGTGTGGGTCGTTGGCAGAAGATTAATGGAAAGAAACAATGTTTTAATTTGCATTAGTGGAACATCCAACATTGTACAATTGTAGTTGTGGTCTGTCTTACGTTGAAGTCAGCTTGCTCCTATTGTCTGTGGTAAATGTTCATGTCGGTGAATATGATGTCCACTAAATATGCTCTTGATTTTGTTTTATTTACTGAAAAATAATAATAATTTACTATAAAGTTTATTGAATATGTTTAATTTTAAATATTTCATGTATTTCTTATCATAATTTCGAGTTTTCTGGTTGACTGTATGTTTTATTTTAGCAATGATATTTGTTGTATGAGAAGCAATAAGCTTTGAAAATTATCACAAGTGATTACATTCTTTGAGGCTATTTGCAGAGCTTAGCCAAGCTCTTTTTGCATGTTTCCTGCTACTTAGAAGTGTATTATGACTTTTATGCAGTGTTGAATTTGATTTCAGTTTTTCATGTCTTATGTTTTTGGAATGTTTTTGATTAATCACTCAATACATTTGAACTTGTTTCATTAAATAAGATTTGCTTGCTTTTTCAAAACAGCTTTAACAAAGGCTAAATAAATTTCACTTACAATTTGAAGATTGGCATTATTCATAATGATGGAAAGAAGTGGAATGCACAGTTTATTTTACTATTTTCTTTTTGCTAATCAGCGTTGATATCACTTTGGATTTTCTGTGAGGGGGCCTTTACAGGCAGGTGTCTCCAAATTTAATTTCTTGGAATACTTTACCTATTGTGTTAGAGGAAACTTGGCAGATTATTTGCAGGTTCAAACAACCGCTTTTTGCGGATCAGAACAATAATCACTGGAATTTAGAATGTTTTCCAAATCCAGCATTGCTGGATCACTCAGCTCCATTGCATCAAAAGAGGCATAAACCATTAGAAAGTATTTAAACCAACTATCTTTCAGAATCATGGCATGTAATAAATCGCTAGCAGATCTATTCTTCCACATGTCAATAGACTCCTTTTGCCATGGATACCGTGTTATTCAAGGGATGAATGCAGTGTGACCTATTAGTCTAACAAGAAAATCTGCTATGTTGATAGTGATCTATATTTAAGTCTCACCAACTTCAAACCAGAAGAAATGTACTGCCATAGGATGGCCTGTTGGGCCAACTGAGCATTCCTGCACTCTTGCTTACAACAGCAGGACATACCCCTCATCTCACAGACATTCCTTCCATTGTGCTCTAGGTTCAGCCATCTCAGAGGAGGCAAAGAATGCTTGTTTCACTGTGAAAGGTGACATAACCAAAAGCTCATCGAACTGTTGTCGCAACTGTCTTGAATCATTGCAGTTTAAAGTGGGCCAGTAATTATCTGTGTTTTTTATTAGCATTTTTACTTGCAAGTCAATGCTGTGAAGCTCCAACAAACACTAAAAACACATGACCTTTTGCTTTTGCTTTCACAGGACTACACTACCTTGAGTATTGTAGCAAATATGTCAGGAAAGTTTGCAATAGGTGTTGCATTTGGACTCATTTACCTGTATACAGCAGAGCTGTACCCGACGATTATAAGGTATGTTTTTCAAAATAGACAAGTAAACAAATATAATGTGATATAAAATGACCAAATAATGTAAGCAAATATGGTCATCTTTGTAAAACACTGCTGACAGAACTTACATCATGTGCCTTTTTACTTTTCTTTCTAATATTGTTAAACAGGTCATTGAAAGGTAACTTTTTACATCCAAAGTGGAAGAAAATGAGTACCTTGTTTCTTTGTGGTAACTTGCAGTGATCTTTTTACTACATAAAAAGGGTTCTATGTGAATCTCTTACTTAAGTGATGGACTGCAGCTCCGACGTAGGAGTACCAAATGATCTCCTCTTCTCTTGTTTTGAAGTTCATTCGCTACCTGGTTTCATGATAATTGCTACTGGAAAGCAACAGCATTTGCCTTTGTAATGTTTGTGTTTTTAATGTATTATAGAGCAGTTTATGGTAGAAGAGGTGGAGTGTTCTGGCATTTGATGCTGGTGATGGCTAAGAACTGGGAAGGGGAGGCATTTCAAGCCCATTTTCCTTGAATCTTGGTTAGTATGGCGGAATTCAACTCCACGCTTCTTTGCTAGTTCTTTACCTTAGGGACAGGTTTTATATCAAGGCTTTATTTCTGTGCTGCACACAGTGGATGGGCAGTTGTTATCTGGAATCTTGCTGTGGCAGCAAGAAGGCCCATCAACTGGTCCACCTTGAATTTAAAAGACATCACTTTGTGTGCCACATGTTGTAGCGCTTTTTCACAAGCAAATGTGGGGCCAATAAAGTGCTGTCTGAATTCTACAGCTAAGGCTAATCATCAAATCAATACATTTAAATAATGTGAAGTACACTAGGCTGCACAAGGAAGACCGCAAGTGGTTACATTTTCAAACCATAAAGGTTCATTAAAAGGCTTAAAATGGTTAAAGAATGTTTACAAATCCAGATCATCACATTAGTATCATTTAATAATCAATAAATTAAAGCATTTGCAATTAGGAAGTTCAAATTAATCAAGACACATATGTGAGAGGACAAGTTAGTATAAAGTTGACAATTTGTAGAACCTGCCTTTGTCCACTTTAAGACAGCCAGTCTTGGGTTCCTTGCATTCCAGTCTTGGGTTGTTGTGTTCTGGTTCAGGGAAAACTGGGCTGGCAGTTCTGGCTGGACTGTTCCTTTTGCAGCAAATGGAACAAGGCAGCGACTGATCTGCATATGGATGGGTCCAAACTGAGATGGCATGCTGGGCAAAGGAACAGTGGGTTGGAATGCTAACTCGAGAGATTCCCAATGGTTAGACTTATTGCAAGCATTCCTCCCTTCAGCTTTTGTGTGTTTGATGTACTGCCCTAAGTGACAAGGGTAAGCTCAGATTTAGGTTCCATGTTCACTATACCTTTGGAACCAAGCTACACCCTATTTATGAGCCCTAATGGGGGCAAAATCGTCTTGGGTTGCTTATGTTCATGCTCTGGGAGGACCTGGCCTGGCAGCTCGGGCTGGATGGTTCCTATTAAAGCAGATTCAAGCCTGATTTGCATATGGATAGGCTCAAACGTCGTGGCATGGTGTGCAAAATAATGATTGCCAGTGGTTTGACCTATTGTAAGCATTCCTCCTATCAGCTTTGTGTGTTTCATCCATGGACGAGTTTGCCAATGACATCAGCGTCGCCTAGGGAGAGCCTACCTGCATCCCACATTGTGGGAGAGGAAAGCTTCACTTATCCTCTGCATGATGGCAGTGGGTGGGAGTACAAATGCTGAGAACTGTGGTAGTTGGATTCACTCTGGTGTGTCCTTTTGCCATTGCCCTCATATTTCCAAATGAGCAATGCTGAGTCATGAGCTGTAACACTGTAGCAATTCTGTGATATGATCATTGGGCAAGCTGTCTAAACCTCATTTCTGGTTGAGGATGAGGACATAGAAAATAAACTCTGGATGAGCTTGCTGTTCAAACCTTTTTCTGGATGAAGCCACGAAACCATAAGAATAAATTAGGCCCTCATTATAACATTGTCAGTATTGACCGCCTAGCGCCGTGGCGACGGCTGCCAAAACACCATCGCCTCAGCTACCTACCATACGCCATATTATGACCGTAGCCGGAATTCCACCAGAAGGATGGCGGAATTCCGGCTGCGGTCATGGCGGCGGATGGGGGTAAGGTGGCGCTGCTGCCAGCAGCAGCGCCATGCCAGTAGATCGCCGCAGACCGTATCATGACCCATGATACAGCCTGATGGTGTTCTGCTGGCGGACGCGGCTGCTGGCAGCAGCGCCCCGTCCTGTCTCCTGCCGGAGGACCCTCTGACTACAGGTAAGTTGGGTGCTCCGACAAGGGAGGAGGTGGGGGGCGTTGTGTGTTTGTGTGTGCGTGCATGCGGGTGTGTGGTGTCTGGAATGCATATGTGCATGCATGGTTGTGAGTGTGCGTGTATTTTGTGTTGTGTGAATGCGTGGTTGCATATATTATATGTGTGTGGATGTGTGTGTGAATGAATGTATGCATGCGTGGATTAATGTGGATATGAATGTGTGTATGCATGTGTATGATGGTGCGTGAATGTGCGTCTATTTTATGGGGGGTCTGGAGTGGGAGGGTGGGGGAGGACTTTGGGAGGGGAGCGGGGAAGACCCCTATCAGTGACAGGGAAGGGATTCCCTGTCACTGATAGTGCCTACCGCCATGGTTTTTGTGGCAGTAAGGAAGCCACTAAAACCATGGCGATAGGCGGGGTCATAATCCCATGGGTGGGACAGTGACGGCCGCCTGGCTGGAGACTGAAGTCTCCAGCCCGGCGGCTGTTACCACCCTGGCGGATGGTGTGGTACATTGGCGGTTTGGCTTGAGCCAAACCGCCAATGTCATATTTTGGGGAACAGTACCGCCAGCCTGTTGGCAGTACTCTTCTCCAAAATACCGCCATCCACCAGGGTCATAATAAGGGCCTGAGTCTAGGAAATCTGGGCAAACAGAAATTACTGGGAAATAGTTCCAGTTTTAAAGTACATAAACAAACACTTGTGGACTAAAACTAACAAGATAAGTATGTAAGACCGAAATTTTGAACGGTGACCCCCAACTTGCTTTGGGAGTTTATTGGTGAAAAGGTGGCCAGTGTCTCCCAAGTAGTGCCACTGTAGGAGGAAAATGTCCCATTTTGAAGTACATAAACACTTGTGGAGTAAAACTAATTCTTGATAAGGATTCAAGACTAAAATTTTGGTAGGTAAAGACGTGTGAATGATTTATAACTTACATTATTCTAATTATAAGAACAGTTTTAAGAAACTGAACATTTCTTTTTGAATTTCCAATTGAATTAAAAAGCCATAGCAGGTCACAACACATTCACTCAGGGTACCATCTGCCACAATGCTACAATGTATGAGTATTATGCCAGTCAAACAACAGGCTCAAGTTATGCTGTGTGCAAACATCAGAAAATACTCTGATGTTTGCAAACCTCAAAGTAAACACAGACTCAAACTCGCTGTATGCTAAGTAATCAACCAAGGTGCTCCAACTAATTCAGTAAAAGACAGTTCATCACAAGAAATGTTGGGTTTTAAATTCAGAATTACTGTTCCAAACATCACAGTATATACAGCCAATTCAAACATAAATATTGTTTTGCAGACTTTTAAAGAAATAAAGTACAATATCACAAAGAGACATGCAGTGGAATCAAAATTAGACAGCCTCGGGATTTTGCAACCCTGACGTTTGGCGCCAGCCTTCTGTCACTATGAAAAGCTGTGGCCCCTTGATTTAATTTGTTTATATAAATTACGCACTTCACGGAGGCAGCGTGTCTTTGGAGCTGCAAGAATGTTGTATGCAATGGGCTATTAATGTTGTAACAATGGGGTTGCTGTAACCATGAGCTTTGCTTAGGAGTGCTATGTTTTGAATGTGTTCTTTTATGTTCTGATGTGTCATTCCAAGAAAGTCAGTTGCTGCTGGGGCTCCTTGGAAGTTGGTCACTGAGGGACACTTGGGTGGTCATTACAACCCTGGCGGTCGGTGTTAAAGCGGCGGTAAGACTGCCAACAGGCCAGCGGAAAAAAAAAATGGAATTACGATGTGGCGGAAACCGCCAACAAAGACAGTCACTTTAACACTCCGACCGCCACGGCGGTACAAACAAACAGCTCAGCGGTCACCGCCAACAGAAAGGCGGAGGACAATGTACCGCCCACAGTATCACAACCTACCAATCCGGCACCTTTTCCGGGGCGGATTCACCGCAAACAAAAACACAGCGGAACCTGGACTTCGAAGGGAAAACGCTCACCTCTACACACCCCACGAGAAACGAGGACGCCATGGAACCAGAGCTTCACATTTCAGCCTTTATCTTCCTGCTCCTCTACCAGGAGCACGAACGCCGGCGGCGAAGACCACGGTGAGTACTGCACCTACGACACAGGGGAGGGGGGAGGGAAAAAACAGGGACACACACACGCAACACCCCCACCCCC
Organism: Pleurodeles waltl; assembly: GCF_031143425.1. Classification (NCBI taxonomy): domain Eukaryota; kingdom Metazoa; phylum Chordata; class Amphibia; order Caudata; family Salamandridae; genus Pleurodeles; species Pleurodeles waltl. The sequence continues at coordinate 693,045,844 of NC_090444.1, forward strand.
ACCCTCACCCACGACAACACACACACTAATACATATTGATACTTTCCAGTTACACCCCCCAAAGCCCCCCGGAAGAATGCAAAGACAAAATGAAATGAGTGTAACCATTGTAATCTATTAAAATCCAGTACGCAAAAATATATATACACTATAAACAAATATATACACCAAGAATAGAAGTCCAGATATTACTCCATTTAAGTCTGTGGAACACTGGGCCCACACTGCATGGTCGAGGCCCACACAAGGTACCCGAACATGACGGAGAGAACACTGCAGGGGCATCAGATAGAAATAAAACAGGCACCTCAGGGGGAAGGGAAAGGGGGGGTACCTCAGCCGGTTGAGTGCACGACGCCAAATCCACGAGGGGGCCACATGCCCACTGTTCAATCCTGGGGAGTGCAAAGCCACAGTCTCACAAGTCTCTACAGTGGGTGGTTTGCCCACTGTTCAGTCCTGGGGAGTGCAAAGCCACAGTCTCACAAGTCTCTACAGTGGGTGGTTTGCCCACTGTTGAATCCTGGGGAGTGCAAAGCCACAGTCTCACAAGTCACAATTGGATAACAGGCTCCGCTGCTTCAGGAGGGGGCTTTGTGTCCAGAGTGCTTCATCCTGCCAAGGACTGAGGTAGTGGATGCCTTTCTCCACTGGTTCTGGAGGGGGCTTTGTGCCCAGAGTGCTTCATCCTGCCAAGGACTGAGGAAGTGGATGTAAATCTCCACTGGTTCTGGAGGGGGCTTTGTGCCCAGAGTGCTTCATCCTGCCAAGGACTGAGGTAGTGGATGCCTTTCTCCACTGTTTCTGGAGGGGGCTTTGTGCCCAGAGTGCTTCATCCTGCCAAGGACTGAGGTAGTGAATACCTTTTTCCACTGGTTCTGGAGGGGGCTTTGTGCCCAGAGTGCTTCATCCTGCCAAGGACTGAGGTAGTGGATGTAAATCTCCACTGGTTCTGGAGGGGGCTTTGTGCCCAGAGTGCTTCATCCTGCTCGTGGCGGACTCAGTAGCATCAGTGCTCTTGGCGCTCATGGGCCAGCGGTGCTTGTTGCGGCGGTGTCCTGTTCAGCTGTGCTTGTGGCAGCGGTGTCCTTGGCAGCGGTGCTTATGGCGGCGGTGTCCTGTTCAGGGGTGCTTGTGGCGGCGGTGTCCTTGGCAGCGGTGCTTGTGGTGGCGGTGTCCTGTTCAGCGATGCTTGTGGCGGCGGTGTCCTTGGCAGCGGTGCTTGTGGCGGCGGTGTCCTGTTCAGCGGTGCTTGTAGCGGCGGTGTCCTTGGCAGCGACTCAGCTGCTGGCGGTCCTGTCTGGGCCTGCGGGGCTGCTTCTGCCGGTCCTGTCTGGGCCTGCGGGGCTGCTGCTGGCGGTCCTGTCTGGGCCAGCGGGGCTGGTGCTGGTGGTCGCCTCCTGGGCAGCGGGGCTGATGGCGGTCGCCTCCTGGCCAGCGGGGCTGATGGCGGTCGCCTCCTGGGCAGCGGAGCGGGCTGATGGCGGTTGCCTCCTGGGCAGCGGAGCGGGGCTGATGGCGGTCGCCTCCTCGGCAGCGGAGCGGGCCTGATGGCGGTCGCCTCCTGGGCAGCGGGGCTGATGGCAGTTGCCTCCTGGCCAGCGGAGCTGATGGCGGTCGCCTCCTGGGCAGCGAGGCTGATGGCGGTCGCCTCCTGGGCAGCGGGGCTGATGGCGGTCTTTTCCGCCGTGCTGATCTTCCCAGACATGCTGGGTTTCTTGTGCCCCTTCCCCACCTTGGAAGGTGTCGCAGCTGACTCCACACTCCCACCTGTACCCCTGGGAGCGGCTTTGGTGGCTGGTGTCTTCCCCCTCTCCCACTGGGCACTGGCCAACTTTTGATGCTTGACATGTGGGGGACTATCCATGCTGTGGCTCCTTGCCACACTGGCTGCCCTGCTGCCTGGTGCACTCCAGAATCCGGTGACTACTGGCACCACTGATCCCGCCGATGTCGTGGCTGAGGTGCTAGGTTGGGACCTGGAGAGTCTGGCCCTAGGAGACTGACGGGGTGGGGGAGGTGTGGGAAAGAGGTCAAGGGTGGACAGGAAAAGTTTCTTGGGAACACTGGGATGGGTAGCTGTAGGGGGTTTGGGAGTGGAGGAAGAGGTTGTGGTTGTAGGAGGTGTACGTTTGGTGACTTTGGGTGAAGATGCATGTGCTGGAGGTTGTCGTGAGGTGGATGCCTGTTGGGTGGGTGTGTGCCTGCGTTTGTGTACCTTGGGAGGTGGCGTCACAGACACACTGGGAGAGGACACAGGGGATGTGTGAATGGTAGTGGGGGGGTGACTGCACGTGAGCGGGGTGTGGTGGTGGGTGTGCTGGTGATGGAAGTAGTGGCTGTAGATGTAGTGCATGCAGGTGTGAGTGGAGACGAGACTGGGAGGGAGGAGGGAGACGAGGAGGAGGGGGACACAGTGGAGGCAGTGGATGTTGCTATGTCTGCATGTGTGTGATGTTTGCGTGAGTGCCTGTGGGATGTGTGGTGCTTATGTTTGCCTGAGCTTCCTTTGTGTGTTGAGGTGTGTGCATGGTAGGCTGAGGTACAGGGGTGTGGGTCTGGGTGGAGGAAGTTTGAGGGGGGAGGCTACAGACAGGGACAATGGCTGCCATCAGTGCTGAGGCCAGAGTCTGAAAAGTTCGCAGAAGGGCCACCTGACCAGAATGAATGCCCTCCAGGAATGCATTTGTTTGTTGCAACTGCCTTTGTACACCGTGGATGGCATTCAAAATGGTAGACTGCCCAACAGTGAGGGACCTGAGGAGGTCAATGGCCTCCTCACTGAGGGCAGCAGGGGTGACTGGGGCAGGGGCTGAGGTGCCTGGGGCGAAGGAGATGCCCACCCTCCTGGGTGAGCGGGCACAGGGCAAAGGCTGAGGGGCTGCTGGGAGGGCGGTGCTGGTAGGGGGGGTGGCGGCTTTACCTGTAGATGCGGGGGGCACAGATGGGCCCGCCACCACAAGGGAGCTCCCATCAGAGGACGAGTCCATATCACTGGTGTCAGCTCCTGTCCCCGCCGTGGAGCTCCCCTCACCCTCCGTCCCACTGGTGAAATCAGACTCCGTAGTGTTGCCCTCCAGAGCCATGTGGGATGCAGCTCCCTCCTGCTCCTGTGCCACAGCTCCTCCGCCTGATGATGCTAATGCACACAAGAACAGAGAGACAACAAAAAGGGTGATGACAACAGAAGAAAGACATGTTGAGTGCATGCATTACCGCTACCGTTGGCGGACACGACAGACACAGAAGCCCCCTGCACTATGCCGCGCACTTGGGGTCCACTATTCAATCCCTGGGACAGGGCCTACAAGGCTATGGCCGACATCTGCACACATGGATGTCACAGGAGCCTGACTAGGTGTAGTTGCCACTGTACACAGGTGGGGTGGGGTGCCACAGGGTCTGCCTGAAAAAGGGGACCTAACTAGCACACTCGCCCTGGCCTAGGGAAACCCACAGCCCACCTCCCCCACCCAGACACCTCCACTGCGCGCTGAATCAGCAGAATGAGAGTGTACTCACCCCCTTGTTGCTGCTGTGATGCCCTCAAGCGCCCATCCAACTCTGGGTACGCCACCGCCAGGATCCTGAACATCAGGGGGGTCATGGTGCGACGGGCACCCCTCCCACGTTGGGAGGCCATCCCCAGCTGGGCCTCCGCCGTCTTCTTGCTCCAGCGGCGAATGTCCTCCCATCTCTTACGGCAGTGGGTGCTCCGTCTGTGATAGACCCCCAGGGTCCGGACGTCCTTGGCGATGGCACGCCAAATATCCTTCTTCTGGTGGGCGCTGACCTACAGGAATTGTACAGGGGAAAAAGAGAAGTTATAACCAACTGCACCGTCACAGTCATTGGCCCGCAGCCCTACCCTTGACATGTGGCACATGCACTCACCATCGTTTCATGCACGCCTCATTCTCCCCCCCCCATCTTTCATCCACCCCACTCCACACAGGCATAGCCCATACAGCATGCTCCCACTGTACTTACCTGTTTGTCTGGAGGACCGTAGAGTAGCGTGAACTGGGGGAAGACCCCATTCACGAGTTTCTCCAACTCCTCCGATGTGAAGGCAGGGGCCCTTTCCCCAGACGCACAAGCCATTGTCTCTTCCAGACTGAGGTCACAGCAGCACTTGCAGTGTAGGTCCTCTCCTGTCGAAGATCAGGTATCGAGTGATTGAACAGATAGAAAATGGCGGTCACGTCCGCGGCGGTGAGTACCGTCACGGCCGGCGTACATTGTTATTGGCTCCTGGGACCCATAGGGTCCAATATTAACCAATGCAGATTTGCGCCGCAGTCTTTGACCGCCTACCGCGACAGTGTACAACGCCAGTGCAGTTACCTCGCATCCCATTGTCCCACTTTACAGGTCAGGCAGCCACCATATCAGGGGCCCACATGGCTTTATTTTTAACTGCGTCACACATACCTAGGTCTTGCCTCAACACTCATACATGCAAATTTCGGATTATGAATCGTGTTATGTGTAAGCTGTGTGTACGTAGCTCTGAGTTGGTTGACTCTGCTCGCAGTTGTCCTTCATAGGCACCGCCTGCTGGGACATGTGAGAAGATGGCGGCATCCTCCGATGTACAGACCACTGGTGGACCTGTCGACAATGGAAGAAAGACATGTAATCATCACCTACAGGCTTGATTGTGCCACAATCCTGGAACTGTGTGCCCAGTTGGAGCCAGACCTGATGTCAGCTATCCGCCATCCCACAGGAATCCCCCCTCAAGTGCAGGTGCTGTCAGTACTCCATTTCCTTGCAAGTGGGTCATTTCAAACAACAGTGGCGATAGCGTCAGGGATGTCCCAGCCTATGTTTTCCAATGTGCTGTCCAGAGTGTTGTCTGCCCTGCTGAAACACTAGCGGAGCTACATCGTTTTCCCTCAGGTGGAGGATTTGCCTACAGTGAAAGGTGACTTCTATGCCCTGGGACATATCCCCAACATCATAGGTGCCATTGATGGGACACATGTGGCCTTGGTCCCCCCCGCAGGATTGAACAGGTGTACAGAAACCGGAAGAGTTATCATTCGATGAATGTGCAGATGGTGTGTTTGGCAGACCAGTACATCTCCCATGTGACTGCCAAATTCCCTGGCTCAGTGCATGACGCTTACATCCTGCGGAATAGCAACATCCCTTATGTGATGGGGCAACTCCAGAGGCACCGTGTGTGGCTATTAGGTGAGCACCTGGAAGCAAGTCAGTGGGAATAGTTGTCTGGGTCTGGGGATATCCCTACAGGTTAGTGTGCGTCTAACAGTTGTCCCTCGCCTTTTTCAGGTGACTCTGGTTACCCCAACCTGTCATGGCTACTGACCACAGTGAGGAATCCCAGGACAAGGGCAGAGGAACGCTACAATGAGGTCCATGGGTGAACTAGGAGGATTATAGAGAGGACCTTCGGCCTCCTGAAGGCCAGGTTCAGGTGCTTCCATATGACAGGTGGTTCCCTATTCTACTCACCAAAGAAGGTGTGCCAGATCATCGTGGCCTGCTGTATGCTTCACAACTTAGCTTTGCGACGACAGGTACCTTTTCTGAAGGAGGATGGTCCAGATGGAGATGTTTTGGCAGCTGCAGAGCCTGTGGACAGTGAAGATGAGGAAGCAGAAGAAGAGGACATCGACAACAGGAACTCGGTTATCCTGCAATACTTCCAATGAGACACAGGTAAGAAGACAAGCCTGCCTACTAAATGTACTTTAACACTACTACCTCTCTACTGTCTGTCCTTTTCACCCAGTGTATGGTCACTGAGTTGTCACTTTCCCTTACGATTTCACAGATGTGGGTCCCACTGTGTGACATCTGCTTTGTTTCCTCAAGGACTAGAGCTGTGTGACATAGGTATGTTGACATTACAATTGAAAGAGCATTTTGTCACTGTAATTGCTAATACACTGTTTCGAAATCACAGACGGCTCCAGATTGTTTTGTGCTTTAAGGCTGTTTATTTAAGTGCCCAAAAATTGGAGGGTGCTGTAAAATGGGGAGGGGTGATGATGGAGGAATGTCCGTGGCAGAGTCCAGTCTATTAGTCTTACAGGTGCATTGCCCAAAGGGGCATAGGAAGTGGAGCTGGGGCAGTTGATGGATGGACAGGGTGACAAGGTGGGACAAAAGGATGACATTCAGGGCGGTCTCATTTCTTGGCGGGGGTCTTGGCATCATTCTCTGTCTTTGTCCTGGATCTCAGGGACCGTTTGCGGGGTGGTTCTCCATCTGCATGGGGTGGGGTGCTGGTGTGGTGGTCCTGTGGCGGTGCCTCCTGTCCACTAGCGCCGGCGGAGGTGGTGGGCAGTTCATCGTCCAGGCTAGTGTCAGGGGCCCCTTATTGTGCCAGTGTCCCTCCTGGTGTTGAGGACTTCCTTCAGCACCCCTACGATGGTGCCCAGGGTGGAATTGATGGATCTGAGTTTCTCCCTGAAGCTCAAATACTGTTCCTCCTGCAGGCGCTGGGTCTCCTGAAACTTGGCCAGTACCGTTGCCATTGTCTCCTGGGAATGATGGTATGCTCCCATGATGTTGGAGAGGGCCTTGTGGAGAGTGGGTTCCCTGGGCCTGTCCTCCCCCTGTCGCACAGCAGCCCTCCCAGTTCCCCTGTGTTCCTGGGACTCTGTCCCCTGAACGGTGTGCCCACTGCCCCCAGGTCCCTGTTGTTGTTGGGGTGGTGGGTTAGCCTGGGTTCCCTGTAGTGGTGGACACACTGCTGATTGACGTGTCCTGGGGACAGAGGTATGGGCCCGCTGGGTGGGTGCTGTGCTGGTGTTTCCAGAGGGGAGAAGCTCTGTGGTGGCCTGTGACTGTGTGAGGGGAACCGACTGTCCCGAGGTCCCAGATGGGCCGGGCTGGTCGTCTAGATCCAGTTGGACAGAGCTGCTGTCATCACTGTGGGCCTCTTCTGTTGGTGGTGTGGACATGTGTGGACCCTCCTTTGCGGTGACGTTGGGTAGGGGTCCTGCAGGGGTGTAAAAGCAAGATTATTGCATCTGTGTGTACCATGGTGTGCAATGGGTGGGTGACCGTGTACCCCAGTGCTTGCATTCATGTGTGGGACCTTGTGTGATGATGGTTTAGGGGGGTGTATGGGTATGTGCTGTGGCCATGCATTGGTGATGGGTGTCCATGCTTTGGTATTGCATGCAGGGCTTGGTGTTGGGATGTGTGGTTTGTGATAGTGGGACATGTGTGAGGAGTTGGGGTGATGGCGGTGAGGGCGAGGGTGGGGGTATGTGATAGCATGCAGGTGGGTGGGGGATAAGGTAGTTAAGGTTTGACTTACCAGAGTCCATTCCTCCAGCTACTCCTTCGAGGCCCTCAGGATGCAGAATCGCCAAGATTTGCTCCTCCCATGTTGTTAGTTGTGGGGGAGGAGGTGGGGTCCGCCGCCAGTCCTCTGAACCGCAATGTGGTGTCTGGATACCACGGAACGCACCTTCCCCCGTAGGTCGTTCCACCTCTTCCTGATGTCATCCCTATTTCTTGGGTGCTGTCCCACTGCGTTGACCCTGTCCACTATTCTGCGCCATAGCTCCATCTTCCTAGCTATGGAGGTGTGCTGCACCTGTGATCCGAATAGCTGTGGCGCTACCCGGATGATTTCCTCCACCATGACCCTGAGCTCCTCCTCAGAGAACCTGGGGTGTCTTTGCCGTGCCATGGGGTGGTGTGGGTGATGTGGGGGGAAAGTGTGTTGTGATATGTGGGGTGATATTTAGTGGTGTGTTGTGTGGGGTGCGTGGATGTTATGTGGGTGATGGTGTTGTGTGCCTGTGGATGCTTGGTTGTAGATTGTAGTGTCTCTCTCTGGCCTTCTTTCGGGATTTTGGTCGTAGGGGTTTGTGGGTGATGTGGGTGTGTGTTTTATATTGTATTGGGTGTGTGGGAGTGGTGTGTGTCTGGTTATCAGGTGTGTGTATTTTGAATTGTCCAATGTAGTAGTGTTTTGTAAATGTGTGTGTATTTTGAGCGCGGCGGTGTGTACCGCCAATGGAATACCGCGGTTGAAAGACCGCCGCGTGGATTCGTGGGTCGTGATAGTGTGGGCGTATTCCTGTTGGCGTGACGGTGGAGGTTTTGTTTTCACCAGTTTATCACTGACCTTTGGTGTGGTGGACTTGTGTGGGTGTCTCAATTTTGGTGGATTCCGAGCTGTGGGTCATAATGGCCGTGGCGGAATTCCGCGGCCAGGCGGTGTGTTGGCGGTCTTCTGCACGACAGTAAGCGGCTTTTACCGCCAATGTTGTAATGACCCCCTTGGTCTCCGATTTATAATAAACGCTGAAAATATACACCTACGTCTGGATGATTTTCTTCGGTGCATCATAACATAAATTGGCGACGAGTGACATGCTGAAGAGCCTTTCTGTCCTCCGAGCTTCGTCAAGTTAAGTGTCCCTCAACGTTTGTGGTCTATGTGGTATTTGTGTGCAGCTTAAATTAAGGTACTGTGCAAATTTAGTTATTTCAACACTATCTTGCTGTGTTCCTTTCGAGTCACAATTGGGATATTTTAACAGTCTCTTAAGTTAAAGTAAGGAGTGTGGACGGCACGTAGCAACTGAGCGAAGACTTTGCAAAGAGGTGTTTCTCTGTGAGCGAGGGTTGACAGCGTGAGGTTACAGAACGAGTACTGTGCAACTACCGACAATAGATATTGTTTAATCGGGGACTATGTGCAAGATCTTACCGAACTGTATTCGAGCGGGCTGACCAGTGAACACTTCTCCTCAGCAGTGGACCCGTCTTCTAAGTTCGGTGGATTTCTGTCAGCGCGAGCAATAAAGCTCTTTGGATGATATCACTTACACTTCTCGATGGTGGTGTTTGTTCCAGTTAAAGGGGCAGGCACAGCAAGTATACCCCAGTGAGGGGCAGGCAGAGAGAGAGTCGGCAGGCAGCTTGATCTTCTTGAGTCTGGAGTGACAATTAAATTTCGGATTATCTGTGTTCCCAGTGATGAACACACTTTAAAGAGGAAGGGAAAAGTATTATTCTTGGTTGTTGTTCCAGTTAAAGGGGCAAGCACAGCGAGTATTCTCCAGTTAAAAAGGGCAGGCAGTGAGAGAGTTGGCAGGCAACTTGATCTTCTTGCGTCTGGAGTGACAAAGTTAAAGGGGCAGGCACACAGAGAGTCTGCAGGCAGCTTGATGTTCTTGCGTCTGAAGTGACAATTTAATTTCGGATTATCTGTGTTTCCAGTGATGCACACACTTTAAAGAGAAAGGCAAAAGTATTATTCTTGGTTTTTGAGCGCACACCTTCTTGGAAGGGATCAGCTTTTGGTGAATTGTTTTGATTCCAAGGTGCAAGAAAGAATACTATGTTATAGGGATCTTACTTGACAGAAACACTTGAAATAGCTAGATGTATTGAAAGATCTCTATTGACTTTGAAAAAGTTAAATAAGAATAAGATGTCTTCCTGTGAAAATGGTAATGCTATTTCATACAAAATGAAAACAGTTACACAAAATAACGTGGAGGGGATGGAAAATGAAAAAAATATTGCATGTTTTAAATGTAGGTTTAAAGCTCATTTGGCTAATGCTACCAATTGCCCTGCATTTGGCAAATCGTGCTCAAAGTGCAAAAGGATTTGACATTTTGCACAAGTGTGTAGAAATTCATCTAGGATAATGCTGTTTGACCATTTGGACATGCATGGAGCTGGTTCTATAGTGGGTGAAGATGAAATTAAAAAAAGGATGGTATTATCAATAAAGATGATTGGTACTGATAGTGCAAAAGTTCATAATGGGGGAGATCCAGTTTGTGAGGTAAAAACTGGTGATAGAAATATTCAAGTTACCGTTGATTCGGATCACCCATTACCATCATTTCAATAGGACCAAGACAAGATTGGGATGGTTCTCAGACCTGGCACTGTACAGCCAATTTCTTTGGTTAAGGAAATTGATGAACACGTCAAATCTTTGGAAGATGTACTGTTAAAACATCAGTCAGTATCTGAAGACAGATTGGGAGTGGTAAAAAGTTATGAACATAGGATCATTTTAAAACCTAATTATGTTCCTGTTGTTCACAGTGTAAGGAATGTTTCGTTGAGCATTAGACAGAAACTTAAAGATCACTTAAAAAAGTTTTGTGCGGATGGCATGATTGAACCAATTGAATCCTCACAGTGGATTTCTCCTATAGCGGTGACTATTAAAAAGTCGGGAGAGTTGAGACTTAATGCTGACTTAAGAAATAAAAACATTAAAATTTATTGTTTTCCTTTGTCAAGAATACAGGATATGTTGGCACAGCTTGGCGGTACAAATTGTTTTTCCACAATTGATCTTAAAGCTGGTTATTCACAGGTCGAACTCAGTCCAGATTCTAAAGATTTAACAGCATTTTGCACACCGTTTGCTGCATTTTGATTCTTAAGAATGCCGTTTGGCCTGGCATCAGCAGATTCTGTTGTTCAGAAATTAATGTACCAATTATTTGGAGAGGAAAGTGAGGTGTTTACATATTAAGATTATATTTTGATATGCCCATATTCTGTACAATCCCATTTAAGCAAACTAGACAGAGTTTTAGGAACTCTGGAAGATCATGGGATGACAGTTTCAGAACAAAAATGTAAATTTATAGTGCAGGAGGTGGAATCTTTAAGACAGAAGATAAGTGTGGATGGAATTAAACCTAAAAATGACCTGTTGGCAGCAATAGAGAAGTGTTTGCAGCCTGTTGATAAAAATCAATTAAGATCTTTTCTGGGATTATATTAATACTATTCTTGGTTTGTGCAGAATGCCACATTACTTTTAAGGAAGAATGTGAAATTTGTTTGGGAACAAGAACAAAACGATATGTTTAATGTTTTAAAGAGACTCATTATTGAGGCACCAGCTATACAATCTTTTCATGAAAAAGCCACACCCATTGTAACTGTAGATGGCAGTAATTTGGGGATTGGTGCCATGCTCACTCAATTGCATGAAGGTCAGGAAACTACAGTAGCATTTGCATCTCGCAGGCTGTCGGCATCTGAAAAGAATTACAGTACGATCGAGAAGGAGTCTTTAGCTTGTGTATTGGGTGTCCATCCTTTTTCTACTTATTTATAGGGTAGAGAGTTTGTGGTGGACACTGATCATAAACCATTAAGGTATATGTGGAATGAAAAGGGATGAGTAATGCTAGTCCCAGGTTGATGTGATTGTTGTCCAAGATGCATGTATTTAATTTCAAGATGAAACATATTCAAGGAGGGGAAAATTACAGGGCTGATTTTCTTTCTAGGTGTCCTATGGTTGAGGATGATGATTCTGTAAGCACATATGAAGAGAAAAGGGAGATGGTGATTGGTATGATTAATGGTCTTGTTGCATCGGAAGGTGTAATTTTTAGGGAATGCTGGTCCTCAAAACTCTGAGGAATTATATTATGAGGGGATGGCCAAGAGGAAGTCAAATTGTGGATGAGTTGAAACGATATTTTTAAGTAAAAGAGGAATTGAGTGTGGAAAAGATTTTGGTCATGAGGGGCACTATTTTGTTTCCTCCATTTGAATTAAGAAGTGAGTTGGTTAAATTAGCTCACAAGGGACATGTAGGTATCACAGACACTAGGAAGAAATTGTGTCTTTACTATTGGTGGCCTGGGATGGTCACAAATGTGGAGGTGATGGTTGATAGTTGTAATGTGTGTTAACAAGCTGAGAAGTCTATAGGAATAAGAAACACACCATTGTGTCCAGTGGTTTTCCCAACAGGGCCGGGGGAAAAAATTGGCATGGATTTTATTGGACCGATTGGAGGGCTTAATAAAGGGATGAGATTTTTGTTGTTGGCTGTTGACTATCATTCCAAGTGGGTGTTGCACAAATGTTTCATAGAACCCAATGCCTCGTGTGTAATACATTTTCTAAGGAAGTTCCAATCAGAAGGGGTTCCTGCCTTTGTAGTTACGAATAATGGTCTACAGTTTCTCGCATAATATGAAAGCTTTTTTTAACAATTTGGGAATTAAACATTTGACCACCACACTTTATAGTCCTCAAGGAAATGGCATGGTAGAAAGAATCAATCGTATGTTGAAAGAAACTGTGCAATTAGCTATTGAGCCTGGAGGCTCAGTTCAAGAAGCGATTGGGGATAGGATTTGGTGTTATCACAACACTCCTCACTCTACGACTGGCGTCACCCCTTTTGCTTTATTGAGAGGGAGACACTTGTTTAATGAGGTAACTCCTAAGTGGGTGATTGAGGAGTCTGATCCTGACAAGAGCATTCCTAGTTTTGAATCAATGAAATGCAAAGTGGAAGTTTCTCAGAGTAAGGCTAAGAGCAGATACGATGAACTTAAAAAAGTAAGGGAAGTAGATTTTAAAGTTGGTGAATGAGTAAAAATAATGAGACCTTATAAAGTGAAAGGGTCTAAGTTGTTTTCCTGAAACAAAAGCCATTCAGGTGACTAAACATTCTGTTAAAGTGGAAGGGGGCAAGTGGTGGAGCAAAAGAAAAGTAGCTAAATTAGATAAGAGTAGTGAAGTGAGAGGATTTCAGAACAGGAGTATGTTATCAGAAGATGCTATAGTTGAGAGGAGAGGACAGAAGTGTGCAAGACATTGTGACATTTGGAGGAGGCAGTACCAGTAGAAGTGTTAGTGGAACGGTAGAGGCAAGTAAGTCTGATTTTGAGAGAGATACGTAGGACGTCATCAGAAACGAGAATGTAGAAGTTACTGAGCAAGAAGAGAATCAGAATTCTGAGCAAAGAGAGTTTACCAGGCTGGTAGAGAATCAGGATTCTGAGCAAGGAGAGTTTTTTGATAAATTACAAAAAACTAGAAGAGTTATCATTAAACCAAAGTATTTCAAAGATTTTGTAATGTGTTGAACGGTATGAAATGAGTACTATTTGATATGATTTTACGTCATTCTGTTCATTGAGTTTTATGTTCATTGCAATTTTTATGGTTATCATTAAAAGGGGAGATGTATTGTATGTAATGGGCTGTTAATGTTGCTGGAACCATGGGCTTTGCTCATGAGTGCCATGTTTAAAATGTTTTCTTTTATGTTCTAATGCGACATTCCAAGACAGTCAGTTGCTGCTGGGGCTCCTTGGAAGTTGGTCGCTGAGGGACACTTGATCTCCGATTTATAATAAACGCTGAAAATATACACCTACGTCTGGATGATTTTCATTGGTGCAACATAACACAGAAGAAGAAGAAACCCAGGGGGCTTCTTTTGTTAGATTGTCACACCTACGCTTGAAGCCTACCCTGGGGCAGATTCAGGGTAAGCTGCTTTTGCTGTTCTGCGGAACGCATCATTTAAATGATGTCTTATCCCTTCGGAGTGCACATTTTGGCAGTCCACCTCCAGGGCTGGCAATCACTGCCTCCAATATTTGGACTCTGGCTGTGGATACCCCTGTTTTTACCTACAATAATTAGGGAAGGATCCCAGTGTTCCTCCCGCAGGACACTTGTCCTACTGGCACTGATGTGTCCCACAGAGCTTGATCAAACACATTTCGGGTGTGTGTCTGATAATGAACAGGGCTAGTGCAAAAACACCTCTGGTAGAACTACTGTTCTAGTGTTTGACCAGGAAATTACAATTATCGCTACAAACAAACAACACGCTATAGTGCTTCCTGAATCTTTCTGCTTCTCTGGCCATGTGGAGGTTGGTGGAAACCTCTCCTTTAAATTTTCCAAATCCAATATCGTTATCATTAAAGCCTTCAGACTAACTGCAGTATTCCAACGCACCATGGTGACATGATTTTGTAGGAAGAGACTTCCTGTTCTATCACTATATAAGGTTGCTGTTCCTTTGAAGTGGATGCGTTAGCACGAATTTGTGAGTATTTTTCCATTATCTACATTGCCCCATCGCTCTGTTTTTTTTTGTCCCTGTTTTCTGTTCTTTCCCAGATATATCCTGCTGGGTTCTACAATCGGAGATTTTCAGTCTCATTTTGCCATTTTTCCTCTGTGCAGTCTAGTGTTTTGGTCACCTTCAAAACATTTTCCTCCTACAGTGACACTACTTAGATGACATTGGCCACCTTTTCACAAACAAAATCCCAAAGCAAGTTTGGAATCACTGTTCCTCCACTTTAAATTGCACTCCGGGGAAGGGAAATCTAGTGACGGTAGTCACTCCGCCTCATGTCATGTTAGAGGGCTCAGTGGACCAGCATGCAGTTTTAAGCTTATACTCCACTGGTGTAAAGACCAGTGCAAACAGCCCATGTTTTCAAAGTGGAAGCTGTCTCGCACAGCTTACTAATGGATAACAACCCTTTTTGGGAGCTCATATGGGATCACAAATGCAGTTGAAAATCACTGATAAATCTTATTGCGAAAAGAAAAGAGGATGCATTCCCTTCCTAATTTCACACCGTCTCCATCTTCCGATTTGAATTGAGTCGCACAGTCTTTTCAGACTCTCAGAGTAGCCTGGGTACATTGTGACTAGCCTTTTTTCAGTGACAAATCCTGAGGTGTTGTGAGTTACAGGCTTTGAGACCTTGATGTACAACCGAAGAAGGTTGTACATTTGTCTTGAATTTATATATTCTACCTGCCTGTGTACAGACAGGGACTTGGGGTAATGGAAACTTAGCTGAGTGCAGTTGAATACCAAATTTGGTGATAGCATGCCTCCTTTTCTCCACAATCTTACCCAGGGCCCGCTTTAGGACTGGTGGCACCTTTTGCAACACTTTATTGTGCCGCCCCCCACCCCATGACCTCCTCCTTGGTTTTACTCACTACCACCCAGTAAAGGTGCCCCTCATCTCTCCGTCGCTCCCCTTTAACATACATTCATGTGTTTTAAAGCACTTGTAAAGGCTGGCTTTGCTGATCCACTCAGCTAGTCACATAAAATATAGGGGCATACTCAAGAGCCCCTAGCGCTATTCTAACTCCACATTAGTGTCATTTTTTTACGCTAATGTGGCGTTAGAAGGCCAAAAATGCTGTGCCATATTTACAAAGTGGCGCAATGCATGCGTTGCGCCACTTTGTATCCCTTTGTGCTACATTATGCCTGCACCAGTCATAATGAATGCAAAGGTGGCATTCCCCCGTTAGGGAGGGCCAAAAAAATGGCGCAAAGAAATCTGACAGATTTCTTTGCATCATTTTTTGCTGGCACTTTTAACGTCTGCTCAGAACAGGCGTTAAAATGAGGTGTCTGGTGGTTACAATGGGCCTCTGGATGCGTTACAGCATTAGCATGAACATTTTTTAAGCTAATCCTGCAAAGCGCCGGACTAGTGTAAAAAATTCTGACACTAGTCCCCTAACTACTGCCATGTTGCGCCATATTTTAAATACAGCGCACACGTGGTGGTGTTAGGGGAGTGTTAAGGGGCGCAAGAGAAGTGGTCTAGCACTGTGTGCAGCGCCACTTTTTTCAAATATGCCCCTTAGAGGCATATTTAAGAGCCCCTTGTGCCATTCTAATGCCACATTCGTTTATTTTTTTTAAGCTAATGTGGCATTAGAAGGCCAAAAACACTGCGCCATATTTACAAAGTGGCGCAATGCCGGCATAATGTATGCAAACGGGGCATCCCCCATTTAGGGGGAGCCAAAAAAACACGGCGAAAAGGAAACTGACAGATTTCTTTGCCACATTTTTTTCCAGCAATGGAGGCTTCCATTGGTTACAATGGGCCTCTGGGTGCTTTGCCGGATTAGCGCCAACATTTTTGATGCTAATCCTGCAAAGCTCCAGACCAGCATAAAAAATTCTGATGCTAGTCCCCTAATTACAGCCATGGTGCATCGTATCTCAAATATGACGCACACATGGAGGTTTCAGGGGGGGTGCTAAAGGGCGCAGGAAAAGTGGCACAGCACTGTGTGCAGTGCCACTTTTTCCAAATATGCCCCATAGGGCAGTGCTTAATTTGTAAATAAAAAGGTGCCGGTGCCCATAGCCCTCCTCTTAAACACGCGGCTGCTGCAATTAAATGTGTGAACACGGAATACAGAGGCAGCGTAATCCTGAAGCCATCTCTGGCCTCTTCAATCCATATACAGGCACTCCCTGCCCGTTCAGCTCACTCTTGCGGATTTCTGCTTTTTCCCATTGTGACGCCTTTTCATTTTTCTCTTCCTCCGTCTTTCCCATATGTGTCTTTTTCTCGCAGTAAATGCTTGGGGCAGAAAAATAAGCACCAGCCCTCAAAAATAAGTGCCTGTGCTGCGTACCGGAAACAACAAGCTTAAATTAAGCACTGCTATAGGGGTATATTTAAGAGCCCCAGGTGCCATTCTAACGCTACCTTAGTGTCATTTTTTAACATTAATGTGGCGTTAGAAGACCAAAAACGCTGCACCATATTTACAAATTGCATGCATTGTGCCATTTTGTAACCCTTTGCGCTACATTATGCCTACGCCAGGCATGATAAATGCAAAGGGGGCATCCCCCCGTTAGGGGGGGGCAAAAACAATTACGCAAAGAAACCTGTTAGATTTCTTTGCGTCATTTTTTCCAGCACTTTTAACACCTGCTCAGACCAAGGATTAAAATGAGGCTTCCATTGGTTACAATGGGACTCTGGGTGCTTTGCAAGATTAGCGTCAAAATTCTTGACGCAAATCAGGCAATGTGCCGGACTAGCGTAAAAATGTTGATGTTAGTCCCCTAACTACTGCCACAGTGCACCGTATTTTAAATATGACGCACACATGGTGGCGTTAGGGGGCGCTAAGAGGTGCAAGAAAAGTGCAGTGCCACTTTTCTTAAAAATGCCCCATAGTTCTGTTTTTTGCAGCAGGCATATTAACCATCTATGCTACTTTATGTTGAGTCAAAGCTGTCCCTAGGCAAAGCTCCCATCTCTCTCCTCGCAGGAGCGCTAATCACAAGAGGTATCTTGACAATTTAATTGTTTCTTGAAGGCTAAACGCACACGGAACTTTTCCTTTTAAATCGCAAGTTTCTGAAGTTATTGCTAAATACAGCGCTCCCCTGAGGTCAGCGCCCGGTGCGGTCACACCGCCCAAAAACCGGCCTTGATCTTACCCCTACTCCAAATGCCCTGACAACACAAGAGGCATTAGTCTAAGAGTTTGTTCGTGGCTTTTATAGACATAGATATGAGTGATACTTGAAATGTTTATGACACTGCTTTTTATGACATTGCGTTTTGGTGTATTTTATGGTTTTATATTTTGCCAATGTATATAATTTACTGTATGTACTCATATCAATTATTAGAAAGAAAAGAGTCCCACATTTTGTAAGAAAAAAATAAACTACGAAAGATCTCAATAAAAAAAAAAAGAAATCAAAGTCATAAATTAAAGTTACAAGGAAATGGTCTCACTAATCTCTAGAGAATAGCAAGAAACTGAAAGACTGTGAGTGACATTGGACGCTTAAAGACAGGTTGATACTCTACAGTGGCCAACAGGGCACAAAAATCATACTATGTAAAAAAATGAATTGCATGACCCAATAGTCGAATGAAATGTTCCAGTCAAAATACTGTATAAAAGAGTATTGAATGGGAAAATAATGTTTCATAAGCCAAACACTGGTACTGATCGGCTTACATAATGCGCAATACGTTTCTCCTGGGGAACTGCGTGGGAAGGGCAAGAAGACAGAAAATATAACAAAAAGCTTCTTATTTACAGTGTGCCAAAAATCACATAAGGGTGTTGTATTTAAAAAAGAAAATACACGTGAAAAATGTGAAATTTGGGAAATTGGATGTTAAAACATTAATATTTTGTGAATATATTTACATTCTGTTTAAATAGCATAGAATAGAAGGAAACATTAAATGTTATTTTGTAATGGCTAAATCCAGATGCTCTGAGAGGTGCCACTTGTCAGTTCACCAACGGTGTGAGCACCTGAAGTTGAAGATAGCAAAACGTTTCCCCACTTCCCCTTTTCATTCTAGAGTTCTTTTATTCCTTGAAACTAGCAAAGAATACCCGAGTATCCAACGTTCCTGCAGATCCGTACATGGCATGACACAAAGTAGTGCGCACATTTGCACCCAACCCAGTGAAGGTGTCCCTTCGCAAGTCCTTTACCGCTCAAGGAAGCAACTGTCCACACCCTGAAAACAATATTCTAGACCCTCACATGTTAGAAGCTTAATGCCTATTTCAAACGTTCTGCATCCAAACAAAATCCTACAAAACGTAGCTATCGTTTCACCACAACCTTCTCCATGAAAGATGTTCTCTATTGAGACCCATGATAGGAACAGATCCTGCTTTTTAACCCTTTGGTGAACTCTACCACCTAGATATCACTGTCCTTGGCTCTGAACTGATTGAGCGAGGTTGGGAGCCTCCAGGTCTGGCCCATCAATCACTCAGAGCTGCAGCCATCTTATCAGCATAGCTAAATACGTGCCGAACATTATACACTAGGCCTGACTCAGGAGTACCCAAGGGTTGTGCTTGATTATCCTTATTATTCAGCATTGGCATGCACCACTGATTCGGGGAAAATAACAGCACCACCCGCACTTTGAAATAAGAATGTATAAAACTCACACACCGATGAATGAAAGTACATGCTGTTGTATGAAAGTAAGCTAGCTCTTCTTACCTGTGTCAGATTGGAGATGGAGATGTTATATACACTGTAATGACAATTCAATACAGTTGAGCTGGCCTGAAAATCTACAACCAGACTCGGCCCCTGTCCTAAAAGTAATAGTTCTGGGTGTGATCTTGGGTTCAGTCCTAACCTTCCTCTCACCACAGGAAATAAGCACAGTGGTAAAGGAACAAAGTTCCCACTGTACATGCTGCAATGCACACTTAAAAAGGTTGGACGAGGATATGACGTAATGACCAGAGCTGCCTACTTTGAGACGTAGGAACCAGGTTTGAGTCTCTGTGTGGACTCAACATCCTGTAGTTTTGGGCAAATCACTTAATCTCCCTGTGACTAAAAAAGTCAATGTGTCCTTGTGTAATGTAACTGGTGCCCACATAAAGCTCTTCAATAGCTTTGAGTTGAGTTTGTGCTAGATAAAACTGCAAAAAAGGCTTTACTGTTATTACAGACATCCCTGCATTCTCCAGATCCATAGTAATAGAGTGTATGCTTTATTAAAGCTACATTTATAATGGTTTCAACAAATAAATCATTCTCAGACTGTGAATTGTATAAAATCAGGTTCCATTGCATGAAACAGTTGTTCATGATTACATTTAAGATTTTTAGCTTGCTCAACTCATTTTTTTCTGGAACAAATTTGGGGGCATATGTTCAAGTTGCCTCTTCACTTTGAACTATCTGCCAACACAGTTTCATACTGCAAAAGAACTGGTGTAATTCGCGCAATTTAATAGCTTCTGGCTCTTGAACACACTGTTCAATGGTGTAGAAAATATCAAAATCAAGAGGGTCAAAATAATTATAAACTTGTATTATTGAAATTAGCCTAAGCTGATTTACAGTTTAGAGCACAGAACACATATGCCTGATAGGTGACCTACACAGTACATTACAGAGCTACCATATATTCCTGATGTTTGACATTTTGCTACATCTCAACTCCCCAAACTACCGCCTTCTCTATAACCATCAAGGACCTGAACTCAAGCCGATTATATCTTTGTGGTACAGCAGTGTTTAATTTGTAAATAAAAAGGTGCCGGTGCCGAAAGGCCTCCTCTTAAGCACGCGGCTGCTGCAATTAAATGTGCGAACACGGAATACTGAGACAGCATAATCTTGAAACCATCTCTGGCCTCTTCAATCCATTTAAAGCCACTCCCTATCTCTTCAGCTCACATCTGCAGCTTTCTGCTTTCCCTTATCTTGACGCTTTTTCGTTTTTTTTCTTCCTCCGTCTTTCCCAAACTTGTCTTTTGCTCACAGCACATGCTTGAGGCCAGTGCTTAATTTGTGCTTGTTGTTTCCGGTGCTGAGCACCGGCACTTATTTTTGAGGGTCGGGGCTTATTGTTCTGCCTCAAGCATGTGCTGCGAGAAAAAGACACATACGGGAAAGACGAATGAAGGGAAAAACGAAAAAGCGTCACAAAGGGAGAAAGTAGAAAGCTGCAAGAGTGAGCTGAAGGGGCAGGGAGTAGCTTTACATGGATTGAAGAGGCCCGAGATGGCTTCAGGATTACGCCGCCTCAGTATTCCATGTTCACACATTTAATTGCAGCAGCCGCATGTTTAAGCGGAGGATTTTGGGCACCAGCACCTTTTTATTTTACAAATTAAGCACTGCTTGAGGCTGAAGACTAAGCGCCGGCCCTCAAAAATAAGTGCCGGTGCTCAGCACCGGAAACAACAAGCAAAAATTAAGCACTGTGGTACAGTCATATCCCACCAGGAAACCTTAATTGTTTATAATTTAAGTTACCTGCAGCAAAACATCTAAGTCCATGTTATCTAATGTTCCCTCTGCTGCTGGTAGCTTACTGAAAAAGGTGATATCGAAGTAGGTGAGCTTTATTGATGCCCGTGTGTTTAAGAGCAATCCACCTATGTGATTTCACTGCCCCCTCTGTAAAACTATTAGAGCAATTGGCACATATTTTATTGAATTTTATAACTCCCTTACTCTAAATCAATTTATTCTGAAAACTCTGCATACTACAACTAATATGTTGCCTATCAAGTGGCAGGCTTAATTATCATACTAAAGGCCAGACCCTGCATACCAGACTGAAAAACAAACTAATTTAAGTGGCCAGCACCACACAAGGCGTCAGTGAAGATCTGGAATCCTATCTAGTCACACATCAGGCATACCCTTAACTGGTGTAGTACAGAAAGGTGCCAAAGCCATACCTCTTAAAGGGGCATATAATCAACTGTTGATAGGAGCCCTTCCAGCTACTGAGTCCTCATGTCTGGGATGTCCTCAGTTGCCTCTTCACTGTCTCTACTGTTTATTGTTCAGAGTGTTGTATTCTCCCACAAACACTCTAGGGTGCCCAGCCACCCCTGTGATTGCGACCACATCTAACACTCAATTACTCCTCAGATAGGTTTGCACTATGGGAAATCAACACATTCATACCCATACCTACACAGTATCAAGAATACCCACCCACAGACTATTTTACAGATGTCACAAGTTAAGCTCTATAACTCACAACAGCGTAGTCTTAATTTAAACACATTCTTTTACAATTACAGTAAGAATGCAAGATATGCAACCGGTGTATTGTGAGCACAGAGACTAAGCTCTTTCCAGCCACTTTCAAAGAGCAAAAAGAGCAAACATGTGTGCTTTCAAAGACACAACCGCGCCATGGCTTCTTCTTTGAAGGCATTGAAAGTTTGCTTAGTGGCCACCATTTTTATGGTATGCTGG
Source organism: Pleurodeles waltl (assembly GCF_031143425.1). NCBI lineage: Eukaryota > Metazoa > Chordata > Amphibia > Caudata > Salamandridae > Pleurodeles > Pleurodeles waltl. Next base: position 693,067,175 of record NC_090444.1, read on the forward strand.
TTTGTTTAATGTTGCTCCCAAGTGCTAATGATCCCAGTTCACTCATGAATGGCAAGCACGTTCTAAAATGTTTAACTCCTAGTTAGATGCATTTGCTGTTAGGGCCTGTAAAACCTTGAGGCAGCTTTTGGAAATAATCCATTGCTCCTAATTAAGTCACTGCAGTTAATTAAGTGTATTGGAGCTTGGTTGGTAAGAACACAGGATTATTCATACCTGTTTAGAAATGTGGTATCTTTCATGTTGCATTCTCCTGGAAACTCTATTCAGTTCTATATTTCTCAGCGGGGTCATGTGCAGGACTCCAGAATAATGTCACCACCAGCAACTGTGAGGAAAGCTTGTCGTCAGATAAGGTACTGCCAGCGAATCCAGACATCAGCCATCATGATAGCCCTTATCTTAATTCCCAAGGTGGTAGAAAGCTGGGGTAGCTTGTCTTGTAGGTAGAAATGTACCAAATTTAGAGAAAACACACTAAAATATACTTTGTAACTGTAAATTATGAACAGCCCACAAGTTGTGTACCTATCCTGCGTTCCTCCCATGCAAACTATCTTCCCCTGCAACTGAAATGTTGGCCAAAGAGAGTACTGAAACATAAGGAGATAAAACAGTGTGACCAGGATCAAATAGTGGTCTTTTGGAGAACTTGTGAACAGGCACACGAAGATCTCCATCTTCTATGAAGTCATGGTCTTCCAGAAAAGTAGACCGCATACTTACCTTTGTAATTAGTACTTTGAGTCAGACTTTAAGTTTAAACATCAGAAGCCATCTGCTCCAGCATTTGAAAAATTGTCTTTCTATATGTACATTGTTTACCCTATATATTCTCCTGCATTGCAATGATCACTAGGTTGCTTCTTTCTACAAGTGCATTTTAATGTTCTTCCTTTTCCCCTCACATACATCAATCCACTACTTTATTCACGCTTCCGAACCCGGAGCTGATCAACTGCCCTTGCTCAAGTGGCAAGCTAGTGGCAAATACACCATTTGTCTGATTCTGGAACTTCTCAAAAGTACCGAATCCAACACTGTCTCACACACAAATGTTTTTTTCTACAGTTTTACAACCTCAGATTGCAAGCTATTAAAATAAGCCTCTTCCCTCTAGACTCCTAATTTCTGCATGAAAAATCGACCTTTACCTAAAACTCTGGATTGGTACCTCTCATTTCTTTCTCTCAATTGGCTCTCTCTTTACGTTCCCTTCTGTTCTAAGTCAAATACCTGTCTGCCTTAATCTATATCATTGTAGTTCTCCAAGTTACTCAGACCTCATTTCCTAGATCAGAATCTCTTTCCATGGAGTCCATACCTCTGCAACCTGACAACACCTAATCTTTTATAGCCTCATCCCACCAATCATTGCAAGAACGTACATACCCCGACTAGTGACCACACCGAACTCCTATGAATTTATTCTTCAACAGAGAAACTGGACATGGAATGGCTTCCTCGAAAGCACAAGGCTAATCCAAATAACAATTGGATTAACCACTAAACTTGGGTTCCAGAATAGCGTGCCAGTTGCTGTAAAGTGCTTTAGTGCCTCCTCAGGGGTAGTAAGTGCTATCCAAATGCAATTCCAATACAATGCAATACTCTGGTGGTTTGCTAAAATCGGTGGACTTCATTGTTTTTGAATAGCATTCATATTTCCAAATTTTTTAAAAATCAGGTGGTGCAATCTTTTTTTTTACCAGTGCCCTGCACAGGAAATTGTATGTCTCCTCTCAGCCAAAGTAGCATTTTTCTGAAGAAGGATTGACTTCTGGTGCGTTTTCTGCCCTCATTCAGCTGCCCTGACATTCACATCAGGGCTCATATGATCTGATAGAATACAGTGAGATGATGCACCCTGCCTGCTGGCCTCCGATTATAAGGGCACACGGTTTAGCAGCAGCAGATTGGCTGCTAGGGTTTCTCTGAGTCCATGCACCCTATACTAGACTGCAATGGATCTTGTAATTTTTTAACAGCAAGCGGAGGACAGTAATTACAGCAACAGACCTTCTGAAAGTGGTAAAAGGAAATTCATAAAGCAGTAGGCTGTATCCTTACGCATACATTGGTAGGATTCCAAGCATGTTCAAATTCAGATTATTTGTTTAGTATTAAGGATTAGGGAGAAAACATTGCTAAAATGTATCCATAGTATTTGATCTATTTATCCTTAGGGATCTCCTTTCAACCCTCGAAGAATGATTGTGTTTTCAGGGTTTTGGATTGGCTTGCCCTACTCCTGTAAGACTGAGATCATTGTGGCCAACTCCCATCCCTTAAGCGTGAGCACAAAACCTTCTGCTTTGTTATGATGTGCTGGTGCTCATGTCTGTAGAGTGATCTCATGCTATCTGAAAAAATACTTATAATAAAACAACTTGGTTTAACATACACTAGACAGAAACTGGTCTTTCTTATCTGTTTGTATTACAGGTCACTTGCTGTCGGAACTGGTAGCATGATGTGCCGTATGGGGAGTGTAGTTGCCCCATTTTGCGTTTACTTGATGGATGTTTGGATCTTCTTCCCACAGGTAATAATCGTTCTCATGAATCTGCCCTTCTTATAATGGAGATCCTTACATTCAGTATACTTCCTAATATAGTAACATAATAATTCTGCATGTTATGACAGCTTTTTTTATCATAAGCTTAGTTTGACATCATTGGATAATTATGAAACACAGACACAAATTGCTTAAAGAAATGTTTCCATTGTGTTTAGAATACTAGCTATTTTTCTTGTAGGGTGTAGTGTAGGTATATGAATGTGGATCATACAGAGTAGCAATGCTATGGAGGTAGGCAAGTAGGAAACAAGCTTCTTTATCTACATGTCACAGTAAGTTACATACATGAATAGTAGTCCATATGTGTTAGAAACAAGACTGTGGTATCTGCTCCTCTGTGCCTTGAATCAGAGTTCTGTCTTAGACTGGCATGATGGTGAAGGCTTTGCTAATTAAAGTGATTTCTTCACTTACTGTGTTTGCTTGGATTCTTCTAAGGAGACTTACTTGCCGTGTACATCTCTGTCTGAAGGATGTACAGAGTGATGCGTCCTGGATATCTGTACAGGTTACTGTTGTGGGATCAGGCCTACTGATGCTGTGTGCCAGTGACATTGATGCAGACAAGCCTGGATTGGGTGATTTTTATTAAACCTTTCTATCCTGTATATCCTTATTATGAACATATCATGTTCAAGCACCAACAGCTTTGAGAACCAGCACCATGGGATACCCATTTAATCCATATTAGATGAGCAACTCGTAGTTGTCCTATTTCCTCATATAATAAGCATATTTAGAGGTAGAGTGCTCCAGTATATATCTCCTCTACGTCTAGACTTAACAACTTCTACGTCAAAAGAACAGAGTTCAAGCAAACGCGCACTTGACGTTTACTACATGTAAGCAGTGCTAGATAAGGGTTTTTCCTTTTCTCTTTTTGTTAAAGAAGCTATTTCCATCAGGAAGCTGCCTTAAGAATTAAGGACAGGTCTTTGCAAACTTTTTCTTTCAAAGGTCTTTTCACAACAACATGATGTCCTTCATCAGTTTAAAAGTAGCTGAGGAGAGATATTGAAAATGTATACATAACCATATTATAGGGAAGATTAAAGAGTAGTGGGGGAGTAAGAATTCCAACAACTTTACAGTGCATTCAGTGGGCCAACTACAGTCTAAAGGGATGAGCCTTTAGAAGAAGGTGGACATGCAGAAGAATAGGTTTAGTCCCAATTTCCTCAGGGAGAGAGTTTCAGAGGAGAGAGGCAGCTCCAGAGAAAGACTGAGACAAGGTGTGAAGAATGTGTACAGGATTTCCAGAAGAAGGTTGTCTTTGATCCTAGGGTTTCTCATGCTGCCAGGTGGCTTCAGAAGATTAGCCAGGCAAGGTGGTATCCCTGTTGTTTTTATCTAAAGCAAATGTCTTGTTATCATATCCTTCCTCACATCCCTCTTTACACCTCCAAAACCTAATCTCCCATTAAGGTTCTGTCCAGCTTGGAAGTGACTACTAACCTCGCTTTCAGCATTATAAATAGGGTTCCTGTAATTGATATTGATAAGCCATGGATGCAAAATGTGTATCACAAGTGGGGTAATAGTTACTAATATCTGCAGCTTACACACTTCCATTGGGAAAATGGCAACAGTTTACAATGAATGTTTCAGTTGTCTGTTCTTGTCTAAATATGACAGGGAATAGGTGAAATATTTCCCTGTTGCTTTAAATCAAACTCTATCAGAGAAAACGTCTACTGGTTAGAAACACAGTTCTCTGGTGGAGATTTAGTGCTCTGTTTTAAGACCTTTGTGATGACACGTGATGAGGCTAAGTAGAATCAATATCATTGAGAAAACGTCTTAATGAATGTACAAGGCAACTGTTATTCCTGGTCTATGGGTGTAAATGCTTGTGCTGTAGCTTTAACCGTACTAACATCACAAACCCAGCTTTCATGGACTGCAGGTAGAAGTATCAAAACAAATTTCAGGAAGAAGGAAGTAGTGGAATATATCTACAGGTTTTTACCTGTAGTGATTTTAAATATCTAGAATTATATGTGCATTTAAGAGATTTCTGTTCCGTGTGTTAACATCTTGTATTTCTTTCAGCTTCTGGTTGGACTCATGGCTCTATTTACTGGAATATTAACTCTAATGCTTCCCGAAACCCTTGGGAAGCCACTGACAAATACTTTTGAGGAGGCTGCGGAACTGGAGGCTGCTAGAGAGAACAAAACAGCCAATTCAGTGCAAGTTCAAAACGGAGTAGCATTAGAAAACATGGCGCCGCTCACCCAAGAAGAGCAATCTGCTAATTAGTAACTGAAGCTATGCATATAAAACCTCTATCAAGTACAGATAAACTACAGTTTCGTTTATAACAGATATATATATTTATATACATTCATATATATAATACATATATATATACATATATATACTTTATGAGAAGGAATAAAGGATATTCAGGTTTTGGTAAACCTTAGATCAGCAGAAAAGCTTGAGTCTCTTATTCTGCGAAGGTATAAAAATGCTGTTACCGCGTGGTTATCTTATTGTCCTGCATGGTTTTAGTGCTCGATTACAAGCTTCCCAGTTCAGAATGATAAGTATTGTGCGGTTTCGGTCTTACTTTTTTTTGGTCAAAGCGCAAATGATGCCCTGTTTGAAATTGCTTTCCGCAAGCAACCAGGCAAATGCCTCGAGGTAATACCTGGAGATATTTGCGCAGGAAACTACAGTGGTCCCGGTGCAATTTGTGCCTGACTTGTATGGTTTCAGCGTCAGACCAGGACTGAGAATGAGCCAGATTGTGTATGCTCATGAATACGCACTTTATTTTTGGTATATCGGCCATAAGTTGGATCTCCTTGCCCTCTATTTTGTTGCTCAAATATTCTATTTCTGTTTTAACGCCATGTCTGTAACCATGAAACAAGCATTGCTGAATGGTTGCAGTAGTGTCACAAAACATATAATTTGCCTTTCAAAAACATTCTTGATTTGTTTCTCTTTTTAGGCATAATTAAATATGAATGCTTGGAATGACCACATTTATTATATTTAAAAAATGTAAATGTGCAAGTGCAAATGTTAGTCTGTCGTTTCAGTGAGATCAATACAAAAATAAGTGCCTAGTTGATATGTCAAAGATTACATTTGCCTGCATTCTACAACAATGGAGTGAGCATCTTGGGCTGGTAAGGGTAGGACTTCTGGAGTAGGTTCCCAAGCTATCCCTAGAGATTTTTTTTCACCAGAGAATAGGATAATAGTATGGACATTAAACAAGTTGGTGTTACATTGACATGTTTACAATGGAATTGAAACAACCAGGATATTAAATAACCTCAAATTACATATCTTGCCATAACATATGATACCATGTATCATTCATTAAAATTGTTGCTAGTGAAAGTGGGTCATTTAATGTTTATCACTACATAAGCTGCCAAGCAAATCACACGACTCAGGATGTATGTTAAAAGCACAATGCTTACCACATTGCAAATCGTTGAAGAGTCACCATATTATTTACATTACGTATCTTCTGCTGCTATGGGTTAATGATTTGTATGTTATAATGACTTGGGAACATATTTTCCTTTATCTACTTTATCTCTTGTTGACTTGACAGCTAAACTTTATGATTATAGCAAACTTGTTTTTTAAGCTTGTCTTTTATTTAAAAAAGAATGACTTTTCTTTGCGAAAATTAAATCCCTCTAGAAAATTATCAAAGGAGGAATTTGAAGCTGGGCCAAAATCGCCATTGGCAAATGGCCTATATTCAACCAAATTCTCTTTTGAAAGTTCTGATTTCCCACAGGACCATGTATACCATTCTAGATGAAGAATCACATGTCATGGCCACGCCTTTGAGTACAAAAAGAAGAAAAAAACTGTAGCAGGTATTAAAAGATCGTTATGCAGAGAGTTATGACTGTAGCTGTTTTAAAAACACGGTCAACTCAGTGCTTCATAATAGCAGTTCTTACAATGTGTTTACTGGGACCACTGTATCTGAAGATTGCAGTGTTGCTACATCGTTATTTCACTCCTCAAACTTGATCATGGTACGGTTTGGAGAGGACCATCCACAACCCTGACTAGAGAAAAATCACTGGCCACTGTGAAGATAAATGAAGATGGTGCAAAACTGTATTCAACACTTGAAAATGGGTCCAGATACAATTTGTGGGATTCTGTTTAACAACCCTTTGGGTGCTGGTGTGATTATAACAGTGTTAAACATGCATTAAATTTTGCTGGTGGAAGGCTTTTCTTTCACTAAAATAACTCTGTCTTAAAGTATTAACTGGATGCTTGTTTGTGAGTTCCATGTTTTCTGTAAATAAAGTGCTGTTGATTCACAACTATGATACACATTAGTTCTCTAGTTATTTTAGCATACCTTTTGTAGAAAGTAAAAATAAAAAGTTATAATTTACCATATACTCATAACACAGTACTGCATGGCACATTTCTGCCTCTGTCTTGTGAATCTCCAGTCTCAGAACTATAGCTTGAATGGTAATTAGATGCATTACCTAAGAGAAATTGACAAAAGTGGACAGATTACAGTACAGTTATGAACTGCGTAGGCAGTGAAATAGTGTGTCGAGAAGTGTCAATAATACTGACACCATTTGACACTCCTATCTCGTAAGTTATGAAGGCAGATGCGAGAGCTGGAAGCTTTGCTTTTACAGCACTACATTGTCCCCTGCTTTACAACCCAGCGACAAACCCAAACAGTTTAGAAGTCACACATTTGCTTCCAAAGCCATAATGACCGCTGCATTCTGAAGGATGGAAGACGGTATTATTTAATAATGAGGTTTCAATGGATGTCCAATATACCGCTTTCCCTTCTGTGGTTCATTTTGAGACCAATGTGCATAAAACATACTACTAACTAACCATGTACAAATTAACATCCTAGGGGCTGTTCATCTTGTCTGGAAAATATTTTTTATTTCTAAAGCCCATCCAGTGGAGCTGTGTCCATGTCACTGCCCTGCAACATGCTTAATTTGTAAACTAGAAAATAGTGTTGGTGTTCAAAATGTATCTAAACGAGACACTCACCCACTTCCACCATACTTCCCATAGCCTGGTGTAGTATCTGACCTGAATTGCAGCAAGCAAGTTTGCATTAGTCAACAAGTGTTTGGGGCGTGTAGGAAATATGCATTTTCTACATGGTCACCCTAGAGTTTCTGCTTTTGCTGGGCCATTTTTTTGCGGCTGGCTTTAGAACTCTGTGCAGTTTACCCCAGATAACTAGTAGTAAAGTGTCTGTGCTCCCCCTTTATAAATGGTTGAAAAGGTGCTACTAATTGGTATTTTTAACTTCTCTATAAGTCCGTTATACATGGTACAAAGTGCACCCGTGGCCTGGAATTTAAATGCCACTAGTGGACTGCAGCACCTATTGTGCCATCCACTTCACTGGCAGTGCAAACCTTACTTCAGGCTTACCATTGTAGCATGACTGCAGCAGTGTAAAATTTGCAATTCAGCTTGTCATAATAAACCATTTTCAACAGTACAGATCCTCCCTTTTAAGCTAGACCTTGTATTCTACAAGGCAGAGTGCATGGAATTTAAAAGTAGGTAATGTAAAAATTGGATATTAACGTCCATACAGTGACTAGCACTGAAATGCTATTTTCACTGTAGGAAGGCTGGATGGCTCATAGAAATCACTGGGAAGCAATATTAAATACTAGTACCGTATCTCAGGAATGGGACCAGCTATAAAAAATAAACAAATGTTTTAACCCTGTAACTGCTAGGCCTCTTACCCCCGTCCCCTGACTGGGCCATTTTTTTGCTGTTTGGGGAAGTCCGCGCTTAAGGCTCCATAACATTTTTCCACATAAGGTAGCCCTGCCAAATTGGTGTAATTTTCTTCCAAAATTCTGGGGATTTTAAAGGTACTCAGGGCTAGTGGATTACCCTGGAGAAGATTCAGAAAATTGTGAAAATATAGCTAAATTTTTTGATTCTTTGGAAAAATAGTAAAAAAGTATTCCACAAAAAAAGTGTCTGTTTTTTCCCTAACAATGGCGTCAATAAGAGGTTTGCTGTGCTAAAGTCACCATCATCGCAGCTTTCCGGAACATGTTGAGCTGAATAAAAAAACTGTTTTTTACCACAGTTTTGGCATTTTTAAAAGAGAACACCCTTTTTTTCCCTATTTCGTGTGCTTTCAGCCTACTTCCAGTTTATGGTGGAAACCATTGTGAAAACCATGGGTGATCCAGGAGAGGTATAGATTCCTGAAAAGTAGACAGAATTCTGAATTTAGCAAGGGGTCATATGTTTAGATTTCCCAAGGTTTTCCTGAAGAAACTAACTGCTGAAATAAAGAAATATTGAGTATGAGTAAGATAATAGAGCCAATTGTAACAACATTTTGATCAGTAACTGTTATGGTGGCCAACTTTCAAAAGCAATTTATTATTATGTCCACTAACCCCTTCTAGTTGAGGTCATATATAGCCTTTGTAGGCCTTCCAAGAACCCCGAAGTACCCAGAGCTAATAAATGAGCTGCATCATACAATGGTTTTTCATTGTGTACCGAGTGTATACCCATTCATATGGTGAAATATTTAGAGTGAAAAATGTGTATCAACAAAACCTATGTATTTCTGAAATGGGCACAAGATATAGAGTTCGGGAGCAGTGGTTATTTGTCCATCTCTGAATTTGTCAGCACCCATACTAGCATTTGTGGGCTCAGAGGGCATTTTTCAAAATGTATTTTTTTCTTGCACACTGACTTACATTTTGAAGGCACAAATTCAGTGAAATCCAATTGGTGATAATAAATGTTCTACTTTTTTATATTCTCACATATCTCCTGATAAAAACTGTACCTCGCTTGTGTGGGTAGGCCTAGTGAACGCAAAAGGAAACTGCCCAAAACGCAACATGGAAACATCATATTTTTCTACTCAAAGCTGAAACTTGTTTTGCAAGGACGTAGCTGTGAGTTCTGGGCCTTTGCTTAACCAGAACCCAGGGAAACCTAGCAAACCAGCATATTTTTGATAACTAGACACCTGGGAACTTCAGGGTTCAGTGACTTGTGTGGCTCTCATCTGTTTTATTTTTACTCAGCATCCCTTGCAAACCTCACATTTGACTAAAGACATATTTTCCTCAATTTTCTTTGATGGAAGATTCTGGAATTGCTGAGAGCCACAAACTTCCTCCCACCCAGCATTCCCCTAGGTGTCCCTATAAAGACTTTACCTCACCTTTGTGGGTAGGCCTAGTGCCTACAATAGGAAATGACCCAAAATGAAACATGGACACATCGTATTTGTTTCCACTCAAAACTGACAGTTGATTCGCAGAGTGGTTAGCTGTGAGTGTTGGGCCCTACCTCAGCCAGTACCTCGTGAAACCAAGCAAACCTGCACATCTTTGAAAGTTAGACACCTGGGTGAATCTAGGTTTTTTCATCCAGAGTCCCTTGCAAACCCCAAACGTTGACTAAAAAAACACATTTTCCTCACATTTCTGTGATGGAAAGTTCTGGATTCTGCAGAAAGCCACAGAGTTCCTTCCACCCAACATTCCCCCAAGTCTCTGGATAAAAATGTTTCCTCACTTGTGTGGGTAGGCCTAGTGTCCGCAACAGGAAAAGGCTCAAACACAACATAGACACATCACATTTTTGCAGTAAAAACATACCTTTTTTTGCAATGTTGGTAGCTGTGGGTTTTGGGCCCTAGCACAGCCAGCATCTAAAGAAACCTGTGACTGCATCCACATTAAGCTGAGTAAATCGGAGGATTGGAGTAAGACTGTAATGAACTGAATTTTCAGCCAGACATCTTGCACAGTTTCTGTTTTATGTGTGTCTTAGTGATTTGTTGATGTATGTTACATGTCTTTTGAAGTATGTATGATATTCTCAGAATTCAGGTGCTAAATGCATTAAGTAACAGGATATTGAGTGACTTTTGATTAATTATAATAAATATGTTCTTACAAATTATTTTTTATATTACCAGTGACTAATTTATGTTCTCACTTTTGCAACGATGGTTGTATTATTCTTCCCTACTATAATCCTTTTTTGCGTATATTTCATTGATTTGCCCAGTTAGAGTAGGGCCACTAGGACATGCCCCTGCTATTGACACATGGATGGTGGATCCCTGCTTGCATATCTCTGTCCTGTGGCGATCCCCAAGTAGGGATCCAGTAGGTGGAGGTAGAATTGGAAATGGGAGATTCAAGAGGCGTTTTCCAAGAAGTACCCATCTTACTAGTGACAACTGAATCTGGAATGGGCTCTCCTGTTGGTCTCTGAATGACATCCTAATTACAATTCCCTGAGGTCATGGGGGCTTCAGATGTGTACTTCTATTGTTGGTTGGCACTAGAAGAGCAAGTATCCTTACTGCCAAAATAATGGCCCACTCACAGATTTATATGCGGGTGAACCATTGATGTAACCATAGCTGAGACTACTCTGTCTGCACCATCGTTACACCCTTTGGACGACCCTACAGACTAGGGGCCATTAGAGGCTCACCTCTATGTCCTCCCTCCTAATTTAGTTGGGCGGACTTACAACAGTTTTGACTGTCTGCCCCTAGCAGGAAAACCCTGGTGGTAAGGGGCAGTGAAGATGCCACCTTCACCATGGGAGGTGGCATTTTTGTTCCAAAAAGAAAATCCAAATTTATGATTTTGTTTTTATAAATTAAAAAATATAAGTTTGACCGACACCTCCGTCATTTTGATGAAGCTGTGCATCAAACTTCAAAAAAGCATTGACAGGAACCACCGTGATGGCGATTCCTGCCAATGCTTTAGAAACGACAAGCTTGGCTGTCATTTTTACATTTGGCGGGCAGAGTAGTCTCGGCCTGGCATACTTTATGTCTTCTATCAGGCCGATGGACAATACTCCATCTGCCAACATTTAAATCTAGCTTTAGGTAAGAACTTAAAATATTTGACCAGCACAAACCTGAATGGTGTATCTGACCCAAGGGCATTTGTGGTCAGCCTCAAATTGCTGCGAGGTACCGGTTTACCTCAACCATTGACTCTCATTGGCACTGTGCTTTTTTTGGTACTATTTCTAATTAAAACTTTAATTTTTGTCATTTTAGTGTCATTTTGCTTATTACTTTTCTTTAGATTCAGTTTGGGATTTGTATTGTTTTGCATTTTGATTTCAATATTGTTTTGGTACTTCATAAGTACTTTACACCTTGTTCCAAGTTAAGCCTTTTAGCTCCGTGTATTTGCTACCAGAGGGCTGGGCTCAGGTTAATTTTAGTGACTAGGAAAGTGATTATTCCCTGAGGTGGTTTATTCAATGTCTTACATTGGTGTTCAGCAGTGAGACCCAGTAGTAGTATTGTGTTATACCATGCACCAATTTAAGTTACATATTAAAATCAATTTTTAAATTGACAGCAAAAATTACTTTTGGGGATTTTTTAATTGGCTTTTGGTTTTAATTGGGACATTTTTATGTTTCCAAGAACTTCTTCATGTCCTTAATTTTTGCACCTTACATTTTTGGGAACATGCAGGTGGATCTACCAAAAGTGGAGTGTCTTAACAGAGCAGAGCTGTGAAGCATTTGCAAGCAAAGGGAACCGAAGCTGAACAAGTAGGAGAATTATTACATTGCTCTCCAAGCTGAGGAAGAATTCTTTTCACTACAAGGCCCCAAGGAGGAGAATAGAGATGAGGCTGAGGAGGGAAATGTGGAGGATGTTGAAGAAGCCCCAATGCCCAGAGAGCGTTTTCCCCAAGGAGCAGGATTATCTGCATTGTCTGGGGGCAGGGAGCATTGTGTCCACCCACAGTTTGTTCCTATTAGTGCCACAGCACAGGCAGGGACAGCCTTGAGATTGCAGCAGGCTATCCTTGCGAAAAACAGTTGGCCTTGACTGCTGAGGAAAAAAGGCAGCCCTGATTGCTAAGGATTGAAAGGCATCAGCAGCATTGGCTTTGGCCTTAGAGGCGAAGAAATTGACCCTGGCCTTAGAGGCGAAGAAGGCCCTGCTGAGTCAGGTGATTATTTAGCACAAGGTACACTTAAGGCTCTGCAGAGCCTCTGAATCCAGTGATGATGATAGATGCAGATTGCCAGGTAAAGTATGGCCCTTAAAGGAAACCCTTAGCTGTAAGTTTGGTTTTACACCAGAGCGGTACTGCTTGAAGTTAAGGGACAGTCACACCAGCCATGAGTCAATTTTGTGGATTCATCTAGTAAGGCACTTAATGGCTGGTTGGAAAGCAGTACGATAGGCTGCACAATTTGTTTAGGAAGAAGCACATCTTGAGTAATTGCTTTAGATCATTGCACCAACACCTGGTGGGTGATAAATATCACTTCCAGGAGGTCACAGTGAATGGGGTCCATGGAACTGCTCAGAGAGATACTATGCCAGCCAGACCATGATGGTGGTGATGGTAGTTTTGGAGCTGAATCCCAATAATTGCTATACCCCAGTATTTGATAGAATCCGATTCTTTTCCTCAAGAAGTTTTGCTCCGTGATCTCACGTTGATCTAGCAGCAAGAGACAAAACCCTCCCCACATTAAGCCCAATAATTAACAGGATAAAATTCAAATACAAACTGTGACCTTTCAACAACCGAGTTCTAGATCAAAACTAAGTTTAAAAAGTTTATTACAGAATTGTTAATATAAACAATACCAAAAAGCGTAGTTTTCCATGAAGCCTCAGATACAGAACACAGAGGGAGTCATTCTGACCTCGGCGGTAAAAGGTGCTTACCGCCGGTCAGAAGACCGCCATAACACCGCCGCGGTCGCGGTAAACTGCCACGGTCATTCCGACCCGCAACTGGCAAACCGCCAAAAACCCGACATCCACAAAAGTCCGCCACACCAAAGGTCAGCGAAAAAATGGCGATGACCAAACCTCCACCGCCACGCCAACAGATATACGCCCATGCAATTCCGACCCACTAATCAACGCGGCGGTCTTTCAACCGCGGTATTCCATTGGCGGTACACACCGCCGCGCTCAAAATACACACACCCTTACAAAACACCACCACATTGGACAATTTGAAATACACACACCTGATACACATACACACACCACTCCCACACACCCAATACTATATAAAACACACACCCACATCACCCACAAACCCTTACGACAAAAATTGCGAATCAAGGACAGAGAGAGACTGCACAGCTTAGAGTAGACCATCACACAGAGGCCAATCACAACATCACCCACACAATTACAACGCACAAAACACCATACACCACCACACACATCACACTCCACAACACATACAACATCCCTCACCTCATCCACACCACCCCATGGCACCCCAAAGACACCCCAGGTTCTCTGACGCAGAACTCAGGGTCATGGTGGAGGAAATAGTACGTGTAGAGCCCCAGCTATTCGGGGCACAGGTGCAGCACACCACAATTGCTAGGAAGATGGAGCTATGGCAAGGGATAGTCGACAGGGTCAACGCGGTGGGACAGCATCCACGCAATCGGGACGACATCAGGAAGAGATGGAACGACCTACGGGGGAAGGTGCGTTCCATGCTATCAAGGCACAACATTGCGGTGCAGAAGACTGGCGGCGGACCCCCACCTACTCCCCCAGAATTCACAGCATGGGAGGAGGAAGTCTTGCACATCCTGCATCCTGAGGGCCTCGCAGGAGTATCTGGAGGAATGGACTCTGGTAAGTCAAATCGTAACTACTACTTCCCACCCCACCTGCATGCCAGCACATACCCCCACCCTCACCCCCACCCCCATCACACCAACTCCTTGCTAATGTCCCACCATCACAACCCACCCATCCCAACACCTAGACCTGCATGCGGCCACAAAGCATGGACACCCATCACCAAAGCATGCCCACTGCACATACACATCACCCCCACAAGCCACCCTCACAAAAGCCCCCACACGGGAATGCCTGCACTTGGGTACACGGACACCCACCCACACCCACCCATCACACGAAATGCCACACACAGAACCAATAACCATACCCTTATACCCCTGCAGGACCCGAACGCCACCACACCGCCACGGAGGGTACAGAGATGTCCATCCCACCCCCAGAAGAGGCCCCCCAGCGATGACAGCAGCTCTGTCGACCTGGACCCAGACCCAGATGACCAGCCCGGACCATCGGGGACCTCTGGACAGTCGGTTCCCCACACACAGCCACAGGCTACAGCAGACCCAACCCCCTCTGGGAACACGAGCACAGCTCCCACCCAGCGGGCCCATGCCTCTGTCTCCAGGACACGTCAATCAGCGGTGTGTCCGCCACTACAGGGCACCCAGGTTGACCCACCACCCCAACAACAACAGGGACCTGGGGGCAGTGGTAGTGGGCACACCGTCCAGGGGACAGAGGCCCAGGGAAACAGGGGAACTGGGAGGGCTGCTGTGCGACAGGGGGGGACAGGCCCAGGGAACCGACTCTCCAAGAGGCCCTCACCACAATCATGGGAGCATACCACCACTCCCAGGAGACGATGGTGACGGTACTGGCCAGGTTCCAGGAGATCCAGGCACAGCAGGAGGAACGGTACATGGGGTTCAGAGAGGAACTCAGGAACATCGGTTCCGCAATGGGGACCATAGTCCTGGCCCTTAACCAGATAGACACCACATTGCGGAACCATGTGGCACCCCAAAGGGCCCCTGTCACTAGCCTGGACCAGGAACAGCCTACCACCTCCGCTGGCGCTAGTGGACAGGAGGCCACACAATGACAGGCCACCAGAACCCCACCTCCTGCTGAAGAACAACCACCCCGCAAGCGGAACCTGAGATCACACAAGAAGACAGAGTAGGATTGCAAGACCCCCGCCAGCATAAGATACCCCCTGATGTCATCCCACTGTCCCACATTGTCACCCTGTCCAACCTTAAACTACCCCTGCTCCATCCTTCCACAGGCATATGGACAATGCACCTGTGCGTCTGAGAACTGGACTCTGCCATGGACATTACTCCACCCCCACCCATCACCGTTTTACTATCATGTACCTATATGTAGCACTTGAAATAAATCACTTATTGCACGTACAATAACAGGAGTCTGCTTATATTTTACTATTATGTATCACACATAACGGTGCTATTATGTTCTGTGACATTGTGATGACAACATACCAATGACAACAAGGTGTAGTCCATGGGCAAACAAAGCAGAAGTCACGCAGTTGGTCAAACAGCTCTGAAAAGTGAATGGAAAGTCACAATTCAGTTAAAAGGAAATGGTGGGGTACACAGAAAGTAGAGACGCAGGAGGCCTGAAGTAAATGTAAAATGGCGTGGGTGATTCTTACCTGTGTGCTACTGAAAATACTGTTGTATAACTCTGTCCCTGTTGTCCGTGTCGTCCCCATCGTCTTCCTCCTCTTCACTCTCCACAGGCTCCACAGCTGCTACAACACCACCATCTGGACCATCCTCCTGCAGGAAAGGCACCTGGCGTCGCAATGCAAGATTGTGAAGCATACAGCAGGCCACGATGATATGGCACACCTTCTTTGGTGAGTACATTAGGGATCCCCCTGTCATATGCAGGCACCTAAACCTGGCCTTCAGGACCCCGAAGGTCCTTTCTATGATCCTCCTAGTTCGCCCATGGGCCTCATTGTACCGTTCCTCTGCCCTGTTCCGGGGATTCCTCACTGGGGTCAGTAGCCACAACAGGTTGGGGTAACCAGAGTCACCTAATAACCACACACGGTGTCTCTGTAGCTGTTCCATCACATAAGGGATGCTGCTATTTCGCATGACATACGCGTCATGCACTGACCCAGGGAACTTGGCATTTACATGGGAGATGTACTGGTCTGCCAAACAGACCACCTGGACATTCATCGAATGATAACTTTTTCTATTTCTGTACACCTGCTCACTGTCTTTGGGGGGTACCAAAGCCACATGGGTCCCATCAATGGCACCAATGATGTTTGGGATATGTCCAAGGGCATAGAAATCACCCTTCACTGTAGCCAATTCATCCTCCTCAGGGAAAACAATGTAGCTCCGTATGTATTTCATCAGGGCAGACAACACTCTGGACAAAACCTTAGAAAACATAGGCTGAGACATCCCAGATGACATGGCCACTGTTGTCTGAAAAGACCCACTTGCCAAAAAATGGAGTACTGACAGAACCTGCACCAGAGGGGGAATCCCTGTGGGTTGGCGGATGGGGGACATCAGGTCTGGCTCCAGCTGGGCACACAGTTCATGTATAGTTGCTCTGTCAAGTCTGTATCGAAGTATAATATGTTGTTCTTCCATTGTCGACAGGTCCACCAGCAGTCGGTACACGGAGGATTCATCCTTCTCCTCGCAAGTCCCAGCGGACGGTGCCTAGGAAGGACAACATGGAGCACAAAGTCAAGCAACCCACAGGTACGTTCACACAGCTTGCACAGTAATTGATTCGCAATGCAGTGAAAGGCCTGTATGAGTGGCAATGCAAGGCCTAGGCCTGTGTGACGCAGTAGACATTAGGCCATGTGGGCCCTTGAAATGGCGGCTGCCTGACCTGAGAAGTGTGACAGTGGGATGTGAGGTCAATGCGCTGGCGTGGGACACCGTGGCGGTGGGCGGTCGAAGACTGCGGCGCGAAGCCGCATTGGTTAACATTGAACCCTATGGGTATCAGGAGCCAATGACGATGTGCGCCGGCGGTCGCGGTACGCACCGCGGCGGTACGCACCGCCGCAGGCGTGACCGCCATTTTCTAGCTGCTTAATCACTCGAGACCTGATCATTCACAGGAGAGGACCTATACTGCAAGTGCTGCTGTGACCTCGGTCTGGAAGAGACAATGGCTGCTGCGACTGGGGAAAGGGCCCCTGCCTTCACTTCTGAAGAGTTGGAGAAACTTGTGGATGGGGTCCTCCCCCAGTATGCGCTACTCTACGGTTCTCCAGACCAACAGGTAAGTACACTGGGTGCACGTTGAATGGGCTATGCCTGTGTTGAGTGGGGTGGATGTAAGATGGTGGGGAGGGGAGCGAATGAGGAGTGCAACGCACGACAGATGAGAGCATGTGCCACATGGCAAGGTTGGGGAGGGGGGGCCAATCACATCTAACATGCAGAAAAGTGATGATATTTCCCACCCTGTACATGTCAAATAGGTCAGCGCCCATCAGAAAGTCGACATTTGGCGTGCCATCGCCAAGGACGTCCGGGCCCTGGGGGTCCACAACAGACGGGGCACCCATTGCCGAAAGAGGTGGGAGGACATCCGCCGCGGGACCAGGAAGACCGCCGAGTCTCTGCTGGGGATGGCCTCCCAACGTAGGAGGGGTGCCAGTCGTACCTTGACCCCCCTGATGTCCCGGATCCTGGCGGTGGCCTACCCCGATTTGGATGGGCGCGTGAGGACATCACAGCAGACACAAGGGGGTGAGTATCAGCACATTCTGCTATCTTTGCGCGCAGTGGAGGTGTCTGGGTTGGGGAGGAGGGCTGTGGGTGACTTTAGGCCAGGGCGCTTTCTGTAGGCTAGTCCCCTCCTTTAGGCATGGCCCTGTGCCCCCGGCCGCCACCTCTGTAGGGTGCCAAGTACAGCTATCCATGGTCCAGCATCACCCATGTGTGCATTTGTTGTCCATAGACCTGTAGGCCTAGTCACAAGTACTGAGTAGTGTACCCCAATTGCACGGCGTAGTGCAGGAGGCTCCTGTGTCTGTCTTCTCTGACAACGGTGTTGACAATGCATGCACTCAACCTGTCTTTATTTCTCCCCCCACCCTTTTTCTTTATCTTCTTGTACATGTGTGCATTAGCATCATCAGGCGGAGGAGAATTGGCATCGGAGCACGAGGGAGCTGCAACTCACATGGCCCCGGTGGGCCATGCTACAGACACCGAGTACACCAGTGATGCGGAGGGCGAGTGGAGCTCCACAACGGGGACCCGTGGAGACGTCAGCGACACCGACACGTCCTCGGAAGGGAGCTCCCTTGCGGTGGAGGCAACATCCGTGCCCACCGCCACAACAGGTACAGCCGCCACCCAGCGCACCAGCCCCGCCCTCCCAGCAGCCCCTCAGCCTTCGCTCCGTGCCCGCTCGCCCAGGAAGGCGGGCATCTCCTTCGCCTCAGGCACCTCAGGCCCTGCCCCAGTTACCCCGGCTGCCCTCAGTGAGGTGGTCATTGACCTCCTGAGGACACTCATTGTTGGGCAGTCTACCCTCTTGAATGCCATCCAGGGTGTAGAAAGGGAGGTGCATCAGAGCAATGGATACCTGGAGGGCATTCATTCGGGTCAGGCTGCCCATCAACGATCGTTCAATGCTCTGGCCTCAGCACTGACAGCAGCCATTGTCCCTGTTTCCTGCCTCCCTCTTCTAACTGCCTCCACCCAGTCCCAGTCTCCTGTTCCTCAGCCTATCCCATCCACACCATCAGACCAGCCTGCACACACCTCAACACCCAAGGGCAGCTCATCCAGACATAAGCACCACAGATCCCACAAGCATTCACCCAAGCAACATCCAGATGCAGACATGGCAACAGTCACTACCACCTCTGTGTCCCCCTCCTCCTCGTCTCCCTCCTCCCTCCCTGTGACGTCTCCACTCACACCTGCATGCACACCACCATCAGCCAGTACTCCCATCACCAGCACACCCTCCAGTACAGTCCGCACACGTGCAGTCGCCACCCCCACTGCCATTTACACGTCCCCTGTGTCCTCTCCCACTGTGTCTGTCACCCCCTCTTCCAAAACACACAAACGCAGGCAGCCACCCACCCAACAGCCATCCACCTCACCACAGCCTACGTCACAAGCACCTGCACCCAAAGACAGCACACCTGACTCTCCTACAACCACATCCTCTTCCTCTTCCTCCACTCCCATAACCACTACACCTACCCGTCCCTGTCTTTACAAATTGATTTTCCTTTCCAACCTTGACCTCTTTCCAAACACTGACCCACCCCCTCCATCTGGTAAGAGTCCTAAGAGCACCTCAGCCACCACCAGCCCTGCATCGAAGGCGACCATTGTGCACGGGTATTGGAGTCCACCTTTTCCTAGTGCAGATACATCGGCCAGCAGCAAGGGGACAGCCAGCCCACCCCCTGAGAAGAGAACCCGAAAAACAAAGGGCCGGCGCGAGAAGGCTGACACGGCTGCCACCAAGGAGCAAAGTCGTGGCCCGTCACCTGCCACAACATCAAGGGGAGGCAAGGGCCGGAGAGCCTCATCGAAGGAGGGCAAGAGCAGCAGGGCGGAGAAGTCAGCCAGCAGGCACGCGGACCAGGAGGGCCCACCAGCCCCATACCGGGTGTGAAGGAGGACACCCACGGGCCCAGGACTACATCACAGGAGGAGCCAGCAACCGCTCGGTCGGAGTGCGACTAAGCGGGGAGTCCTGGCCAGGTCTGGCTCCCTTGAAAGACAGGACAAGCACCGCTGAACAGGGCCCCGCCGTGAAGAGCACCGCTGAACAGGGCCCCGCCGTGAAGAGCACCGCTGAACAGGGCCCGGCCGTGAAGAGCGGCACCGCTGAACAGGGCCCGCCGTGAAGACAGGCACCGCTGAACAGGGCCCGCCGTGAAGACAGGCACCGCTGAACAGGGCCCGCCGTGAAGACAGGCACCGCTGAACAGGGCCCCGCCATGAAGAGCACCGCTGAACAGGGCCCCGCCGTGAAGAGCACCGCTGAACAGGGCCCCGCCGTGAAGACAGGCACCGCTGAACAGGGCCCCGCCGTGAAGACAGGCACCGCTGAACAGGGTCCCGCCGTGAAGACAGGCACCGCTGAACAGGGCCCCGCGGTGAAGAGCACCGCTGAACAGGGCCCCGCCGTGAAGAGCACCGCTGAACAGGGCCCTGCCGTGAAGAGCACCGCTGAACAGGGCCCCGCCGTGAAGACAGGCACCGCTGAACAGGGCCCCGCCGTGAAGACAGGCACCGCTGAACAGGGCCCCGCCGTGAAGACAGGCACCGCTGAACAGGGCCCCGCCGTGAAGAGCACCGCTGAACAGGGCCCCGCCGTGAAGAGCACCGCTGAACAGGGCCCCGCCGTCAAGCACTGCTCCGCTGGGCCCTTCCTGTCAAGCACCGCTCCGCTGGGCCCCGCTGTCAAGCCCCGCTCCGCTGGGCCCTTCCTGTCAAGCACCACTCCGCTGGGCCCTTCCTGTCAAGCACCGCTCCGCTGGGCCCCGCCGTCAAGCACCGCTCCGCTGGGCCCTTCCTGTCAAGCACCGCTCCGCTGGGCCCTTCCTGTCAAGCACCGCTCCGCTGGGCCCCGCCGTCAAGCACCGCTCCGCTGGGCCCTTCCTGTCAAGCACCGCTCCGCTGGGCCCCGCCGTCAAGCACCGCTCCGCTGGGCCCTTCCTGTCAAGCACCGCTCCGCTGGGCCCTTCCTGTCAAGCACCGCTCCGCTGGGCCCCGCCGTCAAGTACCGCTCCGCTGGGCCCTTCCTGTCAAGCACCGCTCCGCTGGGCCCTTCCTGTCAAGCACCGCTCTGCTGGGCCCTTCCTGTCAAGCACCGCTCTGCTGGGCCCTTCCTGTCAAGCACCGCTCCGCTGGGCCCTTCCTGTCAAGCACCGCTCCGCTGGGCCCCGCCGTTAAGCACCGCTCCGCTGGGCCCCGCCGTCAAGCACCGCTCCACTGGGCCCTTCCTTTCAAGCACTGCTCCGCTGGGCCCCGCCGTCTCAAGCACCGCTGGCCCATTGACAGTGCCGGTTCTGTGTCGAGCTGGTGTTCACGCTGCACTCTGGGCACCCTGCCTCCTCCAATACCAGTGGAGTCGGGTATCCATCTGATGGACTGTGGCTTTGCACTCCCCAGGATGTAACAGTGGGCAACCCACCCACTGTAGAGACTTGTGAGACTGTGGCTTTGCACTTCCCAGGATGGCACAGTGGGCAACCCACCCACTGTAGAGACTTGTGAGACTGTGGCTTTGCACTCCCCAGAATGGCACAGTGGGCAACCCTCCCACTGTAGAGACTTGAGAGACTGTGGCTTTGCACTCCCCAGGATGGTACAGTGGGCATGGAGGCCCCTCGTGGATCTGGCGTCGTGGACTCATGTGGCTGAGGTGCCCCCCCTTCCCTTCCCCCTGAGGTGCCTGTAGTTTTCTCATCTGATGCCCCAGCAGTGTTCTCTCCAACGGAATCTGGTCTCCTGTGTGGGCTTTGCCCATGTGTTTGTGGACATTGGCCCACGGACTGTGGAACTTTGACAAACTGAGCAGGACTTATTGCCTATGTATATAGATTTTGCACTCTTCATTTTTTTTATTTTATATTTCATATACATAATTTTCCATGACTCCAATGAACCTATTTTATACATAAATTTTAATTATCATTTGAATTATGTCTTTACATTTTTCCAGGGGGTTTGGGGGGTGTCACTCTGAGTTGTTGCTCTGCATTGGTGGGTAGATAGTCGGGGGGGGGCTGTCGCGTATGTGTGTGCCCGTAATCTTTTCTCCTCCCCCCTCCCCTGTGTCGTAGGTGCAGTACTCACAGTTGTCGTCTGCGCCGGCTTTCGTACTCGTGGTAGATGAGCAGGTAGACAATAGCTGGTAGGATGTTCAATTCGGGTTCCATGCTGTTCTCCGTCCTCGTGGAGTGTGTAGAGGTAAGCGTTTTCCCGTTCGAAATCTGTTTCCGCCGTGTTTTTATCGGCGGGGCTCCCGCCCCGGAAAAGGGGGTGGATTGGTGAGTTGTGATAGGGTTGGCGGTACGTTGTCTGCCGCCTGCCTGTTGGCGGTGACCGCCGCGCTGTTTGTCTGTCCCGCCGTGGCGGTCGGAGTGTTAAAGTGGTGGGCTGTGTTGGCGGTTCCCGCCAGGGTCAGAATTCTTTTTTTTTTACCACCTGCCTGTTGGCGGGTTGGCCGCCGCTTTATCACCGACCGCCAGGGTTGGAATCACCCCCAGAATCATAAAATCATAGTAAAATCCCTACTTAGTTAAATCTCTACAGATTCTAAGGGTCAGGCTCGTGAACAGTACTGACAGCATACTGAGGAAGGAGGAGAAAGTCTCAAAATAACCAAACAGACTCTGGGGAACAAAATGAGAAATCACACCTGAACCTTCAAAACTAGGGGTTTCATACACATTTTATGCATAAACAATTAGCAAAATTGCAGATTCAGCATGGAATGACCATTGTTAGGTTGCACTGGAAAGCAAAAGCCAAACGTATTTCACAATGGAAAAGGAAATATTCCTCTTGCTTACTTAGCGACTGCACTCTGGAGATGTACAATATAATATAAAATATTTCTCAAACAAAAGTTCAAAGAGTTAAATTCTTCTACACGCCTACATCAGAACTTCCAGCGGAAATCCTTCAAAATGATACACCGAGTCCACAGTGGAAAGTTTAATTCATAATACACTCTTTCTAATACAATCAGCATTTACGTCATAGTACAGGGTGATCTGCACAAACCATGAGGAGAGATGACTCAAAGCTGGTCTCTGATCAGGAGGGGGATAAGCAAGATGAGCAGAACATTAAAAACTTGATCCATTCTATTAAAATTGAGTCTCGAACAAAAATATGGTACAACTATATCACATTATCAATCACGCTTCTAACCCACCTTATTAAGTCTAGTCAAATGCATTTTCATTGGTTCAGCAGTTACAACCATATGCATCATTTAAATCACTAATTCTCACAAATGATTTGCCACACACATTTGCAAAAAAAAAACTGTAAAAAAAAAAAAAAGCAAGGCTGGTTTCTCTTGAACAGTGCCCGCCAGGACAGGTCTGTAGGGTAATGCAGGGGTATGTCTGTCCCATGTCACTGAACAGAAGGATTTGCATGCCCAGCCCACAATAGAGTGATTAAAAATAACTGGAGCAACCCATAAGCCCAAGCAGGACCAGGGTAATATTGATATCTCACAAACAATGTCCCTAGGGGTACAATTTAAGGGAATCAATTTTGAACAATTCAAAAAATTCTGTGAAGATAAATAAATTACAAAACAATATAAGGCCAATGATGATCTATATATATATATAGCTATATATATATGTATATATATATATATATATATAATGGATGTCCGCATCAGGGGAATCCCTATGACAGTATCAGGGGAAGCCCCATGGGGAACACGGTCAAGACAAGACTGATTTGCATATGGCTGGGTCTAAACTGGGGTGGCACGGTGAGCAAAAGAATGATGGATTTAACCCAGATCTGTGACTGGGTGTGAGTATTTGAAAAGTTTCGGCACTCCATCCATCATCTTGTTGTGTGTTTGCTCTGACTGGCAAGGGTATCCCCAGACGTGGGTCCTTTGGTCACTGTGCCACTGGATTCAAGTTAGCCTGGCTGATGAAGGGTGATACCCTGAAACAGGTCCCAGGTTACTTGTTTCCTGCCCAGGGAGGACCAGGCCTGACAGTTCAGGTTGGACTGTTTCCCATGGGGAACAGGGTCATGGCTGATTTGCATATGGCTGAGTCCAAACTGGAGTGTCATGGTGAGCAAATGAACAATGGATTTAACCCTGATCTGTGACTGGGGTTGAGTGTTTGAAAAGATTCAGCACTCCATCCATTATCTTGTTGTGTTGCAATGCTCACCTCTAACTGGCAAGGGTATGCCCAGACATGGGCCCCTTGTTCACTGTGCCACTGGATTCAAGCTAGCCTAACTGATGAGGGATGATACTCAAAACCGGTCCCTGGATGCTTGTTTCCTCTTCAGGGAGGACTTGGCCTGGCAGTTTGGGCTGGACTATTTGTGAGAAAGTAGCCTCTTTCTAGCCTTGTTACCCCCACTTTGGGCCTGTTTGTGAGTGTATGTCAGGGTGTTTTCACTGTCTCACTGGTATCCTGCTTGCCAGGGCCCAGTGCTCATAGTGAAAACCCCATGTTTTCAGTATGTTTGTTATGTGTCACTGGGACCCTGCTAGTCAGGACCCCAGTGCTCATAAGTTTGTGACCTATAGGTATGTGTTCCCTGTGTGATGCCTAACTGTCTCACTGAGGCTCTTCTAACCAGAACCTCAGTGGTTATGCTCTCTCATTACCTTCAAATTGTCACTAACAGGCTAGTGACCAATTTTACCAATTTACATTGGCTTACTGGAACACCCTTATAATTCCCTAGTATATGGTACTGAGGTACCCAGGGTATTGGGGTTCCAGGAGATCCCTATGGGCTGCAGCATTTCTTTTGCCACCCATAGGGAGCTCTGACAATTCTTACACAGGCCTGCCACTGCAGCCTGAGTGAAATAACGTCCACGTTATTTCACAGCCATTTTACACTGCACTTAAGTAACTTATAAGTCACCTATATGTCTAACCTTTACCTGGTAAAGGTTAGGTGCAAAGTTACTTAGTGTGAGGGCACCCTGGCACTAGCCAAGGTGCCCCCACATTGTTCAGGGCTAATTCCCCGGACTTTGTGAGTGCGGGGACACCATTACACGCGTGCACTACATATAGGTCACTACCTATATGTAGCTTCACAATGGTAACTCCGAATATGGCCATGTAATATGTCTATGATCATGGAATTGCCCCCTCTATACCATCCTGGCATAGTTGGCACAATCCCATGATCCCAGTGGTCTGTAGCACAGACCCTGGTACTGCCATACTGCCTTTCCCGGGGTTTCACTGCAGCTGCTGCTGCTGCCAACCCCTCAGACACGCATCTGCCCTCCTGGGGTCCAGCCAGGCCTGGCCCAGGATGGCAGAACAAAGGACTTCCTCTGAAAGAGGGTGTTACACCCTCTCCCTTTGGAAAATGGTGTGAAGGCAGGGGAGGAGTAGCCTCCCCCAGCCTCTGGAAATGCTTTCTTGGGCACAGATGTGCCCAATTCTGCATAAGCCAGTCTACACCAGTTCAGGGACCCCTTAGCCCTGCTCTGGCGCGAAACTGGACAAAGGAAAGGGGAGTGACCACTCCCCTGACCTGCACCTCCCCTGGGAGGTGTCCAGAGCTCCTCCAGTGTGCTCCAGACCGCTGCCATCTTGGAAACAGAGGTGCTGCTGGCACACTGGACTGCTCTGAGTGGCCAGTGCCACCAGGTGACGTCAGAGACTCCTTGTGATAGGCTCCTTCAGGTGTTGCTAGCCTATCCTCTCTCCTAAGTAGCCAAACCCTCTTTTCTGGCTATTTAGGGTCTCTGTCTCTTGGGATTCTTTAGATAACGAATGCAAGAGCTCAGCCGAGTTCCTCTGCATCTCTCTCTTCACCTTCTGCCAAGGAATCGACTGCTGACCGCGCTGGAAGCCTGCAAAACTGCAACATAGTAGCAAAGACGACTACTGCAACTCTGTAACGCTGATCCTGCCGCCTTCTCAACTGTTTTCCTGCTTGTGCATGCTGTGGGGGTAGTCTGCCTCCTCTCTGCACCAGAGGCTCCGAAGAAATCTCCCGTGGGTCGACGGAATCTTCCCCCTGCAACCGCAGGCACCAAAAAGCTGCATTACCGGTCCCTTGGGTCTCCTCTCAGCATGACGAGCGAGGTCCCTCGAATCCAGCGACTCTGTCCAAGTGACCCCCACAGTCCAGTGACTCTTCAGTCCAAGTTTGGTGGAGGTAAGTCCTTGCCTCACCTCGCTGGGCTGCATTGCTGGGAACCGCGACTTTTGCAGCTACTCCGGCCCCTGTGCACTTCCGGCGGAAATCCTTTGTGCACAGCCAAGCCTGGGTCCACGGCACTCTAACCTGCATTGCACGACTTTCTAAGTTGGTCTCCGGCGACGTGGGACTCCTTTGTGCGACTTCGGGTGAGCACCGTTTCACGCATCCTCGTAGTGCCTGTTTCTGGCACTTCTCCGGGTGCTACCTGCTGGTGAGAGGGCTCCTTGTCTTGCTCGACGTCCCCTCTCTCTCCTGGTCCAATTTGCGACCTCCTGGTCCCTCCAGGGCCACAGCAGCGTCCAAAAACGCTTACCGCACGATTTGCAGCTAGCAAGGCTTGTTGGCATTCTTTCGGCGGGAAAACACTTCTGCACGACTCTCGACGGAGAGAGGGATCCATCCACCAAAGGGGAAGTCTCTAGCCCTTTTCGTTCCTGCAGAAACCACAGCTTCTTCTGTCCAGTAGAAGCTTCTTTGCACCCGCAGCTGGCATTTCCTGGGCATCTGCCCATCTCCGACTTGCTTGTGACTTTTGGACTTGGTCCCCTTGTTCCACAGGTACCCTAGATTGGAAATCCACAGTTGTTGCATTGTTGGTTTGTGTCTTTCCTGCATTATTCCTCTAACACGACTTCTTTGTCCTTAGGGGAACTTTAGTGCACTTTGCACTCACTTTTCAGGGTCTTGGGGAGGGTTATTTTTCTAACTCTCACTATTTTCTAATAGTCCCAGCGACCCTCTACAAGGTCACATAGGTTTGGGGTCCATTCGTGGTTCGCATTCCACTTTTGGAGTATATGGTTTGTGTTGCCCCTATCCCTATGTTTCCCCATTGCATCCTATTGTAACTATACATTGTTTGCACTGTTTTCTAAGACTATACTGCATATTTTTGCTATTGTGTATATATATCTTGTGTATATTTCCTATCCTCTCACTGAGGGTACACTCTAAGATACTTTGGCATATTGTCATAAAAATAAAGTACCTTTATTTTTAGTATAACTGTGTAATGTGTTTTCTTATGATATTGTGCATATGACACTAAGTGGTACTGTAGTAGCTTCACACGTCTCCTAGTTCAGCCTAAGCTGCTCTGCTAAGCTACCATTATCTATCAGCCTAACCTGCTAGACACCCTATACACTAATAAGGGATAACTGGGCCTGGTGCAAGGTGCAAGTACCCCTTGGTACTCACTACAAGCCAGTCCAGCCTCCTACACTATTCCCATGGGGTACAGGGTCAAGACTGATTTGCATATGGCTTGGTTCAAACTGGGGTGAAATGGTGAGCAAAAGAAAGATGGTTTTAACCCAGATCTGTGACTGGGGGTGAGTATATGAAAGGTTTCAGTACTCCGTCCATCATCTTGTTGTGTTGCTATATTTATTGTGAGTGACAAGGGTATGCCCAGAGGCATATCCTTGCTCACTGTGCCACTGGATTCAAGCTAGTCTGGCTGATGAGGACCCCTCATCAGCCAGTCCCAGGAAACCAGTCCCTGGATGCTTGTTTCCGGTCCAGGGAGGAAATGGCCTGGCAGGTCAGGCTGGACTGTTCCCATGGAGAACAGGGTCAACACTGATTTGCATATGGCTGGGTCCAAACTGGGGTGACATGGTGAGCAAAAGAACAATGGATGTAATCCTGATCTGTGACTGAGGGTGAGTGTGCGAAAAGTTTCAGAAATCCATCCATTATCTTGTTGTGTTGCTATGTTCACCCTAACTGGCAAGGGTATGCCCAGACTTGGGTCCCTTGCTCACTGTGCACCTGGATTCAAGATAGCCTGGCTGATGAGGGGAAATACCCAGAAACCGTTCCCAGTATTCTTCTTTCCAGTCTAGTGAGGACCTGGCCTCGCAGTTCGGGCTGGACTGTTCCCCTGAGGATTAGGGTTGAGACTGATTTGCATATGGATTGGTCCAAACTGGGGTGGCCCTTCCTGAGCAAAAGAATGATGGATTTAACCCAGATCTGTGACTGAGGGTGAGTGTTTGAAAAGTTTCAGCAATCTGTCCATTATCGTGTTGTGTTGCTACGTTCACCCTAACTGGCAAGGGTATGCCCAGACATGGGTCCCTTGCTCACTGTGCCACTGGATTCAAGCTAGCCTGACTGATGAGGGGTGATATGCTGAAACCGGTCCTAGGATGCTTGTTTCTGGTTGAAGGAGGACCTGGCCTGGCAGTTTGGGTTGTACTGTTCCCATGGGGAACAGGGTCAAGACCGATTTTCATATGGGTTGATTCAAAGTGGGGTGGCATGGTGAGCAAAAGAACGATGGATTTAACCCTGATCTGTGACTGGGGGGAATATTTGAAAGGTTTCAGCACTGTGCCCATCATCTTGTTGTGTTGCTATGTTTGCCCTAACTGGCAAGGGTATGGCCACAAGTGGGTAGCATGCTCACTGAGCCCCTGGATTCAAGCTAGCCTGGTTGATGAGGTGTGATACCCAGAAACCGGTCCCAGGATGCTTGTTTTCAGGCCAGGGAAGACCTTGCCTGACAGTTGGAGCTGGACTGTTGCCATGGGAAATGGGGGCAAAACTGATTTGCATATGGCTGGGTCCTAACTGGGGTGGCATGGTGAGCAAAAGACAAATGGATTTAACCCAGATCTGTGACTGGGGGTGAGTTTTTGAAAAGTTTCAGCACTTCATCCATCATCTTGTTCACTCTAAGTGGTAAAGGTATGCCCAGATGGGGGTCCCTTGCTCATTGCGCTACTGGATTTAAGCCTGCCTGGTTGATGTAGGGAAGATACCTCAAAACCGGTCCCAGGATGTTTGTTTCCCATCCAGAGGGGACCTGGCCTGGCAGTTTTCAGCTGGACTGTTCCCAAAAGGAACAGGGTCAAGAGTCATTTTCATATGGCTGGGCCCAAACTTGGGTGGCAAGCTGAGCAAAAGAACAGTGGATTCAACTCAGACCTGTGACTAGGGGTGAGTGTATGAAAAGTTTCAGCACTTTGTCCATCATCTTGTTGTAAAAATGGTGATGCTAATCCTGCAAAGCACCTAGAGGCCAATTGACAACAAGGGGAGCCTCATTTTAACTCCTGCTCTGTACAGGTGTTAAAAATGCCGGAAAAAATGTTGCAAAGAAATCTTTTAGATTTCTTTGTGCCATTTTTTGGCCCACCTAAAGGGGGAATGCCCCCATGCATACATTGTGCCTGGCGCAAGCATAATGTGGCAAAAGGGGTTACAATGTGGCACAAGGCATGCATTGTGGCACTTTGTAAACATGGCACGTGGAAAAAGCCACTTTAGCTCCACCTTAGCGTCAACTAAATGATGCTATGGCAGCGCTAAGGTGGCGCTTGGGGCTCTTAAAAATGCCCCTACATGTTTAGGGTGGCAGCACCACAGTGTGAGAGAGACTGAGCCAACCCCGCACTGTGTGGAAGCTGTTTGCCTAACTCCTGGCTAGACCGCAGTGCCTCACCGAACCCTGGAAAGGAAAAGGTGATTTGTGTCAGCCTAAGCCTAATACTCTAACTTTTTAGGGAAGTAGTGGAATGAGATAATATATCTTTCTCTCAATTACTCGGTGACTCAGTGTTAGAAATGTGTTCTCTAGTTGACAGATGGATGCACCCTGCCCAAGTAGGGACCACAATCCTAGTCATGGCAAATCAATGACACAACATAAATTAGTCTGTGCTTACCCCCTGGTAGCTTGGTGCAGAGCATGCAGGCCTAACTTAGAAGGCAATGTGTAAAGTACTTGTGCAACACACACACAATAATCTCAGGACGTACACCACAGAAAAAGACTACACACGGATACAGAAAAATAAAGCTGGGTTATCTAGTTAATTTTAGGGTCAGCACAATACAGATCCAATTCCTATATAGCAAAATATTTGGTTTACAGACTCACAAATAAAGCAAGGTTGATGAGCAAATGCAAAGATCAAAGGGGCAGTGCCAGGGAGCAGCAAGTTTCCTAAAGCTGTTCATGTTGATGCGAAGTAATGAGAGGCACTGAAAAGCAGGGCTGCTCTGGTCGATTTCCAGGAGCAAGTGATACTTTGGCAAAGCTGATTGGGTTGCCGCAAAGTAGCGAGCCGCACAGGAAAGCAGGGCCTCTCCAGTCGGTTCACAGATGCAAGTGGCAAAGTTTGGCAAAGCTGCTCGTGTTGTGAGAAAGTAGCTAGCGGCAAATGAAAGCAGGGCAGCTTCAGGGAGTTCACAGATGCAAGCGGCGAAGAGAAGTGGGCTGCTCCGGGCAGAGAAGCGAGCGGCTGCTGAGGTTAGGTTTGGAAGTGGGGAGCAGCAAGCAAAAGCAGAGGCTGCTCTGAGTCACTCTGGGTTAGGAGATGATTCTTGGGCCAACGGGCATAGATCAGCAGGGCAGCAAAGCAGGGCAGCAGTTCCTGAGAGCAGTCAATCCTGGAAGAGTGGCAACCCTGGCACGCAGCAGTCTTCACTCCAGCAGTGTTTTCTTGAGTCAAGAAGTGTGCCGATCTTAGTGGGTCAGGGACCCAGTACTTATACTAGAAAGTGCCTTTGATGTGGGGGTGACTACAAAGAGTTCTTGTGAAGTGCACATGTCCCCTTTTCGGGTCAGCCTTGACTCCAGACTATCGGTGGGAGGTAATCAGCCTCTTTGTGAGGACTCTAGTCACTACTCTTTGAGGTGTAAATGTGAGCCCTTCCCAAACCTCCTCTCCCACATGCAGCTTGAGTATCCTGTGCTGTGGGTGTCTGAAGGGAATGCACAAGTGTAGCTGTCACCTAGCCCAAGCCAGACATGTATTGGAAGTGGGCACACAGGGCAGTGACTGCAGAGAAATGCCTCCTTTCTAAAATAGCAATAATAAATCCGACTTTACCAATAAAGAGGATTTATTATTACCATTCCAATGGTACTAAACATAATGCAGCTACTTCTTTCAGATCAGGAATTACAGTTTCTCTGAGAGAGGCAGGCCTCACAGTAATAAAAAAATACTTTCAGAGTTTTTTATTACCAGGACATGAAAACTTAAAGTATATGTCCATCCTTTTAATTACATGTCACCCTGCCCTATGAGCTACCTAGGGCCTACCTTAGTGGTGGCTTATATGTAAGAAAAGGAGAGTTCTGGGCTTGGCAAGAGGTTTTAAATGTCAATTCAGGGTGGCAGTGAGACTGGACGCAAAGACTCTGCAATGGCAGGCCTGAGACATGTTTAGAGAGCTACTTAAATGAGTGTCACAATCAGTGCTGCAGGCCCAATAGTAGCATTTAATTTACTGGCCCTGGGTATATGGTATACTACTTTACAAGGGACTTATAGGTAAACTAAATATGCCAATTGTGGATACACCAAAGTTATGATGTTTTAGTGGAGAAGCACATGCACTTTAGCAATGATTAGCAGTGGTAAAGTGCCGGGGACATAAGGCCAACAAAAAAATACAGCACCAAAACAGGAAGTAAAGACAAAAAGTCCTGAGTAAGAGCATCCTAAAGATACCAGGTCTCACACTCACACATGCCAAGGCAGGACACGAAATACAAACTGGATTTCAATGCATTTATTGAAGCAAGTGCATCCTAGTAGAAAAAAGCATGGATGTGATAATAAGGCAGATGAAACACAGGGGCAGATTTAAGAAATGTGGAACTGCATCCAATGCAGTGCCACTTTTCTTGCGCCCCTTAAAGTGTCTTCTTAGCAGAATAGTATAGCAGGGGTCTGCCTATTGTCTGGATGCTAATCCTCTTAGGAAGCTGAAGAGTCAGCACCAGGATCAGCAAAGTTGTGGGTAGTGTGGTACCCGTCCCTGGACGATCATGACTGGAATGCCCTCTATCCTCCTTAGGCTTGACACACTGATGTGTATAGTGGATAGAAACTGGCTTCTGGTCTGGCAACGCGAGTTGGTATATCATATACCATACATAGCAGCATTGCACAAAGTGCACGTTGTACAAGGCTGATAAAATGTGCAGCATGAACTCTGTCTTTTCAGAAAGAGACAGCTGATTAAAATATTAAAAACATTAGCTAATAGCAGGCTATGCTAAAAAATATGGAAACAAAAATGTCCCATGTGTTCCAGTCACATATTTTCATGCACAGGCACCAACCATTCTCATAAGAAGAAATCCCATACTCTAGTCAAATAGCCAAAGATTTGTTGCGCTCCAATTAGGAGTGCATAGGCGTGGTCGCGCCTATGCATGCCTGATTGGAGCACACCGATTGCTTGGTGACATGGGACATTAATACTACACATGAACGCTGACAATTGTCCCATAATTAATTTGCTTAATAGTAATTGGTTCTATGTATAAGCAGTGGTATACTACTAAGGAATGGTATTGTCCAAATACAACCTTTTACCGCAATAGTGGTGGTTGATTTTTGTGTACTGCCCTGTCTCACTTTAACTCACTAGCTGGAATATCTTTTTGATTGTGTAATTTTTCTTATTGCCTGAGATTGTAGGAGTGGTATTGTCCGAATACAACATTTTACTGCAATATTGGTGATTGATTTTTGTGTATTACACCCTCCTATTCTATCTCTCTTGCTGCAATGTATTTTTCAATGTGTATTTTTTTTAGATTGTTCATAATAAATAATTTTTATATGAAAAAGAAATATACATATAGATTTCATTGTATCTCTGTGTGCATTGAATGCTGTATTGTCATGGTAAGGAATCTGTGTTCTTTAAACCTGAAGAATCTGGACACATTCTTCTTCCAGTACCACACTCAACACTCCCTTAATCACGGTCAACCACTTAGGAAACAGCATATTACAAACCTATATCTTCTCAAAGCCAGAAAAGGAGTAACACCAGTGACACTGTGTGGTAGGTTGCAGTATGCCCACAACATTATTCTTAAAGAATCTTCAACACATTATCCTGAAATGGCAGCACCTCTGATGCATTCACTGGCTAATCTGTTCATCCTTTCCATATGGCCATTGCTCTGAGAATGATACAAACGTCACTTTTGTGCTTGATAGCAGCATCATGAGATAAAAATTGCACTCCGACGTACAGGACAATTTGAGATGAAAAGCCTTTGCTTGAGAAGATATCTGTAGAAAACTCAATCACAGTCCTAGTACTAGGTTCCCTCAAACATCTCACCTCCAACCACTTAGAAACATAATCTACTATGACTGTAGCATACTTCTGATGTGATGGCAATACCTGGAAAGAACCAAAAAAAGTAACGCTCAATCTTTCCCATAAATCACTGGAACCCTCTACCCTCCCCATAGGAGGAGTCCTGCATTGTAGAACTTTGTAATGGCTTTATTCACCATGCAGCTTTCAATTCAACACTCAACATCCCTATCCATTGCAGGCTACCAAAACCTTTCACTCAACTTCTTCTTGCTGGCTGTCATTCCATGAAGTCCTTCATGAGAAAACGCCAACAACTTGTTTCAATCATAATACAGAGGAACCAACTTGTCATTACGAAATAATAAACCATTTTCCAATGTACGTTTACTCTCCACCTTCCTTATGGAGGTAATCTTTTCATGTGGCTAGCCTCCCACCACATAGTTCAAAACTTTGGCAAGTTCACTATCTTCCAACAGCTCAGTTCTCCATTCATTTTCACTCAGACCCTTATTTGACATCTAAGACAGACTTGCAACAAGACATTCAGGGGCATATTTATGAAAAGTGGCGCTGCACTATGTGCTGCGCCAATTTTCTTGTGCCCATTAGTGCCCCCTAACACCACCATGGGAGCACCGTATTTATAATACGGCGCACCATGGCGGTAGTTAGGGTGACTAGCATCATAATTTGTGATGCTATTCCGGAGCTTTGCAGGGCTAGCATCACAAATTATGACACTAATCTTGCAAAGTACCCAGAGGCCCATTGTAATCATTGGGAGCCTCTTTTTAGAGCCTGCACTTGGCAGGCCTTAAATAATGCCATTAAAACTGGTGCAAAGGAATCTTATAGATTCCTTTGCTGCATTTTCACGGCCCCCCAGTGCCGGAATGCCCCCCTTGCATACATTATGCCTGGTGCCGGTATAATGTGGCACAAGGGGTTACAAAGTGGCGTGTGGGAAATGCCACCTTAACGCCACATTTCTCGCAAAATAAATTGCCCAAATGTGACTCAAGGTGACCATAGGAGCTCATAAATATGACCCTCAGTGTCTTCTTGATTCAGCTCATCCAAACGCATAGACTCTGAATCTTCACTAACAGGCAACCAAATGATTTTGCTGCCAGGTAAATGTTCCACTTCAAAATGATATTTCAAAAGTTTAGAACTCACTCTTACTAACCTTGCAGTGGCTTTAGATGAATTAACATTGGACCAATGGTTTAAGGTCCGTCTGCAGAAGAATCTTAATCCCCCAAATATATGGCCTAAACCTTTTCAGTAATCTATGTACAAGCGAGCATTTCTCTTTCTATTACTGACAAATCTGTGTTTTAATGTTGTTCACGATCTGTAGGAGTGGGCACCTTCTCAATTGCCTTCAAAAGCCCTGGTCTCAGTTTAATCTTATTCCCAGTGATCATGTGACCAGGATATTCAACTCAACTGCACCTCAACTGCACCAACACCTAAAACACACTTATCCTTTCTAAGTTTATTATACCTCTCTTGGAAATAATCCATCACACGTGCCAACCTCTTTATGTGCTCTTTCTCAGTTTCCCCATAAATCAGAACATTGGCCTTCATTACAACCCTGGCGGTAAAGTCCGCTGACCGACATGCTGACGGCCGCCAACATACCGCGTCCGTGGCGGAAATCCGCTACGGATATTATGACCCACACTTAGAAATCCTCCACAATACAGACACCCACACAAGTCCGCCACACCAAAGGACAGTGATAAACTGGCGGTACCATAACTCACACCATCACGCCAACAGGAATACGACCACACTATCACGACCCACGAATCCATGTGGCGGTCATTCAACCGCAGTAAACCATTGGCGGTACACACCGCTGCGCTCAAAATACACATACACTTACAAAACTACATCACATTGGACATTAAAAAATACACACATCTGACACACGTACACACACCACACCCACTCACTCACACCACTATAAAACACACACCCACATTACCCACAACCCCTGACAACGAAATTTTTGAAAGAAGCAGAGAG
This sequence comes from Pleurodeles waltl, assembly GCF_031143425.1. NCBI lineage: Eukaryota > Metazoa > Chordata > Amphibia > Caudata > Salamandridae > Pleurodeles > Pleurodeles waltl. The sequence goes on from NC_090444.1 coordinate 693,102,486, forward strand.
AGAGAAAAGCAAAGCTAACACCAGCATCCAGAGGCACACGACACCATCAATCATACACCATCCACGCACAAAACACCACACACCCCAACACATCACCCCACACATCACATCAACCATCACCTTACACATCACTCACACCGCATCATGGCACCTCAAAGACACCCAACTTTTCTGAGGAGGAGCTCAGGGTAATGGTGGAGGAAATCATCTGGGTAGAGGCACAGCTATTTGGTTTACAGGTGCAGCAGATGTCCATTGCAAGGAAGATGGAGCTAATGCGGAGAATTGTCGACAGGGTCAATGTAGTGGGACAGCATACAAGAACTCGGGATGACATCAGGAAGAGGTGGAACAACCTACAGGGGAAGGTGCGTTCTGTGGTATCCAGACACCAGATAGCCGTACAGAGGATTGGCTGTGGACCCCCACCTCCTCCCCCACAACTAACAACATGGGAGGAGCAAGTCTTGGCAATCATGCATCCTGAGGGCCTCGCAGGAGTAGCAGGAGGACTGGAATCTGGTAAGTCACATCTTTACTATCATATCCCCCCCACCCTACCTGCATTCCATCACAAACCCCTACCCCTACCCTCACACCCATCACTCCCACAACTCACATATACCCCACTATCACAACCCACACATCCCAATACCAAGCCCTCCATGTGACAACAATGTATGGACACCCATCACAGACCTGCATGGACACCCATCACCAAAGCATGTCCAAGGGAGACACTCACCCAGGGCACACAATCACCACTCACACAAGGGCCAATGCGATATTGCAAGCACAGTAGTAGAGGGAAACACACCCATTGCACAAGATGGCACACACAGATACAATAACCACGCATTTCCACCCCAACAGGACCCCTACACAACGTCACCGGACAGGAGGTGCCAGCCATATCCAGTCACCCCCACAGAAGAGGCCCATAGTGACGACAGCAGCTCTGCACGCCTGGATCAAGAAGACCAGCCCAGCCCATCAGGGACCTCTGGATAGTCGGTTCCCCTGCCACAGTCCCAAACCACCACTGAACCTCCCCCCTCAGGAAACACCACCACAGCACCCACCCAGCGGGCCTATGCCACTGTCCCCAGGACACGTCAATCAGAAGTGTGTCCACCACTACAGTGACCCCAGGCAACCCAACCAACACAGGACGATCAGGGACCTGGGGTCAGTGGCATTGGGCACACGGCTCAGGTGACAGAGGCACAGGATAACAGGGAAGCTGGGAGGACTGCTGTGCGACAGGGGGAGGACAGGCCCAGGGAACCCACTCTCCACGTGGAGGGCGAGGGGAGCTCCACGATGGGGACAGGAGGGGACACCAGTGACAGCGACTCCTCCTCAAACATCATGGGAGCATACCACCATTCCCAGGAGACCATGGGCACGGTACTGGCCAAGTTTCAGGAGACCCAGCGTCTGTAGGAGGAACAGTACCTGGGGATCAGGGAGGACTTGAAGTCCCTTAACACCACCCTGGCCACCATTGCAGAGGTGCTGGCGGACATGGCCAACACCATGAGGGAGACGGCATACCACCGGGCCCCTGACACCAGCCCGAACGATGAACAGCCTTCCACGTCCGCCGGCGCTAGTGGACAGGAGGTCCCGCCACAGGACCAACAAGCCACCAGCACCCCACCCCCTGCAGAAGGAGAACCACCCCGCAAACGGTCCCTGCGATCTAGGCACAAGACAGAGGACATTGCCAAGACCCTTGCCAGGAAATAAGACTCTCTTGATTGTCACCCTTCTGTCCCACTCTGTCACCCTGTCCACCTTGAACTGCCATTGCTCCACTTCCTATGCCCCCTTGGACAATGCACCTGTGATACCAAGAGACTGGACTCTTCCATGGATATTCCTCCACCATCTCCTCAGCCCATTGCACATCCCCCTCAACTAATTAGCACTAAAATAAACACCCTTGAATCACAAAACAATCTGGAGTCAGTCTGTACTTTCACAAATGTAGTATTACAACTTCTTCTACAAATATTAATGTTAATGTTCATTTGCACATACCAATGTATGCCAGTTGTTGGGCAGCAGTAAACATAGCAGAAGGCAGAATGAGGTACCCAGATCTGTATAAAGGAAAGCCAAACTGAACTGTCAGGGTCCATACACAGAGGTTAAAAGGCTGACTTAGACAATGCCCTACAGTAGTCAGATATGAGATGAGCAGTGCCAGTCTCTTACCTGCCTCTCACTGTTAGTACTGCATGATGATGATGTTTCGGTTGTCAATATCTTCTTCCTCTGCCTCCTCTTCCTCACTGCCCATAGGCTCCACAGCTCCCACAATACCATCATCAGGCCCATCCTCATGCAGAAAAGGCACCTGGCATCGCAAAGCCAGGTTGTGCAACATGCAGCATGCTATGATTATTCGGTGAGTAGTATAGGGAGCTGCCTGTTAGATGCAGGCACTGGAATCTGGCCTTCAGGAGGCCGAAAGTCTGCTCAATAATACACCTAGTTCGCCCATGTGCCTCATTGTAGCGTTCCTCTGCCCTTGTCCTGGCATTCCTCACTGGGGTCAGTAGCCATGAGAGGCTGGGGTAACCAGAGTCACCTGCAAATGTCGAGGGATATCTGTTAGACACACACACTAACCCTTAGGGACGACCCCATACCCAGACACCTATTCATACTGTGTGGGGACCTTGGGCTCACCTATTAGCCACACACTGTGCCTCTGGAGTTGCCCCACAACATAAGGGATGCTGCTATTCCTCAAAATGTAAGCGTCATGCACAGAGCCAGGATACTTGGCATTCACATGAGAGATGTACTGGTCTGCCAAACACACCCTCTGCACATTCATTGAATGGTAGTTTTTTTTATTTATGTACACCTGTTCATTCCTGCGGGGGGGCAAATGCCACACGTGTACCATCCATGGCACAAATTATGTTGGGGATATGTCCCAGGGCATAGAAGTCAGCTTTCACTGTGGCCAAATCATCCACCTGGGGGAAAACGATGTAGCTGCGCATGTGTTTCAGCAGGGCAGATAACACTCTGGTCAACACATTTGAGAACATTGGCTGAGACATCCCTGATGCCATGGCCACTGTTGTTTGAAAGGAACCACTTGCCAGGAATTGGAGCACTGACAGGACCTGCACTAGAGGGGGGATACCTGTGGGATGGCGGAAAGCTGACATCAGGTCAGGCTCCAATTGGGCACACGGTTCTTGGATTGTGGCATGATCAAGTCTGTAGGTGATAATGATGTGTCTGTCTTCCATTGTCGGCAGTTCCACTCGGGGTCTGTACACCGGAGGATGGCGCCATCTCATCATCTACCCCAGCGGATGTTCCCTATGGGGGAGAATGGTGAGCAGAGGGTCATGTACCACATAGGTTGCACAAGTGTTTTTGCAGTAATGTGAGTAAATCCGTGTGTGACGTTGTCTGTCCTTATTTCTGCGCAAATGTGCTGTGACGCAGTTAGGTGCCATGCCATGTGCCACCCTGAAATGGCGCTGCCTGACCTGTAAGGAGGGACAAGGGGAAATGAGGTAACTGCGCTGGCGTTGTGCAGTGTCGCAGTAGGCGGTCGAAGACCACCACGCAATTCAGCATTGGTTATCATTGGGCCCTATGGGTTCCCAGAGGCAATGACAATGTACGCCGGCGGTGACGGTACGCACCGCCGCGGACGTGACCACCATTTTCTATCTGTTCACTCACTTGATACCTGACTTCAACAGGAAAGGACCTACACTGCAAGTGCTGCTGTTACCTGTGCCTGGAAGCAACAATGGCTCGAGTGTCTGGGGAAAGGGCCCCTGCCTTCACTTCGGAGGAGTTGGAGAGACTAGTGGATGGGGTCCTCCCCCAGTACACGCTACTCTACGGTCCTCCAGACAAACAGGTGAGTACACTGTGAGCATGATGCGTCAGACATGAATGTATGGAGTGGTGTGGATGGAAGATACATGTGGGGTTGGGCGCTGAGGCCTGCATGAGAGGATGCTGAGTGTATGTGTGTCAGGGCAGGGGTGGGAAGTGGTGGGCAATGAGTATGATGAAGCGGACGCAGGAGTAATTTTCTATCATCCCTTACCTTTCCTCTAGGTCAGCGCCCACCAGAAGAAGGGTATTTGGCGTGCCATCGCCAAGGAAGTGCGGATCCTGGGGGTCTATCATAGACGGAGCACCCACTGCCGCAAGGGATGGGAGGACCTGCGCTGCTGGAGCAAGAAGACAGCGGAGGCCCAGCTAGGGATGACCTCCCAACGTGGAAGGGGTGCCCATCGCACCATGACCCCCCTGATATTCCGGATCCTGGTGGTGGCATATCCGGAGTTGGATGGGTGTTTGAGGGCATCACAGCAGCCACAAGGGGGTGAGTACAGTCTCATTCAGCTGACTCTGCACGCTTTACGAGGTGTCTGGGTGGGGGATGTGGGCTGTGGGTTCCCCTAGGCCAGGGCAAACTTGGTAGGGTAGGTCCCTTGTTAGGTAGGCTCTGTGGCACTCCAACCCCAATAGTGGATAGTGGCCATCTACAACTAGTCAGCCTCCTGTGGGTTCCAGGTGTGCAGCAAATGGGGTTAGGCGTAGTCCCCCATGGGCAGGTGTTTTTCCTACTAACTGCTAGTCCATGGCCTAGTGCATAGGGCTGATCCCTGTGTGTTGCGTCCGCCAATGGTAGTGGTGTTGCTGGCATTGACCATGTGTTTCCTCTGTCTTTCCCCCATCTTGTTTTGTCACTCTGTCCTTGTGTGCATTAGCATCATCTGGCGGAGGAGCAGAGGCACCGGAGACGGAGGGAGCTGCATCCCACATGGCCCAGGAGGGTGAATCTACAGAGTCTGAAGGCACCAGTGGGACGGAGGGCGAGGGGAGCTCCACCATGGGGACAGGAGGGGACACGAGTTACAGCGACTCCTCCTCTGATTGGAGCTCCCTTGCAGTGGCAGGCACTTCTGTGCCCACCACAACAACAGGTACACCAACCACCCCCCCACCAGCACCGCCCTCCCAGCAGCCCCTCAGCGTGTTTCCCGTGCCTGCTCACCCAGGAGGGTGGGCATCTCCTTCGCCCCAGGCACCTCAGTCCCTGCCCCAGTCAGCCCTGCTGCCCTCAGTGAGGAGGCTATTGACCTCCTGAGATCCTTCACTGTTGGGCAGTCAACCATTTTGAATGCCATCCAGGGTGTCGAGAGGCATTTGCAGCAAACAAATGCATACCTGGAGGGCATTCATTCTGGCATGGTGGTCCAACAGAGAGCATTTCAGGCTCTGGCCTCAGCACTGATGGCAGCCATTGTCCCTGTGTCAAGCCTCCCCCTCGAACTTCCTCTACCCAGACCCAATCCCCTCTACCTCAGCCTATCTCAAGCACACCATCAGACCAGCATGCACACACATCAACACACAAAAGTGGCTCAGGCAAACATAAGCACCACACATCCCACAGGCACTCACACAAGCACCATACCCCTGCAGACAAACCAACATCCACTTCCTCCACTGTGTCCCCCTCCTCTACTTCCTCCACCTCCCTCCCTGTCTCGTCTCCACTCACACCTGCATGCACTACATCCTCAGCCACTGCCTCCATCACCAGCACGCCAATCACAACACACCACTCACGAGCAATCACCACCCCCACAACCATGCACACGTCCCCTGTGTCCTCTCCCAGTGTATCTGTGAGCCCTCCTCCCAAAGTATAGAAACGCAGGCACACACCCACCCAACAGCCTCTAGCCCATGCATCTTTACCCAAACTCAGCAGACGTACACCTCCTATAACCACTATCTCATCCTCCACTCCCACACCCCCTCCATCTTCCTGTCCCAGTATGTCAAAGAAACTTTTCCTGGCTAACATTGACCTCTTCCCTACACCTCCCCCGCGTCCTTCCCCAAGGGCCAGGATGTCTAGAGCCCAGACCAGCACCTCAGCTACCAAATCGGTGTCCACTGTGGTCCCTACAAGTTCGGGAGGATCGAAGGGGGCACCCATCAGGGCTGCCAGTGTGCCACCTACTGAAGCTAAGGACCACCCGATTCCACCACCTGCCAAGGTAAAGAATGGGCCAGCATGCAGAAGGGAAAAGACACACCACCCACCCAGCAAGGCCTCATCTAGGACCGAAGAGGACAGTGCCAAGGTCCCAGCAGCGACTACCAAGGTGGGGAAGGGACACAAAAGCAAGGGAAAGTCACCTCAGGGCACGGAGCCTCCTGGTGAGGGACTGGTGACCCCCATTTCTCATGAAATGTCAGCAACATGTACCACGTTGAGCACCGCTGCAACAACCGCCACCTGCACCGCCATCTGCACCGCCACCTGCACCGCCACCTGCACGGCAGCTGCCACAACTACAGTCACCAGCATCATCTCCAGTGGGCAGCCATCCGAGGCTGCTGGAGATGGCCTGGTGTCTCCTTCCACTACTTCAGACACCTGCACCACGGGCAGCACCGGCAGCATCTCCGCTGCAGTCACCGCCACAGCCACCGCCACCTGCCCCGCCACCTGCCCAGTCAGTCCCACTACAGCGCACATCAGCAGCATCCCGAGTGGGCAGCCATCCGAGGCTGCAAGAGACGTCCTGGACTCTGCACACACTACATGAGGCACCACCACCAGCACTGGCACTACCAGCAGTTTGCAGCCTAAATCGCCGCAGGGTGGAGTGTGGCTCTGGCTCCATGGAGTACCATGCTACCTGTTCCCTGAAAATCTCGTGGCTCAGACACCCAGGTAAGGGAATGGGAACTGCCACACCCCAGGTGCAGCATCACTGGGCACCAAGCCCCCTCTAGAACCAGTGGAGAAAAGCATCCACTAACCCAGTCCTTGGCAGGATGAAGCACTCTGGGCACAACGTCCCCTCCAGAGCCAGTGGAGAAAAGCATCCACCAACCCAGTCCTTGGCAGGATGAAGCACTCTGGGCACAAAACCCCCTCCAGAACCAGTGGAGAAAAGCATCCACTAACCCAGTCCTTGGCAGGATGAAGCACTCTGGGCACCAAGCCCCCTCCAGAACCAGTGGAGAAAAGCATCCACTAACCCAGTCCTTGGCAGGATGAAGCACTCTGGGCACAAAGCCCCCTCCAGAATCAGTTGAACATGTCACCGACTTGAGAGACTGTGGCTTTGCACTCCCCAGGACCAGGCAGTGGGCAAACCACCCACTTGAGAGATTGAGGCCTTGCACTCCCCAGGACCAAGCAGTGGGCAAACCACCCACTTGAGAGACTGTGGCTGTGCACTCCCCAAGACAAAGCAGTGGGCAAACCACCCACTTGAGAGACTGTGGCTTTGCACTCCCCAGGAGAAAGCAGTGGGCAAACCACCCACTTGAGAGACTGTGTCCTTGCACTCCCCAGGACCAAGCAATGGACAAACCACCCACTTGAGAGACTGTGGCTTTGCACTCCCCAGGACCAAGCAGTGGGCAAACCACCCACTTCAGAGACTGTAGCCTTGCACTCCCCAGGACCAAGCAATGGGCAAACCTCCCACTTGAGAGACTGTGGCTTCACACTCCCCAGGACCAAGCAGTGGGCACACCACCCACTTGAGAGACTGTGGCTTTGCACTCCCCAGGAGCAAGCAGTGGGCATGGAGCCCCCTCGAGGAGCAGTGACGTCGTCCCATCATTCGGCTGAGGTGCCCCCCCTCCCCTTCCCCCTGAGGTGCCTGTTTTTTTTTAGACCTGATGCCCCTGCAGTGTTCTCTCCATTTTGAGGCAGGTGTCATGTGTGGGCTTCGCCCATGCTTTTTTGGGACCACTGGTCCACAGACATTTCATGGGACAGTTCACGGACTTTTGTACTTGCTGTAAATATTTGTATATACTGATTTTTTACTGTTCTCTTGGGCTATCTGTTTGTTCGAATATTACACTAGTTAAACTGTTTGGTCCTTGCGTTCTTCCGAGGGGGTGACGGGGTGTATCTGTGATGTGACTAAATATGTGTGTGTGTTTTGTGGGTGGGGGTGTTCCGTGTGTGTGTCACTCTCTTTTCCCTCCTCCCCTCCCCTGTGTGCTAGGTGCAGTACTCACCGTGGTCATCGCCGCAGCCGTTCGTACTCCTGGTAACACCTGTGGTTCGGGCTCCATGGCGTCCTGGTTCCTCGTTGGGTGTCGAGAGGTGAGTCGTTTGTCTTCCAAAGACTGTTTCCGCTGTGCTTTTGATGGCATTGGTACCTCCCCGGAAAGGCTGGCGGATTGGTGCCTTGTAATAGTGTGGGAAGTACATTGTCTTCCGCCTGTCTGTTGGCGGTTACCGCCACGGTGTTTGTTTCTACTGCCATGACGGTTTGTGTGTTAAAGTGGCTGTCTGTGTTGGCGGTTTCCGCCATGGTTGTAATTCCATTTTTTTGACCGCCGTCCTGTTAGCGGTATTACCGCCACTTTATCACAGACCGCCAGGGTTGAAATGAGGGCCATTATCTTGCAACAGCAAGACACTTGTGAAACCATGCAAAATCAGACCACCGAAGCAAGACCAAACGGCATCCTACAAAAGTGGGACATATCATCAGGGGTAACAAAAGCAGTCAGGTGCTGTGATTCCTCAGCAACTATCACCTGATGATAAACTGATCACAAATCCAGTTTGGAAAAAACTTTGACCCCAATCAAAGTAGTGACCATATCATCTGCAGGGGATGGCCATCAACCCAAATTGCCTTATTGAAGCAACATAAATTGATACACCTCCTCAACTCTTTTTTTCTCTTGCACCCCCCCAAAATGGGAGAAAGGCACAAAGAAGGCTCAACAGGTTCTATTACACCTTGCATACACATTTTCTGCTAAAGGTCTGTTTACTCACCAAGTACACTTAAAGGAATAGATTGCAGTTAGTATTTGACTGGTTGATAAGCTTCCTTCTCTTTGATGACGTTCAAAACTTTTTACTACCCCAACTCCACTTTGAAAACCCCAGAAAATGAGGACAAAAGTTGGATAGTTCATCCACATAAGTAACATTCTCAATTTCCCCCACTCATAAAACTTGATGGGAACAAGTTTCAATATAATCTCCAAACATCCATGGTGGTGCCTTCCCAGGATATCAGGTTCATCCACAGATACATACACATTCCCATGTACTATCCTATTTCTGAACACAAAAGAAGTTTTTAAAAAAACTTCAAGATCAATCTTGGAACCATTGTTCCACCCAATATTCTTATCATTTGTGGACCATGAAATAATGCTGACCTTAGACCGGGAGTCTATCATTAAAGGAACCATAATCCCCCCACACAGAAATTTTCAATAGGATCTTTAGCCAATACTACGTCTGTCTCATATACATTCCCACACAATACAAAATTATTCATTTTGTCATGTAACCCTTGGTCTTCTTGCAAATCAGCTACTATGTTAACTTTTAAAGTGGCTTTAGAAGAATGACAGACCCCTTTTTACTGGACACAATTTAAAAGAAACAATGTGATTCTTTTAACCACATCTAAAACACATGCTCTCAAAACTGTTGGTCTTTTTATACATAGCATCCTTTTCAGGATTTGATTTCATATTTTTAAATGTACACACTGTGTCTCCTGAAGAATTATTCGGAACCTTAGCAAATTCTTTAAAATCTTGAATGCTGTTCGCAATATCAGTTGCTTCATCCAAAGAAGGATCCTTGCACATCAAAAGTCTTCCTTGTATTTTCTTGTTAAAGCATCTGGTGACTAAATAGTCTCTCATTAGTTGGTTTGTAAAATTTGAGAATTCTGGGCATAGGGCGCCTCGTGTAATACCTGCTGATCAGCCCACTCCCATGCTTGGGCTACCCGTATGACCACAAAGGGAGTCCCTGCCGGAAGAGCGATCCCACTCATGAGTACCTTAGGGAGCTCGTCACTGGCAACTGAGCCTGATAGGAGTTTCTTTTACCAGTTAATGCCCTCCTCGCACCACAGAGCGGCATATTGCAGCAAACACACCAAGGAGTAGAGCATGGGATCCGGCAGACCGAGGCCCCCCAGTCTATGGACGCATTCACACATGCACTCACACACACACACACACACAACACCCCCCACCCTCCCAACCCCTTCCCTGTCGGACGCCCGACTTAACTTGTCCGGCGAGAAGGTCGTCCGGCAGGGAACGGGAAGGGGCACTGCTACCACCAGCGCTCCTCCAGCAGAACACCGTCAGGCTGTATTTCTGCTCAAAATACGGCTGGGGGGATTCTACTGGCAGGGTGTTGCTGGTGTTAGTAGAGCCAGGTCACCACTGTCCGCCAGTATGAACACTGCCGGATTTCCGCCCTTATTGTGGCAGAAGTCAGGCAGTGCTCCTAATCTGGCGGGAGGATGGTCGCCGCCGCATTGGTATGTTGGAGGCCGTCACCGTGGAGGTAGGGGGTTATTACCATCAAAGTTATAATTAGGGCCATGGTTTCTTATAAGCTAGCTAACATATGGGGCTTCGTACCCATCTGATGTGGACGCCGGTCCAGCTGGCCATTCATTACGCAATTAAAATCCCCTGCTCAAATTATGGGATTCCCAAAACAGGCCAATAAATCAGACTCCAGGGTCCCGTAGAACTCACCATCATCTGTGTTAGGTGCATATATGTTAAGAATACAGAGCTCTTGACCATTGAGCTAACCATGAATGAGCACATAACATTCTGCCATGTCTGCAACTAGGTCCCACAGCTAAAATAGGACTCCCAGGACAACCCATACGGATACCCGTCTGGCATAGGAGAGGTAGGTGGAAAAGTAGAGCTCTCCCCTCCATTTTTTGTGACATTTCTGGGCCTCCGCCTCCAGTAAATACTTCTCCTGCAGGAGGGCAATGTGCACCCGCACCCTTCTAAGTTAGACGTGGGTTCCATTTCGTTTCACAAATGAGTTCAACCCCCGAACATTCCATGTGAGCAATCTCACACAGTCATCCATCATGCAGCGTGCCACACCTCTTCACCTTCTTTTGTTTTATAGTGCTCCTCGTACCGGTTTAGGGTGTCAGAACACTTACATCTCAAGCATTAAACTGAGACAATAAATCATACATGTGTAAATCAGTCTATAGGAAATGTTACATACAAGGTGTGGGAATCACATGTAATCCATAGTAAATTTTATGGGGCATATTTAAGCGCCTCTAGTGCCACCCTGGCGCCACCATATCAACATTTTTTTGATGCTAAGGCGTGCTAAAGTGACATTTTCCCTGTGCCATATTCACAAAGTGGCGCAATGCATGCATTGCTCCACTTTGTAAACCTTTGTGCCACATTATGCCTGCACCAGGAATAATGTATGCAAGGGGGGCATTCCCCTATTGGGGGGGGGGTGAAAAAATGGCACAAGGAAATCAAACCATTTCTTTTAGCACTTTTAACGCCTGCTCAGAGCAGGTATTTAAAGGGGGCATACCATTGTTTATAATGGGCCCCTATGCGCTCTGCAGGAGTAGCTCCAAAATGTTGGCGCAACTCCTGCGGAGTACATCAATAGTGTAAAAAAAATTATGCTATTGCACCCTACTCTGTGCCATGGTGCGCCGTATTTTAATATACGGCGCACACATGGTGGCGGTAGGGGAGCGCTAAGGGGCGCAAGGAAAGTGGTGTTGCACTTGGTGCAGCACCACTTTCCTTAAATCTGCCCCTAAGTATTTAGTCTGGAGAAATACAAATTCAGGATTTAAAATGCACCACAGTGGTTGTGGGTTGGCTTTAGTCTTGAGATTGTATTGCTATCCAAACAAAACCTTTTTAGCAACAGTAGGGTAATGAAAGACTGGGGGAAACACATACTAGTCTAACCTATACCATGCAGTTTGCATGCAGCTATTTGATGACAGTTTATAGGTTACTGTGCTGTATTAAGACAGTAGTTTATGAACTGCACAAGTAACAAAACGATCTCGGACGAAAGCAAAAACCCACTGAGATACCCACATAAAATAAAGTTCTGTGGTCCGCATGGTACACGTTCTTTGCAGCAGGCATATTAACCCTCTGTAGTACTTTGTGATGAGTCAAAACCGCCACTAGTCAAAACCCAATGTCTCTCCAGCAGCACATTAATTACCAGAGATATACCGACATTTTTACTCTTGCCTGAAAACTGTTGGACACAGGAACACGGTAGGGACTCTACAGCAGGTGCTTTTAAACACATCAATTAATGCTAAACACAGTGCCCCCCTTAGCACAGCACCAGGTGCTGCTGCACTGGTTGCACCGCCCTAAAGATGTCTCTGATTTATACAGAGTACACCACAAAATCTTTTTTTTTTTAACTAAACTGAGTAATATTTGATTCTAATCGCTGCAGCTGATACAGTATAAACTGAGCTCTGTGAACAGACTTGATTCACCTTTCTAGTCATACTCTTGTTCTTTTTAACACTGGGCACTATAGAATTTACAGTTCAGAATTGCATGCAAGGGGCATGTATACTTTCATGGCAATGACTATCAGCTAGAACCTTTGCCATGCCTGCCACTTTCCCTGACAAGTCTCTTTGCCCTCATCAACTTTTTTTAAATGCAACTGGAAGATACCAAATATTGGCATGCAGCTTACGGTAACAGTGTGTGGGCAACTGAAATACAACTGACGTATTTTAGGAAGGTGTTCTTTTTGATATTCATCCAGGTAAACCTCTTTACCTAACAATTGTAAGCCTAGGATTCACCCTCGCGAGAACAGGCACTGTTGTTAGGTTTCACCTCATGGCTTCGAGACCAAGCGTTAAGTTGTTGTTGAAAGAAAGGATCCATGGCAAAATTGCCATGGAAATCGAAGTACCAGTAGCCATGCAGACATGGGGACAAATGTCCACCTCCATAGTAAAGGCAAAACAAGAACTAGCAATATCAATATATGTGGCTTGTATTGTTTTGAAGTCAAAGGAGTGTAAAAGAAATGTATTATGTCATGCCCACCAAAACCACGGGGTGGTGCCATTATTCCATAAAATTTAAACTGTGAAAAAGAAAATGACTAGAGGAACTACAGTAGCTGCCATCTCACCCAAAAAAGTTTCACCCAGAACTTAATAAAATTGATTTATCCCAACACTTGAAGTAGACACCTAATGCTATCTAAAGCCGGGTGCTAAAAAGTGTCATAGCACGAAGAGGATACAAAGAAAAATATAATCCCTCCGCCAAAGGGGAGGCCTGAGAATAGTCCCCTGGCAGGAACTGTGCCACATGTAGCCATGACCCTGCTTTTCCCCCTGCCCCGTGATCCCAGCATCTTCCATCGACAGCAAAATTACTTCCATCAGCTCCAATCACCTGAGTAGCATGTCCAGGCCCGGCTCCAGTATTTTTTATTTGGGTGGGCCAAGAGTGCATTCAGGTGGACCAAGATTCCATTCAGGTGGGTCACTGCGGGCCCAAATTGTCGCTTCTGGCGGTAGCCTACAAGACGTAGATTACTTCATATAGACTTGGACTCTGTCACCAACATACAACAGATTCTGTGAGCATACATAGCACGTAGGGCAATGTCTGTATCTAAGTGCAAACCCTCAAATTCCAGCAGGCAGTCTTCAACACAAGTACTTGAATACCAGGCATATTGTAATAGTAGTCCAAGATTAAGGAGGCCACTATTACCGCACGAAAGCCTTCACATCATTGCACTTGAAAGGCTGGCTATTTACTCGTTGCAATTTGTCCAACACTTATTTCTCGCTGCAATATGAACTTTATAATTTTTTATTTTCTTGTCATTCTTTTGCGATGTACTTTCATAGATAAACATTTTTGAAAAACAGCAACACATCTGAAAAAGAAGAAAGGAGTATATTTAGATGTATAATTTGCATTTAGGAGTATAGAGTGTATAATTTTGGCTAACATTTTGGGGCATATTTATACTCCGTTTGCGCCGAATTTGCGTCGTTTTTTTCGACGCAAATTCGACGCAAAACTAACTCCATATTTATACTTTGGCGTTAGACGCGTCTAGCGCCAAAGTTCATGGAGTTAGCGTCATTTTTTTGCGTGAACACCTTCCTTGCGTTAATGATATGCAAGGTAGGCGTTCCCGTCTTAAAAAATGACTCAGATGCATATGCGTCGTATTTATACTCCCGGGCAAAAATGACGCCCGGGAGTGGGCGGGTCTAAAAAACCTGCATTAGCGCCGGATTTTAACGCCTGGGTCAGGGCAGGCGTTAAGGGACCTGTGGGCTCAGAATGAGCCCAGAGGTGCCCTCCCCTGCCCCCAGGGACACCCCCTGCCACCCTTGCCCACCCCAGGAGGACACCCACGGATGGAGGGACCCACCCCAGGGACATTAAGGTAAGTTCAGGTAAGTATTTTTTTTTTTTTTAAATTGTGGCATAGGGGGGCCTGATTTGTGCCCCCCTACATGCCACTATGCCCAATGACCATGCCCAGGGGACAGAAGTCCCCTGGGCATGGCCATTGGGCAAGGGGGCATGACTCCTGTCTTTGCTAAGACAGGAGTCATTTCAATGGGGGTTGGGCGTCGTAAAAAAATGGCGCAAATCGGGTTGAGGCGATTTTTTTGCCTCAGCCTGACTTGCACCATTTGTGGACGCCCATACTCCATTTTCCCCCTATGCCGGCGCTGCCTGGTGTACGTCGTTTTTTTTAACGCACACCAGACAGCGCCGGCGGCTAACGCCGGCTAACGTCATTGAATAAATACGGCGCCCGCATGGCGCTTCAGAATGGCGTTAGCCGGCGCTAATTTTTTGGGCGCAAAACTGCATTAGCGCAGTTTTGCGTCAAAAAGTATAAATATGGCCCTTTATCTTTTATCAAAGTGTATTGGAAAAGCTTTAGAAATAGTCCATTTGTTGAATCCAAAACATCTTCTGTGTTATCACGCAGGGGGAGTTAATCTATAACTAGAAATGGAATGACTTCTCCAATGCTGTTTACGTAGTATTGATTATTTTCTATTAATTTTGTATCTAATAAAAAGGCAATTGTATCTCCTCTTTCCGCTCTCCTATAGGCCTCTCCTAAAAATGGTACAGCGTATGTGTGCGTTTGACTGGCCACATGTTTAGCAAAACCTGTACTAGCTGCTAGCGCATTTTTCCAGTTATGGAAACCAGTTACAGAAAAAACGGTATCCTAATCATTTTTCCCATTAGTAATCACGCAACATGGGAAACAAATGCAAATATCTAAACTAACAGCTTATTCCAGCCATGGTCAAGTTCTGTACCAGTCTGAGCTGAATGCCCTCTCACGATCGCCAAATCCACTTTGTGGATACGACTTAAGAAATGGTTGGGATGGTTTATCCCTATTCAGATCAGTAGCATTGCTGATTAGATGGCCTTGATGTTTTTCAATGTCAACAATGTCTTTATTCTCAACAGTACCATGATTTGGGTATTTGGATATATTTTTCTTTCTTTATCAACTTTCATGGGGTGTGCTGGTACTGGACATAGATTATAACACAAGGGATTGCGGTTTGGGTCTAAAGAACCTCTTCGAATGACAAATTTGTCCATGATGCCTAAGCTAGGCTTAGAAGCAACTATCAAAATATTTCAAAACCACAAAGACATTGATTAGTTAAAAATGTTACTGAAATATCAGGGCAAAATCCCACAGGTGACACAGAATTTTAAAAAGTTACAGAAAATTCATGATAGTGCCTGTAC
This sequence comes from Pleurodeles waltl, assembly GCF_031143425.1. Classification (NCBI taxonomy): domain Eukaryota; kingdom Metazoa; phylum Chordata; class Amphibia; order Caudata; family Salamandridae; genus Pleurodeles; species Pleurodeles waltl. The sequence continues at coordinate 693,118,146 of NC_090444.1, forward strand.
CAGTACATAATTTGTGCTTGATGTTTCCGGTGCGGAGCACCGGTACTTATGTTTGAGGGCGGGCACTTATTCTTCTGCCCCAAGCATTTGCTGCGAGCAAAAGACACATACGGGAAAGACGGAGGAAGAGAAAAACGAAAAATCATCACAATGGGAGAAAGCAGAAAGCTGCAAAAGTGAGCTGAAGTAGCAGGGAGTGGCTTTAAATGGATTGAAGAGGCCCAAGATAGCTTCAGGGTCATATATATACTCTGTTTGCGCCGGAATTGCGTCGTTTTCTTTTACGCAATTCCAACGCAAAACTAACGCCATATTTATACTTTGGCGTTAGACGCGTCTAGCGCCAAAGTCCATGGAGTTTGCGTCATTTTTTAGCGTGGACACCTACTTTGCGTTAATGATATGCAAGGTAGGCGTTCCCGTCTAAAAAATTGACTCTGAGGCATGTGCGCCGTATTTACACTCCCGGGCAAAATTCACGCCTGGGAGTGGGCGGGTCAAAAAAAATGACGTCCAGCCGCTTTTGCGCCGTTTTTTAGCGCCTGGTCAGTGCAGGCGTTAAGGGACCTGTGGGCTCGGAAGGAGCCCAGAGGTGCCCTCCCATGCCCCCAGGGATCCCCCCTGTCACCCTTGCCCACCCCAGGAGGACGCCAAAGGCTGGAGGGACCCATCCCAGGGACATTAAGGTAAGTTCCGGTAAGTATTTTTTTTTTTTTTTTTTGTGTGGCATAGGGGGGCCTGATTTGTGCCCCCCTACATGCCACTATGCCCAATGACCATGCCCAGGGGACAGAAGTCCCCTGGGCATGGCCATTGGGCAAGGGGGCATGACTCCTGTCTTTGCTAAGACAGGAGTCATTTCAATGGGGGTTGGGAGTCGAAAAAAATGGCGCAAATCGGGTTGAGGCGAAAAATTTGCCTCAGACTGACTTGCCCCATTTTTTGGTGCCCAAGCTCCATATTCCCCTACGCCGGTGCTGCCTGGTGTACGTCATTTTTTTTCACGCACACCAGGCAGCGCCGGCGGCTAACGCCGGCGGCTAACGCCGGCTAACGTCATTCAATAAATACGGCGCCCGCATGGCGCTTCAGAATGGCGTTAGCCGGCACTAATTTTTTTGACGCAAAACTGCGTTAGCGCAGTTTTGCGTCAAAAAGTATAAATATAGCCCTCAGTGTTCTTACATTTAATTGCAGTAGCCGCCTGTTTAAGAGGCGGACTATGAGCACCGGCACGTTTTTATTTACAAATCAAGCACTGGCCCGTACAATGATTAAAAAGTTTTAAAAATAAATTCGGAAGAGTGTGATTGGTATTAAACACTAGCAAATTCCTCAATAAGCAGTACAAAATTGCAGCCATGGATAGCCTTGGTATCATTAAAGTATCTGGATATACAGAACAGGCCCTGCTCTTTCTTCATTTAAAATAAGAACATTCAATTTGGAATCCCCAAAAGGGTTCATTTCCTTCCTGCACTACACCTACAATACAGTGGCTACTCTACTGGCTGTGTGAGAGAAAGCAGGCTGGAAGAGTGAAATGAAAGACATATGAAAAGAAGAAACTGTACTCCTGTATGTGGTAGCAGGGACTGACTGGTGATTTACCTCTTTGGGCATTTCCCCACAAAATGGCGTGGGGGGACTCAGAGGGACTGGGGACAATAGAGGCCTGCTTCTAAAGTCCCAGGTCCACCTTCTAGTAGAGCTGGATAGAGGTGGGAAACCCACTGAAGGCTTTAGCCAAACGCCTGGCTCTGGTTCAGCTCAAGGTCTTCACTAGAAGCTTCGAGCGGGTGGGCATGAATGTTTCTGCTGACTTAAAAAACTATCACTTCTAATAAATGCCTTTCAATGCAGGGATATAATCTGATGTACTATTGTGAATCACTCCTGCATGTTAAAGAAAATAACTTTTCTTTTCTATGTTGAAGAGATTTCATGTGAGGTATGTTGTACAATTTACACTGCAGATGTTTTCAGGGCTCGGCTTGTTGCCCGGTTCTTTGAATCAAGCCAAACATTTGGCTCAACTGTCTCGGCCCTTAATTTGTTGTCTCACTCACTTCTAGAGCTGGTCCCATATGTCTAGCCAGGCCTGCTTCAAGTCCCTTCTTTATCTCTCTAGCATTGAAAGTCCTGGTAAAATACTTTCTTTTTCAAGTCTCTTTCTAAATCTTAACACTCTCAAAAAGTGTTTTTCATTTAATGTCCCTTTGAATGGAAGAGGAGACTTCTGAGGTGGGAGTATCATGCAAGTGACATTCCTCGGGCTCCCTCTGTGCCAGCCTTCAGAGAAAATCCCTCTTCATTATTACCTCCACCTGATCCCAGACTGTGCATAGCACTCCCTTCCAGGTCTGATTATCCACTTTTCCACCATACCTCTCCTGTGCACCTTATCTCACAGCTGACCTTGCGTCCCAACCCTATATCAGCCACCATCCGCCTCCACTTTCATTATGCCTGGTAAAAAAAACATTAGTAAAATCACCTTTGGACTTTGTAGACATAATTACTATGCACTTTAAAATATGTTCAACAGTTGCCCTAATGACCTGACTGCTAACTGAAGAAACAAAAACAGAAAGGCCATGCCAGGGCCAGCGTTAGCTGTGGCGCAAAAATCTTTTTTTGGCATCCCACCAATGACCTCTTGCTCCACAGATACCATTACCACCACAATGCAACAGTGCTCTTCATCTCTCCGTAGCCCCTCTCTCATATGCATTTCATTTGCTGTATAGCACTATCAGTGAAGGGCGTCACAGTACTTTGCACCAGGAAATATACAGAGACAATGAATCATAAAAGTATGTAAATCAGTCTATACGAAAAATCACATACGACAATGAGAATTACAAGGTGTAGGAATCACGTCATCCATACTGGTGGGCAGCATAGTTTAAGAGGGTTTGGTCTAGAGAAGTACAAACGTAGGATTTAAAGCATTCCCCATTGGTTGGAGTTGACTCTACTAATAAAAATGTATATCTGCCAGAAAGAACTCTTTAGCAACTTTAGGATAATGAAAGGCTGGGGAAAAACATTACAGTTCTAACTATACCATTAAGGTTGTATGCAGCATCTTGATGACAGTTAATAGGTCACTGTCCTATGTTAGGATTGTAACTTATGAACTGCAAGTAACAAAAGTATCTCTGTGACAAACGCAGTAACCCACTGAGCTAACCACACATAACACAGTTTATCTGCATGTCAAAACTGCCAACAGACAAACCTCCGATTGCTCTCCAGCAAGATCATTAATCACCAGTTATCTTGACATTTTTAACAGATTCTAAAAATGTGACCAAATAGCCACACACTCCCGCAACATTCTCTTACCTGCTTTGGAGTTGGTGTCGAACTCTGCCTGGCAGCGCGCTCTGATAAAGCAGCAGCTGCAGGGGACAAGAAAGGTGACCCTGTGTTAGGATAAACTTTTTTTCTATGCTGAATGTAAAAGGCAAGATACACACACAGTGGCATAACGAAACTTGAGGGCCCCCCCCCTGCAAAGTACCTGGAGGGGGCACTGTCCTCCCGGACCCAGTCAGGGGGGGCCACCCATGCAAAGTGTACTGTGCTGAGGAGGCCCCCTGGAGCTTGGAGGCTCCCCTGGGACCGCGGGAGCTGCAGGCCTTTGTTACCCCACTGTCCATGCAGCAGCAGGACATCAGGAAAATGTTACTTGGGGGCCAAAGGACATGATTTGTTCCCCCTCGCCATGCCCCTATTGTACCTGCACTAGTGGGTGGGGACAAAGCCCACCTTCTAAATGCAGATGTGTGATAGGGGTCTCTGCAAGATAGAGCACTGGCCCAATCATGCAACTCCTGGAACAGGCAGAAAAATGAAAAATAACGGTCGGAGAACCTTTTTCTTTCTATTGGCCTTCATGCCGTCACTGGGAGGGCCAAGGCTCATGTTTTGGTGGGCCTGCCGCCCCCTCCCCCCCCCCGGCCTACCTGCTGGAACTGGGCCTGAGTATGTCCAAGGGCAATTACACTTAATGAGAAAGCTATAGTGTCCAAAAAAGCAACTCACATGGAGTGCCATAAATGAGGTGCAACTGGTGGGGTATGGCTTGGAGAGCCAAGATGGTGGACGAACTCTAATGGACTCCGTCACGAAGCCCTGATTATCCTGCACTTATCCACTTGCACTACATTGGGTGCTGCAGGAGAGTGGATTGTTGGGGCTAAACTCAGGAATCCCTGCGGGGCCTGCAACATGAGTGGAGGACAGGGAACCACAGCGAAGGAGACTTCCGTGCTGCTGGCACGCATGGCCTGGCCTGCTGGTGCTTAAAAGAGACGGCAGCAGCTGAGGCACAGGCAGCTCTGCTTAGCCCTGGGCAGAGGCTGGGACCTCTGGAGGCAAACGCCTGGTGGAGTGAGCCTGGAGCGCTGACGCTGGAGGGGAGATAGTGAGTGGGCCCTCAGCTGGACAAGGCCACGTGGGGGAAGAGACTTGCTGAGCAGCTCTCTTGCACGGCCAAGGCTGTGCTTGCTGGGTAGAGCGGGCTGCGCCGGCGGGCCCACTTGGACTCTAGTGCGGGCCGTCGCTTTATCCCTCCACCTCGGGACTCGAATGGAGTGAGGAGCCTGGTGGTCTTCGGGCTGACCAGGCCACTGCAGTTTGGACTGGTGGGGGTGCCCTTAACCTTTTTTGGAGGAGGGGCGCCCTGCGCCTGCCTCGGCGTGTCTGTTTTGGCGCTCCTGGGGCCTGAGGATGCCTGACTTATCTGTGGCGAGCTGGCCTCCCCCCGGTTGGGGACCACCGTTCTGCCTGGACTTTGAGGATAAGGGGTCCCATGGTGGATCCCGTGCCTGCCCCCGATGTTCTACTAACCGAGGCAGCCACATGGAGCATACAGCACAATGTGCTGGGAACCACGGAGCATATGTCACCAGGCCCATAAGGCGTAAATTGAAATGCAATTCTCTGGACTGCCACACTCAAAGCTACGGACAGCCACAAAGGGCCACCCGTACAGCTGCACCTCCTTGGAGGCTGCTTGGTGCCTATGGGATAGCCCTCCTTCCTTGGACCTGCAAGGCAAATGTTGCCCTTCCATCAGAGTGTGCTCCTTGGTAACAGACCCCCCTCTCCCATTGCCTCTGGGCTCCCTACAGCACTCAACAGGTCTATGGCCATGGTCAGACAGTGCCTTAGGAACTGGTAGTCAGCTGTTGCTGCCCAATAACATATGACATCGAAAGCTGGTAGTGGTGGAGCGCCTTGGTGCAACCCTGGGCCAAACTAGAACATCCTTGAAACACAAGATTGACAACGTGGTCAGCAACCTCACCTTGCTTCACACGGACCATCGTAAGCTGGCAGACAAGACCCGCTCTCTGGAACACACCCTGCATGACCTCACTCCTAAGACTCAGCAGGTGGAAACCTCCTTACAGACATTACTTGATTGGGTTGCTGCTTTGGACCGTAAAGTGGAAGACACCGAGGGGCACTCCAGGGTAAATAACATTCATGTGGTTAGCATCCCAGAGGGTTTGCGGACAGTGATGCTTTCTCCTATATAGAGCTGTAGAAACGTGAGCTCACGCCATTCTTCTCTATTGAGCAAGCTCATTAGGTGCTGGCGGGGCTCCTGCTGCCGGGGTCGAACTCAAGAGCTCTCCTGATCCACTTGCTTCACTATGTAGACAGGGACTCTATCTTGCATAATGTACAGGCGCTGCCGGACATCCAAGTAAACAATGGCAAAGTCATTTCCCGACCACACCATTGCCGTACAGAAGCAGAGGAGCTCCTTCCTATCTGTGAAGCGTCAGTTACGAAACCTCAACCTGAAGTACTCCCTCCTTTTTCCTGCAAGACTACGAGTTGTGGCCCAGGGAAAAATGCGGTTCTTTGATACTCCTGAAGCCGCTTGGAAGTCGTTGGAGTTGACAGGCCTAGCACACTAACAGGTATCACCGGGGGCTCAGAGAGGAATGTAGGGGTCACAGCATGGCCATCGTTAAGGTAGAGAACACCATAGGAATACCGCCTTGCGGTCGGAGCACTCTCCTCATTTGTGTCAGATTATACAAGACAGACGTCGCAACTTCCAAACTGCGGCGGCTATCAGAGAGGCAACTCATGTCTCGGACCTGGGGGGGGGGGGTCCTGAGAGCAATGGCAGTGAGGATGATTCTCTAAGTGGTGGCAACACGTAAGCAAACTCTGTGGTCCCACCTGACGTGACACCGCAGACAGCAGATAAAATAATATGAGTTGAAAGCTGTCCTGGATTCCCACCTGCATGCTCACACTGTTATTGCTTGCTGTTGTCGCGAACAATAAGACTTATGTGTAAATGTTAATTGCCTAAAATTGTCAAGTACTTTGATAAATGTCACCCCAGCTCTTCTCTCCTTCCCTACCTTTTCTTACCTAACCCCTCACATGCTCCTGTTCCCCCTCTTGTTTCCTCTCATTTCCAACCGATCAACCTGATCGCTAAAATATTGTACAAATTTAATTGTACTGTTGCGAACCATGCTATGCCAAATATCCTGTCTTTGCCTGCACACTTGTAGTATCCAGGGCTTCTGCTGTTGAACGCCCACGACAACCCCACCTGTAGGTACGTTCTTCCTTATCTCTATTTGGGCCGGACTGTAGAGTCCGGCAGTTTGAGCAGATCCCGGTTGTGCCTCTGCCCTTGTGGTATTCTTATTACGTGTTCAGGAGGCACATTTTTGTTTTCAGCCACATTTGTTTGTTGCCGGACAGAGCCTGGCATCTTGCTTCCCCCCCACGGACTGGCTGCTGATCGGAGGGTGCCCCCAGGGCTGCTTTAAGAACAGATGCAGCATTGAACCCCCGCTGACCACCAATGGCCCCAACTAACATCATCACGTGGAATGTGAGCGGTATACACCCACTTGTGCGTAGATGCTCCATATACTCATACCTCAAAAGACATTCCGCCCAAATTGTGCTCTTGCAGGAAATGCACCTCACACTTCCACAGGCCACAAGGCTTCAGCAGCTTTGGCGAGGACAGCTATTTGCAACTAACTTCTCATCATATGCTAGAGGTGCTTTCAAAAGGATCAAGACGAACACCCCCTATGTGGCCGACAAGCAGGTTGTCGACATTCAAGGCCATTACATGTTTGTATGTGGGCATTTAGATGGCAGCCTTCTCCTTTTGGGGTCTATTTATTCACCGAACAGGGAAAAAACTCCCTTCCTTAACATGTTGTTTAGCATACTCTCCCGTTGGAATGATCTACTGTGGCTCATAGGGGGGACTTCAATAGTGTCATCGACCCGGGGTTTGATCGATCCTTCCCGCCACTACCCACTGCACCCACGATGCATGCTGCTGGACTGGCACCAGCACTGGCATTTGACCGACATTTGGCATCAGCGAAATAACACTGTCAGAGTCTACTCATTCTAATCTACCTTGCACCAACTGTACGTACAACTAGACAGAATCCTCTGCACAGAAAATCCGATACCCACAGTACTGCTTACAGGCTATCTGGCCCATACCCATTCCGACAATAACCCACAATATTTGCAGCTGACATGGGAAAATTCTGCCCCTGTCATTCCCACCTGGCGACTACGACCTGGGGCATTGGAGGTTATCTCCTTCCGGACGTCTCTGGGCTTGGCCATAACTGAATATTTTCACTGTAATGACAACACTGCGTCCTCAAGGCTCCTTGAATGGGATGCATTTAAGGTCACCATGCACTGTCACTGCTTGGGCATGGAGTGGAATATGCGCAGTACTATTGAAAGTGACTTAACTCGAGAGGAAGATGCATTTTTCCAGCATGAAACGCACATGCTACAGGGCCCTGCGGGTGGCATGGGCTTCTAGAAATGCATAAGGAATGTGCGTCCTTACAGGCCACTAGCAATGCTTAAAACAGATTACAAGATCTTGGCTAAAACTCTGGTGACCCGTTTAGCACCTTTGGTCCCGAAGCTGGTTAATTTGGACCAAACTGGTTTGTACCAGTGGGCAGCAATTCACTGAATCTCAGGTGTTTATTCTGTGTCATGAAATGTTCAACGTGAGCCTGACTCGTAGCTGGCTGCCTTCTACTGGATCATGAAAAGGCCTTTGATTCGCTGGAGTGTTTTTTTGTTTTGTTTCAGATGCTGAATCAATGTGGTCTCAGCCCCCACTTTCTCCGCTTAGTGCAGCTGTTATACGCTCAGCCCCTGATTAGAGTCAAAACTGGCTCTGCCATTTCCGGGCCGATCCCGATCGGCAGTCAGAACCACCAGGGATGCCCCTTTTTTCACATTACTCTCCTCACTGACAGTGAAGCCATTGGCGGCGGGGAGAGGCTTGGGGCATCCCACTGTGTGACAGGCTACATATTGTGTCCCTTTATGCCGATGACCTCCTCTTAAATCTTAGAAACATCTCCAGTTACCCCTAATGAAATTGCTGAAATACTGCAGCGTTTCACCTCCTTGTCAAGCCTGTGCGTGAACTGGGCGAAGTCATGCTTGTTCACCTTTACTCCGGAATTGCAGGATACGGGCCTCGCGCTTCCTGGTGTTCCAATCCTTTCTCAGCTCAGGATGTTCCAATACCTGGATGTCCGAATATACCACTCTATGGTAGATCTGTATGACGGAAAGATAACATGGGGCTATGCAAGTCCCCACTGGCTTCCAGCTAGGATGTGATACTGTCTGAGCTTAGAGTGCAGATGCATGAGATGGATGGAGGCCTCCTGGCTCTGTAGGCAGCACATGAGCATTGCGATGGCCTGGACGAGCACCGCAGGCTCTGCCTGAGGTCCTTTCTCCTGACCTCACCCCCTGTCATGACCCGGGTGGGCCATACCTACCCCGATCTTGCCATCGAGGTGTTGAGACGCCAGACAGGATGGGGCGGAATGGATACAGGGGGATGGGAATTGCAGAGAATTACAGATACAGGCTCCAGTTACAATTGTTACAAATGCTGTAGTTATCAACTAAAGTTTTATGTTTTATGAAAATGCTGAATCTTCTCGCTTTATGTACAATCGCTTATGTACAATCAGTCATTAAGGGACCACTTTGGTTTGACTACCACTTTACATTGCCACATGCATCGATGGCCAGGGTGCAAGTGGACCCCTGATGTAGGCATGTTGTCTCGATCATACTTGTAGTTACTGGCCTATGTATATTGTTGACAACGTATGGTTGGGTTACACCAATCTGGGCTGCCCCCCCTGACTATCTTTTGTTTCAAATAATATGTATTGATTGAAACCATAAAAAATCTAAAAAAAGTATTCATACAAAATAAATTAAGTGCAACCGGCAGAGTCAGAGATTGCCCTGGGACATACTACTCATGTGATTGGTGTCGCCTTGTTCAGGGGTGTAACAAAACTTGAGGTGGGGGGGCGACAAAGTAGTTGAAGGGCTCCCTTGGTCCACCACCTAACACCACCCAGAGTCAGTCAGTGTACTGTGCTCGGGGGGCCCCGGGTGCTCGGGGGCCCCCTCACCACGGGGGCGACAGAGACTTATTTTACGCCACTGACCTTGCTTAAAGCATGGGTTGCAAGTAAGGGCATACCACACAGACCTTATAAGTGCCACGCATCTCGAATTAGATGAATCATTTTGACAATTACGCTGCATCACCACAATGGTGGAGACTGTCACGCATTGTGGCACTTGGCAGGACTGACACAGTTAGGCAAATAAAGAAGGGAGTAGAGGTGTGCCATGCCTCATCATGTGTTATGACAATGTGACAGTGGCTGCTCAACTGAAGGTGCCAGGCTGCAGGAAGGCTTGGTGTTAAGCTGTGATGCTCACTGTCCAAGCCTCTCTCTGCCCTCACTGAACCTCGCCCTGGAGGAGGCTGGCCCCTCCTCCTCCTTGCAACTTTGAATTAGTGCAACAGCTACAAATGCTCAGGTGTGCTTTTCACTGCTTGTCCCGGGCTAACTATAGCAGGCCTCTAATCTGCAAAGCAAAACAAGACATTTCAAACCTTCAACCCGGTCCCTCAGACATCACTAGTGGAGGGTAAAAAAAACTACTAACTTACTTACCAGTAGAGGGGTCGAGTGCTCCCAGTTGTGATGCATTCCTCCAGCATTCCTCCACCCGGGGCCTGCCGGTCTTATTGTAAATCAGCTCTGAGTGCGTCCCTGTTATCACTTCAACTGAACCCCATTCTGCTGTGCTGGTAATGCTATAAAATATAAGCTATGCTATTAAAAACCCTAAAACATTTTAATAAAACAGTTAAAACGTTCCCAGAAAACCCAGAGCGTGCGAAAATCAGTCAGGAAACACTTTCCCTCACACGCAGCTGAATGTAGTCAAAATGGGATCATTCTAACTATAATAAAAAGGGAAAGACAGTATTCAACCAGTATGAAAACGTGGGAATATCTTTTCCCACTCTACAAACGCATAGAGCCACATCTTTCTTTGCATAATTAAAAGCGTGCTTATTTGGAGATACCCCAGTGATACAAAGCTGCAATTTTATATCATATGACAAATTATCTTTCAATCCCTAATCTGCAAATCTCCCCTCCCCTCCAATTAATTTGTTCTTGTGTTTAAAAGCAGAGCTCTGGGGCAGCGTGTGATCCTATGCCCCTGAGTCCCTCTGATCTGACTGAAATGTCTAATGCTTTTCTCCTGCTTGAAAAAACCTGCTTACCCATCCACACTTCAAAGAAAGTGAACCTAGAAATTCTGCTGGTTAATGCACTTGCCGCAGTCATTTGTGTTTTGTCTGCCTTTGACTCGTCATAAAGTGGCATAGAGGGCTAATGCACCTCCTGGAAACACAACATGTAAAATGGAGATTGCAGATTTGAATTTTACATAGATAACTCAGTGGGTTACTGCTTTTGTCACAGAGACCCTTTTGTTACTTGCAGTACATAAGTTACAATCATTCTTATGTAGCACAGAGAGCTTAGAACTGGCATCAAGGATCACTATGCAAAGTGCAAGGCATAGATTTACAACCATATTGTTTACTTTCATCGATCTTATGTTATTATAAGGTTGCTAAAAAGAGTTATTTTGGGCAGTAATAGTGATGTATTAGTATAGACAACCCCAAGCACTGCACTACGTTTATAAATCCTGCCTTTGTGTTTCTCTAGGCCAAACACCCCTTAACATAGAATGTCTACCTGTTTGGATGCAATGTGACCCTGACACCTCATAACCCACATTGTGTTTTGTAACATTTCCTGTATATTTACTTACTGACATATGATTCCCTGTCTTTGTATCTTTGTGATGTAAAGGCTTCTGATACCTTACATAGTGATGAATAGCAATACACAAGAATTGAAACAGTAAAGTATTAAATGCCATACAAATAGTTATTAGTGTAATTGCTCCTATAGATACATCTGCCATTCTCACAGTGCATGTATATCTCTTGCATACAGTGGTTCAACAAAGTCCAAATTTGCCTCCAAATCACATTTTGTCTCTTAAGCACTTGGGAAGTAACATGTTCTCCATGGCATTGACATCACATTGTTTAACTGTAAATAGACACCGGCCACGATAAAAAAAAGGAGGGTTGATGGCCCTTTAAGTTACTTTTGTTGGGCCCAGTTCAGAATGAAAATAATAAATCAGCCCGCACATCTTGCAGGTTGCTTCTCCAAATACAAAGCAGATGCTACAAAAATGAGTCTCAGTGTTGACAGATTACATTGGGACATATTTTGCGTACTTGACTGAGGCTGGCCCAGTCCTACTTCTGGCTTAATAAAAGCTGCTGGGTCTGGGTGAACCCCTCTCCTTTCTTACTCAGGATGGAGACAGTACCACTGGCACTGTTTGTGTCAGTCTGTCACTTGTTCCAGAAGTTGGGCTGTTGAGCTCTGCTACTCTGCACTGCCTCTGCCTCTCCTCAGGTGACTGATTCTTGAAACCCCAAACCATTGATGCAGGAGGAAAGCCTTCCAGTTTTAACCTATGGATACTCTATGGCAAGAAGGATGAGAACCTAGTATGGCAATATGCTGTTCCTGGATGTTGCAAACCCCTTTTAAACACATTTACATTTAAAAATGGTGTAGTTCCTGAAAATCATCTCCTTAAAAGGATCAGTTGCCTTGTTTGTCTCCTAATAAAATGTAACTTGTAAGCCTGTAAATGTCACACAAACAATCTGCAAACTTGGAAATGCCACTCATATGCAAACCTGAACTTAGGAGCTCTGACCGCTGATATACTGGGTGTGGATGCTTGGTGTGCAGGTTGTTTCACTTGAGAGTCACATTGTTCACCTGAGTCAGTGTGTCCACGGGCAGAGCACGCTGGCTGTAGGAGGATTCCTGCTTCAAAATGTAGTTATTTGTTTCTATGATATTCCTATAGGTGACCCAGTAGAATTGATCCACGAGTGCAGACGCAAGGCTATTTGTTAGATACGTTTGTTTAAGGCACAAAAAATATTTGTTATGTAGTTATCTACAGACGAGGATCATACGACTGTACCATTAAGAGCCTTATTTCTATTTGTAGGTGATCAGTTGGATGGCGCGGTCCTGCAGAGACCCGCGGATTCGTTTCTTTATTGGTTGCAACGTTGACATTTTCATGCGGTTATCCCATGGACATTGTTGTGAATAGTGATATACTCAGATATCAGCTGGTTTTCATTGTGGATATCCCATGCTATTAGGATGTGTATATGTGAATATATGTAAAAAACGTTCTCGCACTGAGCAACTTAATGGCGCCTTGCGCCGACTATGCTGATTGTTCTACTTTATTATGAGGATGCTATGAGATTACATATCACTCTGACGTGATAGTTGAGGCCCACTGTCTCATTTATTGATATACTGTCAGACTTACTGTGGGATTGGCTTCATGAGTGTGATAGATTTGTGTTATAAATGTTGCCTACTGAACCACTGGTGTTTGTATGCTGATTTACTAATTGATCATGCAGCGCGGGGCAGCAAGGCAAGAAGAAGCGCTGTCTTGCGTGAACAGAAGAGACATGAACTTTGCCATATTTATACACATGACAGTTCATATTTCCCCTAGCGCTTATGTACTTTGGGCCTTCTAGCACCAAAGCAGTCACCTTTGCAACTTTGCTCATGACACAAGGGTGACTGTGTAAAGGGCTACCTTCCTGCACAAAAACATTCCTTTGAGCCTATTTCTTCTTTGTATTTGTGCTGCAGAATGTTATGCACCCATGTAACAGCCCAGGTCAAACAGGATTACTTTAGAAGCCATCCCAGAGTCATTGGATGATCATCCAACTACATTAGAAGTCATTTTCACATCATCAGACATCATCAAGCTCTCAAAGTCATCAGCAAAGCTTAGAAACTTGTGCCCGATGATTTGAGAATGACATGAAAATGAGTACCTGATGACTCCTCTAGAGGTGGTTGTTCCTGATGATTTGAGGATGACTTGAAAATTAGTGTCTGATGACTTCAGAAGATGACTTTGCTCTTGATGATTTGAGGATGATTTCAAACTAGTATATGATTACTTCACAAGGATCGTTACATTCAAAAAGATGAAAGTGTTTACTAATGTTTGTGGATGATTTACTGATTATTTCAAGAGCAACTTTCACATATTTATTTCAGTTTTGTTTTAAAATGTAACCGGCTGGGTGTTTTCTGGAGTTTACCTAATTATTGTTAAATTACTTCATATGATATCTATTGATCAGCATCTGATATACATCAGATCACGTGTTAATTAAGTCTGAGGTTAGTATTTTTACTGGCTTTTGTTACTTATAAATCATTCTTATTTATTATAATTGTTAAAACAAACAATTAAAATCTTAATATGTTCAACATTTCATATTAATAACACAGAGTTTGGGGCTGTTTTACTAATAAGACTTTACTACTACCTAAAAAAAACCTTCTTAGTAACTTTGGAATAACAAAAGATTGAGGGAAAAACTAGGGGCAGAGTTAAGAAAAGTGGCTCTGCTCCTAGTGCAGTGCCGCTTTCCTTGCGCCTCTACCACCACATATGTGAGCTGCATTTAAAATACAACGCACCATGGCACAGGGTAGGGGGCAATAGCGTCATTTGGTTTTCACGCTATTGATGTACTGTGTATGCTTAGCGCCAAAACTTTGGTGCAACTCATGCAGGGTACATAGGGGCCCATTATAAATAATGTAAGCCCCCTTTTAACACCTGCCCTAAGCAGGCGTTAAAAATGCCAAAAATAAATGGCGGAAGGAAATCTCTTAGATTTTCTTATGCCATTCCTCGGCCACACCCCAACGGGGGAATGCCCCCCTTGCATACATTATGCCTGGTGCAGGCATAATGTGGCGCAACGGTTTACAAAGTGGCGCAATGCATGCATTGCACCACTTTGTAAATATAGCGCGGGAAAAATGCTGCTTTAGCGCCGCCTAAACGTAACAAAAATTACACTATGGTGGCACTATAGGCTCTTAAATATGCCCCTAGGTTTCTATGTTTGCATGCTGCATCTTGGTGTTGGTTTATGGCTCATTGTGCAATATTAGAAGTATTGCAGTTTTTACTCTGCAAGTAACAAAAGTATTTCTGTGACAAAAGCAGTAACCCACTGAACAGAACTACCCACATAAAATACAAAATTGTCTTCTGCATGTTTCATGTTTGCAGTTCCATGCTACTTTATGAAGAATCACAACTGGAACTAGACAAAACCCAGACCTCCCCAGCAAGCACATTTACCCTAGGAGTTGTGTTCCTAGTGTTAAGATGCCTTGTTTAATACTGGACACAAACATTTCTGCAGCATGTGCCTAAACCCTGTCAAGTGGTTTGAAGTGCAACCTGCTTGTGACCAATTAAGTAAGCCAAAACAGACTTACTGTCATGTTTGTCCTTGGTGGCAGTTATAGATGAGAATTTCACAAACTCTGCCCTTTCAGAAATAGTTTATAGTCACAGAAAGAACTAATGGTGACGTACATTATTAGCTCACTGTCTGATGTGGTTGTACTGTAGGACATGTAGTCTTGGTGTTCAAGTGGCAAGTATTAAATCATAGGTACCAGCCAGCAAATTATAAAAGACGGACGGGCTAATGTTTCATCTGTTTTTCGGTAAAGCAGGGTAGGCAAGAAATGCACACCGATTCGTAATCGGAATTATTTGCATTGTGCAAGCACAAAACGAAAAAAGATAATGGTCACACCATTTTTTCACACTTAATATAAATTAAAATTGTGGCACTGTCTATTGCTGGAAGAAAGCCCTGTAAACTAACGCTTCATTTAGATGTATTATATTATTTTTAACCCAAGTTCTTTCCCATCCCCAATGCTGTGATAAAGTCCAGTAGAAAGTAGGCGATGCTGGCCCCTGGCATAAGGGCTCCTCAGCCGCTCAGAGCTCTTTAATGCCCACTGTGCTTCATGAATAGATCGAAGCAGTGTATCTGGGAACGCCGTAAAGCAATTAACTTCTATTCAAGCTTTGTTGTAAAAAGAGAGGGTATTGTAACCATGCAGAGGCCCGGAGTCAGTTCAACATCCTGTGGTTGTGGGCAAATCACTGTCTCCTGCTCTTTAACTATAAAAATAAAATCCGACCTTGTGTAAAGTAATTCTTGGGCTCATGCAAACCACTCCAATCATGCTCTCGGAGAATGTTTACGCGCGTAACACTAGAAGAAACGAAATGCTTTGTAGGTCATCACACGCACTTCTGGTGTTGCCGGAAGCTACGTCACTTTACTGTGCAGTTTGGAAAAAAACTATGGTGAGAAAGTGGTCGAGGTCTATGCAAAAGGGGACTACGGCGTTTTCCCTGCTCTGGATGGTTGCATTTACCATCTGCAAGTCTTTTCTGGCCACGGAGACAGATTTATTCAGAAGCTAGTGATTGGAATGCAGGTAGGAGGTATGGAGCGGGGCATTTCTTTCTCGCAGTTTGGAGGTTCGTATCACACTAGTCAGATGTGCCAATTAAGAAAAAAACGTCTGTTTGTGTGTTTCTCAGCTACCTCGGCTTTCTGAAATGTCCTGTTAAAGATTTATGTTTGTCACTATTGTGTGACTCTTGTTGCTCAGTTTATTTGCAGCGACTTTGTGGGCTTGGATATTAAATAGCTGACCTAGCGAAATGCACTGGGGAAATAAAAACAAAAATGCATAAATTATCGTTTTTTCTATTTTCAGTTTGCTTTTTTTAAAACACATTTCTCTACTTCATTTTTTGGTGTGCTTCAGGGAATGTATTTTAATGGTGATTGGGGAGAGAATTATGTGGAGTTCTGGTCAGAGCTGTCCGCTTTGAAACTGGGAACCAGGTTCCAGCCCTGTTGTCTGCTCAACATCCTGTGATTATGGGCAAATCACATAATCTGCCCATGCATGAAACAGAAATGAATGTGACCTTCTGTATTTTAACTAATGCTTGTGTAAACCACTCCAGTTCTTTCAGGTCGAGTTTGCTCTATGTGAAACTGCTTAAAAATATTTGTAGCTATAGGAAAAGTTACCATGTTTTTTCTGCTTCTATAATTCTTGGCAGCTTTTGTTATACAAAATATACTATAAGCCCTTTGTACCATCATTATGCAAGGAGTTTTAAATATAAAGGTTCCAAATTCTATCTAGAATGGGTATGTGAAAGTCCGAATTGGCAGAGTACAAACCCTAATTTGAATGTTTCACAAGGCTATTTACAGCAGGCACATTAACTTACAGTGTTCTTATTGACAGAGTTTCTAATACTATTTGACATTAAACCTGTACAGTGTAAGATAGTTCAGTGACTTAAGGCCCATAGCTCTGGGTACACTTTGAAACCTGGTGAGGTGAACTCTGCCTTTTATCTTTCCAGTGTACTGAACTGCATAACAGTTTTACTGGATGAAAATGTACATGTATGTCAGATAAATAGACATGTATTAGGATACGTGCAATGAGCACCAATCCAGTCTCTGCACCACATGACCCTCCCCAACCTATGCTCCCTGCTCTAGTGAGCCTCTATTCAAGGTCCCACCCACAATACAGAAAAGCTCAATTTAACAATTGCTTGTAACCATCTGCAGAAAAGCCCCCATAGCAATGCTCTGTGGTGCTTGAAAAGTGATAGGATACATTGTACCCTTGCCACTATACTGGAATGGAGAGCATTTTGATCTGGATGCTATAGAAGTAACTTAAAAAAAATCCAAAGTTTTCCCATTAAGGTAATCCAAGGAAAACCCTGGAAGTGGTGGAGGATTAAAAGGGAAGGTGCCCCGACTGAGAATGGCTATAGTGTATATTTAGATTAGGTTCTCTGCAGCAAGACCAACTCACAATCCTTACATCCCCATTCCATTAGGTGCTACAAAGCCAGAGTCCCCCTCACCATCTTTACCCTCAAACCAGATGATACTGACCTAGATTCCCTATTAGAACTTCTCCCAGCACCACAGCAAATGTATGCCTAGGCCTTACCAAAATTGTCATAACACTTGGGGAATTTCAATTTATGCAAAATAATGTAAATTTCACAGTGCTAAAGTGTGGGCAATTCTGTTCTGTATGAGACTGGTACAAGCAGAAAATAACTTGCAGGAGATATTTTTAACTGGACCCCTTGTCTGCCTGTATCTCACAAGACTTTGGTTCGTGGGATATGTCCTGTTGTTCAACTTTTGCATAGGTGGCGGTAAAATTTTGCTTCACATACTTTTGTTCTCTAGACCCAGTACATGTTTGTAAAAGGAGGGGTGCAACAATCAAGAGCCACCCACCAGGGGATCCAGCTGCTCAGCCCCTACCTGAAAAGGCTTCCTCAAATTTCTTTCAAAAACAGGTCCAAATACATGTTGGAAGACGGGCGTTGCTGACAAGCCTTGGGCCCATCCACAAAACCCTGGCTAGGTTCCCCTCCCTTCTACCCTGCATCCCAAAAGAAACATCCATCTCACCCACTATTTTCACTGTTCTTCTCTATCCCATTTCCTATCCCTCCTCCAACTATATCGTCTGCCGCCACCTCTGTCTTTGCTCTTACCCTAAGCTTAGACAGTATATAGAGGTACAATTAAATAAATATTCAAGGCCAAAGAAACCTGACAGAACCATCTAGGCTCCCTGTCTGCCTCTATCTCTCAAACACTACTTAGTCTTTAACCCTGTCTTTTTTCCTGGTAACTTTTGAAGGTGGTGGGGTTGGAAGGGTGTGGAGGCTTCTACATAGAACGTTCTGATAACAAATATTGAGTTTAAATGGATGACTCAATAAAATATTTGTGGATGCTGATTCATACTGTACTTCAGGTGCTAGCATTCTTATTTACTTCATTCTTTCTGATGCTCCTATCATAAAATGTTGGCAAACTTTTACACAGGAGTGTAACACACCTACATTTTTCATATAACATAGTCTCTCACCTCTGCAACATCCAGCTGCCCATGCTCACTGATGGCCACCTGCTAATGCTCTCTCATGCTTGATGCTTCCCACACTCTTCTGTTTGAAACCCTCCCCTAAGCTGTGTCACTCACTCCCAGTTGCCGCCTCCTGCAGTCTGCCCAAAGGACTCCCGCCCACTTCTCCCAGGAGTACTGACCGGGGAACTGCAGCTGCCTATGTGAGGGAGAAGCAAAACTGCCTGGAGCACCATTTGGGGTCAGTCCAGCAGTAGAGGGTAAGTTAGAAAAACATTTGACGTTCTGTGAGTGCGTGGGTGGGAAGTGTTGCGCCTATTGCCCACACTGGTGACATGCTGACACTCACATAACAGCAGAAGTCCTTGGCAACTAGGCCTCCCTTGCATGATACCCAAACTTTGCATATGCAGGCAGCACTGTGCTTTGACAAACATTCTAGATTCCCTGCAAAACGTAATCCATATTGGAGTACATTTTTGACATGGCTACTGTGTATTTCTGGCACTAATTCACCAGTTTTTTTTCTCACTATTACACAGGACGCTTATGAATGTCAAATAGCCATTCAGAAATGAAACCTTTTTTTTTTTCTTTTTCAAAGCATGTATATATGACGGCATGTATAATAATGCTTTCTATTGTTATCTTCAGGTTGAGATGCAGCAGCTGGTGAAGGTTTTATTGGGCCCTATTCATTTTCAAATGATTGTGTGCTGAGACTAGTATTGGGCAATGATCAACTGAAAATTGATTCTTCAATTGGTAAGATATTTCAGTTAACTTAATTACCCTTCTGATAATGAACATTCAGGTCAAAGCTGCAAATTGTTTGTGTAAAAACAGTAATGAACATTACAATTTGTTTTCAGCGATAAAACCTTTAGGCTTAAGTGGTTCCCTAGCAGCTCACATTGTTACAGGAGTGTTCTTTTAATGATGTTTTGTATTGTCTTTCCACTCCTTCAGTCACTTCTACCCAGATAAGCAAGCCATACAGGGCTTAAACGAGAACTCTTGGTGACAGCACTGAGAGCACGCAGTGCATTCAACTCTACTTTGGACTTTCTTTGGTGGTCTAAACACTTATTTGTAGGCCATCATTGTAGGAAGCTGGCCTGGTGTGTGTTGAGTATCTATGGTATTATCACCTTATACCAGGTATTTCCTATTAGTGCATTGTAGCCAGTGTCTAGGAAGCCAGGCTCTCTAGAGGTAGCTGTGGATGAGCAGCCATGGCTTATCTAGAAGACATGCAAAGCTTATGCAGTACCACTTATAGTCACACATCACTTCCACACATGAAAGAACCACACAGTGTTACAAAAATAAAGGTACTTTGTTTTAGTGCCGCAAATACTAAAATGCTAGATAGGCAATACTTCAATAGCAGGTAAGTAAACACACTATTGTATATACAGTAGCAATCAGATACTGGTATAAAGAGCTATAGAAATCAGTGAAAAGCAATTGGTAATACTGAAGGCCGGGGGGGTGCCCAAACCATATACGAAGAAAGTGGAATGCAAAAGTCAGGCCCACCCAAGGAAGTGGAATTGGTAGAGGTGAGCTGGAGGAACTAGGAAACCCCAAAGGTAGGTACCTGAGTGCCTGCCAGCAAACAGGAGAAAAGAGGGAAGTGACTGTTTTTTCCCCCAACCCACCAAAAGGACTTCAGAGAAGGATATTGCAAGGCCCAGACAAGACTGCAAGAAACCAGAGGTGGATCCTGGAAGAGGAAGACCTGGAAAAGAAGAGGACCAAGTCCAGTTCATGTTGGAATGTCCGGTCATGGCAGGAGCCACTACCCACCCTAGTGTGGATGCAAGATCTGGTCGATGGTGAGACAAAAACGGTCAGCAATGCAGCACTGGAGCAGCTGAAGAGTTCCTGAGTAATGCAGTCGATGTCCCACACTGGATGAAGAATTAGTTGGTCTGTAGTGTGGAGAAACCACCAACAAGCCTTGGCAAAGGCAAATGTCGCAAATGAAGAAAAGTGGAGATGCCGGGACCCAGCAAGGTCCAAGGGGACTCAACCCATGAAAGGAAGTCCTGGGTGACCCTTAGCTACCTCAAGAGCCAGAAGAAGAGGAGGCAGCCCCCACAGGTGACCCACGGGCAGTAAGCACAGGTGTCACAGTGAGGCACACGCAGCAAACTTGGAAATGAGTTCCCCGTCGCTGGAGAAGCACACAGAGAGCTGTGTGTTGCAGGGAGGAGTGCTGGGGGCTGGGGCTACACGGAGGCAGAAGATCCCTTGGAGGAGTTGCTAACATGTTTTGGTAGCAGCAAGAGACGTGGTGCATGGGAGTACTGTCCTGCGTGGAGAGGGAAGAGCCTACCATCTCCAAAGTTGGACAGCTGGCAGAGAGGATCAAGGGTACCACTCCAGATCACCACCGAGATGCAGGATCCACGCACCTCAGGGTGAGAGGAGACCCATGCAGCCGGTGGATGTTGCAGTTGGTGCTTGCGGATGCAGGGGAGTGACTACTTCCCTCCAAGGGAGATTCCTTCTTGCGCAGACTGAAGACTTGTCACCCTCAGAGTATTCACAGCCGGGGAAATGTTGCAGGTGCTGGAAGGAGCCGGAGAAACAATGTTGCAGAACAGAGTTGTCACTGTAGCTGTAGATTGTAGGTTCCTGTTGAGTACAGTTGTGGTTCCAGTGGCCAGAAGTCAAAGTAAACATTGCAGAGGAGTCCTCCTGGTGTCTTGCACATCGAATCTGGGGACCCACCCAAGAGGGAGACCCTAAATAGCCCTGTAAGGTGGATTGGTCACCTAGCAGGGTGACCACCTTTCAGGAGGGGGCTGTGAAATCACCTGCCTGACCTCACCACTCAGATGCTCCCAGAGGCCTCTACCCACCTTGGATTCAACATGGCACAATCAAGTGGCCACCTGGAGGAGGTCTGGGCACCATCCCTGGGTTGGTGATAGACAGTGGAGTGGTTACTCTCATTTCCATTGTCCAGTTTTGTGCCAGAGGAGGGGCTGGAGGTCCCTGAACTGGTGCAGACTGGTTTATGCAAAAAGGTCACCAAATGTGCCCTTCAAAGCATACCAGTGACTTGGGGAGGCTACCCCTCCCAAGCCATGCACCACCTATTTCCAAAGGGAGAGGGTGCTGCTGCCGTCTCCCAAAGGAAAATTCTTTGTTCTGCCTTCCTGCGCTTGAGCTGATCAAGCAGAAGGAGGGCAGAAACCTGTCTGTAGGATGGCCTGAATACTGTTAGGAGCAATGCTGGGAGTCCTCTAAGGAGCCCCTAAAGTGCATGGAATCATACAATCAATACTGGCAACAGTATTTGGGTATGATTCTGACATGTTTGATACGGAAGTGAAAGGGTGCATGCACCTTTTCACGCAGCCTGCAAAAGCAGGCCTGTAGACATATTTTACATGGGTACCAATGGGTGGCATAATAGATGCTCCAGCCCATGGTCAACACCTGATCCCCCAATGCCCTGGGTACCATATACTAGGGACTTATGAGGGGGCACCAGTATGCCAAATGTGGGAGGTTTGTGGCCCAAACAACTAAATTTAAAGGGAGAGAGTCACTGGCGTCCTGGTTAGCAGGATCCCAGTGCACACAGTCAAAACATGCTGACAACAGGCAAAAAGTGGGGGTAACCGTGCAAAAAAGGGGTACTTTCCTACATTCATGTACTGGTCACTATGGAAATCTCTTAACTCATTTTTTAGGTCAAGCATAGCAGTGCACAATTGCTGCTTTTCTGACTTGTTTGTATGTATCTGGGCTTTTAACCACACCCATCACTATCGCTCGTTCATGGGCTTGCCTTTCAAAAATCCTTTGTTTTTAATTGGTAAATGCTTTACGTTTGTCCCTCCTTGGGGCTTTTTTGTTACCGCCTTGGCCATCAAACCTGTTACATGGATAATTGCTCTTTCGGTGATCACTTTGACTGCAAGCGAACTTCTTTTTCCTTTTGTTTTTTCTCCTTCGCGCTCAAGCTCAGGACGGCTGTGGCAGTTTGAATTGGCTTGCTTATGTCAACTCTTTTACTTTTTATTTTCAGTTTGTGTGGCAAGAAAAGCCCAGTTAGAAACTTACAATGCTAATAGCTTGAAGTCAAACAAACATGAGACTCATTGCATTGCAAATGCTTGTTTCTTTTCAGATGGACATGCTGCAAGCATAGTTCAATGGTGCTCCCTCCAATATCCATCGAGAGGGCAGCATATGTTGGCCCCAAGATGGTTACTCCCTGTTTGCACAGGCAACATCTAGTGACTCACAGCGTCTGGTAATTGGAGGACACACCTGCTGCTTTCAACCTTTGTACATCTGTGATTTATCCTGTATGTTGGAGGGGCAATGTGTAAAGACACTATGCTGTCAAACTATAGTGTTAATGTATGTCAGAGATTGAAACTGCAGATTCCATTGTCTGTTGAGGGGGAAAAATTATTTTCTATCATTATGTTATGTTGTAACTCTGGGACTGATAATCTGAATCTTACTTGCCCCATTGCTCGTACAGTCCTTTCTTCACCTTCGATCTAACAATGTCCTAGTTGCACACATGCACTTTTGAAACAAGCACCATAAGCAAAGCAGGGTTAAAAACATCTCTTAAGGCACTTTTTATGCTGGAGGGGGATCCAGTGATTTATGAAAGCAGCCAGTCTAAAAGAAAACCTAAAGTAACTTGGTTGAAGAAAGGATACTAATATATGCTTTTGTTATCTTTTTAGAATGTTATGACATCTCTGTGCAAGCTGGCTACCTCTCAACAACTGACCTATGAGAAGGAATCTTGCCATAATGATCTGCAATTGCAAAAGAGGACAAAATACTCTGAATCTGGAAACACACAACACAGTTGCTTGTTTCGTTGACTTTTTAAAATTCTTGTTGCTTGCTTGTAATGTTGTCTTGTACAGTGTCCTATTTCTCTTTGAAGCCAAGTACATGCTTTGGCTAAATAAAAGCTAACAATGGCAAGTCATTTCAATTCATTTTATTTCAGCCAATACATTGTTCGGTATATTGCCACAGGCCACCATATCAAAACTTAGAGTAATATTGTTTAGCTCAAATGAAGACACTGCACAGCGAGTATGGGGTAATGTCATGAAGGCTGCTACTAAATGCATGTTGGCGTACTTGCTGACATCTGCTTTCCTCACAAATTCATTTTATATCACTCACCACTTTGTTTAAAGAAGAAACATGTTTTAAACCCAATCAGATTTCTTTTTTTAAAGGGATGTCATGTTTCTCCCAAGTATTTAATTTCAGATTTGTGTTTTTAAATTAGACTTCATGAATTCTGGATTGGATAAATGTCATTCGGAGAATGTACTTGCGTCACAGACTCTAAAAGAAATTATCCAACCCTAAGTCACTATTTTAACATTAAGGAGTGATCCACATGCATTAAAAAACATTTTATGGAATCATTCGGAAGTAATCCCCATTCATAACAACCTAGAGTACCCACCCATTGGATACTCTTGGTTATTACGAATAGGGAATACTTCTGATTAATTCCACTGGGTGATCTTGGATGTTTTGTGCTGATATGGGGCTGTACCATAGTGTGTGTTTCCCCACTCTCCTGGTGTATATTAACTGTAATCTTTGGTCATTCTGCAGTAGTCATGAACTCCTCTAAAGGTAATTCACACTCATTATGAAGCTGTTATAAAAAATTCTGGTGTAATCCACATTCATTCTGAAGATGTTAAGAAATCATCCTGGAGTAATCCACACTCATCCTGAAATTGTCCTAAAATCATCCTGGAGTAATCTACACTCATTCTGAAGATGTCAGGAAATCATCCATGGGTTATCCACAGTAATCATGACATCGTCCTGAAATCATCATGGAGTAATTCACACTCCTCCTGAAGTTGTCAAGTAGTATTCCTGGAGTAGTACGAGATCATCACACATTTTTAATTAAGGTAATCAGGACACCATCCTGGAGTAGTTTTTGTGCTGACTCTGGAGTCATCTCATTTAAATATGTTATGTTATGTTATGTTATGTTATGTTATAATGGTTTATATAGCGCCTAACTGCCCAACGGCCTCGTAGCGCTTATACTGCCTTGGCGGTGACATACTGTTTATGTTTATACAAGAGATTTAAATTTTAAATAGCCAAGTCTTCAGTTCCTTCCTAAACAACATCTCTTGAGGGTTTGCTCTCATCTTGAGAGGGAGATTATTCCAAAGCAAAGCGCCTTGGTATGCTAGCGATCTTCCTCCCCATCTGGCTTTCCTCATTGTTGGAATTATGGCCAGATTAGCTGAGGAGGATCTAAGTGGCCTGGCTGGAATGTAAACCTGTGCCAGTGTTTTCAGCATTTCAGGTCCCTTATCAAATATGGATCTATGAAAGTGGCACAGGGTCTTGAACTGAATCCTTTCCGCTACCGGGAGCCAGTGTAGGGAGACAATTCCTGGCCGTATCGAATGTTGTTTAGGAATATTTAGTAGCATACGAGCCGCTGCATTTTGTACCCTTTGTAATCTTTGAATTACATATTTCGGAGAGCCTATAAACAAAGCATTGCCATAGTCAATCCGAGAGCCTATCAGTGCCTGGACAACCATTCTTCTGGCTGGGAATGGTAAAATAGTTAAAACCTTCCTCAGGGTCCTTAGCAGAGCAAAAGCAGTTCCTGCTATTCTATTCGCATGTTGGGCCATTGAGAGAAGAGGGTCCAGCCATATCCCTAAGCTTTTAATGAGACATTTAGGGGGTGGGAGGGTAGGCATCCCTCTCAGTAGGCTGGAATTGAATGGGGGCAATTTATTTCCAAAAAACATGACTTCCGTTTTGTTATCGTAAAGCTTCAATTTACTTTCAGACATCCAGGTTGCAACTGCTTTCATGCAAGGACCTAGTGCTGAGCCCATATCTGGGCGGGCATTGGAAAAGGAGACTATCAGTTGCCTATCATCTGCATATGATACCAGATTCAGTCCGAAAGGCTCGACTATACCTGCTAGTGGCCGCATATAGATGTTGAAAAGTAATGGACTTAGAGCCGAACCCTGAGGAACACCACAGCTACTGAAGGTGCTCCTAGAGATATACTCTCTCTCAAGTACCTGAAATGACCTCCCATATAAAAATGAGCAAATCCAGTCTAACGCGGTACCGGCAATTCCACATCCTCGCAATCTGTCTATGAGGATTTTTAGGTCAACTGTATCGAAGGCCGCCCTTAGGTCAAGGAGGATAATCGCGGTTTCCATACCTTTATCCATCCTCTTCCTTGCTTCTTCTGTGATTGCAATCAGTGCGGTTTCTGTGCCATGTTTAGGTCTAAAACCCATCTTAGTAGGGTGTAAAAGTTTTTTTTCTTCCAGAAGCGTGGATAACTGAGAGTGTACGTGTTTCTCCGCAAGTTTGGCAATTAGAGGCAGTAATGAGATTGG
The DNA here is from genome assembly GCF_031143425.1 of Pleurodeles waltl. Classification (NCBI taxonomy): domain Eukaryota; kingdom Metazoa; phylum Chordata; class Amphibia; order Caudata; family Salamandridae; genus Pleurodeles; species Pleurodeles waltl. The sequence continues at coordinate 693,143,959 of NC_090444.1, forward strand.
TCTATAGTGGCTCAGAATCTTAGGATCTAGATTAGTTTTCTTCAAGAGCGGCTTGACAATGGCCTGTTTCCAGTGGTCAGGTACAGTGCCGTCACTTAATGAGGTGTTAATAAGTTTTGTTATTATCGGTCCTAATGCTGAAATTCCCCTGGATAAGATCTGGGGGGGGGCAGGGTCTAATGGGGAGCCCGATTTCGTTGAGCTCAGTAAGTTGATAACTCTATCCAAACTGATAGGTGTAAAGTTTGTGAGAAGAGTTATCTCCCCGACCTCTTGGTTCATCTTCTCCTGCTCTTTACTAGGGGGGTTAGGGAAGGCTAGATAAATATCCTGAATTTTATTTAGAAATAAACTAGCCAGATCTTCTACATGTTGTTGTGGGGAGTCCCTAGTTTCTGCTTCCTCCCTTGGATGAATGAGATCTTTTAGGGCATTAAAGATCTCCTTGGGTGAATTAGCTGCTGCTTCGATTTTTCCTAAGTAATAAGTCGCCTGAGTTTTTTTAATTTCTAAATGATATTCTCGAATCAGATTTTTATAGTCCCTTTTCATGGATTCATCTTGGGTGCATCTCCATCTCCTCTCTTGCTTCCTACACTCTCTTTTCTTCTCTAATAGACATGCATTGTACCATGGAGCCGACTTCTTTCGATGGGTGCTTTTGGACGAGGAGAGAGGTATAGTCTCCTCTAGGCTGTCCTCTATCCATTTATTAACAGAGTGCGAAAAATCTGTTATGTTATTTATATTTATACTTCCTGGTCTATTTTTCTCCAAAGCGGAGATTAAATCTGTGGATTTTAATCTGTGCCATTTCCTTCTGCGGGGGGGTGCCCCCATGTGGGTGATCTTGTAGTAAGTGAACTGTAATTCCAGTTCTAGAAGGAAGTGATCCGACCATGCTAGCGGGTAAGATGATAGAAATTTTATACTTGGGTCATTAGAGAAAAACAGATCAAGTGTATGACCCTTAACATGAGTAGGTCGTTGAATAAGTTGTATTAAGTCACATGCATTCATGTCTGCTATCAGCATCTTAGTGGAAGCATTATCTGTATTTTCAGCATGTAGATTAAAGTCACCCAGCACTAAGAAGTTTGATTTAGTGTATATTAGTTGTGAAATGTTTTCTGCCAGTGACATTATGAAATCTCCCATGGGACCAGGTGGACGGTAAATCAAAACACCCGAAAGGGTGTAATGAGAGTTCACATACTCTCGCAGTCTTTAATTAGGGAGGGAGCGGTATTGATCTTACACGTGTCTCGGAAAATGACTGCAATGCCTCCCCCTCTACTAGGTCTGTCCACTCTGCTGATCTTATAGCCTGTAGGAAGGGCCATAGCGACATCTGGAGCAGAGCCCTATACACATACTTCAGGATGGCTTGGGATGACTTCCTCAGATAATTACAGGAATAGCCCAGCTGAAGTCATCCGATGACTCTAGGATGATCTTCCTTTTTGACAAGGGAGGTAACCCGAGGCAGTGTTTTTTTAAACAGCCATGCAAAGCCATACAAACCTGGCTTTGAATGGCTTAGTAAATCCCAAAATAGATTTTGCCTCGGGCTGCGCCAAACTTTGACGCAACCCTGATGCGAAATCTTAGTAAATCTGGGTCTCACTGTATAGCTATTCGCAAAATGCACTTCCATAGTTACTACAGCCAAACCTAGACCCATAACTAATTTTTAAGGACAGCATCACATGTGGCAGCCAGTGGTCTTGCAAAATCCACCAGCCGAAAATATTTGGAGTTAGGGACTTAAAATAAAATCCTATAAGAAATTATATCATATATTAAAAAATATAAATAAATATAATGTAATGTTGAAATAATTTACAAAAAGTACATATTTTTAATTTAATTATAACACATTTTGCAAACTTGGTTGCATTTAAAAATTTATGTACCAATCCGTTTTATTACAATATAATTAAATAACTTTTAATAAATTATGTACAACACTTTTAATAATTATTAATGCATAGTAAAATAATACACACTATAGGTGGGTATTTGCTTTTATCTAATCTTCATGAAATGATTATAATTTAATTTATTATATATACATTACTTGAAAATGCATTTCTTATATCTAAAATAAATATATAAAATTAATTTACATTATATTTATCATAAAATATGTGTAACATGTTTTCAAGTTTAATAAACTTTTGTAATTTCCACTACACTTTACCATGAGGAAACTCAACAGTAGGGCCAGAAATCTTACATTTTTTATGACAAATATTAATTGTGAAAGATACTGAAGGATTCATATGCCCAGGCCCCACATTGGGCATGGTAAAGTGTAACAGTATCAGAGGGCCTGGGTAAGAAATAGACTTGACTAACTGCTTCTGGTTAATGAAAGTGGTGCATTGTTAAATTACGCAAACAAAAGTAGAAAGTCCTTGCACAAGAAATATAGGGGCATATTTATACTCTGTTTGCACCAAATTAGCGTCCTTGTACTCTAATTCGGTGCAAAACTAACTCCATATTTATACTTTGGCGCTAGACCCATCAAGCGCCAAATTTATGGAGTTAAAGTCATTTTTTGGACGTGGAAACCTACCTTGCCTTAATGAGATGCAAGGTAGATGTTCATGTGCAAAAAATTACTTTATGGCCTTAACACCATATTTCCACTCCCGTGCAAAAATGGGGCACGGGAGGGAGGAGGGGTCAAAAAATGGTGCAAAGCTTGCTTTGCCCCATTTTTAATGCCTAGGTCGGGGCAGGGGTTAGGGGACCTGTGGGCCAATTTCCATGGTGGAACACCATGGAATAAGCCCACACGTGCCCTCCCCAGGCCCCAGGGACACCCCCACACACACCAGAGGGACTGCGGAGGATGGGGGACCCTATCCCAGGTAAGTACAGGTAGGTATTTAATTGTATTTTTTAAAGTGCCGTAGGGGTCCCTGAAATGGGCCCCCATACATGGCACAGGGTGCAATGGCCATGCCCAGGGAACCCTTGTCCCCTGTGCTGGCCACTGGGGTGGTGGGCATGACTCCTGCCTTCTCTGAGGCAGGAGTCATGTGGTATGGTAAGTTTAGCGCATAAAATGACTCTAATCTGGTTAGAGTCATTTTTCTTTACTCTAACCTGCCTAACGTAATTTTTTGGTGCAATATCCCCTTCTTCCATACCTCCAGCTCCACCCGACTCACGTCATTTTTTATGACGCTAGCCTACCCTTTCCACCGGCTTGCACCATTCCATAAATATGGTGCCCGGCTAGTGCACAGAAATGGTGCAAGCCGGTGCTAAACTTTTTGGTGCAAAACGGCATCCGTGCAGTTTTGCACCAAAAAGTATAAATCAGGGCCATAGTATCTTACAAAAGAATCAAGCCATTTATAAAGACAAATTATGGTTACAATGATCCACAGGGATGGGCATTCGCTTCCTTAAACTGATAGCAGCGTTACTTATAAACCACGTCCAAATGGTGGGACCACCAGTTGTCTTCCCAGACGTGCAAGACTTTTGATAGGACAAGCATTTTCCTTCTCGTGTCATAATTTATTCACCCAGGATTGAATGTGTGCATGGATGTTTTAGAACCCAAAACAGGAGAGGTAGAGGTGGAAATATGCACAAAAGGCCTTCCTTTCATTGCAGCTGGAATGAGTTTCCCAAGGAGAGTCTTGGAGGAAATTTCCATGCGCAGATTGCTGAAATTGGACATTCTCCAGTGGCGAATTGATCCAGTTAAGCTTACCACATTGCTCCACCTTTGTCTGCTCTGGCTTTCAGAGACCCATCTAGGTGGATAGCGACCAGGAACCGCCAGAGATGTAGCACCTCCTGACACAGGAACCAGTCCCTCACTCCACTCGGCTTAATGCAGTGCCACATGGCAGATGTTTTGTCCGTGAGAATCTGTACCAGACTCTGTTTAATGGATGACAGGAAGGCTTTAAGGACGAGACAGATCAAGCAAAGCTCAAAAAGATGGATATGGATCTGGCTCTCCACCTGATGCTAGAGGCTGGTGTTCTCCATCTCTCCCAGATGACTTCCCAACCCAGCAGTGAGACATCTATTATTACTGCAAATTCAGGTTGGGGGAGTGAGAGTGGCCAGCTGCAGGCAGCCACCCTCGAGATCTGTATGGCATCGGAATGGCAGTCCTGCTGCTGGGTCCACTGAAATCTGAGATTGCATTGCAGTGCCTGCATAAGCCACCTGGTCTTCAGAATGAGGAGGATACACAAGGCCAGAAGACCAAGAAGCCTCAGAGACATTCTTATCGAAGCCCAGGACTTTTGCAGAAACATTTGGGTCATTTCCTAAATGTCCTTGACTCACTGCAACAGATGAAAGGCGTTCAATGCCACTCGTCCAGAATTGCCAGAGTAAATGGAATTTTCTGAATGGGGCTTAAGGTGGTCTTCAGCTTGTTGGTGGTGAAGCTCTACGATGTAAAAAAATTGTCTTTCATCAAGAGGTGGTCTGCGACTGAATGTAACAAGACTGCCTTAGCAGCAGTCATTCTGTACTCTTCACCTCCACAGATCAGCAGTGACCACCGTCATCACTTTTGTGAACTCCTGAGGGGCCGACTTAAGGCCAAATGGGAGCATTGTGATCCTATTGAAAGTCCTAGGCTACCTCTAACCGTAGGTCAGGTCTGTGGGACTACAAGTTGTGTACATGGAAATATACGTCCTGCAAGTCTGAGGATGCTGTCCAGTCTCCTGGGTCCAGAGCAGACAGAATCTGAGATAGAATAAGTATTATGAACCTGCTCTCTTCAGAAAGGCATTCATTGGGTAAGAGTCCAAAATAGGCCTGAAGCCTCTGTTCTTCTTTGTAACAAGGAAGTAATCTGAGTTCCATTCTCCTCCCTTCTCCGAGTCTGGCACTGATTCATTGGCACCCTTGCACACTAGAAGATGCACTTCCAATAACTCATTTGTGGTGTGCTTCTCTGAAGGTCGCTACAGTGTGGGAGGAAGGTGGTGTGGAAATGAAATGAAAGGCAGGGCATGGGCACTTTGAACAGTTTACAAGACCCACCTGATTGTACTGTGGCATGACTATCTTTGAATCATTCTAGCACTGAATCAGCCTCTTTTCCAAATAACCTGGAGCAGTCAAAGGGCATCTCCAAAAAGCCCAGTTGACCACACCCAGGCATGTCTTCTGAGCATGAAAATGGTGCAAATAACTCTGCTGATGCAGTCTGTAAGTGTCTAGGCCAGCTCGGAGCACAAACTTGGCTGTGTCCTTGCCATCCTTCATAGTTTGGGCTAGTGCTGGCCTGAGGACCGCCAAGCCTGCCCGCAAAATGTTGTTGCCCATGCCCTACAGGGCATGGGTTTACCTTCCCAGAAGGCAAACTGCATAAATAGCCTGCTAACTAGGAGTTGTTCTTAACAACAGTGTTGTAAATCACTTCTCTAGACCCGAATAATGGCGTGGAGTCACTAAGAATATTAGATGTGATGATTTTTTATTTCCACATATACACTTTCACAACAAATCTGGGATGTGTGCACACTCCTGAACAGGTCGCTGCAAAACACTGGGTTGTATGATGGATTCACACATGCCTGAACCACACATGACTTAAGAATGCTGTCACAACAATGACCGCACCTTTACCACAAATGCCTTTACAACGAACTTTGTTTTAAAAGCATGTTTGGTAAAGGAACATGCGTGATTCAATTGTCCCCCGCCATACCCCCTTACACCTGATACCATTCTCTGCAATCCACCACCCCTCAGCCCTTAAAACGTCCCCCTCCACCCCTAGCCCTACACTCCCCCCGTGAGCCCTAAAGGTAACCCCGCACTGCCCTTAAAACTACGCCGAGTCTCCGACCTGAACCCTAAAACCTACCCCACCCTGTCCTAAAAACTATCCCAACCCCTGTCCTAAACTCTAATCCCTACCCCACCCTATCCTAAAAACTACCTCAACCCTCCGCCCTGAACCCTGAAACCTACTCCGCCCTCTCCTAAAAACTACCCTGTTCTGACCCCTAAACCCTACCCCGCCCTGTCCTAAAAACTACCACGACCCCCCGCCCTGAATCCTAAAACCTGCCCAGTCCTAAAAACTACCCCAGCCCTCTGCCCCACCCCTAAAACATATACCGCCCTGTCCTAAAAACTACACAAACCCACCAGCCCCACCCTGAACCCTAAAACCTACCCTGCCCTGTCCTAAAAACAACCCCAACCCTTCTGCCCCTTGAACCCTAAATCCTACTGCGCCCTGTCCTAAAAACTACCCCACCCCCGCCCTGAACCATAAAACCTACCCTGCCCTGTCCTAAAAACTACCTGACCCCCGCTCCTTCCCTGAACCCTAAAACTTACCCCGCCCTGTCCTAAAAACTACTCCATACCTACAACCTACCCTGCCCCGTCATTAAAACTACCCTGACCACCCCCTCCCCCATCCTGAACCCTAAAACCTACCCTGCCCTGTCCTAAAAACTACCTGACCCCGCTCCTTCCCTGAACCCTAAAACTTACCCCACCCTGTCCTAAAAACTACTCCAACCCTACAACCTATCCCACCCTGTCCTAAAAACTACCTCGGACCACCACCCCGCCCTGAACACTAAAACCTAACCCGCCCTGTCCTAAAATCTACCCCGACTCCTCGCCCCCACCCTGAACCCTAAAACCTACACCACCATGTCCTAAAAACTACCCCAACCCCCTGCCCCCACCCTGAACCCTAAAACCTACTCCACCCTGTCCTAAAAACTACCCCAACACCCTGCCCCCACCCAGAACCCTAAAACCTACTCTGTCCTGTCCTGAAAAACATGCTCGACCCTCCCCCGCCCTGAACCCTAAAACCTACCCCGTCCTGGGGAGTAATTACTCTCTCTGTGCAAAGATTATGTAATTTGGCCGTGAGTCTAAGCAACCTTATCGAAGTAGTGCGGCAAGGTTTGTCACAAACCCCCTTTGCTCTTTTAAGACAAATGAGCTAATCCATCAGTAAATAATTTTCGTATTAAGGGGCATATTTATACTCTGTTTGCGTCGAATGTGCGTCAAAAATTTTGACGCACAATCGGCGCAAACCCTGCCCCATATTTATACTTTGACGTCCGACCCCGCGGGCGTCAAATTTCCACCATGTGCATAATTTTTTGGAAGGGGGAACCAGCCTTGCGTTAATTATATGCAAGGTAGGCGTTCCCTTCCAAAAAATGACTTTAAGGCCTGTGCCCCATATTTATACTTTGACGTCATTTTGACGCACAGGAGGGGGTGGGCCTTAAAAAACGACGCACAGCCTGATGGGCGCCGTTTTTTAACGCCAGGGTCAGGGCAGGCGTTGAGGGACCTGTGGGCTCGGAAGGAGCCTAGAGGTGCCCTCTCCTGCCCCCAGGGACACCCCCTGCCACCCTTGCCCACCCCAGGACGACACACAAGGATGGAGGGACCCATCCCAGGGAAGTAAAGGTAAGTTCGGGTAAGTATTTTTTTCAGATTTTTTTTGTGGCATAGGGGGGCCTGATTTGGGCCCCCCTACATGCCACTATGCCCAATGACCATGCCCAGGGGACATGAGTCCCCTGGGCATGGCCATTGGGCAAGGGGGCATGACTCCTGTCTTTGCTAAGACAGGAGTCATGTCAATGGAGGTTGTGCGTCAAAAAAAATGGCGCAAATCCGGTTTGAGGCCTGAATTTTGCCTCAGACCTGACTTGCCCCATTTTTTGATGCACAACCCCCATTTTCCCATACGCTGGCGCTGCCTGGTGTGAGTCATTTCTTTTGACGCACACCAGTCCGCAGCGCCGGCTAACGTCATTCCATAAATAAGGCGCCCGCATGGCGTGTTGGAATGGCGTTAGCCGGTGGTAAAATTTTTGACGCACAACTGCGTTGGCGCAGTTGTGCGTCAAAAAGTATAAATATGGGCCTAAGTTTTTAGGTTTTTGTAATATTTTCTGTTTTCCGGTAAATTCACAAAATACAATTCTGGCGTGTGGATAAAGTAGGTAAGCAAATTGTTGTTAGAGGATAAAATGAAGGCGCAGTGACTGACTCTATGTTCAACTATAAAGAGAAATGTAATAAGTCCTTCAAAATATGAGTAAACCTTCCCCTGGTGTATTGGTGTCATGAACAAGACTGAATGTTCTCTCCTCTGGTCCACTTCCCTCAGTGCATTCTATTTTTGATTGCTGATGACATACACAACAGATGAGAGGGCACCAGCTCAAAACAGAGCCCTTGAGAACTCAGGGAGAGCACGGCATTTCATTTGGACACCACATCTACTAAGTTGAACAAAACATTAATTCACAGATGCACTTTCAGTGACATATCGAGTTATTTTGGTTGTTTTGCTTTCTTAGGGTGATCTGGGATGAAACATCAGTATTCATGTCGAACCCTGAACCCTAAAGCCTACTCCGCCCTGTCCTGAAAAACATGCCCGACCCCCCTGCCCTGAACCCTAACACCTACCCCGTCCTGTCCTAAAAACTACCCTGACCCCCGCTCTGAACCCTACAGCGTACCCTGCCCTGTCCTAAAAATTAGCTGACCCCCCCACCCAGAACCCTAAATAATACCCTGTCCTAAAAACTACACCGACACCCCTGCCCTGAACACCAAAACCTACACCACCCTGTCCTAAAAAACTACTCTGACCCCTCACCCCTGCCCGAACCCTAAAACCTACCCCACCTTGTCCTAAAAACTCCCCTGACCCCCCGCCTTGAACCCTATAACCTACCCCACCCTGTCCTAAGAAAACTACCCTGAGCCCCTGTCCCGAACCCTAAAACCTACCCTGTCCTTTCCTAAATACTACCCCCACCCTGAACCCTAAAACCTACCCTGCCTTGTCCTAAAAACTACCCCGACACCCGGCCCTAACCCCTAAACCCTACCCCGCCCTGCCCTAAAAACTACCCTGGCACCCCACCCCTGCTCTGAGTCCTAAAACCTACACCTCCGTACTGAAAACTACTCCGACCCCCCTGAACCCTAAAACCTACTCTACCTTGTCCTAAAAACTACCCGACCCCCCCACTGAATCCTAAAACCTACCCCACCCTGTCCTAAAAACTACCCTGACCCCCCACCTTGAACCCTAAAACCTACCCTGCCCTGTCCTAAACACAATCCTGACTCCCCTACCCCCGCCCCTAAAACCTACCCTGCCCTGTCCTCAAAACTACCTCGACCACCAACCTCAGCCCTAAAACCTAACCCGCCCTGGAACCTTCATGGGAAAGACTCCAGTGATGTCTTTCATAGGGACAAAGTTCTGCTGTCTTTGCACGGCTTCTCACTGAGTCCTTGTCGTCCACTGGGCATTTATCAAAACTAGGGCCTTAACCAAAGATGCTATGTCCGAAGGATACAACCCTGCTGACGGAGGTGCTCCAGGTCCATTGGTTGGACTCAGAGAGAAGTTGCTGGTGTCGGTGGCTCAGTGTCCCACAGTGTCTCGCAACAGCCTGACTCTGGTAATCTGGAAATCTGGAATTCCAGTGACTGACACATCACGCAAGTGAGGTAGTCTCGAACAAGCCCGTCCCTACCACGTGGGACCAACTTGACACCGATAAAAGATATTTATGGCAAAATGCGTTGCTCTATTCCAAGTTACTCGGGCATTCATAACAGCAACAACAAAAAATTACTCTCTCTTTGACAGGTGCAAAGGTTATGTAATTTGACCGCGAGTCTCAGCAACCTTATCAAACTAGTTCAGCAACGTTTGTCACAAACCCTCTTTGCTCTTTTAAGACAAATGTGTTCATCCGTCAGTAAAAAACATAAAATTCAAACATTTTTCATGTAATTTTCGCATTAAGTTTTTAACTTTTTGTAATATTTTCTGTTTTGTGGTATATTCACAAGAGACAATTCTGGCGTGTAGATAAAGTAAGTAAGCAACTTTTTGTTAGAGGATAAAATGAAGGCGCAGTGACTGCCTCTTTGTTCAACTATAAAGGGAAATATAACAAGTCCTTCAAAATATGAGTAAACCTTCCCCTTGTGTATTGGTGTCATGAACAAGACTGAATGTTCTCTCCTCTGGTCCACTTCCCTCAGTGCATTCTATTTTTGATTGCTGATGACATACACAACAGGTGAGAGGGCACCAGCTCAAAACAGAGCCCTTGAGAACTCACGGAGAGCATGGCATTTCATTTGGACACCACATCTACTAAGTTGAACAAAACATCAAATCATTGACGCACTTTCAGTGAAATATTGAGTTATTTTGGTTGTTTTGCTTTTTTAGGGTAATTTGGGATGAAACATCAGTACTCATGTTGAATCACCAAAATGTCAAGGGTACCCCAATCGATGACCATCTCCCCCTCTTCTGCCAATGACATTGCGGCCCGTGATGATGCATTCGTCTTTGACCCTCCCCCCATCATCATAGGAAGTGTTGTCTCCGACTGTTATTCCTTATGGCATTACATGAAGTGCAGTAGCGGCCGGCAGCTTTAGGAGGGAGGGGGGCAGGCGGGAAGCACACACATACTCATTCTTACTACACACACGCACGCACATCCATTAACAACACTCATAATATTCAAACATGCATGCACGCACCAAACATTCATTTTAAAAGATCACACACACACTCATTCTTTCACACACACACATGCACGCATGCACATCCATTAACAACACTCATAACATTCAAACATGCATGCACGCACCAAACATTCATTTTAAAAGATCACACACACACACACTTACCTTCAACCTCAGAGGTCCCAGGAGGGATGGGACTGCTGCCTTCCCTCATTGGCTGACCCTAGGGACTGCTGCCTTCCCTCAATGAGGGAAGGCAGCAGTCCCAGCCTCTTCACAGAGTGGTATGGGGTCAGTGAGACTGCTGACCCACCCCACTCTGTGACGAAGTGTCACTGATTGACACTCACCCTGGGCACTTCAGGGCTTAAACCTGAAGCACCCAGGTCGAAGTCAATGGGTGATGCTTTCCTCATCACCCAGGGGAGGGCCTCAAGCCACCTTTGCTGAGCTGAGGAGGTCACGCCCATAGGAGCTGTGACCTCTTCAGCCCAGCAAAGTTCAGCCAGGAGTCTGCGTAGATCGTGCATGTTTGCTCCTGGCTGTCAGGACGGGCCGTGCCTGATGAAGTGAATTTTTAGAGCAAAAGTGGGATTTCCGCTTTCTAATGTACTGCATCCAGACGATTTTTGTAGATGGCTTGATGAGTGAATTTGAATGAGTTTTATTTCAGAGCCTGCTAATAGCCAGTGCTAGGGCGTACATGTCTGCTACATTGATTTACATGCTTGCCTACCAGCCCAGACTGACACCAAATGTAGGTTATTTGCAATCCTGATATTGGTTTGGCCCGGCATACCCAACAATCATGTGTATGCGCTGAGACCTAGGCTTTCATTGTTGTGACACCTACAGCCCTCTTCTTTGGTCTGGATGGCCGCACCAGAAGTGCCTTAAATTGCCATGGGGATACTGTCTATGTCCTGGGCCATGTACATTCAGCTTGGTAGCGTCGTACCATTTTTCTAACTGAAAATAGACCAGACCTTGTAGGAAAGTACCATCTTGCCTGGCATGTTACCCCCATATTTCACTGTATATATGTTGTTTTAGTCTATGTGTCACTGGGACCCTGCCAGGCAGGGCCCCAGTGCTCATAAGTATGTGCCCTGAATGTGTTCCCTGTGTGATGCCTAACTGTCTCACTGAGGCTCTGCTAACCAGAACCTCAGTGGTTATGCTCTCTCTGCTTTCCGAATTTGTCACTAACAGGCTAGTGACTAAGTTTACCAATTCACATTGGCATACTGGTATACCCATATAATTCCCTAGTATATGGTACTGAGGTACCCAGGGTATTGGGGTTCCAGGAGATCCCTATGGGCTGCAGCATTTCTTTTGCCACTGATAGGGAGCTCTGACAATTCTTACACAGGCCTGCCAGTTCAGCCTGAGTGAAATAACGTCCACGTTATTTCACAGCCATTTACCACTGCACTTAAGTAACTTATAAGTCACCTATATGTCTAACCTTCACCTGGTGAAGGTTAGGTGCAAAGTTACTTAGTGTGTGGGCACCCTGGCACTAGCCAAGGTGCCCCCACATCGTTCAGGGCAAATTCCCCGGACATTGTGAGTGCGGGGACACCATTACACGCGTGCACTGTACATAGGTCACTACCTATGTACAGCGTCACAATGGTAACTCCAGACATGGCCATGTAACATGTCTAAGATCATGGAATTGTCACCCCAATGCCATTCTGGCATTGGGGTGACAATTCCATGATCCCACGGGTCTCTAGCATAGTACCCGGGTACAGCCAAACTGCCTTTCCGGGGTCTCCACTGCAGCTGCTGCTGCTGCTGCTGCCAACCCCTCAGACAGGTTTCTGCCTCCTGGGGTCCAGGAAGCCCTGGCCCAGGAAGGCAGAACAAAGGATTTCCTCTGAGAGAGGGTCTCACACCCTCTCCCTTTGGAAATAGGTGTGAAGGCTGGGGAGGAGTAGCCTCCCCCAGACTCTGGAAATGATTTGATGGGCACGGATGGTGCCCATTTCTGCATAAGCCAGTCTACACCGGTTCAGGGATCCCCCAGCCCTGCTCTGTCGCGAAACTGGACAAAGGAAAGGGGAGTGACCACTCCCCTGACCTGCACCTCCCAGGGGAGGTGCCCAGAGCTCCTCCAGTGTGTCCCAGACCTCTGCCATCTTGGAAACAGAGGTGTCTGTGGCACACTGGACTGCTCTGAGTGGCCAGTGTCAGCAGGTGACGTCAGAGGCTCCTTCTGATAGGCTCTTACCTCTTTTGGTAGCCAAACCTCCTTTTCTGGCTATTTAGGGTCTCTGCTTTGGGGATCTCACCAGATAACGAATGCAAGAGCTCACCAGAGTTCCTCTGCATCTCCCTCTTCACCTTCTGCCAAAGGATCGACCGCTGACTGCTCAGGATGCCTGCAAAACCGCAACAAAGTAGCAAGATGACTACTAGCGACCTTGTATCGCCTCATCCTGCCGGCTTTCTCGACTGTTTCCAGGTGGTGCATGCTCTGGGGGTAGCCAGCCTCCTCTCTGCACCAGGAGCTCTGAAGAAATCTCCTGTGGGTCGACGGAATCTTCACCCTGCAACCGCAGGCACCAAAAGACTGCATCACTGGTCCTCTGGGTCCCCTCTCAGCACGACGAGTGTGGTCCCTGGAACTCAGCAACTCTGTCCAAGTGACTCCCACAGTCCAGTGACTCTTCAGTCCAAGTTTAGTGGAGGTAAGTCCTTGCCTCCCCACGCCAGACTGCATTGCTGGACTGCGTGATTTGCAGCTGCTCCGGCTCCTATGCACTCTTCCAGGATTTCCTTCATGCACAGCCAAGCCTGGGTCCCTGACACTCTAACCTGTAGTGCACAACCTTCTGAGTTGTCCTTCGGCGTCGTGGGACTCCCTTTTGTGACTTCGCGTGGACTCCGGTTCACTCTTCTTCCAAGTGCCTGTTCAGGTACTTCTGCGGGTGCTGCCTGCTTCTGTGAGGGCTCCCTGACTTGCTGGGCGCCCCCTCTATCTCCTCCTCCAAGTGGCGACATCCTGGTCCCTCCTGGGCCACAGCAGCACCCAAAAACCTCTACTGCAACCCTTGTAGCTAGCAAGGCTTGTTTGCGGTCTTTCTACGTGGAACACCTCTGCAAGCTTCATCACGACGTGGGACATCCCTCCTCCAAAGGAGAAGTTCCTAGCTCTCTTCTTTCTTGCAGAACTCCAAGCTTCTTCCAACAGGTGGCAGCTTCCTTGCACCCTCAGCTGGCATTTCCTGGGCTCCTGCCCACTCTCGACACTGTTGTGACTATTGGACTTGGTCCCCTTGTCTTACAGGTACTCTGGTCTGGAAATCCACTGTTGTTGCATTGCTGGTGTTTGTTCTTCCTGCAGAATCCCCCTATCACGACTTCTGTGCTCTCTGGGGGTTGTAGGTGCACTTTACACCTACCTTTCAGGGTCTTGGGGTGGGCTATTTTTCTAACCATTACTGTTTTCTTACAGTCCCAGCGACCCTCTACAAGCTCACATAGGTTTGGGGTCCATTCGTGGTTCGCATTCCACTTATGGAGCATATGGTTTGTGTTGCCCCTATACCTATGTGCTCCTATTGCAATCTACTGTAATTCTACACTGCTTGCATTACTTTTCTTGCTATTACCTGCATAATTTTGGTTTGTGTACATATATCTTGTGTATATATACTTATCCTCATACTGAGGGTACTCACTGAGATACTTTGGCATATTGTCATAAAAATAAAGTACCTTTATTTTTAGTACTTCTGTGTATTGTGTTTTCTTATGATATTGTGCATATGACACCAGTGGTATAGTAGGAGCTTTACATGTCTCCTAGTTCAGCCTAAGCTGCTTTGCCATAGCTACCTTCTATCAGCCTAAGCTGCTAGAAACACCTCTTCTACACTAATAAGGGATAACTGGACCTGGCACAAGGTGTAAGTACCTCTGGTACCCACTACAAGCCAGGCCAGCCTCCTACAGTCCTTTGTTCTGTTCCAGGATCCATCAGGTGCCTACAGGCCCCTTGTGTGTAAAGTTCTGCTTAAATCTAATGATAGACTGTGCCTTTCTTTATAAAAAAAGAGATGTACTTTAACCAGACACCAAAACATAATACTACATATAAGAGCCCTGCCTCCTGATATTGTTGAACTTCTCTGCTGCCTTCAACCCAGTTGACTAGCCCACCTTCATAAACCCTAGGTTCTTGAATAGGATTCAACTGCAGTGTCCTTCACTGGTTCTCCTCATACATTTCCAAATAACACAAGTTTTCTCACATGGGCACCTTCAGGTCCCAAAATATACCTACCCCCCCTTCCATATTGTCCTCTATCATCTTCAACCTCTACATGCATCAAAACTGTTCCTTGACTGTCGGAGTTCGAAGTCTCTAGTCGCAAACACCTTTGATGAAGCCTATTAGTTTTATCAAACAAATTTACTATCAAATCAGTCTATTGACTTCAACAAAAGGTTGTCTTTGTAGTAAAATTAGATTCTCTCATAATTTCCCAATTAAAACTGTGGTGGAGGAGGCAGCCAGACCCACTCCTAGGCTGTTTCTCAGTGAAAGATACAATGTTCCCTCTATCTAAACAATTGACTTCCACAGACCCTTCGCAGTCCTGATTCTGTAGTTTCTATTGTGTATGCACAAATACAGATCGGCTGAGAGCAATGCAGCAGAAGGTTGCAGTAAAGGGTCGAGAGGCTCTTTATCTTGGTGCTATACTGAAAGAAACAAATCACATGCTTACCAAAGCCTCTCCTTCCATTGTACTAGTCTTGTCCACTTTATCAAGTTTTTCCCCTGACACCCAGCACCTCCTGCCCAACTAAAGAAGAGCTCAACCATGGCAAACAGATTTCTGTCAGGAGAAAGGGAAACCACCTGTTGGAGTGTCCCTGGAACTAGAGTTGTGTCCACCTGGCAGGAACACCAGGCCCAGCAGTGAAAGGGAAAGAAAAGGGGACCCAAGGATACCACTGAACGCAATGGAAACAATTCACATTGATAAATGTAAAGACTCAGACCTTTTTACTTTTACCATGTGATCGTGGTTGCTATTTGTCTGATGTTGCACACTTTAGTGGGAGTTGTAACTATGAATCTGTTAAACCTGACCAGACTTTTCAATGCCCGAGCCACTCACAGAGCTGTGGGGGTACACAAAGGCTCCACAAAGTGACAGGGTAAACACAAATAAATGTATTTGCAACTGCTGGGCAGATACTTATGGAGTTTCTCTTAGTCTGTTATACCAACCCCCATTGATCACTTGCAGGGCATGAGAGAGGCCTGAGTACATTTAGGAAACTGTTGGTGGCTATCAGGGGCAGGGGATCAGAGACCAAAGCCGATGTTAACAATTCTGTTCAGCTGGTTCTTCCCCTGGGCCATGCAGTGTTGGTATAGGTCCTTCTTGTACTGATGTGGTTCCCTCTTCTACATGGGATCTTACTGTAGGGCTACACTTCGAGCGCCCATCCCCAAAGTGAGTTGAGCTATTTCCTTGAGACAAACGAGGAACCTACAAACCTACAAGCACAGCTCTTAGTCACCAGGCAGCTGGGTTGATGATGCTAGCGCAGGTGTCATAATTAGAAATTATTAATGAGTGTTTATGAATGTTGAATAATGAGTTTATGTAGAAAATGAATAACAAAGAAAAATAATGCACGCATATGAAAATGTGACCTCGATGAATGGCCACCAGTGTTCACTAAATGTACTAATTGATCATTAATACTTTGGAAATATTGAGAATGTATTAGATTGATGTAGTAATATATTATATTAAGGGTTATGAAGTGTGCTCTAGCTTTATAAATTGTAGGCCTTAACTTATTGAGTGCCTTGGCCTAGTCTTGCCAGTCCTCATGCAGAAGCTGTATTTCTTAGTGGTTAATAAAAATGCTGACCAAATTAATATAATTGAGAAATGTCCAATATCTTGTTTCTTGTTAAATGTGCTTAACGGAAGCTTTTCGTGAGAACCGACTGCAAGGAGATGATGTTCCTGCTAGTGGAACAACTTATGTGTAACGTGTGTGAGATGTACTTTCCCAGGATGAGAACAATGAAGACACTGACTGAAGCTGAAGATGCAACAATATTGTTACATGACGAGGACATGGTAAAGTGAACCAATCAACTTCATGTGAAGAGCGAAATATTAGAATTCATAGATTTGGTATAGAAATATTATTGGGTGAAGTATAAACGTACGATTAACTGACCAATAGGGAATTAAAGGATAGTTTAGGTGACTTTGATATGACAATGCAACAGGGGAGAATTATTCAGATTAGAGACTTGAGAGAAGAGACTTTGGAGAGGTTCGAGATTCATTCTGTCATTGGACTCATACTCTCTGATTGAGAGCCTGATGCTTTGCTGATCGATTGATGACCTGAGGACGAAGACTGATTCTGCTTTGCTGACCCATACCGAGGATAGGTAGGTATGATGAAACGTGACTGTTGTGCATTTTATGCCTTTTCTTTCTAGGTACCAACTGTGCTGTTTTGACAGATCCATAGTTAGATGTTTTCCTACATTTTTGTTTCTAAATTGTTTTGCATGAAGCCCAACATGCTGATGCTAATCTGACGTTAGTTAAGGGCCCTCAAAATGACTGACAATTACAGGGACTAATGATTGATGAATTCCCTTGCTGAATCCCATGTATGCTATAACTTTGTCGCAGCTGGCTCTGCTATTGATTTTCACTGTCGCTTTAGAATGTGTCGTGGTTCAAGCTCTGATTAGAATGGGTTTCTTCTGCCGCTTTGGACAACCAGTGTTGTTTTTATATGTGTATCATTTGATTTTGAGATTAATCTACATGACTTTAGCATTGTTAATGTAAGGGAAATTAACTAAACTTTACTAAAAGTGTGGTTATTCATGGCTGAAAGGTCATGGTGCGTGACATTTACTGACTCCATTGATTATTGATTTTATTGATTACTAATGATTGTTGATTATTGTGTATTGATTATTGATTATGTACTGGAGCTATGGTAAGAACTTCTTAATTACGAGTCAAAAGTTTCATCGACCTATTCACGTTCCCTTGTAAGTTTACTTATTAAGGTCTGAAGCGCTAACAGTTGTGGTAGCAGACTGATGGTTTGTCTCGTTAAGAGCTTGCCATAGGTGTCCGGTACAGAGTGACAGGTGTTAAAAGTTGTGGTAAAAGGGACCAATGATTTGTCTCCTTAGGAGCCTACCATAGATGTGCAGTATACAGTGACAGGTGTTCCTAGGCATGGTAGCAGTTTGAAGCTGGTCCTTTTGAGAGTTCACTATTATTGAGATTTGGATTTTGTTTTTCAAAATGATAAATGGAGAGAAAATGATGTCCCTTAAGCCTAGAAATGACTTTCCCAGATCCTGGATCCTGCTAGTGGTTGTTGAGGATGTTCCTGGTGTTCTAGTGATAGAGTGAGTGAAATACGTTGCGCTTGCTCAAGCTTATGCAAATTGCAGGTGAATTGTGGGGTTTGTGAGGATTTTAGGGAGTTTGCGTACTCCAAATGAAGTTGTAGTAGGAGTGTGCATACTGCAATATGTGACTAAGGAAGTTGTCGAACTTCACATGTGTGTGGCGCTTTGTGCTCAAATATTGTCCACGTGGTTGTTGATGTACGGATCCTGTGTGGTCTAAGACTCTGGCGTATATTGAAAAGTGTATGAGACACTTGGTTTATGTTGTAATTTGTCTGGTTTAGTAAGTTGATGTGTTCAACACGTCAGTGTGAGAGTTAAAGTGGGCGAGAGAACATTTTGACTGAGATTTGGGGAGTCCTATGTGCACCAGGACAGACCCATTGATCAGTTGAGAGTAAAATTTGCAGGTCGAAAGTTGCTTGCGGATCTGGGAGGCCGAGAAAGAGAAATAGCTGCATGCGCGAAAAGAGCCATCAGTGAAAATCCGTAAAGTTTCTGAAACGATTGTGTTACCCTTCCTGTAGTAAACCAGCAGATTTGTTTTTAGTTTTTGATTAGTGCTCGCAATATTTTGCATTAGCTTTGTGTGAATTGGAGTTTAGGAGGACGAGCCGCAAAACTTTGTCAGCCGCAGTACGTGTGAGTGTGACATCATTGGAGCCACGCTAGGATAGGTTGGTTAGTGAGGAGGGTCGCGCACGGATTGGCAGCCGTCCGTGAGAGGCAATTGGTTGAGAACATGGGTGAAAGGAATCTTGGGATTAAAAGTAATTTCCTGATTTGATTTTGAATAAACAAAAGAAGAAAAGATGAAGTTCTTCAAAGCGCTGAAAAGTGCCCTAAGGAGAGATACGTACATTAATGCGAGTGTAGGGGAGCCTACACTGCCAGAGAATACACAGCTTGAATTGTAATGGAGGAGAGAGGTGTCGAGTCATGTCTTTGGTTAAAGCAATGGAGCAAGTTGACAGATTAAAATGGGAACTTAGCGTTTCCAGAAAAAGGGACGTTTAATTTGAGGATTTTGGAGCAATTGCGGATGGCGCTATATGAATCAAAGCCCCTTCCGAGACCAGCACAGTTTGAGGCATTAGCAGTTTGGGAGCTGGTAGCTAGACAGCAACAGCAATTGAAATTCGAGAGAAGGATGAGAAGGGGAGAAAAGACTTTAGAGGAGGCTAAATGGGATTGGGAGCAGAAAAGATGGCGATCAGAGACTTTGCAGGGAATTAAGTTGTTTAAGGCGATTACACAGGAGGATGAGAAGGAAGGAAAGAAAGTGACTAAGAAGACTAATAGAAGTCCATCTAAAAGTAAGGGAGCTAGAAAGTCTTCAACAATAGAGGAGAAATCAGATAATGAAGATTTTGTTACACAGATATTGAGAGACCGACCACCACCAAATACAGTACACAAGAGTGGTCCAAGTACTAGTGCTGATCCGACAGCCCCACACAGGTAAAGGGGACAGAGAGTCCAGTGCAGCTTAATGCTGACCTGACACAGAATGCGGTGCAAAGTAGTTCTAATGTGCAGACTACTTCTGCAGTGCAGACACAAATGCAGCCACCAAAGATACAGAGAATTTATCCTGATGTTCCCATTTTAGAAACAACTTCGAACTTAGTGATGCCCACAGATCAGGTGGTTCTGAGACCAATACTGGTCCAGACTGAGCCTACTATGATTTTGTTGCCCCAAGTGCAGGCACAGGTTTTGCCAAGATTTACACCAATGACAGGGACACAGTCAGACTTGGCTCCAATAATGAATCAGAATATGGGAGTTACTCTCCCACAGAGTGTAAGTGCAAGAGCAGCCCCAGATGCAATATCGCTGCCGATTACTGTTTGTCCAGCGGTACCATTATTTGCACAAAAGAAACCAATTGTGAGTGAACAGGGAGCAATGGCTCAAAGCCTAATGAGGAGAGGACATAATGAACGAGTTCAGGTAGTCTCTTCCGTGGGTCAGACTTTTGACAGATCGAGATCATTGTTAGATCTTAGTCCACTTGTTGCACTTCCAGATGCCGTGACTGGACCGAATGCAGGTCAGAGCCTGAAATTATTGACACCGCAGACTCCAAATGCAGTGGCACAGCAGGTGCCCCCGGTCCAAGTGAGTAACATTTTGTTACAGGGATTGACAGCTCAGCAGTTAACTGAATGGTTCGACAAGCTGAATACCCCACAGAATGCCTCTAAAGGAGAGGAGTATTTGAATTGTGTCAGATTAGGCATGGAATTGAGTGAACTCATTGAGGGAACAATGGGAGTGAATAGGTTAGAGTCCTACACAGAGGCAGAATTGAGATACTTGTGCCCAAAGATTACGAGAGAGGTGAGCAAGGTACATCAGAGGTTGGCAGATTTGGCAGAGAAACATGGCATGGAAATTAAGAAAATGAAGCATTTGAAGAGGAGTTACAGATTAGATTTTGGGGCAAAAGATTTTGAACACATGAGGTCAGCAGGAATGAAGGCACACCTTAAAGAATTACTGCAGAGTGCTCAGGTCTGGGGAGCATTAGACAAATGGGAAGGCAGATGTGTAAAGAAAAGAGGCAAGAAGAAAAGAGACTCTCTGGAATTGGCTGAGAACGTACAGCAGGATAAGCATCCAGTAAAGATTTTACCAATGAGGGAAATTCCAGGGGGAAATTTTGTTCACGTCCCTTGAAGCAGAGGTGACATTCTATCATTTACAAATGAATATCCAAAATTGAGAGAGAAGCCAGTAGAGTGGTACCAGCAGACAGACAGGCTTGTGAAACTTGTGAAGTGTTTGTGGGAAGACTTGAACACATTACTGGAATATAGTGGTTCCAGCTGACTTATGGGTCGAGTGTAAGAGGGATGTAGACTGCCCAACAAGTGAACCGGAGAGAGATAAGAATACAGGTGCACCATCTCCTGAGGTAATGAAATATTATTATAAAGTGACTGAGTTTCTGAAATCAAGGATTTCGCCCAAAAATATTGATTGGCAGAGGACTGACATGACAGTGCAGGAAGCAAAGGAGTCAATACATGCGTACTATGATAGATTGTTGCAGGCATTCATGGAATATAGTGGTACAGAAACAATTGAGAAGAAGGACATGCTACATTTTGTGTTCATATTTGTGGAAGGATTGGAGCCAGAAATTGGTCAGATGATTAAGAGTCATTTGATTTGCTGGCAAGAAAAACCGATTGATGAGGTGTTGCAGTATGTGAAATACTGCAGTGACGAGACTGAGTTGAAGCAGAAAAAGTTGAAAGAGAAGGCAATGGTAATGCAGATTAAAGCAGCTCAGTCAGGAGTGCAAGGAAAGTTTGTGCAGCAGATGCTGCAGCAACAGGGAAATGTCATGTTTCAGCCCCAGATGAGAGGTAAAGGTTGTGGAGACAATATGAATCGCGGTCCCGACTTGAATACTGTGGTGGTTCAGAATGATGTGCAGGGAATGAAGAAGCTATTGCCGTGCCACATTTGCAGAGCCGTGGGACATTGGAAATGGGAGTGTCCGATGATGGTGCAGGAAGGTGTTGTTCAGCAGAGTAATTACATCAATTCATTTCAGAATGTTAGAGGACCAAGACTAAGGGGTCCCATTCCAAATTTTCAGAATAATGTGAATCAAGTGCAGAATTTTCAGCCAATGCAAACAGGTGCAAATGCCCCGTGCACAAGTATCACAGTTGCAACCGATGCAGCTGCAGGTTCCCATGGTACCTAGACAGCAAATGCAAATACCTCAAGCCCCGATGGAGCAGCAACAGATGATGCTTTCTTAAAAGGTCACAGGTCAGAAGCAAGACAGAAGTAGTAACACAGTGCAGCAATTCCTGTTACACAGTCAGAATGAAATAAATGGTGAATTGACAAGTGACAGTTCAGATGAGGAGCCATGTGTGCTTGTGACTTCTTTATAAGTAGATCAGAGAGGACCCTACGTGAGGGGAAAGGTTATGAGTCACAAAGTCTAATTCTTGGTGGACACAGGGGCTACATGGTCTACAGTGAGAAGTGCAGAGGTTTCGAATTTGCCCCTTTCAGGAAGAACAGTTCAGATTGTGGGGGGTAGCAAACCAGTACTTGACAAACCTGATTTCAGATCCAGTGCAAGTTGAGACTGGCAATTTCCAGGGACTGTATAAATTTGTAGTATACGATTCAAGTCTGGTATCCCTACTGGGAAGAGACTTGCTGTGTAAGACAAAGTGTTTGATTACTTGCTCAAATTATGGAATTGAGATTCAGACAAATAGTGATGATGAGGAAGACCAAGCCCCAGAAATAGCGTGAAAATACAAATGAGGAGTGTCCCTTGATTGAGTTTTTCCCGATGTTCACAGTGAAAGAGCTCCATCCAGATTTACAGGAAACAGTGCAAGAGAACGTGTGGGATTTGACAGGAAAGCAAGTAGTTCTGATTAAAGGGTTGGAGTCAGTCAAGGTTACCATAAAGCAGAATGCAGTTTTCCCTCAACTCCCAGAGTACAACATGACACAAGATGTCCTGATGAAAGTGGCTCAGATGATTGCAGATTTTGTGAAGCAGGGGGTTCTAAAAGAAGTGTTGGACAGTCCATGTCACTCACCGATAATGGGGTTGAAGAAGCCCTGTGAGAAGGTTTGGATTGTTCAGGATTTGACAAAAATAAATGAGATCGTGGTCAAGTGTTGTCCAGTTGTCACGTAGGCTCTCATTATTCTAATGAGACTACTGGATTTTGAGCGGCAGAATCGCCTGTGGTGTGGGTGACTGAGTCTTATCCAGTACAGTTGACACCTGTCGCCCTAATCCGGGTTTTGCTCTGGCTAACTAGCAGTGCCTCATCTCATCCCAAGGGCAGGGATGATTGGGCAGCCGAGCGCATGATGTAATGGATTTCTCAGGGAAACCGTGGTCACTCAGGTCTCATCCGTTTCTCTCAATTACATTAGTCTCATGTACACAATGACAAACAGAGGCAGTATGTGTTTCAATAATGTTTTAATGAAGAGACTGCATTTTAGATAGCAAAGCATGTGCTGCAATAATTAGGACAATACAGCATGAGAAGATTAAAATGGTGGCAAGGAGAGTAAAGCATAGAAATAACGCTACCATATTGTCAATAGAGTCAATAGACTAATTCCTACCTAGGCTGTAATAGAGCACAGCGTGTTAAGCTCTAATTCTGCCCTTCAGTTTCCCCTGGGAAGACATCATCCCCCATGCCTGAAGTCTGCATAAGCAGCTGTAGCGAAGCGTTCAGCAATCAGCATACAGTTGTGGTTCCCTGGCTGGAATCTCCCTCTAACTTGTAAGGGACAGGGAAGTGTTTTTATAATAACACAACTGATTTTCTGAGAAAATGTCCCTAAGTAAGGATGTGTGTTTTCCTATGAATGTCAGAGACAAAACTTGTACCACGTTCATTGGCAACCTATCTTACTACAGCTTTGAAAGAAGCACAGAGTGAGCAAGAATGTCTTGTTTGAGAACGCAGTGCTAGCCTAGGCAAAAACAGCTAGATAGAGTGAAATAAAACAAGACCGCAAAAGTGGCTATTGTAAGAATAATAAAATGAAGCTGAATAAAATATATCTAGGCTAAAGTGCACAGCGGCAGGCATAGTATGCTAAAATAATGTGCATGTAGCTATAACTAAAATGGCTACACAACACCCTCCCCTTGTCGATTGAAGGTGGTTCAAAGCCTAAGTATATATAAAAGCTACTAAAACTCAGCCTTAGACATGCGTGTAAAAAATGTCAATAATGACAAGCTAAAGGGACACATGAGCATATATAAAAGGACAATTTAAAATGTTAACATGTGGCATTAAGGGACCGAATTTTAAGTCAGAAAAGAGCCATCAGTAAAAATCCGTAAAGTTTCTGAAACGATTGTGTTACCCTTCCTGTAGTAAACCAGCAGATTTGTTTTTAGTTTTTGATTAGTGCTCGCAATATTTTGCATTAGCTTTGTGTGAATTGGAGTTTAGGAGGACGAGCCGCAAAACTTTGTCAGCCGCAGTACGTGTGAGTGTGACATCATTGGAGCCACGCTAGGATAGGTTGGTTAGTGAGGAGGGTCGCGCACGGATTGGCAGCCGTCCGTGAGAGGCAATTGGTTGAGAACATGGGTGAAAGGAATCTTGGGATTAAAAGTAATTTCCTGATTTGATTTTGAATAAACAAAAGAAGAAAAGATGAAGTTCTTCAAAGCGCTGAAAAGTGCCCTAAGGGGAGATACGTACATTAAAGCGAGTGTAGGGGAGCCTACACTGCCAGAGAATACACAGCTTGAATTGTAATGGAGGAGAGAGGTGTCGAGTCATGTCTTTGGTTAAAGCAATTGAGCAAGTTGACAGATTAAAATGGGAACTTAGCGTTTCCAGAAAAAGGGACGTTTAATTTGAGGATTTTGGAGCAATTGCGGATGGCGCTATATGAATCAAAGCCCCTTCCGAGACCAGCACAGTTTGAGGCATTAGCAGTTTGGGAGCTGGTAGCTAGACAGCAACAGCAATTGAAATTCGAGAGAAGGATGAGAAGGGGAGAAAAGACTTTAGAGGAGGCTAAATGGGATTGGGAGCAGAAAAGATGGCGATCAGAGACTTTGCAGGGAATTAAGTTGTTTAAGGCGATTACACAGGAGGATGAGAAGGAAGGAAAGAAAGTGACTAAGAAGACTAATAGAAGTCCATCTAAAAGTAAGGGAGCTAGAAAGTCTTCAACAATAGAGGAGAAATCAGATAATGAAGATTTCGTTACACAGATATTGAGAGACCGACCACCACCAAATACAGTACACAAGAGTGGTCCAAGTACTAGTGCTGAGCCGACAGCCCCACACAGGTAAAGGGGACAGAGAGTCCAGTGCAGCTTAATGCTGACCTGACACAGAATGCGGTGCAAAGTAGTTCTAATGTGCAGACTACTTCTGCAGTGCAGACACAAATGCAGCCACCAAAGATACAGAGAATTTATCCTGATGTTCCCATTTTAGAAACAACTTCGAACTTAGTGATGCCCACAGATCAGGTGGTTCTGAGACCAATACTGGTCCAGACTGAGCCTAATCTGATTTTGTTGCCCCAAGTGCAGCCACAGGTTTTGCCAAGATTTACACCAATGACAGGGACACAGTCAGACTTGGCTCCAATAATGAATCAGAATATGGGAGTTACTCTCCCACAGAGTGTAAGTGCAAGAGCAGCCCCAGATGCAATATCGCTGCCGATTACTGTTTGTCCAGCGGTACCATTATTTGCACAAAAGAAACCAATTGTGAGTGAACAGGGAGCAATGGCTCAAAGCCTAATGAGGAGAGGACATAATGAACGAGTTCAGGTAGTCTCTTCCGTGGGTCAGACTTTTGACAGATCGAGATCATTGTTAGATCTTAGTCCACTTGTTGCACTTCCAGATGCCGTGACTGGACCGAATGCAGGTCAGAGCCTGAAATTATTGACACCGCAGACTCCAAATGCAGTGGCACAGCAGGTGCCCCCGGTCCAAGTGAGTAACATTTTGTTACAGGGATTGACAGCTCAGCAGTTAACTGAATGGTTCGACAAGCTGAATACCCCACAGAATGCCTCTAAAGGAGAGGAGTATTTGAATTGTGTCAGATTAGGCATGGAAGTGAGTGAACTCATTGAGGGAACAATGGGAGTGAATAGGTTAGAGTCCTACACAGAGGCAGAATTGAGATACTTGTGCCCAAAGATTACGAGAGAGGTGAGCAAGGTACATCAGAGGTTGGCAGATTTGGCAGAGAAACATGGCATGGAAATTAAGAAAATGAAGCATTTGAAGAGGAGTTACAGATTAGATTTTGGGGCAAAAGATTTTGAACACATGAGGTCAGCAGGAATGAAGGCACACCTTAAAGAATTACTGCAGAGTGCTCAGGTCTGGGGAGCATTAGACAAATGGGAAGGCAGATGGGTAAAGAAAAGAGGCAAGAAGAAAAGAGACTCTCTGGAATTGGCTGAGAACGTACAGCAGGATAAGCATCCAGTAAAGATTTTACCAATGAGGGAAATTCCAGGGGGAAATTTTGTTCACGTCCCTTGAAGCAGAGGTGACATTCTATCATTTACAAATGAATATCCAAAATTGAGAGAGAAGCCAGTAGAGTGGTACCAGCAGACAGACAGGCTTGTGAAACTTGTGAAGTGTTTGTGGGAAGACTTGAACATATTACTGGAGATAGTGGTTCCAGCTGACTTATGGGTCGAGTGTAAGAGGGATGTAGACTGCCCAACAAGTGAACCGGAGAGAGATAAGAATACAGGTGCACCATCTCCTGAGGTAATGAAATATTATTATAAAGTGACTGAGTTTCTGAAATCAAGGATTTCGCCCAAAAATATTGATTGGCAGAGGACTGACATGACAGTGCAGGAAGCAAAGGAGTCAATACATGCGTACTATGATAGATTGTTGCAGGCATTCATGGAATATAGTGGTACAGAAACAATTGAGCAGAAGGACATGCTACATTTTGTGTTCATATTTGTGGAAGGATTGGAGCCAGAAATTGGTCAGATGATTAAGAGTCATTTGATTTGCTGGCAAGCAAAACCGATTGATGAGGTGTTGCAGTATGTGAAATACTGCAGTGACGAGACTGAGTTGAAGCAGAAAAAGTTGAAAGAGAAGGCAATGGTAATGCAGATTAAAGCAGCTCAGTCAGGAGTGCAAGGAAATTTTGTGCAGCAGATGCTGCAGCAACAGGGAAATGTCATGTTTCAGCCCCAGATGAGAGGTAAAGGTTGTGGAGACAATATGAATCGCGGTCCCGACTTGAATACTGTGGTGGTTCAGAATGATGTGCAGGGAATGAAGAAGCTATTGCCGTGCCACATTTGCAGAGCCGTGGGACATTGGAAATGGGAGTGTCCGATGATGGTGCAGGAAGGTGTTGTTCAGCAGAGTAATTACATCAATTCATTTCAGAATGTTAGAGGACCGAGACTAAGGGGTCCCATTCCAAATTTTCAGAATAATGTGAATCAAGTGCAGAATTTTCAGCCAATGCAAACAGGTGCAAATGCCCCGTGCACAAGTATCACAGTTGCAACCGATGCAGCTGCAGGTTCCCATGGTACCTAGACAGCAAATGCAAATACCTCAAGCCCCGATGGAGCAGCAACAGATGATGCTTTCTTAAAAGGTCACAGGTCAGAAGCAAGACAGAAGTAGTAACACAGTGCAGCAATTCCTGTTACACAGTCAGAATGAAATAAATGGTGAATTGACAAGTGACAGTTCAGATGAGGAGCCATGTGTGCTTGTGACTTCTTTATAAGTAGATCAGAGAGGACCCTACGTGAGGGGAAAGGTTATGAGTCACAAAGTCTAATTCTTGGTGGACACAGGGGCTACATGCTCTACAGTGAGAAGTGCAGAGGTTTCAAATTTGCCCCTTTCAGGAAGAACAGTTCAGATTGTGGGGGATAGCAAACCAGTACTTGACAAACCTGATTTCAGATCCAGTGCAAGTTGAGACTGGCAATTTCCAGGGACTGTATAAATTTGTAGTATACGATTCAAGTCTGGTATCCCTACTGGGAAGAGACTTGCTGTGTAAGACAAAGTGTTTGATTACTTGCTCAAATTATGGAATTGAGATTCAGACAAATAGTGATGATGAGGAAGACCAAGCCCCAGAAATAGCGTGAAAATACAAATGAGGAGTGTCCCTTGATTGAGTTTTTCCCGATGTTCACAGTGAAAGAGCTCCATCCAGATTTACAGGAAACAGTGCAAGAGAACGTGTGGGATTTGACAGGAAAGCAAGTAGTTCTGATTAAAGGGTTGGAGTCAGTCAAGGTTACCATAAAGCAGAATGCAGTTTTCCCTCAACTCCCAGAGTACAACATGACACAAGATGTCCTGATGAAAGTGGCTCAGATGATTGCAGATTTTGTGAAGCAGGGGGTTCTAAAAGAAGTGTTGGACAGTCCATGTCACTCACCGATAATGGGGTTGAAGAAGCCCTGTGAGAAGGTTTGGATTGTTCAGGATTTGACAAAAATAAATGAGATCGTGGTCAAGTGTTGTCCAGTTGTCACGTAGGCTCTCATTATTCTAATGAGACTACTGGATTTTGAGCGGCAGAATCGCCTGTGGTGTGGGTGACTGAGTCTTATCCAGTACAGTTGACACCTGTCGCCCTAATCCGGGTTTTGCTCTGGCTAACTAGCAGTGCCTCATCTCATCCCAAGGGCAGGGATGATTGGGCAGCCGAGCGCATGATGTAATGGATTTCTCAGGGAAACCGTGGTCACTCAGGTCTCATCCGTTTCTCTCAATTACATTAGTCTCATGTACACAATGACAAACAGAGGCAGTATGTGTTTCAATAATGTTTTAATGAAGAGACTGCATTTTAGATAGCAAAGCATGTGCTGCAATAATTAGGACAATACAGCATGAGAAGATTAAAATGGTGGCAAGGAGAGTAAAGCATAGAAATAACGCTACCATATTGTCATTAGAGTCAATAGACTAATTCCTACCTAGGCTGTAATAGAGCACAGCGTGTTAAGCTCTAATTCTGCCCTTCAGTTTCCCCTGGGAAGACATCATCCCCCATGCCTGAAGTCTGCATAAGCAGCTGTAGCGAAGCGTTCAGCAATCAGCATACAGTTGTGGTTCCCTGGCTGGAATCTCCCTCTAACTTGTAAGGGACAGGGAAGTGTTTTTATAATAACACAACTGATTTTCTGAGAAAATGTCCCTAAGTAAGGATGTGTGTTTTCCTATGAATGTCAGAGACAAAACTTGTACCACGTTCATTGGCAACCTATCTTACTACAGCTTTGAAAGAAGCACAGAGTGAGCAAGAATGTCTTGTTTGAGAACGCAGTGCTAGCCTAGGCAAAAACAGCTAGATAGAGTGAAATAAAACAAGACCGCAAAAGTGGCTATTGTAAGAATAATAAAATGAAGCTGAATAAAATATATCTAGGCTAAAGTGCACAGCGGCAGGCATAGTATGCTAAAATAATGTGCATGTAGCTATAACTAAAATGGCTACACAACACCCTCCCCTTGTCGATTGAAGGTGGTTCAAAGCCTAAGTATATATAAAAGCTACTAAAACTCAGCCTTAGACATGCGTGTAAAAAATGTCAATAATGACAAGCTAAAGGGACACATGAGCATATATAAAAGGACAATTTAAAATGTTAACATGTGGCATTAAGGGACCGAATTTTAAGTCAGAAAAGAGCCATCAGTGAAAATCCGTAAAGTTTCTGAAACAATTGTGTTACCCTTCCTGTAGTAAACCAGCAGATTTGTTTTTAGTTTTTGATTAGTGCTCGCAATATTTTGCATTAGCTTTGTGTGAATTGGAGTTTAGGAGGACGAGCCGCAAAACTTTGTCAGCCGCAGTACGTGTGAGTGTGACATCATTGGAGCCACGCTAGGATAGGTTGGTTAGTGAGGAGGGTCGCGCACGGATTGGCAGCCGTCCGTGAGAGGCAATTGGTTGAGAACATGGGTGAAAGGAATCTTGGGATTAAAAGTAATTTCCTGATTTGATTTTGAATAAACAAAAGAAGAAAAGATGAAGTTCTTCAAAGCGCTGAAAAGTGCCCTAAGGGGAGATACGTACATTAAAGCGAGTGTAGGGGAGCCTACACTGCCAGAGAATACACAGCTTGAATTGTAATGGAGGAGAGAGGTGTCGAGTCATGTCTTTGGTTAAAGCAATGGAGCAAGTTGACAGATTAAAATGGGAACTTAGCGTTTCCAGAAAAAGGGACGTTTAATTTGAGGATTTTGGAGCAATTGCGGATGGCGCTATATGAATCAAAGCCCCTTCCGAGACCAGCACAGTTTGAGGCATTAGCAGTTTGGGAGCTGGTAGCTAGACAGCAACAGCAATTGAAATTCGAGAGAAGGATGAGAAGGGGAGAAAAGACTTTAGAGGAGGCTAAATGGGATTGGGAGCAGAAAAGATGGCGATCAGAGACTTTGCAGGGAATTAAGTTGTTTAAGGCGATTACACAGGAGGATGAGAAGGAAGGAAAGAAAGTGACTAAGAAGACTAATAGAAGTCCATCTAAAAGTAAGGGAGCTAGAAAGTCTTCAACAATAGAGGAGAAATCAGATAATGAAGATTTCGTTACACAGATATTGAGAGACCGACCACCACCAAATACAGTACACAAGAGTGGTCCAAGTACTAGTGCTGATCCGACAGCCCCACACAGGTAAAGGGGACAGAGAGTCCAGTGCAGCTTAATGCTGACCTGACACAGAATGCGGTGCAAAGTAGTTCTAATGTGCAGACTACTTCTGCAGTGCAGACACAAATGCAGCCACCAAAGATACAGAGAATTTATCCTGATGTTCCCATTTTAGAAACAACTTCGAACTTAGTGATGCCCACAGATCAGGTGGTTCTGAGACCAATACTGGTCCAGACTGAGCCTACTCTGATTTTGTTGCCCCAAGTGCAGCCACAGGTTTTGCCAAGATTTACACCAATGACAGGGACACAGTCAGACTTGGCTCCAGTAATGAATCAGAATATGGGAGTTACTCTCCCACAGAGTGTAAGTGCAAGAGCAGCCCCAGATGCAATATCGCTGCCGATTACTGTTTGTCCAGCGGTACCATTATTTGCACAAAAGAAACCAATTGTGAGTGAACAGGGAGCAATGGCTCAAAGCCTAATGAGGAGAGGACATAATGAACGAGTTCAGGTAGTCTCTTCCGTGGGTCAGACTTTTGACAGATCGAGATCATTGTTAGATCTTAGTCCACTTGTTGCACTTCCAGATGCCGTGACTGGACCGAATGCAGGTCAGAGCCTGAAATTATTGACACCGCAGACTCCAAATGCAGTGGCACAGCAGGTGCCCCCGGTCCAAGTGAGTAACATTTTGTTACAGGGATTGACAGCTCAGCAGTTAACTGAATGGTTCGACAAGCTGAATACCCCACAGAATGCCTCTAAAGGAGAGGAGTATTTGAATTGTGTCAGATTAGGCATGGAAGTGAGTGAACTCATTGAGGGAACAATGGGAGTGAATAGGTTAGAGTCCTACACAGAGGCAGAATTGAGATACTTGTGCCCAAAGATTACGAGAGAGGTGAGCAAGGTACATCAGAGGTTGGCAGATTTGGCAGAGAAACATGGCATGGAAATTAAGAAAATGAAGCATTTGAAGAGGAGTTACAGATTAGATTTTGGGGCAAAAGATTTTGAACACATGAGGTCAGCAGGAATGAAGGCACACCTTAAAGAATTACTGCAGAGTGCTCAGGTCTGGGGAGCATTAGAAAAATGGGAAGGCAGATGGGTAAAGAAAAGAGGCAAGAAGAAAAGAGACTCTCTGGAATTGGCTGAGAACGTACAGCAGGATAAGCATCCAGTAAAGATTTTACCAATGAGGGAAATTCCAGGGGGAAATTTTGTTCACGTCCCTTGAAGCAGAGGTGACATTCTATCATTTACAAATGAATATCCAAAATTGAGAGAGAAGCCAGTAGAGTGGTACCAGCAGACAGACAGGCTTGTGAAACTTGTCAAGTGTCTGTGGGAAGACTTGAACACATTACTGGAGATAGTGGTTCCAGCTGACTTATGGGTCGAGTGTAAGAGGGATGTAGACTGCCCAACAAGTGAACCGGAGAGAGATAAGAATACAGGTGCACAATCTCCTGAGGTAATGAAATATTATTATAAAGTGACTGAGTTTCTGAAATCAAGGATTTCGCCCAAAAATATTGATTGGCAGAGGACTGACATGACAGTGCAGGAAGCAAAGGAGTCAATACATGCGTACTATGATAGATTGTTGCAGGCATTCATGGAATATAGTGGTACAGAAACAATTGAGCAGAAGGACATGCTACATTTTGTGTTCATATTTGTAGAAGGATTGGAGCCAGAAATTGGTCAGATGATTAAGAGTCATTTGATTTGCTGGCAAGCAAAACCGATTGATGAGGTGTTGCAGTATGTGAAATACTGCAGTGACGAGACTGAGTTGAAGCAGAAAAAGTTGAAAGAGAAGGCAATGGTAATGCAGATTAAAGCAGCTCAGTCAGGAGTGCAAGGAAATTTTGTGCAGCAGATGCTGCAGCAACAGGGAAATGTCATGTTTCAGCCCCAGATGAGAGGTAAAGGTTGTGGAGACAATATGAATCGCGGTCCCGACTTGAATACTGTGGTGGTTCAGAATGATGTGCAGGGAATGAAGAAGCTATTGCCGTGCCACATTTGCAGAGCCGTGGGACATTGGAAATGGGAGTGTCCGATGATGGTGCAGGAAGGTGTTGTTCAGCAGAGTAATTACATCAATTCATTTCAGAATGTTAGAGGACCGAGACTAAGGGGTCCCATTCCAAATTTTCAGAATAATGTGAATCAAGTGCAGAATTTTCAGCCAATGCAAACAGGTGCAAATGCCCCGTGCACAAGTATCACAGTTGCAACCGATGCAGCTGCAGGTTCCCATGGTACCTAGACAGCAAATGCAAATACCTCAAGCCCCGATGGAGCAGCAACAGATGATGCTTTCTTAAAAGGTCACAGGTCAGAAGCAAGACAGAAGTAGTAACACAGTGCAGCAATTCCTGTTACACAGTCAGAATGAAATAAATGGTGAATTGACAAGTGACAGTTCAGATGAGGAGCCATGTGTGCTTGTGACTTCTTTATAAGTAGATCAGAGAGGACCCTACGTGAGGGGAAAGGTTATGAGTCACAAAGTCTAATTCTTGGTGGACACAGGGGCTACATGCTCTACAGTGAGAAGTGCAGAGGTTTCAAATTTGCCCCTTTCAGGAAGAACAGTTCAGATTGTGGGGGGTAGCAAACCAGTACTTGACAAACCTGATTTCAGATCCAGTGCAAGTTGAGACTGGCAATTTCCAGGGACTGTATACATTTGTAGTATACGATTCAAGTCTGGTATCCCTACTGGGAAGAGACTTGCTGTGTAAGACAAAGTGTTTGATTACTTGCTCAAATTATGGAATTGAGATTCAGACAAATAGTGATGATGAGGAAGACCAAGCCCCAGAAATAGCGTGAAAATACAAATGAGGAGTGTCCCTTGATTGAGTTTTTCCCGATGTTCACAGTGAAAGAGCTCCATCCAGATTTACAGGAAACAGTGCAAGAGAACGTGTGGGATTTGACAGGAAAGCAAGTAGTTCTGATTAAAGGGTTGGAGTCAGTCAAGGTTACCATAAAGCAGAATGCAGTTTTCCCTCAACTCCCAGAGTACAACATGACACAAGATGTCCTGATGAAAGTGGCTCAGATGATTGCAGATTTTGTGAAGCAGGGGGTTCTAAAAGAAGTGTTGGACAGTCCATGTCACTCACCGATAATGGGGTTGAAGAAGCCCTGTAAGAAGGTTTGGATTGTTCAGGATTTGACAAAAATAAATGAGATCGTGGTCAAGTGTTGTCCAGTTGTCACGTAGGCTCTCATTATTCTAATGAGACTACTGGATTTTGAGCGGCAGAATCGCCTGTGGTGTGGGTGACTGAGTCTTATCCAGTACAGTTGACACCTGTCGCCCTAATCCGGGTTTTGCTCTGGCTAACTAGCAGTGCCTCATCTCATCCCAAGGGCAGGGATGATTGGGCAGCCGAGCGCATGATGTAATGGATTTCTCAGGGAAACCGTGGTCACTCAGGTCTCATCCGTTTCTCTCAATTACATTAGTCTCATGTACACAATGACAAACAGAGGCAGTATGTGTTTCAATAATGTTTTAATGAAGAGACTGCATTTTAGATAGCAAAGCATGTGCTGCAATAATTAGGACAATACAGCATGAGAAGATTAAAATGGTGGCAAGGAGAGTAAAGCATAGAAATAACGCTACCATATTGTCATTAGAGTCAATAGACTAATTCCTACCTAGGCTGTAATAGAGCACAGCGTGTTAAGCTCTAATTCTGCCCTTCAGTTTCCCCTGGGAAGACATCATCCCCCATGCCTGAAGTCTGCATAAGCAGCTGTAGCGAAGCGTTCAGCAATCAGCATACAGTTGTGGTTCCCTGGCTGGAATCTCCCCCTAACTTGTAAGGGACAGGGAAGTGTTTTTATAATAACACAACTGATTTTCTGAGAAAATGTCCCTAAGTAAGGATGTGTGTTTTCCTATGAATGTCAGAGACAAAACTTGTACCACGTTCATTGGCAACCTATCTTACTACAGCTTTGAAAGAAGCACAGAGTGAGCAAGAATGTCTTGTTTGAGAACGCAGTGCTAGCCTAGGCAAAAACAGCTAGATAGAGTGAAATAAAACAAGACCGCAAAAGTGGCTATTGTAAGAATAATAAAATGAAGTTGAATAAAATATATCTAGGCTAAAGTGCACAGCGGCAGGCATAGTATGCTAAAATAATGTGCATGTAGCTATAACTAAAATGGCTACACAACACCCTCCCCTTGTCGATTGAAGGTGGTTCAAAGCCTAAGTATATATAAAAGCTACTAAAACTCAGCCTTAGACATGCGTGTAAAAAATGTCAATAATGACAAGCTAAAGGGACACATGAGCATATATAAAAGGACAATTTAAAATGTTAACATGTGGCATTAAGGGACCGAATTTTAAGTCAGAGTTATTTTTGGAATGTCCAATCGAGTCCGGGACAATAGAGGACAGGAAATCTTCCACTTGGAGAGGCATCGCCGAGAAGGACCAAGGAACAGTTGTGTTCCATAGCCTGAGCCTCAGCCAAGGCAGCATTCCGTGATGCGCCCAATAATTAGTTAAGAGCCTCATCCTCCAGGTGGGCAACCCATAAGCAGCTTCCCGCGACAAACGCGCACTCAATGCGCATGTCTGGTAATGAGCCCTCAGCAAGAACATCAACAGATCAGTGTCCAATGAAAGCAAGTGCTGCGTAGAAAGACAAACTTCTAGTGCATGTTTGAAAGAGCACCAGAGGCACCGAAACACGGGCTGCACCCAGTGCAAAACCAGTCTGAATGACAGGGTCCAGTCACACTCCCATTGCTCCAGGAGTGTTGCTCCAAAATACTGCATCATGCGTTCACGACACAGCTGCGCTGATGGGAACACTCTCATTTCTCCTTGTTGCGGCGGGACAGCCATTGCGCATGAAAAATAGCAACAGCAAAATGCCAACTATTATAGCCAAAGTTATTGAAAATCCCCCAAAAATACTGGAGAATATTGAGTTAATGTCTGATGGTATTAGACCGAATATGGTTTAGAAGGTGTGAACGAAACCCGAACCAACAGCCTTAAAGAAATGTACGATTCCAATAGTACTGGACGCATTAAATATTCATCCCACGAGTTCACCAAAGTGTCTCAGAATGTTGGTACTTAAAAGGGACTGTATCTCTGCTGACGACCTTGTCACTTGAAATGTGTTGGTCTTGCGTGCAGATGTGAGAGCCACATGTTTTTGAAACAGTAAAGATTTTAGTCTGCTCAACTTGTCAAAATTCACATTAGAATTAGCAATATGAGGCCAAATGTCAGCTACTTCTTTTATTCTAGTGGGAGGAAAGCACGTAACAATCTTAGAGACCAAAACAACATAACTATTCCGGCTCGCATCCTACAACAGTCTTCACCATAGAGGAGAACATAGCTGCCAATGTGTATTGTAAGTATAAACATACAATTAACTGACCAATAGGGAATTAAAGGATAGTTTAGGAGACTTTGATATAACAACGCGACAGGGGAGAATTATTCAGACTAGAGAAAAGATTTCAGACTAGAGACTTGAGAGAAGAGACTTTGGAGAGGTTTGAGATTCATTCTGTCATTGGGTTCATACTCTCTGACTGAGAGCCTGATGCTTTGCTGATCGATTGATGACCTGAGAACGAAGACTGATTATGCTGACCCATACCGAGGATAGGTAGATATGATGAAACGTGACTGTTATGCATTTTATGCCTTTTCTTTCTAGGTACCAACAGCGCTGTTTTGACAGATCCATAGTTAGATGTTTTCCTAAATTTGTGTTTCTAAATTGTTTTGCATGGAGCCCAACATGCTGATGCTAATCTGACGTTAGTTAAGGGCCCTCAAAATGACTGACAATTACAGGGACTAATGATTGATGAATTACCTTGCTGAATTCCATGTAAATTATAACTTTGTCGCAGCTGCCTCTGCTGTTGATTTGTACAGTCACTTTAGAATGTGTTGCGCCGCGAGCACGGGCCGCTGCGGCGCAACTGGAGGAGACTGCGGCGGCCCACGAGCGGGCCGAGGAGAGGCTGCGACTTGGGTCAAGGGTCGCAGAACCCGCGGCGGCCCTTTTCTCCGGCCGCGAGCTGCTTTTCAAACGCGGCAGGGCCGGAGACCCAGAATCGGGTCACGGTCCTTGCCGCGCTCAGCGCACAGACTACTTAACACGTTAGGATGCCCGGGACCTCCCTCCATAAACCCACTTATCTGTCACACGCACAAGATCTGTCTGCCTACACATGACTAGGTTATAAAGCATGCCTTCCTCCTTCCCAGCATGCTGTTCACTTCCTCTCTTCCCTGCATGCATTGTTTCTCTTTTCTCAGGAGCATGTTTTCTATTTTTAGTTATGACCTTTTCCCAAACCAAGATGGTGGTATTACTACTTCCTGTTTCTCACTTCCTGTCTAGGGGTACATAAGGGGAATGTATCTTTCTTCTCATTGCGTTGCAACAGTCCTACGGTGGTAGTCACGCTCCGGCTGGTTTCCTTTTGTGGCGCCAGTTGTTCTTGATCTGTCTTCAGTCTCCAGAATTCCAGGATCCTAAGTTCTGAATTCCTTGTGTCCTCCATCTGTTTCAGGGAGTTCCTGTTGGAGGTTTTTTACCCTTTTGGGGTTTTTCCTCTGGGACTCCTTCTGGAGGGCACGGACTGTAGTGGCTTACTATTGTTAAACAGCACAGTGGCTACCGGACGGGGTCCCCCCTACCTCGGCCAGAGCAGGATTTGCAGGAACCGGGGACGCTCACCACCTCTCTCCAACATCGACGGTAAGCTCAGGGTGAATCGTGACAGATTGCAACACCCAAAACTCCAGTCGCTGTCCGGAACCATGGAAAATCCTGTGATGAGTACAGAACCAACAAGCCAACCCCTGCTCCTGACTATACAACAACAGGCCAAAGAACTCCAACAGCTACGTACCGAAAACACAGTCTTCTGACAAGCCTTTGCCTCTAGAACCACCGATGTTCCTACAGTCTCCACAACTATGCCTCGCTTCTCCGGGGATCGTAACAAATTATGAGAATTCCTGGATGCCTTGACGGTCTATTTCGCATTCCGTCCTTCACAGTTCATGCAAGACAAGACCAAGGTTGGGTATTTGATCAGCGCCCTATCTGGACCAGCCTTGGCATGGGCAACGACCCTAGCCTGTCTAATTATTCCAGCTTTGTCACTGCCTTTAAGCAGATGTTTGAGCGTCCTGGACTGGAGTCTTCAGAAGAGGAAGCTCTCTGAGATATTCAACGAGGAAATCAGGACGTCTTACAATACATCACTCGTTTCAGACAGTTGGCAGCTGAGACTTCCTGGGTGGAGCGTACTTTGGTGACCCTGTTTCGCAGGGGTCTCAGAGAGGACATTAAGGACGAACTAGTGCACTCTGCCAGAGTAGAGAATCTTAAGGGTTTAATGGATCAGACCCTGACAATAGAATATCAGTTAAATGAGCGAAGGATGGAGAAAAAGAAGAGTCGTATACCATCACATTCAGTGATGTCCCGCACCCTTCCTCATCGTTCCGAGGAGACTCGTTCTGAAACTAAGGGTGCTACCGATGAAGAGCCTATGCAAATCAACATGGCACGAGGGCCATTATCATCTAGTGAGTGGGAAAACAGACGAAGGAAAGGACTTTGCCTTTATTGTGGTGCTGCTGGTCATCTAATTCGCACATGTCCCATCCGTCCAGCCAAGCCTTGGGGAAACGCCAATTCCCGTCCTCAGTGAGAAGGGTGAGGACGGGATATTTCGAAATACCTTCCATTTGTTCCTCAAGGGAGGAAGGAACTGCTCTTTTCCTCTTACCTGTGATCCTCCACTGAACAGATGGCCGTGAAGAAAGGGCACTGGCTTTGCTGGACTGTGGAGCCAGTGGTATCTACCTAGACGAAACCTGGGCCAGGGAAAGACAGATTTTGCAAATACCTAAGGAAGTACCAGAACAAGTCCACACGGTGGATGGGTCACTCTTGGCCTCGGGACCTGTACAGTATACCACTCCTACCCTATGTCTACAATTCGGGAAACATCAAGAAAACATTTCTTTTGATTTGATTTCCTCGCCACATCACGTTATGATCCTGGGAATTCCATGGCTAACTTGGCATAACCCTTACATTGACTGGGAAACAAGAACCATTTCTCTATCCTCTCACTTCTGCCAACACCACTGTTACTTAGCAGGAGGCTATTGGTCCCCAAAGAGTCTCTTACTGGCACCCCCTAAGGTGGGATGTTCCATTAACGTTCTACAAGGAGTAACCAGACATTATCTAGACTATGGCGATGTATTCCAGAAACCAGAAAGACCTGAACTGCCACCCCATAGAGAATACGATTGCGCCATTCCTTTAGAACCAGATGCTGTGGTTCCTTTTGGGCGAATGTACTCCCTAACAGAACCTGAGAAGAAGATCCTCAAGGAATACCTAGAGGAGAACATACAGAGTGGTTTGATTGCCCCTTCCTCCTCACCTGCCGGGGCTCCTCTCTTCTTCGTACCAAAGAAGACGAAAGACTTGCGTCCCTGTATAGACTTTAGAGGATTAAATAAGATTACTAAGGATCAATACCCTCTACCTCTTATTAAGGACATATTAGAAGCTGTCAGAGGGGCAAAGAGATTCACCAAGTTAGATCTTAGAGGAGCATACCATCTTTTAAGGATAAAGGAAGGTGATGAATGGAAGACCGCCTTCAGAACACCTTTCGGTCATTATGAATACCGAGTAATGCCTTTTGGACTAACCAATGCCCCCTCCATCTTTCAAAGATTCATGGACGCTATTTTTTCTGATCTTGTACATCAGTTGGTGGTTGTTTATCTGGACGACATTTTAATATTCTCTGTCCACCCAGAACAAAACACTAAACATGTACTCCAAGTCTTAGATAGACTCAGACAACATCATCTATTCTGCAAGCCAGAAAAATGCGAATTTGACCAAACAGAGGTGAAATACCTGGGATATTGCATTAACCAAGTAGGTGTTGCCATGGATTCAGATAAGATTCAAGCTATTCTGGATTGGCCATCCCCCTCTTCCATCAAAGAAACTCAGTGTTTTTTGGGATTGGCCAATTTCTATCGACAATTTATAGCGGACTTTGCCCAGAGAACCAGTTATATTACACAAACCCTTAAGAAAGACAATCTAAGGAAAGGTTTTTGTTGGACACAAGACTCTGAGTTGGCTTTTCAAGAATTAAAGAAGGCCTTCATTCAAGCTCCCATTCTACGGCACCCAGACACCACCAAACAGTTCATCGTTGTCACAGACGCTTCAGAAAGAGCCATAGGGGCTGCCTTACTACAGAAACAAGATGATGATGGGTTAGAGCATCCTGTATTCTACCTTTCACACATATTATCCGATTCGGAACGTAACTATTCAGTGTTAGAACGAGAATTACTCGCCTTGAAGACAGTGTGCACGGAATGGAGACACTTCCTGATGGGCTCGAAAGAACCCTTTGAGGCACGGACCGATCACCGAAACTTACAATGCTTGAGAAACTTTCAGTGTCAAAATAGCCGGCAGGCTCGATGGGCTTTCTTTTTTAGTCAATATGATTTTTACATTACATACATCCCCGGTTCTCAGAATATCTTGGCCGATGCCTTGTCCCAGCGTTATCCTGAGTGTAGCGATACTCCTGTACAGAACCTATTTGAAAACAATAAGATTATTGGTTTAGTACAGACATTCCTAGACCAGGTCAAATCCGAATATTCCTACCTGGAAACTGCAGAGATGAACAATTTACACCTGCAGCTTCATATCGATCAAGGATACTATTACCACAACAAAGCCTTGTTCTTACCTACTAAGATAGTCCAGACAGAAGCCCTACGTATGTGTCATGACTCCCCCATCGCAGGTCATCACGGAATGAAAGCTACCCAAGAGCTCCTGCTTCGCTCTTTCTGGTGGCCCACTATCAAGGCTGATACTGAGGACTGTGTGTCGTCCTGTCCCATATGTGCACAAGCCAAAACACCCCGTACTAAACCAGTAGGATTACTTTGTCCATTATCTGTTCCCCCAGGTTCATGGCACACTATCTTCACTGATTTTATGTGCTCTTTGCCCTCTTCTGTTGGAAATCGAGTGATAATGGTAACCATTGATTCCTTCACTAAGATGGCACATTTCACGGCATTAAGAAAACTACCTACGGCTAAGGAACTAAGCCAAATCTTTACTCAGGAGATCTTTCGGCTTCATGAACTACCACAGGTCATTATCTCAGATCGGGGTCCTCAATATATCTCCCGGTTTTGGAAACAATTCTGTAAGACCCTAGGAATAGAGGTGGCCTTATCATCAGGGTTCCATCCTCAAACTAATGGACAGACAGAACGTCTGAATCAAGGCCTCGAACAATATTTACGCAGCTTCTGCAATGCTACGCAGAGTAATTGGTCTACATATTTACCACTTGCAGAATTCTCCTACAACAACTCAGTACACAGTGCCTCGAAAGTCTCCCCTTTCTATGGTTCTTATGGTTTCCATCCAAGGGCCTTTCCTACTCCTCTGAAAGATACTTCCAATCTTCCTGACATTTCCTCATATGTCCGGCAACTACGGGGTATCCAACGTGTCATTCGTTCAAATCTTGTAGCCACGAAGACACGCATGAAAAGGATGGCTGATAAGAAGTGTTGTGAGGCACCGCGTTATCAGGTCCACGATAAGGTCTGGCTTTCCTCTAAATTCTTGCCTCTCCGACTTACCCAGAATAAATTTAAACCTTGTTATTATGGTCCATTCCTGATTCTCCAGAAGATCAACCCTGTGCGCCTTCGTCTGCCTCAGACTTGGAAAATACATCCTGTGTTCCATGTCTCACAACTCAAACCTTAAATTCCTGACCCTTTTCACAGACAATTCACCTGTCCTCCTCCACTGTTGATTGATAATGTGCCTGAATACGAGGTCCAGGAGATCTGTGACTCTCGGGTTTTCCATGG
The DNA here is from genome assembly GCF_031143425.1 of Pleurodeles waltl. Classification (NCBI taxonomy): domain Eukaryota; kingdom Metazoa; phylum Chordata; class Amphibia; order Caudata; family Salamandridae; genus Pleurodeles; species Pleurodeles waltl. The sequence goes on from NC_090444.1 coordinate 693,185,180, forward strand.
TCGCCTCCAATACCTTATTCATTGGAAAGGCTACCCTATGAGTGAGTGCTCTTGGGAAGATGCTCTGTCGGTTCATGCCCCTCTTTTGGTCCGTCGTTTCTTCCGTCTTTTTCCTCACAAGCCTTGGGCCTCGGGGGGGGCCTACTGTTGCGCCGCGGCCATGGGCCGCTGCGGTGCAACCGGAGGAGACTGTGGCGGCCCGCAAGCGGGCCGCAGGAGAGGCCGCAACTCAGGTCAAGGGTCGCAGCACCCGCCGCAGGCCTTTTCTCTGGCCGGGAGCTGCTTTTCAAACACGGCAGGGCCGGAGACCCAGAATCGGGTCACGGTCCTTGCCGCGCTCAGCGCACAGACTACTTAACACGTTAGGATGCCCGGGACCTCCCTCCATAAATCCACTTACCTGTCACACGCACAAGATCTGTCTGCCTACACATGACTAGGTTATAACCTCTTTTTTGGTCTAGAGCTCGCCCCCCACGTCCGCAGCACCACCTTGCTGTCTCGTGCCCCTGACCCCCGCCCACACTGCTGCTAGCGTGTTCGAGGCCCTCCTCCACCCGCAGGCATCCTCCTGCACCTCATCCCTTGCCGCTTCCCCTGCCGCTGCCTCCCTGCGGCCCGCCCCCCTCGCGCCCCCATTCGCCGCTCCCTCCCGCCTCCCGCCTGCTCCTCCCTCCCCCTCCCTTCTTAATGGCTGGCGCTGCGCGTCGAGGGTGAGCGACCTCTGACCTGTTTTTGGTCTAGAGCTCGCCCCCCACGTCCGCAGCACCACCTTGCTGTCTCATGCCCCTGACCCCCGTCCACGCTGCTGCTAGCGTGTTCAAGGCCCTCCTCCACCAGCAGGCATCCTCCTGCGCCCCATCCCTGGTGTCTAGTGGGCTCTGGTAAGCTTCGCTAGACCTGTGTGCAATCTGCCGCTTTTGCCGTATCTGTAAGTGTTTTTACTTTTCAGCGCCTTGCCTCATTGCGCTCTTGCCCCCATTTGTGCCCCTTCTGATTGCTGTTTTCCGCTTGTACTTTGTGCCTTTTTACTGTATTTGTGACTGTTTTTGACTTGTGCTTATCGTTCACTTTTGTGCCTTTTTTACCTGGTTTTTCGCCCCTTAGGCGCTCCCCTTGCCGCTTCCCCTGCCGCTGCCTCCCTGCGGCCCGCCCCCCTTGCGCCCCCATTCGCCACTCCCTCCCGCCTCCTGCCTGCTCCTCCCTCCCCCCTCCCTTCTTAATGGCTGCTGCTGCGCATCGAGGGTGAGCGACCTCTGACCTGTTTTTGGTCTACAGCTCGCCCCCCACGTCCGCAGCACCACCTTGCTGTCTCGTGCCCCTGACCCCCGTCCATGCTGCTGCTAGCGTGTTCAAGGCCCTCCTCCACCAGCAGGCATCCTCCTGCGCCCCATCCCTGGTGTCTAGTGGGCTCTGGTAAGCTTCGCTAGACCCGTGTGCAATCTGCCGCTTTTGCCGTATCTGTAAGTGTTTTTACTTTTCAGCGCCTTGCCTCATTGCGCTCTTGCCCCCATTTGTGCCCCTTCTGATTGCTGTTTTCTGCATGTACTTTGTGCCTTTTTACCGTATTTGTGACTGTTTTTGACTTGTGCTTATCGTTCACTTTTGTGCCTTTTTTACCTGGTTTTTCGCCCCTTAGGCGCTTCCCCTGCCGCTGCCTCCCTGCGGCCCGCCCCCCTCGCGCCCCCATTCGCCGCTCCCTCCCGCCTCCCAGCTGCTACTCCCTCCCCCTCCCTTCTTAATGGCTGGCGCTGCGCGTCGAGGGTGAGCGACCTCTGACCTGTTTTTGGTCTAGAGCTCGCCCCCCACGTCCGCAGCACCACCTTGCTGTCTCGTGCCCCTGACCCCCGCCCACGCTGCTGCTAGCGTGTTCGAGGCCCTCCTCCACCCGCAGGCATCCTCCTGCGCCTCATCCCTGGTGTCTAGTGGCTCTGGTAAGCTTCGCTAGACCCGTGTGCAATCTGCCGATTTTGCCGTATCTGTAAGTGTTTTTACTTTTCAGCGCCTTGCCTCATTGCGCTCTTGCCCCCATTTGTGCCCCTTCTGATTGCTGTTTTCCGCTTGTACTTTGTGCCTTTTTACTGTATTTGTGACTGTTTTTGACTTGTGCTTATCGTTCACTTTTTTGCCTTTTTTACCTGGTTTTTCGCCCCTTAGGCGCTCCCCCTTGCCGCTTCCCCTGCCGCTGCCTCCCTGCGGCCCCGCCCCACTCGCGCCCCCATTCGCCGCTCCCTCCCGCCTCCCGCCTCCCAGCTGCTACTCCCTTCTTAATGGCTGGCATTGCACATCGAGGGTGAGCGACCTCTGACCTGTTTTTGGTCTAGAGCTCGCCCCCCACGTCCGCAGCACCACCTTGCTGTCTCGTGCCCCCAGACCCCCGCCCACGCTGCTGCTAGCGTGTTCGAGGCCCTCCTCCACCCGCAGGCATCCTCCTGCGCCTCATCCCTGGTGTCTAGTGGGCTCTGCTAAGCTTCGCTAGACGCGTGTGCAATCTGCTGCTTTTGCCGTATCTGTAAGTGTTTTTACTTTTCAGCGCCTTGCCTCATTGCGCTCTTGCCCCATTTGTGCCCCTTCTGATTGCTGTTTTCTGCTTGTACTTTGTGCCTTTTTACCGTATTTGTGACTGTTTTTGACTTGTGCTTATCGTTCACTTTTGTGCCTTTTTTACCTGGTTTTTCGCCCCTTAGGCGCTCCCCCTTGCCGCTTCCCCTGCCGCTGCCTCCCTGCAGCCCCGCCCCCCCTCGTGCCCCCATTCGCCGCTCCCTCCCGCCTCCCACCTCCCGCCTCCCAGCTGCTCCTCCATCCCCCTCCTTTCTTAATGGCTGGCGCTGCGCGTCCGCGCGCAGCGGGCGCGCCACTGGCGCGCCGGAGGCGCGGCAGAGGCAAGCCCGTCTGCGCCTGTCCGCACCTGGACCGCGCCCAGCGCCACCCCCCCTCGTCCGCACGCCCGCGCTCCACCAGCCTTCGCTACTCGGCCAGCGAACTCCTCGCCCTCAACCCTGGCTCCTCCACAGCCTGCTTCCAGGCCACTCCGAAGCACACCAAAGGACCCTTCTCCTGCCGCACCTGCAACTTCACCTGTAACAGAACAAGGAAGCCTGCAACAACCAACACCAACCACCTCCACTGCATCCTCCTCAACACACGCTCCGCACGAACGCACGCCATCGAGCTCTGGGACCTGCTCGACACCACTGCCCCAGACATAGGGGGTGATTCTGATTCTGGCGGGCGGCGGAGGCCGCCCGCCAGAATTCCGCCCCCAAAATACCGCGCCGCGGTCAAAAGACCGCGGCGGGTATTTCAAGTTTTCCCCTGGGCTGGCGGGCGGCCGCCAAAAGGCCGCCCGCCAGCCCAGGGGAAAACGACCTTCCCACCATGAAGCCGGCTCGTAATCGTAACCCGTCGCGTATTTCACTGTCTGCAATGCAGACAGTGAAATACAAGTGGGGCCCTCTTACAGGGGCCCCTGCAGTGCCCATGCCATTGGCATGGGCACTGCAGGGGCCCCCAGGGGCCCCGCGACACCCCCTACCGCCATCCTGTTCCTGGCGGGCGAACCGCCAGGAACAGGATGGCGGTAGGGGGTGTCAGAATCCCCAAGGCGGCGCAGCGAGCTGCGCCGCCTTGGAGGATTCTTAGGGGCAGCGGAAAACCGTCGGGAGACCGCCGGTTTTCCTGCACTGACCGCGGCCAAAGCGCCGCGGTCAGAATGCCCTGCGGGGCACCGCCGGCCTGTCGGCGGTGCTCCCGCCGACCCTGGCCCCGGCGGTCGAAGACCGCCGGGGTCAGAATCACCCCCATAGCCTTCCTGACCGAAACCTGGTGGAACGACTCCTCGGCCCCAGACATCGCCATCCCTGACGGCTACAAGATCACCAGAAGAGATCGCACCAACGGAATCGGTGGAGGAATAACCATCGTCCACAAATCTACCCTCAAGGTCCACACCCACACGGACGACACCCACAAGACAGCTGAACACCTTCACTTCCAGATCCACACGGACCCCAACACTACCCTCAGAGGAACTCTCATATACCGACTTCCAGGACCAAGAGCCCCCTTCAGTGACACCATTTCCGACATCGCAAGCACCCACGCCCTCGCCTCAACGGACTACATCCTCCTTGGAGACCTCAACTTCCACCTGGAGAACAACAACAACGCCAACATCGCATCACTGGCCACCAACCTCTCCAACCTCGGACTTAGACAACTGGTCAACACACCCACCCACATTGCCGGTCACACTCTAGACCCACTCTTCACTGCAAGCAACCACATCTCCTTCAGCCACACCACCGAACTCCACTGGACCGACCACCACTGCGTCCACTTCACATTCAAGAAACACACCGAACACCACCGCACCCCACTACCGCCGCACCGCCACTTGGGCAAAGTCACCGAGGACCAACTAACCAGCACCCTCGCCAAGAACCCGCCGACCGACCCTACCGACCCAGACTCCGCCGCCATCAACCTCCAACAGTGGATACTCAACTGCGCCAACACCCTCGCACCACTCAAGAGGCCCACCGTCAACCAAGAAAAGAAAAAAGCAGCCTGGTTCACAGACGAACTGATCACCTCCATACGCACCTGCCAGAAACTTAAGAAAAAATGGCTTCTCGAGCGCACACCCGACAGCCTGGCAACCCACAAGGAAGCCACCCGCAAGCACCACCAACTTATCCGACTCGCCAAACGCTCCCACTTCACAGAACGCCTAAACAACAACGCACACGACAGCAAGGAGCTCTTCTGCATCGTGAAGGAGCTCTCCAACCCCAGCGCCAACGTCAACGACGTCCCAACATCCCAGAAACTCTGCGACGCACTCTCCACCTTCTTTTACCAGAAAATCGCCGCCATCCACGACAGCCACAACACCACACCTCCGCCAGACCCCACCCCCGACAACTCCTCCTACGCCGACCGCCTCACCACCTGGACCCACGTAGATGACGCCGAAACCCGAAAGACCATGAACTCCATACACTCAGGATCCCCCTCAGACCCCTGCCCACACCACGTCTACAACAAAGCCAACTCCACCATCGCCCCCCAACTTCGTAAGATCATCAACCTATCCTTCGATACTGCGACCTTCCCGGACAGCTGGAAGCACGCCGACATCCAAGCCCTCCTCAAGAAACCCAAGGCTGACCTCAACGACCTCAAAAACTTCCGCCCGATCTCCCTCCTCCCCTTCCCAGCGAAGGTCATTGAGAAGATCGTCAACGCCCAGCTCACCCACTACCTCGAGGACAACTCCATCCTAGACCCCTCCCAATCCGGATTCAGACGCAATCACAGCACCGAGACTGCGCTCCTCGCCGCCACAGATGACATCAGACAGCAAATGGACAACGGCAAAACTTCAGCCCTCATCCTCCTAGACCTCTCCGCTGCCTTCGATACGGTCTGCCACCGCACCCTACTAACTCGTCTCCACGAAGCCGGAATATAAGACAAAGCCCTCAACTGGATCTCCTCATTCCTCTCCGGCAGAACCCACAGAGTCCGACTCTCACCCTTCCGCTCCGAAGCCACCAACCTCATCTGCGGCGTCCCCCAAGGCTCCTCGCTAAGCCCAACGCTGTTCAACGTCTACATGGCACCCCTCGCACAACTGGCCCGTCAGTACAACCTAGGCATCCTCTCCTACGCCGACGACACCCAGCTCATCCTCTCCCTCACCAATGACCCACACACCGCCAAAGCCAACCTCCATGAGGGATTGAAATCCATCGCCGAGTGTATGAGAAACAGCCGCCTGAAATTAAACTCCGACAAGACGGAAGTCCTCATCCTCCGACGCACCCCCTCGGCCTGGGACGACTCCTGGTGGCCCACCGTGCTGGGACACCCCCCTACTGCAGCCAACCACGCACGCAACCTCGTCTTCAGCCTCGACTCCGCCCTCACCATGTCCAAACAGGTCAACGCAGTTTCCTCCTCCTGCTTCAACACCCTTTGCATGCTCCGTAGAATCTACAAGTGGATCCCGAAGGAAACCAGAAAAACAGTGACCCAGGCCCTTGTCAGTAGCAGACTTGACTATGGCAACGCACTCTACACAGGCATCCCAGCAAAAGACATCCAACGACTCCAACGCATCCAGAACGCATCCGCCCGCCTGATCCTCGACATACCCTGCCGATGCCACATCTCCCACCACCTGAAGGACCTCCACTGGCTCCCCGTGGACAAGAGGATCACCTTTAAACTCCTCACCCACGCACACAAAGCACTACACAACGCCGGACCCGCCTACCTGAACAACAGACTCAACTTCTACGTCCCCTCCAGCCAACTCCGCTCTGCCAACCTCGCCCTCGCCATCGTTCCCCGATTCCAACGCAAGACCTCCGGCGGCAGATCCTTCTCCTACCTCGCCGCCAAGACCTGGAACTCCCTCCCGACCCCCCTGCGCCAGACCCAGGACCTCCTCACCTTCAGGAGACTCCTCAAGACCTGGCTCTTCGACCAATAGCAGCTGCCCCCCCTCAGCGCCTTGAAACCCTAACAGGTACATAGAGCGCTTTATAAATGTAATGATTGATTGATTGATAAAGCATGCCTTCCTCCTTCCCAGCATGCTGTTCACTTCCTCTCTTCCCTGCATGCATTGTTTCTCTTTTCTCAGGAGCATGTTTTCTATTTTTAGTTATGACCTTTTCCCAAACCAAGATGGTGGTATTACTACTTCCTGTTTCTCACTTCCTGTCTAGGGGTATATAAGGGGAATGTATCTTTCTTCTCATTGCGTTGCAACACTCCTACGGTGGTAGTCACGCTCCGGCTGGTTTCCTTTTGTGGCGCCAGTTGTTCTTGATCTGTCTTCAGTCTCCAGAATTCCAGGATCTTTAGTTCTAAATTCCTTGTGTCCTCCATCTGTTTCAGGGAGTTCCTGTTGGAGGTTTTTTACCCTTTTGGGGTTTTTCCTCTGGGACTCCTTCTGGAGGGCATGGACTGTAGTGGTTTACTATTGTCAAAGAGCACCGTGGCTACCGGAAGGGGTCGCCCCTACCTCGGCCAGAGCAGGACTTGCAGGAACCAGGGCCGCTCACCACCTCTCTCCAACATCGACGGTAAGCTCAGGGTGAATCGTGACAGAATGTGTTGTTGTTCAAGCTCTGATTAGATTGCATGTCCTCCGCCGCTTTGGACAACCAGTGTTGTTTTTTTATGTTTTTCATTTGATTTTGAGATTAATCTACATTATCTACATTAATTTACATGACTTTAGCATTATTAATATAAGGAATATAAACTAACTAAACTTTCCTAAAGGTGTGGTATTCATGGCTGAAAGGTCATGCTGCGTGAGATTTACTGACTCCATTGATTATTGATTTTATTGATTATTAATGATTGTTGATTATCATGTATTGATTATGTACTGGAGCTATGGTAAGAACTTCTTAATTACAAGTCCAAAGGTTTATCGACCTATTCAATATAAGTTTACTTATTAAGGTCTGACGTGCTAACAATGACCCACAAGGCTAGGAGCCCTCTAGAAATGCAGTTGAGATCCCCTCTTTAATCAAGCAAGCAGCCCTCCTATCTTCCTGCAACCTGCAGGTGACTGCTTCAAGTGATAACTCAACGGGTCAGTTAAGGGTCTAGAGGTAAGAAACTGCTTTGAGTGTTATCCAACTTTATATTGAGTCTTGAGGATAGTGTGTGGGGGGGTCAGAGTGATTTGGATTAGGTGTCAGGAACTTCGCACAGCCTAGTAGTTCCATCTTGAAATATAGTGGGAATAGGAAATTGTCAAATCAAAGCTCATTCAAAGAAATGTTGGGAATGTACGAGATCACATGCTTGCAGGAGACATGGCCGTGCATAGAGCCCAAACCAGTAGATGAGTTCCTAATGCTATCAAAAGATATAAGGCAGAAGGGTCGCCCATTGGGCAGGCTGATCATACTTGTCTCAACCGAAGTGGCCAAGAAGGTGACCTCTTTAAAGGAAAGTTATATCTTTAAAGGTTAAAAGGAGAGGGATTTAGGCAGGTCATGTAGAGCTTTACTGTAACATCATGGAAAAGTTAGACATAATAGTGATTAATATATATCCAGTCACCGAATGTAGAAGACTATGACATACAGTTAGGGCTGCTTGAAGAAGATTTAGAGAAGATAAGTACAGAATATCCTAGCAAGCTGATAGCTCTTATAGGGGATTTTAACCACAAATTAAACCCAACATTTTGTGATCTAATGTAAAAAAGTATGTTATCTGCTAATCTGGTGCCCCTGGCTAGTTCCCCTAAAACTTGCTGTTCAGCGCACAATGCTGCATTGGTGAAGTCCCTAGGGCTGTTCTATGTAAACGGTTGGGTAGTCACGGAGCACCCAGCAATTCAAACCTTTCATTATGGGAATCAGGGATGCCTAATTGATTATGTATGTATTAATGCATGACATTTTTCCTCTGTAGAAGAGTTTAAGGTGATGTATACTTAAGGAAGCGATCATTGGCCCTTGCATTTAGTGTTAAGATTGGGGCAAAGGGAGCAAAGGGATAGCATTCGCTCAGTGTGAGTTGAATACCCCAGACGTATTACTACCTGCATTTCTGATTAACACTTAAAGATACTTAATGATTTTATACAAGAACAAAAGCTGCCTGAGGTGAAGGAGGCCCAGGACTTTAATATGGCACGATGGGATATTGGCACAGGTTGTCAACTTGTGAGGGTGAGGTTTTACAATAAAGCGAGGAAGGAGAAAAGAAAGTGACTCATACAAGGAAAAAAGAATGATTAGTTTGACAGGGAATGTGAGAGATTAAAACAAAAAATAAAGAAGTGGGAGAGATCTCTTAAGAAAAAGTATGATCCAGTGCTGGGTAGTATCCTCCACATGGCAAAAATTGAATAGAACCTGTTAAAAAGGAAGAAAATTAGATTATTAGTAAAAACTGGCAAAATATGATTGAGTTAATAAAATCAAAGAACGTCAGGAAATTTTGCCAATTAGTACATGAAGGGAGAGGGCCAGGGAAAATTTGATTTTTGGTTGAGGACGATGATTGGTTAATTACTTAGGTAAAATATATAGTAGTGGTGATGATAAGGTGTGCCCGAAGGGAAAGTTTGCTTTGGATAATGAGACTGTGTCATATTTTTCACTTAAGAGGATAAAACAACCTATTCTGTCCCTAAAGTTAACTAAGCCTTTTTGCACAGATAACCTCCCCACAGTTATAATACAAAATCATGTAAACTGGTGGGCAAGTTTTTGTTATGTAATTTTCCAAAAGGCATTGGCCTCTGGGTGTTTTCCAGACAGCTGTAAAGGTGCAATTATAAGACCCATCTATAAGAAGGATGATGCTACAGCTCCTAAGATTTATTGGATTGTCAGCCTACTGGATGTGGGTGAGAAATGTTTTTCAAAAATATTGTTATGCCTGGTGAAGGTTTAGGTGAAAGAAAATAATATTACCACAACTGAACAAGGTGGGTTGAAAGAAGGTTACTCAACCCCAGACCATTATTTTAGTTTGTGGGCAATGGCAAGGAAATCGATAGATCAAAGGGGAAAATTAATCTGTTGTTTTGTGCACCTCGTTTGCCCTAGTGGACCGAAACTTATTATGGGAAACTTTGAAGAGGCTTGAAATTCACAAAGATTTACTCTTTATTCTTCAGGAGCTGCATGGTCAGAATGGGCTTGAATGATATTAGATACAGCATGTACCTTAATTTGGAGGATTCCAATCAAAAACAGCCTGCATCAAGGCTGTGCTTTGGCCTCTTTATTGCCTTCCTTCTTTTTAGCAGATGTGCCACATACATTATGCCCCAAGACGAATGGTTTGCATGCCTTGTGTCTGTTATATGCCGATGATCTGGTGATAAGGGACATGATGGAAGCGCAAAGGAAACTGGATGTCTCCCATGAATATTGTTTAAGGAAGAAGCTTGCTGTAAACCTTGACAAGACAAAGATCATGGTGCTGGGGAAAGGAAATGTAGGGTTCAATTGGCTCCTGGGAGGGAATAAAGTGAAAGTCGTGGAAAAGTATAAATATCTCGGTATGTGGTTCAATGTACAGCTAAATTGGAAAGAACACATAGAATTGTTAAAAGCCACACCATTGACCTCAGGGTGGGGACAAAGTAATTTAACAGAAAGTATGTTGGTCCCTCCCTCTGACATTTATGGTTGGCCTACAACTGTATGGTTAGTCCTTAATTCCAGTATGGAGCACAAATAGTTGAGTGGGTGCAAGCAGTCAGTATCAGACTTGTTGTTTAACCAGGTGCTGAATTAGTGTCCATTTGAAGGAGTTGAAGGATGTTCGATTTTTAATAAGTGTTCTTTGGAATGTTGTTCCAGGGCTTTGATCAAGTACCTTTCATTGTTCAGCCTCAAGATTTGGATTGGTGCAAATTGGGGATGGACAGTTTTTGGTTGCAGCCTGTGTAGAAGTCTAGTCAGCTGATGGTAGGAAGAGAGGCCTCGACCTTAGAGGTACTGGGGGGTCTGGCTACAAATCTTGATTTGACTTTTGGAAGAGTATAGAATATGTGATGATGTATGGCTCTACATAAACGGTTTCCACCAAGTACTGGCACCAGAACTGCAAGGAAATGTGGTATATGCAAGAGTCTCTAAGGATAACTCTACTCATAATAGGAAAATGAGAAAGTTATTTACATATCTTTTCATACCAATTTACAAATCGTGAGTTGCTTCAAGATTACTTAGGGCCTACTGTTCAAATCCATTTTCCAGCGCAAAGCCTGTGTTTTTTGTAAAATCACAGAGTTTGCAATTGCAAAATGGCTTTTTGCCTTCTACGAAAACCATTTTGTATAGGGTAAATCCTTCCTGAATGGCAAAATGGTATTGCTGACCTTTTCCAAATCGTAATTAGGAAGGGGTGTAAAAGCAGCATTCTGTCTTAAATGAGAATTGCAATGAGATTATTAATAGTTTACGACCACTGATAAGTTACCGACTCCTCAAAAGAGGCGGTAACGTACTTACAAAGGAGAAGCTGTTCCCATTGGACAGCTTTCCCTTTGATAATTGTGATAGGCCTGGGGATAGTAGGCATCCTGTGGAAAACCAACTGTTTCTTCGGATGTGTTCAAATGAGAAATGTAAATTTCTTTTTAATACAGCAATAGTTCCTTTGGGGCCTTATGCTGTTTAAAAAAAAAAGTTTCCCATTTGGAAATGCACTAGCATGAATGGTGGTCTGCTGCTACTTGCAGGCCACTTTATTTGTGTCAGTAGTCAATTCAAAGGAATCGCCAATAGCGACCTGGCTAATTAATAGTCATTAGACAGGTTGTCTGCGACCGCTTGCGACTGCATCAGAACGTATATAGATCCCTTCGCAAAAATAGTGACGGATCGCAAATAGTTGGTGCACAGTTTGTAATCACTATTTGTGACCTATTTTTTCTATATTGGGGCCTTACTTCCTTCAGGATATTACCAATCACTTATCAGATTGTTAACCTGTAAATAACTATTTACAGATATTTATTTATTGCGGACTGCACCCTGCCAGCATAGGTACCTTTAGCGCCTTTAAACGTTAGGTTTGCTTAGTGAAAAAGAGGTCAATATCGTTACATTCAAGACAATGTTGCGAGTTACAGTCCAATAACTGACTGAAGTCGAGCAAGGCAGGTCCGTTGCAGAATTGCAATTACTTCTACATCGTAGCGTACGACCTCTATTATAGCAGTGTATACAAAAAAATAGAAAGAAAAACGGAAGGAGGTGTCGATTACAGCGTATAATTATGACATGAATAGCGAGTAACACAGATAAACAACAGGTTTTACAAACTTCAAACAAAATCAACATAACATGAGTCTGAGAAATCTCATCACAATATGCTGAGGGCCCACATTCTATACCTAGCGAATGTTATCTTCACATAGGGTGATGGGTAATGTGCAGCAGTTAACATGTCTTGGTGCAGTGAGTACAGTGCACAAGGGTTATCTTGGGTGTGATTCAGTGCCTGGGTGGTCGTGGCATCAGAGGTGGCGGGAAGCCAGCTCCTAGCAGCTACGTGGGCTCTGCTGCAGTCGCCGGGTTGCAGCATCGGCAGCTCCACTAACCAAGGCATAAAGTTCTGAGACAATTGCATCCCAAGCATTAGCAATAGGGTATTTGTAAAGGACCGGGTTATATTCCCTGTGTAATACAGTGCTCTCGGCCTGTGACCACACCAAGAGTGACTGTGTCCAAGACGGCAGTGCACTAGGGTCAGGCATCTCCCACCTGCGGGTGATTAGTTGTTTAGCCAGTAAAAGGCCAAGGTCTATGAAACGGGAGGTGACTTTGTATTGTTTGCCTCTATGAAATAGTCCCAATATACATGCCTCGTCTCGAGTGGAGAGATACGTGATGCTGTACTCCCTGCCAGTATTGGTGTAAATGAGGGCATGACCACAGCATATGCATGAGGTCCGCATCCACTAGGCTACATCGAGGCCACTCCGCATCTGCATGATGGAAATACCTGTTGATTTTGGCACGGGTGAGATAGGCTCTATGTACAATATATAGTTGTAATAACCAAAAGCGAGTGTTGCAGGGAACATGAGTGGGGCCCTTAACTATGGCGCACCACTCTTTATCGGTACTTGGCTTGCCTAGGTCTTGCCCCCACCGGGCACAAAGCGTCTCAAATGGAAGCGCTGTTTCAATGCGCAAAGAATCCGCTTACCAGTGCACCAGATGGCTGCCCTGTCCAAGTGCATGTATATATTGGAGTGTGAGATGGCTTGGCAGCTTATGTATCAGCCCCCCCCCCCATACTTTCCGCAATGCATGGAGTAATGAGTTGGATAGTAGAAACTGACCTGGCTGGAGCACTTCCTGGTCCTCCAGAACCTTATATATGAGGAGAGCCCATCACTATATAGGTCACCTAGGTTATGTTCCAGTCTCATGCCAATGGGTCAGTTCCAGTCTTGTAGTAATGTGAGTCCCTCTCGGAGTCCCCAGGAGATGCAGCACTGGGGCATAAGCAAGTGATGCCTTCACTAGGTATAAACCTCTATGGAAGCATCAGTACGCTACTCGCAAGATACTGCCTTTCATCTCATGTTACCATGATGGATAACTTGCATCAACAAGTCGGTTCACAGAATCTTTTCCACTGATCTTCTAACAAATGTGGATTGGTTTTTACACCCCTTGCAATATTACATTTCTTTATTCTTTGAATTTGCCCAAGTAGCCTATGCTACTGATGCTCCTCACTAAATATTCCCCAGCTATCAGTGAATCACCCCATATTCAAATCTTTGCTCCAGTTAACTCTTTTAACAATTAATCAAATGATCTCAGACAACCATTATTTGAATTGTTCATTTGGTCAATCTCGCCTGAAAATTCCATTCTTTTTTTCTGGTTTCCAGATTTTTCCTCAAGGAAACTAGAGGTTTTACCCAACAGTTTTTCAGGTATCTAGTACTCCAGGAAATTGAAGTTAACCCAGAATATAAATTTACTGAGGAAGTAGCAGGCCCTACCTCTAGACTGAAAAGAAACGTTTCCCACACTAGGAGCTTGGGCAGAAGCTAAAAGAATAAACTGCATTACTGTAGTCGAGTAGTGCAGGGTTTGTGGGTCCAGAGTGAAGGATGACCCTCTGTAAGAAATTAGGTAACTGGTTGAGGGGATGAAACCCTGCAGCAACCACAATCTGTCAAGGTGAAGTCACAAGAAAACCCCAAATTAACCTGTGCTCAACCCTAAGGTAGCTTGGCAAAGAGCACTCAGGCTTAACTTAGAGGTAATGTGTAAATAAGGTGTGCAACACTACAAGCATTAACAAGGTGAAGACACAACACAAAAAGGACCCCACAACAAATAAATTTAAAAAACTGAGTAAATTTCAATAAATAAAACAAAACCAAAATAACAAAAATCCAATCAGTAGAACCGGAGCTTTGCAATTATTAAATTTAAGCAAAAATAGCGCCAAAAAGCACAAAGCCACAACTGTGGCTGTCTGGTTGCGTCAGATCGGGACAAAATCACAAGTTCCGGCTGATTGAAATGGAGCACGGGCTGGCTACAGACACCCACTTAGGCCCACTGAACAAGAGTACCTTAAAACCTGGTTGTGGAGTATTGTGAGATCTGAGTTGAGGATGTGTTGCGCAGCTCAGGCAATGCAAGGTCGGGAGCGGAGATGCGTTGCACAGTGTTGGTCCCGGGGAAAGTAAGGATCAGCAAAAGGGGTCCATGAGACATAGGTCCCTTACTAAGGCTGATTTGTTATGGTTCCATTCTTCATAGGGATGACCTATATTCTGAGAAAACTGTTTTTGTTAGTTTTTTAGTGGGCGGAAAGACTTCAATTTTTGTTGAGATACTATCCCAATTTTTGTAAAATTGCATTGTGCTGTTTAAAATGTATGCCAAGATCCCAGGTGGCTGAAAGTGCTTTTAGTTTAGTATTAGCATACAACGTTTACATCACCCATAATTTGTTTTCCTTTTTTTACAGGAAATGGGATTATTTTCCTTTGCAGATAATATTGCTGACAGGTTAAAACTGGGACTCAAAATGTACTTTGCAGCTATTAACCTAGCTGATAAAGTGAAGAGACCCAATCTAGTACACTTGGGGAAGGCAATTTCAAATTGCTAAGCATAGTTGCTGAAGTAGGAACACCATTCACTTACACCGCAACTGTGGGTGTGCTCAATGAACAATTTGTCCCTCTCGCAAAACCTGACTTAGAGAAGCTCCTTCTATCCTAAGTTAACCAAGGCCCAGATGAATCTCTAGATCGGTTTAACACCAGCTGAAAGAGCATGCCAGCATACGCACCCTGAATGATGAGACAAAGAAAATTAGAGCACAGCTCATTCAGGGGTGTGCATTCGCAAAACTATGGTCTCTGATCTTTAGGGAAACCAGGCAATTCCATACCAGACATCTTAATACTGGACCAATCATTAAAACTCCCCAGTTCCTGGACTCCGCAAATGGAGGCAGCCTTGAATAAGCCAATCAAAGCACAGCTGGTGAACCATGTAATGAAATCCAGTACACAACGTAGACCAACACCATGCTCAGCGAAGAACTGGCATTGTGGTAACTACAGCAGCATTTCCCTACATCAAGATGAATGTCCTGCACAAGAGAAGAAAGGTTTGGCCTAAGTCAGATATAGTCAATTAGACAACTTTTGCCACTCCTCCTGCCAGCCCAAAGGAGCCTCAAAAAGTAATGCCAATTCTGTGGTACACAGCCAGATTCTCCAGTGGACAACATGGATGAAGATGAAGCAAATTAAGGAGTTGTGATAGCTCTAATCAACACAGGAGCCTCCATAAACGTTATATACACTGAATCTTCACATATAACAGTACGCCACTGCCACTGTGCTGCATGTCCACTGCCAAACGTGCACATGAAGGCTATGCCACAACTACAGAAAGATTTATGTTACCAAAAAGGACGCAGAGATGCCTCTTAGGTGTCAGACAGCTGAAGAACTGAGTCTCATTGAGTTTACCTATAGCATGTTCACCAATTGGCTGCATAATCCACTAGGAGACTATGATGATCTTTTTCACCTAATAGGTTGCTTCAAAGGTAAAACTGTATGACTGCATATAGACCGATGATCTTTTTCACCTAATAGGTTGCTTCAAAGGTAAAACTGTATGACTGCATATAGACCACATCATCCAACCTTGGGTGTTGTTACATTGTAAAGGGTTTTCCATCTATCTACTAAATTGGAACCCAAATTTAGGACCCTTCAAGAAGCTGACACTATTGAGAGAATGGAAGAGCCCACCCCATTGGTGTACCCTAAAGTAGTAACTTGTAAGCCCAGTCGGACAAGGTCCACAGCTGTATTGACATGTGCCTCCCAAATGGATGACCTTGTAGCAGAGGTCAAGAAGGGGTGTGTAGGTTCTCGAAAGTTGACCTCAACCTCAGGATACCACCAACTTCTGCTGGACTCCAAATCAAAGTATATCACAACGTACCCTACCCACCTTTGCATCCAGAGGTACAAGCAATTCAACTTTAGGATGTCCAGAGCAGAGAAAGTATTTCAGAACTCCGTCTGATATGTCCTTTCAGTGATCACAGCGGTCATAAATGCCATTGATGGCATTTTTGTGCATGCAAAAACAACCCTAGAAGAACCACACTCCAGACTCCACCATCTCATACTAAGACTACAAGACTGTGACCTCACTCTTAATTGGAAAAATATGATATCCTCAAGCCATGGGTCAGCTTTTTCAGATACAATTTTTCAGCTCAAGAAGTTTCCCCTAGTCCAGTGAAAATCACATATAAAGTCTGCATGCCCTGCCTCGTCTGTGTCCAAGTTCAGGGGCTTCCTTTGAATGTTCATGTATTGTGAAAGGTTCATCAAGAATTTAACACCTTTGACTGGCCTGTTAAGAGAACTTAAAAAATCAATGTCTGTTTGGGCCTGAAACAAAGAACACCAGGGCCGCCTTACAAAAAAAAGGCACACTATTAGCAGAAATCACTCTCTCATACTTTGATCCGGCTAAAAGAAATCTAAATTAGAAGTAGATGACAGTCCCAGAGGATTAGGAGTTGCCCCATACCAGACACAATCCTATAGGAAAAGGACACCTGTTTCCTTTGACAGTCGATCTCTAGCTCCTGCTGAACAAAGATAGTCCCAAACAGAGCAGGAAACAATTGGAATCCACTGGGGATGTTGACATTTCTGTCTCTAGTTCTAAAGGTCTTTCTCCACAGTCAGCACAAACCATAAACCGTTAGTTTCTCTATTCTAAGGATTCTGTTCCAAGTCTCCACCACATATTGAAAAATGGGTCCTTCAGTTGAAAGATCACTCTTTATTAACCAGGTTTATTTAACTCTGCGGGCTATCTTTCAAGGTTCCCGAAACCCATTACATCACCTGAACAATGAGGTTTTGAAAAAGAAGAGAAGAATATATTCTCGTTGGTCAGTCACTGGAACATATCTGTACTACCACTGAGGAAGATGATTGTCTACAACTTGCCATTTATGAAACTACTAGTTGTTAGAAGCTGCTAAAGGACAAATCATTGTCCCACTCTCTGGAAGAACGACAAATTCTCACACCTTTATACAATGTCAGAAATGAGCTAACCCTCTCACTGATGTTGTCTTCTTTGGGCACTCCTTAGTAATTCTTTCACCTATCCTGCAGAAAGCAGTACAGTTAGCTTGTGCTGGCATCAGGGGACTCCTAAGACAAAGAGTCGATTCTGCAACAAGGTCTGGTTTCCACAGCTACACAAACTAGTGTAAATGGATGTAAAAGAGTGCCATGGATGCTACGCCTCCATTCCTTAAGATCTCCCCACAGCCATAATCACAGAAGACATTCCCTGAATCCTGTAGATAAGAGAAAGTGCAAACTTTGGGAGTTTGGCTGATGGTGCCATCTGTTATTGGTGATAGACACATAGTCAAGGTATCTAGATTCAGGGAATTTCAACAGCATGTCATCAGATGAGCTCAATCCAAAATTTGAGAAAATCATGGCTGTAGTGGCATACTCAATTTTGGGCCAGAAATGGGCTTTCTTTTCAGGGTCAGGAGTTTGCCAACTACATCAAATCGTTTTGCACCAAACATCTAGGTCACTCCAAGAAAGCTGCAAACCAATGAAGTGGCAGAACAATTCATAAGAACTGTCAGTAAAGCAATCCTGATCTCATATTCCTCTGGGCAAAATATGCTCATAGGCACCACTAGTTTTGTTTTATGTTGGGGTTTCCTCTCCCACAAATGTGTTGCTAAAGGTATTGTCATGACAATATGGCAAACTGAATGTCTAGGCAGATAGTCTGTGCCTTGGCACTTCTTGGGCCCCACTGCAAGCCTTCACTGTGTCTGAGTTGGCAATCAGCAAAGCGTGCAGCCTGCAACTGTACAGTCCCTTAATCAAGACCACTGTAACAAATGGTCAGTTCGTATGATTTGTTACTAGTCATGTGGAGAGGTTGCCTCTTACTATAACGACCAGGTGTTTCCACATTTGCCAGGAGAGCACTGTTTTTTCTTTATCTGTACCAGCAAAATTCAACAATTTAGTTCATATCCTGTGTTTTAGAGAGGGCCTACAGAACAAACAAGAAGACAAGTTTCATGTGTTCCAGTGCAGGATTAGTTAACAATCCTTATGGTAAATCAACTGATTTAACACCGACAATACTTTTTCTAAAAGTTATATTTAATTACCCACAGTGCCTTATTCTCAGTGTTTTCTGTTAGTGAGCGTTGTCAGTTACATAAGTCATTCCACGCCCCTTGGTTTATGTAAAATTGTAGTCCTACTTCTATGCATGTGGAATGCCCCAGTTTTTGGTCTTTGAGGGAGAGGTAAGGGAGAGATTGGAATATGTACTGAGCAATTTCAAGGCAGGTAGAGATGGGGAGGCAGAGGGGTGAGTTAGAAGAGAGAAGGTGACGTGGAAAAATATACATGAGGTAGAAAGACAGGTGCTGGAGAGACAGATATTTAGAGGATGGTAGAGAGAAATGACTCTGCCCATCCTCACATCTCAACAGACGCAAGACGCAGAGAGAGAAGACACTGGATCTTGGAACTGCAGAGTCCTTCACAGGCAGTAAAGGAGTAACGTATGCAAGATTATGGTGTAGGAAAAATCTGCAGCATTATCTCACTTGTATGAATATGAGCAAAGATGACAGTATGCAAGGTGCCGAGTTCTGATGGAGCAGATTCACAAAATCCTCCCTCATATCACCACAGGTACTAATTCCGCTCCTGGAATTTTGTTTCATAGTCTAATTCTCAGTATGGCTGGCTTTGTAGTTACCTTCGGCCGCCAGTTATAGTTACTTGAAATAACTCTAACTATAACTGCTGAATTTCGAAGGTTTTGTGCAAGGTAATTCAGAACCTAACTATAACGTCCCTGTAACCTTTGTTTTTTCAGTGAATTTCTATGGTTTTTTAGCATGCTCAAATGTAAATATAAGCAGCACCGTACATGGCCTATTGCCAGGCCTGGCTGCTAACCCTCATGCCTACACCCAAACCCAAGCTATGTGCAGCATAGTTTGGATGCAGTGGGTGTTATTTTTCTCCGATTTTTCTCTGGATTTGGTATCCAGGACCGGAATCGCGATTTCGGGATCTGTGGTATATACCTGTGTATCCGTGGATCAGACAAAAACAAATTATTGGGTATTTTTTTTGCTCAGAAGTGATCCCTAAGGGAACCCTCTATGTGTCCTATGTGGTCAGTAAACCTGTATCCTGACCCCATATGTATTTTTTCACTCATTTTCTCCAACTCCGAGCTGATGCAACAAACAAAACGGCAGCTGCAACTTTTCTGTCAGGTTGCATCCAGGCAATTAGGGCCTTGCTTTTCACTTGGATCAGCGAATCCGAATCTGTTAATCCGAATCTGCAGCGGTAGATATCCATATTTTTTCAACTCTGATATCTCAGAAACTACTTAACGGATTTACATCAAACCACAAAAAGTGTAATCTGTGGAACAGATTCTAGCCTTGTGCCAAATTTGGTGTAATTCTGTTCAGCGGTTCGAGCTGAATGAATGTTTAAAGAATGTAAAACCCCCTTTGACACAGGATGGAGAAAAAGTGTTTTGGGGCCCCCCCTTTATTTCGGCCCCCGCTAAAACCCTAAACTAAAACACCCTAAAACTTTCAAGACAACAGCTGAACTGACCACAGTATATGTTTTGAAAATGTCATGAAGATTCATCAAGCGGTGCCAAAGTTATTTGTGAAAACAAAAAACGGTCCATCTATGGGAAAAATGGTCCTAACTATATATATATATCTATATGTATATATATATATATATATAAAGTTAAGAAACCTGGCCTTTATTAGTGCTCTATTTAATGGTACTCGTTTTACAGATGAGAGTATGAGAGGCAGAATCAACAGCTCAACACCTGCGACTAGAGGTAACCCAGTGATTTCTGCAGTAGGCGCCTTAACCCAATAAAGTGCTATAGCAACTTCTATAGCCAAAAGTATTGGCCATGTCCTGTACCTAGTCTATTTTGTTAGTTTGTTTTTTGCGATGTTATACAGCCGGAACTCGACCCGAAGGTATTGAATTTACACAAAGACACATTCATATTTCGATAGACACGGGGAGATTAAAAGATTTGCCCAGAACCAGAGGATGTTCGAATCTGGTTCTCCAGCTCCAAAATTGGCAGCTTTGGCCGTTACGTCTCAATCTCATCCACACCACAATCTCCCCGTTTCCAGTTTGCATATTTCATCCCTGTATCCAGCTCCAGTTTCTCGTCAGTCACAAGTTGCCATTAATTGGTAATTAAATACAAGCGTATACATACACAACTCGCGCTGGATAAAACGACAATGAAAGACACTTAATACAAACGCTCCAGCTAAACGCCTTTTCACGATTTCTAAGCAAACTCCATGGAGAGTCTGTCGTCTGTCTCTCCACTGATCCACTTATAGAGCTCAGCTGTTAACCGCAAGGACCAATGGGGAGGATTACGCCACGCATCTACCCATCAAAGAGCTGTTTCCACAGCGAAGCTCTTCCAATGAACTTGTCGCACTCAGCAGCAACAAGGGCGACAGCGGCCATGAGCCAAGAGCTCTCCTGTAAATCCATTTGCTAAGGATAGAAAACCAGGCTACTCCGAGTTTTTACTGAAAAGGTACAGACATTCAAATGCTTTTCTGCTGAGTGCAACATTCAGTAAATAATTTGGATAGGTACTTAGCAACCGCCGCTGCTGGAGATGTTATGTAAAATGCTTTATGTTACCAGGGTTGTAGCGCTGCTGAGCAGTTGGGAATTCTTTCCGTAGACGTGCGTTGTTTTAGTTTCTTCTGCGTGTTATTTTTTCAATTTTTTAAATAAACATTTTAATATAATAATACTTCTGAGTGAGCCAATAGACTATATCCATCGAATAAAACTTTAAAATCATCACAAACGTGAAGTAACAATTTACAACAAAGGTTTTATATGTCCTGTCAGCTATCCATATGCTTATTTTGTTATGTGATGTTATGTTAAATTGGTTTTGTAAAGCGCTATTGGCTCCCGCATTCTTCCTGGCGCTGATATTAATGTGTAGTATTTCGAAAAACAGAAGGAGAAGTTACAACAAAAGAATCTTTTATTACTTATGATTTTTTTAAAGGCATTCTATTGAACCAAAAACACAATTAACATTGCAGAAACATGAATATACAATAATGACTACAAAAGGATTAACAACATTACACTTGTAAATGCAAATTCGAATATAAATGAGATAAACAGATATGGCAAGGTAGATTCAACCACAACTTTTCAAAAGAGAAAGGAAGAGAAGAGAAAAAAAGGAAAGAAGAGCGAGAAAGCAAAGGGGAATCGAAGAAGAAAAACAAGCAATAGCCTTAGAAGAAAGAGCTGGAAACTAAAATGACAGCATTTGTAAGATACTTATGAATTGGCAATTGTTTTATAACTTGGGCGCACGCAGAGGCGATGCAATGGTGCCTGGACCCGGGTGCTTGCAAGTCAAATCTGTTGTGCTGTGCGCTAGGCCGCTCGTTACAGCTAGAGTGGGGCCTTCGCCTCCAATAAATTACGCTTGCACACTGTACATTGGTGTGGGGCTGAAAGACCCCGAGGTTCTTTTCCCCCATTTATTTATACCCTGCCTGTCTGTGACCCATCCAGGGCAGCACAACCCCTTCTCCGGACTACTAGACCGGCACAACATCACTACGTCTCTTCCCAACTTGGTTCGTAACTACAACAACACAACTAGCA
The DNA here is from genome assembly GCF_031143425.1 of Pleurodeles waltl. Classification (NCBI taxonomy): domain Eukaryota; kingdom Metazoa; phylum Chordata; class Amphibia; order Caudata; family Salamandridae; genus Pleurodeles; species Pleurodeles waltl. The sequence goes on from NC_090444.1 coordinate 693,207,012, forward strand.
CACAAAGTCTCTGACTGGGATGAGGGTTCGGCCTCCGGTGGTATCGCTGGGAGCGGGTTGACAGTTCGCCTTCTTCCGTCCCCAACCGCTGGGAATCCACAGGATTGCTCAGAGTTGACTGAGCGGCTCAACTGCCATTCCTTTCTGGTGCCACCTGCGACTGTTCACACTCAGAGTCCCAATGGGGATTGCCCACCTCTGGTTCACCATCCATCTGCTCATGAAACATCACTCTCTGGAACCACAACACGTTCTGGGCCACCTCCTTGTGCCCCCCTTTTGGCGGTTACCATGGTACCAAACACTCTGCTGACAGTCTACGTGCTGGGTTCATATGGCTTGTGGAATTTCTAGCCAGGCTTCCGATCCTTGAGGATCACCCAGTCGCCAACCTGCAGATGTCGGATGCTTGCAGGCCATTTCCTGCTGGCCCTTTTGTTCACCTCCTTTCTTTGGGTTTGGGCCTGCTCCAAATGATAAGGGGGTGGCTGCCATCCAGGAATGAAGGGGAGCGTGTCCCTTCAGGGCCCCTTCACCTTTAGGGACCAGGGTGCTTGCTGAGTGGTGCAATGTGGAGTTACCCTCTATTCTCGGAGAAACTGATAAAGACTAAGCTCCAGGTCACTTATCTCTAGTATGGCAATGCGGAGAGTCTTGTTGAGTGTCTAAATAAATCGCTCAACCTCCCCATTGGTCTGAGGCTACTGGGACATGATTCGTTGGTGCCGGATGCCAATGCTCTTCATAATCTCTTGAAATTCAGCACCTTGAAACTGAGGGCCATTGTCCGTTTTGACCTCCTCCGGAAAACCAAACATGGCAAACATCTTCTCCAGCGCCGGCATTACCTTACTGAACACAGTGGAATCAATGTCTTCCACAACAGGATACTTTGAATAGCTGTCAACTAGCACCACTGTGACTCTTCCATTGGGAAAACATCCAAGGTCAAGGCTCACCTTGGACCACGGCACGGTGCAGGGCCCTCATTAGCTGGCAGCTCGGGCACTGTCTCACCAGTTTATTGACTTCCTTTTCTAGATCCAGGAACCACACCTTCTTCCTCATGCGCGCTTTCATTTTGGCAGTGCCCTGATGTCCACCATGTACAAGCGTGCTCACTTGGTGCTGCAAGCTCTTTGATATCACTATTCAAGGCCCTCGCAACACAAGGCCATTTCGGGTACAGCTGAGTTCGCTGCAGACTTTCCATAGCTTTATTAATCTATCCCTCACTGAACCTGCCCTAGTGTCAGTTTCCTTTAGAAAGTCCTGCCAAGACCCCCCTTCCAGGGCCTGCTTCACCTTCTTGAGAATGCTGTCTCCCACGGTTGCTGCAGCAATTTTACCCAGGTTCATGGTATTGGGGCAGCAGCTCCTGAGAATCATCTACATGTGTGCGTCTATCACTTCATCTTCTTCGGTTTGTGAGCCATCAGCAGGTTCAGAAGGGCGTTGGGATAGAAAATCGCCTGGATTTCTAGCCCCTGGTCGGTGCGCGAGTTCTGCGCAGTAATGCTGAAGTTGTATGGCCCACCACTCTATCCGCGGGGGCAAATGTGGAGCAGTCTCTTTGAACAGTGGCACAAGTCGTTGGTGGTCCGTGACTACCCGTAATGGCCTCCCACACAGGTACAGACAAAATTTTCTGCAAGCCCACTTAATTGCTAGTGCCTCTCTTTCAATTTGAGCACAGTGTTTCTCTGTTGGCATGAGAGCCTTATTGGGATACGCAAGGGGGTGGCCTGGGTCAGTCTCCTGGGTAGGCACTGCACCCAGACCAACTGGACTGGCGTCAACCACCAGTTCAGTCCTTTTCATCGGGTCAGGCTATGGTGGTTTCTCTTAAAAGCGCTGTCTTGAGCTCTTGGAAGGCTTTCTCTTCCTGGCTTCCACAGGACCAAGGAGTGTCTGCCTTCGTGAGGGCCTTCAGTGGCTTGGACAGGGTTGCCAGATTAGGTATAAACCTGCCACAATATGTGGCCATCCCCAGGAAGCTCGTCACCTCTGTCACATTCTTGGGAGCAGGGGCCCTCTTAATGGCCTGTGACTATCTGGGGTCGACTTTGATGCCTGTTTGACATAGGCAAACAACTCAATGGACATTGAAAGAATTAACACCTTTTGGTGTGCAATGTAAGACCATGCTCCGACAGTCTTTGCATGGTGGCCTTCAGATGATGATGATGTTCCTCAGCGGTTGCCAAATTTACAGGGGCGATTCGACGGCACGTGCAGTGAGCAGCGAGCAGCTGTGAGCTGGTAATCATCAGGCAGCAAAGGCACTCTCAGTGTCCGTTCGGCATGCAGGTATTGTCAAAGGACAGCCAGGCAGCACGCTGGGACATCTCGGCGTTGTCGGTGCAGAAAGGCCAAGTTCTGCAGGTTGTGGCCACACACCTGCAGGCGTTCAGCTATATGCATGGGCCAGTCCCCCTCATCACCAGTGTTGTGCTGTGCGCTAGGCTGCTCGTAGAAGCTAAAGCGGGCCTTCACTTCCAATAAATTACACTTGCATATTGTACACTGGTGTGGTGCGGAAAGACAACAAGGGTCATTTCCCCCATTTATTTATACCCTGCCTGTTTACGACCAGCAGAAGGCCTCCCCACATCAGGGATGGCAAAACCCTTTCTACAGACCACTAGACCGATACAACATCACTACAAAATCTGTTCCCTTAATGATGAGTGGCTATTAAAATACAACATAAATATGGCTTTAGTGGGCCCTTAAGGCTTCTGGGCCCCGTTGGTGCTGCACAACCTGCACCATTGCCAGCTAAGCCCCTGGTCATGCATGCAGAAAACTGCGGTTGCCTATCCAAGCTTAACGCGATTTGTGAATTTGTAACAAAAAAGATTTGGAAAAACAAAGTGTCCTTTTAGGTATAAAATGCTTCAGTCTTTGAGGGATAAACGTGGGATAATACTCTTGTGTGCACACTATATTAGGCACCCTCAATAAAGGAGGGGCACATTGCAGTCAAAACCAAGGCCTTAGCTTGTTTATTAAAATTTGTATGATCAAAATCACACTACTTCAAATATCAAACTTCAAACATTGTTTATTTACAAAGAGAAAATAGGTGATAAGTATTGGCTTCAGCTTACACAACGATTCGGGTGGTGCAACACCCCTCTTCGTATGATGACTAGAAACAGATTAGCATATTGAACAGGACAACACACACATGTTATGCGGTTATTCAGGTTTTACAACAGGAATACAGCTCGCTATATACTTTCTCTGAGCATCGTCTTTTCATTGCCACAAATCTAAGCACTAGTCATAGCCATGTGCATAATCATGGAAGACACACATTGTTCATGGGATTATAGTTAACTGTGGCCGAGCTCGCTCACACCATCACCCCAAACATTTGCCTGCTCCCAGTGCAATCACCCTGGGGTAGGGCTAGGACACCAGGCAACTTTAGGGCCAGCCTAACGCCCAAACAGCCCCAAACCTACGTCCAAGCCCTTTGGAAACGAGATGCATTTATGGTAAATCGGGGGTGTTCTCTGTCTACCTCTCCAAACTGTTCAACTTCCACCTATTTGGCTTAAACCATCTCAGAAAAAAAAAACTTGGGGGAATCACGTGGCTGAAGTCCTCCAACTGGGGTCAGTCAGGGATATAAGAAGACCTGACCCTTCCCCATGACAAAGAAGGTTTACATTCCTGCAGGCATGCCACACCCCTTGACCCCACAAGCTCAAACCCCTGCATGCGGAAACAGCAAAAGGGAGGCAAAGGGGGAATAGGTGCAAGGTGCCAAATGGTGGTTGTGACCCTCAGTGGCCACTAAACCCTGGCTATGGCTAGGCACTTTGCTTGGGGGCATAGTTAAACACTCCTGCACACCTTATGAAGCACCTCCCGTAAAGGACGGACACAAGATATTTGTAGTTAAAACCAAGGCTGTGGCTTGTTGTTTATCAAAAATTGTAGGAGCAAAGTCACGTCAAATCAAATATAAAAACTTTGAGCATTGTCTTTTTAGAAAGAGAAACAAGCATTTGCAGTGCAATAGGTCTCACATTTGCGATAGTTAGAGCTATTGGCGTTGTAAATGCATAACTAGAATTTTCTTGCCAGATAAATTGATTAACTATGACACACAGGGCCGGATTTATACCTTTTCACACAAAACTGTGTTAGTGCAGTTTTGTGTGAAAAAGTATTGCCCCGGCTAGTGCCATACCAAGACGCCGGCCGGGGGACATATTTATGGAATGGCGCTAGCCAGTGCTAATGCCCTGTTAGTGTCCTTGGAAAGGACGTTAACAGGGCAGGGGAGGCGTAGGGGAAACTGGGGCGTGTGCGCCGAATTATGGTGCTACACTGTTTAGAGACAGAAAAATGCCTCTAAGCAGTGTAGCACCAGTTTCTGGCACGCAACCCATATGGACACAGCTCCTGTCTTAGGAAAAGGCCATATGGTCCTTTTATGGATGGGAATGCCTACCTTGCATCTCATTGCACAAGGTAGGTTTTCACATCCAGAAAACAACGTTAACTACATAACTTTGGCGCTAGACGTGTCTAGCGCCAAAGTATAAATATGGAGTTAGGTTTACACTGAATTAGCATTAAAAAAATGACACTAATTCAGCTCAAACCGAGTATAAATATGGACCATAGTTTGGTCCTATCTGCCATATAATTCCAGTGGCCCTGTATTTAAATAATGCACTTCAATTTATCTTCTTCCTCTATCTGCAGGAAAAAATGAACATTTTGGAAAATATGCCTTGCAATGGTGGGGGGTTGCTTCATTGGTTGTATACTAGGGCTGAAATATATTGATGAAACTACATGTGCGTCCCATTTAGTGGTTGAAGTGCATTAAAAACCCTAATTTTTTACTTTTGGCAGCAAAGATGCGAGGCAATGTAAGCATAGAAAACTTGGAACAGAAAAAAATTGAAAGCTTTCTATTTTACTGAATTACACAGACATGCATCAACTTCAAAGTCATCACGTTTTCTGAGTCCCTTCCATAAAAATGAGCCTTGCTGCACAATAAATGGAATGGGAACACACTTAACTGAACTTTATTTTAGGAAATGCGATGCAGTGTCAGGGACAAGAAGGACTGAGGAAGACAGTGGCAAGTAAAATGAAATTAAGGTACAGTCCACAAAACCGGGCAAAAGAAAAACAATTGACCACTCTTCATTTTCCTTTCAGTGCATTAAACAGACCTGCATCCACGTCAAAGTCATCTGGCTTTCAGTGTCTCTGCCATAAAAATAAGCACAGGGAATGGGATGGGCCCGGCTTTAATTGCATATATGTATATAACTGAATATAAATACAGTATCACCAGCTCTGAAAGGGCAAGAGATTAGTACTGCCACCGTTATAGCATGAGGTGAGCTGGGGAACATTGTCGGATTGGGACATAAAATAGGCAGGGGAACAAAAAATCAGTAGTTCCAAATTATTATTTTTTAAAGCATGGGAAATGGTGGCTGCTCAGAACCTTGTGACAAATCTTGATGGTCTTTGAGGAGTGCGGGTAAAATTTTTGGTTGCTGTTAGTATAGCTTGTGTCCTTTTAATGTAATTATGTCCGATGATACCACATGCGTCACAGCCATCCTTTTCCAAAAAAAAGCCATCCTTTTCCAAAAATTGAGTCGGCTGAGGCAGTGATCACTGCATGGGTCAGGCATTATCTGCAGACAGTGCAGTACCAGAGAAGGCTGGCTTATGTCATAACCAGTGGACGGGACAAACAGTGGAGTAACAAAACTAGCAAAAAGACAAGGGACAATAAAAATAAAAAAAAACACAGCCCACACACTGGCCTGTCTGGGCAACCAATCAAGCAGTGCCAGGTTGCCCAACAAGCCACTCCAACGCGGTGACTTCACTACAACAGAAGGAAACTTTACCGGCTAATCAAGCATGAGGAAGACCAAATTATAAGGTTTCGCTAACTTTAGACTATCGAAAGAGATATAGAAGAGAAAAATAACAGCACCAGCATTCTAACCAGCGTTCCAATAACGCCTATGGAGCTCGTGCTGCTGTTCTGCGCTGTTGGCATTGTGAGGGCTTTGGCAGCCATGGAGCACAAAGGGAAGAGACAAAAAAATATATATAGTTTGCCTCCGCTGAAGTATATCGACAATCGTGCAATTATCAATGTAACAGGGGCAGTCTGCAAGGCTGTACCAAAACCGCCCCAAGGCGTCACAAAGGTAAAACAATTACCAATGACATCAAAGGATTTTTGAAAGGCAAGCCCACAAGTGTGAGGTGGGCGTGGTTAAAAGTCCACAATACTTACAACAGGTCAAAGCACTTGCGCGCTCGACCTAAAAAGTTTATACGTTTGGCTTAAGCTTACACAACGATTCAGGTAGAGCAACACCCCTCTTCGTATGATCACAGATAATCATATTGAATAGGACATCAGGCACATGTTATACAGTTATGAAGGTCTATCAATGGGAATACAGAATGCTATATATATTTTCTGTGCGTTGTCTTTTCAGTGGCACAAATCCTAGCATCAGTCATAGCCACAGTGTTAGAAATGAGTTTTATGGTTGGCCGAGGTATGAACCATATCCAAGCAGGAACCACGATCTAGTCACAATACACACCATAAATTGACCTGTGCTCAGCTCCTGGTAGCTTGGCATAGCGCAGGCAGGCCTAACGTAAGTGGCAATGTACAAAGAATTTGTGCAACACTTCAAACAGTAAAACAGTGAAAACACTACACAAAAAGATACCACACCTTGTTATGAAAATAGATTTTAATGTAATGAACAAAGCAAGACGAAAATGACAAACACCCAATTAGTAGAATGCGAGATATGGATTTTAAAGAATAAAATTAGTTGTGCTTAAAAGCATGAAGTGCAAATAGGGGATATCTGATTATGCTAGTCCAGGTCAAATTTGAAAAGTCAGGCCAACTACAATGGAGCACAGGTTGGATACAGAGATCAGCTTTGGCCTGCTGAAACAGGACCTTGGTTCAGAGATGCGCTGCAGTTGAGAACAAGATGCGAGGATCAAGGCGGTGATGCCCTGCATCGATCCTGAAGATGTAGGTGATGCCTCATGTCTGCGCCGCACAAAGTCAGGGATCTGTCAGGAATGGAGGAGATGTGTCATGCAGTTGGCAATGGGTTGTTCCCCCATCCTCGCAGCAGCAGCAACGTTCTGGCATTGAGGGCGACGCAGGGTCGCATTGGCATCGATGTAGATGTGCGGTTCCAAATGGCATTGATGCATGGGTTTTGGACTGCAGCAGCACTTTATACCCACTTCCAAGGGCCTAGGACTGGAATGGCACCATTTGGCAGGGCAACACTTGCAGCAAGCAAAGTCCAGGTGCAGGGGGTGATGAGTTGGAAGCCTTTTGTGTCCCTGAGATTGCAGAAGAACATGAGATAAGAAAGCAAGCCCTTGGAGTCTCTGGTTCTGGGTTCAAGAGGTGTGGTTTCAGTCCTTCTCGCCCAGGCAAGGAGGGCAGCAGGTCAGCACAGCAAGAAAGCAGTTCTTTCATAGCAGCAGTCCAGAAGAGTAGCAATCATTGTAGCAATACAGCAGTCCTTCTTTCTGGCAGAGTATCCACAGATCCAGAAGTGTTCTGTGTTGGTGGTGGTTGAGGTCCAGTATTTATACTTTGGTGGCCTGGTTCTGGAAGGTGGGAGAAGCTTCTAGGCAGTTGCTTTGAAGTACAGGAACTCCCCTTCCTCCCATGCCCTGGCTCCAAACTGGGTAGAATGACAAAACAAGGTCGTTAGGTCTATTGTGCGTGGACTGGGCACAGTCCATTCAGGTGTAAGTGTGGGGCTGTGACCAATTCCTTCCTCCCATCCTGCCAGAGATGGCCCATCAGTCACATCTAAGCTTCCTTTGTATGACTGTCTAGAGGGAAATGCACTACTCGAGTTGCCACCCCCTCAAACATGTCTTGGAAACAGGATGCAGGCCCACAGGGTTAAGAGCAGGAAAATGCCAACTTTCTAATAGTGGCATTCTCAAAATTGTATTCATAAACCTGACTTTACCATTAAAGAAGATTTATTATTACAATTCTATAGGTACTAAACATGACAAGTCTACCCTTCCCTAACAGGGATTATAGCTTACTAAAGGTAAAAAATAAATCTTCAATGCTATCCTATGGGAGGGTTAGGCCTCACACTTAGTGAAAGAAGAATTTAAGAACTTTTCACTACTAGTACATGTAAAACTAAAAAATACATATCCTACCTTTTAATTACACCACACGCTACCCTAAGGGCTACCTAAGACGCCCCTTATGGGGTGACCTATATGTAATAAAGGGAAGTTTAAGGCTTGGCAAGGGGTTTTAAATGCCAAGTAGACATGGCAGTTTAAACCACTCACAGGCTCTGCAATGGCAGTCCTGAGTCATGTTTAAAGGGCTACTGAACTGGGTGGCACAATTAGTCCTGCAGGGCCACAAGTAGCATTTAACTTGCAGGCCCTGGCACATGTAGTGTACTTAATGGGGGACTAAATTAAATATGCCAATTGTGGATAAGCCAATGTTACCATGTCTTAAGCAGAAAGCACATGCACGTTAGCACTGGTTAGCAGTGGTACAGTGCCCAGAGTCCTTAAACCACAAAAAAGGGGCAAGCTGAAATGGAGGAGAAGCGATGAAAAGTCTGGTTAAGACCACCCTAAGGCTGACAGGCCTAACACATAGACATAGTCATGGAAGACGCACACAATTCATGGGGTTATAGGTAACTGTGACCGAGCCTGACCACAATGTCACCCTGAAAGTTATCTTGTTCCCAATGTTTGCACCCTGGGGTAGGGATAGGACACAGGGGAGCTTCCAGGGCAGTATAATGCCCACTGAGCTCCGAACTCACATTCAAGCCCTTTGCAAATGAGATGCACTTATTGTAAATCTGGGGTATACCCTGCCTACTCCTCTAAACTGTGTTCACCTTCCACCACAGGGTATGGGAGGCTACTGCTGAGAATGCCACCCCTGCCTAACCCCCGACTGTGGTCCAGAGAGGCAACTCAGAAGGGTCTCAATAAACAGATCACAGGCCGCATCAGATAGCTGGATGCCATTGCTTGCAAACAAGTCATAGTGGTGTAACTGTAACAGTCCCTGCCTCACCAGGTAAAGCAAGGGACCCTCTAACATTTTAGTTAGTGCATGGTTTGACCTCTTCACAGAGGAATTCGTGGCTTTGGTGCAGTCCCCCTTGCCCCAACGAGTCTGAGGAATTAACTCGGACCAGATGAACACTACTTGGGGAGCAAGTGCCTTATTTCTCCCATCAGCTGAAGGAGAACATCCAGGACCCCTTTCCTCCCAAGGGAAACCATGCCATTGCTGCCCACATGGGTTATCAAGATATCCGAGTCAGAGAAATCTTCTTGCCCTAAGAAGAACTTCAGTGGGAGGAATCGTTGATGGACCCTCATTCTGTCAATGCCCAACCAGTGGTGAATCATACTTTTCATTTGTGTGGGCTTATGCTGCCATGGGCTCACAAATCTTTCAGTCACCCAGTGAATGAAGGAATGCTTGCAACATATAACCTTTGCTGGAGAACTGTCTGCTGCTTCTATAGAAGGGCAGAGAAAGAGTGGGACACACACAAATGATGGAACTGACAGAGTGTCAGTGCCCACCCCCGCACATCTTGGAAACCCTCTTCCTTCTGGTCATAAGCAAAGTGATGGCATTTGTATCATTCGAAACAGTTAAACTTCCAGCACCCAGCCACTGGCATCTGATTCAGGTGCAAGCTCAAAGAGACTGCAGAGATAGCTGCCCCTATTCTAAACAAATGAAAGGAGAAGCCCATCGGTGATACACACAAATGTGGCAAAGTCACCTCACAAACTTACATGAATTGAAAACGGGTGAGAGGTAAAACATCTTTGTGAGAAATAAAATGGCACGTTATTCGTGCATTCAGCATTAAAAGTGCTGAAAAATGAAGATCTTTTAGATTTCTTTGTGCCATTTTTTCAGTCCCCCCTAATGGGGAACGCTCCCTTTGCATACATTATGCCTGGCGCAGGCAAAATGTAGCACAAAGGGTTACAAAGTGGCGCAATGCATGCACTGTGCCACTTTGTAAATACGACGTGGGGAAAAGGCCACCTTAGTGCTGCCTTAGCATTGAAAATGACGCTAAGGTGGTGCTAAAGTGGCGCAAAAAGAACACAGGCAATGGAGCTCCCCATAAGCATACAATTGTCTATATAGAACTTGACCTCAAATGTGAAACCCAGGAACCTGTAATCCTGTAGAAAGCTCTTTTTCGGCACCAGGCCAATGGGGAACCAAGCAGACCTAGTAAGAGACATTGTTAAAATTGACCTGCCAGACTAGCCAAGGAAAGCTTCTTCTCAATTATTTCTTTTGCTATGTTGGGGACAGTTAGCACTGACTTCTGATCCTTGGTGATTACTGAGCTGGGAATGGCATTGGAAGGAATACAGAAACACATCACAGAATTCACTTTTCGAGATGCTTTCTCCGACTTCCATGGGTACATTCCAAGTCAAGGACACGGTCAATGGCAGGGTTTGTAAATCACTGCCCAATAGGAGGGGGCTGACTAACTGACCTGAGGGCTCGCTGGAGAATGGCACTACAGGCGAGCAACCCATGGCGGCCTGCCTAAGTAAGTTGGAGGGCTGTGTAGTGGACTGACTAGCTGTGGCTTGTAGGGAACATCGCTCCCTATTCATGGTGGAGGAGGTAGTCTATGCCAGAGCATTGGACATCTGGGGAGAGGAAGCCAATCCAGCCCTTTTGGTAGGTGCCTGACACTTTTAGATCCCCAAACCTGTGCTGCTGGGCTTGGTATGGCGCTTGCCAGTACACCCTCCAGTTCTGCACTTCCCTCTGACTGTGACTCTGGGTCTGCCCTGAGACAACCGATTAGAATACTGGGGCTACAATGACCACCGCCTGCTGTTAAGGGGTGTTCCCTCGAAGAACTGTGCCGGAGAGCCCCAACAATTTTGCACTGTTGACCTCCACATTAACTTGCACCCCTACTGCAGTGGCGACCCCGTAGCTTCCCCACTCACACTGACTACCCCACCTAAGCTAGAAAGTAGGCAGCTCTTTGCCTGCCCTGCAGGTGATGGCTGTGCAGTAGTCACCACCCACATTTAGCTCCCTCTGCCGGTGCATTGGCAAGAATAACCTACTGTCCCACCTGAGGCATGGGAGGAGGGTGACTGGTTGCGAAACCTGTCAGGTACCTTCTGAGCTCTCGTTAGAGCCATATCTGCAGTAGACACGGTGGTGGTTGGGGACGGTTGAGCAATCATTTGCAGGACCTACTCTATGCCCTGCGCCTGAGCAGATTCCAGAAGCTTCTTGACTGCCTGAATTTGGTCCACTCTATGCCTGCTGCCGTGTAAGGGCAGATTGATGTCCTTCTTGAAAGTGAACTGCGGTCACTTCGGAGGCATACTAAAGAATGTACTGACAAAAAGAAAGGTAAGGTTACAAACAAATGAAACAAAAGCAATTAACCCCTTCTCTGCTAACTGCCCCTCCCCTGTTGAGGAAGTTTGTGCATAGCCCTTTATAACTTTTTGTACACAAAAGGTATCCGCGCCAAATATGCTACCTTTTTTCTAACATCCTGGGGATTCTGAAGGTGTCCAGGGTTAAGGATTCCCCTGGAGGGGACTGAGAAAATAGGTAAAATATAGCAATATGTTCAGTGTTTTAGAAAAATAGGAAAAAGGTGCTCCAGGTAAAAGTGTAAGTTTTTTCCCTAAAATGGCATCCACTAATGGGTTGCTGTAGTAAAGCTACCATTTTTCCAGCTTTCAGAAACATGCAGAGCTAAATCAAAAAATCCAATTTTGTACCACAGTTTTAGAATTTTTCTAAATATTTTTGTGCTGTCAACTTACTTCCAGTTTGTGGTGCAAAACAGGGTGATCCAGAAAAGCTATATATTTTTAAAAGTAGACACAATTCCGAATTCATCAAGGGGTCATATTTGTAGATCCCTCAAGGTTTTCCCTAGGAAAAGAACAGTTGAAATAAAGAAATATTGATACTGAGTAGGAAAAAACAGGCCTTTGTGACAACATTTACATTTTTAACTTTTTGCCACATTGGCCGTTTGACAAAAGCAATATACCACTACATCCAGTAAACCCTTCTGGTTGTGGGGATACAGAGGATTTGCAGGTTCTCCTGGAACCCAAGGTACCCAGAGTCAACAACTGAGCTGCACTGTACAGTGGTTTTTCATTGAGTACTAAGTATAGATCAATTCTTATAGCGAAATAGGCAGAGTGAAAAATAGGTATTAAGGAAACATATGCATTTCTGAAATGGGTACAAGATATAGAGTTTAGGAGCAGTGGTTATTTGTACATATCTGAATTTGTGAGTACCCGTACTAGTGTAAGATTTTGAGGGTAGTTTTCAAAATGTAATCTTTCTTATACACTGGCTTACAATTGAAAGGCACAAATCCAGCAAAATCCAATTGGTAATAAAAAATGTTCTGCTATTTTCCAACAAAAACTGACTCTTGTTTTCCAATGTGGGTAGCTCTAAATTTTGGACCCTAGCTCACCCGCCACCTAGAGAAACCTAGCCAACAAGTACATTTTTTTAAACTAGATACTGAGGGATATCCAGAGTAGGCTGACCTATGTGGGTTTCTCCAGGTGTTTTTATCCAGATTCCCTTGCAAACCTCAAACTTCGACTAAAAAAAACACACTTTCCTCACATTTCTGTGATGGAAAGACCTGGAATCTCTGGGGAACCACAAATTACCTTCCACCTGGCATTCCCCCCCAGTCTACCGATAAAAATGGTACCCCACTTGTGTGGGTTAGACCTATAGCCCACAACAGGTAACGGCCCAAAACACAACATGTGTGCAGCACATTTTTCCACAGAGAACTGACCCTCTTTTTCCGATGTGGGTAGCTCTAGATTTTGGACCCTAGCCCAGCTGGCACCTAGGAAAGCCTATTCAACCTGTACATTTTTTTAAATTAGACACCTTGGGGTATCCAGGTGGGCTGACTTGCATGCGTCTCACCAGGTTTTTTTTTACCGAGAATCCCTTGCAAACCTCAAACTTTGACTAAAAAACAAATTTCCTCACATTTCTGTAATAGAAAGTTCTGGAATCTGGGGGGGAACAACAAATGTCATTCCACCTAGCATTCCCCCAAGTCTCCTGATAAAAATGGTACCTCACTTGTGTGGGTAGGCCTAGTACCCATAACAGGAAAAGGCCCGAAACGCAATGTGGACACATCACATTTTTCCACTGAAAACTGAGCCTCTTTTGCTGATGTGGGTATCTCTGGATTTTGGACCCCAGCTCAGCCGGTATCATGGGAAGCCTAGCCAACCTGTATATTTTTTAAAACTAGACACCTACGGGATTCCAGGATGGATCCCATTCTTACCCACAGTGCCCAGCAAACCTCAAACGTTTCCTGAAATCACACATTTTCCTTATATTTTTGTGATGGAAACTTTCAGAATATGCAGGAATTCACAGAATTCCTACCACCCAGCATTGCCCCACCTGTGCCAATAAAAATGCTGCTCCCCTTGTGTGGCTGGGCCTAGTGCCGTGACAGGAATGGATCAAACCAAGGACAATGGAAGCACCTTGTGGAGACTCCTATTGACCTGTGCCCATTTTTTGGGGGGTCGGAGGGGCCATTGGCATGCCCATTCTGGACAGCCCCCACCCCTTCACTAATAATAAAAAAAAATCCCTGGTGCCTTGTGGGCTTTCTGCCCAGGAGGGGGGCAGAAAGACTCTTCCCATTTTTGGGGGGTGTACGGTGCCCTAATGGGCCTGTTAATGCACCCCTCTTAAAAAAAAAAACACTGCAATATAGTCCCTGGTGTGCTTGTGGGATTTCAGATCAGGGGCTTTTGCCCCCATCAGCCCGCAAGTGAGGGCAGAAAGACTGAATTATGGCAAAAAAACTCAGGGAGCAAAAGTCCTTTCCCAAGCAGCCTCTTGCCCTTCCTGGTGTCTAGTGGAGTGGATCCCTGCTTTGGGATTGCACTCCTTTGGTGATCCTCAAGCAGGGATCCACTTGGGAAAGGTACCATTGGAAAAGGGAAATTCTCTCATTTCCAACAATACCTTTCCCATCTGGGTCGGTGCTTAGGGAGATGAGATAACTGTGGGTGTGCGTACAGTCGGGAGCAGTCCGACGCTCATGAGTACTGCAGCGTCGAATGGCTCCCGACCGTCTGATTTACCGAACTGGTTAAACAGGCACACCAGACACTTCTGTGCCACGAAAAACACCTTGTTTTCTCACAAAAACTATGCCTAACAAACACCTTTATGCCATGCAAGCTAATATATTTATCACCGTAGTGCATGCCTCACTACAACCAGTTCCCTCACCCCCATAGACTCTTAATTCACAAGCAGGCATGGGGGTACTTTTCCCCTTGAGAAATAAACAGACATTAACTTGAAATCAAGTTTATTTGGGGCCACTCTAAAAGGAAGCACACTGCAGAAACAAAATTTCACTGAGTGAAAACAACAAAACAAAACACATGTTTAAGACCAGGAAGCCAGCTACCAAGCACATATCTATCTTAATACAGGGAACTTGCATCAGTGGAATAACACTCCTCTGCTTCACGTTCTCTCAAAAGCAGGTGTGCCATGGCTATTACTATTTGAGGGGAAAACTAACCAGTTCCATAGATACTCAACAGAGGGTGGTGCAGTATTGCTGTCTGACCCCTATACATTCTTGACCCTTTTAAAATTGTCTTGAATGTCTGACAGAGAATAAGGTAATACCTCACAACACAGCTGAAAGACCTAAGTGCACTCAGAGAGATTACAGCCAGAATCCCCAGCCTCAAACATACTGAGAGTGGCAATCGGTTCTAATGGACGAAACCTCTGCACAAAAACCCCTGTCCATTCAACTTCAGATAGAGCATCTAAGCTCAGAAGCAATAGGCAACATAGATAGCACTCTCAAACTTCTTTACCAATACTGAAAGAAACATTCTCCCAGTTTCCACATTTAAACAGCAAGTGCTCACCCTACCTGGCTTTGGAGTGCTTTGAAGTATTGGAGCTCTTAAAGGTGCAAGACTTAAAGCCTCTTTCCAGTGGACAAGAGCTTAACAAATAAAATACATGTCCTTCAAGGGCTGGAGCTGAACTCTTTCCTTTCAAAGCAAAAACCCAAGGTTGTAAGTGCTAGGCCATATGCCAATCAGAGGTTTAGTACACTTATGTGCTATATATGAGCACCAGGTAACAACACTGTCAAATGAACATGACCTTAGAACAGACAGATGACTGTTATGCTAGTCCTGCAAGTAAACTGATAATGACAGTTGCTTTATATTTATTGTACAACATCCTCAGCATGTGAGGTTTTGATCCTTGAATTGCATGCCTGAACACAGCTACAAACAACCTTTGTCCCCCTTCTGCACCCCTGTACACTTACCTCCTTCACACAGCCAGAAGTGCTGAACGAAGAAAAACAAAGAAGCTGCCTCTGTCATGAGACCTCCAGCTGGGTCACTTGAGACCATAAGAGTCCTGACCCAGTGACAAGGCAGGTTTAAATACCTGTAGGCATGTCACATCCCTTGACCACACAGGCTCAAACTCCTGCACAACCCCCCAACACACTTAGGAAACACCTGACCAACTTCTCGTGAACAAATAGCAAATGGGAAGTGAAGGGTGGGATTGGGTAAGGGGCAAAGATAATGGTTGTGACCCTCGGTGGCCACTAAACCCTGGCTATGGCAAGGCACTTTGCCTGGGCACAAAATCTAGTAGAAAGCTTGATGGGCAATACAGAATATTTGAAAGATTATGGACCTGATTTAAATCTTGATGGAGTTCCGCCATCCCGCCCTAATGGTGGTTCCAAGTACTCCGACAAGTTGACGGAGTTCTGACTGCCGTATTTAGATGTAAGGTAACTGAACCTCGGTTCGCGTTGACTGAGTGGAGTCCATCGTGTAAGCAGTCTATCTAGGCCAATGCGGCGGACTCCAATACTGCCTAACAGTACTCTGTTGCCATTAAGACGGCAAGACTATGCTGAGCATACTTAGATTTCACAGTTGTGTTGCATTGTTCTGGCAGCATCTTCCCGATGGTGGGGGAGTCCCTTGCAGGACCTGGTCAAAGTATACTATGGCTGTGTCTAATGGATAGATGCCAGCAGCGCACACCTGATATATATATTGGCCAATGCCTGCATACCACTTTATAAAATGAACTCCATTTTAGACCATGATCCTTTGCCATTCCACTGCATACGCCATTTTGCTGCTGAATTTGCCACTCAGAAGTCAGGTTACTTTTATTTTTTCACTCCCTCTGTACATTTGTCATTTTTCCATTTTTTTCATTAACTTGTGGACCACTATTTGATGTATTTTCAGTAAAACATTATGGCAGGGAGGAGAAATCCCCATTTTACTGCAGGAGACTTGTCAGCCATGGTGGATGAAATCATGAGAATAGAGCCACAATTGTTTGGAGCCCATGTACAAAATACAACCATATCTCAGAAAAGGCAAATATGTGCCAGAATAGTTGACAGAGTGAGTGCTGTAAGAAACAACCTGTGCACACAGGAGGAAACTAGTAAGAGGTAGAACGACCTGCAGGGGAGTGTGCGTTCCCTGGCCTCCAAGCGTCACCTGGAGGCTAAGAGGACTCGTGGTGGTTCTCCCAACCTCCCATTACAACCTTTTTCCAGGGAGGAGAAGGTCTTGCAGATTCTATATCCTGTAGGCTTAACAGGAATCCCTGGTGGAGTGGAGACTGGTAAGTTGGACTTATGTATGTCACACTTTTGTACAACATATATGTACAGTTTGAAAAATCACGAATTAATTATCATCATCAAATTAGTGGCATTATGGTGCCAACACTCCTTTCGCTACTTGGCAGTATGTGTGTTCATTATGGCCCTCATTCTGACCTTGGCGGGCGGCGGAGGCCGCCCGCCAAAGTCCCGCCGTCAGGTTACCGTTCCGCGGTCGAAAGACCGCGGCGGTAATTCTGACTTTCCCGCTGGGCTGGCGGGCGGTCGCCTTCAGACCGCCAGCCAGCCCAGCGGGAAAGAGGCTTCCACGATGAAGCCGGCTCGGAATCGAGCCGGCGGAGTGGAAGCTGTGCGACGGGTGCAGTTGCACCCGTCGCGTATTTCACTGTCTGCGCAGCAGACAGTGAAATACATGTAGGGGCCCTCTTACGGGGGCCCCTGCAATGCCCATGCCAGTGGCATGGGCACTGCAGGGGCCCCCAGGGGCCCCGCGACCCCCCCTACCGCCATCCGGATCTCGGCGGTCCGACCGCCGGGATCTGGATGGCGGTAGGGGGGGTCGGAATCCCCGCGGCGGTGCAGCAAGCTGCGCCGCCGCGGAGGATTCAATGGGGCCGCGGTACACTGGCGGGACCCCGCCAGTGGTGCCGGTCCGACCGCGGCTTTACCGCCGCGGTCGGAATCCCCATTGGAGCACCGCCGGCCTGTCGGCGGTGCTCCCGCGGTCCTCCGCCCTGGCGGTCAAAGACCGCCAGGGTCAGAATGACCACCTATGTGTGTTGTTCTTCATTTATCATATTTTGTATTTGATTGTTTGTATGTTTGAATGTATTTTGTTGTAATTAAGATAAGACGTTCAAAACCCTATCCATTTAACCATGAATGTATGGTGCTTCTAAGTCTTTTTTCGTCTTTTACCGTATTTCCCATATGTCATTATTTTGTAAATGTGTGCACATCTTCACTGCATATATTTCACTAGGAACGTTCAACTTACAATTTTCCAAGTGTTGGCAACGTCAAATTGAAAGGACTACAACTACCATGAGTCCTTGTTTTTCTACTTGGAAAATATGTTTGCAATGTAATGTTGGCCGTTCTCTCTTTTCTTACATAAATGCACAGATATCAAAGTGACAGGCATTTCCCAAACCACATTTTATGCAATGAATAAAAAGGGGATCATTACATGTAATTTTGTATGTTGTCACTTTCTTGTAGTTTCATTAAAATGATGTAATTTGTTTCACAACTCAAAGTATGTTCACTTAAAGATTTTATATCATGTCATGTTGTATGCAGAATATAAGTAGTAATGATAAGAACTTTGCTTCTCAAAGTTTATATGATGACCAATAGCATTTATCCAACTAAGTTGTATGATAGTCTGAAGTTTAACCTGCTAGGTCTTTGAATGGCTTACTTCTCATTTCTCCTCTATCCTGAGTTGGGTTGAATATGTGGTATCATTTCTGTACACTTCCTAAGAAATCTTTTTCTTTTCAGGACATCTCTTCACTTGCCTATTTTTCTGAAGTTTGCATTTGTGTAATGTATAATGTATGGGTAATAGGCAAAAAACACTGAAAGGTCTCAATTTTATATAAATAACAATTTAGTAACTATAGTTTGCTTCATTTGTGGCTCAAAATCCATTTGATGCCTAATTGAGACTTTTACAATGTGTTTCTTGTAATCCGTATGAGGTCCAACACCCGGAGTACATGGACACCATCTGCCACTGAGGATACTTCCACTCCAGACCATGATCAAGCCTTCAGTTAGGACTCCATTCCTGCAACTCCGGATGATGTGGAGCAGCCTTGTCCATCTGGTCTATTTGGGCAGACAGCACCAGTGAGTCTCACTCAGCCTATACCTACACCTCCCACCCCAGCTGTAACAACACCCCAGCCAATGGCCAATGAATACCTGTGCTTACTGTGTCCAAAAGAACATCACTCCAATCTTGTGCCCCCCAGTCCTGGCTGCTGTTGAGCCAACTCCTCCACCACTACCACCACCACCACCACCACCACCTCCAGTTCAGCCAGGACCCACTGGGATGGGGCACACTGGCTCAAGGGCACAGGTAGTAGTGGTAGGGTACATGGGAGGTAATCTGGGGGCCAGCAAAGCGAGGCACATGGTTTTACTGTTTCCTGGACCACCAGTGAACAAGTCTTGGGACCCCTACTTCAATCCCAAGACATGATGGGCCAGGTCCTTACAGAACTACGGGACATAAAGCAGTTGCAAATGGAGAACAATGAAGAGATGCAGACTATAAACTCTAATTTGAGCTCACTGACTGGGGTGCAGTTTGCCATTTACCAACAATTTGTGCAGGGCTTTCCCAGCAACATCTACCCCTTTCTGCGGCCCTACAATATCTCGGCCCACTACATCTTCCTCAGCCACATAAAAGGAGTCCCGCCCACAAGCAGAAACACCTGCAACCACCTCAGTCCCTGTAACTGTTGACCCCCCCTACCTTTATGCCCCTTCCCGGGAGGGAACGATCATCCTGACCACCAAGAGAGAATGGCAAGATCTCCACCAGCAAGAGATGTAATCTCCTCCAATGTGTGCCTACCCATCACTCTGTGCTGCGGACTAGATTCTGGACACATTTACCTTTAAGATACCAGTTGTATTTTGTACATTGCACTGCAAACAAATTTACCTCTAAGATAATAGTTTCATCCACCATGACTCTTTTTTTTGTTTTTGTTTTTATTATGTTTTCATCCAGTATCAGTTTACTTTTGTTTGTTAAATAATTTCTAAAAACCTAAAAACACAAAGCCAAGGACTGGTGTTGTATTTCTTGTGGTTCCCAATGTTTCATTTCTTCCTTCCATCATTTCTTTTAAAAATGCAAATAATCAAAACATTTTTAGCCAAACAAATGTTACATTGAGATAATGTTTCTTCCATGTTCAAAAAAGTAACGTATAACAAACACCACAAATCTTAAAGTATTAATTTCATACATTGGTAAGTAAGAATAGTTTGTCAAATGTAAGATGAAAAATTACAATACATGCATAAACAAAATTTGCCCTCATTATGACATTGGCGGTAAATCCCGCTTTCCGCCACGCTGACGGCTGCCAACTTACCACGGCTGTGGCGGATATCTGTTCACCATATTATGACACACACACCAATCCGTCAGTATTCAGCCACATACACAAATCCGCCACACCAAAGGTCAGTGATAAACTGGCTGTATCAAAACCCACGCTGTTATGCCAACAGAACAACACCCATAACATTATGACCCACGATTCACCACAGCAGACATTCAATGGTGGTAAAACATTGGCGGTACATACCATTGCGCTCAAAATGGACACACACAAACAAAACAACACCACATTGGACAATTCAAACAACACACACCTGACACCCATACACATACCACACCCACACGCCCACACCACTATAAAACACACACCTACAGTACCCACAACCCTTTACCATTTCAAACCATTGAAGCAGAGAGGCACCAAGACCACTGACACAACTAGAGCCACACACTATTCACACCTTTACACCACTCGCGCACCTCACATCACACACCCCAACACATTACCCAACACACATCACATAACACCCATGGCACCACAAGGACACCCCCGTTTCACAGAGGAGGAGCTAAGGGTCATGGTGGAGGAAATTATCAGGTTGGAGCCATAGTTATTGGAAGCACAATTGCAGCACATATCGATAGCTAGGAAGATGGAGCTATGGCGGAGAATCGTGGACAGGGTCAACGCCATGGGACAGCACCCCAGAACTAGGGATGACATCAGGAAGAGGTGGAACGACCTACGGGGGAAGGTATGTTATGTTCCATTGCAGCAAGACACCAGCTCGCTGTACCTAGGACTGGCGGTGGACCCCCACCTCCTCCCCCACAACTAACAGCATGGGAGGAGCAAGTCTTGTCAATCCTGCATCCTGAGGGCCTGGCCAGAGTAGGAGGAGGACTGGAGTCTGGTAAGTCAACTCTCTACTACTACCCCTCTACCTGCATACCATCACAGACCCCCACCCTCACCCTCACTCCCATCACTCCACCACTCCCCACACACCCCAACCATTACATCTCACTCATCCCAATGCCAAGCCCTGCAGGCTCTACCAATGCATGGACACCACTCACAGCCCTGCATGGACACTCATCACTAAAGCATGCCCACTATAGAGAACTAACTATCCCACCATACACCAATGTATACAAGTGAAAGCTGCTAAGGCAAATCCAACTAAAGAGGGCAAGCCACAGATGCCCAATATGTCAGACACAGACACCATAACACATCATTTACATCCCCACAGGTACCCATACCAATGTCAGCGGAGAGGAGGTGCCAGCACTATCCAGTCCCCCAACTGAAGAGGTCCACAGTGATGATAGCAACTCTGGTCTTCAGGATCTGGATGACCTACCTGGCCCATCAGGGACCAGTGGACAGACGGTTACCCAGGCCCAGTCACACACCACCACAGAGCCTCCCCCCATCAACAAATACCACCACAGCACCCACCCAGCGTACCCACATCTCTGTCCCCAGGACACGTCAATCAGCAGTGTGTCCACCTCTACAGGGACCCCAGGCCACACCTCATACCCAAGACAATCAGGGACCTGGGGTCAGTGGCAGTGGGCACACGGTTCAGGGGACAGAGGCACAGGCCAACAGGGAAACTTTGAGGAGTGCTGTATGCCAGGGGGAGGACAGGCCGAGGGAACCGACTCTCCAGAAGGCACTTGCAGAGATCCTGGGAGCTTATCAACATTCCCAGGACACGATGGGCCAGATCCTGGACAATGTGCAGGAGAACAGGCGGTTGCAGGAGGGACAGTATCAGCGGATCAGGGAGGACTTGCAGGCCATCAACAACACCCTGATCTCCATAGTAGGGGTGCTGGCAGACCTGGCCAGCGTTATGAGGGTAGCCGTCTCACATCAGCGGGCCCCTGCCACTAGCCAGACATCTGAACAGCCTTCTACTTCCGCTGCCACTAGTGGCCAGGAGGCCCCGCCACGGGACTCACAGGCCACCAGCACCCCTCCCCGTGCAGAATGTGAACCACCACGCAAACGTTCCCTGCGATCCAGACACTCTCCAAGACCTCCACCAGGAAATGAGACTCTCCTGCTTGTCACCCTTGTGTCCCACCCGGTCACCCTGTCCACAATGAAATGTCATGGCTCTCCTTCCTATGTCTCCTTGGACAATGCACCTGTCCTATAAACAGACTGGAACAATACCCTGGACATTCCTCCATCATCACCCCATCCCATTGCACTTGCCCCTCCATATTTTAGCACTTCAATAAACACCCTTGAAAAAAAATTAAGTTTGGAGTATGTCATGGATATCAAATATGTATTAATTGAAAAAGGTACAAACATTGCAAATCAACTGTACAGAAAATGAGCATAGATAAATGACCTGTAGCTGGCTGCAGTGATCACACCAGGAGTATATGTGAGGTCACCAACAGCTGCAAAATGAATTGCCAGAGGGAACAGTAAGTGGGCATAGAAGTGGGAAATATCAGCATGCCATTGCCACACAAATTCAAACAAATGTCATTGAAATGTGAAGTAACACTGTCCTACCTGTGTGTCATTGGCAGTCTTCTTGGATCACAGATATCCTGTTGTCCTCAAACTCATTGTCAGCCTCCTCATCCGCACTGTCCACAGGGTCCACTGCTGGCAAACGGGCATCTCCAGCCTCCTCCTCCTGCAGGAATGGGACATGGCTTCTGAGGGCCAGGTAATGCCACCACTATCTGGCAGACCTTCTTTGGTGAGTAGCACAGGAATCCACCTGTTAGATGGAGGCACCGGAACCTGGCCTTCAGGAGGCCAAAGGTCCTTTCAATTATCCTTCTGGTTTGCCCATGTGCCTCATTATAACGTTTGTCTGCCCTTGTCCTGGCATTCCTCACAGGGGTCAGCAGCCATGATAGGTTGGCGTAACCAGAGTCACCTTAAATATTGAGGGACAACATTTAGCCACACACTATCCCATATGGCCCACACCATATCCATACGCAAACATACACTGGGTGGGAACCAGGGCTCACCTATTAGCCCCACCCTGTGCCACTGTAGTTGGGCCATCACATTTGGGATTCTGCTATTCCTCAGGACAAAGGCATCATGCACCGACCCAGGATACTTAGCATTGACGTGGGAGATGTACTGGTCCGCAAGGCACACCATCTGTTCATTCATAGGGTGGCAACACTTTTGATTCCTGAACACCTGTTCATTCTGCCGGGGGGGGGGGGGGGGCAAATGCAATATGTGTTCCATCAATAGCCCTAATTATGTTGGGGATATGTCCCATTGCATAGAATTCGGCCTTCACTGTGGCCAAATCTTCAATCTGGGGGAAAACAATGTAGCTGCACATGTTTTTTATCAGGGCAGACAACACTCTTGTCAGCACTATTGAGAATTTTGGCTGTGACATTCCTGCTGCCAAGTCCACTGTCATTTGGAAAGAACCGGTTGCCAGGAAATGGAGTACAGATAGCACTTGTACAAGAGGGGGGATCCCAGTTGGGTGACGGATAGCAGATATCAGGTCAGGCTCCAATTGGGCATACAGCTCCATGATTGTGGCCCTGCCCAGTCTGTATGTGAGGATAATGTGCCTGTCCTCCATTGTTGCCAAGTCTACCAGGGGTCTGTACATGGAGGTATGTCTCCATGTCTTATTCATCCACATCGGTAGCAATCTAAGGGACACAAGAGTGAGGATCCGGTCACAAACTGAACAATTGAGCTACAACAGCAATTGGCATCCTGTTAATATGTAATGGGTCAGTGTGATTTGTCCTGTATGTCCTAATATCTCCTGTGACGCAGCATTATTCCAGGTTCTCCCCCCCCCCCCCCCACCCCCCTCCCTGACGTGGTGTCCACCTGTCCTATGTGGAGGGACAAGTGGAAGTAAGGTAATTCTGCTGACGTTGTGCGCCGTTGCGGGAGGCGGTCGGGAATCGCTGAGGAACTCCTCATTGGTTATAATTGGGCCCGATGGGGTACAGTGGCCAATGGTGATCCACGCCGGTGGTGACAGTATGCACCGCCGCTAACGTGACCGCCATTTTCTATCATATTACTCTCTTGCTATCTGACCTTCCATAGGAGAGGACCTACACTGCATGTGCTGCTGTGACCTGTGTCTGGAATCTACCATGGCCTGTGTGACTGGGGAAAGAGCCCCAGCCTTCACTTTGGAGGAATTGGAGAGACTGGTGGATGGGGTGCTGCCCCAATACGGACTGCTGTATGGGCCTCCAGACCAACAGGTGAGAACACTGTGAACAAAATGCATGTGGCATGAATGCATGGAGTTGTGTGTGTGTGAAGGCCTCGTGTAAGGGGGGTGGGTGGATGTCCTCTGGTGGCGTACAGGTTGTGTGCTGGGCCACGTGTGAGTAAATGGTGATGGAAATGGGTATGGTGGGCCATATGTATAACAGGCAGGACTGCTTGTCTAACTCTGCAGGTCCGCGCCCATCAAAAGAAGGGCATATGGCGTGCCATTGCCAAGGAGGTGCAGACTCTGGAGGTCTATGGCAGGTGGATAGCCCTCCTCGAGCGCAGCGACCAAGTACTGAAAACATGTGAGGCTTGCTGTTCACATCAGGTTTGCGGGCTACTTTTTATCTTTTGTTCGCAGCACGATCTCGCTTGTTTATTTTCCGTGCACACGTTTTGGTGTTAACAAGGCTTGCTTGTTTTAGTTGCTCTCTGACCAGCCCATGTTTTGGTAGTGTTCCCTTTTGTTCCTTTTTATTTTCTGTGCGCAGGTTTTGGGGTTAACAAGGCTTTCGCTTGAATAGGTTGTTATCAACCAAACATCTGTTTTAGGAATGTTAGCTTTTGTTCCGTTTTAACAGTGACATTATGCACATGTCAGGCTGTGTTTTTAAAAAAAATCCTAAATCCGCAACCTTAATTGCTTTCGGACTTGAAAGCAAAGACTCATCGTGAAATTGACCCCGCATTGTTCAAGTTTGCGTGTATTTAGCAGCCCTTTTGAAACAAAGCCTCCATTATATGGGATTTATTGTGCACAAGCATGTTTCTTTTTTCTTATTAGAACGCTTGTTGCTGAAAGTCACATTTTTGGGGGTTAACACGGCTTTCGCTTGTTTACGTTAAAGAAGGAGAGAGGTCTGCGTTATTTCAGAACGAGATGTAGGTATCCCGCTGATGTGTGCTGCTGTGTGCTGTGCACTGCTGTGTGCTGTGCGCTGCTGTGTGCTGTGCGCTGCTGTGTGCTGTGCGCTGCTGTGTGCTGTGCGCTGCTGTGTGCTGCGCGCTGCTGTGTGCTGTGCGCAGGCACTTGTCTTTGTTCTTGGTGTTTGAAGTGGGCCATTAGACTGGCCCTCTCTTTTAATAAGTGCTTGGAAGAATTCTGAAATCTTTCTAGCATTTATTTCCAATGAAATGAATACAGCAGTGACGGAAAATACTGTAGGGTGACTAATATTCACAACTTTTAGGAAGGTTAAGGTATCGCTCATTGATAAACTGATGAAGCCACAGAATTATTAATGGAGCCTTTGAGACATGCTTAAAAAATGGCTAATTTAAAAGCGTACTACATTAAAAGCAAAATGTTTGCACAACGGAATACACTTTGAATCAGTGTATTTCAGATAATACCATAATTACAGGACTTTTTAATGTAGAGTTTGCAGAGTGAAAAATTGCTTTAATACTAGTACACGTCAGCAGTGTCTATCTTGGTATGTTCAAGCACACAGTATTCAAAACACAATCTTCCGTGTCTTATGTGTGTGATTGCGGTTTGACGTGAAACACCTATCCTAGATGTTTTCTAAAGGTTCCTCCGAAGGTACTCAATGTGTGATATAACACCCTTTGTCTGTGCATATGTGGGGAAAAAATCACTTTATCCAGTTGTGTGGGAGATATTGAGAGAACTTAACACATCCTTGTCATAAAAAAAGAAAATAACATTCAGTTTTTTCCTTTATAAATAGGAGACAACACACTAATTAAGGAGATTCTGTGATAAAATTAGTGTGTTTTCCGTTTATTTAAAAAAGCATAGTCTGTATTCATAGTATATTTCACTTTGCGAATAGCGCTTCAGGGACACGTGAAAACATGTTGTTTGCTGCCATCTACTGGCCGTAGATTCACTTTTTGCTATGTGAGGCTTTGCGTGTAGTTGGAATTGAAACAGGATCCTGTTCGGCATGGTCCTGTGATCCTAAATGCATTTTGGCTTTTCTGAACGTCATTTTGTGCAATATAACCTTTGGGGAGGAGAGTCACGGAAACTCGACACCGGTGTTGTGTGTGTAAAAGGCCGCTTTATTGGAACAGGTGCACTTACAACAATTTTCCCTTGGCCTTTGCCTTACAAAACTAAAGCCTCACTAGACATCAATATCACCTAACCAACAATCCTCCCCCCTCCCCTACCCCAACCTCCCCCCTCCCTGTCAGGTTCTCCTGCCACCCGTCTCAAATCCTGTTTAGCTAGTTCTCAATCCTACTAGTTTGTTCTCCTCGTGAACCCTTTGAATCTTCCTTCCTGCCCGACGCGACCTGCTGCTGTACCCCCATACTATCCAAAATTGCCCTGCCATCCTGCCCATCTGCACGTGTTTCGTTGTCTGTCAGCTCTCCTCACCGCCACTCACACCTGTTCCACAGCGACACCAACCCATAACAAACAACCCCATTTTTGTGCACCTGGTCGTAATCTAACGGCCCCAAGTTAGTGACAACCACAAGTCTAAAAAAAACAGCGAAACGTACCAATAAACTGAGCTAACAGCAAAAAAGGAGGGAGGGAGGGGGAAAAATTCCCGACCTGCCAAAAAATGAGCTGGCCACCGTGTCACCTTATGACAAAATGGTGGCCCCCTATATATAGGCCCGCCTAAATAGCCCAAAAAACAGCCCAAGTAGCCCACGGCGCCTAAGGACCGTACCACCCTCACCAAAGACCCCGGGGGGGAGACCTCATTCTTCGGCAGGTCCCCCCCGGGACCCCATTGGGGAGGAGAGTCACGGAACTTAACACATCCTTGTCATAAAAAAAGAAAATAACATTCAGTTTTTTCCTTTATAAATAGGAGACAACACACTAATTAAGGAGATTCTGTGATAAAATTAGTGTGTTTTCCGTTTATTTAAAAAAAGCATAGTCTGTATTCATAGTATATTTCACTTTGCGAATAGCGCTTCAGGGACACGTGAAAACATGTTGTTTGCTGCCATCTACTGGCCGTAGATTCACTTTTTGCTATGTGAGGCTTTGCGTGTAGTTGGAATTGAAACAGGATCCTGTTCGGCATGGTCCTGTGATCCTAAATGCATTTTGGCTTTTCTGAACGTCATTTTGTGCAATATAACCTTTGGGGAGGAGAGTCACGGAAACTCGACACCGGTGTTGTGTGTGTAAAAGGCAACTTTATTGGAACAGGTGCACTTACAACAATTTTACCTTGGCCTTTGCCTTACAAAACTAAAGCCTCACTAGACATAAATATCACCTAACCAACAATCCTCCCCCTCCCCTACCCCAAACTCCCCCCTCCCTGTCAGGTTCTCCTGCCGCCCATCTCAAATCCTGTTTAGCTAGTTCTCAATCCTACTCGTTTGTTCTCCTCGTGAAACCTTTGAATCTTCCTTCCTGCCCGACGCGACCTGCTGCTGTACCCCCCCTACTATCAAAAATTGCCCTGCCATCCTGCCCATCTGAACGTGTTTAATTGTCTGTCAGCTCTCCTCCCTGCCACCAGAAAAAGCCCTGGGCCTTTTTCTGCCCCCCCCCCCCCCACGCGTTATAGCTCTCTAAACAAGGCTCTTATTGCATCCTTCAACTGGAAGAGGTACATTTCCATTCCTATAAAGGACAAATGTACACCATCGTCCCTGAAAAACTCAGAGTCTTCAAAACGTAAATCCTGATGCTCCAAAAACGTGATTCCCTTCTCCAAACAAAAACTCCTCATCTCCTTATTAATCTTTCGCCTAGCCCTTTCAACTGCCCCCGGTTTTCGTGCCCCTCTCCACACCCGACGCGGAACAAAACCTGTAAACAAAATATGCGAGCCGCACCACTGCGATAAAATCAACAACAAATCCTTCTTCATTGACTTCATCAAATCCAAACCAGTCTTCGCTACCATGTCGTTCTCCCCCAGGTGAATGCACAAAACATCAGGGCAGGGGCCTCCGCCCGAGCCCCTTGCAAACGCGGCAAAAGATCTGACCAACGCATACCCCCTTTCCAGAACCAACGGACTTGATATCGACGTATATCCATTCCTAGATTCTCGCCCAAAGATGACCGCCGAGCTTGCCGCTGGGCCCATTTTACAAATGAATGGCCGACTACCCAGATGATCACAACCTCCACCTCGGGTTCGGCTACGACACCTGCAAACATAAAGAAGAGAATTAGTGCACACCCCCTTCTGGTACTTCCTTCCCCCTCAGATACCTTCTGAAACAAGCAGACTTCCACCTGCCCAGCGACATGAGAGACTCCCTTGTCCACCCTTTCCACCCCGCCTCGGTTGCTGCCCCAATCCTAAAAATGTGTGCCAAAAAGACGGGGTCCTCACATAGATATACTAGCCCTTTTCGTAGCACAGCCAGCAGCTGTGAAGGCGTGGCCTGTGTACCATCCCTGTGCCGAAAAACAGCGCCCCCCGTACCCGCATGTAGACTCCACTGCCGCCCCAGCGCTAAAGGACATATAGACAAAACCGGGTAGCGGCTGAGGAAAACAGATGCCCCTGAGCCCTTCTGATCCGTTTTCGAACTATGAATGTGTACTGTGACGCCACTAGTCTCAAATTGCACCTCTGACCAACGAATCCCTGGACCCCGCTGCGACCCAAGTAACTCCGAAACTCGAAAAGCCCTGAAAAACATCCATGATATCAGTGTCCGAAAAAGGAGAAGCTCCCACGCCGAGTAACACACCGACCCCAACGCCCACGACAATTGTTTTAGAAGGCGCAACGACACCGGACGACGATTACGAACCGCCGTACCCCTTTCCCGAGCCCAACCTTCCAACATCCTCTGACCCAATTCCCCTGTAGACGGCTGGTAACCCCACAAACATTTTCCCATAAATCCAAGAGCCGCAAGCTTACCTGCTATCGTCACCCGAGACTGACCTTTCTCGATCAACGTCAATATGAACTGAACCACATCTTCCGCCGCGTCCTCTGGCCGTCTCCTTCTGCGCGCCCCCGTTTGTATAAACTCCTCCCACGCTTTTGCGTACACCCGGCGCGTTGAGGGAGCCAGAGTTTAAACCAGCTGAAGCATCCTCTCGTGCCTATGCTCCATAGAGCTTCCGGCATCGCCGTCCTGCATAACTCTGTGCCCGTGACCAACCCATGGAATCTGTCCCACTGTGAACGAGACAAAGCATCAGCAATGTCATTGTCCACACCCGGCACATGCCGCGCCCGAAACGCAATGTCCCACTTTAAGTACTGCAGCACAAAAACCCGAAGTAGCCCGAGGACCTGGGGTTCCTTCGCTGACTGCCTGTTCACCAACTGGACAACCGCCAAATTGTCCACCCTGAACAACACTTTTTTATGACGTAGAGCCGCCCCCCACAGACATACCGCTATCACCAGGGGGAACAGCTCCAAAAAAGCAATGCTCCTCCCTCCTCTCTTCCATTCGGACGGCCACTCGTCCGCACACCACTTGCCTTCCCCAAAAATCCCAAATCCCGTCACCCCGGATGCATCTGAAAAAATTTGCACGTCCCATTCCCACTCCTGCCACGCCTTCAAGGGAATGCCATTGAAAGATTCGAGGAAGGTGAGCCACATCTTAAGGTCCTCCCGAACTCCCACTCGGAGCCGCACATGATGGTGAGGCAGTTCCTTCCCCATGAGCGCTAAGGCCAAGCGGCGACAAAATGTTCTACCCGCTCTTACAACCCTGCATGCAAAATTCAAGTGTCCCACTAAGACCTGGACCTCGTGCACCGTGACTTTCTCCTTTCTCAGTAAGTGCGCAATCTTGTGGATCATGTCCACTCTCTTTTCCTCCGGCAGCCTCGCCGTCCCTGCCACTGTATCCAGTTCAATGCCCAAAAATGACAGCACCGTACTAGGCCCCACTGTCTTTTTGGGGGCCAAGGGCACACCAAGGTCCCCCATGATCTCTTGAAAGCTCCGTAACCTCTCCGCGCACCGCAGAGAATCAGCCTACGCCCCAAAAAAGAAGTCGTCCAAATAATGTGTAACCTGAGCATAACCAGACGCTTCAGTGAAAATCCATTGCAGGCAAGAACTGAAGCATTCAAACAGCGCGCACGAGCTTGCGCACCCCATAGGCAGGGCCTTATCCACAAACCAAAATCCACCAAAATGAATCCCCAGCAATTCGAAATCATCTGGGTGGACCAGGAGCAAGCGAAATGCCGATTTGATATCCGTTTTTGCCATCAACGCCCCGGACCCCAACCCATCGACCATACCAATAGCCACATCAACCGACGCATATGACACTCGCGTGTATTCCTCCGGGATGAAGTCATTCACCGAGGAACCTCCGGGCCAAGACAAATGTTGAATCAGACGGTATTGTCCCTCTTCCTTCTTAGGCACCACGCCAATAGGGGACACGATGAGGTTGGGCAAGGGCCATTGTGCAAAGGGGCCCGCCATGCGGCCCTCGGCCACCTCCTTCTTCAATTTCGCCCAAACCAACTCCTCTTTCCCCTTCACTGACCTCAGATTCTCTGCCCACCGACGTTGACGCGGACCCTGGTACCCCAATCTAAAGCCTTGTGTGAAACCCCGCCGCAATACGTCTGCCGCCCTCGCATTTGGATAACGACGTAACCACGCCGCCAAGACATCCATCTTAACCGGAGTATGAGCCCTTTCCTGCAGGTCCTTGCCTGAATCTTGTGTCTCGCCCGGCGGATCCCGACAGATTGTCACGCCCGATGAGCCCCGACGCATCACGTCCCCACGCCTGACCTTGACCAGACGACGCTCCTGCAGATGTTTGCCCGGAGCAATTCGTAAGCGGATGTCTCCCTGCACATTTCGAACATTCATGCCGAAATTTACAATATTCCCTGTGGCAGATTCCCTTGTTGTAATCCCAGCAAGCCCCCGCCCTGCCGCTGCCTGGAGAGCTGGCCCCAGGCTGGTTACTGCCCCCGGACCCCTCCCCCTGGGTGGGGCGCTCTCGAAAGGGCCGGTAAGTGATCGTCAATCCGCTGGCTGTGAAAATGGTTTTGCCAAATTTTGCGGGGCCCATAGTGTGCTGCCAAAGGTCAGCATCAATCTCCCCCCACTTCACATCCGGATCCGCCGCCATACGCGCTCAAAACTCTTCCTCATATTGCCGCCAAGCAAACCCCCCATAATTGAGGTGAGCTTTTCGGATGATGTCCATGTATTTAAACAAGGCGACAGACCGCTCTGGATACCGTTCGCAATAGACGCTGGCAAAAATTTAAAAAGCCGCCGTCCAGTTCTCGATATTCACTGGCACCTTCGGCCGTCTTGATAGCTCAAACTCTTCTTCCTTTGAGCCTTCTTTTGCACGCACTTCCCTGTGAAGAAGTTTCAGAACCTCCACATATTCCCCTTTCCAAATCTTCTCCTTGGGGTCTCACCTTATGCAGTCAACTAACGGTTTAGCTGTGCCCATGTAGGGCAAACGCGCCCGCTTAGCTAGCGGCTGATGCGCCTTATCCCCTTGTTGTGTGCTGCTTCCCTCTAACACCCTCACCAGTCGCCTTACCTCCGCCGTCCGCCGCCTTCTCTCCGCCTTCCCCTTTTATGTGCTCTTACCCAGATGTCCCATCAGTCCCGACGCCCACATCTGGCACGTAAATGCCCTTAAACAGTCACGCTGCCCCATTGCCCAGGTCCCCAGACGCCTCAACTGCAACCGATACCATGCGCACGCCAGCGTGTTCCTCACCTGCAGTCAACGACGGTGGCTGCTCCTGTGCCTTCCGTCTACCAACGTGGGCTCCCTCCAACGCCTTTCCGACAGCCGGCTGCCTCGGCCTTGACCTCTGAAATGACTGAGACAACGCATTAGCGGGCCCGCCCCACCCTGTGCCCACCAATCCTCTTCCTCTCTGTCATCCACTAATTCACCTTCTTCCACGCTGTCCTCATCAAAATCCAACACACACTCCTCATCGCACCACGGATCCCCCCTTTCCATCACCGTCGCCCGGGTGCCATGTAGATGCAAATCACGTGTTGGCTCCCCGCCCGCGTGACCCCGATGCTTACCACACTGAAATTTTAATGGACCCGGACGCTGCTTCCAAAGAGTGGCGGCGTCGCCGGGCGCAAAACCCGCACTACCACACCACCCCTCGGAAGCGTCCGCAGCCACCACCCTCTTCCTCTGTCCTTCTGTTGACGCCCACTGGCAGGCCGCACTAGGCTCCGCCTGTTCTTCATGCCAGGGTATCTGAGCCGCCCTTGGCTCACCTGGCCGCACCACGGCACTCCGATCGCTCTGCCAAAAAAGGTCCGGCGTACCGGCAAAAACATTATCCCTGCCCTTAACCCCTTTTCGCACGCTATCCTCCCTTTCTGCCTCCCGGGACGCCCCATCCCCAGGGGACTTGCCCTGTCCCTTCCCCACCCTATCCCCATACACCCTGCAGGGAAATCTACAACGCGGGGGGGAAGGATGCCCCCTAACACCTGAGCCTGTTCCTGCACCCTCCCCTTCACTTTCAGTGGCACTCCACTCAAGCATCGTGGGCCATTTTTTAGAAATGGGAATGGATGGGTCAACCATGTCCCCATATCCTAGTTCCCCTCCTACTGTCTCCTCACTGCCACTGTCAGTGTCTCTCTGCAACCTCCCAGTTAACCCCTTCCCTTGCACGTCCTGTGGGCTCTCACCCCCCAAGCTCCTTTCTTCACTAGTCATCTCCACTTTTCTCCTACTCTCACGCCTGCCCTCGGTCTCGCTCCGGTAAATGCGACCCACCGCCTTACTGGGCCCTTTTTTTGTCTTTTTGCGAGGGCTAGGTGCCTGTACGGCCCAGCGCCGCCTCTCTGGGCGTGCTGGAAACCCACGTTCCGTCTTCCCAAAGTGGCCTCCTTAGGGGCCGTGCGACCAGCACCAGAGACCTTCCACCGTCCTCGGCACCGCCCCCGACGCGCCCAGGACTCCTCACCTGTCCTCCCCGAGCTGGGGAGCTTGGCGGCGAGCACGCCAGCACGGCGGCTGCTACCCCTTGCGCCGCTCTGCAGCAACACCAGCGCCCGTTCGACAAAGCCTGCCTCCATTTTTGCAACCGCACTCGAATGCGTCTGAAGCCCCTCCGAAAGCCGCGGCGTCGCCACCCCAAGGCCTCACGTGAGTAAACCACCAAAAACTCCTTAGCTGCCTCTGCTTCTGTGCCCGTGTAGGATCAACAAGGCACGACAATTTTTTCTAATGACCCAATATTTTTTTTTTGGGGGGGGGGGGAAATTCGAAAATTCTGGAAAAAATTCCCGACCTGCCAAAAAACGAGCCGGCCACCGTGTCACCTTATGACAAAATGGTGGCAGGCGACAAGATGTCCCCCCTATATATAGGCCCGCCTAAATAGCCCAAAAAACAGCCCAAGTAGCCCACGGCGCCTAAGGACCGTACCATCCTCCCCAAAGACCCCGGGGGGGAGATCTCATTCTTCGGCAGGACCCCATTAATGCTACATAAAACACTCTCAAAGGGGACTGTGTGACAAAGTGATGTGAAACACGCACAGACTGACCACCAATGACAGATGCGCACATATTCACATAGATACAACAAGCGTTCACGGACAGCAGAGAATAAAAGCAGAAATGTGCGCACATTTGAAGCAAAAGGGAAGCTTTTCAGCATTTGCCTTTGGTCTGTATTGTCCTGAAATGGTTTTCGAGCTGAACTTTATTGCCCCAATAAGCTTCCCGGGCTGAGGCTCCCTGCTGCTTCACACTTCCGCCCACTGTAGAGAATTCACACTGCTTGGGATAACAAGCATTTGCAATGCAAGGGGTCTTATGATTGCTCGAATTAGACCTATTAGCATTGTAAATTCCTAACTGGACTTTTCTTGCCACATAAATTGAAAATGAAAAGTAAAACAGCTGACCGAAGCAAGCTGATTCAAAATGCCACGATTTCCTTTTAGCTATACATTTCTGCGAAGTTCTGTTTCCTTTTGTGTATTTGCTTTGCTCTCATGGTGGCCATCGGCTCACTTATGTGAAACTGTTTTACTTTTCAGTTTATGTGGCAAGAAAAGTCTGGTTAGGAGTTTACAAAGCAAAAAGCTTTAACTTGAGTAAAGCGAGACCCATTACATTGCAAATGCTTGTTCATACTGTGTTGATCTCATTACATTCACTTTTGCAAAATCGTTATGTCCTTGCATTATTAAGCCGAGTTAAGGGGTCACATTTTTTTGTAATGCATCTGGCTGTGTGGATGGTGTGTGTATTGGGTGTGTGTTGTGCGTGTGTGTGTCACTGTCATTTGCCTCCCCCACTCCCTTGTGCTCTAGGCATCTGTACTCACCGTCGTCTTAAGCAGGCGTTGGTGTTCATGGTGGAGCAGAATGTAGAATATCATTGGGAAGACATGCAGTTCAGGTTCCATGGCGGTGTGGTTCTTCCCTGTGTCTCCAATGGTATTTCATTTCTCTTCTGAGCTCAGTTTCCTCCAGGCTTTTGATGTTGTTGGTACCAGCACGGAAAATGTGCCAGTTTCCAGGGTCTTAATTTGGTGGGCGGAAACATTGACTTTCGTCTGGCTGGAGGCAGCTACCACCATGGTGGCTGTTGTTTCCGCCCTGTCAGTCCATGTGGTACATTGACTGTCGATTGGAGATCTTTCCGCCATGGTCATAATTTGGCGGTAGTTACCGCCGGCCTGCTGGGGGTATTACCACCACTTTATCACCAACACCCAGGGTCGTAAAGAGGGTCATAGTCTCTTTCATTGTTTTTATAGTTCCAGATCTTGACACCATGGAAGAACAGGATATAATCATGTAACACAGATTGAATAGGCAAACTGATATTGGTTCATGTTATCAGCTGGAGCCAGACTTCCTGCCTCGCAATAGGCATCACACATCATAAACACCAATAGTCAAAATAATGGCAGTATACAATTCTGTGTCCTCAGGATCCTTCCAATACACTGTGGCAGTAACTGATGGCATGTCACAACCAACTTCAAGTGGTGTGCTAAAAAAGTCCTTTCTACAATGATGAGACCCATCAACAACTTCATGCACGTAACACAACATGAGGATTTTGCAAATGTCAAGGGAGATGAGTATGCTATGGTCGACTTACACATGTGGTCAGAGCAAGTTAAGCAGCACATATTGCATTGGTGGCAACATTGAACATTCTGATTCAAGTGTGATTCAATCTCATAAACTTCCATTACACAAGTTGCCTTTGTAGAAGAAATGTACATTCAAAGTGTGTGTGTTTTTCACAGGATCAACCCATGTGCTCTTTGTACTTTGCAACAGCAACATATGACAGCAAATGTCACAATTTTGAAGTGTTCAAATGAAGATGACATGGTAAAGAATCCTAAAACAGAATACCAGGAAGAATTAATGCTCTTTATATTACAAGTTCTTTGGACATTGAATGTAATATTAGGTAAATATATACTTACGCTTATGTGAAGAAGTTGTCAGTGGCATCTTGGCGTATGTCAATTCCTTCCTCTTCACCACTATCCTTTTCATTGGCATTTTGAGATACTCACTGTTGGCTCATCATGGTTTCCATCCTCTGCAATGTATGGGATGATCCATCGCAGGAAGATGTTGTGCAACAAGCAGCAGTCTATGGTGATTTTGCACACCTCAATGGATGAGTAAAGGAGGGCTGCACCAGTTTAGAAGTCCAAAAACCCGCTCCACTGGCCTCTGTGTTCTTCCATGGGCCTCATTGAAGCAGACTTCCCCTGGTGTTGTTGGATTCCTCAGCGGTGCTAACAACCATGGTCGGTTGTTAAATGTTGATTCTACTAAATGAAAATAAAAATTATATAGAGCAAAAATATCTCATCACATTGTACATTCTTAAACTAGAAAATAATCATGTTGTCATATTGTACTTTCAAACAAGCCAGGCCCTCTCATGTCCATTTGCAGCGGTATGCTGCTGTTCCGTAGTACAAAGTGATCATGTGTTGAACCTGGGAAACAAGCACACATGTTTGAGATGTACAAATCCGGTAAGCAGTCAACTGGCACATTGATTGAATGGAAGTTGTTCCGATTGTGGTAAACCTATTCCCTGACGTATGGTGGCTCTAAGGCAATATGGTTGCCATCAGTTGCTCCAACAACATGTGGCAATGCCACCAAAGTATAAAAATCTCCCTTCACATTTGGCAAATGTTCATGTTGTGGAACCTGGATGAAGCAGTTAATGTGTCTAATTATTGAAGAAAGGACTTCTTATACCACACCACTGAAAGTTTGCTGATACATGCCTCCAGATACTGCCACAGTTTATTTGAAGGATCCTGTGGCCACAAAATGGAGTACTGTCATGATTTTCACTATTGGTGTTATTGACTTGAAATTTCTGTTGTGAGATAGAAGATCTCCCGCCAACTGATGACATAAATCCAGAATAGTTTGCCTATTCAATCTGAATTTTTTGATAATATCTCTTTCTTCCATGGTGGCAAGGTCTGGAAATGGTCTAAATACTTAAGGATGTGGTCTTCTGCCTCTCCCTAGCGTTATGTCTGCATTTAAGACAAAAGAGACATATCACTTTAAATGGGCAAACAATACTTTGATAATCAACACACATCTCATGTCTTTGTGAAATCACGTTTTTGTGAAATATATGTAAACATAATTTTTTAGTGATGTTGCAACTTAGATAAACTTTTTTTACATGTCGGATATTTAAGAAATAATAATGTGTAGATAATACACTTGAAAATGATTATTTATCCCGTTTAAAAAAAAAAAATCAGTATCACTATTGCATTTAAACACATTAGCGCATTACATTATACTGTGTCAAATGTATCCTAAAACAGTGATGTACGCATTTTTAATTGGTAACAACCAGGCCACCATTTGGAGTGGTCCTGATGCACTTAACATTAAAAAATGCCTTGGTTCACATCCTAAAATGGCAGCCGCCTGACCTTGCCGTCAGGACATTGGCAATCCGATGGCCGTCAGCGGAAGTTAACCATATAATAGGTGTAACACTCCACAAAGGACACAGCCCTATGCTAACATGTGTGATGGAAATGCACGAAAGCCAATGGCTGCGTATGTCTCCACTGACGATCCTGTACGTTGTGTACATGTATGCAGCATTATGAAAAAAGCTCACTTGCCTCATAACATTGCAGCCAACAACACCTCCTTTACTTTTGCTGCTGTTATCGACCTCTGGAAGCCATGATGCCAGCAAGGAAGGTCACAGGGTCCCTATCTTCTCCGCTGAGGAGTTGTAACTGCTCACCACAGATGTTCTGTTCCTGTACAGCCAGCTGTATGGGAACACACAGGAAAAGGTACATGTTTGAATGGAAAATGAATTTCTAACTAGCTTGCTTTTTTAACGCAGGATAATTTGTCACTTTTAGTTCCTGAGTGAAGTGTTGTGGTGGGAGTGTAGTCACCTCAATATTTTGACTGGGAATATAATGGTGTTTAATAATGCTTTTAAATGTCTGTAAATTAAAATGAAAAGTTAGCTAAATGATTAGGGTGACTTTTTATTTCAATTTACTTACAAATCAAGATTTCAAGCCACAAATTGCAAGTCTCTTACTTCTAGTGTCCAGTAGATACTTATTATAGGTGTAAGTGGAAAATACAGCCATATGTCTAAATGAGGACGGCAAGGAAACAAATTCAAGTTATGGATTTGTCTGAATATTTTTTTATCACTTTAAATTTATCTCATTTTCTGATAAATATCTGTATGTATTATCCATGTAATGGTGCAACGGTATATCCTGTACTGTAAGTACATATGACACAGGCTCTCAATCACCCATACAAATATGTTCCATTCCTACACACACACACACTTGTCCATACATCACCTAAAACTGTGCTGTCACTGACACACGACAGACCTTCTATACTGCCCTTAGTCATTATATGTGGTATATTCTATAATGAAGCTGTGCTTGGGGATGTGTGCTAACCACTTACAAGTTGTTTAGCTTTTAGTAGCTCTCACTACAGGAAATATGTCAGACCCCTGGCCTAGGTGATGTTTGTGGCCTAGATTTGTAAAATGAGGACAATAAAAGTAATGAGGGTACTCAACAGTTCACTACAAAATAGTATTTTGTAGGAAAAAAAATGTTTTGCTAAGTAATCTGTACTAACATATATAAATGCTTGTGTCACAGTAATACAGGCAGTCTCCCAAAACATATTTTTCTTTGTTTTTTTCTTATCCATACAGGTCAGCGCCCATCAGAAGAAGGCGATATGGAAGGCCATCGCCAAAAAGGTGCAGATGCTGGGGGTCTACAGGCAGCACGGCATACATTGCCAAAAAAGATGGGAGGACCTACGATGCTGGACCTGCAAGACATCAGAAGACCAACTCAGCCACTGACACCCCTCCCCCCCCAGAGGCCTGCATAGTTGCGGTGGCCTATCTGTACATTGATGGGCAGTTAAGAGCCCAACAGCAGCATCAAGGGGGTAAGTTAGTTTTTTGAGTTCTTATTGTTAGTTAACTCTTTTTTCTTCAACAATAATTTATGGCATCAACATAAAGTTTGACATACATCCAGCACACAAGATGATTTCTTGAAGGTGTAAGTTTTACACAAGGTGTATGATGATTTTTTTTTGTATTGAGTTGTGTTAAAGGTTGCAACTAGATTCCTTACCTCAACTCAGGGACTGTTTTGAGTAGACACATGCCTGCACAACAAGAAAGAGGTACCTGGATTTTTCCTATGTTATGAGGGACAGGTGTACTAAACAGGCCCTAATTGGGAATGTAAGCAGGTGTGATGCTCCGTCACAAATGTGAGGAGGTAATGTTGGGCCTATTATAGTTGACATGGCACACAATGCACTTATGACACAACGGATGATTCTTTCTTCACATTGGTGAGTTGTTAAAATGACCAAACAATATTGAGCATCTGGTCCAAAATGACTAGGAACATGAGTACAATGGCAACATTTCTTAGCAACAACATTTGATAAATATGTTTTCACTGCAATATTCAAGTCAGTTAATGTTGACAATAGCTGATTGGCATGAACTCCTTTACAAACGTGCATGTAAACCAATCTGTTTCCACAAAGATGAATTTAGCTGGCAAATTTTATTACATGAAACAGACAGGAATGTGTACACATTGACAACAGAACTTCACGCACCCCAAGCAACATTTTTGTGTCCTTTGTTATGTCCAGATGATAAATCTATGTAGGAGCACAGGAATTACTGACATAGACTTTTGCAAATGGAAAATCTACATGTTACAAAGTTTGTTTCGCTAGTTATTTATTTTTGTGACATGAGTTCACTATTCATAACAACCAATCTGTACCCTTCATAGGTGTTAAACAATTCCATAAGGAATTTGAAGTGTTTAAGAGAAATCTAAAATGAAATGGGACTAATGATGGTAATTTCCTAAACTGTGAACAAATGGGTCCATAATATGTTCCCTACATGCATGTGGTAATGGTAAAGTATACCTAAGATTTATAGCCTTAAAACAGGTGAAGAAATTAAATTAGGGAATGTTTTTTTTAGATTGTGACCATTTTGATTTCCACAGATATGATAAAAATGTTGTATGTGTCTTTTCAGCATCTGCAGCAGCAGGTGAAGGAGACATTGGTCATGAAGGCGGGGAGGCAGCCGGCCTCTGTGTGTCGGATGGAGAAACATTGGACATAGACGGACACAGTGGCATGGAGGGTGAGGGGACTGGCACAGAGGCCACCAGCTCTACATCTTTGTCGGAGGCCTCCATAGAAGGCCAGCCCCTGGTGGTGGCGTACCTGACAGGACCCGTTCTTTCTACATCCTTGTCCACCACCCAGATTCCCATCCCTACCTGCCCTCTCACTTCCACCCCAGTTGGCCAAACTAGCCCCCCCCTAAAAGGTCTGGGGTCTGCTTTTCCACAGGCACCCCCTAGCTCACCCCTCTGGCTGCACTCAGTGAAGAGGTTATTGACCTCTTACACAGTATCTCTGTAAGCCAGACATCGATTGTGAAGGCATCCAGGGGCTTAGTTGCCAAATGCAACAGATGGTTGCATTCATAGATGGTATACATAGTTCAATATCTGGCATGCAGAGATCGCTTACGAAGATATCCTCTGGACTGACTGCAGCCCCCCAACCAGCCCAACCTTGTTCCCCTACTTCTGTCCTTTCCTCATCCCAAATCGCACCTCCCATCCCAATCCAAAGCACACTCGCATCCTTGCACATACCCACTCTAACAGACAAAAACAGCACACCGACACATGAATACAAACACACCAAGAAGCACAAACATACACCCATCCAACAGACACATACTACTGGCACCGCAAGCACAGGTACCAAAACAACCACATCTATAAACACAATCACCACACCCACAAGCACCACAACCACACCCACAACTACAGTCACCACACCCTCAACCCTCACAACCACCACACCCACAACTCCCACCACCATAACCACAACTACCACCACACCCACAACCACCAGCACACACGAGCACCACAACCACAACATCCACCTCTACATTACAGTCATCCAAACCCACAGTCACACCTATATACAAAACAACACCCACCAGATGCACAAATTCACTTGAATACAAAACACCTACAAGAGCACACTCATCCGAACAGGCACACTTACTGAAAAGCACACCCTGACACCCACCAAACACATACACTCGCCCGTACACCACACAGCTTCCAAGACACACACACACACCCAAACATGCACCACATACACCAGACCGATGTGCACCTGCAAAATGGACAGACACACACAACACGCCTCCAGCTCCCTCTACCTCCCAAACCCCATCCTCTCCCAACCCATGTACCCCTTGAACCCTTTTGTCTCCACCCGTCTTTACTGATTACCTGTCCCTGACTCTGAATAAACCAAAACCCACCCCTCCCAAGAAAGATCATTGAGGTGTCTGCTCTGCCCCTTACAGAGAAGGGTGTCCTTGGCAGTGACATTAGGAGGCATGTTCTGGGCCTGAAGCCCAAATTGTGTGTCGTTCTACTTGATGGACAATTGTTTTTTTTAAATTACAATATTATTTATAAGAGAAGTATCACACTATTTTAAATAAAATATTGCTTATTTTCACAAACTTTGTCCTGACATTATTTTTAATTTAATTGCAATTGATTGATGACCCTGTTGTTAATGTAAATATGAGTAAGATAACATTATTTTCATTTATGACAGTAACAAACACAGGTTTTTGTTTTGACATATTTGTATACTGCATACATTAGTGTAAACATTTGTAATGGACATGTTAATTTTGGTGCAAGTAATCATCATGATAATAGACACAAAATTAGACATGTTTATTTTTTTGATACTTGTAAAAGCAGGTGTGTTTATTTAAAGACGAAAAGTGTTAATCATAAACACCTATGCATTACACATGAAAAAACACTTTTGAGTTTAATAAAATGTGATGATTTATGGAATGTGCACTAAATGAGGGGAAATGTGACATTTATACAATGTGACACGGTTTAAATCTAGAGGTGACACTTCATGTACATTTCTTGTTCATTCATGTGTTGCATTGTGGAGTGCAATTGCTACATTATATTGTATTTATGTAGTTCCAATAATGTGTAATGTTTATGTATTTGATATGGTAGTTTAGGGTAAATCATTAGATACACCTGTAGGGACACATTTTGAATTGGGATTAATGTGACTTTTTGTGTAGGTGTCCATTTACATTAACGCATTTTGGGGCAAAATTGGTAAATGTAAATAAATATAGAGGTGTGTTTCTTTAAGTTTCTTAAACTGCCACATTACACAGATATGCATTGGACATCACCAAGGTGCATGGGTGCATGTGTTCCATGCAGGATTGTTTTTGTGCAGGAAGGGACACCTTCCTGTATGAAAACAATTAATGGGGTGTTTTCCTCTATGTGTGATACAGAATACAACACACATAAAAAAGGGGAACAACCTAGGAGAAATAGAGATATTTCTTCTCGGTACAGGTTTGCAGAGCCTTGTAAATCTCGTAATGCGTCAAAACCCATGGGTGGCATGTGGGAAAACCCACTGCAACACCCAAGGAACACCCCCTGATGCATAGTAAGGCAACGCAGCAACTTGCGCTGTGTTACCTTATATCATGTCTACGAGGCCATTAAAAGCCACTCAAAGTGATATGGGTCTGCACTCTGCACCGGTGGAGAGTAAAAAGAAGTGACACACCAGTGGCACAAGGGGCTTGTTCCTGAGCCCCTGAGTCATTGTTACACCCAGCAGCAGATTGGTGTTTTCCTGTTTGTAGCATCACAAGTGGGTTTAAATGGTGCTATAAAGTCATTAAAATTATTAGTCGAAGTATACTATATGTTGTTTAAAACTAAATGATCACCATAAACTTCCACGCACAATAGCCCCAGTACAAACAGTGCTACAACAGAATCTGTAAAGACGCAGGCCTATTTGCGGTTCGGCTTTGATGGGTGTTCAGAGGATTGCCAAGAAAGTGTCGGATATTAATTTGGTCTGTTAGTGAAACAAAAAATGATCAGATGGTGCCATAGACAGGCTCTGAAAATTATAAAGAGAGGTAGGGAAGCAGACCATTAGATCCAAAGTGTGTCAAGCACAGTAAGTAGCACCTTTGACAAATTGACGAAGAACACTTGAAGTCAGAAGTTCTGTAAAAAGTATTGTCGAGGTGGTCATTAGCTACATCTGGAAGCAAATTACAATCCCCCAAAATTAAAAGAATGAAAAGTAGTAAATGCAAGGATAAAGTCAGAAAAGACACAAAGAAAA
The DNA here is from genome assembly GCF_031143425.1 of Pleurodeles waltl. Taxonomy (NCBI): domain Eukaryota; kingdom Metazoa; phylum Chordata; class Amphibia; order Caudata; family Salamandridae; genus Pleurodeles; species Pleurodeles waltl. The sequence goes on from NC_090444.1 coordinate 693,249,977, forward strand.
CGGTCACGTGGGTAGGGGCACAATAAAGGAGAAAAATATTATCAACATGCCCAATTTGAATTAAATTGTATAAAAAACATCTAAAAATCAGGCAGCATCAGAGCAGCAGGGGTGGAGAAGAATTATGCATAAGAATAAAAAAATAACAACACCTCCTCCTCATTTTGTACTAGGTCTGTCTGAGTGAATATATTGAAAAGAAGGCAGGATAACTTCATGTATAAAAAAAATATATACCTGTTTTTCAGCTGTATTTTAGTAACACATACATTATGTGAATATTGTTTCTTGACTTTATGTGCAATTTCAAAAGCGTGCTTTTGCAAAGACCTTGCATTATTTAGACATACATTAATATAGCATTTCAGATGTGATCATTTAGTGAACTTGCCCACGATTACTGTTTGAAAAGGTGCAAGAAGCGAAGAGTTGTGAACAGTTTTCCCTAATGGCAATCAAGCATTCACATGAATATCGGAGGGATTGTATGTGCTTGTTACCAGCTTTAATATTAGTGGTGATGCAGTTAGTCTTGGACTGCAAACCTCCAGGGGTGCAGGAAGTGGCCAGTGCTGCAAGGAAAGTGTAACTGACCTAAAACTAAACTCCACCATGTTTAGACCTTGATTGTGACCCTCTAAATAATAATTAGCAGCATGGTCATCGTATTTTAGATTGGTACAACGAATGGTGAGAGACCTGCATTCACTCACTGTGGTGTATTGTTATGAGTGAGATCGCGCGATCTCCATGGAGATCGAAGGTAGAATGAACGAGGCGGCGCGATAACAGTTGGAAAATGAAGCTGGATGGCTGGGACGACTACGAATAAACTAGATATACTCTTTTCGTTATATGGTCCTGCTGTGTGTTGTTTGGTAAAACACAACATCACATTGGCGACGAGGATGGCTGTCGCCTCAACATTGTGGCAGAAATAAAATATTGAAGGTGGCGGTAGGATTACCTTGTTCCAGTGTCTTCGGCACTGTTCTGGTGTTCTCGGTCGATGCGCTGCATCCCAACGGTTGCAGCTTCTCCGTGCTTCATTCGGTGTACCACATTTAAAGGCCTGTGGTTAACTGGAGTGGCCTGCGGATCTTCTGTTCCTGGTGTAAAGGCGGCTGGACAAAATCAAAAGGATTGTGCGGCAATGAGAGTTTCCCCGGTGTCGTGTCACAGTCAGAAGCTGTTCCCAAGCTTCCGTTTTTAAGAGGCGTGGCTCAGGTCTTCGTTGCCCTTAAAGGGATCGTCGATGAGTGTTATCTTAAAGGGGCAGTATCAAAGCTGGAGTTGGTGAGCTTATTCCAATTGATGTATTGCAACAATACAGTGCTAACTGGATACGGTGACAGGCACACCTTCAATACTTTAACATTTCATTTTGCCAGTCGTGTAAATTACACGGTGACAGGCACACCTCTATCCCTGTGTGGCAGAAGATAAAAGTAAAGTGAATCAGAAAAGAAAGACATTGTGATGAACACAATTGAGGAGTGTAAGCACGTGTGAAAAGAAAAACATTGTGACAAACGCATCTGAGGAGTGGAAGCACCTGTGTTTGGTATCCAACAGTGAAATTGAAGTGTTGAAACACTGTGTCAGGCATGCAGCAGTATATTTGAGGAGAAACTTCATTTGTGTTGGTTGTTGTTTTAGTAAGTTAGGGAAATATTAAATATAGTTAAGTAATGCAGAAAGTAACACCCCCTCCGTTTTTCTTAAGCAGTCCAGGAGATCCGACGTATCCTTGGACCAAATGGAAAAAAATGTTTGCTCACTACGCTAGAGTGTGTGGACCTACTCTGAGTGAGGAAAGGAAACACGCATTATTGATGCACTGTCTGGGGGGGTGAGGGACAAGAGGTACTTGAAAATGTACCCGATTTGAGTATTGAGGAGGCTAGAAATCTGAATGAATACTAGCTGTGTATTAAGAAATTGGACAAACATTACTTACCTAGGGTGAGTACAATAATGGAAAGATACTATTTTGGGAAAAGAGAACAAGGGAAAGATGAGTCGGTGGAGGAGTTTATTACCAGTTTGAGGAAGCTGGCAGCGTCATGTAAATTTGGAACGTTAGTGGACGAAAGAATTCAAGACCAATTTGTATTAAAGTGCAGTAGTGACAACATTAGGGAGGAATTGTGGTTAAAAGATGAACCACCTTTGGAGGAAGTGATTATGGTGGCAAATAGAGTGGAACATATGTTTAAGTGTGTTAAAGAATTAAGTGGAAACAAGGTTATGAGTGGAGAATGTAGAAGAGGTAGTATGTGAAGTGAAGGGCAAAGAGTTTGGAGCAGAGAAAAAGAGAGAGGAGGTGATGAAATTTAAAGGAGAATGCTTTGGATGTGGGAAAAGTGGCCACAAAGCTAATGCGCGCATTTGCCCAGCATTAAATGTAGTGTGCAATGGGTGTGGAAAAATTGATACTTCTACAAATGTTGTCGTAATAAAAAAAAGAATTGGAGTGGTAATATGATGAGAGAGGTCAGAGAGGTGTCTCAGGTGGTGTTTTTCCAGGTTGAAGCCCAGGTGGAGTGTGGGGAACATCCCAGTGAGGTGGTGAGAGTGGATGGGGTTGATCTACTGATGCGATTTGATTCATGCTCACAATTGACGATAATTTCTAAGAAAAGTTTTGATCTAATAACTGGGAAAGATAGAGTGTTAAGGAAAATGGATGTGTGTCCTGGTGGTTATGGGGGGCAACCGATAAAGATGTTAGGGTACTTTGAAGGTCATCTTGAGCTGAAAGGGAGACATCTTTTGGGGAAGATTTATGTGTCCAAGCAGGGTGAAAATCTTTTAAGTTGGACAAATCAAAAATTGTTAGGTGTATTAAATCCCAATGCACAACCACAAGTGCAGGTGCAGTGTGTAGATGGTGATGAAAGTGAGTTGGTCTATGAATTTCCTGAGGTATTTTCAGAGAAGATAGGATGTCTAAAGGGCTACAAACATAAAATTAAAGTGAAGAAGGGTGCCATTCCGGTGGTATCAAAGATGAGAAAAATCCCTTTGGCGTTACGAGAGCCTGTTGTGTCTGAACTTAAAAAGCTACAGGATTTGGGTATAATTGAGGAAGTGGAGGCAACTGAATGGTTAGCACCTATAGTGGTGGCAAGGAAGGGTGATGGAGATATCAGATTATGTGTGGACCTTAGGGCCCTGAACAGAGAGGTAGTAGTCGACAAATTTCCTCTTCCAAATATTGAAGAAATTGTGTCTACGGTTGGGGGAGTAAAGTATTTTTCCACGTTGGATTTAACATCAGCGTATCACCAGGTAGAGTTGGAAGAGAGTTCACAAGAGCTGACTGCATTCATCACACCTTTTGGTGCCTTTAAATTCAAGAGGATGCCTTTTGGACTTGTATCTGCAGCTTCTGTGTTTCAACGCATTATTCACAAAATTTTGAAAGATGTGAGTGGTATGAAGTTTTACCAAGACAATGTATTGATCTTTGCAGACACAGCGGTGAAGCATTGGGAACAAGTGAAATTGGTGTTGAGATGTTTAAGTCAAGCTGGTCTCACCCTTAAGAAAAAGAAATGTTGTTTTTGTCTGACGGAGGTTGAGTATCTGGGACATTTGATTACAGGGGAAGGTGTGAGACCCAAACCTGATTTGGTCATGACAATAAAAAAGTTAGCTGCTCCCCAAACCAAGGAGGAAGTGAGTTCGTTTTTGGGGATGGGAGAATACTATGGGAGGTACCTCAAGAATTTGTCAGAGAAAACGGTGAATATGAGAGATCTGTTAAAGAAAGGAAGCAAGTTCAAGTGGGACGCTGTATGTGAAGAGGAATTTGCCCAAATCAAGGAAGAATTGGATAATGCCCCTTGTTTACAAGCTTTTAAGCCGGGTAGGCCAACTGCTATAGTCACTGATGCCAGTGCGAAAGGGTTGGGGGCGATTTTGATGCAAGATGACAGGGAGAAGAAGAGGATGATTGCTTGTACATCTAAATCTTTGAGTGGAGCTGAGAAGAATTACTCTGTGATTGAAAGGGAGTCGTTGGCTATATATTGGGCACTGAGGAAGTTTAGGCATTTTGTGTTGGGTACAGAGTTTGTAGTGCTGTCTGATCACAAACCTTTGGTTGAGGTGTTTGGCAGTAAAGGTCTAAATTGCATTTCTGCAAGAATAAGGAGGTGGATCATCGGTCTACAGGACTTCAAATTTAAAGTGGAGTATCTACCAGGCGCGTTGAATGTCAGTGTGGATTGTCTTTCCAGATTGGTGGTAGAAGACGTGAAGAAGGGTGAGCAAAAGGACTTAACTGTGCAGGAGGAAAATGTTTGTGAAATCTTCTGCGATGTGTGTGAAATTACATGTGGAGTAATAACTGAGCAAGAATGGAAAGAGGCGGTGAAGGACGATGTAGAGCTGAGTGAGGTGTGTGAGGCGTTAGAAAATGGAAGATCTGGTGTTATAGGTAGGGTTTGGGGCTTGATAAAAGATGAATGGGCAGTGGATAATGGCATGTTGTTGAGAAGTACAGGGTTGGTTCCACCAAATGTGCTAAGAAACAGGATTATGAACCAAGCTCATGAAGGCCATCTGGTAATAGTCAAGACAAAAGAAAATTTAAGAGCGAACTTTCGGTGGCCAGGCATGGATTTGGAAGCAGAACGCGTGGTCGGAGAGTGTATACAATGTTCACGGACTGACAAAATATTAAAAACTCATAATGTACCATTGTATTGTAGGAATTTACCATGCAATCCCTGGGATGAAGTGGCTATAGACATTGTTGGTCCTTTATCAGGTGAACACTACACCATATCTGATGGTATTAATAGACCTGTATTCCAAGTGGGTAGAAGTTAAAAATGTAAGTGATGTTTCCTCTTCTAATGTGATAAATTTCTTGGAAGGCATTTTTAGGAAAGAAGGCTTTCCCAAGTTGTTGTTATCAGATAATGGACCACAATTTTGTTCAACGGCCTTTGAGAAATTTATGGGTGGGTGCGGCATAACGCACAAAAGGTCAGCAGTATATCACCCCGAGACTAATGGTGCAGTGGAATGATTTAACAAGTATATCAAAGAAAGCATCCAACTGGCAAAGTTGAACGCTTTCAATTGGCGGACAGAACTCTTGAAGAGGATCACAGCTTATAGGTTTTCACCACATTCAACTACTGGTAAATCTCCTTTTGAATTGTTTAAGAAAAGGATAACTAATACCAAATTGTGTCCAGGATGGATGGAGTGGATGAAAAATAGCTTCAATATAGTCAATACTGATTGGCGGGATAGAGAACAAAGACTCATGCAAAAAAGGAAGCAAGAATTTGATGCAAGGAAGAGTGAAGATAAAAGCACCCATAGTGTGTTTAGACGGATCAAAATTCACGAGACCCCTTGAAGTGGTCAAACTATTTAAGAACGCTGTCAAAACTTCTGATGGGAGAATTTGGTACATGAACCGAGTGGTTCGGATGAAGGAAGTGGCGGAATCGAAAATAAGTATTGCAGGGAAAAGCAGAAGCAGACTTTGGTCAGGAACACAAAGTGACAGCAGGGGTGGAGCTGAAAGGTGTGAAGGAACAAGGAAAAGTAGTAGGAGGAAAGTCAGTCCTGAACATCCTAAAGACTATGGGGGGTCATTTCAGCCACCCGCCAAGGTCTGACCGCTGGGCGGCCGCTAATGTGGCCACACTCGCGCCATGGCCATTAAGAGATCCCCGCTGGGCCGGCCGGCGGTAACCTGGTCTCCGCCCGCCAGCCCAGCAGGATTCTCGGCTGCAACACAGGAGCCGGCTTCAAATGGAGCCGGCGGTGTTGTGGCTGTGCGAAGGGTGCAGTTGCACCCGTTTCGCTATTCACTGTCTGAATAGCAGACAGTGAAAAGCGGCACGGGCCGTGGCTGGGGGCACCTGCACTGCCCATGCCAGTGGCATGGGCAGTGCAGGGGCCCCCAGGGGCCCGCGACTCCCCTTTCCGCCAGCCTTTTCATGGCGGTGCAAACCGCCATGAAAAGGCTAGCGGGAGGGGGACTCGTAATCCCCTGGGCAGCGCTGAGGATTACTCCAGCTGGGACTAAATCCCCAGGATTTCACTGCCAGCCTGCTGGTGGTGAAATCCGACCGCCAGTGTTGTAATGACCCCCCTATGTCCTCGATTGAATGAGTTGGATAGTGGTTTATTGGTTAGTAGGTCTATTCTTTACATGCAAAGGAATATTTTGGACTTATTTTGTTATAGTGAAATCAATTAATACTCACTGTGTAGCGGGGACTTAGGTTTGTTGGGTTATGGTTAATTTCATATGTTTGGGGTGTAAGGGTTTCTGTTGCATTGATGATTCTCTCTTTGTGTTTAATGTTTCTTATGTGGACAACATGTATTTCTGTATTAGCACTTGTTAAATATAAAAAGGGAGATGTGTGGTGTATTGTTATGAGTGGGATCGCGCAATCTCCATGGTGATTGAAGGTAGAATAAACGAGGCAGCGCGATGACAGTTGGAAGATGAAGCTGGATGACTGGGGTGACTCTGAATAAACTAGACATACTCTTTTCGTAATAAGATCCTGCTGTGTTTTGTTTGGTAAGACACAACATCACAATCACCAATGACAAATTGTTATATGAATTACCGGAGATGCCAGACTAAATGCCTCAGTAGAGACTGGCAGTCACAAGACTGCCAGCCTTGCGGTGGTGGTCGGACAATCGCAACTGTGGCGGTCTGACTGCCACATTACGAGTTTGGCAGTTGGTCCAACAACCGACCGCCGTCTCCGCCAGGATCCATCATCCCGACGGGATCACAACAATCTTGGTTGTAATTAGCCATGGCAGCGCTTAACTCGGTGCAGCCCTGCTGATTACAACCTTGTTTTCCACCAGCCTTTTATGGCGGTTTCCCCACCATGAAAAGGCTAGTGGAGAACAAGTGCAGGGGCAACAGGGGGTGGCAGCACTGCCCATGGTATGGGCAGTGCAGGGGTCCCCCTGCCTAGCACCATCGAAATGTGCACTGTCTGCATTCTAAGGGTGCTAGTCGGCCCCCTCTGTGTTGCAAGGCAAGTCACGACTGTTGCTGTTTCTGCAGGTGGATGTTGTCTGTGTGAGTGCTGATGTGTCTTGTGGTGCTTATGTTTGTGTGCAATACCCTTGTAATATGAGGTCTTGTCTGATGCTTGCATGTCTGTCTGTGTGCCTTGGGTGGGTCGAGGAAGGGGGGATTTGGACTGGGAAAAGGAAGGTGGAGGAGGTAACGTCAGACAAAGGGTGACTGGCTGCGGTTAGTGTGGCGGCCAGAGCTTGAAAAGATTTCTGTAGGTCATTGCACTGCCATTGCCCTGTGAATGCCCTCCAGGGACGCATTGCTTTGTTGGATTTGGGTTGCCAGTCCCTAGATGGCGGACATACCTACAGAGATCAATCGCAGGAGGTCAATAGCCTCCTCACTGAGGCAGCAGGGGTAACAGGGGCTGGGACAGAGGTGCCAGCATCAAAGGAGATGCCCACCCTCTTGGGTGAGTGGGCACGGCCAACTGGGTGGGGAGCAACAGGGAAGGTGGTGATAGAATTGGGGTGGCAGACAAAGATGGTAGAAGAGTGGTCCCCGATGGGTCCACCACCGCTAGGGAGAGGCCACTGGAGGAGGTATCCGATGATGATGAAGAATGTTCAGTCTCCCCTGTGGCACTCCCCTCTCCTTCCTGGGCACTGGGTCCATCTGTGTCGGTGGTGTCATGACCAGAGGTCCTCTGGCCAGATGCTTCCCCCCTCGGCCTCAGCCCCTTCTCCTTTGCCTGATGCTGCCAAAAGAAAGTGAAGTACGGTCATGACATGGACATGAAAACACTTCAATAACAACTGTGAGACACAACATACCATCATGTCAACTGGCCCCCTGTGCATGAAGTGCCTGCAAAGTGTTACCATCATGTGCCAATACCAAACTATGCATGCATCTGGAATTACAAGGGTAACACATGAGAAAAAACGTGCTCTAAGACAACTACAATAGCATGGATATAGTGTAGCAACCACACCAGCCATAACACAACGAGGTAAACACTACACCCCAAATCTGTGCCACATACAGCACACCCCACTGAACCAGTAGCAACTATATGATCGTATTGTATGGTACCCTAACAATTATACAAACACAAGCCTATGCACACATCCAACTTGCACTGATGTAATGTATCAATAATTACCGATGTTGCTAAGGAAATGCAGACAACACTGGTACAAAAATGTCATACCTGGATTAGAAGACATGGAAACATCCATGTCACTATGGACACATCCCAACAATTTACAGTCCTACGAGTGATACCTGCCCAAAATGAGTCCAGGAGGTAGTAGCAAAGCCACTCAGATGTGCCCCACCTGTGATGTTGCAAGGAACAATAATGAAGTCAGGTCCTAACCATCATGGAGAGATGTCTCCTAAATACACACAAGAAGGGTCCTGTAAGGCCCAGGATAGCCCTCACAAAGGTCTCACACCCATTTCGATGTTTACTTCTGAAAGTATTTGTAGCAGACAACTGTACCATGCAGGAAGGAGGGACACGAACCTTGCAACCACTAACTGAAGGACACCACTTTGTTGTACAATGAGAAGTTACATCACTTCACACATATCAGTATTGCATCTGTCTGTGGATGAATGCTTGAGTCCAAACACATTTGATGCAAACATAACTGCAAGTCAATCCATGATGCATCCCAAAAGTCAGGGCACATTCCCAAACAACACACAGGTGCTGTGCGCTTACAACCACCCTTTGCGGCAACAGGACACCATGGACATATATAATGGACATTCCAGATATCATCCCTTCTGCATAGCTATCACATGCCTACTTTAATGCATAGTCATGTATCCTAGTGGGAATGGAACACATGCAGACACGTGGGCACAATGAATGTTGGCTACACTGATGACACATCACCCATGACAATGCACATTCCCCATTTACCAAGGGAAAGTAGCATGTTACAGCTGCCAGGATTTTTCCATATAAGCCATGTCACATGTATGATGGACACCCATGCATCACAGACTGCTGTGAGGCACCAGCACCCAAAATACAATGGAGAAAACTTACACATGGTTTGCAGATGTCAACCTATACATATCCTCAGACACATGGCAGTCGACAGTGAGCCACACCCTAACTACCTTTGAACTGTGACATGTGGGAGGAGCGATCTGTTGTTGGAAACTTACACCCACCAGAGTTGGTAAATCAGAATATTTGTAAACTAAACACAGTCATATGTGCTCTTTGATGGTCAATTGAACTGAGGGTGCCCGACAGTTTAGTCCCAAGTATCAGCTCCAAAAGGTTGAGCACACCAGTTGAAAACACATGGCCACCCAACACACCAATTTGAACCCAGATGAACTGACACATCTCACATTGTCAGGGGAAGCAGCCTGTCCCTCACTCAATCACCTGGCAAACGGTCAGATATGATTTTGCATTGTACTCACTCCATTGTGGCTGCTGTGCTGCCCTCAAATGCCCATCCAACTCCAGGTTGGCCACCACCAAAATACAGGCCATTAGGGGGGTCATGGTCTGATGGGCATCCCATCCTCGTTGGGAGGACACCCCCAGCTGGGCCTCTGCGGTCTTCCGGGCCCAGCATCTCAGGTCCTCCAACCTCTTCCGACAGTGGGCCTTCTGCCGGCTGTGGCCCTCCAGGGTCTGCACCTTCTTGGCAATGGCTCTCCAAATCCCTTTATTTTGGTGGGTGTTGGCCTCAATGGATGCAAAGGACAAAACAGCATATTATGTCCACAAGTCGCATACAAAATGGCTGAGTCACATACTTGTCAGTGCAACAAGCTAATAACATTCTGTCTTGACCATACTGTCCACCTGGCACATAACAGTCATTGAACACAGGGCTCTGACTAAAAACACTCCCCAATAGGGTGCTCTACACCCCTCCCACCCCCAGCTCAAGCCCTGCACTGACCAGGTAGTCCAACTGTGACTTTTGTGGGACATGAGCTAGCCACATTACATTGACCAGGAACACAATGGAACACATCATACAAAGTGGCAAGTGACATGTACACCACACAGCAAAGAACGTGCACAAACATCCACTAACTATGATTGTCAACCACTGCATACAGTCCCTACAGGTCACATTCAGCCTGAATACTGACCCATTGTGCTCAAACCACAATGAAGGGAGTGACCTGTTGAGCACGCAAATAGTCAAGCCTGTCCATGCGTGGACATTTGCAGATGCAGGCACCTGCTACTTCATGGACAGGGGGCCTGTGTGTCATATCAACATAACAATAGAAACATCAACATGTGTGTGTTCATGAAACTTAGAGTACTTTAAGCAAAACGTGGCCATGCATTGTACATGTCCAGCTTTATGCCCAAACCACAGAGTCCGATATCATGGCAAATCAGTTAATAACACACTGTATGCAGATGTGCAATGTCCAAAGTGCAAGGAGCATACACAGGGCACATCAGAGCTGGATTTAGGGGACAAGAGTGCTGTGGGTTCAAAGAACCTGTCAAAGCAAAGTGACACACATTTTCAGAGTTGAAAAGAGCACATCATTCACAGATCACTAGCCTGCCCCCAATGCAATTTCCAAATTAATCAGTGGACAGAGGCTCAGCAAGCTGCATATTGGCCGTGAAGCATTCTTTAGTAACATCACATGTTGTGCAGGGTTACAGGGTGTGGGGACAGTGTCACACTTGCATTACAAAAGGGAATCAATACCGGACCAATTTTCAACTTTTGCTGTGAGTAATGATAGACATGCCCCATTCTCTGTAGGCTGAGCAGACAGATCTACAAAAAGTATCATACCTGACAAATCACATGCATCACAGTACATCTTGTAGCCTACAGCCAATTGCCATTGGTTGTCTATGCGCACAGCTGAGAAGCATTGTGAGTCATTACATGGCTGCAGGAGAACAGTACTATAAGGCCAGATGTGGCCAGAGATCACTGTGCAAACACAGAAAGAGCTCAAATAATGATCAACTGACACATACAACATGAATCCACACCTCCTGCTTTCATGCAATCACATGTGACCACATAAGATGCACATTTTATGGCAAGAGTTGCCTGGGGATGACTGTCATGATACCTCACCTAGTCATGTGCATCTAACATAATATGGGTCAGGGAACACCCAATACACACTCAGCCAATTGTCACAGGACTCGAAACCTGTTGCTTGACATAGATACATGTCCATGGACTCAACAAGTATTGCACACTGTCAGCCCCAACAGAGCTGTGAATATGCAATCTAACAAATTGGGCCTACGCCTAGGCTGACTATAGCTAAGATGAGTAGAGGTTCAGAGAAAATTGTGCACATGGGGCACTTACCTGCTCCTTTGGTGCGTCATAGAGCTGTTCATACAGGGGTAGGACCACATCCACCAGCTTCTTAAGTTCCTCCTGCGAGAAGGCAAGGGCCCTATCACCTGTTGGATGAAGCATGATTGCTCCCAGAGGCGGTGCACAGCAGCTCCGGCACTGGAGGTCTTGCTGGCAGCAGTGTCAGGAGTCAAGTGAGGGATTCAGCTGAAGATGGCGGTCACTGCCATTAGCCCAAGATCACCACAGGCAGCAATGTTATTCAATGGCAAGGTCCGCCGCAGTAGCATCTGCCTACCGCCACGACAATATCCACCAGCGGTTGCAGGTGGTTTCTAATGTCCAGTGAAGTAGGTCAGACAGCTGCCATTTTAAAGGCATACAATGTAATGTAACGCAATTTTGGATGTGTCACAAGTTTGAAAACTGTTGAACTGGCGAATCATGAGTGCTGGCTTTGTCCTGTCTTCTAGGTCAATAGTTTGTGTACATATTGGTACGTGGGCCAGCACATATGACAGCATAATTGGGGAAGAGCCACCACCATCTTCCCCACGGGCATTCCAGGATTTTGGCATTGAATCACAGTCAGAGTCGTAAGCTAGATGCACATATTGTTGCTGTCCAGATAGAGGATATGTACACATATGTTTAAAAGCAAGGGGGTATCATGTTAGAAACACAAGACAATGTTAATCTTGATGAGTGTTGTGCATCATCTTTTCAGTGACTCACATGACATGTCACAGTTCGTATATGACATGTAATATGCAAGGTGCACAATGAAAGATGGCCACAACTTCCATTTTTGTACCCACATAGTTACCCTCGGAGGAGAAGGATCAGACAACCTCCTGTGTACCGTCCACTAGCAGACTTGCAGGCAATGGAGGACAGACACTTCATCCAGATTTATCGCCTGGATAGGCAGACAATCGTGGATCTTTGTTGTCAGTTGGAGCCAAATCTGATGCCAGCCATCCATCATTCAAATAGCATACTAGCTATTGCACATGCCATGTCAGTGTTGCACAGGGTCCTTCTAAAATACAGTGGCCCTAACTGCTGGGATGTCCCAGCCTATGTTCAGTCTGGTCTTGAAGGATGTTCTCTCAGCAGTGTTGAAACACTTCGACAGCTACATCTGGTTTCCTCAACATGAGGATCCTGGCCATGAGGAGACAGAGTTGTATGGTTTGGTACCCATGTAGCTTTGGTTCCACCGCATGCAAATGAACAGGTCTATCATAACAGGAGAACTACCATTCCATCTATGTCCAAGTAGTTTGTCTGACGGACCTCTCCATTTCCTAAGTCTGTGCCCGGTATCCAGGTTCAGACCATGTTTCCTTCATCATGCAGAACTGCACAATTCAACAGCTGATGACGCAACTGTACCCAGTGAGGCCTGGCTGGTTGGTAAGTAACATATGTCATATGTTTTTGTATGCTATGTCTGCTGCTAGTGAGACAATGCTTTGGACTCATGGTAGCACACATGTCGCATTCTCTTACAGGGGACTCTGCATATCCAAACCGTCCATGGTCGTTGACACTGGTGAGGAACCCAACAATGACAGGAGAAGTGTGCTTCAACGAGGCACATGGAAGAACACAGCATGTTGTGGAGTGGGCTTTTGGGCTCCTGAATACAAGATTCTAGGCCATTGACAAGAAGGTGGAGCCCTCTTCTACTCATCCGCAAAAGTGTGTACGATCATGCTGCATGCTCCACAACCTTGCCATGCTGCATGCTCCACAACTTTGCCCTGAGGAAAAACATCCCATACATCCTTGATGAGGGGGAGCCACAGTGCCACCGGGTAAGCCTCCTGAAATGCCAAGTGAGGATGACCGTGATGAGGAAGAAGGCAGAGACGTGGGCAGATCTTATCAATCAGTACTTCACTTGAATGTAAGTATGTGATGCTCTGTGATTAGTGTGACTGCATGGGATAATGTAGGGGTCACTATTTGTTGAAAAGGGTATATCTGTCAACATGAGACCAGGCATCTCATGCTATGCATCAAACAGCCTGGGTTTGCTAGTTATATCCGGCTTGAAGATGTGACTCTCTTGGGGATCTCTTTTGTTTGGGACAGTCACATTGCACTGCCAGTGAAACAACTGAAGTTTGAAATGAGGGTTGTGTCTTATGTATGCCTTTACCTGCCTAGTCTCCCTCTATGTCACTTATTCCCTCCAGGTGTCTTTACGATGCCATCCTCATGTGGGCATTTCAGAGTTGTGTCATTGGCAAGTGGCTGTTGCTGGTCTGACATGCGAAGTGGACATGGATTGATCCAGGTACTGTTGGTCGCAGATTTGGGGTGTATGAGTCCTGTGGCCAGGCTGCCTGGACAGAGAGAAAGCAGGAATCTGAGCTACACAATAGACCTGTTTGCGGTGGTGTGTTGATCTAATAGTCTCAAGTGTGTGATCATGTGGCCTTGTAACATGCCATCCTGTGCAATCCATTCCTTCTACCTTCACAATGTGATGACATTGATCCTGTATGACTTGTTAGTGGCTGTCAATGTGTTTCCTTATTGCAAGGCAGTGTGCCTGCACCACAACACTGAAAATGGTCTGTGACATTCCACCAGGTACTTGGGAAGGGCCTGGGCTTAGGCTCTGTTGTACTGCCCTCTGTCTTTGCCATGGTGTATGTTAAGCTGGCAGGCCTGGGTTTGGTATGTGAATAAGGGTCAAAATCCCAAACTCGCTTTGGCTTATCTACAGGACATTGTCTTATAGGCCCTTTCTGGTGTGGTCTGGTGCACACAGGTAATTGGATATCTGCCCTAACTCCATATGGCTGTGACGTTCTTGGCTATGACTGTGCAGACATTCTTCACAGCTTTTGTGCAATACAGTACAATAAAACCTTTGATGTGAACAGACACCTGTGACATTGTGTTGTAAGTCATCCTCAGCATGACACTACCTGAGACATCTTCCTCCATCCATTGTCTCCTAATGTCTAAAGCATGTACATTACATGTGACTAGCACTCAAAATTCCAGACAGATAACAAAGAGAGGCAGTAGACAGATTTTTTTTTGTATTGGGTGTGTTTGTTTACATTCTAACAAAAATGAATAGTGATACTGGATAAAAAAAACTATACTTCAGGTGAAGGGATCAGTCATGGTGGATGAAATCAATAGAGTAGAGGTCACAACATTTGGGGTCCAGAGTCCAGTGTCCTACTAGCATGGAATATGGAAAGTGGTTAAGGAACATTCAAGTCTTTGGCACACAAAGGCGTGACATCAGGAAATGATCAGTTGCTGGCAGTGGTTGGTGTCTTGCCAACCACACCTCCTGGATTCTTGGCTGGATGTTCCCACTTGTGGGGGGCTCAGGAACCACAGAGGCAGGGGTGTATGAGGTGGGTACTTCCCCTGGCAAGGCGTTCCTTTCAGTGGCTGGCATCAATGAAGGGCCTGGTGTGGATGTGCCAAAGGAATTGGTGTGATTTTGTTCCCTATCTCTGCTCATGGTACTGTTAATGTCTCTCAGCAGCCCTATTAGGGAGGCCATGTTGGAATTGTGGGCCTCCCACTGTTCCCGCATCTCACGATGGAAATCCCTCTGTAGCTCCTTGATTTCCCTGAGTTTGCTCCGTACCTGGCCCTTCACACCTTGGGAGCGTTGGTAGGTAGCCAAGACCTGGCTGATGGTATCCTGGGCAGGGGCATCACCAGCAGCCTCTTTGCCGCTGGGCCACACCATCCCTCCCACACACCCTACCCCCACGTGCCTGCGCTCTTGGTGCAGACTGCTCCCCTCCACTGGTTTCAGCTCCATCATTGCCAGGGTTGGCAGGTTGAGACTGAGGAACCTGGACTGCGGGGCACAAGATGTAGGAGACTGTTGTAGGGACGCAGCTCTGGGGGCAACTTGCTGCCTGTGATGTTGAGGCCATGAGGCTGGGAGGAGTCGATGTGGTCAGGCTGAGGCTGACCAGTGTGATCTCCCCAGGTTGCCCAGATGGGCCGGAAACATCCTCTACGCCCAGCGGTCCAGGAGTGATTGCCACTAAACCCATGGACAAAGCCCTCAATAAAACAGTCTCCTTCATGGTGTTGGTGATAGCATTCCCAGTTGCAGTGGCAGCACAACCTGTTGATGTGGAGAGATTATGTTAGTGGTTGTATTGACATCTACCTGCAATAGTTGAAAGTTACATTGGACTAGGGCCATGTTCACATTGTATTTTCTGATTTCCCTCATGTGACAGATACACTTATTTTCATTTGTAGCAAGCTGACATTGTAGCCACATACCAATTCCTGTTCAGTGACCTAGCCTCAGACTGTCTGGAATCCTTAGCTGTTGGAGGGATGGTAAGACTCATGTGTTGCCAGCAGGGCAGGCAGTACATTGGCTGGGCAGGATGTTGTTTGAATCATCTTGAAAGCTATTTATTTGTCATGCAGGCATTGTCAAGACCTTGGATGATGTGTGAAAGTGAGTACTGCCAATGGCATACATCAGACACCTTTTGGGGCCTTGGATCTGTGTAGGAAGTTCATAACAGACACTTTGAGCTGTCCTACCTGTCTACACTATTGTCATTGTGGCATGTCAGCATTAGATGGCTCTGGATGTGTTTCCACATCACAGGGTGTACAATGACTTGTATCCTTGTTCTTTCCAAGTGTATTGTGTTCATTGTGGGTTCAGGGACCATGGCACAATATCATATGGATAGTGGTCTGGTGATTGGGGTTGCATTTCCTGGTCCTCCTTGAATTTATTCTGACATTGCTCTTGATACAACTCACAGTTCACATTGCCCATCCTATGAGGTGTGTGGACTTACCCAAAAAGTATACTAACAGGGATTATTGACCATATGCAGAGTGGTTTAGGTAATTGGATTTGGTAGACTCGGCCTCCTGGCCTCAGCAGTTATGTGACTCCCTGTACTACATGCAGTTTTTCGGTTAGACTCTCCCAGGTGTGTACACGTCATGAGTGTGTTTTCAGGTAAAATTTATTTTTGCATTTCTACAGTGTACTGTTGCTTGGATTGTGAGTTAGGGATCATTCTATGAGTACTAACCATTTCAAACCATGTATTTCACACACTGTTGAGTTTTTCCCCTGTCAGGCGAGTATAGTTGTATGGCTGAATAGATGGGGAATGGTCATAGTAGGAGAGTCCCAGTGCCTCCTGGCCTTAACAGTCCTGTTATTGCCTGCACTACACACACACATACTATACAGTTGTGACCCCCTCAGGTGATTACAATTGTATGGGTGAATAGATGGGGAATAGTCTTAGTAGCGGAGCACACAGTTGTGATAAAGTGTAGGAAGAGTCCCAGTGCCTCATGGCCTTAGCAGTCCTGTCATTGCCTATATTACACACGCACTATACTAATGTCACCCTCTCAGGTGTGTACTCTCCAATGGTGGTTTGACAAACAAAGTAATTTTGATTAGGCTACACAGTTCTGGTTTAAGTGATGTGAAACAGTGCCTGCTGGGTCTTGTAGTGCTGTCAATCCTTGTACTAAACCCACTATAGAAAGATGTTGTTTCCCCAGGTGCCTCTGCTTGATATGTTGGAGGCCAGACATGAATCTATAGACAGGTGGACTGTTGAGTGGGTGAGTTAGTAGATGGTAAGAGGTGATCAGTAAGTATGCATGTTAATACATTTTGGGGCCATTTTTGTTGACTTAGCTGACTCCTGTCAAGCTCTCTGGATGCAGGATGGCCAAGACCTTCTCCTCCCATGATGTCAGTTGTAGGGGAGGAGGTAGGGGACCACCGCCAGTCTTCATGACCACAAGCTGGTGCCTGGACATCATGATACAAACCTTCCCCCTGAGGTAATTCCATTGCTTCCTGATGTCGCCCTTTGTGCACGGGTAGCTGCCAACAGAGTTCACTCTGTTGACTATCCTTTGCCACATTTCCACTTTCCTAGCAATAGTGGTTTGCTGGAGTTGGGCTCCAAATAGTTGTGGCTCTACTCTGATGATTTCATCCACCATGACTCTTAACTTGTCATCTGTGTAATAGGAATGTTTCTGCGATGACATGGTGGTGGAAATGAACTTGAAAAATAGATTTACTAGTTAGGTGCTTGTGTTGCTCTACTTTAAACTAAGAGGAAACAATGCCCAAGAATTCAGCACTCTTAGTCTGAATAATGAATGTATTAAGGCAATTGCCAGATATTGAAAAAAGCACACCAAAATATTAACATAAGCATTTAACTTGAATGTTGTGAAACATGTGGATATGCCAAAATACTCACAGCCGTTAAGCAATGATAGACAGAAAATGTGCAAAAAATCAACAGTGAATAAATGCAGTGAATATATAAATAAATATATATAGTCAAGCTAAATAATTATGAATTAAAAAGGTTTGAATCCATCAAGCCGAGGAACCCTGAACGGCTGAGGCAGGAGAACGCCCAAGATGGGATCCTGAACAGTGCTCCACTTTCAGGCCAGTTCCTTCTTCAGTTTCAAGTTTCCCCTCCTTACATACCTTAAACTAACTCAAGAGGAAGATTCTAGTAACCCTCCTCCCTTGGTTATGAAATTCAAATGCTGGCTGTACTCGGTCTGTGTCGAAAACATGCAAAGGAACGGGCCCTGCCAAAAGTGCATTCCAGAGACAGAGCTGTACTTTTCCTTGAAGAAAAAATTCCCAGCCTGAAACTCTCTTATCATGTCTACCTTCCACATCCACCATGTTTTGTTCAAACACAGTGTAACTCTGTGCTGGTGAGAAAGGCACAAACACGTTCTGCGTAGAAAACAAGTTTGGTATGGAAAAAAACCCTGTGCCACAGCTGGGGTGACAACTGAAGCTAAGCACGAAAAGGAGACAGTGGTCAGGATGTAGGCAGTGGTCAAATACACATAGCATTACAGTGCTGTGTAATGAGGAGGTGGCGGGGAGTAAATGGATTGTAGAGGTGCAAATATATGTGGGGTGTGTGTGTTGAGGGTGTGGGATATGTGCTTAGTGCAAGTTAGAGGGGTGCCTAATCTATGGTAGTTGACGTTTTAGGGCAGTGGTCTGGCTTGTGTTCGGAATGGAGATGCAAAGGATTGTGGTGTGTGAAGGGAAGTGTTTTATAGTGTGGTTTGTAGGTGTGTGCGGATGTGTGTCAGCTGTGTTGTTTTCAAATCCAGCCAATGTAGTGTTGTGTATTACTGTGGTGATTGACGACCACCGCAGTTCCCACTACCGTTGAAAGACCGCTATGGCGGGACTGCCATGTTGATTTTTGACTTGTGATATGGTTGGTGGTTGGTTGATGGGCTGGCGGTGCCGGTGCAGGTGGTCGGTCCGCCTGTTTCCCACCCTCCAGAGTCCTAGTGGGATTGGATTTTTGGAAGGCCTGCCTGTGTAACTCGTAATATGGCGGTCCGACTGCCAAACTTGTAATGAGGCCCCTAATCAGTTGTTAAAACACGAAGGGTACCTTTATAGTAAGGACATGGATACTGAACCCAGGGCTCTTTGGAGGTGTATAAACATATTTTCTACAGGTTGTCAAGGCCGAGCTGTTACTCTGGAAATTAACTTCTAATGAATCTGCAAGCATAATGCCTCTGCATCTGAAATAGAACTTAGAGTATAATTTGCAACAACTGAAGTCACTACTTACCACATCCAGTGAGCCCTGTGGTGCAGTATTAAAGGTAGTATCAGAAACATCCCTAATCATGTTGGTGGAGATATACCTTCCATACTAAATTTAAAAATAATAATAGGTGGCAAAAGATAGGCAAGTATAGTTAATCCTCCAAAACCTAAAAAAGGTAGTGGCATAGACATGCTTCAATCCCTAATAGAAACATATAACCTTGAACCTTTCCTTATATATGACAATCAAAAACCTATAAAAATAATTTAAGTTTTTAGTACTCTCCATAACATAGTTACTCCCTACACTACAAACTTTATCAATGCCCTTAAAAATCAAAAGAACAGCCTCAATTCAAAAATAAATAATGAAGTAGGCCAAAAGTAAAATTGTAACATACTACGTTGTGAATTAAAACTAAAATTGTTAAAATTAAAAAGGCTCCAAAGTGAAAATAAAACAGAATCCAGAAAAAACAATTGCTGGCCACCTGAAAAGGGGAAAAAGTTTCAAAATACAAACGAAACATCAAACAACAATATTATTTAACTTAACAAACCTTCCCCATACTTTACCTACAGTAAAGAAACCCCAATGGTGTTTTGTAGTATAATTTTTTTAAGTTTCGACCGGACCCATGCAGCAGCATCCATCCAACTTTGACTGTAAAGCTCCAGCTACCAAAGAAACAAATGTAAATGCATAAAAAATGGCGGTAGTAAAAATACATTTTCCCATTAAAATGAATGAGAAATTTTGGGAGCGTAATATAAGAATTATTTAAAAAGTTACTTAAAGTAAATCAAATTTAAAAATGTAATTCCAAAGAAAATAAGTTTGTTTTTATCAATAAATTATTTAGTTAAATAAAACAACACATTTTTATTAATGTTAAGTCTTTTTTTAAAGTGTGTTGCTTTAATTTACATTTTATTATAATAAAAAATATATTATTTCATTTCATACATGTGTATGTTCAATATGAGATATTCGCAAATTTAAAAGTCATAAGTGTTAAAAAAACCGAAATAAATATACCTTTTAGAATACCCCCTATTTTTTATTTACAAAAATACCATTCTAAACATAAACATTTTATATCCAAATTTAAAATATTCCCCACCTGGTCCTCTTATTCCCTACCATCACTCTCCTAATAACCAAATCCATATTTTGTTAACCACTGAAAAATGTGCTGTAAAACAAAAATAGTACTTTTAAACATACTACAAAAATATAGCCCCTAGAGTCACTTTTAAGTAATTTCTAGAAAAGACATACCATTCTAAACATACACACTGTATATCCAAATTTAAAATAGTACCTCCCCTGGGCCCTTTGCTCCTAAATGATCAAATCCATAGCCATTGAAAAAAATCACAATAATAATTATAAAAAGGTATTTCTTTGAATTTTATAAACATTTTTACAAAGAGTACTATTAAAAACATACTTCTTAGAGTAACAATTAGTTTTAGAATTGTTGTTTAATATGCTAGTTAAGATAGTTAGATGCTGTATGTTCACAAGCAACATAGCCTTAGTACTGTTGTTAGACTAAGGATGACTGATTATGTCAATCCAAACCCTTTGAGTGGACATTTTCAAAATGTAGTTAAATAAGTAACAACCCTATGACAGCATTACATTCAACAAGGTAGGTTGACAATAACTTCTATGTAGAAAATGCAGATATGATAAAGTAACATGTCCATAGAGTGACTGTCACTCACATTTATTAAACACCTTGAAGGCAACAACAAAAATAAACTATAATAGTGACCAGCTAAAACACAATATGAAGCATGATTCTGAAAATGTATTTTAATGAAGATGGAAAGGTAACATATTTTTTCTTACTCTACAAGGACAATGAGTTAGGGTGAAATTAGAAACAACATTATCTTTACAAGAGGCTTGCACTTTCTGAGGTTTGTGTATAGTGAAACTTGGAGAAGGACTCTTTTATTCTTGTTGTCAGGCAAGCAGCAAAATAACCCGTGTATGTGTACCTATGCAAAGAATCAGATTAGATTGGCCACAGTAGAGAACTTTGTGAATTTCCCTGACAACATCTGTGGTTGTGAAGAAATAACATCCTGGGGCAGGAAATACATTGTGGGCATCTTCCCACCAGTAACGGAGGTGCCATGCAAGCTTATTTTCAGTTTGTGAAATATAACGTCAAAGTGCGTGGTGCCACCACAGTGAAATATACACACATTGTTAATGGAGAAATCAGAAGTAAACACAACAAAGTAGGTGGTGTGAGGCATAAATGTGTCACCCCAAGGCACACTTTTTAAAACACTATCAGACCAGACTAACAATAGAAGAATTAATGCTACTACTGTCTGTGAGTTGAGGGTATTTCTGAAAACTAATGGGCTTGTTCACTTTTATAGGCAGGACAAAACACTGAAATGTAAGGTAGTTTTTTAGACCTTCTGTGTCAGTACATGCCACAACAAGCAGCAAGAGTTTTTTTCTCTGAAGTACCCAGCTGATCTAAACTAACTAGACCTGCCATAGAACCTACTGATAGGTATGCTGGAGTGAGTCATGACTCACCTAGTGCTGTAAGTAAGGTTCATAGACCATTGGGTGTGTGTTATATAGACATAGAAAAAAATGAAAGTGTAGACCTCTGATAGACTGAGTATAACCTGGTTTTGGAATTTGACCTGTGCTCCATCGCGGTCGGCCTGAATTTAGCTCGAAGTCTTGGAGTCAACCAAACATCGGCACTTGTGTTTTTGAAAGTGGATGGTCATTAATAAATGCATTTAAATATATCCAGGCCACGGTATTGTTTTTAAAATTATATATAGATAGGAAATATTATTATATTGTAATTTAACATTTAAAATTGATGTTTAACTTAAAATATATATTGTTATAATGTTTTCTTCTATGCTTTAAAAAAAAATCACCTATACAATGTCTTACCTTTGATTTTCTGGTGCATTGCCTTGCTCCTTTTCCCACATTCCCAGGTACAGGCCAGCACCTTACTGCAAAATGGACATTATTGTTGAGTTGAAGGTGTTTTTGTTGTGCTGTGGTTCACCCTATTTAAACCTTGTTTTTACTACCTAATGTGTGGAGATGGCTCCGTCATAGTTGTATTAATGGAAAGCCAAATTAAAATACAATGAGCAACGTTATGGCTGTGCTTAGTCCAACCTCCATGTCTGGCAGATAACTCATCAAAAGAGGAAGATAATTGTGTTGAAGGCAACAGAGGTTTGATGGAGTTTCGTCCTTCAAACCACAAAACTATACATTGGGCAAACAGACCTTGATGGCTGTGATCGGTTTTATTTTAGGGACTCAAGAATGGGCCAAACTCTAAGTCAGCCCTTCAATGTTTTCATCAACTGTGTAGAGCAGGCATCATTCTGGACAACAAGCTAACCATAATGACTGAGATCAACTCTATCTCCTCCTCCTGCTTCTTCATCCTCTGCATGCTTTGTAAGATATTTAAATGGCTAGCCCAAAGCTCAAGATGCATAATCAAGCAGGCCCTCATCTCCAGTTGACAGGTCTACGGCAATGCTCTCTATGCAGGGATCGCAGCTCACCTTCTCTGACGACTACAGACCATACAGAACACCGCAGCCAGACTCGCCCTAGGTCTCCCTAGATGAGCCAACATCACCCCCTATCTCAGGGAACACCACTGGCTCCCCGATGCAAGATGCAAATTCAAGCTCCTGACGCACACATACAAAAGCCTACACAATGGTGGCTCTGCCTACTTGAACCACCACCTGAACTTCCATCAGCCTACCAGACACCTCTGCTTCGCTTCACTTTCTCTATCATCCCCCCAGCGGACAGAGCAGATGCGGACATCGCACTTTCTCCTATCTAGCAGTGAAGACATGGAATTAGCTACCCTTTTATCTGTGAACTTCCCCATCTCTTCCAGAGTTCCAAAAGTCCCTGAAGACCTGGCTATTCGGCTGATCAACTTGACCCTGCCAGCACTTGGACACCTTCACGGGTGACCAGAAGCACTCTACAAATCTACTGACTGATTTATTGATTGATGTGCACATCAACCAGAATCATGTCTGCTTTTGTTGCTCAAACAGTACAAGGAATTTTAGGATATATTTAGTAAGAAGGGGGCTGACTAGATGCCTCCTCATTGACTTTATGATTGTCCTAATAATCTCATCCCGGGGCTAATTTCCACTAGGTAGGATGTATCCAATGACAATGAAAGGGGGTGCTGTGCTTTGAGATTATTTAAAAGGAAATCTACCAAAGGCATTTGTTCAACATCACCAGCAGGAGTTCCTATAATTTTTTTTACAAAACCAGGAGGAGAGCTTCATCCCTGCATCGGTAGACAGAAAAACACAATCACTATTTGTAACAGATGATCACTACCTCTCATCTCAGTTTTGCGGGATGAGACTGCTGTCATACTGGTGGCCTCACCGCCCCGTCGTACTATGATGTTTCCACCGGACTGACCGGTGTAAACATAGTATTACGACGCTTCCGCTGGTCAGTGTGGCAGAAAGAGTGCCACAGCATTGGCCTCACACAACAGCAGCCTCAGAAGGCGCACTGTCTGCAGAGCCATGCAGTGCAGGGGCCCTCCTGTGGTCCCCAGCACTGGCTTTCTGCCAGCATTTCCATGGCGGCTAAAAAGCCATGGAAAGGCTGGCAGAAAGTGGACTTGTGATCAGTACGGCGGTGCTGCCATGGGCACCGCCATAGCTGACCACAACTCTGACCACCACCACCCCATCGGGTTCCATGATCCTAGCAGTGGTGGCAGTCCAACTACCAGGGTTGTAATCGGCAGTCGGCCCGCCAGGAGTGCAGTGGTCTGACCGCCAACATAAGTTTGGCGGACTTAAGACCTCCAAATTCTTAATGTGACCCTAAGTTTGCAAAGCTATTTTCAAAATTAGATATGAAAGGTGTCTATAACTTAGTAAGAATACACCAAGGGGACAAATAAAAAATGCTTTCAACACCAAATTTGCTTAATTACTTGCTTATGCACTTCAGAATGTTTAATGCTCCGGCACCTTTTCAGCACTTTGTGAATGACGTCTTCAGAGACATTTTAGACTCTTAAGTTATCACACATCAAGACGATATACTACTTTCTTCAGAGACCCAAAGGAACAAATGACACATTGGAAGGAGGATTTGAAGACATTAAAAAATACCCTCTCAATTTCCAGATAGAAAAATGCATCTTATGTGTTGCTTCTAGTAGTGTGCATCTCTGAAAAAGGGCACCATATGGATCAGGATGAAGTGAAATTCGTTCAAGAGTGTCCTCACCAAAGTTAGTGAAGGAAATTACAGTGATTCCTTGAGTTTCCAATTTATATCACCATTTCTTTCAAGATTTCCCTGAGATTGTATATCCCTTCACTGGTTTTACTCAGTAGGAAATTCTGTTAGATTTGGGGGGGAACAAGAAGCAATAATCAAAGATTAAAGAATGCATGTACCATAGCACCCATTTTGAAACACTCTAATAATGATCTTACTGTAAATGTGGACACAAATGCCTCTTCATTGTCTCAAAATGATCATGAGACAGGAGGAACGCATCCTGTGGCTCGTTCTTCCAGAACTTGGACTTCTTCAGAAGTAATTTGCACCACTTATAACAGAAAACTCGCAAATAAGAAAGCTTTGGAACATTCGAGATGTTACTTAGAAGAGGCTCAAAATGGAGCACTATTTGGATGGATCATACGAATTTGGGTCATCTGACGTCAATGAAATGCATGCATCTTCAATGGGATAGATGGAGTGTGCCCCCCTGAATATCGAATCAACAGTCTTGAGGACAGAACATCAAAAATAAAATATGGATAGGTAAGTCAGTCTAGATTTTCTATACCTAACTCCACATATATGTGTCTATGTGGTACATATGTCTTCAAGATACATAGATTTGGAGTTAGAAATAGTAAATCTATACTTCTTTACATGCAGTTACCTTTTGTGTTTTGTCTCTCAATATTCTGTCTTCAATATTAACATTCCACAATGTTTTTGGTGTTGATATTCAGTAGTACAATCAGTAGGTGCTTTTTTTGGGAAGGATCCCCTATCAGATACTCTACCACACAAGAAATGACTATGATTAGGCAGATGCCTTACCCCAACAAGAAGCATTAAAACCTATTAGCTGACCATCCACTATTCTAGTTGTTAGAGGAGAGTCTTCTAGGGCACTTGAACACGTTCTACGTAGACTAAATGGGATGGAAGGTTCCCATGTGGAGATTTGCATAGATATGTCTAGAGTAGCCCAGTGCATGAAAAACAGTGGGTTAGAATGCCATCCAGAACAATTGCTAGTGGCTTAGATCATTTGCAAGCTTTCCTTCTATCACCATCTGTGGTTGATGTAACTCTCTAAGTGGTGGGGGAAGGTCAGAACATATTTTCCCCTGCTCACTGTGCCACAAGATCCAAGCTATACCTCATTGATGAAGCCGACCAAGGCCAAATCCGTCTGTGGTTAGTTGTGTTCTCTTCTGGATGGGTAGTAGTCTTGGCAATTCTGGATGGACTTTTCCCATGAGGATCAGGATTTGTAAGAATTTGCATAAGAGGGTCTCTTTCTAGTAGCTTTATTATGAAGTATAGCACGTCAGGCAGTTATTTAGCAGGAGGCTCTGGAGAACATCGGATAGCACCATCACTTTTATGAAGTCGCCATAATCTACTTTTTAAAAGTCGAGGTGTGAGTTCAACTTCAGTTCTCATTCGCTTATGAGCTTTGTTGTATATTCTCTCATTTGAGATAATAGCACAGAGATGAGGTGTCAATAGCCAAGGACATACTGAATATGCACGATCACCTACAAGAAACACTGCTACATTTTGAGTAAATTTTAAAAATACAGTTTCAGCATTAATAAAAAAAACTTTCTTGGCCAGTGAGTCTTCGTATTCAAAATCATTCTTGGCCAAAAGACTGTAAAGACTACAGTGTTTAAACATGTCAGAGTCATGTGTGCTCTCAGCAAGTATGTCTGTAATAATGCATTCTGTATCACATTCTACTTGAATATTTACTGAAAGCTGATTTTTATTATAAATAAATTATTATAAATAAAGAAATTCTGGGTCAGATTTACCTAGGTTTTGTGTCTGAGGCTGTGTTGCTTTTATGGGGCAACCAAGACACAAAAACCTTTTTGGTATTTACTAAGCCTTATAACTCCTTTTTAATTCCTCTTCCTATGGAAGCCTCATTCTGTAGTACACATAAGAAGAAGAATATGCCTCTAAGGATTGGTTTTGTGCAGGAAAGTATACCTTCCTGCACAAAAACAATCTTGCCTGTAACACAGACACCCTTGCACTTTGGTGCAAGGGTGCCTGCGTTGGCCCTTGGCAACACACAATCTGCCAGCCCTAGGAGACAGCAGAAATATGTATTTCTGTGCCATATTTGAGTAGATATGACACATTTCTGCTGTCTCCTTTTTATGCAACCAGTGCAGCAACTTTGATTGATGCCATATGTTGAGTGGAATGTAAGTAAATCTGCCTTCTGTGTCATCAGGTTGGATAGATAAGAACACATGTAGCTCAAACACAACAAATAATCTACTGAAAGTTTGTTATCCTGAAAAAAACGTCTAACTTGATGTTGTTCAGTTCCTGCACAGTGTTGGGAAAAGTAATCTGTGCATTTATTTAAACAACATAACTTTAAAGAATTTCCTCAAAAATACAATCAATAATGCACTCTGATACCTCACCTGATGTGCACTAATCTTTGATATCCGTCTAAAACCAACAGATGAAGGGCACAATGGATATAAACATGTGTAGGAACAGCTTCACTTCTGTTTGTTTCTACCCAATATAGCCCAATTTAGGATCAAAAATGAATTGTCACCTATATTTCAAATATATTTCCTCCACTTTCTTATCACATTTCATAATCATGAGCCTTGAAATTCTCTTCTGTTCTTCTCCCGTGCTCTGCTGCTAGAAGCCTCATTCACATAGCCACATTCATTTTGTAGAAAAAGACTTGCTTTCAGACCCACCTTTTATACTCTGCATCTGGTTACCACCTACTTTTACTTGGTGGTAATTTATGAGTGCAAAAAGCAGTTTTTACAATTATCCGCAGTTAGTTTTTTAAAAGTGTTTTTGTAAAGTGTAATTATTGTCTTGTTTTTCTGGACCCTTAGTTGCCCGCTCTATTTTGCCTCCTTGCTGTGCCCTGTTGTTGCCTGTACTTTGTTTGTTCATTTTTTTACAGCTATTTTTTCCCTCCCATGCCCGCCACCCTCCCGCCTTCTTCCCAGCCCCTCCCACCTCCCAGGACTACTTATGGAGGCTGCTAAGCGACCACGCAGCAGGCATGCTGCTGGGTCACCGAAGGCACGCCAAAGGCAAGTCCATCTGCACCCGTCTGTGCCTGGACTGTGCCCAGCACCAGGAACCCTTGCCCTACTCACCCCCATACATATTCCTCCTTGGATCTTCATGCTCTGGACCCCGGGACACAACAACTACTGCTGCCTTGCATCAATCCACCACACAGTGGGACCATTCACCCGCACCCTCTTCCAATACTCCTCCACCCCAGGCCTGACCACCATCATTGCCACCAATGCCTTGCCGTCTTTGCCGACTGAGTGAGCCTCAGAACAACTCAAGTACATCCAGTTCAACGCCAGATCACAATGCAAACACACAACCGAAGTCTGAGATACGATCCCCACCCTTGCCCCTAACATAACCTTCATCACAGAGAATTGGCTCACCCCTCATCTAGGCCCTGGACATCACCATAGAAACACCCCCTGGCTACAAAATGAAACACCGCGACTGCACCAACAGGCATGATGGCGGCATCGCCATCATAAACAAAGAATCAATCACCTACACCATTGTCAATGACGAAACCACAACCATCATGGAACACATGAACTATCAGCTCCACAGTGACGACAACACCACAATCAAAGGCAGCCTCACATTCAGACCATCAGGACCAAGAACCGGCCTCAGCGATGTCATCACTGAAGTCATCACCCCGCTCATCATTGAATCCGAACACTGCGTCTTCCTGGGAGACCTCAACTACCACCTTGATGACTATGCTGACACCAACTCCATCTACCTGCTGGAAAGACTGGCCTCACGGAGCTGGTCACAGGCTTCACGCACAAAGCAGAACCCATACTGGACCCTATCTTCACGTCCAGCAACAGAATCAGCTACAGCCACACCACAGAAGTCACCTGGTCGGTACACTTCACCCTCGCTAGATCCTCCCGCACCACCCCCATCTGCCACAGCCACAGCCACTCCTTCCACAGCTGGCCCAAGGTCATTCAGGAGCAATGAACAAATGCCCTCAGAACCTTACAGCCCAACATCACCACCAACTTGGATCAAGTAGTCCAGAACTTTAATGACTGGATTATCAGCGCCGCCGACTTGGTCGCCCCGGCTAAATCAGCCAAGACCAACAGAAGCACCTAAAAGCCAGTTGGTGCACCCCGGAACTCAGCAAATTAAAACGCAGGTGCGAACAACTGGAGAGAGGATGGTGGACCAGCAAGAACCACGTTGACCCAGCCACCTTCAAAACGGCCATCAACGACTACCAGGTCAGATGTAAGCCACAAAAAAAGAGGCCCTGACCTACCAGATTGAGAACAGCACCAACCAAGCCAAGGAACTCTTGACCATCGTCAGAGATTTTGCCTATCCATCAGCCATCAAAAACTTCATCCCCCTCATAAAAACTCTGTGATGCCCTCGCCGAGCACTTCCATAAAAAGATAGAAACCATCTACAGTAACTTCGATCCCCAAGTCTCTGACCTTCCCAGCAACCCATCAACCTCCACCGCTGACCACACGCTCACTGCTTGAGGACAACTCAGCACACCGAACACTGTCACACTCATGAGCTTCATCCACTCGGGAGCATCCACAGACCCATACCCCTACAGGATCTTCAACGTCAGAAGAAGCAAGATCAGCCATCAGCTCACCAACATCCTCAATGCCTTGTTAACCGCTGCCACTTTTCCAGAAGCCTGAAAAGACGCAGAGATCAGACCCAACCTCAAGAAGCCCTCTGCAGACATCAGCGAGCTCCAGAATTACCACCCAATCTCTCTGCTCCCGTTCCCTGCCAAGGCCTTGGAGAAGGCCACCAACCTCTAACTGACTGAACACCTGCAGAGAAACAACCTGCTAGACCCTTCCAAATGAGGACTTGGAGCCAATCACAGCACCGAGACAGCTCTCAACGCTGCAGCAGATAACATCCGTGCCCTGCTTGACAGAGGAGAAGCAGCCGCCCTGATCTTGCTCGACCTCTCCGCCGCCTTCAACACTGTCTCCCATCACACACTGGGCAACCGACTATGCCAGATTGGGATCACAGATGATGCGCTCAGATGGATCGCATCCTTCCTCACGGGACGTCTACATGACACCACTTGCAGACATTTTGAGATCGCACAACATCATCAACATCTCCTACGCTGATGACATGCAGCTCGTCCTCTCGCTCTCGAGACCCCACCAAGACGAATAACCAACTTCCACAACTGTATGAAGAACGTATCTGCCTGGATCAAGGACAACTGTTTGAAGCTCAACACAGACAAAATGGAGGTTCTGATCTTCGGCAGACATTCAGCCCTCTTGAATGATTCCTGGTGGCCAGCAGAGCTCAAACCCACCCCACCTCGGCCTCATTCTCAACAGCAAACTGTCCATGAAACACCAGGTCACCACTGTTTCCTCAGCCTGCTTCCACATGCTCTGCAAGATCTTTAAGTGGCTCCCCATTGGCATGAGGAAGAACGTGGCTCAGGCCTTCATCATGAGCCAATTGGACTACAGCAATGCACTCTACGCAGGCACCAAAGTAATACAAAGACTCCAGACAATCCAGAACACAGCTGCCAGACTGATCCTCAACCTGCCCAAGAGAACCCACATCACCCAGCATCTGAAGGTCCTCCATTGACTCCCGATCCAGAAAAGATGCCTCTTCAAGCTTCTGACCCATGTCTAGAAAGCCCTCCATAACCAAGGACCTGCCTACCTGAACCACTGCCTTCATCTCCACCAACAAACCAGGAACCTCCGCTCTGCACACATCGCCCTCATAAAGATACCACACATATGTCTCTGCCAGACTGGAGGACGCTCCTTCTCCCACCTCATCACCAAAGCCTGCAACACCCTCCTTCCTCCACACCGCACCATCGCTGACCCACTTCAGAAAGGGACTGAAAACGGCTTTTCGAATAAACGCCTTGGGTGACAAGCAGCATTATACAAATAACACCTGATTGAATGATTGACTACTGATTGGTTGATACATCACAATACCAAATTAGTAGTAGGTAAGGGCTTTTTGATAATTGCAAAATATGTTTGTAATTTACCTTGGACCTGATTTAGAGATTGGCGAATGGGCTACTCCGTCACAAATGGTAGGATATAATGGGATTTATATTTCGATTGGCGGGATATCAGTCACGGAGTAATCCTTCTGCCATTTTTTACAAACTCTAAATCAGGCCCTTAGTCTTTATTTTTTGGTTTGCAATGCAGAGGCTGTGCTTTTGTTATTTTATATGTTTTTTACATTGAGATTTGATGTTTTTGTGTTCATAATCTTTTCTAAAAGAAATTGTCTTGCTCAATGTATCACCATCAATTATCAACACATATAAGAGCTCTCATTTTACAGCCAAGTTTTGGAGGACACTATTACAAAAAATATGGGTCATGAACTCTATTTATCCACCGCCACTTCTAAAAAAGTAAGTATGTTGTTTTCTCACAGATCATTCATATCAGTGGGGACGGTGGATTCCTATAGTGGCATTCTCATGTAACAACACTTTACATCTGCATCTGCACTTTACTTCTGCATCTGTATACAACTCCTCTTTCATTTGTTTCTCAGGAGTTCACCCTCATATTTGGCATGCAGGCTTCTTGCCTACTATTGGTCGCAAAGACATCAGCAATATACAAAGATCTGCTCTTACCCTCTTGGGACTTGAGAACCCAAGTGAAACATCTTATGCAGACTGCCAATATTTTGTCTTTAAGATAGGAGAAGCAGTTTGGCTTTCTACAGATTGGCTTTTTATTCCGAGCTCTCGTTCCAAGTCCGCTCAAAGGATGTGGGCCCATTCTCAAGTACTCAACTGCTATTGTCTTCTTCAGTTGAGTTACAAATTGCTAATCATTTAAAGAGCCACCCAGTTTTCCATGTCTTCTGCATTAAGAAGGTGATGTACCACACTCCCTCAGCCGTGCCACCCACATTAGTTGATGGAACTCCTTAGTATGACGGTATTCTAGCTGGTCTATGGGGCAATTTCAGTGTTTCGTTGCGTTGAAGATGTATATATCAGACAACTCATGAAAGTCTAGGGCCCTCATTACAACCCTGGCGGTCGGTGATAAAGTGGTGGTAATAATGCCAACAGGCTGGCGATACCTACCGCCAAATTATTACCATGGCGGTACCACACTGACCACCAGGGCGGAAACAACAGCACCGCAGCAGTAGCTGCCTACAGCCAGGTGGAAGTCAATGTTCCACCCACCATATTAAGACCCTTGAAACCATCACCTTATCCGGGGTGGCACCAATGACAGCAAAAGCCTGGCGGAAACATTGCACAGAAGGGAAAGGACTCACTGTTGGTGACACAGGGAACAACCACATGCCATGGAGCCCGAGCTGCAAGTCTTCCCTTTGATATTTTATGTCCTGCTCCACCACGAACACCAACGACGGCGAAGACGACCACGGTGATTACAGCCACCTAGCATACAGGTGAGTGGGGGAAAAAAAGAGAGTGACTCACACACACACAACACACCCCCTCCTCCAACACCATAGACACATACAGCAGCAGTAATAAAAACATATTTACCCTGCACCCCTCAGGAATAATGCAAGGACAACACAAATAGATGAGAGTGAATGAAATAATGTAAATACAGTAAAAGATCTGAACATTCAATCTAAAAGTATTTACATCTTTACAGTTCAATGGACACTGCCCAATCTGCAACGTGCGTGGGCCACAAGGCCACATGACAAAGTCCAAGGCCCTATTTGTCTCCTGCACCAACACGGAGAGAACACTGCAGGGCATCAGGGAGACGGGGAACAGGGGGGCACCTCAGCAGGCAGATGGAGCAACACCACTGGTCCTGGAGGGAGCAACATGCCCTATGCTTGGTCCTGGGGAGTGCAAGGCCACAGTCTCTCAAGTGGGTGACTTGCCCACTTGCTCTAGAGGGGGCAACATGCCCTGTGCTTGGCCATGGGGAGTGCAAGGCCACAGTCTCTCAAGTGGGTGAATTCCCCACAGGTTCTGGAGGGGGCATCGTGCCCTGTGCTTCTGATCCTTCTGAGGATGGGGTGAGTAGGTGTCATACCTACTGGTTCTGGAAGTGGCATTGTGCCCTGTGCTTCTGATCCTGCTTAGGATGGGGTCAGTGGGTGCCATACCTACAGGTTCTGGAGGGGGCATCGTGCCCTGTGCTTCTTATCCTGCAGAGGATGGGGTGAGTGGGTGCCATGCCCTCTGGTTCTGGGGGGGGCATCATGTCCTGTGCTTCTGCTCCTGCTGAGGATGGGGTGAGTGGGTGTCATACCCACTGGTTCCAGAGGGGGCATCGTGCCCTGTGCTTATGATCCTGGTGAGTGCAAGGTCACAGTCTCTCAGCTGTGTGTCATACCCACAGGATTTGCAGGGGGCAGGCCGCACAACAGCCTATGGAGGCAGGTCTACAGACTGTCCTCCGGTGGTGACGGCTGCTCAGTGGTGCTGCTGCTGGTGGTGTCGGGGGGAGGCTCCAGCCATCCCCTGCAGCTTCGGAAGGCTGCCTACTGCTGCTGGTGGTTGTGGTGCTGTTGCTGGTGGTGGTTGTTTGGGGAAGCTAGTGTCCATCCCCTGCAGCCTTGGATGGCTGCCCACTGCTGGTGGTAGTGCTGCTGCTGGTGGTCGTTGTGGGGGGAAGCTCCTACCCATCCCCTGCAGCCTCGGATGGCTGCCCACTGCTGCTGGTGGTGGTAGTGCTGCTGCTGCTGGTGGTTGTGGGGGGAAGCTCCTGCCCATCACCTGCAGCCTCGGACGGCTGCACAACCATGGTTGTTGTGGGGGGCTCAGACTGAGTCCCAGCAGCAGGCCCCTTGTCCTTCCTGCCTGCTGGTGCAGGCCCCTTGCCCTTCCTGGCAGCAGCTGTGGATGGCTCCTTGCTCTTCTTGGCAGCACTTGGGGCAGGCTCCTTGCCCTTCCTGGCAGCAACTGGGGATGGCACCTTGCTCCTCTTGGCAGCAGCTGGGGAGGGCTCCTTGCCCTTCCGGGCAGCACTTGTGTCAGGCACCCTTTCCATGAGACTGCCTGGTGCCCTGGATCCTTTACCACCACTAGTGGGTGTGGACTGTACTAGGCCAGTGGACTGGGTGGCTGAGGTGCTTGCCTGGGTTTTTGCCACCCTGGCCAGACGTGAAGGACGAGGGTGAGGGGTAGGGAAGAGGTCAATGGTGGAGAGGAAAAGCTGCTTATGGACATCGGGCGGTAAGAGAGAGAAGGTTTGGGATTGGAAGAAGAGGGAGTGGTTGTGGGAGGTGCCTGTCTGCTGTGTTTGGGTGCAGGTGCATGGGCTGGATGCTGTTGTGAGGTGGAGGGCTGTTGGGTGTCTGAGTGCTTTTGTTTGTGTACCTTGGGAGGTAGGGGGACAGACACAGTGGGAGAGGACACAGGGGACGTGTACAAGGCTGTTGTGGTGGTGTCTGCCAGTGAGGTGTGTGTTCTGATAGGTGTGCTGGTGATGGCGGTAGTGGATGAGGATGTAGTGCATGCAGGTGTCAGTGTAGATGCAACTGGGAGGGAGGTGGAGGAAGAGGGGGCCACAGTGGAGACAGTGGATGTTGGTATGTCTGCATCTGGTTGGTGTTTGTGTGAGTGTATGTGGGATGATGTGTGGTGCTTGTGTTTGCCTTTGCCACTCTTGTGTGTTGTCCTCTGTGCATGCTCGTCTGCCTGTGTGCTTGGGATAGGTTGGGTTGGGGGAATGGGATTAGGAAGAGGAAGTTGGAGGGGGAGGGTGAAAACCGGGACAATGGCTGCCATCAGAGAGGAGGCCAGAGCCTGGATTGATCTCTGTTGGCCCGCCAAGCCAGTGTAAATGCCTTCTAGAAATGCATTTGTCTGTTGCATTTGGGCTGCCAGCCCCTGGATGGTATTCACAATGTTGAATGCCCAACAGAGATGGTTCTCAGGAGGTCAATAGCCTCCTCACTCAGGGCAGCAGGGCTCACTGGGGCAAGGCCTGAGATGCCTGGGGCGAAGGAGATGCTTACCTTCCTGGGTGAGCGAGCACGGGCAACTCAATGAGGGGCTGCTGGGAGGGTGGTGCTGGTAAGAAGGTGGCGGCTGTACCTGTAGCAGGGGTGGTCACAGATGTGTCCACCACCACCAGGGAACTTCCATCGGAGGAGGTATCAGAGTCTGAACTGTCCCCTCCAGTCTCCACCATGGTGCTCCCCTCGCCCTCTGTGCCACTGGTGCCCTCACCATTGGTGGACTCTGCCTCCTGGGTCCTGTGGGATGCAGCTCCCTCCATTGCCGGTGCCTCTGCTTCTCTGCCAGATAATGCTAATGCACATAAGGACCGGATGACAAAACAAGAAAGGGGGGTGCGAGACAAAGGATACCCTGGGTCAATGACTGCAACAATACCACTGTTGGCATACATAACACCCTCACACACAGGGAACAGGCCTACACACTGCAATGCACTACCAGTAGCAATGCTAGCCACCAGGGCATGGGGAGGGACACATACCGCCAACTACAGCATACCTGGGACCCACACATCCCTGCCCAGTAGTGGATGCCTACAAGCTAGGAAGGAGGAAACTCACATCAGAACCCTGCCCAACATGGGACCTACTCTGCAATGTCAGGACTGGCCTAGGGGCACCACAGACACACATCCCCCACCCGTATACTACCCTACCATGTGTAAATTGTAATGATGGGCACTGTACTCACGCCCTTGTGGCTGCTGTCATGCCCTCTAGTGCCCATCCAGCACCGGATAGGCCACCACCAGTATGCGGGCCAGCAGGTGGTCAGGGTTTGACGGGCACCCCCTCCTCGTTGGGAGGCCATCCCCAGCTGGGCCTCTGCGGTCTTCAGTGCCCAGCGTCTCAGGTCCTCCCACCATTTGCGACAGTGTGTGCTCCGCCTGCCATAGACCCCCAGGGTCTGCACGTGCTTGCCGATGGCACGCTATATACCCTTTTTTTAATGGGCGCTGACCTGCAGAGAAATACACACAGGGAAAGGTATTTGTCAGACCGTCCTGCCTGTTACACTTATGGCCCACCATAACCCTTCACATCGCCATTTGCACAAACAGGGCCCAGCACACAAGCTGCACGCCGCCTAGGGTACATCCACCAACCCCCCCTACACGATCACAGGGCCCATCACACACACCACTCCATGCATTCATGCCCCATGCATCGTGCTCACAGTGTACTCACTTGTTGGTCGGGAGGCCCATACAGCAGTCTGTACTGGGGTAGGACCCCATCCACCAGTCTCTCCAGCTCCACCGAGGTGAAGGCAGGGGCCCTTTCCCAGTCACATGTGCCATGGTAGGTTCCAAACACAGGTCACAGCAGCACATGCAGTGTAGGTCCTCTCCTGTTGAAGGTCAGGTAGCAAGTGAGAGAACAGATAGAAAATGGTGGTGACGTCCGAGGCGGTGCATACAGTCATCGCCGGCGTGGATTACCATTGGCCACTGTACCCCATAGGGGCCAATATTAGCCAATGAGGCATTGCACTGCGGTTCCCGACCACCTCCCGCAATGGCGCACAATGGCAGCGGAATTACCTCACTTCCACCAGTTCCTCCACACAGGACAGGCGGACGCCATTTCAGGAGGGGGGGCAGGCCCTGGATTATAACTGCGTCACAGTTCACAATTGGACATACAGGACAAATGCCACTTTTACATTTCAAATTTACATCATGCATTGTACTGTTTTGTCTACAATGTTCAGTTTGTGACCCGCTCCTCACTCTTTTGCCCCATAGATTGTACTGCTGTGGATGAATAGGAGATGGAGACATATGCCCGTGTACAGACCCCTGGTGGACTTGGCAACAATGGAGGACAGGCACATTATCCTCACCTACAGACTTGACAGGTCTACAATCACGGAGCTGTGTGCCAAACTGGAGCCTGACCTGATATCTGCCATCCGTCACCCCACTGGGATCCCCCCTCTTGTGCAAGTTCTATCATTGCTCCATTTCCTGGTTCTTTACAAGTGACAGTGGGCTTGGCAGCAGGAATGTTAAAGTCAATGTTCTCAATAGTGCTGACCAGAGTGTTGTCTGCCCTGACTAAACACATGTGCAGCTACATTGGATTCCCCCCAGGAGGATTTGGCCACAGTGAAGACTAACTTCTATGCAATGGGACATATCCCCACCGTAATTGGGGCAAATGATGAAACACATATTGCATTTGTCCCCACCGGCAAAATGAACATGTATTTAGAAATTAAAAGAGTTTTCATTCCATGAATGTTCAGATGGTGTGTCTTTCGGACCAGTACATCTCCCATGTCAATGCCAAGTATCCTGGGTCTATGCATGATGCCTTTATCCTGAGGAATAGCAGCTTCCCAAATGTGTTGGTACAACTACAGAGGCATAGGGTGTGGCTAATAGGTGCGCCCTGGTTCCCACCCAGTGGATGTTGGTGTATGGGTATGGTGTAGGCCATATAGGATAGTGTGTGACTAAATGTTGTCCCTCCATATTTGCAGGTGACTCAGGTTACCCCAACCTATCATGGCTACTGACCCCTGTGAGGAATCCCAGGACAAGGGGAGAGGAACATTACAATGAGGCACATGGGCGTACAAGAAGGATAATAGAACATACCTTTGGCCTCCTGAAGGCGAGGTTTCGGTGCCTCCATCTAACAGGTGGATCCCTGTGCTACTCACCCAAGAAGGTCTGCCAGATAATCGTGGCATGCTGCATGTTGCACAACCTTTCCTTGAGACGCTATGTGCCTTTTCTGCAGGAGGAGGAGGCTAGAGATGGCCGTGTGGCAGCAGTGGACCCTGTGGACAGTGAGGATGAGGAGGCAGAGGATGAAGATGAGGACAACAGAACTGCAGTGATCAGACAATACTTCCAATGACACACAGGTAGGACAGTGTTACTTCATCTCTGATTGACATTTTCTTGTATATCTTTGTCACTGGCATGCTGTTATTTCCCACTTCTATGCCCACTCAATGTACCCTTTGATAACTCATTTTGCAGATGTTGGTGCCCCACTATCGCTCCTGGTGTGATCACTGCAGCCAAATACAGGTCTTTCCAATGTGAACATTACTGTATGTTTGAAATGCAATGTTTGAACTTGGTTACACAAATACATACGTAAATCATTTGACATACTCCATACTGATGTTTTTTCAAAGTGTGTTTATTTAAGTGCTAAGCAGTAGAGGGGCAAGTGCAATGAGCTGGGGTGATGATGGAGCAAAGTCCAGGGTATTGTTCCAGTCTATTGGTAGCACAGGTGCATTGTCCAAGGGGACATAGCAAGGGGAGCAATGGCAGTTCAAGGTGGACAGGGTGATAGAGTGGGGCACAAGGGTGACAATTAGGAGAGTCTCATTTCCTGGCGGGGGTCAAGGCAGTAGTCTCTGGCTTCTGCCTGGATCGCAGGGAAACGTTTGCGGGGTGGTTCTACTTCTGCAGGGGGAGGGGTGCTAGTGGCCTGTTGGTCCTGTGTGTGGCAGGACCTCCTGTCACTAGCGGCAGCGGAGGTGGAAGGCAG
Organism: Pleurodeles waltl; assembly: GCF_031143425.1. NCBI lineage: Eukaryota > Metazoa > Chordata > Amphibia > Caudata > Salamandridae > Pleurodeles > Pleurodeles waltl. Next base: position 693,287,899 of record NC_090444.1, read on the forward strand.
TTCAGATGTCTGGCTAGTGGCAGGGGCCCGTTGTTGTAAGACTGCCTCCCTCATGATGTTGCCCATATCTGCCAGCACCCCTGCAATGGAGACCAGGGTGGTGTTAATGGCCTGCAAGTCCTCCCTGATCCCCTGGTACTGTCCGTCCTGCTGCCACCTGTTCGCTTGCACGTTGGCCAGGATCTGTCCCAGCGTATCCTAGGAATGTTGGTATGCTCCCAGGATCTCGGTGAGTGCCTGCTGGAGAGTCTGTTCCCTGGGCCTGTCCTCCCCCTGGCGCACAGCAGTCCTCCCAGTTTCCCTGTTGTCCTATGCCTCTGTCCCCTGAACCATGTGCCCACTGCCACTTGCCCCAGGTCCCTGATTGTTTTGGGGGCGAGGTGTGCCCTGGGGTCCCTGTAGTGGTGGACACCCTGCTGATTGATGTGCCCTGGGGACAGAGGTATGAGTATGCTGGGTGGGTGCTGTGGTGGTGTTTCCTGAGGGGGAAGCCTTTGTGGTGGTGTGTGACTGTGGCTGTGTAACCAACTGTCCAGAGGTCCCTGATGGGCCAGGTAGGTCATCCAGGCGACCAGAGTCGCTGTCATCACTGTGGGCCTCTTCTGTGGGAGGACTGGATAGTGCTGGCACCTCTTCTCCACTGACATTGGCTGGGGTACCTGTGGGGATGTGAATGCAATGTTATTGTTTCTGTGTGTGTGACATATTGTATATCAGTGGGTTGGCCTCTTTGGTTGTATTCACTGTGTCAGCTTTCACTTGTGTGAGTTGGTATATGGTGGGATAGCTGATTCTCTCTAGTGTGCATGCTTTAGTGATAGGTGTCCATGCAGGGCTGTGAGTGGTGTCCATGCATTGGTGGTGCATGTGGGGCTTGGCATTGGGATGAGTGATATGTGATGGTAGGGTGTGTAGGAGGTGGTGGAGTGATGGGAGTGAGGGTGGGGTGTGGGTATGTGATGGCATGCAGGAAGTGGGGTCATAGTAATAGAGAGTTGACTTACCAGACCCTAGCTCCATCTTCCTAGCAATGGATATCTGCTGCACCTGTGCTCCAAATAGCTGTGGCTCTACCCGGATGATTTCCTCCACCATGACCATTAGCTCCTCCTCTGAGAATAGGGGGTGCCTTTGTGGTTAATAAATCAACATAATATACACACAGTTCCAAAACACAAGGGGGTTTCTTTCAGACTAATGGTTCTGTATTAGATGGAAATCAATTTATTCGAAGCAAAAAGCCCTCACTCACCTTCCGGTGACATGCTTCATCATAGGGCTATGCTCCTCGTCAGGCCGGCACTGCAATGCCTGACGGGCCCCACAAGGGGGCTCTTTGCCGGAGATCTTTTGATGATAGTGAACAACCGGTCAAAAAGTATAAGAAGGATTGGTATAAGGGTAGTTAAAAATGTCTAGAGGTAAAAAAATACTATTTATTATGATACTAATACCTCTGACATGATTAAAAACGACATATGGGGATATAGTAAAATAATGTCTACACTCCCCAAATGACAAAAAATTTATGTAATCACTAAATCTCACAATGGAGAATAGTGTAGGTAAACACAGGATCCCCTGTGTTACTCTTATCTAATAGGTCAACATGTTTCTCGCTGTTTAGTCAATAACTGATCTAGTGCGATTCGTCAGGACCTTGACACGTACCTAATCCTTTAAGCAATTAGGGACCCATAATAGGGAAATTAGAAACCCTCCAAATATTAAAGGTAGAGCCTCATCGGGGAAAACATCAGGCTTGAGAAATCCACTATGGTTTCTGTGTAGAGTCGCCAAATCTGGTAAGCCTACATGCACTGAGGGACTCCGGAACTGAGAGTTTTTGCTTCGAATAAATTGATTTCCATCTAATACAGAACCATTAGTCTGAAAGAAACCCCCTTGTGTTTTGGAACTGTGTGTATATTATGTTGATTTATTAACTATTGGGTACCACACACACAGGACCAGGAGTTTTTCCTCCGAATCTCCCAGTTTTGCCCCTCCCTGTTGTTGTTGTTTGATGATTTAGTGGTGCCTTTGTGGTGCCATGGGTGTTGTGTGAGCAGTGTGGGTGAGGGTGTGTAGGGTGATGTGTTGGGGTGTGTGATGTAAGGTGTGTCCGTGGTGTATATGTGATGGTGGTGTGTGGCTCTGCTCTTGTCTGTGGTCGTGGTGTTTGTCTTGTGCCAATGATTTGTTTTCATAAAGGGTTGTGGGTACTGTGGGTGTGGTGTGTGTAGGTGTGTCAGGGGCATGTAGTTTGAATTGTCCAATGTGGTGCTGTGTTGTTTGAGTGTGTGTATTTTGAGTGCAGCGGTATGTACCACCAATGGTTTACCGCTGTTGAATGTCTGCCGTGGTGATTCATGGGTCATAATGAGGTGGGCGTAGTTCTGTTGGCGTAATTGTGTGGGTTTGATACCGGCAGTTTATCACTGACCTTTGGTGTGGCGGATTTGTGTCTGTGGCAGAATAGTGAAGGATTGGTGAGTGTGTTTCATAATATGGTGAGCGGATGTCCACCGCTGCAGGAGTATGTTGGCGGCAGTCAGCGTGCCGTTACGCAGGATTTACCCCCAATGTCATAATGGGGCCTATGTGCTTTGTTAATGCTTCCTGGGTGGTCTCTGCTTTACACAAGAGATTTCCATCAACAGGTCATCAGATTTAACAGCCCAGAAAAGACCCTAAAGACATCAAGCATGAAGAAGGTGGAGAACAGGGCAATGGAAACTAAGGACATGTAGAACAAATATAGGATGATACAGTTTAGTTACTCTACACCAGCCACAATAGGGCCAGCTGTAGTGAATAGCACTTCTGCGTCAATATAGGCAGAGTTGTATGAAGACCTACTATGTGCATAAGCAGGATTCTGGCATCAACCGTTGTTATGACTCTTTCTCATAGGCTGCAGCTCTCACTCGGCCTTCTGTTCCATCACCATTCTTGTTTTCTACCACCCGGGTCTCTAGTCCTAAATCCTCTTGGAGCGTGGTATTATTATGTGCTGTTTAGTTTTGTTTCCCTTCTTGCAGAGTTCTCCTTACCAGTGTTGCAATGCTATCTTCAGTTCTCAGATAGGATTTCTGATATGCACTGGTATAATTACAGTTCTCCTGCACCCTGCACTAGATAAATCAAATACAGGATTGCTGAAATAAATCCAACTCTATATTTATTGTACTTTCCCTGCTAAATGTGCTCCTTAGCTCTCAGCAGGGATGTCTCAGTCCCTCAACTATTTTCAGAGATACTCTACACTCACCATTGGTCATATTGTTCCAGCCCAGGTCTTCCAACCAAACTCCTGCTGGTACAGGTCTCTCTCTTTCTCTCTCAACCCTGTTTTAACATTGTACGTTGATCCCTGTCACAAGCTTGAAGCCTAGCATATAAGGTGAGCAGACCCATAGGGGAATCAGATGGGATTGATTTTGATATCCTCCATTTGTATGTATCTGAGTTGTGACAGCCTTCTAGTCCCTGGAATATCGCATGTAAGATATCACCTCTTTAGAAATTGTGGGTCCTAATGTGTGATTAATTGCTTCTTTTGAAAAAAATGAACTCTAAGCAAAATATCTAGGGGGCCATCTTCACAAGAGACATCAGCTCTATTTTGTTAGGGTCATCTACCACTTGTTAAGATATGGCATGTATTGGTTGATGTTGTCTCCTTTTATCCCTTGTGGTTCACCAGGGATGTGGATGTTGTTGGTCCTGGATCTATTTCGTAGGTTCTGATCTTTCTGTCAAAGTATAATATGCTAGTGACCCATTCTTCCAGCTGCAACATGCATGCTTGGAGCCACTTGCAGTCGTCCACCTATTCATTCATGTTTTCATCCAATGTGCTTACCCTCTCACCCAGTTCAGATGTTTTTGCTCTTATCTTTTAAGTGCTTTTTGCAAGTCTCTTTTAACTTCTTTAATTTTGCCGATGATGTAGGGTATCTTTATCACTTAATGCTGCATCTTCTGGTAGGCATCAGTTTCTTGGTGTATTCTCCTCTCCTATCCCCAATGGAAAGTCGTCAGAGGCAGCATGGGTGGTCCTGTATAGCTTCAGATTGAGGAGAAGGGACTTACTAGATGGCCCTGTGCATTCCCACCCACATTCTGTATACAACAAGGGCCTCTGCTTTCAAACCTCCGTCTCTGTGCACCAGTGGGAATGAACGGTAGCCCCATTGGAAGGATCTTTTGCCCAGCTACCTCTTTCCCACTGCTGGCTGAGTATCTCATTTTTGAGCTGGCTCCAAGTCAGGGGGTGGCCACCTTGTTTTGCCTCATGGCTAGCTGTGAGTATTAGTCCTAGCTTCTAGCAGTGCTTCCCTGCAGAAGCAAGTCTGCTCTACTGCCCCGTCTCAAGTCCCCTGATGGGTTACCTTTGGCACGGCACATGTTCTCATTAGCCAAGGATTTTCGAGCATTCACACCAGCCATCCAGAAGTTTGGACCCTCTGCCACCACCCACAGTCATTGTCAGCAGTGAGGATTCAGGCTTTGCCACTAGCTTCAGTTTCCACACCACCTGCCACAAATCTCCACTGCTCTCCCTGCTGATTAGTGGGTTGGGATCGTTGGCTTTAGGATGATGAAGTGGGACCTTCTGACTTACAGGTTCACTATCTTCTGTGGTTATCATACACCCCTGCACCCATTTTAGGCAGTTACTATCTGCTCTGAATTATTCAATAGTTGGCTCCCAAGGAATGAGTAGGAGTTTGTGATGGTTGTTTAAAGTTGTTTTCTAATAGAAATGAGCAAAGTGAAGTGACCCCAGTGTCTTTTTGTTCCTCCAATGTACATTTAACTCCCCAAGTAGTAACTGGACTTTAGAGCATAGCACTGTGTTTTTATGAGGTCAATTAATTCTTCAAGAAATTATTTATTGTTGTTTTATGGTAGGTCATACAACAGAGCATTATTCAGTGTCAGGGCGTTGAAATTGAATATTTATTCAAAATAGTGTCTCGTTGGATGAGCTAACGTGCTACATTTAATATACTCTTTATTTATTGAAGGAGAACCGTGCCCCATTATATGTTCTCTCTTCCTGCCCTGAACTGGTAACTAGCTAATCTGTAGTTTAATATGATACATTTAAGCTTGTTTGTAAACTGTTTTTGGTTTGTTTTTATGTTTTAAAGCTCGAGATCTCTCTACCCTTCTCTTTTTTTTTTTTTTTGTCCTCATTCATCCAAGGCACCAGGTCTTTTTCTTCACTCTTATGGTCGACCTTCCTCCTTGACCGGGGAGGGCACCTCCTTTTTTCTCTCTCAACATATCCACCACGCAATAAAGGTGGAGGTAAGAAGAGGGCACATACATTACGCTGATTTAATGGTTTATGAGAGACACAAAAGAAGAAGAATCATCAGACAAAATTGATATTTTCACCAATTGTTCCTCCAACCAGGCTTTAAAAAGTAACCAAAATGTCCTTGACTTGGTGATAACCATTACCGTGTCCATTTTAAATGCATATTTCACTTGATCCAACCACTCTTTATAGGAGGGAGCAACCCTGCCTACCAATCTCCTACAAATTTCTCTTCTAGCTAATAAAATAGGATAAAATAGCCACTTCTGCAAGTCCGCCCTTAGATTTACTATCTGTTCCAATCTACCAAAAATAACTAATAGTAAGGTGATCTAGATCCCAACCCCCAATACCTTAGATATTGTATGCCTCACTGCTTCCCAAAAAGATTGAATCGCCAAACATTCAAAAAACATATGCACATCCGTCGCCTTTTCCATACCACACTTTCCACAGTTGATCACCTCCACTTTCCCCATCTTTGAAAGTTTATAAGGAGACAAAAATGCTCTATGTAGTACGAATATATGGTTTTGTCTGAACGGGGCAGGTTTGACCACTTGATATAGAGTACGCATAGACTCCTCCCAGACCTCCCCGAGCTGTGTTTCCGGAAAAAAATACCCCATAAATCTTTGGGCAAATTAAATTCACCATCCCCTACCTCCACTATCTCCCAATACCAAGTCGACACTACTTTTTTTGGGAAGGGATCTTCCCGGATCTTATCTTCTATCTGAAACTGCCATCCACATCTCTTATTATCCTTACCAATCCACCCTTTCAATTGGAGGCACTTTAACCTTGACAAGGCCCCACCTGTTTTCTGCCAATTTTCCTCCCAAGATATTAAGTCCCCTTCCTTAACTAACTCACCCCAGTATTTAAAACCTGCCTTCTTGATTGGAACAGCCAAAACATCCTTAAGACACTCAGGCATACCTGGTGAATCCCAGATAGGTGACCAACTACTATAATAATCAATCTTGAGCAGAGACCTAACATGAAACCATAATTTAGCAGCGTCCCGCAAGTCTTTTAACTTAATTTTTTTGAAAAATTTGGGATCTCCAAATTTAAACAGGTAATGGTTTAGACCCTCCTTTACTTCTGTTAACATAGCCTTAAACATACACCCCATCTCTGTGGTATCTAAGGAAGAGCCCAAAATCCTAACATTTTTATGTTGAAACACCCAACCATATAATTGCAAATCAGGTAACGCTAATAAACCTCTTTCCTTTTTCCTCCGCAACTTTTTCCAAGAAATCCTTACTCCCTTCTCAGCCCATATAAATGAATTTAATCTTGCTGAAATTTGTCAATCAAAACTTTATCAAACTGTAAAGGGATTGAGTTATACAGGAAAGTGACTTTAGGTAAGATTATCAGCTTGACTAAATTTATTCTGCCCAAGATTGACAAAGGTAAATACATCCAATTTTTCATCAAATTAGGACACTCCCTACGTAACATACTAAGATTAGCATCCACAATTTGCTCAACATCTTGTAGTATCTTAATACCAAGATACCTCATTTCACTTTTTCTTGATAGATTTCCCATGCTCGGATTCCATTCCATTATAACGGTCTTATCAGCATTTATCTGATAGACCGAAACCTTACCACAATTCTCAACTATATCCAGAACAGCTGGTAATGCTATATGTAAATCAGATGTACAAACTAACAAATCATCCGCATAGAGGGAGGCTTTTTTCTCCCATTCACCACATACAAAAGATGGCATTTTCTGCTCTTGTCTAATTCTTCTGGCAAGAGGTTCAATATATAAATTGAACAATAACGGTGAAAGTGGGCATCCCTGTCTCGTACCCCTAAATATTTGGATAGGAGAAGTCAAGCTCCCATTTACTAAAACCCTAGCTGCCGGTTTCGAATAAATTTGGGGCATCACCGACAGAATGTATCCCCAAAACCATATTCTTTTAAAATAGTAAACAGGAAAACCCAGTTCACCCTATCGAACGCCTTTGCGGCATCCAGCATTACTGCAGCTAAGGGGAGACTAAATATTGTAGCAATATCAATGGTCCCTATTAATCTCCCTGTCAATTCGTGTAGATACCTGCCATTCATAAATCCTTTCTGATCTTTATGTAAGAGACCACCCACCACTTTATTCAATCTATCCACCAGAACCTTGACAAAAACCTTATAATCCGCATTCAATAAAGAAATTGGTCTATAAGACTTGCATCTAACTGGGCTTTTTTCTGGCTTCAGAACCGTAATTATAGCGTTATTCCAAGATTCAGGAAGTTCCTCCCCCTTATTAATGTTGGCTTTGTTTGAAGAGATATATGATAAGGGGGAGATCTCTCTCGTCTTGCGAGCAGAAGCTTGCAAGCTAATAATAAATGTTTTTGATAGCAATTGACACCTAAGCACGTATTGCAGTTGCCCAGTTTGCTGATACAGAGTTGGTCCTAGGGGATTACTACAGGCCAGCGCGCTAATGCGCTCTACCCTAAAGAGGCCGACTAACGTAGACTTTATACAGTTTACAGCTAAATGGAAAGGAAATGTAGCAGTGTGGAATAGGTAGGTTGGGGATGGAGGTGTGTGACTTGCAGGCTAACGCTAAAGTAATATTAATTTCGGAGAGACCTAGCCCTAACTTTTTCAGCCAGTTTGATTAACGTTATTTATTTCCACGTGCAACTTCAAAAAATATATACATTTTTAATATTTTTAGCCATTTTAGTTATCTCCATATAAGGTAGGTAGTTTCTTGCAAAGCTGCTTCAACAATGTTAAATTGATGTCCCCACCTGTGAAGTCACATCTTACAGGGGCCTCACATGTTCCTATTCTGCCCGGGCCCCACAAACCTTAGAACCAGCCCTGTGTGTACGTCTACCTTTGGTGGCCAGGTTTGGGGTGAAAGGTGGGCCTGGATGTGCGTAAATAAGACGCACACCCGGTGTGCTGGTTCCATTGACCAGAAGAACCCGAGCAGGCTGCTCCTCCTTTATTTAACTCCTAAAACCAAGGCCGGCCCTCAAAGTGGGTTGTGATGTGAGGTACACGAACTTGAGGCCAGGTTACCCTGTACAAAACCCAGAAGAAGCAGAATTCACTTTTTGAAGTAAGAAGAGTTTTGGAATCATTGCTTTAAGAGAAAATCTGAAATTGAAAAGAGAGAAAATAAGGCTTACAATTGATGCTTTATGTGATAATGTAAACGCCTTGTTTGTGTTTTGTAAATGTACAGAAATGCATTTTAAACATCGTGGCCCCATACTGATTATGTTTATTGCAAGTAGGTATCCCTGAAGAATGTTTTCTTTTGTACCACACTCACCAACTACATTCATTTATATCTGTTTAGTAGTGAGTGATTTACTCCTTGTGCTCAGCTACAGGTCTTTAAAAATCAAGGCAAAGAGTCGGCTTATGTTATCAAATAAGCAGGACCTTCCCAATGACCAGGGCCACTGGAATTATTTAGCAGGGTTGACTAAAATATGCAGCAAGAAAATGCAAATTATGGTGTTAATGCAGTTTGTTTTGTAAAATAACAAATTATTATTTTGTAATTTTTACACATACTCACGTTTTAGATCAAAGGTTTCACCTCATTAGTGCAAATTAAACTCCCAAATAATGAAATAAGCAACAGAAAGGTGTTTGTTCACCCTTTGTGAGAGGCCTTCCACTTCATAGCAACGTGTCACCTTGTTTTTAGTCATTTTTGATCCGTTTAAACCAGAAAAAAAAAATTCTCGTCAAATATGCCGATTTATGCAAAAGATGATGGATTATGTGGCAAAAGCGACAGTCATATTCATGCAGAAAAGACTGCAGCTGTAAAATTGCATTTTTCCAGCATACCTGCCTATTACCTGGCAGACATGTCTGGGACAGGAGAAAATAGTAGGCAACAGCAATATCGTTTCATTCAAAAAGTCTGTGTCAATCAAGGTCGATTGATTTGTCCTAAAAATTCTTGCCATCTCTCTGATAGATTTTGTGAACTGTAACTCCTCCTCTCTTTCCCGCCTACTTGTGTTGTTATTGGCTAGGTCTTACCACAAAGAGTGCATGCTAGTATTCAACTCAGACACTGGGAATTACCTTGGGCTACATTCCATCTCATTATTTTGAACTTATTTGTGCCAATACGGACAGACAGCAACCATCGGGATTTTTTTGCACAGTTCCAGAAATAATCGGTCAACCTGAATCACTAGTTAATTGGCTTTTTCCATGTCAGGAAAATTACACCTGCCTTAGTAAGAGGATCACTACAACTACAAGCCTTATTACGCACACTGATGCATGCTAAACAGTGTCATCTTAAGTATTTTGGATGTTCCAGGCGAGAAATATTTTTTGGGGGCACAGTTTGGGTCAACTTTGAAAACTATTGTCCATTGTTTTGCTAATTAAAGGCTTAGGCTACCTAACAATCTTGAATTATACGTTAAAGGTTAAGTCAGAGAAACACATTAGTGAGAAAGTTCACTTTCCCAGGTGGCTTCTTGGGAGGTGGGGACTCTGGGCAATTGCCAACTTTGTCCATTGTCTTAAAACGTCTCTGAAGCTAAATGCCGAAGCTGGTAGAACATTCCAAATTCGGACATTTTATTTGCAAACTGAACATTTCAGCTCTTAAAACTCTCAGCTAACAGTTCAGTAGCTATTTTACATACTACGTGCAAAGATCATGGGACTGTCATTTGTAAAGTTACATTTTGTAAGGAAATAAGGTTTGTCACAATGAGAATACCGATTTATTTTGAAGCTTTGGTCTCCTTGGCAGTTTTGTTGGTTTCACTCAGCTGTTTATCCAGTATTTCAGGGTCTGCATGATAAAATACCCATGACTAGGCAGTTCTCTCGGAGCGAGTCACTTTAAATGTGGGTGTGGTTTCTGACTGAGACCTTTGTACCATGAATCGTACCGCCCTTGTAATATGTTTTCATTGTCTTACTTTTTTTGCATAGTTTATTTCCTGTGCCCTTTGGACGTCCTGGCTGTACTTCACTCTGACTGCTGCACTTCTCCCAAGCTTCTTAATTGAGTTTCTAGGGACCGGTAAAACATTTTTGTTTATTTTGTTGTTGACAAACTTGACAAGGTAGCAATTGCGACCCCTGACTTGCTCTTTCGTAAATTTGCCAGTTTTAGCTATCCATGGACTTAAAGATAACGAAGTCAGCAGCAATTCTGAATGTGATGCATGTTTTCAAAATTCCTGTTTACCTTCTGTAGATACCTTGGGGCTGCAGCGGGACAAAGGTTCAACCCGGTGATGTCTCTGGGGCAGGGCCGGTGAAGTAATGTCCATTCAAGGCCGCTGATTAAAAACAATCCTGTTAAATTTAATATTGAGCTTGTTATCTGCAATATCTTTACCGTAATGGTCTCTTCGTAAATTGATGGTATAGCTTTCTCACTTTCTGTAATAGTTTTTTGTACTAACATGTCTGACCCAGAGACCAGATGGTCACAAATTGATATAAAGGTGGATCTGCTCAACTTGTCATGTTTGTGATGTTGAGGATAAAACGCTATCTTCGTAACTAATAGACAACTTTTATTAGTAGCTGCTCATGAATAACTTCATATAGTATGCTATCGAAGTGTAGTAAACCTGATAAGCATATTTACTACAGTGTGCAGCTCATTATATGATCTGATATTATTTCATGCTTCTAAAAAGATGCCCTCCTCCTTCCCTGCTCACTCAAGAACTAGACCCACTCCGAAAGAAATGCGGCAATATCATGATCGAGTTCTCTGCTGTGCCTCGATGCAGAAGTGGGGCTGTGCTTTTCCTATTCTAGACTTCAACGCATATATTATTAACACTAAAAATCTTCAAGTTAGTGCATGCGCTGTAGATAACAGGACTTGGAAAACGAGGCAGTAATTACTTCTTTGTGCTTTCGAGCTTTGTTGTCAGTAGCACATGCACTAACTCAAAGATTTCTCGACTTATAAGAGATTTTGTAGGTGGAAAAAAACACGTTGGCCTCTTGTCTGTCAGTGCAGCGTAGGGAATCATATCATTATTTGGCCCCTTTACAATGCACGTCATTTAGGGGCACTTGGCCCCTGGCTTGCTACTTTCGACCTCTGGCACTGCTTTTGCAATCCCTATTCTCAGGGTTGTTAAAAGCAGTGATCGGATTACAGGAGCAAATCGCCATCGTTGGTTGGGGCTCCACTTTCTTTGTTTTCGGTTATTTTTTTATTACAATAATAGTTAACAATATTATATTATTCACTATGATTGTAATAAAAATGGAATACAGCTAGCTGGAATATGACCCTCCCTGGCAGTTAAGGTAGGTAAAAATATGTATAAAATTTATGTTGTGTGCGAGCTTGCAGATGAGAGTATGGTTATGTGAGAGACAGTGGGCCTCATTACAAGTTTGGTGGAGGGGATTACTCCGTTCAAACGTGACGGATACCCTGCCCGCCGTATTACAAGTTCCATTATAGCCTATGGAACTTGTAAAGCGGCGGACGGGATATCCGTCACGTTTGGGATGGAGTAATCCCCTCCGCCAAACTCGTAATCAGGTCCAGTGTGTGTAGGTGTGAATGCATGCAATATCACATCCATTACCCATGACATTTTTAATGAGTTAACGTCCATGCCCTGTGTAGGAAAATGCCCCTTTTGGCATGGGTACACCCCCGCATCCCCCTCCCCAGCACACACTTTTTGCTGGATGCTGACTTGACTGAGAATGTGCTGGAATCCTGCTAACAAGGCCCTAGCATCAGTGTTCCTTTCCATTGTTCGTACAATTGGCACACCACTAACACACACCTAAGTCCCTTGTAAAAGGTACGCATGATACCAAGGGCACTGTGGCCAGGGAAGGTCCCCAAGGGTAGCAGCATGTATTATGCCACCCTAGGGGACCCCTCACCAAACACATGAACACTGCAATTGCAGCTTGTGTATGTTGGTGCAGAGAAAAAGACAAAGTCGACATGGCACCCGCTCAGGGTGCCATGCCCACAAGCCACTGCGTGTGGCATAGGTAAGTGAATCCTCTTGTAGACCTTACAGCCCTAAGGCAGGTTTGCACTACTCTACAGGTGAGGGCATGAGCAATATGCCCCTACAGTATCCAAGTCTATTCTTAGACATTGTAAGTGCAGTGTGGCCATATAGAGTACATGGGCTGGGAGTTTGTCATTACGAACTCCACAGCTCCATGATGGCTTCACTGAAGTCTGGGAAGTTTGGTATCAAACATCTCAGCGCAATATGCCCACACTGGTGCCAGCGCCGTATTTATTGAAAAATGCACCCAGAGGGCATCTCAGAGATGTCCCTTGTATTTTAGCCAAACGTTTAATGCAGGACTGACCGGTCTGTGCCAGCCTGTCACTTCCAGACAAGTTTATGACCTCATGGAGTGAGAGTCTTTAGGCTCTTTGAGGCCAGAAACAAAGCCATCAGTAGGTGGAGGTGCTTCTCACCTCCCCCTGCAGGAACTGTAACACCTGGTGGTGAGATTCAAAGGCTCAGGCATCCTATTACAGTGCTCCAGGGCACTCCAGCTAATGGAGATGCCTGACCCCGGACACAGCCCCACTTGTGGCAAGTCCGGTGGAAAAATTAGGTAAAACATGGAGGAGAGACCACTGCAGCTTGGACCACCCCTAAGGTGTCCAGAGATGAAGTGCCCCCCCATCACCCCTCCTTCCTGCAGAATCTTCCATCTTGGTTTGGAGGACAAGGACCAATAGGGTTAGCAGTGTGCTCCCCTCCCCAAAGGGAGTAGGCACAGGAAGGGTGTAGCCACCCTCACGGACAGTAGCCATTGGCTACTGCACTCTGACCTCTGTAACACCCCTTAATCTAGTATTTAGGGGACCTCTGAACCTAGCTTGTCAGATTCCTGGTGACCTCAAGAAGACAACAAGAAGAAGGAAGAAGGGCTGCTAAGCTGACCCCCAGCAGAGAAGACTGAAGACACCAACTGATTTGGCCCCAGCCCTACCGACCTGTCTCCAACTTCTGAAGCCCTGCTGCAAAAAAGCGACGCATCCTTCAGGACCAGTGACCTCTTAAAAGCCCCAAGAGGACTGCCTGCTCACCAGTGGACCAAGATCTTCCAAGGACAGTGGCCCTGTTCACAAAGAAACTCCAGCAAAGGCCTCTAGAACTGTCCCGGATCTGCGAGTCCTGCCCACTCTGCACCCGACAACCACGGCCTGTGTCTAGGTGGCCCAACAGTCTAGAGCAGGTCACCAGGCGATTACGACCTAGTTTCCACCCTGGGTAGACCCCTCCTGACCAACACAACAACACCTGAAGACCAAAGCCAGAGGAGCCGCCTGCCTGTGAAGGATACGGATGAAGATACCCAAAGCCAAAAAGTACCCTGCACCCGCATCCCCCTGGCCTTGGGAAACCCGACATCCTGTGCAGCAACGTGCAGCAGGTGTCCTCCTCTTTGTCCAGCCTGTGGTTTCCCTGGACCGGCCTCCTGTACCCAACCTGCATCCTACTTGTGACCCTCGGGGAACCTATATTCCAAAGCATTGGGAGCCCAAAGCTGAGTTTGCACCCTTGCTCCCGACCGCCCCTGTGCTGCTGAGGGTGTGTGGTTGGTGCTGACCTGTGCCCCCCCAGTGCTCACCTAAACCCTCCAGGTCTGCCCTCCGAAGACGTGGGTACTTACCTGCTGGCAGATCTATTTCTGAGTGCCCCCCATTCTCCATAGGATCCCGTTTTAAATATTGCAGCAACTTTGACCTCTGCACCTCACTGGCCCTGTGTAGCTGGTGGTGGGTGTTTGGGGTTAACTTGAACCCCAACCCAACCTGTGGACATCCTAACCCCCGGAAACCGGAACTGTAAGTCTTGTACTTACCTCGAAACTGTACTAACTTTTCTTCCCCCTAGAACTGTGTTTTAAAATTGCAGTGTCAACTTTTAAAATAAGATTATTGCTATTTATTTGAAAACCGTTTAACGTTAAATCAAAACAAAGTGGTGTTGATACATATGTTTGCTACTTACTTGTAAATGTACTTCACTGAAATCAGAATCTTGTGATTCTAGAAATTAAGTAACAACATATATTTTTGCTATATAAAACAATTGGCCTGGAGTTAGTCATTGAGTGTGTGCTTCATTTTTGACTGTGTGTGTAACAAATGCTATGCTCTACTCTCTGATAAGCCTAACTGCTCGACCACTCTACCACACAAGAGAGCATTAGTATTATCTACTTCAGCCTCTGTTAAGCTTCTGGGGAACTCCTGGACACTGTGCACTCTTTATCTCATTTTGATATAGTATATACAGAGCCAGGTTCCTACACATGTGCTCTGAAGAACAGTGTTGTGCGAATTGGTACCACTGGTGTCTCCACCAGGGGTCGGATGGGGCCTGTTCCTTAACTGTATTTTTCTTGTCATCTTCTGTTCTCAGCTACGACAGCTACTGAATGTGCCAGGAGGTGAGACCGAAAAACAAACAGGCCCTGTTCCTTGCCATGCACATTTATTTGTCAACTACCTTTCACTTCGAAGCAGTGTTGTTTGCTAAAGGGGTTTAAATCTGACTTTGTCTGTATATGTTTGCAATTTATATGTATACATTTATATGCATACATAGATGTATATAAATGCATACAAAGTCGGATTTAATCATTTTAAGCAGATGCATAAATAAACAAACGCGTTGTATTGTAGTTGAATTTACATAGTGTTCCCTACCCCTGGCAATGTATGTTATTGATATCATGTGAAAACACTGACTGAAAAAATAATTTTTTTGCAAAAGCACAGACCCATCATGTTGACTTCCAAAATCTTCACTTTGCATAACAACCTCCCTACAAAAATATTGACCTGCCCCCTACACCTCTATCAGCAGCTTGCCCTAAAATATGCAAGCACAGAAATTGCAGTAGTAAGAGAAAGAGTGCATTTAATATTTACTGTGCTAATAGTTAATTCAAATAAACTACTCATACAATTAATGATGTTCACATATTTGCAGTACTACTGAAAGCTTGCTGCACGCTGCCCTACTGCATAGGATTGATTTGATTCATGTCCTAATTTAAAGCTTGGCAGATGAGTACTCCCTCACAAACATGACAGATATCCCATCAGCCTTTTCCCAGTTCATTGTAATCTACGCACGTTTGTGACGGACTACTGGTTGACAAAACTCTAAATCAGGCCCTCAGTTTGGACCTCAGGCTCCAGAACACAGCAACATCAAGCAAAGAGATGGTGAATGCAAAGAGACCAGAAGAAAATTTCACTTATCTCACTGTGTGAACTCAGTGAATTGCAATGGTCCACGTTTGACTGCAGGTAAATTAAGGCATGTGCAAGGCCTTTCTTTTTTTCTCCAACTAATCACAGCCTCTTGCTTCTAAACTACTTTCCATCTCCATTGTGGTGCCTGCTTTAATAGACACACTTGGGCATTGTTCACACATTCACAAGAAGAGAAGATCACCATTTGTTATCACATGGCGCTAGCTTATTTTATTACATCAGCCATAGACCTGAACAGTATCAGATGTAACAATTGCTAATTTGAACTTGAACTTGGTAACCTGGGTGCATACTCTTTGACTTCGTGGTAGATCATAGTCATGATAGACATG
The DNA here is from genome assembly GCF_031143425.1 of Pleurodeles waltl. NCBI lineage: Eukaryota > Metazoa > Chordata > Amphibia > Caudata > Salamandridae > Pleurodeles > Pleurodeles waltl. The sequence goes on from NC_090444.1 coordinate 693,303,871, forward strand.
TCAAATTGTGAGTGAATAAATTTTGAACAGTTTTATACAAATTTGTAATATCATTGACTAATGAAGTACATCATGAGTATCTTTATGTTAAATCTTTGAGCTGTAGCGTATCTGTGATTTTAAAAACACTGATGCCAAAATAGTCAGGAAGAGCTACCTATGATCTCCTTCCATCAGGCCCCTTCCAGCAAATTAAGGCAACACCTGAGTAGTGCTAGAAAGTAAAAATCACCAGTAGACCAGTAGGCTACCCTTCACCTCACACTAATCCGAAAGTATGTACTTCATCTGAATCATCATCATAATTAGAAGTGTAAGAAGAAAAGTCTGAAGATGGAAAGGTAGAAAACATCTGGGACGAGTCCCATCTTGGCAGTGACAAGTCCCTTCCTTAATTCTCCTGCTGTTTCTGATAGGTTTCAGAAACTGATTTAACAATCATCTGCTTTTGCTTGTCAGACATGTTAAGAGAATGGTCAGTGTCCTCCTTAATAGGATAGCTCTTCCTGGAATTAGATCCTCCACCATTCTGGATGGAGAAGGAGATAAGTGTGCTTGCTTCTAGCTGTGTTTTCCAATTGGTAGCTTTCATATATACTAGATGCAAATGAGACACTGTTACATGAAGTAATACATACTCTCTCAGAAGGGCCTATTTGTGTTTAACTCAAAATATGATACAAACAGAAGACTAACCCTGAACCAAAGAACATGCTGCAGCTGGCAACAGGTAAAAAGTACCTCAATTTTCCTGCATTACTTTAACTGAAGAAACACAATATCAATTTAAACTATAATTTTCTCCTCAACAGGCAAAGATTCCGGCCGCATTAAACAAAAAAAAGAGACAAGGATCTCTTTTTTTCAAATATCCACTCTGCAAGTTTAACTAGTTGCAGTGAAAAGCCAGCAAAACTTAATACGCTTTTTTTTAATCTATATTAGCCTTCTTCCAGCTTTTAAATACACATGTGCCCCTCATCGATAAAATATAAGAAGACTTACTGTGGTTGATGGAAATTTACTTGATGAATCAGAATCCACAACTGAGGCTAGTCATCAATCCAATACATTTAAATACCATGAAGCGCATTAAGCTCCACAAGGAAGACAGAGAATCAATAAGTTTCAAACCATAAATGTTTATTAAATGATTTGCAGAGTTACAGATTTAAATCCTCATATTAGTTGTTAATCAATTCATGAATGCTTTTAGCTTGTAGTTCAAATCAACAATTCCTGTATGCAAGCATTAAAAAGAAGTCATTTCAAAGCAAAAGTTAAGCATATTAATTCTCCCTATTCCGCTAAGGAGTGAAAGATTCTGAAAGGTTCTAGAAAGGAAACCACGGCCAATAATGTAACATTTCCTGATATTGAGAGCACCCCGAATAAAATGTATTAAAGTCATGCATATAACATCGGAGGCATGTTTCTGCACTAAAAGTGCAGATCTACATAGTCTCCAAATTGCAGAACTCAAAATTCACAATTCAGAATGTTTCGTGGGCACCACTTAAATTTGCAAACCAGTATAAAGGGCAAAGTGAAATTGGATTGGTACTCATTTTATCGACCACTGTGAGAGGAAAGTATGAGTCGAACCGGCCATGTTCAAGCCGGTGATCTTCAGGTCACATCCACATGTCAGCAGTGAGCTCTCAACTCTTGAGCCATTTTCACTTGTATCTCTTGCTGCGTGTGAAATCTATGTTGTAGTTATTCAAGGCAGAGTACAAGTCACAGTGGTACCGCAGCGCAGCCTGTGATTCCTCGACAGTCTGGCTCAGCTGAGGACAGGAACTGTGGCACTGCCTCCAACACACTTGTGACACAAGTATGGTGAGGTGGAGAGGGGTGGGAGAGTTCTGAGGGATCGCTTTCTCTTTGCTATAAACACAAGGTAGGCTTGAGCTCTCATTCTATTTCTGGGCAAATTCAATCAGTTTAAATCCCTAGGGGTTCTCGTTGCGCAGGGCAATACCGCTTTGTGGCAGGGTGGAAGTTACTGTAAGGTCTTGGATGGTGCTGTCCCTCACCTCATTCGCGTAGCACGTTTTAAAGTTGAATTGGGATCTAAGGAGACTCTCGATCAAGAGTGAGGTCATAAGCCCTCCTCTGTGCGTCATCATTCATATTTCATCATTTCCATTTTCAGCTATATGTGGATGATTCTCAACTCATCCTCAAAATAAATGAAACTGCACCTTCTTAAAATCATTTCCCATCCCAAATAGAACACATTGCATTGTGGAGGAGACAATATCTCATGCCCCAATGGTACAAAACGGAGATCCACATTTTCAATCATGTGCCAAAAATAAATAAAACACTATCATCTCATCAAGCAACGACTTGGACAAAATCCTCTCTTATTAACAAGTACAAAAAACATTGGCAGTTATAATCAACAAGAAAATACCTTCTGAATCACAGATAAACGCCATGGTTAAGAGCAGCAACTATCCATGCTGAAGAAAATCAGAACTCACCTCTTGCCTTCCGTTTTATTGAACTAACTACAGCATTGATCCTGCCACAATTGGACCTACTGCGTTAGTATTTATGTAGGCCTGCAAAACTCAAAATTACAGAAAATGCAAAGGATAAAAATTAAGCAGTAAAAATCTGTCTTCACCTCAAGAAATTGGATCCCACCTCACTTGCACTGTTGAATTTCCTCTTGCTCCCAGCACAAAACAGATTAAAAATACTATGTATTATGACAAAGTGCATCACGAATCTCGCCCCAACTACCTTCAACCATTCGCTTCACAATACTAACCAACAAGGAATCTGAAATCCGCTAGCACAACTTGACTCATTCAATATATGGGAAAAACAAGCCAGTCATTAAAAGTCCTCGTACCACATCTTTAAAATATCCTGTCTCCTGCTTTGAAAAGGCAAGAAGACTATCACCAGTTGAGAAAAAACTTCAAACCTGCGAGGTCAAAGCTGTAAGAGACTATTCACCTAGTACTCATTCGAGTCTGTGACAAACATAATGAAATACTAATACATTTTTCCTTATTTTATTCAGTATGCATTTCTACCAAGAACCCCTCCCTCTCACCTTCCTTTTTTTCGTATGATTATTTTCATGGTACTCTAGTAGCCACTTGGCGAAATATATGTGCTTTACAAAACTCCTTAAATAAATAAATCATAGCTTGGTGGAACTAAGGAATTTACCCAATAAACCATACTTTTTCAGTATTTACATTTGACAGAGTTTAAGAGACGTTTGCAAACTTCTAATAGCTATATCAGTTGCAAACAAGCATTGGCAAAGCCAGTACTTCTCACTTTTTTTAACGATACACTGCCATTCACATTTGTATTCCCTCAAATGTTTGAGAAGCTGCAATCCATAATGCACCTATGTAGGAAAGTACAATTTTTTTTGGCATGGCTACCCAAATTTTCTGCCTGTTGTAAGCATGTTTGACTGTGTTCACTGGGATCCTGGAATCGCTTCCCCTTCCACCCGACCCTCCCAGGACCCCCCAGTGACGTCTGATGATGTCAGCACGCAAATCGCACGCTGACCTCATCAGAGGTCACCTCGGATCGTGCTCGAAGCATGCTTCCAGCGAGATCCCAGAAAATAAATGCTTTTGCATTTGTCTTCCGAACGGGAGGTGGGGCGGGAGAGACAAGAAAGGAAAGACCTTTCCTTTCCTTTCTGGTCTCTCACAGCATTTCTGCTGCTCGATCGCAATGCGATCGGGCAGCAGAAATGCCCACTAGACACCAGGTATTTTGTTTTTAGGTATTTTCAAAAAAGTGAGTGGCCCCTTGAGCAAGGGTCGCTCCCTATGGGGGCATATTATTTTTAGGCCATTTCTGCCGGCCCTTGGGGCAAATCGGCCTAAAATAATTAGGCTGATCTACCCCCAGGGGGGCAGAAAACCCCTAGACACCAGGGATAATTTATTTTTTTGTTTATTTTTTATTTTTATGTGTGGGAAGTGACCCTTTAGGCAAGAGTGGCTCCGGGGGGCCAAATAATTTTTAGTCCATTTCTGCCCGCAGTGGGGCAGAAACCACTAGACACCAGGGAATTTTCCTATTTATCATGCTGACACATAAAAGTAGCGGGCCCTTGGGCAAGGGTTGCTCCCAGGGGCCCATATTATTTTTGGGCCATTTCTGTCCCCTGTGGGGGCAGAAAACCCCTAGACACCAGGGATAAAAAAAAAATTGTTTATATTTATTTTTTTATATGTGGGGAGCGACCCCTTAGGCAAAGGTCGCTCCTGGGGGGGGGGGGGGCAATTATTTTTAGGCCATTTATGCCTCCCCTGGGGGCAAAAACCACTAGACACCAGGGAATTTTTATTGTTTTTATACTTACGCATAATGGGAGCGGCCCCTTAGGCAAGGGCCGGTCCCCGGGAAGGGCAAAATATATTTAGGCCATTTCTGGCCCCCTTTGGGGCAGAAAACCCCAGACACCAGGTATAAATATTTTTTTGGGTTTATTTTATTTTTTTAGATGTGGGGAGCGACCCCTTAGGCAAGGGTCGCTCCCTGGGGGACCAAATTATTTTTAGGCAAGGGTCGCTCCCCAGGAGGGGCAAAATATTTTTAGGCCTGATCTAGACACCAGGGATATATATTTTTTTTTATTTACTTTATATTTTTATGTATGGGGAGCGACCCCTTAGGCAAGGGTCGCTCCCCTGGGGGGCAAATTGTATTTAGGCCATTTCTGCCCCCCTTGGGGGCAGATCGGCTATTTTTGTTAGGCCAAGAAACGACTAGTCACCAGGGATTGGTGTGTGTGTATGTGTGTGTTTTGGGCAAGGGTTGCTCCCCATGGGGGCACATTACTGTTGGCTATATCTGCCCCCTTTGGGAGTAGATCGGACTATTTTTGGAAGGCCCATCTGCCCCCAAGGGGGGCCGAAAGCCCACCAGAGACCTGAGAAGATTCTTTTTCCAAAATAAGAGGGTGGGGGTATGGCCATACCCCTACCCCAAATAAATGGGGCCAAAGTTGTTCTGCCCACCAGTGGGCAGATTGGGCAATTACCCCCGATCCACACCGCGGGGACATAGTCTTCTAGATGCCAGGGAATAAAAAAAATAAAAAAAAGTAGTGGGGTGGGGGCTACCAACCAGTATGGACCTAGTTATGCCCCCACCCCAACTGAAGGGCGTAACAGTCTTTCAGCTCTCCCCTGCACACTAAAACATCTTATCCCACGGCAAGAAAGAGGACATTTGATTATTTTGGGTTTTGGTTTTACATTTGGGCGATGAGAGCTTGGTAACTCTCAAAATCGTTCCACTTATCATGGTGAGGGCTGCACTTTTTGGACTTTGGGACGCTGCCATGTAGAAAAATCCACAAGACCTAGACACATCTGAAAACTAAACATCTGGTTGATTCCAGGGTGGTGTGCTTCACATGCACCCCGCACCATTTTCTTACCCACAGTGCCCTGCAAACCCCCACCTTTGCTGGAAAACACAAATTTTTCCCACATTTTTGTGATGGAACCTTCCAGAATCTGCAGGAATCCACAAACTTCTTACCACTCAACATTGTCTCTTCTATACTGATAAAAATTCCGCTGCACTTGTCAGCTTAAAAATGTTTTTTTTCAAACTGCCCTTTTAGACCCGCTTTGGTTCCCCCTCAATTTTGACATGTTTTTGGATCTTCCCTGTCACAGGCACTTGGCCCACCTACACAAGTGAGGTATCATTTTTACCGGGAGACTGAGGAGAACGTTGGGTGGTAGGAAATGTGTCCCAGTGCGGTGATCCCACACAGAAATGTGGGAAAATGTTGATTTTCTTAGCTAAATTTGAGGTTTGCTGAGTATTCTGGGTAAGAAAACATTGGGGGATCCACTCAAGTCACACCTCCCTTGACTCCCTCACATGTCTAGTTTTCAGAAATGTCTGGGTTTGGTAGGTTTCCGTAGATGGCTGCTGAGCGCAGGACCAAAAACGCAGGTGCCCCCCCCCCGAAAAACAGGTAGTTTTGTATTTGATAATTTTCATGTGTCCAGATAGTGTTTTGGGGCATTTCCTGTCGCGACCACTAGGCCTACCCACACAAGTGAGGTACCAATTTTATCGGGAGACTTAGAGGAATGCTGGGTAGAAGGAAATTTGTGGGTCCTCTCAGATTCCAGAACTTTCTGTCACCGAAATGTGAGGAAAAAGTGTTTTTTGGGCCAACTTTTGAGGTTTGCAAAGGATTCTGCGTAACAGAACCTGGTGAGAGCCCCACAAGTCACCCCATCTTTAATTCCCCTAGGTGTCTTGTTTTCAAATATGTACAGGTTTGATAGGTTTCACTAGGTGCCGGCTGAGCTAGAGGCCAAAATCCACAGCTAGGCATGTTGCAAAAACCAGCTATGTTTTCTTTGTGAAAATGTGATGTGCCCACGTTGTGTTTTGGGGCCTTTCCTGCCGCAGGCGCTAGGCCTACCCACACAAGTGAGGTACCATTGTTATCGGGAGACTTGGGGGAATGCTGGGTAGAAGGAAATTTGTGGCTCCTCTCGGATTCCAGAACTTTCTGTCACCAAAATGAGAGGAAAAAGTGTTTTTTTGGCCATATTTTGAGGTTTGCAAAGCATTGTGGGTAACAGAACCTGGTGAGAGCCCCACAAGTCACTCCATCTTTAATTCCCCTAGGTTTCTTGTTTTTAAATATTTGCAGGTTTGATAGGTTTCACTAGGTGCCGGCTGAGCTAGAGGCCAAAATCTACAGCAACGCACATTGCAAAAAACACATCAGATTTCAATGTAAAAATGTGGTGTGTCCATGTTGCATTTCCTGTCGCGCGCATTAGGCCTACCCACGCAAGTGAGGTACCATTTTTATAGGTATACTTGTGGGAACACAGAATAGCAAAACAAGTGTTATTGCCCCTTGTCTTTCTCTACATTTTTTCCTTCCAAATGTAAGACAGTGTGTAAAAAAGACGTCTATTTGAAAAATGCCCTGTAATTCACATGCTATTATGTGCACCCCGGAATTTAGAGATGTGCAAATAACCACTGCTTCTCAACACCTTATCTTGTGCCCAATTTGGAAATTCAAAGGTTTTCTTGATACCTATTTCTCTGAAGACATCCAAAGAAATATATGAACAGTTTTTATGGTGAATGTCCACAGCAGAAGAAGGAGACACCTTTACAGCGGTGGCCAACCAAAATCTCTAGAAAAGGAGCGGGCCGGGGGGCTGGAGGGGGAAGGTGGGGAGGGAATAAAAAAATAATTAAAACAAAACATACCTGTTCCTGCCGCCTGTCACATCCTTCCTCTGCTCTTCTTCTGGTATCCCAGTATTTACTGTACACCAGCACAGGCTCCCCAGCAATCCTGGTGCTGCTCTCATGCTAAATCTAGCCTGAGAGCAGTGCCAGGATTAGTCTGAGCAGCTTGTTCTGCCACTCGGACACTGCAAGGGAGTCTCTGTAGTTTCTCCAACCCGACTGTGTAGCAGAGCCAGGTTGGAGCAACCTAAGTGCTCATGTGTGTTTGGCTCGCCTGAGACGGTGGTGTTTTGTAAGTTTGTGCTGCTTTTGCATCAAAAAGCGGCGCTAATGCGGCGCTAAAAAAGTATAAATATGGGCCTTAGTGCACAGATTCCACTCACCCTTAACTCTCCCCCTCCAGTGGCCCAGCCCTGCCCCTTTTTGCACATGCTGCTGGCTGAGCCAGCAGCTGAAAGATAAAGGTAAAAGATAACAACATATCGTTTTATTTTTCAGTTCCTACGAAGGAGCAGGCCTTGCACCTGTACATGTGGAAGAAAACTGGTCTGACTGGAAACCTACTACACCCGTACTGCCAGGTTCCTAAGCCCTCAGCCAATTGGAATCGCTTGCATCTTAGCAGGTGCATGGCTCCAGCTCTCTCAGCCCAGCAGATACTTGAAGATGGAAGAATTTGCACATCTGGTTGCATCTAACCTCCAGAGGAAGAGCTCTGTTCAGATTCACACTTTGTTTCCAGCACTTCTGGTAACACACTAATGTGCACAGAGCAGTGTGAGTCCTATCCTAATGAATATCACACACCAGAGATTACTGCAGGAAATCTCTCCCGCTGTAACTCTGAGGTTGGGTGGACCTTGCAGACCATGTGTAGGCCATCTCCACCTACTCACTTTGGTGTTTTTCTGCGCTAACCACGTTGGAGGGGATAACAGCAATAGAACGACAGCCACAAGTGCAGAGCATGACAGCATTGTGTGTTACAACGCAAAGAAAACAGCACAGTCAGGATTTCACATTAGCAGGATTTACAAACAACAGAATTCTAACAGTCGCTGAACTGGCAAGGCATGATAATGGCTGGATTTCCAGTCAGTGACAGTAGCTAGCCTACCAATTAACAACAGCGGTACCATTGTTATGGAAACTGCATTAACTAATCTATGAGGAAAAGAGGCTTGCACCGCTGGTGCCCCAGATAGACCTGTTCTGTAAGGAAAAGAACATTGTCTTGCTGCTGCCTATGCAGTTATAAGGGGCAGAATTTAAAAACAAAGCAACGGGAAGAGATAATGGGGTAATAGATGTTCGCTTCAACCACAGACGCAGTTCCACAGCGACAGTACCATAGGTGGCCCACAGTGGTACATGCCACAGTCCTGTAGCGCAAACCAGATGTAAGAAAGACATAAAAAGCACACTGTTTAAAAAGATGTGCTGATTGTTCCAGCTCTGAAAGTTTTTTACTTCTCCAGGAAGAGACAACGAATATCGTGGGTTGACCTGTCACACATTCGGTACCACTGTTTTTGCATTCTGGGATTGTAATCAAGTAAGAATGATAAAAACAAAATTACTAATGCCAGAAAGCAAAAGACACCGGGACGGCACCTCCGTTTTAGAGGAGGAGCGTCGCCCCCCTGCTCAGTCAGGCAGGCAGCGGCAAATAAAATGATAATAAAACAATTTTACTATCATTTTATTTCCCGCTGGCTGTCTGATAGGGCAGGCGGGGCCACCATAGGAATGAGTAGTGGGCACTTTAAAGTGTGCATATCTATTTGGCCAGCCGTCTCAGGCCAGCCAAACAGATATGCGCACTTACATTTCTCCAACCTGGCTGTATTGCACAGCCAAGCTGGAGAAATGGCACAGGCTCTTTGTGCCTGAGCGAGCGTCAGACCAGCCCGCTCAGTCCAATCCTGGTGCTACTCTCATGCTAGCTTTAGCATGAAAGCAGCGTCTGGATTGGGAGCCTGTGGTGACTTCTGGGAAGAGAGGAAGTGACCAGCAGTAGGATCGGGAGCACCGTGACACGGAGCAGCAGCAGCAGGTACGTTTTTTATTTATTTATTTATTTTTGAATACCCTCCGTCACCCCCTCCGATTTCCCTCCCCCTACCCTACCACCCATGATTGGCGGTAGCCGCGTCTGGAAAAATAAAACGAGTATTGTTGCACATGAGTTTGTAATGGCAATTATTTTGTTTCCTACATCTCGCTTCAGTCTGGGAGACCTAAAGATGGCAATACTTTACATACAAGTAGTATTACAGACAGTGGGCTTTGAGTCAGTCCCTTTCAGCTATTGGCTGTCATGTGTTTTTCAAAGTTTGCATTGAGCTGTCTTTCCAGCACATGGCACTTTATGTAAGGTTGCATTGTCGTATTACCTTTTCCATTAGGTTTTGGTGATAGGACTTCAAGCTGTCCCATATACATTGCTCACTTTACATGCCTAAACTTCTCTGCAAGTAGTTCTTGCCGGTAGAAATCAATATGTGATGCATCATGAAGAGCTGTGTCCCACAAATGCTACAAAGAGAGCCCACATTTTGGTGCAGTATCACACCACAAGTCATCACGTACGAGGACGTGTGGTCACAGAATTGAAATAATATGCCACTGCATGCCATACACATGCTGCTCTTTCTTCCTGTGGAGTTGCAGCACAAGCATGTTGTTATAAGTGGCTGCGGAAATTGTGTCATGGAAAGCGAAGCACAGACATTTCACTCTTGTTCTTCTGCCTGTAGAGTGGAATTAGTCCTGATCCACTGTTCCATGAGTGGAAAAAAAAAAAAAAACACAGTTGATTTTTGAAGTGCTGTGAGGGGCCTTGTTAAGATAAGAACATTGGTCAGACCCGTCCCAGCAAGAAAGTCTGTTTGCATCGCTTACCTGCAGATGCCTCCTGGGAGGCAAGTGCCACACAAGCTTAACTGGTGGGATGTTCCTTTAAAGAACAATGTCAGGGGGTGGCCATTGCAATCAACTCAACGTACTTAATATTAGGTTAATTGCTAGCCCGGCAGTGGCACAATAATTTATCAATCCTTGCATTTCTGAGTAACTGGAACAAGGAATTGTTGTTTGGCAAAGCATTTTGCCTGCATTTCTCCCTTTTGCCCCCGGCTGTGGAAATCGCTAAATGGCCTTCAGTTTCACATCTACTTTTCCTGAATGCGAAAAAGGGGATTTTGCCCATCACTAGTTGTGACTGCATGCCCCATCATTCCTGGCATTGCATCACTGTTGTGTTTACGTCAACACCCTCTCCTGAACAATGGCATTATTGTAGAGCTTGGATTGCTGTGGATAACTATGTCTGCCTCCTTCGTTTGTAATTGTATACGAGTAAGGGATACTCAGCCATTTGTTGCTATGACAACCGGCACGACCATTGAGTCAGTACTTGAGTTGTTTTGTTTCATTAAAAGGTGAGACTTACCATTCATATGTTCATTCCACTGAGGCCTCCCAGTAAGCGTACCTACCCTTACTTTTGACAACATATATTCTAGAGGGTTCTTCATATCTACCTTGTTCTCAGGAGTTTGACCTTGCTATCAAACCAATTTCTTTCCGTGAGATCATTCATCTGACATAAGGCTGTATTGTTCTCTTAGCTTTGACAACACACAAACTGGTGTTTGCCTGACAGTTATCTCTACTATTACATATGTGTTTTTATCTATAATTATTGATTCAATTTATGGTGAGGATAGTCCCTCGGCTCGCACTTTTTCCAAGGTTCCCTTTCCTTAATATAGGAGGGTATGCAATCTAAGCTTGAAATTATTTCAGCTTCTTCTGGAGATTGCTGTTTGGAGTTGGAGAGTCCACGATTAGCTAAACATTTGTTACACACAGCAGGGAAGCATCTCATCACCAAGTACCATTACACATTGTTTTTTTTTGTTTTTTGTTTTTGTGACTTTGACTTTAATATATTTGTGTCGGTCTGTTTTCTTTCCACAGGTACACACCTATTTAGGTTTCTTTTGCATAGCTCTTTATGTAAGTTACTTTTTTTCTTATTTTCTACACTCACTTCGTTTTTTTAGTGCAGCCTAGGACGTTTTTGTTTTTGGTCCTGATGAAACGCCACCTGATCCGTAGGGACAACTAAGGCATGAAACATGTGACCTGTACTTAGGGCTAGAGGTTGAATTTTTCTTTGCCCCATTTTTCTTTTGGTAGAGTAGAGGAACATTATTTCCTTTCCACTCTCCCCTTTTTTTAACCTTGACCGAGACCCTTCACGTATAATAAACATATTGCTGTGAGGTTCTCGAGCCAATTCTAACTTATCTTCTCCAGCTCCTCTCTTCTTCATGTAGGCTTGAATCTACTCCTACACTTTACTATGGCACACACTTCAAAAGATCTCTGGCAAAGAGCCCCCTTGTGGGGCCCCCTGGACATTGGAGCGCCAGCCCGACGAGGAGCAGACCCGATGATGAAGCATGACATCCAGTGGATCTGTGAACGCTCTAGCTTCTACTTATAGAACTGCCTTTTGGGCCCATGGTCATCTATGCGGAACTGTGTACATTTCTGATTTGTACTGAATGTAGGGAGGCTGTACACTGGACCTGTTAATAATCTCCCTGTCCGCCTTATCTTCTGATAGACGTCCACAGCGGCTCAGCTGTGGGACATTCATTTGTTCAAGTTACCTACTTACTTGAGTTCCAAGCCCACTATGGAAGACTTTCAGGACATTAGCTTTGATAATGACGTTGTGACTGTCATTCTCCAAAGCCCCTCTATTCTTGACAGTGATGGGACTGGACCTTTGGGGAGTCTCAAAGAGGATTGGGATAAACGTTCCTCCTTGAAACGAGACCTTATTATAACAATACTACATGGCACCATTATGACCAAATACCTCCAAGCTAATATAGCCCCCAATGAACTGATTGTGACCAACGTACCCAGAATCTTTCTTCAGAACTTGGTCTTTAGAAAAGACTGGGCACAAATTGCATTGAAATGCACTAGGGATTGACTTTTTTGATTATTAACACATCAAAAAGAGTAGCAGACTCCATCACAGTTTAGATCAATCTGGCGGAAAACACTCTTAAGGCAACATTGTCTCTAACAGCATTCAAGAAATTGCTGGTTGAAATTAACAATGAGCTGAACGAGACCAAAGAATACCTTAATCAACAGAAGATTACTAAATTACAAAAGGATATCACCAAATTCAGTAAAGAGAAGGTATGCCCCTACATTAAGGATGACTATGAGGTGGACACACAATTGGGATCCTCAGATTAATCCGGCTCTTCCTATACGAAACCACAAGCCTACAGCAGTAGTTCCTCATTGGATGGCTGGAGTACAGACGAGGGTGTGCCACAACCTTATTATAATATCCCTCATTTATATATGCATCAGCCTTCTCCATGGCAACCCCCTACCCTTTTTATCAACCACCCCCAGTGTTGCCCTTTGTGCCTTTTTTAGGCTGAGGCCAGGCAGAGGAAGAGGGAGACTCAAAGGAAGAGGGTGGCACGTGCACTGGGCCAAGGAAGAACCACAGATGGTCTCCAGGAGTCATTGCAGGAACCAGGTAAAGACAACCTAGTGGTCAACTTGTCCTCAAGACCCCTCTCTACAGATGAAGAATGTGTCCTGAAAAAAGGGTTGGACTTTGTTCCCATCCCTAAGGAAGACTTTTTCAGTCTGAACTGTGAACTCTCTCATTTTTTTTAGGAAGATTTGCCTACATTTTTTCTTTAAGGACAGACCATCGGAACCGCGACGGGAAGCTACTGGTATTAGGAACCCATCCATCATTTCTCTGACTGCTGCAATGCCATGCAAACTACTCACATTTGAGAGAGTTGTCCTAGTTGATGTGAATAAATTAGGTCCTAAACACTCCTTTATGAACACTTCATTGAGGGAGAAAGAAGCACTCAAGACAATGGCAAACCCTAGTATAGTCATTAAACCAGTGGATAAAGGGGATGCCATAGTCATCTCGGATTCACAGGAATACAGACAAGAATGTTTACGCCTCCTGAGCAATGTTTCCTCTAATTTGTTTTCACTCTGTGCAGCAGTGTAAGGTCTCTGTGCGCTGCAGCCAGGGATATGTGTGCCAAGAAATTGACCTTTCACGTGAGCGCAGGCCATAACTACCAAGATCTTTGGAATTTGCCTCTCCACAGCTTTGTTTTACCACTAAAGCAAAAATGGGATATTTGTATAAATATTGCTCCATGTAATAGGGCTTTAAGGCAGTTTTGTGACCTGGTGGCACACCCCAAGGACATGGCCTGTTGAATGCCACCTACACCCCAGTTAGAGAAAACAGAAATCAGGAGGTTGAACCATTATGAAACTTTAATGAATACTCTCAGTGTGCTACAGAGGGCCATGCACATCAAATAGAGCAAGTTGTACAATTAGTTAACATGTATAATTTGATGAACACACTACTAATAAATGCCATGAGGCTCCTGCCAAGAGACAGGCTGAGAAATGTTCTTACCCCAGCCATACATGGACTTTAGGAGCCGCATCAGAGTTTAGATAAGTCAGGTGCCAACATTAGATGTGTGACATGTTTGTTTCTCTCGACGGTCCTTGCCATTCTTCCAGCGCTGATAAACTTGGTCTAAGTCAACCTTCCCATTTGAGAGATAGGCCTTTGTCCTCATCATTATATCTAGGTGACTCTCCTTGAGTCTGTTTCTTAATTTGGACTTGATTGCATTCATGAGGCTGAATCCTCGTTCACAGTCTGCACTTGAAGCCTGGTAAGTTGCACAGACATCAACAAGCTGAGATACAACACTATACTGTACAACATTCTGCAGAGTGAAATTCACCATGTCCTGAAAGGTCCTAAACAATACGCTTTTTTATATGTTCTGCCACCACATATTTATAATCTCCGTATTGCTGGACAACATCATCAGAGGTGTCACCATCACCCAGGACCAAGACCTTCTTATACTTTTCAACAAGCCTTTGTACATTCTCAGTCCCAAAATCAAACTGTGATGGTGTTGTTACTGCATGGAAATCAAAGCTTGTCCATTCCTTCAATTCATCTTCTGGGAACCTTCTTTTCATGTGTTCACAAAGAAGATTAGTGAAAGATAACATTGGCTCACTATCATACTCTCGGTCCTCTCTGTACAAAGCCATCAGATCACTTACTGTGTTGCTCCAAAAGACAGTGTCACCCAAGTACTGTTTCTTTAGTTGACCAATTTTTGCTCTTGTATATTGTACAGCATCAACAGTGGTCAAAGAGCTTTTCTGAAACAACTTGCACAGAGATGCACGCTCACCCAGAATGTCATTCAGTGCTGCAAAGGAAATATGGTAGTTGGCGTCAGATAGTTTTTTGTAGCAATATTTAGCAATTGGGTCATTCTCCTCAAGTCTTTCATGATGAAAGTATTTGAGAGCAACCTCATAATTACGCAAGAGTGCACTAACAGCAAAATGCCTTGAAAGCTACCGCACTTCATTGAGTGGCCGAAAGAAGACTGCTTCACATTCATTGACCACAGCAATTTCGTTCAGCTTGGACTTCCTTACAGGTGAGCAGAAGAACACAGTGTAGACAGTCCTCAGTAATGTTTCCATTTCCCTGAACATCTGCACTTTTTTCCAGGCATCATCAACTCCCAAATCTTCTCTGTGCGCAACACAGTGCTGCTCAACTAGATGGGGAATGGATTGTTTGAAGTGGGTAGCAACACCATTGTTCTTTCCCAGCATCACTGATGCACCATCTGATGTAAACATGACCATTTTCATAAGGTTCAGCTTATTGGCAGTGTAGAAGTCTTTTACAGCCATAGTGATAGCCTCCCCATTGCATGTACTCAGAGTTACGATTCCCCCAAACACTGTTTTGTGCTCTGTTGATGTTACAGATCGGAACTTGAAGTATAGGATGAGCATTTTTGTAACTGAAATATCTGTGCTCTCATCAATTATCAATGTGTGATACCGAGCACTGCGAAGTTCTGCCAGGAAGTCAGAGCGTATCACGCTGTTGATTGCCTCCAAAAACTCAAAGGCATAGTTCTTGCTCCTCCAGCTGTCTGGTATCTTCACATTCAATGCAACGTGGTAATGGATGTCTTGAACAGATAACATTGAAGTGTTCATTTTGACTGCTAGCAACACATTGTTGATGAGAATCTTTATTTCCTCAGGCAGAGATCTTTGCCGTTCAACCACTTCTAGGCTGTTTGCTCTGTCACTGGCGGTTTCCGTCAACATGGTGCGCACTCCAAAACCCAGTCTGGCAGCTGCACTTTTATTTCTTAGGGTCACCAAAGCAGATTCATTAACTTTGCTACATAGATGGCGTTTCAAGTAGTCCAGCTTCCAGCCATCACTCCATTTCTTCCCAGTAAAAAAGTCCCCTGCGATCTTTGCTTCTGCACATACTTTGCAAATCAGGCCTACTACTGGATTGTATAGAAATAGCTCTCCCAGCTGTACCCGAACCTTGCTTCATGACTTCTGTGTCTCAGTCTCCACAATTTCTTTCAGCCATTCTTCTTTGAACATAAGACAGCATTTCTTCCTTTTTGGTGAAGCACTGCTCTCTGCAGAAGTCACAGCTTTGCGCTTGGACATTTTGGTACCAATCAATCTGAGCCTACTATGCCACAAAGCCTGCAAAAAAAAAGAGGAACATTTTTTAAAGTGTGGAACAATATTTAAAGTTGGTTCTTATGTTATTGAATGCAGTCTACCAGACAAGTCTGAGCTATTTCTTGGAAGCAGGTAATTACCTGGGCGTTTCTGTTTGTTCTTACACCTGCCTGTAGATGTAACACTGTCTGCGGTCTGCAATAGAAGAAAAAAATGGTTGCTGCACATGCTTATGTTCCAACGTTTCAGATGTACTACAAGGAAAAACTACTAAATAATCACCTGGTCTGTGTGCTTGTAGTCACTCCTGCCTTTTCTAATCTATGATTAGCACTGTCTAAGAAGCCTGCAAAAGAACCAAAAAAGGGAATGAAGAATGTTGTTATATGATAATGTACTGGGTGCATCACAAGTGAAATCTACTAAATAATTACCTTGTCTTTCTGCTTCTACTTACATGTGCCTTTTGTAATTTATGAGTAGTGCTGTCGTAGATGCCTGAAAGAGAAGAAAAGGCGATTAAAGTAGGTTGTCATATTTCACTGTACTAGGTGCACCACAATGGAAATCTGCAAAATTATTACCTTGTCTTTCTCCTTCTACTCACGTGTGCCTGTTAAAATGTATGTGTAGCAGGGTCTAAGATTCCTGCAAAAGAGGAAAAATTGATTAAAGCACCTGATCGTTTCAATGTCTCATATTCACCAGAAGGAAAAACTAGCAAAAAAATAACCTGCTCTTTCTGCTGCTACTCCGGTCTGCCCATTCTCCTCTATGACCAGTACTGTCTGAGATAACTGCAACAAAAGAAAAGATGGTTAACAGTTGGTTACAGCATGTTGCCATATTATAATGTGCCAGGTGACAAATAATTACATGGTCCTTATGCTTCTACGCATGTCAGCCCATTCAAATCTATAACTTGCTCGGTCCGAGAAACCTGTAATAGAAGCAAAGGTGTGGATCATGAACATGATTTATCTAGAGACCCTTAATCCCACGTGGAACGTCCACAGAATTAATTGGTCTTCCTTGGTACTCATGCCTGCCCGCTCAAATCCAAATGTTGACTGTCTGTAATTGGAAAGAAGATATTTAGCATAGGTTATAGGAGTTACAAAAACATTATGCACGACAATTCCAGAGCAATTGAATAGTTACCTGAGGTTTCAGTTTAGACGAACTCTGGTTCCAGTGGCCCATTGAAACCAATGAGAGAATCCTTTTAATGCTTTCTCTGAGCAAGCATTAAAACTCCTGGAAAAAATGACGCAAAGAAATCTGTTAGATATCTTTGTGTCATTTTTACAGCCCCCCTAACAAGGGGACACTCCCTTTGCAGACCCTGAACTTTACCAGCTGAGCTGAGCACTTGCTGATATACCAGACAAAGGAGCAGCCTGTGTGTATTGTTGGAGCAGTGTGTGCTGACTACTAGGCTGGAAGAGTCCTGGATCTATCATGTCAGATGTGGGGTTGACTGGCATAGATGTGTGAGGATTCTCAATAGCACAGCAGCAGGGGACCCTGCAGATCTGGGTTTAGATGCACTGGTTGAGCTGTTGTGATGTGGCTGCAGTACTAGAATGAAGCCTTGAAGTGCACTGGTAGAGCTTTGTGCAAGTTTCACAGTAATAGGTATGTTTTAGATGCACTGCATAGGTCTGTGTGAGCTTCATGTGCTGCTGGTCATGGCTTTGCTTCACTTTTTGGAGGTTTCTGGCATGTTCTGCTGGTTTTATGAGTTGGTGGCAGGTCAGCGTGTCAGAAGCCCTCATTTCTGCTGCAGGCTCACCTTTTACTGTCAATGACCACTGAAAAACACTTTGTGGCACTTAGACAAAAGGCTTGGTTTCAAAGCAACTTTTGCAAAGTTTAGGGACCATGAGATACAGGGGAATGCACAGTGGAAAGAGCATTGACAAATCCAGTAGGTCTGACCTTGGCAAGCTTGCAGTCCGTTTATATTCATTTGCAAGCATTCTGCAACAGACATTAATAATTTAAAAGTGATAAAAATGGTGCTGTCTACATTTGGTGTGCACATGTTTGTAAAAAAAGCACTAGAGGAAACCAGAGAGGGCCCCACCAGTCTTGGCGTGTTAACTACCTTTTAGGCAGATGAGCACAAGTAAAATGCTTGAGCTGTCCAGTGTGTGAAGAGAGTTGAAAAAAGCCTAAGTGTGCCTGTACATATATGTGAGTGTGTGTGAGACCCTGTTTGTTTCTCCCATGCCTGTTTTTGCCATCTTCATCTGCACTTTGGATGCTGCTGTGCTTGTTAGTGGGAAATTTCAATTAGCCATTTTAAGTGTGGCCAGGCTATGGCCTCTTGTATTTGCCACTATCTCTTGTTTTTGGACTCAGGGCCTGATTTAGAACTTTGCGGACAGGTAATTCTGTCAATTCGGTGATGGATATCCCATCTGGTGAAATCTAAATCCCATTATATCCAGCAAGGTTGAGATTTTGGGCGACGGGATATCCATCACCGTTGTGACTGAGAAACCTGTCTGACAAATTCTAAATCAGGCCCTCTGTTCTTGCCACTGGTTTGTGTGCACCTGATGTTTTTAGGGTCTTGTCCTGACTGGTTGGCTAAAAACATCAGACCATGCCACAGTGAGGTAGCCCCACTCTGGTTCTGTGTCAAATACCAGAACAGTAAAGAATGGCACATGCCAATGCCTGCCATTGGTTCAAATGATTGGATGTAATGTGACTAGTACTAACACATTAGGACAGAAAATACTTCAACTTTGGAAGAAAAAAGGTATACCACTTGCCATGGTGCAGAAAGTGTGACCCACAAAGCTCGTCACCAACCAAAGATTGTGTCCCCTCAACAGTGCTGACACATAGGGGAAGAAAAACACAATCTGAGAATATAGCCTGAAACTCCCTCCTCAAATGTAAGGTAGAAGAGACGGATGGTGTAGTCTGGGCTGACACTGCCAGGGAAGGGAATGACTACCAAAAAAAGACACACACAAATATATATATATATATATATATATATATATATATATATATATAAATACACACACACACACATATATATTTACAATGTCGTAGGACAACACCTTCCTAGAGGTTAGTGTCCCCACCAAAGCTAGAACTGGCAGGATTCAGGAGACAAAGACTAATCCCATTTTGGGGAGACCAGAGATTTTGAGATCTCTGGTGTCTGAGTAACCTCTCAACTGGTATAGTTGGCTAGTCTGAAGGGCATTCTTGTGCCTATTGTACCTCAGCAGGAACAGCAGGCGTTTGACTGAGGGAGGGTCGCCTCCAGCACTTCTTTGTGCCCCAAGACCCTGCTTGCTCGCTGACAGGGTGATCCCCTCCCTCTGAACTAGCACTTGCACAGCATAGGAACATTGACAGAGCGGGGGAGATTCAGCAGTCTGATTAGGTTGGGATTCTGACAAAGATCTCATACAGGAAGAGCTGAACTCTACCCAGTGTAAGTCCTGTGCATCACACAGTGATGCTAGACTTACTCCCCTGACCCGAAGACAAGGATTGCAATTACTCTCCCTTTCAATGCAAAGGGTTTGCACCTGGGCGCCAAGAAGGAGAGGCTGGATGAACCTTGTGGTTCAATGGCAGCTTTTCCTAGTGGAGGACTTGCTCTAGAAACTTGGACTTTTGAGAACAGGTGGTCAAGAGGATGAGTTTAATTACTGGAGAAGATATTAACATCCTGAAAGGATGGCTATATTTAACTACATAACTAGTGAGATTTGTCAAGACTCTAATGGAGTCATGGATGCAGAACACCATAAAGACAGTCAAGGAATGCATCCTCTGTAAATGGAAAGGAGAAAGTCACACTAACAAATGAACAGATGAATGAACCATTTAAATTGGCAACTTTAGAAAAAGAGACACTCACAAAGAGATAGACTAGATCCTTACAATGCGTAAGGCCAACGTATTTGGATTTGTATAGGCAACCTCTGTATAAACTTCAATGATCTAAATAGCAATGCAAATATTTTGAACTTTTACAGTATCTCTGTTTACCAGTTGTATGTCTTAAATATATATTAGCTCTCAAGTGTAAATTAAAAAACGAACAAAACCCACAATTGGTGCACTATCACTTTGCAGGCAAATCCAACAGGTCTGTTGGAAGCTCGCAGCAGTGGAAGCACAGAGAGGACAGGTAAGCATGGGATCACCACTGCCCAACAAGAGATGCAGAGGTCTGCATGTCAGCTGTGGACCAACTGAGGGAGCAGCAGTGCTTAATTTGTGCTTGTTGTTTCCTGTGCCTAGCACCTGCACTTATTTTTGAGGGCCGGGGCTTATTCTTCTGCCTGAAGCATTTGCTGCGAGCAAAAGACACATAGGGGAAAGACAGGTGACGGGAAAAATGAAAAAGCGTCACAAAGGGAGAAAGTAGAAAGCTACTAGAGTGAGCTGAAGGGGCAGGGGGTGGCTTTAAATGGATTAAAGAGGTCCGAGATGGCTTCAGGATTATGCCGCCTCAGTATTCTGTGTTTGCACATTTAATTGCAGCAGCCGAGTGTTTAAAAAGAGGGCTTTGAGCGCTGGCACGTTTTTATTTACAAATTAAGCAGAAAGGCAGAGACAGAGAAGGAGGGCGATTGAAAAAGGAGAAGAGAAGGAGGAAATGGGAGCGAGATGAGAGAGAGATGATGTCGAAAATTAATCGGAAGAGAAAGGGAGAGAGTGAGAGGTGGAGGAGAAGGAGAAGGTAATGATGGAGAGAAATAGGAGAGCAGAGGAAAAGAAAGGTTGAGAGATGAAGAAGAATGAGAGACAGAGAGTGAAGAAAATGAAAGGAGAGCAGAGAAGATGCCATCTAAGCACACTTACCTGCTTTCATTTGGTGCTCTCCAGTCTCCATGTGAAGGGGGTTCGCCTCGGGTTGCCGCACTGCCGTCCTGCTGTTCCGCGAAGAGAGTGACCATGTTTTCGCACTGTTTCTATGTTTATACATAGCGCTGATGTACTGTTTGACTCTTTCGCGTGAGGCAGCGACGTGTGATGCAGGCACTGTGACGATTACACCATGTGCGCTTGGCAGAGAGGCCTGCGTGGTGGGGGAAGGAAGGGTGCGCGTGCGCCTGTGCACACAATTTACAGGTAACACTGCTCCTGAGCGAATCTTCCTATTATGACCTTACATCATAGGACCCCACAGAGAGGTTACAATGGACGATTAGAACCATAATCAATGAAGCGGAGGCCAATGCTTGGATAACCCATAAGGAGGCTGAATTCTTGGATACCACCCATCCTCGCATACCGTATTTTTACTGCCTCCCCAAGATTCATAAGGGTATCTAGCCACCCTGGGACGTCCCATTGTCTCAGGGATAAGTCCTATTCTTGAACCTCTCTCCACTTTCTGCAACCATTTCTTTCAACCCCTAGTGAGAGAGACCTCCACGTTTTTGAAAGATGCAAAAGATGTTCTCAATCTTATCAACCCTATTAATGCAACTGAACAAGAGAGTGCTTTGCTAAGCCTTGATGTGGAAGCTCTCTATAAAAACATACCCCAAGAAGCCCCTTTTCGGATTGTCAAAGACACACTTACAACCAGCACTTGGTCTTCCCCTACTCCTATTCATTTTATCATGCAGTGTGCTTCCTTAGCCCTTACTGAGAGTTTTTTCTAGTTCGATGACCAACTTTATCACCAGATCTGTGGGACATCTATGGGAAGCACTTTTGTGCCTAGCCTAGCGTTTCTTTACATGTACCATTTTGAACAACTATTCATCCTCAACAGCTCCAATCCGTTTACCAGTAATATTAAATTATGGTGTCGATATATTGAAGACATTTTAATTATATGGCAAGGAAATACACAGAGGGTTGACTCTTTTACCACCTGGGTTAACGGTCAGGATCCCTTCCTCATGTTCACCTCCACTATTTCAATTACCCAGATTTAATTCCTAGACTTAATGATTACCATCAACCAGGGCAAACTGGAGACCAGTACCTATCAAAAGAAGAGAGACCCTAATAGTCTACTTTTATATGATAGTCACCATCCCCGAGCATTACAGGACAACTTACCTTATGGTCAATTCCTGAGACGCCGTTGCAATTGTAGCAACAATTCGACTTTTGAAGCACAAGCAGGCGACCTTGCACAGAAGTTACATGACAGACATTATCCACATCAGATTATTAAGTTAGCTCAGAAACGAGCATGTAATAATCACACAGAGACTCTATTAGCAACTGAACCTAAAAGTACAGATACTCATTTGCCCTGTGTCTCAACTTACACTCCTTTATCCAATACCATCAAAAAGCTTATTAATAAATGATGGCCTATTCTCAGAAGTGGTGGTGAAGAAATATCTAAACTATTGTTTGCCTTCAAACACACAAGAAATGTAAAGGGCTTAGTGGTTCATACTCGTCCTAAGATTGTTTGTTATGAATCTAGACAGATGGCATTATGGCAACTCCCACTTGTGCAGGGCCACCATCCTTGTGGGAATTGCTCTGTATGTTCACTGACTAGATGAGTTGATGCTCTTGATTTGAAACCTATAGGCAGATGGCGCCTTACAAAACATACCAATTGCAACACTCGCAATTGTATCTATATGATTACGTGCCTTTGCAACTTATGCTATATATATATAGGAATGACCACAAGACCAGTGAAGACTAGGATCAATGACACCGCAGTAATATTAGGTGTGGACGATCCATGACAAAATTGAGTGTACATTTCCTTGACACAAGACATACTCTGAACAACCTGTGGTGGGTAGTTCTTAAGGCACCCAATCACTTGGCAATTAGTCCATAAAGTTTATTAGAAAAAGAACATTGCTGGGTGTTTAAGCTTAGTACCCACATTAGTGGATTAAATTATGACATACAATGGATGAGCTTTTTTCCAAAACTTGAGTACTCTGGGCAGGGTCATTAAGCTACCCAGTCAGATATGGGGCTCTCTCAACTTCCCTTGTTAAAAGCTTTCCACTAACAGGTGATTTCTTTACTTCCTTTGATTATCATACAGCCTTTCTGACACCCTCCTTTACACCAGCTCATTCGATTGATCCTATGACGCTTTAGCACATGAGCTGTTGTCTGCCTTCAACATTCTGAACATTTTTGACAATGTCATGATGTACTGAGAGTGCTGTTCATCACATTCAGTAGAGCTGTTCCCTTTCATAACTAGTCAGTCTCCCTGATCCCGTCAGATAAGATTGAAAGGTTATTTTTTCTAGAACCCTTCGAACATCCATGATCTACAGTGTATTTCATTTACTGTGTTGCATCGTTTCACAAGGGTCGTATTTGCCAGTCTCATTTCTATCTTTACCAGTGGGCGGGACTATTCTCCCTGCCCCCGTTCTCCCGTGCAGGATTCTTCACTCTGATTGGGTCCCCTCCCTTGTCTCCTCGGTATAACCCAGCGGCCCTCTGAATCCCAACACTTCCAGGTGTGCGCCTGCCGAGTAGGTCACAAAGCAGGGGCCCCGTCGTGCAACGTGAGTATTATCGACATGCCTGCATTTCTGTCTATTTTCAGAACAGTTTTGTGCCAGTTTCGCTGTCAGACCTCGTTGATATTTAAATGCCTTTATCTTCTTTCAACAATACAACTGTAGGGTTTTTTGACATTCTGTGAGCCCCTCGGTGGTATTTGCAGTACTGGACATTTGTTGTTGCTACTGCCTCCTCGATATTGCCCCTACATAACTATGTCTGCCCCATCTTTTTGTAATGGTATGCGATAACGGGATAGTCAACCATTTGTTGCTATGACAATTTACACGACCATTGAGTCAGTACTTGAGTTGTTTTGTTTCATTAAAAAGGTGAGACTTACCCTTCATATGTTCATTCCACTGCGGCCTCCCAGTAAGCGGTACCTACCCTTACCTTTGACAACATATATTCTAGAGGGTTCTTTATATTACCTGGCTCTCAGCAGTTTGACCTTGCTATCAAAACGATTTCTTTCCGTGAGATTATTCATCTGACATACGGCTGTATTGTTCTCTTAGCTTTGACAACACACAAATTGGTGTGTGCCTGACAATTATGTCTACTATTACGGATGTGTTTTTATCTATCATTATTGATTCAATTAATGGGTGACGATGGTCCCTCAGCTCTCACTTTCCCCAATGTGCCCTTTCCTTAATATAGGGGGGTATGCAATCTGAACTTGAAGCAATTGCAGCTTCTTCTGGAGATTGCTATTTGGAGTTGGCGGGACCAGGATTAGCTTAACATTTGTTACACACAACATGGAAGCATGTCATCACCGAGTGCCATTACACAATAGTGTGTTTGTTTTTTTGTTTTTGTGACTTTGACTATAATATATTTGTGTCGGTCTGTTTTCTCTCCACAGGACCACACCTATTTAGGTTTCTTTTGCGTAGCTCTTTATGTAAGTTACATTTTTTCCTTATTTTCTACACTCACTTGGGTTTTTTGGTATAGCTTAGGAGGTTTTTGTTTTTGGTCCTGATGAAGCACCACCTGATCCGTAGGGACAACTATGGCATGAAACATGTTGACCTGTACTTAGGGCTAGAGGTTGAATTTTCCTTTGCCCAATTTTCCTTTTGGTAGAGTAGAGGAACATGATTTCCTTTCGACTCCCCCCTGTTTTTAACCTTGACTGAGACCCTTCACGTATAATAAACATATTGCTGTGAGGTTCTCAAGCCAATTGTAACTTATCTTCTCCAGCTCCTCGCTTCCTCATGTAGGCTTGAATCTACTCCTTCACTTTTCAATGGCACACACTTCAAAAGATCTCTGGCAAAGAGCCCCCTTGTGGGACCCGTTGGACATTTCAGTGCCAGCCCGACGAGGAGCAGACCCGATGATGAAGCATGACATCTACTGGATGTGTGAGGGCTCTCGCTTCTACTTATAGAAGTGCCTTTTGGGCCCATGGTCATCTATGCAGAACAGTGTACTTTTCTGATTTGTACTGAATGTAGGGAGGCTGCACACTGGACCCGTTAATAATCTCCTTGTCCCCCTTATCTTTTGATAGACGTGCACAATGGCTCAGCTGTGGGACAGTCATTTGTTCGAGTTACCTACTTACTTGAGTTCCAAGCCCAGTATGGAAGACTTCCAGGGCATTAGCTTTGATAATGACGTTGTGACTGTCATTCTCCAAACCGCCTCTATTCTTGACAATGATGGGACTGGACCCTCAGGGAGTCTCAAAGAGGATTGGGATAAACTTCCCTCCTTGAAACGAGACCTTATTAAAACAATGCCACATGGCACCATTATGACCAAATACCTCCAGGCTAATATAGCCCCCAATGGCCTGTTTGTGACCAATGTATGCAGAATCTTTCTTCAAGACTTGGTCTTTAGAAACGACAGGGCACAAATTGCATGGAAATGCACTAGGGATTGACTGTTTTTATTATTATTAAAACATCAAAAAGAGTAGCAGACTCCATCACAGTTGAAATAAATCTGGCGGAAAACACTCTTAAAACAACATTGTCTCTAACAGCATTCAAGAACTGGCTGGCTGAGATTAATACTGAGCTGACCGAGACTAAAGAATACCTTACTCAACCGAAGATTACTAAATTACAAAAGGATATCACCAAATTCAGTTAAGAGAAGGTATACCCCTTCATTAAGGACAACTATGAGGTGGACACACAATCGCGATCCTCAGATGAATCCGGCTCTTCCTATACGAAACCACAAGCCTACAGCAGTAGTTCCTCATTGGATGGCTGGAGTACAGACAACGGTGTGCCACAACCTTATTATAATATACCTCATTTCCATATGCATCAGCCTTCTCCATGGCAACCCCCCCTACCCTTTTTACAAACCACCCGCAATGTTGCCCTTTGTGCCTTTTTTAGGCTGAGGCCGGGGCAGAGGAAGAGGCAGACGCAAAGGAAGAGGGTGGCACGTGCACTGGGCCAAGGAAGAACCACAGATGGTCACCAGGAGTCAAGGCAGGAACCAGGTAAAGACAACCTAGTGGTCAACCTGTCCCCAAGACCCCTCTCTAAAGACAAAGAATGTGTCCTGAAAAAAGGGTTGGGCTTTGTTCCCACCTCTAAGGAAGACTTTTTCCATCTGAACTGTGAATTCTCTCATTTTTTTTAGGAAGATTTGCCTTCATGTTTTCTTTAAGGCTTTAAGGACAGACTTTCGGAACCGCGACGGGAAGATACTGGTCTTAGGAACACATCAACTTTCATTCCTCTGACTGCTGGAGTGCCATGCGAACTACTCGCATTTGAGAAGGTGGTCCTAGTTGATATGAATAAATTAGGTCCGAAACACTCCTTTATGAACACTTCATTCAGGGAGAAAGAAGCACTCAAGACATTGGCATTAAACCCTAGTATAGTCATTAAACTAGCGGATAAAAGGGGTGCCATAGTCATTTCAGATTCACAGGAATACAGATAAGAATGTTTACACCTCCTGAAGCGACTCTTCCTATTGTGATATATCACTGGACCCCACAGAGAGGTTACAACGGACGATACAAACCACGATCAATGAAGCAGAGGCCAATGCTTGGATAACCCTTAAGGAGGCTGAATTCTTGGATACCTCCCATTCTCGCATACCGTATTTTTACTGCCTCCGCAAGCTTCATAAGGGTATCTAGCCACCCTCTTGGACGTCCAATTGTCTCAGGGATAGGTCCTATTCTTGAACCTCTCTCCACTTTCTGTGACCATTTCCATCAACCCCTAGTGAGGGAGACCTCCACGTTTTTGAAAGACACAAAAGATGTTCTCAATCTTATCAACTTTATTAATGCAACTGAACAAGTGAATTCTTTGATAAGTCTTAAGGTTCTCAAGCCAATTTTAATTTAGTTTCTCCAGCTCCTCTCTTCTTCATGTAGGCTTGAATTTACTCCTACACTTTACAATGGCACGCACTTCAAAAGATCTCTGGCAAAGAGCCCCCTTGTGGGACCCGTCGGACAGAGCAGTGCCAGCCGGACGAGGAGCAGACCGATGATGAAGCATGACATCCAGTGGATGTGTGAGGGTTCTAGCTTATACTTCTAGAAGTACCTTTTGGACCCATGGTCATCTATGCGGAACAGTGTACTTTTCTGAAATGTACACCTATACATTTCTGTATCCCTAAATGGTTAGACACATGAGAATGTTTGGGAACCTGCACCAGCCACAAATTCCCATGTATACTCCTGGAACTCTCTCTGAGTTTC
Organism: Pleurodeles waltl; assembly: GCF_031143425.1. Taxonomy (NCBI): domain Eukaryota; kingdom Metazoa; phylum Chordata; class Amphibia; order Caudata; family Salamandridae; genus Pleurodeles; species Pleurodeles waltl. Next base: position 693,330,992 of record NC_090444.1, read on the forward strand.
ATAAAAGTCAGAAATTTACTTCAACCACAGGCGTAAGCCTATCTGAGTAACTTTCTGACTTTTGATAGTTGGCAACAGGTTTCTGATCTTCATAGAGTGCTTCTGCTATCCTGAGCCTGTGAAGTTTTTAGGGGACTTTTTTTATTTATTTGACAACATAAACATAACATTTAGACCTGAAAAGTACAAATCATCTTTAATGGTCCATAGGTCATAAAAGATTGGATTCGTTTCATATTTAGTAACCATAGCAGAATATTTTGATAGACTACACCAATATTTGATTATAATTAGTGAAGACAATCCTTTGTACAAGAATACGAAGTGCTATGTCTAGCTATGGGTTCTATAGTTGTAATTGTATTTATTGATTTGATTTATTAGAGGTTTTTCCCAAAACACTTTACATACAAAAAGGAGGTAGTACATTATATAAATGTAATGAGCACAAAATGGAACAAGACAGAACAAGTCCAATAGAAATCAAATTCAAGCTGGAGAGCCAGAACTCCAAGTCATGTTTAAAATACAAATGTAGTAGACGAAAGTATGAAGAGTAAAATGTTCAATTTCAAGTATACAAACCTCTCCCAGATGGAGAGGAGAACAACCACGATGGAAGACAAAAGATGAGCAATGCCACCCCAGTCAGTACCTGTAGCAGTTCAAGAATCGGAGAGGACTGCATCTGGGAAATGCGAATCTGAAATATAGATGGGACATGATATCATTACAATAATATTGAGAGACAAAATATCGAAAGCTAAATTTCTATACATGTACCTTGATGATGTATATGTGTATCTCTATATATATATATAGAGATACACATATACATCATCAAGACTCGGGAGGTGGGCCGGTGGCCCCCTCCCCTTTATTTAAATAAGTGGCCCGAGGGATGGGTCCACAAAGCCCAAAACAGGTTGAGTAGGGGGGCTGCACTGGTCCACACTCCTTAAAAAAAATACACAGGCCTGAAGAGGCTTTGGGAGTGGGGCCCCACGACCTTTAATTTATATAAGTGGCCTGGGGATGGGGTCCCCGTGGCCGATAACGGCTTGGAAAGGGTGGCCATGCAACCCCTCTCCCCAATATTTTAAGGAAATTGCCTTAGGGGATGGGGTCCCCAGGGCTGAACAAGGCTTGGGAAGGGGGGGGGCAGCATGGATCCCCTCAACTTGTATGTCTGGCCCTGGGAGGTGGGGCCACCAAGGCATAAATAGTTTGGGGAGGGGGCCACACTGCCCCTCCCCTATAATTAAAAAAAAAAGCCGTGGGGTATGGGGCCCCCTGGGCCAGGCCATATGGCCAACCCTCCACTGCACACCCCCAAATGCCACCCTCCCCTTTATTTTTAGAAATGGCCCTTGGAGATGGGGTCCCCAGGGCCTAACAAGTCTTGAGGAAGAGGGGGACACGTGGCCCCTCTCGCCTTTTAATATATAAACATATATATATATATATATATATTTATATATATATATATATATATATATATACGGCCATGGAGGATGGGGTCCCCAGGGCCTAAAGAGACTCAGGGATGGGTCCCCAGGGCCTAAAGAGGCTCGGGGAGGGGGGCCACATGCCCCACTCCCTTTTTATCTTATATGTACAGCCCTGGGGATGGGCCACCAGTGTCTAACAATACTTGGGGAAGGAGGCCATGAGGCACCCCACCCCGTTATTTAAATAAGTGGCCCAGAGGGATGGGGTTTCTGGGCCAATAATGACTAAGGATGAGGGACTGCACTGCCCCCACCCCTATATTTTTAGAAATGGCCCTGGGAGATAGGATCCCCAGGGCCTAGCAAGGCTTGGGGAAGGGGAGCTGCCTTGCCCCGCTCCCCTTTTAACTTGTATATGTGGCCCTGAGAGATGGGGTCACCAGCGCCTAAAGAAGCTTGAGAAGGGGTCCACACTGCCTCCCCCTTTGAATAAAAAAAAGGCCTGAGGAGGGAGTCCCCAGGGTCAGGATATATGGCCAACCCCCCACTGCTCACAGCCCAAGGCTGTGCAAGCATGGGGTTGGCTGTATAGGGGGGGCGCTGGCTGCAGGAACTTGCCTTCGGTCAGTCCTTGCAGCCAACCCTCCTGCTATACACGGCCATCGTGGGGGGATTGCATTTACGTCTGGTAATTAGGTATGACTTTATTAAACCCTAGGAATTCACTGAATAAAAACAAAGGTTGAAGAAACGTTATAGATAGGCGTGATAAAAAGATCAGTTTTTTTTTTTAAAACCTTAGAAATTCACTGAAAAAAACTAAGGTTAATGTAACATTATAGATATGTGAATGGTGAATGTGTCAGTGACAATGTTCATGGTTTGAACTGAACAGAAATTCACCAGCGCCCCTGCCATGCACTGCTTAAGATCTCACATAATAAATCACTGATGACATTCTATGACATACTTTATGACATCACTGATGTCATCTCAAATGATATAATTGATGACATTCCTTGATGTTGTAATGATACTGTGTCCCGTCTATATTTGGAATTCGAGATTCCCAGCTACAGTCCTTGCTGAGCTCGAAGCTACTGAGGTGCTGACTGGGATGAACGGTATAAAGAGAGACAGAATCTTCTGTAGTAACAATAATATGTAAAAGAAAAATCGTTGACGGTATGATGCAGACTTTGGCTAGGCATGAAGATGAGGCTGAACTTGTGAGGGAATTAACTCACTTCTAGGCAGTCTGCATGTAGTGAGGTGATGCCATAGAGTACTATGGGTTGCTATGTGTGTAAATCGAAAGTAAACCAAATTAAACTGGAAACAAATGCTTCAAAAACATTCCATGATAAAATGTGAAGAATTCCAAAGTTTGTACAAAAGTTATAGTTTGAAAAACAACATTGCTGTTTGTGTGTGGGGTGTGCATTCTACCATAATGAATTATTTTCTTTTCATAATGGTCACATACACTTTCATACATTATTTATCACTAGCAACGTTGAGGTGGCTTGACTGAGCATGGCATGTGTGGATGAAGTGATGACACAGAGGTGTGCTTTTGGCAACATTTAAAATATGTACAGTTGAGTGAGTGTGTGTTCATTCATAGTGGCAGATCTTTGCCCTGCATGAATGGTTGTGTGTATTAACAAATATGTCATCTTGTACATTTCCTTATTTTTTTTCTTTTCAGCCCAGGGAATGTGCAATGCGTATGAAGGTACAAATTGTAATGTCTGCAGTGAGTAAGGATCACAGTAGGGTTAATGCTGGCACACTAGTAGTGTGCACGTGTTACTTAGTGTGAATAACCTTATTGCAGTATTGGGTTCTTTATAGGACTGTGCAAACCTCCAGTAATTTGCCTTAGAACAATTACCAAAACGTATTCGACATTATGTATAATTATGCAAAATCTACACTACAAAATTACCAGAGCAGTCCATTTAGGTAAAAAATCTACTTGAAAATGTTGTTTTGAGTTGATTTCTGGTTGTTCGTATTCAGAACACTGCTGCTCGAATTCAGATTTGTAGTTTTGTGCTCACAAAATACCCAAACGGTCAGCTCAGATAAAAAAAAAATATCTGAAATGTTTGTAACCACTCATGTTAAAGGAACAATACTTGTCCTATGTGTTAGTGAATGTACATGCACATTTTACTATACAAAAGCAGAAAGTATTCGCACTGGAAAAGGAAGGTAAGAAGATACTGGGGACCAGTATAAATTTCACGCTGGGAGGAATCATGGGTATGACTTGCACACGGGCTTGTAATTCAAGGAGACTCTCTCACAGACATCTGTTTGCCAGCCACTTGTGTGGCACCTTCTACATCAGGGTACAGTTACAGAATGGATGTTCATCTCAGAAAACTTAATCTTTTGGCAGTGGGGTTCTGTACACTGTACCTAGTTCATTAATTTCACATGGGTGTTGCATTCTGATTGTTTTCACTTCTGTGTTCTGTTTTTTGTCAACGCTGTGTCTTAGTTTGGGTATGTCCTCTAACGTAAGGACAGGGAGGAGAAAGAAAAATAAGGATGTAATGTTCAAATGACTTTAAAGTAATCCAATTACTTCCCTCCCACCCTCCTGGGTGCAAATATTATTTTTTACGCTTAGGCAGTTTTGTGAGAACGTGGAATCGGCTATGTACTGCAGTATCATGAAGCAAGGGAGGATTGCATGATTTATTTTAGGTCAATATTACTTCAGGTGAGAAGGAGACTCCTCTAACATAAGTCTGGGGATGAGGAAGAGAGAATTGGAATAATGAGTGTACCAGTAAGTGATTTGAATATTACCTTGTTTTTTTTGTTTTGTATTTCATTTGTTGCCCTTCTCATTACATGCTGCTGTGGATCCAGAAACAATATCATAAGTTCAAAAGTAGGGTTTTTAAAATTATTTAGCTCTACAGAGATGCAGAATACTGTGGCAGGACCGGAGGCTTCAGATTATGCTATCTCTTTCTTTACTGTAAAAACACAGCAGCCAATCAAAACTTTACAAGATCAAAATTACATTTCCCATGAACAACAGTAGTCCATACACTGACCAATCCCCTGTCCGTCCCTCTGTATATATGTCCCTGCCAACACAGTCCGTCCTCTTTCTTTGCTTTTGCTACTCACAGCTCAGCTAAGTAGACATTTCACTTTCCCTATTTGTTTTATGTGGTGATTACCTTATATATGTGTTTCTCACTATTCTTGTCAGCGTGGAGTGGGAGCTAGGCTGACCGAAGCACTTGTTGGAGGTCTTCGTCCTCTTATTGTTTTGACGCTCCGTGAGCTGTCCCATGCTCCGCTTCACTTTGGGTGCTGCGACACCCACTCAAAAACGGAACACCCAACAGGGCAAATAAACATTAAGGGTCGTTACCCTTTGTTGGTCTTGCCCGACCGGGCTTCCCGATTGCGTGGAGACGCAGGACGTAGTCCATCCTCTATTTCTTCAGATATGTGCATGCGCGCAGACCGTTTCCGTCACTCTTACAGTGTCGGATCGGCCCGCGATAGCGCGTAGAGTGCATTTTGAATTTCCCTAAGAATCTGCAGCCTCCAGAACATCCTATGGGGCACAAAATCATTCTGGCTTGGCCTAGGGGATTAGCAGATTGCTCCCTCCACCTTCAATTGTTTGGCTGACTACTGGTTCTGTCTTTTGACAACCTAGAAAGATATATCTTATCAAGATTTAGTTACCTGCTGGGCTGATCCCCCCCCTTGAACTCCTTCATTCCTCTGGCTGATTCAGCTATGGCACACTACTCTGAAGAGATTGATTACTACCTCAGGACACTCCTGAAGGGCCTATAGAACATTAAATGGAGGAGAGATTAGTTAAGGCCCTAGGACATCACGTCCAAGACTCTGTTAATCAGGCTCTCATAAAGGCTTTGAAGCCGTTTGCCCAGCCCCTTATGCGATTTGGGCAGCGTGAACTCTTGGAGAGATGCCCCTCGGCGAATGTAACCAGAGATGACCAGATACCAGATGTGGGTGTAGCCCAGAGAATCCCTATGGGTCATGTTTCTTCTGCCGAAATACTAGCACATGTGGAGGCTTCTGTACTCATAGACCATGAATACAGACACTATTCTAACCTAGATTTCTCTGGGTTTTTCTCTTTGCCATCATCACAAGCCTGTGAATCTTCCTCTTCTGATTCATCAGAATCTGATAAAGAGCGTGAAGACCAGAAACTGGCTAAACTCAAGAAGAAAATGCACCACATAGAAGAGTCTCAGGCATTAAAAATCTATGCTTGGATCAAGATAATATTACTCAACCCTGTTCTCCAGAATGGATTCCCTGTGCAGAGGTTGCCCATTATGTTCAAGACAGATTGCGTAAGGGCTTTCATAAGGACATCGCAGTACTCTGTGCTCTGAGTGTCCCCAGGCTGATCTCCTAGTTAAAGTGACCAACATCCCTGAACTGGATCCTCGTATGGCCACGTTCTTAAAGAAATTTGCAAAGGACCCTAAGAAGGGCCTTGACAGGGCTTGGAAGGGATGCCAAGACAAGCTTCTGGACATCGTAGGACCACTTACAAAAATTCACGAATTAGCGGTTCAGGCAAAAGAGTCCCACTCACCTTTAGACCCTGAAACAGTTCTGGAAGGGGCTCAGACAGCCATTTGTATTTTAGGCAACGCCAATTGCGCAGTGTCCTCAGAAAGGCGAAAGTCCTTCTTCATGCCCATTGATCCAAAGTTGGCGGAACTGGCCTCTATGGAGACTGGCTCTTTGGCGAATGGTCTTCTATTCGGCGATACATTTGTTAAAGATTTGGGGAAATATGTCACCATTTGTTCAGCCTTCGATAAAGAACAGACGTCCATGAAAAGAATGTTCAGTGGAGGCCTTTTTGCCAGGACTGGAAGCTATAGAGGTTGAGCACCGGGCCATGGAACTTTCCAGGCCTCTAGTGACTATCCCAGAGGTCAGGGCGGCTATCAATCCTCCTCACCCTTCTACCCCACCAGATCCCAGAGAGGTCGTGGACGAACATAGAGAGGTGGCAACCGAGCAGTTTCAACGCGGCATATGCCACCCCTACAGGTGAGAGTAATCCCATTTTCAGAGACAATTCTAGGGAGGAGGGTACAGTGGCATGACGCAGCATGGGAAAGTATCTCTCAGGACCCTTCGGTCCTTCAAACAGTTCTGGGCTATAGGCTGGAGTTCTATTCCACCCCTCATCAGGTTGCTCCTCCTTGTCCCATGTGTTTTTCCCAACCAGAGAGTGGTTTCATAGACAAAGAGATTGCATCTTTTCTGCACAAACGATTGTCAGGGCGGCGCCCATCCCAGGGGTTTTGTCAGCATGATTTTCTTGGTACAGAAGAAAGGTGGGGGCTCCCGTCTGAACCTAAAACCTAAAATCTTTCAACTCTTGGATAGTGTATCGTCACTTCAAGATGAGGGTATCCATCTTTTACGAGATATTTTACAAAAGGGCAATTGGTTAGTACGCTTAGATATAAAAAACGCTTATCTACAGTCCCCATTTATGCTCCGCACTGTTGGTTACTCCAGTTTTGCTGGCGAGACCAATGGTTCAAGTTTATCGTCCACCCATTCAGCCTTTCATCAGCCCCTTGGTGTTTTACCAAAATTTTGCAGCTGGTGGTGCAGACCCACAGAGAAAAAGGGGTACGCCTAGTCTTTTATTAAGACGATGTTCTAATTATGGCGGTAAGGGAAGACACCATTCAGTTACATCTGTCTTGGACTGTCCAGATTCTCCAGGACTTGGGGTTCCTGATCAACTCAGACAAATCCAGCCTGTCCCCATCTCACTCTATAGAATTCTTAGGTTTCTGAGTGGATTCAGTTCTAGGTCAGTTATGTATTTTCCCTCTCCATGTATTGAGGAGAGCCCTTTGACTCTCCGACTATATCACTGATGACACTGTCTCACCTAGTCAGACTGCTAGCATTCTCAATTCAGGTGATTTTTCCGGGTCCCTTACATTACCGGGCCCTTCAGTGTCTCAAGATCTTGCACGTTTGCAGAAGTCTAGTGAACTCAGAGCAGATCCTGTTATTGAACGAAGCTCAAGCGGAGATAACCTAGTGATTGAATCATATGGATGCGTGGAATGGCAAGGTCATTTTTGCATCCTTACCGGAGTTGGTGATAGAATCAGATGCCAGTCGGTGGGGTTGGGGTGTGCATTGCGGATCAGTAGAGACCAGGGGTCGCTGGTCGACAGAGGAGCTGAGTCTCCATATCAATTGCCTGGAGCTTCTAGCAGGGGCTTTTGCAATTCAGTTTTTGTCACCGCGCATAGCAACCTGTTGCATTCTGCTTCATATGGGCAATGTCTCAGTGGTCAGTTATATCAATCGGCTAGGGGGCACCAGATCCAGAGTTCTAGGGGAAATTGTCAAGGAGTTCTGGAGCTTCTGACTTCAACATCACATAGAAGTGACAGCAGAATATATCCCGGGACATTCCAATATGAAAGCGGATTAGAACTCTCAATTTCTGAGGGATGGCAGCGATTGGATGCTGGATCGCAAAGTATTTTCTCAGTCTCAATCAGTGGTGGGGTCGTTGTCTGATCGACCTCTTTGCATCTCGCCTGAACTCGCAACTACTGCTGTTTAACAGCTGAAGACCAGATCCTCTGGCGGCGGAATCGGATGTATTTCTACAGACATGGCCAGACGGTCTTCTTTATGAGTTTCCCCCTTTCGCCTTGATTCAGAGAGTACTCTCTCAGGTACGGAGGAGGTTGACGGAATTGGTCATGGTAACCCCTCTTTGGAAGGCTTAGCCTTGGTTTCCAGTGGCAATGTCCTTGACATGTGCCCTTCTGGTTCGGATACAGTCTCATCCGTTCCTACTCGAGGATTGCCGTCTTCATACATTGGTAATAGCCAGACACTTGTCCCTCATGGCTTGGAGACTTTCAGGCGATATTGGCAAGAGCCTGGAGTTTCGGAAGCTGCTATGTTTTTATTATCCCAATCCTGTGCCCCTTCCACTCATAAGAGAAATGAGTCTGCATGGAAGAGATGGGCTGGTTGGTGTGGAGAACAGTGTGTTGATCTCTTGGGGACAAGCATTAACATGATTGTTAATTTTCTTTCCAATCTGATGTCGCAGGGATTGGCATACAGAACTATAAATAATTTCAGATCTGCGATATGCATTTGGAGGGTAAAACGGGAGGGGAACATCCTTTGGTTTGCAAACTTCTTAGAGGTATAAGGAAGGTGCATCCCCCACAACCCAGATATTCAGATTTATGGGATGTAGATGTTGTTTTACGTTTCTTACGGGCATGGCCTTGTAATGAAGACTTGTTTCATAAACAGTTATCAGCAAAGCTTATCCTTCTTTTATGCTTCATATCCTGCAGGCATGTGTCTGATGTCTGAGCTCTGGATTTATCAGGTAGAGTATTTACTCCTTCGGGAGTCTCTTTTACTATTTCTAGATGTACCAAAACGGATTCACGTGTATTTCTTACCCAGCGTTTCCTCATATTGCAAGATGATGTGTAGTACAATGTTTGAAAGCTTACGAGGCTTTGACCAGAGAGTTTCGTAGAGACACCCAGGGTCAGTTGTTAATCTCATTACAGAACCCATATATTCAGGTGTCTTCAGCTACTTTGGCAAGATGGGTTAAGTGGATTTTAGGGGAGGCTGAGATTGATATTACTAAATTTGGTGCGCATTCTGTTCATAGGGGCCATGGCATCCAAAGCATTTTGCATAAGCTCTCGTTCATGGCTGCAGAAGACTGGTCTTCAGATTCAACCTTTAAGGTATTTTATCATAAGCCTATTGTCGATGTGGCTTCAGCAGTGGTTAATCAGCTGTAAACTAGCATAATCTGAAGCCTCCGATCCTGCCATAGAATAAAAACCTTTCTAGCTGTTGCGTCAAGAATTTTCAATTCTATTAAGGACATGAAGGCGAGGATTATCCCACCCAGTTGTATCATATAAGTATGCATAAGTTTATGATGATGTTAAGTCGGAATGTTAAAATTCATATGCCCACCTATTGGATTTCATGATTATCAAGTATGGTGTTATTAGCATGTTTATTTGTTTCTAGGTTCAGACAATAAATGAAGGGACATCAAATTTTTTCTGAAGCATGAAGTTCTGGGTAAAGTTTCAGAGTAGAATTACGCATCTGGAGGTTTTTCTGCACTATGCGGTGGTTTCAGTATGGCTGGAGATTCATGTTGTTAAATGTTCTATGGTTCGCAAAGAAAGAGGACGGACTGCGTTGGCAGGGACATATATACAGAGGGACCGATAGGGGATTGGGAAGTGTATGGGCTACTGTTGTCCATAGGAAATGTAGTTTTGATCTTGTAAAGTTTTGATTGGCTGCTGCGTTTTTACAGTAAAGAAAGAGATACCATAATCCTCGCCTCGGTGTTCGTAATAAAATTGAAAACTCTTGATGCGACAGCTAGATTTTTTTTTATTATATCATATGTATATTTATGCATCACAAGCCTGTACATTTAATCCATACACATGTAAATCCAGCCAAATTTTTCCTGTGACTTCTTCCATATTATCTCAATTTTGAAATATAATTACTTTGTTGCCTCTGCTTTTACTGTAACAAGGTGTGAAACCTCTTCTAATGCTGGTAATAAAGATTTGGGAAATGTAATGGAGTTAAAGGCCTTCATTACTAATGTCCCAATGTTTGGCCCGACATTTATCAGACAAGCAAAATCTGACTTTCTGGGGTGGAAAATGATCGGGTCTGATAAATAACTCCAAATTTGGAGTTTGTCCCTTAAAAAAGGGATTACCATGCAAATTTTTGTGCCTTACACAGCAAAATGCCCAATAGTCAGCACACATTTTTCACCAGATACATTTCGACAAGGTTAACCTACTGAGATTTAGCAGGGAAAAACTGCACGAGTGCAGCGTTAACCTCCATACTTCTAATTGAGTAATGTGAGGCAACAGAAGTAACTGAACATACTGCAATTAACAAAGCTGCTCCTAATGAAGGTCAACATGTTAATACAGTCTGCTTGAAATAATATTTTATTGTGGACATTGTTAAAAAAAAAGTTTAAGTTCTAATTCAATCATACGCAGAATTTCTATTATAATAGTAAGAAAATCGAAGTCATTAAAAAAAATTATTTCTTATATTGCTATAGTTTCTTTAAGTCCATTTTAGAATTGGTTCACTCATTTGACGGGGGCAATTGGATACAGCTAAAAAGCTAGGGCCTGATTTAGAGTTTGGTGGAGGGGTTACTCCTTCACAAATGTGACAGATATCCCGTCCGCTGTATTACAAGTTCCATAGTCTATAATGGTATAGTAATGTGCATATAGCATAGGCGTCATTTAGGGACGCCAGAGGTCGCACCTGGGACCCCTAGCTTGTGCTTTGCGACCTCTGGCACTGCATTTGTGACCCCTGGCCTCAGAGGTGACAAAATCAGTGCCTGGAACACAGGGGCAGCTCTTCCTAGTGAACGCTGATTGGGGCTCCATCTTCTTTGCTTTCTGTAAAATTTTAATTACATCAATAGTGAATAATATTCTATTATTCACTATTAGTGTAATGAAACATGGAGTACAATATGATGCTCCCTGGCAGCTGAGGTAAGTAAAAAGCATTTTTAAATGTATGTTGTGTGCGTGCTTGCGGGTGAGATTGTGTTTATGTGAGAGAGGGAGTGTGTGTATGTTTAAATGCATGTGTATTTGTAAGTGTATGAGTGAAAGTATAGGTCAAATTGTGTGTGATGTTACTTCTAGATACCCCTGGCATTTTGGTGAATTGACGTCCATGACGGACGGGATATTCGTCAGATTTGTGAAGGAGAAACTCCCTCCTCCACTCTAAATCAGGCCCTTAGATTAGTTAATCTACAAATGGTGTCACTAAAAACATGAAGTGAAGGAAAATTGGGAACTAATACGAGAAATTGGTGTGCTAAATGAAAATTTCATAAGTACAGAACACACATATTTTTCACTTACCTCCTTTTTCCTCTTTTACAGCAATGGATACCGTAAAGATAGCTGTGATCGGAGGAGGGTTGATGGGCCTCTCCACCGCAGTGTGCATTTCTGAATCTATCCCTCAATGTTCCGTAACCGTTATATCGGAAGCGTTTTCTCCGAATACCACTAGCGATGTTGCAGCCGGAGTTCTCATTCCACATAAGTTTCAGGGTAGGTGTAATTTCTATGAGGACCATTTCTACATTTGATTGATATTGCTTTGTAATTTAGACCCCTTTGTACAGTGACATCTCGTTTTATGGCCTTCGTGCCATTAATGAATTTGCATGTTGGTTGAAACAGCCAAGACCAGGGATCGATATTGGCAAGTAAAAAAGGATGTTTTTCAAATGTGCTTCACTAATAAAGCGCACCAGCAAACACAAGAAAGAAGGGACTATCAGTAATGTAAAATGTTGCTCAGGGAAAATGTAAAGCCTGTAGCAGAAAAGTGCAACATGGAGACTTGTCTTGTGTAGTTGGGGTAAATACGCTCAGATGCACCTCTGCTTTCAAAATGAAACCAGAAACCAAACTAAAATCAAAGCGTGTTTAAACCTATATATATCAGTGGTTCTTTACCTATTGAATTCTGTAGCCCTCACTTAATCATTACTGGAATTCGGGGACTCCCACTACATCATTATTAGAATCCGGGAACACCAACTGAGTCATTATTGGAATCTGGGACCCTGGCCAACACAACTCCAATGATATGAACCACAAAACAATACACAAAATAGAGAAATAAGCATTCATCAAATAACCAAACAAATTATGAAATATTTTATTCATTTCATGAACAAATATACAATTATATTTTTATTTTAATGGGAAGGTTGGGGCATTTCTAAATTCAATTGAGGCCAGTCATCATCCATATTATATTCTTTTGGTGCACTTGCACTCTTCCCTTGAATCAGTCTTAGAATATTTAGCCTCTAATTTCCTTCACATTTGCAAAACCTCCTAAAATTTTCAATTTTCAATTTTGCTTCTTTATGTATATACGCTTTAGTAATCTGTCAATATTATTTAATTTCTGAAGCAGTTGTGGAGCCTCTGAGTAGCTGTTGCTGATCCCCAAGGGTCCCTGAACTACAGGTTAAGAAGTACTGATATATATATATATATAGATATATATATAGTTAAATGAGGAAACGTTTTGTTAGCCACATTGACCCGAAAGTAAAGTTCTGCTACTGGGTGAAACAAACAGCAATACAATTCATCTGCACACCCCCAACCCTGGTAGACCTTTGAGCTCCAACCCCCACTCAAAATGTGAAAAACCTAGAAGTTATTTTTGATTCAAAACCATCTGGAAGTCATCCCCCAAATTGATGCAGTTGTGAAGGGAACCCATTTCTAATTAGCATTGCTCTCCAAGGTTCTACGACCTTTTTCAAATAGATTGGACCTAATCAGATCACTAGTCATGGCTCAGCTGGGCTTGTGTACTGTGGTCGAGAAGGGCCTATCCACAAAGTTAATTGATGGACTACAATGTCTATGAAATCAGCTACCCGAGGTCACACTCAACCGGAAGAGACAACACACAAAGCAGTCAACTGGATATCAGCGCCAGTCAGAATCAAATGTAAAGGTCCATGTGCCAATCACAAAGCAGTCGCATGTGAAGGTGTAGAGCATATGCAGATTCTAGGCACACTTTATCTTCCACCTAAGAACTTAAATTGAGCTAATGTAAAGACAACTCGCTAGCAATAGTTAAAAAGGCTCAAATGTGACGGTACTATAGTGTTCAAAGCTCTGGAACTCTGTTCCTGGTCATAAGGATGCACCACAATATCAAGCCATCAGACTAAGCAATGAGTGAAAGTAGATGGCAGAACACCTGCTGTGTGCAATTGTTATGTGCTGTTGCCCGCCTACAGGTGTGACTTTTCAGTGCTTATAACTTCATTAAAGATTCTATGAAGGAGAACTACGATTACATATAGAATTGTAGGTGAGTAACTGTGAATAACCGGGATGATTTTCGACTAAGGGTTTAGAGTGATATCAATTAGACAACAAGAGTGAAGTTCAAGTTGTCTGTGGTGTCTCTCAGAACTCCACAATAAATAACATCTCATTTATTCACGTTTTAGCCCTCTATCACTTTGTCATATTTGCCCCACCCTCATATTATCTGCCTCTGCTTAAGTTATAGACGTAGTGAAAAAGGGGTAAGGGGGAGCCGGGCATAACATGGCCCACCCTCCAAATGTTAAAAAAAACCTGGACTCGTTTTACCCACCACCACTACCCTGAGCATATATCCCCCCTCTCTCCCAAACTTAAAAATAAAAACCCGTCTTGTTCCTCCCACCCTCGCCCTCTGAAAGTTACCCCTCCTGCCCAAATCAAAAAATAAAAAACATACCCGGGCTGAAGCCATTTGTGCCAAGCCACCCTCTCCCTGCCCAAAGCACAGTTCTGTACTCTCACATTGAGAGCAGAGAGCCAGCGCCGTGCTGACTGTGGCTCCGTGACTGCCACTTGCCTGTGCTGGTTATTTTACTCTGTCAATGCTGGTCAGCAGAGACCCACACTCACGGGGAAGACTTATAACAATGGCTCCTCTCAAGTAATGAAATGACTATTTTATAGGGGCTCTAAAATGTAACATATCAAAGCAATATCAAAAGAATGCACATTATAGAGAACACATTCCTTATATTGAATCATACTAACAAATACTACTGTGTTAAGTGAAAAGGATGATGCAGTGATCAGTGCAATAACACAAACACAATGTGTCAAAATCATCATTTGAATAGAACAACTTAAGGATCCCAGAGGAAGTGCGAGTGACCCTAATGTAGGGATTAATCGGACCCAGAACAGGAATTTCAGTTAGTCTGCAATTATTTATGGCCACTAGCACTAATGTTGACGTTTCTACTCAACTTTTCAAATCTGAGGGCCACAATCAAGATGAGAAATTATTTCAAATCAAATAAATAACTTTATTCAGCCAAAGGATATAAAAAAAAACAAAGCAAGGCACAACCATTTATAAATGCATCACATAAATAGCTAAAATACTTAAACTCTTCGATTCATAAAAATACGACGTTTCAATACCAAATTTTAAACTTTTCCCTCATCATCATTAAATTCAAAAATAAATTTCCATATAAATAACCAGATTTTACGAAGCATAAAGTTTCCTTAATGAAATAGCAGCAATCATATAGCTCAAAATAGAATGATTCAGCAGATGGGAGACTTTGTACATATAATAAAGACTATTTATATAATTTAAAATGTTGTTTCTTTAAAATCGGGCGTAAAAACTGCAATCTGGGGGCCTTGTGCAAAGTGCAAAAAAGCATAAAATTAGTTGTGGAATATGGAGTATACCCGTCACAAGGACATGGTGCCAAGGCAGAATGCCATGTCCAAAAGGTAGGAAAGGCAACCAAAAAATGGACGAGGCTTAGCCTTAGTCTAGTGAAATAAAATCTGTGCTCCAGATTTCTGATCCATACCAAAAACGGCGCCATCCCCTTAGTAAACCTAACTTGAAGGTAGTGTACAACCCTTATTTTTTTCAATATGGCTGTTAATCTTAATTCCTCCATACAAAATCCATAGCGCTGCTTTAGTGTCAGACGTAATAGTCTCTGGGTTATCAACTAGATCTCTGCACCCAAGATTGTAAAAGGAAGCTTCTATGTAAGCGAGCCAAGGGATTGAAGATACACTATCCTGCCTAAGACAGCCTCTCATAACTTGTCCAGTGAAATCTGCTTGCGGGGTACTACATATCTTCAACCATAGGCATGGAGAGGTCAGTTTAATACGATCTTCTAAATAGGCGGCACCTGTTCTGCATGCAAAATAAAATTTGCTGTGTTTCTTGGTGCAGCAAAAAGTCTCCCTAGAAATCTGTTTTCCCCAGACTGAAGCTGTAGTGTGGTTAGTTTTACGTATATTTTGCGCATTAGCTTCAGGCTTTAGGCCTTTGTGCACTTTGCCCTGAATGTATTTTATTCATTTGCTGACAGCTTGGAGCCTTTGTGCACTTTGCTCTAAATGCTTTTTATTAGGCTTCGTACTGTTATTTTTCAAATAGCCAGTTCTACGGTGTTGTTTTTTATTCATATCACACTGTTTTGCCTACTTCAGCACTGCAGTTCTTCATAACATATTCACTCTGTGCTTCAGTCAAGGATACAGTCTGGTACATTGCTGATAGACGTGGTAGGAGTTTAGATTTGGCATTCCTGCGTAGGGACATTTTGTGATCACGATGACATGTTAGTTATAAAATCACTTCCTTGTCCCCATACATGCAAGAGGGAGATTCCGACCAGAGACCCACAGCTAGACGCTGACTGCCTCGTTGCAGATGCTGAACCAGATCACAGGCCTTTGCTCAGGTATGAGGGCGAATGTCTCCCCGGTTATTCGGAAAGGCAAGCTAGAAGCTTAACATGCTGTGCTCTAAATAGAACAAGCAGAGGGAGAGTAGAAACTGTTAGGAAATATGATCGCTTTATTCTTATGTTTTACTCTCCTGGTGACTATATCAATCCTACTATGTTGTATTGTTCTGGTTATTACGGCTCACGCCTTATTATCTAAAATACAGTCGTTTTATTAAAACATTATATAAAACTTATACTGTCTTTGTCATTTGTATATGAGATCATATTGTAAATGAGAGAGTTGGTTCGGATCTGAGTGACCACGACTTCTCTGAAAAGTTCCAAAGATGTCATGCGCTCGGCTGCCTAATCATTTCTTCCCCGTGGGAGAAATGAGGCACTGCTAGTTAGCCGGAGCAAAAAACGGATTTAGGGTGACAGAGTTCCTTACACGTGGGTTAGACTCAGTCCCCCACACCGTTATCGATCCTGCTGCCTAGAAATCCAGTAGTCTCATTTAGGATAATGAGAGCCCACGCGACATGGCGCCGCCAACGATTGGTCTGGCTCTAATGTTTGGGTCCGACTGACTCTCTCGGTCTCATATATATTTTGACTCCTCGTTCCGTACGCGGAGACGTCCGTGGGGCTGAGGGTTTCCGCCACCACGGGATAGGTACGTCCTATTGCTTAGTGGTTGGTTGTTCAAGCTTGAACTTTGAAAGGAAACACCCCGATATTGGTGTGCCTTCTCTGACCTAGAGCTATTTTTTGCAAATGGCGAATCCTAATGTAGTGAATATAGCAATCAATATGCGTCACCCGCTAACAGGACATCTGATAGCACATGGACTAACAGTCCAGGGGGGTCCAGTCACTTTTGTGGTGGATGCCCATGCAGCCTATAGGACAGAACTTTTTTATTCTTGGGTCGCATTTCCAGCAGTTGATGGGGGTACAAATACTTTTCACGAATACACTGTTGCGAATGCCCCTGTACAATACAGGGCTTATGCTTATTTAGAGATACCTCTATCTTATCAAGAACACCATAATTGGCTTGATGGCGCCCTCCCACATACAGTAGCACAAGTGAGGTTAGGTCCGTTGAGTAATGATGGTCCGACCTGGCCTTTATTGGCTACTTACACACCATATCCTACGGTTGCAAATTTGGCAGTGGCTGAAGTGCAGTGGTTCAGGGAATCAATCCGGCCACTGTACACTCAGTTATGGGTAAGGTACTGGCTAAACGTGAGGAAACTCCATTTTGGCTGGCGCAAAAAATTAATATGCTGGAAGCAGTATTTCCCCATATGGGACCTCAGGATAAACATCGAATTTTGACGATGTGTTTGCCGTATGGGATGGTTCCTCCGGTGGACCTTTGTGATACCTGGGGCACGGTGTTTGCCGCGCTCTATACTACAGCACACGGTACACAGACTTTAGCTAATTTACCGGAAGTGCTTAAACAAATTCAAGATGAATATGGGGCTGCCCCTGCCTTAGATTTGGGCATGCAGTTAATAGGCAATTTTGCCACAGTTTCTTCTATTATTTTGAGTAATCTCAAGGGAGAGGCAGTAGCACTAGCTGTGCGAATGCGTCTTCTGGATGTTCCGCAGATTGATCAAGAGCGGGAACTTCCGAGAATAATAGCTGAGACATATTCAAGTATTGGTCGCGATAGCCTAGGGACTAGACCGCCGAAACCCCAATTGCAGGGTAAAAATAATAAAGACAATGCTAAGCAACAGCAACCTGAGGGTACAAAAAGCGCTGGGATAAGAAACAGCAAACACCTAAAAAAGATGGGGGACAGTCTCCGCAACCGGAGACCCCGCAGAATAGGTATAATCTCAGGAATAGGGATAATTTGAAGACGCCTGATAGATATCAATATACTGATACACGCCAATCTCGTTCCTTTCAGGACTCCTCAGAGAAGAGAAGTGAGAGAGGTGGGCGGTCAGAGCGGAGGACGGAGTACGTGAAACCGAGACAGGATTCACAACGCTCAGCGGAGGTTTCTGTTAAACAAGAGGAGAAACCGCTGCAACAAAAACAGCAATTTAAAAAGAAAAAAGTGGCAGCTGTCTCAGTTAGACATGCCGCTCAAGAAGAGAGTTCTCTTGACGAACAAGACGTGGGCGTTAGCACTGTTAGACAGCGCGGCAGAGGTCACAATAGTTCGCCGGAGTCTTCTAGAGCATCTGGAGGTGAAAGCAACTGATGACTTCATACAAGTCGAAACGGCGGACATGCGAGTCTCTGATCCTGATAGAGTATATCAAGTCACTCTACGATTAGAAGGGGACATTAACCGCATTGTACACGCCATCTTTTGGGACCATGTGGTAAAATCATATGATGTTCTGTTGGCTGAACAGGATTGGCCACCTGACTTTGTTCGCGACTGTCCGGTTGGGGAGGATGTTATTGTACCTTCCTTCTCACCACTTGTTCCGAGAGAGCTGGCGGAGTCCTATGGTAAAACATGGGCTCTAGCACAGGCTCCCGCCCTATATAGAAATAATGTGGGGTGGGATAGACAATCACCTTATCATGTAATTCCAATAAAGGGCACACGTCAGCCACAGCCGCAGTATCCTATTAAATTTGAGGCAAGGGCATGGGTTCGGAAAATTCTTACACAATTGGAGTACCAGGGTGTAATTGAGCCCTGTGTCTCGCCGATGAATAATCCCTTATTTCCGGTTTCTAAACCGGACCATTCATATAGGATAGTGGTGGATTACAGACATTTGAATAGTCACACACGACATATGCAATACAGAATTCACATAACGCAGCGCTTATGAACAATATAGTGCGTAAGAAATGCAAAACAACGTTGGATATCTCGAATGGATTTTTCTGCCAAAATATAGCGCCCGAAAGTCGGGACTATACCAGTTTCAGTGCGTTTGGCACTCAGAAAAAAAATTGTCATTTGCCTCAGGGGTATAAGAATAGCCCAGGACTGTTTTCGGCTCGTGTGACTGAAATTCTGCACGAGTTGGACCCTGAAGCGTTATCATATGTTGATGACATATATTTGACAGACGATGAGATTCTGCAACATTTAAGGCGCGTATCGCGCATTGTTGTGGGATTTGCTGATATTGGCTATAAGTTTAATTTCAAGAAATCAAAGATTGCCTTCCTCAGCGTCATTTTCCTGGGATATGAGTTATCGAGTGAGGGCAAGAGCCTGGTGCCACATTTTTGGGAGAAATGTGCTTTATTGCAGCCTCCTAATACAGTTCGGAAGCTCCAGTCATTGTTGGGGTTTCTGAATTTTGGCAGAACTTACATTCCTGATTATGCTACGCGTATAAAACCCTTATACGAACTGATTCGCCCAAATTTTGTGAGTAGATTTTGGACGATTGAGCATACACACATACTGCGAGAGTTACAGACTGATCTCTTAGCAGTTAAACATTTACATACACGGGACAATAAGACACATTTAGTCATCAGGGTGATACCTGGGGCTGTTGGGTTTACATATGTCACCTTTAATGAGGGTGAGACAGTCCCGATTGCATACAATTCCCACTTGTATTCTGCTGCAGAACAACGATTTGCACAGACTGAGAAAATACTCACTGCAGTACAGATGGCTGTGATTAAAGAAAGACCTCTTGCCCAGGGCCAACGCATCATTGTCGTTTCCCCGATTCCGGCCTTAGAGGCTATTACAAAAGCGAGTGTTCCTAATTCAAAAGCTTTACACCCACGATGGATACAATGGGCTACGTCTTTGACAGCCACTGAGTAGATTACATATTTGACCCTAAACTGCAGACTCAAGAATTTCTTCAATATGAAATGGAGTACCCAGTTCCTGCTGGCACATTGCCTATTGACCAATATCAAGTGGTCATGTATACCGATGGCTCTGCGCAACCAGCGGTTGGGACTAAACAACAGTATTCTGCTGCATGTGCGGTGGTGAGCGGCACTATGGAGGGGGAAGTGTTCTGCCCCCGACATACTTATACTAAAACCTTGGGAGATTGCACGGCACAGCTGGCTGAGCTCAAAGCTCTATTGTTAGCGTTGGAGCACGCGGATCCGGCGATTTTTACCTTGCTGGTTGTGACTCCTACTACAGTGTTCAGTCTTTCAATGAATACCTGCACTATTGGAAGTTGCATGGGTTCAGAGATTCTAAAGGCAACACCATTAAACATAAATTGTTGTGGGGTAAGGTTGCGGATCTGAAAGAAACGCTTCCTGAGGTCCATGTTATGCATACACTTGGACACCAGCGCGTTGGAATACACGTTGCTGGGAATACTTTGGCTGATGAAGCCGCAAAGTCGGCAGTGGCTGTCGCCACTGTGGCCGCAGTGACTCGTTCGAGTTCCAAACCAGACACTGAGATTTCGGCTGCCATAAAAGCTACGGCTGATGGCACGCCGTTTCCTAAAGGATTTTCTTCTAAATATAGTTACTGCTTGAGTAGTGCGCTAAATGCTGTTGTTAATATTCCAGGCATTGGTGTACGTGAAATTCTCAATAGAATTGAGAGACCTCGATTAATTTCTGCAGCACATGAGGGGGTGGCATCTGCACATGCTGGTGTGGCTGCTACGATTTCACTTTTACAGGCTCGTTACTGGTGGCCTGGTCTCTATAGAGAGACAAAACAGTATGTCCTTTGTTGTGACGTCTGTCAACAAATTTAAACATCGTCGGCTAGACGCCCGCAGCAGACGCCCCTTCTGATTTCAAACAAACCGTTACAGTGTGTGTACTTGGACCATTGTGGTCCGCTGACACCAGATAGTGCATACAAATATATATTGGTTGCTGTAGATTCGTTCTCCAGATTTGTGTGGGTATGGCCTCAACGCTCGGCTGACGCTCGGACTGTTATTAAAGATTTGCGCATCTTTGTCGATACATTTGCAGTTGCGGCTTTTCATTCGGACCAGGGCCCTGCTTTCGCCTCTAAGGCATTCAGGGACACCATGGCTTCGTTGGGGGTCCAACTCCAATTCTCGTCTCCATTTCATCCCGAGGGAAATTCTGTCGTGGAGCGTTTAAATCGTGATTTAAAGCAATCCTTAACGGCCAGGGTTATAGGTACGGGTCATGGTTGGCTAGCCCACCTATATGGAGTACAGAGAGCACTTAATAACTTGCCTAGACGGTCACTGGGGGGTCGTACTTCATATGAGTGCCTGTTTGGAACACAAATGTATGTTCCTGATCTAGATGGTCCTGGTGTGGAGGCGGCAGTTACGCCCTTTGACATAAATGATCGTGTCACTGTTTTGCAGGATTTACAACAATTCCGTGAAGATAACTCTTCTGCAAGTGCTGCCTCCTCAGGAATTAAGGATGAGCCAGTAACACCTACTGGTTGGATTCCCAGGATTGGGGATCTAGTGCGTGAAAAGGTTGCAGTAAAGAAAGAATTTGGTCCTTCTTATCGAGCACCTGTCCCTGTGTTAGGGGTGAGCGGCACGAGAACTGTGATTTTACCGCCGCTGCAAGGGGCCAAAGGAAATCGCTTTGTTTCTATTGATAATGTCAAGTTACAACATGTGGCCGATTCTGCACAGCAGACCAAGAGGGACACCCAGTAGTTCCGGCATCCCTCTCACTACTGGGGAAGAAGTCCCGCTGCAGGTGATTTACACCGACGCTGTTTCCTCTCCGAGCTTGGGGAGGGTGGAAGATGATCTTGCGATTGTTCCACAGACAACGATTAATATGGAATCTTTTGATCAAGTTGCTGTACGTTCTACTGATGTTTCTGAACATGTGGTTTATAGCGTGCCTAGGAGAGAGCCTCCATCTGCTTCTTTGTTCACGATTGCTCCTTTTGCAAGAACTGCCTCTGGCTGCTTCAACAACGCTGATGAAGCAGTGTCCAGCTCCTCGTCCTCGATGTCTTCTGTCTGAGGTCCACGTAAGCTGCTGAGTTGGCTTAAACGCACATATTTTGTTTTTCCTTGGAACTATTTATGGCTTTTTATGACTGTAATGACTATTTTTTTATGGCTGGGATTTGTGGTTACTTTTTTTCTAGTAATACATGGTCATTTTCTTTCTGATCGATCTGACATTGAGCACGTGTAGACTGTGTTGGAACCAAATTTTTCGTCTCATATGGTTCGAAGAGACTTGTCCAATGTGAACATTTCTGCAATACCGATTCCAGATGGGATTGTGTGGGATAAAGTAATGTTTGATATATATGGTCCCACTGAATTGATCCAAATACCGTATGTCCTCAAGTTATCAATGAATGATATTGTTATACCAGGCATTGTTTCTGATGATTGGGATGTGAAGACAGTAGATTCTATGCTAACAGATTTGCAATATTATACTGTCTATGACGATGAAGATGCTTACCAATTTAGAGATAATCATGGTGACATGTTTTGCTACAACTATTATGGACACCACTTTATTCATAAAGCTAGTAGCCCTAAGTCCATATTTAATTATGTGCAATGGGAACATTGCTCGACTCCTCCACAAGGGAGTTTGAAAACGTATTATGATAAATTTGCATATTTTTCTGGGCATGATCAGCGGAATGCTAAGTCTTACTATTTTAAAGTTGCACCGTATTCTAATAAGCAAATTGTATTGACCGATACTAAATTACTATATTCAAATTTGTTTGTATCTAAACTTTCGGTCGAGGGATATGAATACTGGTTAAAGAATGTTGATTTGAAAAGTGTTTGGGGTACTAAAAATTGGCAGATGCAAGGCAGGGATACATTATTTAGAGCATGTCTTATCCCTGTGCAGATGATTTTCCTCAATGACATGGTACAACAGACTAGCTGTTTGGGCTTGGCGACGATTAGAGAGTTGACTTTGCCTAGTATACCTGTCCCTTCCAAATTAAACAACTGGCAGCACTATGTGAATGCTACTTTTAGTGAATTTACGCATTGGGTCCAGAATGGTACGCTTAACACTTCATCGTTACATCCGGGCGGGTGGTTATTATGGCCTGTAGACACTAATCAGTGTCATCAACGTTTTGTCACCTCTTCAGGGGGGTTCAGGACTAGTAGGGCAGACCCTCGTTACATTTCACCAGAACATGCTGATATTATAACTACGTACAGCGTGGGGAAGCTTTGTCAACAATGTTTGAAGTCATCCACGCTGGATGCAGTTAAGTCACATCTCAAGTTACTGTCTAATGGTACTGATTTACAAGATTTTTTGTCAGGTCCCAAGGTACCACGGAAGAAAAGGTTTTTATATGAAGTTTATAATGAGATTTGGAAACTTTCACAACAGGAGGCTGCGGCCCGATTGAGGCAGATTGATCAAGAAAATCTACTGCAGACTTTGTCTGTTGTTGATAATGGCATGCATACCCTTTCTGACCGTGTTTACACGATTGACAGCATTGTTTCTTCTGCTATTGACATTATTAAATCAGACATGTCTTCTTTATATCATGGGCAGAGTCAGACACGGTCCATCATGCAGCTGGGTTGGACTCTTCAGACCTTGAAGGCGGGTCGCGTTCCATGGCAGCACATTTGTGCCAGAGAGATCTTTATCTCCTTTAATTTGACTCGTCAACAACAGTTGATGGCTAAAAAGGAAGCGACATATGTTATGTTGAATATTGAGAAATTGGAGAAACTGCCTTTCACGGTGGCTGAGATTCCGTCAGCTGAGTGGTTGATTCATGGGGTTATTAATTTGCCTATCTCCACTCTGCAATTTACTTCTTGTTTAAAGCACATTCCGGTGGGTAGATATGAACTATTGGGAGACAGTTACATACACGAGGTGTGGGAGCTTCCCTTTCAATACAGATGTGTTAATGGTTTGAGAGAGGTTTTTCTTAGCGGTAGCGAATACGAAGCTTCTGTCAGCCATTCCATGGTTTGTAAACAGCTGTCCTTGCACAGAGCGTGTAACGCTTCGATTGCTAACTTAGCTTGTTATTTAAAGGGTGTTCCAGTCCCAATTATTAAAAACACTTTCCAGGTGCTTTCTAACGGCAGTTACGTTGTTCTTAACAGCGAACACTGCTGTGGCATGCGTGCCGGAATAGTTTACGTTGTCAACAAGGCCGTTACGTGCTGTGGGAATGTGTTGTTTCCCCCCACTCAAATTAGGGAGGTAGCGGACATCTGGCCTCATATTGCTACTTCCAAGGTTGATTTCGACAAGTTGAGTCGGCTGAAAGCTTTATTGTTTCAAAAGCATGTGGCCCTTACATCTGCTAGCGAGACCTACGCACTTCAGGTGGCAAGGTCATCGGCGGAGATACAGTCCCTTTTGAATACTAACTTTCCAAGTCACTTCGGTGAACTTGTGGGACGTATATTTAATGCATCCAGCACTGCTGGTATTGCTCATTTTTTCAAAGCCGTTGGTGTTGGTTTCGCTCACACCTTCTCTTCCATATTCGGTTTGATACCTTCGGCTATACACTCTATTTTCGGAAGCATTTTTGGGGGTTTCCCGATTACTTTGGCTTTGTTGGCTGGAGTCTTGCTATTGTTGCTATTGTTTCGCAATGGCTGTCCCGCCACGACGAGATCCTATATTGCTGCTCCCGTCAGCGCAGCTGTGTCGTGAACGCATGATGCAGCATTTTGGAGCTACACTCCTGGGACATTTGGAGTGTGACTGGTCTCTGTCATTCAGACCGGTTTTGGGTTGTGTACAACCCGTGTTTCGGTGCCTTTGGTGCTCGTTTGAACATGCACTGGCTTTCTGTCTCTCACTGCAGCGCCCTCCGGTGGTCGATCCTGATCTGTTGATGTTCCCAATTAGGGCTCGTTCCCAGACTTGTGCACTACGGTTGCGTTTGCTTCGTGAGGCGGTTTATGAGATTCCCTTCCTGGAGGAAGATGGTATTGTCTCTTTCATAGGCCCTGCACAGGGTGCCGCCCTGAATGGTTTTGGGGCTTTGGAACACACCTGCTCCATGGTACTTTGTGGCGTGGATCTTCCGATATTAACATATATCGAAGTGGAGGAGCTCCTACGTTCTATTGCTTCTGTCTGAGAATTGGATTTTTTTTTCCCTTTGGCAAAATTGACACTATATTGAATTTGGCTTTATCGTCACATGTTTCCTAAATTTATGACTTTGTTGTCTTCTTACCTTGTCAAAATATATGTTGATTATATTTGGGGCATGCTTTTATATTATTGGAACCACTTGCTACCGACAAGGGGAGGGTGTAGTGTGGTTAGTTTTACATATATATTGCGCATTAGCTTCAGGCTTTAGGCCTTTGTGCACTTTGCCCTGAATGTATTTTATTCATTTGCTGACAGCTTGGAGCCTTTGTGCACTTTGCTCTAAATGCTTTTTATTAGGCTTCGTACTGTTATTTTTCAAATAGCCAGTTCTACGGTGTTGTTTTTTTTTCATATCACACTGTTTTGCCTACTTCAGCACTGGAGTTCTTCATAACATATTCACTCTGTGCTTCAGTCAAGGATACAGTCTGGTACATTGCCGATAGACGTGGTAGGAGTTTAGATTTGGCATTCCTGCGTAGGGACATTTTGTGATCACGATGACATGTTAGTTATAAAATCACTTCCTTGTCCCCATACATGCAAGAGGGAGATTCCGACCAGAGACCCACAGCTAGACGCTGACTGCCTCGTTGCAGATGCTGAACCAGATCACAGGCCTTTGCTCAGGTATGAGGGCGTATGTCTCCCCGGTGATTCGGAAAGGCAAGCTAGAAGCTTAACATGCTGTGCTCTAAATAGAACAAGCAGAGGGAGAGTAGAAACTGTTAGGAAATATGATAGCTTTATTCTTATGTTTTACTCTCCTGGTGACTATATCAATCCTACAATGTTGTATTGTTCTGGTTATTGCGGCTCACGCCTTATTATCTAAAATACAGTCGTTTTATTAAAACATTATATAAAACTTAGACTGTCTTTGTCATTTGTATATGAGATCATATTGTAAATGAGAGAGTTGGTTCGGATCTGAGTGACCACGACTTCCCTGAGAAGTTCCAAAGATGTCATGCGCTCGGCTGCCTAATCATTTCTTCCCCGTGGGAGAAATGAGGCACTGCTAGTTAGCCGGAGCAAAAACCGGATTTAAGGTGACAGAGTTCCTTACACGTGGGTTAGACTCAGTCCCCCACACCGTTATCGATCCTGCTGCCTAGAAATCCAATAGTCTCATTTAGGATAATGAGAGCCCACGCGACAAAGCTTCCCTATGGAAGCAAACCCCCAAACCCTTGCACAGTATGTGCCTATCGCTGTACATTTGCTATTATTGATTTGTAAGAGCTCTTGACCCGACTTACATCCCAGTCTCGAAGCAAACCTAAAAACTGTGTTGGCTGCTGCCTCCATTTTTTGTGATCTGACAGTGACTAGCCGATCCCATTTCCTATTCTTATCAAAAAGGAATCCCAAATAGTTAAAAGTAGAAACTTTCCCAATCCTTTTGCCTCCTGAATAAAAGGATCTTGTTTTAAAATTCTTTGGACGACTCAACCACTCGGCAAATGATTTCTGCAAATTAACTTTAAGCTTAAGATTATTCATAAACTCATTAAAAGCATCGAGAAGTTTCTAGAGACCATTTGCTGTATGTCCCAGCAAGACCTCATCATCTGCATATAACAAGACTGGTACAGACAGGATACCTATCTTTGAAACATATTCTGTACACTTTGTTTAGAAAGAGCCCAAAGAATTAATATAAAATAGAAATAAGAAGGGGGCTGAAATACAGCCCTAACATACTCCTTTAACTACCCTTATAGGGGTGGTACAATCCCCTCTTGTGGAAAGGTGTACTTTTGTAGATGTAGCCTGGTGCAAAAGCCTTATCAAAGTCAGCAACTGGTTGTCTAACCCCGCCTGCACAATCATCCCCCAGAGGATACCCCTGTCAACCATATCAAAGGCACAGGAGAGATCCATAAGAACAAGTTACTTACCTTCGGTAACGCTTTTTCTGGTGGATAAAATAGCTACCTTTGGATTCTTCACCTTATGAATTCTCCCAATGTGCCAGCATTCAATGGAAATGTTTTCGTAGCTCTCCATGTCGATGAGGACGTCACAATTGCTCAGCTCTGCACGCAACTCTGTCTGACGTTATCAGAGCCATAAGAGGTCCTCGGTGGCGTACTGCCATAAGTTTCACCATTTTTTACCATGCCTTTGAGGCGAACAGGTGAATACCGACATCACAAGTACAACACGTGCCAACTCAATATATATAGAAATATATATATATATATATAAAAATCTTTATACAAATATATATAAAAATCAAATACACATAAACATATATATATATATATATATATATATATATATATATATATACATATTATCTATAACATCAATAGTTTGGTTAGTTTAGGTTAGTTTAATAGATTTATAAAGTGCATGGCTACCCGAATGCCTCCCAGCGCTGAAAGAGGACGAAGGCATCACAGTGAGAATTTATGCATTCTCTTATGAATAGTATTCTTGATATGACCAGTCAGTCAACGAGGAGGCGGGTGGGACTGTGAGGAATCCACAGGTAGCTACTGTATCCACCAGAAAAAGCGTTACCGAAGGTAAGTAACTTGTTCTTCTGATGGATACAGCTACCTGTGGATTCCTCACCTTATGAATAGAATCCCGAAACAGTCCCACATTCGGAAGTGGGTGCCCGACTGGTCAAACCAAGAAGTCCTGCAAAACAGAACGGGCAAAATGGCCATCCCTCCTCGCTTTCGAGTCTAAACAATAATGCTTTGTGAAAGTGTGAAGGGACGCCCAGGTTGCTGTCTTACAAATATCAGCAACTGGCACACCTCTAGCTAAACCCGAAGTGGCAGACTTAGCCCTGGTGTACTGGGCCCTAATGCCATCAGAAGGAACCTTCTTTGCTAGTGAATAACAAATCTATGCAAAGAATGACCCACCTTGAAAGAGTCCTCTTGTGGGCAGCTTTGCCCTTCCTTTTGCCCACATATCCAATGAAGAGCTGATCATCAATTCTGAAGCCTCTCGTCCTTTCTATGTGAAAGCTCAGGGCCCTTCTCGGATGCAAGCGATGTAGCCATTCCTCCTCCTTTGATGGATGGGGAGGAGGGTAAAGGGACAAAGAGTTATAGATTGTCCCAGATGGAAGGGAGTGACTACCTTAGGAAGGAAAGACGCCCTGGTTCTCAGCACCACCTTGTTAGTGTGATGGCTGTTAGAAAACCTGTCTTAAAAACTAAGAGAGAGCCTCAACGGGAAAGTATGCATAGGCTCAAATGATGAACCCATCAAAAAAGTCAAAACTAAATTCAAATCCCAGTGAGGCGTTATAAACGGAGTTGGAGGAAACTTGTTTGTTAACCCTTTAAGGAGCCTAAGAGCTATTGGGGACTTAAATAAGGAAGGCTGATCAGGTAGGCAAAGAAACTTAGACAGTGCAGATAAATACGCTTTCACTGTCGCAACTGCACAACCTTTCTGTGATAAGGAAAGAGCAAACTGCAAAATATGAAATAAACGGGCCTTTAAGGCATCAATTTGTCTCTCTCCACACCAAGTAACAAATTTTGCCCATCTACCGGCATAGACAGTCTTGGTGGAGTGTTGCCTGCCCAATAGGATAACATCCACCACTTCTGGAGGGAGAGAAAAAGACCTCAGAGTGCCCAGTTCAATCTTCAGGCTTGTAGGTGCATGCTCTGGAGGTCGGGGTGTAGAACATGCCCCAGTGACTGCGAGAGGAGGTCTGCCCTGTGAGGGAGACGGAGCAGAGGGCACAGTGAGAGTTGTAGGAGGTCTGTGTACTACACCCTTCTTGGCCAATCGGGGGCTATTAATATGACTTGGCCCCAGTCTTGGTGAATCTTCCTCAGAACTGGAGAAATCAAGGGTATGGGTGGAAACGCGTAAAGCAGTTGGTCGCTCCAGGTCAGCTGAAACGCGTCCCCCAATGCCCCCTGCACCGGATACTGGAGGCTGCAGAACAACGGGTAGTGTGCATTCTCATGAATGGCAAACAGGTCTATCTGAGGTGCTCCCCACATCCGGAAGACGTGAAGAATCACGCCCGGATGGAGACGCCACTTGTGATCATCTGAAAAGTGCTGACTGAGACCGTCCGCACGTACGTTGAGAACTCCAGCCAGATGGTTTGCTACTATGCAAATGCGATGGCCCTGTGCCCAGGACCTGAAACTCTGAGCCTCTCTACAGAAAAGGTACGACCCTACTCCTCCTTATGTACCACATCACGTTAGTGTTGTCTGTGAAGACTTGTACCGAATGAACGCGAATGGACGGGAGGAAGGCCTTGAGAGCCAGACGTATTGCCCGCAATTCCAACAGATTGATGTGAAACACCTGTTCTACTGGAGACCAAAGGCCTTTGATCTCCAGGTCCCCCAGATGAGCTCCCCACCCTAGAGTGGAATCTTCTGTTATGACTGTGGTCACTGGAGGTGGAAGACAAAACTGCCTCCCTTGAGAGAGGCTGCCGTCCACCATCGCAGATCCACTGCAGCGTCTCTGGAGATCGTTATCGACTCCTCTAGATCCCCTTTGTGTTGAAACCACTGCTTGAGGAGGCACCAATGGAGAGCTCTCATGAGCCAACATGCGTGAGTGACCAACAGAATGCAGGAAGCGAACAGACCAAGCAGACGTAGGACCTTGAGGACTGAAACAGCCGCTTCCTTTTGAAAACATTGGAATCATCGCCTGAATGTCCTAAATCCTCTTTGGAGGAGGGTAGGCCAGATTCAATGTTGTGTCCAGTACTGCCCCTATGAACGGCAGGTGCTGAGAGGGCTCCAGGTGAGACTTGGTCACGTTTACCGTAAAGCCCAGGTTGAACAACAACTGGGTTGTCACCTGCAAATGATACAGCACGAACTTTGGGAACACGGCTTTAATCAGCCAACCGTCCAGGTAAGGGAATATAGATATTCCCTTCCTTCTGAGATCCACTGCCATCACCTTCGTGAAAACTCGAGGTACGGAAGTAAGACCAAAAGAAAGGACCACAAACTGGTGTTGCTGCGACCCTGCCATGAAACAGAGATACTTCCTGTGCGACTTCAGAATAGGGATATGAAAATAAGCATCCTGCAAGTCGACAGACACCATCCAGTCATCCCTGTTCAATGCAAGAAGCACATGTGCTAGAGTCAGCATTTTGAACTTTTTCTGCTTGAGGAACCTATTCAAACTCAAGGTCCAAGATAGGCCTCAATCGACCATCCTTCTTGGCAATCAGGAAATACCTTGAATAACATCCCTGACCCCTTTCCTGTTCCGGAACCAACTCCACTGCACCTTTTAACAAAAGGGTGTGCACCTCCTGCTGAAGCAACAGGAGATGCTCTTCTGAGCAAAATTAATGATGGGGAAGGAAAGGGGGAGGAAACTCCCAAAAAGGAAGGGCATAACCTTTTCTCACTATGCTCAACGCCCAAGAGTCCGATGTTATTAACTCCCACTTGTGGAGAAAATGTAACAGCCTTCCACCCACGGGTAGGACATGCTGGTGAATGGAGCAAGAACTAGGGCTGCTTCCCTGGCTGGATTCCCCCAGAGGATGAAGAGGAGGAGGAACACTGCTGGGTGGCTCCCCGCATTCTAACTCTCCCATGACCCCTATATGACCTGTAAAGAGTGTTAGCAGACTGTTGGACATGGGACTGCTGCATCCCACAAAAGGACCACCCACTTTTTCAGAAGACCAAACCCTCTGAATCTGTGGAAAAGTGTGAAGGGCTTAGAAGAAGCCTGAAGGCCCAAAGATTTTGCAGTGGCTCTGTTATCCTTGAATCCTTCCAGGGCCAAGTCTGCCTTTGCCCCCAAACAATCTTACACCATCAAATGGGAGGTCCATCAATGTAGCCTGCACATCAGAGGAAAAACCAGAACCTCTGAGCCAAGCGTGCCTTCTAGTCGCAATGGAAGTCCCCATGACTCTAAGTCCGCAGTGTCTAGACCTGACTGAATCACGTGCTTAGCTGCCGCTTGTCTGTCCTGCAACAGTTCACTAAAATGTTCCTGTACTTCCTGCAGCAATTTAGGGATGACCTCCTTCGCCATCCCCATTAGGGCATAAATGTATCTCCCCAGTACACAAGTTGCATTCACCGATTTTAAGGCCATGCTTCCAGAGGAGAAGCATTTCTTTTCTGATTGCTCCATGCGCTTTGACTCCCTATCAAATAGTGGTGTAGCGAATGATCCCAGAGCCGATATTGAAGAAAAAGAAGCTTATAACACCAAGCTTTCCGGCCATGGGTGTTGGGACAAAAACTTTGGATCACCTGGAGCAACTTTGTACCTTCTGTCTACAGTCTTTGAAACCACAGATGTAGTAACTGTTTTTTTCCATATTTCTAATATGGGCTCTGTTGAAGCGAAATTGAATGGGAGAAGGGGTTCTGAAGAGGAAGCTGAAGGATGTAGAACCTCCGTCAGAATATTGTTTTTTAACTCTAACACAGACAGTGGCAAGTCCAAAAATTCTGCCGCCTTTCTAATCATCCAATGGTAGGTAGTCGCTTCTGCTGACAGTTCACCTCCAGAGGATAAAAGCTCCCACTCAGGGGGATGTATCCAACGCACTAGCAGTATCTAATCCCTGGAAATCATCCAAAGGCCCAGGAATTTCTCCTTCTTCTTAGTTGCTTAACTGAGCCAGGGTAACTAGCAACAATAGAGCAATCAGCTGTCCATTGATTGAAAGATCAATTTTTAGGTTTTTAGCTAAGACCGTTTTATTTTACTAATATTATATGTATAATATACTTACTTATAGTGACTTTCAGCTAGCTTCTTCATCCATTGGTCTGCCATTGTGTCATTCACATTTTTCTTTCACTCACTGTAGTATACTGCATGGGGCAGAGGGTCAGCTCACTTCAGTCGACTTTAACTTTACTTTGACTGACAGCCTTCTGCCCTTTCATCAAAAAAACACATCCACTCAAGAAATATTTACTCTCAGTGGTGGGGACTAATATTGCAAGATGTACTTTTTTGCTTTTAAACATTTTTTTAGATTGACTAGGGCACGGCAGCATTTCCAAACATAAAGTTTTTCTAAAACGATAATAAAACAAAACAAGCATTGACAAAACTGAAAAGCTGGCAGCCAATGCCAGACCTATTGATTCTGTCAAGGTCTGAGGTTGATTGGTGCTTCACTATTTCAAGTGGGTTGATACAGTGATTTTAAGCTTGAGAAATGATAAACATTAACAGTGAGACTCCCCATCCTTTGGTGGTGGTCAGAATGTCCAGTATTCCTTCTTTCATCCATTAGTTTGTCCACCAGTCCATCCATCCACCCTACTACACATACATAGCCATTCATCCCCAACTACGTATCCATTCAACAGCACACATTCATCCATCCTGAATACTCTCTTCATCATTTATCCCTTGTGATCTTTCATCCACCAACCCATATACTCATTTGTACATCTATCTATGTACACCCACTAACATCACTTCATCCACCCATCAGTCCTTTCATCCATCTATCCACAAGCTCATGCCTTCATCCACTGAGCTGTGTGAGCCTGGATGTGTGTTCACTGCACATTTCCTCAAACATATCACGTAGCAACATAAAACCATTACAACAAGTTAGGTACACTTAAAATAAGGCAACCACATTGGCATTATCTTCTTCCGTTTATGTTTGGCTTTATGAATATCGCTTGGGGTATTCATATACCTGATACTTTTGCAGATATGAGAAGATTAAGGGACCCTACATTTCGAGTCGTTGAGATAGAATGAGAGAGGGATGCATGCATTATGGTTCATGAATGCAGTTCAGCATGTTTGCGTTTTGATTTTGTACCTGCTGTGTTCATTTGTGGTGCTAGTAAAATAAAATCTCATTGGAAAAGAAAGGATAGAAGCGAGGAAGACGTAACTCATTACCTACGTATTTGAGTTTCAGTATTAGCGCACGGACTCACTTTCAACATTTAGCAGCTCCGCCTTCTGAATGGCCATTGAACTGACTTATTACAGCGGTCACATTCAGGTGTCTGCTGAAATGTGAAATTTAAACAGTGAGATTTCTGGAAGTAAAGCGTTCCTACTGTATGTAGTAAGCCTTTGGGAAACACTTTTGAAAAACTGTCAGATGCGCCGTCGTTTAACACCTGGTTCCCCTGCCTCATTGAGGTTTCCCTGCCAGACACCTGGGGGCATATTTACAAGCCCCTAGCGCCACCCGAGTGTCACTTTTTTGCCGCTCTAGTGGCGCAGTATGCTGGCCCATATTTACAAGGCCACCCAAAGCCACCTTGCGAGACTTTTCATGACTTTGTAAATATGGCCCCTCTTTCACGCATTACTCTGCATGAAAGGGGTGTTCCATGGGTGCTGTTGTGGGTGTTTCCAGGCAACACCCATGGAATCTGATGCATTCCCACATTTACAAGGCTGGAAATGCGTGAGATTTCCACACCACCCCAGGGGTGGCGTAAAAGTGGTGCAGGAAGGAGAAATACCTTTATTTCTCCTTGTTTCTTCTTCTTTCTTTGTGTGCTGTACTTTGCAGCACTCATAGAAGGAGAAAAACGTAATTATTCATTGTTAATGTGCAGAAAGGTGACCCTTCCTGCACTGCAACGCAGGCACCTTGGAATGATTGTGCAAGGGTGCCTGCACTGACGATAGGCTGGCAATTGTGCGCCATCACTGAGGAAAGTACAGGGATGCGTCATATTGCTGCAAATACAAAGTACCCTGCACTTTCTTAATGGCGTAGCTCAGCGCTGCAAGATGGCTTGCTGCGCCTTTACTTTGTAAATATGCCCCTTGGTGTCAGAAAACCTGTCTTGTGCAGGGCAGGACTTTAAACACTGATTTTCTTTCCGCCATTGGCCATTTTGCACCATTTATATGACTTTCCATGATTTTGGAAGGAATTATTTTATTGGTTTTTTGAGAGACAACAACTCTTAGGCAGTACGTTCAATATGTAGGAAAATACTTTATCTTATCATCCTCTTCCTCTTGCTTTAAATTTAACACTTCCTCTGGCACAGTCTGCTCTCCTTTCGCTGCTTGACTTCTCTCCATCTCAGCATGAGTTATGTTGTTGGGATACATCGCCAGTGTCACCTTAAGGATTTTGGGGGCTCTGAGCAAGACATATTTTTGGGCCCCCGGTTCGGAAACAAATTTCAATTTTATTACCTATTGGATGCTAATTCAAGCCTATGTGATGCCAATCAATTTCAAATAACATATTGAACTTTAACAGGGTCACACAAAAACTGATGAAATATGTCTTTCCAGGACCTCAAACATCCAGGACCTCAACCATCTTTTAGATGGCCCCAGGATGAGAGACGGAGTCAAAGGTTGAGATAAATAGGGAGGGAGAGACGTTTAGATAAATACAATAGGGAGGGGACAAATTGTTAGAAAATTCATTATCCCGAAGGGCCCTTGAAAGGTGGGAGTCCTGGGCCATTGCCAACTTTGTCCCTGCCTTAAAGCTCCTCTGTACATTGCCTTCAGAGGTTCCACATCTTAACTCTTTCCAGTGGAATATTCGCCAGCTTTCTAGCTGGGGAGCATCGGGTTGCACAAAGTCCCCTTAACCTCCTGTGCAGTTATTCTTGTTTAGCTAGCTGTAAGTCTGAAAGCTGCCACACCGCCGATTCTTTTTCAGACCTAGGTGGTTGTGTTGCTGTGAGTGTTGAAGCAATGATAATAATATTGTCACCCTGCAAAGCTGCATCTGAGCTGCGGCTGGTGTCGTTGGCCTCTCCTGCTGTGAAGTTCTCTCTGAGTCCATGATGTATTGTGGGTCTGTTCACATCATTCTGCCTCTCTAGAACATCTGCGTGCTAAAAATATTGAGGAAATTCATTTTAGGCGCTTTTTAAAGGATAAGGTTATTTTTTGAGTAGTGTTCCCTTTTTGGCCGATGTGAGCTTTGATTTTTATGTATTTATTTATTTTGTATTACCTTTGCTTCCGTGGTACTTCCTCATGACCCACAGAACCAATAATACAGTGCTACGTCACTCCTGTGCGTGGGCGTCAATTCACGAAAATGCTAGGGGTAACGAAAGTGACATCACATGCCCTTTGACCTCCACTTTCACCCACAGACACATACTTATACATACACACAAATTCACTTTTACATACACACTCTCTCACATAAACACACTCTCATCCGCAAGCACGCACACAACATACATGTAAAAGCATTTTTTCTTGCCCCAGCTGCCATGAAAGGGCATATTCACATTTTAATTACATTAAGGCCCATATTTATACTTTTTTAGCGCTGCATTTGCCCCGCTTTTTTACGCAAAAGCGGCACAAACTTACAAAATACAGTTGTATTTTGTAAGTTTGCGCTGCTTTTGTGTCAAAAAGCGGGGCAAATGCGGCACTAAAAAAGTATAAATATGGGCCAAATAGTGAAAAATATGTTATTATTCACTATTAGTGTAATAAAAAAATTGACAGAAAACAAAGAGAGTGGAGCCCCAACTGACGTACATGAGGACGTGCAGCAACTGTGTGCTTGGCACTGAATTTGCCACCTCTGAGGCTAGGGGTCGCAAAGGGCAAGCTAGGGGTCGCAGCTGTGGCCCCTAAAAGACGTCCATACTCCTGTGAGGACTTCACTCCCTTTTCTTGGTACTACAGGAGTACCACAGACCCCAGAAGTTTAAAAAACGATGTGTTGACTGCGAAGGAGTCATTTTATAGTCAGGTTGAGCCTATGGGTTTTCTGACGAGCACAAATAACCACGATCTCTTGTAGTTTTTATTAAAATGTTCTGCGTTTTTTATGAGTCGTGGTACAGCAGTACCTACAAATGATACCAGCGGTACCTCTCACAGTAAAGCATATATGTTTGGATGAAATGACTGCATCAATGCTTTTTGAAGATATCCCCACCCTACTACCCTCCATTGTTCTGTAACTTTTCTGTAACGTTTCTCTTCTTTTTGGGGGTCCTTAGCCAAGAATACAAATGGCATCTGGAGGACAGGAGAGACCAGATAAAGAGCCTCAGGACAGGAGGACCAGCCATGGAACCCTTTGTTTGGCAATTCTGTTTTTATTCCTGATGGAGAAAATAAAGAATCTGCCAAAGTGTTGACGTACTTTGTGTCATGAAACATTTAAAAGTGGAACTGGGAATAGGTACTTATGGAATGATGAAGCACCTTAAGGCGTGGCACAGTCAGCAGTTGAATGTTACACAGAGGAGACAGGAAGAGGCTTCTGCGTCTTCTGCTGCAATTGTATCTGCTCAACCTGGTGACTCTGTGCCACCACAGGGGCCTGCATAACATGGAGATGTGAACCCTTTGTACAGCAATATTGATTTGTACTTCACCAAGTTCTGTAAGGTCATCTCTATAGGACGGCAGAGTGATGCAGCGCCAGAGAAGCAGGTGGCGGCCCATGAACCTGAGTGCAAGAAATATTTTTTTTAATCCAAGTTCAAATATCGTGTTTTCTTTTTTTAGTGCAGCACCAAAAAATTGAAATGTTCCTGCAAAAAAAAAAAAAAAAAAAAAAAAATTTAAACCCCCAAAGAATCTCATTAGAACACATCTTCTTACTTAAACATGAGAAAATCTACATTTGTATTATAAAGTTGTTCAAAGTAACGCAAAGTAGCACTATGTGCTATTTTACGTCAATGGGGTGTTCCGTGGGTGGTACAAGTGTGTTAAAATTCAACTACCTATGGGTTTTGCTGCATATCTCTCTCTGTCTATTAACATTAGTAGACAAGGATTTATGTCAAAAACGCCCAACTCTATGAGAAAAGTGCAACTGTGGAGCAACCTTTAAAACTCCACATTTTTCCAACTTTGAATGTGTGCTCCACTGTACAGCAGCCATACAAAGTGGGCAAGTATTAAAACATAGTTTTTAACTGGGAGGCTCCCCTTCCAGTACAAAGCCTTTGCTTGATAGAACACACACACCCTGTGGTGCAAAGGTGAATGAGTTGGCGCAGCCTAAAGTGCACCAGATAGAGAAAGGAAAACAGTGCCATATCTTACTAAAGATGGTGTTTTGCTCTTTCTCGTTCAGGCAGCACAGCAGCACGCCAAATCCATGTTGCTCCTATTCTCAATATTCCATAAACTCTTGGATCTTTAAAGAAAAAGAAAATTAGAAGTAAAGAGCCAACAGTCATATACAGCATAGTAATACTGTGTGTACACATGTGCGTGCAAAGAAAGGAAGTAGCATGGCACTAGAGAGAGCTGTGGCCATATACACCACCGTGAAAGTCATATGGTGCATGGTTAACCAACCAGTAACGTTTTGCGTACAAGCAGTTCTCCATGAGAAAAAATTATTTAAAGGCTGTGCGTACCTGTTTTGGGTTGCAGAGGCATGTCTCAAAGCGTGTCACAACAAAACTGTGAGAAGAGGCAAAGCACTTGTTCATAATAGATTATCCAGCAGTTGATGTATGGGCAAGTGTACATGTTGAATAGATGTTAGTCAATGCAATCGACAAATTCTATGTAAAGAGGATGCTTATAATGTATGGATGTTTATTTGCATAATTTAGCTGAAGATTTTGAGGTTTTGCAGATTATTGAATAATGAAGAATAATTTGAGTGTGATCCAATTACAGATGGTTTGACTCACACTATGGTTGTAAATAAGGCTCTTTTGTGTGTTGCATTATGCTCACCTCAGGAATTTCTCTACTCTCTTTTAACAAACTATTCATGTTTGTCCCGGCTAAAGCTGTCTTATGAGTGCTTAATACATATGTGTCGGCTTCCTGACTGTAGTAGTCAAGAAGCAGAGGATCCTTTTAAAAGTGTAGTTAGGATTTTATTGGAGGTAGATAAGCACAAGAACAACTGTGTGTGTCAGGTGAATACATATAAAATTAACTAGTGAACTATCATGTCCCTCCCACTTTGTCACTAGTTTATCTGGTCTTCTTCTCTTTAGGATAAGGATCCTTCTTTCCCAGTCTCCAGGAGGCCTTCAGGTTACTGGATGTCCTCACAAAGAAAAAGAAAACCCCCCAAAAAATCTGGTCATGTGGTTGGTTTTCTTGGGTGTGTATAACGGCTAGCACCACCAATAAGGTGCTTGTGTGTTGCATCACACACTCAAGTGCCTAGTTTCCCCAATGTGCAGATTCCCTACCCTGGCATGCACATACCACCCCGCCCCCACCAAATCACTGTGCTATTCCCAGCACTTGCCTTAGGCCACAACCTGTCTCCTGGGCTGTGGTAATGAGACCCAGGGATCCTGGTCTACCTGCTGGCCACCGGGTGTGATAGTGATGTCTTGGGTCTCTCGGTCTCTAGGAACAACGGGAGCTGCTCCTTCCATCTGTCCTCCACTGGTCCTGTTCCTCTGCTCCACAGGGCTGTCGCTTTGTCCCTCCACTCCGTCACGGGTCTCCTCCTGGCAACTCCCTCCTTGCAACTTCCATGGCCACCATGTTGCCTTGCTTTGTGTTTCTTCAGTCTTCATCTGCTTTCACGTCCGGCTTCCCTGCGTCACTATGCCACACCCCTCATAGTGACCCTCTCCCTCAGTATGAAAGGGAGAGGGGCGTTTTATCTCTCTTGGCCTTACTCTTTCTACAAATGGAGCATCAACACTAGTTCCCTGGTGTCCCATTCTGTCCTCCATACCATCCCTTTGTGGGACGCCCAGTTCCTCCTTACATTGACCTAAAATTGAGGGCCATGCAAAGTATTTAAGAAGATGCCTTTATTAAAGAGAGTAGAAAACAAACTCTTTTTTGGAGGGTGTTCAAGGTTTAAAGAAGGGGACCTCTATCATTAACACCAAATCCCCAAAAAACACACTTTTTAAGTAAAGATCTAACTTTGTGTGGAATTCTGTGAAATTCCATACAGCTGTTTTTTCCTGTTTAAGAAAATACATTTTCCAGTGAGAATTAAACTGAGAATTCACATTTTTTGGTCACCCCTTTTTCTTCACCACCGCTTGACGGATCAGTGCAAAACTTTCCATGAAGGAGCCAAAGTGGTGGAACTATTTTCGAAAGGTTTTGTGCTGGTTCATTAAACAGTGCCATATTATTAGCAAAGCAAAAACGACTTTCCTATGAAAACTCTGAACTAACTATGAACTATAATAATGCCACAGTGCTAAAATGCACCAGTTATAGTTCACTGAGCTAACTATAGCTTGCTTCCTACCATGCACTGCTTATGACCTCACATATTACATCACTCATGGCATGTGAAATGACATCATTGATGACATAACTGATAACATTTCAAATTATATTACTGATGCCATCACTGATGACATCATCCAATATGTGTGACAGTTTGACAGTGATTCTGACACTGAAATGTAATTAGTGAGCGATATCAAGAGCAAATTTACTATAGCTTCTATACATCTAATGAGTATATGCATTTGCAACATGCTTGGCCTCATAATAGGACTTAGGTGTGTGTGATGGATGTGGGCTCTCCATGAAGAGCTGTTCACAAGACAAAGCTGTGTGTAGTAGGGACCTCACCACCTAGCAGTAATTGGGAGCGGTAGACGGATTTTTGGGAAAAGTTGACGGCTTTGTGTAGTAGGGATTGGAGACCAAATAGGGCTTGGGTGTCTGGAGGGAGCGGCCTCTCAGTAAAGAGCTATGCACAGGGTGAAAGCTGTGTGTGGTAGGGCCTTGGCCACCTAATGTGGCTTTGATGTCTAGTGCAAGTGGTCTCTCCATGAAGAGCAGTGCATACGGCGAACGATGTGAATAATAGGAGCTTTGGCCCCTAGTGGAGCTAGAGTGTCTGGAGGTAGGGAATTCTCTGTGAAAACCTGTGCACACGACAAAGAATGTGCATAGTAGGGGCTTGGAAACGCATTTGGGCTAGTGTGTCTAGATGAAATGAACTACATTGTAGTTATTTTATATAAGTAAATGTTTATGTAAGTTATGCTTTACATGATTCTGCACTATTTGGTACTTTTTTATTTATCTCAAAGGCTGTACTGGTTGTTGAGTAAATTGAAGAGAGGATTAGTGATATCATCAGTGTTGTCATCAATGGGGTAATGTGAGATGTCATCAGTTATGTCATTGAACATGTCATGAGTGTTGTAATAAGTGAGGGCATAAGCATGCATGGCTGGACAGAGGTTATAGTGAGCTCAGTAAACTATCACTGGTGAAATTAAGTTATTTTTTGAGTTTAAAATAGTATTTTTAACTGCCCAGGTCTGTT
This sequence comes from Pleurodeles waltl, assembly GCF_031143425.1. Taxonomy (NCBI): domain Eukaryota; kingdom Metazoa; phylum Chordata; class Amphibia; order Caudata; family Salamandridae; genus Pleurodeles; species Pleurodeles waltl. The sequence continues at coordinate 693,371,124 of NC_090444.1, forward strand.
GGGTTATATGTTTCTAGCTGTTTTGGTTTATGAGTGCATGAGTCTGTGGAGGTGTATTAGGGCCTCATTATGAGGCTGGCGGTCACAAGACCGCCAGCCTCGCTGTGGCGGTCAGACCGGTGTGGCGGACCGACTGCCACATTATGAGTTTGATGGGTTGATCCACCAACAGACTGCCGTTGTAGTGTGGTTAGTTTTATGTATCCTTTTGCGCGTTAGCTTCAGGCTTTAGGCCTTTGTGCACTTTGCCCTGGATGTATTTTATTCATTTGCTTGCAGTTTAGAGCCTCTGTGCACTTTGCTCTAAATGCTTTTTATTGGGCTTCGTACTGTTATTTTTCAAATAGCCAGTTCTACGGTTTTGTTTTTTATTCATATCACAGTGTTTAGCCTACTTCAGCACTGGAGTTCTCCATAACACATTCACTCTGTGCTTCAGTCAAGGATACAGTTAGGTACATTGCTGATAGACGTGGTAGGAGTTTAGACTTGGCATTCCTGCGTAGGGACATTTTGTGATCACGCTGACATGTTAGTTATAAAATCACTTCCTTGTCCCAATACACGCAAGAGGGAGATTCCGACCAGGGAACCACAACTAGACGCTGACTGCCTCGTTGCAGATGCTGAACCAAGATCACAGGCCTTTGCTCAGGTATGAGGGCTGATGTCTACCCAGTGATTCAGAAAGGCAAGCTAGAAGCTTAACATGCTGTGCTCTAAATAGAACAAGCAGAGGGAGAGTAGAAACTGTTAGGCACTATGATAGCTTTATTCTTATGTTTTACTCTCCTGGTGACTATTTCAATCCTACTGTGTTGTATTGTTCTGGTTATTGCGGCTCACGCCTTATTATCTAAAATACAGTCGTTTTATTAAAACATTAAATAAAACTTATACTGTTTTTGTCATTTGTATATGAGATCATATTGTAAATGAGAGAGTTGGTTTGGATCTGAGTGACCACGACTTCCCTGAGAAGTTCCAAAGATGTCATGCGCTCGGCTGCCCAATCATTTCTTCCCCGTGGGAGAAATGAGGCACTGCTAGTTAGCCGGAGCAAACACCGGATTTAGGGTGACAGAGTTCCTTACACGTGGGTCAGACTCAGTCCCCCACACCGTTATCGATCCTGCTGCCTAGAAATCCAGTAGTCTCATTTAGGATAATGAGAGCCCACGCGACATGGCGCCGCCAACGATTGGTCTGGCTCAAATTTTGGGGTCCGGCTGACTCTCTCGGTCTCATATATATATTGACTCCTCGGTTCCGTAAGCGGAGACGTCCGTGGGGCTGAGGGTTTCCGCCACCACGGGATAGGCATCCTATTACTTAGTGGTTATTTGTTCAAGCTTGAACTTTGAAAGGAAAACCCCGATATTGGTGTGCCTTCTCTGACCTGGTGCTGTTTTTACAAATGGCGAATCCTAATGTAGTGAATGTAGCGCTTAATATGCGACACCCGCTCACAGGACATCTGATAGCACATGGACTGACGGTCCAGTGGGGTCCAGTCACTTTTGTGGTGGATGCCCATGCAGCTTATAGAACAGAACTTTTTTATTCTTGGGTCGTATTTCCGGCAGTTGATGGGGGTACAAACACTTTTCACGAATACACTATTGCGAATGTCCCTGGACAATACAGGGCTTATGCATATTTAGAGATACCTTTAGATTATCAAGAACACCATAATTGGCTTGATGGCGCCCTCCCACACACAGTAGCACAAGTTAGGTTAGGTCCACTAAGTAATGATGGTCCTACCTGGCCTTTATTGGCTACATATACACCTCATCCTGCGGCTGCACAATTGACAGTGGTTGAAGTTTGTCGTTTATATACAGACTTAACGGCTACATATAGACGATTGGTTCAGTTTGTAATGCAGACACTAAATACGAACGCAGCGCGTGCTGCTCCGGCGCACCCACAGGCAGTGGTTCCGGGTATCAATCCGGCCACTGTACACTCAGTTATGGGTAAAGTACCGGCTAAACGTGAGGAAACTCCATTTTGGCTGGCGCAAAAAATTAACACGCTGGAAGCAGTATTTCCCCATACGGGACCTCAGGATAAACATAGAATATTGACGATGTGTTTGCCATATGGGATGGTTCCTCCGGTGGACCTTTGTAATACCTGGGGCACGGTGTTTGCCGCGCTCTACACTACGGCACACGGTACACCGACATTAGCTAATTTACCGGAAGTGCTTAAACAAATTCAAGATGAATATGGGGCTGCCCCGGCTTTAGATTTAGGGATGCAGCTGATGGGCAATTTTGCCGCGGTTTCTTCTATTATTTTGAGTAATCTCAAGGGAGAGGCAGTAGCACTAGCAGTGCGAATGCGTCTTCGGGACGTTCCACAGGTTAATCAGGAACGGGAACTCCCGAGAATAATAGCAGAAACATATTCCAGTATTGGTCGCGATAGCCTAGGGGCTAGACCACAAAAAACGCAATTGCAGGGTAAAAATAATAAAGATAATGCTAAACAGCAGCAACCTGAGGGTACTAAAAAGCGCTGGGAAAAGAAACAGCAAACACCTAAGAAAGATGGGGGACAGTCTCCGCAACCGGAGACCCCGCAGAATAGGTATAATCTCAGGAATAGGGATAATTTGAAGACGCCTGATAGATATCAATATACTGATACACGCCAATCTCGTTCCTTTCAGGACTCCTCAGAGAAGAGAAGTGAGAGAGGTGGGCGGTCAGAGCGGAGAACGGAGTACGTGAAACCAAGACAGGATTCACAACGCTCAACTGAGGTTTCTATTAAACAAGAAGAGAAACCACTGCAACAAAAACAGCAATTTAAAAAGAAGAAAGTGGCAGCAGTCTCAGTTAGACATGCTGCTCAAGAAGAGAGTTCTCTTGACGAACAAGACATGGGCGTTGGCACTGTTAGACAGCGCGGCAGAGGTCACAATAGTTCGCCGGAGTCTTCTAGAGCATCTGGAGGTGAAAGCAACTGATGACTTCATACAATTCGAAACGGCGGATATGCGAGTCTCTGATCCTGATAGAGTATATAAAGTGACTCTGAGATTAGAAGGGGACATTGACCGCATTGTACACGCCATCTTTTGGGACCATGTGGTAAAATCATATGATGTTCTGCTGGCCGAACAGGATTGGCCACCTGACTTTGTTCGCGACTGTCCGGTTGGGGAGGAGGTTATTACACCTTCCTTCTCACCACTTGTTCCGAGAGAACTAGCGGAGTCCTATAGTAAAACATGGACACTAGCACAGGCTCCCGCCCTATATAGAAATAACGTGGGGTGGGATAGACAATCACCTTATCATGTAATTCCGATAAAGGGCGAACCTCAGCCACAGCCGCAGTATCCTATCAAATTTGAGGCAAGGGCATCGGTTAGGAAAATTCTTACACAATTGGAGTACCATGGAGTAATTGAGCCCTGTGTCTCGCCAATGAATAATCCCTTATTTCCGGTTGCTAAACCGGACCATTCATATAGGACAGTGGTGGATTACAGACATTTAAATGGTCATACACGCACATATGCAATACAGAATTCACATAGCACGGCGCTTATGAATAATATAGTGCGTAAGAAATACAAAACAACGTTAGATATCTCGAATGGGTTTTTCTGCCAAAATATAGCGTCCGAAAGTCGGGACTATACCAGTTTCAGTGCGTTTGGCTCTCAGAAAAAGTTTTGTCGTTTGCCTCAGGGGTATAAGAATAGCCCAGGACTGTTTTCGGCTTGTGTGGCTGAGATGCTGCACGAGTTGGACCCTGAAGCGTTATCATACGTTGATGATATATATCTGATGGACGATGAGATTCTGCAACATCTAAGGCGTGTATCGCGCATTGTTGTGGGGTTTGCTGAAATTGGCTATAAGTTTAATTTTAAGAAATCGAAGATTGCCTTCCTCAGCGTCATTTTCCTGGGATATGAGTTGTCGAGTGAGGGCAAAAGCTTAGCGCCTAATTTTTTGAAGAAATGTGCTTTATTTCAGCCTCCTAATACGGTTCGGAAGCTCCAGTCATTGTTGGGGTTTCTGAATTTTGGCAGAACTTACATTCCTGATTATGCTACGCGTATAAAACCCTTATATGAATTGATTCACCCGAATTTTTTGAGTAGATTTTGGACAATTGAGCATACACACATACTACGAGAGTTACAGACTGATCTCTTAGCAGTTAAACACTTACACACACGGGACAATAAGACACATTTGGTCATCAGGGTGATACCGGGGGCTGTTGGGTTTACATATGTCACCTTTAATGAAGGTGAGACAGTCCCGATTGCATACAAGTCCCACTTGTATTCTGCTGCAGAACAACGATTTGCACAGACTGAGAAGATACTCACTGCAGTACAGATGGCTGTGATTAAAGAAAGACCGCTTGCCCAGGGCCAACGCATCATTGTCGTTTCCCCGATTCCAGCCTTAGAGGCTGTTACTAAAGCGAGTGTTCCTAATTCGAAAGCTTTACACCCGCGATGGATATAATGGGCTACGTCTTTGACTGCCACTGATGTAGATTACATATTTGACCCTAAGCTGCAGACTCAAGAATTTCTTCAATATGAAATGGAGTACCCAGTTCCTGCTGGTACATTGCCTATTGACCAATATCAGGTGGTTATGTATACCGATGGCTCTGCGCAACCAGCGGTTGGGACTAAACAACAGTGTTCTGCTGCATGTGCGGTGGTGAGCGGCACTATGGAGGGGGAAGTGTTCTGCCCCCGACATACTTATACTAAAACCTTGGGAGATTGCACGGCACAGCTGGCTGGGCTCAAAGCTCTATTGTTAGCGTTGGAGCACGCGGATCCGGCGATTTTGACCTTGCTGGTCTGTGACTCCTACTACTGTGTTCAGTCTTTCAATGAATATCTGCACTATTGGAAGTTGAATGGGTTCAGAGATTCTAAGGGCAACACCATTAAACACAAATTGTTGTGGGGTAAGGTTGCGGATCTGAAAGAGACGCTTCCTATGGTCCATGTTGTGCATACACTTGGACACCAGCGCGTTGGAATACACGTTGCTGGGAATACTTTGGCTGATGAAGCCGCAAAGTCGGCAGTGGATGTCGCCACTGTAGCCGCAGTGACTCGTTCGAGTTCCAAACCAGACACGGAGATTTTGGCTGCTTTGAAAGCTACGGCTGATGGCACGCCATTTCCTAGAGGATTTCCTTCTAAATATAGTTACTGCTTGAGTAGTGCATTAAATGCTGTTGTTAATATTCCAGGCATTGGTGTACGTGAAATACCCAATAAAATTGAGAGACCTTGATTAATTTCTGCAGCACATGAGGGGGCGGCATCTGCACATGCTGGTGTGGCTGCCACTATTTCGCTTTTACAGGCTCGTTATTGGTAGCCTGGTCTCTATAAAGAGACGAAGCAATATGTCCTTTGTTGTCACGTTTGTCAACAAATTAAGGCTTCGTCGGCTAGACGCCCGCAGCAGACGCCCCTCCTGATTTCAAATAAACCTTTACAGTGTGTATACTTGGATCATTGTGGTCCGCTGACACCAGATAGTGCATACAAATATATATTGGTTGCTGTAGATTCGTGCTCCAGATTTGTGTGGGTCTGGCCACAACGCTCGGCTGACGCTCGGACTGTTATTAAGGATTTGTGCATCTTTGTCGATACATTTGCAGTTGCGGCTTTTCATTTGGACCACGGCCCTGCTTTTGCCTCTAAGGCATTCAGGGACACCATGGCTTCGTTGGGGGTCCAACTCCAGTTCTCGTCTCCATTTCATCCCGAGGGAAATTCTGTCGTGGAGCGTTTAAATCGTGATTTAAAGCAATCCTTAACGGCCAGGGTTATAGGTACGGGTCGTAGTTGGCTAGCCCACCTGTATGGAGTACAGAGAGCACTTAATAACTTGCCTAGACGGTCACTGGGGGGTCGTACTTCATGTGAGTGCCTGTTTGGAACACAAATGTATGTTCCTGATCTAGATGGTCCTGGTGTGGAGGTGGCAGATACGCCCTTTGACATAAATGATCGTGTCACTGTTTTGCAGGATTTGCAACAATTCCGTGAAGATAACTCTTCTGCAAGTGCTGCCTCCTCAGGAATTAAGGATGAGCCAGTAACACCTACTGGTTGGATACCCAGGATTGGGGATCTAGTGCGTGAAAAGGTCGCAGTAAAGAAAGAATTTGGTCCTTCTTATCGAGCACCTGCCTGTGTTAGGGGTTAGCGGCACGAGAACTGTGATTTTACCGCCGCTGCGAGGGGCCAAAGGAAATCGCTTTGTTTCCATTGATAATGTCAAGTTACAACATGTGGCCGATTCTGCACAGCAGACCAAGAGGGACACTCAGTAGTTCCGGAATCCCTCTCACTACTGGGGAAGAAGTCCAGCTGCAGGTGATTTACACTGACACTGTTTCCTCTCCGAGCTTGGGGAGGGTGGAAGATGATCTTGCGATTGTTCCACAAACAACGATTAATATGGAATCTTTTGATCAAGTTGCTGTACGTTCTGCTGATGTTTCTAAACATGTGGTTTATAGCGTGCCTAGGCGAGAGCCTCCATCTGCTTCTTTGTTCAGTTGCACCTTTTGTAAGAACTGCCTCTGGCTGCTTCAACGACACTGATGATGCAGTGTCCAGCTCCTTGTCCTCGATGTCTACAGTCCGAGGTCCACGTAAGCTGCTGTGTTGGCTTAAACACACATATTTTGTTTTTCCTTGGAACTATTTGTGGCTTTTTATGGCTGTAATGACTCTTTTTTTGTGGTTGGGATTTGTGGTTACTTTTTTCCTGGTAATACATGGTCATTTTCTTCCTAATCGATCTGACATTGAGCACGTGGAGACTGTTTTAAAACCACGTTTTTCGTCTCATATGGTTCGAAGAGACTTGTCCAAAGTAAACATTTCTGCAGAACCGATTCCGGATGGGATTGTGTGGGATAAAGTAATGTTTGATATATATGGTCCCACTGAATTGATTCAAATACCGTATGTCCTCAAGTTATCAATGAATGATATTGTTATACCAGGCATTGTTTCTGATGATTGGGATGTGAAGACAGTAGATTCTATGCTGACAGATTTGCAATATTATACTGTCTATGACGATGAAGATGCTTACCAATTTAGAGATAATCATGGTGACATGTTTTGCTACAACTATTATGGACACCACTTTATTCATAAAGCTAGTAGCCCTAAGTCCATATTTAATTATGTGCAATGGGAACATTGCTCGACTCCTCCACAAGGGAGTTCGAAAACGTATTATGATAAATTTGCATATTTTTCTGGGCATGATCAACGAAATGCTAAGTCTTACTATTTTAAAGTTACTCCGTATTCTAATAAGCAAATGTTATTGACCGATACTAAATTACTGTATTCAAATTTGTTTGTATCTAAACTTTCGGTCGAGGGGTATGAATACTGGTTTAAGACTGTTGACTTGAAAAGTGTTTGGGGTACGAAAAATTGGCAGATGCGAGGCAGGGACACATTATTTAGAGCATGTATTATCCCTGTGCAGATGATTTTCCTCAATGACACAGTACAACAGACTAGCTGTTTGGGCTTGGCAACAATTAGAGAGTTAAATTTGCCTAGTATACCTGTCCCTTCCAAATTAAACAACTGGCAGCACTATGTGAATGCTACTTTTAGTGAATTTACACATTGGGTCCAGAATGGTACGCTTAACACTTCATCGCTACATCCGGGCGGGTGGTTATTATGGCCTATAGACACTAATAAGTGTCATCAACGTTTTGTCACCTCTTCAGGGGGGTTCAGGACTAGTAGGGCAGACCCTTGTTACATTTCACCAGAACATGCTGATATTATAACTACATACAGCGTGGGGAAGCTTTGTCAGCAATGGTTGAAGTCATCCACGCTGGATGCAGTTAAGTCACATCTCACGTCGCTGTCTAATGATACTGATTTACAAGATTTTTTGTCAGGTCCCAAGGTACCACAGACGAAAATATTTTTATACGAAGTTTATAATGAGATTTGGAAGCTTTCACAACAGGAGGCTGCAGCCCGGTTGAGGCAGATTGATCAGGAAAACCTGCTGTAGACTTTGTCTGTTGTTGATAATGGCATGCATAACCTTTCTGGGTGTTTACACGATTGACAGCATTGTTTCCTCTGCTATTGACATTATTAAATCGGACATGTCTTCTTTATAGCATGGGCAGAGTCAGACGCGGTCCATCATGCAGCTGGGTTGGACTCTTCAGACCTTGAAGGCAGGTCGCGTTCCATGGCAGCACATTCGTGCCAGAGAGATCTTTGTCTCCTTTAATTTGACTCGTCAACAACAGCTGATGGCTAAAAAGGAAGCGACGTATGTCATGTTGAATATTGAGAAATTGGAGAAACTGCCATTCACGGTTGCTGAGATTCCGTCAGCTGAGTGGTTGATTCATGGGGTTATTAATCTGCCTATCTCCACTCTGCAATTTACTTCTTGTTTGAAGCACATTCCGGTGGGTAGATATGAACTACTGGGAGACAGTTACATACACGAGGTGTGGGAGCTTCCCTTTCAATACAGATGTATTAATGGTTTGAGGGAGGTTTTTCTTAGCGGTAGTGAATGCGAAACTTCTGTCAGCCATTTTATGGTTTGTAAACAGCTGTCCTTGCACGGAGCGTGTAACGCTTCGATTGCTAACTTAGTTTGTTATCTGAAGGGAGTTCCAGTCCCGGTTATTAAAAACACTTTCCAGGTGCTTTCTAACGGCAGTTACATTGTTCTTAACAGCGAACGCTGCTGTGGCATGCATGCCGGAATAGTTTACGTTGTCGTTGTCAACAAGGCCGTTACGTGCTGCGGGAATGTGTTGTTTCCCCCCACTCAAATTAGGGAGGTGGCGGACATCTGGCCTCATATTGCTACTTCCAAGGTTAATTTCGACAAGTTGAGTCGACTAAAGGTTTTATTGTTTCAAAAGCATGTGGCCCTTACATCTGCGAGCGAGACCTACGCACTTCAGGTGGCAAGGTCATCGGCGGAAATACAGTCCCTTTTGAATACTAACTTTCCAAGTCACTTCGGTGAACTTGTGGGACGTATATTTAATGCATCCAGCACTGCTGGTATTGCAAATTTTTTCAAAGCCGTTGGTGTTGGTTTTGCTCACACCTTCTCTTCCATATTCGGTTTGATACCTTCGGCTATACACTCTATTTTTAGAAGCATTTTTGGGGTTTTCCCGATTACTTTGGCTTTATTGGCTGGTGTCTTACTGTTGTTGCTATTTTTTCACAATGGCTGTCCCTCCACGGCGAGATCCTATATTGCTGCTCCCGTCGGCACAGCTGTGTCGTGAACGCATGATGCAGCATTTTGGAGCAACACTCCTGGCCCATTTGGAGTGTGACTGGTCTCTGTCATTCCGACCGGTTTTGGATTTTGTGCAACCCGTGTTTCGGTGCCTTTGGTGCTCGTTTGAACATGCACTGTCTCTCTGTCTCTCGCTGCAGCGCCCTCCAGTGGTCGATCCTGATCTGTTGATGTTCCCGATTAGGGCTCATTCCCAGACTTGTGCACTACGGTTGCGTTTGCTTCGTGAGGCAGTTTATGAGATTCCCTTCCTGGAGGAAGATGGTTTTGTCTCATTCATAGGCCCTGCACGGGGTGCCGCCCTGAATGGTTTTGGGGCTTTGGAACACACCTGCTCCATGGTACTTTGTGGCGTGGATCTTCCGATATTGACTTATATCGAAGTGGAGGAGCTCCTACTTTCTATTGCTTCTGTTTAACAATTGGATTTTTTTTCCCTCTCCTGCAAAATTGACTTTATATTGAATTTGGCTTTATCGTCACATGTTTCCTAAATTTATGACTTTGTTATCTTCTGACCTTGTCGAAATATGTATATAATTTTAGGTATTGTTTATATCTGGGGCATATTTTTATATTATTGGAACCACTTGCTACCGACAAGGGGAGGGTGTAGTGTGGTTAGTTTTACGTATCCTTTTGCGCGTTAGCTTCAGGCTTTAGGCCTTTGTGCACTTTGCCCTGGATGTATTTTATTCATTTGCTTGCAGTTTAGAGCCTCTGTGCACTTTGCTCTAAATGCTTTTTATTGGGCTTCGTACTGTTATTTTTCAAATAGCCAGTTCTACGGTTTTGTTTTTTATTCATATCACACTGTTTAGCCTACTTCAGCACTGGAGTTCTCCATAACACATTCACTCTGTGCTTCAGTCAAGGATACAGTCTGTTACATTGCCGATAGACGTGGTAGGAGTTTAGACTTGGCATTCCTGCGTAGGGACATTTTGTGAGCACGCTGACATGTTAGTTATAAAATCACTTCCTTGTCCCAATACACGCAAGAGGGAGATTCCGACCAGGGAACCACAACTAGACGCTGACTGCCTCGTTGCAGATGCTGAACCAAGATCACAGGCCTTTGCTCAGGTATGAGGGCTGATGTCTCCCCAGTGATTCAGAAAGGCAAGCTAGAAGCTTAACATGCTGTGTTCTAAATAGAACAAGCAGAGGGAGAGTAGAAACTGTTAGGCACTATGATAGCTTTATTCTTATGTTTTACTCTCCTGGTGACTATTTCAATCCTACTGTGTTGTATTGTTCTGGTTATTGCGGCTCACGCCTTATTATCTAAAATACAGTTGTTTTATTAAAACATTATATAAAACTTATACTGTTTTTGTCATTTGTATATGAGATCATATTGTAAATGAGAGAGTTGGTTTGGATCTGAGTGACCACGACTTCCCTGAGAAGTTCCAAAGATGTCATGCGCTCGGCTGCCCAATCATTTCTTCCCCATGGGAGAAATGAGGCACTGCTAGTTAGCCGGAGCAAACACCGGATTTAGGGTGACAGAGTTCCTTACACGTGGGTCAGACTCAGTCCCCCACACCGTTATCGATCCTGCTGCCTAGAAATCCAGTAGTCTCATTTAGGATAATGAGAGCCCACGCGACACCGTCTTCGCCAGGATTCATGATCCCGACAGGGTGATGAGGGTCCTGGTTGTAGTCAGCCAGGGCGGCACTGAACTCAGCGCCACCTTGCTGTTTACAACCGTGTTCTCCGCCAGCCTTTTCATGGTGGTTTCACACCATGAAAAGGCTGGCGGAGAACAAGTGAAGGGGACCACTGGGGTGCCACTGCACTGCCTAGACCACTGCACTGCCTAGACCTATTGCATGGGCAGTGCAGGGGCCCCTCTGCCCAGCACGATTGGAATGCGCACTGTCTGCTTTGTAGACAGTGCGCATTTCAAGGGTGCTAGGTGGCTCCCTCTGTGCTGTGATATAGCACTCGGCTCCTTTAATTGAGCCGAGTGTTATCTCGTGGCACTGTTCCAGGTGGTCAGACCAGGGGGAACACTCTATTTCAAGGTTTCCATCAGTCACCCAGGTCAGGCTGGCAGAACCCTTGTAATAGGGCAGGGGGGTTGGGACCGCCAAACTTTTAATGAGCCCCTTAGTCTGCATGCAAGATTGATCTATATCAATGTGTGCATGAACGTCTGTGTCTTACCATGCACTCTCCATACAAAAGCTACATCTATTATGTCCTTTATATGTTTGTTATTCATGCTTTAAAATCCAATGATTGGGATGGTGCCCAACTATTTTATGTCTCAACAAATGAACCTTGTCTTCTTTCTAGGCACACCTATTCATCAACAAATTAATTGGTTTAAGGAGACATTTGATTATCTGTTTTCCATTTATAATTCGGCTGAGGCTAGTGATGCTGGCATTATTTTACTATCTGGGTGAGTCCATTTCTCTTCAAATAGTGCATGTATTTTCATATTGCCTTATCATAATCCTGTAACTCCATTTTCTTTTGCTTCAGCTAAATCGGTTGTCAGCTATACAGTACACAAATGAATTTAAGGATAATTGCTTTCCTACAGTTATTCACCTAATTAAGTTTTTAAGACAGTATTTAAGTAAGTTTTTATATTATACATTTTATTGGTGTTAGACTTTACATCCTTGGCGTGGTCTCCCTTAACTTTTTGCCTCTGTTCCCCAGGTTGTTGATGTGTGCTGGACTCTGATTTTGCTGTTTTTGTTACTCTGGGCACTTTACCACTGCTAACCAGTGCTAAAGTGCAAGTGCTCCTTTACAAAATGTGTATGTAATTGGCTTATCCATGATTGGCATATTTGATTTACTAGTAAGTCCCTAGTAAAGTGCACTGGAGGTGCCAGGGCCTGTAAATCAAATACTACTAGTGGGCCTGCAGCACTGGTTGTGTCACCCACATAAGTAGCTCTGTAATCATGTCTCAGACGTTTCCACTGCACTGTCTGTGTTTGCAGTTTTAACTGTAAATTCGACTTGGCAAGTGCACCCACTTGCCAGGCCTAGACCTTCCCTTTTCTTACATGTCAGACACCCCTAAGGTAGGCTCTAGGCAGCCCCAAGGGCAGGGTGCAGTGTATAGTTAAGGTAGGACATATAGTAATGTGTTTTATATGTCATGACAGTGAAATATTGCTAAATTCTCTTTTCACTGTTGCAAGGCCTGTCCCTCTCATAGGTTAACATCGGGGCTACTTTTAAATCTGATCAAAGTGTAGATTCCCTTTTGGAGCGGATGGACATGTGGAGTTTGGTGTCTCTGAGATCACAATTTAAAAATACATCTTTTAGTAAAGTTGATTTTGAGATTGTGTGTTTGGAAATACCACTTTTAGAAAGTGAGCATTTTCTTGTGTATACCATTTCTGTGACTCTGCCTGTTTGTGGATTCCCCGTCTGGGTCAGTTTGACAGTTGGCTGGTTGCACCTCACTCTAGACAGTGACACAAGGGGAGCTGGGGTGTAGCCTGCATATTCTGATGCACCATCTGTGCTAGGAGGGAGGGGAGGAATGGTCACTCACACCTGAAAGGGCTGTGCCTGCCCTCACACAATGCAGTCTCCAACCCCTTGGTGAGTGTCTGGGGTCTGGCCTGGGCAAGGCAGGATTTCACATTCAAAAGAGACTTTAGTTTGAAGTAGGCCTACTTCAAAGGAGAAATTGGGTAAAAGAAGGGCACCCAAAACCACAGACGTTAAAACCACTTCTGGAAACAAGAGGAACCTCTGCCTGGAGAAGAGCTGAAGAGCTGAGGAAGAAGAGCTGCCCTGCCTATGACTGTGCTTTGTGGAGCTATCCTGCAGTTGCTGCTTCTGCCAGAGGAAGAGGGCAAAGACTGGACTTTGTGTTCCTTCCATCTTGAGAAGAAATCTCCAAGGGCTTGATTTAGAGCTTGCCTCCTGTTGTTTGAAGGCTCAGTGACAGCAAAGACTTCTCTCTGCCAGCACCTGGAGTCTCGGGAGAGACTCCTACTCTGCCCTGTGGTGCCCATCCAGTTCCTGGGACCCTGAAAGGAGAAGCTGCCAGCCTAAGAGGAAGAAATCCAAGCACAGAGCGCCGTGCAGGGATAAGATCGACACAACTCTGATATGCGGCTGCAGAAACGACGTGCCGCCGGCTCCGCGACTGAGAATCGAGGCTCGCCGGAAACGTGACCGAAGAATAGACGCACGGAGCAGGAGAAACGACGTGCAGCATTGCTGCCGGAGGCTGGGAGATCGCAATCCGCGCTGCGTGGTTTTCGGATTATCGTGCGGCTGGATTTCTGATGCGAACCATCGTTGTGCGTGCAAAAACAACGCAAGGCCTGCCTGGATCCGTGTGCGGACTAAATCGACGCATTGCTCTCCTGCGGAGAGAAGAACCGACACACACTGACTCGACAGAAGGGGGAAACGACGCAAGGTATCGCTCGTGAGTGATATCGACGCATCGCAAGCCCTTTTTGATGCACACCCGCCCGTGCGGGGTTATTTTTGACACGCACCAAGTATATTTTCACGCTAGCAGCACTAGCGTGTGTTTAAAAACTACTTAAAGACTCTTTTTTGATTTTTAATTGATGACTTGACTTGTTTATTGTGGAATTTTGTCGTTTTGGTCTTGTTTTGTTTAGATAAATATTTCCTATTTTTCTAAACCTGTGTTGTGTCATTTTGTAGTGTTTTCATTAAGTTACTGTTTGTGTTTTGGTACAAATACTTTACACCTAGCACTCTGAAGTTAAGCCTACTGCTCTGCCAAGCTACCAAGGGGGTAAGCAGGGATTAGCTGAGGGTGATTCTCTTTTACCCTGACTAGAGTGAGGGTCGTTGCTTGAACAGGGGGTAACCTGACTGTCAACCAAAGACCCCATTTCTAACAATTGGCATTTAAATATGACAAGCTTATCACATTAGCAGATCATTGTGGAAAAAACCCAAAACCTCACCTCCCAACCCCAACATGCTCTCCCTTAGCACATAAATAGGACCACATGTTGAACAAATGAAATTACTTTATGCAAAAGTCGGTTCGAAGAAATGTCCCCACACTATCACACACAGTAGGAAAACGCACCAATCATAGACCTCCAGTCAGGCAACTTGGCCCTCACCCTCCCCACTATACTGCAGCTTATGGGGGTTGGGGTTGGGGCTTCCGGAGGCCCCAGAATGTCAGCAAGCATTGCCGCCCAGGCCTGCAGATCGTCCACAAGCTTATTATCTCTGCATGTTTTTCGCATATGGCACTCCTTGGCCACTGCCCATTCAGTCATATCTCGCAGTCAACTAGTCACTCTCCGGGCGACAGGAGACAACTGAATAATGTAAATCCTCCGCTTATCGAGTACCAAACCCAAAAGTAGAAATTTCCTGCTAAGCTTTTTTTTCTTCTTTTGAGCCGGGATCCTCCCCAGCAGGCACAACCCAACATCCTTGGGAACATACCACCCCGTAACCGCATTCATGGTCTCCAATATTGTCTGCTAGAAAGTATCAAATTCAGGACACACCCAAAACGTATGTAGAAAGTCCACCCCTGGCTTGGCACAGCAGGGACAGGAGTACGAACGCTCTGGGTAAACTGCATACAGCGTGTGCTGGGTAAAGTATACCTGGTGGACTACATTATACTGAAGCAGTTTGAATCTCACATTCATGGAGGTTCCGTTTATCTCTTAATGGAAGGTGTGTAACAATAGCCCCTGCGGTGCAGGAGGGGGGGCGTGCTCCAGGGGCCCCCCTGAGGCAGTCTGTACGGGCGGTGGGCCACTGGCCTGAGAGCTCCTGACTTGGTCCAGAGCGTGGGTGGCCTCTCCCATTTATTTTGCAGGGGTCCACCCTCAGGTTTCGTTATGCCACTGGTTCATGGACGCCCTCCCATTCTTGTTAGAAAGAGCAGTACCAGAATCTCATGACACCTAGTGTGCACCAGCAAATCACACAAAAGCAAATCCTCCTGCAGCACTCTATAGATATGCAAAATCATTCCCCTATACCCCCCAGCCACACTAAGCAGTATCCCCAATGTCTGTGACTCCCGTGGGATAGAAGGAAGGCCAAATCTCTCAGTCTCTCGCTGCAATTTTAATAAAATGTAGAAACTGTATGGTCCCCAAGTCAAACTATGCCACTTCGTCAGCCAGAGTAATAAACCAATCATTTGGGTATAAGTTGCATGGAATCCCACCCCGACTTGCCACCTGTGGACTGACATCATCCCCGCTATGAGTGCAAACAGGTGCAGCGTCCAAATACCCATATATAGCATGTAGCGTCCTATGAAATACCTGTCTGACCTCTCTCTCCCAGGCTCTGCACTGGGCTGAAGCCGGCACCAAGTCTGGAACCCCAGGCCCTAACATCAAAAGCTTTTGAAGCACATGCAATGCGAAACAACCTTGGCTCCCTGGTCTACCTCTCCTCAAACCAATGCACGGCATGCTTCATTTGAGCTACTAGGTAGTATAGGTCCAGTTCAAGTCCCCCCTCCACCAGAGGGTGCCTGAAGCATTTAAGTAAGTTATGATACAGAGCATAAAGTGATTCGTTAGGTCACATTGAGGTGCAACGTGAGCCATAAGTCCAAACAACTATTTGTTTTGACATAATGTATCACACATTCAGAAAAATATTTTTGCCCTTTTAACAAGTAGTTACAAAACAAGAAAGCTGTTTTATTGTTCATTAAACAAAGAAACAAAAAAGCGAAGTTGGAGAACTTGCCCACATAGTCAAAGGAAAATGAAAAATTGAATATTGTTTGTGCAGAATAGTGGCACATTGAACAGTCCTGTACAGATAAAGCAAAAAAGTTGAGTGAAAGAAGTGTTCACAGTAAACACAAATTACTTGTAAAAGTAGGTGAAATCGTAATACATTTGATGCTAAAGAAGTGTGAACTCTCCAATTTGTTAACACTCCAGATACAGGATCATCAACACTTGCAGTTGTCCTTACCATTACATATAGTATCTAGGACAAAATCATCTGATGGACAATCCATTTTTAAGAACTGACTTGCAGAAAGTCTGCATATACTTGGTCTATGTACCAAATAATGTTAACCCTCAGACTTGACATGCAATTCAATTAGCACTAACATGCACACTAACATGCACACCCAGTCTATCATCTTCTTTGAGCACGGCAGGATAGTTGGAATCTTATCATTTAGTCTAATGAAAGTGAACCGAAGTTGCTATAACAAAAATTGTTGACACTTCAAGCAATGTTAAGAAGGATCCAAGTGGTAACCAGCAGTTCTTCATTCATTACATTGCCTTGTATATAACCAGGATCCTAAACATGAATTACCTGAAACACAGGAATGTATGTAACTTTTCAACACTGTTGGAAGCACGGGCACTTGTGTTTGAATGTCCTATTTCAGTTCAACCCAGTACCCACCATCGTTGTTCTACAGCCTGAATTTTACAAGTACCAGCCAGTACTCAACCAATATCAGATGCTCCAGCTAGTGAAGACTATTTTCAGTCTCAACTACAGTTAGCTAACATTGACTTTTTCCCAAGAAAAAATAACATAAACAGCAAAATATTCAGAAAAGTCTAGCAGGTGACCTATTTAAAATCATTAAAATGCAAATGCTGCATATTATGGTTCTGCAAACTGTGAACATCATGCGGGATCAGACTTTTTTCAACCGAATTGGAAGTTAAACCAATCTATCTGGCAGCACCTATACATTTTACAGGATCTGGAAAAAGTACTGTAGTGAAAGGTTACTCCTTAAGGTGAGAATCAACAACATTGAAATCATAGTTTGTCTCTTCTGTTGGGTACTCATGCAATAAGTGTCGAAAAATGAATACTATCAAACTTCCATTTCATCAATTATAGTGTAAAATATTGGTGTGAGACTCTCCAAATTATTCACATCTAACTAATAGCCTTTTATCTTCCATCAGGTCAAGTGACTTATGCTTGTTACTCAACAGCTGCACCGTGAAAAGCTGCATTCAATGCACTTATACACTCTGACAATTGAAACTCAATAGTACTAGAAGTGAATCTCTTCATGACAGCATCAGGAGCCACAAACTGTTGAACTTAAAAAAATACTAAAGCAAAACATACACTATATTGAAATAAAAATATAATTAAAAATATTCACAAATACTACTACTAATATTAAATCCAGCAAACATCAATAAACATATATACGACTTGGATACAAGGGGTGAAATATTTACAAATCTAAATCCAATCTAATAAACATTAAAATGCATTTTTTTTAAATGCCTTCATGATTCCATTCAAACAAAAATTTAACAAAAACACATACATCAATGCAAATCACATTTATTATTCCTTTTGCAGTCTGAACAACTGTAAAATAGTGTTGTACTTTGACAAGGTCAGATTGCTATTCACTCCAATGTCAGGTTGTTATATTCATTGTATTAATGTCCATTACGTATTTAGAATGTTCATCTGTTGTTAGGGACTGGAATCTTGGAGTCGCATGGGTTCAGAATGCAGGGCTCGAGCGAGAGGAGGACGGACGTTGGAGCGGAGGCTGGGATGTTTGTTACCTCCTTATCTTAACATTTACTTCAACAATAAAAACAAGAAATGTTTATCTTAACACCGTGAATTCTTACTTCGTTACACTGGCGACGAGCTGGACTAGCCTGCTCTGTGTCAGACAAAATCCCAACTCCTTTACGTTACACCAGGACTCTCAAAGACAAACAATCAACGGCTTCAACTTCGCACATCGGCGAGCACTGGTTTCTTTGTCTCCTCCCCTGGGAAACACTGTTGCTACACTTCTACAGTGCTGGGACAATGCTGCGCTCATCATTACTTCAACTGTATGTAATTTATATATTTTTTTCCCTCTTCTCCCGAGTATATTCGATAAACGAACTATGGCTTTCAACAACGACGGCTTGTCGTGCAGACTCTAACTTGCCTTCCTGGTGTGTGTTTACCGGCGCCTTAGGCAATCCGTTTGTCGATGATTCAGCGCCGCTGTGATGGTTTCAAGCTTTGATGATTTAGCGCTGCCTCCGTGCTGTGCGTTTACCGGCGCTCAGCGCCGCTGTGATAGACTTTAACTTGGCTCTCTGGTGTGCGCTTACTGCCGCTTTACACATACCATCTTTAAACAGTTCAGCGCCGTTGTTAGCCTTATGGAGGCTCGCACCCGCGGCCTCCTTACACCTTTTAGCGGCGTTTGGTTCCATCATTTTGGCTGAAAGACCCGACGCTTTCTTTCCGCATTTGTGATCCGTACGGAGTCTGCACTTGCAGTGTCCAGTCATTTTGATTGGTGAACTTCCCTGTGGCGACAGGCTCTTCATCCAGTCGCATAAACAGCTGCTGAAGCTTTGAAACAACAGTGACTGTGTTCCAACTGGACGTGTAGACAGCTGCCTAGGGAAATCAACCTTCGGAGACTATGCTGTTACCTATTATCGCCGACTTAGCTTCAGACTCTTCCTAATTTCGCTTTCTCTTCAAGAAAAGAAATTTCTACGATTGGCAACGTTTAGTTTTGTTGCTTAGCAACGTGTTTCTTTCAAGTCATACTCTCATTACTCATTACTACTGCTGATAAGGAGGATATTCAGTTACATTTCTTTTGAAACTATTGTAGAGTGTTGTGCTTTACTCTAAGTTTATGCTAAATATACTATTTACTGGCTATTTTACTTGAATTTTACAGGTATTATCTGTCACCCATAATCCACGTTACCCCTTTGCTTGTCTGTGAATTCTGATTACTAATCTAATCTTGTAGCCTATTGTTATGCAGAACGTTACATCCCCTCCATTTTTTCTTTCCACTCCTGGAGTGCCTCCCATCAAGTGGGGTAAATGGAAGAAGGTATTCGAAAGATACTCCAGGGTGTGTGGTACATCCTTGAGTAATGAAAGAAGAACTGCATTGTTACTTCACTGTTTGGGAACAGAGGGTCAAAACATTTTTGATCATCTTCCCGATCTTCCTGATAGTGAGGCCATCAATCTCAATGAATACGAAATATGCATTAGGAAATTAGATCTTCACTATTTACCCAAAATTAGCACTATCTTAGAGAGGTATTACTTTGGCAAAAGACATCAAGCTGAAGGAGAAACTGTAGAAAACTATATTACAGAATTAAGACGGTTAGCGTCATCATGTAAGTTTGGTCCGACACTGGATGAAAGGATTCGTGACCAATTCATGCTAGGTTGCAACATTGAAAAAGTACGGGTTGAATTGTGGTTATTAGATGATCCACAAATTGATCAAGTAATATCTCTTGCTAAGAGGATTGAGCATTCTCTTAAATGTGTTGAAGTTGTCAAAAACAGTGATTCGAAAGATATTAAAGTGGTTGGTACAAGTAAATCTAAGGGCAACAAGTTTTCCGACAGGAAACTACTAGTACTAGCAAAAAGAAGTGTTATAGATGTGGAAGGGAAGGTCATCTTGCAAACAGCAAATCTTGTCCAGCTATCAACGACATTTTTCGTCGGTTTGCAATCTAAAAAAATCTTAACAGGCACTGAGTGTTATTGATGATCATCCAAGCAATATCAATGATAATTCAACTTTGTGTGGCCAAATAGTTCTACAAGTTTCAGATAATAGGTTCTGTGGGCCCTTGGACTACTTTACTGTAGAAGGTAGGAAAACGAAAGTACTTTTTGACTCACGAAAATCTCAATAGTTTCAAACTCATTTTATCAGAATGAGTTAAAAAGAAGAGTCAAGCTGATGCGGCCTGCTATCACCCTGTGTGCCTATGGTGGTGAACCAATAGATCTACATGGATATTTTGTTGGGTTAATCGAATATGACCAACGTTTTACTTCAGGGAAAATGTATGTTTCTAAGAAAGGGGATAGTATCATAAGCTGGTGGCACCAGAAAGATCTGGGTGTGATGCTAGATCCTAATAGTTCTCCTCCTATTATATTGAAACATTCTCATGATTCCACTGTGGGAAAAATAGAGTCTACCACTGTTCTTTCAGAAGTATTGCGTAAGGAGTTTGGAAAAGTCTTCAGTGAGAAAGAAAATTGGGTGTATGAAGGGGTACTCACACAAAATCAAGTTACTTTCGGGTGCTGTGCCTTATTGCAGTAAAGTTCGGAATGTTCCCTTTGCGGTAAGGGATGAATTACGTTCTGAGCTACAGAAATTGATAAAACAAGGTGTGATTGAGGGGACTGAGGGAACTGAATGGTTGTCTCCCATTGTCATTGCCAAGAAATCTAATGGCAATATTAGGCTTTGTGTGGACCTCCGGAGGCTTAACAAAAGTGTGGTTGTGAAAAAATATCCTCTTTCCAATATTTCTGATTTGTTAGCTGTGGTGTCTGGGGCCAAGGTTTTCTCCACGATCGATCTAACCTCAGCTTATCACCAGATAAAGTTGGATGAATCTTGCAGAAATTTTATAGCATTCATTACTCCTTTTGGAACGTATAGATTCATTCGGGTTGATCTCAGCTGCATCTGTTTTCCAGAGAGCAATGGAATGAATATTGAGAGGCATCAGGGGTGTCTGTGTTTACCAGGACGACATTTTAGTGTATGGCCGGGATACATTTGAACACAAGGTAATTCTCAGGCAAGTTTTAAGTAGAATTTCTGAACATGATCTTACCATTAAGGCTGAAAAATGCAAATTTGCAGTTGACAAAATTGACTACCTAGGTCACACCATTACTGGAGGTGGTTTAGTACCAAAGAAAGATCTCGTTGACACTATTCGTGGTTTGACCTCTCCCACATCCAAGGAGGAGCTTATGCGGTTTCTAGGAATGGCAGAATATTATAATAAGTTTATTAAAGATTTTGCTAGCTCCTGCTTCAATATGAGACTCTTGCTAAAAAAGGGAAATTTATATGGAATGAAAATTGTGAGAAGGAATTTGTTGCTTTAAAGGACAGTTTGTCCAATGCACCCAGGCTGAAGAATTTTGATCCGGCTTTACAATCAGTACTGACGACCGATGCTAGTATCAAAGGTTTGAGTATGGTGTTACAGCAAGGTGTATGTTGTCTGGAGAACACCATTGTGTTCATTTCTAGAAGTTTAAAGGGAACTGAATCTAGGTATTCAGTAATAGAGAGAGAAGCTCTTGCTGTATTCTGGGCTATTAAGAAATTGAAGAAGTTCTTGTGGGGAAGATCTTTTGTAGTGAGGACAGGCCATAAACCTTTGTGTGAAATCTTTAATTCCAAAGGTATAGATTCGATGTCAAGCAGAATTAGTAATGGATAATAGCTTTGCAAGAGTTTGATTTTGTTGTGAGGTATGTTTCTGGATCTGACAACTATTCTGCAGATATGTTGTCTAGATTAGTGTCACCCTGCCTATCTGATCAGGATGAGCCTAATTTTGATGGGGAATTGGAACAGTTTGAAAGTGTGTGTGAGGTTGACTATGAAGCAATTTCTGAGGAAAGGTGGCGGGAGGAAACCGAATCTGACGACACTTTACAAGATCTAATGAAGTTGGTACAATCCGGGTGGAGAAGTAAAACTCAAGGTAACGCAAAATGTGGAGAATTCTGGATTGTGAAAGATCAATTAGCAGTAGATCGTGGTTTACTACTTAGAGGTACAAGGTTAATACTTCCATCCAGTGTAAGGAATCAGTTGATTGATCATGCGCATAGTAGTTATATGGGCATCTCCAAAACCAAGGAAAGGTTACGATCGTCTTACTGGTGGCCTGGCATGGATATTCAAGCTGAGAGAGTTGTTCGAGATTGTATGCAGTGTGCAATAAGTGAAAAAGCCATGAAACCCAGAGTACAGCCCATGGTAATAAGGAGTAAGCCTAAAGGACCATGGGAGGATGTAGCTTTAGACATTTTGGGTCCCATACATAGTGAAGGTTCAGCTGACATTATTATTGTTGTAATTGACATGTATTCTAGATGGCCTGAGATCGCTTCACCAAGGGCATAGAAACTGTGAAGGTAATAAGTTTCCTCAAAAATTTGATAACTAAGGAAGGTATTCCTTCCACTCTTCTCACCGACAATGGGGTTCAACTCATTTCGAAAGATATGGAGGAGTTTCTTAGAGGGTGTGGAATCAAGCATAAGTTGTGTGCTTTATATCATCCAGAGTGTAATGGATTAGTAGAGAGATTTAATTGTGTCATTAAGGAAACTATCACCATGGCTAAGGACAGTCGGTTAAATTGGAAACAAGAGGTAACGAAAAAAATAGCTGTGTACAGACACACTCCTCATTCCACCACAGGAGAAACGCCTTTTGCTTTATTTCGTGGTAGAAGAGGTAATACCATTCTTGAGCCGAATTGGGTGAATGATTTCTTGAGTGGCAAAAGGGAAGATACTAATGATGTAAATTGGAAAGCTAGAGAACAAGAGAAATCTTTAAAGAGCAAATGTAATTTTGATAGAAAAATTTGGTGAAGAAAACTGTTGTTAGTATTGGTGATTGGGTTATGATCAAAAGACCTTTTCCTAGAAGTAATGAAAAGAAGTTGTCATCTCCCATGAGAGTTGTAAAACTCTTCACCAATGCTGTGAAGACTGAAGATGGTCGAATATGGAGTTTAAATAGTCGTCAGGTGTTATGGTGCCTCTTTAGACGTGAAGAAGTTCAAAACACAACAAGATAGGATCTCTCATCCTTCAAATGATGGAGTGTTAAGGAAATCCAAGAGAGTAATCAAGATTCCTTCTCATCTGAAAGACTATGCTTGGACTTGAAATGACTTTTGAGTGTTTCTGATTATCGGATTAAGAAATGTAAAACATTACGTATATTACTGGTTGTTTCTTTTGTTAATTTTAATTGGAGAGAGATGTGTTATATTCATTGTATTAATGTCCATTACGTATTTAGAATGTTCATCTGTTGTTAGGGACTGGAATCTTGGAGTCCTGTGGGTTTAGAATGCAGGGCTCGACCGAGAGGAGGACGGACGTTGGAGCAGAGGCTGGGATGTTTATTACCTCCTTATCTAAACATTTACTTCAACAATAAAAACAAGAAAAGATTATCTTAACACAGTGAATTCTTACTTGGTTACACAGATGTAATAGGGAAAGTATCAGACTTTGTGTGGGTCAGTTTTACTATTCCCACTCTAAACTGAGCAACAGTAGGGAAAGTATCGGACTTTGAGGGGGTCAGATTTACTATTCTCATTCCAAGATGAACAACATTAGGGAAAGTATTTTACTTGAAAAGGTTAAATGTTCTATTCCCTTTCCAGAAAGAGCGATAGATAGGGAAAGTGCTGAACTTTGGAGGGATGATATTTATTATTCCCAAACCAACCCCGACCAGTAGTAGAAAAAATGTAGGGTTTCAGAAAAAACATGTTACTATTCCCAATCATAAGTACTAGAAAACAAAGTTTTACATTACATAAAACCCTGAACTGAATAAAACATATTAAACATTATTGCTACTGAAATCATGTCAAGCGCAGTATCTTTATTAAACAAGCATTGGCATAACCAATAGGTCTTGCCTTTGAGATCTTATAAGTGTTTAGCCAGAGCCCCTGCCATTAACGTTTTTATGAGTTTGTGATTGGGGCATAGCTCAAAGTGCACAATAAGAACAAAGGGCCAGATGTACCAAAGGATTTTACCCATTCTGTGTCTATGGGAAAAAGCTTTCGTACATATGGCCCAAAGAACAGCACGCAGATAATGCAGCCAGGGAGCATGAGCTGAGGTGATTCTGACCAGTCCAACTTCCGGGAAATGGTATGTGGGTGTTAACTTAATTTAGCCACAAACGTGTCATCTGTGAATGCCAAAGACTTCACACTCAGAAGAAAGGCAAATGCCTGTCCAGTCATGCTGCTCGACAGGTTGTATGTCTGTGACCTTTAAATCTGCATGCGTAGATAAACATAACATATGTCAGCGCCTCGTCAGGGCAATATGCGCTATATAAATGTAATTTCAGTGTTTGTAAAGTGCACGTTGACCCAGTACGGCTCGTCTAGTGGGTAAAGAAGAGATGGTTACTATTATCAACTCTGTGGCACTCATTTTATTGATTTCGGAAGGATGAAATGCCGAGTAGGCCAGATAACCTTAAAACTGTGTCCATGGGGTAAGCCACATGCCTCTCAAGGAGATATATAAGCCCACTGAGCCACCCGAGGTGTCATTAAATACAAACTAATGGTTTGTACTGTTTAGCAAAATATGCAAAACATAAACAGTTAAAATAGCAGCGACACAGAGCAAGGTTCGAGCATTTACAGTTCACATTAAGTAAGTTTTGAAATAGAAAAAAAAAGAAAAGGGAAGTGAAGACATAAGGACATAAGGAAGGGGAAAAAGATTTCAAAATAGGCAGGAAGGTCTATTGACTGAATCCTGGGAAAAGAAGACAGTGTGTGCCTTTAAGAAGAGAGAGCTGTCCCAGCAGCTTGGGGTTACAGCAGTATATTTCCTGCTCACTGTGTGCACTGCTCCCTTTCTCCTCCCTGTTATTTGCACTGAGTTGACTCACTGATAAGGAGGAGATGATGAGCATACATTTGGCAGAGGTCCAGGGAAGTTTGCCCTATTTTTTGCCACATACCACTGGCAGACCCCAGCCTCCATGAGCATGAGGCCCACTGCCGCTCCAAATGGCACAGTACTTGCCGTTTGTTGCGGAATTTGCAAGCAAAATATTTTTATGTCATGGGTCATGTTAGAGCTCTCGAACAAATTATAGTCACATAACAAGAAAAGTTAGTTGTGCTAAAGTAAGTGCGTTGTTGTCATGGCTCGAACAGACAACCCCCAAAAAATAATAGATAACATGAAGAGTAGAAGCACATCTAACAAGGTAATCCTCATGGGAGTTTACAAAAGTAGAAAAAGGAGGGACTACTAAACATAATAACTGAAGAAAAGCAGGCATTTACAAACAACAGTAAAAGAACCCAATGAAAAAGATAGGTGGTGCTAAAAGCCCATATTGTACATTACAGCATGCCTCGCAGAGACAGCATGCATGCCCTGCCTAAACAAAACCTAAAAATATGTTTTAAATAATAACAAATTAAATTAAATTCATAAAATAAATAATATCAATAAATATCAATAAAACCTTTCAAAAAATCAATATAAAATGCTAAATGTCTATAGAAAACATAACAATAAGCATCAGAGATAACAGTATTACCTAATTAAAAAATAAAACATTTTAACTACATAAACATTATGTACTTCATATCAAATATTTAAACACATAATTCACAAAATTTGTAAATGTGTTTACCAATTATTAATAAATAGATATAACTTTTTATTTACTACAAATATTTTTATATACACTACCCACCCTACTTCCATACAAACACAACACACCACCAAAAATAATAATAATTAATATATTTTCATACACAATAAACATAACAAAATATAATTACGAATAGTAATTAACAAAAAATATAGTAATTAATAACATATTTCAAATATAATAAACATAATATAATTAATAATAGTAATTACCAAAACCATATACATTTAACAATATTTCCAGCTATTCATATTTGTTTAACAAACTTATTTAGAGACCCAACCCAGAGGGGAAAAGCTTCCACAGAAAAAAAGTTTTTTTGTTAGAAAAACCCTCACCCACCAGGGTTACCTCTTGGTGGCATGCTTCATCATTCTTCCTGTTCTGGTGCAGAACGAGGCGTGCTGCGACCGAGGGAATACGTGGGAGCACTATTGGTATCAGCGATGCGGATGCTAGAGAAGGACAGGAGTGGTGGGGTCTTGGTAAATTAAAAATTCCCCCCCCCCCCGGATGATATTACTAGTTTAATATGTCCCACTGGGCTGGTATGATTAAAAAGCAGTGCCAGGAGGGTGGGTATATTATGTACCTGTCCTCTTTAGTGGTCTACATGTTTCGGAGTTTACCCCCAAACTCCTCTTCAGGACCAAAGTGATCTCCCTAGTATCACTCCTTGTACTCTTTACACTAGTAGAAGTACTTTTACTATTTACTGTGGCAAGGTGATAAATACCAATTAAATTAAATTAAATACATACTATCCATCAGTGTCAATGCTCTGCTGGGCAAATCTGTTGAAGAAAAGAGAAAATAGTAGACGTAAATGCATCTCTCAGGGGTGTGGTGGAGTTGTCACCATTACCCAGCCAAATGGCATCAGTAGTTGAAAAAAGGTGAAAAACGGGGAGAAAAAGAACGGGGAAAAAAGGGGGAGAGGGGTATATGGAAAAAGAAAAAGAAAAAAGACAAGAAAAAATATAATATAGTCACTCAAAGGAAAGAAAATAAATAAAAGAAAAGAATTTGAAAATATATACTAAATATAGAAAAAATAAAAAAATAATGAGGGGTAAAAAAAGGAACGAAGAAAAGGAGGAAAAAGTAGGGGGAAAGGGAGGGAGGAAAGAGGGAGGTGTCTAATGGAAAAGAAAAAGGAGATTGAAGAGGGAAAATAAAAAGTATATAAAAAAATATTTTTTTTTAATAAAAAATAAAAATAAAATAAACAATCCAAATAAAAAGAGAGAAAGAGTGACAAGAGGAAGTAAAGGAAAAAGGAAGAAAAAGGGAGGGGAAAAGGTGGAAAAAAAGGAGAAGGAGAGAGACAGAGGTTGACGCAAGTAACAGAAAAAATTGTCATTCGTTAAGGCTGGAAAAATGGGGCTTGATGGTAATCGAGGAATCCACAAAAGTTAAGTCCACATATGGTGTTGGACCTCAAGGTGTCTTGCTCAATGGGGGTGAACAGTAATTAATGTTGTATTAGTTGTCCCCATGGGACATTTTCGTTGAGACCTAGTTGATGAGTGCGTAATTTGAAGACCCAGTGTTGTTCCCTTTCAAGAAGGAAGGACTCAGACTTAATCTCCTTGTGATGTTCGAGGATGACCCACTGGTAGAGCATCTACTGTGTGGCCGTTATCGACGAAATGGGAGGACATTTTTGACGTAGCACGGCCACACCTTAAGTTGCAGCGCTGTTCTCCTATGCGGGTCTTTCCTTTGCGGGTAGTCATTCCAATGTAGTGAAGGTTGCATGGGCGTGTAATCATATAAACTACTCCTTGGGTGTTACAGTTGGTAAAACCCCTGATTTCCCATGTGGAGTTGTTGGTCGCACGTGTCAAATGGCATACACTACAGGTACCGCATGGATAATGTCCTGTCCACAGTGTCCACAGACTACTATGCACACCTGTCATCTGTGGGAGAGGTCTGACAGGAGAGATCAGTCTCTGCCCACACACTGCTATGCACACGTCATCTGAGAGAGAGGTCTAAAAGGACAGGCCTGTCATTCTTCATTCTTGTCATTCTTCAAACACTATTATGCGCTCTTGGATCTGAGACAGAGGTCTGAAAGAGAGGCCAGGCCATCCATAGAGTGTAGTATGGTCACTTACTATCTGAGAAAGAGGGGTGGAAGGAGAGGGCTGTCACACGCCACACCTATCAACCCACACCTGTCATCTGAGAGAGAGGTCTGACAGAAGAGGCCAGCCCCTTCTCACACATTTAAAAACATCCCTAGAAATTCACTGAAAACGTCAAAGGTTAAAGTAACAATATAGTTAGGTAAATTTATCAGTGACAACATTAATGGTTTGAACTACAACAACACAGAAATTCAGCAGTTATAGTGAGCAGCACTGTGCACTGTTTATGACTTCACATATGACATTACTCATGATATGTTCTATGACATCATTTATGACATCTCAAATTACATCACTGATGTCAAAGTGTATAAAGAAATGATTATTTGCAAAGGCATATGCACACTGACTGTGTCTGTGGCATGCATGTGCATATTTTGTGTATTTAAAAATATGCATGTATTTATGTATGGAAGTATGTGTATATGCATACCTTTCTGTGTATATGCATACATGCATGTCAAAACATGTGCATTTAGTAATGCAAACATGAAAATAACCCTTTATACATCTAAGTGTACATGTATGTAAACACACATACATGTATTCCTACAGGTATGTATGCATGTGCATGGGTTTCTTGACGCATCATGCATAATTCAGAATTGATTCAGATTACAAACTAAACACTTCTGCAGTAGTTGTCAGGGACCGTGTAATAAACCCTTGAGTATTCCTAGAGTATTTGTAGGAAAATACACCATTTTACCCTGCGTTTTTACAAGCAATTGTTTGGGTTTGTATATTGCAAGTACTTATTGATCAGGGTGAGCTAGCACTGACATGCTGCATTTTGGGTGGTCAATGTACGCCCCACCACTTTCAAACTTTACAAGCTGCTACCGCTCCAAATAACCCCCATCTCAGCTCCATACCTGCATCCCAAATATTTACCTTAAATTTACTCCTCTTCCACTTTATGCAAGATAATGTTTGCAAATGCTATCGAACAGCCAAAAAGTTAGGATTTTTCAGGTGTTCTCAGGATTTGTAGTAGGCAATCCTTGACACTCCTCTGGGAACAACTATACTCCCACATCTAGACCGAATTCACAACAGTGTCATCTTAGCTCCACCTGGAATGTGTTCTTGTTGTTCAAGTAGAAGCTCTGCACCAAGGTTTGCACACATCCAGAAGGAACACAATGTGTCATTGCACTTTTTTCCCACCAAAATCTTACTATTCGGTTTGAGAATGAGGCCTTTAATGAACGTCTGATATGTAGAGTCCATTGGATTGTGTTTTACAGGGACCACATGACAGAAAGGGAAGGTTGTGGCCAAAGCATTAATAAGATTGCATAACTCCTCTACTGTAATAATACAAATGCAGTCACTTCATTGTGAAATGGGGTTAAATATAACAATTATTGTTTACATTACCCACTTCATTGTGAACTCCGACAAATTTAAAATATGGTGCAAACAGATGTTGTGCACAATTTGTAGTTATGCGGCTCCCACAATTTGTGTTTTGGCCCATATTTCTGGCTCCACAATTTCATCCAGGTAGTACTTGGAGGAGCTCGAGCAGCCAAAACAGTGAGATAAGGGGAATATACTTCTGTAATACTGGTCACAAAGAGAATTACCACATGCTATATCACAGTATTCAGTGGGAAACACAAAATCGGGGGTAAATACTGTGTGATAACACTATAGTAGTGTTTTTTGTGGTGCTCAGTTTTTGCATCACACTTGGAATGAGTCCATAAGTAATGATATTCCAATCCATATATGTTTCTTTGAATGTCTTTCAGATGGCAAATATTTCAGACTCCTCCTGCAGAAAAATATCCTTTCTGGTCAGATGTGGTCCTTGGTTTTCGTCTGATGAGCGATTCGGAGTTGAAAAAGTTTCCTCACTATGTGTTTGGCCAGGCCTTTGCCACCCTGAAGTGTGAATGCCCCCCATACCTTTTGTGGCTCGAAAAACGGTTTGTTAAAATCTGTTTTTATCACTTGTAAGCACTGAATTTCAATCAAGCCATCATAGCTCAAGTCCAGAAGTCTGACTACACAAAGGGCCAGATTTGCGAAGCCCTTGCCCTATGCAAGGTGACGCAAGGCAATGGCTTAAGTGAAATTTACTAAGCCACTGTATGTGGCTCTGCATGACTTAGTAAATCCTGAGAACACAAGGTAGCACAAATTGCTGCCTTGCATTACTGCTTGGTCACTTCTGTACACCCGCTGATGGATTTTGACACAATCCCAGATTTTCTAAGGGTAGTAAACCTGGGATTGCATCAAAATGGTACATCTTCCTAACAGAGTAGCAACAAAAAGAAATGCCATCATTTTTCCTCGTTATTTCCTCTTTCTACAAGTGCTACATTTTGCAACATCTGTAGAAAGAGGAAAATGCCTCTAAGGATTGTTTTTGTGGAGGAAGTGTCCCTTCCTGCTCAAAAACAATACTGTCTGAAATGCGACCAACCTTGCAACATGGCACAAGGGTGTCTGTGTTCGCGCTAGGCAGCACTCACTGTGCCAGTTCAGGAAGAGAGCAGGAAAGTGTCATACCTTGTAGATATGGCGCATTCCTGCTCTCTTCTAGTCACACAGTGCAGCAAGTTGTCTTGCTGTGTTGCGTTGTGTGACATTTTGATAACTCCGACCCTATATGTCTATATTAAAGCACAGGAGACAATAATATACTTTATTCGGTATGTCTCCAGTCTTTCTTCCACTTGCTTTGCATTTCCAATCGCTGTCTACTACATGTACCTCCACAAGAATGTGTTTTATGAATTAGTATTTCTCCTAACAAAATATTAACCAAACTCATAATGGACTTGAGAGTTACATATTGCGGAACAATCCGGCTGTGAGGCTTCAGATGCATCAAGCAGCTGAAAACACCCCTTTTACCTCATGGGTTGGAGATAAAGTCATTGGCAAACTGACTTTCTGTGCGCCACTCATTATGTGGTAGAATATTAACATGTTCTCCCTTGATACCAATTTCCTCACTACATTCAGCTTAAATAATCATGAATTAAAATGTAGATTGATAAAGCAAAGAAAATGGATTTGCATGGAAAAGCTTGAATAGCTTCCTGCAGCTCCACAGGTAATCTGCAGAAAACTGAGCGTGGGGAACTTCAGCACGTGCTACAAGTTCTTAAACCCTTTCTCCCACCTACCGCTGCAAAGCAAACGAGGCTTTGGCCACTCGCCATTTAACTACAAACAGAATAAAGAAAACTCAATATTTCACTTATGAACTGTAATAGAAGTGACACGTGTCAGGGCTAAAGATTGTAATTGAAAAAATATACAAAGGAAAATAATAGTATAGCTCTAGAGTTCATAACAAATGACTACAATGACCAGAATGCAGTGAGAAGAAAATAATGCTGGTAAGGCATTAGATATCAGTCTCACATCTGTGGCAATTGTTCAAGCGGGCTGCTAAAGCATGTCAGTTGGTACCTACCACCTGAAGACTATTTCTTCACTACTGGTGAGTATGAGTGCAGCCAGAATATATTTTCACTCTTAAAAACTGGACCGGGTGTGGTTAATTTGCAGTGTGTCTATTCCATGCACCAATCAGACGTCCGTGATGACGTCGGTCATTGTCTCCCTAATTGGAGAAGTTCATTGATTTTCCATCCAGGTAAGTGTTACTGAAATTCCTCCTAATGCTTTAGTTCAGAAAAGTCGGTTTCAGTGCAATGTGCACAATTAATTATATGTGAAGTCGCAAGATTGTTCGTTGATGATTTATTTATTTTGTTTAGCACGATCATGCTCCCATACGCCATTAAAAGATTATACAACAGTTCCTAAAAAACACAGAATTCAGCTAAAAGATGATTGCATATGGAAGTTGTACTACTGATGAATGGCTGTCGAGTCTGCTCTTTTTAAAAGTTTGGTACTTCTCCTTTGTATGAAACAATGACATAGATTTTTCTTCATTACTTTATCAAAATGCATATCATTTTATGGCACCTCCTACATCCGTTATCAAAGTGACCCTAGTATAATATTAGTGTAACAAAGCACAAGCCCGCAACATCATGCTCACGATTAACCCATTTCATCATTTTGTATGTTTCCATTATTGTCCACTGTCACTGAGGAGACCCAGGCAATACCCCCAATAGTCCGACCAGTCCTCACATATCTTAACTTGTTATTATGGGCAACCTCTGGTTTTGTATAGAGGGATTTCTAGGCCCACGAAGCTGTCCATCACATTTGCCATTCTTCAGAGCTAAACAGGTTGCCATGTTTGGTAAAGGTATATGAGCTGAATGATTTGAAACTGAGTGGCCACAGCCGCCCCCCTAGGGACCATCCTGGCTTCCTCCAATTCCTCATCCTCAGGGCACCAACATCCCTCTCCCATGCTTCTCACAACCTCGAGAAGGTGTTGTTGTGTGTATAACAAGGGACTGATACAGGAAAGAAATCTTGCATTTACCCATATCTCCTATTAGCAGTGTTCCCTCTAGCAGGTTTGTTATACCTGACACCCTTGGGTGGTAGTCTCCCAAACGTGATGCCCTCACCCCTCCTGCTTTCAGAACCCATTTTTCTTTACTTTTAGGACTCTGCACTTTTTCACTGCTAACCAGTGCTAAAGTGCTCGTGCTCTCTCCTTTAAAAATCGTAAAATTGGTTTACATGCAATTGGCACATTTGATTTACTTGTAAGCCCCTTGTAAAGTGGTACTACAAGTAACCAGGTCCTGTATGTTAAATACTACTAGTGGGCCTGCAGCACTTATTGTGCCACCCACTTAAGTAGTCCTTTACAAGACATTTCAGGCCTGCTATTGCAGTCCTTGTGTGTAGTTTTAATGCATATAAGTCACTGCTAGAGTAGTCCCTTACCAGCCCATAATGCATGGTGCATTGTATTTAAACAGTTTGACATTTACTTCTAAGGTTGACATGTCCTGGTAGTGGAAAAACTCTCAAATTTGTTCTTCACTATTGCAAGGCCTACCTTTCCCATAGGATGGCATTGGGCTACCTTATTATATTTAATAAGTGATCACTCATGTGTGTGAGCAGGTAGGAATAGCATGTTTGATGTCTGAGGAATTGTAATTTAAAACCCTATTTAACAGTAAAGTAAAATTTTAAGTCACAATTCTGAAAATGCCCTTTTTAATTAGAAAGTTGGCATTTTCTTGTCCTAACCATTTGGTGTCTGCAGCCTGCTTCCTGGGTCACATGACTAGGTGTAGTTGGTAGTTGGCCTTTTATGTATTCCTTTCAGATAGTATCACAGTAGTGGGCCTGTATGTTTGCAAGATGGGCCATCCTGACTTGATGAGGGGGAACAGAGTTGTCACGTCACACCTGCACTTCAAAGACACTGCCTCAACTCACACACTGAGAACTTCACACTAGCTTATTGTGACTATAGAAACCTGGGACTAGTGGAAGGAGGCCGGACATTACAAATACCTCTGTGGGGGGAAGCTCTAGAAGATTTGTCAATTTCAAAGCTAGAACCAGGTAAAAAAAATAGGACTCTCAGACCACCTCTTCAGATCACTTCTCAACCTGTGGAAGACTCAGAAGAAGGACTGTTCTGCTGTCCTGCTGCTGGAAGGACTGCCCTACTGCCTGAAGACAGATGATTGGACCTGTTCCTATAACACAGAATCACCAGGGTGACTCCAAGGGCTGGCTGAGTGGCCCCTGTTCTGAGCTACAGGGACATAACAAGCTCCAGAAGCCTGTCCTACATCTGACCAGCTGCCCAGACTCAACTCGACCTACCTGTACCCTGCTGGTGGCCTCTACTGCAGTGAGTCCTGATCCCTGAGAGGGGCTCCCAGGTCCTAGACCCTTGGTTGTCATCACAGTCTACTCTTCTTGGCCCAAGAGTAGGTTCCCTTAGAACTGACACAGCACAAAGCAAGTCGATGTAGTTATACGCAAGATCTGGCATCACATCACCTCTCAGCCCCTGATCAGCAACCTCATCAGAACCGACGCAGCTCAACACAACTCAACACCAGATCTCGCATCAAGCATCCCAGCCCTTACAGCTCCACATCAGAAATGACGCAGCACAACTCAACACTGATCTTCACATTGCAGCCCTTGCAACTCCTCATCTGTACTGAAGCGGATCGATGCAGCATGACGCATTACTCCGCATCACGGACAAAAAGTACAATCCACAATCAGACTAACCTGGTTCCTGTATCCGGCCCATGTTCTATTGTGGGCGGACTGAACCTGTGACTTTGTCTCCGTCCTTCACAACTAGATTACCACAATTGGCGCATTGTGCTATTAGGTGCTATACTTACCATAAACGTTTGAAATTGCATATCTCCAGTTCTACTGACTGCTGTTTTGTCATTTTTGTGTCAAATAATTTATTACGTTTTATTCTATTTTTCTTGTGTTGTGTTTTCACTTTATTACTGTTTGGGTGCTGCATAAATGCTTCACATACTGCCTCTAAGTTAAGCCTAACTGCTTTTGTGCGCAGCTGCTACAGAGTTAAGCACAGGTTAATGTAGTGACTTTTTGTGGTTCCACCAGACAATGAATGTGGCTGTTGCTTGAGAAGGGCTCACACCCCCCTCACCCAACAACTCCATTTCTCACAGAGTTAAAATCAGTCAAACCTGAAAGATCTTCAACATGGGTGAGAAGTGCGTACCACAACAGCAAACAGCTAACAAACTAGCTTCTATGTATGTCTTGGACTCCCACTAGGTCTTCTAAAAAGCACATATTATTCACAACCATAACATCCCAAAGTTTTGACACTCCAATAAGGTCTTATCCCCTGACCTCCTTAGATAAGTGTAGCTGACCAAGCCATCTTTTGCAACCATAGCAGAGTTGCACGTATAAGGCTACAGTACCGGCTCATATCCCACAGGATATCCTGCCACAGTTTCAGCACTGTGGCAGCTTGAGGAGGCAGAGTAGTGTCATTCTTCCCACCATATAAACAGTGAAGGGGACTAATCTCTTACACACACCACTTCTCTTTTGTGTAGGCCAGGTCAAGGGTGCATCATTCAGCCACTTGGTAAATATAAATAGATGAGACACACAGTAGTATGCTTTTATATCAGCAACCCCAAATCCCACTATCCTAAGAAGATTTATGGAATTTGGCATGGAAATCTGAGGACTTCTATTCTTCTAAATTAAGCCCTTCACAAAGGCACTAATGTAAGAAAAATATTCACTGGGGGTCTCATATGGGTATTTTTGCATGCTGCCTTGCCAATATGAGACAGAGGAAGGAATGACGAATAGTTCATATCAGTATGCAGTTTGTCCAGCTAGGAATCCGGATTGCGCTGCCTCACCATAGATCTGTTAAATGCTATGTAGACCCCTGATACCAAAAGCCTCATGAAGCCCACTAGCCCATTGCAAGTTGGATTGGTTGTCCTTAAGGGAACACCGCAGACTCACCCATATTAATCATTAGTCCTCAGTATCTCTCAAAGCTATGGAGAAGTTGCAATAAACAAGGTGCCAAACAGGCAGGGTTACTGAAGATTGTTTTAGAAGATTGTTTGTGTAACGTGACACTCTATCTGAGCGCGTGGACGACCACTCGAGCTCCCTTACGAAGTTTGTTTTTGATAAAATATGTGGTGGCTGCTGATGCCTTTGAATCTTCAGCAAACATGTGCTTTTCTGCCAATTTCAATCATAAGGTGAAAATAGGAAGGTCGCTAATGGGATGCTGGCAAAAGTCTGAGCCACTGTTATTTTCAGACCATCTTTTTTTACCCACTTGATCATTTCAGACAGAAGCAAGCCATGACGAACTGGAATGTGGCTGAAATAATCACTGGCAGCTGAGATTAATTCATGCCTTCCACCTTTTTGTTTTCCTATGTGAGATGCCCAAGTATGGTAGGTATGTCCAGACTTCAGTCCCCTACTCACTGTGAGATGGGATTCAAGCTGCGCCTCATTGATGAAGCCCAAAAGTTCAAAAGCAGCCTGGGATTGCTTGTGATCTTAATGTGTAAGGGACCTGGCCTTTGAGTTTGGGGTGAACTGTTTTTGATGATTAGCATATGGCTGGTCTTTGTCCACAGTGGCATAGTAGCAGAAAAACAAAGGACTGGAGAGTGTCTATGAGTAATAACAAGTGGCTGAAATACATTCAAGCTTTCCACCCATTACATTTTTGTTTTGCAGTCTTAAGATCGCAATTTTGAAGCAGGGTAGATCCTGATATCAATCTAGTATCATAAAAGTTGGATCCTGATGTTCCACTGAGAAATTATGGATTACAGCAAAATCAGTAATTTTGGACATGGGTCCCCAATAATTCCTCATTTTCCTCTGCACTTTCACACCAAGATTTATTTTGGGTTCAGTAGCCAAAATCTCTCGGTGAAAGTGATGAGACAGAGCTAGCAACTTTGCCTTAGATTGTTTGCAGCACCAGCCAAGCCTCATTCACTGTTTACTTTATCTAGCAGGAGAGCATACAATGCTTACCCCAAAAAGAACATACCTTTCCTTTCCCTCTCCTAATCCCCACACCCTTCCTGTACTTCTTCCATTCCACCCTGAGGCAGAAGCTTTCATTTAGCATCTGTTCCGGGCAGGTGGTCAAAGTATGCATTAAACCTAACAGAACTGGGAATTCTGTATGCTATCACAAACAGTAACTCCATTAAATTGAAAGGTACATGTGAGGATTTACTTTGCTGCAGTAGTTAATTTGCATGCAAATTTAAAGCCCTGGTGTAGGAAATTGCCTCTTTTGACATGGTCACCCTTTTTGCCTTCCAGCCGTAAAGGCAGGGTGTATTATATTACGTGCGAGGGCATACATGCATGAGCAAATATACCCCTGCTATGTCATTGTCGATCCTTAAACATAGTAAGTGAACAAATAAGCCGTTTTAAGTACATGTGCTGGACACTGGTCATTACGAGTTTCCCAGCTACATGGTGGCTTCACTGAAGATAGGGATGTTTGGTATCAAACATCTCATATTAATAAACCCTCACTGAATCCAGTGATGGATTTATTAATAGATGCACTTAGAGGGCACCTTAGAATACCCCCTGAAAACCTACCAACTCCTAGAGTGGACACTGACTGGTCACAACCAGAGGTGGGCGGTATACTCTGCTCCACCGGCGGAGGTCACGGAGTTTTAGCACTCTGCTTGGAGTATGGAGTTTGGCAAAAACTCCATCAGCCATGTGTGGCAGAGTGTACCTGCACCAACCCTTACCAACACTTGTTGAAGTGAACTCTCACCTCTCCAAAGCATACTAGGCCAAAGAAAATCCGTCAGCATGCGGTTGAGGCATCACTTCTGGGTAAGACAACCTCTTCTAGGTGGAGGAACAGTTTCTTCTGGGAAGGCTGGGCCATTTATTTGCATTATTTGAAGGGGGTCCTGCCTCAGCCAATCATGCGCCCTTTGAACTCAGATTGGCGCACCCAATCATTAAAATAAATTGAGTTATTTCAAAGGGGATCTGGTGGGTTTCTTTCCCAATCTGGAGATGTTGCGATTCCCTGCCAGGGGCCACGTGATATGCGAAAGAGCAGACTTGGGGGCTGCGAGATCAGGTGGTAGAAGTAGTCGTTTGCCCTTGCGCTTTCTACCAACCATCTCCTTGAAAATACACCCACTGATATATATGAGGCTGAGCTACAACTTTAGGGCTGGGCCATTCTCAGATCATGTCGTGAATTATTTCACATATAGGCACAGGGAGATTAAGTAACTTGCCCAGAATCGCAGGTTAGGGCTCCTCCTGCGCACACACACAAAATACCAAGCCCAGCGTGCCAGCTATCAGCAGTCTGAAGAGAGAGAGAGGCACAAAAAGGCGACCTGCCCTTCACTGGAGAACCACACAGCAGCCCAGCAGGTAAGGAACAACATGCATGCGTGTGATGTGATGTGTAGGAAGTTTATAGTACAATGCCCTCGCAAACATAATCCCTGTTAGGAGAGATAAGGTATAAACTGCAAACACTGCACTTCGTTAAGATGAGAAAGAATTGGGAAAGCGAATGCAATCTGTAGTACTTATGAAACCTATGATCTTTAAACAGATTCCTGTAATTGTTCATCAGGAAGTGCATGGGTGCATGGGTTGCATGTGTCTGTGATCGCGCATGTGTGTAGGCCATTAGGAAGTGCCTTTCAACATTTTTCAGCCGTACAGCAAGTCTGTACCAAGTCTGGGTGTCAGCGCTATGAAGGAGCCCAACCATCTGTTTCCACCACCCCCTCAAGAACTTTGACAAGTCGACCATTTTCTCAAGTCTGTTATGATTATTTTCACAATGCAACAGCACTCCTTTAAAATTATATTAGAAGCACTGGGAAGATAATGGTTTCGCTTCTGCCCCTTCTCACCTAAGTGGTAACTTAAGTAAACTATAGTTCATTAACTGCCCCCCTCCCTACAGATTTCCCCCAGCTGCTTCACCACCCCACAGGTTACACAAATCTGATTTTTGTGCTACTTAGACCTCTGCTGTCCATCTCGGTTCTGAGACAGAGTCAAACAACACCCAAGTGATGCACACCCCATCTGCGCCCATCAACTCTTTACAGCAGCTCTCGCCTCCGCAGGTGTGCGAAGGAATCAGACTACTTCTTCACAGTGAGAAAACTGAATATGAAAATACTCATCTTCACCCCTTTCGGTGGCATACATGAGTTCAGAGTGCCATTTCCAAAACCTACCAAAGGCGTCATGTGTGAAAGCTGGCGTCAGTTGTAGTTGGGAGGGGAGGCGGGCAGGGCTGATGCGCGAGCTAAAAATGGAAGGCGCAAACCCCACAGAAACAGCAGCGCAAGGACAGCAGCGAACAGGTTCACAACCAGCGCAAACTGATTAAAGGCCCTCCAACCTTATGTTCAGGGTTTGCCCATCTTACCCATCACCAAAGAAATCCAGAGGCCTGCCGACTCTGCCAGATGCCATGATCCATGAATGGGGAGTGGAGCCACAGGTGTGAGAGGATGCGATGTGGGACAGAATACGCTGGACTAAGAGGTAACCAACCGGTCATAGTGTTCAACTAAGAATCACATTTGACAGTACACGGGAACCACCAGATGAGCCCTACTTGCTCCATAACAGGGTGTAGTCACCCTGAAAGTGTTCAGCCCATTAGCTACCTCCTGGCACTCCCTGTAACACCCCTAAATTCAGTAATCAGGTGGCACCACTGAACCCTAGAACTCAGATTCCTGACAACCTAAGAAGAACCGAACGCAGCAGAGTTGCATCAGTAGAGAAGACTGCAGACACAAACTGACTTGGCTCCAGCCCTGCAAGCCTGTCTGCAGCCCTCCATGATCCTGCGCCATAAGACGACCCGTCCTGCAACCCAGCGACATTTAAAGCTTTGGGAGGACTTTCTGCCTTCAACAAAGATCAACATCTCCAGAGAACAGCGGACCTGTGTTCTGCTTTCCTTCTCTTATCTTATGACCGAGCTTACAAAACCCCTCTGGAATGCACTTAATTTTAAAGCCAATAGGCAGCTAAACTGAACACAGAATGTAATGGCTAATGCCATGTTAAAGCCAATAGGCAGCTAAACTGAATACAACATGTAATGTGCTACTGGTGAACATTGAGCAACTAATATGCGCAGTGGTGAAACACAAAGTCATTGGTCAAACACAATTAATAGCATCACAACCTGTTCAAGAAGAACCAACTTGAAAAGAAAAAAACTCTGTCCTGAGGAACCGTGAAACTGCCTTCAGGCCCACCTCTGCACCCGACGCCCACGG
Organism: Pleurodeles waltl; assembly: GCF_031143425.1. NCBI lineage: Eukaryota > Metazoa > Chordata > Amphibia > Caudata > Salamandridae > Pleurodeles > Pleurodeles waltl. The sequence goes on from NC_090444.1 coordinate 693,410,674, forward strand.
CCCAAGTCCAAGTGGCCCACCAGTCCTGCAAAGGTTCCTCAGCTATTCTGACTCTGAGTCCACCGTGGGCTGACCCCTGCTGGACTCTACCTCAAAGCCTGCAGCCTCAAATCGAAGACTCCCCCTGACTGCGACCTGCCCGTTAGGCTGTTCCCAACACCAAAGGTTACCACTGCACCCAGAGCCCCTCGGTCTTGGGGAGCTGAACCATCGGTGTCCTTACGTCCCCTGGCATCAAAACATATGTGGGCAGCTGTGGGTTTTCTTTGTTTATCCTCCTGGCCTGAGCCTGCAGCCTTTTTCCAAAACGATCTTCCCCATTGACTTGCATTGGGCACCCGATGTGTGTTGGCACTCTGCATCCGGCCCCCCATGCCGCTGAGGGTCTCCGTTTTGTGCTGCCTTGTGGCCACCCCCTGAGCCTACCTCAACCCCAGGAGATCGACCCCTGACACCACTTTACTCACCTGTGAGCAGGCATCTTCGGTTACCTTCAGTGTCTATTGGTTAATATTGGGCACCCGACTCTGTGTTGGCACTCTGTACCCAGCTGCCCCTGTGCCACTGTGGGTGTAAATTGTGTGCTGCCTTGTGGCCCCCACTTGTGCCTACCTCAGCCCCAGGAGATCAACCCCTGACACGGCTTTATTCACCCGTGAGAAGCGCATCTCCATTCACCCCCCAGTCTCCGTTGTTTAACATTGGACACAAGACTCTGAATTCAACTTCTGCACCCTGCCACCCTTGTGGGTGCACTCTTGGTACTGATTTCAACCTTGCCTGGTGTTGAGCTAAAATCCCGAAGTCTGGATTTGTAAATTGTGTACTTACCTGCAAAACTGAATTCTTGTTTTTCTCCCAGAGGTTATCATTGTTGAACTGAAAAATTACACTGTGTTGATTTTTGAAACTGCAAAGTATTGGTTCAAAGCATGTATAAAAGCAAATGTTATTTTTAGGTCGAGCATAGCAGCGTGCAAGCACTGCTCTTCTCGACATGTTGTAATCTGTTCTGTGGGCTTTAACCACGCCCATCACATTCAAAGGTTCCTGGGCCTGCCTTTCAAAAATCCCTTAATGTTGTTTGTAAATGCTCTACGTTTGTCCCGCCTTGAGGCTGGTTTGTTACCTCCTTGGAGACTGACCATGTTACATGGATTATTGTACAATTGGCCATGTAACTTTAAGGCACAATATTTTTCTCTTTTGTCTTGCCGATTTGCTGCATGGCCGTATGTTGTTTCTTCCTCTTCCTTGTTTTTGGGCATGTTGCTGTTTCATTGCGATGTCTGCCGGGTCTTTTTTAGTTGTTTTTTTTGCAGTTTTATGTAGCGGGAAGTTGACACAAAGGTATTGTAGCGCTATATGTATTTATTTATTTTGCAGTTTTATGTAGTGCAAACTTGACACAAAGGTGTTGGAGCGCTTTATTTATGTTTTGCATTTTTACGTTGCACAAACTCAATACAAAGTTATTACAGCACTTTACATGAGCACTGGTTACATTACACAAGAACACATTCATTTTTGGTAGCAAGGGGAGATTAAGTGATTTGCGCAGAATCACAGGATGTTGAGCTGGCGCCAAGACTCGAACCATGTTTCCCAGCTCCAAAGTCAGCAGCTCTGGCCCTTATGCCACAACCTCTGCCTTAGGGTCCTTTGTCTGGTGCATGTTGGGACAGTCAGGGAATAATTCATGTTTTTTTAATTAGATAGCTCTTGGTAATACAGGTTCTGCTATTTCATAGCACTGCAAAGCAGGTGCAATTCTTAAGAAAATCACTATAATTAATTTGCATCGACCTTGCAGAGATGAAGAGATAAAAAAGCTATGTCACGATTGTAATCTGTAACATTCTTGGTCTGTCGGGACCTCTGTAGTGGGTGCATCAACCAAATGACTTGAGTAGAGCTTAACACTAGGTGATAGCATGTGCTCTTGATAACTTCCGGAGGGTCACCAACCAAGCACGTAGGTTAGTCGTGGGCAAGAAGATGGCAAAAGGAATTGTCTAAAAAATGGTGAAAAAGGGGTTATGATTGCAGACCCAAGCATGTCACGGCCTCAAGCAATATAGCAAAAACATCTAGCTTTTGGATGTGAATTGGGCCTCTTCAAAACGCGATCGGCAGCCATTTTCCTAACCCAGTACCCAAAGATGCTAACACAAGGGTACCACAGTGAGAGAAGCAGCATATCCTAGGGCACAAAATTGGAGCAAACTCCATCACCTCCTCCTCTCAGAATTCACTGGTATCTCTTTGACAGTCCTCTCACAGCTCCTGCGACCTTGCAGATGCTACTTCCAGAGACGCTGTTTAAACCAGCGTTCGAATAGCACTGCTATCTGCTTGAAGAGGCCTCACCTAAAAAAAAAAAAACATAGTCGCTGTCACAGACACAGAGCACTTCCCCATCACCCTTTGGATTCCTGTGTATAATATCATAGCCAGTATGTAGAAATGAGGCAAAAATACTCCCAAGATGGCGACCTTGTTGTGTCCTCTGTCCTGCAGCGACAGGCCTGGAAAGGTTGTTGTGGCACCTGGCATACATCCACTACACTCCAAACCAAAACACAGAGGTAAAAGACATTGCCATTTACAATGCCAATAGCTCTAACTTTCACAAATGTGAGACCTATTGCATTGCAAATGCTTGTTCTAAATTGGTCTCGGATTTATTCATTGGGCGTGTGTCTCATTTATTGCCTCTGTGAATATAACAACAGGACTCCTTGATAAATCTAACTGCTTGCCGACACTACCACAGACAGAGCACAAGTCCTATCTATGTTTGCCTTTGCAATACCAATTGGGGATCCACTGGACTCTTCGCACAGTGTACTTGATTTTAGTGCACGCTGTATTGAGTCAGCTTCCTACATTGGTGGACCAGCGGTGGGGTATGCAACTTTCATTTGCTGATACCACTTGGTCAATAAGTGACTACACAGGTAAATTCAAAAATTGCCTTTAGTTAAATTGCATTCTCTCAATTTGTTTTTTTCCCGAAATTCTTAAACATACTGTTAGGGCCCTGGTTAGGTCCCTGTAGCTTAACAGTAAAAACTTCAAAAACTTCCTCTAGTTAGGACTGCACAAACTGTGTTAGGATTTTTTCTCTAGCTCAAAAAGGTTCCAACTTCAGTAAAATAATGAGTACCTCAGAGCACAGGGTGTTGGAATTTGACATCACCTCTTACCTTAAGCTTTCTCACAAGCAGTTAAGGGCCCTCTGTACAGGGTACAAAATAAAAAAAGGCTCATGTCCAACCAGTGCAAAGCGTCACAGGGGCTACCGGCAGAGTATGAGCAGGTCCATCCTTCCGATGAAGCCACTGATCCTGTAAATCAGGGTCAAGACAACTCAACTGAGGAGGAAGAAAGGGACCCTCCACCACTTGGAGGGGAAGAATCTGTACCCCAAGTGTTAAGGACACCTCCCTCCAATGAGAGAGGCTTAGGTACCTCAAGATCCAGAAATAGAGTCTCTGAAGAAGATGCTTTCTTAGAGAGACTACCTAAGAGCCTGGAGCTGGAAAACAGGATCTTGGCTATAGAAAGGGAAATAATAGAAATGGGTTTAGCTCTCATAAATGGTGGCTGCAATTTCATACCTAGGGGCAGAGCAGAGCAGAGCACCGTGACCATAAAATCCCCAAAGGGATTGTCCCCAAAAATTCGGAAGGTGATGATATCACTAAGTGGTTCACAGCCTATGAGAGGGCTTGCGTTTCCAGAAGACTTGCCGAACACCACTGGGGAACTCTCCTTTGGGAACTGTTATCAGGAAAGTGTAGAGATAGAGGGCCTGATTCCGACCCCAGCGGTCAAGGACCGCCGGGGCCGGGGTCGGCGGGAGCACCGCCAACAGGCTGGCGGTGCTCCCCAGGGTATTCTGACCGCGGCGGTTCAGCCGCGGCCAGAAAGGGAAAACCGGCGGTCTACCGCCGGTTTTCCGCTGCCCTGTAGAATCCTCCATGCCATGGGGATTCTGACCCCCATACGAGCCGCCAGGAACAGGATGGCAGTATGGGGTGTCGTGGGGCCCCTGGGGGCCCCTGCAGTGCCCATGCCAATGGCATGGGCACTGCAGGGGCCCCCGTAAGAGGGCCCCACCCTGAATTTCAGTGTCTGCTTAGCAGACACTGAAATTTGCGACGGGTGCTACTGCACCCGTCGCACATCCTCCACTCCGCCGGCTCCATTCGGAGCCGGCATCCTCATGGAGGGGTGTTTCCCACTGGGCTGGCGGGCGGCCTTTTGGCGCTCGCCCGCCAGCCCAGTGGGAAACCCAGAATACCCACGGCGGTCTTTTGACCGCGCAGCGGTATTCTGGCGGTTCCCTCCAGGCGGGCGGCTCCCGCCGCCCGCCGGGGTCAGAATGACCCCCAGAGTCCTCACACTGATTGATGCAGATGCAACATCCTGTGAACTCATGAAGACCACCCTGATTTAGGGATTTGGGTTGACTCCTGAGGAATGCAGAATCAAATTCAGGGAGACTTGAAAAATCCAGAGTAAATCTGGGATGATTTTGTGGGCTTCTCAGTGAAAACTCTAGGTAGCTGGTTAAAAGATAACAATGGGCATGATTATGAAGGGCTTTACAGTCTAAAAATGAAAGAGCATCCATAATTGCGTTCAAGAAAAGTTGCACCAGTACCTGGTAGACCTAGGTCCACTTTCTCCTCAAGAGTTGGGAAAGAAAGCAGACCATTGGATGAAAACAAGGATGGGTGACCAAGACTTCCACCGGTAAAAAGAGGTGAAAAAGCCCCCAAAAGGGAAAAAGAGTAACCAAAATAGGAACAAAAACAAAGAATCTTCTAAAGGCCCCCAAAAACCAGCACAGGAGGGTGGGACCCAAAACTCTTACCAAACCAACGCTCGGTACAAGGGGACACTTTGGGATTCCAGCAAGGCTTGGTGCCACACTTATAAAAACCAATGGGCATCTAACTGGAGATCCTAACTGTCCTAAGAAAAATAATGCCTCTAGTGCAACTGCAGTACCTGCAGTGGTAAGTCTTCAGATGGTATTCCAAGTAGGCTCTTACCATGTCAGTGAACCTACTGAGGCAACTTTAGTCTCAGAGGGTGAGGGAGATGTAGCTGCCCTGGCTGTCTGGCCTAGTAGTCTGGAGAAGTAAAGACAACAGCCTCATATAAATGGGATTCAGGTTGAAGCACTGAGAGACACTGGTGCCAGTGTCACCATGGAGACAGAGCAACTGGTGTCCTCAGACCGGTATCTTCCTGGAGAAACATATACTGTCCTCAACACTGACACCCAGGGTAAGGTACATCCAATGACAATGGTGGTGTTGGAATGGGAAGGGGTTACCGGCCAAAAGAAGGTGGTGGTATATCCTGCTATACCTGTCCAGTGTCTGTTAGGGATTCTAGAGAATGATCTGGAGTCCTCAGCCTGGGCTGAGGTAGAAAGAAAGACCCATGCAGCTATGTTGGGTGTCCCTGAGTGGGTGTTTGTCAAAACCAGAGCGCAGGCTGAAAAAGTAGAGTTGGAGTCTAGGATAATGTCCCAACCTACCAAGAGAAAGCTTCCAAACAGATCACAGAGAGAAGACCTAACAGTTCCAGAGGGCACTGAGCCTCTGGATCTTGGGCCTTACTCAGCAGAGCTTCTAGGATAGGACCAGGGACCCTCAAGGGAAGATCTGAGCCAGGGACAACAAACCTGCACCACTCTTGAAGGCATGAGGCAGCAGGCTGCTGCACAGGAAAAAGTTGATGTTAGTGGTGCCCACAGGGCCTATTGCGAGGAGGGGCTCCTATACACTGAGGACAGAGACCTTAAATCTGGTGCCACTAATGGACTGGTAGTGCCTCAGCAATGCAGAGAGTTTCTCCTAACTTTGGCCCATAATATCCTCTTAGCTCAGCACCTTGCCCAGACAAAAACATGGAGGCAGTTGGTCAACCACTTCTACTGGCCAGGCATGTCCCAGAAAGTAAAGGAGTTTTGTAACTCCTGTGCCACCTATCAAGCCAGTTGTAAGACAGGTGGACAACCAAAGGCCCCCTTAATTCCACTTCCAGTGGTTGGGGTTCTCTTTGAAAGGGTTGAGATAGACACTGTTGGTACCCTTGACCCTCCAACAGCATCAGGGAACAGATTTATACTGGTGGTAGTGGATCATGCCACCAGGTATTCTAAAGCAACCCCCCTAATGGCTACTACTGGCCCTGCAGTAGCTAGGGCACTCATTGATATTGTTACAAGAGTGGGCTTTCCTAAGGAGGTGGTGTCAGACAGAAGTACCAACTTCATGTCTGGCAACTTGAAGCACATGTGGTCTGAATGTGGTGTGACCTATAAGTTCACAACTCCATATCGCCCTCAGTGCAATGGTTTTGCTGAGAGCTTTAACAAGACTCTCAATGGCATGAATGATGGGCTCCCTGAAAAACTCAGAAGGAGATGGGATGTCCTACTTCCATGCCTGCGTTTTGCCTAAAGGGAAGTGCCACAGAAGGGAGTGGGTTTTTCCCCATTTGAACTTTTGCTTGAGCATCCTGTTAGGGGACCACTTTGCCTTGTAAATGAAGGACGGGAGAGACCTTCCAGCGAGCCCAAGCAGGAAATAGTAGATTTTGTGCCTGGCCTTTGTTCAAGAATGACTGAGTACATGAAAAAAGCAAACAAAAACCTTGAGGCCAGCCAAGAGCTCCTGAAGCTCTGGTTTGACCAAAACGCTGCACCGGTTGTATACCAACCTGGGCAGAAGGTATGGGTGTTGGAGACTGTGGTCTCTAGGACCCTTCAAGATAGGTGGAGTGGACCCTACCCCATCCTAGAGATGAAAGGGAAAGTCATCTATCTGATGGACTTTGGTATTGCAGGAACACTAAGAGGGTAATCCGTGTAAACTGCCTGAAACTCTACCATGACCGAGCTGAGATGACCATGCTCATGGTCAGAGATGAGGGACAGGAAATTGGGAGTGATCTCCTCCCCGATTTCCTCTCCAGCAATCACAAGGATGGCTCAGTTCAGGTAGTAGTTTTTTCAGACACCCTCTCTGACCAGCAGCAGACTGACTACAGGCAGATCTTACACCAATTTGCTGAACTATTTTTCTTGATCCCTGGCAGGACTACCTGGTGTACCGATAATGTTGGCACTGGAGACAGTTTACCAGTCAAAAACAAAATCTACAGACAATCGGACAATCGGACAATGTCAAGAAGAGCATGAAAGATGAGGTCACCAAGATGCTAGAATTGGGAGTCATTGAGCATTCAGAGAGCCCCTGGGCCATCCCAATCATGGTTGTCCCCAAAACTCATTCCCAAGGTGGAAAGAAAGAGATGAGGTTCTAAGTGGACTATAGGGGTCTCAACGCAGTAGCCAAGACAGATGCCCACCCAATTCCCAGAGCTGATTGACAGACTGGGAGAAGCCAAATGTCTGAGTACTTTTGAGCTCACATCAGGGTACTGGCAGATAGGCCTGACTCCAGGAGCTGAAGAAAGGGCTGCATTGTCCACTCCTAATGGGCATCATGAGTTCACTGTTATGGCCTTTGGTCTGAAGAATGCCCCTGCCACCTTCCAGAGGTTGGTGAATAAAGCCATTGCTGGGTTAGAAGACTTTAGTGCAGCATATCTAGATCGCTGTCGTCCGCTCTACCTGGCGGGATCACCTGATCCACCTCAGAAGGATCCTTGAGGCTCTGAAATGTGTAGGCCTCACTATCAAGGCAAGCAAGTGACAGATAGGGCAGGGCAATGTTGTCTACTTTGGTCGCCTGATAAGTGGGGGCCAAGTTGAACCACTCCAACTCAAGATCCAGACAATTCTAGACTGGGAAGCTTCAACAACCTAGACCCAAGTCAGGGCTTTCCTTGGCTTGACTGTTTTTTACAGAAGATTTGTGAAGGGCTAGGGCACCAATGTAGCACCCCTCACAGAACTCACATCCACAAAGTTGCCCAAAAAGGTAAACTGGACAGTCAGCTGTCAAAAGGCCTTTGACACCCAGAAGGAAGGCACGTGCTCAGCACCTGTTCCGAAAGCTACTGATTATTCTAAACAGTTCATTGTGCAGACAGATGCCTCTGACCATGGGATAGGAGCAGTCCTGTCCCAAATCAATGATGATGGCCATGACCAACCTGTTGCTTTTATTAGCAGGAGGTAAACCCCCCAAGCGCAGCATTGAAGTGCCATTGAGAGGTCCTTGAAGAAGCTGAGACCTTTACTTGCTTGTTTCTCACTTCCTAGCTCAACCTGAGCCCAGGCCTCTCAAGTGGCTGAAACAAATGAAAGGTGAAAACCCCAGTCTGTTAAGGTGGTCCAACTCCCTACAGGTAATGGACTTTACAGTGGAACACAGACCTGAGACTGACCATGCCAATGCAGATGGCCTTTCCAGGTTCTTCCATTTAAAAGATGACGACTCTCCTGGAAAGGGTTAGTTTCAACCTCCTACATTTGGGGTGTGGGTCATGTAGGAATGTGCCTCTTTTGACATGGTCACCTCCCTTACCCCCGCTCCCCACCCCCCCCATTTTTTGCTTGGTTTCCACTGCAATTTCAACTGCAAGTGCACAGGATCCCACCTAAACAGGTGCCCAGCACAAGATCACTTTCGCTCAAAATTGCACAGTCGATTTTTCCAATTGGCAAAGCTTTAGCTACCACTGTAAGTCCTTAGTAAGTGGTACCCTTGGTACCTAGGGCATGGGGTACTAAAGGAAGGCACCTGAGGGCATCAACATAAATTGTGCCACCGTTAGGGATCCTCTCACTAAGTGCACACAGTGCTGCTTTCGCAGGCTGCATTTCTTGGTGCAGCACTAAGATGAAAACACAAAATGACACACAGCCTGTATGCTCTGTCCCCTTTACACTGCTTGCAATATATGTAAGCCAACCCCTCTAGCAAGCCTTCCAGTCCTAAAGGCTTGGGGTGTTATATTACATGTGAGGGCATACCTGCATGAACAGATAAGCCCCTGCTATGTCTTTGTCAATTCTCAGACATAGTAAGTGGACAGGGAAGCCATTTTGAGTACATGTGTTGGACATGGTCATTACAAATTCCCCAGCTACATGATGGCTTCACTGAAGATAGGGATGTTTGGTATCAAACCCCTTGTATCAATAAACCCTCACTGAATCCAGTGATGTGTTTATTAATACATGCACTCCCTCTGAAAACCTATCAGTGCACTCATGGCCACACAGCTGCCACTGCCCAACTGGTCAGTTTTTGATTAAGGGATCCAACTTTCACAGTCGTGTCCATAGTCCTGCCATCCTGCCGACGAATTCCCAGGTTACCCCAGTATCTGACCACCTCTGTGACTTGGAATGCCCTGAAATACAGCCAGACCAATATGACAGAGAAAAGCAGAGTCTCCCACTTATCTCGGCAACCCCTTAGCAAAACTCCAATCACCGGCTTCAAAATGTCCAACATAATAGGACGCCACACTTGTGCCCCGTTGTCCATTTTTTTGGACCAACCCTCAAGAATCCACTTCCCAAGTTCCCCTGCCTATGGCTCATAACCTCACAGCTGCTTTCTGTAAAACGACACCCCAGCCAACTTACTGGCTATTGTAACAGCAGACAAACCTTTTCCAATCCAACCCATACCTAAATGTACCTCATCATTTCGCAGTGTTAGACCTCCATCCATGCCACTCCTGCGGAGAGCCCCTGACTGCAGAAACTCATCCCATACATGACCATATACTTATCGAGTAGACTCTGACAATGACCCCAGGACCAGCTATATCAAGCGCTCTCCCCACATCCCACAAATGATCTGGAATTGCTGTCTTCCGCTCGTCGGCCCAACGTGCAAGCCCACGGAGCACAGTCTACTGAAAACGAGAGAGGGCATCAGCAATTTGATTGTGGACTACCACAGTATGCCACGCTTTCAAGATGGTGTTCGCGTTCAAACACTCCAAAACAAAAATGTGCAACAATTTCCAGCCCTTGTGCCAACTAAAGGTAAACCATGTGCACACTGACATATTGTCCACATTGATCAGTACTGTCATGTTCACAAAGTGGCACCCCCACAAGCATACTGCAACAACCAATCGAAAGCATTCCAAGAAGGCAATGCTGCAGCCCCCATTCTTCCAACCTGCTGGCCTTTCCTCCACACACTACAGGCATTCCCAAAATATGCTGAAACCATGTCCTCCAGCTGCATCTGAGAACAACTTGATAGACCATTCCATTTGTTCCCCCACACCAGCCTTGGGAACCCCATTACATTTGCATAAAAAGGTTTTCCACATGTGGAAATCTTCTCAGACCCCCGCTTGGAGGCGTACCCTGTGGTGGGGGAGGGATGTGCCAGCCAGTGCCCAGCTCAGCCTCCTGCAAAACGTTCTCCCTGCTCTGACTGCTCAACATGCAATATTTAAATACCCAAGAAAAACCAGTATATCTTGCACCTGTATCTTGGCGTTGCCCAACATCTTGTCCAACAGATCAATACATTGCCTCCTCTTTTCTTCAGGTAGTCTAAGCTCCATCATGACAGAGTCCAGCTCAATGCCAAAAACTTGATAATCTGTACTGGTCCTACTGTTTTGTCCAGCACTAAGGGAGCACCCAGATCCTCCAACACCTCCTGAAAAACGAGCAAACTCTCTTGACAGTCATTGTGCTCTGTTCCCACCATGAAAAAATCATCAATATAGTGCGTCATGACCTCTTTCTTTGATCGGTGCACAAAAACTTTCTGCAAAAAGTACTAAATGCTTCAAACAAAAAGCATGAAACTGAACACCCCATTGGAAGAGCCTTGTCCACAAAAAACTTACCCCCAAACTGGATGCCAGGTAATTTGTAATCTAGGGGGTGAACCGTCAAAAAACAGAATGCCAACTTCGCATTGCATTTCGCCATCCATCGACCCTGTCCCTTCGCATTGACCAGTTTAACTGCTGTGTCCACAGAGTAGTGTACCTTGCTACACTCTTCTGTGATGAAATTATTCATCTGGCCAAGAGAGGTGATGAATTAAACAAAACTCACCAGTATCCTACTTGGGAACCACCCCAATCCGCGACACTCCCAAGTTTTCCAAAGGCCAGTCGTCAAACGGCCCTTCCATCAGTCCTTTGTTCACCTCCTTTAAAAGCTTGCTCCTTACCAGGTCTTCATTACCCTTCAGTGACTTCAACTTATCAGCCCATTGGCGGGACCTGGGACCAACATAACATAGACAAAACCCAAACCGAAAACTAGATAACAACAATTATTTTTCCTGAACTGATCCCAACAAATCCAACCAAAAGCGCAACAGCTCTACTTTAACTGGTGTATAGGCTTTTTTCTATGGGATTTGAACCACCCCTGCCCCTCCTGGGATCCCCAGAACCAGACCATGCACCTGCTGTGGCTCCATGTTGTACGAATGTACCCACTTGTGAACTGCATTGTGTAAGCATACGCTTCCCGTCTGTTTTACTTGGAGCATTCATGCCTATATTTACAGTATTCTTGCAGACATTGTCCCCTGTTACAGGACCAGAATGCGCCCCCGCTTCTGGCCTGTCCCCGCCCTGTCTTTCCCTGTTACTCACCACAGCTGATGTGGGAAGCCTGCGAAAGGGCTTGTATATAACAGGCCAGCCGCTCATCGTCAATGGGGCTGGCTGCTCAGAGGTCATGGTCTATAAAACAACTCATTGTCGAGCTGTCCCCATACCCTATTCTCCTCCTCCGTGAGGCGGGCTCTGAACTCCTAATCGTAACGCACCCAGGCCCATCTTCCATAACTAAACTGCACTTTCTGTGCCACATCTAAATACTTAAACATCACTACGCACCTTTCAGGTTATTTTTCGCAATACACGCTTGGGTAAATCAAAAAGTCAGTAGTCCATTTCTCAATGTTAACTGGCACCCGGGGCCTCTGATAGCTCGTACTCTTTCTCCTTTGAGCCCTCCTTTGCCCTCACCTCCCGATGCAACATTTAAAAAAGTTCAACATACTTCCCTTTCCAAATAAGGTCCTCGGTGGCTAACATCAAGTGGGCACCCAAAAGCTTTGTGATGCCCATATATAGAGGGTTTTTTTACATTTTGCTTCCTTACTCTCCTTCTTTTCACCTGAGATCTCACCTTTCCGCCCATACACTGTGATTGCTGCATCCTGTGCCTTATCTAAAGCCTCAGCATCAGTCACCTGATCCTGCACAAGCCTGCCTTTTACCAAACGAAGGCCACCCTCCCTTGTGCCTGTGCTTCAGACTCCACTGCCTTTCCCCCCCACTTCTACACCCCCTCAGCTGCGTAGCATACCCTGCTGGACGCATTTCCTGGCCTCAAGGCAGGGGCCCATATTGAAGCCATCCGTCCTGATGCCACTTTTGCATCCTTCTGCTGGACACCGAGGTCGTGGGCAATGCTGCAGCAGACTGCAAAACACCAAGACTCCTCTTCTGGTTAGATCCCCCTGACCCGTGACCATTTTGTGAGGTGCTTCCCACCATGGAACCTCACCATGCTCCACAGTCTCCCCCTTCTCAAGGTAATCCTCCTCGAAATCCAATTCCCATTGAGGTTCCTCACATACTCCGTTCTCTGCACTTGTACCGGGCACCTCTGCATCCCCAACACCCCCATCCCCAAACTGCACTGCAAACAAATCCTGATGATCGTTGACTTCCTGCAAGGTGGGCGCAATGCCTATCCTTGCTACTTCCAAGACTGCTCCATCGCTGTCCCAGAGCTGGCAGCACTGACACACGCATTGTCTTCGGACAGGGGATGCTGGGATGCTGTACTCCCTCCTGGCTATCCAGGTATCGCTGCTGCCAACATCCCTGCCTGAAACCCCTGGCTGACCATAGGCTGTTCCTGTCCTGACTTACCAATGCCGCCCAGAGGCCCTTCATATACCCAGGTCCCCCATCCTGAAAGGCCTCTGACCCCAACCAGAACATGGATTGCACTGCTAACCCAGGAGCAAACCAACTCTCCTCCCCATCCTTTAAGGACCACCCCGACCCACAAACCCCCATCAAAAGCATTGATAGCTCCCTGGCCCGTGAAAGCGCGTCCAGTCTTTATAAATTACTTGTACTTGGACACGCCGGAGGTCGGTGAACCTTTTAACCGAGTTGGGTTCTCCTCATCCAAGAATAGTCGGATCCCTCAAATCAATACTAGTTAATCATTGTAATCAATATCCAATACTCAATTAATAGATCAAACAACACATTAAGAATTAATAACAATCGGTACTTTGACGCACCATGACCTTTCAGTCATGAATAACCACACCAGTTTATTAGAAGTTAATGAATTTTATTTCCCTATATTAACAAAGCTAGCATGATATAAGTGAGTCTCAAAATCAAATGGTATACATATACGAACATTACTATCTGTTCATAGCGGCGGAAGAAACGCAATCTTCGCAAAATCTGGATTATAATGCACTCGGTTATAGCAATGGAAATCACTAATATAAGCAACTGAATTTGACTAATTGCATACATCGGTCAGCATAACAAGATTTCAATTTAGCATGGTGCATCAAATGAATACCTCAACTAACCTCTAATTAGCATTGGCATGTGGGGCTTCATGCAAAACGAATTTAGTCAACACAAATTTAGAAAACTTCTAGCTTGGGCCCTATCAAAATAAGCAGTTGGTACCTAGGAAGGAAAACACAATGCATAATACAATTATCCTTTCATATTTACCAAATACAATCAGCATTCAAGAAAAATCTTTGTCCTTCATGTATTGGTTCGATCAGTATGGGGCAGGTTTCAAAGGGGCAAAGTTAAAGCAAGTTTCCTTGCGGCAGCAAGGAAAATGGGGAAAAAGTTACTGCATGGACGGGGCAAAATTAAAGTTGAAGTCTCTAGGGTGCAAATTCTTTAAAGTCTCTTTCTCTGCGACAGAGAAAAGGCATCAAGGGGTTCGTTCCAAAATGGCATCTTGAATCAGGCTTCAAAATGGCATCGTAGAAAATGGCTGACTTCTCTTTGTCCGGTGGGATTAAGTAAGAAACGTTCCAAATTCTTCAGGGTCTTCCATTGGAGGGTTCATAGGGTGGTTTCCTTTTGACCACCGAATAGTTTCTTTCTCCTAGTACTCATTTATGCATAAGGTGTCCTTGGAGCCTTGGAACACAAGTTGCAACAAAGTTTGCCAATTAATTCTATATCAGAGCTTTTATTGTCTACACCTGCAGAAACTGACCTTGCTTCAAAGAGGATGAAACTAGCCCAGTACGAAACCTTGAGATAAGTGTATTAGTCATTTCTACTGGAAAAATACAACCTTAAAGTAAAAGAATATGTCTTTGTTAATACAAGTGAAAGCCACGCAGTTAAATTTGAGACCAGGCAACTAGGCCAAAGCCTCTGCTAAATTTAAACTAAGCATATAACAGTTTCAACAAGAAAATCATAGAATACATTAACAATTATGACGGATTACTACATTTGTCAATTCTTCATGATTAACTAAGCTTGTTTATAACAATGGCGAACTACCTCGTGGGCACAATTTCCCACGTACATTATTTTTCTTTGCTAAAATCACACTACCTTATACGATTTTGTTACATGATATATGAATATTTGTTAGCCTCTCTTTTTCTGCGTCATCAATCCCTCCTCTGATGACTAATTATGTCATCACATCAAATCTTCTACCACAAATTTTATTTCATTAAAATTCTGTTTTAGCAATTTGACACTTCAGTCAATTCCCTCTTTCTTTTTGTTCCCTTTGATTTTTCTCTGTATATTTCTACCATTTTATTTTGTTATTTCTCTTCTCTTTTCCTTCTGTTTCTTGTTTTCAATATTTTAATAGCTTTCCATATTCCCCAAATACCTAATAAGCAGATTAATATTATTACTATTCCTTTTACTATTTTCAATAACCGTCCGTTCCAAATGTTGCTGAGCCAATTCCCCACGGAAGCAAATCCTTTTCCAACCTTTTCCCATACTCCTGGTTCTTTCAATTCTTTCAAATCTGCACTCGTTAGTTAAATTTGTAAGCATTTTTCTAATTTGCCCACTGTTGTCTGGAATATAAGAACAACAGTGACGTGCACTAAGCATTTTGCAAACGCCTCCATTCTTTGCTAAAAGAATGTCTAAAGCAAGCCGATTTTGAAGAGTCATAGCTCTTTCTGCAGCAAGTTCAGCATCAATCAGGATCATGGCTCCTGAGAATTTAGTCAGCATGTTATCCACAATAGTAGACAACTTTCGTATTTTAATTGAATTCAATATGACTCCTACTGAAGGAATCAACGCTCCAAATATATCTCCTACCACACCAGAAGCTGTCTCCCTCTTCTGAATACGATGTAATTCAGACAGCTTTGGAAATTCCCTTAAGTCGTCTAGTTGATAAATCTTTGGAAATACTATTCCCAAATAACATCTCCTATACCATCCTTTTGGAAGACGATAATAGGCATTGAGTCCACAAATATAGTATACTCCTAGAGTAGCTGGATCTAGGCCATTTAGCATGAATGTCCATTTAGCTTGAAACAAAAACGCGTGTTTACATTCGCTCGTACCCACAAAGATTGTGTCATAATATGATTTAGGTCTATATATACAAAGCTTTCCTACATGTACTGCATCTAAAGCTAATTTCCCTTATGTCTTTATTGCGGCAAAAGCATAGTTATCTACAGATGTCCTTTTGTGTAATTCCCTTTCTAATTTCTCCTTCACCACTTTCCTTCTATCTTCAGTGTGATCTAAAAAGCTTTTCTCTACAGGTGCAAGCAAGCATGTAAGGTTTTTGTGCTTGTGCTGTGGAAAAAGGTGATAATGGTTCAAAGAAACCCCTAACTATTTTTTATATAATAATCTCTTGCTACTTTACTTAAGTACTCTCTTATGGAGACATATGAAAACATGACATCATGATTGGAATAGAAGTATTGAATAGACTCCTGACCATAAAATCTGGTTAGTAACAAACTACATGAAATTCCATACGTGAGAGGCATGCTATGATATGTCACTCCTACTATTACTGAGGTAGGTATTTGTGTGCACACATAACAATCTTTCGCATCAACATACTCATTCAGCAAGCGATAGAAGGCGTTGGAAGATAATTCTTTCTTGTCGTGTAAATATTTCTCGTCTCGTTCGAGTTTCTGCAGAGGAGTTAATTCAGTAGTAGGTTTAGAAGTAGAAGCATCATTCGCGTCTCTTTCATTCTCTCCATGCATTCCAAGAACTATTGCTATAATTATTAGAACACATGCAGTTTTTAGACCTATACACATGTATTTACAACATTTCATTTTGTGTTCTTTTGTAGTGTAGCCTGTCATGATCTTTATAGAATCAGAAAGTTGAAGACACTCTATCAAATCAGATTTGCAGATATATATATATAGCTGAACAAGTTAAATGTTCACACAGTTTTCTTTAGCAGCTTAGTCTCTTATCGGTTTAGCAGCTTTGTCTCAAGATCGGTTTCAAAGTCAATCAAGTTATCAATGTCTTATCCGGTTCAAAGTCAATCAGGTTGTCAATGTCTTATTCGGTAATGCTCATGAAATTTTAATTTCTCAAGTACCAAAGTGTCGTTCTGCTTCTTCATTTTCAATACTGAGAGATAGAAATTCGTCTGACCAATCGTTAGTGGCTGTGTATGCCCACTCTGGACCAGAATATCTTCTGCTTGGTATTCTTTTCCTCTTCATTTTTGCATCACCTTTTGATTCTCTCTTGCAGATGTCTTGTTCTTTGGCTGTGTCTTTTTCTTCACTCAGTGATATTATTACGATAGACACTTCTTTTCTTTTCTCCTTCAACTTTGGCCCTTCACTTTCTTTTAATATTTCTTTAGTCTTTGATTTCACTGGCGATATGCTTTGTCTTCGTTTCGCGCTGCTTTCACTTGATGGACCTGCAACCGGTTCTGGAAGAATTCGAACGATTTCACTCTGTTCTGTTTTGTCTCCTTCGCCTAGGAGGTCAATCAGGTTTTCCTTTTCTTTGCCTGTATTGTCTGCTTCTGGGAAAGTCCTCCTCTTATTAGACTCTCCTGCTTCTTCACCTGTGACAGGATCTTTGTCACCTTCAGGCTCTTTGTCGCTTCCTGAGACTTCCTCTCTGTTGTCCTCAAAAGGATCGATTGCGTCTTCCTCAGAAAATATTTCTTCTGTCTCGATTTCTGCTTGTTCGCTTTCAGGCTCTCTTTGTTCTGTCTCAGTGCCTGGTACTTTCCTGTCAGCTGCAGGTAATTTCAACGCTTCAACCTCCTCTTCTGTGGGGCACGTCACCCTTTTCGTGTGACTAGCGTGAGTCCACTTGGGAACTCCCGCACACTTCACAGCGGTGGTAGTCGTCAGAATCACTTGGAAAGGTCCTTTCCAGCGGGGTTCCAGACACAACGTCCTCACGTGCTTCTTTATCATGACCCAGTCACCTGCCTTCAGGGTGTGTCCTGGACCTTGGATCAGTGGCAAGGTGGTTGCCTCCACTGGTGAGAAAAAGAGCGGACCACATCAGCCAGACCTTTGCAGTAGTCCAATCCCATATAATCAGTAATATTTACAAGAGCATTTACAGGAACTGCTGGAAGTCTCATGGCTCTGCCCATGAGGATTTCGTGAGGTGATAGTCCAGTTTTTCGATCAGGTGTGTTTCTCATTGACATTAACACCAAAGGCAACGCGTCAGGCCATTTCAACTTTGTGGATGCGCATATTTTCGCCATCCTCGATTTTAATGTGCCATTGATTTGCTCCGCTAGTCCTGATGCTTCAGGGCGGTAGCTACAATGCAATTTTTGTCCGATGTTCAGCGCTGCACACAATAATTTGATTACTTCGTTATTGAAGTGATTTCCCCTATCTGATTCTAAAGAGATCGGGAATCCGAAATGTGGTATTAGTTCTCTCAAGAGTAGTTTTGCAACTGTGAGACTGTCATTTCTGCGTGTAGGGTATGCTTCAATCCAGTGACTAAAAATACACTCAATCACCAACACATACTTCAAGCCTGCATGCATAGGCATCTCAATGAAATCCATTTGCATCCTGCTGAATGGCCCTCTTGCTCTTCCCATGTGGCTCAAATTTACTACTGTTCCCTTCCCTGCGTTCATTTGTTGGCAAATGACGCAACGATAGAAAACTGCTTCAGCAACTTGGCGGAATTTGGGATTTAACCAATCAATTTTGAATAATCTAATCATGGCATCCCTCCAAGGTGGGCTTGTCCATGATACAACCTGGCCAATTGCGTTAAAAGACTGTCTGGTAGAACCAATCTCCCTTCACTTGAAACCCACAAATCATCTGGTTTCTTTATACATTGTAGTTTGCTCCTTGAGAGTTTCTCATCCTTACTGACATTATTTTGTAGGAATTTCAATTCTTCAATTGTATCTACAACTTTTAAAGCAAAGGCTTCACTTGGTTCAAGTTCTGGCTCATTTATCAGGTTCCATTCGTCTCTGAGCAATATACAGTTCAATACGCAAAACCTTGCGACTTGATCTGCATATCCGTTTCCCAAAGAAACATAGGCCCTCATTACAACATTGGCGGTAAAAGCCGCTTACCGCTGTGCAGAAGACCGCCAATACACCGCCACGGCGGCGGGAGACCGCCACAGCTATTATGACACACATCACGGATTCCGCCGAAGTTCAGACACCCACACAAGTCCGCCACACCAAAGGTCAGCGATAAATATGCGGAAACAAATCCTCCACCTCCACGCCAACAGAAACACACCCATGCTATTACGACCCACGAATCCACGCGGCGGTCTTTCAACCGCGGTATTCCATTGGCGGTACACACCGCCGCGCTCAAAATACACACACAGCTCCAAAACACCGCCACATTGGACAATTACAAATACACACACCTGATACACATACACACACCACTCCCACACACCCAACACAATATAAAACACACACCCACATCCCCCACAAACCCCTACGACCACAATTTCTGAGAGAAGGCCAGAGAGAGACAGCACAGAATAGATAACACCATCACACAGAGGCACACTACACCATCACCCACACAACATCCACGCACAAAACACCACATACCACTAGACTCACCACACTCATCAACACATACACCACCCCACACATCACACACACCACCCCATGTCATGCCAAAGACACCCCCGCTTCTCCGAGGAGGAGCTCAGGGTCATGGTGGAGGAAATCATCAGGGTAGAGCCACAGCTATTTGGCTCACAGGTACAGTACACATCCATAGCAAGGAAGATGGAGCTATGGCAAAGAATAGTCGACAGGGTCAACGCTGTGGGACAGCACCCAAGAAATAGGGAGGACATCAGGAAGAGGTGGAACGACCTACGCGGGAAGGTGCGTTCCACGGTATCCAGGCACCACATCGCGGTACAGCGGACTGGCGGCGGACCCCCACCTCCTCCCCCCACAACTAACAACATGGGAGGAGCAAGTCTTGTCCATCTTGCATCCTGAGGGCCTCGCAGGAGTCGTTGGAGGAACGGACACTGGTAAGTCAAATCTTCACTATCATATCCCCCACCCTACCTGCATGCTATCACACACCCCCACCCTCACACCCTCCCCTATCACCCTAACTCCTCACTAATCTACCCATAACACCAATCACCCATCCCAACCCCAAGACCTGCATGACACAACTAAGCATGGACACCCATCACTGAAGCATGCCCACTGCACAGACCCACAACACCCCCCAACCATCACCACACAAGCCCCCACACAGGAATGCCTGCACTGGGGTTCACGCACACCCAACCATTGCACACCATGAAACACACACATGCAATAATCATGTACTTATACCCCCGCAGGAACCCGAAGGAACGTCACCACACAGAGGGTCCAGACAACACCACTCTACCCCCAGAAGAGGCCACAGTGACGACAGCAGCTCTGCCCTACTGGATCTTGATGACCAGCCCGGACCATCGTGGGCCTCAGGACAGTCGGTTCCCCTTGCCCAGCCACAGCCCAACACCGAGCTTACACCCTCTGGTAACCCCAGCACAGCACCCACCCAGCGGGCCCATACCTCCCTACCCAGGACAGGTCAATCAGCGGTGTGTCCACCACTACAGGGCACCCAGGGTAACCCACCACCCCAACAACAACAGGGACCTGGGAGCAGTGGTAGTGGGCACACGGTCCAGGGGACGGAGGCACAGGAACACCGGGGAACTGGGAGGGATGCTGTGTGACAGAGGTAGGACAGGCCAAGGGAACCTACTCTCAACGAGGCCCTATCCTCCATCATGGGAGCATACCACCACTCCCAGGAGACGATGGCAACGGTCCTGGACAAGTTGCAGGAGACCCTGCGTCTGCAGGAGGAGCAGTATTTGGAGTTCAGGGAGGAGCTCAGGACCATCGCCTCCGCCCTGGGCACCATCGTAGGGGTGCTGACGGACATTCAAAAGACCTTAAGGGACACCGTGGCACTCCAAGGGGCCCCTGACACTAGCCAGGACGATGAAATGCCCACCACCTCCGCCGGTGCTAGTGGACAGGACTCCCCGCCACAGGACCAACACACCAGCACCCCACCCCCTGCAGACGGACAACCACCACGAAAGCGGGCCCTGAGATCCAGGAACAGGACAGAGCAAGATGGCAAGACCCCCGCCAGGAAATAAGACCACCCTGATTGTCCCCCCACTGTCCCACTTTGTTACCCTGTCCAGCTTGGAACTGCCCCAGCTCCACTTCCAATGGCCAGATGTGCAATGTACCTGTGAGACTAATAGACTGGACTCTGCCATGGACATTCTTCCACCATGACCTCTCCCCATTTCACAACCCCCCTACATTTTTATGCACTTCCATAAACACCCTTGAAACCTCAATAATATTGGAGTCTGTCAATGATTGTGAACTTTGTATTGTCAATTACAGTGTTAAAAAAGGTTACCCATTGGAAGGTCAACATACCAATGTCACACATCACAAGCCTTTCAAGGGTGCGAGCTGTTGACACGTAGGTTACCACATTACTGAAACTGAAATGGAAGGGGACAACTCAGTTACCAAATAGGGAGTGAAATGTAGGTACAGGCTAGAGGTAGATGTGTGAAATGTAATATAATGTGAAACATGAAATTGTACTCACCTGTGTCTCATTGAAAATATTGCTGTATGACTGACTCCCTGTTGTCGTTTTCATCTTCATCAGCTTCATCCTCATCACTGTCCACAGGCTCCACAGGCTCAACCGCTACAACAACACCGTCATCTGTGTCATCCTCCTGCAGAAAAGGCACCTAGCGTCGCAATGCCAAGTTATGGAGCATGGAGCCGGCGATGATGATGTCGCACACCTTCTTCGGTGAGTAGAATAGGGACCCACCTGTCATATGGAGGCACCTGAACCTGGCCTTCAGGAGGCCGAAGGTCCGCTCGATCACCCTCCTTGTACCGTTCCTCTGCCCTGGTCCTGGGATTCCTCACTGGGGTCAGTAGCCAGGACAGGTTGGGGTAACCAGAGTCCTCCAATAGCCATACACGGTGCCTCTGGAGTTCACCCATCATATCAGGGATTCTGCTATTCCGCAGGATGTAGGCGTCATGCACTGAGCCAGGGAACATTGCATTTACCTGCGAGATGTACTGGTCTGCCAAACAGACCATCTGGACATTCATGGAATGATAACTCTTCCTGTTCCTGTACACCTGTTCATTCCTGCGGGGGGGGACCAGAGCTACATGGGTCCCATCAATGGCACCTATGACGTTGGGGATATGTCCAAGGGCATAGAAGTCACCTTTCACTGTAGGCAAATCCGCCACCTCAGGGAAAATGATGTATCTCCTTACGTGTTTCAGCAGGGCAGACAACACTCTGGACAACACGTTGGAAAACATAGGCTGGGACATCCCTGATGCAATGGCCACTGTTGTCTGAAAAGACCCACTTGCAAGGAAATGGAGCACTGACAGCACCTGCACGTCAGGGGGGATTCCAGTCGGATGGCGATTGGTGACATCAGGTCTGGCTCCAACTGGGTACATAGTTCCCGGATTGTAGCACGGTCAAACCGGTAGGTCATGATGACATGTCGCTCTTCCATTGTCAACAGGTCCACCAGCGGTCGGTACACCGGCGGATTCCGCCATCTTCCAATATGTCCCAACTGACGGTGCCTAAGAAGGACAACAGCGAAGAAACTGTCAGCATTCCTCCAGGTATGTACCCACAGTCACACACAAGACTACACCAGACAATTAACCCATCTGGGAAAGGTTTTGAGTGTAGGCCTCGGTTAGGGTGACGCAGTAGTAATTGAAGCCATGTGGGCCCCTGAAATGGCGGCTGCCTTACCTCTAAACTGGGACAATGGAATTGTGGGGTAACTGCGCTGGCGTTGGACACCGTCGCGGTAGGCGGTCGTAGAGCGTGGCGCAATGCTGCATTGGTTAACATTGGACCCTATGGGTCCCAGGAGCCAATGAACAGGTGCGCTGGCGGTGATGATGCGCACCGCCGCGGACATCACCGCCGCGGACGTCACCACCATTTTCTATCTCTTCAATCACTAGATACCTGACCTTCGACAGGAGAGGACCTACACTGCTAGTGCTGCTGTGACCTCGGTCTGGAAGCGACGATGGCTGCCGCGTCTGGGGAAAGGGCCCCTTCCTTCACTGCACAGGAGTTGGAGAAACTTGTGGATGGGGTCCTCCCCCAGTATACGCTACTCTACGGTCCTCCAGACCAACAGGTTAGTACACAGGGAGCACGTTGTATGGGCTAGGCCTGGGTGGAGAGGGCTGGGTGGATCAGGGAAGGGGGCAGAGTACATAGAACAGTCATGCATGGGGATGAATGGGCCACAGGGATAGAGTTGGGAGGGGGCCAATTACAACAACGGTGCTGTAGGTAATGACTGTTCCTCTTTCCTTGTGCATGTCATGTAGGTCAGCGCCCACCAGAAGAGGGACATTTGGTGTGCCATCGCCAAGGAAGTCCGGACCCTGGGGGCCCACCAGAGACGGGGCATCCTCTGCCGGAAGAGATGGGAGGACATTCGCCGCTGCAGCAAGAAGACGGTGGAGGCTCAGCTGGGGATGGCCTCCCAACGTGGGAGGGGTGCCCGTCGCACCATGACCCCCCTGATGTTCCGAATCCTGGCGGTGGCCTACCCGGAGTTGGATGGGCGCTTAAGGACATCACAGCAGACACAAGGGGGTGAGTACAACCTCATCCTATGGACTTTGCGTGCAGTGGAGCTGTCTGGGTGGGGGTGGTGGGCTGTGGGTGTCCCTAGGCCAGGGCGAGTTAGGAAGGCAAGGCCCCTCCGTTATGTAGGCCATGTGGCACTCTACCCCAGCTAAAAAAAAAGGCAAACTGATGTATAGTTGCCCCTTTGCCATCCATGTGGGCAGATTTCTACCATTGCCATGTAGGCCATATCCCAGAAATTGCATGTGCAGAGGGCAGGAGCACGGCGTAATGCAGGGGGCTGCTGCGTTTGTCTTGTCCGCCAACGGTAGCGGTATGCCATGCACTAAAACTCTCTTTCTTCTGTCTCCACCCTTTTTCTGCTCTCCCTGTCCTTCTGTACATCAGCATCAACAGGCGGAGGTACAGTGGCACCGGAGCACGAGGGAGCCGCATCCCACATGGCCATGGAGGGCCACACCACAGACTCTGAATTCACCAGTGGGACGGAGGGCGAGGGGAGCTTCACATCGGCCACAGGATCACCAAACAGCGACACGGACTCGTCCGCCGATGGGAGCTCCCCTGTGGTGGCGGCACCATCTGTGCGCCCCACTTCTACAGGTACAGCCGCCACCTCCCCTACCAGCACCGCCCTCCCAGCAGCCCCTCAGCGTTCGCCCTGTGCCCGCTCACCCAGGAGGGTGGGCATCACCTTCGCCCCAGGCACCTCAGGCCCTGCCCCAGTCACCCCAGCTGCCCTCAGTGAGGAGGCCATTGACCTCCTCAGGTCACTCACTGTTGGGCAGTCTACCATTGTGAATGCCATCCAGGGTGTAGAGCGAGAGTTGAAACACGGTAATGCATTCCTGGAAGGCATTCATTCTGGTCAGGCTGTCCTTCAGCGAACCCTGCAATCTCTGGCCTCAGCACTGATGGCAGCCATTGTCCCTGTGTCCAGCCTCCCCCCTCCAACTTCCTCCACCCAGACCCAATCCCCTGTACCCCAGCCCATCCCAAGCACACCTACAGACCAGCATGCACACAAGTCAACACACACAAGTAGCTCAAGCAAACATAGGCACCACACACACCACAGGCACTCACACAAGCATCAGACACATACAGACACAGCGACATCCACTGTCTCCACTGTGTCCCCCTCCTCCTCTTCTCCCTCCTCCCTCCCAGTGTCGTCTACACACACACCTGCATGCACCACATCTACAGGCACTAGGACTCGCACCAGGACACCCAGCACCACAAGCCGCTCACCTGCACTCACTACCTCCACTGCCATATACAGGTCCCCTGTGTCCTCTCCCAGTGTGTCTGTGACGCCCCCTCCCAAAGTACACAAACGTCGGCAATCACTCACCCAACATCCATCCACCTCACGACAGCCTCCAGTACCTGCACCTGCACCCAAAACAGCTAGTGACACCTCCTACAACCACCTCCTCTTCCTCCACTCCCAGAGCCCCTCCAGCTACCCATCCCAGTGTACGTCAGAAACTGTCCCTATGTCAAATTGACCTTTTTGCCCCCCCCCTCCAATTCATCAGTCCCGTCGTAGCGCCTCAGCCAAAAAGCCTCCAGTATCAGTGGTGCGTGTACCAGGTTTTTGGAGTGCCCCGTCCACCAGGGCAGGCAGTAGGACCCGGAGCCAAGGCACTGTCAGCCCACCCCCTGTAAAGGCTCCGAAATTGGAGAGTGGACGACGGGACCGTGTCAAGACTCCTGGTGGGACAAACAGTGAAATGGGATCCAAGGCGGTGAGTCATCTGTAACTCAAAAGAAGGTGGGGAAGGTCCTGAGGAAGTCTCCCCAACCTGTTGTGAGTGTCACGGCGGAGAAGTGCACCATCATTTCCGGCGGTCCAGACACAACCGCCAGCACCGTCGTTACTGGTCAGGAGACCACCGCCAGAGTCACAGCCCAGGAGGGCCCAAGTATCGTTACTGGTCCAGAGACCACCGCCAAAGTCACAGCCCAGGAGGGCCCAAGTATCGTTACTGGTCCAGAGACCACCGCCAGAGTCACAGCCCAGGAGGGCTCAAGTATCGTCACTGGTCCAGAGACCACCGCCAGAGTCACAGCCCAGGAGGGCTCAAGTATCGTCACTGGTCCAGAGACCACCGCCAGAGTCATAGCCCAGGAGGGCTCAAGTATCGTAACTGGTCAGGAGACCACCGCCAGAGTCATAGCCCAGGAGGGCCCAAGTATCGTTACTGGTCAGGAGGCCACCGCCGGAGTCACAGCCCAGGAGGGCCCAAGTATCGTTACTGGTCAGGAGACCACCGCCAGAGTCATAGCCCAGGAGGGCTCAAGTATCGTAACTGGTCAGGAGACCACCGCCAGAGTCATAGCCCAGGAGGGCCCAAGTATCTTTACTGGTCAGGAGACCACCGCCACCGCCGGAATCACAGCCCAGGAGGGCCCAAGTATCGTTACTGGTCAGGAGACCACCGCCAGAGTCATAGCCCAGGAGGGCTCAAGTATCGTTACTGGTCAGGAGACCACCGCCAAGGCCGGAGTCACAGCCCAGGAGGGCTCAAGTATCGTAACTGGTCAGGAGACCACCGCCGGAGTCACAGTCCAGGAGGGCTCAAGTATCGTAACTGGTCAGGAGACCACCGCCACCGCCGGAGTCACAGCCCATGAGGGTCCAGAATCCCACAGCCCCGCTGGGCAATGATGGAACGTCAAGCCACACACCAACGTCCAGTGTGGAGATCGTCATGCCACACACCAATGTCCAGTGTGGAGATCGTCATGCCACACACCAATGTCCATTGTGGAGATCGTAATGCCACACACCAATATCCGTACCAGAACCGCCATGGCAAAGCACCGCTGAACAGTCCATAGCCAGCCATGGCAAAACACCGCTGAACAAGGCCAAGACCGCCATGGTGAAGACTGCTGAACAGGGCAAAGACCGCCATGGCTAAGCACCGCTGAACAGTCCATAGCCAGCCATGGCAAAGCACCGCTGAACAAGGCCAAGACCGCCATGGTGAAGACCGCTGAAGAGGGCTAAGACCGCCATGGCTAAGCACCGCTGAACAGCCCATAGCCAGCCATGGCAAAGCACCGCTGAACAAGGCCAAGACCGCCATGGTGAAGACCGCTGAACAGGGCAAAGACCGCCATGGCTAAGCACTGCTGAACAGTCCAAAGCCAGCCATGGCAAAGCACCGCTGAACAGGGCAAAGACCGTGTGGGTATGAATAGTCCGGCACATCAGGCATCGTTCTCCCATGTGCAGCTGGGACTGTGACAGGACATGTACTTTCACGGGGAGACTCATCCAGTCTGGGCACCAGTCCCACCCAGTACCAGTAGAGAACTGCATCTACTTGCGAAGATGTGTCTTTGCACTCCCCAGGATGGCACAGTGGGCAACCCACCCACTGTAGAGACTTGAGAGACTGTGGCTTTGCACTCCCCAGGATGGCACAGTGGGCAACCCACCCACTGTAGAGAGTTGAGAGACTGTGGCTTTGCACTCCCCAGGATGTAGCAGTGGGCAACCCACCCACTGTAAAGAGTTGAGAGACTGTGGCTTTGCACTCCCCAGGATGTAACAGTGGACAAGCCACCCACTGTAGAGACTTGAGAGACTGTGGCTTTGCACTCCCCAGGATGTAACAGTGGGCAAGCCACCCACTGTAGAGACTTGAGAGACTGTGGCTTTGCACTCCCCAGGATGGCACAGTGGGCAACCCACCCACTGAAGTGAATTGAGATACTGTGGCTTTGCACTCCCCAGGATACATCAATGGGCATGGAGCCCCGTCGTGGATCTGGCTTCGCATTCATCCGGCTGAGGTGCCCCCCCTTCCCTTCCCAATGAGGTGCCTGTATTGTTTCTATCTGATGCCCCGGCAGTGTTCTCTCGGATTTTGGTCAGGTATCTATTGTGGGCGTCGCCCATGCATTTTTGGACTGTTGGTGCACGGACATTGTTGTTTACATATCTGCACTACTTCTTGTATTGTACATTTATTTTTGACAGATTTTGTGATATATATATCGGTATATTTTTTAATGAGTAGTATATTGGCACAATACAAAGTTTGACCACTATTCGCTTTGTCTTTGCATTCTTCCGGGGGGATTGTGGGTTGTTACTGTGATTTTTGTGAATGCATTGGTGTGTATGTTGTAATATGCGAGGGTGGGGGTGGGGGTGTTTGGTGGGTGTCCCCGTAACTTTTGCCTCCCCCTCCCCATGTCGTAGGTGCTGTACTCACCGGTATGTTCTGCGCCTACGTCTCTGTTGGTCGTAGATGAGCAGGAATGCAAGGGCAGGGAGTATTTGTAGTTCCGGCTCCATGGTGTCCTCGTTCCTTGTGGGATGTGTTGAGGTGAGCGTTTTCCCATAGCACAAGCTGTTTCCGCCGTGTTTTTATCCACGGTGAATCCGCCCCGGAAAAGGTGGCGGATTGGTGTGTTGTGATAGTGTGGGCGGTACATTGTCTTCCGCCTGTCTGTTGGCGGTGACCGCCGCGCTGTTTGTCTGTACCGCCGTGGCGGGCAATGTGTTAAAGTGGCTGTCTTAGTTGGCGGTTTCCGCCAGGGTCGTAATTCCCTTTTTTTGTCCGCAGGCCTGTTTGCGGTATTACCGCAGCTTTAACACCGTCCGCCAGGGTTGTAATGACCACCATAGTCTTGTGATTTCGAATGTGCACTGCATTTTACCACTGCTACTTTTCCTGGTAACTGGATGGCATGTAACAATTCTCTTATTCTTTCACCATTTTTCACCGGTGATCCTGAAGAGGTCATGAAGCCTCTCTGTGACCACAATTGTCCAAAATCATGCACTATTCCAAATCCGTACTGACTGTCGGTGTAAATGGTGACTTTCATTAATGCGGAAAGTTGGCAAGCTCTAGTAAGGGCTACTAGTTCCGCTACCTGTGCAGAGTACACTTCCTGAAGCCAGGATTCTTCCAGAACACCTGTTATTGTACATACAGCATATCCAGCTTTCAATATTCCTAGTGCATCTCTTAAACACGAACCATCGACAAAAATTATTTGATCATTTTCTTCCAATCGGGTGTCTTTGATATCAGGTCTTGGTTTTGTACAAAATTCAGTCACCTGAAGACAGTCGTGCTCGATGTCTTCGGCGTTCTCAATTTCGACATTTTCACTGGGAAACAAGGTTGCTGGTGGATTCAACGTAGTGCACCTTTTCAGCTGCACATTGGGTGATCCCAAGATTACTGTCTTGTACCTTGTAAGCCTAGCACCGGTCATGTGCTGCGTTCGGGGAACGTGTCAAAAGTATTTCGACTGAGTGAGGGACCATAACTGTTAAAGGATGTCCCATCACTATTCCTTCACTATGATTTAGGCTTATACCAACTGCTGCTACAGCACACAAACATCCTGGTAAGGCTGCTGCGACTGGATCCAAAGTAGCTGAAAAATATGCTACTGGTCTGTTTATGCCACCATGGGTGTGAGTCAAGACAGACAAGGAACATGCATCACGTTCATGACAAAACAATGTGAAAGGCTTTGTGTAATCAGGCATACGTAAAGCTGGAGCTCTGCACATGCATTCCTTTAATTCAATAAAAGCATCCATTTCATCTCTTTTCAACACTATTTCATCCAGCGCATCTTTCTGGGTCAGTTTCAGCAAAGGTTTGGCTAGAGCCGAGAAATTGGGAATCCATTGGCGACAGTAGCTCACCATTCCCAAAAACTTTCTCACATCCCTCCTTGTTTTGGGTGGACTCATTTGAAGTACACTTGTTATTCTTTCTTTCATGATTCTTCTCGACCCTTTCTCTATTTGGTGACCCAAATATTTCACTTTCTTCTGGCAGAATTGTAATTTTGAAGGGGACACTTTGTGTCCATTCCTTCCCAAATGGTTCAATAGGGCAATAGTGTCAACCGTACAGTCATTTTCTGTCTTGGATGCGATCAGCAAATCGTCAATGTACTGTACCAAGGTTGATTCAAAAGGTAACTCCAACGATTCCAAATCTTTCTTTAGAATCTGATTGAAAATTGATGGTGACTCCGAAAACCCTTGAGGAATTTGACACTAACTGTAGACTACGTCCAGGAATTTGAAGCAAAAGAGAAATTGGCTGTCCTCATGAAGAGGCACAGAAAAGAATGCTTGGGACAAGTTGATGACTGAGAACCACTCTGCATCACAGGGAATTTGAAACATTATCACAGCTGGATTTGGTACCACGGGACAACATTTGACTATTATGTCATTTATTTTTCTCAAATCTTGAACAATTCGGACCTTTCCACTCAGTTTTATTAATCCCGTGATTGGTGAATTACATGGACTATTTAGCACTTCTCTCAGTACTCCCTGTTTCACGAACTCATCAATGATTTGGGCGACTTTTATTAGAGTGTCTTGTGACATATGGTATTGTGGAGTCTGAGGAAAATTTACATTGGGTTTTACAGTCACTTTCACTGGTTCTGCTCCTTTAACCAGTCCTACTTCTTTCCCTGTTATATCCCACACTTCTTTTTCAACTGTTTCCTGTAACTCAGAAGGAATGCCTGCTTCAGTGAGCATTGGATAAAGAGTAATCAGGGGATACTCTTCATCAACAGTTTCCACTTCATCCGCTCCTATACTGTCCTCTTCTTCCTCATCACTGTTTGTCTGAATTTTTATTCCATCATTTGAACACATAATCGAGCATCCCAATTTGCACAATAAATCTCTCCCTAATAGTGATATCGGGCTTGAGTCACATACCACAAAATTATGTGACCCTTGATAGTTACCAATTCTGACGTGCACTGGATCTGTGATTGGGTTTGTCAGATACCTATTTGCCACTCCCACTACTTGAACTGTTCTCCCAGAAAGTGGCAAATTTGGTACTTCGATACTTCTGACTGTAGAGCGTGTAGCTCCGGTGTCAACCAAGAATGAAACGTTGTGACCCATAACTCTTACTTCCACATACGGTCTCTTTTGATCAACTTCCAAAGATGCTGCAAGCATACAATTTCCCTCCTCATCTGAACTTTCACTCTCCCATACATCGTTTATTCCATTCTCACTGTGTAACGGGAATTGGTGTACTGTGTCATTTTGGTTCATTCCTTGACCAGCGACCTGTTGAGGAAGCATTACTTGTTGCTGATTCATTGGTGCTAAGGGTATTTGCTGATTAGGTACCATAGGAAACTGCTGTTGTATTGGCTGCAACTGTGCCATTTGTACACGGGGCATTTGCACATGCTGTGGTTGTACGGGTTGTAAACCCTGCATCTGATTCACATTATTTTGAAAATTTGGATTTGGACCTCTCATTTTCGGTCCTCTCATATTCTGAAATGAATTGACATCATTGTTTTGCTGACCTACGCCTTCCTGCACCAACATTGGGCACTCCCGTTTCCAATGCCCGATGATTCCGCATGTGTGACATGGCATCACCTTCTTCATTGCCTGTATACCATTTGGAGCCACGACAGTATTCAAATCAGGACCATTATTCACAAAACCCCCTCGGCCTCTGCCTCTCATCTGTGGCTGAAACATAGCATTTCCCTGCTGTTTCAGCTGCGGCAATTGTTGTTGGAAACCTTGCAAACCTTGCAAACCTGTCTGAGCTGTTCTAAGCTGCATCACTTTTTCCTTCAACCTTTTCTGCTTTGTCTCAATCTCATCACTGCAGTATTTGCATAATTCAACACCTCATCCATCGACTTTGACTGCCAACAAATCAAATGCATTTTAATCATCTGGCTGATTTTGGGTCTTAATCCTTCCACAAATCTGAACACAAAGTGGAGCATGTCCTTTGCCTCAATCGTTTCCATGCCACTGTAATTTTTAAACGCTTTCAACAATCTCTCATAGTATGCATGTATCGACTCTAACTTCTTGGGCTGTTCTGTCAATTCTCTGCCAATCCACATTTTTCGACGCAACCTTTGTTTTCAAATGCTCAATCACCTTATGGTATAAACTCATTACCGTAGGTGATGGTGCACCTGTGCCCCTATCTCTTTCTGGTTCACTTGTGGGCCAACCTACAGCCCTTTTACAATCTTCCCACAAATCTGCCGGAACCACAATTTTGAATAAGGTGTTCAGGTCTTCCCAAAGACATTTAGCGAGTTTCACAAATCTATCTGTTTGTTGATACCATTCGATCGGTTTCTCTCTCAATTTAGGGAAATCATCCGTAAAGGATTGAATATCGCACCTGTGCCACGGTACATGTACAAGTTTTCCCCCTGCTGTTTCTCTCATTGGTAACATGGTTATCAGATCATCATTTTATTGTGCTTTCTCATTCCGATCTGGGGTACTTTCTTTCTTCTTGTCCTTTTTCGTAACCCACCTGCTCTCCCATTTGTCTAAACATCTCCAGACCTGCGCTCTTTGCCGTATCTCTTTAAGGTGTGTTTTCATCCCTGCAGATCTTATGTGTTCAAAATCTTTTGTCTCAAAATCTAACCTGTAAGTTCTGCTCAAGTGTTTGGTCTTACCTATATCGATCTTGTTTCTGTCTGCAATTTCTTGTAACTTCTTATGTATGTTGCTTACTTCTCTCATAATTCTAGGGCACATGTATCTCAACTCTTCTTCTGTGTATGATTCTAACCTGTTCAAACCCATCGTTCCCTCTACTAGTTCATCTGCTTCCATGGCCAGTCTTATTCTATTAAAATATTCTTCTCCTTTCCCACTGGGTGTACTCTGTGGGGAGTTCAGACTGTTCAACCATTGTGTTAAATGTTGCGCGTTCAGTCCCATCAATGTAGCACTTACATCGACTGCTGCTGATGGTTTCTGTAACGTTTCTGTTTTTGAAGTTAGCTGTACTATTAGTGGTGGACTTGACCTTACCACAGTTGACGGAGCACAAATTGGAATTGGACTAAATTCCAACAAAGACCCAGATCTATTTGGCAGTGTTCCTACCGGAGTTGTTTCTGGAGTATTTTCTATGCATCTTCTCCCTGTCTCATTTTGTGTCATTACCCCTTGGTCGCATACATTCGGCTTTGCCTGTATATACAATGGTACTGGCGGACCTACAGTGATAGGCAGAGATATTCCGTCTGGATTCTGTCTGTTCCCCGAATTCTGTGGCATGTTAATTCCCACATTATGGTTCATCATTGCTGGCATGTCTAACTGATTTTCTGCTATTTGAGTGTACCTCGGCACTTCTTGTATTTGCTTTTGAGGCATCAAAATTTGTGTTGATTCGGCTTGAATCAATGTCGGTCTTTGATAATTCTGTCCTCCCTGCGCCATTAAACTAGAAGTCATTTCCAAATTATGCTCATCACAATAGCGCCTTTGAACCTGCGGCTGACAATCATTGACAGGTTTCAATTTAGGCACGTCAGGATATATTCTCTGAACTTGTGGTATTTGTGGTGTAAAAGGCATATCGGAACTGCTTTGCCTCTGTGATATTCTCAAATTCGGTGTTACATTACCTTGTATTGGTTCTGGAGGAGCAGTACTGGTGCTTGGGCCATTTTCGCTTTCCACATATGGTGGCGGACGGTCATTTAGCAATTGCACAATGAACTCCTCATCGTCTGACTCGTCTGACCTTTTTGAATTTCTGTTGTTTTCTCTATATCTGGACTGACTCCTGTTTGTTTTATAGGTCGCTTTCCTTCCTTCCGCCTCTGCTTCGTCAGTAGTTGCTGGGAACAATTTAATTTCCTGCAATACGTCTGATCTCCAAACCTTTTGAGTACTATCCCATCTAGCATCCGCTAGTGTCTTTTCTACTTTTCTCACTCTTGTTTCAAATTTCTTTTGTTGTTGCCTTCTAGCCATTAGCTCCAAAATTGCTAATGCTTCAAACTGTGCTGGGCTTGGAGGTACTTTCATGTCGTATATCGCTAATCTTAGATTCTCCAAAACTCTTAGATTAAACGACCCATGGATAGGGAACGCTACACTTCCATGCTTTTCTGTTAATTTACACCATTGCTTTAACCAAAGACATGGTGCGACACCCTTTTCTTCAATCACGATGTAAGCTGGCATACCCTCAGGCGGTATTTCTTCTCCTACATTTGCTTTAATATATACATCTCCCCTCAAGGCACTCTTAAATGCTTTGAAAAATTTAATCTTTGCGTCTTTTATTTTCTTAGAAAAATATAATCAATAAGTGACTTTAATTACCGGAATACTCTTCGCTTGTCTTTCCCCTCCAATTGCGCTCCACGGACTGTGTCCAATCCGTGCGCGGCCCTTCTCGCCAACCGACCTATCCCAGCGCGGCTCCTAGTGACGTCACGCTCACACACTGCGGCTGACAAAGTCTTGCAGCTTGTCCTCCTTCATTCAGCTTCACTCAAAACAAATTTTTGCAATATATATCACGAGCACTAACCAAAAAGAAGTAA
Organism: Pleurodeles waltl; assembly: GCF_031143425.1. Taxonomy (NCBI): domain Eukaryota; kingdom Metazoa; phylum Chordata; class Amphibia; order Caudata; family Salamandridae; genus Pleurodeles; species Pleurodeles waltl. The sequence goes on from NC_090444.1 coordinate 693,444,285, forward strand.
ACAAATCTGTCGGTTTACTACAGGAAGGGTAATACAATCGCTTCAGAAACCTTAGGGATTTTTCACTAGCCTTGCAGTTATTCCATCTTTCTCGGTTTCCCACTTTCGCAAGCAAAATTTGACCCACAAATTTTACTCTCAACCAATCAATGAACTATTCTAGCGCGCCTTAGAATTCGTCAAATCTCAAAGTCGAAATTTTCTTTCATTCCTTAATATTCATACTGACTCGTTGACCACGCCCGATCAACCTATTAAACCGAACAGATTACAACATGAATCAAGTGTCTCCTACACTTTTCAACATACTCCGGAGTCTCTTGACCTCGCAGGGCCCGTCTCAACATCAACAACCACGTGGACAATTTTTTTTCCTGCACAAAGCTCTACACACATATGAAGTTCGACGACTTCCCTACTCTCACACTTTGGAGTATCACTCCTCTAAAATTTTGATTGGAGTTCGTAACCCCCTAAAAATCCTCACAAACTTCACAATTCATCTGCGGCATAAGCTGCGCAAGCGCGAAACCCTAACTTCACTCATACTGTCACTAGAAACGCCGGAAGCATTCTCACACCTCCATTTCTTCCATTCGCAAGCTCCGAGATTCCGGGAAAGTCATTGGGGATTTAGGGCATCATCATTTCTCCAACTTGTTTTATCAAAGAAAATTCTAACCTGACTCCGTCTATTGTTCGGATGGGGTCCCAAAGGGCGAAACCATCAATCTCTGCTACCATCTACTGATAGCGCGTACAGTATTTATAAATTACTTGTACTTGGACACGCCGGAGGTCAGTGAACCTTTTAACCGAGTTGGGTTCTCCTCATCCAAGAATAGTCGGATCCCTCAAATCAATACTAGTTAATCATTGTAATCAATATCCAATACTCAATTAATAGATCAAACAACACATTAAGAATCAATAACAATCGGTATTTTGACGCACCATGACCTTTCAGTCATGAATAACCACACCAGTTGATTAGAAGTTAATGAATTTTATTTCCCTATATTAACAAAGCTAGCATGATATAAGTGAGTCTCAAAATCAAATGGTATACATATACGAACATTACTATCTGTCCATAGCGGCGGAAGAAACGCAATATTCGCAAAATCTGGATTATAATGCACTAGTTTATAGCAATGCAAATCACTAATATAAGCAACTGAATTTGACTAATTAATGGCATCGTAAAAAATGGCTGACTTCTCTTTGTCCGGTGGGATTAAGTAAGAAACGTTCCAAATTCTTCAGGGTCTTCCACTGGAGGGTTCATAGGGTGGTTTCCTTTTGACCAATGAATAGTGTCTTTCTCCTAGTACTCATTTATGCATAAGGTGTCCTTGGAGCCTTGGGACACAAGTTGCAACAAAGTTTGCAAATTAATTCTATATCAGAGCTTTTATTGTCTGCACCTGCAGAAACTGACCTTGCTTTAAAGAGGATGAAATTAGCCCAGCACGAAACCTTGAGATAAGTGTATTAGTAATTTCTACTGGAAAAATACAACCTTAAAGTAAAAGAATATGTCTTTGTTAATACAAGTGAAAGCCACGCAGTTAAATTTGAGACCAGGCAACTAGGCCAAAGCCTCTGCTAAATTTAAGCTAAGCATATAACAGTTTCAACAAGAAAATCATAGAATACATTTGCAATTATGACGGATTACTACATTTGTCAATTCTTCATGATTAATTAAGCTTGTTTATAATAATGGCAAACTACCTCGTGGGCAAAATTTCCCTCGTACATTATTTTTCTTTGCTAAAATAACACTACCTTATACGATTTTGTTACATGATATATGAATATTTGTTAGCCTCTCTTTTTCTGCGTCATCACCCGCAACCTACCTGCCGCCCTACATGGTCTCCAACTGTGATGGTGCTAGAAATGATTGTGACTCCCAGACACATGAAATGAGTGTCAAACCCAGCTGCTCCTCTCACTCATGTCCTGAGCAGCCCCAGAACTGGTTCCTGCTGTCCTCCATTCCCTCTAACTCCAACTCCCCCTGACCCACTGCTGCCATCAGCAAGCCAGGCCTGCCTCTGCAACTAGTTAAATTGAGACGCAGGCCCTGTTCGTCTCCAGCCCGCCCCTGACACAACGTCATGGGCCTCCATGTGGCCAAGAGGCGTCACTGCACTCTCGGGCTGCGGCTGCTCCTGAACATGCTCCGTACCCGTAAGAGGCATAGTAACCTCCAGAATACTCTTCCCTGCATCCTCCCGGCCCTCGCCAGGCATAGGTGGGTCTGCATTAGGAGAGACCTCACCTCCCCGTGACGCCCACCCCTAAGCTGTGCCACAGCGCCAGAAAGAGCTGCCTCGGATCCACAACCTCTGCCCCTTCCAACCACCCTAGAACTCCCTTCCGATCTCCCAAGTGCCAATGAGGCTCGACTCTTACCTCACATTCCCTGAACCCCAACCCCAAGCCTCCACTCTTGCCCAATGCAGCACAGTGAGGGACCACGGTCTGATACGGCCAACTTTCTGCACTGTCACAACCCTGCTCAGCACTTACCCACTCCCTGCTGCCTTTTCCAGCCGGTGACGCATAGGCCATAACGGCTGCCACCACCATCTCTTAGGTCGCTACAAGTGGGGCACCATTGCCTGCTGCAGGGCCCCCTCTGCAAGGAAGCCAAGCCTGCCTGCATCTGCCAAAACCTGCAGGGATTGATGCACATGCTCCTGCAAAGCCATCCTCCAATCCTTTCCACAAAACAAATGTAGTCACATAAACTTCACTAAAGCTATGGACAAGCAGAAGGAAATTCTAAAATCTTTCCCTGCCAGCTGGATTGTACCGTAACCTAAAATGGCACCCTATTCTAACTGTCCATTATTTACATTCAACCCCCTGGCCACGCACCCATAACAAATCTTGCCGCCCCTCGCCCCATCGACCCTACCACCTGCCCGAAGATTTCATGGAGGGGGTAGGGCGTTCTCCCCACCCCCCAAAACCCACATTTTCCCCAACCTACCACAAGAGAGGTGGCATTCTGCACCGTACTGATGTTGGTGCAAATGGCAGGAAAACTTATGTAACTATGTACTAGGATAATTTTGTGCAAAATTCTGGTGACACCAGTGCACCAACTAGTGTCTTTTAACACAAGAGAACACTATCACAATGGCTGTGTTATTGACAGGAGAGAAAACTACCTTAATGGCTTGAGCAGTAGCCTTGAACCAAGTTGCTTTGTTGACAGAGGAGCTGTCAGTTAATTAGGCCCCTAATCTAGAATTAAAATAATAAAGTTTCCTTCAAACTACTTCAGCCAGTTTTCAAATAATATAAAGTGGGAAATCAGCAGCGACTCCCAGCAGGATTCCTTATGGCAGGAACAGGCAAGTAAAAGCTGCCTTCGGAATTGTAACATGTATTGCACTGGGCTCTCTCCCTTTATTAGTGTGCAGTCAGGGAGTGCCTACTCATGGTAGGTGTCGCTGTAGTGCATGCGCTTTGACTGTTCTCGAAGGTTAGGTTCTCCATACACACGCTAAGCAAGGGAGACTTCCGGGCTTATGCCCAATGACGACCAAAACAAATAGACTCCATTTTGTCTATGGGAAACAGAGACTTTTCTTAAGGGTCCCTGCGAACACTAACCCACACGCTTGTTATGAAATTGGTCATTAGGCCACTCCACTTTGGACAGTCACGGGATACACGGGCAATGTCCTGTGAACTTGCACAATTGGGGACACCTAAGCTACATGTTCTGTAGACGCCACCCCTTTCCCTGGACTACTGACCGCATAAGCGTAACTGTTCCTTAGGTGGTAGATAGGTACCATAACAGTAGCTTCTACCCTTTACGGCTCTTTGCATCTTTCCAGATATCTCTGAAAATTACAGCATCAACTCCTAGTAATTTCAGGAAATGCCGCCAGCAGTGCAATTTGCCTCCAGAGAACGGTTGTGGAATGCATCAGTAGTAATGGAGTTTTTGCCTGTTAGGTGCCAATGCAAGTTTTTCGGAATCTCCGATGAGGCAAGTAATGAGGAATAACTGTGGAATCAGACCCAGAATTATTGACTCTCCTAGTAATGTTTTACTTCGCAAAGAATTCCAAGGGTTCAGCTCGGAATCCTTGTTAATACTGAACCCCCTTGAGTTAACTGGATAGCCAATACTATTAACTCCAGGGGTAAAGAATTAACCCACAGAGCACTCATAATTAGGTCCTTAGGAACCCATCCCAAGTGGGCTGATAATATAGCCTTACAGCCTCGACATTAAAGGCCTGCTCTAGCGCCAATGGCCTGAGCCAAAGGCAAAAGCCTTTAACAAGGTGGTGGGCCTATAATGGCCTGTATAGCCCAGCTACTCAGGCTATAGTGCTATTAGAACATTCTGCCTCTAGAGGGCAGAATGCTCTAATTAGCAAAACAAAGGTCCCACAAAGCCTGTGGTGAAATCCCCTTGGCTCCGTGAGGCTTTTGTTCACAGCACCAGCTGTGAAAGACCAAGGCCCATATTTATACCTTTCTGCGCTGCATTTGCGCCGCGTTTTGTTGCAAAAACGGCACAAACTTACAAAATACAATTGTATTTTGCAAGTTTGTGCCGATTTTGCGTCAAAGAATGAGGCAAATGTGGCACTAAAAACGTATAAATATGGGCCCAATATTGAAATGTTGATGCTCATTTGTAGAAACCCAGAGCACTCCATCGTTTTCAATGGAGCACTCAACATTCCAATGTTCTAAAAAGGCATAATGGTACAGCACACCGTATTAACAATGGTAGTCAGTATTACAGTGCCTTTACCAGGCATTTACCAGTCCCACCATATGGCATGGGAAATAGCATGGGAACGTGATTTTACCACAGTATTTTCAGCATACTACTCCATAATTCTGGTCGTTTTTCCAGGTATTTTTCCACCAGTTTTTTTCTTGTGGCTACTGCCCAGCATTGCTGCTGAAACTGAATTTCAGGTGGACCAGTAAACAGATTAGAGGGGTACTTAGAGTTTGTTCCTAAGCAGTCTGGGTTCTTCCTAGATGCGTAAACAGTTACCAGTAGCAGCATTACCCCAAAAGCCATTTCCACTGCTTTTTTTGTGGCCGTTTCCCTATCCTAATTGATCATAAAAGGAATTGTGGAGATATAATACCATGTAAATGCAATACATTCAGTAATGTGAAATGTGTCTGGCATCATTCCTAGTGGCACAAACCCTCAGGTTTTGTCTACCTGTCTGTTCTTTCCTGTGAATTGACCATTTTTTAACATTGCGCCATATAATGGGCCTGTTACTTAATGACTAGATCTTTGACGTCTTCCGAGTTTTACAATTTTTTCCCCTTTTTTCTTGTAGGTTGAAAAGAAATGGAGGTCAAGAGCGTGCTGGAAAAGTACAAGATGTATGGGAACTTTATGGCCAGTATGACATTGTTGTCAACTGTGCAGGTCTTGGCTCCAGGGAGCTCTTCGGTGACAAGGGGATATACCCAGTGCAAGGACAAGTACTTAAGGTTCATGCTCCATGGCTAACTCATTTTGTCCGTGATGGCTCCGGCTCCACATACATCTACCCGGGGATAAGCAGCGTAACCCTCGGTGGAACAAGAGTGCAAAACGAGTGGAGCCTAAAACCAGATTCCAGTGTCAGCAAGGAGATATTTAGGAGGTGCACAGCTCTTGTGCCCTCTCTTGAGGGAGTCCAAGAAACTAGGGAGAAAGTGGGACTAAGGCCCACCAGACCCGCCGTGAGATTGGAGCGAGAGGTGTTGCTGCGAGGTGGCCAGCGACTGCATGTGGTCCACAATTATGGCCATGGCGGGGGAGGATTTTCTGTGCACAGAGGAACTGCCAAAGAGGCAACACGCCTTGTGGAAGAGACTGTCACTTTATTGAGCAACACCATGACTAAATCAAAGTTATGAGAGCTTGTCATTCGGGTCTATCAATCTGATAAATAAAATAGGCCAGACCCCAGAGGGTCAGGCAGACACCTCTTGCGCCTGACCGAACAACACTGCCCTACCATAAGATTACTTTTTTTCGTTGGGTAGCCATATTTGCATGTGTTTCATAACTCCAAGGATAACCCAACAGCTGCAGTGAACATGTTTATCACACAGAGGTGAGGGATCTGTGGTGAATTAGATCGTCGTCTGAACTACCAGACATCTTTTGCGGCATTCAATGCCAGCAAACACTGATCTCAAAGAAAAATCCAACATGGAAACCAGAGAGAGAAGATTTTGCAAATTCTTCTCTCAAACCAGTATGCATTTTAAGGCCAAAATATGCAATTGATGTGTGGGGCAATTCTCTAGTCTTTAGAAATGTATGAAAGAAACACATTTCCTGAATTTACGGTACTAGAGATGGATGAGGGGCTGAAATATTGCAATAAGTACGATAACAGTGGAATCAGTTAAGTTAGTGGTTGAAGTCTGCATGATCAGCGTAGCCACCCTAAGCATTTTGAGGCAAATGATCGAAGTTCAATCATGGAATAGTCAACAATGAAATGTTTAACTATCTTGAGAATAAGCAATCTTTAGTAAGTACTCCTTTCTCTTAATAAAGAGTGGTTTTAAACGTTAGTTAAGCTAAAGGTGTTGAAATATATTGAATTCTTACAGTAATATAGCAGAAAACACCGTCAGGTATGTATGTTCTGTTGTCTGTCTAAAGTTGAAGCCCTTCAAAAAGCGATCTTGCAGAGGCATGGTCATTTTTGCTGAAATCGTTAGTCATCAACATATGAAAATATTCAGAAATAAATTCATATATGCCAAAATAGCGTACTTTGATACAGAAGTAGTGTGAAATTATTATTTCTAGGAATTACTTGTTCAAAAATGTATTTTCCAAAATATTCGAATCTGTATCTAGAAAATCTACCACATCAACTTAAGTAGTTGAAGTGGATTCAATTTTCTTCCAGACTTTTACATTGATTTAGGTCCCCATGTAGAGTTAAGCAGATGGGATAAATCCACATCTATGTACTTTGACCAAATCAAGTGACATCGATGTGAAGTTGAGTATGGCAAACCTATACCTACATATACTTTTCTTCCCAATATTTCGGTTCTTGATATTTAAGCCGTAATATTTTGACCTTAAGATATTTTATAAGCAATATTCTGGTGGAATAACTATGCACTGCATCCGTGCCCTAGGGAGCTTGGCACTTCACAGTAAGGTCTTAGGTTGGTTCCCAGGTACTAACCAAATTGAGGGGGGAAATGTCCACGTAGTTTCTTTGTGAATAACAGCACATAGATACGCATGTCCTGACTGTACTCTGGTGTCTACAGCGGGTCTTATGGATGACATTTTTCATTGGAGTTACATGATAAAGCTTTGATGCGAGACAAAATGGTTTGAAACTTTGACTTTGTCTCCTCTGCTTGCATACACATCCTTATGCGATGTTGGAAACCATGTTTACATTTGTACACAATTGAACTGGAGGAGAGCAGGGCGCCTCATTACTCTTACTGTAACTCAGCCAATTGCCAATGGCTTTTCCATGCTTATAGAATGGTGCCCGTTGTGACGTACCCCCAGTTGTCCTCCCCCATCACTTCCAACTCCAAGCAATGCATGTTTACTGTGTCTCAATATGAAGGTCTACGTGAGTGGCCAGGATGTTCATCTGCATCCATGGATTTTATCATGTCCACTCGCAACATGTATTTTGTCATGAGCTGAATACAGTTACTGTCCTTGCCTCTTGCTATATTCTGCCTCACATCATTTGCTACGTTAACCTCTTCCCACTAACATAAGGCTATGACATGTCAGCGAGTTCTTTCCTTCTCCCTATGCAGGAATGCCACATAGCAGGGGCCGGCACTGCAAGTCAAATGTGGCACCAACCATGTTGTCAACAGAAGTATGCACATAGAGAGCAATGACCTGAGATAATGTTCATGCTAGGACCAAAGAAGCAGGCGTTGGGTGGGTACTGGGTATTGGTCCTGAATTTTCGTTCCTAGAGCCAGTTGAGGTCCTGAAATGTTGCAATTAAGTACGATAACAGTGCAGTCAGTTAAATTAGTGATTTGAGTCTGCATAATCACCCGAGGCACCTTATTTTGAGAGAGATGATAGAAGATCAATCATGGAATAGTCAAAAATGAAATGCTTAACTTTCCTGAGAGTAAACAATCTTTAGTAAGTATTCTTTTATCTTAATGATGATCAGTTTTAAACATTAGCTAGGCTATAGGTGTTGAAATAGATTCAATTCTTCCAGTAATTTAACAGCAGACTCCATCAGGTATGTATGGTAGGTTATCTGTGTCTAAAGTTGTTATAGCTGAAGCCCATCAAAAAATGATCTGGCATAGATGAATGGTAATTTTTACTGAAATCGTCCCCTGTATATGAAAATATTCAGACATACATTCATGTATGCCCAAATAGAGTACTTTGACACAGAAGTAATATTTTGTAGTCAATATTCTGGTAGAATACCCATGCACTGCATTGCTGTCCAAGGAAGCTTGGCATAGTAAGGGCTTTGGCTGGGCGATTTCCCAGGTCCCAACCAAAATGAGGGGGCATATAATAGCATTTGCTATCTCACACCTGTGAGAAATTATCTGCTGTCACACCTGTGAGATGATATCTGCTATCACACCTGTGATGTTTTTGCCATATCCACATGTGGTGTATGCTGGCAAAACATACAATGGGGTGAGAGTAATTTCCAGGTCAGCGAGGCTCAGGGAGAGGTTTGGAATGTGCATGGCACCAACATCCCTCACTCATCTGTGCCTGGTACTATGCCTAAGGGAAAAGATGTGAAAGGTGAGGATCAATAGAGAGCAGAACAAGGATGAGGCATGGCATTAGGCAGGCACACAGGAACAGAGCAGTAGGTGGGGCCAGGGAAAAACTGACTGTGATGCCACGAATAGTTTGAAGACTGCCATTTTTGCTGGCAATGTGCCTAACATGATTGGCGAGAGTTCAATCGAATCAAAGAGGCAAGAAGAGCAGTGTTACCTGACCTCTGCATACTACTGGTGTTAGCCAACATAAAATGCAAAACAAAGATGAACATTATGAAATTGATAGGGTGGTAGCAGAGAATTGTGATTGTTTGATGGTAGCAAACAATGTGAGATCCTATGTATCACCAGCATCTGGTGCACAGGGTATAGAAGCAAGTAAGTTTGTGTCTGTGCATCAGCGGTATATCCCCAAGAAAGTGAAAGTGAGAAAAACACATATTCTCTAGTCTGTTTGTATGGGTCTGTGCTGTCCTCTTCTGCCATGGTTGTGCGTTTGGGAGATTTGCAGTCATGAGCGGTTGGCATAGGGGTAGAGATGCTGTGCTGTATGTGACTGTGCATAACAAACATAGTAGACTAAAGGCAGGTCTAAGACAACCTATAACTTCTAGAGGACTAAATATAATATCAAGGCAGAACCCAGTACTGTTCTGAATCAAATGCTTTAACTTTATTTAAAAAAAAGTGGAAATGAAAGAAAAATACTCCAACACTGATTATTGCCTAATAAGTGTAGATTCTTTAAGGAATACATATAATTTATTTTATGTATATGAATGTCTGTTTGAACCAAAGATGTCAGCACAGTTCACCCACAGGTGTACTGCATAAAATGCGATCCTCATACAGATACAAACATTTGATGGTGTCTTAACACCATCAAAGGTTGACAATCATTTTGACACCACCCACACCATTTGCAGCAGTCATTCACCAGGACTGGTGAATTTTGCTAGAGAGAAATCATCGTAATACAATTGCACTATTGGATTAAAACCTACATGAGGCATGTATGGACAGGAAATTAGTGAATCATGTAAGTTAGCCCAAGTACTCAAAAAAGCCATCAAGGTAAAGGACATAGGTGGAAGAAAGTTTGGTCATAATACCCAGGTCACTGTAGGATCCTGAAATGGAAAATGTCTCATAAAATATATCTGATAGAGACCTCTAGTTGCAAATTCCTTACCTTAGAATTTCCCCAAGGTGTCAGGCTGGATCCGGAGATTTTTCTTCGAGCTGTACCCCTGCACTGTCAGGTGGCGTCGGTGGACTCCTCGGGCATCGCTGGCGTTGTGGAAGTCGTGATGATGTGGCAGTCGTATATAGGCACCACCTCGGCACGCTGACATCAGTTCTTTTCTTTCTGCGCCAGCCTACGCACAGATCTGGAGAAGAGCTACCCCTAGTCATTTTTTGACTAACTGCAACACTTTTGTTGAATTATTTTTGTAGAGTTTTGGATGCGTCAAGTCACAGGGTTAAACCCTGCGACTCCTGTCACCAAATGATGCCAGTGATGGATCCGCATCTCATCTGCCTTTGGTGTCTGAAGGGCGACCACAACCCTGAGTCGTGCTCCAAGTGTCAGTCATGAACCCGAAGGTTAGAGGGAGCGGTCACTGAAGCTCATGGTGGTCTGGCACTTGACTTGCGTCGCTCCCATTCTTGTTCGAGAGGAAGGTCAGGAGACCGCTTGCGGAGTCATCACCACTCCTCTTTGTCCAAGTCATTGGGACAATCAGGTCACAAGAAAAAGAAGTCAAAGCAGGCAAAACGTGCTTCGACTTCACCCTGTCGCTCCAATGATGTGACGTGGGAAGAGCATTGACTCTCTGGGCCTCCACCTTCAGAGCCTGCGTCTGGGTCGATTCCAAACTTACCAAACTCTCCAGGAGCCTGTGCCACCCACTGCCCATCTAAAAGGCCATGCGCCTCATCTTTGGGCCGACCGACCCATCATTGGCGCCTTCAGGTCCAGGAGAGTCGGTCAGGGCCCTCTCGGGTTCCACTTCAGCAGCTTCGGCCCCTGCTCTGGAGGGGGCACTTTTCCCTATCTTAGATCTCTGATCCCTCAATCTCTCCCTCAAGAAGGAAAAGTTCAAAATGCTAACTCTAGCTCAGGTCTTGTCTGCCCTGGAGCTTGGAGACTGGATGGTAGTGTTGGACATGCATAACCCCTATTTCCACATTCCCATCCTGCCGACCTACAGATGTTACTTGCGGTTCGTGGTAGGTCACGAGCACTTTAAGTACACTGTGCTCCCCTTTGACCTAACAAGTCCCCCTCGGGTGTTCACTAAAGTGATGGTAGTGGTTGCAGCTCATCTGCGCAGGTTAGGGGTTTCAGTCTTCCCCTACCTCGATGACTGGCTGTTGAAGGTGAACTCGCCCCAGGCTGTCGTCTCCCACCTCCAGACTATGGTGAACCACCTGCATTCGCTGGGGTTCACTATAAACCTGCCGAAGTCACACCTCACTCCATCTCAGACCCTCCTTTTCATCTGAGCTGTTCTGGACACAGTGCAGTTTCGGGCTTATCCTCTCGAAAAGCGATTCCAGGGTATTTGGGCTATTATCCTTATGTTTCACCCTTTATCCTGGATTTCGGTGAGAATGACTCTGAGGCTGCTGGGCCTTATGGCCTCCTGCATCCTGCTGGTCCAACATGCCAGATAGCATAAGCAGGCTCTGCAGTGGGACCTCAAGTTCCAGTGGGCGCAGCATCAGGGGAATTTCTCCGACAAGGTCCAGATCTCGGAGGGGACTGCACTAGATCTGCAATGGGGGTTAACAAATCCAGATTGGGTCAACGGCTGATCTCTCTCCCTTTCCCAACCAGATCTCACAGTAGTAGCAGATGCGTCACTCCTGGGATGGGGCGGCCACATGGGAGAGGTGGCGATCAGAGGCCTCTGGTCTCCGGTGGAGTCCGGGCTCCACATCAACCTTTTGGATCTCCGGGCAATCCGACTTGCATTGAAAGCATTTTTTCCCTCTCTCAAAGGGAAAGTGGTGCAGGTGTTCGCCGATAACACCACTGCCATGTGGTACTGCAACAAGCAGGGCGGAATCGGGTTGTGGACCCTTTGTCAAGAGGATGTTCGCCTCTGGACATGGCTGGAACACCAGGGCATTTCACTGGTGGTCCAACCTCTGGTGGGCTCTCTGAACGCCAGAGCAGATGAACTCAGCCGTTGATGCATAGACGATCATGAATGGCGTCTCCATCCAGGGGTGGCACAAGGCCTCTTTCAGCAGTAGGGTGAGCCTTGGTTATTTGCCTCAGCAGAGAACGCTTGATGTCAGCTGTTCCGCGAGTTCGAGTTTCCAAGGCAGCACTCGCTCAGCAACGCTTTTTGTCATGAGTGGTGATCTGGCCTCCTTTATGCCTCCCCGGCAGTACCACTTCTGCCCAGAGTTCTGAAGAAGATCAGGCATGACTGGGCCCAAGTAATCCTGGTGGCTCTGGAATGGGCATTAAGAGTCTGGTATCCATAGCTATTGAGCATGGCCATCAATCCTCCGATCAGACCGCCCCTTCAGGAGGATCTTCTGTCGTAGCAGCAGGGGACGGTCCTTGACCCAAACCTGTCCAGTCTCCACTTCCTTGCGTGGAGTTTGAGTGGTGGCAGTTGACAGCTTTCGACCTTCCGCCTGAAGTCTGTGACGTTATCTTGGCGGCCAGACGGCCCTCCACCAAAACTGTATATGCCTGTCATTGGGACAAATTTGTGACATGGTGTATCAACAAGTCTTTTGGTCCCCTTTCTGCACCTCTCTCGGAGGTTCTCCTCTTCATTCTTTCTCTTGCCCAGCAGGGCTCTGCTCTGGGCAACCTCAAGGTTTACCAGTCTGCCATCTCTGCCTTTTTAAGGCTGCCAGACCAAACTTCTCTGTTCAAATCTACCCTTGTTGTGAGGTTTTCTTAAAGGACTCACCCGCATGCTCCCTCCTATCCCATTCATAATGCCCCAGTGGGATTTGAACTTGGTCCTCACATATCTCATGTGCCCTCCTTTTGAGCCGCTCCACAATTGTCCCATGTGGCTCTTGACTCCTAAAAACTGCCTTCTTGATTGCCATCACCTCTGCTCACAGAGTGGGTGAGCTCCAGGGTCTCTCTTCAAAGCCACCATTTCTGGCTATCCATCCTGACAAGGTGGTGCTTCGTACCAGGGTGTTCTTCCTTCCTAAACTGGTGACACTTCTTCATGTAGGCCAATCAATCACTTTGCCTACTTTTTACAGACCCCCACATCCCTCTCATGAGGATGAGAGATTCCACCGCCTGGATCCAAAAAGAGCATTGCATTCTACCTCAATCATGCCAAAGATTTCCAGGTGGACAATCAACTCTGTTGGTTATGTGCGTGTGAAGAAAGGAAGGGCGGTGCAGAAGAGGACCATCTTACAATGGGTAGTCCTCTGCATCAAAATGGGCTATGCTTTGGTGAAAAAGCAACCTCCTGAGGGTTTGCGTGCTCATTCTACCAGAGCAACTGCTGCTACCATAGCGTTAGCACGCAGAGTTCCAAACCCGGATATTTGCCAGCCAGCGACGTGGGCATCCCTGCACACATTCACTAAACATTACTGTCTGGATAATCAGGTCCGCAGAGACAGATACTTCGCCCGTTCGGTCCTGTAGGACTTTTTGGTGTGATCTTAGTTCACAGCCCACCACTGGGGATGGCATTGCTCGGGTGTCTATTCTAAGGTAAGGAATCAATACTAGAAGTCTCTGTCAGGTGAACAAGTTACTTACCTTCGGTAATGATATATCTGGTAGAGACATATTATAGTTGCAGATTCCTTAATGACCTGCCCATCCTCCCCGCTCTGTGAACTTCCCTTTAAGGGCCCTAGTTTTGGTGCACCACTCTCAGTATACTTCATGGCTCTGTGCTACTGACGTGGAAAGCCGTGAGAAGAAACTGACGTCAGCGCGCCAGAGTGGCACCTATATATGTCGTCCTCATGGTGATAATGACTCCTGCGGAGTCGACCGACGTCACCTGACAGAGCGCAGGGGTACTGCTCGAAGAAGAATCGATGGATCCAGTCTGACGCCTGGGGGAAATTCTAAGGTAAGGAAACTATGGCCCTCATTATAAAATTGGCGGTCCAGCTCCGCCATGCTGACGGTAACACCACCGATGGAGTGGCACCAGATTATGACCACGGTCTGACCGCCGGGGTGAAGGTGGACCACCATCGCCCCAGCGGTCCACCATAGACTGCCAGTGGTATTTGGAGCCTCCTTTACGCCAGGGATTCCCTGGCGGCAACACCACCAGGAAATCCCTGGCAGAGAGGATACTGGCAACAGGAATTTACATTCCTGTCGCCAGTATGCGACTCCCCCAGCCCCCTCCACACAGCCACGGTCCCTCCTCAGACCCTAGAGACCCACCGACCGCCATCCCATCCAAACATGCACGTACCACACACACACATGCAATCACGCATTCATGCACTCATACAGACACACACATACACTCGCACACACCCCCACCACCCTCGCATCCATTCACGCAACCCCCACTCACAATCACACACATACATGCACACAAACACCACCCCCTCCAATCACACAAACGCGCACCCCCCTGCACGCACACACCACTCATCACCCCCCACCCCTATCGACGGGCACTTACCTTTACACAGTGGACATCCGGGGGGGACGGGATCCTTGGGGCCTGCTCCGTCGGCAATGCCCCATCACCAAAACACTGCCACTCCTATCACCAACTCGTAATAGGTGTGGCGGTGTTGTAATGATGTGGCGACGCAAGCAGAGCAGCCGCCACTGCACTGCCAATTGCCAGTATGGCGGCTGGCGGCTGGCGGCTCTCCGCTCAAATTCTGGCGGAGAGCCGCCAGCAGTCATAATATGGTGGTTGGATGACCACCAGGGATAGCGGTCTTATGGCTGGCCGGACTTCGGCGGTCTAGGTTACAGACCGTCGTAGTCATAATGACGGCCTATGTCTCTACCAGATATATCGTTACCGAAGGTAAGTAACTTGCTCATCAGTGCGGAATGTTGCTAAGATTGCAGTAGGTGGTCTTCTTCACTGCTCAGTGTCCAACTCCGCACAGCAGCCAATTACGGTCAGCCCTAGACCAGCAAGGGAGGGGTCAACCTGTTGGGGTTGGGTAGGATGCAAAGGCTGCAACATTGAACCAAGCTGTGCCATCCAGGTACTCTCCTAAACGTCCATTAAATACAGTATTTAGTGGACATCACTAGACCAAGAATTTAGATTCCAAGGGCAAAGGAAGACCAGTAACAAAGAAGACCCAGTGTTTGAGAATTGAAGTCCTATTGCACAAAGAAAAGGCACCAAACCTTGCCAGTGGCACCCAGAACTCGACAATCACCGCTGAAGGGTTGCTTGGACACTGGACAGACTCTACGCACCCCCAGAGGACCTCCACTCTTCAAATATTGCCAAAGATCTCCCTCCAGAGTGACGGCATCACTCTCCTGCAACCCAAGACCAATGATCCAGTGAAGGCCACTTCACTGACCAGCTACTGACAAGAATTGGATGCCGCCGTCCACCTGACGTACCGTGAGGACAAACCTTGCAAGTGTGCCAAGTTTGGTGGCACTACGCCCTCCAGTGGCCTAACCGTGCAATAGCCCTAACTACTGGTCACCTCACATCAGACTCCAAGGACAGTCCATTCTGAGCTGAAAAAGGACAAGGAGGAAGCACCAGTCGACGGACTTCCGAAACCACCAGTACCTCCCACCAGAGTGCCCTTGCTAACCTGCAAGTGACCCTCAAAGAGAACTACTTCCTACTTCCAAGGGCACTTTTGAGCACAGCTCCTGGCTCACCAATTCGCTCTGCGCCCGATTTTGATGATCTTGGTCTTAACATTTTTATAAAAATCTGAAGTATTTTTGTAAATTGGTCTTCAGTTATTCTTTTGAGTCTGTGGTCTCATTTATTTCATTCTGTGAGTACAAAAAATGCTTTGCACTTCTCCAAGATTAACCTAACAGCTCAACCAAGCTACCATAAAAATTAGAGCATTAGGCGGTCTAGTTTCTACCTCTGTAAACCAATATGTGGTTGTCTGGACCCTCTGTGCCTAGTTTTGCACACTACATAGAGGGTTAGCCTCCTATCCACTTGATAACGTCCACTCAAGGACGGCAACACCTCAATCCTCTGGCTTCTTGTGGGCTCTCCGATGCCTGGGGTCCCTCGCACAGTGCTGCTCCACCAACAGAATACCCAGCGTGCCTGAACAAAGGAGATACACCACACACTGGCTCAACAACAGATTGTCTTATTCCATGAAGACCACTAAGCAAAGAAGGTAGCTCACAAAAACAGACAAAATACCACCCAGAAAGACTTGCTTTCTTAATCTGCGGCAAAGCGAAAGAACTTTCTCACGAGGCCTTAGCCAGATACACATAAAACTCACAATCACTCTCCACAGAAGATGCTACATGACCACTCTGATGCCCCACTCACAGTCTCCTCCATGGAAGAACTGTTTAGCAAACTATGAAATTATTTTGTGTCCCTCTGTGATGATGTGTCTGAGTCCCTGAAGGCATGAAATGGTGGATCTGAACAGTGGGTGCCCACTTGGAAGACTCCTGGAACGCCAAATAGTATGCATTAGAAGCACTCAGGCAAGAACTCCTACAAATCAAAGATAAAATATAGAGTGAGAGTGTTATATTGAAGACCTGAAAAACAGATCCAGGAAATCAATGATTAGAATCAGAGGCATGTCTGCTCATGCAGAGAAGGGCAACATAGAAAAGTGGGTTCAAGCATATCCTGTAAGATATAACCAACTTAGACTTTCAACTGGAGAGGACACACTGAGCAGGCTGACCTCTAGATCCCAAGATAGACCCCAAATTATTCTGATCTACATTCATAATTTCAAAAGAAGGACATCATGAAAGGGACTTAGGCAAATGGCACTATTGATTTTGAAGGAACGAAAATCTGACTGAATCAGGATCTGACAAGCAACAACTTTCTTGACAGAAAAAGGAATAAAATACATATGGACAAACCCTTTGTATCTTGTTTTTACCTGGAACAATGAAACACATCAGTTGTGCACCGCTTCTGAGGTTCATTGAATCCTCTGCATTCCTGGCTTTCTGGATGACAATGGACAGCATGAAGATACTGACACCCATAAGATAGGTGCCCCATAAAAGCAGCAGCATTGGGCTAAGGTGGCCTGGAAGAGGAACTTTCATAGGCTGTCACTAAAAGAAAATCTGTGTGAACACTGAGCTGTTATCAACAAGCTGCAAGCAGATGGGCCAACCGATGGGGAATGAGTCTCTGGGTACCAGAGGTCGAGACACATCGTGGGCAATGGGTGCAGTTCAAACCACATACCCCTTGCCCCATTACATGCAGAGAACAGGTGAATCCTGGTTTGTGGGCATGGTGGAGGACTAACCAAGATGCGCCCAGTTCATTACTATAACAATTTCTATGATGGTAATCATCATGCCCCTTCATTGTACCTTGGTAGAGAATTGTTTGTTAGTCCAGGCTTCGTTTGGGGTGGAGGGAGAGTTGTACCAGTTTTTTTCAAGCTTGAGAATTAATGAGGGGTCCCTCCCAGAATCCACATTTATGACACTGGTTTTAACCGTACACCCACAAGAGTTCGGAACATATAGGCCCATATTTATACTTTTTGTCGCAAAACTGCGCCAAAGCATCGTGCCATGCCAATGCTAACCATAGTATATGCTAGGTCTCAGCAACATATTGGTGGATGTGAAATATCAGAGACTGGATCCGTTCCAGATTGTTAAGTATGATGCAGGTGCCATCAGAACACCCACAGCCAGTGCAAGGCTACACCATGATAATGGAAGTAGACGGAGGGTTGAGTAGGACAAGAAGGTGGCAACATACAATTTGGGCAGAACCTAAACGTAGAGGATGTGACGCATACATTTACCCAAACTGCCCACACTACATGTGACATGCAGGTGGGGCATAGGCCTGGGAGAATGCTAATCTTAATGTCAGGAACAATGAACAGGGACCAAGATCACAATGTGCAACTAATAGGAAGTCAGGTACGTCACATTACAAATGCCACAACACAGACACACTAAGGCCCTCATTACAACCCTGGCAGTAAATCCCGCTTTCCACTGTGCTGAAGACCGCCAACATACTGTTGCGGCGGTGGAATTCCGCTACAGGTATTACGACCCACATCTCGGAATCCGCCACAATAGAGACACCCAAAAGTCCGCCTCACCAAAGGACAGTGATAAACTGGCGATACCAAAACCTACACCGTCACGCCAACAAGAATACGCCCACACTATCACGACCCACGAATCAACACGGCGGTCTTACAACCGCGGTAATCCATTGGCGGTACACACCGCCGTGCTCAAAATATACACACATTTACAAAACACAGCTACACTGGACAATTCAAAATACACACACCTGATACACATACACACACCACACCCACACACCCACAACTCTATAAAACACCCCCCCGCATTACCCACAAACCCTTACAACTAATATTTTGGAAGAAGCACAGAGAGAGGGATTAGCAAACACAACACCAGCATCCACAGGTACACAACACCATCACTGATACAACATCCACGCACTTCAAACAACACACACCAACACATCCCCCCACACATTACAACAGACAGAACCTAACACATCACCAACACCACATCATGGCACCTCAAAGACACCCCAGGTTTTAGGAGGAGGAGCTCAGGGTCATGGTGGAGGAAATCATCCGGGTAGAGCCACACCTTTTCAGATCACAGGTGCAGCACACCTCCATTGCTAGGAAGATGGAGCTATGGCGGAGAATCGTCGACAGGGTAAACGCAGTGGGACAGCATCCAAGAACACAGGATGACATTAGGAAGAGGTGGAACGACCTATGGGGCAAGGTGCGTTCCGTGGTTTCAAGACACCAGATTGCTGTACAGAGGACTGGCGGTGGACCACCACCTCCTCCCCCACAACTAACAACATGGGAGGAGCAAGTCTTGGCAATACTGCATCCTGAGGGAGTAGCAGGAGGGAGAGACTCTGGTAAGTCATATCTTTCTTACCATATCCCGCACACCCCACCTGCGTGCCATCACATACCCCCACCCTTACCCTCACTCCCATCACTCCATCGTCTCACATATATCCCACTATCAAAACCCACACATCTCAACATCAAGGCCCTGCATGCAACACCTATGCATGGACCACCGACACCAAAGCATGTCTAGTACAGGTACCCACACAGACCCCAAACCAACTATCACAAAAGGGCAAACACAATTATGCAAGCACACGAGTAGAGGGTACCTCACCAAATGCACAAGATGGCACACAGATACTAAAACTATGCATTTACACCCCAACAGGACCCATACCCAACGTCACCGGACAGGAGGTGCCAGACATATCCAGTCCCCCCACAGAAGAGGCCCACAGTGATGACAGCAGCTCTGCACGCCTGGATCAAGATGACCAGCCTGGCCCATCAGGGACCACTGGACAGTCGGTTCCCCTGTCACTGTCACTAGCCACCACAGACCTTTCCCCCTCAGGAAACACCACCACAGCACCCACCCAGCGGGCCCATCCCTCTGTCCCCAGGACATATCAATCAGCAGTGTGTCCACCACTACATGGAACCCAGGAAACCCACCAATCCAACCCAATCAGGGACCTGGGGTCAGTGACAGTAGGCACACGGTTCAGGGGACAGAGGCACAGGATAACAGGGAAGCTGGGAGGACTGCTGTGCGACAGGGGGAGGACAGGCCCAGGGAACCCACTCTCCACGAGGCACTCTCAAACATCATGGGAGCATACCACCATTCCCAGGAGACCATGGGCACAGTACTGGCCAGGTTTCAGGAGACCCAGGGGCTACAGGAGGAACACTACCTGGGGATCAGGGAGGACTTGAAGCCATTAACACCATCCTGGTCACCACTGCAGGGTTGCTGGCAGACCTTGTCAACACCATGAGGGACATAGTGGGACACAAACGGGCCCCTGACACTAGCCTGGATGATGAACAGCCCTCCAACTCCGCCGGCGCTAGTGGACAGGAGGCACCGCACATGACCAACAGGCCACCAGCTCCCCACCCCCTGCAGAAGGAGAACCACCCCGCAAACGGTCCCTGAGATCCAGGAAGAAGACAGAGAACATTGCCAAGACCCCCGCCAGGAAATAAGATCCTCCTGAATGTCACCCTTCTGTCCCACTTAGTCACCCTGTCCACCTTAAACTGCCATTGCTCCCCTTCCTATGCCCCATTGGACAATGCATCTGTGAGACCAAGAGACTGGACTCTGCCATGGACATTCCTCCACCATCACCCCAGCCCATTTCACACACCCTCCACTTATTAGCACTGAAATAAACACCCTTGAATCACCAAACAATCTGGAGTCAGTCTGTGCTTTCACAAATGTGTAATTGCAACATCTTTGAAATATAGCAATGTCAATGTACTTGTTCGCATACCAATGTTACACAGCTGTAGGCCAGGAGTAAACATAGCAGAGGGCACAAATTGAGACCCAGATCTGTGAAATGGAAAGCCAAAGTGACAAGTCAGAGTCCATACACAGAGTGAAAAAGGCAGACTAATACTAGGTCCTACAATAGTATGAGATGTGGGAAGCAGTTCCATCCTCTTACCTGTGTCTCACTGGAAGTATTGCATGATGATGTTGTTTCGGTTGTCTACATCTTCTTCTTCTGCCTCCTCTTCTTCACTGTCCACAGACTCCACAGCTGCCACAAGACCACCATCAGGCCCATCCACCTGCAGAAAAGGCACCTGGCGTCGCAAAGCCAGGTTGTGCAACATACAGCAGGCCACGATGATCTGGCCCAACTTCTTCAGTGAGTAGTATAGGGAGCCACCTGTCAGATGGAGGCACCAGAATCTGGCCTTCAGGAGGCCGAAGGTGCGCTCTATTATCCACCTAGTTCACCCATGTGCCTCATTGTAGCGCTCCTCTGCCCTTGTCCTGGGATTCCTCACTGGGGTCAGTAGCCATGACAGGTTGGGGTAATCAGAGTCAC
Organism: Pleurodeles waltl; assembly: GCF_031143425.1. Classification (NCBI taxonomy): domain Eukaryota; kingdom Metazoa; phylum Chordata; class Amphibia; order Caudata; family Salamandridae; genus Pleurodeles; species Pleurodeles waltl. Next base: position 693,465,200 of record NC_090444.1, read on the forward strand.
CTGCAAATATTGAGGGATAACAGTTAGACATCCTCCAAACATTAGGGAATCTCCCATACCCAGACAGTAAGTGAAACTGTGTGGGGACTTTAGGCTCACCTATTAGCCACGCACGGTGCCTCTGGAGTTGCCCCATCACATAAGGGATGCTGCTATTCCTAAAAATGTAAGTGTCATGCACTGAGCCAGGATGTAGGGGATATGTCCCAGGGCATAGAAGTCACCTTTCACTGTGGGCAAATCCTCCACCTGAGGGAAAACGATGTAGCTGTGCATGTGTTTCAGCAGGGCAGATAACACTCTGGACAACACGTTAGAGAACATTGGCTGGGACATCCCTGATGCCATGGCTACTGTTGTTTGAAAAGACCCACTGGCCAGGAAATGGGTATTGACAGGAGCTGCACTACAGTGGGGATTCCTGTGGGATGGTGGATAGCTGACATCAGGTCTGGCTCCAAGTCTGTAAGTGATAATGATGTGCCTGTCTTCCATTGTCGACAGGTCCACTGGCGGTCTGTACACCAGAGAATGCCTCCATCTCATCACCTGCCCCAGCGGATGTGCCCTATGGAGGAAAACGGTAAGCAGAGGGTCGTACAACACATAGGTTTCACAAGGCTGTTTAGCACTAACGTTAAAATTTCTCTGTGTGCCTTTGTCTGTCGGTATTCCTTGCCTAAATAGGTGTGACGCAGTTATTTGGGCTGCCATGTGGCCCCCTGAAATGGCAGCTGCCTGACCTGTAAGGTGTGACAAGGGGAAATGATGTAACTGCACTGGCGTTGTACACCGTCGCGGTAGGCGGTCGAAGACCGCAGCGCAATCCAGCATTGGTTATCATTGGGCCCTATGGGTTCGAGGAGCCAATGACGATGTACGCCGGCGGTGACGGTACGCACTGCCGCGGAAGTGATCGCAATTTTCTATCTGTTCCCTCACTTGATACCTGACCTTCAACAGGAGAGGACCTACACTGCAAGTGCTGCTGTGACCTGTGTCTGGAAGCAACAATGGCTACAGTGTCTGGGGAAAGGGCCCCTACCTTTACTGCGGAGGAGTTGGAGAAACTGGTGCATGGGGTCCTCCCCCAGTACACGCAACTGTACGGTCTTCCAGACAAACAGGTGAGAAAACTGTGTGCATGGTGGTTGGTACATGATTATATGGAGTGTCGTGGATGGAGGAGACGGGGGGGACAGGCCAGCATGTGAGGATGGTGTGTGTATATATGTCTGGGCCAGGGTGGGAGGTTTGTGGGCAATGTGTGAGAAGAACTCTACGGGAGAGTAAAATCCATTCTTACTTCACTTTTCCTCTAGGTCAGCACCCCCCAGAAGAAGGGGATTTGGCGTGCCATCGCCAAGGAAGTGCGGACACTGGGGGTCTACCATAGACGGAGCACCCACTGCCGGAAAAGATGGGAGGACCTGCGCCACTGGACCAAGAAGACGGCAGAGGCCCAGCTGGGGATGGATTCCCAACACAGAAGGAGTGCCCATCGCACCATGACCCCCCTGATGTACCGGATCCTGGCGGTGGCATATCCGGAGTTGGATGGGCGCTTGAGGGCATCACAGCAGCCACAAGGGGGTGAGTACACTCTCATTCAGCTGACTCTGCGCGCATTACGAGGTGTCTGGGTGGGAGAGGTGGGCGGTGGGTTCCCCTAGGCCAGGGCAGATGCACAAAGGTAGATCCATTGATTTGCAGCCTCATTCCCTGTCCAACCCCAAAGGTGGTATTTGCCCTCTACACCTAGTCAGGCTCCTATGGCTTCCAGCTGTGCATCAAATGGGTCTAGGCAGAGTCCCCCATGGGCATGTGCTTTTCCCCTGCCCTGTCAGTGAATGGGTTAGTGCATAGGGCTGCTCCCTGTGTGTTGTGTCCGCCAATGGTAGTGGTGGTGCAGGCATTGACCATGTGTCTCCTCTGTATCCCCCCCTTTTGTTTTGTCACCCTGTCCTTGTGTGCATTAGCATCATCTGGCGGAGGAGCAGTGGCACCGGAGCAGGAGGGAGTTGCATCCCACATGGCCACGGAGGGGGCAGTAACAGAGTCAGAAGGCACCAGTGGGACGGAGGACCAGGGGAGCTTCACGACGGGGACAGGAGCAGACACCAGCAACAGCGACTCCTCCTCTGATGGGAGCTCCCTTGCGGTGGTGGGCACCTCTTTACCCACCGCATCAACAGGTACAGTCACCACCCCCCCCTACAGCACCGCCCTCCCAGCAGCCCCTCATCGAGTTTCCCGTGCCTGCTCACCCGGAAGGGTGGGCACATGCTTCGCCCCAGACACCTCAGCCCCTGCCCCAGTCAGGCCCTGCTGCCCTCAGTGAGGTCGCTATTGACCTCCTGAGATCCCTCATTGTTGGGCAATCAACCATTTTGAATGCCATCCAGGGTGTTGAGAGGCATTTGCAGCAAACAAATGCATATCTGGAAGGCATTCATTCTGGCCAGGCGGCCCAACAGAGAGCATTTCAGGCTCTGGCCTCAGCACTGATGGCAGCCATTGTCCCTGTGTCCAACTTCCTCCACCCAGACCCAATCCCCTGTACCCCAGCCTATCCCAAGCACACCATCTGACCAGCATGCACACTCATCAACACACATGAGTGGACATGGCAAACAAGCACCACACATCCCACTGGCACTCACACAAGCACCATCCCCATGCAGACACACCAACATCCACTGCCTCCACTGTGTCCCCCTCCTCCACGTCCTCCTCCTCCCTCCCTGTCTCGTCTCCACTCACACCTGCATGCACTACATCCTCATCCACTACCTCCATCACCAGCACGCCCATCACCACACACCGCTCACGTGCACTCACCACCCCGGTACCATTCACACATCCCCTGTGTCCTCTCCCAGTGTGTCTGTGAGCTCTCCTCCCAAACTACACAAACGTAGGCACACACCCACCAAACAGTCATCCACCTCACAACAGCCTCCGGCCCATGCACCTTCACCCAAATTCAGCAAACGTACACCTCCTACAACTACTACCTGTTTCTCCACTTCGAAACCCCCTCCATCTTCCCGTCCCAGTGTGTCTAAGAAAACTTTTCTGGCTAACATTGACCTCTTCCCTACACCTCCCCCCCGTCCTTCCCCTAGGGCCAGGCTGTCCAGGTCCCAACCCAGCACCTCAGCCACCAAATCCTCCAGCACAGTGGTCTCAGCAAATCCGGTCACATCACGGGCGCCACCCATCAGGGCTGCCAGTGTGCCACCTAGCGAGGCCAAGGAGCCAAGGTGAAGAAGGTGCCCACATGCCGGAGGGAGAAGCCGCACCTACCAGCAAGCAAGGGCTCCTCCAAGCCGAAAGGGGACAGTGCAAGGCACCAGCAGTGACATCAAAGGTGGGGAAGGGACACAAGCCGTAGAGCAGGTCAGGACAGGGCACGGAGGCTCCGGCTGAGGGACCAGAGTCACCCCTTCTGTCAACCACAACACCAACCTGTACAGCGGTGGACACCGCCACCTGCACTGCCACCAGCACCGCCACCTGCACGTCTGCTGCCTCACCAACAGTCCCCAGCATCATCCCCAGTGGGCAGCCGTCCGAGGCTCCAGGAGACGTCCTGCTGTGCCCCTCAACAGGTGCAGACACATGCACCCCCGCCAGCACCTCTGCCACAGACACCGCCGCAACCACCGCCACCAGCCCTGCAACGTGCTCAGACAGTGCCACCACAGCTGACATGGCAATCATCCCCAGTGGGCAGCCGTCCGAGGCTGCAGGAGACGTCCTGGACCCTGCCCAGCGTACATGAGGCATGACTCCCAGCACTGTTTGTACCAGCAGGTGGCAGGCGAAGTCGCAGCAGGGTGGAGTGTGTCTCTGCCTCCATGGAGTATCATGCTACCTGTTCCCAGGCAATCTCGGGGCACATACACCCAGGTGAGGGAATGGGACCTGCCACACTGCATGTGAAGCACTCTGGGCACCAAGCCCCCTCCAGAACCAGTGGAGATTCACATCCACTATCCCAGTCCTTGGCAGGATGAAGCACTCTGGGCACAAAGCCCCCTCCAGAACCAGTGGAGAAGGCATCCACTTGAGAGACTGTGGCTTTGCACTCCCCAGGATAAAGTAGTGGGCAAACCACCCACTGGAGAGACTTGAGGGACTGTGGCTTTGCACTCTCCAGGATAAAGCAGTGGGCAACCCACCCACTTGAGAGACTGTGGCTTTGCACTCCCCAGGATAAAGCAGTGGGCAACCCACCCACTGGAGAGACTTGAGAGACTGTGGCTTTGCACTCCCCAGGACCATTCAGTGGGCATGGAACCCCCTTGTGGAGCAGTGGTGTCGTCCGTTCATCCGGCTGAGGTGCTCCCCCTCCCCTTCCCACTGAGGTGCCTGTTTATTTTCCATCTGATGCCCCTGCAGTGTTCTCTCCGTTTCGAGTCAGGTATCTTGTGTGGGCTTCACCCATAAATTTTGGGACACTGATCCACAGACAATGATTTCATTAATATCCAGACTTGTGTAGTTGGTGTACTTATTTGTATATACTTATTTTTGATTTTGGCCTATCTGATATTTAATTGATTACACTTGTTACTATTATTTCCTTTTGTCCTTGCGTTCTTCCAGGGGGTGACGGGTGTATATGTAATGTTGCTGCATGTATTTGTGTGTATAGTGTTGTGGGTGAGGGTGGGGGTGAGGGTGTTGTGTGTTGCGTGTGTGTGTCATTCTCTTTTCCCTCCACCCTCCCCTGTGTGCTAGGTGCAGTACTCACCGTGGTCGTCGCCGGCGTCTCTGCTGCTCCTGATACAAGAGGAGGTAGACCAGCATGGGCAGCACCTGTAGTTCGGGCTCCATGGCGTCCTGGTTGTTCGTAAAGTGTCGAAAGGTGAGTGGTTTCCCTTCCAAGTCCTGTTTCCGCCGTGCTTTTGATGTCGTTGGTACCGCCCCGGAAAAGGTGGCGGATAGGCGTGTTGTAATACAGTAGGCGGAACCTTGTGTTCCGCCTGTCTGTTGGCGGTGACCGCAGCAGTGTTTGTTTATGCCGCTTTGGCGGTCGGAGTGGTAAAGTTGCTGTCTATTTTGGCAGTTTCCGCCATGGTCGTGAATCCATTTGTTTTTCACCGGCCTGTTGGCGGTCTTACCCCTGCTTTAACACCGACCCCAGGGTTGTAATGAGGGCCTAATTGTACAATATCTCATTGCAGAGGATGATTGCTCTCCTGGGGATATGCCTGTCCTGGAATTCCCTCATGACCTGGATGATGAGCTGACAAACATTAGCCGGCAGACCTTCCAAGATGTCATTGGAACCCTGCAGACCCCACCTTCAGTCACAAGGAGGAGCACAGAAGTAGCAGCCATCACAGAGGAACCACCCACCACCCCAATTGTGCGACCTGCCAGCTCCAACACAGCTGAGGACTCTGACAACACTGGCAACAGCTTTGTGAGGACTGTAGTTGGAGTACAGCGGGAGCTTGCCAAGGAGGTGCGGGTGGGGAAGCAAAATATGGCAGCCAGACTTGAGGGGGTGCGTTTGTGCATGATGTAATCTGCAAAACAGGCAGCAGCCATGCAAGGGTGAACATCTATCCTGCAAGAACTTCAACAAAGTGAGAAGGAAATCAGCACAGCAGTAAGGGAGTTGCCACAACTCCTCGCACACCAAACCTTTCACTGCATGCACGAATGCTATAATGAACCCCTCAAGGCCCGACCTGGCTGCCTACCACAGTGATGTAGCTGCTATACTTAAGAACCAGCAGCTCCTCCTTGCTGCAGTACTGCCCTTAATAGCCCCACAGTTGGCAGCTTCCGGGATTTCTGAGTCCACGTCTTCAAACACTGAAGTGTGTGTTTCCCCTTTCTACCCACCACCACCAAGGGCAGAGGAGATGACACACACATCAGAAGATTGAAGACATGGAACAGATCACCTTCACCCGTAAGAGTACCCGGTAGCACAAGTCCATGCCAAATGGGCACTTATATCCTAGGTCCTGTGCTTGTTAACATGCCAGTCTTGGAACAGCTGCTCACATGCACTGTTCTCCAGCCCACTGTTTACCTTGATACTATGCTCTGTGATTGTCTCTCACTACCTCATTGGCAATTCATGTTCCTCTGCACTGTATGACACTTCACCCCAGCATGTCCAATGACATGTCCCATTGCACCTGTGTAGTATCAGAATAGAATGTGTCACACTAATGGACTCACAATCCTGGACTATGTAAATATTGCACTACAGCACTTTCAAATAAATAGCACTTACACAACCACTTTGTCTCTGTGTAATGTGACACATCAACCGTGTAGGAGATTAGTGATGTATGTCACATGTCAATGGCCATAGAATGTCAATACAACTGCCTTGCAAGATTGTGGGCTGATAACTATGCACTGGGGTCTGGATTGTATCATCATCTGTGCTTCCTGAGGGTTATCCCTGAAGTAAATAGAAAACTAACAGTATAATGCTGTGTTGGACAGAAAAAGTCAGCTTCAAGGGATGTTTATGCAGAAAATCAATGTGTTAAAAATTTCCTTCTAGACAATCATTATGTATGTGACATCTGACTATAAACTTTCATCACACACACACACCATACAGCAAGAATGGATGTGTACAAGTGTATGGACAAATATGTAACCTGCCAGTACGATGTAAGAAATGACAGGTGTGAGTTATGTATACAAGACTACATAATATTATACCATCACTCACCTTATCAGGGTTCACATGAACATCAGGCTGCAGGCAGACGTACCACAGTGCTCAAGATTCCAAATCTGATCTCAAACTATGACAGATTGAAAACACACATCTAAACTTAAAAACACATTGGGAACCATAATAACCTTGAGTGCTGGGTGCAATGGATGGCAGATGTATAGAGAAGTAGCTTTGGTGTAGCTGCCAATGTGACAGCTCAATTGGAATTGGGAATAACCATGTCAATAATGGGATTTGGATGCAGGATGGAACACAAGTGCTTATACTACATTGACACTGTTCACCCATGCCAAGGCCCTGATCCCCAAGCATATGACACATACTGTAAAGGAGTACCTAAATATTTATTAACAGTAAAAAAGGATACTAAAACTAGGGGAAACACCTTAACTAACCTATCCTAACTACACAGTACCCACAACTGGCCCTAACTACCATAATCTAAACTTACTTATCACATTTAACTAAACACTCTAAGCATCAACCCCCCACCCCATTATATGACGGGAAACATGTAGTATAACATATACTAACCTAAACACATACTATCTTATCCTAAACAAACATATTTTTTTAGGTTTTTGGTTGTTTATATTTTTTTGTATTTTTATTATTTTATATACATAAACCCCAACATCATCCCTCACCCACCCACCCACAAAAAAAAACACATGTTAAAATATAATACTCTCCACCCCCCAATCCACGTATACTAACTAAACTAACAGCCCATTCTAACCTAATACTAAGCCCCCTAAACCCACTAAATAAAAGAACCAGTAAAGCGGAGGGAGGCGAGGGAATCATGGTTGAGGGTCTTAAAGTCACAGGTTTGCCCTCAGCAGGATCTTCTTTATCCCACACAGTCTGCTGCTATTGCAGGGCACCTCCTGCTGCAGCCTGTCCATCCTCCACAACATCCGTTGCATGTCACATCTCATGTTCATAAATTTGCATTGTCTATGACTGCAGCAGGGGTTGTTTGGGTGCCACTAGTGGATGGTTGTGCTGGTGCTGGTGCCATGCTTGGAGGGGGAGGTGCAGGAGCTGCTGTCTGTGGGCCTGGAGCTGAGGAGGTAGAGGTACCTGCAACAGTGGCTGTCATCCTGGGTGTGACTGTCATTGGAGCCGTTGTGCTGGTGGTGGTGGCTGTGGTGGGCAAGGATGGCCCCCCTTGGGCAAATGCCCTCCAGACCCCTGTGGCTGTCTCATGGCGACAACGCTGTGCCATGTTGTGGAACCCAGACTCCACATCTAGAATGTGGCGGTAACGCACCGCCTGCCTCTGGAATTCTCGGATCTGATTGGCATCCATGTTGGCAGCTGTCAAAATAGATAAAGCCAAACATTAGTGACAACATTGTGTGATACATCTACTGATGATATTCAACACTTCTTCAAAATTAGCTTAAACAGTCCAAATCACAGTACAGATCATAGATTGTCCCTGAGGAATTAAATGGCAACGCAGCCTACACATCTCCTGTCTAACAGCACAGCAATGCTCAAAAAGGTGTGTACCTACTTAATGATCTGTGCATCATTGTTCTGCCATTAGTCACATAACAAATACTGCAAGTACTCCACATGTGACAGGCCAACTAATGACTATCTTCTGGATGACAATCAAGGCCCACAAGATCTGTGATTTGTAAATGGAATTGCCAGGACAGTATGCAGTTGCTAATTATGAGGGGGTATCCTAGTTTGGAACAAAGGAATGTTGGAATTACATGTCTCTCTTCTACACTGGGATCCTCACACCTAGGTACACATATTTCATAATCCTAACCCTGTGCCTCAGGGGGTGATGGACGTGCAACTCATACTTTCAATCATCAAGGACAGCCAGAACAGGTCAGCTGTCCATGGGTTTAGTCAGTCCACCACAGGTAACGAGGTCTGCCAACTAGGATAGACTCAAACATTGGACTATGACATCCACATTTATGTTCCTAATTGTGGACAATTGTCAACATCATTTGATCCACATATACCTTTCTAAAAACAAGCACATAGATGCAAGCAACCATCTGGGCTTCAGCTGCATGCACACCTATGACATTCTACTTAAATGCAACATAAACGTATCACAACATGTGGAGCTAGATGCTGCTAGGAAATCTAACATACAGTCCTACATGTTCATTAATTAATAGGGTGGCTCAAGTCTGTGGGTAATACTTCGGCACCACTGGTCTGTGTGAATCACGGTATGACTTGCTGACTATATCATGAACATGGCTACCTACTAAATTTTCATTGTCATAAATGTAGCAACAAATGTCACCCAGTTCACCTGCCCATGCCTACAGTGCAGCACTAAAATCCCTAAATATGACTCTCGGCCACTGATTGTCCTATTCAAAAATTTAACAAAATGTCAAAGTCCAGGCAACTCACATATCAGATCATGTGCCAGCACATCATACCTTGCTATGTGTCTAACACACAGGAGTCAATCACACAACATCTGCAAACACAACACAGAACTAACATATCAACACTTACTCAACATGTTTGTATCTGCAAATCAAGCCACTTCTCCAATTGTGTAGGGGGCGGGTCCACCTGTAAAACATGGAAGGGTGAAATGGGCTCAATGTCTGCTCACTGTACAAAACTTGGAACAACAAATCACTGTGTGTGTGACATTTTATATGATACAGCAGCACCTCAGGCATGTACACACCCCAACAGACATACTACTGCAAGCATGTATTGACCCTGTCACTCCAGTGAGTGATACACACACATATGCACACATGTAACGAAATACCAGAGCACACCAAAAGGTAGTCCAAACAATAAATGGCAAAGTCCATAAAGAAAATCTTCTTCTTCTTCCAACAAATGATCTTTATTTCTGGTGAATATAGAAGTACACAGAACAGCCAACACATGTTTCGTCCTAAAGGACTTTTTCAAGGCGAAGTATAATGCAAATAGATTAAATCATATGTATGGATATAGGTTGAAACGTCACAAGCCCAACGAAGAGAAAGTGTCTTTCACCAATAGAAATGGAACAGCAATCACTGTAAGATGGTTTCACAAGAGTAGTCTCGGGGCATCACAATAGGTCGACATAAGCTCGAAAATGGAAGGCCATGATAAGCCACTAAAGGAACGTAATGTGAAAAAGCCGGTATGTAAACTCCGAAGTTAGTCCATGAATGTTTTATATGATAGAGCAGCACCTCAGGCGTGTACACACCCCAACAGACATACAACTGCAAGCATGTATTGACTCTGTCACTCCAGTGAGTGATAGACACACATATGCACACATGCACTGGCCCTAACAATCATGTGGTGACAAACATGATTACTCAATTTTGTGCTGTATTATTCATAGAGGGTGTAGGAAGTTGGCTCTGTATGCACTATTTCAAAGTAAGGAATAGTATGCACAGAGTCCAAGGGTTCCCCTTAGAGGTAAGATAGTTGCAAAAAGAGATAATACTAATGCTCTATTTTGTGGTAGTGTGGTCGAGCAGTAGGCTTATCAAAGGAGTAGTGTTAAGCATTTGTTGTACATACACACAGACAATAAATGAGGAACACTCACTCAGAGACAATTCCAGGCCAATAGGTTTTTGTTATAGAAAAATATATTTTCTTAGTTTATTTTAAGAACCACAGGTTCAAATTCTACATGTAATATCTCATTTGAAAGGTATTGCAGGTAAGTACTTTAGGAACTTTGAATAATCACAATAGCATATATACTTTTTACATAAAACACATATAGCTATTTTAAAAGTGGACACACTGCAATTTTCACAGTTCCTGGGGGAGGTAAAGTAATGTTAGTTCTTGCAGGTAAGTAAACCACCTACGGGGTTCAAATTGGGGTCCAAGGTAGCCCACCGTTGGGGGTTCAGAGCAACCCCAAAGTCACCACACCAGCAGCTCAGGGCCGGTCAGGTGCAGAGTTCAAAGTGGTGCCCAAAACACATAGGCTTCAATGGAGAAGGGGGTGCCCCGGTTCCAGTCTGCCAGCAGGTAAGTACCCGCGTCTTCGGAGGGCAGACCAGGGGGGTTTTGTAGGGCACCGGGGGGGACACAAGTCAGCACAGAAAGTACACCCTCAGTGGCACTGGGGCGGCCGGGTGCAGTGTGCAAACACGCGTCAGGTTTTCAATAGGTTTCAAGGGGAGACCAAGGGGTCTCTCTAGCGATGCAGGCAAGCAAGGGGGGGGCTCCTCGGGGTAGCCACCACCTGGGCAAGGGAGAGGGCTTCCTGGGGGTCACTCCTGCACTGGAGTTCCGATCCTTCAGGTCCTGGGGGCTGCGGGTGCAGGGTCTTTTCCAGGCGTCGGGATTTTGGATTCAGACAGTCGCAGTCAGGGGGAGCCTCGGGATTCCCTCTGCAGGCGTCGCTGTGGGGGCTCAGGGGGGACAACTTTGGTTACTTACAGTCTCGGAGTCGCCGGGGGGTCCTCCCTGTAGCGTTGTTTCTCCACCAGTCGAGTCGGGGTCGCCGGGTGCAGTGTTGCAAGTCTCACGCTTCTTGCGGGGATTGCAGGGGTCTTTAAATCTGCTCCTCTGGAAACAAAGTTGCAGTCTTTGTTGAACAGGGCCGCTGTTCTCGGGAGTTTCTTGGTCTTTTGGAAGCAGGGCAGTCCTCTGAGGATTCAGAGGTCGCTGGAGCAGTTTTCTTCTGAAGGAGGGAGACAGACCGGTAGGGCTGGGGCCAAAGCAGTTGGTGTCTTCTTCTTCTCTGCAGGGTTTTTCAGCTCAGCAGTCCTCTTCTTCTTTAAGTTGCAGGAATCTGATTTCCTAGGTTCAGGGGAGCCCCTAAATACAAGATTTAGGGGTGTGTTTAGGTCAGGGAGGGCAGTAGCCAATGGCTACTAGCCCTGAGGGTGGCTACACCCTCTTTGTGCCTCCTCCCAAGGGGAGGGGGTCACATTCCTATCCCTATTGGGGGGATCCTCCATCTGCAAGATGGAGGATTCCTAAAAGTCAGAGTCACTTCAGCTCAGGTTGCCTTAGAGGCTGTCCTGACTGGCCAGTGACTCCTCCTTGTTTTTCTCATTATCTCCTCCGGCCTTGCTGCCAAAAGTGGGGCCGTGGCCGGAGGGGGCGGGCAATTCCACTAGCTGGAATGCCCTGTGGCGCTGGAACTTAGGGGGTGAGCCTTTGAGGTTCACCGCCAGGTGTTACAGCTCCTGCAAGGGGGAGGTGATAGCATCTCCACCCAGTGCAGGCTTTGTTACTAGCCACAGAGTGACAAAGGCACTCTCCCCATGTGGCCAGCAACATGTCTCGAGTGTGGCAGGCTGCTAAAACCAGTCAGCCTACACAGGTAGTTGGTTAAGGTTTCAGGGGGCACCTCTAAGGTGCCCTCTGGGGTGTATTTCACAATAAAATGTACACTGGCATCAGTGTGCATTTATTGTGCTGAGAAGTTTGATACCAAACTTCCCAGTTTTTCAGTGTAGCCATTATGGTGCTGTGGAGTTCGTGCTTGACAGACTCCCAGACCATATACTCTTATGGCTACCCTGCACTTACAATGTCTAAGGTTTGGCTTAGACACTGTAGGGGCACAGTGCTCATGCACTGGTGCCCTCACCCATGGTATAGTGCACCCTGCCTTAGGGCTGTAAGGCCTGCTAGAGGGGTGACTTATCTATACTGCATAGGCAGTGTGAGGTTGGCATGGCACCCTGAGGGGAGTGCCATGTCGACTTACTCGTTTTGTCCTCACCAGCACACACAAGCTGGCAAGCAGTGTGTCTGTGCTGAGTGAGGGATCTCCAGGGTGGCATAAGATATGCTGCAGCCCTTAGAGACCTTCCCTGGCATCAGGGCCCTTGGTACCAGGGGTACCAGTTACAAGGGACTTACCTGGATGCCAGGGTGTGCCAATTGTGTGAACAAAAGTACAGGTTAGGGAAAGAACACTGGTGCTGGGGCCTGGTTAGCAGGCCTCAGCACACTTTCAAATCAAAACATAGCATCAGCAAAGGCAAAACGTCAGGGGGTAACCATGCCAAGGAGGCATTTCCTTACACAACCCCCCCCCCCCAAACGAAAGAGGATGAGACTAACCTTTCCCAAGAGAGTCTTCATTTTCTAAGTGGAAGAACCTGGAAAGGCCATCTGCATTGGCATGGGCAGTCCCAGGTCTGTGTTCCACTATAAAGTCCATTCCCTGTAGGGAGATGGACCACCTCAACAGTTTTGGATTTTCACCTTTCATTTGCATCAGCCATCTGAGAGGTCTGTGGTCAGTTTGAACTACAAAGTGAGTACCAAAGAGGTATGGTCTCAGCTTCTTAAGGGACCAAACTACAGCAAAGGCCTCCGTCTCAATGGCACTCCAACGCTGCTCCCTGGGGAGTAACCTCCTGCTAATGAAAGCAACAGGCTGGTCAAGGCCATCATCATTTGTTTGGGACAAAACTGCCCCTATCCCATGTTCAGAGGCATCTGTCTGCACAATGAACTGCTTGGAGTAATCTGGAGCTTTTAGAACAGGTGCTGTGCACATTGCTTGTTTCAGGGTGTCAAAGGCCTGTTGGCATTCTACAGTCCAGTTTACCTTCTTGGGCATTTTCTTGGAGGTGTGTTCTGTGAGGGCTGTCACTATGGATCCATATCCCTTCACAAACCTCCTGTAATACCCAGTCAAGCCAAGGAATGCCCTGACTTGAGTCTGGGTTTTTGGAGCTGCCCAGTCCAGAATAGTCTGGATCTTGGTCTGGAGTGGCTGAACTTGGCCTCCACCTACAAGGTGTCCCAAGTAAACCACAGTTCCCTGCCCTATCTGGCATTTGGATGCCTTGATAGAGAGGCCTGCTGATTGCAGAGCCTTCAAAACCTTCTTCAGGTGGACCAGGTGATCCTGCCAGCTGGAGCTAAAGACAGCAATATCATCAAGATAAGCTGCACGAAAGGACTCCAAACCAGCAAGGACTTGATTCACCAACCTTTGGAAGGTGGCAGGGGCATTCTTTAAACCAAAGGGCATAACAGTAAACTGATAATGCCCATCAGGTGTGGAGAATGCTGTCTTTTCTTTTGCTCCAGGTGCCATTTTGATTTGCCAGTACCCTGCTGTTAAGTCAAAGGTACTTAAGAATTTGGCAGCACCTAATTTGTCTATCAGTTCATCAGCTCTAGGAATGGGATGGGCATCTGTCTTGGTGACAGAATTAAGTCCTCTGTAGTCCACACAAAACCTCATCTCTCTCTTTCCATCTTTGGTGTGAGGTTTGGGGACTAAGACCACTGGGCTAGCCCAGGGGCTGTCAGAGTGCTCAATTACTCCCAACTCCAGCATCTTGTGGACTTCCACCTTGATGCTTTCCTTAACTTGGTCAGACTGTCTGAAAATGTTGTTTTTGACAGGCATGCTGTCTCCTGTGTCCACATCATGGGTACACAGGTGTGTCTGACCAGGGGTTAGGGAAAAGAGCTCAGCAAACTGTTGCAGGACATTCCTACAATCAGATTGCTGTTGGTCAGAGAGTGTGTCTGAATAGATCACTCCATCAACTGAGCCATCCTTAGGGTTTGATGAGAGAAGATCAGGGAGAGGTTCACTCTCAGCTTCATGATCCTCATCTGTTACCATCAACAGATTCACATCAGCCCTGTCATGGAAGAGCTTAAGGCGGTTCACATGGATCACCCTCTTGGGGCTCCTGCTAGTGCCCAGGTCCACCAGGTAGGTGACCTGACTCTTCTTCTCTAGCACTGGGTAAGGGCCACTCCATCTGTCCTGGAGTGCCCTGGGAGCCACAGGCTCCAGAACCCAGACTTTCTGCCCTGGTTGAAATTCAACCAGTGCAGCCTTTTGGTCATACCAAACCTTCTGGAGCTGTTGGCTGGCCTCAAGGTTTTTACTTGCCTTTTCCATGTACTCTGCCATCCTTGAGCGAAGGCCAAGTACATAGTCCACTATGTCTTGTTTAGGCTCATGAAGAGGTCTCTCCCAGCCTTCTTTCACAAGAGCTAGTGGTCCCCTTACAGGGTGGCCAAACAGAAGTTCAAAGGGTGAGAACCCTACTCCCTTCTGAGGCACCTCTCTGTAAGCGAAAAGCAGACATGGCAAGAGGACATCCCATCTCCTTTTGAGTTTTTCTGGGAGCCCCATGATCATGCCTTTTAATGTCTTGTTGAATCTCTCAACAAGGCCATTAGTTTGTGGATGATAGGGTGTAGTGAATTTATAAGTCACTCCACACTCATTCCACATGTGTTTCAGGTATGCTGACATGAAGTTGGTACCTCTGTCAGACAACACCTCCTTAGGGAAGCCCACTCTGGTAAAGATACCAATGAGGGCCTTGGCTACTGCAGGGGCAGTAGTCGACCTAAGGGGAATAGCTTCAGGATACCTAGTAGCATGATCCACTACTACTAGTATGTACATATTTCCTGAGGCTGTGGGAGGTTCAAGTGGACCCACTATGTCCACACCCACTCTTTCAAAGGGGACCCCCACCACTGGAAGTGGAATGAGGGGGGTCTTTGGATGTCCACCTGTCTTACCACTGGCTTGACAGGTGGTACAGGAGACACAAAACTCCTTAACTTTCTGGGACATGTTGGGCCAGTAGAAGTGGTTGACTAGTCTCTCCCACGTCTTGGTTTGTCCCAAATGCCCAGCAAGGGGAATATCATGGGCTAATGTCAGTATGAACTCTCTGAACGCCTGAGGCACTACCACTCTCCTAGTGGCACCAGGTTTGGGATCTCTTGCCTCAGTGTACAGGAGCCCATCTTCCCAATAGACCCTATGTGTTCCAGTTTTCTTGCCATTGGACTCTTCAGCAGCTTGCTGCCTAAGGCCTTCAAGAGAGTGGCAGGTTTCTTGCCCCTTACACAACTGCTCCCTTGAGGGTCCCCCTGTGCCTAAGAGCTCAACCTGATAAGGTTCTAACTCCATAGGCTTAGTTCCCTCAGAGGGCAGAACTTCTTCCTGGGAAGAGAGGTTCTCTTTTTGTTGTTGTGTTGCAGCTGGTTTCCAAGCTGACTTTCCTTTCCTCTTGGTAGGCTGGGCCCTTTTTCCAGACTCCAGCTCTACTTTTTCACCCTGAGCCTTGCACTGCGCCCTTGTCTTGACACACACCAGTTCAGGGATACCCAGCATGGCTGCATGGGTTTTCAGTTCTACCTCAGCCCATGCTGAGGACTCCAGGTCATTTCCAAGCAAACAGTCTACTGGGATATTTGAGGAGATCACCACCTGTTTCAGGCCATTGACCCCTCCCCATTCTAAAGTTACCATAGCCATGGGATGTACTTTAGTCTGATTGTCAGCGTTGGTGACTGGATAAGTTTGTCCAGCCAGGTATTGACCAGGGGAAACCAGTTTCTCTGTCACCATGGTGACACTGGCACCTGTATCCCTCAGGCCTTCTACACTTGTCCCATTAATTAAGAGCTGCTGCCTGTATTTTTGCATATTAGGAGGTCAGGCAGCCAGTGTGGCTAAATCCACCCCACCCTCAGAGACTAATGTAGCTTCAGTGTGACACCTGATTTGCTCTGGGCACACTGTTGATCCCACTTGGAGACTAGCCATTCCAGTGTTAGCTGGAGTGGAGTTAGAAGTGGTACTTTTCTTGGGACAGGCCTTGTCTCCAGTTTGGTGTCCAGGCTGATTACAGCTACGACACCAGGCCTTTTTGGGATCAAAGTTTTTACCCTTGTACCCAAAATTGTTTTGTGAAGAGGCTCTGGGCCCACCCTCCTGTGCAGGTTTTTGGGGGCCTGAAGACGACTCTTTACTATTTTTGTTTTTGGATGTCTCAACACTCTTCCCCTGGGGAGGCTTTGTGACCCCTTTCTTTTGGTCACCCCCTGTGGAAGTCTTGGTCACCCTAGTCTTGACCCAATGGTCCGCCTTCTTTCCCAATTCTTGGGGAGAAATTGGTCCTAGGTCTACCAGATGCTGATGCAGTTTATCATTTGAACAATTACTTAACAGGTGTTCTTTCACAAATAAATTGTACAGCCCATCATAATTATTTACACCACTGCCTTGAATCCAACCATCCAGTGTTTTCACTGAGTAGTCCACAAAATCAACCCAGGTCTGGCTCGAGGTTTTTTGAGCCCTCCTGAATCTAATTCTATATTCCTCAGTGGAGAATCCAAAGCCCTCAATCAGGGTTCCCTTCATGAGGTCATAAGATTCTGCATCTTTTCCAGAGAGTGTGAGGATTCTATCCCTACACTTTCCAGTGAACATTTCCCAAAGGAGAGCACCCCAGTGAGATTTGTTCACTTTTCTGGTTACACAAGCCCTCTCAAAAGCTGTGAACCATTTGGTGATGTCATCACCATCTTCATATTTAGTTACAATCCCTTTAGGGATTTTCAACATGTCAGGAGAATCTCTGACCCTAGTTATGTTGCTGCCACCATTGATGGGTCCTAGGCCCATCTCTTGTCTTTCCCTTTCTATGGCTAGGATCTGTCTTTCCAAAGCCAATCTTTTGGCCATCCTGGCTAACTGGATGTCCTCTTCACTGGAGTTATCCTCAGTGATTTCAGAGTTGTTGGTCCCTCCTGTGAGGGAAGCAGCATCTCTGACTACTATATTTGGAGACAGGGCTGGAGTGGCCCTGTTCTCCCTAGTTAGGACTGGTAGGTGGGAATTTTCCTCCAAGTCACTATCTTCATCCTCTGTGTTGCCATCCTCAGAGGGGTTGGCCTTTTCAAACTCTGCCAAAAGCTCCTGGAGCTGTAGTTTGGAAGGTCTGGGGCCCATTGTAATTTTCTTTATTTTGCAGAGTGACCTTAGCTCCCTCATCTTAAGATGGAGGTAAGGTGTGAGTTCGAGTTCCTCCACATTCATCTCTGCACTAGACATTATGCTTCTAAAAGTTGGAATACTTTTTAAGAATCTAAAACTAGTTCTAGGTTCTAATTCAAACTTTCACAAAACTTTTAAACTCTAAAAGGAATGCTAAACAGGGACTAACACAAGGCCCTAGCAGGACTTTTAAGAATTTAGAAAAATAGTTAAAATTGCAAAAATCAATTTCTAATGACAATTTTTGGAATTTGTCGTGTGATCAGGTATTGGCTGAGTAGTCCAGCAAATGCAAAGTCTTGTACCCCACCGCTGATCCACCAATGTAGGAAGTTGGCTCTGTATGCACTATTTCAAAGTAAGGAATAGTATGCACAGAGTCCAAGGGTTCCCCTTAGAGGTAAGATAGTGGCAAAAAGAGATAATACTAATGCTCTATTTTGTGGTAGTGTGGTCGAGCAGTAGGCTTATCAAAGGAGTAGTGTTAAGCATTTGTTGTACATACACACAGGCAATAAATGAGGAACACACACTCAGAGACAATTCCAGGCCAATAGGTTTTTGTTATAGAAAAATATATTTTCTTATTTTATTTTAAGAATCACAGGTTCAAATTCTACATGTAATATCTCATTTGAAAGGTATTGCAGGTAAGTACTTTAGGAACTTTGAATAATCACAATAGCATATATACTTTTTACATAAAACACATATAGCTATTTTAAAAGTGGACACTGCAATTTTCACAGTTCCTGGGGGAGGTAAAGTAATGTTAGTTCTTGCAGGTAAGTAAACCACCTACGGGGTTCAAATTGGGGTCCAAGGTAGCCCACCGTTGGGGGCTCAGAGCAACCCCAAACTCACCACACCAGCAGCTCAGGGCCGATCAGGTGCAGAGTTCAAAGTGGTGCCCAAAACACATAGGCTTCAATAGAGAAGGGGGTGCCCCGGTTCCAGTCTGCCAGCAGGTAAGTACCCGCGTCTTCAGAGGGAAGACTAGGGGGGTTTTGTAGGGCACTGGGGGGGACACAAGTCAGCACAGAAAGTACACCCTCAGCGGCACTGGGGTGGCCGGGTGCAGTGTGCAAACACGCGTCAGGTTTTTAATAGGTTTCAAGGGGAGACCAAGGGGTCTCTCTAGCGATGCAGGCAGGCAAGGGGGGGGCTCCTCGGGGTAGCCACCACCTGGGCAAGGGAGAGGGCTTCCTGGGGGTCACTCCTGCACTGGAGTTCCGATCCTTCAGGTCCTGGAGGCTGCGGGTGCAGGGTCTTTTCCAGGCGTCGGGATTTTGGATTCAGACAGTCGCGGTCAGGGGGAGCCTCGGGATTCCCTCTGCAGGCGTCGCTGTGGGGGCTCAGGGGGGACAACTTTGGTTACTCACAGTCTCAGAGTCGCCGGGGGGTCCTCCCTGTAGCGATGTTTCTCCACCAGTCGAGTCGGGGTCGCCGGGTGCAGTGTTGCAAGTCTCACGCTTCTTGCGGGTATTGCAGGGGTCTTTAAATCTGCTCCTCTGGAAACAAAGTTGCAGTCTTTGTTGAACAGGGCCGCTGTTCTCGGGAGTTTCTTGGTCTTTTGGAAGCAGGGCAGTCCTCTGAGGATTCAGAGGTCGCTGGTCCTGGGGAAAGCGTCGCTGGAGCAGTTTTCTTCTGAAGGAGGGAGACAGGCCGGTAGGGCTGGGGCCAAAGCAGTTGGTGTCTTCTTCTTCTCTGCAGGGTTTTTCAGCTCAGCAGTCCTCTTCTTCTTTAAGTTGCAGGAATCTGATTTCCTAGGTTCAGGGGAGCCCCTAAATACAAGATTTAGGGGTGTGTTTAGGTCAGGGAGGGCAGTAGCCAATGGCTACTAGCCCTGAGGGTGGCTACACCCTCTTTGTGCCTCCTCCCAAGGGGAGGGGGTCACATTCCTATCCCTATTGGGGGGATCCTCCATCTGCAAGATGGAGGATTCCTAAAAGTCAGAGTCACTTCAGCTCAGGTTGCCTTAGGGGCTGTCCTGACTGGCCAGTGACTCCTCCTTGTTTTTCTCATTATCTCCTTCGGCCTTGCCGCCAAAAGTGGGGCCGTGGCCGGAGGGGGCGTGCAACTCCACTAGCTGGAATGCCCTGTGGCGCTGGAACAAAGGGGGTGAGCCTTTGAGGCTCACCGCCAGGTGTTACAGCTCCTGCAAGGGGGAGGTGATAGCATCTCCACCCAGTGCAGGCTTTGTTACTAGCCACAGAGTGACAAAGGCACTCTCCCAATGTGGCCAGCAACATGTCTCGAGTGTGGCAGGCTGCTAAAACCAGTCAGCCTACACAGGTAGTTGGTTAAGGTTTCAGGGGGCACCTCTAAGGTGCCCTCTGGGGTGTATTTCACAATAAAATGTACACTGGCATCAGTGTGCATTTATTGTGCTGAGAAGTTTGATACCAAACTTACCAGTTTTCAGTGTAGCCATTATGGTGCTGTGGAGTTCGTGCTTGACAGACTCCCAGACCGGCTACCCTGCACTTACAATGTCTAAGGTTTGGCTTAGACACTGTAGGGGCACAGTGCTCATGCACTGGTGCCCTCACCCATGGTATAGTGCACCCTGCCTTAGGGCTGTAAGGCCTGCTAGAGGGGTGACTTATCTATACTGCATAGGCAGTGTGAGGTTGGCATGGCACCCTGAGGGGAGTGCCATGTCGACTTACTCGTTTTGTCCTCACCAGCACACACAAGCTGGCAAGCAGTGTGTCTGTGCTGAGTGAGTGATCTCCAGGGTGGCATAAGATATGCTGCAGCCCTTAGAGACCTTCCCTGGCATCTGGGCCCTTGGTACCAGGGCTACCAGTTACAAGGGACTTACCTGGATGCCAGGGTGTGCCAATTGTGTGAACAAAAGTACAGGTTAGGGAAAGAACACTGGTGCTGGGGCCTGGTTAGCAGGCCTCAGCACACTTTCAAATCAAAACATAGCATCAGCAAAGGCAAAAAGTCAGGGGGTAACCATGCCAAGGAGGCATTTCCTTACAGAGGGCACTCCATTTCTTCATTTGTTGTTATGAGAGACATGCAAAGCCACATTCCTGGTGCACTGCAATACCAGTCACCCAGGTATTGTGGCTTGTGCATCAAGGGACAAAAAGTTACTGTGTGATGCTCATGTGGGTTGAGCTTTGCTCATGAATTATTGTGCTTTCTATGGTCCATTATATGTGGGCCTGTGTTGTCTGTAGGTTACATATTCCACATTGCCAGTTTACCCAGAGCAGTATATGCCTCCTATGACACCATGATGGCATGGATCCTGTGTGTTACTTGATGACAATGTTACGGTAAACATGAATTGGCCATTTATCTAAATCAAAACAACAAACAAATATATGCTGACAGTGTCTAATTTGATCATCCATGACAGAATGCATGGGCACAGGTATAGTTATTGCACCTGAAATGTGTTACTCAGGGCCCTGTGTACATATATCAGGTATTGTAACTCACCGTTAGCCACATTCATCATCTTCCATTTGCCAAGTTGGGTGATCTGTGGTTATACAACGAACGGACATTGTCCCCTATTTGAAACATGATTTAGCAAATGTCCTCCTGTGGCAATCTTGATGAGATAGGTCTCAATTTGTATGCACCTTGGGAATGGCAGCAGTCGCAGGAATGCTGGTCTGCTGATCTTCGCATACATCCATGTCTGTGATAGCTTTCATACTGAGAAGTTAACAATTGGACATGTGCTGCACCAGATCAGCAGTGGTGTACCAAACGTAAACTAGCAAACTATTTCATCACCTTAAATGTCTGATGGAAGCAGTCAGGGGTCTCTTGCACGACATCATGCAGATAAATAAATTGTGAACATGCATTCACAAAGTTCTGGGATCCCATGATGACCCATGAACTTATGAAAATTGCTTGGCTATAAAGTGACACAGATGGCAAATGCATCATCTCTGTACCACCAATTATGGCCAAGGCTAAATAAAACACACAGGAACAATGAACACAGAGCCAAATATTCTCTTTTTTTTAAATTGTGAAGCATTTGCTTCATGCTTTTACACTACAGCAATGGAAAGTAGCACCAAACATTTAGATATTATCCAGTGTGCATTACTTTGCCATCGATAATTAATTTAAATGCTGTACAAAGCAAGTCAAAGTATCAGCCTAAGATATTAACAGATGTTAGGAAGAACCTTGTACGTATGGCCATGAATACAGTTCAAACATGTATTCCAAATAATTGGGGACTACATGCATTCCTTGCTTTAGTGTGTGAAATACATCTCATTCCTGGTACACTCACAGGCCATGAATAAAACATATGTTTGAGCGGCATGACCATCATCTATTGACGTCAAAGCAGCACTAATTTACAAGATCAAGTTATGTTTTGTAAGTTTGTGCATATTTTGCGTCAACAAATGACAGCAATATGTTGCAAATATTGTATAAATCAGGGTCACTGTATATTTAACTTGCATTCCACATGTCCACAAACATTTCATGCAGCATGTCAACAAATTTGCTACTGTCACTACAGAGCATTTAAATGTGCACATTAGTCTGATTTGTACTCACCAACAGGGCCACCAATCTCCACACCCAGGTGGTCCAGCAGGTCTTTCTCTCTAGCCACATGGTCAGCCCAGCGATGTTTGATTTGGTGGTCGTTGCGCTGGGTGCTGAATATTGTCTTCAGATGGAATAGCACCTTGGACCACCTGAGCCCCTGAGCCTCGGTGTGATTCCCCTGTATCACCTTGCCACCAGCCTCTAACATCAGGGATAGAAAGTGGCACACCAGCCAAATGAAAGCCCCCACCTCCTCCTCACCCATTCTCCCCAGACGTGGCCTTCCCAACATGACAAAAATTAAAGGGATAGGAAAGGGAAAATAGAAAAATACAGGGGAAGAATGTAGGAAAATTAAATTTAAAGAACCCACAAACAGCCCAACAATACCTCAACTAGCAATACCCACTACACACTCCCAACAGTCCAAAGACAAAATTAGACACCAAAAATGAAAAAAACACACTTACCCTAAATTACTGAGACAATTACAAAAACAACAGATGACAATTAGAATGGCACACAGGAGACAAAAGCACAATTTGGACAGACACAACTCTCAACACAGCCACACAGTCTAGAAGAATCACAGACTGCAAAGTGAAAGTGAAAGTGAAAGTACACCCACTGTACCATTTCTGTAAACAGGATATCCTATTACATCACTTCCTGTCTCAAATGAGGGGTGTTTTTATTATGATTTGTGAAAATTTTATGACGCTTATGAGCTTTGTGTCAATATTTTTTGACGCATAAGCTTAAAAATGATCCCGCATTCAAAGATCAATATATTTTTCATGGATAACCAATTTCATGGGGTACGGTGTTGGAATAACCGCTAGGGGCCAATGGATGTATAATGGCTGTGAGCGTAATTTTTCAACCCATATGCGCCATATTTTGACGCATATGCGTCTTTTTTGCTGCGTTTGCATCAAAATATCTGTCTTTAACTATGTCTGTGTCATTTTTCTCATTTTTAACGTACATGAAAACTGTAACTATACAGAGATAGGCTGTTAGGGCATGCTGTGTGTGATCCAGTGTTTGGGCACATGTGACAGGCAACACTACTGCGGACCATACCACTCATGTTGTCGTGCTGGATTAGCACTCTTAACTGACGCAACAGCAACCCAAACATTTGGAATTAAAATTGGTATTCCCTAGTTTGAGCAGGTGGTGCGTCAATGGAGGATAGCAAGGCAACGCAACATTATACATTCACTCATGGCCTGTGTGTTTATGTCTGTGAATTGGCTATTTCAATTGTTGTTGTGCCTCTGTGTGAACATCACAAGATACGTTTTGCATTATGTGCTTGTATGCATGTGTTGTAAATGTGGATAACCATCAGATGCCATTCATTGAGGTACATCAGTCAGGATATGCGTTTGTCATACTCATAGCTTCTTATGCCGTGTGAAGTTCCCTGACTTTGGGGACCAAACATCTCCCATGACAAACTATGCACAGGATAGATAGAGGACGGTTGATAATAGCAAGGGTAAGCCATCACATGTACTGGAATGCTGGATACCACTTCCTAGTCACTTGTTTGTATACTACCCATGAGTCAGGCATTTGAACAACATGCTAGGTAGGTACAGTGTGTGTGATACAGAGTCCCAACACCAATCCAAAAAAGTTATGGTACACCACAGTTTGAGTCTTATAAATGACCTATGTTTCTCCTGTGGCAGTGGAGGACCAGCAGGCCATGCTGCATGTGTTTACATATTTCCATTGGTTCATTGCACAAAGGTATCCAGTTCAAGTGTGTCAACATGTGTAAGTATTGGCCTCCATGTTGTCACAGTTACGTGCAGTTCTAGTCATGAGTCTGTGGAGCCATTCCATGCATTACAGAGTATCCTTCAAAGCAGATTTGACCTAAAGCCAAAGATAAATTGACGACACACATGGGGATAGTCCAGCTATGGCACTCCAGAACTTTTATAAGGCTGACAACAGGGCAACCTTGGTGTGCTCACAAACTTTATGGATCAGTAATAAGAAACAGGCAGTTTTCATCACAACATTTGGACACAGGGTGGCCTCTAAAATTCCCACTGCAACAGGGAACATCAGTGCCTCTGTGCTGATTAATCTCACAGCTAGTCCCCACGCATGCCCCATTAATAGGTTGGGTCCGATGTGAATCTGTGCCTGGACCGTCAGGGCACAAATATGTTTTGTCCTTTCATACACATTAGCAAACCTTGTTTGTTGTGCTGGAGGCACAGTACCAAATCCATGCATACCGCCATAGTACACTGTCACTGGGTCTGTGAGGCACAAATATGAACAAGGCAAATACACAGTGAGCAGACTCAGACTGGGAAAAGCTGGAACAACACTGTGGGAACAAAAATCTGTACTTGTGCTATGGGCTGCAACGTTACACAATCCCCCAAGGGCTGTGTTACACAAGTGATTTATACAGCAATGCACAACAAGGATATTTAGAAAATGGCAGCTTCTAAGCAGTTCCAGGCAGCAGCAATGGCAGTGCAGGTTCAAGTGGCTGGTCTGCATGGAAGTGCTCACAGGGTTGTGCAGCTTCACTCTCTCACAAGTTATGTAGTTGAGAATCAAGTTCAAAGGGCCAACAGTACTTTTCACATGGGAAGCACTGGACAGGAGATTACAGGTCCTACCGACTACCAGGCAGTGCATTATCGGACCTGAAGTCCATGCAGACAGATGAACTCTGACTATGGCATGCCATACTGAAGAGGGAAGCACACAGGAGTCAGAATGGGAGTCTGGGTGTGTGTAGATGAAGGTTATCAGGTTACGGATAGTCCATTTACAGGGCCCCCTAGAGAAGGGTGAGGAGAGACTGAAAACATGGCAGTGGCAGGACTTATTACCTGGGATGGACTGCGCAGAACATGTCTGTGAGCAATGCTTGTCATACCTGGGGCACTCGTGCTATCCATTTTCAGCTTAGATGGACTTCTTGTCACACATGCTCCTTGCAAAGATAGCTGATGTCACACTTACTGCTGTCAAGGGTCTGGTCATACATTCCTGTTACAAATGCAATAGCACATCCACTGCCTCATGTATGAAACACTTTTTTACCTTATGATTGATGGGGTCGTAGTTGTGCATCATGTGCTGCAATGGCCCATGTTGGCAACATGGATGTGTTTCATAGCTGTGGTCCTCTGATTTTGCCCTTCACATGTGAAATAGACAGGACATATGTCATTTCCACAATGTGTGTTGTTGGCAGTACATTCATACCCATCAAATGTGATGTGGCTTTTTCAGTATCCTAATCTGTATTTCTGCAATGCTCCATGAGGCTAAACTCTGATTTTCATGTGATGCATAAATAATTACCCAGACCATGATTGAGTGATAAAGTGAGGTGTTTAATGACGTATGGTGAGAAAGTGGTGATGGTGACTAGAGTCAAAAGAAGTTTTGTACAATGTGATGTCACCGACGCAATCCTGCTGCAGTGTTTGGATGGTCCCCCTCATGTTGACAAACAGCATCCTCCTCTTCCTCCTCTTCAGGCATTTGTGGGTCTGATTTATAGAGGGGAATGTTCCTCCATACACAAATGTTGTGCAGGATGGCACAGGTCAAAATGATCTTGCAGACCATTTCAGGTGTATATGAGAAGCTGCCTCCGGTGATGTCGAGGCACCGGAATCTGGACTTCAGGATGCCAAAAGTCCTCTCTACTATGGTGTGTGTCCTCCTATGTGCCTCATTATAGGCACGCTCTGCTGCTGTGCTTGGGTTGGCAAATGGGGACATGATCCATGGCTAGATCCCATTACCCTGATCAGCTGAAAGAGAAAATGAGTGTAAATATTTGGATGTTAATTGCACTTTGATTATCACTTTGCATGGCAGTTGTTATCTTGTGTCGTCTGTGACTCATCTGTGTTTGTGTTATTGTGTGGGATCCTAGGCTTCTAGGATGTTTTATCAGCATTGGGTTGTTTATTTATCTAAAATGGTGTTTGGCTGATGGTCTGGATTTCAGCGGAATATTTGTAAACTTGCAGTTCATTGTGTATCTCCCATGCATTATGTCATGTGCAAGAAGTGTCCATGTGTCTTCAGTGGAGGTGGCATGATATTTCCACACACAGAATCGATTCCGCTGTGGTGGTAACACAGTTGCACTATGTGGCCTGAATATCCCATCCAATTCAACATATGTAATAGCATGTGAAAAACAACAGTGAGGCCCTTTGATTTGGCTGAGTGACAATGTACAACACATCTCCATAAGTTTGCAGCACTGAAGTGTTGACAATTGACAATGCACAAATATCCCATGTGTGACACGTTCTATGCAAACCTATTTTTGTGCCCTCACAGAGTTGGCTCATGTGCAAATGTGTACCTACACTATTGAACCTGCTCCAGGTAAGCTGGCTAACTTGGTTGTGGGGGGTGAAGGTTTAACTGTCAAAAAGTCCATATGCCTGTACATCTGTTGTGTATATGTGTAATTGTCTCAATCAGTTTGTGTAGCAATGTGTACTTTGCAATAATGTCACATCAATATGTGTTCTTAGCACAGTCCACTTCCTTATCGGTAGCGGGCAATGTCACCCCAGGAGTGATGTGAGATGTTGGTACTGCCTCAATGATTCCATGTCACCTTCATTAGAGTCAGCGTCATCATGCTATGTGTCTCATGGTATTTGACCTGCAGCGAAACACATTACACACCCCTTACACAAGACGTATTGCTTGGAAGGGTGTGTTATTGAGTATTATTAATGTGATATTGTAAGATTCATCTTCCAAGTTGTACTGCCAGTTAAGGCCATGCCATTGTCACTGTGTGGTTTTGTGGTTTTAAATTGGTGCCTTGTGGCTCTGGAGTGGCATCTGTTGTTATTTACATCTGTCATTTGTACATAGGTGTGTATCCCATGGGGTCAGGATATCAAACATGACTAGCAATGTCACAACCTCAGTGTCTTCCTGGCCATGTGTCAATGTAGTGATGTATGTGTTGTGTGTCCTACAGGGTTGCTGTGCTGTGTGTATATAACTAGGTTTCTGTACTTACCAACAAGTAGGCCATTTCCATATCGTCCATCCTGGAAGTGTTGATTGATGGTGCAGTGGCGGAAGATGAAGGAATCATGTACACTCCCAGGATACTTTGCCACAATGTTGGTGATCAATCCCTGGTGATCCACAATGGCCTGCACATTGATGGAGTGTGTGTGCTTCCTGTTGCGGTATAAATGCTTGGTTGTAGCAGCAGGCACACTCCTGACATGTGTGCAGTCAATGGCACCAAGCATGTGTGGAAAGCGGTTATCTGGTAGTAGCCCTGTTTGGTCTCCTGCTGCTTCAGCTGTGTGTTGGGGACGCTGATGTGGCGGGATGTGAGAAAGATGATAGCATCAAGTACCTTGGAAAGGAAGGCAGAGAATGAGGGCTGTGAGATCCCAGCAACCAGGGCACCAGTGGTTTGAAAAGAGCCACGTGCCAACATGTGCAGGACAGCTAGCAGCTTGGTCTCCCGTGGAATGATGTGGGTTGTCTGCAAGCTGGCTGCCAACTGTGGCTCAATGTGGCGCAGCAGCTGCTGTATGGCTTGCCAGTTTAGTCTGTACCTCTGGATGATGCCATGTTCCCTGAGGCCCTGAAGGGTTGTCCTGGTACGGAATATCCTCTCCTGCCTTCTGCGTTGCCTTTGGGGTCCCTGCGGGTGTGGTGGAAGCTGCTGCTGTTAATCCTTCGCTCTGCGTCTTCGTGCATGCTGGGTGATTAGCACCTCCATGTCTTCCTTTTGGAGCACTGATGTTGCTTCTGTATGTTTCCCTTAAGTACTGGTGTGTTTGCCCCATTTTAATGCCTGCCCTGACCCAGGCGTAAATTTTTGACGCAAAACGTGATGCGCGCCATTTTTCGACTCCGCCTCCCAGTCGTGCGGGATTTTTGCGTGGTTGGATAAATATGGCACACGGGTGTTTAAGTCAGTTTTTGGACCAGAACTCCTACCTTGCATGTCATTAACGCAAGGCTGTTTCACGCATCTAGAAAATGACGCACACTGAGATATTTTGACATTAGCGTGGTCCAGCGTCAAAGTATAAATATGGTGTTAGGTTTGCGCCGAATTTGCGTTAAAAAAATGACGCAAATCCGGTGCAAGCAGAGTATAAATATGTCCCATGGCCTTCCCATAGATGATCTGAAAACGATGTACCACATGATTGCGTCTGTTCAGTAAAGCATACCATTGCCCACCTTCAAAGATGTCAAAGGAAAAGAGTCACATGAGAAGCAACAATAAGAAGCTAAAGGTGTCAAAGGGTGACAAACTTAACTATGACACAAAAGTTAAACATTGATCTGAGTAAAACTTTATCTTTGAAGCCTGTTTTTTATGTTGCACTGCTTTACTCATGGTAGCATTCATTTGTACTGGAATGGTGCTCCTTCTTCATGAGCGTGACCTTTTCCAGAATCTTTACTTACACCAAAAAGTAATATGTTTCACTAAATTATGTTCCTTTAACGCACAACCTACAAGAGTTCTAGTACATGAACAAGATTTATTCTATGCATGTGCTACAAAGTACCACACAGTACAACATGGTACATTTCTTTTCTACAGACAGCTTTACAGTGCATTGTACAAAAATGCTTCTGTCATGCACAGACTGATGGTACAGTGCCCTGTGGCAGTAGATCACTGCTCACATTTGTAAGGTGAATCGCTGTTCCTACTTCATAATGTTTTTCCTTTCCATCCACATTTAGATCTGTTGACACTTCTTCCTTGACAACAACATTCTCTAAAATGCTGCTTTTGTCTATAAAGGAAAGAACATTTGTGACCAGACACACTTTGATACACATTTCAAAATTGATAGAATTGTAAGTTTCAACTGAATTTGTAAAGAAAAAGAGTAAATTTGCGCAGATGCCCAGAATTTGTCTTTACATGCTGCTGGCCACTTTCACCAGTGGGGCCAGCCTCTTTCACCACTGTCATTGCCCACTTCCACCACTGAACCTTTCAAAACTGTGTGTAATACCTGACCTGAATCGTGAAACCACCTTACTCAAGAGAGATGCTGTCAAACAGAAAATCCCCCCAAACCAGTGGTTAGCTAGCAAAAGACAGGCACAATTAGGGTACAGTGTACCACATGCACATCCCTGGGTACAGCTGCCTCTGCACCTGCTGTACTAATGATACCTATGCCATCTTTCTGTGTCTTGGGGAATTTTGCCTTGCTATTGCACCTGTTCCGTGTGTAAAGAAGGTATGCACTGTTTCTCTTAGTGCTATAGCAGTTCAGAGTACCCGAGAACACTAAAACTGCCAGCAACCCTGCTTCTTTGAATTCTCGTTTCTGGATCTTTTAGAGACTGTTGCTAAAAGAGTCCCGGTACCCTAATTTAAGTGCTGGTGGTACCCATTAGCAACCACCAGCACAAAATAAGTACTGAGCAGAGTGCTTTGTTGCAAGCAATTTTTATTGGGTAACCCTGAGATCCCAAAAAAAGTATCAACACATGGTCCACCATCTGCATGTCTGCTGTGCTACGATGCTGCTACAATTGTTTCGTTAATCCTTCATTTTACGTACCAGTTTTTCCCAGCAATCTTTGTTATTTATTTTTACAATCGATACCATCGATATTTTAGCCATAATATTGGTGAAAATTTTGTTTTCTGCCCCATGACTCTGTGGCATTTAGGGAATATTTATAGTTTTTTTGCGCCGCACTTGTGTCATTTTTTGACACAAAAGCCGCACAAACACAGTGGCCCATATTTATACCTTTTGATGCAAACCAGCGCTGGCGCTGGTTTGCGTCAAAAAATGTACCGACGGCTAACGCCATTCCAACATGCCAGGCGGGCGCCTTATTTATGGATTGACGTTAGCCGGCGCTGCGGACTGGTCAGAGTAAAAAAAAATTACTCAAACCAGGCAGTGCCGGAGTAGGGAAGAATGGGGGTTGTGCGTCAAAAAATGGTGCAGGTCGGGTTAGAGTCAAAAATCATGGCTCTAACCGGACTTGTGCCCTTTTTTGACACACAACCCCCATTGAAATGACTCCACTCCTGTCTTAGCAAAGACAGGAGTCAAGCCTCCTTGCCCAATGGCCATGCCCAGGGGACTTCTATCCCCTGGGCATGTCCATTGGGCACAGTGGCACAGTGGCATGTAGGGGGGCCCAAGTTAGGCCCCCCATGCCACTTTAAAAAAAATAAAAAAATGTTTACCTCAACTTACCTGTACTTACCTGGGATGGGTCCCCCCATCCATGGGTGTCCTACAGGGGTGGGCGAGGGTGGCAGGAGGTGTCCCTGGGGGCAGGGAAGGGCATCTGTGGACTTCTTCCATGGTCAGAGACCATGGAAATAAGCCCACAGGTCCCTTAACGCCTGCCCTCTCCCAGGCATTACAAAACAGCGCACATCAGGCTGTGCGCCATTTTTTAAGGCCCGCCCCCTCCTGTGCGTCAAAAGTCGCCTTAAAGTAATTTTTTGGATGGGAACTCCTACCTTGCATGTCATTAACGCAAGGCGGTTTCCCGCATCCCGATAATGACACACACGGAGGAATTTTGACGTTCGCGGGTCGGGCGTCAAAGTATAAATATGATGTTGGGTTTGCGCTGAATTTTTGACGCAAATTTGGCGCAACCAGAGTATAACTATGCCCCAAAATATAATTGTATTCTGAAAGTTTGCTGCGCTTTTGCATCAAAAAATGGCGCAAATGCGGCACAACATTTTTTATAAATATGGGCCTTAGATTCACATAGATCGGGTTAATTTGGGATTATTTCATCCATTTACGCCCTGTAGATTTGGATTTTCTCTTCTGATCCGCTGTGATGCATAACCTGCTTTTAAAAACACAACAGTTTAAGAACTTTCATGTTACCTTCCACTTCTAAACTTGTGAATCTGAACATTATAAATTATGAATGAAGATGAAAAGAAGGGGCAATAGACTGACACATGCTAATATACAATGCATTTACCATGCATCGATAGTTCAATAGAAAACATATTCCCCTTTAAATAAATTGCTCCACCCCTTTTTCCTTCACAAGGGTGGCCAACATTTTGTAAGGATACCCCCCCACAGACTACAGACTCCTCCTATAACACATACTTTGATCAGTAACATAAACGAACACGACATAACCATCATCACTTGATAATATACCAACACGTCACTACGATGCACTGCAATCATACCACTGATTTCACCCTCAATTGGAGAGTGACAAACTTCTTGGAACCATTTTCACCCTACTAACATTCCAACTGCTTCTAAACTGCAATGAGAGCCCTACCCCAGAGCTCCCGTCTTTCCAAATAATTGTACAACCACAATGATTAAAGTGCGCTCACTCAGAAACAAAACACTGGGCCTCGCCTTCCTTGGAGATCAGATGGTTGTGTCTTGGGCTGTACTGCTGCTCTGTATTTTTCAAGTAATGGCTAACAATGAACCTGAATTTCTATTCGAATTCGCAAACCAAGGATATGCAGTTTGTACATGACTGGGTAAAGAATGGAAATGTAATTTTCAATGTGACCTATATACTACTAGTTGTATCACGGATTCTGCAGGTCCAGGGGTTACAATTAGGCAGGTCGTAATCTGTAAACGCCGACATTGCTGCAAATCAGTGATGGAGGTCTGCAAGGCACAGCAGACCTCTATCCCTGCATTTACATTTCCAAACTGAAATATATTTTTAGGCAACTCGTGTTCATTAAAGGGTGTACTGGTAAAACGGCTTCATTCTGAGGTCACTGCCTCCTCCCCACACTCGGGCAACACGATTCCTTACTGGGGACAGCTTCTCTTTTGTGAATCTGATACCACCCCCTTTCAGGTCTCGGTGTGTGATCAATGGTTTGCGATAGACCCCTGATACACCCCTTTCCTAACTGCAGATAGGAGGTGTGCTCCGCATTCATGGCCCTCCTATTAGAAATCCACAAAGGATCGCAAAAGCTCTTTTATGAATTGCAAAGAATTTTCCAGCTAATAAAAGAGTTTATATAAATAATAAATAAAAAAAATTGTAGTGGTGACTGTGGGCCAGATGTATCATTCTTCACAATAGTGATTATCTAATTGCAATTTTTAGCGAATCACAATTAAGTAATCGCTATTGGAATGTATGAAACTCCAGGAGTTTCATACTGCGATTCGCAAGGGCTCGCAAATCGACCTACCTCATTAATATTCATGATGTAGGTCGCAATTTGCGAGCCATTGCAAATGGCTACAATCACAGGGATGGTGGCCTGCTGGGCTCAGCAGACCACCATGTCTGTGATTGCTTTTCAATAAAGCAATCTTTTTTTTTAAATGCAGCCCGTTTTCCTTAGAGGAAAACGAGATGCGTTTAAAAATGAAAAATGAAACGTTTTCTTTAGATTTTTTAAGAGTAGGCAGTGGTCCGTGGGACCACTGCCTGCTCTTAAAAAACGTTTGCGCTTGCATTCACATGCGAATGGGTTACCACCAATTTGAAATTGGTGGTAACTGCGATTGTTTTGCGACTGCATTCACAGTCACAAAACAATCACACATACCTCTGCGATTCAGTATTAGGAAGGGACGCCCTTGACATGCCCGTTCCTAATACCGAATCCGTATGTAGTTGCAAATCCAATTTGCGATTCAGTAGCAAGTTACTGAATTGCAAATTGGACTTGTTACATACCAAAATGCATTTTGATCGCAAAAATGTTCGATACATCTGGCCCTGTGGGCTTTACAAATCCCAAGTGTTGCAACAGCAAAGTACCTTTGTTCATCAGGCCCTAAATACACTAATTAACAACACTCCATAAAAACACATGGCTTATGTCTGACAAACTTTATTAACATTTATTGTACAGTAAAACCACTTAAATGCCAGCACACAGCTCATTAACATGCTCTTTTAGTGCACGTGACCTTGAGCGACAATAAAATGAGATTATGGTCATCATAATGACCTAGGCAGTAAATCCCACCTACGGCCACGGCGACGGCCTCCAAAAGACAATCACCATGGCTATCTACCATCCACCAAATTATGACCGTAAACAGAATTCTGCCAGAAGGCTGGCGGAATTCCAGCTACGGTCATGGTGGCGGACGGCGGTAAGGTGGCGCTGCTGCCAGCAGCAGCGCCATGCCAGTAGAATGCCACCAACCGTATCATGACACATGATACGGCCGGGTGGTGTTCTGCTGGCGGATGCTGCTGCTGGCAGCAGCGCCACGTCCTGTCTCCTGCAGGAGGGCCCCCTGCAAGCAGGTAAGTCGGGTTCTCCAGCAGGGGAAGGGGGTGGGGGGGATGTTGTGTGTGTGTGAAAGTGTGTGTCTGTTTGTGTATGCATGCATGAGGGTATGAGGCGTGTGGAATGCGTGTGTGCATGAATGGGTGTGAGTGTACGTGCATGTTGTGTCGTGTGAATGCGTCTGTGCATTTATGTATGTTAGTGTGTGTTGCTGTGTGTGTGTATGAATGTATGCATGCGTGGGTGAATGTGGGTATGCGTGTGTGTATTGGTGTGCGTGTAAGTGTGTGTATGTGGGGGGAGGGAGGGTGCGGGGAAGACCCTATCACTGCCAGGGAAGGAATTCCCTGGCACTGATAGTGCCTACCGCCATGGTTTTCGTGGCGGTAAAATTGCCACGAAAACCATGGCGGTAGGCAGGGTCATAATCCCGAGGGTGGGATTGTGACGGCCGCCTGGATGGAAACCGAAGCCTCCAGGCCGGGGCTGTTACGGCCCTTGTGGACGGAGTGGTACACCAAACCGCCAATGTCATATTTTGGGGAAAGGTACCGCCAGCCTGTTGGCAGTACCTTTCTCCAAAATAAGGCCGTCCGCCAGGGTCGTAATGAGGGCCTCTATGTTTAGAATTTTTTTTTTTTTAAATTACACTTTGTCCAAAAACTGTGATTTCTAAAACATGCTAGGATAAAAAAATACCAAACAGCCATTCTTGACCAACATATACAAATGCGCTAGGGAAACACTTTGACTCAACAAAATCTAAATACATGGAAACCGTGTCTAAAACGTAGAACAGTTCTACATGCACCATACCTGAAACTTGTTTTTCTTTGTACCTCTCCTCTTTGATTTGTTAGTTGTCTGTCGATTTCTCTGCGTGATATACAAGTGACTGTGATGGAAAAAACCTTGGTTTTGAGTTACTACTATGCAGGGGTGGAGCTACCATTGGTGAAGCAGGTACAGTGGCGCCGGAACGCAGACCATTGAGGGCCCCATTGTACCCTGATAATTACTGTATTTTACTACACCAAAAGCAGTCAAGGGGCCATGTCGTTGCTTGTACCAGTGCGCAAGGAACAGGAGAGCGCGAAGAGGTGAGTCGGAGAGAGGCATTCCTTAGCTATAGATGAGGAAGAAAGTGAGAGTTCAGAGCGCAGCTTGGGTGATGACAACTCATGAAATTTTTCGAGTTCAGGAGCTGTCGAAAAAAATTCCGCATGCAGCCTATGCACACAGTAGCTCTTTTTTTAATCGTCCACCAGGTGTCACTAAAGTTCTGTAAACATTTACAAATGCTTTCAGACAGGATTTTGATAGGTTGGAATTTTTAAAACGGATTCTCCTTCACACGTGGAAGTCCACTACAAATGGTTTTAGTGCAGAAACCCCATATTTCTGTGGTGAGCAAGTGAATAAGAAGTTCAAACCGAATGAACGATTGAGCCTGTTGTGTCGGGTGCCCACGCAGGACTCGCAGCGCACTGACATTCATGGAATGCTGGCGTAGTAAATGTAACACGCGGACACTGTCAGCTTGGTGTGCTCGGGTGCAATGGTGCGGGGCTGCATGCTTGTTTACGACCCGCCCGACTGCCCCCAGCCATTTATCACTGGCCATCAAGTGGTGCGGGTGCGCACTACTACATCGGTAATCTCCGGGGGGGGCATTTGGGGGAGAGCTATTCCCCAGGAATCAATTACTTTGTTTCGCCAGCTACGTCACCGTCGGCAGGACACTTCATTCCTCCATTATTTTAACCACATAACAACAAATAACAAATCTAATAGAAGTCAGTACATAGTTACTTGCTAGGTCATGGTGGCCTCAGAAGTTTAAAAAAGTTTAAACACAGGGTCGAACAGTCTAAGGGCAACAAAACAATCAATTACCTGTTTGGAGAGGTCATCATCTCCCACCTTACCTTACACTACATGATCTTTCAGTCGGGATGATAGAACAGGGTTTCTTCTCAGTCCATACTTGGTTCGATTGTCTCAACCAGGGGTTTGGCCCATCAGGTCTGAGTCGCTAGATTCTCCTGTGAGGTCTTCTGGGGCATCCGTGTGGAATGTCCAGTCTCCAGGAGTCACTCTCTCATCAGACTTCTCCTCACTTGTGAAAGGATTGTCAATGTCATCGCCATGTTCTTCCAGAATGCTGTCATTTTGGTTGTTTCTCTCTTGATTGCAACGTCGGAGAACTGCATGTCAACACAGATGCAGACTTTGCCTGGTTGTTTCGGTTTTCAGGTGACAACAATGGGTGATACCCAGGGGGTGGGGCTATATACCTTTGCGATTATCCCCGCTGATTCTAGTTTTTCTAGTTCTTTTTCAACTTGCAGCCTCAGATGGAAAGCTATGCGTCAATGGGGAAATGCTACCGGCTGGATCGAGGGAGCGAGGTGGAGCTTCACCAATCTTACTTTGAGACATCAGATCCCTTTGAATATGTAAGGAAATTCTGTGAGTATTTGGGATACGCTTTCTAAGTGAGCACCGAAGGTGAAGGTGACAACCCCCAGTGCTTCAGGTGTGCAATGAGCCAGCAGCATGTCGTGGCCTCCCTCCGCTACATAGATGTAGGCCTTTGTTATCTGTGATCCGTGAGTGATCGCCATTTGAAATTTGCCTCAGATTGGGAGTGGGGTGTCTTGGCCATATGCAAAGACATTGCCGGCTGCTGCTTTCAGGAGTGACATAGGAGTAATGGTAGTAAAAGTCCTTGCGGACATGATATTGATGGAGGCGCAGATGTCCATGATAGCAGTGATGTTATTTCCTCTGGCTTGGATCTGGCACTGAGGTAGGTGATTGTGGGTCTTGGCAGCGGTGCCTATGGTGAATACTGAGGCCCATACTTATACTCCCTTTGCACCGCATTAGCGTCATTTTTTTTTAACGGTAATCCGGTGCAAACGTAACACCATATTTATACTTTGACGCTACACCCGTCTAACGTCAAAATATCCTAGTGTGCGCCATTTTCTGGATGCGTGAAACCGCCTCGTGTCAATGAGATGCAAGGTAGGTGTTCCTGTCCAAAAATGACTTAAACACCCATGCGCCATATTTATCCAACCGGGCAAATATGGCGCACGTCTGGTAGGCAGAGCTGGAAAATTACGCAAATCCTGATTTGCGCCAAATTGTAACACCTGGGTCAGGGCAGGCGTTAAAATGGGGCAAACACACCACTACTTAAGGAAAACTCATACAAGCAACATCATTGCTCAAAAAGGAAGACATGGAGGTGATACTCATGCAGCATGCTCGAAGACGCAGAGCACAGGACCAACAGCAGCAGCTACCACCACACCAACATGGACCCCAAAGGCAATGCAGAAGGCAGGAGAGGATATTCAGGATCAGGACAACCCTTCAAGGCCTCAGGGAACATGACATCATCCAGAGGTACAGACTAAACTGGCAAGCCATTCAGCTGCTGCTGCCCCACATTGAGCCATAGTTGGCAGCCAGCTTGCAGACAACCCACATCATTCCACGGGAGACCAAGCTGCTAGCTGTCCTGCACATGTTGGTACGTGGCTCTTTTCAAACCACTGGTGCCCTGGTTGCTGGGATCTCACAGCCCTCATTCTCTGCCTTCCTTTCCAAGGTACTTGATGCTATCATCTTTCTCACATCCCACCACATCAGCTTCCCCAACACACAGCAGAAGCAGCAGGAGACCAAACAGGGTTTTCATCAAATTAATGGCTTCCTGCACATGCTTGGTGCCATTGACTGTACACATGTCCGGATTGTGCCACTTGCTGCAACTGAGCACCTATACTGCAACAGGAAGCACACACATTCCATCAATGTGCAGGCCATTGTGGATCACCGTGGATTGTTCAACAACTTCATGGCAAAGTATCCTGGGAGTGTACATGATTCATTCATCTTCCGCCACAGCACCATCAATCGGCACTTCCGGGATGGACGATATGGCAATGGCCTATTTGTTGGTAAGGACAGAAACCTAGTCATTTATACACAGCACAGCAACCCTGTAGGACACCCAACACATACACCACTACATTGACACGTGGCCAGGAAGACACTGAGGTGTGACACTAGTAGTCATGTTTGATATCCTGACCCAATGGGATACACACCTATGGACAAATGGCAGATGCAAATAACAATAGATGCCACTCTAGAGCCACACGGGACCAATTTAAAACCACACAGTGACAATGACATGGCCTTAACTGGCAGTACAACTTGTAAGATTAACCTTTCAATATCACCAGGCAACAGTCAATCCCACACCCTTCCAAGCAATACGTCCTGTGTAAGGGGTGTGTAATGTGTGTTGCTGCAGGTCAAACACCATGAGACACATAGCATGATGACGCTGACTCTAATGAAGGTGACATGGAATTATTGAGGCAGTACCAACATCTCACATCACTCCTAGGTTGACATTGCCAGCTAGCAATAAGGAAGTGGACTGTGCTATGAAAACATGTGGATGTGACACTAATGCAAAGTGCACACTGCAACACATACGTATTGAGACAATTCCCCATATACATAACAGATGTACAGGGAGATGGACCTTCCTATACTAAAACCTACACCCCCACAACCAACTTAGCCAACTTACCTGGAGCAAGTTCAGTAGTGTAGGTGCACGTTTGCACATGAGCCAACTCTGTGAGGGAACAAAAATAGGTTTGCATAGAACTTGTCACACATGGGGTAATTGTGCATTGTCAATTGTGAACACTTCAGTGCTGCCAACTTATGGAGATGTGTTGTGCATTGTCACCTGGCCAAATCAAAAGGCCTTACTGTTGCATTTCACCTTCAATTACATATGTCGAATTGGATGGGATGTTCAGGCCATATAGTGTAACCATGTTACCACCACAGTGGAATCTATTGTGTGTGTAGAAGTATCATCTCACCTCCAGTGAAGGCATACGGACACTTCTTTCACATTACATAATGCATGGGAGATACACACTGAACAGCAAGTTTCTAAATATACCACAGATATCATGTCAATCAGCCAAACACCAGTTTTGCTAGTCAAACAACCCAATGCAGAAAGAACATCACAAAAGCTTAGGATCCCACACAATACCACAAACACAGATGAGTCACAGACGACACAAGATAACAACTGCCATGCAAAGTGACAATCATGGTGCAACCAACAACAAAATACTTACCTTCATTTTCTCTTTCATCTGATCAGGGTTACGGGATCTAGCCATGGATCATGACCCCAATTGCCAACCCGAGCACAGCAGCAAAGTGTGCCTTTAATGAGGCACATCTTAGGACACGCACCATAGTTGAGCGGACTTTTGGCATCCTGAAGTCCAGATTCAGGTGCCTGGACATCACCGGAGGCAGCCTCCTATATTCCCCTGAAATGGTCTGCAAAATCATTTTGACCTGTGCCATCCTGCACAACATTTGTGTGAGAAGGAACATTTCCATCTATGAACCGGATCAACAAATGTCTGAAGAGGAGGAGGAGGAGGATTCTCCCTGGGAAAATGAGGGGGGACATCCAAACACAGCTACAGGATTGCGTCGCAGACAACAGGTCGTACAAAACTTCTTCTAACTATAGTCACCATCACCACTTTGTTATCATATGTAATTAAACACCTCACTTCATCACTCAATCATGGCCTGGGTAATTATTTATGCATCACATGATCTCTAGGAATCATAATCAGAGTTTTGCCTCATGGAGCATTGCAGAAATACAAATTTGCATACTGCAAAAGCCACATCACATTTGATGGGTATGAATGTACAGCAAACATCACACACAGTGTTAATTATATATATCCTGTCTATTTCACATTTGAAGGGCAATATCAGAGGACCACAGCTATGAGACACATCCATGTTGCCAACATAGTCCATTGCACCCAACTAAGTCACCATCAATCATAAGGTAAAAAAGGGCATCATACATGAGGCAGTGGATGTGCAGTTGCATTGGTAACAGGAATGTACGACCAGACCCTTGACAGCAGTAAGTGTAACATGAGCTATCTCTGCAAGGTGCATGTGTGACAAGAAGTGCATCAAACCTGAAAATGGATAGCACAAGTGCCCCAGGTATGACAAGCATTGCTCACAAGACATGGCCTCCGTAGTCCATCCCAGGTAATAAGTCCTGCCACTGCCAAGTTTTAAGTCTCTCCCCACCCTTCTCTAGGGGAGGCTGTATCTGTACCCTGAGAATCTTCATCTACACTCACCCAGACTCCCATTCTGACTCCTGTGTGTTTACCTCTTCAGTATGGCATGCCATAGTCATAATTCATGAGTTTGCATGGACTTCAGGTCCGACAATGCACTGCCTGGTAGTCGGTAAGACCTGTAATCAGCTGTCCATTGCTTCCTTTGTGAAAGGTCCAGTTGGCCCTTCGAATTTGATTCTCAACTTCAGGTCTTGTGAGAGACTGAAGCTGCACACACCTATAAGCACTTCCATGCAGACTAGCCATGTGAAGCTGCCCTGCCCTTGCTGCTGCCTAGAACTGCTTAGAAGCTGCCATTTTCTGAATCTCCTTGTTGTGCATTGGCGTATAAATCACTTGTGTACCAGAGCCCTTGGGGGACTGTGTAACAGTGCGGACCACAGCAGAAACTGTTTTTTGTTCCCACAGTGTTGTTCCTGCTTGTCTCAGTCAGAGTCTGCTCACTGTGTTTCAGTCTTTGCGTTAACCATAGAGGTTCCCTGTGGCTACATTTGTCTCATAGTTGCTTTCCATGCCCTCTGTTTCTTCCTGGGGTATTGTGTCTGGTAGGTCTACGATGAATCCTCAAATGTATAGTATAGTTTAATCAGTTTACTTATTGTATTCTGTTCTGGGACATGTATTCAAATGGTCTAATCCAGCCCCCATCCCTTGTCTGGTTTTGCATGTATTCATTAGTGCCAAATAGTGACTGTGCTATGGCTGTATGCATGGATTTGGTACTGTGCCTCCAGCTCAACAAACAAGAATTGCTAATGTGTATGTAAGGACAAAACATGTTTGTGCCCTGTCGGTCCAGACACAGATTCACTTCTGCCGCCACCTTTTGATGGGGCTTGCGTGGTGACTAGCTGTGAGATTAATCAGCACAGAGGCACTGATGTTCCCTGTTGCAGTGGGAATTTTAGAGCCCACCCTGTGTACAAATGTTGTGATGAAACCTGCTTGTTTCCTACTACTGATCCGTAACGTATTTGAGCACACCAAGGTTGCTCTGTCATCAGCCTTCTAAAAGTTCTACTGTGCCATAGCTGGACCATCCCCATGTGTGCCGCTAGTTGATCTTTGGCTTTTGGTCAAATCTGCTTTGAAGGATCCTCTGTTAATTCAAGGGTTGGCTCCACAGACTCATGACTAGACCTGCACGTAACTGTGACAACATGGAGGCCAATACTGACACAGGGTACACATGGCCACACCCTTGAACTGGACACCATTGTGCAATGAACCACTGGAAATATGTGAACAGATGCAGCATGGTCTGCTGGTCCTCCACAGCCACAGGAGAAACATAGGTCATTTACATGACTCAAACTGTGGTGTACATAACAATTTTAGGATTGGATTTGAGACTCTGTGTCACAAACAGTGTACCTACCTAGCACGTTCAAATGCCTGACTCATGGGTAGTATACACACAAGTGACCATGAAGTGGTATCCAACATTTCATTACATGTGAGGGGTGACATATCTGGCATAGCAATTATCAACCATCCTCGATCTTTCCTGTGTATAGTTAGTCATCGAAATGTTTTGTCCCCAATGTCAAGCAAGTACACACAGCATAAGACGCAACAGATATTACAAACACATATCATGACTGATGTACCTCAATGAATGGCATCTGATGGTCATACCCATTTATAACACATTCCTACATGCACATTACGCCAAACTATTTTCATGCCGTTCCCACAGAAGCACAACAATAATTTGAACAGACAATTCACACACATAAGCACACAGGCCATGAGTCTATTTGTTTGGTAGCGTAGCCTTACTGTCCTCTCTTGATGCAACACCTGCTCAAACTAGAAAATTCCAATTTCATTTCCAAAGTTTGTGTTGCTGTTGCGTCAGTTAAGAGAGCTAATCCTGCACAACAACATGAGTATTATGGGCCGCAGCAGTATGGTCTGCCACATGTGCCCAAACTCCAGAACACACACTGCAGGTCATACCATCCTATCTTTGTATAGTTATAGGCTGCATGCATGCTAAAAATTGAAAAATAAATCAAACACAGTTTAAGACAGATTTTTTGACGCAAACGTGTAAAAAAAGACGCATATGCTTCAAAATATTACGAATATGCATAAAAAATGACGCTTACACACATTATGCATCAATTGGTTCCTAGCGTTAATTCCACCAACGCAGCCCAGGAATGCGGTTAACCATTTAAAATGTATTGATCATTGAATGCGTGGGAATTTTCAGGCATATGCGTAAAAAAATATTGACGCAAACCCCGTAAGCGTCATAAAATTACACGCAATACAAAAAAACGGGCCGCAATTGAGACAGGAAGTGATGTAATATGATATCCTGTTTGCAGAAACGGTACAGTGGGTGTACTTTCACTTTCACTTTGCAGTCTGTGATTATTCTAGACTGTGTGGCTGTGTCTTGACTTGTCACTGTGCATATTGTGAATTTGTCTTCTGTGTGCTATTGATATTGTATTTTGGTGTTTGGTAAGTGTCTGTGGTATCCTGTGTAAGTGTTTTTTTTTATCATTTATTGTCATTAGATTTGTCTTTGTACTGTTGGGAGTCTGTTTGTGGGTATTTTTAGTTGGGGTATTGTTGGGCTGTCTGTTGGTTAATTAAATTTCCTTTTCCAACCTCCTTTCCCTGTTTTTCCCTCTTTATCCTTTTCTTTCCTAATTTTGTTGAGATGTTGGGAAGGCCACTTCTGGGGCGAATGGGTGAGGACAAGCTAGGGGCATTTGTGTGGCTGGTGTGCCACTTCCTCCCCCTGATGTTGGAGGCTGGGGGGCGTGTGATACAGGGGTATCACACAGAGGCAAGAAGGCTCAGGTGGTAAAAGGTGCTGTTCCACCTGCGGCGCATATTCAACAGCCAGCGCAACGACCACCAACTGAAGCATCGCTGGGCTGACCTGGTGGCCCAAGAGCAGGACGTGCTGGACCACCTGGGTGTGGTGATTGGTGGCCCTGTTGGTGAGTACAACATTGACTAATGTGTACAGTTCAGTGCTCTGGAGTGACAGTAGCAGATTTTGTAACATGCTGCATGAAATGTTTGTGGACATGTGGAATGAAGTTGAACAAACTGCGGCCCTGATTTATAAAATTTTTGCAACGCATTACCGTCATTTGTTGACCGCGCAAACTTACAACAGACAAATTTATTTTGTAATTTAGTGCCGCTTTTGCGTCAATAGATGATGGTAATGCGGCACAAACAAAATTATGAATCAGGGCCTGTGAGTGTGCCAGGAATGGGATGTATTTAAGATGATAATACATGGAAACAATGTAGCCCCCAGTTTGTGGAACCATGTTCAAACTGTATTCATGGCCATACGTACAAAGCTCTTCATAACTTCCACTATTATCTTAGGCCCAGGCCCATATTTCTACTTTGTTTGTGCTGCATTTGTGTTATTTCTTGACGCAAAAGTATAGCACACTTGCTACAATCAAATGTTATTTTGATAATTTCCATAGCTCTAGTGTAAACAAATGGAGCAAATGCAACACAAAAAATGACTTATCTGGCCCTAAGTTCACTGTTTCAGTGTGTTTACATCTGGACAGATAATCTTTCACATGGCCAAACCCAAATGGG
Source organism: Pleurodeles waltl (assembly GCF_031143425.1). Lineage (NCBI taxonomy): Eukaryota > Metazoa > Chordata > Amphibia > Caudata > Salamandridae > Pleurodeles > Pleurodeles waltl. Next base: position 693,508,390 of record NC_090444.1, read on the forward strand.
CAAGGATGCTACCAGATTGCAGTAGCACAAAACAAGTTCATCTCGTGGCTTTTCGGAGTAGACGTTTAAATCCTATCATTGAGTAGAAGGGCCCAACAACATTTTTGGCTTGGGTGCAATTGCTGGTACTGAGCTAGTGCAGTTACCATCTGTGTCACTTTAGTGCCAAACTATTTTGGAAAGTAAATGGGTCATCATGGGATCCCTGCTCTTTGTGAATGCATGGTCACAAACTATTTCCGAGCATGATGTTGTGCCAGGGACCACTGACTGCTTCCATTATACTATTTTAGTGACAAAATAGGTTGTTATTTTACTTTTGGTACACCCCTGCTGATATAGTGCAGCATTTGTACAAATGTTAACTTCTCAGTATAAAGGCTGTCACAGACATGGTGGTCTGCTAAGATCAGCAGGCCAGCATTCCTGTGAGTGCGGCCATTCCCAAGGTGCTTTCAAATAGAGACCTACCTCATCATGATTGCAGAAGTAGGACTTTTGCTAACCCATGTTTTTATTAGCGGACAGTGTCAGTTTGGTTGTACTACCACTGATCACCCAACTTGGCAATTCTAAGTTGCTGATTCTGGCAAAGTGTGATTTACAATACCTGATGTAGGTACACAGGACCCAGAGTAACACATTTCAGGTGCAATAACTACACCTGTGCTCATGCATTCTGTCAAGGATGATCAACTAAGACACTGTCAGCATGCATCTTTTATTTTGAATCAGAAAAGTGGCCAATCCATGTTTAGCGTAACATTGTCATCAAGTAACAGACAGGATCCCTGTCATCATGTTGTCATGATGGGCATATACAGCTCAGGGTACACTGCCAATGTGGCATATGTAACCTACATACAACACTGGCACACCTATTATGGACCACTGAAAGCACTATAATTCATGAACGCAAATCAACCCACATGAGCATCACACAGTTACTCATTGTCCCTTGAGGCACAAGCCACAACACTTAAGTAACTGGTATTGTAGTGCACCAGGAATGTGGCATTGCATGTGTCTCCCAATTACAAATGATGAAATGGAGTACCCTCTGGAATGAATAAAGCACAAAATTGAGTATTCATGTTTGGCACCACATGATTGTTAGGGCCAGTGCATGTGTGCATATGTGTATCTATCACTCACTGGAGTGACAGTGTCAATGCATGTTTGCAGTGGTATGTCTGTTGGGGTGTGTACATACCTGATGTGCAGCTCTATCATATAAAATGTCACACACAGTGATTTGTTGTTCCAACTTTTGTACAGTGAGCAGACATTAAGCACATATCACCCTTCCATGTTTTACAGCTGGACCAGCCCCCTACACAATAGGTGAAGTGGCTTGATTTGCGCACCCACACATATCAAGTAAGTGTTAATATGTTTATCCTGTGTTGTGTTTGCAGCTGTTGTGTGATTGACTCCTGTGTGTTGAAAGATATGATGTGCTGGCATGTGATCTGATATGTGACTTGACTGGAGGTTGACATGTTGTTCCATGGAAGAGTTAGACATTCAGTGGTGGAGAGTCATATATTGGGAGTCGAGTGTTGCGCAATAGGCCTGGGCCGGTGAACAAGGTCATTTGTTGCTACATGTATGCCAAAAATTGATTTGGAGGTGGCCAGTGTCATAATTTAGTCAGCAAGTTATACCCTAATTCACACAGAACAGTGATGCATCAGTTTTACACACAGACTTGCACATCCCTGTTAAGTAATGAACATGTGGGACTGTATGGATGACTGTCCCGCAGCATCTAGCTCTACATGTTGTATTCCATTTACGTGACACTTGAGTGACATGTCATAGGCGTGCATGCAGGTCAAGGCCAGATGGGTGCTTGCATCAAAGTGCTTGATTTTGGAAATGTGTCAGTGAGATCTAATGATGTTGACAATTGTCCACAAATTGAAAAATGAATGTAGATGTGATTTTCCAATGGTTGACTCAATCCTAGTTGGCACGGCTCCTTACCTGTGGTAGACTGACTAAACCCAAGTACAGCTGTCCAAAGCTTTGTGGTTGTCCTTGATGTTTGAAAGTTTGTGTTGCTTGTCCATCCCCCCTGAGGCACAGGGTTAGGGGTAGAAAATATGTGTAGCTATGTATGATGGTCACAGTGTAGGTGACAGACATGTAATTCAAGCATTCATGTGTTCCAAACTACAATGCCCCCTTATGATTACCAACTGCATACCATCCTGGGAGTTCCATATACAAATCACAGGTCTTGTGTGCCTTAAATTTGATGCAGAAGATAGTGATTTGTCGGCCTGGCACATGTTGAGTACTTGCAGCATTTGTTATGTGACTAATAGCAGTACAAATATGCACAGATCATTTAATTAAGTACACCCCTTGTTGTGCATTGCTATGCAGTTAGATAGTTGATGGGTAGGCTGTGTTGGCATGTCATTCCTCAGGGACATTCTATCATCTGTACTGTGATTTGGACTGCATGTGCTATTTTTGATGAAGTGTTAGAATATCATCTGTACATGTATCACACAATGATGTCAATAATGTTTGCCTGTATCTATTTTTACAGCTGCCAACATGAATGCCCAGGAGAAACAGGAATTTCAGAGACGGGCAGTGTGGTACCGCAACATACTCGATGTGGAGGCTGAGTTCCGCAATATGGCAAGGAGATATCGTCATGAGAGAGCCACAGGGGCATGGAGGGCATTTTGCCAAGGCGGGCCAGCATTGCCCACAACTGCCACCACAGCTCAGACCACAGTGGCCCCAGGGATGACAGCCACTCCAGCAGGTCCCTCGACCTTGTCAGCCTAAGGCCCACAAACAGCATCTTCTGCACCTCCCCCTCCAACCACAGCACCAGCACCAGCTTCAACAAGTGCTACCCAGAGGACCCCAACTGCAGTATTGGACATGACCGAGTTCAGGACACTACAACGTGACATGCAACGTATGTTGCGCCGGATGGACGGGCTGAAACAGGAGGTGGCCCGCAATAGCAGAAGACTGCGGGGATTTAGACAATCCTGAGGAGGGCCAATTTGTGACTCGTTGATCCTCACCTATAATTCTGTCCCCTCCCGCCTCTTTCCTCGTTCTTTTCTTTAGTGGGTTTATGGAGCTTGGTGTTAGGTTAGTTGTTGGGCTTTATGTGTATAAAAAAAAATATATATAAAATAAAAAATACAAAAATATATATATTTGTTTAGGATAAGTTAGTATGTGTTTAGGTTAGTATATGTTGTCCTACACGTGCCCCGTCATATAAGGGGGGTGGGGGGTTGATGTGCAGAGTGTTTAGTTACATGTGGTAAGTAAGTTTAGCTTAGGGTAGCTAGGGCCAGTTGTGGGTAATGTATAGTTAGGACAGGTTAGGTTAGTTTAGGTGTTTCCCATAGTTTAAGTTTCCTTTCATACTGATATAATAAAGTTTAATGTATTCCTTTACAGATTGTGTCATATGCTTGGGGGTCAGGGCCTTTGCATGAGTGTACAGTGTCAATTTTGTATTTGCATTTGTGTTCCATCCTGCATCCAAATCCCATTCTTGACATGGTTATTCCCACTTCCAAATGAGCTGTCACATTGGCAGCTACAACAAAGCTACTTCTCTATGCATCTGCTATCCATTGCACCCACCACTCAAGGTAACCATGGTTCCCAATGTGTTGTAAAGGCTGGTGTGATTTTAAATCTGTCATCGTTTGAGTCCTGTGTTGGAATCTTAGGCACTGTGGGATGTCTTCCTGCAGCCTGATGTTCATGTGAACCCAGATAAGCTGAGTGATGTCATAAACTTATGAAGTTCAGTATACATAAATCACACCTATGATTTCTTACATTGTACTCCCAGGTTACGTAATTGTCCATACACTCATACGCATCCATTCCTGCTGTATGGTGTGTGTGATTAAAGTTTAGAGTCAGATGTCACATACGTAATGATTGTCTTGAAGGGAATGTGGGCCACATTGAGTTTCATCTTCAGTTCTACACACACAGCATTATACTGTTTGTGATCTTTTACCTTCAGAAATAAGCCTAAGGAAGCACAGATGGTGATAAAATCCAGACCCTTGTGCATAGTTATCAGCCCACATTCTTTCTACACTGTTGTATTGACATTCTGTGGCCATTGACATGTTACATGCATCACAAATCTCCTACACAGTTGATGTGTCACATTACACAGAGACAAAGTGGTTGTGTACGTGCTATTTATTTTAAAGTGCTGTAGTGCAATATTTACATAGTCCAGTATTGTAAGTCCATTAGTGTGCCGCCTTCTATTGTGACGCAACACAAGTGCAATGGTCATTGGACATGCTGTGGTGAAGTGTCATTCAGCGCAGAGGAACATGAATTTGCAATGAGGTAGTGACAGACAATTGCAGTGCATAGTGGTAAGGTAAACAGTGTGCTGGAGAACAGTGCATGTTACCAACTGTAGCAAGACTGGCATGTTAACAAGCACAGGACATACGAAATCAGTGCCCATGTGGCATGGACTGGGGCTACCGGGTACTCCTACAGGTGAAGGTGATCTGCTCCACGTCTTCATCTTCTGATGTGTGTGTCGTCTCCTCTGCCCTTGGTGGTGGTGGGTTTGAAGGGGCAACACATACTTCAGTGTTTGAAGATGTGGACTCAGAATTCCCGATAGCTGCCAACTGTGGGGCTATTAAGGGCATTACTGAAGCAAGGAAGAGCTGCTGGTTCTTGAGTATAGCAGCTACATAGCTGTGGTAGGCAGCCAGGTCGGCGCTGAGGGGGTCATGATTGCAGTCGTGTACGGAGTGAAATGTTTGGGATGCCAGGTGTTGTGGCAACTCCCTAACTGCAGTGCTGAAATCCCTCACACACTATTGTAGTCCTTGCAGTAGGGATTGTTGCACTTGCATGGCTGCTGACTGTTCTGCAGATGACATCATGCACATGCGCATCCCCTCAAGGCTGGCTGCCATATTTTGCAACCCCACCCGCACCTCCTTGGCCAGCTCCCAGTGTACTCCCACTACTGTCCTCTCAAAGGTGGTACCAGTGTCATCAGAGTCCTCAGCTGTGTTGGAGCTGGCAGGTCATATAATTAGGGTGGTGGGTGGGTCCTCTGTGATGGCTGCTACATCTGTGCTCCTCCTTGCGACTGAAGATGGGGTCTGGAGGGTTCCAAGGACATCATGGAGGGTTTGCTGGCTAATGGTTGTCAGCTCGTCATCCATGTCATCAGGGTAGTCCAGGACAGGCATATCCACAGGAGAGCCATCGTCCTCTGCAATGAGATATTGTACAAATAGTGTGTCTGTGTTGTGGCAGTTGTAATGTGACGTCACTGACTTCCTATTAGTGAGACATTGTAATCTTGGTTCCTGTTCATTGATCCTGTCATGAATATTAGCATTCTCACAGGCCTATGCCCCACCTACATGTCACATGTAGTGTGGGCAATTTGGGGGATTGTCTGCATCACATCCTCTAGGTGTAGGTTCTGTCCAAATTGTGTGCTGCTGCCTTCGTGTCCTACTCAACCCTCCCTCTACTTCCATTAGCATGGTGAGGCCTTGCAATGGCTGTGGGTGTTCTGATGACACTTGTACCACACTTAACAATATGGGACTGATTCAATCCATGATATTTCACATACACCTATACGTTGCTGGGACCAAGCACATACTATGTACAGCATTGGCAAGGCACAATGCAGGTGTCAGCATTGGTAGTGTGTCATGTTGATGTTTGCCAATGTGTGCTATATTGCATTGCACTGATGGGCCTGCAGTGTTCCATTTCCTCTTATGACTGTGCGGGTGTGTTTCACTAGCTAGACACATATGTCCTCCCTCTCTATGCTGTTGTCTTAGCAGTATGACAGTTGAGATGTTGCAAGGTGGCATTGCAGCTATTGTAACACAGGCACCGGGTGGACCCTGAAATGGGCAGCATGGGTATGACATTACTGCTGTGTACTTCATAATGTAAGTAACAATACATGATGTTTATTGCGCCTATAGGCATGAGCATTTGACAGGATTTACACTTTGTTAGGAATTACAGGGGATTGATAACGTTGTCATCCTGAACCCTCTATTTTGGGTGTGTTTGATCCATGGGCACCTAACTGTCATTTGCTACGTGACCAGCACACACAGCACAGGTGGTAGTGGCAACTGTTGTCAATGATAAATGCCACTTGCGGATATGGCCTGAGACTGGAAATTGAGCCCTAGTTCATATTGTGACAATACCAGCTGTCCTGTGACAGCAGCCCAGTTTTACATTCTACTCTACCCTCCTGGACTAGCTTTGCCTTTCCAACAGCCTTGGCATGACAGAGTACCCCCATGCAAAGGTTGTTGGTGTAGTGTTGTGCTGTGCCCCTGGTTTTCCCTGCACAGACCATGCACCCGTCCCGTGCCCCTTTGCCCTTTCCACTGCCTGATTTCCATGGCTGACATGCATTGTGTAGTAGGTATGTACCTCCCCCTGCTTGCAGTTAACATTTGGGCATTTTTGTCCCCATGCAACTTATCCTGCATCTGTGTTGTATCCTGATAGTCTGCGCTGTCCTTGAATTCCTGTGACGATCTCCTCTGGGATGGAGGCTGCCACCATCTCCTCCATCTGGTCCAGGGCCTCCTGCGGTGCTGGACTCCCACCTCCAGTCTGCAGTGCTGCCTTCCTGTTCCTTGCCATTTTTTCATTGGTCCTTAGCTTGCAGCCATGCCAGCATTTTTTTCACTCCGTGACTGTTCTACGGACCTCTGTCACACTGTTGATCTTGTCGACATTTTGTTGCCAAATTGCCTCTCTCCTTCCAATTGGCAGTTTTGAGGTGACAAAAAGTTGATGCTGGTGTTCCGTCACCTCTCTGACCAGTATTTCCTGCTCTTCTGCATTGAAACAACACTTCCTTTTCTTCTTCTCCCTCTCCTGGGTCTTGTCTGTGTCCTCCTGGCTGGTTCCTGGTCAATTGGGGTCTCCCTGGGGTCTCTCCTGGCTTCTTGGATCCTCTTTGGGGCTCTTTAGCACTGTTTGCTGCGTTTGCGCCTCTTTTTGATGCTATTGCTGGGAAAAATGGTGCGTATCTGGTTTGCGATGTCGTAAACTGGATTAGAGTAATTTTCGTCACGTTAACGTCGTTTTGCTTTACGACGTGGAGCAATGGTTAGGGTAAAAATAAATGACTCTAACCCGTGCTTTGCGCCACGCTGCATCAAAGTTCAAATGTGACGCCTGGGTGGTGCAAAGAAATGGCGTTAAAGTTTTTGACACAAAACTGCGTTCGCGCAGTTTTGCATCAAAAAGTATAAATATGGCCCTGAGTGTATAGTGTGCTCAGTATCTTCATCATCGTCCATGTCGCTAGCAGCTGTGGGTACTTCTAGCAGAGTGTTGACGGCTTTTCGAGGGGTCCGGTATGTCCTCGGTTAGCAGACCTCTGCAAAGTTATTGTACTTTCCACACATCGCACATCGTTTGCCCCTTGCTGGGCAGTCCAGGGGCCGGTGTGGCAGTCCTCCACAGTAGCTGCATGTTTGGGTTGGTGCTGTTGTCTTCTTCAGTCTCTCGACCCCTCTTAAGGGTGTGATTACCGGTTCTGTTTTTACTGTTCCTTGCAATGCTGCTTCCATATGAGAGGCACGGGCTTTAGATAGTTCTTTTGACCACCCCATGGTGAGGATGTCTGCCAGTGATTTACCCGACTCTTGAAGTATGTGTTCCCTCAGCTTGGTTGAGGCACATCCTTGAATGATTTGCCCTCAAATTTCTTCACTTTCATCTCTCTAAACCCACAGGTGCTGGCGGTTTCCTTTAACCTGGTATAAAAGGTGTTGATAGATTCTCTGGTAGCTGCCGTGCCTGGCGAAATATCAACCATTCGCAGTCCCTGCTAGCCATGGGCTCAAAATATAAGTTGAGTGTGGCTATGAGTGTTCTGTATGTTTTTAGGGTGTGTTCGTTGAGGGTTTTGACTATTTTGTGGATTGATTTGCTCCCTAGGTGGATGATCATGGTGCGCTTTCTCTCATTGGCTACAGCGGTCATTTCAAAGAACAGCTCTGCTCTCTCTACCCAATTGTGCCAGTGAGAAGCTTGGGCGTAGGGGGCTCCTCCGATCAGGAATGGTCCTATCGTAGGAATTTGGGCCATGGTGACGGCGGCGTGTAATGTTACCAATTACTAGGTAAGTCTCTTGTTGTTTGTATTGGGTGCCTTAATTTGTTGGATTGCCTGGTGAGGGCTATATTGCAGCAGTACATTATTGTCTTTGCTGGGAGTGGGAGTATTTTCTGATTGCCAGTAAACATTTGCTTAATGCTTCCCCTCTGTGCTTTTTTTCCGGCACACCTCTTATCCTTTCTTTTTGTTGTGTGAGGCTTCTGAATTGGTCACAGTTACTTGTTGAGTTAAGTGCGGTTGGGTTGACTTGAACTCCTCCCTTTCCCTTTGAATGTGGAGCCAGTTGCTCAGTACTCACAGTTCCAACAATGCTTCTAAGGTCCCTGATGGGGGAGGTGCTGTCCAGGCCGGCCATGTGCCGATGGAGATGAGAGGCGGCAGCATGCAGCACCTCGAGACATAAGGCCGTAGAATTGGCCTCTTAAAGCATGGGATGACTCATTAGTGAGGGTGCCATTAGTTTGGGGCGATGCGGTGAGTCAGCGTTGAGCAGATCGTCTTGGGAGGGGGCATGTGTGGCCCGAGCACCTCAAGTGTAATTACACTGTGTGCCGCCAACTACGTGATTATCCTTGGCGGCGTAGATTTGGCGAGAGGAACTGCCAGTTGCCAGTGCGATGTTGGGCGTCTATGGGACTCGCAGCGCACTGACATTCATGGAATGGAGGCCTAGTTAATGAAACAAGCGGACACCATCTGCTTGGTGTGCTTGAGTGCGGTGTTCTGGGGCTACATGCTTAGAGGCCTCGCCCAACTGCCCCCAGTTATTTATTACTGGTCATCACGTGGTGCTGGAGTGCGCCACTACATCAGTGATCTCTGGGGGAGTGGGGGCAAGAGCTGCATAACTTAGCTTCCCCAGGGATCAATTAGTTTGTCCTACTAGTTATGTCACTGGCCGGACACCATAGGGACTATTGTTCTCGAGTGTGCAAAGTAAGTCATTAACGCTTTTGTTTTTCAGGAGCACCTCTATGATTGGTGTTTTAAAGTGATAAATAATGGGTAGGTACTCAACAATCTCAAGGGGGAGGGTTGAATGGTGGGACAACAGTAGTGAGGTATAACAGGTGGGATAAGAATCAATTATTTAATAAGAATGTCTACATTTTCGAGGTGTGCATGCTCATTTCCAGCTCATTTTTACCTCGTGCATTTGGAATTGTCTTGCTACCACTAAATATACAAGGGGATGAATATAATGATCAGTTTTCATGTCCACTTCTTTGTCCAGCATCAGCAGGAATAATAAAGGTTATTTAAGGAAATATAGGCCCTCATCATGACCCTGGCGGTCTTTTGACTGCCAGGGTTAATGTGGCAGTATCACTGCCAACAGGCTGGCGGTGTATACCGCCACATTATGAGTGTGGCGGGTTGGCCGCTGCCAACCCACCACATCTCCACTCATACCGTCATGGCGGTATGAACCGCCGAGCCTGAGATGTTCATCTCTGACCCAGAGGTCCACAGAAGACGGCTGGCAGCATAATGAGCTATCCTACCGCCATGGTTTCCGCAGCAGTAGCACCACCTCAAAAACCATGGCAGTAGTGCTACCGGTGACAGGGAATTCCTACCCTGTCACAGGTAGACAGCTCCCCCACACCCCCAGCAATCACATGACCCCTCCCTACAGTCACAGCACCCCCAACACCCCTACAGTCACAGTGCCCACCACACCCCCTCCCCGCATACATACACACACACACACGCATACACCCATTCACCTCCACTTTCATACAGGCATTCACTCACACTCATCCATACACGCATTCACTCACACATACTCACACGCATTCAGGCACGCATCCACACTAACATGCTCACACGCATACACACTGACATGCAGACACGCATTCACTGCAACATTCCTACATGCATTCACTCACATGCATACAACCACGCATACACCACAACACTCACAGATGCATTCACACATGCACACACACATTCATACACACACGCAGACACCAAACACTCACACACAACACCCCTCACCCTCCCAATCCCCTCCCTTGTCAGACGTCAGACTTACCTTGTCCGGCGAGGAGGTCGTCCGGCAGGGAAAGGGAAGGGCCACTGCTACCGCCGGCAGCAGGACACTGCCAGGCCATATTAATGGTCATAATACGGCTGGTGGCGTCCTTATGGCGGGGTGGTTCAGGTGGTGGCAACGCCAGTACTCTGCCATCCGCCAGCATGGCTACTGCCAGATATCCACCCATAGTGTGTTGGAAATCCGACAGTAACCATAATATGGGGGGCAGGAGACCACCAGCACTGGCGGTCTCCTGGCATCTGTGGCTTTGGCAGTCTTGCTCAGAGACCGCCAAAGTCATAATGAAGACTATGGTCTGATAAACTATGACAACTATTACTAGACATGAAATGGGATCAAAAACAAAGCAAAAAAGTCAAACACGGTTCCTTTACATAGATGAGATAATGACCAAGGACAGTTGTCACATCAAAAAAGTGTATTTTTATGATAACAATCATTGCTGATTGACGGGACAAAGTACACTGTTTTAAAAATATCGGTTTAGAGTTCTTTCACTGTCAAGTTTACAACACCAGGCCATCCATCAGTACACAAGAGCGCATAGACTTTCAATTAAATGCACATGTATAGTTTTTTTAATCCATGCTAGTACTTGTGGTACAGAAAAGAAAGTTAAAACTTAAGCATAATTTGAGGATCTCTGTTCTAATTGGAAGGCCAGGCAACCAAGCTAAATATGGAATTGGGCTTCACTGCCTAAGGATTCTAGGAGAAGTGATACTGAGGATGTCTTCTTGGGGTATTCAAGATGCTGTCTGACAGAGATCTGTAGGGAAGACTCTCTCGTTTTCTGTTTTGCAGGATCCCACAACTCCAACTTACCAAGTGTGACGTTCATATATTTGCGTACATTTAATAGACTTGCTAATAAGCTTGCTCATTTTAATTTACTTGCTTGTGCCTGTTTCCAGCAAAACTAGAACATTTGTACATGGTTGCTACAAGGTAGAAGTTATAAGAATCAGTTGCGCAGCTGCTGTATCTGACCATGAGGTCAGATTTAGTTTGCATCTCATTCCAGGAACCACCATTTTGAGAGGTTTAAAAAACATTTTCAGTGGTAATTCCCTACAGAATGTCAAGATACTCTTGGAGCATAAGGAAAGGGAAGATAATTTACCTTTATGAATCGTGGAATAGCCATCATATTCATAATTAAATTAGGATATACATATATATGCATATAAAATACTGCAACATCTCAGAGCAGTGCAAAATAAAGATATGACATATGCAATTGTGAAACATAGGAAACATATTTGGGGTAATCATTGAGGAGCTATGTGAGGACTATTCTATTATGGTATCCAGCATATCAACAAGAAACCAAGAGAAGGAGATTGTGAACGTTTTTTGAGGCAGTCAGAATCAAAGTGGATAATGTTATTTAATGCTGAGATCCCGTGGGGAACAAATTATGATGCTGAGATGTATTCTTATAAGTGATGACTATGAGGTTTAGATTGATATTAAAATTACCTCAGGCTCATTAAGGGTAGGAATTTGATGAATATAATCAATAATGATGATGACCAAGGAAGAGGAATTGATCTTATATAAAAATGAATTAATGATTTTAAGAATGGATGGAAAAAGCATAGATCATTTCCTTATAAATGAAATTAGATGATCTTCAAATGTTGCTATACCTCTGTGAAAAATTATTTACTTGTATTTTAGAACAGGCACTTGTCACATTTTGCTAATGTACTGGTGAACGGTATAATCAGAATCTGATGCATGATGATATCTGGTACTGCAGAATGGAACTAATATGGTGGAATTGATATAGTACAAAACTGTTGTGTTGATGAAAATAATGATTGGGTGATCCTTAAAGTATTCTTATAATAGGCAACTAGTCACTTTATAAAGTAAATTGATATTTAGTCAGATTAATTATTGATATCCAGACCGATATATTAGTGTTAAGAATTATGATTGTTTTGCATTTGAAAATAAGCACAGGACACTTTTTTGAACAATGTACTTGTAAGGTTATATCTATTTAACTTGTATATGGTTTGAATAATCTTAAATTATTATGAAGAATTTGAACTTGAATATATAAATGGGGACAAATAGTCATGGACTAACAGTGTAATACAATATAGTACAAAAATATAAACATTATAAATGAAAATATACATATACAATTACGTATGGAACAGGATAATAGATGTGAAACTTAGTCATTGTGTATCTCCTCACATTCCCTTATTTATTTAGTTTTTCCAGTACTATTACAGGAATAGTTTTCTCCTCTCACTGAACTTCTTTAATTCCTTAAAATCATCCCTCGTTGTCTTTAAAAACACTAGTTGTTGAATGCTGTTGTTAATATAGTGATTTAAAGAAACATTTTTTGTATTCAGAAAGGAAAAATGTGCCCAAATGTGTCTCCTTTAAGGAAGAGGATGAGAGGGGTTGTGTGCCTACTTTTTAAACTGCACTCGCACTTTGTTTATGTTCATGGCCAGTCGAAGGCTACGGCCGAAACCTGTCGCCATGATACAGGAATGAAAACTTATTGCGCACAAAAGTAAATAAAATATGGAAATGAACCAGAGTGTGCCAGCATCATCTGTGGCCTCTGTGTGGCTGGTGAAGCGGTACTGCGCTTCATAAGAGATATAAAGGTGATCTGAGTTTATAGATGTATACACACACACACATGCACACACACACACACACATACATGTATAGCTGTCGAAACTACGTAGTTATAGTTAGGACCATGTTGCCATAGAAATTGTTTTTTTTGACTAGCCTATATCTTTGGCACAGTTTGATGACTGTTCACAAAATTTTCCCAAAAAAAGTGTTGCAGTGATTCTTGTTGCACAAGGAAAAATCTGTGAAGCAGGGGCCGAGAAAAAGGGGGAGGGGTAAAAAAAGTTGCATTTCTCATGTTAATTGCTATAGGAGCTTTAGACACGTCTACAGCCCGAACCACTGGACAAAATTACACCAAATTTGGCAGAAAGCTAGCTTTCGGTACGCACCCTGGGGACCACCACTTCCCTGGGGCAAAATGCGTGAATTGTGTGGGGCAGGCATGTTGGCCTCCGCCACAGCCCCAGGGACCACCACCTCCCTGGGGCTTCATTTTATTGTCTTGTGGGGGGGGCCCTGGAGACTGCCCCCGCCCAGGGTCGGCTCCTCCCATGTCCCGGTATGCCCACTCTGGGACATAGCTATTTGCTGTAGCTTACACTTAGGTTTCTGACAACGGGACCTGTCAAGCAGAGTTTTTATCTCTGTTCCCTGCACGCAGGAATACATGCAAGGAACAGAGATGAAAGCTTTGCTTCAGCAAACAGGGAGCTTCTGTTAAAAGCAGCTCCTTGCTTACTGAAGCAGTAAGACTGTGTGGGAGGCCTTGAGGTTTCCCCTGCAATCCCATATTGCCTGTAAAGGGCATGTAATAATATAAATTAAAAAAACATGTAGGGACCATAGGAAAGCCCTTGGGGGCTCCCCCGTGGTCACAGATGGCCCATAAAGGACGTAAACAAAAGATATGCCCCCAAAAAAGGTCACGGACCTTCAAGCTGAACATTGAGGGTTCGAGTCCAACCGGACTAATTTCCTTCCTTTTTGTTTTTTTTAGTAGACATGTTTAAGGCTCATGTAAAAGGTGATCTTACTGTTTTTAAATGACAAATACATTTTTCTTCTAAAATTGTGCAGAAATGTCTCATTCAAAGTATATCATACAGCAAAGACTAAAAAGCTCTCTGTCTCCCTCTCACTCTCTTTCTCTCTCTCTTTCAATCCCTTTCTCCCACTCACAGACCCACGCAGGCACTTACACACCCACTCACAGGCCCACTCAGACACTCATGCACCCACTTACAGACACACTCAGACCCTCGTGCACCCAGTCAGACCCTCACACACCCACTCACAGACCCACTCAGGCAGTTACACACCCACTCACAGCCCCAAATAGACTGTCACACACCCACTCACAGACCCATTGACACCCTCATGAACCAAGGCACAGACCCGTGTACACACTGACCCACCCATTAAAACACTGATGTATGCACTCTCACACAGAGACAGACAATCTCAGCCACTCTCACCCCCAGATACACGCTCTCACACCTATTCTGACACCCAGAGAGAAAGCGGCCAATGTCTGCCGTGCATGGACAAAGGGCCGTGCGCAGTGTGGGGTTGGGTGGTTTGGCCGTGGGGTCTGGCCGCAGGATAAATCTTGAGGGCAAACTCTGATGCGCACTGGTGAAGGCCGTGTATGGTGCAAGGTTGGGTGAATATAGGGGGTTGGGCACAGGGCCTGACAGTAATGAAAATTACTATAGGTTGAAAAAACATAGACATTTACTGAAAAAAACAAAGGTTACAGGGACATTCTAGTTAGGAAATAGAATCTAAAAAACCATAGACATTCACTCAAAAAAAAAAAGTTACAGGAACATTATAGTTAGGTTCTGAATTTACTTGTACAAAACCAGAGATATTCAGCAGTTATAGTTTAAGTTCTTTAAAGTAACTATAACACTTGCCTTAAGGTAACTATAAGTTGTGCCCCCGCCATGCACAGTTTTTCTTTTGAATAATTTGACCCCTAATGTTTCATTTATGTTTAATGACATTATAGAAGTTGTCATGAGTGCTATTATGTATGGGGTAATTATCAGTGCATGGCGAGGGCGTTAAGGTAACTATATCTCGCGCCTTCGCCATGCCGTGCTAATTACCCCACAAATTACAGCATTCATAACATCTTTGATAACATCACTGATAATATTAATGTCATATTTGCAGTCAAATATTTTACGGAAAAAAATGTGCATGGCAGACGGGCAAGCTATAGTTACCTTAGGACACGAGTTATAGTTGCTTGAGATAACTCTAACTTTAATTGGTGACAATCTATGGTTTTGTACGTTTAAAATGTGCACCTAACTGTAATGTCCTTGTGCCCTTTGGTTGCAAGCAATCACAAAAACTGACCCGTTTTCTCTCAAAAGATCAAGATCTTTGTTTTGAAAACATATTATTAGATAACTAGATATACAAACATCCTAAATTTGCAGACAAATCGCTTTGTAATCCATCAACACAAGATCATCTGAATATAAAAACAAAGTATACATGAACTTCTCCAACTTTTAGAGAAAATAACTTTGTTTTAGTCACAGTCTTGTGGAGGTCAGTATGGTACGACATAAAAAGGCAGCAAACAGGACACTACTGTGGAGTAGATCATTATTGATAACCTCATGACAGTCATCCAGTAGAGTCTATCTCTATGTGAGCCTAGTTTGAATTGTGGAGTACAGGGAGGATTGAAAGCACGTCATTATGGATTTGCCAGGCAACAGTTTTCATCCATAGGCATTTTGTACTCATTAAATCAAGCACTGACCAAAAAAAAAGCTACCACTAGGTTCAGTCAACTTCTGTGCAAATGCCTGTAGTGTAAAGCAGTGATCTGTGACTCTTATGAAGCCCCTTGGCTTGAGAGAATTCATGGGCCAGATGTTTGAAGGGATATTTTATTTCACAAACCATGAGATTTGCATAATTGCACGCCTTGCGACCACAACATCTCTGCTTAGTATGAACTAACCCCACTTTATAAGGAAATAAAGACTTTCCAAACTGCAAAGTAGAGTTACCAATCTGTTGTAACAGGTGCAGTATCTCTCTAATCATTATATCATCAAGGGGTGATTACTATGTCATTAGAAGGCGGTTGGAGTAACCTGAGGAACAGGGACAGTTAAAAATGAGACTGAAACCTGGGAAGGTGTACTGATGACTGGCTTGCTGTAAGGTGGGTGTTATTAAAGAAACTTGAAGAGCCAGAAGTTTAAGCATCTTCTTAACAATGGAAAGAAGGAGACGCTTCTGTGAGCGCCGAAATTAACGTTAATGATTTTGACATGCATTCCTATATTTGACTTAAAATATAAGATATAATCAGTACGGAAAATAACGTGTGACTCATACTATGCCTAGTTGATTGGACACCATTGTGTATGTAATTGTTAACTAATAATGTATTAATATGAATTAAGAGTTTATATATGTTTGAAAATGCATTACTCTGTCATACCTGCAGCTTAATAATTTGAACTTTGCTTAAGCTAACTGGAAGGGCCTCAAGTTTTAACAAGGCCATGGTCAAATTGAGTATCTGTCAAAGCCCTGTAAACTGTTACGTTAGTAGCACAATCTCAATATCAGCTGCATAACAAGCTCTTTGTCTGAATCTCAAACTTGCCCGGAGTTTGTATTAATGGAATGTATTTCTTTTGAGGAAATGTTGAATAACCCAAGAATGTCTCTACATCGATGTTGATTCATAGTGTATTTGGTAATGGAGAAGAACAATGAACTCTCTGATGATGAATGGAAGGATCCACAAGTTGATTCTTATTGTATAGTTTGGAGTTAAAATAAATGGAAGAAGATCCAATCGTCACATTGCCAATTTACAATTGTAACTTTCTAATGTATTGCTGATATCTAATGTTCTTGTAATTAGATGTTCTTTCTTCGCCTGATGTTTCAGAATATAGCAAATGTGTGTTAGTTTTAATTTAACAAACTGCGCAGTAAGAGAAGGGGTCATTCAATCTTTCATGGCTCTCCGGTTTCCAGGGACCTCACTGTGCATTTTCGGTATGACTTGTCACTTTGACATTTCGTGCCTTGCCATATAGTCCACCGACATTCTGGTGTTTTATTATTTCCTGAATTTATTTTGTTTGTTCAATGCTGAACTAATGATCTGATGGTTTAGTAATCCTATAGTCCCAATTCTAAACAGTTCCCCTTACTCTGCTCCCATCCTGATGCTGACGCTGCTGCCCCCTGATGAAGTTGAAGCTGTAATGCTGATTTCCTTAGGGATAGGTAAATGTATGGTCTGTGTATTGTTGTTTGTCTTTTGTTTTCCAGGCAGCAACTGCTACTGTTTTAATCCTGCTGCTGTTTTGATAGCAGCATAGCTAGATGTTTTCTAAATTTGTGTTACTAAAACTTTTTGCATGAAGTCCAACATGCCAATGCTAATTTGTAGTTAGTGAGGTGTTACCTATCTCATTTATAGCTCAATAGTAATTCAGTTGCTGAACCAATGTATGCCATTTCTCTTGCTCAGATATTGTTATTAGTTTGCGTGATCTCTATTGAAATCATTGTGATTATAGCTCTGTTTAAATTGAGATTATTTAGGCGGTTTGGTCAGCCTGTATTGTTCCTTTACATGTACCATTTGGTTGTGAGACAAATTTTCGTGACCTTAGCATTGTTAATATAGGAAAATAAACAGTTTATTTGATAATCAAAGGTGTGGTTATTTGTGGCCAAATAGGTCATGGTGTGTACTTTACTGACTCTCTAATGATTTGTATTGTTTAATATTGATGACTTTTATATGCTATTTAGGGTATGATCATCTTAAATGAGTCAAAAAGTTCATCGGCCTTGAGGACGCGTCTGCTTATAAGTTACTATAACTAAACAGATAAGCCTGGGCGTGCTCACACTTCCACCTTTGAAGGACCCAGCATGTTGCTGACCAATTACTTCAGTGGTGACTGTGAATTGACAGTAGTGATTTGGCTGAGACCGGGAAATGATCAGAAATGGCTGGCCATTTACTTCAGTGCTGAATTTGGTAAGAAGGTAAAAAGTTTTACATTATGTTTTGAAAAACAGGAGCGGCACATGCTCAAGTGCAGAGATTGTAACTGCTGTCTATTTTAAGATAAACAGCGCATGACTGCCAGGCACTCACTCAGAGTTCCAGGCTCGTGACTCACCCATGTGACTGCCTCTGTATGTTGCAGCACGCGGTTGAGGAATCATGCTACTCCGGCCACCATATTTAACTGTGGGCATCGTGGCTTGCAGCTCGCGGCTTACTCTGGTGACTGCCTTGTATATTATGGCATGTGGTAATTTCATCACTCTACGCTGGCCACCATATTTTATGATTGAAATTGACACTTGTTTGTTTCCTAGCAACCAGTGCTTTAAATGGAAAAATAGAAGTGCAGGTACTCTGTAATAGAGTACCTGCTTGTTTCTGAGAAGTGCCGGTACTCTCCAATTAAAAGTATTACGTTTTGCTCGAGATATGCCGGTACTCTCCCTCTCAAAATAAAAAAGTGCCGGTACTCAGTACCGGAGAGTACCGGCCCATTTAAAGCACTGCTAGCAACAGTGTCTCAGTTGTGCCGAGAATGCGACACAGCGTTCTATTCAACTCTCGATGTGTTCATTTTAATTTTTAAAGCAGAATCGCTTGGGATGGTAAGAGACTTTTCTGTCTTTTTAAAACACTTTATTATAGTACAACAGCGAGCCAAGATATTTACGGTCACAGAGCATAAACAATAAGACTGCATAAACAATAAGACAGCATCGACATACAGGAAAGTGTGTGGTCACAGGAAACCATTACAGGAATAAAGAGTCTCCAATGAGTTCCTGTGAGATTACTTAAAGCAAGCTACTAAAGGATAGTTATTACTTTAGTTCTTATTATTTTCAGTTAGTGTTTTAGTTTATTTTTCCATATTGTTATTTTTGTTTGAATTTCAGGTATTGGTAATGGCTGCTGCCAGCATGTCCCAACCATCACTGTTTCTCTTTGAGCATGGAGGGCTGTTGCTACCATGGAAGAAATGGATACGGTTGTTTGACTCTTATATGATAGCCATAGGTGGGAAACAATTTTCCCCTGCCAGAAAACAGGGGGTATTACCCCACAATCTAGGCCGTTAACATTGGACCCTATGGGTCTCAGGAGCCAATGACGATGTGCGCCGGCGGTCGCGGTACGCACCGCCGCGGACGTGACCGCCATTTTCTCTCTGTTAATTCACTCGATACCTGATCTTCGACAGGAGAGGACCTACACTGCAAGTGCTGCTGTGACCTCGGTCTGGAAGGGACAATGGCTCATGCGACTGGGGAAAGGGCCCCTGCCTTCACATCGGAGGAGTTGGAGAAGCTTGTGGATGGGGTCCTCCCCCAGTACACGCTACTCTACGGTCCTCCAGACAAACAGGTAAATACACTGGGAGCATGCTGTATGGGCTATGCCTGTGTTGAGTGGGGTGGATGAAAGATGGGGGGGAGAGATTGAGGCATGCTTGAAACGACGGTGAGTGCATGTGCCACATGGCAAGGGTAGGGATGGGGGGCCACTCACATTGATGGTGCAGAAGGTAATTACATTTTCTTATCCCCCTGTACATTTCATATAGGTCAGCGCCCACCAGAAGACGGATATATGGCGTGCCATCACCAAGGACGTCGGGACCCTGGGGGCCACCACAGACGGGGCACCCACTGCCGGAAGAGATGGGAGGACATTCGCCGCTGGAGCAGGAAGACGGCAGAGGCTCAGCTGGGGATGGCCTCCCAACGTGGGAGGGGTGCACGTCGGACCTTGACCCCCCTGATGTTCCGGATCCTGGCGGTGGCCTACCCCGAGTTGGATGGGCACGTGAGGGCATCACAGCAGACACAAGGGGGTGAGTACACTCACATTCTGCTAACTTTGTGCGCTGTGGAGGTGTCTGGGTGGGGGAGGAGGGCTGTGGGTATCCCTAGGCCAGGGCGAGTTCCGTAGGCTAGGCCCCTCTGTAAGGCACGGCCCAGTGCCCCCGCTCCTCACCTCTGTAGGGTGCCAAGTACCCTATTCATGGCCCTGTGTCACCTATGTGTGCAGATGTCGTCCATAGCCTTGTAGGCCATCTCCCAGGGATTGCAAAGTGGACCCCAAGTGCGCGGCGTAGTGCAGGGGGCTTCTGTGTCTGTGCTGTCCGCCAACGGCAGCGGGAATGCATGCACTCAACATGTCTTTCTTCTGTTCCCCCCCCCCTTTTTGTGGTCTTCCTGTTCATGTGTGCATTAGCATCAGCAGGCGGAGGAGCAGTGGCACCGGAGCACGAGGGAGCTGCATCACACATGGCCATGGAGGGCCACACTACCGACTCTGAAATCGCAAGTGGGACGGAGGGCGAGGGGAGCTCCACGGCGGGGACACGAGCGGACATTAGTGGATCGGACTCGTCCTCTGATGGGAGCTCCCTTGTGGTGGCGGCAACATCTCTGCCCCCGCAACAACAGGTACAACCGCCACCCCCCGCACCAGCACCGCCCTCCCAGCAGCCCCTCAGCGTTTGCCCTGTGCCCGCTCACCCAGGAAGGTGGGCATCTCCTTCGCCCCAGGCACCTCAGGCCCTGCCCCAGTCAGCCCTGCTGCCCTCAGTGAGGAGGTCATTGACCACCTCAGGTCGCTCACTGTTGGGCAGTCTACCATTTTGAATGCCATCCAGGGTGTAGAAAGGGAAGTGCACCAAAGTAATGCATACCTGGAGGGCATTCATTCTGGTCAGGCGGCCCTTCAGCGAGCCTTTCAGACTCTGGCCTCAGCACTGATGGCAGCCATTTTTCCTGTGTCTAGCCTCCCCCCACCAACTTCCTACACCCAGACCCAATCCCCTGTACCTCTGCCTATCCCAAGCACACCATCAGACCAGCCTGCACACACCTCAACACCCAAGGGCAGCTCACGCAGACATAAGCACCACACATCCCATAGGCAGTCACACAAGCAACATCCACATACAGACATACCAACATCCACTGCCTCCACTGTGTCCCCCTCCTCCCTGCCAGTCTTGTCTCCCCTCACACCTGCATGCACAGCATCTTCAGCCACTACGTCCCTCAGGAGCACACACACCAGAACACCCCACACACGTGCACTCACCACCCCCACTGCCATTTACACATCCCCTGTGTCCTCTCCCAGTGTGTCTGTGCCGCCCCCTCCCAAGATACACAAATGCAGGCATCCACCCACCCAACAGCCATCCACCTCACAACAGCCTACAGCCCAGGCACCTGCACCCAAAGCCACCCCACTTACACCTCCTACAACCACAACCTCTTCCTCCACTCCCATACCCACTACACCTACCCGTCCCACTGCTCCCAAAAAATGTTTCCTGTCCAAACTTAACCTCTTTCCTTCAACTCCCCCATCCCGTCCATGTCATAGGCCCAGAGCTAGCACCTCAGCCACTACATCACCGGGCTCGGTGGTGCATGTCGTACATGGTCACTGGAGTGCACCGCCCACCAGGGCAGCCAGTCTGGTACGGAGCCACAGCAAAGCCAGCCCCCGCCCCCCAGAAACATCCAAAAATTGCCAGTGAGCGGCGGCAGAGGGTCAAGACACCAGGGACAAAAACCCCTACCAGGGCTCCCGGCGGGAGTGTCGAGGCAGCTGGGACACCGGCCAAGGTGGGGAAGGGCCACAGGAGAGCAGGAAAGGCTGGGAAGGGCAGCATGCCCGACAACACCGCCATCAGCCCAGCTGGCCAGGAGGGCCCCGCAAGCCCCATCCCAGCTGGCCAGGAGGCCACCAAAAGCCCCAGCACAGCTGCCCAGGAGGGCCCCGGCACCCACAGGACAGGTGGGCAGGAGGGCCCAGCCAGGCCAGATGGCACATGAGCACCGCGGCATGGCCAGCACTGCTGAACAGGGGATCGCCATCTGAAGCACCGCTGAACAGGGCACGGCTATCCCAAGCACCGCTGAACAGGGGACCGCCATCTCAAGCACCGCTGAACAGGGGACCGCCATCTCAAGCATCGCTGAACAGGGGACCGCCATCTCAAGCACCGCTGAACAGGGGACCGCCATCTCACGCACCGCTGGCCCATGAGCGGCAGGGGCAGTGCCGCATCTGTGTCGGACAGGGCTGCCCGATGCACTCTGGGCACCAGGCCCCCTCCAGAACCAGTGGAGACATGCATCCACTACCTCATTCCTGCACAGGAAGAAGCACTCTGGCCAACAGGCACCCTCCAGAACCAGTGGAGACTGTTATCCACTTGAGAGACTGTGGCTTTGCACTCCCCAGGATGGAACAGTGGGAAACCCACCCACTGTGGAGACTTGAGAGACTGTGGCTTTGCACTCCCCAGGATGGAACAGTGGGTATCCCACCCACTGTAGAGACTTGAGAGTGGGCATGGAGGCCCCTCGTGGATCTGGCGTCGTGCACTCATCCGGCTGAGGTGCCCCCCCTTCCCTTCCCCCTGAGGTGCCTGTAGTTTTGCTATCTAATGCCCCTGCAGTGTTCTCTCCGTTTAGGTCAGGTATCGGGTGTGGGCTTTGCCCTTGTTTTTTGGGCCCAGTGGTCCACGGACAATGCCTGGACTTGTAAATTTGGTGTATATAATAGTTTTTAGTGTGTATATATTTTTGATTGCTGTATTTCAATATATTTCAATGGTTACAGTCATTTCCTTTTGTCTTTGCATTCTTCTAGGGGGGCTGGGGGGTGTAACTGTGATGTATAGATATGTATTAGTGTGTGTGTTGTAGTGGGTGAGGGTGGGGGTGGGGGTGTTGCGTGTGTGTGTCACTGTTTTTTCCCTCCCCCCTTCCCTGTGTCGTAGGTGCAGTACTCACCGTTGTCTTCTGCGCCGGCGTACGTGCTCCTGGTAGAGGATCAGGAAGACTATAGCTGGGAGGATTTGGAGTTCCGGGTCCATGGTGTCCTCGTTCGTCGTGGGGTGTGTAGAGGTGAGCGTTTTCCCTTCGAAATGCCTGTTTCCGCTGTGTTTTTATCAGCGGTGAATCCGCCCCGGAAAAGGTGGCGGATTGGACTGTTGTGATACTGTGGGCGGTACTTTGACTCCCCTCTGTCTGTTGGCGGTGACCGCCGCGCTGTTTGTTTGTACCGCCGTGGCGGTCGGAGTGTTAAAGTGGCTGTCTTTGTTGGCGGTTTCCGCCACAGTCGTGATTCCATTTTTTTTCCCGCCAGCCTGTTGTCGGTTTTACCGCCGCTTTAGCACCGACCGCCAGGGTTGTAATGACCACCTATGTGGCTTCTTTAGAAACTCTTGCCCAAACTGGTGATTTTGCAGACCTAACTGATTCCCTCATCTGAGATCAACTGGTATGTAGCACCAGCAATCCAAGTGTATAAGAGAGGTTGCTTGGTAAAAACCCATCCTTAAAGGATGCCATTGTAATTTGTTGAGAGCATGGAAAATACAATGGGTTGGGTTAAAGAGATACGTTACACTTCATCTTCAAAACCTTCTAGAGTAGCTATGGTTGGAACTGAAGAGAATAGAGGAGAGGAAGATATAGATATGGTACACAGAGTATCAACATATTGATCTGATTGACCTAAAGTGAACACTGAGGGAGGAAATGACATTAAAGTCAAGTGCTATACGTATTGGCGCACAAAATTACTCAGAGAAATCCAAACTGGTTTGTTCGGAATGCTAAATGCAGAAATTATGGGAAAAAGGGCCTTTTGCGATGGTCTGCAAGAATTCTAAAGTGTGAAGTGTCATAATGCCCCTTGAAGTGAATCAGAAAATTATTCTTCATGCTACAGTTTTGGAAAAAAATATCAAGCAAGTTGGCGATGAAGTGGATGGTTGAATTGCTGTAATGCCCATATGTGAGATTGCAATTGATGGGAAAATAGCACCAATGTTGTTGGATTCAGGGTCCCCTTTCATGATGATAGGGGAAAAGAGTTGGGACTTGATATTTGGAGGAGAAAAAACTGCTTTACCACCACCTGATATTGGTCCAGAGGGCTATGGTGATCAAAAGATTGACTTGTTTGGCTTTGCAGTAAAGACAATATATTTCAAAGGGAGGTAGACTATTGGTAAGGTCTACATAGCCAAACGAGGGGACAATCTTTTGGGGTGGCAGTATTAAAGAGATTTGGGAATCACTTAGAACCCTAACTCTACTGATCAAGTACTTCTGATATCACGTCAATGATGATGCAGACATTGTAGAGGAGTTTCATGAGGTGTTTAAGAAGGAATTATGGGGGTTATTCTAACTTTGGAGGAGGTGTTAATCCGTCCCAAAAGTGACGGAAAAGTGACGGATTTACCACCAGCCGTATTACGAGTCCATTATATCCTATGGAACTCGTAATACGGCTGGTGGTATATCCGTCACTTTACCGTCACTTTTGGGACAGATTAACACTCCTCCAAAGTTAGAATAACCCCCTATGTCTGCTAAAAGGATTCAAACATGAAATCATCTTGAAAGTTTATACCAAACCTGTGGTACGCAAGGTTAGGAGGGTACCTCATCTCATGTTAAAGCCATTGCGGGAAGCACTGGAAAGGTTATTGTGTATGGGTGTGATTAAAGAGATGGAGGCATCGGAGGGGTTGACTCTGGTAGTTCTGGCCCCCAAAGATAACCGCACCGAATTAAGAATGTATGTGGACCTTAGAGGCCTGAACCAGTGCATTTGGGTGGGCTGTCAACTTCTACCGAATATTAATTAGGCTTTAGCAATGTTAGGTGAAGCAAAGATGTTTAGAGTCATGAACCCTTTGGCTGCTTACCAAAAAAGTGATGCTCCATGAAAATTCCAAAGCCCTAACCTTGTTTGTTACACCTTTAGGTGCATACAGTTTTGTAAGAATGCTGTTTGGATTGACCTCAGCTGCTGCATGTTTTCAGAGACTGATGGAAGAAGTACTGAAGGATGTCAGTTCGGTTATGTTCTTCCAAGACAATATTTAAGTTTATCGAAAAGACAGGGAAGCGTTAACTAGGCTAAAAAGTGGTGGACTCACACTTAAGAGAGAAAAATGTAAATTTAGAGTGGATACAGTCTTGTAGCTGGGACACAGAATTTCTGGGGACGGTATCAGTTCCAAGTTAGAGTTGGCAAAGCTATACCATTTACAGCCATGCCTGGTGATAATGATCAAGTGGGGTCATTTGTAGGACTTGTGGAATATTATTCCGGATTTATTCTAAACCTAGCAGGAGTGGTGCAACCCTTAAGCTTGCTCTTGAAGAAAGGTACAAGTCTTGAATAGACCTCAGAGTGTGCACATGGGCAGTGAATCATTACAAGTTCTTCTTGTGGGGCTTACCATTCACTGTAAGAACAGATAACTGACACTTGGTTCCTCTTTGTCATGCAGACAAGTGGGAAACACAACACCTCAGATTCAGAGGTGGGTAGAGAGTCTTGTGGAGTTCAATTTTCACTGGGAGTATCAACCAGGTGCTAGAATGTACCTGCAGGCTGCTTGTCCAGGTTATCTCTTGGAGAAGCTAATGCTCCTGATAGTGAAACATCTGGATTGTGGGTAAAGGAGTCAGCATTGAATAAACCTGAACAGGAATTGGAGGAGCCAAGGATCAGGCGAGGAAACAAGTATTGGAAAATGCAGTGGAAGGGTGGCCTAGATTGAAGTCAGTATTGGAGGGTGACAAGGCATTTTAAAATGTGAGAAATTAACTAAGCATAGTGGGAGGTGAGCTTTACCATGTTGATAGACTGATTCCCCTTGAAGGACTTTATGATAGATTCCTCAATTTAGCCCATGAGGGTCATTTAGGAGGGAAACGTACTAAAGCCGCGGTGAGAAAGTGCTATTGGTGGCCTAGTTTGGACAGACAAGCAGAGGGACTAGTGAGAGACTGCATAGAGTGTGCAGGAAATTATAAATCCAGATCCACTAGAACAGCTTGTTTGTCTCCTCTGGAAGTGCCATCTTAACCTTGGAGTAAAGTGGGCGTAAATTTGGTGGGCCACTTGATTTGCTACCACCAAATGAGAGATTTGTTCTTGTGCTGGTAGACTACACTTCCAAGTGGGCCACAGCCTGTTGAGAGGGGTCAGTTACTTTGAGGGATATGTTGGAATTTCTGAAAAATAGTTTTGCCTGTGAAGGGATTCGCAAGACCATTGTGATAAGCAATGGGGTCCAATTTTTCTCCCAGGAGATGAAAGATTTCCTAAATGATTTATCCATTGTTCACTTTCACACTGCTTTGTATGTACTCCAGGCTAATTGTTTGGTGGGGAAAATGAACCAACCTCTGAGCGCAAGTGTACAGACTGCCTTGGATAACAGACTATCCCTCAAAAAAGTTTTGCAAGAGAAGTTATGGGTGCATTGTAATGCTCTTAAAGCATTACAGGATTATCTTCATTTCAGTTACTCAAAGGAAGAGTAGCTGGGTCTAGGCTTAGTCCCATGTGGTTGATTGTGAAGTAGGACTGTAGACTAGTAGCCTTGCACAGAATAAAGGCTTATCAGGAGAGATATAAGGAACGTTTTGATGACAAACATTGTGTGCGTCATGGCAGATGGGAAGTTGGTGAGTTGGTCTATATTAAAAAATCTGTTTAGGCTCCCAAAGGAGAATCTCTAAGTTCATAAGGGCCAAACTAATCAAGGAAGTCAAAGAGCATGTGGTTGTTTTGAGTGACAATGAATTGTCGAGTATGTCCCAATTGGCAAAGTATAATCCCAATGCCAGGACCAGTGGACATGCATGCATTGAAGAGAATTTGGAGTTGGTAGGTGAACAAAGTTGCCAGAGAAGTTTGCAGTTCACGGCCAAACCAGCTCATCTCAAAGATTATGCTTTGACATTTTAATGTTTTATGAAAACGCATTTTGTATTTATGTGCTACATAGCATTCTTATAATATTGTGTTATTATATATATTTCTATTTATTTTTGTTCCTCTACCATTATTGTTAATATAATGACAGTTTCTGATTTCTTCAGGGTTAATTTTCCATTAATTGCTATTGGGGGAAAGATGTGCTATAACATAGGCGCAGTATCTCTTTAATCATTATGGCCCTCATTATGACATTGGCGGTGACTGTAAAAGTGGCATTAATACTGCCAACAGCCTGGCGGTAATTACTGCCAAATTATGACCATGGTGGTGATGCCTCCCATAGACAGGCAATGTACCACACCAACCGCAAGGGCGTAAACACCACTGACCACTGCGGTAGCCATCAACAGCCAGACGGAAGCCAAGGTACCGCCCACCATATTATGACAAAGAAAACCGTCAGGATTTCCGGGGGGGCACCAACGTCATCAAAAGCCTGGCGGAAACACTGCCCACAAGAGGAAAGACTCACCATCAGGGACAAAGAGGAGACCACCGCCGCCATGAAACAGGAACTTCACGTCTTCCCGATACTCTTCTATGCCATGGCCCTCCTGGAACAGGAGAGTGACACACACACGCACAACACACACTATTCACACACACACCATACACAGAACCAGCTGCAGAGTATAACCAATGTCACAGGACCCACGTCTAATTAAAACAAGGACCACATTGAGATTTAACAAACACTGTAATTTGATGCCAACAGCCACCATATTGTCGATTTGAAACCAAATGCAGGCGTCAATGTCGAGAAAGGGCCAATGGCCAGTCCAAAGTACAAAAGACCCATATGGCCACAGGGCACAGTCCAAGGCCCTACTTGACTCATGACACAATCTGGAATTCACTGTGCAGGGGCATCATGTTGGAAATGGACAGGCACCTCAGGGGGAAGAGGGTTGGGTGGGGGGGCACCTCAGCTGAAGTGGGGAACATGCCCACTGGTTCTGGAGGGGCTCCTTGCCTAATTGTCTCTCATGGGGAGTCTAAGGCCGCAGTCTCGGAAGTGGGGAGCATGCCCACTGATTCTGGAGGGGGCTCCTTGCCCAATTGTCTCCGGTGGGGAGTCTAAGGCCACAATCTCTGAAGTGGGGAACATGCCCACTGGTTCTGGAGGGTGCTCCTTGCCCATTTGTCTCTGGTGGGGAGTCTAAGACCACAGTCTCTGAAGTGGGGAACATGCCCACTGGTTCTGGAGGGGGCTCCTTGCCCATCTGTCTCTGGTGGGGGGTCAAAGGCTACAGTCTCTGAAGTGGGGAACATGCCCACTAGTTCTGGAGGGGGCTCTTTGCACAACAGTCCCCAGAGGGTGGCCTACATGCCCTCTGCTGGAGTTGAGGGCTGCTGTGCCTCTGCTGGAGGGAGGTGAGGACTGCTGGAGGTGAGGGCTCCTTGCCCACTGCTGGTAGAGGTGTAACCATGGCTGCCTCTGCTGGAGGTGAGGGCTCCTTGCCCACTGCTGGTGGAGGTGTAACCCCGGCTGCCTCTGCTGGAGGTGAGGACTCCTTGCCCACTGCTGGTGGAGGTGTAACCCTGGCTGCCTCTGCTGGAGGTGGGGGCTCATTGCCCTCTGCTGGTGGAGGGGGCCACTTGCCTCTCTTTGGTGGTGGAGTAGGAACCTTCCCTTTTTTGGTGGTGGAGTGGGAACCTTCCCATTCTTTGGTGGTGGAGGGGGATCCATGTGTCCCCTCTTGTGATGGGTCCCCTTGGACTTTGACATGTCACTTGTGTCCTTGCCTCAAGGACTAGGAGGTGCCTCCAGTGTCCCCGTCTCATGTCCCTTGGTTTTCACCACCCAAGTCCTCCCTTTCTGAGGTGGACATGTGCTCACAGTAGGAGTGGCAGCCATCACACTCTGGGGCCCCTTTGTGCCAGCAGCTGATGATTTGATGGGAGCAGTGGCAGACTGTTTGGCTGAGGTGCTGTGCTGGATCATTAGGGTCCTGCACTTATGGGCAGGACAGGGGGTGGAGGGAGAGGGAAGGGGTCTAGATGTGCAAGGAAAAGCTTCGTACGGACGTTGGGGTGGGATGTGGGAGGAGGGATGGGAGTGGAAGTTGAGGGAGTGGTTGTCGGAGGTGTACGTCTGCTGGACTTGGGTGCGGGTGCATGGGCAGTGTGCGTGTGTGAGGTAGATGGCTGTTGGGAGTCAGAGTGTGTGTGTTTGTGTCTCTTAGGAGGGGGCAGACAGGGTGGGAGATGACAAAGGGGACGCGTGGATGGATGTTGTGGAGGTGTCTACAAGTGAGGTGTGTGTGCTGCTTGATGTGCTGATGGTGGTGGTTGCTGTTGATGCAGTGCATGCAGGTGTTAGTACGGATGTGACTGTGAGGGAGGAGTAGGAGGAGGAGGAGGAGGAAAAGACAGTGGAGGCAGTGGATTTTGTTTTGTGTGCAACTGTTTGTTGTTTGTGTGAGTGCTTGTGGCATGAAGTGTGCTGCCTGTGTTTGTCTGTGCTGCTGTGTGATGCTTTGTGTGTATGCTTGTCTGTATGTGTGCATGGGATGGGTTGGGGAGACTGGGACTGGTAAGTGGTAGTTGAAGGGGGGACGGTAGGAACAGGGACACTGGCTGCAATCAGAGAGGAGGCCAGAGCCTGAAATGATCTCTGTAGGGCAGCCAACCCACCGTAGATGCCCTCCAGGTATGCATTGCATTGCTGCATCTGGGATGCCAGCCCCTGGATGGCAGCCCCTGGATGGCATTCACTACGGTTGACTTCCCTACAGAGATGGATCTCAGGAGGTCAATAGCCTCCTCACCGAGGGCACTAGGGCTCACTGGGGCAGGGCCTGAGGTGCCTGGGGCGAAGGAGATGCCCACCCTCCTGGGTGAGCGGGCACAGGCAACTTGGTAGGGGAATACTGGAAGGGCGGTGATGGTACAGGAGTGGCAGCTGTACCTGTAGCTGGGGTGGTTTCAGAGGTGTCCTCCACCACCAGGGAGCTCGCATCAGAGGAGGAATCAGAGTCAGTGTTGTCACCTCCTGTCTCTGCCATGGTGCCCCCTCGCCCTCCATCCGACTGGTGCCCTCAGTGTCGGTGGACTCTGCCTCCTGGGTCCTGTGGGTTGCAGCTCCCTCAGTCGCTGGTGCCCCGGCTCCTCCACCAGATGATGCTAATGCACATATGGACAGAATGGCAGAAGAAAATAGGGGGGGAGAAAGGGAGCACTGGGTCAATAACAGCACCAACACCTCAGAAGGCATACACATTACCATCACACACAGGAATCAGGATTGAGCACAGAGCATTGCAGTGGCATTCCATTGGCTAGGTACCACAGCAAGATGTGAGCCAAACACCGCCAACTGCACCCCTCCTGGGACCCACTAAGCCCTGTCTGACATGGAATGCCACCTAGCTAGGTTACAAGATTTTGCTATGAGCAAAGATTACCTTGAGCTGGACCACGCAGCAATGTCTGAGCTGGCATTAAGGGGCACCCACTAACTAAAACCCACCACCAGGATCCCATGCCAGGCACCAAAAATGGTTGCCACGCTCACTGTACTCACCCCCTGGTGGCTTCCCTCAAGCGCCCATCTAGCTCTGGGTAGGCCACTGCTAGCATGCGGGCCATCAGAGGGGTCAGGTTCCGACAGGCACCCTGCCCTCGTTGGGAGGCCATCCCCAGCTTGGCCTCCACGATCTTCCGGGCCCAGCGTCTCATGCCCTCCCACCTTTTCCTGCAGTGGGTGCTCCACCTGCTATAGACCCCCAGGGTCTGCACCTCCTTGGCGATGGCACGCCACAATCCCTTCTTATGATAGGCGCTGATCTGCAGAGATAATAAAGACAGGAGGACACCATTAACCATACAATCCTGCCTGACACACTTATGGCTCACAAATTACATTTCCATCTCCATTGGCACACAC
This sequence comes from Pleurodeles waltl, assembly GCF_031143425.1. Classification (NCBI taxonomy): domain Eukaryota; kingdom Metazoa; phylum Chordata; class Amphibia; order Caudata; family Salamandridae; genus Pleurodeles; species Pleurodeles waltl. Next base: position 693,539,029 of record NC_090444.1, read on the forward strand.
ATCACCCGGAGCCCTGCATGTACACTACCACCAGACATACCCCACACCTTGCATGCATCGTCCCCATGGTGTACTCACCTCTTGGTCTGTAGGCCCATACAGCTGTCCATACAGGGGTAGGACCCTATCCACCAGGCGCTCTAACTCCTCCGAAGTGAAGGCAGGGGTCCTTTCCCCTGCCACATGGGCCATGGCAGGATTCAGACACAGGTAACAGCAGCACACGCAGTGTAGGTGTTGTCCTGTGGAAAGTCAGGAATCAAATGAGGTTATAGATAGAAAATGGCGGTCACGTCTGCGGCGGTGTACACCGTCACCGCCGCCGGTGACCCCCAATGGACACTGTACTCCATAGAGCCCCATTTTAGCCAATGAGGATGAGCACGGCAGTGCAATACTGCCTTCCGCCATGATGTCCAATGCTGGCGGAGTTACATCACTTCCACCTGTCCATACTTACAGGACAGGTGGTCACCATTTTATGGTGGTGGGCAACAATCAGAAATTGGAAACTGGGTCATTGTTGTGAATTGTGCATACATTGCCATTCACATTGTCAGTTTACATACAAGCTCAGTTGCACTGGAATGGCGGTTCCATTGTTCAGTTTGTGACACCCTTCTCACTCTTGTGTCCCTTAGATACCTACCACTGCGGAGGAATAGGAGAAGGAGGAGGCAAGACCCCATTTACAGACACCTTGTGGACTTGGCTACACTGGAGGACAGGCATATAATACTGACCTATAGACTGGACAGGGCCACAATCACAGAGATGTGTACTCATTTGGAGCCTGATATGATAATAGCTATCCGTCATCCCACTAGGATTCCCCCTCTTGTGCAAGTTCTATCAGTGATCCATTTCCTGGCAACTGGCTCTTTCCAAGTGACAGTGGGCTTGGCAGCAGGAATGTCATAACCAAGGTTCTCAATAGTGCAATAGTGCTGTGAAGGGTTTTGTCTGCCTTGCTCACACACATGTGTAGCTACATAGCTTTTCCCCAAGTGGAAGATTTGGCCACTGTGAAGGCTGGATTCTATGCAATGGGACATATTCCTAATATTATTGGGACAGTTGACGGAACACATATTGCATTTCCCCCCCCCCCGCCACAATGAACAGGTGTTCAGGAATCAAAAGAGTTTCCACTCACTCAATGTGCAAATGGTGTGCCTGGCGGACCAGTACATCTCCCACGTCACTGCCAAGTATCCTGGGTCAGTGCATGATGCCTTTGTCATGAGGAATAGCAGCATCCCAAATGTGATGGCACAATTAGAGAGGCACAGGGTGCGGCTAATAGGTGAGCCTGAGTCCCCAACCAAGATATGTAAGTTTATGCCTTCTGGGGTCACCCCCCATACTATTGTGTAAGGCTAATGTTTGTCCCTCAATTCTTGCAGGTGACTCTGGCTACCCAAACCTGTCGTGGCTCCTGACTCCTGTGAGGAATACCAGGACAGGAGCTGAAAATCTGTATAATGATGCACATGGGCGAACCAGGCGGATCATAGAACTTGCCTTCGGCCTCCTGAAGGCCAGGTTCAGATGCCTATACCTGACAGGTGGATCCCTGTGCTACTCCCCTAAGAAGGTATGTCAGATAGTTGTAGTATGCTGCATGTTCCACAACCTGGCCCTCAGATGACATGTGCCTTATCTGCAGTAGGAGGAGATTGGAAATGCCCCTGTGGCAGCAGTGGACCCTGAGGACAGTGAGGTTGAGGAGGCAGAGTACGAGGATATGTACAACAAAACATCAGTAATACGGCAGTACTTCCAATGACACACAGGTAAGACAGTGGAACTGACCATTCCTCTAGTTATTTATGTTTTCAGTGTGGCGGTAGCAGGATGGCAGTCACTTCCTATGCATCTCAACTGACTGTTACCTATGCCTTCTCAATTTGCAGAAGTTTGTGTTATTACAACTGTGTACTGATGTGATAACTACAGACAGCTACAGCTCATTATTTGTATACTATACCAAAGTTCATGTCAATTGCACAAGATGAAACTTTTAACATAATTGCAAATTTTCATCACATAAATCACTATCACTCAAGTTGTGTCCAAGGGTGTTTATTGTAGTGCAATTTATAGAAGGATTAGTGTAATGGAATGGGGTGATGGTAGAGGTAAGTCCAGAGTATTGGTCCAGTCTGTTTATTACACAGGTCCAGTGTCCAAGGGGCTATAGGAAGGGGAGCAATAGCAGTTCAAAGTGGACAAGGTGAGACAGTGGAACACAAGGGGGACATTCAGGAGGGTCTCATTTCCTGGCGGTGGTCTTGGTCTTGGAAAGTGTCTCTGGCATCTGTCTGGGTTGCAGGGAACGTTTGAAGGATGGTTCACCTTCTGCAAGGGAAGGGGTGCTGGTGGCCTATGGGTCCTGTGGCAGGGCCTCCTGTCCACTAGCTTCAGCAGATATGGTGGGCTGTTCAGTTGACTGGCTTCTGGAAGGGGCCCACTGGTGTGCTGTATATTCCCTCATGATATTGGCCATATCAGCCAGCACCAGATTACTATAGCCAAAGATTTTTTGAGGGAAAACTTAAATATCTCAGAGCTATGAGGTCTGTCCAGGGTTAATTCATTCTATCAACAACTCTTCAAAACAAGTAAAATGATTATTTAAATCAATAATTTCTATTTTTCGTAAATGCATAAAAGCCTTATCTTCCTTGTGTCCCATTGATAAAAATGTTTAATTAGTTCACCAAAAACTTGACTTTTTAACTGTTTCCTAAAACAGTGTCATTTTCTGTCCCTTTGCATTTCAAAGTACATAACTCCTTACAAAGGAATTACCCTATAACGATTTAAAATTACTTCCACATCTGTGGATGTAACAAAGATAGCATGATTAGTTCCATTGTCACAACAAACTTTGCTACCAGCAGAGCAACTTTTTTGTACATACCTTCTTCATCCAAAGTTCGAATTCCTAGTACCTTCAGATGACCATAGTTATTCCTAAAATTATCAAAATGAAGGCCCAGATTTATGGTGGACTAGTGCCATTCCAACGCCACATTAGTGTTATTTTTTTACGCTAATGTGGCTTTGGAAGAGCAAAAATGCTGTGCCATATTTACAAAGTGGTGCAATGCTTGTATTGAGCTAATTTGTAATCCCAAGCTCCACAATATGTCTGCGTCAGGCATAATGTATGCAAAGGGGGTGCTCCGGCACTACGGGGGCTGTAAAAATGGTGCAAAGGAATCTATGAGATTCCTTTGCACCATATTTATCAGCAATTTAAAGCCTGCTCAGAGCAGGTGTTAAAAAGAGGCTCCCATTGTATTCAATGGGCCTCTCGGTGCTTTGTAGGATTAGCGTCAAAACGTTTTAGGCTAGTCCTGCAAAGCATCGGACTGGCGTAAAACATTATGACGCTAATCCCCCTGACTACTGCCATGGGTCGCTGTATTTTAAATACGGCGCACCCATGATGGCATTAGGGGGGCTCTAAGGGGTGCAAGAAAAGTGGCGCTGCACTGGGTGCAGCACCACTTTTAAAAAATCTGGGCCTAAGTTTCTGAATTATGTTGACTCAATAAATGAAAAAGAATTCAAAAGGCTCTATTATATTCTAATTCAAATATTTTTTTCCTGCTCAGTGTAAAACAAAATATTTGACTAACCTCAAAAAATTGAAGATTGTGGTTGATGCTTAGGTTGAAGGTTGTTCTTCGCCACCTGTCTACTACAGACAGTTTCCACCAATGTTTTGTCTAAGGCCCTCATTATTTGCCCTAAGTGGGAACGGTATGCCCAGGCGTGGGTCCCGTGCTCACTGTGCCACTGGATTCAGGCTAGCCTGGCTGATGAAGGGTGAAACCCTGAAACCGGTCCCAGGATGCTTGTTCCGGTCCAGTGAGCACCTGGCTAGGCAGTTCGGGCTGGACTGTTCCCATGAGGAACAGGGTCAAGACTGATTTGCATATGGCTGGGTCCAAACTGCGGTGGCATGGTGAGCAAAAGAACGATGGATTAAACCCAGATCTATGACTGGGGGTGAGTGTTTGCATTCTTCAGCACTCCGTCCATCATCTTTTTGTGTTACTAAAGCTGCCCTAAGTGGGAAGGGTATGCCCAGACGTGGGTCCTGAGCTCACTGTACCACTGGATTCAAGCTAGCCTGGCTGATGAAGGGTGAAACCCTTAAACCAGTCCCAGGATGCTTGTTTCCGGTCCAGTGAGGACCTGGCTAGGCAGTTTGGGCTGGACTGTTTCCATGAGGAACAGGGTCAAGACTGATTTGCATATGGCTTAGTCCAAACTGGGGTGGCATGGTGAGCAAAAGAACGATGGATTAAACCCAGATCTGTGACTGGGGGTGAGTGTTTGCATTGTTCAGCACTCCATCCATCATCCTTTTGTGTTGCTAAAGTTGCCCTAAGTGGGAAGGGTATGCCCAGACGTGGGTCCCGTGCTCACTGTGCTACTGGATTCAAGCTAGCCTGGCTGATGAAGGCTGAAACCCTGAAACCGGTCCCAGGATGCTTGTTCCCGGTCCAGTGAGGACCTGGCTAGGCAGTTCGGGCTGGACTGTTCCCATGAGGAACAGGGTCAAGACTGATTTGCATATGGCTGGGTCCAAACTGGGGTGGCATGGTGAGCAAAAGAACGATGGATTAAACCCAGATCTGTGACTGGAGGTGAGTGTTTGCATTGTTCAGCACTCCGTCCATCATCCTTTTGTGATGCTAAAGTTGCCCTAAGTGGGAAGGGTATACCCAGACGTGGGTCCCGTGCTCACTGTGCCACTGGATTCAAGCTGGCCTGGCTGATGAAGGGTGAAACCCTGAAACCGGTCCCAGGATGCTTGTTTCCGGTCCAGTGAGGACTTGGCTAGGCAGTTCAGGCTGGACTGTTCCCATGAGGAACAGGGTCAAGACTGATTTGCTTATGGCTGGGTCTAAACTGGGGTGGCATGGTGAGCAAAAGAATAATGGATTAAACCCAGATCTGTGACTGGGGGTGAGTGTTTGCATTGTTCAGCGCTCCGTCCATCATCCTTTTGTGTTGCTAAAGTTGCCCTAAGTGGGAAGGGTATGCCCAGATGTGGGTCCTGTGCTCACTGTGCCACTGGATTCAAGCTAGCCTGGCTGATGAAGGGTGAAACCCTGAAATCGGTCCCATGATGCTTGTTTCCTGTCCAGTGAGGACCTGGCTAGGCAGTTCGGGCTGGACTGTTCCCATGAGGAACAGGGTCAAGACTGATTTCCATATGGCTGCGTCCAAAGTGGGGTGGCATGGTGAGCAAAAGAACAATGGATTAAACCCAGATCTGTGACTGGGGGTGAGTGTTTGCATTGTTCAGCACTCCGTCCATCATCCTTTTGTGTTGCTAAAGTTGCCCTAAGTGGGAAGGGTATGCCCAGACGTGGGTCCTGTGCTCACTGTGCCACTGGATTCAAGCTAGCCTGGCTGATGAAGGCTGAAACCCTGAAACCGGTCCCAGGATGCTTGTTTCCGGTCCATTGAGGACCTGGCTAGGCAGTTCAGGCTAGACTGTTCCCATGAGGAACAGTGTCAAGACTGATTTGGATATAGCTGGGTCCAAACTGGGGTGGCATGGTGAGCTAAAAAACGATGGATTAAACCCAGAGCTGTGACTGGGGGTGAGTGCATTGTTCAGCACTTCGTCCATCATCCTTTTGTGTTGCTAAAGTTGCCTTAAGTGGGAAGGGTATGCCCAGATGTGGGTCCCGTGCTCTCTGTGCCACTGGATTCAAGCTAGCCTGGCTGATGAAGGGTGAAACCCTGAAACCGGTCCCAGGATGCTTGTTTCCGGTCCAGTGAGGACGTGGCTAGGGAGTTCGGGCTGGACTGTTCCCATGAGGAACAGGGTCAAGACTGATTTGCATATGGCTGGGTCCAAACTGGGGTGGCATGGTGAGCAAAAGAACGATGGATTAAACCCAGATCTGTGACTGGAGGTGAGTGTTTGCATTGTTCAGCACTCCGTCCATCATCCTTTTGTGTTGCTAAAGTTGCCCTAAGTGGGAAGGGTATGCCCAGACGTGGGTCCCGTGCTCACTGTGCCACTGGATTCAAGCTAGCCTGGCTGATGAAAGGTGAAACCCTGAAACCGGTCCCAGGATGCTTGTTCCCGGTCCAGTGAGTACCTGGCTAGGCAGTTCGGGCTGGACTGTGCCCATGAGGAACAGGGTCAAGACTGATTTGCATATGGCTGGGTCCAAACTGGGGTGGCATGGTGAGCAAAAGAATTATGGATTAAACCCAGATCTGTGACTGGGGGTGAGTGTTTGCATTGTTCAGCACTCCGTCCATCATCCTTTTGTGTTGCTAAAGTTGCCCTAAGTGGGAAGGGAATGCCCAGACGTGGCTCCCGTGCTCACTGTGCCACTGGATTCAAGCTAGCCTGGCTGATGAAGGGTGCAACCCTGAAACCGGTCCCAGGATGCTTGTTTCTGGTCCAGTGAGGACCTGGCTAGGCAGTCCTGGCTGGACTGTTCCCATGAGGAACAGGGTCAAGACTGACTTGGGTATTGCTGGGTCCAAACTGGGGTGGCATGGTGAGCTAAAGAACGATGGATTAAACCCAGATCTGTGACTGGGGGTGAGTGTTTGCATTGTTCAGCACTCCGTCCATCATCCTTTTGTGTTGCTAAAGTTGCCCTAAGTGGGAAGGGTATGCCCAGACGTGGGTCCCGTGCTCACTGTGCCACTGGATTCAAGCTAGCCTGGCTGATGAAGGGTGAAACCCTGAAACCGGTCCCAGGATGCTTGTTTCCTGTCCAGTGAGGACCTGGCTAGGCAGTTCGGGCTGGACTGTTCCCATGAGAAACAGGGTCAAGACTGATTTCCATATGGCTGCGTCCAAAGTGGGGTGGCATGGTGAGCAAAAGAACGATGGATTAAACCCAGATCTGTGACTGGGGGTGAGTGTTTGCATTGTTCAGCACTCCGTCCATCATCCTTTTGTGTTGCTAAAGTTGCCCTAAATGGGAAGGGTAAGCCCAGACGTGGGTCCCGTGCTCACTGTGCCACTGGATTCAAGCTAGCCTGGCTGATGAAGGCTGAAACCCTGAAACCGGTCCCAGGATGCTTGTTCCCGGTCCAGTGAGGACCTGGCTAGGCAGTTCGGGCTGGACTGTTCCCATGAGGAACAGGGTCAAGACTGATTGGCATATGGCTGGGTCCAAACTGGGGTTGCATGGTGAGCAAAAGAACGATGGATTAAACCCAGATCTGTGACTGGGGGTGAGTGTTTGCATTGTTCAGCACTCAGTCCATCACCTAAAGTTGCCCTAAGTGGGAAGGGTATGCCCAGACGTGGGTCCCGTGCTCACTGTGCCACTGGATTCAAGCTAGCCTGGCTGATGAAGGGTGAAACCCTGAAACCGGTCTCAGGATGCTTGTTTCCGGTCCATTGAGGGCCTGGCTAGGCAGTTTGAGCTGGACTGTTCCCATGAGGAACTGGGTCAAGACTGATTTGCATATGGCTGGGTCCAAACTGGGGTGGCATGGTGAGCAAAAGAACGATGGATTAAACCCAGATCTGTGACTGGGGGTGAGTGTTTGCATTGTTCAGCACTCCGTCCATCATCCTTTTGTGTTGCTAAAGTTGGTCTAAGTGGGAAGGGTATGCCCAGACGTGGGTCCCGTGCTCACTGTGCCACTGGATTCAAGCTAGCCTGGCTGATGAAGGGTGAAACCCTGAAACCGGTCTCAGGATGCTTGTTTCCGGTCCATTGAGGGCCTGGCTAGGCAGTTTGAGCTGGACTGTTCCCATGAGGAACTGGGTCAAGACTGATTTGCATATGGCTGGGTCCAAACTGGGGTGGCATGGTGAGCAAAAGAACGATGGATTAAACCCAGATCTGTGACTGGGGGTGAGTGTTTGCATTGTTCAGCACTCCGTCCATCATCCTTTTGTGTTGCTAAAGTTGGTCTAAGTGGGAAGGGTATGCCTAGACGTGGGTCCCGTGCTCACTGTGCCACTGGATTCAAGCTAGCCTGGCTGATGAAGGGTGAAACCCTGAAACCGGTCCCAGGATGCTTGTTCCCGGTCCAGTGAGGACCTGGCTAGGCAGTTCAGGCTGGACTGTTCCCATGAGGAACAGGGTCAAGACTGATTTGCATATGGCTGGGTCCAAACTGGGGTGGCATGGTGAGCAAAAGAACAATGGATTAAACCCAGATCTGTGATTGGGGGTGAGTGTTTGCATTGTTCAGCACTCCGTCCATCATCCTTTTGTGTTGCTAAAGTTGCCCTCATTATGTATAGCCTGGAAAATGCCCAGATTTCACCTCCCCAAACCTCCACTCCCCCAGGAGTTACCAATTCCAGGTATATAGGCAACTCATGAGATGGAGCAAATTCACTCCCTTACAAGGTGGATCCTGATCGTCCCATTAGGAATGGGAAATTACCAGGGGAATGGATAATTAGATGTCCAATTATCCCTCAGATCTTCACAACTGAAATCTCTGTGTGAAAATAAACAGAACTACAGATATGTGGTAGATTTCATAATTCTGATGTGGTTGGTAACTGTTGTTACTGGCCCCATCAGAATAAAGAGGACTTACGTAATGACGGCCTAACTGTTTTCACTGAGTGCAGCTGTGGAAATTTGGAATGTGCACTGTTCTCTACCTTGGGCACTTTACATTTATTAAATAATCCAGTATGCCAATATGAGCACTTTTCTTGCTATCCCTTCTGATGCTCCTTCTATAAATAGTTATGTAAAAGAAAAAAACTTTAGCAAAATGGTATACTTCTAAAGTAAATTTCTCTCTCCTCCTCCTATCCCATGTTTGCATTGTTGGCGCCTCACCCCCTAGCTTGCGCAACATCTACAAGGTCAAAATCACCCTAAAGCTATCCCATTAAGTGACTGAGGCTGCCATTCCTGTTCTCCTTGCGTGGTAGGATTTTCCTTCTAGTTCTCTCTGCATGACTAAGACCCATCACCAATCCCTCTATTCTTCTCTTCTTTTTCTGATACGTCCTTTTATTCAGTGCATATGTATGTAATCTCTGTTCCAGGGTTTCAAAATATATTTTCTTAATTTGGTTTCAAAATACCAGCCCTTATTATAATCAAATGTCAGTTTGAAATATTAAGTGAAAGTATCCAATTAGTCGCAATTGACCTTGATGGAATTCGATTTCATTTGCAAATGGTTTGGGCTATTGTATTGTCACTGAGCCCATGAAAAGCATATCTTGTAGTAGAAATGTAAAGCCACATCTTAAATGGCTTGCTAGGTTAAAGTTTCCAAAAATACCAGATGCGAAATTATTTTCCCGGTTTCTTAGTTGGTTGGCTGCAATAAAAACAGTTTCTTTAAAATTCTGATTTTCAGCAATACTCACGGAAGCAAAGCAATGAGAAATAATGGCACTGTTACAACTTGAGAATGTTTCCTATTCCAGCGGCTACTGTTAGAAAAAACGCTGCTATATTCGCATAAACTAAGGCCCATATTTATACTTTTTGACGCACAACTGCGCCAACGCCATTTGTTTTGACGCCCAACCTCCATTGGGCAAGGGGGCATGACTCCTGTCTTTGCTAAGACAGGAGTCATGCCCCCTTGCCCAATGGAATGCCCAGGGGACTTATGTCCCCTGGGCATGGTCATTGGGCATAGTGGCATGTAGGGGGACCCAAATCTGGCCCCCCTATGACACTTAAAAAAACCGAAAAAAAATACTTACCCCAACTTACCTCAACTTCCCTGGGATGGGTCCCTCCATCCTTGGGTGTCCCCCTGGGGTGGGCAAGGGTGGCAGGGGGTGTCCCTGGGGTCAGGGGAGGGCACCTCTGGGCTCCTTCCGAGCCCACAGGTCCCTTAACGCCTGCCCTGACCCAGGCGTTAAAAAACGGCGCCCATCAGGCTATGCGCCGTTTTTTAAGGCCCACCCCCTCCTGTGCGTCAAAATGACATCAGAGTATAAATATGGGGCACAGGCCTTAAAGTCATTTTTTGGAAGGGAACGCCTGCCTTGCATATAATTAATGCAAAGCAAGGCTGGTTCCCCCTTCCAAAAAATGACGCACATGGTGGAATTTTGACGCCCACGGGGTCGGACGTCAAAGTATAAATATGGGGCAGGGTTTGCGCCGATTGTGCGTCAAAATGTTTGGCGCACATTCAGCGCAAACAGAGTATAAATATGCCCCTAAGTTTGTAAATGCGAATAGAACCGATTCAGACTGGAGACTCACGATTTTTTAAACAAAACAATGCCTTCATTTTGTCTGCCTCCCGCCTGAAATTGCTTCTGCTTCAATAGTCGTCAATGGGGAAAATACAGTCCCCTGAAAATGTCCCACTTTCCTGTTAAAATTTTTTGTCATGTATGTCAATTTGATCTTAGCAGAAGCTTTAAAAAAATAGGCCCTCAAAGTCGAACTGTCTGTGAAGCAATTACAATTGAAGTATAAGAGCAGAGTCGAAGCTTGCTTTGTCTCTCACCTCTTGATATGGAAATGCAGCTTTGATGGCCGCAGGGCATGGCGGAGTGATCTATCTCTGGAGATCTGCGACTCATGCGTCACGCGCTCATACCAAAGCATATTCAACAATGACATTAGCATCCTGTGGGGTGTCATCATGCACAGCTTTAGCTCTAGTAAAATATTACAGTTAAAAATATGTTGCTGCTCAATCGAAGCAAACTGTTCCAGGAACTCGCATTTTAGTCCCTGAAAAAAATGGGAACTCCTTTACCCATGTGAGCTTCTTGTTCCCAAACTAGGGCCCATATTTATACTTTTCTAGCACTGCATTTGCATAATTTTTGTTTGCGCCGAATTTGTGCCGAAAAATGTCGCAAATGCAGCGCTAAAACGTATAAATATGGGCCTAGGTTGAACTCGGGAACCAAACAAGCACCGCTCCCTTAGTCGCGCTGTGCAGTCTCTCTCTTTCATCCTTAACACAATATACAAATATTGTTATTAAACCCTCGGATAAGAGAGGAAACATTGTTTGGTGGGATGTTAAGAAATACACACAAGCGGCTGAGAGACAGTTGATCAGATCAGGCGATTATGAATGGACCACTTTTGAGGCATACCGTCGATAGTGAGGTACCATGGAATGCTTGGGGAGTGGAGCGACAGAGGCCTTTTATGTGAAAAAGAATACCAATTCCTATATGTAAAGAAACCTGTGGCCCCTTGTTTCTATATACTTCCTAAGATTCACAAAAATAAGAACCCACCAGGCAGATCAAACATTTCTGCAAATAATAGCTTGTGTGAACCTACTTCCATTTATCTGGATTATTTCTTGTTGCCTTATATGTTGAATCTACCATCATACTGTCGAGATAGTACTGACTTTATAGCAAAGATTAATGACATATCATGGCAGGAATCTTATCTTTTAATCACAATAGATGTGGCATCTTTATACTTGTATTGACCATGAGCAGGATATTGCTGTATGCAGACATTTCTTTAGAGACAAACCCATTTGTCTTTATGATCATTCTATGATGTTATTGGAAATGGTATGATTTTGCCTAAAGAACATTTTTTTTTTGTTCAATGAGCAGATGCTTTGACCCAAGTTTTGCATGTACCTTTATGGGCAGGTGGGAAGAACAGGTGGTTTGGACTGATCAAAATCAGGATTGGACGAGATACATCATTTTTGGGGCATGTTACATAGATGATTTATTTATCATCTGGGATGGTACCAAAAATACCTTTAAGGACTTTTTTGAATACATCTAAAAAAACAATTTGAATTTGGCTTTCACCTACAAAATTGATGACAAGGAGATTGAATTCCTGGACATTTTTGTCCAGGTGAGGGATTGTACCACAAACCTACAGCTGGCAACAGCATTTTACATGGGCAGGGTCATTATCCAGCCAAATTAAAATTAAGTATTCCTTATGGGGAGTTACTGAGAGCAAAAAGTAACTGCAGTGATCCACTATCTTATCAAAAAGAGGAGGAGAGAATGATTGGAAGATTCAGGGCAAGGGGTTATCCAAGAAGGGTATTACAGGAAGTAATAAATAAGGTTAACTAAAAGTCCAGGGAAGAGCCCCTTTTTTCTGGTTCCAGGAGAAAGGATAGCTCTAATTAAATTCGCGTAACCACTACTTATAATTCTGATTCCCAGATTATCAAGTAAATTATTTGTAAGCACTGGCATCTTGTTAGATTTGATCCAGTGGTTGGAACTGATGTACCACTTAGTTCCCCTATCACATTTAGGAATTCATCCTTCTTAAGGGATATGTTAGAACACAGTTACACAATCTCACAAAAGCCCCAACGGGATGGCTTACAGACCAGCAAGGATCTTTTTAGTGTGACCATTCTAAAGCGTATAGAGTAAGTAAAAATGTCACCTTACTCATTACCTATGGGAAAAATAAGATATATTAACAAGCTTATAACATGCAGAAATGATTTCTGTGTTGATGTGTTGGCGTGCCTCTGTGGCCTACTCTATGTAGCTAGCACAATATTTCCAGTTACAAAAGGAATACTGGAACACATTAGGGATGTTGATCTGAATTATCCTATGGCAAGTCATTTGTCGCTGCTGCACAGGGTGCTGATGATTTGTCTTTTTATGGTATTGATAGGGTTGTCCTTAGTAAACGAGGAGGAGACAGGGAGAAGAGACTCAGGATTATGGAATCCAAATATATAATTTGGCTGAACTGTCGTAGACCTGGAGGCCTCAATACAGATGAGCAACCTTTTGTTCATATCAGCTAAGGAATTGTTTTTGTTTTGAAATTTATAATTTATGCTATCTAATACCTATGTTGTTGCTTTCATGAATGTCAATATGTGCTTCATTTCATGTATTATTTTCTTGGGAAGGATGAATAATGAATATGTAAGGAATGGATTGTGTGATCAGATTGGAAAAGAAAAAAAGTGTACTTTATGACCTTATGTTTAACAGGATAGTATTATCAGATTATGACCATGTGATGATTAGTGAAATTTGGGCAATCTGTGCTGTGAGAATTTTGGATGAACAATTATCCTGTATAATGTTAGGCCACTTGGCCATAATTTGGTTTGTGTAATTTAATTATTTTAAATGTACATCCCCACAGAACACGTTTGAACATTTATATGAAAAATGTAAAGTGAGTCTGGTTTTCCACACAGATCATCAGTGGTGATGGGCTTTTCTTCATTTTCATGATTTCCCAGAAGGACATTTGAAAACTGTTTTTAAAGGGAATTGGGCACAGACTTTGGTTTTTGGCTATGAAGATGATCGTTAGATCGAAACGCATTGCTGAAAAAACTTTTTTTTTCTTGAACCTCGTTCCTGGAGTGCAAAGTTGATGTCCATACGAGCTTTGCGGCGCTTATATTTATATATTAGCAGGTGTCCGGCTTGCCACAGAAATGCACTGACCTCATGAGGTGGAAGTGATCAGCACTATCTGGGTGATGATAATTAAATATGTATATATACACACAACAGGTTGCCCCACAGTTCTCCAGCCTCTTGAAGTGGTATCTTGCGCTAACGGGCATGGGAACCCCAAATTTATTTTCAAATAGCAAACGGGATCCAACAAGCACACCAAAGTGCGAGTACTTATGTGAAATCCGTGCAAGGTAGTTCATTTCAGCAGCAGCTTAGACACCCAACACATTTTTGGAATTACTCTCCTTGCTCACATGTTAAGTTTCCAGAAGACATCCATTACAGTGATGATAAAGTGACAGTGCAATAAAAATATGAAAACGGACAGAGCTGACATTTTCTAAATCAGCTGTGGTCGCCATGATGGACTAGTAAAATGTACAACCTTACACATGCTCCAATGGGCAATACATAAAGAAATTACATATAGAAATTCAGAAACATGTGCAATTGTTAACACTACCCCATCATACCGCTTATGCCTGGCTTATATTTATGCCAGATCATGCAAATTCATTTCAGTGATTTCAAGTACAACTCTACTTATCCCTTTACAGGTGCTAGCGCGCCTAGCACCTACAAGGGGACGCGTATAGGTAGATGAACCTTTTGAATCGCATGGGTATCCCAGTCAAGCTGTAACCAATGGATCAAACTTTATTAGCATCATAACCACTATTCACCATGAATTATTGAAAAAGCAAAACGAACATCAACAAAAGTCAGCGAATCCTTTAACATTTTGAATAATTCAGCAATGAAGTCAGTCAGTCAACTGTCACCGTTAAGTCCATCTTGGTGACCACAATTTTGCTCGCTGATTTAGAAAATGCCAGCGCAGTCCATTTTCATTATTTGCTGCACCGCACTTTATAATCAATTTAATGGATGTCTTCTTTAAATTTAACCCGTGAGTAAGGGGAGCAATCCCCGAAACGCATTGGGTGTCTAGGCTGCTGCTGAAATAAACTACACTGCAATGATTTTGCATAAGTGCTGAAGCTTTGGTGTGTCTTGCTGGACGCCATATATATATATATATATATATATATATATATATATATATATATTCCAGGCATTAGGGGCCCCCTGCTTTTGATCCTATTATTTATAACAGTATTACAGTGTTGTTAAAGACTGCCAAAACAAAAATGAAGCAGAGATTTGAACTCAAAATGTTTCCATCTCCCATTGTATTCCCTCCTGGTGTCCTTCTCCACTCACCCTCTGTCCAAAACTAATGGATCATTTTCAGCAACAAGCCATACTCACTATATCCCAGTGTACAGATAAAATTACTATAGAAGTTCTTGATGAGGAAAACTGTCTGTTGTGGTGTGCCATAGGCTCTAGGTATAAGCCAGAGGCTGTTACAGTGTTATACTGTGAAAGGCTTTCTCACAATAAGTGAAGTTGATGTATAGTTGTGTCTGTCACTCCATGAACTGCTGTATTATGTTGTGTAGAGTAAAGAATTAATAAACACATCCTCTGCCCTTCCAGAACCCAGTCTGTTCTCTACTTAACTGCTTGTCTACAACATTAGAAATACACTGTATCATGATTTTTGCCAGCATTTTACTCAGGATTGACAGAAGGGTGATTCCACAACAGTGGTTACAGTTGGTTAATGCTCCCTTCTTCTTGACGATAATGTCTTGGTTCATGTCATCTGGTACTATCTTTCCCTCCCAAATCAATCTAAACAGTGGTTGGAGGATCTTGACTGATGTTTCAGGGTCTGAAGTGAACATTTTTGCATTCAGGTTCTCATGGCCAGGAGCTTTCCTGTTCTTGTGAGTACAGATGGCAGTAACAATTTCTTTTTTTGTGGTGGGGTGGTGTTCACATCCATGTCTATCTCTGCTTCTTTGATGTCTGCTTCACTTGTTGGTTCTAGCCTATTCAGTACTTCTATGAAGTGCTCAGTCCACCATACTTCCTGTTTTGTCTCTTGTGAATAGTCTGCCTTGTTTGTCCATATTAGGAGTGTAGTACATTGCACGAGATTTACCACTGACTGTCTTCATGATCTTGAAGACCTTTCCTTGTGCTCCTCTCCTGGCTGCCTCCCCTGCTTGGCTGGCAAGGTTATCCGTGTATGCCAGCTTGTCTGCACTTGTCATTCTTTTTACTGCTCTGTCTGCTTCTATGTACTGTTGCTTGTACTTCTCCTGCACCCTCTGAGATTTTGCCCCAATGAATTTAATTTTTGCTGCCCTCTTGTCTTCAATAGGTTGCCATGTGTTTTGTCTTATCCATTATTTCCTCTTCCTTCCTTCTTGGTCCCCAGGCACGTTTACTGCTCTTCCAACATATTGAAGAGACCTGTTCCCATTTCTTGTTGATTGCGTCTGTAGCTGGCTCAGACTCATCTTCTTTCTCTGCCAGGAGTTGGAACCTGTTTTGATTTGTAAGACACATACATTCTTGGTCTTGGGGGGTCCTGTAATTTTGTCACATCAAAGTCCAGTGTTTTGAGTTCTGTTTTTCTGAGCTTCAGCTTCTCCGAGCTGTCAATAGATGGTGATAACAGTTGACATCTGCTCCCCTCCTGACTCTTACATCTTGCAGTAAGCATCTCCAGGTATCATTTATCATGGTTGCTCTCTGCCATAGGCTGAGCACCAAGTTAGTTTGTGAATATCACGATGTAGCAAGAGAACCCCTCCTATGACCAGATCATTTGTGGCACAAAATCCCAACAGTCTTTTTCTATTTTCATTCATTTTTCCACAACCTACCCTTCACATGGCTCTTTCATGGTTTGTGTTGTAATTTGTCACTTTAACATTCAAGTCTCTCATCACAATCATCAGGTTGTAGTTCAACATGTCTTCAAGATCCCCTTGCATCTGAGGGCTAGCAAATATCAGCGATTGTCACTTGGGCCCAGGAAAAAGCTGAACTATAATTCCACTGTTGTAACAGTTTAGCAAGTGATGTGAAATGCTGAACCATCAGTAGTAGGTAGACCTTTGCAAAGCCTTGTATAAGGGAATTTATATATAAATAATGCATTTATTATTACTGTCAAAAGTAGTCGGACTGTAAGAAAACAACCACTGGAAGATAGGCTGAAAAAGGAAATCATTTCCTGGTAAACAAAGGCATGGGCAATTCCAGATTTTCAAGTTAACGACTGGCTATGTACCTGATTTCCAGTATATTGCTTCTATGTAAATTGATCACATGTGGACATATTGAAAATATGGCCTGGCTCTGGTGCTTATGAACCATTGGGGGACACCCCTTTGCTTGCTCTTTATGACATGCTTAGCCATTGAGGCTTAGTTCTTTAGGGGCTCACAGAATGTGCTTGAGACTTAGTGACAAAGCCAGGCCTCCAGCGTAAAAACCTTCACTTTCTTCCTAGACTCAAACCCATTCAAGCCTAAGGTAGTCTGTATCCTAGAAAAAGAAGAAGCAAAGCCATAGCAGTTCAGTGAAGAATTGCACTTAAACCTGGCCCCAGCAGCACTAATTTGATCCTCTAAGACCTTTTGTTTGTGAGACCTTGGCAAGGTGGTTTACGATTGTGTCTAAACATTGTGTCAACATATGTCCACACTGTTTAGGACCAGTGTCTTCCTCATATGTTTTTCTTCTTTTCTACCTCCCCCATATTTTCTCTTATAAATGTTGCATTGCTTATATTGCTCCTTACCTAACCAGGGGCCTGGCACATTATTCTTGTCCTGAAAATGTGAAGTCTACTCATGAAACATAATTTCCATTTATCAGGAAGTGGAAGATAGGAAAGATTCAGGCTCAAACTCACTAAGATTTCATACAGCATAACACAGGATCAAAATCTACTGTGCTGTGTTGCGTGAAAGGGAAATCACAGTGCAGCACCATTGCTACAAATATTGGCCTGCTGCAGGTGCTGTCTTTGCACCGCACACAAATAAGCTGCCTTGTACAATGAACAGCCTCAAACATGGTGCAGAGGTCAGGGTACATTGCTTAACATAGGATTTACACTGTAACATGCCCTTCCAGTACAAAATCCTCTGAACCGGCAAGCACAGAAGGTTCTAATACATTGGGTGCTTGCTGTGCACTGCAGAGCACATGCAAAGTGTCAGTTCCTGGGAGAAATCAACACATTCATCCTAAAGTAACACTAATTTTTAATTATAACAATAATTACTTTTGAATGATTCTAATTCATGGATTTACCTTAATATTTAAAATAAAAAATGTTTTAAATATTTATTTTAAGTTAAATACATGTATTTAATTTTCCCTATACTTTATCATAGGAGCACTGCAGAGTAAGCAGAGATATCCACACGGTAAAGACTAGGGCAAACAAAAACATTAATTTAATTTGAAAATAAATATTGAAAATATTGCTGTGTTAAAAATAATATTATAAACTAATTTCTTACATTTAATTTAAAAGTAGAACAAATAAAATTGCACAACACTATTAAATTCATTTTGAATTGAAAACTTAATTAATAGGAATATATTAAATCAAAAATATGTTTCTGAAGTTGTACTTAAAAAATACATTCCCACCAAAAGAAAAAAAACTATTTTAACGTGCATTAATAGTTATTAAACAAGATGTATAAAAGGAATGAAAGTGAATGTAATTATTTGTATGTATTTGTACATTCTTTTTTAAATCCAAAAGAAGTTGTAAAATATTTTATAATTAAATAATAAGTATGTACTATTCTTAAATATTGTTTCAACAATAATTTCTATTTCTTCATCTTCTTAACTATTTTAAATATTTAAATTTTAAAATATTTCCTGATGTAGTATATATTTATTTTTTTAATACAAGAAAACATGCCAATATGGGCGCAAGTAAATGAAGCCATAAAAATTGTGACCATTTTACATTAAATTGGGATTGTGGAAAGGCCTGGGTTTTAACGTGAATAAAATATTAAATTATTTTATCCACTCTGAGACACTACCTGCCACTTTATCTAACTCTTACAAGTTCATTCTTTCTCCCTTTGTTAGGGTTTTTCCGTCTTTCTCCTTGTCGATCTTTCTGATTTGTATGTTTTCCTTTTCTCACTCTCAGTAAATATCTGATGTAAAAAACTAAGTTCCCTTCCCCAAAATAAGTGCCAGTGGCCTCCACTGACTCAAATTAAGCAATGCAGATGTGCCACTTTTTTTCTCTTGAATGTGTCACTCTTTCTCTCTTGCAGGTCACGCACTCCAGTCTTTTTTGATTCCCACTCCCTTATGTGCCTCTTTGTCTACAACTTGTTAGAGTGGAGTCCACTGGCAGAGCAGGACAGGCCTTTTTTTCCAGCCGGTATTTCCCTGGGTGGCTGGAATCCTTGGAGGCCGTTTGAAAGCCCCAGGTGCAGCTGGTGCCTCTGGTACTTTCCCCACCTCCCTGAGGTTTATTGCAGCAGGCATAGGGAGGCTTGAAGAGAGAGAGAGAGAAAGAGACGGAGGGAGGGGAAAGATAGAGAGAAGAGAGAGCGAGAAAGGATGGATGGATGGATGGATCGATCAATGGATCGATGGATCGATCAGGAGGAAAAGGAAGAAGGGTTGGTTAGAGCATTTTTGCCAGGGCTTGCTTTGATTCCAAAAATTGGCCCTGTTCACTGGTGATTTGAAAGTTAATCTGTACTTATTGTACCTTAAGTTAGACTCCTTTTTAGCTAGGTTAATAGATTCCCCCATAGGTCACCATATATATGTAGATCACTTTTTGAAGGTACTCTCCTAACCTCTTTTTGAGGTAGCCTCATTGCAGTTTCTAGGTTCTGGTTAATACCTTGTCAAAGCTAAGCAGCTGCCAGCTCGCTAGTTTGATGTATAATGTGACTCGGTCCTCATATGCTACCACAGTTGCTTAGCATATTTATTTGGTAACCTTCAAGAAATAATACTGTTTTTGTCTTCGCCCTGCCCAAAACGGCAATTGACTCTGGACCTGTACGTAGTCTTGCCCCAAATTAATCAAAACAAAGCAGATCTCAGTTCAGGTCATAGTTACCCTATGAGAGTAAATGAACCTCTAACATTCCAATCAAAGGCCAAAAAACTGTTGTGACTCCCCCTGCTTATCTACATGCCTGTCCAAAACAGCTCATTGAACAACCTCACTGACTATTGCCTCCTCCTCCTCAAAGGCTAGACCACTAATCAAACCTGTACCTCACATTTTGGCTTATAGCTGACACTTTGGGCCCAATTACGAGGCAGTGGCATGGGCTAAGCAGGGGTCCTCCTGCCCGGCTGTGCATTTCAAGGGTGCTGTTACACCCTGCGCACGGTAGCACTGTAGCCGACTCAATTATGAGTAGGGTACAATGCTGCCGCACCTTTCCCACTTAGTTTCCGCCAGCCCAGTGGGAAAGTTGTAATGGTGCCAGTGGGGAGACAGCCAGCACTGTGGCTTGTCAGGAGTTCGGCACACAGATGTTTCCGTCCTCCAAACTCCTAGTGACCCCCTTTGTCAATTATTTCTCTCACCTTCAGGGAACCTAAAGATTCAAAATGTGCATTGTGAACAGATTCAGCCCATCCGGATTGTTCATCCCTCCACTCATTCTAAAAAGCCGGAAACCCTCATTTAAATCTAAAGTGTAGGAAACTGCATTCTCAGTCACAAGAACCCCAGGCCACAAGCAGCCTACATCAACATCAAAAATATGAGGTATGTTTCACACAGGTTGAAATGCCAATTGCCATCACTCAGAATTCATTCTCTCTCTCTCTCCACAGCGATGTAACCATTATCATCTATAAGAACCTAACCTTCAGGGTGGTCCCATCTACTAATTACTCAACATTTGAATGAAAGACACTCTGGGCCTCATTACAACCTTGGCAGAGGGAATTACTCTGTCCCAAATGTGACTGATATCCCGTTCACCATTTACAAGTTACATTATATCCTATGGAACTTGTAAAACGGCGGACGGGACATCCGTCACTTTTGGGATGGAGTAATCCCCTCCGTCAAGGTCATAATCTGGCCCTGTATCCCTTTCCCCATTGCACTGCACTTACCTGTATGACGTTTACCATGCTTGGAAACATAAAACTGACTTCAAAGAACAACTGACCAATTTTATCACTTAATGCCAAACTCTATCAACCCTAGATATCTTTATAGGTGACTTTCAATTTGCACTGTCACAGCTCTGGCCAAGCAAAAGCAAACAGCTACCTTCTGAGGGTGGGCATTTCAGGAGGTAGCAGGAGCCAGCCCTGGAGCGTGACGGTCCCCAAGGCATGTATGGCTCCACGAGGGTGGCTGCATTGAAAAATCAGTGGATCCACTTGCAGATTTTTCTGAAAAAAACAAATATACTTTTTTGCCCTGCCGGGTCCCTCGGGGACACCAGGACCAAGGCAATGAGATTAGGGTATTCCTACCCTTCTCTTTTTTCTTTTCTGTAGAGTTTTTTTTTTGACTTGGCTGAAGCCGAAACACAAAATGGCTGGTAACACTTCCTGGTTGAAGTATTGGCATCTAATCAGATATCAGCACTGGGACTGTTGGATCCGTGGAAGATCTGCATCCCTAGATATCTATATTTTCCCCTTTAATATCTCCTAAACTGCTGAACAGATTTACACCAAATCACACAAAAACGATCTGCACACCAAGGGGCATATTTATACTCCGTTTGCGCCGGAATTGCGTAGTTTTTTTTAACGCAATTTCGACGCAAAACTAACTCCATATTTATACTTTGGCGTTAGACGCGTCTAGCGCCAAAGTCCATGGAGTTTGCGTCATTTTTTTGCGTGGACACCTACTTTGCGTTAATGATATGCAAGGTAGGCGTTCCCGTCTAAAAAAGTGACTCCGAGGCATGTGCGCCGTATTTACACTCCTGGGCAAAATTCACGCCCGGGAGTGGGCGGGTCAAAAAAAATGACGTACGGCCGCTTTTGCGCCGTTTTTTAGCACCTGGAAAAGGCAGGCGTTAAGGGACCTGTGGGCTCTGAAGGAGCCCAGAGGTGCCCTCCCATGCCCCCAGGGACACCCCCTGTCACCCTTGCCCACCCCAGGAGGACACCCAAGGCTGGAGGGACCCATCCCAGGGACATTAAGGTAAGTTCAGGTAAGTGTTTTTTTTTTTTTTTTTGTGGCATAGGGGGCCTGATTTGTGCCCCCCTACATGCCACTATGCCCAATGACCATGCCCAGGGGACAGAAGTCCCCTGGGCATGGCCATTGGGCAAGGGGGCATGACTCCTGTCTTTGCTAAGACAGGAGTCACTTCTATGGGGGTTGGGAGTCGAAAAAAATGGCGCAAATCGGGTTGAGGCGAGAAATTTGCCTCAGCCTGACTTGCCCCATTTTTTGGCGCCCAAGCTCCATATCCCCCTACGCCGGCGCTGCCTGGTGTACGTCGTTTTTTTTCACGCACACCAGGCAGCGCCGGCGGCTAACGCCGGCTAACGTCATTGAATAAATACGCCGCCCGCATGGCGCTTCAGAATGGCGTTAGTCGGCGCTAATTTTTTGGACGCAAAACTGCGTTAGCGCAGTTTTGTGTCAAAAAGTATAAATATGGCCCCAAGAGCTAGCTTCCTGCCAAATTTTGGGTAATTCCGTTCAGCAGTTCGGGCTGCAGGTGTGTATAAATACTCTATGTGGGAAAATGGATGCGGATTATGTGTTTGCCACCTCGCCCTCCGTTTTCTCAGTCTGCGCTTGTCAGATCACCCTGACTCTTTCAAGACAGCACCTGAACTGACTGTCATACTAGTTTTGAAAATTTTGTGAAGATTCGTCATTGGCACCAAAGTTTTTGTCAAAACAACTTTTCCTATGGAAACTAGGTCCTAACTATAACTACCTACTGGCAACCACCAGTAGCTAATATATATATATAAATATATATATATATATATATATGTATATATATATATATATATATTCACTGCAGACATTCATGTTTATGCACTTATGAAATTTCCTCTTAGAATATGTCATGTTCCAACTTTTAGCAGAACATATTACCCCTGTATGTATAGTTCAGGGTTCATTTTAACATCACATTTTCTTCTCAGAAAACCATCATGTCAATAATCCAAACCAAAGGAAACTTGAATCTTAACACTTGAAACAAACATCAGCGTCTAGCTGCAGCAACATTGTACTACAAGTGATTTGCAAGGGAGGAGAGCTCTATGAGGAATGTTATAGCTGAAGATTCAAGATGGTTGCTGACTCCTTAGTCATCGGAGAGTCTGTGTCCTGCTAGGAAATGTAGTTCACTGTCAGTGTTGAACTGTGTGATGCATTCCCAACTCGTGCACAGCTTGAATCCAGTTAGCATCCACACTTTGTAATGACTGTGAGCCTTTCCATTGCTGGAAGGTCCTCACTGTAGATAATCTCAAGTTACTGCTTCCTCGCACATGAACCTGCCACATCAGTAAACTACACTGTTTTCTTTGCATCCTGACAGAAAATCAGAATTTGATCCTTGAAAAAAATTATTGAATCGAAGATCAATTTGTCCCCTGCACTGACTCAACCAACATTTATACATCAGTCAGCCCTTACAGCAGTTCAGTACTCTACTTTGTCAATGTTCTAGCCCCACTCAAGTTTAAACACTTCCACTGAAGGAGATTTGTAGGCAACTGCTAAAAGTCTTGATTAACCTCCAAATCCCCATCATCTACACCAAGATCAAAGTGCTACGAAAGACGTACACATTATCTATTCAGAGTGCCAAAATTAGTTGCATTCAAAAGCAGAATGAAACTTTGTTTAACCCATCCAGATCTTTGTTGATATATATAAATGATAACATTGTTCTGCAGAATACATCACTTCCATCCTTTTCAACAATACGATGCAGTGACTTTCTAAATTTCTTCACTGTCAAAATGTTCACTGTCAGGTACAAAATCTCAACTAAACCCTAAAACCCAAAACATTTGGAATATGTTCAATAAAGTCTACCTAAAAGACTTATCAACCTTAATCATGCACCTCAGACGAGCAAGACTTTCAAAGCACCATTCTGTTCAATATTCTCAAACAGCACTTTCTTCAAACATCAGAGTCTAACCAAATTCACTAATGTTGGCTAGAAAACACCACCACTAAAGATACCCACTTTAGCCTCCAACATGAAATGTATATGCCTGCAGTGGTCCCAAACTCCTGTGCAGTGGGCACTAAATATACCTTGGCAATGCGGCATCCCTACTTTTGAGTCTGTTGACAGGGGGGTAGGGGTTCTCTGTGGGTCAGTGGCAGCAGTGAGGGCAGGTTTTATCCAGTCGTGTCCAGCTGAAGACGGCAGGAAAAGTGGAAAAAAAGGTGATGTTTCACCCCTTTCTCCTCAATTCACCAGCTCACACATGGAGGTCAGACCACCACTTTTTGCTTGGCAGTAAGGCACATCCAAATCTGCACGGCGGTAAGAGTGTCTGCATTCACGCCGGCATCCTCTTTTTAGTATCCCGCCATCGACATGGGTGGTATTTCGGGGTGAAGACAGCGGTTCTGATGCAGGCTTTCGTCTGTGGGACCACCAATATTTACATTCCTCAGGCGGACCATCACGGCGGCAGACAGGGTTTCAGTCCAATAGTCGATTATTGGTCCGTTACCGCCAAGATCTAAATCAGGCCCTAACTCTTGTTTACTGGTCTTGTTACACATTGTTAGTAGATGCTGGTCACCAAAGGCTTCTCATGCTGCAACAAATGGGCTTTTATTAAAGATGCTGCAGCAAGCTATTTTTATTTGTCTTACAAACACTGCTGCTGGGGAGATTCTGTATGAATACGTATGTCTGAAATGCAATACAAGCCCTGTGACTGCCAGCTCAGGCATTGCCCATAGCACACCATGGTTCATACACTACCTCTATCAGTTAATTCACAGAGTTGTAAAGAAAGCAGGGGCATACAAGAGTCTTATTGAAAAACAAAAGATGAAGCCATGTCTGCACACAAAACCTTCCCCTTCACTGAAGGCAAAGCGAGCAGGCCTACAATATGAGGCAGACAGATACAGCCTACCCTAGTACCTCTCTGAAGCCAATCAGAATCCAAGATGTAATAGAAAGGAGAGAGTCAGGTACCAGGGACCCTATCAGATGTCTTGGTCTAACAGAAAGAATGGGAATACAAGAAGATCTCTGTAGAAGATATTTTTGTATTGCCACTCCTTCTGTACCAAAAGATAACGAACACCTTCCATTCACTCAGCGAGAAACTGTTGGAGTGACCAGATTTGTCATTTCTCCCACATGCAAGATAGGGATCTTAAGGGATGACCTGAGATGTTTGACAGGGGGCTTTATATGGATCAGTTGTTGTACTAAACAGCGGTGTTCTTCCCAAGGCCTAATCTCTTCCACAGGGTGGATAGGAGGAGGACCCTGAATGAACTTCGGTATCACTGGCATTATATTATCTGGACGTACAGAGACTCATATTGCATGGACATAAAGTGCATAAGTTTAAATATGAAGTGATATTTAGTGTAGCAAAGGACCAAGTAAAGTTATAAAAATAATTTGATTATCATTACAAGTGGGCCTGCACCCAACCACCCATGAGTTTCCAACCCCCACCACACATGGCCGATGAGTTGAGGGTGCATGGCATGGTGCTGAGTACAGAGCATGGCCTGCAGCCATGCCCAACATTTATGGTTACCAAACCTCTTTGGTTGACCAGCCCCAACTTTATCTGTGCGCAGCGTGTGATGGAGGCCGGGGTAGGCAACAACACCCCACAGTTCACCTGTCATAGGTCTTCTAGAAATACTTATGGGTCCAATACATAAGCCCACGTTCCCTCTACTTAATTGCCATCCAGCTGACTAAATATTGGTTTATAGGACAATAGCCCTCAATGCACAATACTATGCTTTTGGAGAGTGCACCCTGAATATTGACCCCTAAAAGCGAGGGAAAAAATATTTAGAATAGAGTACTGAAAAAAAATATTGACAGGTAAGTAAGGTTAGATTTTCTATACCTAACTCCACATGTATGTACCTACTTGTGACATATTTCTTCACTGTACGTAGGTGTGGAGTTAGAAATAGTAAATCTCTATTTCTCTATTTGTAAATATCATTCGATGTTTTGTTGCTCAAAGTTCTGCCCTCGATATTGGTATAATACGATAGTGTGGGGGTGATATTTAGTAGTGCA
The DNA here is from genome assembly GCF_031143425.1 of Pleurodeles waltl. Classification (NCBI taxonomy): domain Eukaryota; kingdom Metazoa; phylum Chordata; class Amphibia; order Caudata; family Salamandridae; genus Pleurodeles; species Pleurodeles waltl. The sequence goes on from NC_090444.1 coordinate 693,564,595, forward strand.
ATGGCTCTTAGGAATTCAACCCCATATCAGATTTGAAGAAGACTTCCTAAAATTCCAGGCAGGTTTGAAAAGCCACCTGGTCATTATGTCCCACAACCTCTGGTAACCACAATGGGGTGACATCAAGGAGTGTGTAGGTACTGTATCTCATCCACAACCTGAGGGCAAGAAAAAGTATCCTACCCCTCACCTCACAGGCCCTACGTCTACTCCTTTCCTTCGTGGTGGAAGAGTTTGACAAACAGTAGGAGCACTATCCATAATATCTCATGTAAATTAACAAATGATGGCGTGAAGAATTTACGCACCAGGACTGGAAGTAGAGTAGATGTTTTTTTGGGTGGTATTGGTGTAGAATGGGAGTGAATAACTCTAAATGAATCTTCTGACAACTGATTTATATTAAGAAGTTGTCATCTTTAATATGGGTCCACGACAGGCTCCAGAGACGACCGTCCACTCTGAAGATCATCCACCGAATGCCCACCACAAGAATCTAGAACCCAACAGTAGGTTCGAGTATAACGGTATGAAACTTACAACACTTAAAAGTAAACCCCAAATAATGAAATAAATAAACGAGCATGAAAGAATAATAAATGAGAATGAAATACTACTACTGTACATCATCTTCCTCCTTTACAATTAAATAAAAATAGATAAATATAAATATATATATATATCTATATATATATATTTAATGATAATATAATACGAACAGGAATTCAACCTAAAATGTAATCATTAAACTTTGCCGGAATTAGGACCAGTCTATGACTGCGCGTATGCACAGGATCAACTACAGGATACAAAGAATTATTGAGTTCATGTTCATTACACGGATTATCCATCTGGAGATGATTGTTTCCATTTTCGTGACTTGAGCTCCTGTCCTTGTTTCCATTTTCGTGACTTGAGCTCCTGTCCTCTGTCCTCATCTGTGCAAGATCCCCGATAAAAGTGCTACTTGAACTAGCATCATCTTCTCGCCCAGCGTATACACTTTTAAATATTTCTGCTTGTGACGAGGATATAGGAACAACACAGTTTCTGTTCCACCAACCTTTACCTTCCAGCAAAACAGAATATTTTGTAACTTTAATCACTTTAACTGGTAGAGAAAATTTCGATGTACCCTTGGACACCTTGTACGGTTTCTTAATTAAAACCCAGTCATTCACATTGATTTGAACATCATTCACACATTTCCGTGAGTCATAGTTATGTTTCTGCACCATCTGTTTATCGCAAACTCTCTGTCTCAACTCATCCAAATCCACATTAGTAGTTTTATTACAAAAAGAAGTAATCCATTTTGGACATAGTCGAGATCTAGATTCCCTACCTCTGAGTAGCACGAATGGAGAAATACCAGTAGTAGAATGCGGTGTGTTCAGATATGCCCATAGTTTCTCATTCAAAAACTCGATTACATTACAATTAGTCGCAATAGCTGACTGAATACCTTCCTTCAAAATACGATTAGCCCTTTCCACTAGTCCATTGGAAGCTGGACTATATAAAGCTACACGTGAATGTTTAATGTCAAACTTAGTCATGAAATTTTCTATCTTGGCGGAGGTAAATTGTACTCCATTATCAGTGATAATGACAGAAGGGGAACCTTCTAAATAGAACAAGTACGATAAAAATGATATGACTGATTCAGTGTCAGCATGTTCGACAAAAGTAAAGTAAATCCATTTCGAAAAATAGTCAATGGCAACTATCATGTGTCTCATGTTTTTGGGTAGCATGTGGAAAGGACCTGAAAAATCAATAGCAACACTTTCCCAAGCAACACTAGGAAAAGGAATAGTGTGTAAAGGTTTTGTATGACATTTCCAATGTTTGTCAGACACCACGCATGAAGGGCACTGTCCTACAAAATCTGATACTTGTTTATCAATGCCCGGCCACCAGTACTTCTCCTTAAGTCTTCTGCAGGTGGCTGATATATCTAGATGACCTTCATGTGCAGCTTTTATCAAAAGAGGTTTCAATTCATACGGTGGAATGCAAACTGAACCCCTCATGCAGACTCCGTTTACACATGACAGCTCTGAAGCCAAATGACTAAAGGTATTAAGATCACCACTATATTTCCTGTTATTAGGCCAACCATGCTTGATGTGATACATCACTTCAGACAATAAAGAATCTCTGGACATGCTCGAAATCCAATCCTGCTCGGAAAATAGACCTTCTGAAGCAGAAACTATATCCAGGACTCCAACTACACATTCTATGTCATCATCCTCAGTATCTGACCGAGATAAAGGCAGAGGCAAACGAGAAAGGCAGTCCGCCCTGACATTTTTCCCACCAGGAAGATACTTAACATCCAGGTTATATTCCTGTAGTTTTGAAAGCAACCTAACTAATCTCGAGGATGCATTTCCTAGTCCATTTCCATCCATAAGAAATACTAGAGGCTTATGATCTGTGTATAGAATACAACTTGTGCCCCAGATATAAGTTTTGAATTTGTGAACTGCCCAAACGCAAGCTAATGCTTCTCTCTCAATAGTACTATAATTGCTTTCAGCTTCTGATAGCGATCTGGAAGCAAAAGCAATGGTATGTTCTTGATTCCTGAGCCATTGGCCAAACACCGCACCAAGACCTTTAAGACTAGCATCAACAGTAATATAAGATTTAGCAGAAGGTATGAAAGATTTCAAGGCTGGAGCTGACACAACAACTCTTTTAATAGCAGTAAATGCATCAAGTGCTTGCTCACACCAATCAAATTTGCTACCTTTCTTCAACAATGATCTGAGCGGTTGTACAATCATGGCATAGCCTTCAACAAACCTAGCATAATATTCACACAAGCCCAAGAATGAGCGAAGCTCATCTTTATTGGTAGGACAAGGCGCATTAGTAATAGCTTCCAAATTTCCTTGTTTGGGTTTGATTCCTTCTTCAGAAATAGTGTGGCCTAAGTATTCCACACTCTTTACAAGAAATTTAAATTTTTCAATTTTAATAGTCATGCCACAACCACTGAGAATAGAAAACACTTTATCCAAAAGAATTCTATGTTCTGCCATGTTCTCAGTGTGTATCAGAATGTCATCCTGGAAAGCACATACGTTAGGAATATTACCAAATAGAGAGTCCATCATTTTCTGGAAAACACTGGCCGCGGATGCTAGGCCAAAAGGTAATCTAAGATACTTAAAAGCACCATATGGGGTAACAAACGTCGTGAGATCTTGTGAACATTCGCTGAGAACAATCTGATGATAGGCAGAATGTAAATCTATAGTGGAAAAAACTTTTGAAGTACCCAAACTAGAAATCATTTCTTGAATGCGAGGAAGGGGATGACAGTCTACAAGTATGTTCTTGTTAAGAGATCTTAAATCCACACATAATCTCAGATTCCCATTCCTTTTTTTCGTGAGTACAACTGGTGAAACCCATTCCGACGAATCTGTGGGAATTATTATACCTTCTTTAACAAGTTTCTCTAGAAGATTTTTAAGTTGTCCCCTCACAGAAATGGGAACTGGCCTTACTTTGTGAGAAATAGGAATGGCTCCATCCTTCAACTTAATGCAATGTTCAAAACCCCTGACCATGCCAACTTGATTAGTAAATACTTGAGGAAACTTAGTCACAAAAGATTCAGGAAGAATGTTTCCTGATTCTGTTACAATATCATCATTAAGATTAGTCAACGTAAACTCTGATACTTCCACAGGTAAATCTCCTAGAGATACAGGGTTGTCACATCCAGGACGGAGCACAATTCCCAATTTCGCTAAATCTTTCCACCCCACAATGTCTCTACCATTTACCGCCACATAAATTTTCGTTACAGTACTTCTACCTAAAATATTTAGAGTGGCCAAAAAATAACCTAATAAGTCAATGTCATGGTCCCCGAAAGCTTTAGGACTGATATCAGCGTTTTGTAAAATCTTTGTAGATTGCCAAAACTTGCGAAATGTTACATCTGCAAGTATTGTGATAGGTGAACCAGAATCTGCCATGACAAATATCTCTATTGAGTCAATTCTTGGCTGACAGATAGGTCCTTTAATTTTCTTAGAAGTAAAAATATCTACTGTCAAAACAACATTGGATAACTTATCCATGCAGTCCTTCATCATACAATTTTTTTCTGGCTGTTCATCGGGGTTATAGACATTGTTCACTTTCATTCGCTTACTATTGCTCGAAGGCTTAAACGTACGATTCGGTTGTCTGCAAACCAGTTGAAAATGACCAACTTTATGGCATTTCAAGCATTTCTTGCCCAATGCTGGACAGACTTGACTATTACCAAAATGACTGCGTGAACCACAACGAAAACATAAAGAAAAATTTCTATTTTGTTTCCCGTTTCTATCCTTAATATAACAGACTTCAGAGTCCTCAGTCACTTGATTTACATTTGCGTTCTCAGGCTGTCCACCCATCACTCTGGATGTAACAATAGACCTCTCAACAGCCTTGGCTATATCAACTGTCTCATCCAAAGAAGGATTGCGACAAGCCAACAAACGTTCCTGAATTTTCTTAGAATAGCAATGAAATACAAACTGGTCTCTAATGTGCATATCTACATTGCTACCAAAATCACATCTTGCAGCAAGCACACGTAGATTGGCCACATATTCATCTACAGATTCATCCACAGATTGCTTACACATTGCAAAGTTAAATCTCTCAAGTAATACATTGGACTCATCTGAAAATTGTTTCCTAATCCTTTCCTTCCCTTCTATATATACATTCCATGCTACATTATCCCCACTACTCCCACTAAATGGAGCAATAGTAGGTAGATTATCAAACACACGCTGCCCAGCTACACCAAGGTGATTGAAAAGTAGAGCTAGTTTCCTAGTAGGAGAGAAATCATTAGCATCAATGGCAACTAAGTCATTTTCAAAGATTCTTATCCACTCACTCCACTTAATATCTGGTTTACCACTCCTAGGTAAAAAAGGTGGTGGTTGAACCACTAAATGATTGGAAGCCATACTATATAATTACCAGCACCTAAAATATATATATACTTATTATAGATCAGAGTACGACAAATATTATAACTAACATTCAATTAAACTGAGGCAAATAGTGCAAGTAGTGCAATTATTAAACTGTAAACAACAACAATTGCAATAATCCAAGAGAAGCGTAATCATGGCTTTGCTGGAAAGCAGAAAACTCCAGTAATAGTGGCTTTGCTGGAAAGTAGAAAAACTCCAGGAGTCATTAGGTATCTTGCCCAGATAGTTTTTTTACTTCTTTTCCGAAGCGACGAACATTGACAGGTTGAAGTACTAGATTTGTGTGTGTGCAGCTTAAATCCTCGTTACTTGGAGAGCGTCACGTCTCTAAGCAACTAGAGACTCGTGACGAACGCACCACGCGCACAACCGGTAACCTGGCAACCTTTGTACACAACTTCCTGGATACCGGAAAATCCCCAAAGCGACGTCACTGAAGACCATCTGTTCACGCGATTTCCGACTCGCGCCGCATCTATGGTTAGGCACTGATATTTTACAAATTCGAACAGACAGCTCACACGCGATCAAAACAACTCGCGGGCTGCAACGCTCGACCACAAAACAACAAGCATAGCTGAAATACTAATACAAATTTGAGCGCTGCGCAAATTACGTCTCCACGAAATTGCAGCTCTGTATAAAGTTATAAACCTCTCCGGTGAGTTGGTCAGTTGGTCGTTAAATGCTGGTCGGTGGACCCTCCACAATCGATGACTCCTGACTCCAGTCTCTCAGCATTCCTTCAACACCCCACTCCTGGTACCAAAATGTAGAATGGGAGTGAATAACTCTAAATGAATCTTCTGACAACTGATTTATATTAAGAAGTTGTCATCTTTAATATGGGTCCACAACAGGCTCCAGAGACGACCGTCCACTCTGAAGATCATCCACCGAATGCCCACCACAAGAATCTAGAACCCAACAGTAGGTTCGAGTATAACGGTATGAAACTAACAACACTTAAAAGTAAACCCCAAATAATGAAATAAATAAACGAGCATGAAAGAATAATAAATGAGAATGAAATACTACTACTGTACAATTAGAGCCTGCATTCTTAAATAGCAAACAATTGCTCATGTGGCACAGCTCAAATGTCTGTATGCTACAGTTTAATGTAAATCCGACATACAGCATTACCTGTGAATATCATCTTTTTAAAAATCACCTCTTCCCCCAACGTTACTTTCTCTATTATTTCAGCAATCTTTGTAAAACTCATCTCTACCTAACGGTATTTTCTTATTGCTCAATCTCATTTTTCTTTTCATGCTTAATCTGTAAATAATCCACCTGCTGCTGATGTGTGCTGTTTCAAGCCATTTGATGCCTACATAAGTGGGACAACTAGTGCTGCAATAGTGCTAAAATGATGGATGTACTCATGGACTAACGCTAGCCTTGATTTGCTCATTTCACGTTTTAGATCTCTGTTGATGTCTCAGTGGGAGGCGGTCATCTTTGTAATGAGCTAGTTAAGCGTATATCCCATCGCTCTGGGCGGGCTGCAATGGTGACGTCAGGAATGAGGCTCCCGCTGCTGTTTTCCACTGGCTGGCAGTCAAGCAGTAATTTTGTCCAAACGGTTTAAACATTCTGCAAGAATAGCAGTAACAAATCTTTCCTGCGTTCCCGCGCCTCGCTGTCTCAGTCGCTGTGCACTCGAGCATAACAGTAAGAAAGCCGCTGTGCAGTAAATAACCAAATACAATCCAAGTGACGTTTTCCAGAGGTGCAAGAACACACCAATGTGCGTGTGCGCATTCTTTAAAGACTAAGCAAAGTAATTTCAATAGGCTTTTTTATGGATAAGGATTTTTGTAAAACTCAGTCAGAGGTGGTCAGTGCTGATTTATTTAAGAGCAAATAATACCAACGAGAAAATAACGTTTTCATATCGAGACCGCTGCTAATAAACCTCGCCATATTTGATTTGAACTGAAAATAGATACTGCTGCTGGGGGAGGGACTTTGCTATTGACTTCATGTAATAAACACAGATGATAGTATTACTCAGTTTATGATACCCACCTTATCAAAATCGAAAGGATGGAAGGCTACGTCGACCTTGCCAAGAACCGAACTTCTGACCACTGAATTTGATATCAGAGATCACTTAACCCATCGGGCCCTACCTTACCATTTTTGCACTAAAGCTTACCATCAGCGAGGCCAAGGAAGCGTAGCCGCCACTGGGTGCAGAACGGACAGAGGAAGACGGTGAATTAAAAAGACCTTTCCATTGCTTTCATCCATTAAGCAACGCAAGGCGGTCTTACTCCATTGTTAAACAAGCTTTGGCAAACCCTATAGGTCAGTGCTGCCGTCCAGACATTTGGTTTTGCCATGGCTTTTTAAAAAAAAAAAACATTATTGTTGGGATTTCCAACATTAAAAATAATAATCGTCTAAAAGCAAAATATTTTTGGGTTTCAGAAAGCACACATTGTCATAGTAGTTCCTGTCAGTGAAGGAGACAGAATGCCGTAACTCACAGTGAAGTTAACCAGTGACTGTACTAGGTTTACGTACTGCCTGAAGCTGTAGGTTGTAGTAGGCAGAAGAAACATGTGAATAATACAGTAACAGAACAACGAATGAATGGTTGGCCGAAAGCCCTATATGTATGTTACATCTGTACAATTTGAGTAAAATCCAGAGGTCTTCAATATTGCCAGACCTAAAACAAGCATTCGCAATGCAGTAGGTCTCGCATTTGCTTGAGTTAGAGATATTGGTGTTGTAAATTGGTAACTGGACTTTTCTTGCCACATAAATTGGTCAACTGTGCCTCATAATTTTTTTTTTTCCTGCCACATAATTCCAGTGCTAAAGCACTTCCATTTACCTTCTTCCTCTAACAGTAGCATGCTCGACCTAAAAAGTAATGTAATTTGCAATTGCAGGAATGTAATTACTATGTTTAACTGACAAATGTTTAGAAAGAATGGCAGGCTTAGGGAATGACAAATGAGTCATGTGACAAAAACAGAGCAAGTCTTACGAGGAGTGACAGGTAAACACCTGGTAGAAAAGCAAAGTAGGCTGTCAGTCCTAAACATAAAGAAAGTACTACAGCACTTCTATGTAGGGATGATGTAGGTGAAACAGCCAGCTTTTATGAGCTAGATTTTCATGAAATGAACATGTACCTCAGGACATCTGCCTGCAAAGATCAAAAGTACAAAAAAAGATAGTTATTGTTTGAATTCCTATTCAAAGCTGCATGGAGGAGGAGGTGCCAGCTGCTTCAGAGCGTTCAGTGAGGGCAGAGTGAGGCTTGGAAGGTGAGCAGCTCAACATAAAGGCTGAGAAACCCATTGAAATGCCAATGCAGGTTTCAGTAAAGGGTTTCGTTTTAATACATATTCATGCCTGTCTCTCATTAATAAATGCATATAAACGGGAGCCACATATACCACCAGCACTGACGGTATAGTGGCGCCCGTGGCTTCTGCGGTCTTTTAGTAAGACTGCCGAAGTCGTAATGAGGGCCTATGTAATTGGTTTAAGAAGAAAAACATTTGAAATATAACATTTGGACCATATGACATGTGGAGTTACCAAATTATTATACAATAGATCAAACCCAAGGTTAACTCTACCACCATGATAGTATTACAAAAAGTTATAATGAATGTGACAATTTTTTATTTTTATTTTGTTCCCCCCACCCTAAAAACATGCTGCACCAATTTATGTGATGGAATAGGTCATTTTTTGTGCTTTAATTTATGTATCTCATCCATAAATGTGATATTTGCTAGTTATATTCAGCCATACACTGGTGTACCATCATAGAAGCTACCCTATTTTGACAGAAGAGTGGTTTGAATCTATGCCCCAAAACATTAGGAAGGCCCACCCTAAAATAATTGCACAAATGCTTACCAATAATGACACCAATTAACTGATTTCAACTTTTAAAATACATGGGACATCTGGCACCAACTATGGCCTTCTCTGATATTCCAATCATCACAAGCACTAGAAAACCTGGAGATTGACTAACTAAAAACAACAATTACCTCAGCAATCTCACTGACATTCAGATTACTGCGACCCCACAACGTGAAGTGCAGATTCTTCTTTTAAATGCCTCCTCCAGCACTGTGGACCAGCAGTCAAATATCAACTTGAAATCAAAGATGTGATCCAGTCCAAAAACCTAAACCTTTTATTCTTGACAGAAACATGGATAACAGACTGTCCACATTCAGTACTTTGATAGTCCGTCCTCAATTGGGATGGTAAAATAGGTGGAGGCATCAAAAATATTCTGAGTGCCTCCACTCACAGCAAAAGCTTTCAAAATTATCATTTTTTCTCTTTTCAGCTGTCTGGTCGTCAAAATCAAAATGTCAGATATGAAACCTACAATATTTCATTTCATATGCCATCATCCAGGGGATACACTCATATTTGAGAACAACTTATGGAACTTATAGCAATAAGATCCAATTGCCAGGGGTGGCTTCTTCGCAATGGCAAAATAGCATCGCCCCCTGGCTAAGAGCCAGCAGTTGAAAAATAAAACAATAGTTTATTGTAGTTTTATTTTTAATGTGCAGGGAGGGGCGGTTGGACCATGGGAGGGGAAGAGGAAGGAGTAGTGGAGTGCACTAAGTGCACATGTCTGTGCATACTTATGTTTCTCCAACCCAGCTGTGTTGCACATCCAAATACGAGAAACTGCATGGACTCCCATGCAGTGTCTGAGTGGCAGACCAAACTGCTCAGACCAATCCTGATGCTGCTCTCATGCTTTGTTTAGCATGAGAGCAGCTCCAGGTTTGCATGGGAGTGCTGGGACACCAACACCATCTGGAGGGAAGAAGAGGAACGAGGCGACCGGCAGTGGACAGGTAAGGTTTTTTTATTATTATTTTTTATTTTATTGTTTTCCCTTCTTCATCCCAGTGACACCTCACTCCCCAGCCCCCCTTGAGATTTGTGGCGGAGCTTCAGCCTGGACTACACTGACACTAACAATAGTGCTGATTTTTCAATTGTCCCTCTTTGTTTTCAAGAGGGACCACAAACAATTTCTTTCCACACTGTCCCATTTAAGAGACTTAGGGCCGGATTTAGATCTTGGCGGTCACACCGCCAAGCCGCATTGGGGATGGGCCTGAGAAGACCGCAAAGTTGACAGTATTCCACCCTCCGCATTTAGATGTATTGCATCTGAGCCGAAGACCACCATGACAGAATGGTCTTTACTAGCTGTCAGGCAGGCAGGTTCCCGCCGGCATATTTAGATGTTACAATTGGACAGGCGATGTACTGGCTGTGGTTTTCTGATGGAGGGAGGACATCACGGGACCATGTGGACATCAGACAATGGCAGTGGCTGTGGAAAAGAGGTAAGTCACACACACACTCTACCATTCACAATTACGTCACCTGATCATACACGACACAACACACCACTTACAACCCATTAGCCATGCCATGACACCACAACACAACACCTATATGCTGCAAACTCACCTATACATGCATCCATCACACAACATACACACACTAGTGAGAGTGCAACCACACACGACACACACCACAACAACCAACACACTCATCTACACAAACACACACAAGCGCAACTACCCACATCGCAACAGTGACTGCCACACAACAACATGCATTTGAGTACTGCACGCAGCAACACAACACACAACACAACATACACAACAACATCCACATCATATGCAAGTGGCACGCATACTGACATCACCCCCACACATCCCTCCTCCTCACCCAACCAATTGCATCACACACACATATACACATTTTGACTCACACACACAACTCAAGCACAGCATGACAGGCACATGTCCCCTTGCAATGTGCACACATCAGCACAGCCAATGTGTGTTACCTAACTTCGTGTCCAGCAACAGGCCGGGGGACATGCTTTCTCCGGGATCCAGTGGCAGCAGCAACAGAAGATCCTATCATATCGTGTCCAGCCAGAAATGGAAGGAGAATTGGGAGAAAAGGTGAGGTTTCATCCCCATTCAACCTCAATCCACCAAGTCAGAAGTAGATGTCAGACCGCCACTTTTTGCTTGGTGGTATGAAACAACCAAACCTGCTCGGCGGTAAGTGTGGCTGAAGTCCCATCAGCAATCCTTTCCTATGGTGTTGTGGCAGTAGATGGGATTCCTTGCAGAGTCAGCGGGACACAGGTGGGCAGACCGCCAAGGCGGCAGTGGGTTTTCAGTTCGGAAACCGACGGCGGGACTACTACCGCTAACATCTAAATCAAATCCTTAAACTTTGAAATTCTTATTGCCCAAAAGGTATTATCATACCCCTGGAGTGGTTGGACCACTTCCTTGTGCCGTTCGCTCTCGTATTCACCAAAACCTCAATTATGGGACAAAAAAAAAACCTTACCATGTGATAATGGTGCATATCTGCACATATGTAACAGCAATTTCGTCTAGTAAATACAATACAGTTCTTTAATTCATGCCTTGTCAGTTTTTCATTTTATTCAAAGTGTTCTTACCATTTCACTTAATCTAGTGAGGGCCATAGGTTTTTCTGGAACAATCAATACGTGTTTCATCCGTTTTGAAGTATTTTCCAATTCAACTTCTTTATTCGGTTATATAATATTAACCATAAATCACATAAATACATAACATATAAAATGCAAAACATTAAAAAAAGAATAAAAGCTCACATATTTAAAATCTTAAAAGCTTCCAATTTCATTTAGAGTCAAATTCGAAAAATAAAATGATTGAATAGTTAAAAAGAATTTATACTGTTTCACCAATTTATAGAAGGACCCCACCCCGACACACCAACACATCTGGGACCATACGCAACCACAGATAGGCTGGGCGGTACTGCACAAAACGCTTTTTTCTCAGTAGGGGAAGTAAAAATCTTCTTCTAAACGGTGCATAAAAATCACAAAACATGGTAAAATGTATTAAAGACTGTAAGGACACCCCATCACACGGGCAAGTTTGTAGGGATTTCAAATCGTACTGGCCAAGCGAGGAGCATAAATTACTTCTAATTACTCCTAATCGGAAGCGAGTAATGAGTGACCTTTCCCACACATTTTGTACCATCAAAAGATACAGCTCCGGACCCACATGCCCCTTTAGCATTAAGAAATCCCTCACCATTGGTTTCCTTCATACCTCTGCTTCCCTTTTTGCTCCCAGAATTTAAAAAAAGTTCTCCTTTGCCCATCATTTATCGGTACATATTAAACATTGTGGGGCATAAAACATTTCTGAGCGACCAAGGGATGTGGCAACCTCTTTTATATATGCCAACCAAGGGATATCCAGACCTCAACATGCCAAACACTCACACATTTCCCTATTTAGGGAGGCTCAATCAGATGACCAGATGGAAATCCACAGCATAAGGGGTGCAATCTTAATCCCATCCTCCACGAACTCCAAATTCAATTCCTCATTTAGGCAAAACCCCGAGATACTTTGCCCCACGCCCAATAACCTTCTGCAGAAGTAATTTTCCTCTATCTGGGGGGTTGTGCTACCCGAATAACCCCAGAGTGGTGCCCCATACATAAGAACCAGGAGGCATTTACGACTATACACCTCAAGCAGATGCTGTATAGGTTTATTTCCAACACTTACGGCAAAGTCAAAAGTAGCTCCTGCAGTGGCATTAAAACAAGCACATCGCCTTGAAATGCAGGGCTTTCATGTTCCTTTTTCATCAAAAGTTACCCTTAGATAAGGAAATTCCTGCACATGGCTGCTGACTTGGTCCTTGATCTTCAGAGCACCCACTTTGCTCAGTGGCTTGCCACAAACCATAAAATGGGACTTACTGCTGTTAACCTCTAAGTCTAAATCAGACAAAAAATCACTATATGCCTCAACCATCTCACAGAGACCATTCATAGTATGGGCCATAAGCACCGCATCATCCTCATATATCAGGGCTGGCAAACTCTTACCATTTATTATAGGAACATCCTTACATCTTTCTACCAGATAATTGTGCAAATCATTTGTGTGTAAAAGAAACAGGGTGGGGCCAAAACACACCCCTGTCTCACACCTCCTTTAAAATTAAACCATTCCGTGCATTCCCCATGAGTCTAAAATCTCACGGTTGCGTTTGTACCAGAGTGTAAGTATCGGGGCAATTCCACAATTTGGGAATCCAAACCCATCGGGGTTAAACGTTCCCATAACTTGCTGCAGTTTACTTTGTCAAAAGCACAGCTAAGATCCATAAACGCAAGATACAGTGTACCCTCCTTCGCCTGCATATATTTACTGCTCTTGGGTCCCAACCCTTCCTTAGAACCATACTGCACCTTACTCAGCACATCATGCTCTCTCATCCATTCCTCAATACGTTGTAAAACAATTCGTCCCAATATTTTCACCGAGGAGACTAAGGACCATATTTATACTTTTTAGTGCCGCATTTGCGTCGTTTATTGATGCAAAATTGGTGCAAACTTACAAAATACAATTGTATTTTGTACGTTTGCGCTGTTTTTGCATAAAAAAATGATGCAAATATGGTGCTAAAAAAGTATAAATATGGGCCTAAGACTGAGATCGAGCGGTAGGATTTGGGATCACTCCGGTTTCCCTTTTCGAACACGGGGACAATACACACAGATTTCCAGGAGGAAGGGATTCCTGCACTCATTGCCGCATTTAAGACATTTAGCATTATAGGTGCGCACAACTGAGTATCACATTTATATAGGTCCATTGGTATTGCATCAGGGCCCAGCGCTTTGTGGCTTGAGATATCCTACATAGCTGCCAACACCTCATTAAGTGTAAATTTAATGGCCAAATTTGAGGTATGACCTGCTAGCTCATCCGTTTCCTCCCCTTGGGTTCCTCCCAGGAAAACCCTGCAAAGATGGCTCTCCCACACATCCAGGGGAATATTGCAGCCCAGCCCTTCTGATGTTTCTGTCTCAAAGATACCCCTGTTAACTATATTCTAGAACAGGCTTGAGTTTTTAGTGCATGACACACGCTCCAAATCCTCCCAAGCCTGATCCCTGAGCTCCTGTTTTCTTTCCTTCAGAGCAGATTTTTACTGAGCCCGTACACTACTCATATAGGCCTTATCCCTGGGCTGTGCCTTCAGGGTTTTCCTCGCTACATAACAGAGTTTGCTAAACCATCCTCCCTGATGCTTAGGAATGGTCTCTTCATTTTTGGTAATGAATTCCTTGATGGCGTCATTTACTTTATTTGCAGCATCAATCACTTCCCCATGTGAGGGGGATTCAGCCAAAAGAATCCCTATTATCAGATTTACATTTTTGCTCACCACCCTCTTCACTACCTGTGGGATGCTCACCGGTATCCAACCAATTCTCCTGCTGGACCAGATTTCTCACTGAAGGGGACACAAAGATATAATCAATTATCGACCCAGCCCCTCTCCCCACAAAAGCTGGTACCTGATTTTCACATGCAGATTCTAGGTCAAAAGTATTCTGCAAATCCAGGCTCTGTAACCCCTTAATAAGAGACCTTCACCTCACATCCTGTATATCATCAGGTGCAGGCACTACATAATGCCGCTCAAAGGGATTCACAACAGTATAATAGCCCCCTATCTTTGCATTAAAGTCTCCAGATACAATGGAATTCCATACCACAGGCCTCCAACCTTCCCTTCAGTATCTGCAACACTGAGAAAAGGGCCCTGATTTGGCAACCAGAATCCCATACTGCATTGTAAAAAATTACCAAAAGGACATTATACTTATTTGGGAAAACCACCCAAATGATGAGGAGACCCTGATGCCTACATTTAATCTGATACGTCCTAGCAATCTTAGAGATGCAAGCCTGGGTGACTAAATTGCCTTTTGGGTGACAACCAGGCACCTGTTCAGCCGGAACGGCGAACCTTTGGAATCCATCCCATACTGTGGCACCTTCTGACCAGGCTTCCTGAAGTAAAATAAAATCACAGCCTGAAATAAACTTTACCCAATGCCCATTTTACAGCTTAGCTTCATAACCTGCCACATTCCAAGAGATTAGCCGAATCAGGGAAGACCCTTCACCCAACGCTCCCAGACCAGGGGTTATAATAGGTGATAAATCAAAAAAGATTACACACGGTTCCAAACAATAAAGAAGGTTTCTTTCAAAGGGGTGGTTCAATCAGTAAATGGAAACCAAATTTTTTTCGAAGCAAGAGCCCTCACTCACCTTCCGGTGACATGCTTCATCATAGGGCCCAGCTCCTCGTCAGGCCGGTGCTGCAATGCCTGACGGGCCCCACAAGGGGGCTCTTTGCCGGAGATCTTTTAAGAGTCGTCTATAGCCGGTCAAGAAAAATATAGTGAAGGATTGGTATATGGGAAAATATTAAAAATGACTAGAGGTAACTAATAATGATTTTTATTCTAATGCTGATACCTCTGACATGATTAAAACCAGTATACGGGGAATTAGTGGAATGATGTCTACATCCCCCATAAAAAACAGGTAGGTATAATTGCTATGTCTCATAATAGAGAATAGTAAGAAAGAGACAGTGAACACAGGATCCCCTGTATCACTCTATATAGTTGGTCAACATGTTTCTCGCTTTTTTCTCATCAAAAAATGATCTTATGCGATTCATCAGGACCTAAGTACATACCTAATCCTTTAAACAATGGGTAATCCCAAAAATAAAGAAATCAAAACCCTCCAAAAACTAATGGTAGGGCCTCATCGGGGTGGTACCAGGCTCTAAAAATCCACTATGATTTTTACAGAAGTCAAGCAATGCAGGACCACCTACGCCTGTTCCTGTCCCCCGGTATTCAGGTTATAATAGGTGACCTCCATGAAACTACCTTATATTTTACCTCCTGTGTCAACGGATGCACCGACTCATACCGTCAATCATTCTCCTCCAGGTCCGAGAGTACAATAAATCTAAGTGGTTGCCGACCTTAATACAGTTTGGAAAGGCCCCTGCCTCAGAAGCCATCTAAGGGCCGGGTGTGCCTATAAAAGAAGCCTAAAGGTGCCTTACCAATCTTTTCACTTGCCTGGGGATCAGTTCAGATTTTCAGAAAGTGCCACTTTGGGTTTTCTCCCAGGTTTCATCTGAGGTTTTCTCCTCCTGAGTAAAGAGATACTACAGCTATGAGGGGAGTCAGACAAAGTCCCCTTGGCCTATCTTGGGGGATCCTCCACAACATTATTTCCAGCTGTTGCCAGGGGTGATTTAAGCAATTCTACATTGTGTACCACAGGCCGACCGTCTTCATTATCAGAAAGCTCATAAACGTCATCATTGGCTGATGCTCGCTGCTAGTCACTCATTTCCAATGAAAGGTGTTTCTGTGCCAAATCTATCTCTGTTGAGACTACCCCAACCGCTCAGGCTAGAAAGAAGCCTCAAGTTGAATTTGGTGGCCCCCTGCCCCCTACCGATTCTTCACCGTTCTGCAGAGTCTTCTTCCTGCCCACCCTGCCAATTTATCCAGCAACCGTTTTCCACCCAATGCACTTCTCAAGCACTAGACAGTTACAGCTTTGGGAGGATGAGTCAGAACCCCCTCCAGCTTTGATAGGGATATTTGAAGTTAGCACTCACCCTGCTTTTGCCAGATGTCAGAGGGGTGGCCCAGCCCAGCCTCTTTCAGCTGCTGATGGGTGTGGACAGGCCCACCCTTGGCACTGCAGAGTGCTCCCAGGTGCTTTACAGCACGCGTTGATGTCGAGTGTGATCAGCTGTGGCAAGGAAATGGCGGCCTCCTGGGGCCGGAGTGCAGTCTGGGATGTGTAGTCCCCTCTTGAGTGTCTAGCGCATTAGAAGTACAGTCGGGCTTTGGTCGAACTGTACCTAAGATTTGTGGCAGAGACTACAAGAACATCAATTTGCCTATTCTGAATGTGATGATCTAATTAAACTTACAGGACTCCCAGTAAAACAAGAGCTGAACATGCTCACAGATCATTACAATAGATTTATGGTGGAAATTTAGATCAACTTGCTCCTCAAGACTAACAAGACTTAAAGACAAAAAGTCTGCATAATAGTTCTCAAAAGATCTAAATTGTGCATGGAAATCTCTTACTGCTGTAGAATGCATATGGAGTCCAAATCAATCTTGGAGGAACCTGGCACATCTTTGTAACAAGCGGAGAAATTATGAACAACATACAGTACTTTCTAGAGTAAAGTGACATTCCAAAACTGGGGTTTTTCATGTTATTTAAAAGACCACAAATCCCATGCTTCATTTAATATCGTTCACACCAAAGTTAACTGTGAGAAAAAGAATGGCAAAATAATAAATATTGAGCTCTCCTTCATTCCCATTGAAAAACGCATATTACAAGATGCCTCATCCAGCAAATCAGTAGAGAACTGGAAATATTTTAAATAGCCAATTCATATTTACTTTGTGAATACTATTTCAGTTCTTATACCATCTGCACACTTCACTGATCCTATTCCGGTCAATTTTGTGAAAAATATAAGCATGTTCATTATCCCTTCCGTGACAAACATGATAAACTTTTCTGTAATAGAAGAAATAGTGTATGATTGCCTGAAAATAGAGCAGATGTCCAAGTAAGATCCATGCTTAAAACATGTGGAGCAGACTCTAAAAACGTAGGGGCAGATTTATGAAAAGTGGTGCTGCACCTAGCACAGCGCCACATTTCTTGTGCCCCTTAGCACACCCCTAACACCACCATGTGTGTGCCGGATTTAAAATACGGCGGCTCCATGGCAGTAGTCTGGGGGACTAGCGTCAATATTCTTGACGCTAGTCCAGCTCTTTGCAGGATTAGCATCAACAATTACAACGCTAATCCTGCAATGCGCCCAGAGGCCCAGTGAACACAATGGGAGCTACTATTTAACACCTGCTCTTATCAGGCGTTAAAAAAATCGCCGATAAAAGTGATTTCTTTGCACCATTTTTTTAGGCCCCCTAACACCGGAACTCCCACCTTGCATACATTATGCCTGGCACAGGCATAATGTGGCGCAAGGGGTTACAAAGTGGCACAATGCAAGCATTGAGTCACTTTGTAAATCTGACATGCCGTTTTTGCCCTTCCAATGCCACATTAGCGTAACAAAATGTTGCTAATGTGGCGTTGGAATGGCGCTAGGCCCACATAAATTTGGGCCATAATTTCCTGTCTGTATCCAAAGCAGCTAAAACAATTACTTGATGAAAATAACCTCCTCAATAATTTGCTGTAGGCCTTTAAGTCCAGATAAAGCACAGAGACTGCTGCACTGTAGGTAATGGACAAATATCTACACGTTGTAAACAAATATGAGTCCAACCTATTAATTCTATTTGACCTATCATCGTTATTTGTTGACTAGATTTCGACTGGACTTGTTACATTGCTCTTTGACGGTCCCGTAAGGCAGACACAGGGTAGAAGATAGAGGTCCTTGCTCCGGTGATAATTTTTCCCCACAAGACACCTTGTATTTTACCTTTTGTTTGTGATCATTACAGAGTCTTCCAACAACGTTATATAGGCGGTCATTCTGACCGCGGCGGTCGGCGGTCCCCGCCCGCCAAGCGGTTCCCGTCGAAAGACCGCACCGCGGTCAAAAGACCGCGGCGGCCATTCCGGCTTTCCCGCGCGGCCGGCGGCCGACCGCCAGAAGACCGCCGCCCGGCCCAGCGGGACAGCCCCTTCAACAATGAAGCCGGCTCGGAATGGAGCCGGCGGAGTTGAAGGGGTGCGACGGGTGCAGTGGCACCCGTCGCGATTTTCACTGTCTGCTAAGCAGAGAGTGAAAATCTTTGTGGGGCCCTGTTAGGGGGCCCCTGCACTGCCCATGCCAGTGGCATGGGCAGTGCAGGGGCCCCCAGGGACCCCACGGCACACGTTCCCACCATCCTGGTTCTGGCGGTGGACACCGCCAGAAACAGGCTGGCGGGAAGGCGCTCGGAATCCCCATGGCGGTGCTGCAAGCAGCGCAGCCATGGCGGGTTCCCTGGGCCAGCGGGAAACCGGCAGGAAACCGCCGGCTTCCCTTTTCCGACCGCGGCTTTACCGCCGCGGTCAGAATCGCCCAGGAAGCACCGCCAGCCTGTTGGCGGTGCTTCCGCTGCACTCCGCCATGGCGGTCATGGACCGCCAAGGTCAGAATGACCCCCATAGTCTCTTTATTTAAAGAACATAGCTTTTGAACACGTTAGACCTGCTTTAGTCTACTTACAAATGTTGTCAAGTCCTTTAATTTGTTTTAGTATAGCTAGTTTTTTGACAGCGGCTCTCAGGTTTAGGAAGAAACTAACTAGTGGATATGACAATTTTAGGTTTGAGTATTTTGATATGAATTTCCTTCTGGTTTTTAATGTATTTATTCTTGTTTTGATTATTTCTTGATATAGCATTTGTTTATGTGTGATTTAATGGTTTTCGCTAACCGAATAAAGCTTTTCTGACTGAACACAACACAAGCCCCACTAACACAAGTCACATGGCAACTTTGTTGCCGTCAATGTCACGGTGCCACCAGTGGTGCATTTCTTACTGGTGGAGGGGGGCATCACGTGACCATGTTTAATATCTCTTCCTGGTTCACTTGCGCTATTAGTTGTGGGGAGTGGTGGCTGCAAATGACGGATGAGCAGCATGGCCCCAACCAGCAGAGCAGCCTCAATAAAGGCTTCAGGGGCAATGTGGAGCCCGTGGCCAAGAGGTTTTGAGCAGATCTGGTCCTTAAGAATGCAGAGGAATCTGCAGGAGGTATAGGTGCATGCTTGACATGGCAGCTGCAGGTGAATTTGTTTTCTGACTTAGGTACATCCGTCCCCAACCCAGAGCCATCAGAGGAGGTCAACCAGGCCCCTGAGCTCAGAGGTGAGGAGGATAGTGTGTACATCCAAGTTCACTCATCTTTCCCTGTCAAAGTTACTTTTTTTCTTTACAGGGCTGTACTTGTCAGTGCATAACATCACATTTACTATAATCACATTAACTTTGTTTACATTTGTACTCAATGGCAGACCTTCTAGTCTTCCGATCTAAGTTTCACTTGTTTAAAAAAATCCTTTATCATCCAAACTGTTTTCATTATGCATATCCTTCTTAGCCGAACCAAAAGCAGGTCGGCCTCTCATCATCTTACATAACAAAAAGCAGGGCTGGGCGGAATTTCGCTGAATCACGTAGAGTTTTTAGGCCACTCCACGGAGTTCCACTTAGAAGAACTCCGCAAGTTTCACCCACCCTTAGTGTTAGGTTGTTAGATGGGATTTTAACTATGGTAGAAATGGTCGGAACATGCATATTTGATGTTTTAATAATATTCTATGTGGTTATTTTAAGTGCTAAGCAACAGGACATGACTGTTGAAAAAAATGCTTTTTAGTTAAAGTGTTTTTTTTTCTTTGTACAGTTTGTGTATGTGATATTGTAAAGAATGAATTTGGCTTGTCAGACTACCACTTTGTTCTTGGATCCCTGTTTAGTGACTGCTAGTAACCTAAAAGCATTTGATGCCACTTAAACTATGTATTAGACAGGGTTCTGCAGTGCTACCATAACCTGTTTTTGACATTCAGTCATTGGTGCATGGAACTAAGTTACCTTGTGTCACCTGTGGATGTGAAAACAAACCTTGAAGAACTAAGCCAGAGTCTTCCTTTATGCAACATTGATGCCCAGCACCGGACATGGATTTTTGGAAGCCTAGAGTAGTTTCTTTTTAATATGCACACATAGGTGAGCCATCATTACATCACTATGAAGTGGCTATGTGGCCAGCAATAGCTGGTTACACACCCTTTCCACGTTCTGACACATTAGCACTCGTAGGACGGTGCCACCTGAAGAGTGCACTTACACTAACATACATGGTAAACCTTCACTTGCATTTCTCCATGAGGTACTGAAACAAGTATAGAATGAGCACAGGGATGCATTAGCTCTGGACTTAGAAATAAAGTTTATGGGGACATTTTCTAGAGTCTCCTCAATCATCCTGAGCAACATTAAGAGAGAAGCTTTGATTCTGGCCATATACCAGAGAGTGGAAACAGTTTCAGTTCCAGATAGGGAACACCTCTGTGGGCCATGATAACTAGGCTCACGAGTCGCTAAGCCACATTTAAAACCTAAGTGACAGTGATTGTTACATTAAAGAGAAATCTGCAACAGAAGGTAAGAAGAAGCGGAGGGAGAAAGAGCAAAGATGGAGTGGATCTCCTCTGTTTTGAGAATCTAGTAGCGGTGTTTATAATTTAACAATTGTGATAAAATTAAAAAACCTGATCTGTATCTGTATTCTAATATCCACTCACCACATTCTTTTCAAGAAACTGACAATAAATAAGCAGAAAGAGGGAGTCAGTCTGACTACTGAAGAAAGGAAGTGTAAAGCAGTAAAGGTGAAACAGGACGAGAGACCAAAATCAGCATAAAGAAAGAAGAGAAGGGATTGCACTTTCACACTCAAATTAGGAAGAAGAAAGTAGCAAGACTTTATGAGAAACATGCTGATGTAGCCACAGATTCTCCTGCAAAACAAGACTTTGGCAAAAAGTGCTTCTTGACAGTGCAGCCGAAGTCACAATAGTACATCAAACTCTCCAGAGGTTTCTGGCGGCGAGTCCAACTGATGAGTTCTCATGAGTTGATACTCTGGACAAGCATTTAATTCCTCCTGATAGGGTTTATAATTTAGAGATACAGATATACTGTTAGCGCGTCAGAGCCTTAATAAGTAAACTTACAAGGAGACACGTTTAGGTCGACAAACCTTTTGACCACGTTTGGGGCCTTCCCAGCACTAAATATTTTCTTGGCATCACCAAACAATGAATCAGTAAACAATAAAAATAATAATAATCGCTAATTAATAAATGTTTAATAAAACTAGATCATTGAACTCACCATAACTCCTCAGTTCACGAATAACCACACCAGTTTAGTCAAAAGTTAAGATATTTATTTCCCTATTGGTTACAATCTAACATCATGTCTGTTAATCTCAATAGCAATAAACTCATCAGAACACTACCGGTTAGCAATCAGAACGCATTTAATCAATGCATAGAAAATATTCATTCAGTACTTAGGCACATAATTAATATGAATCAACTTAGCAGAGTTTCATTAGTACATGATTCAACAAAGCAAGAACTCAGTTATTTGTCTATTTACATAAGATTAGAACATTGGAATGCTGGAAGCTCCATTGAAAACAATGGAGTGCTGCGGGCTTTTACTGGCCGGTAAAAGCCTGCAGCGCCAACATTCCAATGTTCGCTTTGTTCACAGCAGCAGCTGTGAACAAAGCCTCACGGAGCCCGAGGGGATTTTAATCCCCTCGGGCTCCGTGAGCAATTTGTTTTTTTAAATAGAACATTCTGCCCTGAGTGGCAGAATGTTCTAATAGCCTTAGAACCCGCCGTAGCGGGCTCTACCGGCTATTAAAGGCCCTTTCCCCTGTTAAATGCCCTCGCCTTCGGCTCGGGCATTTAACGTGGGTAGCGGGCCTTTAATAGCCGGTAGAGCCCGCTACGGCGGGTTCTAAGGCTATATTAGTGAACCCCTTAACTAACCTCAAATTAGCATTAGCATGTTGGGCTTCATGCACAACATTTTAGTGAACACGAATTTAGAAAACATCTATACTAAGGCTTCTATCAAAATAACAGTTGGTACCTAGAAAGAAAAGACAAACAGACAATTACAATTTGCATCACATAGTTACCAATCCAACAGATCAGCAAACAGCGTCAGTCTTCGTCCTCAGGACATCAGTCGATTCACCATCAGCAGAGATAGGACGGGGCAGAGTCTCAGTATAGCGTAGATACAGAACGGATTACTTCATTCAGATAGAGGAGAAGTTAGCATCAAGCCAAGATGGGCAGAGGATGGTTTAAGGTGACAGGACAACTAAACTAAACTAAACTATGGCAACTGGCAAAGTCCTCTAGCAAAATTCTCATAGCAAAAGAATGGCAAATGGCAAGGGTAAGAGTCCCCGTTAAAGTGGAAGAAGAAGTGTCTCTCGTTTTCCTCGGGTTACGCCGTTAAATCAGAACTGTCTAACTATTCCCTAATTCCTCATTGGATGAATTTGGTACATTGTTATCTCTATCCAATAATTCAGTAAGCACCTCACTAGAATTTTCCTCGTTTATAGTTCCCATGTCGCAGATTGGTCCATGTTATTGACGTCTCCACGGTTGGAATGTCAGGTAGAAAATGTTACACTTTTATGCTCCAGTCAGTGTCTTCATTGTCTTCTCCTAATACGGTTAACCGTGCACCTGTTACGAAATACACTGTTGCATCCAGCAAGAATGTCGCCTTGAGCAAGCCGGTTCTCATAAGAAAGAATTTACTACGGCTACACGCATATACCCCAGGAAAAATATAGCTTTGTGGCCTTCAGGAAAACAGCGCATTTACACATTAGAAAAATACAATTCAATATGAGGCCAGGCAGCTAGGCCCAAAAACCCTTGCTAAGCTAAGGCCCTCTAAATTATTAAAGCAAAACTCTTAACATATAACTCTAATTATGATATACTAATACAAATTCAAAACATTATTGCACAATAAATTCAGAATTAATACGTTTTTTATTAGTCTTCGTATACATGGGTAGCCACTCCCCCTGGGCACATTTCAATGCGTGCATTATTTTCTATGTTAACACATTTTCTATGCAGCTTCATCACACAGTATACTTGCAAGCTTTTCGTATTAATATCGATTTTAAAAGACACACTCCAACAATACCACACATTGTTAAAGCTGTTTTCTGGCCTCATTTATTTGAGGATTATGACAATACACTAGCGGAAGATGACTGGCCTCTGGCTTTTATTAGGGAAGCACCCGAGGGGGGAGAGAAGTAATAAAGGGAGCTTTTTCTCCCATTGTACCTGATGACATCCAGGAAATTTGCATCCATGAATGAGCTTTTGGCAGATTCCGGCCTTATACAGATACCAAGTGGAGTAGGATGAACACTTTATTCCCCATGGTATTTCCTTACGAAGTGAACCTCAAGTGCAGGCTCAATATCTTTTGAATTCAGAAGCATAGCCTGCTGTGAAAGCAATTTTAGATCAATTTCAATATCAGGGAATAATAGTGTCTTCTCTTTCACCAATGAATATGCCTGTTTCTCCCATCTCAAAACCAGATGCATCCTAGAGAATGGCTTTCAACGATAGGAATTTAAGTGCACATACATGAGCATATGCAGTGCAAAATTTTCACAGCACGGGTTCAATGACAAACCTGGTGTGGAAAAATTACCAAACTATCTTGGACATTTACAATGGGTTTTTTTTCCATCAAAACATAGCGCCTTAAAGTGAGTATCTAACTGCCTTATAGTTTTGACTGGGTGCAGGTCTCATTTCAACATTTGCCTATGGGTTATAAGAACAGCCCTGACTTATTCTAAGTGTGCATCATGGAGATACAACCAGATCCCAAGGTATTGTCATACACTGATGATATTTATCTCACTAATGACAATTAGACATACACTTAACTACGGCGGATAGAATTATAATGATATTAAGATCACATGGTTGCAAGATTAACTTTAAAAAGCTGAAGATTGCCTACCTTAAGGTGACTTTTCTTGGATACAAGTTATCCTGTGAGGGCGATGGTTTGGCTTCTGATTTCCTTCGGAAGTGTGCTACCTTGCAGCCTACCAAGATACTGAAGAAGTTACAATCCCTGCTGGGATTCTTTAACTATGGACAAACTTACTTTTTCACCATGCTGAGTTAGTGAAACTCTTGTACGATTTCTTCCAAATTTATAATAAAACAGCTGATGAACAAACATACTCATACCTTGCATGCTCTGCAAGCAGACATGTTAGAGACAAAAGGCCAGATTTAAGAAACGTGGTGCTGCACCCAGTGCACACCCCGAACATGGGCACACCCCCTTTGCATACATTATGCCTGGCACAGGCATAATGTAGCGCAAAGGGTTGCAAATTTTGGCCTTGTTGGGCCACATTAGTGTAAAAACAATTACACTAATATGGCACAAGGCAGTGCTAGGGGCTCTTAAATCTGCCCCCAAAATGTTTACAAAGTAGGGACAGGAAGACCACCCTAGTGCTCTGGGTCATACCAAGACAGTTGGGTTAGAATTATGTGTCTTACAATGAAGGACAGACCATTCTGTGGAGAACTCCTCCACACATTAAAATATAAAGCCTAATTCACAAAGATAAACTCACTCTTTGGTATAGGTTTACTATTTTTCTGCTATTCACAAACTACGGGTGTAGTTTTATATGAATAAGTCCCAAGTCACATTTACTTCTGCAGTAGAAACGTATAACTTGCAAACAGCCAGAATTGCTGCTAAGATTCATCGGCCGTTACAGGCACAATACAAAACGTACTTTACTGATATATTTAATTACTCAGTTTTCAGACCAATGCCATAATTTTTTACTCTTTATTCTCCAGTACTTTTGGGGGACCTTTGTCCATTTTACTGCTCATTGTCTGTAGTATTGTCATCTTTCTTTGATCCAACAAGAAAATGAATAAAATGGGGTACACGTAGCTAGCTGAGCAGAGATACAGAGAAACTTTAGTATGCTAGCTTTGCTTTCTGAACGTAGAGAAAACTGGATGTTGTCTTTTTGCAAAATGAATGCTATTTGAGTAAGACCTGTGTTCTGGTGTATGAACTGTCCAGCTTAAATCACATTGGATCTACATCTAGATCAAATCCTAGTGGCTTTACTAGGTGTGAAAATGCTCCTGTAACTGTTGCAAACACATCAGGGACAATGCCAAACAATGCAACTATCCCTACTATGATGCTAATTATGATGGTTCAGTTTTCACCAGCTCCACTCTTTGAGAAGTTGCCCAAGGATTGGATTGAGTCAGTGATTTATTTGAGCCTCCAAATGAAGTACTCTCACTATCATTGAGTGCTTTGGAATTGCAGTCATCAGCTGGTCCATCTAACGTGGAAGCTAATGACAACAGGCATGCATTGACACATATGCTGTGTGAAAGCGTGATGATGTTGAAATGTCCCCAGATGAGGATTGAGAACAATTTTTGATTCAATAAGAAACATGTACAGTATACTAAATCTAACAAAGAGACTGTGGGGGTCATTCTGACCCCGGCGGTCTGAATGACAGGGTCGGCGGGAGCACCGCCGACAGACCGGCGGTGCCCCGCAGGGCATTCTGACCGCGGCGGTTCGGCCGCGGTCAGATGCGGGAAA
The DNA here is from genome assembly GCF_031143425.1 of Pleurodeles waltl. NCBI lineage: Eukaryota > Metazoa > Chordata > Amphibia > Caudata > Salamandridae > Pleurodeles > Pleurodeles waltl. Next base: position 693,590,867 of record NC_090444.1, read on the forward strand.
CCGGCGGTCTCCCGCCGGTTTCCCGCCGGTTTCCCGCCACCCTGCAGAATCCCCCATGGCGGCGGAGTGCGCTCCACCGCCATGGGGATTCTGACACCCCCTACCGCCATCCTGTTCCTGGCGGGTCTTCCGCCAGGAACAGGATGGCGGTAGGGGGTGCCGCAGGGCCCCTGGGGGCCCCTGCAGTGCCCATGCCCATGGCATGGGCACTGCAGGGGCCCCCGTAAGAGGGCCCCACAAAGTATTTCAGTGTCTGCCAGGCAGACACTGAAATACGCGACGGGTGCCACTGCACCCGTCGCACCCCTGCAACTCCGCCGGCTCCATTCGGAGCCGGCATCCTCGTTGCAGGGGCATTTCCGCTGGGCCGGCGGGCGCTCTTTTGGAGAGCGCCCGCCGGCCCAGCGGAAATGTAAGAATGGCCGCCGCGGTCTTTTGACCGCGGTGTGGTCATTTGTCGGCGGGACTATGGCGGGCGGCCTCCGCCGCCCGCCATAGTCAGAATCAGGGCCTGTGTCATGAAGTTGAAACATTTTAACAGACTCTTTTCATTTTTTTCTTTTAAAGTTGTTACAGTATTTTTAAATATTCGGTATCATGCCCAATCTACTGTATTTAATTGCCAACACCCACCCTCTCAACTGATATATTGTCTTTTATATGCACCTTTTCATACATTATGATTTTTTTTATATGATACTTATTGAGGTTTCATAGAATATAAAATGTAACAGCATCAAGCAATTTATTTACATTCCAACAACATGGTGCAAACCACAATATAATCAGATGGACAAATTCCCCAAAGAATCTCCTCCCCCCACTGCTCTTATGGTAGGATGTCAGGGATGTACAGTACCACACCATGTGTATAAAGTCCGCCTCCAATCCCCCACACTGTGGACAACTGTTGCGGTGGTTATCACATATGGTGTGCAGTATTTTGGGGGGAAAGATACGTTTGGTGCACATAATTATGTTGTAACAATGTAAATCTGGCATTGAAGCTGGCCATCCTCACCCCCTCAAGTATCCGCACCCAAACTTTCATGGTCATGGGTTCCTCCAGCACCCCTTCCCACTTGGCTTGAACGTGAAGAGTCATAGTCGGAATATCCTCTTGCAGTGCCCTTTTTTATATTAGAGGTTGTATGAGTATAGGCCCCCTAGTGTTTTGCAGCCACAGTCTCTCCATTTCTGCACTGACATGGATTCCTCTATTTTAAGGGAAGGGATGGTTGTAGGGACCACAGCAGCATTTCCGGGGCAAACGGCACCCTCCGCAGCACTCTCATGACCACCCCTCCCTCAATTCATACACCTGGCGTTCAATGTAGGGTCCATCAGCAGAACAGGCAGTGATCTCTCCACATGGGATTCTCATAGGAGTTCTTTCTCCGACTTATCATCAGGGTCTAATCAGTGTATCACGTGCTATGAACTGGCAGCCATATAGTAGAGTTCCATATGAAGGACCTCTAGCCCCTCTTGATCCCAGGTCCGTTTAAGTGTGGACAGTCTGACATGCTTCTGCTTGTTTGCCCACAACAGTTCGATGACAAGGCTGTCCATGGTTTAAAAATAATGTCTAGAATTGCATATGGAGTGCCCTGAAAGGCGCATAGGCATCTAGGGAGCATAATCATTTTAACAATAGCAACTCTGCCCATCAATGATTGGGAGAGTTCATTCTAAAAACGTAATGAGGCTCATAGTCCGGGAATCACTCTCCCAATGTTGAGGTCCAAAAGCCTTTGATCGGTATGTGCCAATTGGATTCCCAAGTACCTTACCCCATCCGATTCTCAGGGAAGCCCCACCTGTGGGATTGCCCCTATTGGTAAGCTAGCCAGTCCCCTCAGTGGAAACAGCTTGCAATTCGCTAGACTAAGATGTCCTGATATTTTACTAAAGTCCTGCATCACATTCAGGAGTATCAGAACAGAATATTATGTTTGCCTCAAGTAAATCAGACATCATTGGCATAGAGGGAGGCCGCGTATGTGTTCTCTCCTATGGTGATCCCCAGTGGTGTAGAGTCCTGCATAATCTCTCTGCCATTGACCTCATTACCAGAGCGAATAGTAGGGGTGACAATGTATGTACTTAGGTCCAATGCCCATCTTCCACAGCACCTGCCAGAGGTTACTCTAGTCTAACTAATCAAATGCCTGTTCAATATCCAGAAAGGTTAGGTTGCAAGCATCCCTCAGCAGTTGTGGGGCGTGATATACGACCGAGAGTCTTCTCAGATTATGGAAGGTACTCTGTTGTGGAATAAAACCTGACTGGTCTGTGTGAATTTAACCTGTGAGATGGGAAAGCAGGCCCACAACCAGTATACCACTAAGTAGTTTGATATGTGCATTTAATAATGATATTGGCCTGTAGGAGGAGGCCTCCATTGGATCTTTGTCACGTTTTTGTACCATTATAATTAATGCCTCATGCATTGTATGTGAGAGGTTACCCTTTTGGAGGGCTTCCTGGTAGACCTCCAGCAGTTTATCGGGCATCTGGTATACATAACAGTGATAGAATTCCACAGGCAGCCCATCGCAGCCTGGAGTATTAGCACTTTTCACGCTCTTGATTGCCTAGAGAATCTCTTCTCAGACGATGGGGCTTTCCCATTTTTCACAGTCTTCCTGGACTAGGCGCGGAAGCAGTATCTCTACTAGTTACTCTATTACTCATTCCCCCAAATCCACTCACCGAGTAGCTTAGATCGTGCTCAGATAGGTCATGAACACCTCATTAGTATCCTTCTGGGTGCTGACTAGCCAGTTTTGTCACTCTCTGCATGTAATCTTCGTTGGTATGCTCCTCCAGCCAGCACCAATCATCCTGCACCACCTTGCAACCCTCGGCCAACCTGAAATCCTATTGGCATGTATATGCAGCACTTTCTCTATGGCACCCAAGATGTCCTTATGTTTCTGAAAGTCCCTTCCAGTTGTCGCCTAACCCGAAAAGTTGTCTTGAGGCACACTCTCCAGAACACTACTTTCATTGTTTCCCAGTTTAGTGCTCTTTTACTCACACTACCCTGGTTCTCCTCAAAGTAATGCAAGAGCATCTCATTAACTGTTGCTTTAAATGAGGGGTCAGATAGCACCTCTGCTCTTAACCTCCACAACGGTATCACTGTGTGTCTACACTCTCCTGCAAAGCTCATCATAACTGGGACCTGACATTTAAGGGGCCAAATAGGATAGCTCCTTGACCCGATATGCCAATCCCCTCGAGACAAAATAGTAGTCCAACTGGCTGTGGGTCCCCCCGCTGGTGTGTAGCATGAGCATACTTCCTCTTTTGGGTGTTTTTCTCCCCACACATCCAGGAGTTGGAGACGTTGCAACATGTCCTGTAAGGCCCTTGTCACATTTTGGCTTAGTATGGGGTCTGGGTGGATCCTGGTCAAGCGTTCAATCCAGGACTCAGTTACAGTTCCCTGCCATAATAATGTCTGCCACGAGGTAGCCGCAGCTACCCCAGCATAGAAGTCGGGATAGTCAGTGCTCAGTGCATACACGTTCATGAGGCACACCCTGCGACCTACCAAAGTACCATTTAATATCACAAATCTATCTTCGGGGTTAATGACATGTCCTCTGCAATCATAAGGGACCTCCAGAGTCACCATTGTCAATGTACCACGGCATACCCAGAACAAGATGTGGCATAGAGTTACCCTCTTCACCTCTTATGAAGACAAGGAATACAGTCCCCCACACACATGTATCCTGTAAGAATGCATTGGACACTATATAACATTTCAAATACGCATACACCCTGCAATGTTTCTCATACTGGGCTTGGTCCTGACATTCCACGTCAAAAATGTAATTGCATGTCCCACCATTTACATTCACCTTCAGCCATACCCTCAACCAATAGGCTTTCCCTACATTCCACCAAACTTCCAGCCCTCTTGTGGCAGAAATCCAGACCACATTTTACAAGAGCAGCATATAATTCCCCAACTTGACAAACCTTTAAAAACAATACACTCCTCCAACGCACGGCTCCCTCTGGGTAGCGCAGCCCTATCGTCCATTCCAGCAGAAGGCCAGTCAGGAACCAGCTTTCGCCACCCCGTTCCCAGGATCGTTTATCAGTGTAAGAATAGTCTAATTCTGATAAAATGTTTGCGCTTTGCTAGAGACCAGACCCCAGTAGAAGTGTGAGGCCAAAGCACTTAAGCTTCCCCCATGTCTGCTTTCCTTTCTACCTTTCCTCCCACTGGCATATTTAGGTATTCAGTGAGTGTGATCCAATTGTGTTCCAATAGGCCACTCTACCCCACAACCACACACATCAGAGTTCCTAGTACCTGACTGTTCATAGATTGAGCGGTGTCAGCTTCACTTCCAGCCCCGCTAAGAAGGCACAACAGTCCCTCAGCCAGCCCCTTTCCCTGCAGGGTTCATTAGTACTCACAGTTAGGCAGATAGAGATCAAATAGGACCAAAATCTGTACTATTGCTAACTGTTCCAGGGTCACTCTGACGACTCTGGAAAGAGTCTCTTGAGTCTGGAAAAACCTTGGTGTCTCGTAGAGTACCATTTGAACAAGCCACGATTCTCCCTGGTGTCCGTGCATAATCTAGGCTTCTCCTGCAGCCATTCCGCTGTCGTAGGGGGTGATTGTTTCTTTGTGGTCAGCCTTGTCAAATTGCTCCGTCCAGTTTTCTGGCATGTAATCCTCACCAAAGTGTCCAGCCAATCGCAGTTTTCTCCCAGGATAAAGAAAAACAGCACCTTCCCTCCATGTAGGACACACAGTTTTGCTGGGAATATCAAGCTGTACTTCAGACTTAAGTCGCTCATACATTTCTTAACCGATATGAAAGTTTTCTGTTGTTCCTGAGCTTTTTGCATATAGTCAGGAAAGATTGAAATGCGTTTTCCCTCAAACAGAGGAGGGCCCTGTATCCTAAAACACTGCACTACAGCGCTTTGATTGTGAAAATTGAACATGAGGGCAATTATGGCCCTCGAAGGGGCTCTGGGTTTCGGCAGTGAGGCCAGAGTCCTGTGGACTCTCAATCCTGAAAAATGTGAACAGTCTCTCAGGACGCAGGGTATTGATAATCCAGTCTTCTAGGAATAGGTCCATATACTGCCCTTTAGCTTTCTGGGAACCCTACAATTCGTAGACCATTCCTTTGGGATCTACCTTTGGCATCTTCTATTCGTTCATTGAGTGAGGTGGTCAGTTTCTGGCGGGCAGAGGCTGTGTCATTAAGGTTATGGACCTCATGTTCTAAGGCATCCACATTCTGCTCCGCAAGCAATGACCCAGTCTGCCACCTTCCGGAGATCAGTATGAATCATATCAACTTCAATTGAGACTGAGTCATTCTTTGTAACCAGTTCATCTCTGGAGCTCTGTATCACCATCATTAGATCAGTGAGTGACGGTGCAAAGTTCACTGCCGCACCACCTCCTCCCGCTGGTACCTTCTTCTTAACTGCCTGGGGTGGACCTTCATGATGCATGTTGTGGGTGTAGTTTACAATCTTATTGTACTGTACTGATTTAGATCTCCTGTCTTTCCTCAGTATATCAGGAGATTTAGCCACCGATAGAAGAGCAGCACACCTGCACCACCCAGGTGGGACCCTCTCCCATCCGGGTTTCCCAGGCAATATGGGGAGTTTTGTGACCTCAATCACTCTGGCTCCCTGACCCCCAGGACTGAAACTCAAGGGAGTGCTCCTCATGGCAGGAGATCAAGACTACAACATTCATGTGGGAAGAGGGTGTAACCCCCCCAGACCCTAGCAGTAGTCACTGATATCACAGGAGTGGGTAACCGACCAGTGGGTCTCCTATGTAGTTGTCTTTTCAGAAAAGGATAATGACTGATCAGCAGTCCACCAGATTTGAATGTTGAGGCACACATCCGGAGTATTCTGTGCCTGTGCCCTTCCCTCTGTGCCAGCAGCACACTTATATTGCCTGGTATGTTGGACCCACTAGGCCTGTAGTGTAAGAAAGTACCATCTTGCCTGGCATGTTACCCCCACATTTCACTGTATATATGTTGTTTTAGTTGTATGTGTCACTGGGACCCTGCCAGCCAGGGCCCCAGTGCTCATAAGTGTGCCCTGTATGTGTTACCTGTGTGATGACTAACTGTCTCACTGAGGCTCTGCTAACCAGAACCTCAGTGGTTATGCTCTCTCATTTCTTTCCAAATTGCACCACTTCAGGGGAAAATCCAAACTATTATAGATTGGGTTCCCCCTACAACTCAGACCCAGGTGAGAGCCTTCTTAGGCCTCACTGGGTATTACAGGAGGTTCATAAAGAACTATGGCTCCATAGCAGCCCCTCTTAATGACCTCACATCTAAGAAAATACCTAAAGAACGAGTTACTTACCTTCGGTAACGACTTTTCTGGTGGATACATTAGCTACCTGTGGATTCCTCACCTCATGAATACTCCCATGGCGCCAGCATTCTACGGAAATCTTCTTACTAGTCTCTGCACGTCGACGAGGACGTCACTGTCTCGCACGCGACGCCGTCTGACGTCATACAGGCAATAAGAGGTCCTCGACGACGTGCGGACGTCAGTACCAATCATTTTTTACGTGCATGAGAACAACCAGGCAATGCAATGAAAGAACAAAGCAACATCCATTATATTGTAAAAATACACCACATTGTATGAATAACTGTAAATCTTTTTTATGTACATATATATATATATATATATATATATAAAACTCTTTCTTTTTAAAAATATATACACACACCAAGTATATACATAAAGATATATACACCTATACCCATATATATATATAAATATATTATATATATACACATCTATTGCACCCTCAAAGATCAAGAGGAGCGCACTCAAGGATTACTTGGCAAGACCATAAAGGCAACGGGGAGGCGGGTGGGACCGTGAGGAATCCACAGGTAGCTAATGTATCCACCAGAAAAGTCGTTACCGAAGGTAAGTAACTCGTTCTTCTGATGGATACAACTACCTGTGGATTCCTCACCTCATGAATAGAGTCCCAAAGCAGTACCACGCCCGGCGGTGGGTGCCTAAATGGTCAAACCAAGAAATCCTGCAGCACTGACCGTGCAAAATGGCCGTCCCTTCTACCCTCAGAATCTAAACAGTAATGTTTTGCAAAAGTGTGAAGGGACGACCAAGTTGCGGCCTTGCAGATGTCGACCACAGGAACACCTCTGGCTAAGGCCGAAGTGGCCGACTTAGCTCTGGTGGAATGAGCTCTAATGCCCTCAGGAGGATCCTTCTTTGCCAAAGAGTAACATATTTTAATGCAAAGAACAACCCACCTGGATAGTGTTCTCTTGTGGACTGCCTTTCCTCTCCTCTTGCCCACGTATCCAATAAACAGCTGATCCTCCAGCCTGAAATCCTTTGTTCTATTGATAAAGAAGCTCAACGCTCTCTTTGGATCCAGACGGTGCAGTCTTTCTTCCTCTTTGGAAGGATGAGGCGGAGGATAGAACGTGGACAAAGTAATTGCCTGAGCCAAATGGAAGGGTGAAACAACCTTCGGGAGGAAAGCAGCCTTGGTCCTCAACACCACCTTATCCCCATAAAAAGTTGTATAAGGGGGTTTTACTGATAAGGCCTGCAACTCACTCACTCTCCTTGCTGATGTTATAGCTATCAGGAAGACTGTTTTTAAAAACAAATACCTTAAGGGGCAAGAATGCATAGGTTCAAAAGGGGACCCCATAAGGAAAGTCAGGACTAAGGACAAATCCCATTGCGGCATAACGAATGGCTTTGGAGGATATTGATTTAGAAGACCTTTCAAGAATCTGATAACAATAGGGGATTTAAATAAAGATGGTTGGTCTGGAAGACATATGAAGGCTGACAAGGCCGATAAATAACCTTTAATGGTAGCCACTGCACAACCTTTCTGCGCCAGAGATAGAGCAAAAGACAAAACGTCCGATAGATGAGCTTGTAAAGGATCAATCTGCCTCTCTCCACACCACGCAACAAATTTAGACCACCTATTAGCGTAGATAGATTTAGTGGAGTGTCGCCTGGCCGCTAATATAACATCCACTACCTCAGGCGGGAGAGAGAAGGAACTCAGGTTGCCCCGTTCAATCTCCAGGCATGTAGGTGCAGACTCTGGAGGTTGGGGTGTAGAACCTGCCCCTGCGACTGCGAGAGGAGGTCTGCCCTGAAAGGGAGACGGAGCGGCGGGCACGTTGAGAGTTGGAGAAGGTCGGAGTACCACACCCTCCTTGGCCAATCCGGAGCTATTACGATTACTAGAGCCCGGTCTTGGCGAATCTTCCTCAATACTCGAGGAATCAAGGGTATGGGAGGAAACGCGTAAAGCAACTGGCCGCACCAGGTCATTTGAAACGCGTCCCCCAATGCTTCCTGCATCGGATACTGAAGGCTGCAGAACAACGGACAATGCGCGTTCTCTCGAGTGGCGAACAGATCTACCCGAGGAAACCCCCACTTCTGGAAGATTAAACGGACTTGATCTGGATGGAGACGCCACTCGTGGTCTGCCGAGAAGTGGCGACTGAGACTGTCCGCACGCACGTTCAAGACTCCGGCCAGATGGTTTGCTATCAAGCAAATCCGATGGTCCTTTGCCCAGGACCATAGTCGAAGAGCTTCTCTGCAGAGAAGGTACGACCCCACTCCTCCCTGCTTGTTTATGTACCACATCGTGGTAGTATTGTCCGTTAGGACCTGTACCGACTGACCACGAAGGGAAGGGAGGAAGGCCTTGAGAGCCAGACGTACAGCCCGTAACTCTAACAGATTGATGTGAAAAATCTGTTCCTCTGGAGACCAAAGACCTTTGATCTCCAGATCCCCCAGATGAGCTCCCCACCCTAGAGTGGAAGCATCCGTTATGACTGTGGCCACTGGTGGCGACTGCTGGAACGGTTTTCCTTGTGAAAGATTGTTGCTTGCAATCCACCACTTCAAATCCACAGCAGCATCTCTGGAGATCTTGACAGTACCCTCTAGATCCCCTCTGTGTTGAGACCACTGCCTTCGGAGGCACCACTGAAGAGCCCTCATGTGCCAGCGAGCATGCGTGACCAACAGAATGCAGGAGGCAAAAAGACCGAGCAGACGAAGGACCTTGAGGACTGGAACTACCGCTCCGTTTCGAAACATTGGAACCAAATCCTGAATATCTTGAATCCGCTGAGGCAGAGGAAAGGCCCGACCCAATGTCGTATCCAGTACTGCCCCTATGAACAGGAGGCGCTGAGAGGGCTCCAGGTGAGATTTGGGCTCGTTCACCGAAAAGCCCAGGTCGAACAACAACTGGGTTGTTGACTGCAGATGACGCAACACAAGCTCCGGGGACTTGGCTTTGATCAACCAATCGTCCAAGTAAGGGAATACTGCTATCCCCTTCCTTCTGAGCTCTGCCGCAACCACCGACATCACCTTCGTGAAGACTCGAGGTGCTGAAGTAAGACCAAACGGAAGGACCGCAAACTGGTAGTGTTGCGATCCCACCACAAACCGGAGATACTTCCTGTGTGACTTGAGTATCGGGATATGAAAGTAAGCATCCTGCAAGTCGACAGACACCATCCAGTCTTCCATGTTCAACGCCAAAAGCACCTGTGCTAGGGTCAGCATCTTGAACTTTTCCTGCTTGAGGAACCAATTCAAGATCCTCAGGTCCAGAATTGGTCTCAAACGACCATCCTTCTTGGGAATTAGGAAATACCTTGAGTAAACTCCTTGACCCCTTTCCTGCTCCGGGACCAACTCCACCGCGCCCTTTAAAAGGAGGACTTCCACCTCCTGTTCTAGCAACAGGAGGTGTTCTTGTGAACAATACGAAGGGCGGGGCGGGATGAGGGGCGGAAACTCCCGAAAGGGAAGGGTGTAGCCTTTTCCCACAACACTGAGAACCCAAGTGTCCGACGTAACAGTCTCCCATTTGGTGAGAAAATGCTGTAATCTTCCCCCTACAGGAGAGGAGTGAGTGGGAAATGGTGGAAGCCTAAGGCTGCTTCCCCTGCTGCACCCCGCCAGAGGATGAGGAAGAGGCAGAGTGCTGCTGAGAGGCTCCCCTGGTGCGGACCCTACCCCTCCCCCTAAAAGATCTATAGGGGTGGGAAGAGGCAGGTTGCTGATATCTTCCCCGAAAGGAAGAGGAGGAAGAGCCACGCCCAAATCCACGAAACCTCCTGAAGAATCTGGAAGAGGCCGTGGAAGAAGGAGCTTGGAGTCCCAACGACTTAGCCGTGGCCCTGCTCTCCTTAAAACGTTCCAAGGCCGAATCAGCCTTAGCCCCAAACAGTTTGTCCCCATCAAACGGGAGATCCAACAATGTGGACTGTACATCTGCCGAAAAGCCCGAGTTACGTAGCCAGGCCTGTCTCCTTTCCACCACAGTTGTGCCCATTGCTCTGGCTACCGAGTCGGTGGTATCCAGTCCCGTCTGGATAATTTGGGTCGCAGCAGCCTGGGCATCAGAGACAAGATCCAAAAGACCCTGGGGAAGCTCTGTAAACGAAGAGGAGATGTCATCCATCAGAGCATGAATATACCTCCCCAGGATACAGGTCGCATTAGTGGCTTTTAACGCCAGACTGCAGGACGAAAAAATCTTCTTCGACTGCGCCTCTAGCTTTTTTGAGTCTCTGTCCCCAGGCACCGTCGGGAAAGAACCAGGCGCTGATTTGGACGAACAGGAGGCCTGCACAACCAAGCTCTCCGGCGTAGGGTGCCTAGATAGGAAACCAGGATCAGTTGGAGCCGTCCTTCCTCTAGGGCTCGTTGGTACTCCTGCTCCTCTAGTACCCGGAGAGCACGCCTCCTTGAATGCAGTCGTTGCTCAATCCGCGGAGTCGACAACACCTCCGCCGAAGTCGGAGATCGGCGCCGATCTTCCGAAGCCACCGACGCCGCATCCGGCGCCACAGGTAACTTCGGCGCCGACTGAAGAGCAGATGAAACGGATGGACCCACCGGAGTCACAGGCCGAAATCTCGACGTCGACGGGATGGAAATCCCTGGGGCCAATCCCTCCGAAGCCATCGGAGCGGCCTCCGGCGCCGACACTGGCGCCGAGCCCACGTTCCCAAACGGGAGAAAGGGCATAAAGGGTGCAGGCCGAAGAGGCGCAGGATCACCCAAAGAAAAGGCCAAAGGCCCAGCCGGAGCACCCCCTGGAGCCATCTGTTGGAAGATGGCATACATCGCATTCAAGAATGCGGAACTATCGGCTCCAGGGGTGGGAAAAGCCGGATACTGGGGTGCCTGACTCGGAGGCGACCCCGACGCCGGCCTCGGCGTCTGCGCCGGAGAAAACACCTGAGGCTCCAATACCTCAATCACCGACGCCTGTCCAGGCGAAGTTGGAGACGTCGGAGAGAGCAACGGCGTCGAAGGATGTGGCGTCACCGTGGGGCTGACCTCCCATGTCCTCCGGCGCCGATCCGGAGACCTGGAACGAGCCTCCCTTGAATGACGCCGAGATTCTCTACGGCGCCGGGAGTCTCGATGACGCCGATGTCTTGGAGAAGACTTTTTCTTGTGATGCTTCTCCTTTGACTTGGCCATAAACAGCTTCGCCTCGCGTTCTTTAATGGCCTTCGGATTCATGTGCTGACACGAATCACAAGTCGAGACGTCGTGGTCGGAGCTCAAACACCAAAGGCAATCGGAATGAGGATCCGTCACCGACATCTTGCCTCCACACTCACGACAAGGCTTAAATCCAGACTTTCTCTGCGACATTATTTCCACAGAGAAGGAGTACGCAGCAAGATATACACTGTAACCGCAAGAGTAACAGTTGCTCCCTCGAAGATAACCGTTTCGAATGCACGGAAAAAAGGGAACTGACGTCCGCACGTCGTCGAGGACCTCTTATTGCCTGTATGACGTCAGACGGCGTCGCGTGCGAGACAGTGACGTCCTCGTCGACGTGCAGAGACTAGTAAGAAGATTTCCGTAGAATGCTGGCGCCATGGGAGTATTCATGAGGTGAGGAATCCACAGGTAGTTGTATCCATCAGAAAAGCTATTGTGGACAGCTAGCTGTCAGAAAGCTTTTGAGGAGCTGAAGCAGGCCATGTACTCTGCACCTGTCCTGAAAAGCCCCTGTTACTCCCAAAAATTCATTGTCCAAACTGATGCATCTGAATTAGGGGTAGGGGCAGTCTTATCACAACTTAATTCTGAGGGCCAGGATCAACCTGTTGCTTTAATCAGCAGGACGTTGACCCCTAGAGAAAAGCGTTGGTCTGCCATACAGAGGGAGGCCTTTGCTGTGGTCTGGGCACTGAAGAAGTTGAGGCCATACCTGTTTGGCACTCACTTCATTGTTCAGACAGACCACAAACCTCTACTTTGCCTAAAACAAATGAAAGGTGAAAACCCTAAATTGTTGAGGTGGTCCATATCTCTACAGGGAATGGACTATACAGTGGAACATAGACCTGGGAGTACCCACTCCAATGCAGATGGACTCTCCAGATATTTCCACTTAGACGATGAAGACTCATCAGGTCATGGCTAGTCTTATTGTCCTTCGTTTGGGGGGGGGGGGGTTGTGTAGGAAAGTACCATCTTGCCTGGCATGTTACCCCCACATTTCACTGTATATATGTTATTTTAGTTGTATGTGTCACTGGGACCCTGCCAGAAGGGGCCCCAGTGCTCATAAGTGTGCCCTGTATGTGTTACCTGTGTGATGACTAACTGTCTCACTGAGGCTCTGCTAACCCGAACCTCAGTGGTTATGCTCTCTCATTTCTTTCCAAATTGTCACTAACAGGCTAGTGACCAATTTTACCAATTTCCTTTTTCATACTGGAACACCCTTATAATTCCCTAGTATATGGTACCCAGGGTATTGGGGTTCCAGGAGATCCCTATGGGCTGCAGCATTTCTTTTGCCACCCATAGGGAGCTCTGACAATTCTTACACAGGCCTGCCACTGCAGCCTGAGTGAAATAACGTCCACGTTATTTCACAGCCATTTACCACTGCACTTATGTAACTTATAAGTCACCTATATGTTTAACCTTTACCTGGTAAAGGTTGGGTGCTAAGTTACTTAGTGTGTGGGCACCCTGGCACTAGCCAAGGTGCCCCCACATTGTTCAGGGCAAATTCCCCGGACTTTGTGAGTGCGGGAACACCATTACACGCGTGCACTATACATATGTCACTACATATGTATAGCGTCACAATGGTAACTCCGAACATGGCCATGTAACATGTCTAAGATCATGGAATTGTCACCCCAATGCCATTCTGGCATTGGGGAGACAATTCCATGATCCCCCGAGTCTCTAGCACAGACCCGGGTACTGCCAAACTACCTTTCCCGGGGTTTCACTGCAGCTGCTGCTGCTGCTGCTGCCAACTCCTCAGACAGGTTTCTGCCCTCCTGGGGTCCAGCCAGGCTTGGCCCAGGAAGGCAGAACAAAGGACTTCCTCAGAGAGAGGGTGTTACACCCTCTCCCTTTGGAAAAAGGTGTCAGGGCTGGGGAGGAGTAGGCTCCCCCAGCCGCTGGAAATGCTTTGATGGGCACAGATGGTGCCCATCTCTGCATAAGCCAGTCTACACCGGGTCAGGGATCCCCGAGCCCTGCTATGGCGTGAAACTGGACAAAGGAAAGGGGAGTGACCACTCCCCTGACCTGCACCTCCCCTGGGAGGTGCCCAGAGCTCCTCCAGTGTGCTCCAGACCTCTGCCATCTTGGAAACAGAGGTGCTACTGGCACACTGGACTGCTCTGAGTGGCCAGGGCCAACAGGTGACGTCAGAGACTCCTTCTGATAGGCTCTTACCTGTGTTGCTAGCCTATCCTCCTTCCTAAGTAGCCAAACCTCCTTTTCTGGCTATTTAGGGTCTCTGCTTTGGGCAATTCTTAGATAACGAATGCAAGAGCTCATCAGAGTTACTCTGCATCTCTCTCTTCACCTTCTGCCAAGGAATCGACCGCTGACTGCTCTGGACGCCTGCAAAACCGCAACAAAGTAGCAAAGACGACTACTGCAACCTTGTATCGCTGATCCAGCCACCTTCTCGACTGCTTTCCTGGTGGTGCATGCTGTGGGGGTAGTCTGCCTCCTCTCTGCACTAGAGGCTCCGAAGAAATCTTCCGTGGGTCAACGGTATCTTCCCCCTGCAACCGCAGGCACCAAAAGACTGCATCACCGGTCCTCTGGGTCCCCTCTCAGCATGACGAGCGTAGTCCCTGGAACTCAGACACTCTGTCCAAGTGACTCCCACAGTCCAGTGACTCTTAAGTCCAAGTTTGGTGGAGGTAAGTCCTTGCCTCCCCACGCTAGACTGCATTGCTGGGTAACGCGTGATTTGCAGCTGCTCCGGCTCCTGTGCACTCTTCCAGGATTTCCTTTGTGCACAGCCAAGCCTGGGTCCCCGACACTCTAACCTGCAGTGCACGACCTCCTGAGTTGTCCTCCGGCGTCGTGGGACCTTCTTTCGAGACTTTGGGTGAGCTCAATTCACTCTTCTTTGTAGTGCCTGTTCCGGCACTTCTGCGGGTGCTGCTTGCTTCTGAGTGGGCTCCTTGTCTTGCTGGGTGCCCCCTCTGTCTCCTCACGCAATTGGCGACATCCTGGTCCCTCCTGGGCCACAGCAGCATCCAAAAACCTTAACCGTGTCCCTTGCAGCTAGCAAGGCTTGTTTGCGGTCTTTCTGCACGGAAACACCTCTGCAAGCTTCTTCACGACGTGGGACATCCATCCTCCAAAGGGGAAGTTCCTAGTCCTTCTTGCAGAATCCACAGCTTCTACCATCCGGTGGCAGCTTCTTTGCACCCTCAGCTGCCATTTCTTGGGCATCTGCCCACTCACGACTTGAGTGTGACTCTTGGACTTGGTCCCCTTGTTCCACAGGTACTCTCGTCTGGAAATCCATCGTTGTTGCATTGCTGGTGTTGGTCTTCCTTGCAGAATGCCCCTATCACGACTTCTGTGCTCTCTGGGGAACTTAGGTGCACTTTGCACCCACTTTTCAGGGTCTTGGGGTGGGCTATTTTTCTAACCCTCACTGTTTTCTTACAGTCCCAGTGACCCTCTACAAGGTCACATAGGTTTGGGGTCCATTTGTGATTCGCATTCCACTTTGGAGTATATGGTTTGTGTTGCCCCTATACCTATGTGCTCTCATTGTAATCTATTGTGACTGTACATTGCTTGCATTGCTTTCTATTGCTATTACTGCATAATTTTGGTATTGTGTACATATATCTTGTGTATATTTGCTATCCTCATACTGAGGGTACTCACTGAGAGACTTTTGGCATATTGTCATACAAATAAAGTACCTTTATTTTTAGTATATCAGTGTATTGTGTTTTCTTATGATATTGTGCATATGACACTGGTGGTATAGTGGGAGCTTTGCATGTCTCCTAGTTCAGCCTAAGCGGCTCTGCTAAGCTACCCTTTTCTATTAGCCAAAGCTGCTAGACACCTCTTCTACACTAATAAGGGATACCTGGACCTGGTGCAGAGTGTAAGTACCCCTTGGTACTCACTACAAACCAGGACAGCCTCCTACATTGGTGGCAGCGGTGGGATAAGTACTTGCAACTACTTACCATTTTGTACTTTTCATAAGAAAAAAATATACAAAACAAGTTCAGTGTATGTACACCTAACCAAAAAGTTTTGCTTTTCTCCTCTTACTCTATTGTTAAGTGCTGAAAAGTACCTCTAAACTTTCAAAAAGTTTCTAAAAAAGTTCTGAAACTTTTTCTTTCTTTTTCTGCCCCTCAAACTCTTTTCTATCATGTCTGGTACAGGCCAAACTCTTGATCTGGCCAGCACAGCTTATGACCACCTTAGCTGGAAAGAAGCAAGGAGTCTCTGCATTGATAGAGGTTTAGGGGTAGGGAAGAATCCCTCTAGAGGATTTTTGGTTAATATGCTCATTGAAAATGATAAGTCCTTAGGTGGCACATCAGGTGAGAAATTAGCAGATGGTTCGCACTCTGATTCTGGGGTAGCCCCAGTAAAAGTGTTAGATAGTATTCTTCCCAACCTGCCCCTTAGCAGGCCACCTAGCATGGCTGGTACTAATGTGAGTTCTCATCACAGTAGGAGTGTTACTTCTGCAGGCCAGGTTGTTAGAGTGCCATCTGTTAGGGACAGGTCTCCCTCTGTTCATTCACACCATTCTTCTGTGTCAAGGCATACCCAACCCACCCACCCTGATGACAGACTGTTAGAAAGGGAACTCAATAGATTGAGAGTGGAAGAGTCCAGGCTGAAGCTTAAAAAGCAACAGCTGGATCTAGACAGGGAAGCATTTGACTTAGAAAAAGAAAGGCAGAGGTTGGGGTTTGGACCCCATGGTGGCAGCAGCAGTATTACAGATAGTAATCCTGTAAAAGAGCATGATTCTAGGAATCTGCACAAGATAGTTCCCCCTTATAAGGAGGGGGGTGACATTAACAAGTGGTTTGCTGCACTTGAGAGGGCCTGTGTTGTACAGGGGGTCCCTCAAAGGCAGTGGGCTGCTATCCTATGGATATCTTTCAGTGGAAAGGGTAGGGATAGGCTCCTTACTGTGAAGGAAAGTGATGCCAATAATTTTACAGTTCTTAAGAATGCACTCCTAGATGGTTATGGCTTAACCACTGAACAGTACAGGATCAAGTTCAGAGAAACCAAAAAGGAGTCTTCACAAGACTGGGTAGACTTTGTTGACCATTCAGTGAAGGCCTTGGAGGGGTGGTTACATGGCAGTAAAGTTTCTGACTATGAAAGCCTGTATAACTTAATCCTGAGAGAGCATATTCTTAATAATTGTGTGTCTGATTTGTTGCACCAATATCTAGTGGACTCAGATCTGACCTCTCCCCAAGAATTGGGAAAGAAGGCGGACAAATGGGTCAGAACAAGAGTGAACAGAAAAGTTCATACAGGGGGTGACAAGGATGGCAAGAAGAAGGATGGTAAGTCTTCTGACAAGGGTGGGGACAAATCTAAAAATGAGTCTTCATCAGGCCCACAAACACACTCTGGTGGGGGTGGTGGGTCCAAATCCTCTTCAAATCAAGTAAAGAAACCATGGTGCTATTTATGTAAAGTAAAAGGCCATTGGACAACTGATGCAAGTTGTCCAAAGAAAAGCACCAAGCCTCCCACCACTACAACTCCTGCTGCTACACCTAGTGCCCCTAGTAATAGCAGTGGTGGTGGGAGCAAACCTACTAATAGGCAATCCAAGGGAGTAGCTGGGCTCACTTTTGGTAATTTAGTTGGGGCTGGTCTTGTTAGGGAGACCACAGAGGCTGTGTTAGTCTCTGAAGGTGCCATTGATTTGGCCACCTTGGTTGCTTGTCCCCTTAATATGGATAAGTACAAGCAACTTCCCCTAATAAATGGTGTTGAGGTTCAGGCCTACAGGGACACAGGTGCCAGTGTTACCATGGTAATAGAGAAACTGGTCCACCCTGAACAACACCTACTTGGTCACCAGTACCCAGTGACTGATGATCATAACAACACACTTAGCCACCCCATGGCTGTTGTGAATCTCAACTGGGGGCGGGGTTACTGGTCCAAAGAAAGTTGTGGTTGCCTCAGATTTACCTGTAGACTGTCTACTAGGGAACGATTTAGAGACATCAGCTTGGTCAGAAGTGGAGTTGGAGGCTCATGCAGCAATGCTTGGCATTCCTGGGCATATTTTTGCTTTGACAAGGGCTCAGGCCAAAAAGCAAAAAGGACAGGGTGACTTGGATCCTGAAACAATGGACCAAGTGCTCCCTAAAGCTAGGGTTAGTAAAGGTAAAACACTACCTACTATCCCTCCCTCTACAGTGGATTCAACTTCTGAGGAAGAAGAATTTCCACCCTGTGCAGAACCTTCACCAGAGGAGCTGGAAGCAGACACTGCTGATCTTTTGGGTGGAGGGGGGCCTGCCAGGGAGGAGCTGAGTGTGGCACAGCAGACCTGTCCCACACTAGAGGGTCTAAGACAGCAACAACACACTTAGCCACACTCTCAATCCTGAAAAATGTGAACAGTCTCTCAGGACGCAGGGTATTGATAATCCAGTCTTCTAGGAATAGGTCCATATACTGCCCTTTAGCTTTCTGGGAACCCTACAATTCGTAGATCATTCCTTTGGGATCTACCTTTGGCATCTTCTATTCGTTCATTGAGTGAGGTGGTCAGTTTCTGGCGGGCAGAGGCTGTGTCATTAAGGTTATGGACCTCATGTTCTAAGGCATCCACATTCTGCTCCGCAAGCAATGACCCAGTCTGCCACCTTCCGGAGATGAGTATGAATCATATCAACTTCAATTGAGACTGAGTCATTCTTTGTAACCAGTTCATCTCTGGAGCTCTGTATCACCATCATTAGATCAGTGAGTGATGGTGCAAAGTTCACTGCCGCACCACCTCCTCCCGCTGGTACCTTCTTCTTAACTGCCTGGGGTGGACCTTCATGATGCATGTTGTGGGTGTAGTTTACAATCTTATTGCACTGTGCTGATTTAGATCTCCTGTCTTTCCTCAGTATATCAGGAGATTTAGCCACCGATAGAAGAGCAGCACACCTGCACCACCCAGGTGGGACCCTCTCCCATCCGGGTTTCCCAGGCAATATGGGGAGTTTTGTGACCTCAATCACTCTGGCTCCCTGACCCCCAGGACTGAAACTCAAGGGAGTGCTCCTCATGGCAGGAGATCAAGACTACAACATTCATGTGGGAAGAGGGTGTAACCCCCCCAGACCCTAGCAGTAGTCACTGATATCACAGGAGTGGGTAACCGACCAGTGGGTCTCCTATGTAGTTATCTTTTCAGAAAAGGATAATGACTGATCAGCAGTCCTCCAGATTTGAATGTTGAGGCACACATCCGGAGTATTCTGTGCCTGTGCCCTTCCCTCTGTGCCAGCAGCACACTTATATTGCCTGGTATGTTGGACCCACTAGGCCTGTAGTGTAAGAAAGTACCATCTTGCCTGGCATGTTACCCCCACATTTCACTGTATATATGTTGTTTTAGTTGTATGTGTCACTGGGACCCTGCCAGCCAGGGCCCCAGTGCTCATAAGTGTGCCCTGTATGTGTTACCTGTGGGATGACTAACTGTCTCACTGAGGCTCTGCTAACCAGAACCTCAGTGGTTATGCTCTCTCATTTCTTTCCAAATTGCACCACTTCAGGGGAAAATCCAAACTATTATAGATTGGGTTCCCCCTACAACTCAGACCCAGGTGAGAGCCTTCTTAGGCCTCACTGGGTATTACAGGAGGTTCATAAAGAACTATGGCTCCATAGCAGCCCCTCTTAATGACCTCACATCTAAGAAAATACCTAAAAAGCTATTGTGGACAGCTAGCTGTCAGAAAGCTTTTGAGGAGCTGAAGCAGGCCATGTGCTCTGCTCCTGTCCTGAAAAGCCCCTGTTACTCCCAAAAATTCATTGTCAAAACTGATGCATCTGAATTAGGGGTAGGGGCAGTCTTGTCACAACTTAATTCTGAGGGCCAGGATCAACCTGTTGCTTTAATCAGCAGGAGGTTGACCCCTAGAGAAAAGCTTTGGTCTGCCATAGAGAGGGAGGCCTTTGCTGTGGTCTGGGCACTGAAGACGTTGAGGCCATACCTGTTTGGCACTCACTTCATTGTTCAGACAGACCACAAACCTCTACTTTGCCTAAAACAAATGAAAGGTGAAAACCCTAAATTGTTGAGGTGGTCCATATCTCTACAGGGAATGGACTATACAGTGGAACATAGACCTGGGAGTACCCACTCCAATGCAGATGGACTCTCCAGATATTTCCACTTAGACGATGAAGACTCATCAGGTCATGGCTAGTCTTATTGTCCTTCGTTTGGGGGGGGGGGGGGTTGTGTAGGAAAGTACCATCTTGCCTGGCATGTTACCCCCACATTTCACTGTATATATGTTATTTTAGTTGTATGTGTCACTGGGACCCTGCCAGACAGGGCCCCAGTGCTCATAAGTGTGCCCTGTATGTGTTACCTGTGTGATGACTAACTGTCTCACTGAGGCTCTGCTAACCCGAACCTCAGTGGTTATGCTCTCTCATTTCTTTCCAAATTGTAACTAACAGGCTAGTGACCAATTTTACCAATTTCCTTTTTCATACTGGAACACCCTTATAATTCCCTAGAATATGGTACCCAGGGTATTGGGGTTCCAGGAGATCCCTATGGGCTGCAGCATTTCTTTTGCCACCCATAGGGAGCTCTGACAATTCTTACACAGGCCTGCCACTGCAGCCTGAGTGAAATAACGTCCACGTTATTTCACAGCCATTTACCACTGCACTTATGTAACTTATAAGTCACCTATATGTTTAACCTTTACCTGGTAAAGGTTGGGTGCTAAGTTACTTAGTGTGTGGGCACCCTGGCACTAGCCAAGGTGCCCCCACATTGTTCAGGGCAAATTCCCCGGACTTTTTGAGTGCGGGGACACCATTACACGCGTGCACTATACATATGTCACTACATATGTATAGCGTCACAATGGTAACTCCGAACATGGCCATGTAACATGTCTAAGATCATGGAATTGTCACCCCAATGCCATTCTGGCATTGGGGAGACAATTCCATGATCCCCCGAGTCTCTAGCACAGACCCGGGTACTACCAAACTACCTTTCCCGGGGTTTCACTGCAGCTGCTGCTGCTGCCAACTCCTCAGACAGGTTTCTGCCCTCCTGGGGTCCAGCCAGGCTTGGCCCAGGAAGGCAGAACAAAGGACTTCCTCAGAGAGAGGGTGTTACACCCTTTCCCTTTGGAAAAAGGTGTCAGGGCTGGGGAGGAGTAGCCTTCCCCCAGCCGCTGGAAATGCTTTGATGGGCACAGATGGTGCCCATCTCTGCATAAGCCAGTCTACACCGGGTCAGGGATCCCCGAGCCCTGCTCTGGCGTGAAACTGGACAAAGGAAAGGGGAGTGACCACTCCCCTGACCTGCACCTCCCCTGGGAGGTGCCCAGAGCTCCTCCAGTGTGCTCCAGACCTCTGCCATCTTGGACACAGAGGTGCTACTGGCACACTGGACTGCTCTGAGTGGCCAGGGCCAACAGGTGACGCCAGAGACTCCTTCTGATAGGCTCTTACCTGTGTTGCTAGCCTATCCTCCTTCCTAAGTAGCCAAACCTCCTTTTCTGGCTATTTAGGGTCTCTGCTTTGGGGAATTCTTTAGATAACGAATGCAAGAGCTCATCAGAGTTCCTCTGCATCTCTCTCTTCACCTTCTGCCAAGGAATCGACTGCTGACTGCTCTGGACGCCTGCAAAACCGCAACAAAGTAGCAAAGACGACTACTGCAACCTTGTATCGCTGATCCAGCCACCTTCTCGACTGCTTTCCTGGTGGTGCATGCTGTGGGGGTAGTCTGCCTCCTCTCTGCACTAGAAGCTCCGAAGAAATCTTCCGTGGGTCGACGGTATCTTCCCCCTGCAACCGCAGGCACCAAAAGACTGCATCACCGGTCCTCTGGGTCCCCTCTCAGCATGACGAGCGTAGTCCCTGGAACTCAGACACTCTGTCCAAGTGACTCCCACAGTCCAGTGACTCTTCAGTCCAAGTTTGGTGGAGGTAAGTCCTTGCCTCCCCACGCTAGACTGCATTGCTGGGTAACGCGTGATTTGCAGCTGCTCCGGCTCCTGTGCACTCTTCCAGGATTTCCTTTGTGCACAGCCAAGCCTGGGTCCCCGACACTCTAACCTGCAGTGCACGACCTCCTGAGTTGTCCTCCGGCGTCGTGGGACCTTCTTTCGAGACTTCGGGTGAGCTCGGTTCACTCTTCTTCGTAGTGCCTGTTCCGGCACTTCTGCGGGTGCTGCTTGCTTCTGAGTGGGCTCCTTGTCTTGCTGGGTGCCCCCTCTGTCTCCTCACGCAATTGGCGACATCCTGGTCCCTCCTGGGCCACAGCAGCATCCAAAAACCTTAACCGTGACCCTTGCAGCTAGCAAGGCTTGTTTGCGGTCTTTCTGCACGGAAACACCTCTGCAAGCTTCTTCACGACGTGGGACATCCATCCTCCAAAGGGGAAGTTCCTAGTCCTTCTTGCAGAATCCACAGCTTCTACCATCCGGTGGCAGCTTCTTTGCACCCTCAGCTGCCATTTCTTGGGCATCTGCCCACTCACGACTTGAGTGTGACTCTTGGACTTGGTCCCCTTGTTCCACAGGTACTCTCGTCTGGAAATCCATCGTTGTTGCATTGCTGGTGTTGGTCTTCCTTGCAGAATGCCCCTATCACGACTTCTGTGCTCTCTGGGGAACTTAGGTGCACTTTGCACCCACTTTTCAGGGTCTTGGGGTGGGCTATTTTTCTAACCCTCACTGTTTTCTTACAGTCCCAGTGACCCTCTACAAGATCACATAGGTTTGGGGTCCATTTGTGATTCGCATTCCAATTTGGAGTATATGGTTTGTGTTGCCCCTATACCTATGTGCTCTCATTGTAATCTATTGTGACTGTACATTGCTTGCATTGCTTTCTATTGCTATTACTGCATAATTTTGGTATTGTGTACATATATCTTGTGTATATTTGCTATCCTCATACTGAGGGTACTCACTGAGAGACTTTTGGCATATTGTCATACAAATAAAGTACCTTTATTTTTAGTATATCTGTGTATTGTGTTTTCTTATGATATTGTGCATATGACACTGGTGGTATAGTGGGAGCTTTGCATGTCTCCTAGTTCAGCCTAAGCTGCTCTGCTAAGCTACCCTTTTCTATTAGCCAAAGCTGCTAGACACCTCTTCTACACTAATAAGGGATACCTGGACCTGGTGCAGAGTGTAAGTACCCCTTGGTACTCACTACAAACCAGGACAGCCTCCTACATTGGTGGCAGCGGTGGGATAAGTACTTGCAACTACTTACCACTTTGTCATTTTGTTCTTTTCATAAGAAAAAAATATACAAAACAAGTTCAGTGTATGTACACCTAACCAAAAAGTTTTGCTTTTCTCCTCTTACTCTATTGCTAAGTGCTGAAAAGTACCTCTAAACTTTCAAAAAGTTTCTAAAAAAGTTCTGAAACTTTTTCTTTCTTTTTCTGCCCCTCAAACTCTTTTCTATCATGTCTGGTACAGGCCAAACTCTTGATCTGGCCAGCACAGCTTATGACCACCTTAGCTGGAAAGAAGCAAGGAGTCTCTGCATTGATAGAGGTTTAGGGGTAGGGAAGAATCCCTCTAAAGGATTTTTGGTTAATATGCTCATTGAAAATGATAAGTCCTTAGGTGGCACATCAGGTGAGTAATTAGCAGATGGTTCGCACTCCGATTCTGGGGTAGCCCCAGTAAAAGTGTTAGATAGTATTCTTCCCAACCTGCCCCTTAGCAGGCCACCTAGCATGGCTGGTACTAATGTGAGTTCTCATCACAGTAGGAGTGTTACTTCTGCAGGCCAGGTTGTTAGAGTGCCATCTGTTAGGGACAGGTCTCCCTCTGTTCATTCACACCATTCTTCTGTGTCAAGGCATGCCCAACCCACCCACCCTGATGACAGACTGTTAGAAAGGGAACTCAATAGATTGAGAGTGGAAGAGTCCAGGCTGAAGCTTAAAAAGCAACAGCTGGATCTAGACAGGGAAGCATTTGACTTAGAAAAAGAAAGGCAGAGGTTGGGGTTTGGACCCCATGGTGGCAGCAGCAGTATTACAGATAGTAATCCTGTAAAAGAGCATGATTCTAGGAATCTGCACAAGATAGTTCCCCCTTATAAGGAGGGGGATGACATTAACAAGTGGTTTGCTGCACTTGAGAGGGCCTGTGTTGTACAGGGGGTCCCTCAAAGGCAGTGGGCTGCTATCCTATGGCTATCTTTCAGTGGAAAGGGTAGGGATAGGCTCCTTACTGTGAAGGAAAGTGATGCCAATAATTTTACAGTTCTTAAGAATGCACTCCTAGATGGTTATGGCTTAACCACTGAACAGTACAGGATCAAGTTCAGAGAAACCAAAAAGGAGTCTTCACAAGACTGGGTAGACTTTGTTGACCATTCAGTGAAGGCCTTGGAGGGGTGGTTACATGGCAGTAAAGTTTCTGACTATGAAAGCCTGTATAACTTAATCCTGAGAGAGCATATTCTTAATAATTGTGTGTCTGATTTGTTGCACCAATATCTAGTGGACTCAGATCTGACCTCTCCCCAAGAATTGGGAAAGAAGGCGGACAAATGGGTCAGAAAAAGAGTGAACAGAAAAGTTCATACAGGGGGTGACAAGGATGGCAAGAAGAAGGATGGTAAGTCTTCTGACAAGGGTGGGGACAAATCTAAAAATGAGTCTTCATCAGGCCCACAAAAACACTCTGGTGGGGGTGGTGGGTCCAAATCCTCTTCAAATCAAGTAAAGAAACCATGGTGCTATTTATGTAAAGTAAAAGGCCATTGGACAACTGATGCCAGTTGTCCAAAGAAAAGCACCAAGCCTCCCACCACTACAACTCCTGCTGCTACACCTAGTACCCCTAGTAATAGCAGTGGTGGTGGGAGCAAACCTACTAATAGGCAATCCAAGGGAGTAGCTGGGCTCACTTTTGGTAATTTAGTTGGGGCTGGTCTTGTTAGGGAGACCACAGAGGCTGTGTTAGTCTCTGAAGGTGCCATTGATTTGGCCACCTTGGTTGCTTGTCCCCTTAATATGGATAAGTACAAGCAACTTCCCCTAATAAATGGTGTTGAGGTTCAGGCCTACAGGGACACAGGTGCCAGTGTTACCATGGTAATAGAGAAACTGGTCCACCCTGAACAACACCTACTTGGTCACCAGTACCAAGTGACTGATGATCATAACAACACACTTAGCCACCCCATGGCTGTTGTGAATCTCAACTGGGGTCTGGGTTACTGGTCCAAAGAAAGTTGTGGTTGCCTCAGATTTACCTGTAGACTGTCTACTAGGGAACGATTTAGAGACATCAGCTTGGTCAGAAGTGGAGTTGGAGGCTCATGCAGCAATGCTTGGCATTCCTGGGCATATTTTTGCTTTGACAAGGGCTCAGGCCAAAAAGCAAAAAGGACAGGGTGACTTGGATCCTGGAACAATGGACCAAGTGCTCCCTAAAGCTAGGGTTAGTAAAGGTAAAACACTACCTACTATCCCTCCCTCTACAGTGGATTCAACTTCTGAGGAAGAAGAATTTCCACCCTGTGCAGAACCTTCACCAGAGGAGCTGGAAGCAGACACTGCTGATCTTTTGGGTGGAGGGGGGCCTGCCAGGGAGGAGCTGAGTGTGGCACAGCAGACCTGTCCCACACTAGAGGGTCTAAGACAGCAACCTGTCAAACAGCAAAATGGGGATGTCAGTGACTCTCACAGAGTTTACTGGGAGGACAACCTCTTGTATACTGAGGCAAGGGACCCTAAACCTGGAGCAGCCAGGAGATTGGTCATTCCCTTGCAATACAGAGAGTTCCTCCTAACTCTAGCCCACGACATTCCCTTGGCTGGACATTTGGGACAAATGAAAACTTGGGACAGGCTTGTTCCCTTGTTTCATTGGCCTAGAATGTCAGAGGACACAAAGGAATTTTGTAAGTACTGTGTCACCTGTCAAGCCAGTGGCAAAACAGGTGGCACCCCAAAGGCACCCCTTATTCCACTGCCTGTGGTTCGGGTTCCCTTTGAAAGGGTAGGGGTTGACATAGTTGGCCCCCTTGACCCTCCTACTGCTTCAGGCAATAGGTTTATCTTGGTGGTAGTGGATCATGCCACCAGATATCCTGAAGCAATTCCTCTAACGACCACTACAGCTCCTGCAGTGGCAAAGGCCCTCCTGGGAATCTTTTCCAGGGTGGGCTTCCCAAAAGAGGTGGTATCAGACAGGGGTAGCAACTTCATGTCTGCTTACTTAAAGGCCATGTGGAAGGAATGTGGTGTGACATACAAGTTCACCACACCATATCATCCACAAACAAATGGACTGGTTGAGAGGTTTAATAAAACTCTCAAAGGAATGATAATGGGACTCCCTGAAAAACTCCGGAGGAGATGGGATGTCCTGTTACCTTGCCTCCTTTTTGCTTACAGGGAGGTACCCCAAAAAGGAGTGGGCTTCAGCCCCTTTGAACTCCTATTTGGACACCCTGTAAGAGGTCCTCTAACACTTGTGAAGGAGGGTTGGGAACAACCTTTAAAAGCTCCTAAGCAAGACATAGTGGACTATGTACTTGGCCTAAGATCTAGAATGGCTGAGTATATGAACTAGGCCAGTAAAAACCTTCAGGCCAGCCAAGAGCTCCAAAAGCAATGGCATGACCAGAAGGCTGTTCTGATTCAGTACCAACCAGGGCAGAAAGTGTGGGTCTTGGAGCCTGTGGCCCCAAGAGAACTCCAAGACAAATGGAGTGGACCCCACATTATTGTTGAAAAGAAGGGAGAAGTCACCTACTTGGTTGACTTAGGCACTGCCAGGAGTCCCCTTAGGGTGCTTCATGTCAATCGCCTGAAACCCTACTATGACAGGGCTGATCTCACCCTGCTCATGGCAACAGATGAGGTACAGGAAGAAGAGAGTGACCCTCTCCCTGATCTCTTCTCTTCCACAGAACAAGATGCTCTAGTGGAAGGTGTAGTTTTAGCAGATTGTCTTACTGCTGAGCAGAAAGACCACTGCATAAATCTCCTGGGTCCGTTTTCTGAACTCTTTTCTACTGTGCCAGGCACCACTTCTTGGTGTGAGCCTGGTGTGACAGCTTGCCTGTCAAAAGTAAAATCTATAGGCAGCCTGGCCATGTCAGGGATTGCATAAAACAAGAGGTTCAGAAAATGCTTGAACTGGGAGTGGTTGAGCACTCTGAAAGTCCATGGGCCTCTCCTGTGGTACTTGTACCAAAACCTAATTCCAAAGATGGAAAGAAGGAAATGAGATTTTGTGTAGATTACAGAGGTCTCAACCAGGTAACTAAAACTGATGCTCACCATATACCCAGGGCAGATGAGCTCATAGATACACTGGCATCTGCCAAGTATCTAAGCACCTTTGATTTGACTGCAGGGTATTGGCAGATCAAGTTATCAGAGGATGCTAAAGCAAAAACTGCATTTTCAACCATTGGAGGGCACTACCAATTCACAGTAATGCCTTTTGGGTTGAAAAATGCACCTGCCACTTTTCAAAGGTTGGTGAATACAGTCCTGCAAGGGTTGGAGGCTTTTAGTGCAGCATATCTAGATGATATAGCTGTCTTTAGCTCCACCTGGGATGATCACCTGGTCTACCTTTTGGAGGCCCTGCAAAAGGCAGGCCTCACTATCAAGGCTTCAAAGTGCCAGATAGGGCAGGGGAAAGTGGTTTATCTGGGACACCTGGTAGGTGGAGAACAGATTGCACCACTTCAGGGGAAAATCCAAACTATTATAGATTGGGTTCCCCTTACAACTCAGACCCAGGTTAGAGCCTTCTTAGGCCTCACTGGGTATTACAGGAGGTTCATAAAGAACTATGGCTCCATAGCAGCCCCTCTTAATGACCTCACATCTAAGAAAATGCCTAAAAAGGTATTGTGGACAGCTAGCTGTCAGAAAGCTTTTCAGGAGCTGAAGCAGGCCATGTGCTCTGCACCTGTCCTGAAAAGCCCCTGTTACTCCAATAAATTCATTGTCCAAACTGATGCATCTGAATTAGGGGTAGGGGCAGTCTTATCACAACTTAATTCTGAGGGCCAGGATCAACCTGTTGCTTTTATCAGCAGGAGGTTGACCCCTAGAGAAAAGCGTTGGCCTGCCATAGAGAGGGAGGCCTTTGCTGTGGTCTGGGCACTGAAGAAGTTGTGGCCATACCTGTTTGGCACTCACTTCATTGTTCAGACAGACCACAAACCTCTACTTTGGCTAAAACAAATGAAAGGTGAAAACCCTAAATTGTTGAGGTGGTCCATATCTCTACAGGGAATGGACTATAGAGTGGAACATAGACCTGGGAGTACCCACACCAATGCAGATGGACTCTCCAGATATTTCCACTTAGACAATGAAGACTCATCAGGTCATGGCTAGTCTTATTGTCCTTCGTTTGGGGGGGGGGGGGTTGTGTAGAAAAGTACCATCTTGCCTGGCATGTTACCCCCACATTTCACTGTATATATGTTGTTTTAGTTGTATGTGTCACTGGGACCCTGCCAGCCAGGGCCCCAGTGCTCATAAGTGTGCCCTGTATGTGTTACCTGTGTGATGACTAACTGTCTCACAGAGGCTCTGCTAACCAGAACCTCAGTGGTTATGCTCTCTCATTTCTTTCCAAATTGTCACTAACAGGCTAGTGACAAATTTTACCAATTTACATTGGCATACTGGAACACCCTTATAAATCCCTAGTATATGCTACTGAGGTACCCAGGGTATTGGGGTTCCAGGAGATCCCTATGGGCTGCAGCATTTCTTTTGCCACCCATAGGGAGCTCTGACAATTCTTACACAGGCCTGCCACTGCAGCCTGAGTGAAATAACGTCCACGTTATTTCACAGCCATTTACCACTGCACTTAAGTAACTTATAAGTCACCTATATGTCTAACCTTTACCTGGTAAAGGTTGGGTGCTAAGTTACTTAGTGTGTGGGCACCCTGGCACTAGCCAAGGTGCCCCCACATTGTTCAGGGCAAATTCCCCGGACTTTGTGAGTGCGGGGACACCATTACACGCGTGCACTATACATATGTCACTACATATGTATAGCGTCACAATGGTAACTCCGAACATGGCCATGTAACATGTCTAAGATCATGGAATTGTCACCCCAATGCCAGACAATTCCATGATCCCCCGAGTCTCTAGCACAGACCTGGGTACTGCCAAACTACCTTTCCCGGGGTTTCACTGCAGCTGCTGCTGCTGCCAACCCCTCAGACAGGTTTCTGCCCTCCTGGGGTCCAGCCAGGCTTGGCCCAGGAAGGCAGAACAAAGGACTTCCTCAGAGAGAGGGTGTTACACCCTCTCCCTTTGGAAAAAGGTGTCAGGGATGGGGAGGAGTAGCCTCCCCCAGCCTCTGGAAATGCTTTGATGGGCACAGATGGTGCCCATCTCTGCATAAGCCAGTCTACACTGGTTCAGGGATCCCCCAGCTCTGCTCTGGCGTGAAACTGGACAAAGGAAAGGGGAGTGACCACTCCCCTGACCTGCACCTCCCCTGGGAGGTGCCCAGAGCTCCTCCAGTGTGCTCCAGACCTCTGCCATCTTGGAAACAGAGGTGCTACTGGCACACTGGACTGCTCTGAGTGGCCAGGGCCAGCAGGTGACGTCAGAGACTCCTTCTGATAGGCTCTTACCTGTGTTGCTAGCCTATCCTCCTTCCTAAGTAGCCAAACCTCCTTTTCTGGCTATTTAGGGTCTCTGCTTTGGGGAATTCTTTAGATAACGAATGCAAGAGCTCATCAGAGTTCCTCTGCATCTCTCTCTTCACCTTCTGCCAAGGAATCGACTGCTGACTGCTCTGGACGCCTGCAAAACCGCAACAAAGTAGCAAAGACGACTACTGCAACCTTGTATCGCTGATCCAGCCGCCTTCTCGACTGCTTTCCTGGTGGTGCATGCTGTGGGGGTAGTCTGCCTCCTCTCTGCACTAGAAGCTCTGAAGAAATCTCCCGTGGGTTGACGGAATCTTCCCCCTGCAATCGCAGGCACCAAAAGACTGCATCACCGGTCCTCTGGGTCCCCTCTCAGCACGACGAGCGTGGTCCCTGGAACTCAGCAACTCTGTCCAAGTGACTCCCACAGTCCAGTGACTCTTCAGTCCAAGTTTGGTGGAGGTAAGTCCTTGCCTCCCCACGCTAGACTGCATTGCTGGGTACCGCGTGATTTGCAGCTGCTCCGGCTCCTGTGCACTCTTCCAGGATTTCCTTTGTGCACAGCCAAGCCTGGGTCCCCGACACTCTAACCTGCAGTGCACGACCTCCTGATTTGTCCTCCGGCGTCGTGGGACCTTCTTTTGTGACTTCGGGTGAGCTCTGGTTCACTCTTCTTCGTAGTGCCTGTTCCGGCACTTCTGCGGGTGCTGCTTGCTTCTAAGTGGGCTCCTTGTCTTGCTGGGCAACCCCCTCTGTCTCCTCACGCAATTGGCGACATCCTGGTCCCTCCTGGGCCACAGCAGCATCCAAAAACCCTAACCACGACCCTTGCAGCTAGCAAGGCTTGTTTGCGGTCTTTCTGCACGGAAAGCTTCTTCACGACGTGGGACATCCATCCTCTGAAGGGGAAGTTCCTAGTCCTCTTCGTTCTTGCAGAATCCACAGCTTCTACCATCCGGTGGCAGCTTCTTTGCACCCTCAGCTGCCATTTCTTGGGCATCTGGCCACTCACGACTTGAGTGTGACTCTTGGACTTGGTCCCCTTGTTCCACAGGTACTCTCGTCTGGAAATCCATTGTTGTTGCATTACTGGTGTTGGTCTTCCTTGCAGAATTCCCCTATCACAACTTCTGTGCTCTCTGGGGAACTTAGGTGCACTTTGCACCCACTTTTCAGGGTCTTCGGGTGGGCTATTTTTCTAACCCTCACTGTTTTCTTACAGTCCCAGCGACCCTCTACAAGGTCACATAGGTTTGGGGTCCATTTGTGATTCGCATTCCACTTTTGGAGTATATGGTTTGTGTTGCCCCTATACCTATGTGCTCTCATTGCAATCTATTGTGACTGTACATTGCTTGCATTGCTTTCTATTGCTATTACTGCATCATTTTGGTATTGTGTACATATATCTTGTGTATATTTGCTATCCTCATACTGAGGGTACTCACTGAGAGACTTTTGGCATATTGTCATAAAAATAAAGTACCTTTATTTTTAGTATATCTGTGTATTGTGCTTTCTTATGATATTGTGCATATGACACTGGTGGTATAGTGGGAGCTTTGCATGTCTCCTAGTTCAGCCTAAGCTGCTCTGCTAAGCTACCCTTTTCTATCAGCCAAAGCTGCTAGACACCTCTTCTACACTAATAAGGGATACCTGGACCTGGTGCAGAGTGTAAGTACCCCTTGGTACTCACTACAAACCAGGACAGCCTCCTACATGTAGTCTCCCTATGTGTACGGGTGGCATCCCAGGGGTACTCCCTCCTAGCCAACTCAGCTTGCATCCCTAAGAGGAGAGACTGCAATGATTACCTGCTCGGGAGACCTGTAATAGAGCTGTTTTTCAGGGGGCCATGCTGGGGGCTCAGGAAAGGGGGATGGATCCCCCGCACAGAATCGAGCCAGTATCACGTGCCATGTCCTAGGACTATTCCATGCTGTCAATATCATTAGGCTCGCCGCTGCAGGGTGTGAGGCCGCAATCCAGTTTAAGGTCAGTGTTGCATCACCAACACTATGGCAGCTGGCTCGCTCGATCAAGTCTCCTTTCTGAATGACCTCTTAGAGCGGCCGAGCTGGCCAGGCACTGACCCAGAGCTCGCTGATCATCTAGGTGGCGCAAGGTATCTGCTATCCATTTTTATGTATAGGACTCCCTTCCTTCAGCCATCAGCAGCACAATCCAGGCGCCCTTCGAGTCCTATCCCCCAAGTCTGCACTGTGGCTCAGCTTGCAGCCAGCAGCCATTTCTGCTTGCACTAATCCGGTGCGTGACAGTTATGGGGCTCAGTGCTGTCCATGCCGCTTCACAGTAGATGTGAGCTTGGGGAAATTCGGCAGTGTGCGTCACTCAGTCCTTGTGTAGGGCTCATCCATAGCCTCCCTGCATGCTTCGTCGCCACCATCAGGGAGTCATCTCCCCCTTTACTTGTCCGCTCCAGGCTGTAGTGTCCTGCTGGACACGTTCTAGTGTTTGGCCAGCCTCTCTGCTGAGGGCTGGCCTCCCACATACACCCACACTCACCCAACACAGGCGTCACCGGCCAGGTGACCCTGGCAATAAAAAGGGCCGGGCGCACGTGCCCAGGGCCAGTTCCACCCACACAGAAACGGTGTCCGTGTCATCTCTTTTTAGTAGCATGGGGGCCTAGGGCCCCAACACTACATTGGCGACGAGGGAGACTGCCCCAATCGTGCACCGGCTGCTGCTGTATACAGAAATGGGCATCAAGCTGCTAAAAAAAAAAAAAAAGGAAGGAAGGAGGTGAAAATGTAGACACCTGCTGCCATCGGGAGTGTGAGCTGCACAGACGATGCAAAAAAAGTGAGTGCCGAAAGGCAGGCGAGTCCGCGCTTAAAAGCGCACATATGCCCCCCCGTGTCGATTGAAGCGCACCACAGCGTGTGGGAAGGCTGCTGGGGCCACGCTTGAAATGCGCTCACGGTGCTGTCGCGCACCGTGAAGAAAAAGAAAATGCTGCCGTGCGGAGAGGTGCTCCTCTGCACCCAAAGCAAAATGAAAAGGAACATGACTAGGGCCGCCCCCCCCCCCTCGAATAAAATGCCAAGTTATGGCTGGGGCCAGTCGCCCCCAAGAAGAGAATGGGGTCCGCAGCGTGTGCCAGGCTGCGGCCGCGAGTGAAGGACACGGTGCAATCGGGCACCGAGAATAAAGCAAATGACCGGGGCCGTTTTCCCCTTTTCTTTTGACTCATGGTGCTCTCGCGCACCGAAGCAAATATGCCCAGGGCCGCCCCCACCCCAAAAATGCCAGCAAGACGGCCCGCAGCACAAAGGAAGGCTGCTGCGGCCAAAAACTAAACCGAAAGTACACCGGTGCACACACGCACCGAAAACTTGAAATACATGGAATACATGGTGCTGACGCACCGAAAACAATTTCAAACAACATGGTGCAGACACGCACCAGGTGCCCAGGGCCGCGCCCCCACCTCCAAGAAATGAATAAAGAAGTGAGGTGCTTACACACACCCACAGAGAACAGTGCCCGGAGCCCCCAAACCCCCCAGTGAAAACTTTGTGGTGTCTGACAGCCTCTTTCAACGAGGCTAAAAGAAGAAGAAAAAAAAAAATGGACGCAAGTGCCACGCGAGGCAAGACGAGAGCACGCACATGGACTGCGCAGCCCCTGCCTGCCGTCCGCCACCACCGCCGAAAGCACGCCACATGCCCCAGCGGTGATGTACATCACCGCAGGACAACAAAGGGACACGCCAGGCAATAACAAAGGACGCCCAGAAAAGAAAAGAGACTATGTCACATGTGCAGAGAGCTGCACCAGCGAACGTGACAACATGGAAAAGCGCCCACAAAATTGGAGAGAGCACCCAAGAGCGTGACGTAACGTACGGGACAAGAGGCCGTGCCAGCCGGCCTTTCTGCAACACAAGACGGCCACCGTTGGCCCATCACACAGAAGGTCCTCAGAAGCGATCAACCCTGCAAAGCACACGCAGGTTCAAGCAAGACCCAGTGCCAAGAAAGCACGGCCTTGAGGCGCAAGCACTGCGCCCTCAAGTGAAGAGCAAGCGGAAAAGAAAGTGACCCTATCTCACTGCCCTGCAACGGGCCAGAGACTCAGCAAGGAGTGTCCTCCCCCACACTGCCTCAAGACGGAGTCGGCAGTGACTTGCAAAAGGAGAGTCGCACAAGGAGTGTCCTCCCCCACACTGCCTCAAGACGGAGTCGGCAGTGACTCGCAACAGGCAAGAGGAGAGTCGCACACCCTGAGTGGCACGACGCTACCACTGCAACACGGGGATGAGCCCCTAGTCCTTTGACAAGACAGGACCTTCTAAAGGTCCACACGAAAGGAAGACAAGTGGCCAGACGCCACAACAAAGGAGAAGAAAGCGTGGTGTAGCACCACGCTATGAAGGAGGAAGAAAGGAGACTGTGTGACATCACCTGTCACACTGCAGCAAAGAAAGGAGACTGTGTGACATCACCTGTCACACTGCAACACCTGACGACCACAAAAGAACAAGAACGGAAGATCAACAAGATGGAGAGATGGAGGACTCCCACAACAAAGCAAGAGTGCACCCACAGACAAGACAGCCACAGGGTGCGATGACATCACTGGAGACAGCTCGGCAGGAGTGCCAAATGTAAGACGCCATGCGCGAACCGCGTACTTACCCCACATGTCAAAGGTGACCATCCAAGCCACCCGTCATCGGCTTCCTGAAGCAGATGGCACCACTGCTAGCATCTGCACATGAGCAAAAGAAAGACTGCACTCGCTATGACGAAGTTACTCCAATCACCCTTACTCCAGCAACATCCCTTGTCGTCCAGGTCTCCAAACGGCAAACATCATCATTG
This sequence comes from Pleurodeles waltl, assembly GCF_031143425.1. NCBI lineage: Eukaryota > Metazoa > Chordata > Amphibia > Caudata > Salamandridae > Pleurodeles > Pleurodeles waltl. The sequence continues at coordinate 693,625,035 of NC_090444.1, forward strand.
CCATGTGCATCACGGTATTCATCAAAGGAGCAATTAAACAAACAGACTGGAGTCCTACACCTCTGCTTTAATGCTCTGAAGAACCAGTCAACCAATGACCAACTGCTCGCCCTGTCTGTATCCTGCTCTCGGTGGCAAGAGCAAAGTCGTGACCTAGACCCATCTATCCCTGTAATTGCATGCGACTAGGCAGTGGCTCCTAGGAGGTCATGCAGCTGCCCTATGTGGCACACAAGCAGCTCCAGCGCAGACCACAAGCAGTCCCGTGACAACCCAGACAAGGGGCCTCTCAAGCTTGAGAGAGGACTGGACATTGCCCCACCGATGAAGTCAAAGAGACAAACTGGGCTGTGCAATGGAGACTCCCAACAGGTCACAGCACACCAAGACTGTCTTCAGTGAACTAACATGACACCAACTAGACACCCTCCTGGCGACGTGATAGACAATTGCCCTGAGACCGTCTGAAAGCCCGCATGCACCTGATCCATGTCGGCAAGCGCCCTGACCATGGAACATCCACCCTTGTGGTTGCACGGATGATTTGACCATGGCTCCTGTCGGAGAGCCTGCAGCGGCCGGCAGATGGCCCACACGCAGCCCAGCACAGTCCATGCCAATCCTGTGGCAAACCCATCGAAAAGGCCTCGAGGAAGTTCCATAGTGAAGAATCCAAAACTGAGAGGTGGTCTGGAAGCAGCTCTGCCATCAGAGGGTCAGAACATACAAAGGTTTCAGAGGAAGACCTCACGCCATCACAGATGTCATCCGTCTTCAAGGGATTGGCCTTCGTGAAGCCAGGATGTCTCGGCAAGCAGATTCACAGTGGACTCCACCAACGCTCGTGATGCACCCAATTCGGGTGATGCACCAAATTCGAATGACACACCCAATTCGAATGATACGCCCTATTTGAACAAATTGAACTGTAAACACCACCAGCCTCGCCACAAGTGCCCACAGGACTGAAGCACGGTGCATCAGTGGACACTTGTCCAACCATCTGACTGTCAGAGTCCTGATTTCTTCCACACTGTGTTCGTGCCCGGCTGTGACTGGTTAAATTATGAACTCGTGCAGAAGGATCCGGGTGCTCCCAGCTGCACCTGCCCACGGCAATCCTGCGGCCTGCCTTCTCGAGGCCGAGGTGCTGATGGTGGTGTTGTGTTACCGTGTTTTTTCTCTTGCAGGTTGGACTTTGTTTTGTTCCTTAAAGTTTTGGAGGAACGTAGTGTCCTGCTGGACACGTTCTAGTGTTTGGCCAGCCTCTCTGCTGAGGGCTGGCCTCCCACATACACCCACACTCCCCCAACACAGGCGTCACCGGTCAGGTGACCCTGGCAATAAAAAGGGCCGGGCGCACGTGCCCAGGGCCAGTTCCACCCACACAGAAACGGTGTCCGTGTCATCTCTTTTTAGTAGCATGGGGGCCTAGGGCCCCAACACTACACAGGCCATTGCTGCCTTATGTTTTACTCACTCTGTCGGAGTTGCAGCGTCCTGCCACTCCAGCCCGGGGTCGCGGATTGGTTGGTGGCAGAATCACAAGGCCTGATGCTGCCCAGTCCTTTTCCCTTGATTCAGCTCAGCCAGGCAAGCAGTGAAGTGTTTGTGGTCTGGTAATCGGCCCCAATCTTGCAGACAGTGTTGCGGGTGTGGGGGGACGAAGATGACCCCCGATGAGTATAGATTATATCAGGATTATTCTTTTGCTGGCGGGAACACCTTTAAGGAGGGTCTAGTCGACCATGTTGCTTGACTATGCCCCACTTTTCATATATTATGATGTTTGGAATATTATATTGCTTAAAACCTGCAAGACTTAAGAGAGTATTCATGCACAGCTAATTGCATCATTACCTACTATTTTATGTAATCATGCATTTACATTTTAAGTGTATATGATAATTATTATTAAATTGTTTTAGATATAGAGTCTTATGTCTTATAAATTTCAGAGCATGGATTTCCCCATAAATTAGAAAGATTCCTATAATATCACGGCCCATCTGGCATCACAATTCAGATGTAGATGCCCAGGATGATGTAAAAATCATAAATTCCCATCTTGAACAGGTTGAGCTTCTATTTTCTCTACGTTTGCAGAATCCTTGTCATGTCTGCCTTTGACACAGATGATGTCTGTCCTTATTTTTCCAAGTTCGTATGAAAGTATCAAATCATTCATACAATGGCATCAAAAAGACATCTGATGTGTCTTCAGTCTAGAAAAAGTGACTTTTTATCTGTAGCTCAAAGTCAGAACAATACTGTAAACCATGTAGTCTGAATTGAGGCGTTTTTACCTTATTTGTTCATAAGAATGCATCTAAGACTAGTGTGTCTTGATGCACATAGGTTGTGTCAGACATTTGTAATGTTATGTTGGAAATTCCCATTCATTCCAGATAAGATACAATATAAAACACCTATAATTACCACTTGGAGAGGTCCTTCACTCCAGATTTTCCCACAAAATACTGTCAGAATATCTTCAGACTGCTGTGATGTTGCTGCATTTCATTCTACGCTGAAAGTGATACCAAAAAAAGTCTGGAGGAAGAGGAGCTGATGCGATGTGTAGTTTCCTTTCCTAGGGAACACTGCCTCCCTGACTTAAATAGCTAGGCCCGTATTTATACTCCGTTTGCGCCGAATTAGCGTCGTTTTTTTCGACGCAAATTCGGCGCAAAACTAACGCCATATTTATACTTTGGCGTTAGACGCGTCTAGCGCCAAAGTATGGGCAAATAGCGTCATTTTTTTGCGTGAACGCCTTCCTTGCGTTAATGAGATGCAAGGAAGGCGTTCCCGTCTAAAGAAATGACGTCGTATTTATACTCCCGGGCAAAAATCACGCCCGGGAGGTGGCGGGTCAGGGTAGGCGTTAAGGGGCCTGTGGGCTCAAAATGAGCCCACAGGTGCCCTCCCCTGGCCCCAGGGACCCCCCCTGCCACCCCTGCCCACCCCAGGAGGACACCCAAGGATGGAGGGACCCACCCCAGGGACATTCAGGTAAGTTCAGGTAAGTATAATTTTTTAGATTTTTTAATTTTTTTTGGGTGGCATAGGGGGGCCTTATTTGTGCCCCCCTACATGCCACTATGCCCAATGACCATGCCCAGGGGACATAAGTCCCCTGGGCATGGCCATTGGGCAAGGGGGCATGACTCCTGTCTTTACTAAGACAGGAGTCATTTAAATGGCGTCTGGGCGTCGAAAATAATGGCGCAAATCGGGTTGAGGTGATTTTTTTGCCTCAACCTGACTTGCCCCATTTTAAGACTCCCTAACGCCATTTTCCCCCTACGCCGGCGCTGCCTGGTCTACGTGGGTTTTTTCCACGCACACCAGGCAGCGCCGGTCTGCTAGCGCCGGCTAACGCCATTCCATAAATACGGCGCCCGCATGGCGCTTCAGAATGGCGTTAGACGGCGCTAAATTTTTTGACGCTAAACTGCGTTAGCGCAGTTTAGCGTCAAAAAGTATAAATATGGGCCCTAGTGTTTTTCTGTAAGCAGGTATGCAGTGCAATGATTTTCCCTAAGAAACACTAGATGCAAGTTATGCTACTTGATACTCTCCTAGTGTAGCACAAAGAAGTAAGTTTTAGGAAGCTAGGTTGCTACATTGCATTTTAACTATGGTAGAAATGGTAATTTTATTCTTGTGCTTTGCAACATGCATTTGTGATGCTTACGCGATATTCGGCATGGTTATTTTAGATGTGCTAAGAAGCAGGATATAACTGTTGAGATAAACCCTTTTTTAGTTAAAATGTGTGTGAATTGTGTGTGTGATATTATAAAGGACAAAATTAGCTTTTCAAATTACCATTGCATCCCTGGAGACCTGTTTAGGAACTGTTAGTAACCCAAAAGCATTTGACGCTGGTTCAAATATGTATTGGGTGACGTTCTGTGGGGCTACAGTAACCTGTGTTTAACAGTCAATCGATGGTGCATTGAACATAGTTCACTCGTGTCACCCACGGGTGTGAAAACAAACCATGCAGAACTAAGCCAGAGTCTTAGTTTATGCACCAGCTTCTTATTAGTGGATTATAGTTGTACGCTACACATTTGACCATCACTTCCTCGTTCCCACTATATCCATTACTGCTACATGATCAGCATACGTTTTCCAAATATTTTACCATAAGATGACCCCACTACATTGAACGCAGCCCAACCCAACACCTACAGCAACAGGTTTTATTAACTTTTTTTTTTTCTTTGTTGAATTATAAAGTTTTTCTTTTTTGGGAAATTTACATGTTATTTAAATATTATCGATAACCTAACCTAACGACTTAGTTATGAATGTTTTCTCGAGGAGAATCTAGAGTCTTGTGGAGGATAAATGTGGTATTCATTATTTTTAGTTCAGTTTATCAGATAATTTCGGCTATAAAATCCATACAACCACAATAAAACAATGCATGCATGAGTCAAACTGGCTGAAAAAGCAAACACAATTTTAAAAAATCGTAATTTTTTGTTTGGCATGGTAATCTTATACAATCACAACCTTGTGTCAGATGAGCACTGAATCTGGTGATGTTAATTATTATAGCATTATACCCTGCTGGCCGGCGATTTTAAAGGCTGCTAAATTCTAGGCGTAGGTGGAACCTGTAGAGTTTTACTCCACAGAATTTGGCAGAGTTACATAGAACTCAGTGAGATTCCATGGAGTTCCGCACACTCTTAGTTTTTGGAGTGTCTGTGCAGACCAATGGCCCACAAGCCACTTGCAAGGAGTGAAACAGGATGAGGCCACTTTCGAATTGCCATTCCATACTGTTCTCAAGTTTAGAAATAATTGTTGACCTGCAGGTGCAATAAATGCAAGAGCAAACAGGGAGAGTGCAGTCCTCAATGAGGACCTACACAAAGCTATCACTTCTGCCTCTAGAGAGAATATTCTATAAACATGCATATTCTAAAAAGTGCAGAAAAAATGTTTCCTTGAAGGTGAGCTAAGCCAGGAGATGAAAGATGAAACAAAATGTAATTATCATTTTAACGTTCTTTTGCTGGCTCAGCCAGCAGCATATGAAAGGAGAGGCAGGGCTGTTCTGTGGGAGGTAGGAGGGTGGAGGAGGGGAGAGTGCAGTAAGTGCACATGTGTGTTTGGCCAGCCGTCTCAGGCCGGTCAAACACACATGCACACTTGGGTTTCTCCAGCCTGGCTGTATACACGTGCTGATCACAAGTCCCCTTTTCCTCCAGCTTTTCATTGCAGTTTAAGCTCCATGAAAAGGCTGGGGGAAAGGAAGTGCTGGGGGCCACAGGGGGGCCCTGCACTGCCCAGAACCATGTTGTGCCCAGCAAACCCGGAATGCTCTGTCTGCTTTGCAGACAGTGAGAATTCTGAGGGTGCTGTTATGCAACGGTATTAACCTCTTCTCTCTCAAGGGACCCAAGACCAATACTGTAGCACTGTTCCTGCCAGGCTGACCGGTGGGAACATTGTGATATGACTGGGGGTGAAGCAACCAGTTTGACAGCAATCACATCCCAAGAATTTGGCGGTCGGCTCGACTGACCGCCAAACTCGTAATGAGGGCCTATGACTAGTTTTGCCATTGCTGTTATTTTCCTCGGTTTAGTTTTAAGTGAACCATACACTGGTCAGCCTTAGTTCACTGATCTGCCTTTTTTGCTAGTTATTGGGCCAATGGGTATATACTTTCTTATCTTTTCACTTATTCTCCTATTGCTAACTTCGGGCTTGATTTGTGGAAATGTAAGATCTTGATGAGGAAGTGTTGTGTGTGGTGGAGAGTTCACTGGTGGGATTTCCTCCGCTGTACTGCGCATACAGTGGAGGAAATTGCACTCCTCTTCTGGATTCAGCAATCCCTCCACAAATCACAGGATGTTCCATTAAGACCACATTTTAAATCAGACCTCTATATTTATTTCTGCCCCTTTTTGTTCTTTTTATTATTCTGCTATTTGCCCTAGGCAGTTTAGTGAGTCTCTGCCAGCTATATATTTCAAGCATCGGCACGACCATTAAGCTTAAAATATCTATGGTGGAGGGATAGGGTGGTGTAAAGGAAATACATTTGGAGGAGGAAAGAAAGAAACGTGAGCTAGATGGATAAAGAAGAGAAGAACGAATGGGAAGGACAGAAGTATACTGTATGGAAGAAAGGAGAAAAGGAGGGGGAATGAGCCCAACTTTGTGTGTATGTACACCTGTGGTTGTTGGTTATTTGTGTGCCTCCATGTGTGCCTCCTTGTGGTGTCTGTTTACATAGATGCCTCTCTGTATTTTGACTTCAAATATATGTGCATGTCAATTTGCCTGTTGTCCCTGTACATGGTTGCCTGTAGTTATATTTCTGTGTTCATGAAGTCACTACAAATGTTGGGGTTTGTGTGCATGGATAGTTGAAGGTATGTTGTTCTTGTGTGTATATATGTATGTGCATGTGATTCTGTATTTGTGTGCTTCTGTTTAACTGTACTAGAGCAAAAAGCCAGATTGAAGGCTTTGCCATTGATTGTTTGCCTTTGGCGCCACAAGCCACAAGCCAATATGCTACCTTTCTGGACCTATTATGTGCAGTCTAAATGGCAAGATATACAATGGTTTTGGGTTGTCTCATACATTTGTGTATACATTAAATTATCAAGAGGCTAGCTTTACTTCTGAATCAATGCTTTTGATTGGCACTGCATTGCTTCAATGATAAACTTTTTTTTTCAAGTTTATTTATTAGTTTTCAGTGTTATGAAAGACAATACAATATAGTATTACCCCAATCAAATTGTCATTCTTACATGCAGCATTGAAGCACATATAATTAGAAAATGTTTAGCCAGAGTTCCCTCATAGATCATACCTGTTCAAAAGCTTACATAAACATGTGTTATATTTAGCAACAAAACTTTCAAATGAAAGGCCGAACCATGCATCCGTGGGAATATATATGGTGTTATGGGATGGAGTGAGTGTTGTTTTCAGTGCAGTGCTATGTACCTATGGACAGGGGTATGTAATGGAGACATTCATTGTAGACATCTTGATATATACATACATGGGGTATAACAATACACGTATCGGTGTGTAACTCACATCTCAGGGCGGGTGTAAATAATTTTTGGCCTCCACTTTAGGTACTGGTTAATCCCATCATTCCCCACCCATATCGATGATACCTCGAGCTCGGAGCCAGCGGAGAAGGTGTGCTTCAGCTCGAGCCCAAGTTAACAGGTCTTTTAACCACTGGGATATAATCAGAGGAGTCGAAGATTTCCATGCCCTAGCAATCCTGCGTTTAAATAAGACAAAAGCTAAATCATTGAAACTGTGAAGGCATTTATCCCCTTTGTTTTGGTGGTGAATGCCCAATAGACAAGAGGTAGGTGTACAGGTAGGGGATGGGTGGTCAGGTCCGATACTATCGCAGTAATTTTGTGCCAGCTGGTTTGTAACACCGGGCATTTCCACACCATCTGGTAAAATCCTGCTAAGGGTAAAGTGCCGCGTGGGCAACCCGGGCTTTGTGTGGGGTACATGCGGTGGATGCGATGGGGGTCCAGATATTTGTGATGTATATAATTGAATTGTGTGAATCTGAACCTAGCATTTCAGGATATCCCCTTTAACGTCTGTAATGCCCTGCTCCATTACACAGCGGTTAGTGCCTGCGGCAACGCCACATTCCACCTCTCATGTGCAGTCTGTAGGAGGTTGACTTCGGATATATGTAACGCAGCATATAAGGTGCTAATAGCGCGCTGCGTGCTACTGGTCAACAAAATAATATGTAATGCATGCGATGTGGATGGTTCTGTGTCCTCTACGCTTCAGATGCCACGCATGACCTGTATTATAACATAATAAGTGATAAATTTTCCAGGTGCGATATTGTGTCCTGTGATAATGTCCTGGAATGACCTAAGTGTACCCTCCGATAATAAATGTCCCAACCGGGCAATCCCTTTTTCAGTCCATTGGATGTGGTCTTGAGCTCGTGTTTTCTGTACTATCCCGGGTACCTCCCAGACGGAAATCTTTTGTGAATAAGGAATGTGTGGGCCCTTGAGATGTATGAAACGGTGTCAGCATGTATGTGCTACCTTCATTAGTTGTGTCATAGTGTTGCGAGGGCCACCATTGTCTGTTAGCCAAGTGTACACTTCAACAGCCCCTAGTCAGGCTTGTATAGCTCGTGTTTCTAGGTGTAGTGGTGAGAATAACCAGGATATTGGCCATTGTAGTTGTGCCGCTGCACAATATAGTTTGAAGTTTGGGGCACCCAATTCACCTTCCGTCAATGGCCTCTGAAGTTTAGACAGGGCTACTCTTTTCTGCATGTAAAGAATGTATGATATCTTTAACCATGAATTGCACAAGAGCCATTATATATGAAATCTAAACATGACCGCGTGTCTTTCCAATAATGGTGCTCACCCTTTGCTAATTTTCAGTTCAGGTGTTGTGATTGCCTTTATTTCTGCATATAGCAACTAGTGAGCCAATGGGCCTCATGTATAAATATTAAGAATACCGATTCTTATGATCTACTGCACGTTCCAATTTTGCATCTCATACATGGGCCTTATCTCTTGGATGTTCATTTAAAGCCTTCCTTAGGGATTTCTTTGCCTGATAACAGGGCTTGCTAAACCACCCACCCTTATATTTACAGGAGGACTGAGCAGCTACAACCAAGCAATCTTTGAAAGCTACATTTACTCTAAACATAGCATCCATGACTTCCCCTGATCTGGGTGATTATGCCAGAAGTATGCCCGTAATCAGATTTAGGTTTTCCCCCACCACCCTCGCTATTACTTGCTGGATATTTACCTGTCTCCAACTAAGTCTCCTACCCTTATCTTTAGTCTTCACCAAAGATGGCCCTCCCCACCCTGATTTGCGTAAAATCTCAGGAAAATCAAAGAAAATCCTGAGGGGGTTATGGTCACGAAAGTGCTTCACTACCACCTCAGCATGCATGACCAAGTTTTTGAAAGATGGGGATACAAAGATGTAATCAATTGTTGGTCCAGCCCCTCAGCCTACACACGTTGGGGCCTGATGTGAACCCGCAACTTCCATGTCGCAAGTATTCAGAAGACCCAAACTCCGTAGGCCCTTAATCAGATCCCTGCCCCTAGGGTCCTGTAATCCCTCAGCTATATCTACCTCGTGATCCAACTCAAAAGGATTCACCACTGTACTATACCGCCCTATCTTGGCATCAAGATCCCCTGCCACAACAGCACAGAATTCCAAACCAAACCCTTCCAATCTACACTTCAAAATCTGAAGAACTGAAAAAAGGACCCTAATTTAACATCCGGAGTCCCAGACAGCATTGTAAAAGTTTACCAACAGGACATTAAATTTATTTGGAAAGACTACCCATACAATCAATATACAGTGATGGTTGCAGGTAATTTGCTACGCTTTTGCTATTTTAGAGAATCGGATTAGATTAACTATACCCCCTTTAGGACGATCTCCTTGATGCCAAGCGGCCGGGACTGCAAACCTTTGATATCCATCCCAGGCTGCCAGCCCATCCGACCCTGTTTCTTGAAGTAGAATGAGATCATACTGAACCAGAAACCTTATCCATTCACGATCTGACAGCTTAGTGTCAAACCCTGCTACAGTCTATGAAATAAGACAGCACTTTGTGGTCTTTCCACCCTGATCTTCCATGTTCGTAATAGCATTAGGGGGTTCTACCATGCCCACTAAAGATCTCCATGCATAGCGTCAATCCACCCCCTCCAGGTCAGGAATAAAAATGGGGTCATTCTAGTTGGCTGTAAAACACCCTGCCCTAGATTGGGATTCCTAGGATTCCTAATTGGAAAATCAACAGTCTGCCGAGTATGATTATAAAAGAAGCCCAAGCGGACCATACCAATCCTTCCCTTCCTCTGGGAAGCCAAACCTTGTGTCAATAGGAGCCGCAGGGCCAGACCTGGATGTCTACAATTTTCAATAATACAATCCCCGTTTCCTGCTTTTTCTCGACGCCCAACCCAATCAATGGTTCTGACAAACAGAATATCCCTAAGGTCCTTGCAAGCAAAATCACAGTTTTTACTCAGCCAGTGACAAGTCCTATTTTTCAGTTGGTCGGTGGATTCACTGGTACCTGGTGCTAGAGAAGGAACATCTGTAAGCACCACCACGTAGGGGGCACAGGCTGGAGAGAGCTAAAAACAAACAAGTGGAGAACTTTTCTTCAAATGCAGATCTAGAACTTTACCACTTTGTTGAGACTCCCTTCCATTCTCCATATGTCTCCTACCAGTTGGCCTTCCGACTCTCAGCCTGTTATTTCCCCTTACATCTGCCGATGAATCAGCTTGGGCAGCCGAGGGACCCTCCACGCAATTTGTAAGAGCCACCAAATTTGAAAGACTTGTGGGTTGCTGCATGTCTTTATCCAGCTCCCTAGGGTGTCCTTCACATGGGAACATCCCCTCGTATGGTTGTCTTTGACGACTGAAATCCAAATGGCCACCCTCAGCTGTGACTGGGCTAGACCTCTCCTGCCCATACAACAGGGAAACTGCATTTTAAAGCACCTGCAATTTCTCCAAAACCGGGGTCAAACTAGCTTCAATCATCTCCCTGAACTTCATCAGTATATTTTCAACATCGATACCCGGGGACTGACTGAGGCCTGTGCCATCCATTACACGCATAGGATTCAAATTTGCAGACAGAGGCGGTTTTAATTTTTTCCCAACTTTCTTCAATGCCTTTATCTTTTTCAAGGGGGGGGGCTGCTACTGTCTGGGGGAGAAACCATCAGAAGCCTCTTACTCTTCCTTATTGTCCCAGTCATACCATTTTCTGCTGGCAGTGGGGCTTCAGGCAAACCGCCCTGCTCTCTCCGTAGGTTTCCATCCTCATCTTCCCATAATCCCAGAGCCTCATTGTCTAAAGAGACTTGCTACCAATCACCCATCTCCACTGAAAGTCTCCTCTCCGCCAAGTCAATCTCATTGGTGACTACCCCAACTGCTCTGGCAAGAAAGGAGTCCAGTGTTGTATTTGAACTTCCCTTCCCTCCTCCACACTGGTCCCCAATTTGCAGGGCCCTTCTCCTACCTATCCTCACAGTACACCGGGGGGGGTCTCCCTGGGGAACAGTAGCTCAGCCACAACCAATTTTAAAAGTAAAAATGTATCAGGGGGTGGAGGTCAAAATCAGCAGTGAATTGTACAATAGTCAGTAAAATCAGAACACTCACCCGCCATGCCGGAACTAAGAGGGGTGGCCCAGCCCAGCCTCTTTCAGTCGATGATGGGTGAATACCGATTTCCTAATTGGGATCCTCTCTGAATTGCAAATATGAAATCAGTATTTCTAATATACGAAACTCATTAAGTTTCAATTAGGGATTCCTGGTGGGTTGCTAATCAGCCTTTTTTGTGAATATTAATGAGGTAGGTCTCAGTTTGAGGTCCATTAGGAATCAAAGCCATCAGCAGACCACCATGTCTGTGATTGCTTTTTAATAAAGCAATTTTTTTTTTTAACGCAGCCTGTTTTCCTTAAAGGAAAGTGGGATGCTTTTAAAAGGAAATAAAATGAAACCATGAAGTTTCATTTTTTTAAAGTAGGCAGTGGTCTGTGGAACCATCTCCTGCTCTTAAAAATATTATAATTTAAATTCCCAAAGAGGAAGGGGTGCCTTTGGGACCCCTTCCCCTGTGTGAATGGGTCACTACCAGTTTTAAACTGGTGGTAAAGTATTTACTATTTTGGGACCGGAATTCAGGTGTAAAACAGTTATACATATCATACCGATTTGGTATTTGGAAGGGATGGCCTAAACACGCCCCTTCCAAATACCGAATTGCAAATGCAAAATGAGATTGGGTAACCAGTTACCAAATCCCACTTTGCATTTTGTACATTTGAAAAAACATTTTTCCGGTCGCAAGTGGCCGATTCTGCGATTTGGACAGTTTGCGACCGGAACAATGCTTTGTACAACTGGTCCAATATTCCTGATTTCCAAATCCTTTTGCTAGGAAATCATGCTGTATGAAGAAAGAAGTGGATATCTTTATCGACCAACAAAGCACACACGTCCCAGATTGCAACAAAGCTGATTAGAACAGACTTTGGGTGTACACCAGCAGTAGGAAATCACCCAGGGTCGGACTTGGACAAAAAATAGGCCTGGGCACCAAAATAAAAGTGGCTTCCATTAGTGAATTAGATAGCTGAAAAAGTGGCACATGTTTGCAAATTGGGACAGTTACAGACGAACGAGTTACTTACCTTCGGTAACGACTTTTCTGGTGGATACATTAGCTACCTGTGGATTCCTCACCTCATGAATACTCCCATGGCGCCAGCATTCGACGGAAATCTTCTTACTAGTCTCTGCACGTCGACGAGGACGTCACTGTCTCGCACGCGACGCCGTCTGACGTCATACAGGCAATAAGAGGTCCTCGACGACGTGCAGACGTCAGTACCAATCATTTTTTACGTGCATGAGAACAACCAGGCAATGCAATGAAAGAGCAAGGCAACATCCATTATATTGTAAAAATACACCACATTGTATGAATAACTGTAAATCTTTTTATGTACATATATATATATATATATAAAACTCTCTCTTTTCAAAATATATACACACACCAAGTATATACATAAAGATATATACACATATACATATATATATATATATAAATATATTATATATACATCTATCGCACCCTCAAAGACCAAGAGGAGCGCACTCAAGGATTACTTGGCAAGACCATAAAGGCAACGGGGAGGCGGGTGGGACCGTGAGGAATCCACAGGTAGCTAATGTATCCACCAGAAAAGTCGTTACCGAAGGTAAGTAACTCGTTCTTCTGATGGATACAACTACCTGTGGATTCCTCACCTCATGAATAGAGTCCCAAAGCAGTACCACGCCCGGCGGTGGGTGCCTAAATGGTCAAACCAAGAAATCCTGCAGCACTGACCGTGCAAAATGACCGTCCCTTCTAACCTCAGAATCTAAACAGTAATGTTTTGCAAAAGTGTGAAGGGACGACCAAGTTGCGGCCTTGCAGATGTCGACCACAGGAACACCTCTGGCTAAGGCCGAAGTGGCCGACTTAGCTCTGGTGGAATGAGCTCTAATGCCCTCAGGAGGATCCTTCTTTGCCAAAGAGTAACATATTTTAATGCAAAGAACAACCCACCTGGATAGTGTTCTCTTGTGGACTGCCTTTCCTCTCCTCTTGCCCACGTATCCAATAAACAGCTGATCCTCCAGCCTGAAATCCCTTGTTCTATCGATAAAGAAGCTCAACGCTCTCTTTGGGTCCAGACGGTGCAGTCTTTCTTCCTCTTTGGAAGGATGAGGCGGAGGATAGAACGTGGACAAAGTAATTGCCTGAGCCAAATGGAATGGTGAAACAACCTTCGGGAGGAAAGCAGCCTTGGTCCTCAACACCACCTTATCCCCATAAAAAGTTGTATAAGGGGGTTTTACTGATAAGGCCTGCAACTCACTCACTCTCCTTGCTGATGTTATAGCTATCAGGAAGACTGTTTTTAAAACCAAATACCTCAAGGGGCAAGAATGCATAGGTTCAAAAGGGGACCCCATAAGGAAAGTCAGGACTAAGGACAAATCCCATTGCGGCATAACGAATGGCTTTGGAGGATATTGATTTAGAAGACCTTTCAAGAATCTGATAACAATAGGGGATTTAAATAAAGATGGTTGGTCTGGAAGACATATGAAGGCTGACAAGGCCGATAAATAACCTTTAATGGTAGCCACTGCACAACCTTTCTGCGCCAGAGATAGAGCAAAAGACAAAACGTCCGATAGATGAGCATGTAAAGGATCAATCTGCCTCTCTCCACACCACGCAACAAATTTAGACCACCTATTAGCGTAGATAGATTTAGTGGAGTGTCGCCTGGCCGCTAATATAACATCCACTACCTCAGGCGGGAGAGAGAAGGAACTCAGGTTGCCCCGTTCAATCTCCAGGCATGTAGGTGCAGACTCTGGAGGTTGGGGTGTAGAACCTGCCCCTGCGACTGTGAGAGGAGGTCTGCCCTGAAAGGGAGACGGAGCGGCGGGCACGTTGAGAGTTGGAGAAGGTCGGAGTACCACACCCTCCTTGGCCAATCCGGAGCTATTAAGATTACTAGAGCCCGGTCTTGGCGAATCTTCCTCAATACTCGAGGAATCAAGGGTATGGGAGGAAACGCGTAAAGCAACTGGCCGCACCAGGTCATTTGAAACGCGTCCCCCAACGCTTCCTGCATCGGATACTGAAGGCTGCAGAACAACGGACAATGCGCGTTCTCTCGAGTGGCGAACAGATCTACCCGAGGAAACCCCCACTTCTGGAAGATTAAACGGACTTGATCTGGATGGAGACGCCACTCGTGGTCTGCCGAGAAGTGGCGACTGAGACTGTCCGCACGCACGTTCAAAACTCCGGCCAGATGGTTTGCTATCAAGCAAATCCGATGGTCCTTTGCCCAGGACCATAGTCGAAGAGCTTCTCTGCAGAGAAGGTACGACCCCACTCCTCCCTGCTTGTTTATGTACCACATCGTGGTAGTATTGTCCGTTAGGACCTGTACCGACTGACCACGAAGGGAAGGGAGGAAGGCCTTGAGAGCCAGACGTACAGCCCGTAACTCTAACAGATTGATGTGAAAAATCTGTTCCTCTGGAGACCAAAGACCTTTGATCTCCAGATCCCCCAGATGAGCTCCCCACCCTAGAGTGGAAGCATCCGTTATGACTGTGGCCACTGGTGGCGACTGCTGGAACGGCTTTCCTTGTGAAAGATTGTTGCTTGCAATCCACCACTTCAAATCCACAGCAGCATCTCTGGAGATCTTGACAGTACCCTCTAGATCCCCTCTGTGTTGAGACCACTGCCTTCGGAGGCACCACTGAAGAGCCCTCATGTGCCAGCGAGCATGCGTGACCAACAGAATGCAGGAGGCAAAAAGACCGAGCAGACGAAGGACCTTGAGGACTGGAACTACCGCTCCATTTCGAAACATTGGAACCAAATCCTGAATATCTTG
Source organism: Pleurodeles waltl (assembly GCF_031143425.1). Taxonomy (NCBI): domain Eukaryota; kingdom Metazoa; phylum Chordata; class Amphibia; order Caudata; family Salamandridae; genus Pleurodeles; species Pleurodeles waltl. The sequence goes on from NC_090444.1 coordinate 693,640,111, forward strand.
AATCCGCTGAGGCGGAGGAAAGGCCCGACCCAATGTTGTATCCAGTACTGCCCCTATGAACAGGAGGCGCTGAGAGGGCTCTAGGTGAGATTTGGGCTCGTTCACCGAAAAGCCCAGGTCGAACAACAACTGGGTTGTTGACTGCAGATGACGCAACACAAGCTCCGGGGACTTGGCTTTGATCAACCAATCGTCCAAGTAAGGGAATACTGCTATCCCCTTCCTTCTGAGCTCTGCCGCAACCACCGACATCACCTTCGTGAAGACTCGAGGTGCTGAAGTAAGACCAAACGGAAGGACCGCAAACTGGTAGTGTTGCGATCCCACCACAAACCGGAGATACTTCCTGTGTGACTTGAGTATCGGGATATGAAAGTAAGCATCCTGCAAGTCGACAGACACCATCCAGTCTTCCATGTTCAACGCCAAAAGCACCTGTGCTAGGGTCAGCATCTTGAACTTTTCCTGCTTGAGGAACCAATTCAAGATCCTCAGGTCCAGAATTGGTCTCAAACGACCATCCTTCTTGGGAATCAGGAAATACCTTGAGTAAACTCCTTGACCCCTTTCCTGCTCCGGGACCAACTCCACCGCGCCCTTTAAAAGGAGGACTTCTACCTCCTGTTCTAGCAACAGGAGGTGTTCTTGTGAACAATACGAAGGGCGGGGCGGGATGAGGGGCGGAAACTCCCGAAAGGGAAGGGTGTAGCCTTTTCCCACAACACTGAGAACCCAAGTGTCCGACGTAACAGTCTCCCATTTGGTGAGAAAATGCTGTAATCTTCCCCCTACAGGAGAGGAGTGAGTGGGAAATGGTGGAAGCCTAAGGCTGCTTCCCCTGCTGCACCCCGCCAGAGGATGAGGAAGAGGCAGAGTGCTGCTGAGAAGCTCCCCTGGTGCGGACCCTACCCCTCCCCCTAAAAGATCTATAGGGATGGGAAGAGGCAGGTTGCTGATATCTTCCCCGAAAGGAAGAGGAGGAAGAGCCACGCCCAAATCCACGAAACCTCCTGAAGAATCTGGAAGAGGCCGTGGAAGAAGGAGCTTGGAGTCCCAACGACTTAGCCGTGGCCCTGCTCTCCTTAAACCGTTCCAAGGCCGAATCAGCCTTAGCCCCAAACAGTTTGTCCCCATCAAACGGGAGATCCAACAATGTGGACTGTACATCTGCCGAAAAGCCCGAGTTACGGAGCCAGGCCTGTCTCCTTTCCACCACAGTTGTGCCCATTGCTCTGGCTACCGAGTCGGTGGTATCCAGTCCCGTCTGGATAATTTGGGTCGCAGCAGCCTGGGCATCAGAGACAAGATCCAAAAGACCCTGGGGAAGCTCTGTAAACGAAGAGGAGATGTCATCCATCAGAGCATGAATATACCTCCCCAGGATACAGGTTGCATTGGTGGCTTTTAATGCCAGACTGCAGGACGAAAAAATCTTCTTCGACTGCGCCTCCAGCTTTTTTGAATCTCTGTCCCCAGGCACCGTCGGAAAAGAACCAGGCGCTGACTTGGACGAACAGGAGGCCTGCACAACCAAGCTCTCCGGCGTAGGGTGCCTAGATAGGAAACCAGGATCAGTTGGAGCCGTCCGATACCTCCTGGCCACGGCTCTGTGAACTGCTGGGGAAGATGCCGGCTTCTTCCACACCTCTAAAACCGGATCCAGCAGAGCGTCATTAAAAGGTAATAGAGGCTCCGCCGCGGCTGAGGCCGGATGCAACACCTCTGTCAAAAGGTTTTGTTTCGCCTCCACCACCGGCAAAGGCAGGTCCAAAAAACTAGCTGCCTTCCGTACCACTGTATGAAAGGAAGCAGCTTCCTCGGTATATTCCCCCGGGGATGAAAGGTCCCACTCAGGGGAAGTGTCCAGCCCACTGGCCGACTCCAGTCCACACAGCCCATCACCCGAGTCCTCTAGCTCTCCTTCCTCTAGGGCTCGTTGGTACTCCTGCTCTTCTAGTACCCGGAGAGCACGCCTCCTTGAATGCAGTCGTTGCTCAATCCGCGGAGTCGACAATACCTCCGCCGAAGTCGGAGATCGGCGCCGATCTTCCGAAGCCACCGACGCCGCATCCGGCGCCACAGGTAACTTCGGCGCCGACTGAAGAGCAGTTGAAACGGATGGACCCACCGGAGTCACAGGCCAAAATCTCGACGTCGACGGGATGGAAATCCCTGGGGCCAATCCCTCCGAAGCCACCGGAGCGGCCACCGGCGCCGACACTGGCGCCGAGCCCACGTTCCCAAACGGGAGAAAGGGCATAAAGGGTGCCGGCCGAAGAGGCGCAGGATCACCCAAAGAAAAGGCCAAAGGCCCAGCCGGAGCACCCCCTGGAGCCATCTGTTGGAAGATGGCATACATCGCATTCAAGAATGCGGAACTATCGGCTCCAGGGGTGGGAAAAGCCGGATACTGGGGTGCCTGACTCGGAGGCGACCCCGACGCTGGCCTCGGCGTCTGCGCCGGAGAAAACACTTGAGGCTCCAATACCTCAATCACCGACGCCTGTCCAGGCGAAGTTGGAGACGCCGGAGAGGGCAACGGCGTCGAAGGATGCGGCGTCACCGTGGGGCTGACCTCCCATGTCCTTCGGCGCCGATCCGGAGACCTGGAACGAGCCTCCCTTGAATGACGCCGAGATTCTCTACGGCGCCGGGAGTCTCGATGACGCCGATGTCTTGGAGGAGACTTTTTCTTGTGATGCTTCTCCTTTGACTTGGCCATAAACAGCTTCGCCTCGCGTTCTTTAAGGGCCTTCGGATTCATGTGCTGACATGAATCACAAGTCGAGACGTCGTGGTCGGAGCTCAAACACCAAAGGCAATCGGAATGAGGATCCGTCACCGACATCTTGCCTCCACACTCACGACAAGGCTTAAATCCAGACTTTCTCTGCGACATTATTTCCACAGAGAAAGAGTACGCAGCAAGATATACACTGTAACCGCAAGAGTAACAGTTGCTCCCTCGAAGATAACCGTTTCGAATGCACGGAAAAAAGGGAACTGACGTCTGCACGTCGTCGAGGACCTCTTATTGCCTGTATGACGTCAGACGGCGTCGCGTGCGAGACAGTGACGTCCTCGTCGACGTGCAGAGACTAGTAAGAAGATTTCCGTCGAATGCTGGCGCCATGGGAGTATTCATGAGGTGAGGAATCCACAGGTAGTTGTATCCATCAGAAATGCTGTATAAGTGTTTTGCAAGTAATAGAAGACTCAATTGATTTGAGCTTGCTGCAGGGAATATTTGTTTTAATATCAGGGAAATCAACAGTAAAACCTGGTCCAGCGCTCCCTAAAACAGGCCATCAAACAGCCAAAAAACCATCACAAAGACTGGCCTGTCACACCTGCCCATCATGTGGTGTTTGGACAAAATATCCAGTTTTTAATATCAGAATACAAAAATATCAGAAAAAAATATCATGATATAGACACATTGTGATACAGAAATCTCATTGTCAAGAATATTGTTTAGTAGGTAAGTAATATTGTTAACAATAATAATATGTTTTGGGGGGCGTGTCCAACATGGCGACCGGGACGGACGCATAAATTGCAGCTCCGTCCCCGGCCCAAAATAGATATCCTTAACAAGACGCCTGGGTCCTCCGTGAGGACGGAAACCACCCTCCCCAATCGCGGAGACACCGTGTCGGGAGCGGCAGCGGTTGCAACATCGAGGGGATCGGCTGGAACTGCTGGTGTGCAGCCGCACCGCGGGGCGTCCGAGGCGTCCTTCCTGGTGGGGTCTTCGCGCTGAGAGGCACCCGGGCGCTGCCCGGGCGGAGGATACGACACGGCCTGCACTGAGATCGCGAGCAGGGCCCTGGGTCCAAACGGCGGTGAGTTGCGGCTTGCCCGAGCGGCTGCTCTTCCTTTGAGGCCCTGCCCTGTTGGTGCCGCGGCCGACCGGCACTGCGACCGGTGATCCGGCGCGGCGAGTACATGCCCAACGAGCCCCTTGCGTCCCCCTGGAAGGCGCGGGGGCCCGAAGACAGGCAAAGCGGGAACCGGGGGGTGCTGAGTGGGCCCCCAAAGTCCATGGGAAGGACATTTGTAAGCTGCTGGACCACAACGCTGTAGCTACTTAACAGCAGAAGTCGAGGGGCGACAAACGTGCTCAAGGTCTTTTATACCCCCGAGCAAAACAGTGTACATAGGTCTCCAAAGCACACCATACCAAGGGAAGGAAACGCAACGTAGTTCTAAGCTGGCAGGTTCGGGTAAAGGAACATTATAATAGCACAAGAAGTTAACAGAAAAACCAAGAGTAGCAAAAAGTATACTGCAGGGGTAGCTGGTCCAAATAGTGACTGCCATACCACTCCCAAGAGTGAAACCTGTGGAAACCGTGTGTCGCACTTATAGACATTGAGCTCCTGTAACAATAATAAATGCAGCTGCCCAATACCCTCAGGAACTGGTACAAATTAAAGCCCCTTTGCATCATCCTAAATACGCTACCAACATAAAAGCATCAAACCAGTGCGATATAACCAATTAACGCTGCGCAAGTCCCAACTACCAACAATAGCATTGTACCGAAACCAACCAATGGGAAAACCAAAGACCCCACGGGCGCCCCCAGGTACCATGGACCCTGGTACACTGCCTCCACCAATTGGGGCCTCAGACACATATCAAGCCCTACAGAAAATGGAAGAAACACTGCAAACGCATTCAACACAACTTGAAAGGGTGTTGCAAGCTATACTAGACACTAAAACAACCTTGGAGGCGAAAATAGGTTCAGTTTTTGAGGATGTTAACCTGCTCCGAACAGACCAGCAAGTGCTAGCCGAAAAGGTTGCTGGGCTGGAAAAAGACACATCGCACCTCACACCATCCATACTCGAAAATCACGACTGGGAGCTATAAAAGCAGAGGTGGAAGTACTAAAACGCAGAGCCGAAGATGCCGAAGGCAGATCACGCCGAAACAACATCCGGTTCGTGGGATTTCCTGAATGTGCTGAAGGCCCCAGCGCAGAACTCTTCATCGAACAATGGCTAACTGAGTCGGTCTTGAAGAACAATGTTCCAAAGTTTTTTTCCATAGAACGCGTCCATAGGACCCCTGCCACTGGGCACTCAACCTCGCCCCCTAATAGCAAAATTACTGAACTACCGCGATAGAGACCTTATATTACAGCTATTCGGTAAGTCAGGCCCAATGCGCTTTGAGAATACGCAAATAACAGCCTACCCAGACTTCACAGTAGAGGTGCAAAAAAACCTAAATTCATTTTATCGGGTCAAAGAGCGACTAAGAGAACACAATATCAAATACTCCCTGTTGTTCCCTGCCAAACTTCGAATACAAGACAACACCCGCACTCTTTTCTTCTCTACTCCTGAAGACGCATGAACATGGCTCCAACCAAAAGGCCTAGCTGACCCGTCATCCTCCACAGACAAAAACCCACCTCTGAACAATCTCACGTAGAACGTTCACTACTGTTACAGACTACATCACGCTTTGCCAACGCATCCCCAACATCTTTGTCTGTGCAATCGGAAGCAGACCCTGACCTAGAGATAAACTCCGACTCAGCAGAATCTGCCCGCAGCCCCAACCTCACTCCACGGTCAGCGGACGACATCTGCTAGCTTTTCGACCCTACGCATGGGAAAGTGACTTGCCCACTACTCTTATATGGATACTGCTGAGGCGTGTCGCCGCATAACTATCTCTCCCAGCTGGTCTGTTTGGTCTGCTGTCGCTCCTGGACGACAAAGGCACCAACATGCGCAAAATGGGCCGGGGTCACGACGATCAGGAACTCGCAGTCTTGGATCACCCCCCGCTCCATATGGACCGTTACTCCAGGATGGCAAGTCCTGTATCTACCCTGTTCTTGCCACAATTACAGTTATTGTTAAGAATAGTAAATGTTACAGTTACAACTGAATGGGACGTTTCCCTGTTACACGTATTGACATATATCATTTGCAGTGCGCCACACCACAATGCAAACCTAAAGGACAAGTCACACAATCCAGAGGCAAAGAGGCTAGGCGTAATGAGCGCATACCACACCACTAACAATAATGGGCTTGAGCATGCACAGGCGATACGCTCCCACGCTGACCCACTTAAACTCCATGGCTTCTCAAAATCAGCGTTACACCTCACACTATAAAATTCTCACATGGAACGTAAAGGGCATGGCGTCCGTAAGCAAATGGCAACGGATCTATGCATATCTCAGGAGGCACCAGATACACATTGCCATGCTGCAAGAAACACACTTAGCCGAGCCCTCGTTCGAAAATACCAAAGCAAAATGGAAGGGCCAACTATATGGCACCACCTCCTCAACATATGCCAGAGGAGTAGCAATTTGGATAGCCCCCGGGGTCCCATACACTATGTCCCGTGCACAAAGTGACCCAAACGGACGGTACGTGATCCTAGAAGGTACATTAGACGGTAGCCCCTTAGCCCTGATAACATTATATACTCCCAACGTAAATCAACGCAATTTCCTCTGGACACTAAACAGCAGTATGCTTTGTGACCCTGCAGCAGACGCCGTATGGGGAGGAGATTTTAACTGCGTTCTAGATATTCTGAAAGACCGCTCTACCCCTCCATTAACCAACTCCCCAGCTAAACGAGCGTCGCTTGATTTGGCAGATTGGGCTTCCAACAATGGGCTAAACGAAATCTGGAGAACTACCCATCCCACATTACGCAAATATTCTTTTTATTCACCAGTACACAAACTTTACACCAGGTTAGATATGTTTTTCGCTTCATCCGGCATAATCCCAAAGATAACTACATCCGGATATCTAGCCCGCACTATATCAGACCACAACCCAAACTACGCCACATTGCTCTGGGGCTATATACACGCTTGTATCCCAACATGGCGCCTACAACCAGATGCCCTAACCAACCCTCCTTTTAATTCTGAGTTAGCCAAGTGTCTGGCGGATTATTTCTCTCTAAATAAAAACTCAACATCAACACGTGTCACTGAATGGGATGCCCACAAAGTCGTAATCAGGGGGCACTGCCTGGCAGCATCTGTAGGTATTAAAAAAATGCTTACTACAGAGCTATTAAAATTAGAAGCCAGCATACATAGAGCGGAGATTGAGGCCTCAACAAGCAATGCCCCACCAGAAACACTAATTTCACTGAAAGCGAAATACAGAGAGACTGACAACAATCTCAGCAGGCACGACTACAAACACTTAAAAGCGAGACAACATGCTGAAGGGGACAGATCGGGCAAACTGTTAGCATGGCTGGTTCGTCAAACATCGCAATCATTGCCGATAGGTGCGATCAGACTACAAACAGGAGAAGTGGTTAACAATCAAATTGACATTAACAGGGCCTTCTACATGTACTATCGTTCGCTATACCAACCCTCTATCCCCCCTAAAGAACAACAACTGGTTGATTTACTAGCTCAGATTCCCCAAAATCCCAAAATTACCAACAACGCTGACATATTAGAGGGCCCCATTACTATTGAGGAACTCCGTTTGGCCCTCTCCCAGATGGCACGTGGCAAGACCCCTGGTTCAGATGGACTGCCAGCAGAATACTACAACTCACAAAGCACTCACCTCCTGCAGCCCTTCCTAGAGGTGTTTAACGAAGCGCACAATAGGAAACAGCTGCCAGACTCTATGCGTGAAGCACTAATAGTGGTCCTACCAAAACCATGCCCGCTGGATGTCAAATCTTACAGGCCACTTTCCCTCTTGAACTCCGACTGCAAAGTCTTAGGGAAGATCCTAGCAAATAGACTGCTCCCCCATCTATCGAACATAATACAACCTGATCAATCGGGATTCATTCCGGGTAGAAATACCTTTTTAAATATAAGACGTCTAATCCGTATCATGCATAACACCACAGATTCAGGTAATGTGACCGTGTCTTTAGACATAGAAAAAGCGTTTGACATGCTTGGTTGGGATTATCTCTTCCGTACCCTTAAAGCGTTTGGCTTCCAGAGTTGCTTTATCAACTGGATTGCTACACTATACTCCAAACCAACAGCCCGCGTCAAGACTGGTCAGGTAGTGTCGGAGGCTTTTCCTATTGGCAGAGGCACCAGGCAAGGCTGCCCGCTTTCTCCATTATTGTTTGCAATAGCTATGGAGCCACTCGCAGTTAAGCTCCGTAGCTATGCGCATAAATGGGGCATACAAGAATTTAATGCATATCATATAATATCCTTGTACGTAGACGATGCCCTGATATACCTGTGCAATCACTCTGCCTCCCTAACTGAGGTAATGCATATCCTGAACACGTTTGCTCTTGTCTCCGGCTTGCATATGAATTGGACTAAATCCTGTATTTTCCCTCTCACTCGCATACCCACTGAGCAGCAAACGTCTCTTCCCATGCACCAACTACCATGGGCACACCAGACCTTCAAATATTTGGGCGTTCAAGTATATCACTCTATGTCAGACCGAGGGGAAGGGAATCTAGACAGACTGCTCCGTTCCACCCGTGGCTCCTTGACATTTTGGAGTTCACTGCCTTTATCGCCTATGGGCCGGACAGCCATAGCCAAGATGCTAATATTACTGAGATTCTTATATTACTTCACTGCGCTCCCGGTAATCTTGCCGCGCTCATTCTTCCACAAAGTTCATTCCTTACTGACTGACTTACTCTGGGGTAGGGATAGACGCAGAGTAGCACTAACCATCACACAATACCCACAAGTAGAAGGCGGTCTGGGCATGCCGAACCTCGAACTATATTACGCAGCAGCCCAACTCCAATGGGTCACTAAGTGGCTCAACGAACCAACCACTCCAGAGTCTTTAGCAATAACTGCTTACACAACACCAAAAATGATATTGGCATTTTTACTAGCAGGACTCCCCCACCCACTAAACAATTCACCCCTACTGGACACGGCTAGACACTTCTGGCAGAGATACGTACAGGGCAGAATGCTGACCCTCCCCTATTCTCCCCTACTGCCAATGTCACAGGTGCCGGGCATTCACGCTCTATCCTCCTATCATGATGTACGGGTGGTTAACACCCTGAGCATGGGAGACCTCTATTCAGGCTCCAAAGCAATCAAGTTTGAGGATTTGGTGGCTGCGGAAGCAATGCAACCGGGGGCCTTCCTGACATTTAATGCCATAACTAATCTCCTACACAATCTCTGGGGCTGTAGTCCCAACGAACCGAATGAATCCCTTCTACTTAATGCAATACTCTCTATGGGCGACGTAAAAGGCGTCGTCACCAAACTATATAAAATACTCCTAGCAAGTAACTGCAAGGCCTTAACTCAGGCCAAATACCGCTGGGACACTGTCCTTGCCACACCAATTACACAAAAATCCTGGGAAGCAGCCCTTATCTCGATTAAGTCCGTATCCCGCAACTCCAGACTAAGGTATACGCAATTTAATTATGTACATCAAGCATATATCTCCCCAGCCCGTATTCATAAAATATACCCAAGCTCTAACCCAATGTGCCCAAGATGCGCTACCCCTGCAGCTACTTTTTACCATATGGTTTGGGAATGCCACGCGAGTAACACCGGCTGGAACCGCGTCGGCGACACCACTGCAGACGTGGTAGACCACTTGCTAACCCCAACTCCAGAATCCTGCCTGCTTGGCATACGTCACCGCACAAAAGGTGATAAACACATTCACAAGTTTGTAGATTTAGCATTTGTGATGTATAAACGCCTGATTGCCACACACTGGAAGGCCCCAAATGCCCCTCCCCACTCTCCTTGGCTGCGAGACCTGCATAGTTACACATTGGCAGAGGCTCAAACATTAAGACAGCTACAACACAAGGGACAGATACAAGGTGGAACTGAAAGCTGGGACCTTTTTGTAGTTAGAAGAGAATCCAGAGACGACACGTACCCTCCGTGAGTTAGCCCTCTAGCACTATCTGGACATGATACCACCATACTTGCCCAAAGTAGTCAAGCAATTGTTAAACGTAGCTTCACCCAACCGAACTGCAGTGCCAAGCCCACATGCCATCAACCCGCCAGCCCTTCCCTGATATCCACCCACACTAAACACATACAAAGCAACGTTGCCCTCAGTGCCTGTATAGCCGAATGCTACCATTATTATATCTGACGCCAATACATATATTTAAGCACAATAATTGCTATGTCTAGTGTCAATAGTTACACAATGTTAAGTTGTATGCCTGTACACTAAAATGCAGTCGTATTGAACAGAGTACTATAAATACGAAAAGATATGCACGTGTAGAGAAGTTGTGTATTCTCTCACCAAGCTATATGTAATGTACCGCTGCTCTTGTACTATGTTTTGAATTACGTTGAATAATAAACAGAAAAAAAATAAAAAAATAATAATAATATTAATGTTTTTAAATATAGTTTTAAATAATGTAGTTGCAAAGAATATTGTTTTTTTAATTATTTTAATGTGTTTTAGTTTAGATATTAATTTTATGTGTTATTGTTTGCACAAATGTTATTATTTTTCAAAAACACAGTTTATAATTTTAAGTGATTTAGAAATATTATTTGATCTTATTTTAATTTTAATTTAATGGTCATTTATAGTGTTGTAGCTGATTGTTGGGTTTGTAGGGGGATTGGGTGGGAAGTTTATTAATTAATAATGAACTATTAATGAATCAATAATTTTTAAGTAAGTATGTAAATGATATTATTTATGTATAATATTTAATCATGATTTAATTTATTATATTTTATGCGCAGGTTGCTATGTTTCTAGGTGTATAGGGTCGGAAGTTAATTAGGTCATAATTAATTAACAATCAATTTTGAATTTATTAATTTAATAATATTTACTTAATTATTAATAAAGCAAATTATGTATTAATCATATGCTGTAGTTATTATAGGTATAGGAAGCTAAGTTTGTAGGGGTATGGGGTGGAAAGTTGATTAGGTAATAATTAATAAACAATTATGTAATAATTTGTTAGCTATTTAATTGATTATTAATTATGGAAATAGTGTAATAATTAAGTTTTCAGTTATATTTTAGGTGTGGGCTGCTGGGTTTGCAGAGATATAGGGTGGGGCGTTATTTAAGTAATAATTTATCAGCAGTTAATTATTAATGTATTATTGATTAAGTGATTATTTTTGATGTAGATTGTGTAATAGTAATATATTTCAGCTTTATTTTAGGTGTGGGTTGCTGTGTTTGTAGGGGTAAAGTGTAGGAAGTAAATTAAGTAATAATTAACAGTTATTTATGACTGCATTATTAATTATTTAATAGCTAGTAATTATGTAAATTGTGTAATAACTGTATATTTTAGTTATATTGTAGGGGTGGGCTGTTCGGTTTGCAGGGAATTAATTAATTATTTATATATTATTAATTATTTAGTTAATAATTATTTATATCAATCAATCAATCAAATAATTTCTTAAGTGCACTACTCACCCATTAGGGTCTCAAGGCGCTGTGGGGGGGGGGGGCGTTGCCGGTTACTGCTCAAAAAGCCATGTTTTAAGGTGCTTTCTGAAGGTTAGGAGGTCCTGGGTCTTGCGTAGGTTGGTGGGGAGGGAGTTCCGGGTCTTGGCGGTGAGGTGGGAGAACGATCTGCCGCCGGAGGTGGTGCGTTGGATGCGGGGGACTGTAGCAAGAGCGAGGTCGGCGGAGCGGAGCTGTCAAGTTGGTATGTGGAAGTTTACTCGTTCTTGAGGTAGGCCGGTCCAGTGTCGTGGAGGGCTTTGTGAGCATGGACGAGGACTTTGAAGATGATCCTTTCATTGATGGGCAGCCAGTAGGGATCTGAGGTGGTGTTCGTGGTGAGGGAGGTTGAGGATGAGACATGCCGCTGCGTTTTGAATTCTGAGTGTTCTTTGAAGCTTGGCTGTGGTCTCTGTGTAGAGGGCTTTGCCATAGTCCAGTCTGCTGCTGATGAGGGCGTGGGTGACCGTTCTTCTTGTTTCTAACGGAATCCATTTGAAAGTCTTGCATAGCATGCAAAGGGTGTTGAAGCAGGAGGATGATATGGCGTTGATTTGCTGGGTCATGGAGAGAGATGAGTCTAGAATGATGCCAAGGTTGTGTGCGTAGGCGGTGGGTGTTGGGGGTGATCCGAGGGTGGTGGGCCACCAGGAGTTATTCCATGCCGTCTTGTTGGGGCAGAAGATGATGATTTCTGTTTTGTTTGAGTTTAGTTTGAGGTGGCTTGCTGTCATCCATTTGGCGATGTCGAGGAGTCCGGCGTGCAGGTTTATCTTGGCGGTGGCTGGGTTTCTGGTGAGGGAGATGATGAGCTGGGTGTCGTCTGCGTATGAGATGATGGTGATTCTGTGGGGGCGGAGGATGTTGGCGAGAGGGGGCATGTAGATGTTGAAGAGGGTGGGGCTGAGAGAGGATCCTGGGGGGACCCCGCAGATGATCTTGGTGGTTGGAGACCGGAAAGGAGTGAGGTGAACTCTTTGGGTTCTTTCGGCATGGAAGGAGGTGAGCCAGTCCAGGGCCTTGTGTCGAATTTCGGCGTCAAAAAGGCATGCGTGGAGGGTTTGGAGGCATACAGTGTCGAATGCAGCGGAGAGGTCTAGGAGAATGAGGGCGACGGTCTCGCCCTTGTCCACTCAGGTCCTGATGTCATCTGTGCAGCCGAAGAGGGCGGTCTCAGTGCTGTGCAGTGTGGTTCTTGCGGAATCCAGACTGGGAGGCGTTGAGTATGTTGTTTTCTTCTAAGAAGTGAGACAGTTGGGCGTTGACTATTTTCTCAGCGACCTTTGACGGGAAGGGGAGAAGAGAGATGGGACGGTAGTTCGTGAGGTCTTACGGGTCTGCTTTGGGTTTTTTGAGGAGAGCGTTGTCTTCGGCGTGCTTCCAAACATCTGGGAAGGTTGCGGTGTTAAAGGAACTGTTGATGACGGCGTGGAGCTGGGGAGCGATGATTTGGCTGGCCTTGTTGAAAATGTGGTGAGGCAAGAGTCTGTAGGGGAGCCTGAGTGGATGGAGTTCAAGGTTTTGCCGATTTCTTCATCATTGGTGGGGGTCCAGGTGTGTAGTTGGTTGGTGTGGGAGGGTGTTGTGTTATTGTTGTGTCGGTGGTGGTGATGATGGGTGCTGATGCTGTGAAGCGGTTGTGTATGTCTGCGATTTTGTGGTGAAAGTAGTTGAAAGGGAGTTACAGAGGTTTTGGGAGTGTGGAGGGTCGATGGTGTTGGATTTGGGTTTGATGAGTTCTTTGACAATGGCAAAGAGTTCCTTGCTGTTGTGTGTGTTGTTGCCTATGCGTTCTTTGTAGAAGGACCGTTTGGTGGTCTGGATGAGTTGGTGGTGTTTGCGCATGGCTGTTTTGACGGCAGAGAAGTTGCTCATTGAGGGTTTCTGGCACCAGGCTTTCTCAATTTTACGGCATTCTCGTTTGGAAGCCTGGAGTTCTGTGGTGAACCAGGGTGCAGTCTTGACAGTGCGGGTGTTGTTTGTTTTCAACGGGGCGAGGGAGTCTGCGCAGGTTGTTAGCCATTGTGTGAGGTTGTGGGCGGCGGTGTTGGGGTCGTTGGTGATGGGAGGTGGAGCTCGTGTGAGGTTGGCGATCAGGTGTTCTTTAGAGATCTTGTTCCACTTGCGGTAGGGTGTAGTGTGTTGTTGGTGGTGGGTGGGGGGTTTCATAAAGGAGAAGTGGACGTAGTGGAGGTCAGTCCAGTGGAGCTCGGTGGTGTGAGTGAAGGTGATGTGGCTGCTGGAGGTGAAGATGGCGTCAAGCGTGTGTCCCGCTGAGTGAGTGGGTGAGGTGACCAGTTGCTTGAGGCCGAGGTTTGTGAGGTTGTCCAGCAGGGCTGTGGAGTTGCAATCATGCATGCTTTCCAGGTGAAAGTTGAGATCACCAAGGAGTATGTAGTCTGTGGAGGTGAGGGCGTGGGTACTGATGGTATCTGCGATGGCATCGCAGAATAGGGGGCGGGGTCCTGGTGGTCTGTAAATGAGGGTTCCTCTAAGGGTGTTGTTGGCGTTGATGTGTATTAGAAAGTGTAGGTGTTCTGCGTTGTCTAGGGTATCGTTGGTGTTGGTGGAGATTTTGATGGTGTTTTTGTGTATTATGGCGATACCTCTTCCTGGTTTGTTTATGCGGTCTCTACGGGTGATTTTGTAACCTTCTGGGAGGGCTATGGCTATGTCGGGTTCTGATGAGGGGTTCATCCATGTTTCCGTGAGGAAGGGGATGTCAGGAGAGTATGTTGTGAGCAGGTCCCAAAGCTCGATGGCGTGCTTGTGGATAGAGCGGGTGTTAAGGAGGATGCAGTTAAGGTGGTTGCAGGGTTTGGTGTTATTGCGGTGCGTGTTGGTGTTGCTGGTGTTAGTGTAAGTGCAGGAAAAATGGCATAAGTGGCATGTGAATGGTCCATGTGTGTGTTTGGGGTTGGCCTGGGCGCAGGCGAGTGCTGGCCTGGGTTGAGGGCATGGAGTTCTGTGGAGGAGTAGTGCTGCTTTGGGGGGGTCGGAGAAGCGTGGACCAGGGGGACTGGCTTGCCTCTGCAGCGGCCGCCATTAAGAAGGGGAGGTGGGAGGGAGGACCAGCTGGGAGGTGGGAGGGGAAAGACCAATGGGGGTGCGAGGGGGGCAGGCCCAGGGGACGCAGCGGCTGGGTCGGGACAAACCAGCAAGAGCCAGAAAGAAACAGGCGATAACGCAGTTGGTGAAAATGAAGTGGAATGTAAAAAGGGCACAGGTACAGTCAGAAACAGTGCATGAAATGAAAAATGATTTACATAAAACGAAAAATTTAACTAAATACAAAGTGTAAAGCACACTAGATATGCCTACCACTAGGCACCAGGGATAAGGTGCTGACTGGTGCCTGCGGGTGGTGGAGGGCCTCGAACTTCCTTCCAGCGGAAAACAGCGGGGTCAGGGGCACGGAGGCAGGCTGGTGGAGCCAAAGTGGACTTCTGGCCTAAAGCAGGTCAGGGGGTCACACAGGGCTCCGCGCAACGGCCGCCATTAAGAAGGGGAGGTGGGAGGGAAGCAGCTGGAAGGCGGGAGGGGAAAGACCAATGGGGGAGTGAGGAGGGCGGGCCCAGGGGACGCAGCGGCTGGGTCGGGAGAACCAGCAAGAGCCGGAAAGAAACAGACGGTAACGCAGTTGGTGAAAACGAAGCGGAATGTAAAAAGGGCACAGGTACAGTCAGAAACAGTGCATGAAACGAAAAACTATTTACATAAAACGAATAATTGAACGAAATACAAAGTGTAAAGCACACTAGATACGCCTACCACTAGGCACCAGGGATGAGGCGCAGGCGGGTGCTGGAGGGCCTTGAACTTCCTTCCAGCGGCAAACGGCGGGGTCAGGGGCACGGAGGCAGGCTGGTGGAGCCAAAGTGGATTCCTGGCCTAAAGTAGGTCAAGGGGTCACACAGGGCGCCATTAAGAAGGGGAGGTGGGAGGGAGGAGCAGCTGGGAGGCGGGAGTGGAAAGACCAATGGAGGTGCGAGGGGGGCCCCATAATACTGATTTATTTTAGTTATATTTTTGTTGTGGGTTGCTAGGTTTGAAAGGGTCTAGCGTGGGATGTGAATTAAGTAATAATGAATTAACAAATAATTATTAATTATTAATACATTAGTTAACCTGTTGACCTTGACTTTCACCACCGCCAACCCATCGGGATCTCTGATCCTGGCAGTGGCTGCAGTGTTGTGGCGGTCCAACCGCCAGCATCATAATCCTCCAGAGATGCGACGGTCGGACCGCCACAGCAGGTATGATGGTCCTATGGACTGCCGTACTCGTAATCAGGCCCTCTGTCTCTTTCTAGCTCGGCATGCATGGCACTGTGCTAATTCTATGCTTCAAAACTTTGCTAGAAAAACAGACATTTGGGATGAGCAGATTCAGAGTTGCGCTGGTGTTGGCCCGTGCACTGCACAGGTGCTGCTCGCCACCTAGAATTGGGAACTACCCAGAGTTCTCCACTTTTTTTTTGCAAAATGTTTGCACCACGCTAAGCCTAAAAGGGTATTGTTTGACTTAAACTGTGTGCTCCCTTGTGTCTGGATAAAGCTTAACCTTTAATGATAGCAAAACACATGTCAGGGGTTGCTTTTATTCATTCCAAGTTGGCTTGGATGGTATTTTATCAATCCAAAGCAGTAATACTGTGTCTGGAGTGGTAAAAGGCCTTTTTCATTTCACAGCTCGGCATGAATGGCACTGTGCTAATCTTATTCTTAAAGACTTTGCCATAGAAATGGCAAGAAAACTTTGGGCCTGATTTAGAGTTTGGTGGATCGGGTTACTCCATCACAAACGTGATGGCTATCCCATCCACCGTATTACGATTCCATAATATCCTATGGAAAACGTAATACGGCAGAAAGGATATCCTTCACATCTGTGACAGAGTAACACGTCCACAATACTCAAAATCAGGTCTCATGTCCCTTTCTAGCTTGGCGTGGATGTCACACTGCTAATTCTATGCTTAAAAACTTTGCTAGTAAAACAGACATTTGAGGTGAGCAGATCCAGAGGAATGGCACTGGTGTTATGTGGTGCTCTATACAGGGGTTGCTCTCCACCTAAACTTGGGAACTACCCAGAGTTCTCCACTTCGTTTTTGTGTATAGATACACACATATATATATATATATATATATATATATATTTCCAAATTGTTTCACCCAGTCGGACAAAGATCAAGACACCAGACGAACAGTTCCAAAATATATTAAAGAAAGTCAAAATGTTCTTCCACCCAATGCGTTTTAGCCGTAGCCTTGTTCACGGATGGGGGTATGTTACACACAACAAATATAAATACAAATACAAGTACATAGACATAAACAAAGGACTCATACCACAGTGCATGTATATATCACCATGAAGACGTGAGTGCTATCTTGCAAAGGTATGTAGAGCAACCTGCCTCTAGAAGGATACCATAAATATCTACACATTTCTTTCTTTATAAATACCAGTTCACATATCATATTATATCAACACAATTGTTTATAAATATATAAAAATATATTTCAAATTACATATTCGATATTTTAGTTGTTAAATAAATAACCTTCTGTTATATATTAAGTATATCCAATTAGATTTAATACCTTTGTCAAGATTAAATACTCTACATCTAAAAACCCCAAAGCAATTATAATTAAAATTAAAATTCCAATAAAGATTTATAAGGGATCTCCACCATCTCATCATAGAAGCTCGAAGAGTCCAATACACTTATCACTTAGCTGCCAAGATGAGTATTCATCTCCTCACTTAAGTTTAACCCATTTGGAAACAGAGTCATGAATTTGATAATATATTTTGATTCCAAAACACGTAACATTCTCTGTCTGTCTCCACCTCGTGAATTAAGTTTAATTTGGTCACAGACCAGATATGTGAGTTGTTTTTCATCACCTTGATGTACTTCATGAAAGTGTCGTGCCCAGCGGAGCGGTGCTTGAGAGGAAGTGCCCAGCAGAGCGGTGCTTGAGTTGAAGGGCCCAGCGGAGCGGTGCAGAGACGGCGGTGCCCAGCGGAGCGGTGCTTGAGTTGAAGGGCCCAGCGGAGCGGTGCTTGAGTTGAAGGGCCCAGCGGAGCGGTGCAGAGACGGCGGTGCCCAGCGGAGCAGTGCTTGAGTTGAAGGGCCCAGCGGAGCGGTGCTTGAGAGGAAGTGCCCAGCGGAGCGGTGCTTGAGTTGAAGGGCCCAGCGGAGCGGTGCTTGAGAGGAAGGGCCCAGCGGAGCGGTGCTTGAGAGGAAGGGCCCAGCGGAGCGGTGCTTGAGAGGAAGTGCCCAGCGGAGCAGTGCTTGAGAGGAAGGGCCCAGTGGAGCGGTGCTTGAGAGGAAGGGCCCAGCGGAGCGGTGCTTGAGAGGAAGTGCCCAGCGGAGCGGTGCTTGAGTTGAAGGGCCCAGCGGAGCGGTGCAGAGACGGCGGTGCCCAGCGGAGCGGTGCTTGAGAGGAAGTGCCCAGCGGAGCGGTGCTTGAGTTGAAGGGCCCAGTGGAGCGGTGCAGAGACGGCGGTGCCCAGCGGAGCGGTGCTTGAGAGGAAGTGCCCAGCGGAGCGGTGCTTGAGTTGAAGGGCCCAGCGGAGCGGTGCAGAGACGGCGGTGCCCAGCGGAGCGGTGCTTGAGTTGAAGGGCCCAGCGGAGCGGTGCTTGAGAGGAAGTGCCCAGCGGAGCGGTGCAGAGACGGTGATGCCCAGCGGAGCGGTGCTTGAGTTGAAGGGCCCAGCGGAGCAGTGCTTGAGAGGAAGGGCCCAGCGGAGCGGTGCTTGAGTTGAAGGGCCCAGCGGAGCGGTGCAGAGAAGGCGGTGCCCAGCAGAGCGGTGCTTGAGTTGAAGGGCCCAGCGGAGAGGTGCTTGAGAGGAAGGGCCCAGCGGAGCGGTGCTTGAGAGGAAGGGCCCAGCGGAGCGGTGCTTGAGTTGAAGGGCCCAGCGGAGCGGTGCAGAGACGGCGGTGCCCAGCGGAGCGGTGCTTGAGTTGAAGGGCCCAGCGGAGCGGTGCAGAGAAGGCGGTGCCCAGCAGAGCGGTGCTTGAGTTGAAGGGCCCAGCGGAGCGGTGCTTGAGAGGAAGGGCCCAGCGGAGCGGTGCTTGAGAGGAAGGGCCCAGCGGAGCGGTGCAGAGACGGCGGTGCCCAGCGGAGCGGTGCTTGAGTTGAAGGGCCCAGCGGAGCGGTGCTTGAGAGGAAGGGCCCAGCGGAGTGGTGCTTGAGAGGAAGGGCCCAGCGGAGCGGTGCTTGAGAGGAAGGGCCCAGCGGAGCGGTGCAGAGACGGCGGTGCCCAGCGGAGCGGTGCTTGGGTTGAAGGGCCCAGCGGAGCGGTGCTTGAGAGGAAGGGCCCAGCGGAGCGGTGCTTGAGAGGAAGGGCCCAGCGGAGCTTGAGACGGCGGGGCCCTGTTCAGCGGTGCTTGTCTTGAAGGGCCCTGTTCAGCGGTGCTTGAGACGGCGGGGCCCTGTTCAGCGGTGCTTGTCTTGAAGGGCCCTGTTCAGCGGTTCTTGAGACGGCGGGCCCTGTTCAGCGGTGCTTGTCTTGAAGGGCCCTGTTCAGCGGTGCTTGTCTTGAAGGGCCCTGTTCAGCGGTTCTTGAGACGGCGGGGCCCTGTTCAGCGGTGCTTGTCTTGAAGGGCCCTGTTCAGCGGTGCTTGTCTTGAAGGGCCCTGTTCAGCGGTGCTTGTCTTGAAGGGCCCTGTTCAGCGGTTCTTGAGACGGCGGGCCCTGTTCAGCGGTGCTTGAGACGGCGGGGCCCTGTTAAGCGGTGCTTGAGACGGCGGGGCCCTGTTCAGCGGTTCTTCACATGTGTCTCCAGGGCACCAGATCCGGCCAATATCTGGTGTTCACTCGCCATCCGACTTCTCGCTTGCGGGGCCCTCCTGTGCTGGTGTCCCGTGCCCGTGGGTGTACTCCTTCACCCCCGGAATGGGTCTGGTGGGGCCCTCCTGGGCAGCTCGCCTGCTGCCGGACTTGTCGGCCGTGCTGCCCTTACCATCCTTGCCTGATCCTCTGTGTCCCTTGCCTCCCTTTGGAGATGTGCCAGGTGGCACCCCACTTCCTGACGGTGCCAGTGTGGTGCCTGTGGAGGCTGCCGTCTCTGTCCTCTTGCGCCGGCCCTTGCCTTTTTTGTTTTTTTTCCCAGGGGGTGGGCTGGCTGTCCCTTTGCTGCTGGCCGATGTAGCTGCCCTCGAAGGTGGGGGACTCCAATATCCCTGGACTATGGTCCTTGTAGGTCCAGGGCTTGTGGTGGCTGAGGTGCTGATTGGACTTTTACGAGATGGAGGGGGTGGGTCAGGTGATGGAAAGAGGTTAAGTTTGGAGAGGAAAAACTTTTCAGGAGCAATGGGAAGGGTAGGTGCAGTGGGTATGGGAGTGGAGGAAGAGGATGTGGTTGTAGGAGAGTCAAGTATGCTGTCGTTGGGTGCAGGTGCTTGTGACGGAGGCTGTCGTGAGGTGGATGGCTGTTGGGTGGGTGGCTGCCTGCGTTTGTGTGGTTTGGAAGAGGGGGTGACAGACACACTGGGAGAGGACACAGGGGACGTGTAAATGGCAGTGGGGGTGGTGACTGCACGTGTGCGGAGTGTTCTGGTGGGTGTGCTGGTGATGGACGTAGTGGCTGATGAAGTGGTGCATGCAAGTGTGAGTGGAGACGTCACAGGGAGGGAGGAGGGAGACGAGGAGGAGCTGGACACAGAGGAGGCAGTGGCTGTTGGCATGTCTGCATGTGGATGTTGCTTGTGTGAATGCTTGTGGGATGTGTGGTGCTTATGTTTGGATGAGCTGACCTTGGGTGTTGAGGTGTGTGCAGGCTGGTCTGTAGGTGTGTCTGGGATAGGCAGAGGAACAGGGGAGTGGGACTGGGTGGAGGGAGTTGGAGGAGGGAGGCAGGAGACAGGGACAATGGCTGCCGTCAGTGCTGAGGCCAGAGCGTTGAACGATCGCTGATGGGCAGCCTGACCCGAATGAATGCCCTCCAGGTATGCATTGCTCCGATGCACCTCCCTTTCCACCCCCTGGATGGCATTCAAAAGGGTAGACTGCCCAACAATGAGTGTCCGGAGGAGGTCAATGACCTCCTCACTGAGGGCAGCAGGGGTAACTGGGGCAGGGCCTGGGGTGCCTGGGGCGAAGGAGATGCCCGCCTTGGTGTGCGAGCGGGCACGGGGCGAACGCTGAGGGGCTGCTTGGAGGGCGGAGCTGGTGCGCTGGGTGGCGGCTGTACCTGTTGTTGCGGTGGGCACGGATGTTGCCGCCACCACAAGGGAGCCCCCTTCCGAGGATGTGTCGGTGTCGCTGATGTCTCCACGTGTCCCCGTTGTGGAGCCCCCCTCGCCCTCCGTCTCACTGGTGAAATCAGAGTCCGTAGCATGGCCCTCCGGGGCCATGTGAGATGCAGCTCCCTCGAGCTCCAATGCCACTTCTCCTCCGCCAGATGATGCTAATGCACACATGAACAGGAAGAGCAGACAAAAAAAGGGGGGGAGAGAAATAAAGACATGTTGAGTGCATGCATTGGCAACACAGTTGGCGGAGAGGACAGACACAGAAGCCCCCTGCACTACGCCGCGCACTTGGGGTACACTACTCAATCAGTGAGACTTGGCCTACAAGCCAATGGACGACATCTGCACACATAGGTGACACAAGGCAATGGATAGGTGTACTTGGCACCCTACAGAATTGGAGGGGGAGGGCACAGGGCCATGCCTTACGGAGGGGACTAGCCTACAGAAATCGCCCTGGCCTAGGGATACCCACATCCCTCCTCCCCCACCCAGACACCTCCACTGCGCACGAAGATAGCAGAATGTGCTTGTACTCACCCCCTTGTGTCTGCTGTGATGTCCTCACGCGCCCATCCAAATCTGGGTAGGCCACCGCCAGGATCCGAGACATCAGGGGGGTCAATTGACGGGTGGCACCCCTCCTACGTTGGGAGGCCATCCCCAGCAGAGCCTCCGCGGTCTTTCTGCTCCCGCGGCGGATGTCCTCCCACCTCTTGCGGCAGTGGGTGCCCCGTCTGTTGTGGACCCCCAGGGTCCGGTCGTCCTTGGCGATGGCACGCCAAATGTCGACTTTCTGATGGGCGCTGACCTATGTGACACGTACAGGGAGAGAAAATAAAATATCAACATTTTCTGCATGCTCGATGTGAGTGTCCCCCCATCCCCACCCTTGCCATGTGGCACATGCTCTCATCTGTCGTTTGATGCATGCCTCATACGCTCCCCTCCGCACCTTCGTTCATTCACCCCACTCAACTCAGGCATTGCCCACAAAGCATGGTCCCAGTGTACTAACCTGTTGGTCTGGAGGACCGTAGAGTAGCGCATACTGGGGGAGGACCCCATCCACGAGTTTCTCCAATTCTTCAGGAGTTAAGGCAGGGGCCCTTTCCCCAGTCGCAGCAGCCATTGTCTCTTCCAGACCGAGGTCACAGCAGCACTTGCAGTATAGGTCCTCTCCTGTGGATGATCAGGTCTCGAGTGATTAAGCTGATAGAAAATGGCGGTCACGCCCGCGGGGGTGCGTACCGCGGCGGTGCATACCATGCCCGCCGGCGCACTTCGTCATTGGCTCCTGAAACCCATAGGGTTCTATGTTAACCAATGCGGCTTTGCACCGCGGTCTTCGACCGCCTACCGCCACGGTGTGCCACGCCAGCGCATTGACCTCACATCCCATTGTCACACTTCACAGGTCAGGCAGCCGCCATTTCAAGGGGCCACATGGCTTAATTTCTACTGCGTCACACAGGCCTAGGCCTTGCATTGCCACTCATACAAGCCATTCAATGCATAGCGAATCGTGTACATGTGCAAGCTGTAGGAACGTACCTGGGGTTTGCTTGACTGTGTGCTCCATGTTGTCCTTCCTAGGCACCGTCCGCTGGGACTTGCGAGGAGATGGAGGAATGTTCCCGTGTACAGACCGCTGGTGGACCTGTCGACAATGGAAGAAAGACATGTCATACTGACATACAGACTTGACCGAGCCACTATACAGGAACTGTGTGCCCAGCTGGAGCCATACCTGATGTCACCCATTCGCCAACCCACAGGGATTCCCCCTCTGGTGCAGGTTCTGTCAGTACTCCATTTTTTGGCAAGTGGGTCATTTCAAACAACAGTGGCCATTTCATCAGGGATGTCTCAGCCTATGTTTTCTAAGGTTTTGTCCAGAGTGTTGTCTGCCCTGATGAAATACATGCGACCTACATTGTTTTCCCTGAGGTGGGCGATTTGGCTACAGTGAAGGGTGATTTCTATGCCCTTGGACATATTCCCAACATCATTGGTGCTATTGATGGGACCCATGTGGCTTTGGTTCCCCCCAGTGAAAGTGAACAGGTGTACAGGAACAGAAAAAGTTATCATTCTATGAATGTCCAGGTGGTCTGTTTGGCTGACCAGTACATCTCTCATGTAAATGCCAAGTTCCCTGGGTCAGTGCATGACGCGTGCATCATGCGAAATAGCAGCATCCCTTATGTGATGGAACAGCTACAGAGACACCGTGTGTGGCTAATTGGTGACTCTGGTTATCCCAACCTGTCGTGGCTACTGACCCCAGTGAGGAATCCCCGGACCAGGGCAGAGGAACGGTACAATGAGGCCCATGGGCGGACTAGGAGGGTGATCGAGCGGACCTTCGGCCTCCTGAAGGCCAGGTTTAGGTGCATGCATATGACAGGTGGATCCCTAATGCACTCACCGAAGAAGGTGTGCCAGATCATCGTGGCCTGCTGTATGCTTCACAACCTGGCTTTGCGACGCCAGGTGCCTTTCCTGCAGGAGGATGGTCCAGAGGGTGGTGTTGTGGCAGCTGTGGAGCCTGTGGAGAGTGAAGAGGAGGAAGACGACGAGGACGACACAGACAACAGGGACACAGTGATACAACAGTATTTTCAATAACACACAGGTACGAATCAACACCGACATTTTACATGTACTTACAGTCTCCTGCCTCTCTACTGTCTGAGTTTCCCCCCAGTTTATGTTAACTGAGTTGTGACTTTCCCGTCTGTTTTCAGAGATGTGGGCCCCACTGCGTGACCTCTGCTTTGTTTGCCCATGGACTACAGCTGTGTGACAATGGTATGTTGTCATCACAATGTAACTGAACATTTTGGCACCGTTATGTCTAATACATTTGTTCAAAAGACAAGCAGACTCCAGATAATTTTAGTGCAATGAGTGAATTTATTTAAGTGCTAAATTTAGGGACATGCTTGAAAATCGGTGATGGGTGATGGTGGAGTAATGTCCATGGTAGAGTCCAGATTTTCAGTCTCACAGGTGCATTGTCCATATGCCTGTGGAAGGATAGAGCAGGGGCAGTTCAAGGTTGGACAGGGTGACAATGTGGGACAGTGGGATGACATCAGGGGGTATCCTTTGCTGGCGGGGTTCTTGGCATCCTACTCTGTCTTCTTCCTAGATCTCAGGTACCGCTTGCGGGGTGGTTCTTCTTCTGCAGGAGGTGGGGTTCTGGTGGCCTGTTGTTGTGTGGGGGCCTCCTGTCCACTAGCGCCGGCGGAGGTGGTAGGCTGCTCCTGGTCCATGCTAGTGACAGGGGCCCTTTGTGGTGCCACATGGTCCCGCAATGTGGTGACAATCTGGGTAAGAGCCACGAGGATGGTCCCCATTGCGGAACTTATGGCTCGGAGTTCTTCCCTGAACCCCATGTACTGTTCCTCCTGCAGTACCTGGATCTCCTGGAACCTGGCCAGTACCGTAGCCATTGTCTCCTGGGAGCGGTGGTATGCTCCCATGATGGAGGAGAGGGCCTCGTGGAGAGTCGGTTCCCTGGGCCTGTCCCCCCCTGTCGCACAGCTGCCCTCCCAGTTCCCTTGTTTCCCTGGGCCTCTGTCCCCTGGACCGTGTGCCCACTACCACTGCCCCCAGGTCCCTGCTGTTGTTGGGGTGGTGGGTCAACCTGGGTGCCCTGTAGTGGTGGACACACCGCTGATTGACTTGTCCTGGAGACAGAGGCATGGGCCCGCTGGGTGGGAGCTGTGCTGGTGTTCCCAGAGGGGGGTAGGTCTGCTGTGGCCTGTGGCTGTGTGAGGGGAACCGACTGTCCAGAGGTCCCCGATGGGCCGGGCTGGTCATCTGGGTCCAGGGAGACAGAGCTGCTGTCATCACTGGGGGCCTCTTCTGGGGGTGGGATGGACATTTCTGGACCCTCCTGGGCGGTGTGGTGGCGTTCGGGTCCTGCAGGGGTATAAGAGTATAGTTATTGCTTCTGTGTGTGCCATAGTGTGCAATGGGTGGGTGGCCATGTACCCCAGTGCTGGCATTCCCTTGTGGGGGCTGTTGTGACGGTGGCTTGTGGGGGAGATGGGTATGTGCAGTGGGCATGCTTTGGTGATGGGTGTCCATGCTTTGTGGACGCATGCAGGGCTCGGTGTTGGGATGGGTGGGTTGTGATGGTGAGCCATTTGCAAGGAGATGGTGTGATGGGGGTGGGGGTGAGGGTGGGGGTATGATTTGGCATGCAGGTGGGGTGGGGGGAATGAAGTAGTGAAGATTTGACTTACCAGAGTCCATTCCTCCAGCTACTCCTGCGAGGCCCTCAGGATGCAGGATGTGCAAGACTTGCTCCTCCCATGCTGTAAATTCTGGGGGAGTAGGTGGGGGTCCGCCGCCAGTCTTCTGCACCGCAATGTTGTGCCTTGATACCATGGAACGCACCTTCCCCCGTAGGTCGTTCCACCGCTTCCTGATATCGTCCCGATTTCGTGGATGCTGTCCCACAGCGTTGACCCTGTCCACTATTCTTTGCCATAGCTCCATCTTCCTGGCAATGGTGGTGTTCTGCACCTGTGTCCCGAAGAGCTGGGGCTCTACCCGAACTATTTCCTCAACCATGACCCTGAGTTCTGCGTCAGAAAACCTGGGGTGTCTTTGGGGTGCCATGGGGTGGTGTGGATGAGGTGTGGGGTGGTGTATGTGTTGTAGAGTGTGGTGAGTGTGGTGGTGTATGGTGTTTTGTGCGTGGATATTGTGTGGGTGATGTTGTGATTTGCCTCTGTGTGATGGTGTACTCTATTCTGTGCTGTCTCTCTCTGGCCTTCAGTCGCAATTGTGGTCGTAAGGGTTTGTGGGTGATGTAGGTGTGTGTTTTATATTGTAATGGGTGTGTGGGAGTGGTGTGTGTATGTGTCTCAGGTGTGTGTATTTTGAATTGTCCAATGTGGCTGTGTTTTGTAAAGGTGTGTGTATTTTGAGCGCGGCGGTGTGTACCGCCAATGGAATACCGCGGTTGAAAGACCGCTGCGGGGATTTGTGGGTCAGAATAGCATGGGCATATTTCTGTTGGCGTGACGGTGGAGGTTTGGTCATCGCCAGTTTTTCGCTGGCCGTTGGTGTGGCGGACTTTTGTTGTTGTCGGGTTTTTGGCGGTTTGCCAGTTGCGGGTCAGAATGACCGCGGCGGTGTTATGGCGGTCTTCTGACCGGCGGTAAGCGCCTTTTACCGCCGAGGTCAGAATGACCCCCTATATCTATTTGTATATATATATATATATATATATATATATATGCTTTTATAGTAGTACTTATTAAAAAAAACCTCAAAGAATGTAACATAATGTAAAATTTATGTTTTAAATAATAGTGTTACTTTATATATGTATATATAAATATATATATATATGTGCGTTTATATAAGTATGTATACTTATTAAGTATTGAATATTATTTAAATGTAGTTAATTTACATTATATTAATGTTATATATTCTAATATTTTAGATTTTCTATTTCAATATATATATATATATATATATATATATAAACAAAATGTTGAGGCACCACTTGAAGTAATCTCCAGGTGTTTATTCTTAGTAGCAGCACATATAAATGCAAAATCCTGACGCGTTTCGGCAGAGAACTGCCTTGATCATAGGTAACTAAATGCAGCTGTTCACAAAAATCAGTGCTTTTTCAATCATTGCTCACCTGAACCGATGGTCACCAGAATACAAGTCCCATAATGCACCGTACAATCTTGTTCGCCTTTGGTGTAGTGCTATACACAGAGGTGAGCAAAGGACGGGAGGGAGGTATTTTACCTCGCTTCAAGCATTTCGAGAGGTCCTTGCGAAGACATTTTAAAGTGGCAGCAGCAATTATATTTTTTTATTTTTTTAACAATTAGTGTGAAGCGATATTCCATATTTTTGTACTTACCAGATAAGTACAGAAAACAGTATTTGTTGTAATTAATATTTTTGACACAGTGTTTTTATTCCACTATATTGTCGGTTCTGATATTATGTCAGTAGTCCCTTCTTGCACCGCCTGATTGCCCTATAGGGCAGAGCGGCCCCGGACTTGATGTTATAAACAACCAACAAGAAGCAGGTTCAGACTGGGGTAGAAAATAGTAGACCTGGGCACCAAACTAAAAAGTGGCTACATTCAGGAATTACAAACCTTAAAAACTGGCCCATTTTGCAAACTGGGGCAGTTTTGAGCTTGTAAAGACACATTGGCCCAGATTTACAAGAATCTGCCACATCATTACTGATGCACCAGATTTCTTTGCCCCCCCACCACTAACGACACTATGGGTGTGCCGTGTTTACAATACGGTGCACCATGGTGCACGTTAGGCAAATAGCTTCAAAATTGTTGACGCTATTGTGGTGCTTTGCTGCACTAGCATCAAAAATGTTGACAATAGTGCAGACCAAGTACAAAGAGTGCATTGATTTCAATGGGTACGTCCTTTTAACCCTGACCTGAGCAGGAATTAAAAACGACGCCAAAAATGGTGCGTTGAAATCTTGTAGATTTAATGTGCCATTTTTGCAGGCCTCCCTCCTTGCATTCATTGGCACAGGCATAATGTGGTGTAAGGGGTTGCAAAGTGGCACAATGCATGCATTACACTACTTTGTAATTATGACGTGGCGATTTTTGCCTCGTTAAGCCACATTATCGTAAAATAAAATTATGCTAATGTGGCGCAAGGAGGCGCTAGGGCCTTGTAAGTCTGGCTCCTTGTGATATTGTTTTGGAAGGTATGGGAGACTGCATGGATCTGAGCTTGCTGCAGGCAATCTCTGTTTTAATATAAGAGAAATCAGCAGTAAAAACTGACACAGCAGACCATAATAAAAGAGGCCCGTCAGGTACTGCCAGATTGCCCTATAGGCTAGTCAAACCCTGAAAGCACCTTAGATATGCAAAATATTACAATGCAATGTAACAATACAATTGCACGTGCAGAAAAGAAAAGCATGTCATGGATGATGTCAGGCGCCTGCCGAGTTACGGCTTAACACTGTGAGTTAGTTGGAACTGAGAGGAAAATGAATGTGCAAGTGTCAACTAATAGTTTTTTCGAGCTAACACGCGGTGTGGTAATTGCGTATAATTTCATTTGCATTCACGCATAGTTGTGACTTTATGCCCGGATGAACTGCGATATTCAATATGCATATATTTATTACAAGTTCTGAATCTAAACGATCCCTGTTGTAAGGGGTGTTCATAAATTAATATTAGGTCTGTTTAACAGAAACATAATATATTCTCTTCTCTAGTGTAATCATAAACAGTGTTGGTGGATGTTCTATTCTCATAACAAATGGACAGTCGACTGCCTCAGCGAGTTAGCCACGGTTTTTGGTCATTTAGGAGCCAGCACTGGGTAGTTTTATTGTATCTCTAAGAGCGTTCTGTGACCAGTTTGTAATTCCTGAACAAAACGTTTTTTAAAAAAAAAGTGAGTACAGGGGATCAGAGATTTTTTAGGACCCCACTGCCAGTGTTGCCAACTGACGAGGTTGTCAAACTCTAAGGCTCCCAGTCTTGATACCAACTCATTCCTCTTTATTTTACCTCACACTGGCAGATTCTTTTCAACCGTGCTTTCTCCTTCTGTCACTATTTTTCTATCTTTCTGTTTCTCCTACGTTCTTTCTTATCTTCTCTTTTGCTCTTGGTCTAAGTCTGATGATGAAGAATACGTCCTGGTCTCTTGCCCACCACTTGCAATCACTG
The DNA here is from genome assembly GCF_031143425.1 of Pleurodeles waltl. Classification (NCBI taxonomy): domain Eukaryota; kingdom Metazoa; phylum Chordata; class Amphibia; order Caudata; family Salamandridae; genus Pleurodeles; species Pleurodeles waltl. Next base: position 693,668,582 of record NC_090444.1, read on the forward strand.
CCACAGTTTAAGCATTATCTCTAAGAGGCTGGCTGTGAGTAGAGAGTAACACTGAAAGGTCTGGTCTATCAGTCACAAAATGTTTGATTTTAGAGCCAGCACAACTGAGAGGCGATGCAGACATTTTTAATCTGATTCCTTCCCCTCGAGTTTCCTTAGATCGCCACTGCTCCTTGTTGCTTTGAACCTGTTATTTCGCCGTTTGTAACTGTAGTTATGTTTATGTACGATGTGCAGTACAGGTGGTAAAATATCCGGCGAAAGGGGTTATGCAGCAGAAGGGTCGCATCCAATCTGAGAGTGGCTAAGGACTACCAGAGAACGATTTTAAATTGCGTGGTGAGACCTTAACTGGGGCTGATATGTGCTCCGAAAGTTTCTCTATGGGGAAAGTGCTAAAAATTTAGAACATCTATGCTGCACGAATGTGTTCTCCAGTCCTCTTGCTTACACATTAGTTGGTATTGCCAAGGTCATCAGACAGTTCTTACTTCGTTGCTCACTTGGGTATAGGTACCTAAACATCACAAAGTCAAGGAAACCATGGAGGCCTCTCATGAGAATAAATGCTAACCATTACAAGCTTGTGACCATGATGGTATGATGATGTGTGGTATTGTACGGAGTGAATCACTGTTAGAAAGTGCAATGAGGTGTCGAGAGATGTAGCACTGAAAAGTGTGATGTTGTAAGGTGTGGTGTAATGTAGGGTGATGTGGTGGGGTCTGTTGTAGCAAAATGTTTGACCATGAATATGAATATAGACGTGTAATGTAACATGGGGCGTATGGTATTGGAAGACGCGATATTTTGTTAAAGGATATAAGTTAGTATGCTGTGATGCTGGATGGTTTGATGTCATGCCATACAGGTAGGCATGGATTGTTGGAATTTGTATAGATTGATGGTGTAGTGGTTAGGGTGAAGACGTTGTTGGGTGGTGTGATGTTGGGTAATGTGAAATGTTGTTATGTGATGTATGGTATCATGTGAGGGGAGGTTGTTTGGTGTGATATGTTGTTTATGTTTTGGTATTGAGTAAAATCATGGAATATTGTGTGATAACGTGTGAAGTGCTTTTGGATGACATGAAGTTTATACAGTAAACTGATACATTTTGATGTCATGGGGTTGTAAATAGAGCTGTCCTATGTTGGATGCCGCATTGTGAAGTCTGGTATATTGTGAAATGATGTGGTATAGGAAAGTGTGGAGGAGGATGACTATGTGATGTGGTAAATAACAGTGCAATGTGTCATGGTTTTGGGTAGTATGGCAAGATATGAGAGGTCATTATGAGTTTGGCAGACGGAAAAGGCCGTCCACCGAATTCCCGTTCCTGAGGGCCCCATCACGAGTTGGAAATGGTGTTTCCGCCCGCTGGCCCAGTGGGGAACAGCCTACAACATTGACCCCAGCTCATAATTGAGCCAGCAGCAATGTTGCAGTGCGTAGGGTGCACCAGCACCCACTGTGCTGTTCACTGTGCACAGTGAACAGCACAACAGGGCTGGCCATGGGGGCCCCTGAAGCCCTCTGCACCCCATTTCCAGCATGTAAAAGCTGGCAGAGAGGGGGGGTCGTAATCCTCATGGCGGTGCTGCTTGCAGCACTGCCCCGGAGGATTAGGACCGCCAGCACCGCCAGTCCGTCCTGAGGAGGTAAACTGGCCGTGCTGGCGGTCTGACCATGGCGCAACTGCCATGGTCATAATCTGGTGGTGTGACCACCACCACGAACCTGGCAGTCTAAAGACCACCAGGGTTGTCATGAGGCCCCTGGTGTTGAGTAATATGGTGTGGAGTGTCATGCGATGGCTTATGTAAGGTATTGAGGGATCTGATGAGGTGTTAGATCTGTGATGGACTATAATGTCAGTAAGTTTAGTAAGATGTGATGTGATAATTCAATATACGGTATTATGAGGAAAGGCACAGTAATAGCTGATCTTTTATGAAGTTGATGAAAACATTATAAGCCCATATCTGTGATAATTTGGAGTGCTCAGAAACATGGTGAAGACAGTTATTAAGTGATCTTGCTCTGCAGATTTGGTGTGATGTGGCATAGTATATTGTGATCAGGAAAGCTGTCACACTACAGTGCATGGAAATGTATGGCGGTGAGATGTGCAATAGTTTGGCATGGTATGAGCACTTATGGTTTTGTGTGAGGTCGTGGTTCACAGCATAGTGTGACAATATTGTGGTGTTATGCGGTACAGTTGTATAGTTAAGTGTATCTTGTTTTGAATGGTGAGATGGTGTGTTGTTCAGTGTGGTACAGTTAAATGGGGTAATGTGTGGTGAGGTGTGTGTTGTGTCATGTGGAGGAGTGGTTTGTATGTGTAGTATGTCGTCTAAATCTGAGGGGGGAAGCAGAGTGTGTTAGATGTGGTGTGTTGATGTGGGCGCATTCCGGTTTGATGTGCTGTTGGTTGGTGTGGTATGTCAAGCTGTAAGAAGAGTGTGGTTTTATATGATATGCTTATAGAGTGCCATGTGTTCTCACCTTATGGCCGGTTTGGTATAGTGGTGAATAGTGTTTTAGGAATTAGTCTTATACAATTGGGCAAAAAGTGCAGGACGTGATATGATGTAGTGCAGAGTAGTAGTCGACAGTTGTACTACCTGAAGTTTTGTTTTTTCAGGTCGACCCTCAAAAATATTAACTACAGAATATCATCCACCACGCTACTGTCAAGGTAAGTACATATAGAGAAGTATAGATTCAACTATTCCTAACTTGATAACAGGTTAGGTATTGATAGAAAAAAAAATATATATATATATACATATATAAGAGCATATATAAACACACACACACACACACACACATATATTGTCACTAAATTATATACATACATATATATATTATGAATGATGAATGAATGACAAAAATTGTTTTAAAATAACAAAACAAACATGGACTCCTGAGTGTTTTCTTTTGCCCCCCCCCGGGTGGTCCAGTTCCCGGGGGAATATTTATTAAATATATAGGGGTGGAGCATGTGATGCCCTCCCAGGCCAATTACGGCCCCAGGGCCCGCCACCCCGGGGTCCGGCTGAAAGTAAAGAATGGTAGCAGAGCTATGCGGCCCCCCTCCTGCCTGGGCCAATTTTGGCCGTCAGGGACCCCATCCCATGGGGTCTGGCCAAGATAAATAATAGGAAGGGGGCCGCCTCATCCCCCCAGGCCCTCTCCATGCACTTGCTAACTACCCCACATATTACATCATTCCTCACATCTTTCATGACATCATTTAAAGTATCACTGCAGCATTTGCAATAAGATTATTGATGAGAAAACTGTGCATGGCAGGGCGCGAGTTATAGTTATTTTAGGGTGCAAGTTATAGTTTCTTGAGATAAGTATAAACTATGGCCCTCATTACAACCCTGGTGGTTGGCGGAGAAGAAGCGGTCCTACCGCCAACAGGCTGGCGGTAAAAAATTTGAAATTATGACCATGGCGGTTACCGCCATGGTCATCCGCCACTTCTCCGATCTGACCGCCAGGGCGGAGATGACCGCTGGGCTGGAGACCTGGGTCTCCAGCCCGGCGGTCGTCACAATACCGCCGGCGGTATCATGACCCAGCTGATCGCCATGGATTTCATGGGGTTAGAAACCGCCATGAAATCCATGGCGGTGAGCACTATCAATGCCAGGGAATTCCTTCCCTGGCACTGATAGGGGTCTCCCCCACCCGAGTCCTTCCCCTACACCCCCCACCACCCCTGCCACCCCCAAAGGTGGCAGGACCCCCCTCCCCACCCCTAACCCCAACATTACATTACACATTCACACCCGACATGCACGCAGGCACCACCAACACACATACCCGCACACACACCAACATACATGCCAACAGCCACACACACAGTCATACGCACACACCCACATTCAGACATACACGCACACATCCATACAGACATACATACAGGCAGACACGCACTCATTTCCAAACACACAACACCCCGCATGCATACACGCACTCACACACCCCCTCTACATACACACACGCACACCCCCATGCACGCACACAACACACAACACCCCCCCCGCCCCCCGCCCCTAACGGACGATCAACTTACCTGGTCCGTTGATCCTCCGGGAGGGGATGGGATCCATGGGGGCAGCTCCGCCGCCAGCACCCCGTCAACAGAACACCGCCACGCCGAATCACAGGAGGTGATTCGGTGGGCGGTGTTCTGTTGATGGGGCGGTGGAGGTGGAGCAACCTCCACTTCCCCGCCGACCGCCAGTATGGCTGCTGGTGGCTCTCCATCCGGAAAAGGACGGAGGTCTGCCAGCGGTCATAATGCGCCGAGCGGAAAACCGCCTGCATTGGTGGTCTTCAGCACGGCGGTCCCTCGGCGGTCTTGTAAAAAGATGGCCGAGGTTGTAATGACCACCTATATCTGTTGAATTTCTACGGTTTTGCGCGTGTAAAATGTGAACCTAACTATAATGTCCTTGTAACCTTTGTTTTTTTTTTGTGAATTTCTATGGTTTTTTAATTCTATTGCCTAACTATTACATCCCTGTAACCTTTGTTGTTTTCAGTTAATATCCACAGATCCTCTGGGATTTCAGCGGGGTCCCTGTGGGACCCCATCACCACGCGTAGGGGGTTAGGGTATTCACACCCTGACCCCTTCTGTTTTTGTTTGAACTTTTTTGTTGGGTGAGTCTGAGTCCCAAGAGCAGCACCTAGCATGAGATTTGTCAGATGCACAACAGATCTGTGTCTCTACATATCTGTATGTCTTTCTTCTTTAATAATGCAAAAAAACCACTGAATGGATTTGCACCAAATTACAAATTTCCCTATGGGAAATTGCATGGGGAAATGCAGTTTGGGAACCCCCTTTTTTCTCAGCCCCTGCTTGACGGATCACCCCAAACCTTTTCAGACAACAGCTGAAGTGACCAGGACACTAGTTTTGAAAATTTCTTGAAGATTCGTCAAACAGAACCAAAGTTATAGGCAAAACATAAAATGCTTTTCCTATGGTAAGTATGTCCTAACTACAACTACCTATTGGCAACCACCAGTAGGTAATATACATTACATTTTTTATTGTACATAATGCAGGATAAAACAACATATATCACATGGAGCTATGGAACATGAACAATATTTCATGGTTGACATGCTAATAACAGTCTCATAACCACTCTGCTAAAATATAATAATGTCCAAGCTACTCGGTTTATACAGCCTAGAGGACCAAATTATGCAGCACAGCTATCTAAATTATGTAGTAGAAAGGCAAATTATACAGCACATTCTCTGGCAATACTGTTTTTCATTTATTTGAGCTACAAACAACATTTCTGGTGAATTATGCAGATTATGTGATACATAATGTTGCACATGCAGTAACTCCATAACTAGGTGGTAAATGCTGCAACCACTGAATCGTATAAATTTGATGATCACACCAGTTCTTTCTATTTTAGCCACAATTGTTTAAGAAAGGTAAACAAACCTAAAGCTTTAATTTTAATCAGTGTCTATTGTTAGATGTACTTTGAAGGAAGAAAACGGCATTTTCAAGCTAATTGCCCCCCAAATAAACATGTAATATGAAAAACATAGAATGTATACTATATTGCCATGTGTAATAAAGTTTGGTATTACGCCCCCCCCCGGGTGTAAGTGACATTTACAAACCACTCTGGCTTCAATCTTGTGGTTTATGAATTCTCCAGAAACCCTTGATTGAGATATTATACCATATTACACAGTTACCCGTTATATATATATTCTCTCATATCTATATATAAATATACATTACCACCCAGCTATAACTCACAACTTTATTATGCTAATTATACCCTGTCATATCACATCACTTACACCATATGAAAACATACCTTTCACAACACTTAGGGGCATATTTATACACTGTTTGCGCCGGATTTGCGTAGTTTTTTTTTACGCAAATCCGACGCAAAGCTAACTCCATATTTATACTTTGGCGTTAGACCCGTCTAGCGCCAAAGATCTTGGAGTTTGCGTCATTTTTTAGCGTGGACACCTACCTTGCGTTAATGATATGCAAGGTAGGCGTTCCCTTCTAAAAAATGACTCCAAGGCATGTGCGCCTTATTTAAACTCCCGTGCAAAAATGACGCTCGGGAGTGGGCGGGCCTTAAAAAATGACGTCCAGCCGCTTTTGCGTCATTTTTTAACGCCTGGTCAGGGCAGGCGTTAAGGGACCTGTGGGCTCGGAAGGAGCCCAGAGGTGCCCTCCCATGCCCCCAGCGACACCCCCTGCCACCCTTGCCCACCCCAGGAGGACGCCCAAGGATGGAGGGACCCATCCCAGGGAACTTAAGGTAAGTTCAGGTAAGTATTTTTTTTTTTTTTTTTGTGTGGCATAGGGGGGCCTGATTTGTGCCCCCCTACATGCCACTATGCTCAATGACCATGCCCAGGGGACATAAGTCCCCTGGGAATGGCCATTGGGCAAGGGGGCATGACTCCTGTCTGTGCTAAGACAGGAGTCATTTCAATGGGGGTTGGGAGTAAAAAAAAATGGCGCAAATCGGGTTGAGGCCAAGATTTTGCCTCAGACCTGACTTGCCCCATTTTTTGACGCCCAAGCTCCATTTTCCCCTACGCCGGCGCTGCCTGGTGTGGGTCATTTTTTTTTACGCACACCAGTCAGCTGCGCCGGCTAACGTCATTCAATAAATAAGGCGCCCGCATGGAGCTTTGGAATGGCGTTAGCCGGCGTTAAATTTTTTGACGCACAACTGCGTTGGCGCAGTTGTGCGTCAAAAAGTATAAATATGGCCCTTAATCTGAAAACAAATATTTTGTGACAACAAAGTGTATAGTAGAGTGGTGAGTTATAGTAATAGGTGAGTGGTTACTGAGTAGAAAATAGCATGAAAGTTCTCCCAATTGTAACTACATTTTACCCTTTGGCTGTTTCCTTGAATTCTACTGTGTTTTTATATGTGTAAAACATAAATCAATAGGGTGTACTTAAAAACAGTCTAAATCAAATAGATTTGTAACCTAATCTGTATTCAACATTATTAATTTATTTTCTTGGGGAAAAAACACATCAAACTATATATTTTTCCTCTAGTCACCAGAATGTGTTTGTTTTTGTGCTGCAATCTAGTAGGTTTGTGCCCTGTTGGTAGCCCATTTATGTGAACCTTCTACGAGAACCTACTTTATTTTGAGATATTTTTGTGCTATGTTATCAGCTCAATTAAAAAAATGGTTTTACTTTAAAATGTGACATAAAATATGTTTTACATAGTATAAAGATATATTTTCTATAGGTCTATAATAGGTGTGTGTTACATTTTGTACTAAAAAAATGTTTGTTTTAAGTTAGCTGGTAATGTGATACTTCGTATGCACTATCACGGTAGTGCCACTGTGCTTAGGAAATGTAAAATCGTTTTTCATTGGTTAGAAACAGCACCAATCATAGGAAAGAAGAATTTTACACCCCTACCTCATTATTTTCACTGGGTACCTTTAAGGGGAGGGTGTTGTTGTCGTGTGTGGCGCAATATTTGAAGTACCTGCAGTATTTCGTGCTAATAATGGCTGAGTGACAGTATCCTGAGCAGCAAGACCAGGAGAAGAAACACAAACTGGAGGAAGTCCTGTTACAGGAGGAGCAAAAGAACTAATTGAAAAGGCGGCTGAAGGAATCAGTGGTGTTTCCCTTCTCCATTCCAGCAGGACAGAAGAATATAAACGCTTCACTGGTGACTTGCAAGGTATGACAAATGTATTCTTCTGAGGCAGCAGTAGTCATTTGAGACCTCTGGAACGCTAAAACATCTCATGGAAGTCCACTCCCACAGATTGGCGTGGACGGAAAGGAGGAGGGAGCAGGAGCTGGAGGAGGTGGCAGCGGTCCCATCATTGCATCACAGCTTCACACCTTGCAACACCTTGCACCTCGAGAGCCTCGGCTGCACCTCCACCATCAGCCACTCTATCAGTTGGCTCCTCTGTACATGCTCCTGGTACTGAAGTGCCTCTGCAGAAGCTCATATAAGAACAGGATATTGTTGATCAGTATGGCAGTACAGATAGATGCCTGCTGGGTCAGACGGTGATTGTTGCCAGCACGAGGGACGCCAAGAATGTACAGCTGTTAGTTATTACTCACCACTGTCCTCCTCAACACCCCTTGTCCCCTCCCCCTTTCTCTCTCTCCTCTATCCTCTCCTCCTTATTTCCTTTGAATTGGTCATGTTGACCTGTTAGGAAAAAAAAAAAATTACAGAAAAAAAATCAAAAGGAGAAAAAGAAATAACTGGTCCATTGTAGAACTCTCCACATTTTTCCGAGTTTTGTTAATATTAACCATTTAGCTGTAATTAACTGTAATTCCATTGTGTATAGTTAGGAAAGGTAAGCCTAAGTAACTTTTACATGTGTGGCTGGGTTGAGCCTTCTGAACTACACCACAGTACAGGCTTATACTGAGAAGCGTTCTTCAGTAGAGTAATGTTTCATTGTGGGTCGGTTAGTAAAGTGTTTTAATTTCAGTATGTTTTAAAATGAAGTTGAAGAGTGATAGAGGTAGTAAACAATTTGAGAGCACTGTGATTTCTGTGTAAGTCTTATGTTCCTTTGTTCAAGAGAGGTTTGAAGAAATACAGAAAAGCAATGCTAACGATTTGTACATTTGAAACACACTACAGTGATATGTTAATATAGTTAAACACTGGTACAGGTTATTTTAAATTTGTTGTTAATTTTTTATTTCTCAGATCTCAGTAACACTATTGTTTTACAGTTATGTCATCATTTAGAACCTTCGCAAATCAAGACGATCATATTATGATAGTCATCATGAAACACTGGGAAAAAAACAAACACATTGGATTGTGAAAAAAAAACATAAATGCTGTGGATGTCCAACTATTTCCACATATGTCAAACTAATTTGATGCATGCAATATGATGCAATGTAATAATAGGACTGGGTGGAACTCGTAGAGTTTTGCTCCACGGAGTTACAAAAAAACTTTCCGAGATTACACAGAACTCCATGAACGGACAGAAAAAATACTTGTTCGATTTGCGCTGTTTTTTCATGCTAGTAGTGCATTTCACTCTGACAATCAGCACAAATGGCACAATGCTGTGCGCATGGGCATGGGCATTTTGTTTTACCTGCTTTCTGCTGTTCTGTGCATGCTGCTGGGCCTTTCAGAATCTGCCTCAATCCTCCCCATCTAATCTTTATCCCGCTCATCCTCCCTCATTTATATCAGTGTACGTCTTTCTGTGTGTGTATTTTATGATTTTGTCTTTGCTTTTTTACCTTTTCACAACTTTTTGTACTTTTTTTTCATTCCATTACCTTGTGTCACTGTCCTTCTCCTCCACCTGTTCCAAATCCTTCTTCCTTTCTTACTACTTATCCTACTTCTTCTTTCACCCATCCCCAAGGCAGAAGCAGGTAGCAGCAGCGGTGCCAGTCTCACGTGCTAACCCTGTGTCACCGTCACCATTCATAGGTGCAACCTCACCCCATTTTTACTGAGGCAGAGGCTGCCGCAATGTTTTTTTGGGTCCAGCGCCACCACCCATCCATGCTGGCAGCATGCAGCAGGCCTGTGAAAGGGTACTCCCTGCTGGAGCATTGGCTGCTGAGGGGAGAGAGTGTGTCAGTGTGCGCACTGCAGCACAAGAGTGCAGCGCACCACACAGCAGCTGAAGCATCACTGGGTGGACCTTATTGACCGAAGACAGGACCTGCTTGGCATGCTGGGTGTCGAGGTTGAAGGGCTTGTGAGTAATAATTATTTTTTGTTTTGTAAAAATGCTAATTGTTTTATAAAGAGCATGCTGCTCACACTCAGAGGTAAGTTAAGTTTACGTTACAAACAATATCTCATCCTGCTTGAGCTAACCAGGTGCTCTGTGCTACCTACTCGGCACTCGCTTGGGCTGATTATTTAAGAAGTGATGCAGGGGGGCGTGGCCACACCCGTGACCAAGATGGCCGCTTTCCTGTGAAGCTGCAGGTGGACTGGGCTCCAACATGCAGCGATTGGGCTAAACATTTGACCTGCACCCAGTATGAGTGCTGGCCCCATTGCTGTGGCGTGAACGCCATGCAGCGATGCGACTAGTGCCAGTTTTGGGCCTGGGGGTTCACAGATCCTCGGGTTGGCAGGTGTTCAGCCTAGCTCCTAGCTTAAAGGCCCCATTGTGACAAGGGCTGCAGGAAAGCCTGGAGCTACCGAGCCTCGCTGTGTTGCCCCCTCCACTTCCACTCCAGGGTGATGCCCCTGTTCCAGCAGATGAAAGATGCCACTGCTGCTACACTTTAAACATTGGAGGCAATCAATCCAGAAGTGTGGCCTAGCAGTGCAATGACCCCATCTGATCCCTTCTGAACGAGAGGCTCCAGGGATGGCCAGTGGCCTGTGGTGCGAGAGCAGCGCCTGAGGAGATACTGCACTCTTCCAGCTGTGTTCCTGACTGCTGTGATAAAACATGCATGGTGTATCTTAGCTAAAGTGGGGTGACCTGCTCCTGCTAGTGTTTTCCTGCACCTCCTGCGATCCTGTGAGTCTGAAGAGGCGGCTGATGGTGGCACATGCAACGCATATGGCGATTTCCCCTCACTTCCTAGAGGTGTCGGATGATGGCTGATGTGACTGATGTTTTACTGTCCCCCTTAGGTTGAACCACGCTGTAATGAGGTCGGAGGAGCACCATTGCTAGAGGGAGGCTGTGGCCCCTACCTCTCACTCAACTTACTTGCCATTGGTGGAGCTCCTGGCTTTGCCAGTTTCCACATGTTACTCCTGCCATCCCGTCGCACCTTTGCATTCATATTGGCAATGCAGCTGGATCTGGTACACTCCGTGGGGGGGCATATCTATTTCATACCACGACCTTCAGACACAGTGGACTTCACCCCACTTCCCACTCATGTGTGTTCTCCACAAGTACTGTTGTCCACAATGGAGTGGAAAAATTCCAAGCAGCACATGCTGCCCTTCAAGTGGCCTAAGATATTGGGGCACCCTGAAACACCATCAGACACAGGGGACAGAACTGCGGGGGCATTGAGAATAAACAATTGTCTGGGACAGCAGCATTTATGGAAGAACTGCATGTGGGCTTCTGCTCCATTGACGCTCGCGTTGACACCCTGATGGGTAAACTTGACTGTATGGGCGAACGGCAGGACAGACAAGGTGTACGATTAGATGCTGCGGAAGAGCGCATATCAGGCCTTGAAGATGTTGCCACAATGGTGTCCAAAGGCTTAGAGAAGCTTGAACGTCTTCTGAAAGCAATAGCAGTGAAGAATGAAGATCTTGAGGTGAGACCTAAGCACAATAATATTCGTATCATGGGTGTTGCGGGGGTCAACAGACATGGATCACTCAGATCTGTTTGTTGAGCGCTTACTTTCTGACCTCTTTGGGCATCAAATTTTCACTTCCATGTTCAGGGTCAAGAGAGTCCACCATTCACTTGGCTGTCGACAGCCTCCAGGTGCCCCGCCTCGCTCTGTTATAGCCAGATCGCCTAACTATTGCAACCGAGACACAGCGCTGTGCCTGGCACAGTAGCGGGGCCTGCTGTAGTTCCAGGGTTCTTCCATCTTCCTGTTGCCGGACGTCACAGTTATCGTGCAGGAGGCAAGACAGAAATCTGCAGGCACTAAGAACCAGCTTCGTAAACATGGTTTGAAATATGGAATGCTATATCCAGCCAACCTGCGAGTTGACTTCAACAGAAAGGCCCACTTCTTTGAGATGCCATCAGATGCCTTTGCTTTCTGGAAACAATTTAGTCAGTAGGGATAACCATAGTGGCATACCACACCTGATAGATCTCTTCCTGATTTGCATGCCTCGGCGAGTACAGACTTAATCCTCGCAATCTGAATCCTGTCACAGCTGCCTTCCTAGCATTAGCTTTGCTGGACACACTGGAGCCATCACTTGACTTCTGCTGCAGACCCTCCCGGGAGCAGGGGAGACAGCATGGGTTCCTGTTTGTGTTGAAGTCTATAGCTCAGCAGGCAAGGACACACATAATCTATGCGCATACATTCTCTATAACAGTACAACTCAATGACAGCTGAAATCTGGGCTGAGCATGTGCAACTGAGCTACCATTCATACCTTGGAACATTAGGGGACTGAACAATCCTCAAAAAGGGGAAACTGGTTCAAACCTGTCTTACAAGACACAGCATTAAAATAGCTTTCTGCAGGAGACGCACCTCCAACCTTGGGATGCCCCTACATTTGCATGTTCCGAGGGACCCCATAGATATTTTTAAGGCTACAGCACGTACTCACAGGGGTGTGCATCCTCATCCACAACAGCGTCCCTTTCCATCACAGTACTAATATCTTAGATGACCATGGGAGATATGTGGTAGTTGCATGTATTATGATTTGTTGCAATGTTCTGTTGATTAACATATATGCCTCAAACGTAGATTCCCCTGTTTTTTTAAGTATATTTAATCTCTGATGGGGTGGTTTGATGCCAATTTCCGAATTTTTTGGGGAACCTCAAACTGGTCTTAGACCCGACATTAGACTCCACCAGTGCAGCCCCAAATAACAATCCACCGTTGCTCAGGGTCCTTCGGGACCTCAGAGACACCTATGCCTGCTTGGCTCCTGAAACATGCTAATATGCCAGATACCCTTTCTACTCTGCACTGCAGGGGATTTGGACCTGTATAGATTATTGGCTACTGTTTGCGACCGTTACCCCTTGGTTGGTAGATGTGCAGCAACTCCCAAGTACCCTATCGGACCACTCCCCCATGTGCATGGTGCTCCAGATGCCAAGTGGAGGACCCCCGGACGAACCCATGGCATTTCCCATACAACGCCCGACTCGATGAAGAGTTCCGCTCCATGCTTTGGGATTTTAAAACAGAGCACTCCACGCTCAATACTGGCTCTGTTGCTTATCAGGCTACACTGTGGGATGCCTTTAAGAGATACATGCGAGGAATCTGCATCTCCAAGCATACTGACGTACTGCGTGCTATCCATAACCATTTGCATTGCTTGCAAGCAGAACTGCATGAAATCAATCATCCAACATCCCAACTATGTTGCGGACCCCAACTGCATTGCTGGGCGACATTCTTACCTAACTTTTGTATTCTAGTGAAGAGGGAAACTTCATTGCTAGGGAAATATATCCAACAATTTGGTGAGGGTGACCACCCAGGCCACACTGGTGAGGCTTTTATGTCCCGGATGGGGCAGTGGCTACATCGCTGCATTGCAAGTGGCTGATGGCAGTTGGGTAACTGACAATCAGAGTGCTCCTCAAGGGTTTCTTTGTTACTTTGCACAACTATATGCATAACAAGATAGAAGTGATGCTGCTGTGCGGGCATAGTATCTAGCCGAAGTTGCGCTGATATGGCTGACCAACCCTCAGTGGCATTCTCATTCAAGGAGATCATCCAGGCAATCGACTTCTTGAATGGGTCTAAGGCCCTGGCCTGTACGGACTCATAAGGGTTTTTTAATAAACCATAAAAGCATATCCTTGCCCCGCACTTACTTGAGGTGTACGCTGAGGCGCATGAGGCTGGATACCTCCCACCCTTGCAGTTTTTACCTTACTGTTGAAGCCAGGGAAGGACCCATCACTGAGTCCTTATCACCCGTTGTCACTACTCAATTTTAGCAATAAGATATTGGCTAAAGTTCTCACCACGCGTTTGTGGACGCTGAAGGGTGAGATTATCTCACCTATGCAAACTGGTTTCACTCTCTGCCGGTCAACAGCTCTGAACCTACAAGCTCTTTTTTGCAGGACGAAAAAGGATATCCCCAGAGGTGCAGAGAGCGATAACCTATTACGTACTGCGCTGGACTTCTCACCTCCGGATACCGGGTTGGCGAATACACCAGGTCTTCTACAGGTTCTGGATACTCCCAGATAAGGGCGACCCCTTCTAGTAGCCACGGTGACGCTTGACAGGCTACGCCAAAGCAGACCGTACTCTCCAGAAGGAGTACCAGAGGGAAAAAACCCCAACACTGGGGAAAACCTCTAACAGGAACTCCTGAAGAAAAACAAGAAAAAATAGAACTTGACAACAGGAACAAAAATAGGCAAAATCTCACAAGGGAAAAAGCAGGAACAAAGAACAGGCAAAATATTCCAAGGCAAAAAGCAGGAACAAAGAACAGGCAAAAATATCCCAAGGCAAAAAGCAGGAACAAAGAACAGGCAAAAATATCCCAAGGCAAAATGCAGGAACAAAGAACAGGAGCGAACAGCACAACCAGAAGGAAGTGTTTGCAACGCAAGGTGGAACAAGACTGACTGACTTATATACTGAGAAAAGGAAAGTGATATCACAGGAAAAGGAAAGAGAACACCATCTTGAATTGGGAAGAGCCCATAGACCAGAATAGGAAAAAGAAAGTAGTATGAAAGAAAAACAGAGCATGCTGGGACAAAAACACGAAGAAGACAAGATGGACACAACATGGACAGAGACAGGAAAAAAGACCAGACAAACCCACCACCAACAACAAAAAAGAAGAAAAAAGGGCTACAGGTAAGTGTAGCGCGACCGTGAGCGAAATATATGCTTCCCAGGATGTTTAATCAAAAAACGCAGGGAACGGCGCTTTGAGTATCGGAAGCGCGTTCCATCCGCGAGGACAGAAAGAGACGCCGCGTCTAAGCACAGCGTTACAGTAGGTCCCCTCCCCGAGGCCCCAAGTTTATCAGGATGACGGTCAAAAAACAGGCGGACCAAACGGGGAGCATGGACGAAGGAAGCATCCTCCCAAGAACAGTCACCAATGAACCAAAAACTGTAGTTTGTGATGAAAAATTCTGGAATCACAGACTTCCTGTACTTCATACTAAGGCTGTCTGTTAATAGAAAGAGGAGGAGGACGCTGGAAATGGCGGTGGTATGGATCAGGAACAAAGGGTTTTAACTGGGACACATGGAAAACAGGATGAACCCTCCAGGTATGAGGTAAGCGGAGACGCACAACTACAGGATTCAGGACTTGCAAAATCCGAAAGGGTCCATAAAAAAGTGGCTTGAACTTATTGATGGAAAACCGGGAAGGTAGAAATCTGGAAGAAAGCCACACCTTGTGGCCCACGTGGTACAAAGGTGCAGCTTGACGATAATGATCCGCCTTTCGTTTCATTGCTTGTTTCGAAGCTAGGAAAGTTGTGTGAAGTAGGCCCTGGATTTGACGGATCTGACGAGAAAAAAAGTGACAGCAGGCACAGAAGAGGATGTTTGGGAAACAGTAGTAAAAGTCCTCAGATGAAATCCATAAGTACAATAAAAGGGTGTGGTCTTGGTCGCACTATGTACTGTGTTATTATAGGAGAACTCGGCAAGAGCAAGATACTCCGACCAATTTCTTTGTGTGGCATTACAGTAACATCTCAGATACTGCTGAAGTTCTTGATTCACTCTTTCAGTTTACCCATTAGTTTGTGGATGGAAACCAGAGGATAAGGAAATCTCAATGTTAAATAGGGCACAAAAGGATCTCCAGAAACGTGATACATATTGAGGCCCTCTGTCTGAAATTACCTCTTGTGGAAGACCATGGAGGCGAAAAATATCCCGCAGAAAAATGCGACTCATTTCTGGGGCTGTCGGTAGTTTCTTCAAGGCTAAGAAATGGGCCATCTTGGTGAATGAATCTACGGTCACCATGATTACTTGATTACCAGAGAAAGTAGATAGAGAACATATGAAATCCATGGATAAAGTACACCAAGGAGCGGAAGGAACCGGTAAAGGTCTTAATAAACCTGCCACCTTAGTTTGGGGTGTCTTAGTCTGAGCACATACTGGGCATGCTGACACATAGGTTTCAGTATCTGTCTTAAGCGAAGGCCACCCAAAAGATCGCTGAAGCAGCATTTGTAGAGCTTCTGTCTGCACCTTCTCGGTAGGTAGGAAAAGCGCCTGTTGATGATAGAAGTAGTTGTCTTTCTTCTGCCAAAAAGGAGTCACTCCCATTCTGAAGCAGACAGAAACTGGTACTCAGATTGAACGCGTTCTTGAAAAGATTGAGTAGCTCCGATGATTCTGCTAGACTCAATAAGATGTGGAGAGGAGTTCTTGGCTATGTCAGGATATCTGCAGGATAAAGCAAGCTACGTGTTTCCCAGAAGGAATTCTGGGAGCCAGGTATGTATGTGATCACAAAATCGTACTGGCTAAAGAAGAAAGCCCATCGTGCCTGACGACTATTGCGACACTGAAAACTCAGAAGACATTGGAGATTGCGATGATCAGTCCTGTCTTCAAAAGGCTCTCTGGAACCCATCAAGAAATGCCTCCATTCCTCACAAGCTCCTTTGAGAGCAAGTAGTTCTCGTTCCAGTACAGAATAATTGCATTCAGCCTCTGATAAGATATGAGACAGATAAAAGATATGATGTTCCAATCCATTGTTGTCTTGTTTCTGCAGCAGAACTGCCCCAAAAGCTCTTTCTGAGGCATCAGTCACAACGATAAATTTCTTGGTATCGTCAGGATGACGCAAAACGGGTGCTCAGGTAAAGGCTGTCTTCAATTCTTGAAATGTGCGTTCAGCATCCTTGGTCCAGATGAAACCCTTCTTCAGGTTCTCTTTCTTAATTGTTTGTGTTCTGAAACTTTGTAGGTGGGCAAAGTTCTGAATAAACGGACGATAGAAGTTTGATAACCCAAGGAAACATTGCATTTCCTTAATGGACGTTGGAGAAGGCCAATCTAATATGGCACTGACCTTGTCAGGATTCTTGGATATTCCGTGTTGATTGATACAGAACCCCAAATACTTTACTTCGGATTTATGGAACTCACACTTCTCTGGTTTACAAAACAATTGGTTTGTCTTGAGTCTTTCCAGGACTTGCAGGACATGATCTATATGTTGCTCAGGATCACGAGAATGTATCAAGATATCATCCAAATAAATGACTACATATTGGTTGAGTATATCAGAGAACACTGAATCCATAAATCGTTGAAAAATAGAAGGGGCGTTGGTCAGTCCAAAGGGCATAACACGGTACTCATAGTGCCCAAAAGGGGTACGGAAAGCTGTCTTCCATTCATCACCTTCCTTGATCCGAAGAAGATGATAGGCACCCCGTAAGTCTAATTTGGTAAACATCTTGGCTCCTTGAGTGGCATCCAATATATCCCTCATTAAAGGCAACGGATATCGATCCTTAATCGTTATTCTGTTGAGTTCATGAAAGTCAACACATGGACGCAAATCCTTAGTCTTCTTGGGGATGAAGAAAAGAGGAGCCCCAGCAGGGGATGTGGAAGGAACAATTAAAACGTTGTGTAAGTTATCATCTAAATATTCCTTTAGCACCTTCTTTTCTTGGTCTGTCAGGGAATACATTCGAGCAAAGGGTACGACTTAATCAGGAACTAAAGGAATAGCACAGTCATAACTGCGATGAGGTGGCAAAATAGGATTACTAGGTTTCTGAAAAATCCTGATATATTCCTGATAACAATCTGGAACTCCTTGGATCATATTGATAGAGTTAGTGTGATCCTTGGTTGACTGACAGGGCCTTTTGGGAGTCCAATAAGAGGTAGTGGAATAACAATTCTGTTGACAAAATAAAGACATTAGGGATATAGTTCTTGTTTCCCAATTGATATAGGGGTTGTGTCGGGCCAACCAGGGTATTCCCAAAATCATGATGTGATTTGGTGAGGCTATGAGATCAAAGGCAACATGTTCTTGATGCCCCCCAAATGTCAAACAAAGAGTAGGGGTTCAGGCCACCACAGGACCTGAGGTTAACGGAGAACCATCCACCGTGTGTACCTGCTCAGGAGTTTCTTTAAGAATACGGGGAATTCCTTTATTCGTAGCCCAGGCCTCATCCAGATAGATTCCACTGGCTCCACAATCAAGGAGAGCCAGAAGGCGTTTTTCTTGATCTTGTGAACTTTGTAACTTGACCGAGAGGATAAACAGGGTGGACATGCTTTCTCTGGAGGAACATATTGATGGTACTTCAGCCCTCCCGTCTCCTTCCTCCTTACAGGGGATGGGAGCTGGCGTTTCCCGCAGGTCTTGAGGGACGTACCGGACAACTACGGATCAGATGGCCAGCCTTACCACAGTACAGACAAAGTCCCTTTCATCTTCGTTCCTCCCTTTCCGACTCCGTCAATGGACCACGAACCAGATCTATCTCCATGGGTTTTTCAGGGGGAGGTGGAGAGGCTTCGGATGGAACATCTTCAATTTGCCGACTGCTAGTACGAAAGGTACCAGACTGGTATGGAGCTCGCATTCTACGTCTCTCCATCTTCGCTCTCGAAGTCTATATTCGATGTTCATAGATTGATCCATTAATTCCTTCAAAGAACAAGCTGGATAAGAATGTACAAGCTCATCTTTAATTTCTTCACGCAGGCCTCGGCGGAAAAGGGTTATGAAGGTGCATTCCACCCAGGAGGTTTCAGCTGCCAGCTGTTTGAAACGGGTTATATAAACGGGTTATATACTGCAAAACATCCTGATTACCCTGCTGAATGTCACATAAGGCTTCTTCAGCTGCTGCTTCTACCCCAGGTCTCTCAAACATTTGTTTGATAAGAGTCAGGAAAGCTGAATAGGAAGCCAGGACTGGGTCTTCTGCAGAAACCAAAGGAGTCGCCCAAGCAAGCGCCGGACCAGACAAGGCGCTGATCAGATAGCCCACCTTAGCCTTATCCGAGGAAAACTGGAGTGGACGAAAGGCAAAGAAAACTGTCAGGGCATCCAAAAATTCCTTCATCTTTAGAGGATCTCCAGAATATCGAGGAGTAGTGGCAGATACGGGTGGTATGTCTATTGATCGGGAAGACAATACCTGTTGTAGCGCAGTGTTCTCTGCCCGTAACTGTTGTAACTCTTGGGCTTGTTGTTGGACAGTCTGCAACATGGCTTGAGCATGTTCTGACGCCTCTCCCTGTGGATCTTCCATGGCGATCTCGCAACGCGGAATCTTTTGGCATTGCAATCTGTTACGTACTGCGCTGGACTTCTCACCTCTGGATACCGGGTTGGTGAATACACCAGGTCTTCAACAGGTTCTGGATACTCCCAGATAAGGGCGACCCCTTCTAGTAGCCACAGTGCCACTTGACAGGCTACGCCAAAGCAAACAATACCCTCCAGAAGGAATACCAGAGGGAAAAAACCCCAACACTGAGGAAAAACCTCTAACAGGAACTCCTGAAGAAAAACATGAAAAAACAGGACTTGACAACAGGAACAAAAACAGGCAAAATCTCCCAAGGTAAAAAGCAGGAACAAAGAACAGGCAAAATATTCCAAGGCAAAAAGCAGGAACAAAGAACAGGCAAAAATATCCCAAGGCAAAAAGCAGGAACAAAGAACAGGCAAAAATATCCCAAGGCAAAAAGAGGAACAAAGACCAGGAGCGAACAGGACAACCATAAGGAAGTGTTTGCAGCGCAAGGTGGAACAAGAGTGACTGACTTATATACTGAGAAAAGGGAAGTGACAGCACAGAAAAAGGAAAGAACACCATCTTGAATTGGGAAGAGCCCATTGACTACAATGGGAAAAAGAAAGTAGTATAAAAGAAAAACAGAGCATGCTGGGACAAAAACACGAAGAAGACAAGATGGACACAACATTGGCAGAGACAGAAAAAAGACCAGACAAACCCACCACCAACAACAAAAAAGAAGAAAAAAGGGCTACAGGTAAGTGTAGCGCGACCAGGAGCGAAATATATGCTTCCCAGGATGTTTAATCAAAAAACGCGGGGAACGGCGCTCCAAGTATCGGAAGCACGTTCCATCCGCAAGGACAGTAAGAGATGCCGCGTCTAAGCGCGGCGTTACATAACCTTGTTGGATGCAAGAGAAGCATTTGACTCTCTTGAATGGCCATTTCTCCAGACGACCTTGTAAAAGCTGGGGCAACCTCATGGATGCACATCACTTATTATGTTGCTGCATTCCAACCCCATGGCCCTGCTGAGGGTCAATGGCTCACTGTCTGATTCCATTGTGATTGCCTGAGGAATGTGACAGGGCTGCTTGTTGTCTTTGTTCCCCTTTATCAGAGCAATGGACCCTCGAGTGTGGCATTTACAGGCGAGGCATATGAATTGTGGCCTGCATTTTTGACCGGGGCCCCGTTGCTCTCGTTCTATGTGGACAATGCTGCACTGTTTATCCACCAACCTTCAGACAGTTTGGCCCCTGTCGTCCAGGAGATCATCCAACTTGGGTCTGTTTCAGGCCTTTACACTGATTGTGCCACCCACATGAGTAGCCCTGTAAACATGTCTCAGATCCGCCACTGCAGTGTCTGCGTTTGCAGTTTTAAATGACCATGTTGACCTGGCAAGTGCACCCACTTCCAGGTCCAAACCTTCCCTTTTACTACATGTAAGTCACCCCTAAGGTAGGCCCAAGGCAGCCCCATGGGCAGGGTACAGTGTATTTATAATGTAGGACATGTACTGGTGTGTTTTACATGTCCTGATAGTGAAATACTGCGAAATCCAGTTTTTCATGACTGTTGCAAGGTCATAGTGTAACATGGGGATTGCCTTGTAATATCTTTTAAGTGTAATTTCCCATTGAAAGCAGATAGCAGTATGGAGTTTGGGATCTCTGAACTCACAATTTAAAATTACATCCTTTGGTGAAGTTGGTTTTTGAATTCTAGGTTTGAAAATGCTACTTTTTGAAAGTGTGCGTTTTCTTGCTTAACCATTCTGTGCCTCTGCATGGAATACACGTCTGGGTCAGGATGACAGTTGGACTGTTTGTGCATTTACTGTAGGCAGTCACACAAACGGAGCTGAGGTGTGCCCTGCATATCTTGATGGCCCATCACCAGGCTGATGGGTCTTCCTGAGCTAGAGTGGTGAGAGGAGCTGACACCTGTATCTGCAAAGAGCTGTGCTTATCCTTACACAAAGCAGTCTCCAACCCCCGGGAGTGTGTCTGGGGCCAGGGCAGGGAAAGGCAGGATCTTGTGCACCACAAAGACTTCTCTTTGAAGTTTGCCTTCTTCAAAGACAGAAATTGGAATAAGTACTGGACCTCTGACCCCCACATAGTTATAACATTTCGGGATTGAGGACATTCTGCCAGGAAGAAGAGCTGGATGCTGTAGGAGGGACTACTTCTCTGCCTGTTGTTTTCTTGTGCTGGCCTGCCGATTGCTTCTTCTGTCCTGGGAATGAATGGGTTGGACTTTGCTTTCCACATTCTGCTTTCTAATGTTCTCCAAGGGCTTGAACTGACTTGTTTTCATGTTAAGGTGTTTCAGGGCCATCAAAGACTTCACCTGCCAGCGCCTCAGCTCTCTTGCTAAGAGTCATGATTTGCCAAGTGGTGCGAAATCCAGTTCCAGGGCCCTTGGAAGTGAGCTCTAGTACAACTAAGAAGAAACTAAGCACTTCAACTCCAGAGCAACTTCAGAACTGGTGCCGCTCTCCAACTCCCCACTGCCGCCTGTACTGGAGCTGTGGTCCCAGCTGAGTGCAACGACCATAATCTGCAACATAGGCCCAACACAGGCCCAATGCTGCCACTGCGCCTTGAAGTCCTGCCACAGCTTGAGTCCTGACGTCCATGACACCCGATTCTGACTCCACCTCAGCCCTTGTGACCCAGTGGTGTGATCGCGACACCGCAAAGTTGACACCTCGCACCTTGACCTGGTGGATTCATCGGCCCTGCTTTGTCATAAGGAACTGATGCCTCGCCACATACATCGCATCACCGTCTGTCAAGAAGCCGTGATAGCCCCAGTTGGAACTATTGTGTTTCTAAGTGCTTTACTAAGATTAAGGCCCTCATTACAACCCTGGTGATAAATCCCGCTTACCGCCGTGCTGAAGGCCGCCAGCATACCGTGGGCGCGGCAGAAATCCACTACGGGTATTACGACCAACATCTCGTAATCCGCCACAATACAGACACCCACACAAGTCCGCCACACCAAAGGTCAGTGATAAACTGGCGATAGGAAAACCCACACCGTCACGCCAATAAGCATACGCCCACACTATCACGACCCACGAATCAACGCAGCGGTCTTTCAACCGCGGTAATCCATTGGCAGTACACACCGCTGCACTCAAAATACACACACATTTACAAAACACAACCACATTGGACAAATCGAAATACACACACCACACCCACACACCCACAACACTATAAAACACACACCCACATTACCCACAAACCCTTACAACAACATTTTTGAGAAGAAGCAGAGAGAGAGAATAGCAAAGACTACACCAGCATCCACAAGCACACCACACCATCACTCATACAACATCCATGCACCTCAAACAACACACCCCAACACAACATTTCACACAGCACAACAAACATTACCTCACACATCACCCACACCACATCATGGCACCTCAAAGACACCCCAGGTTTTCAGAGGAGGAGCTCAGGGTCATGGTGGAGGAAATCATCCAGGTAGAGCCACAGCTATTCGGGTCACAGGTGCAGCACACCTCCATTGCAAGGAAGATTGAGCTATGGCGGAGAATTGTCGACAGGGTCAACACAGTGAGACAGCACCCCAGAACACTGGATGACATCAGGAAGAGGTGGAACGACCTACTGGGGAAGGTCCGTTCCGTGGTATGCAGACACCAGATTGCTGTACAGAGGACTGGCTGTGGACCCCCACCTCCTCCCGCACAACTAACAACATGGGAGGAGCAAGTCTTGGCAATTCTGCATCCTGAGGGCCTCGCAGGAGTAGCAGGAGGACTGGACTCTGGTAAGTCAAATCTTTACTACTTTATCCCCCCCTACCTGCATGCCATCACATACCCCCACCCTCACCCTCACCCCCATCACTCCAACATCTCACATATGCCCCACTATCACAACCCAGCCATCCCAATACAAGCCCTGCATGCAACACCAAAGCATGGACACCCATCACCAAAGCATGTCCAGTACAGATACCCACACAGACCCCAAAACACTATTCACACAATGGCAAACAAAACTATGCAAGCACAGGAGTAGAGGGTAACTCACCCAATGCACAAGATGGCACACACAGATACAATAACTATGCATTTACACCCCAAAAGGACCCATACCCAACTTCACCGGACAGGAGGTGCAAGACATATCCATTCCCCCCCCAGAAGAGGCCCACAGTGACAACAGCAGCTCTGCACACCTGGATCTGGATGACCAGCCCGGCCCATCAGGGACCTCTGGACAGTTGGTTCCCCCGCCACTGTCACAAACCACCACAGTGCCTCCCCCTCAGGAGACACCACCACAGCACCCACCCAGCGGGCCTATCCCTCCGTCCCCAGGACACGTCAATCAGCAGTGTGTCCACCATTACAGGGACCCCAATCCTTCACCTCCGCTGGCGATAGTGGACAGGAGGCCCCGCCAGAGGACCAACAGGCCACCAGCACCCCACCCCCTGCAGAAGGAGAACCACCCCACAAACGGTCCCTGAGATTCAGGAACAAGACAGAGAACATTGCCAAGACCCCCGCCAGGAAATAAGACTCTCCTGATTGTCACCCTTTTGTCCCACTTTGTCACCCTGACAACTTTGACCTGCCATCACTCCACTTCCTATGCCCCCTTGGACAATGCACCTGTGAGACCAAGAGACTGAACTCTACCATGGACATTCCTCCACCATCACCCCAGCCCCTTGCACAGCCCCCTCCACTTATTAGCACAGAAATAAACACCCTTGAATCACAAATCAATCTGGAATCAGTTTGTACTTTCACAAATGTGTTATTGCAACCTCTCAGAAATATAGCAATGTCAATATTCATGTTCACATACCAATGTTACACAGTTGTTGGGCAGCAGTAAACATAGCAGAGGGCACAAAGTGGAACCCAGATCTGTGAAATGGAAATGCAAAGTGACATGTCAGGGTCCATACACAGAGGTAAAAAGGCAGAGTAATGCTATGTCCTACAGTAGTATGAGAGGTGAGAAGCAGTGCCATCCTCTTACCTGTGTCTCACTAGAAGTATTGCATGATGATGTTGTTTCGTTTGTCTATATCTTCTTCTTCTGTCTCTTCTTCTTCACTAACCACAGGCTCCACAGCTGCCACAAGACCAGCATTAGGCCCATCCTCCTGCAGAAAAGGCACCTGGCGTCGCAAAGCCAGATAGATATAAAGCCAACATACAGCATGCCACGATGATCTGGCACACCTTCTTCGGTGAGTAGTATAGGGAGCCACTTGTCAGATGGAGGCACCGGAATCTGGCCTTCAGGAGGCCGAAGGTGCGCTCTAATATCCTCCTAGTCCGCCCATGTGCCTCATTGTAGCGTTCCTCTGCCCTTGTCCTGGTATTCCTCACTGGGGTCAGAAGCCATGACAGGTTGGGGTAACCAGAGTCACCTGCAAATATCGAGGGACAACTATTAGACATCCTCCAACCCTTAGGGACTCTCCCATACCCAGACACCTATGTCAACTGTGTTGGGACCTTGGGCTCACCTATTAGCCACACACAGTGCTTCTGGAGTTGGCCCATCACATAAGGGATGCTGCTATTCATCAAAATGTAAGCGTCATTCACAGAGCCAGGATACTTGGCATTCATATGGGAGATGTACTGGTCTGCCAAACACCCCATCTGCACGTTCATAGAATGGTAGCTTTTGCGGTTTCTGTACACCTGTTCATTCCTGCGGGGGTTGGGAGGGGACAAATGCCACATGTGTACCGAGAAGAAAAGGGGGGAGTCCAGCCAAAAGACTTCCTTGGAATGCCAAATTTATTGAATGGTTGTGGGAACTCAAAACCGGAAGGCCTGGACCCTAAGCCTCCCAATAAGTTATAATGCTGAATCAAATGGAGGTGAGTTTCCACTTCAAAAATTAAAACTACTCAGCTTAATGCTTCGGTAATGATTTATTGAGAGAAAGAGAAAAAAAGTAATCAGTTCCAGAAGTTATTAGTCCAGAGAGTTTTTTGACAATCAGGAAGCTGGTGTTCAAATCATAAAACAGTCCAATCTGTTGATATCACGGTTTGGAACAAATAGCAACATTCAGTAGAGGAACAGCCAACACGTGTTTCGCCCCTTAAGCGGATAGGCGGGGGCTTTCTCAAGGCTGTAGAGAATATATATAAAAGAAATAAGTAACTTTCCAAGCGAAATATGTTACCAAATAAAAAGCATGCTAGCCATGTGAATCATGCAGGGCATATTGTGCTCCCGCTCGGTGAGACCTCTAAGTATCAAGATGTGATCCAAGATAGATTTCCCCGTGTAAACCAAGGGCTAAGGTCATAGGAAAAATATAAGTTAAAGTAAGGCCAATAGTGAAATTAAGAGAGTAAAAAATGGACTGCTCTTTGATTTGAAGGAGAAAAGAGGGAACGATTTTTGTGAGAGTGAGAAAAATAAAAAATAAATAAAAGAGAAAGTATTGTAGTCCTGTCATAGTGATAAGTGAAAACTAAATATAAACTGGCACTCACGTAATGTTAATTCATGCTCTTCGAAGAATCATGTGAGCAAAAATTATAGCCAATAATCCTGTGAAGAATGTTAATGTGAAGCAAAAATAATAGAGAGTTGGTACCGTACCCCATCCAAAACAGAATGAAATCTTCTGGCGTCCGTAGTCACAATTGTAAATAGAAATCTAAATACGAGAACAAATTTTGAAACCTCTCGTGCCAAATCAAAAATTATGTAGTAACACAGAAGACTAAGACCATCCGAAAATCTATAGTGACGAAAATGTGCCTAAAAGCATATTGCAGGTATTGTCTACCATCAATGCATGTGTGTCAAATGAAAAACATCATAATAAAGTTCATTCGGTCATAAAGATGCCTTTTAGAACCCCATCAGCCATGTCTCTGGTTAATGGGTCTGCAGTAAAGATAAACATCAAAAGGTAAAATGAGAAGATGTCAACAAATGCCAAGAAAAAGTGAGCAACATATTGTTAATTATAAGGACGCTGTTACATGTAGGCAAATACTCCCCGTCAGGCAGGCTAAAAACGTTTAAGAAGCAATATAGTTTGACTAAATACACTAATTCCATACTCGCTGAATATTCAAAGTCCTGACAAGGGGTGAAGTATTTTTACCTGGGATAGCAGTAAACGAGGGAAATCCTCTGCAGAGAATAGGCCAAACACTCCTCAGCGCGTCCTGCGTTTAATCGCTACGACGCCGTCTGGCAGTACCGTGATTATAAAATTAAGGCGTCCTTTCTCTGTTTCCAATACAGCGAAACAGAGGAGGGACTCAACGTGAAATGTACTAAGTTCAATGGCGGCCATATTGGAGGGATCAAGGCCGTAAATAACAATAAATTCCACTTAGTAATGTGGAGAAAATGAGAAAAGAAAGGAGAATATTATAAGATATTAGGAACGCAGACAACAGAATATGGTGAGGCGGAAATAGAAAGAGCCAAAGAGAGTTGAAACAATATTAGAGAAATAGAAAATGAAAGGGGGATGAGACACAGTAAAGGAGAGTAAAGAAAGGGTGAACATAGGAAACGATTTACATGAATAGTATTTTAAAAGGAGATTAAAACCAGAAATCAAAATAAGGTCCTGAATACGGACAATAAGGCAAAAGATGAGAGTTGGAAAGACTATGAGACAAAGGTGATGAGAAAATAATCAAAAGGACGAAAAATGAGAAGGAATTCGTTACCAAAAGAGAAAGAAAAGGAAAAGGAAAAGAAAAGGAGGCAGATATAAAGCAGTTATAAGTTCACAGAAAGGGCCAGCAGTTTAGAGGGGAGGAAGAGCAATAATATATGACAGAAGACCTTAACTTCAAACCATCATGCAAAATTTTTAGCAATACAATAAAACAATTACAGTAGCCAATAGTGCCATTCGTGATCCTGGTTCAGACCATTGTTCACTGTGTCAAATTGGATAATCAACCTGCTTTCCTCTTGACGCAGTCGTAGTTGTAGGTTGCCACCCCGTGGGGATGGTGTGATGCGAAGTATTCCACTAAATTGGAAGAATCGTTCATGATGGTGAAATGTTTTATAGTGCTCCACTAACGGCGCCTTGGTCTCCAGTTTTAAGATATTCCGAAAATGTTCTTGGATTCAAAGTTTTAATGGGCGAATCATACTGCCAATATAGGCCTTGTGACATGGACAGAGAATCAGATATACCCCATTTTTGCTTTCGCAGTTGATAAAGTCCTTGATTATGAGTTCTTTGTTATTGATATGTAATAGAGTCGATCTGTTGAGTCCTAATTTGCATATTGAACACTTGGTACAAGTGAAAAAACCTTTGGGCTTGGGAAAATGAGGGTCAGGGGCTGTTGGTTGAAAAAAGGAAGGGCAGAGTTTGTCTCTAAGATTAGGAGCCCGGCGGAACCCTATTCTTGGATGTTGAGTGATGAATTTTTGGATGGAGGAATTTCTGCTAATAAGATGCCAGTGCTTGCGAAGATGTTTTCGTATTAAATGATGACCATTATGAAATTGAGTAATGAAGCGAATAGTGGAATCCTCTTTATGTCGTGGAGATGAATTAATCATCTGATTACGGTCCATTTTGCCCATTTTGCTGTTGGAAAAGGTCAGTGATTTATGATTATATCCCCTGGTCAGGAGTCTCTCTGTTATTTGTGAAGAGAACACATCATAATCAGTAGATTTGGTGCAGTTAAGTCTTGCTCGTCTGTACTCGCCTTGTGGGATGTTTTTGATTATACTTGGAGGGTGACAACTGCTGGCGTGTAGAATTGCATTTGCCGCTGTTGATTTTCTGAAAAAGCGGGTCTGCAATTTCTCATTTTCCACAAAAATCAGTAAGTCTAAATACTCAACCTGAGAGTCGGAGATGTTATATGTGATGTCAATGTCCCATTTATTTGGTACTAAAGACTGTAAGAATTGAGTAAGTAAAGTTCTTTGTCTTTGTAGACAATACCTGCAATATGCTTTTAGGGACATTTTCGTCACTATAGATTTTCGGATGGTCTTAGTCTTCTGTGTTACTACATAATTTTTGATTTGGCACGAGAGGTTTCAAAATTTGTTCTCGTATTTAGATTTCTATTTACAATTGTGACTACGGACGCCAGAAGATTTCATTCTGTTTTGGATGGGGTACGGTACCAACTCTCTATTATTTTTGCTTCACATTAACATTCTTCACAGGATTATTTGCTATAATTTTTGCTCACATGATTCTTCGAAGAGCATGAATTAACATTACGTGAGTGCCAGTTTATATTTAGTTTTCACTTATCACTATGACAGGACTACAATACTTTCTCTTTTATTTCTTTTTTACTTTTCTCACTCTCACAAAAATCGTTCCCTCTTTTCTCCTTCAAATCAAAGAGCAGTCCATTTTTTACTCTCTTAATTTCACTATTGGCCTTACTTTAACTTATATTTTTCCTATGACCTTAGCCCTTGGTTTACACGGGGAAATCTATCTTGGATCACATCTTGATACTTAGAGGTCTCACCGAGCGGGAGCACAATATGCCCTGCATGATTCACATGGCTAGCATGCTTTTTATTTGGTAACATATTTCGCTTGGAAAGTTACTTATTTCTTTTATATATATTCTCTACAGCCTTGAGAAAGCCCCCGCCTATCCGCTTAAGGGGCGAAACATGTGTTGGCTGTTCCTCTACTGAATGTTGCTATTTGTTCCAAACCGTGATATCAACAGATTGGACTGTTTTATGATTTGAACACCAGCTTCCTGATTGTCAAAAAACTCTCTGGACTAATAACTTCTGGAACTGATTACTTTTTTTCTCTTTCTCTCAATAAATCATTACCGAAGCATTAAGCTGATTAGTTTTAATTTTTGAAGTGGAAACTCACCTCCATTCGATTCAGCATTATAACTTATTGGGAGGCTTAGGGTCCAGGCCTTCCGGTTTTGAGTTCCCACAACCATTCAATAAATTCGGCATTCCAAGGAAGTCTTTTGGCTGGACTCCCCCCTTTTCTTCTCTGTAGCAATCACTTGCAAACGTATAGACTTCCTGCTTAAGCCCTACTTTCTGATGTCTTTCACACTTAACAGAAGACAGCAACGCGATGCTAAACTGGATCAAGTTTTTAATACATCCGATGCTGGCACTCCTAATTCGGGCATTACCAATTTGACCTCTGCAAAAAGCACTTTCTTGGCTTTGGAAAAATCTCTTAAAAAGGAAACAGCTAAATGGTGGGAGGTGGCTTCCCTCAAAAAATATTTAGATAATGACCGTATCCCCCGGGGGTTACGCATATTGATTTTTCCACCCACCGATACCACCTCCCAAGAGAGCCTTCAGAAGTGGGAAGCTAATCTTAAAATGGCTTCGATGAACATGATTCAACAACTAATTGATATCTCCCAGGAACAATATGAGCGCCACAAACAAGAAGTTTATCAGCTCACCCAACGAATAGATGAGGCCAATTGGGGTGACATCACAACTAAGAACTATGCCATTCTCAATAACATAATCGACAATTACGAGGCAGATATTATTCAGAGAAAAAATCGTAAATTCAGACGCGATCTACGTGATTACCAACAAGGGAGAGTGTATACTTTCAGTAAGAAGTATGATCATGTTCAAGATACCAATTCCCCGCTAGATATTACTAGCTGCCCAGACACTGTTCCCTCCTCAGAAGTTGAAACTTCTGATGAGTCAGACAGGGACCCTTCCATTAGACCTAGGGTCAATTTTTTAGAGGAAGCACGGCGATTTCGCCTAGGTTCCCTCCAAGAATCCGGTCCAAACCACCAGATACTACAACGGTCACGCCCGGTACCTCTGGTATACAAACAAGGGCACGCAGCAAGAACCTTCGACCTCCAAACACGATGACCAACTAGTAGTTAATCTCTCAGATCATTCTCTCTCTCCTTCTGAGTTACATATCCTTAATAAAGGTTTGTCCTATTGTCCCACAAACTTTTGGAACATAACACAAACCAAAATTGATTTTTTCAAGTTCATACGTCAACTCAAACTTAAGTCTTTCTTTTCTACATTTACCCTCCTTCCTTCCCGGTCCCCCCTCTCACTACCATCTCAGGATATTTCTGTTCTGGACCTAGAAGATATTGGGCTTCTCTATAATTTAGCAAATACTTCCGAACCAGACCTTCCTCTTAGCATACTAGCAGAACAACTAGAGTTAAGTACTAATCAATACTACCCTTCGGGTATGAGACTGAATTCTACCTTTACCCCCACTCTCCCAGCAGGCAATTCTATTGACCTCTTTGCACAAGCAGTCCTTAACGATTTTGATAAAGAGTATAAACGTTATTGCAAAAAGCGTAAATTCTTTCCTTCAAACACTACACGCCAACAAATTGCTGCTCTGACCAACTTAAGAATGAATCCTAACATTATCATCAAGGAAGCAGATAAGGGAGGAAATATTGTCATTCTTAATACCTCAGATTATCTCCTTGAGGCTTACCGCCAACTACATGACTCCCAGTGTTATAAACGACTAGATGCGAATCCTACTGCACACATACAACATCTACTCTCAGTACTCTTGGATCACTGGCTTTCCCGCCGTGTCATTTCGCATCAGGAAAGAACTGCCCTATTTCTTTCTCACCCTACTGTTCCAACTCTATATTTACTTCCCAAAATTCATAAGAAAGAATTCCCCCCTAAAGGCAGACCTATAATTTCAGGAGTCAACTCGATTTGCTCAAAATTAGGGACTCTAATTGACCAAGTACTCCAGCCTTTCATGATCAACCTACCTTCCTATGTGAGAGACACGAAAGATATCATTTGTAAACTCCAGGATATCGATTGGCAACCTGACTATCTCTTAGTGACCATAGACATAGTTAGTCTATATACTTCTATCAGACACCATGACGGTCTAGATGCTGTTAGACAAGCACTCTCAACAAGACCAGTATCACTCACTACTCACAACTGTATGATATTGAACATGTTACAATTCTGCCTAGAGAATAACTACTTTCTCTTCGACGGCCACTTCTATCTGCAATTACAGGGGACGGCGATGGGGGCCAAATTTGCGCCCTCTTATGCCTGTATCCTCATGGGATCGGTCGAACGTGAGTGGCTGTGGAGCGATCAAAACGAAAGCTTTTCCCAAAATATCATCTTCTGGGGACGCTATATAGACGATATTTTGATGATCTGGCAAGGACAAAGAACTTTACTTACTCAATTCTTACAGTCTTTAGTACCAAATAAATGGGACATTGACATCACATATAACATCTCCGACTCTCAGGTTGAGTATTTAGACTTACTGATTTTTGTGGAAAATGAGAAATTGCAGACCCGCTTTTTCAGAAAATCAACAGCGGCAAATGCAATTCTACACGCCAGCAGTTGTCACCCTCAAAGTATAATCAAAAACATCCCACAAGGCGAGTACAGACGAGCAAGACTTAACTGCACCAAATTTACTGATTATGATGTGTTCTCTTCACAAATAACAGAGAGACTCCTGACCAGGGGATATAATCATAAGTCACTGACCTTTTCCAACAGCAAAATGGGCAAAATGGACCGTAATCAGATGATTAATTCATCTCCACGACATAAAGAGGATTCCACTATTCGCTTCATTACTCAATTTTATAATGGTCATCATTTAATACGAAAACATCTTCGCAAGCACTGGCATCTTATTAGCAGAAATTCCTCCATCCAAAAATTCATCTCTAAACATCCAAGAATAGGGTTCTGCCGGGCTCCTAATCTTAGAGACAAACTCTGCCCTTCCTTTTTTCAACCAACAGCCCCTGACCCTCATTTTCCCAAGCCCAAAGGTTTTTTCACTTGTACCAAGTGTTCAATATGCAAATTAGGACTCAACAGATCGACTCTATTACATATCAATAACAAAGAACTCATAATCAAGGACTTTATCAACTGTGAAAGCAAAAATGTGGTATATCTGATTCTCTGTCCATGTCACAAGGCCTATATTGGCAGTACGATTCGCCCATTAAAACTTCGAATCCAAGAACATTTTTGGAATATCTTAAAACTGGAGACCAAGGCGCCGTTAGTGGAGCACTATAAAACATTTCACCATCATGAACGATTCTTCCAATTTAGTGGAATACTTCGCATCACACCATCCCCACGGGGTGGCAACCTACAACTACGACTGCGTCAAGAGGAAAGCAGGTTGATTATCCAATTTGACACAGTGAACAATGGTCTGAACCAGGATCACGAATGGCACTATTGGCTACTGTAATTGTTTTATTGTATTGCTAAAAATTTTGCATGATGGTTTGAAGTTAAGCTCTTCTGTGATATATTATTGCTCTTCCTCCCCTCTAAACTGCTGGCCCTTTCTGTGAACTTATAACTGCTTTATATCTGCCTCCTTTTCTTTTCCTTTTCCTTTTCTTTCTCTTTTGGTAACGAATTCCTTCTCATTTTTCGTCCTTTTGATTATTTTCTCATCACCTTTGTCTCATAGTCTTTCCAACTCTCATCTTTTGCCTTATTGTCCGTATTCAGGACCTTATTTTGATTTCTGGTTTTAATCTCCTTTTAAAATACTATTCATGTAAATCGTTTCCTATGTTCACCCTTTCTTTACTCTCCTTTACTGTGTCTCATCCCCCTTTCATTTTCTATTTCTCTAATATTGTTTCAACTCTCTTTGGCTCTTTCTATTTCCGCCTCACCATATTCTGTTGTCTGCGTTCCTAATATCTTATAATATTCTCCTTTCTTTTCTCATTTTCTCCACATTACTAAGTGGAATTTATTGTTATTTACGGCCTTGATCCCTCCAATATGGCCGCCATTGAACTTAGTACATTTCACGTTGAGTCCCTCCTCTGTTTCGCTGTATTGGAAACAGAGAAAGGACGCCTTAATTTTATAATCACGGTACTGCCAGACGGCGTCGTAGCGATTAAACGCAGGACGCGCTGAGGAGTGTTTGGCCTATTCTCTGCAGAGGATTTCCCTCGTTTACTGCTATCCCAGGTAAAAATACTTCACCCCTTGTCAGGACTTTGAATATTCAGCGAGTATGGAATTAGTGTATTTAGTCAAACTATATTGCTTCTTAAACGTTTTTAGCCTGCCTGACGGGGAGTATTTGCCTACATGTAACAGCGTCCTTGTAATTAACAACATGTTGCTCACTTTTTCTTGGCATTTGTTGACATCTTCTCATTTTACCTTTTGATGTTTATCTTTACTGCAGACCCATTAACCAGAGACATGGCTGATGGGGTTCTAAAAGGCATCTTTATGACCGAATGAACTTTATTATGATGTTTTTCATTTGACACACATGCATTGATGGTAGACAATACCTGCAATTTGCTTTTAGGGACATTTTCGTCACTATAGATTTTCGGATGGTCTTAGTCTTCTGTGTTACTACATAATTTTTGATTTGGCACGAGAGGTTTAAAAATTTGTTCTCGTATTTAGATTTCTATTTACAATTGTGACTACGGACGCCAGAAGATTTCATTCTGTTTTGGATGGGGTACGGTACCAACTCTCTATTATTTTTGCTTCACATTAACATTCTTCACAGGATTATTTGCTATAATTTTTGCTCACATGATTCTTCGAAGAGCATGAATTAACATTACGTGAGTGCCAGTTTATATTTAGTTTTCACTTATCACTATGACAGGACTACAATACTTTCTCTTTTATTTCTTTTTTACTTTTCTCACTCTCACAAAAATCGTTCCCTCTTTTCTCCTTCAAATCAAAGAGCAGTCCATTTTTTACTCTCTTAATTTCACTATTGGCCTTACTTTAACTTATATTTTTCCTATGACCTTAGCCCTTGGTTTACATGGGGAAATCTATCTTGGATCACATCTTGATACTTAGAGGTCTCACCGAGCGGGAGCACAATATGCCCTGCATGATTCACATGGCTAGCATGCTTTTTATTTGGTAACATATTTCGCTTGGAAAGTTACTTATTTCTTTTATATATATTCTCTACAGCCTTGAGAAAGCCCCCGCCTATCCACTTAAGGGGCGAAACACGTGTTGGCTGTTCCTCTACTGAATGTTGCTATTTGTTCCAAACCGTGATATCAACAGATTGGACTGTTTTATGATTTGAACACCAGCTTCCTGATTGTCAAAAAACTCTCTGGACTAATAACTTCTGGAACTGATTACTTTTTCTCTTTCTCTCAATAAATCATTACCGAAGCATTAAGCTGAGTAGTTTTAATTTTTGAAGTGGAAACTCACCTCCATTTGATTCGCCACATGTGTACCATCAATGGCACCAATAATGTTGGGGATATGTCCCAGAGCATAGAAGTCACCTTTCACTGTGGGCAAATCCTACACCTGAGGGAACACGATGTAGCTGCGCATGTGTTTCAGCAGGGCAGATTGCACTCTGGACAACACGTTAGAGAACATTGGCTGTGACATCCCTGATGCCATGGCCACTGTTGTTTGAAAGGAACCACTGGCCAGGAAATGGAGCACTGACAGGACCTGCACTAGAGGGGGGATTCCTGTGGGATGGCGGATAGCTGACATCAGGTCTGGCTCCAACTGGGCACACAGTTCCTGGATTGTGGCACGATCAAGTCTGTAGGTGATAATGATGTGTCTGTCTTCCATTGTCGACAGGTCCACCAGGGGTCTGTACACCAGAGGATGCCGCCATCTCATCACCTGCCCCAGCGGACATGCCCTATGGAGGAGAAGGGTGAGCAGAGGGTCATACACCACATAGATTTCATAAGGCTGTTTAGCACAATCGTGATGTAATTGTTGTGTGCCTTTGACTGTCTGTATTCCTGGCCAAAAGTGCTGTGACGCAGTTAGTTGGCCTGCCATGTGGCCACCTGAAATGGCGGTTGCCTGACCTGTAAGGAGGGACAAGGGGAAATGAGGTAACTGTGCTGGCGTTCTGCAGCGTCACAGTAGGTGGTCGAAGACCGCGGCGCAATTCAGCATTGGTTATCATTGGGCCCTATGGGTTCCAGGAGCCAATGACGATGTACGCTGGAGGTGACGGTACGCACCGCCTCGGACGTGACTGACAATTTCTATCTCTTCACTCACTTGATACCTGACCTTCAACAGGAGAAGACCTACACTGCAAGTGCTGCTGTGACCTGTGTCTGGAAGCGACAATGGCTACAGTGTCTGGGGAAAGGGCCCCTGCCTTCACTGCGGAGGAGTTGGATAAACTGGTGGATGGGGTCCTCCCCCAGTACCCACTACTCTACGGTCCTTCAGACAAACAGGTGAGTAAAGTGTGTGCATGGTGGATGGCACATGATTGTATGGAGTGTTGTGGATGGAAGAGATGGGGGGGCACAGGCCAGCATGTGAGGATGGTGAGTGTATGTTTTTCTGGGCCAGGGTGGGAGGTTTGTGGGCAATGAGTGAGATGAACCGGACTGGGGAGTAACATCCATTTTTACTTCACTATTCCTCTAGGTCAGTGCCCACCAGAAGAAGGGTATTTGGCGTGCCATCGCCAAGGAAGTGCGGACCCTGGTGGTCTACCATAGACGGAGCACCCACTGGCGGAAAAGATAGGAGGACCTGCGCCGCTGGAGCAAAAAGACGGCGGAGGCCCATTTGGGGATGGCCTCCCAATGTGAAAGGGGGGCCAGTCGAACCATGACCCCCCTGATGTACCGGATCCTGGCGGTGGCACATCCTGAGTTGGATGGGTGCTTGAGGGCATCACAGCAGCCACAAAGGGGTGAGTACAGTCTCATTCAGCTGACTCTGCGCGCTTTATGAGGTGTCTGGGTGGGGGAAGTGGGCTGTGGGTTCCCCTAGGCCAGGGCAGACCTGCCAAGGTACATCCAGTATGTTGCAGGCTCAGTGCCACTTCAACCCCAAATGTGGTAGTTGCCCTCTACACCTAGTCAGGCTCCTGTGGGTTGCAGCTGTGCATCAAATGGGTCTACGTAGAGTCCTCCATGGGCATGTGCTTTTCCCCTGCACTGTTAGTGCATGCGCTAGTGCATAGGGCTGCTCCCTGTGTGTTGTGTCCGCCAACGGTGGTGGGGTTGCAGGCATTGACCATGTGTCTATTCTGTCTTTCCCCCCGTTTTTGTTTTGTCACCCTGTCCCTGTGTGCATTAGCATCATCTGGTGGAGGAGCATTGGCACCGGAGCAGGAGGGAGCTGCAACCCACATGGCCCTGGAGGGTGAATTTACGGAGTCTGAAGGCACCAGTGGGATGGAGGGCGAGGGGAGCTCCATGACGGGGACAGGAGCAGACACCAGTGACAGCGACTCCTCCTCTGATGGGAGCTCCCTTGCGGTGGCGGTCATCTCTGTGCCCACCGCAACAACAGGTACAGCCACCACCTCCCCTACCAGCACTGCCCTTCCAGCAGCCCCTCATTGAGTTTCCCGTGCCCGCTCACCCAGGAGGGTGGGCATCTCCTTCACCCCAGGCACCTCAGGCCCTGCCCCAGTCAGTCCTGCTGCCCTCAGTGAGGAGGCTATTGACCTCCTGAGATCCCTCACTGTTGGGCAATAAACCATTTTGAATGCCATCCAGGGTGTCAAGAGGCATTTGCAGCTAACAAATGCACACCTGGAGGGCATTCATTCTGGAGTGGCAGCCCAACAGAGAGCATTTCAGACTCTGACTTCAGCACTGATGGCGACCATTGTCCCTGTGTCCAGCCTCCCCTTAAACCTCCACTCCCCAGACCCAATCCCCGGTACTTCTGCCTATCCCAAGCACACCATCAGACCAGCATGCACACTCATCAACACACAAGAGTGGACATGGCAAACATAAGCACCACACATCCCACAGGCACTCACACAAACACCATCCCCATGCAGACACACTAACATCCACTGCCTCCACTGTGTCCCCCTCCTCTACGTCCTCTTCCTCCCTCCCTGTCTCGTCTCCATTCACACCTGCATGCACTACATCCTCAGCCACTACCTCTATCACCAGCGCACCCATCACCACACACCGCTCACGTGCACTCACCACCCGACTACTATGCACACGTCTCCTGTGTCCTCTCCCAGTGTGTCTGTGAGCCCTCCTCCCAAAGTACACAAATGCAGGCACACACCCACCCAACAGTCATCCACCTCACAACAGCGTCCGGCCCATGCACCTTCACCCAAATTCAGCAGACGTACACCTCCTACAACCACTAGCTCTTCCTTCACTCCCAAACCCCCTCCATCTTCCCGTCCCAGTGTGTCTAAAAACCTCTTCCTGGATAACATTGACCTCTTCCCTACACCTCCCCCCCACCGTCCTTCCCCTAGGGCCAGGATGTCCAGGTCCCAGCCCAGCACCTCAGCCACCAAATCCTCCAGCACTGTGGTCTCAGTAAGACCTGTCACATTGCGGGCGGAACCCATCAGGGCTGCCAGTGTGACACCTAGCGAGGCCAAGGATCAGCCCATTCCACCACCTGCCAAGGTGAAGAAGGTGCCCACATGCCGTAGGGAAAAGCCGCACCAACCACCCAGCAAGGCCTCCTCCAAGCCAAAAGGGGACAGTGCCAAGGGACCAGCAGCGACATCCAAGGTGGGGAAGGGACACAAGGCGAAGGGGAAGTCAGCACAGGGCACGGACCCTCCGGCTGAGGGACTAGAGTCACCCCTTCTGGCAACCAGAACAGCAACCTGTACGGCTGTGGACACCGCCACCTGCACGTCTGCTGCCTCAGCTACAGTCCCTAGCATCATCCCCAGTGGGCAGCCATGCTAGGCTGCAGGAGACGTCCTGCTGTCTCCCTCCACAGGTGCTGACACATTCACCACCTGCAGCATCTCCGCCACAGACACTGCCGCAATCACTGCCACCAGCCCTGTGACGTGCTCAGACAGTGCCACCACAGCTGACATGGCAAACATTCCCAGTGGACAGCCGTCCAAGGCTGCAGGAAACGGCCTGGACCCTGCACAGCGTACGTGAGGCACGACACCCAGCACCGTTAGTACCAGCAGGTGGCAGGCAAAGTCGCAGCAGGGTGGAGTGTGTCTCTGACTCCATGGAGTATCATGCTACCTGTTTACTGGCAATCTCGTGACACACACACCTAGGTGAGGGAATGGGACCTGCCACACTACATGTGCAGCACTCTGGGCACCAAGCTCCCTCCAGAACCAGTTGAGAAAAGCATCCACTACCCCAGTCCTTGGCAGGATGAAGCACTCTGGGCACCAAGCCCCCCCCAGAACCAGTGGAGAAAAGCATCCACTACCCCAGTCCTTGGCAGGATGAAGCTCTCTGGGCACAAAGCCCCCTCCACAACCAGTGGAGAAAAGCATCCACTACCCCAGTCCTTGGCAGGATGAAGCACTCTGGGCACAAAGCCCCCTCCAGAACCAGTGGAGAAAAGCATCCACTACCCCAGTCCTTGGCAGGATGAAGCACTGTGGGCACAAAGCCCCCTCCAGAACCAGTGGAGAAAAGCATCCACTACCACAGTCCTTGGCAGGATGAAGCTCTCTGGGCACAAAGCCCCCTCCAGAACCAGTGGAGAAAAGCATCCACAATGCCAGTCATTGGCAGGATGAAGCACTCTGGGCACAAAGCCCCCTCCAGAACCAGTGGAGAAAAGCATCCACTACCCCAGTCCTTGGCAGGATGAAGCACTCTGGGCACAATGCCCCCTCCCAGAACCAGTGGAGAAAAGCATCCACTACCCCAGTCCTTGGCAGGATGAAGCTCTCTGGGCACAAAGCCCCCTTCAGAACCAGTGGAAAAAAGCATCCACGACCCCAGTCCTTGGCAGGATGAAGCACTCTGGGCACAATGCCCCCTCCCAGAACCAGTGGAGAAAAGCTGTGTGACTCTCTTAATGTGACTAAAGTGAGGGTCCCTAGTTAGACAGCGTGCAAACCACTGCCAACTAGAGAACCCATTTCTAACAGGCCATGTCATGAGTGAGTAATATGTGGGGTATTAGCAGTGCATGGCGAGTGCGTGACTTTTAGTTGCTTGAAGGCACATGTTATAATTATGAGTGAAAACTATGACTGGTGAACTCCAGTGTTTTTTTTTGTTTAAAACATTACATTGTCACTGTCATTTTTGCCTAACTATAGAGATGCATTACCTTTTTTGAGTGAATTTCCAAGGTTAAGTAAGATACAATTACAATTCCTACCTATAATGTCACTTTAACCTGGTTTTTTTTAAGTGAATTTCTAGCATTTTGTTTTACGTAAAGGAATATTTTATTACCTAGCTTAATGTAATCCCAATGTTAAAGGTCATGTGCAGCTCGGAGTTGGCTGCAGGGCCTCAGTCCAGCCCCAGTGGACAGTCAACCCACCCACTGTGCACAGCATTTAGCTGTGCGCAGCATAGGGTTGGCCCTGCATCCAACACCCCAAGGCCGCCAATCGCCCACTTTACATGGCCTTCATCCGTGTGCGTCTTGGCCACAGGGCTGGCCTTACGTCCATCCCCTCCCAACTTCTGCTATGTGCAGTTGGTCTTGCATTGGCTATAATTTATGCACTACCTTCAATTTACTGTGTTGCACACCTATGTACGCAGTCTTGTCACCTCACTTGTCACACTACAGTAACTATAACTTGTGCCTTCTTCATGCACTTGTAGATTATTGGAAAGTGTTGTACAATGGAGTACAGTGGAATGGCATAAAGTGGAGTTGTGTTTTGTAGAGTGGAGTGGAGTGGCACACAGTACAGTGCCACAGTGTGATAAAGTGTCGTGGTGTAGACTTTTGTAGTGTTGAGGGGCATAGAGTGGTGTAGAGTGGAGTGGCATTCAGTGGAATAGTGAAGTATTGTGGAGTAGAATGGAGTAGTGTCTCATAGAGTGGGATGGAGTAAAGTGGGATAGAGTGGAGTAGAAGTAGTTGAGAAGTGTTTCTTAGAGTAGAGTAGAGAGG
Source organism: Pleurodeles waltl (assembly GCF_031143425.1). Classification (NCBI taxonomy): domain Eukaryota; kingdom Metazoa; phylum Chordata; class Amphibia; order Caudata; family Salamandridae; genus Pleurodeles; species Pleurodeles waltl. The sequence continues at coordinate 693,708,512 of NC_090444.1, forward strand.
CGTAAACTGGCATAGAGTTGAACAGAGTGTTGCACAGGGGCAGAGAGTGGTGTTCAGGGGAAAATGGGGGCATAGAGTGTGGTAGAGCGGCATACAGTGTGGTAGAGTGTTGGAGAGAAGAGTTCTATAAAGTAGAGTAGAATGCTGTGCAGTGGAGGGGCATAGAGTGAAGTGTTGTACAGTGGTGTAGAGTGGAGTAAAGTGTTGTACAATGGAATCAGGTTGAGTGGTGTAGCGTACAGTAAAGTAAAGTGTCAAACAGTGGAGTGGTGTCTCATACAGTACAATGACTTTGGAGTGGCGTGCAGTTCGTAGAGGCTTAGCATATACTGGAGTAACATGTCATAGATTAGAGCAGCATGTCACACAGTAAAGTGATGTGGGGTATCGTAGAGTGTTGGAAACCTTTGTAGAGTCGAGTAGAGTAGAGTGGCATAGCATGGACTAGTGTTGTAGATTGGGTTGAGGTAGAGTAGAGTAGAATGTGGTAGAGTGAGGTACAGTGGAGTGGTGCAGAGTGTTGCAGAGACCAGTGGCATACAGAGCCATTGAGTGGAGTAGCATAGAGTGGAGTAATGGAGTAGAGTCAAGTAGTCTGGTGTAGTGTGTTATAGAGTGAAGTAAACTGTGGTGGAGTGACATAGAGGGAGTTGATTAGAGTGGATTAGAGTCTGGTAGAGTAGCATAGATTGGACTGCAGTGTAGTACAATGACATAGACTGGAATATAGTGCTGTACAGTGGAATAGCATAGAGTGAAGTAGAAACTGTGAAGGGGCGTAGACTGTGTAGTCTAGTGGAGAGTGGTAGAGCAGAGTAGATTGGAGTGACAGACTGGAGTGGCATAGAGTGCAGTGTCATACAGTGTTTTGTCGTAGAGTGTCATGTTGTAGAGTATACTGGCATAAGAGTCATGGTGTAGAGTGTTGTGGCATAGAGTGCTGTGGCATAGAGTGGAGTAGTGTTGAGTGGAGTGGCGTACACTGGAATATTGTATAGTGGAATGGCGTGCAGGGCAGCAGAGTAGAGTGTAATAGCATACAGTGGAATATAGAGTTGAGTGGCGTATAGTGGAGTGGCATGCAGATGGAGTTTTGTGGAGTAGATTATTGTACAGCAGAGTTGCATATAGTAGAGAGTGGAGTGGCAAATACTAGAATAGCATAGAGTGGAGCGGCATACAGTGGAGTAGCATAGAGTGGAATAGCAGAAAGTGGAGTAGGGTACACTGCAGTGATGTACAGTGGAGTAGGATAGAGTGGAATAGCATACATTGAAGTGGGGTGTAGTGGAATAATCTACAGTGGAGTGGCATACAATGGAATAACGTACAGTGGTTTGGAATCCACTGGAGTGGCCTACAGTGGAATAGCATAGAGTGGAGTGGTGTACAGTGGAATGGCATAGAGTGAAATAGCATAGAGCGGAGTAATGTAGTGTGGAAAGACATACACTTGAGTGGTGTAAGTGGAGTAGGGTACGGTGGAACAGCATACAGTGGAGTGGCGTAGAGTGGAGTGGCATTGAGTGGAATAGAATAGAGTGGATTGTTACACAGTGGAGTGGCACAGAGTGGAAAAGCGTAAAGTAGATTGGCGTACAGTGGTGTGGAGTACACTGGAGTGGCGTACAGTGGCGTGTGATACAGTGGAATAGTATAGGATGGAGTAGAGTAGAGTGGTGTTGCACGGAGTGGAATAGGGTAAAGTGGATTGGCATAAAGTGGATAGTGTAGAGGGAAGTGGCGTAGAGTGGAGAGGCCTACAGTGGAGTGGCATACAGTGAATATCATAGTGGTTTAGAGTGGAGTTGGGTGCAGTGGAGTGGTATACAGTGGAGAAGCATACAGTAGCATAGAGTGCAATAACATAGGGTGGAGTGGCATAGAATGAAGTTGCATATAGTGTAGAGTGGATTGGTGTGGAGAGGGATGGCATTCAGTGGAAAAACATAGAGTGGAGTGGCGTACACTGGTTTGTGATTGAGCGGAGTGGAGTGGAGTGGTATACAGTGCAGTGGCACAAAGTGGAGAGGCGTACAGTGAAGTGGGATAAAGTGGAATAGCATACAGTAGAGTGGTGTACAGTGTAGTAGCGCTGAGTGGAATACAGTGGAGTGGAGTGGTGAACAGGTGAGTGGCATACAGCAAAGTGCATAGAGTGGAGTGGCATACAGTGGGAGAGCATACAGTGGAATAGCATACAATGAAACAATGTAGAGCGGAGTGGCATAGATTGGAGTAATGTCCAGTGGAGTGGCATACAGTGGAATATCCTAGAGATGGGAGAGGGGGAGTTGTATACTGTGGAGAAGCGTAGAGTGGAGTGGCGTACCTTGGAGTGGCATACAGCACATTATCATAGAGTGGAGAGGCATACTGTAGAGTGGCATACAGTGGAATAGTTAGATTGGAATGGCATACAATGGAATATAGCATGGAGAGGCGTGGAGTGGAATAGAGTGGAATATCGAGAGTGAAGTAGCATTCATTTAAGTGGGATAGAGTGGGGTTCAGTGGAGTGGCTAGACTGGAGTGATATACAGAGGAGTGGTGTAGAGTGGAAATGTGTAGAATGCAGTAGCGTAGAGTGGAGTGGCATACAGTGGAGTGGATTAGACTGGAGTGGTGTACAGTGGAATGGGATAGAGTGGAATAGCTTACAGTGGAGTGGAGTAGACTGGAATTGCGTACAGGAGAATAACATTGATTGTATTAGTATACAGTGGAGTGGCAAAAAGTAAAGTGGCATAGAATGGAGTGGCGTCCAGTGGAATAGCGCACAGGTGAAATATGGAGAGTGGAGTGTCATACAGTGGAGAGGCATACAGTGGGGTATCATAGAGTGGAGTGGTATACAGTGGAGTGACCTATAGTGGAATAGTGTAGGGTGGAGTGGAGTGGGATACAGTGGAGTGGCATAGAATGGAATAGCATACAGTGAAGGTGGCAGTGGAGTGTAGTATAGTGAAGTGGCCTAGACTGGAATGGCATACAGTGGTGTGGGATAGAGTGGAATAGTATACAGTGGAGTGGCGTACAGTGGAGTGGTGTAGAGTGGGATAGTGTAAAGTAGTGTACAGTGGAGTGGAGTACACTGGAATGGTGTACAGTGGAATGGTGTACAGTGGAATAGCATAGAGTGGAGTGGCACAGAGTGGGGATTGCATGCAGTGGAATAGCGTAAACTGGATTGGCATAGATAGGGAATGTGTAGAGAGGAGTTGAATAGAGTTGAGAGTCGTACAGTGAAGTGGTATACAGTGGAATAGCATAGAGTGGAGTAGTATTGTCTGGAATGGGGAACAGTGGAGTGCTATTGAGTGGAGTAGTGTACAGTGGCGTGGTATACAGTGGAATAGAATAGAATAGAGAGGCATAGAGTAGAGTTGCAACCAGTATAATAACGTAGAGTGGACTGGCATGGAGTGGAATGACATGCAGCAAGAACGGCATAGAGTGGAGTGGCACATAATGGTGTGTCAAAGAGTGGAATAAAGTAGAGTGGAGTGGCGTACAGTTGAGTGACGTACAGCAGATTGGCATAGACTGGAGTGGGGTAGAATGGAGTGGGGTAGGGAGGAATGGCATAAATTGGGGTGCCGTAGAGTAGAATAGCATAGAGCGGAGCAGCGTAGACTCGAGTTGTATACAGTGGAGCAGCATATAGTGAGGTGGCATAGGGTGGAGTGGTGTACAGTGGGATAGTGTAGAGTGGGGTGGCGTACATTGGAGAGGAGAGTGGAGTAGCGTACAGTGAAGTGGACTAAAGTGGAAAATCATAGAGTGGAGAGGCATAGAGTGGAGTGGCATACAGTAGAACAGCATGAAGTGGCAGCTTCAGCCAAGTCGCAAAAAAAAAAGACGAAAAATGGGCAGGGTACTGTTACTGTGTACTCTAGCCTTGGTGCAGGGAGTCCCCAAGGCCTAAAAGTTTTTTTTGTGTTAAATCTGCAAATTTCACCGTGATTAGGGGAGAAAAAAACAAGCAAGCGTGGTCTCCCGGGCTTGCTTTTTTTCCCCCCGGGTGGACCAGGTCCTGGGGGCATAGTATAAAAATAGGAAGGGATGCACATGCCCCCCTCCTAGGCCTTATGAACCGCCACCTCCAAAGGTCAAGCCATCTTAAAGCCCCGGCGACCACCACCTCCCCAGAGCTAAACATAAAATTAATGAGGGTGCCTGTGCGCCCCCTGGAGCCCCGGGACCGCCATCTCCCCAGGACAATGAGTTTGTTACATGGGGGCACACAAAATTCTATTTCCTAACTATAACCTCCCTGTAACCTGTGTTTTTTGGTGAATTTCTATTTTTTTACTTTAAGTAATTTTAATTACTTTATGTCAATCCAACTGCAAATCCGTTGAAAATTAAAAACAAAAAAAAAGTAAAAACAAGCGCGGTCTCCTGTGCTTGTTCAGTATAGCCCCCGGTGGGCCTGGTCCTTTACCACTATGAAAAAAAAGGAGGGGCACCCCTCCTAAGGCTCTTTGGAGCCGCAAGAACTACCTCCTCCCCGGAGCCTTGAGTTTTAAAAATGGAGGGGGGTTGCACGGACCCCCCTGCTGGGACTGTTTGAAGCCCTGGGGACCACCACCTCCCGGGGCTAAATTAAAAATGTTAAAGGGGGCTGTGCTGACCCCCTGCTGACCCCCCTGACTTTGGAGACCCCTACCTTCCTTGGGCTTATAAGAAAAATAGAACTGGGAGGGGGCTCTGCAGCCCCCCTCCCCAGGCCTATAACTATAACTCTTGCCCTAAGGTTACTATAAGTAGGGCCCTTGCCATGCACAGTTTTCTCATCAATAATCTTACTGCAAAGGTTACAGAGATATAATCTTTGATGTTATAGAAGATGTCAAGAGTGATGTAATATCTGGGGTAAGAAGCAGTTCATGGCGAGGGTCTGAGTTATAGTTACCTTAGGACACAAGTCATAGTTACTTGAAATACCTCTAACAGCTGAATTTATACGATTTTGTACATGTAAAATCTGAACTTACTATAACGTCCCTCTAACCTTTGATTTTTTAGTGTATTCCTAATGTTTTTTTTAATTCTATTTCTTAACTATTACATTCCTGTAACCTTTATTTTTTTCAGTGAATTTCTATGGTTTTTTAATGCTAAGTGAAATACCCATCGCAATGCACAATGGAGGGGGAAGTTGGACGCATATCCTGGCTGCGCATTGTCCTACCCCACCCAAGCTTGCTGCTCCTGCCTCTATCCTCTTTGCCATCCATTGTTCAAGTCCATACCCCAGCTCCCTCTTTACAGCCCTGTGTCACTGTTGTTCTGCCACTGCCCTTTCCACCTTCCCTGAAGAGTTAGCCTGCTGGCCCATCCACCTTCTCCCTACCCTTTGTTATCCAAGTCCATGCTCCAGCCCCCTCCCTCCTGCCCTGCATGGTCCGATGTGCTGCCACTGCCTTCCAATTAGCTTGATGTTCCTGCCCACTCCTCCTGCCATGTGATGCCCAATTATATGCCCCATCATTGCCTTCCTGCTCAGCCTCTGTGCTCAGCTTGCTGCCCCTACTGTCCTTCCACCTGCCATCCAATGTCTGTGTGCTTGCCCCTACTCTCTCCTTTTTGCCCACCATGTTTCATGGACCTGCCACGCCAATCTACTTTGAGTGTTCTGTTGAGCTGCCACAGCCTCTCCCACCTAATTAGCCTGGTCAGATGACTGCCGCCTGTCCCTGCCACCTCCACCCTGCCTGTCTGAGTTCCATGCCCCTATTACACTCAGGAGAGAGAATGCGGTGTTATGGTTACAGCTACAGCCTTTGCAACTGTGAAACCAGTTTCGAAATTTCCAGGTCAGCTCGATATCCTGTGATTCTGGACAAATCACATAATCTCCCCATACCTAAAACCCAAAGGGAATGTGTCCTTGTGTAATGTAGCTGATGCTCATGCAAAGCACTCCAATATCTTGGTCAAGTCTGCACTATATAAAACTGCAAAAAAACAAAATAATGAAGTGCTTTGCGCACTTCTGTCATTGGGCTATACTTGGATTACATTTTGGTGATATTTGTGTTACATTTGGGCTCTTTTTTTCTCTGGTACCATCTTGGGACACTTATTTGTTATGAAGCTTCCTAATCTCCTAATTTACTGCAGTATCCTAAGTAAAAAATGCTTTAAGTTTTCACTTTGATTCCATCAAGATAGCGGTCAGATGTGCCACACTTTGGCATAAATTCAGAACGTTAGCACTCTAGTTGCTCATTAGAATACTGTAGTAAACTGCTGATCACCAGGGAGTTAACTGGCAGTCTGCTGCTGATGTTGAAAGTGAATGTTTCACTCTACGTGTCAGACTGTTTTAATGAAATAGAAGAGGAAGATATTTGAGAACTCATGTCCTATTTCTTATTTCTATTCTATTCTATTTTTTATTTCTAAAGCACAAACCATATTATCTATGACAGAATGCCCCCTTTCATTTTGTTCCTTTTTAGATTAAGGCCCTCATTATAACATTGGCGGTATAAACTGCCTACCGCCACGGTGATGGCCGCCAAAGACCGTCGCCGCGGCTACCCGCCATCCACCATAATATGACCACAGCCGGATTTCCGCCACAAGAATGGCGGAAATCTGGCTGTGGCCATACTGGCGGGTGGCACTAAGGTGGCGCTGCTACTACCAGCAGCACCACACCAGTAGGCGCCGCCAACCCTATTATGAAAAATAATACGGCATGGCAGTGTTCTGCTGGCGGGTGCTGCGGGCAGTAGCAGCGCCCTGTCCCGTCTCCTACCGGAGGACCCCCTGGATCCAGGTAAATCAGGTCTCCGACAAGGGAGGTGGTTGGGGGGTGTTGTGTGTGTGTGGGAGTGTGTGAATGTAAGTGTGTGCCTGAATGCGGGTGTGTGTTGAGTGTCGAATGCATCTGTGAAAGTAGGGACGTGTGAGTGCGTGTATGTTGTGAAATGTGAATGCGTGTCTGCGTTATTTTTCATAATACGGCTGGCGGCGGCTTACTAGTGTGGTGCTGCTGGTGATAGCAGCGCCACCTTAGTGCCATCCGCCAGTATGGCCACACTTGGATTTCTGCCATTCTTGTGGCGGAAATCCGGCTGTGGTCATATTGTGGTGTATGGCTCGTAGCCGCGCCGACGGTCTTTTGGCAGCCGTCGTCGCGGCGGTAGGCAGTTTATACCGCAAATGTTATACTAGGGCCTATGTCCTAACTAGAACTATATATATATATACATATATATATACATATATATGTCTAACTATACATACGTGTGTGTATAGATATCATCTAGATAAAGAAAACAAACCGGGGTCTGCAACTCTCCAGGAAGAATACCTAAGTGCCCTGCCCTCCTGATATTTTTGCTCCCAGCTGTCGCTGGTTGTTGCATCAGTGGAGACTTGGGACATGGACGACTGCAGTGTGAAGGGTTGGTAGTGACTGAATTGAGTGTTTTGAGTTGTTTCTCATTATTGAGCCAAATACAGCTCTCCAACTCTTGTCACATTCAATTAGGTTGGTCTTTTGCAAGGGTAATAGTAAAAAGGCACTCTAGCAACTGGAGGAGGGAGTGTGGTGAATGAATAGTGAAAGCAAACCCAATTAGAAGACTCAGTGAAGATGGAAACCTGTCTTCTAGCTACATGTGGAGGAAAGAGAGGGTGTCATTGAAACAAAGGAGGCTTTAATTTAAAGGGTCAAGTGGGACTGGGCTGGTTGCATGATGCTGGACCTATCTATCAGAGTCACCAGATCCTCGGGGTCCGTGCACGTTCCCAACACTTCCACCACAAGACAGCTCCAATACTCTGATTAGATTTATCACAGAGTCTAAGAGAGTCCAAGTGGGGAAAAGGGGATTAGGACGGGAACAGCTGGGAAGGAGACCTGTAGGAAGCAAAAGGTTAAAACACAACATCAAAATTGCATCTCATGAAATCAGTACCATGCTACAACTCTAAGCTTCGTCTTTTCCGAAAAAACATGAACAACCCTGGAATAATCCTAAAACTGACTAGGCTTCAGATGACCGAATACCTGAGGAGGAAACAGGAAAAGTTAAATAGGACTTTCAGATTCAAGTACTTTCTTTAGCATGAGAATCAGGAAACACTCTGAGCAATTTCTAAACAACCATATGAATCTCCTTTTATGAATAGATATCAGGAACACACAGCATTACATCTAAAATTCTGGTATTGTTGTGTTCATCTCAGAAAAAACATTTGGAAGCAAATTGCGCACATTGCAGATTTTTATATGAGTATTAAACACCATAAAGGTTTGTACACCATGAAATCACACAACGTAGATTCAAGGAATAAATCACGCGACGTGTCAACTTGAAATGCTACCAGGAAAATGTCTTAGAATGGTAGCGCACAGTAACTTACATTATTTATACACGAGGAAAGAATTGCGCGTCTTGCCGATTCAAATGCCACCATACAAATGCCAAGAAATAGTAGCACACAATGAACAACATGAAAAGCACTCAGGGAAAGAATCGCGCGCCTTGTCGATTCAAATGCCACCATACAAATGCCAAGAAATAGTAGCACACAATGAGCAACATAAAAAAAACACTCAAGGAAAGAATCGCGCGTGTTGCCGATTCGAATGCCACCATGTAAATGCCAGAAAATGATAGCGCACAATGAACAGCATGAATTACACACGAGAAGTGAATCGCGCGTTTCGCCGATTCGAATGCCACCATGTAAATGTCAAGAAAAGATAGCGCGCAATGAACAACAAAGTTAAATGCTCATGAAACGAGTTGCACGTCTTGCCAACTCGTAAAACATCATGTAAATGTCAAGAAATATCAGCGCGCAATGAACAATAATGTAATAACAAAGTCAAATCTTTATGGAATAAATTGCGCGTCCTCCCTATTTGCAAACCACTATACAAATGTCAAAAAATGGCAGCGCACAAGTAATCTGTTATTCATTTAAGAATTAAAAGCAAGAATATGAAGATTCTCAATTACGGTGTTGGGAAATGTCCAAACACCGTCTTACCGCCTGGAAACAGTGATCACCAATGAGAGATGAGTGCAGAAGACTGGAAAATCCAAATAGGCCGCCGGGACAGGAGCTCAGGAAGAAGCTGCTGCTCTGCACCGGGACCTCTGAATAGTGAGCACTGGAAGTTGGTCTGACTCTCTTTTATAGAGTCTTGGCCCAGCCTAGAACCACGCCCAGGCATGTTGCAGGGAAAGTCTCCAGAAGGCCCTGGAAAGGGACCACACCCTAACACACTCTGAATGTCTGCAGCAATACATTGTAAATGTACAGTATTTATAAGCACCTTAAAAATGAATCTTTTGGATGGAATTCTGCAATGCAAAAGGTTAAACAATAACATATCATCACAATGCATAAATTACTTTATCTTGCAAGTGTTGGGTTTTTGCATTCTAGATGCCCGTAGAGCGCGCACTGTCCTGGTGTTGACAGTACTCCCCTCTCCCAGGCACGCTCTAGGGCCTGGTTTATCTGGATTGAGACGATGAAAGCGTCTCACAAGTACTGGAGCATGAACATCAGATGCGGAAACCCATGAATTACTTTCAGGGCCATAACCTTTCCATGAGATTAAGTACCATGGGTTACGCCCTCTCAGTTTAGAGTCCAACACTTTCTTGACTTCATATTCTTCTTCCCCCTGTACTAGAACTGGAGCTGGATGAGGGCGGACCTTTTGGACTGCCTTTTTTAAGAGGGAAGTATGGAACACTGGATGAATCCGTAATGATTTTGGCAATTGTAGTTTATAGGTCACAGGATTGATTTGCTGAAGAACAGCGTAAGGACCTATAAATTTGGGGTTGAACATGTGCTTCGTCTTGAAGTCTATATGTTTTGCGGAAAGCCACACTTTGTCACCAGGTTGATACTGCGGTCCCTCACAATGTTTCTTGTCATAATGCTTTTTGTATTTTTGTTTGGCTTTTTCTAAATGTTGTTGAATCGATTTCTGAGTTTGATGCAAATGTTGAATGATTTCTGACACAGCTGGAGTGAGAGAGCTTTCTTGAGGAATTGTGATGGGCAGGGTGTCAGGATGATAGCCAAACAAGCCAAAGAAGGGTGTAACGCCAGTAGAAGTGTGGAAGGAGTTGTTGTAGGCTAACTCAGCTAACCAGAGCATTGATGTCCATGAATTAAGTGCTTTTTCAGCGTAAGCACGTAGGTATTGCTTCAAAGTCTGATTTAGTCTCTCCGTTTGACCATCTGTTTGAGGATGGTGGCTAGTAGATAGGGTAGATGTCACTTGGAGTGTTTTACACCATGTCTTCCAGAAGTTGGAGGCAAATTGCGATCCCCGATCGGAGAGGATCACTTTTGGCAGTCCATGATAACGAACCACTCTATTCAGTAAGATAGTTGCCAGTTCACTAGAGGTGGGTAATTTCTTACAGGCAATGAAATGTCCATATTTCGTGAGACTATCTACTACCACCAGAATTACTGAATGCTGTTGAACCACTGGCAGACCTGTAATAAAGTCTAAAGAGATGTGTTCCCACGGACGACTTGGGGTTGGGAGTGGGTATAACAACCCTTTCGGTTTTGAATGACTTGTTTTAGTGCGAGCACAGACTTCGCAGTTGTATACCATTGTTTTTACATCCTTTGTTAAGGTAGGCCACCAAAAATAGCGTTGGATTAATTCAAGAGTTTTAGGAGTACCAGGGTGACCTGCTGTAGGTATAACATGCAACCAATGAAACACTATCTTGCGAAGTTTGGTAGTGGGCACGAACAAACGAGCATCGTAAAAGGGTAATCATTGCTTGATTAATCTTTTCGGATCTGCTTGGGCCCACGCCTGCCATTTTTCAACAGTGAATGAATTGCGGATGTCTTCAAAGAAATCTTCTGTTTTTATGATACATAGGACCTTGTCAGGAGCAATGATAGCTCTGGAGGTTTGAACTGCAGGCAATGTGGTAGACTCTTGGCGGGACAAGGCGTCAGCTTTGCGATTATCTTTACCAGGCCGGAAGGTTACCACAAAATCAAACTCGGCAAAAAACAGCATCCAGCGTAATTGCCGAGGAGTCAAAAGTCTGGCAGAACTCATGAATTGAAGATTGCGATGATCAGTATATACTGTGACAGTATATTTAGCTCCCAACAAATGATGTCTCCATTCTTTAAAGGCGTCACGAATCGCCAGAAGCTCTTTTTCAGCAATGACATAGTTCTGTTCGGCTTCGTTCAACTTCCGAGACATGTAAGCTACAGGATGAAGCTGACCAGTGTCTTTGTTTCGTTGTGACAAGACTGCTCCTATCGCCACATCTGAAGCATCAGCTTCCACTATGAAAGGTCGATCTGCATCTGGATGAGTCAAGACTGGGGCAGTGGAGAAAGCTTCTTTCAAAGTTGAAAAGGCTTGGTCTGCTTCTGGGGACCATACAAATTGTTCTTTCTTTCTTAATAACTTAGTAATTGGAGTTACTGTCTGGGAGAAATGATTGATGAACCTCCTGTAAAAATTTGCAAAGCCCAGGAAACATTGTACATCACGAACAGTCTTTCGGATGGGCCATTCAGATACGGCTTTTACTTTCCTTGTTTGCCATCACCATACCTTGAGGGGTAAGGATAACCCCTAAAAACTCAACTGTGGTAACATGAAACTCACACTTGGTTAGCTTGCAATATAAATGGTGTTTACGAAGGGCTGTCAAAATTTTCTTGACATGTTGAACATGTTCATTCTCATTGTCTGAGTAGATCAAAATGTCATCAATGTAAACTATGGCAAAGATATCGAGGTACTCTCTAAGAACGTCATTTAAGAAAAATTGAAATGCTGCTGGAGCATTGCACAGACCAAAAGGCATGACGGTGTATTCAAAAAGGCCATATCTTGTTTTGAATGCCGTTTTCCATTCGTCACCCTCTCTCATTCTGACCAAATGGTAAGCACCTCGAAGATCAAGCTTCGTGTAGATTTTTGCTTTCTTTACTTGTTCCAGTAAGACCGGAATTAGAGGCAAAGGATATTTGTTCTTGATGGTGATTTTATTCAAGCCCCTATAGTCGATACAAGATCGAAGCTCTCCGTTCGCTTTTGGAACAAAAAACAAAGGAGAAGCTGTGGGAGACTTACAGGGGCGGATGAAACCATTCTCTAAGAATTTATCCAAGTATTTTCGTAAATGTTGATTTTCAAATTCTGACAGGGCATACACACGACAGTTGGGAAGTATCCCCCCTGGGACTAGATCAATTTGACAGTCATAAGATCTATGAGGAGGTAAGTTCTCTGCTTCCTTCTCATCAAATACATCTTCATAAGACGAATACTGTTTGGGCAACTGAACTTCTTTCTCTGCGGCGGTAGCTACGTAAGAATGGCGAACTTCCGATTCTTGAGTCCTTTGGAGACAATGTTCTTTACATAGCACTGATGAGAACATGATTTTTCGTTCAGCCCAATTAATCTCTGGATTGTGATGAGTTAACCATGGCAAGCCAAGGATGATCCCAAACTGGGGAGCATGGATCACGTCAAGGATGAGTTCCTCTTTATGTTTCTTTCTTTGATTTTTACCTTCACAAATTATTGTCAAGGGGACAGTCTGAAGAGTTACCGGACCTCCAGTCAAGAGTTTTCCATCAACTGCCTGGATGGTTTCTGGAGTCTTCTTTTCAATACATGAGATCCCCCATGCACGAACCAATTGGGCGTCAACAAAGTTTCCGGTAGCCCCAGAGTCGACTAGAGCCTTCTTGAAATAGGTCTTTTTCTTGACCTGAACTCTTATTCCCAATTTTAGATGTTTGGATTGTGAAGGATCCACGGTGACACCCAATAGCAACCCTTTTCTGCAACTTTGGTGCTTTAGATTTTCCAACTCGACTGATGCATTGATTGCAACTTTCTGAACTGGGCCTCGCTTGGTCTTTGTTTTGATTGGACAATCTTTGGCGAAATGACCTTTCCGCCCACAATAGAGACATTGCCCATTTTTTCTGCGTAGGTCCTTTTCGTCTTTGGTCAAAGGTCTCCTGATGGTTCCAATTTCCATCGGTTCCGGCGTTCTTTCTCTCTGAGTTCTTGGGTCTTTGTTATCATGAGCATGCCAAGAATGTTTTTCAGTCTTATTACGCGTTCCTTTTCGTTCATTTAAACGATGATCAATCCTCAAGACAAGGTTTATTAAATCTTGACAGTTTGCAGGTTGTGGGTCGATTTGCGCTAAGATGTCTTTTAGCTCCTCTTTGAGTCCCCTGTAAAACAAGACCGCTTGTTTTTCTTCTGGCCAGGATGTCTCGGCGACCAGCCGATTAAAGTTGGCTAAATATGACACTAAGTCCTGATTCCCTTGGCGTAAGTCTAATAATTCACGATCTGCTGACTGTGTTACAGTTCTACGATCGAAAACTCTCTCAAATTCACGAACAAAATTTTTCCACTTGTACAACAGGGGACTATTTTTACGCACAAGAGGAATAGCCCAAGAAGCTGCATCTCCAGACAGATATGACAACAAGAAAGCTACTTTAGACTGGGCATCGGGGAAAGTATGTGGTCTGCAGGTGAAGTGAAGTTCCACTTGAACCAGAAACGATTGCGCTTTCAAGGGATCACCTGAGAAGCGTTCTGGGGGAGCTAAAGGAATGGCTGAAGGAACATTGAGGGAAATGTTAGTCAGACTACCTCCAGAAGTCTGAGAAGAAGTACCTGGCCAAGACACACCTGTGGGACTTTGTTCTTTCTTCTCAACCTTATTCTGTAACTGACTCACCCTCTCAGCTAGACTATTTGTCAAATCCTTTGATGATACCACTTCTGACTGGAGCTGGGTGATAGCCTTGACTAGTTCGTCCAGTGTGGCCATGCTGAGAACATACACAAACCAGGAGGATAATAATTTGTGGGCTCACTATTCTGTCAGAGTCACCAGATACTCAGGGTCCTTGCACGTTCCCAACACTTCCACCACAAGACAGCTCCAATACTCTGATTAGATTTATCACAGAGTCTAAGAGAGTCCAAGTGGGGAAAAGGGGATTAGGACGGGAACAGCTGGGAAGGAGACCTGTAGGAAGCAAAAGGTTAAAGCACAAAATAACATCTCATGAAATCAGTACCATGCTACAACTCTAAGCTTCGTCTTTTCCGAAAAAACATGAACAACCCTGGAATAATCCTAAAACTGACTAGGCTTTAGATGACCGAATACCTGAGGAGGAAACAGGAAAAGTTAAATAGGACTTTCAGATTCAAGTACTTTCTTTAGCATGAGAATCAGGAAACACTCTGAGCAATTTCTAAACAACCATATGAATCTCCTTTTATGAATAGATATCAGGAACACACAGCATTACATCTAAAATTCTGGTATTGTTGTGTTCATCTCAGAAAAAACATTTGGAAGTAAATTGCGCACATTGCAGATTTTTATATGAGTATTATACACCATAAAGGTTTGTGCACCATGAAATCACACAACGTAGATTCAAGGAATAAATCACGCGACGTGTCAACTTGAAATGCTACCAAGAAAATGTCTTAGAATGGTAGCGCACAGTAACTTACATTATTTATACACGAGGAAAGAATTGCGCGTCTTGCCGATTCAAATGCCACCATACAAATGCCAAGAAATAGTAGCACATAATGAACAACATGAAAAGCACTCAGGGAAAGAATCGCGCGCCTTGTCGATTCAAATGCCACCATACAAATGCCAAGAAATAGTAGCACACAATGAACAACATAAAAAAAACACTCAAGGAAAGAATTGCGCGTGTTGCCGATTCAAATGCCACCATGTAAATGCCAGAAAATGATAGCGCACAATGAACAGCATGAATTACACATGAGAAGTGAATCGCGCGTTTCCCCGATTCGAATGCCACCATGTAAATGTCAAGAAAAGATAGCGCGCAATGAACAACAAAGTTAAATGCTCATGAAACGAGTTGCACGTCTTGCCAACTCGTAAAACATCATGTAAATGTCAAGAAATATCAGCGCGCAATGAACAATAATGTAATAACAAAGTCAAATCTTTATGGAATAAATTGCGCATCCTCCCTCTTTGCAAACCACTATACAAATGTCAAAAAATGGCAGCGCACAAGTAATCTGTTATTCATTTAAGAATTAAAAGCAAGAATATGAAGATTCTCAATTACGGTGTTGGGAAATGTCCAAACACCGTCTTACCGCCTGGAAACAGTGATCACCAATGAGAGATGAGTGCAGAAGACTGGAAAATCCAAATAGGCCGCCGGGACAGGAGCTCAGGAAGAAGCTGCTGCTCTGCACCGGGACCTCTGAATAGTGAGCACTGGAAGTTGCGCTGACTCTCTTTTATAGAGTCTTGGCCCAGCCTAGAACCACGCCCAGGCATGTTGCAGGGAATGTCTCCAGAAGGCCCTGGAAAGGGACCACACCCTAACACACTCTGAATGTCTGCAGCAATACATTGTAAATGTACAGTATTTATAAGCACCTTAAAAATGAATCTTTTGGATGGAATTCTGCAATGCAAAAGGTTAAACAATAACATATCATCACAATGCATAAATTACTTTATCTTGCAAGTGTTGGGTTTTTGCATTCTAGATGCCCGTAGAGCGCGCACTGTCCTGGTGTTGACAGTACTCCCCTCTCCCAGGCGCGCTCTAGGGCCTGGTTTATCTGGATTGAGACGATGAAAGCGTCTCACAAGTACTGGAGCATGAACATCAGATGCGGAAACCCATGAATTACTTTCAGGGCCATAACCTTTCCATGAGATTAAGTACCATGGGTTACGCCCTCTCAGTTTAGAGTCCAACACTGGACTCCATATTCTTCTTCCCCCTGTACTAGAACAGGAGCTGGATGAGGGCGGACCTTTTGGACTGCCTTTTTTTAAGAGGGAAGTATGGAACACTGGATGAATCCATAATGATTTTGGCAATTGTAGTTTATAGGTCACAGGATTGATTTGCTGAAGAACAGTGTAAGGACCTATAAATTTGGGGTTGAACATGTGCTTCGTCTTAGAAGTCTATATGTTTTGCGGAAAGCCACACTTTGTCACCAGGTTGATACTGCGGTCCCTCACAATGTTTCTTGTCATAATGCTTTTTGTATTTTTGTTTGGCTTTTTCTAAATGTTGTTGAATCGATTTCTGAGTTTGATGCAAATGTTGAATGATTTCTGACACAGCTGGAGTGAGAGAGCTTCCTTGAGGAATTGTGATGGGCAGGGTGTCAGGATGATAGCCAAACAAGCCAAAGAAGGGTGTAATGCCAGTAGAAGTGTGGAAGGAGTTGTTGTAGGCTAACTCAGCTAACCAGAGCATTGATGTCCATGAATTAAGTGCTTTTTCAGCGTAAGCACGTAGGTATTGCTTCAAAGTCTGATTTAGTCTCTCCGTTTGACCATCTGTTTGAGGATGGTGGCTAGTAGATAGGGTAGATGTCACTTGGAGTGTTTTACACCATGTCTTCCAGAAGTTGGAGGCAAATTGCGATCCCCGATCGGAGAGGATCACTTTTGGCAGTCCATGATAACGAACCACTCTATTCAGTAAGATAGTTGCCAGTTCACTAGAGCTGGGTAATTTCTTACAGGCAATGAAATGTCCATATTTCGTGAGACTATCTACTACCACCAGAATTACTGAATGCTGTTGAACCACTGGCAGACCTGTAATAAAGTCTAAAGAGATGTGTTCCCACAGACGACTTGGGGTTGGGAGTGGGTATAACAACCCTTTCGGTTTTGAATGACTTGTTTTAGTGCGAGCACAGACTTCGCAGTTGTTTACCATTGTTTTTATCCTTTGTTAAGGTAGGCCACCAAAAATAGCATTGGATTAATTCAAGAGTTTTAGGAGTACCAGGGTGACCTGCTGTAGGTATAACATGCAACCAATGAAACACTATCTTGCGAAGTTTGGTAGTGGGCACGAACAAACGAGCATCGTAAAAGGGTAATCCTTGATTGATTGATCTTTTCGGATCTGCTTGGGCCCACGCCTGCCATTTTTCAACAGTGAATGAATTGCGGATGTCTTCAAAGAAATCTTCTGTTTTTATGATACATAGGACCTTGTCAGGAGCAATGATAGCTCTGGAGGTTTGAACTGCAGGCAATGTGGTAGACTCTTGGCGGGACAAGGCGTCAGCTTTGCGATTATCTTTACCAGGCCGGAAGGTTACCACAAAATCAAACTCGGCAAAAAACAGTATCCAGCGTAATTGCCGAGGAGTCAAAAGTCTGGCAGAACTCATGAATTGAAGATTGCGATGATCAGTATATACTGTGACAGTATATTTAGCTCCCAACAAATGATGTCTCCATTCTTTAAAGGCGTCACGAATCGCCAGAAGCTCTTTTTCAGCAATGACATAGTTCTGTTCGGCTTCGTTCAACTTCCGAGACATGTAAGCTACAGGATGAAGCTGACCAGTGTCTTTGTTTCGTTGTGACAAGCCTGCTCCTATCGCCACATCTGAAGCATCAGCTTCCACTATGAAAGGTCGATCTGCATCTGGATGAGTCAAGACTGGGGCAGTGGAGAAAGCTTCTTTCAAAGTTGAAAAGGCTTGGTCTGCTTCTGGGGACCATACAAATTTTTCTCTCTTTCTTAATAACTTAGTAATTGGAGTTACTGTCTGGGAGAAATGATTGATGAACCTCCGGTAAAAATTTGCAAAGCCCAGGAAACATTGTACATCACGAACAGTCTTTGGGATGGGCCATTCAGATACGGCTTTTACTTTCCTTTCTGCCATCACCATACCTTGAGGGGTAAGGATAACCCCTAAAAACTCAACTGTGGTAACATGAAACTCACACTTGGTTAGCTTGCAATATAAATGGTGTTTACGAAGGGCTGTCAAAATTTTCTTGACATGTTGAACATGTTCATTCTCATTGTCTGAGTAGATCAAAATGTCATCAATGTAAACTATTACAAAGAAATCGAGGTACTCTCTAAGAACGTCATTTAAGAAAAATTGAAATGCTGCTGGAGCATTGCACAGACCAAAAGGCATGACGGTGTATTAAAAAAGGCCATATCTTGTTTTGAATGCCGTTTTCCATTCGTCACCCTCTCTCATTCTGACCAAATGGTAAGCACCTCGAAGATCAAGCTTCGTGTAGATTTTTGCTTTCTTTACTTGTTCCAGTAAGACCGGAATTAGAGGCAAAGGATATTTGTTCTTGATGGTGATTTTATTCAAGCCCCTATAGTCGATACAAGATCGAAGCTCTCCGTTCGCTTTTGGAACAAAAAACAAAGGAGAAGCTGTGGGAGACTTACAGGGGCGGATGAAACCATTCTCTAAGAATTTATCCAAGTATTTTCGTAAATGTTGATTTTCAAATTCTGACAGGGCATACACACGACAGTTGGGAAGTATCCCCCCTGGGACTAGATCAATTTGACAGTCATAAGATCTATGAGGAGGTAAGTTCTCTGCTTCCTTCTCATCAAATACATCTTCATAAGACGAATACTGTTTGGGCAACTGAACTTCTTTCTCTGCGGCGGTAGCTACGTAAGAATGGCGAACTTCCGATTCTTGAGTCCTTTGGAGACAATGTTCTTTACATAGCACTGATGAGAACATGATTTTTCGTTCAGCCCAATTAATCTCTGGATTGTGATGAGTTAACCATGGCAAGCCAAGGATGATCCCATATTGGGGAGCATGGATCACGTCAAGGATGAGTTATTCTTTATGTTTCTTTCTTTGATTTTTACCTTCACAAATTATTGTCAAGGGGACAGTCTGAAGAGTTATCGGACCTCCAGTCAAAAGTTTTCCATCAACTGCCTGGATGGTTTCTGGAGTCTTCTTTTCAATACATGAGATCCCCCATGCACGAACCAATTGGGCGTGAACAAAGTTTCCGGTAGCCCCAGAGTCGACTAGAGCCTTCTTGAAATAGGTCTTTTTCTTGACCTGAACTCTTATTCCCAATTTTAGATGTTTGGATTGTGAAGGATCCACGGTGACACCCAAGAGCAACCCTTCTCTGCAACTTGGGTGCTTTAGATTTTCCAACTCGACTGATGCATTGGTTGCAACTTTCTGAACTGGGCCTCGCTTGCTCTTTGTTTTGATTGGACAATCTTTGGCGAAATGACCTTTCCGCCCACAATAGAGAAATTGCCCATTTTTTCCGCGTAGGTCCTTTTCGTCTTTGGTCAAAGGTCTCCTTATGGTTCCAATTTCCATCAGTTCCGGCATTCTTTCTCTCTGAGTTCTTGGGTCTTTGTTATCATGAGCATGCCAAGAATGTTTTTCAGTCTTATTACGCGTTCCTTTTCGTTCATTTAAACGATGATCAAGCCTCAAGACAAGGTTTATTAAATCTTGACAGTTTGCAGGTTGTGGGTCGATTTGCGCTAAGATGTCTTTTAGCTCCTCTTTGAGTCCCCTGTAAAACAAGACCGCTTGTTTTTCTTCAGGCCAGGATGTCTCAGCGACCAGCCGATTAAAGTTGGCTAAATATGACACTAAGTCCTGATTCCCTTGGCGTAAGTCTAATAATTCACGATCTGCTGACTGTGTTACAGTTCTACGATCGAAAACTCTCTCAAATTCACGAACAAAATTTTTCCACTTGTACAACAGGGGACTATTTTTACGCACAAGAGGAATAGCCCAAGAAGCTGCATCTCCAGACAGATATGACAACAAGAAAGCTACTTTAGACTGGGCATCAGGGAAAGTATGTGGTCTGCAGGTGAAGTGAAGTTCCACTTGAACCAGAAACGATTGCGCTTTCAAGGGATCACCTGAGAAGCGTTCTGGGGGAGCTAAAGGAATGGCTGAAGGAACATTGAGGGAAATGTTAGTCGGACTACCTCCAGAAGTCTGAGAAGAAGTACCTGGCCAAGACACACCTGTGGGACTTTGTTCTTTCTTCTCAACCTTATTCTGTAACTGACTCACCCTCTCAGCCAGAGTATTTGTCAAATCCTTTGATGATACCACTTCTGACTGGAGCTGGGTGATAGCCTTGACTAGCTCGTCCAGTGTGGCCATACTGAGAACATACACAAACCAGGAGGATAATAATTTGTGGGCTCACTATTCTGTCAGAGTCACCAGATCCTCGGGGTCCGTGCACGTTCCCAACACTTCCACCACAAGACAGCTCCAATACTCTGATTAGATTTATCACAGAGTCTAAGAGAGTCCAAGTGGGGAAAAGGGGATTAGGACGGGAACAGCTGGGAAGGAGACCTGTAGGAAGCAAAAGGTTAAAACACAAAATTACATCTCATGAAATCAGTACCATGCTACAACTCTAAGCTTCGTCTTTTCCGAAAAAACATGAACAACCCTGGAATAATCCTAAAACTGACTAGGCTTTAGATGACCGAATACCTGAGGAGGAAACAGGAAAAGTTAAATAGGACTTTCAGATTCAAGTACTTTCTTTAGCATGAGAATCAGGAAACACTCTGAGCAATTTCTAAACAACCATATGAATCTCCTTTTATGAATAGATATCAGGAGCACACGGCATTACATCTAAAATTCTGGTATTGTTGTGTTCATCTCAGAAAAAACATTTGGAAGTAAATTGCGCACATTGCAGATTTTTATATGAGTATTAAACACCATAAAGGTTTGTGCACCATGAAATCACACAACGTAGATTCAAGGAATAAATCACACGACGTGTCAACTTGAAATGCTACCAAGAAAATGTCTTAGAATGGTAGCGCACAGTAACTTACATTATTTATACACGAGGAAAGAATTGCGCGTCTTGCCGATTCAAATGCCACCATACAAATGCCAAGAAATAGTAGCACACAATGAACAACAGGAAAAGCACTCAGGGAAAGAATCGCGCGCCTTGTCGATTCAAATGCCACCATACAAATGCCAAGAAATAGTAGCACACAATGAACAACATAAAAAAAACACTCAAGGAAAGAATCGCGCGTGTTGCCGATTCGAATGCCACCATGTAAATGCCAGAAAATGATAGCGCACAATGAACAGCATGAATTACACATGAGAAGTGAATCGTGCGTTTCGCCGATTCGAATGCCACCATGTTAATGTCAAGAAAAGATAGCGCGCAATGAACAACAAAGTTAAATGCTCATGAAACGAGTTGCACTTCTTGCCAACTCGTAAAACATCATGTAAATGTCAAGAAATATCAGCGCGCAATGAACAATAATATAATAACGAAGTCAAATCTTTATGGAATAAATTGCGCGTCTTCCCTATTTGCAAACCACTATACAAATGTCAAAAAATGGCAGCGCACAAGTAATCTGTTATTCATTTAAGAATTAAAAGCAAGAATATGAAGATTCTCAATTACGGTGTTGGGAAATGTCCAAACACCGTCTTACCGCCGGAAACAGTGATCACCAATGAGAGATGAGTGCAGAAGACTGGAAAATCCAAATAGGCCGCCGGGACAGGAGCTCAGGAAGAAGCTGCTGCTCTGCACCGGGACCTCTGAATAGTGCGCACTGGGAGTTGGGCTGACTCTCTTTTATAGAGTCTTGGCCCAGCCTAGAACCACGCCCAGGCATGTTGCAGGGAAAGTCTCCAGAAGACCCTGGAAAGGGACCACACCCTAACACACTCTGAATGTCTGCAGCAATACATTGTAAATGTACAGTATTTATAAGCACCTTAAAAATGAATCTTTTGGATGGAATTCTGCAATGCAAAAGGTTAAACAATAACATATCATCACAATGCATAAATTACTTTATCTTGCAAGTGTTGGGTTTTTGCATTCTAGATGCCCGTAGAGCGCGCACTGTCCTGGTGTTGACAGTACTCCCCTTGACAGTACTCCCCTCTCCCAGGCGCGCTCTAGGGCCTGGTTTATCTGGATTGAGACGATGAAAGCGTCTCACAAGTACTGGAGCATGAACATCAGATGCGGAAACCCATGAATTACTTTCAGGGCCATAACCTTTCCATGAGATTAAGTACCATGGGTTACGCCCTCTCAGTTTAGAGTCCAACACTTTCTTGACTTCATATTCTTCTTCCCCCTGTACTAGAACAGGAGCTGGATGAGGGCGGACCTTTTGGACTGCCTTTTTTAAGAGGGAAGTATGGAACACTGGATGAATCCGTAATGATTTTGGCAATTGTAGTTTATAGGTCACAGGATTGATTTGCTGAAGAACAGTGTAAGGACCTATAAATTTGGGGTTGAACATGTGCTTCGTCTTGAAGTCTATATGTTTTGCGGAAAGCCACACTTTGTCACCAGGTTGATACTGCGGTCCCTCACAATGTTTCTTGTCATAATGCTTTTTGTATTTTTGTTTGGCTTTTTCTAAATGTTGTTGAATCGATTTCTGAGTTTGATGCAAATGTTGAATGATTTCTGACACAGCTGGAGTGAGAGAGCTTTCTTGAGGAATTGTGATGGGCAGGGTGTCAGGATGATAGCCAAACAAGCCAAAGAAGGGTGTAACGCCAGTAGAAGTGTGGAAGGAGTTGTTGTAGGCTAACCCAGCTAACCAGAGCATTGATGTCCATGAATTAAGTGCTTTTTCAGCGTAAGCACGTAGGTATTGCTTCAAAGTCTGACTTAGTCTCTCCGTTTGACCATCTGTTTGAGGATGGTGGCTAGTAGATAGGGTAGATGTCACTTGGAGTGTTTTACACCATGTCTTCCAGAAGTTGGAGGCAAATTGCGATCCCCGATCGGAGAGGATCACTTTTGGCAGTCCATGATAACGAACCACTCTATTCAGTAAGATAGTTGCCAGTTCACTAGAGGTGGGTAATTTCTTACAGGCAATGAAATGTCCATATTTCATAAGACTATCTACTACCACCAGAATTACTGAATGCTGTTGAACCACTGGCAGACCTGTAATAAAGTCTAAAGAGATGTGTTCCCACGGACGACTTGGGGTTGGGAGCGGGTATAACAACCCTTTCGGTTTTGAATGACTTGTTTTAGTGCGAGCACAGACTTCGCAGTTGTTTACCATTGTTTTTACATCCTTTGTTAAGGTAGGCCACCAAAAATAACATTGGATTAATTCAAGAGTTTTAGGAGTACCAGGGTGACCTGCTGTAGGTATAACATGCAACCAATGAAACACTATCTTGCGAAGTTTGGTAGTGGGCACGAACAAACGAGCATCGTAAAAGGGTAATCCTTGCTTGATTGATCTTTTCGGACCTGCTTGGGCCCACGCCTGCCATTTTTCAACAGTGAATGAATTGCGGATGTCTTCAAAGAAATCTTCTGTTTTTATGATACATAGGACCTTGTCAGGAGCAATGATAGCTCTGGAGGTTTGAACTGCAGGCAATGTGGTAGACTCTTGGTGGGACAAGGCGTCAGCTTTGCGATTATCTTTACCAGGCCGGAAGGTTACCACAAAATCAAACTCAGCAAAAAACAGCATCCAGCGTAATTGCCGAGGAGTCAAAAGTCTGGCAGAACTCATGAATTGAAGATTGCGATGATCAGTATATACTGTGACAGTATATTTAGCTCCCAACAAATGATGTCTCCATTCTTTAAAGGCGTCACGAATCGCCAGAAGCTCTTTTTCAGCAATGACATAGTTCTGTTCGGCTTCGTTCAACTTCCGAGACATGTAAGCTACAGGATGAAGCTGACCAGTGACTTTGTTTCGTTGTGACAAGACTGCTCCTATCGCCACATCTGAAGCATCAGCTTCCACTATGAAAGGTCGATCTGCATCTGGATGAGTCAAGACTGGGGCAGTGGAGAAAGCTTCTTTCAAAGTTGAAAAGGCTTGGTCTGCTTCTGGGGACCATGCAAATTTTTCTTTCTTTCTTAATAACTTAGTAATTGGAGTTACTGTCTGGGAGAAATGATTGATGAACCTCCGGTAAAAATTTGCAAAGCCCAGGAAACATTGTACATCACGAACAGTCTTTGGGATGGGCCATTCAGATACGGCTTTTACTTTCCTTTCTGCCATCACCATACCTTGAGGGGTAAGGATAACCCCTAAAAACTCAACTGTGGTAACATGAAACTCACACTTGGTTAGCTTGCAATATAAATGGTGTTTACGAAGGGCTGTCAACATTTTCTTGACATGTTGAACATGTTCATTCTCATTGTCTGAGTAGATCAAAATGTCATCAATGTAAACTATTGCAAAGAAATCGAGGTACTCTCTAAGAACGTCATTTAAGAAAAATTGAAATGCTGCTGGAGCATTGCACAGACCAAAAGGCATGACGGTGTATTAAAAAAGGCCATATCTTGTTTTGAATGCCGTTTTCCATTCGTCACCCTCTCTCATTCTGACCAAATGGTAAGCACCTCGAAGATCAAGCTTTGTGTAGATTTTTGCTTTCTTTACTTGTTCCAGTAAGACCGGAATTAGAAGCAAAGGATATTTGTTCTTGATGGTGATTTTATTCAAGCCCCTATAGTCGATACAAGTTCGAAGCTCTCCGTTCGCTTTTGGAACAAAAAACAAAGGAGAAGCTGTGGGAGACTTAGAGGGGCGGATGAAACCATTCTCTAAGAATTTAACCAAGTATTTTCGTAAATGTTGATTTTCAAATTCTGACAGGGCATACACACGACAGTTGGGAAGTATCCCCCCTGGGACTAGATCAATTTAACAGTCATAAGATCTATGAGGAGGTAAGTTCTCTGCTTCCTTCTCATCAAATACATCTTCATAAGACGAATACTGTTTGGGCAACTGAACTTCTTTCTCTGCGGCGGTAGCTACGTAAGAATGGCAAACTTCAGATTCTTGAGTCCTTTGGAGACAATGTTCTTTACATAGCACTGATGAGAACATGATTTTTCATTCAGCCCAATTAATCTCTGGATTGTGATGAGTTAACCATGGCAAGCCAAGGATGATCCCATACTGGGGAGCATGGATCACGTCAAGGATGAGTTCCTCTTTATGTTTCTTTCTTTGATTTTTACCTTCACAAATTATTGTCAAGGGGACAGTCTGAAGAGTTATCGGACCTCCAGTCAAGAGTTTTCCATCAACTGCCTGGATGGTTTCTGGAGTCTTCTTTTCAATACATGAGATCCCCCATGCACAAACCAATTGGGCGTCAACAAAGTTTCTGGTAGCCCCAGAGTCGACTATAGCCTTCTTGAAATAGGTCTTTTTCTTGACCTGAACTCTTATTCCCAATTTTAGATGTTTGGATTGTGAAGGATCCACGGTGACACCCAAGAGCAACCCTTCTCTGCAACTTGGGTGCTTTAGATTTTCCAACTCGACTGATGCATTGGTTGCAACTTTCTGAACTGGGCCTCGCTTGCTCTTTGTTTTGATTGGACAATCTTTGGCGAAATGACCTTTCCGCCCACAATAGAGACATTGCCCATTTTTTCTGCATAGGTCCTTTTCGTCTTTGGTCAAAGGTCTCCTGATGGTTCCAATTTCCATCGGTTCCGGCGTTCTTTCTCTCTGAGTTCTTGGGTCTTTGTTATCATGAGCATGCCAAGAATGTTTTTCAGTCTTATTACGCGTTCCTTTTCGTTCATTTAAACGATGATCAAGCCTCAAGACAAGGTTTATTAAATCTTGACAGTTTGCAGGTTGTGGGTCGATTTGCGCTAAGATGTCTTTTAGCTCCTCTTTGAGTCCCCTGTAAAACAAGACCGCTTGTTTTTCTTCAGGCCAGGATGTCTCAGCGACCAGCCAATTAAAGTTGGCTAAATATGACACTAAGTCCTGATTCCCTTGGCGTAAGTCTAATAATTCACGATCTGCTGACTGTGTTACAGTTCTACGATCGAAAACTCTCTCAAATTCACGAACAAACTTTTTCCACTTGTACAACAGGGGACTATTTTTACGCACAAGAGGAATAGCCCAAGAAGCTGCATCTCCAGACAGATATGACAACAAGAAAGCTACTTTAGACTGGGCATCAGGGAAAGTATGTGGTCTGCAGGTGAAGTGAAGTTCCACTTGAACCAAAAACGATTGCGCTTTCAAGGGATCACCTGAGAAGCGTTCTGGGGGAGCTAAAGGAATGGCTGAAGGAACATTGAGGGAAATGTTAGTCGGACTACCTCCAGAAGTCTGAGAAGAAGTACCTGGCCAAGACACACCTGTGGGACTTTTTTCTTTCTTCTCAACCTTATTCTGTAACTGACTCACCCTCTCAGCTAGACTATTTGTCAAATCCTTTGATGATACCACTTCTGACTGGAGCTGGGTGATAGCCTTGACTAGCTCGTCCAGTGTGGCCATGCTGAGAACATACACAAACCAGGAGGATAATAATTCGTGGGCTCACTATTCTGTCAGAGTCACCAGATCCTCGGGGTCCTTGCACGTTCCCAACACTTCCACCACAAGACAGCTCCAATACTCTGATTAGATTTATCACAGAGTCTAAGAGAGTCCAAGTGGGGAAAAGGGGATTAGGACGGGAACAGCTGGGAAGGAGACCTGTAGGAAGCAAAAGGTTAAAACACAAAATTACATCTCATGAAATCAGTACCATGCTACAACTCTAAGCTTCGTCTTTTCCGAAAAAACATGAACAACCCTGGAATAATCCTAAAACTGACTAGGCTTTAGATGACCGAATACCTGAGGAGGAAACAGGAAAAGTTAAATAGGACTTTCAGATTCAAGTACTTTCTTTAGCATGAGAATCAGGAATCACTCTGAGCAATTTCTAAACAACCATATGAATCTCCTTTTATGAATAGATATCAGGAACACACAGCATTACATCTAAAATTCTGGTATTGTTGTGTTCATCTCAGAAAAAACATTTGGAAGTAAATTGAGCACATTGCAGATTTTTATATGAGTATTAAACACCATAAAGGTTTGTGCACCATGAAATCACACAACGTAGATTCAAGGAATAAATCACGCGACGTGTCAACTTGAAATGCTACCAAGAAAATGTCTTAGAATGGTAGCGCACAGTAACTTACATTATTTATACACGAGGAAAGAATTGCGCGTCTTGCCGATTCAAATGCCACCATACAAATGCCAAGAAATAGTAGCACACAATGAACAACATGAAAAGCACTCAGGGAAAGAATCGCGCGCCTTGTCGATTCAAATGCCACCATACAAATGCCAAGAAATAGTAGCACACAATGAACAACATAAAAAAACACTCAAGGATGAATCGCGCGTGTTGCCGATTCGAATGCCACCATGTAAATGCCAGAAAATGATAGCGCACAATGAACAGCATGAATTACACATGAGAAGTGAATCGCGCGTTTCGCCGATTCGAATGCCACCATGTAAATGTCAAGAAAAGATAGCGCGCAATGAACAACAGAGTTAAATGCTCATGAAACGAGTTGCACATCTAGCCAACTCGTAAAACATCATGTAAATGTCAAGAAATATCAGCGCGCAATGAACAATAATGTAATAACGAAGTCAAATCTTTATGGAATAAATTGCGCGTCCTCCCTATTTGCAAACCACTATACAAATGTAAAAAAATGGCAGCGCACAAGTAATCTGTTATTCATTTAAGAATTAAAAGCAAGAATATGAAGATTCTCAATTACGGTGTTGGGAAATGTCCAAACACCGTCTTACCGCCTGGAAACAGTGATCACCAATGAGAGATGAGTGCAGAAGACTGGAAAATCCAAATAGGCCGCCGGGACAGGAGCTCCGGAAGAAGCTGCTGCTCTGCACCGGGACCTCTGAATAGTGAGCACTGGAAGTTGGGCTGACTCTCTTTTATAGAGTCTTGGCCCAGCCTAGAACCACGCCCAGGCATGTTGCAGGGAAAGTCTCCAGAAGGCCCTGGAAAGGGACCACACCCTAACACACTCTGGATGTCTGCAGCAATACATTGTAAATGTACAGTATTTATAAGCACCTTAAAAATGAATCTTTTGGATGGAATTCTGCAATGCAAAAGGTTAAATAATAACATATCATCACAATGCATAAATTACTTTATCTTGCAAGTGTTGGGTTTTTGCATTCTAGATGCCCGTAGAGCGTGCACTGTCCTGGTGTTGACAGTACTCCCCTCTCCCAGGCGCGCTCTAGGGCCTGGTTTATCTGTATTGAGACGATGAAAGCGCCTCACAAGTACTGGAGCATGAACATCAGATGCAGAAACCCATGAATTACTTTCAGGGCCATAACCTTTCCATGAGATTAAGTACCATGGGTTACGCCCTCTCAGTTTAGAGTCCAACACTTTCTTGACTTCATATTCTTCTTCCCCCTGTACTAGAACAGGAGCTGGATGTGTCAGGTGTTAGCCACGGCGCCTACATTGCCGATCGGGATAACATAGTCCTTTTGGACTACATATCCCATGACGCCTAGAGGGGAAGAGGTCGCTTAAAAAGCAAGCACATACAGGAAGTAATGTGCGTTATTCGTTTCCTAGAAACCAGTCGGAGGGGCAACGAGGGCTCTTGCTGACGGCGTTTCCGAGGTTGAGTTGTTTGCAAGGAGGTTTAATTCCTCCTTCGGTTTTCCGTGGAGCCTGGGACCTTCCCGATATCAGGGGGAGTGTCGAGTTTATTTTCCCAGAGGAACCTGCCACGAAGGAGAAGTGGTAGCGGTGAGACGATTTGGTGCCGGAATCCCTCACCTTTCTTTTTCAGTTCAATAAGGACACTGGTAACTTCTGAAGCACGGCGGTCTTTTGTTTGAGTTACCAATAAAGCACGATTATCCTTGGGGCCAGAGAACATTATAGTTTTGGCTTCGACAAGGGGTTAATGTTTATTTTTGCGGGAATTGAACTGCCGGGACGATTTTTCTTTTCGATACGTAATGAATTAACACCGGGTTATTCCTACAAATTGCGTGACTATGACATGGGGCTTAGTGGATTAACTGAGTCATAGAAAGGACTACGAGATATGTTCTTATCATCGTTAATTTTATTCCCTTTCTCTTTGTTCTTTCTCCTCATTATTTCGTGACTATCTTGTATAAATGTGGGTGTTGAGCAACCCCTTGGAGATCATCGGTATTAATTGTTGGCTTGGGGCGTCCATCTATGATTCAGATGGAGCACAGATAGGTGTTGGATTAGTTCTGCCCACATGAGTTATGGGCAGGTACGGTCGTTGGTACTTTAGCGAGACATTGCGAGAGTAGACAGGCAATGTGATATTAACTCTGTGTATTCCTCTCTTTACAGATATCCCGTCCCTGCTGTTCCTTCCCCTTCCTTCCCTCACCCGATTACTCCAATGCACCGTGGTTTATATAGGTGACTTGGTGGAGTCAGGAGGCGGACCCTTATTTGCATCACGCCGAGTCTGAGGAGCATCTACAACGTGACAGAATAACGCACCCACGAATAACGCTCCTCCCGCTCGGTGTAATGCAAAGATGGCGTCTATGGATGATGTATTACAGGCGTTAGTAGTAGTGCAACAAGAGTTGGCTAATTCCAGGGTGGAGGCAGCAGCGTTAAAGGAAAAGGTAGAAAGGCTTACTAGGAATCCCTTTGATGCTTCAGCATCCACACCACAGGTAACCGTGAATGTCTCCCCTCCTATCCCTTTGGCCAGCCCGGAACGGTATTCAGGGGACCCCAGGAAAGTTCAGGCCTTTCTAACTCAGTTGTCTCTACAATTCTCTTGTAGACCCGCGTCTTTTCCCTCTAACCTTTCCAGGGTAATGTTCGCTATTTCTTATCTCTCGGGAGACGCAGCCAATTGGGCCGTACCATTAGTCAGGAACGATGACCCCTTGTTATCAGACTGGAATGCCTTTCGGACGGCGTTCGAGAGGGTGTTTGATCATAGAACAACCACTTTTAGTGCTGATAGGGAATTACTGGAGTTGAGACAGGGGAGGTCTGATCTGGTCTCTTATCTCACGACCTTTAATAGATTGGTGGCAGAATCAGGGTGGCCAGAAGAGAAGAGAATGTCTCTCTACTATCAAGGTTTACGAGACGACATGAAGGATATACTCGCTCAAATAGACCCGCAGCCTTCCACTTGTACAGATCTTATGAATCTTACCCTGAGACTGAATCACAGATTAGCAGAAAGAAGGGGAGAGCGTAGAGCGGGGGATAGGCGACCAGGCATTCCAGAAAGGGAAGTGCGATCTGTTTCTACTCCCAATGATATAGGTGGGGAGCCTATGGACGTGGGAGCCATTAGGGCACCCTTGTCGAAGTCCGAGAAGGAGAGTAGGAGGGTACAGGGGTTGTGCATGTATTGCGGCAGGAAGGGTCATTATGTAAGAGAGTGTCCCCAGAAACCACGTAAGAGATTCTCCTACTCCCCCACCCAAAAGGCAGCGGTTACGGCAGGAAAAACATCGGAGAAAGAGGAATTGCCCGTTATAGAACCCCAACCGGTGTTACGGTTAACTTCCTTAGCCCTTTTTCCACAGGAGCAAAAGGCGTCCCACCTTTTGTTAGCAGTGGAGCTGGTGTCCAAAGAACGAAATTTTCCAGTATGGGCGATGATAGACTCCGGAGCCACGGGAAATTTCATAGATGCAGGGGTGGTTAGGAGATTGGGACTTCCTAGCATTCCGAGAAAGGACCCCAAAATAGTGTTGGCGGTTGATGGTACACCGCTGAAATCTGGGCCCCTTACAGAACATACTGAGGACGTTGGGTTGATCTTCAAGGGGGTATCTCCGGAACATAAAGAAAGAATTAGACTGGATATAATAGAGGCTCCTCAGTATGAAATTATTTTAGGAATGCCCTGGTTAAGAAAACACAATCCTGTTATAGATTGGCAAACCAAGACGGTTAGTTTTCAGTCCTCGAGGTGTGAGAATAACTGCTTCTTGTATGACGAATCCCCCATGTTAGCATTGGCTCAAGGGTTACAGTTGGCCACAGTGATGGAGAAAACAGTGATATTGCCCTCTGTTTATGCCGAGTTCAAGGATGTGTTCGACGAAGGTCAGGCTGAGACATTGCCACCCCATCGTGTATATGATTGCAAGATAGATCTGATTCCTGGAGCTCTCCTTCCTTCCTGTAGGGTATATGCTCTATCAGACCCAGAAACCAAGCATTTGAGAAAATACTTGGATCACTTCCTGGAGATCGGGTTCATTAGACCATCTTGTTCTCCGGCAGCCTCTCCACTCTTTTTCATAGCTAAAGCTAATAAAGAGTTGAGAACCTGCATCGATTGTCGAATGCTGAACAAGAATACAGTGAGGAATAGATACCCTCTTCCTCTCATTCCTGTGTTATTGGAACAGGTGAAAGAGGCGGTAATCTATACAAGGTTGGACCTGAAGGGAGCTTACCATTTGGTCAGAGTCCGCGAAGGGGACGAGTGGAAAACGGCGTTTAAAACCCGTTATGGTCTGTTTGAGTACTTGGTAATGCCGTTCGGGTTGTGTAACGCCCCGGCGACATTCCAGTATTTTCTGAACGATGTTCTCAAGGAATACGTAGACCGTTTCGTGATCGTTTATATAGATGACATTCTGGTGTATTCCACATCCCTGGAGCGCCACTCTGACCATGTTTCCTTAGTACTCCTAGCATTGCGACAGCATAGTCTTTTTTGCAAACTGAGCAAATGCGAGTTCCATGTCCGGAAGGTTGAGTTCTTGGGGGTGGATTTAAGCCCTGAAGGGTTTTGCATGTCGACAAGAAAAATACAGGCTGTTCAGGAGTGGCCAGTACCCACTAGTGTGAGAGACGTGCAATGCTTCCTTGGGTTTTCCAATTACTATAGAAGATTCATCTTTCATTTTTCTCACATTGTGTCACCTATAACAAGGTTACTAAGAAAGGGGGTGTCTTTTGTTTGGTCAGAGGAAGCAGAGGAGGCCTTTTGCTTTTTGAAACAGGCCTTCTGCTCCGCACCTATACTTCAACATCCCCAGCCGGATGCCCCTTTTATCGTCGAAGCGGATGCCTCGGATATAGCGATAGGGGCCGTGTTATCACAAAGAAACAAAACCTCCGGACAGCTTCATCCTGTTGCGTTTTTATCTAGGAAACTATCGGCTGCGGAACTTAACTATACGGTGGCAGAAAAGGAATTGTTAGCCATCAAAAAGGCATTCCAAGAATGGCGACACTACCTATGGGGAGCTCAACACCCGGTCACGGTATATACGGATCACCGAAATCTGCAGTATATGAAGGAGGCAAGACAACTTACCCAGCGGCAAATGAGGTGGATGCTGTTTTTTTCAGAATACGAGTTTGTGGTGACCTTCCGTCCTGGGGTTGACAATCGCAAGGCAGATTCACTGTCTCGACAAGAGGACGTGAGAACCATCGCTTCAAGACCTGAGGAAGCAATCATCAAACCTGAACGAGTGCTTTGTGCCCTTCATATCTCCCATTTCTTAGAAAAGGTTTCTAAGCATAAGTCTGCTGCTCAGTGGAAGAAATGGGCGGAGTTAAGTCAGGACCGTACCCTTAAGCATGGAATACCGTTGCAAGGTAATCGTTTGTATTTGCCAACACGTGAACTCCGAGTGCAAGCCTTTAATTGGTGTCATGATGCGGTAACGGCTGGTCATCCTGGTTACACCAAAACGGCGCAAATAGTTCGACGACATTTCAGGTGGGAAGGTTGGGCTAAAGACGTTGCGGCCTGGGTGGCTCGGTGTGAGATATGTGCACGGGCCAAGGGAGAAAACGCGAAGAGCCAGGGCAAACTGATACCTTTGCCCACTCCGGATAAACCATGGCAAACCATTAGCGTGGATTTTGTGGTAGGATTACCAATGGATCAGGGGTACAACGCTATCATGGTGGTAATCGATAGCCTTACCAAGATGGGTCATTTTCTCCCTTGTAGAAATCTGCCTACAGCCAGTCAAACCGCCCATCTAATTTTGTCTCAAGTGGTGCGGTTACATGGTCTACCGAGAACCATTATTTCGGACAGAGGCCCCCAGTTTGTTGCTAGGTTTTGGCGTATGTGGTGCAAGGTGCTGCGCATTGAATCCGCACTGTCCACCAGTTTTCACCCACAAACCGATGGCCAGACGGAGCGCCTCAATCAAACCCTGAAAAAATATCTGAGGTGCTATGCAAAGGACGCTCACGAATCCTGGGTTTCGTTGCTATGGCTGGCAGAACTATCATACAACAATGCTTGGCATAGTTCGATACGAGAATCTCCTTTTCGTGCTAACACGGGGTTCCACGCGGAAATGTTGCCCATAAACATACCTAGGGAAGTCACGGATCAACCTACGGTTCATGCCATGATTAAAAATCTGCAATCCGTGCAAAAGAAGATAAGACTCAATCTAGAGAAGGCCAAAGAACAGTATAAAAGGTGGGGTGATGAACATCGGCGTGAGGGGCCGGCATATCAGCCAGGTGATAGAGTGTGGCTTTCCACCAAGTATATACGCTTCAAGATGCGTAGCGTCTTTCATCCTCGTTACATTGGTCCCTATGAGGTGTTACGCCAGATAAACCCTGTGGCTTACCGTCTCAACTTACCTGCTTCCTTAACGATCCATCCGGTATTTCATTGCAGCCTTTTGAAACCGGCTCTTTCAGCGACCCGGCAGGCGGTGCCTCCGGTGGTCAGAGATGGGCAGCTGGAGTACGAGGTGCGCAGAGTGTTGGATTCCAAACGACCGGGGGGTCAGCTGTGGTACTTGGTTTCATGGAAGGGGTACAATGCTGAGGACGATTCATGGGAGCCGGAAAGCAATGTCCATGCCCCTAGGGCAGTACGGCTGTTTCATGCCCGTCATCCCTCTAAACCTGGTCCTAGGAGGCGCTTTGGAGGCGGGCGTACTGTCAGGTGTTAGCCACGGCGCCTACATTGCCGATCGGGATAACATAGTCCTTTTGGACTACATATCCCATGACGCCTAGAGGGGAAGAGGTCGCTTAAAAAGCAAGCACATACAGGAAGTAATGTGCGTTATTCGTTTCCTAGAAACCAGTCGGAGGGGCAACGAAGGCTCTTGCAGACGGCGTTTCCGAGGTTGAGTTGTTTGCAAGGAGGTTTAATTCCTCCTTCGGTTTTCCGTGGAGCCTGGGACCTTCCCGATATCAGGGGGAGTGTCGAGTTTATTTTCCCAGAGGAACCTGCCACGAAGGAGAAGTGGTAGCGGTGAGACGATTTGGTGCCGGAATCCCTCACCTTTCTTTTTCAGTTCAATAAGGACACTGGTAACTTCTGAAGCACGGCGGTCTTTTGTTTGAGTTACCAATAAAGCACGATTATCCTTGGGGCCAGAGAACATTATAGTTTTGGCTTCGACAAGGAGTTAATGTTTATTTTTGCGGGAATTGAACTGCCGGGACGATTTTTCTTTTCGATACGTAATGAATTAACACCGGGTTATTCCTACAAATTGCGTGACTATGACCTGGGGCTTAGTGGATTAACTGAGTCATAGAAAGGACTACGAGATATGTTCTTATCATCGTTAATTTTATTCCCTTTCTCTTTGTTCTGTCTCCTCATTATTTCGTGACTATCTTGTATAAATGTGGGTGTTGAGCAACCCCTTGGAGATCATCGGTATTAATTGTTGGCTTGGGGCGTCCATCTATGATTCAGATGGAGCACAGATAGGTGTTGGATTAGTTCTGCCCACATGAGTTATGGGCAGGTACGGTCGTTGGTACTTTAGCGAGACATTGCGAGAGTAGACAGGCAATGTGATATTAACTCTGTGTATTCCTCTCTTTACAGATATCCCGTCCCTGCTGTTCCTTCCCCTTCCTTCCCTCACCCGATTACTCCAATGCACCGTGGTTTATATAGGTGACTTGGTGGAGTCAGGAGGCGGACCCTTATTTGCATCACGCCGAGTCTGAGGAGCATCTACAACGTGACAGGATGAGGGCGGACCTTTTGGACTGCCTTTTTTAAGAGGGAAGTATGGAACACTGGATGAATCCGTAATGATTTTGGCAATTGTAGTTTATAGGTCACAGGATTGATTTGCTGAAGAACAGTGTAAGGACCTATAAATTTGGGGTTGAACATGTGCTTCGTCTTGAAGTCTATATGTTTTGCGGAAAGCCACACTTTGTCACCAGGTTGATACTGCGGTCCCTCACAATGTTTCTTGTCATAATGCTTTTTGTATTTTTGTTTGGCTTTTTCTAAATGTTGTTGAATCGATTTC
Source organism: Pleurodeles waltl (assembly GCF_031143425.1). Taxonomy (NCBI): domain Eukaryota; kingdom Metazoa; phylum Chordata; class Amphibia; order Caudata; family Salamandridae; genus Pleurodeles; species Pleurodeles waltl. The sequence goes on from NC_090444.1 coordinate 693,743,564, forward strand.
TGAGTTTGATGCAAATGTTGAATGATTTCTGACACAGCTGGAGTGAGAGAGCTTTCTTGAGGAATTGTGATGGGCAGGGTGTCAGGATGATAGCCAAACAAGCCAAAGAAGGGTGTAACGCCAGTAGAAGTGTGGAAGGAGTTGTTGTAGACTAACTCAGCTAACCAGAGCATTGATGTCCATGAATTAAGTGCTTTTTCAGCGTAAGCACGTAGGTATTGCTTCAAAGTCTGATTTAGTCTCTCCGTTTGACCATCTGTTTGAGGATGGTGGCTAGTAGATAGGGTAGATGTCACTTGGAGTGTTTTACACCATGTCTTCCAGAAGTTGGAGGCAAATTGCGATCCCCGATCGGAGAGGATCACTTTTGCCAGTCCATGATAACGAACCACTCTATTCAGTAAGATAGTTGCCAGTTCACTAGAGCTGGGTAATTTCTTACAGGCAATGAAATGTCCATATTTCGTGAGACTATCTACTACCACCAGAATTACTGAATGCTGTTGAACCACTGGCAGACCTGTAATAAAGTCTAAAGAGATGTGTTCCCACGGACGACTTGGGGTTGGGAGTGGGTATAACAACCCTTTCGGTTTTGAATGACTTGTTTTAGTGCGAGCACAGACTTCGCAGTTGTTTACCATTGTTTTTACATCCTTTGTTAAGGTAGGCCACCAAAAATAGTGTTGGATTAATTCAAGAGTTTTAGGAGTACCAGGGTGACCTGCTGTAGGTATAACATGCAACCAATGAAACACTATCTTGCGAAGTTTGGTAGTGGGCACGAACAAACGAGCATCGTAAAAGGCTAATCCTTGCTTGATTGATCTTTTCGGATCTGCTTGGGCCCACGCCTGCCATTTTTCAACAGTGAATGAATTGCGGATGTCTTCAAAGAAATCTTCTGTTTTTATGATACATAGGACCTTGTCAGGAGCAATGATAGCTCTGGAGGTTTGAACTGCAGGCAAAGTGGTAGACTCTTGGCGGGACAAGGCGTCAGCTTTGCGATTATCTTTACCAGGCCGGAAGGTTACCACAAAATCAAACTCGGCAAAAAACAGCATCCAGCGTAATTGCCGAGGAGTCAAAAGTCTGGCAGAACTCATGAATTGAAGATTGCGATGATCAGTATATACTGTGACAGTATATTTAGCTCCCAACAAATGATGTCTCCATTCTTAAAAGGCATCACGAATCGCCAGAAGCTCTTTTTCAGCAATGACATAGTTCTGTTCGGCTTCGTTCAACTTCCGAGACATGTAAGCTACAGGATGAAGCTGACCAGTGTCTTTGTTTCGTTGTGACAAGACTGCTCCTATCACCACATATGAAGCATCAGCTTCCACTAAGAAAGGTAGATCTGCATCTGGATGAGTCAAGACTGGGGCAGTGGAGAAAGCTTCTTTCAAAGTTGAAAAGGCTTGGTCTGCTTCTGGGGACCATACAAATTTTTCTTTCTTTCTTAATAACTTAGTAATTGGAGTTACTGTCTGGGAGAAATGATTGATGAACCTCTGGTAGAAATTTGCAAAGCCCAGGAAACATTGTACATCACGAACAGTCTTTCGGATGGGCCATTCAGATACGGCTTTTACTTTCCTTTTTTGCCATCACCATACCTTGAGGGGTAAGGATAACCCCTAAAAACTCAACTGTGGTAACATGAAACTCACACTTGGTTAGCTTGCAATATAAATGGTGTTTACGAAGGGCTGTCAAAATTTTCTTGACATGTTGAACATGTTCATTCTCATTGTCTGAGTAGATCAAAATGTCATCAATGTAAACTATGGCAAAGATATCGAGGTACTCTCTAAGAATGTCATTTAAGAAAAATTGAAATGCTGCTGGAGCATTGCACAGACCAAAAGGCATGACGGTGTATTCAAAAAGGCCATATCTTGTTTTGAATGCCGTTTTCCATTCGTCACCCTCTCTCATTCTGACCAAATGGTAAGCACCTCGAAGATCAAGCTTCGTGTAGATTTTTGCTTTCTTTACTTGTTCCAGTAAGACCGGAATTAGAGGCAAAGGATATTTGTTCTTGATGGTGATTTTATTCAAGCCCCTATAGTCGATACAAGCTCGAAGCTCTCCGTTCGCTTTTGGAACAAAAAACAAAGGAGAAGCTGTGGGAGACTTAGAGGGGCGGATGAAACCATTCTCTAAGAATTTATCCAAGTATTTTCGTAAATGTTGATTTTCAAATTCTGACAGGGCATACACACGACAGTTGGGAAGTATCCCCCCTGGGACTAGATCAATTTGACAGTCATAAGATCTATGAGGAGGTAAGTTCTCTGCTTCCTTCTCATCAAATACATCTTCATAAGACGAATACTGTTTGGGCAACTGAACTTCTTTCTCTGCGGCGGTAGCTACGTAAGAATGGCGAACTTCCGATTCTTGAGTCCTTTGGAGACAATGTTCTTTACATAGCACTGATGAGAACATGATTTTTCGTTCAGCCCAATTAATCTCTGGATTGTGATGAGTTAACCATGGCAAGCCAAGGATGATCCCATACTGTGGAGCATGGATCACGTCAAGGATGAGTTCCTCTTTATGTTTCTTTCTTTGATTTTTACCTTCACAAATTATTGTCAAGGGGACAGTCTGAAGAGTTATCGGACCTCCAGTCAAGAGTTTTCCATCAACTGCCTGGATGGTTTCTGGAGTCTTCTTTTCAATACATGAGATCCCCCATGCACGAACCAATTGGGCGTCAACAAAGTTTCCGGTAGCCCCAGAGTCGACTAGAGCCTTCTTGAAATAGGTCTTTTTCTTGACCTGAACTCTTATTCCCAATTTTAGATGTTTGGATTGTGAAGGATCCACGGTGACACCCAAGAGCAACCCTTCTCTGCAACTTGGGTGCTTTAGATTTTCCAACTCGACTGATGCATTGATTGCAACTTTCTGAACTGGGCCTCGCTTGCTCTTTGTTTTGATTGGACAATCTTTGGCGAAATGACCTTTCCGCCCACAATAGAGACATTGCCCATTTTTTCTGCGTAGGTCCTTTTCGTCTTTGGTCAAAGGTCTCCTGATGGTTCCAATTTCCATCGGTTCCGGCGTTCTTTCTCTCTGAGTTCTTGGGTCTTTGTTATCATGAGCATGCCAAGAATGTTTTTCAGTCTTGTTACGCGTTCCTTTTCGTTCATTTAAACGATGATCAAGCCTCAAGACAAGGTTTATTAAATCTTGACAGTTTGCAGGTTGTGGGTCGATTTGCGCTAAGATGTCTTTTAGCTCCTCTTTGAGTCCCCTGTAAAACAAGAGCGCTTGTTTTTCTTCAGGCCAGGATGTCTCAGCGACCAGCCGATTAAAGTTGGCTAAATATGACACTAAGTCCTGATTCCCTTGGCGTAAGTCTAATAATTCACGATCTGCTGACTGTGTTACAGTTCTACGATCGAAAACTCTCTCAAATTCACGAACAACACTTTTCCACTTGTACAACAGGGGACTATTTTTACGCACAAGAGGAATAGCCCAAGAAGCTGCATCCCCAGACAGATATGACAACAAGAAAGCTACTTTAGACTGGGCATCGGGGAAAGTATGTGGTCTGCAGGTGAAGTGAAGTTCCACTTGAACCAGAAACGATTGCGCTTTCAAGGGATCACCTGAGAAGCGTTCTGGGGGAGCTAAAGGAATGGCTGAAGGAACATTGAGGGAAATGTTAGTCAGACTACTCCAGAAGTCTGAGAAGAAGTACCTGGCCAAGACACACCTGTGGGACTTTGTTCTTTCTTCTCAACCTTATTCTGTAACTGACTCACCCTCTCAGCTAGACTATTTGTCAAATCCTTTGATGATACCACTTCTGACTGGAGCTGGGTGATAGCCTTGACTAGCTCGTCCAGTGTGGCCATGCTGAGAACATACACAAACCAGGAGGATAATAATTCGTGGGCTCACTATTCTGTCAGAGTCACCAGATCCTCGGGGTCCTTGCACGTTCCCAACACTTCCACCACAAGACAGCTCCAATACTCTGATTAGATTTATCACAGAGTCTAAGAGAGTCCAAGTGGGGAAAAGGGGATTAGGACGGGAACAGCTGGGAAGGAGACCTGTAGGAAGCAAAAGGTTAAAACACAAAATTACATCTCATGAAATCAGTACCATGCTACAACTCTAAGCTTCGTCTTTTCCGAAAAAACATGAACAACCCTGGAATAATCCTAAAACTGACTAGGCTTTAGATGACCGAATACCTGAGGAGGAAACAGGAAAAGTTAAATAGGACTTTCAGATTCAAGTACTTTCTTTAGCATGAGAATCAGGAAACACTCTGAGCAATTTCTAAACAACCATATGAATCTCCTTTTATGAATAGATATCAGGAACACACAGCATTACATCGAAAATTCTGGTATTGTTGTGTTCATCTCAGAAAAAACATTTGGAAGTAAATTGCGCACATTGCAGATTTTTATATGAGTATTAAACACCATAAAGGTTTGTGCACCATGAAATCACACAACGTAGATTCAAGGAATAAATCACGCGACGTGTCAACTTGAAATGCTACCAAGAAAATGTCTTAGAATGGTAGCGCACAGTAACTTACATTATTTATACACGAGGAAAGAATTGCGCGTCTTGCCGATTCAAATGCCACCATACAAATGCCAAGAAATAGTAGCACACAATGAACAACATGAAAAGCACTCAGGGAAAGAATCGCGCGCCTTGTCGATTCAAATACCACCATACAAATGCCAAGAAATAGTAGCACACAATGAACAACATAAAAAAACCACTCAAGGAAGAATCGCGCGTGTTGCCGATTCGAATGCCACCATGTAAATGCCAGAAAATTATAGCGCACAATGAACAGCATGAATTACACATGAGAAGTGAATCGCGCGTTTCGCCGAGTCGAATGCCACCATGTAAATGTCAAGAAAAGATAGCGCACAATGAACAACAAAGTTAAATGCTCATGAAACGAGTTGCACGTCTTGCCAACTCGTAAAACATCATGTAAATGTCAAGAAATATCAGCGCGCAATGAACAATGATGTAATAACGAAGTCAAATCTTTATGGAATAAATTGCGCATCCTCCCTATTTGCAAACCACTATACAAATGTCAAAAAATGGCAGCGCACAAGTAATCTGTTATTCATTTAAGAATTAAAAGCAAGAATATGAAGATTCTCAATTACGGTGTTGGGAAATGTCCAAACACCGTCTTACCGCCTGGAAACAGTGATCACCAATGAGAGATGAGTGCAGAAGACTGGAAAATCCAAATAGGCCGCCGGGACAGGAGCTCAGGAAGAAGCTGCTGCTCTGCACCGGGACCTCTGAATAGTGAGCACTGGAAGTTGGGCTGACTCTCTTTTATAGAGTCTTGGCCCAGCCTAGAACCACGCCCAGGCATATTGCAGGGAAAGTCTCCAGAAGGCCCTGGAAAGGGACCACACCCTAACACACTCTGAATGTCTGCAGCAATACATTGTAAATGTACAGTATTTATAAGCACCTTAAAAATGAATCTTTTGGATGGAATTCTGCAATGCAAAAGGTTAAACAATAACATATCATCACAATGCATAAATTACTTTATCTTGCAAGTGTTGGGTTTTTGCATTCTAGATGCCCGTAGAGCGCGCACTGTCCTGGTGTTGACAGTACTCCCCTCTCCCAGGCGCGCTCTAGGGCCTGGTTTATCTGGATTGAGACGATGAAAGCATCTCACAAGTACTGGGGCATGAACATCAGATGCGGAAACCCATGAATTGCTTTCAGGGCCATAACCTTTCCATGAGATTAAGTACCATGGGTTACGCCCTCTCAGTTTAGAGTCCAACACTTTCTTGACTTCATATTCTTCTTCCCCCTGTACTAGAACAGGAGCTGGATGAGGGCGGACCTTTTGGACTGCCTTTTTTAAGAGGGAAGTATGGAACACTGGATGAATCCGTAATGATTTTGGCAATTGTAGTTTATAGGTCACAGGATTGATTTGCTGAAGAACAGTGTAAGGACCTATAAATTTGGGGTTGAACATGTGCTTCGTCTTGAAGTCTATATGTTTTGCGGAAAGCCACACTTTGTCACCAGGTTGATACTGCCGTCCCTCACAATGTTTCTTGTCATAATGCTTTTTGTATTTTTGTTTGGCTTTTTCTAAATGTTGTTGAATCGATTTCTGAGTTTGATGCAAATGTTGAATGATTTCTGACACAGCTGGAGTGAGAGAGCTTTCTTGAGGAATTGTGATGGGCAGGGTGTCAGGATGATAGCCAAACAAGCCAAAGAAGGGTGTAACGCCAGTAGAAGTGTGGAAGGAGTTGTTGTAGGCTAACTCAGCTAACCAGAGCATTGATGTCAATGAATTAAGTGCTTTTTCAGCGTAAGCACGTAGGTATTGCTTCAAAGTCTGATTTAGTCTCTCCGTTTGACCATCTGTTTGAGGATGGTGGCTAGTAGATAGGGTAGATGTCACTTGGAGTGTTTTACACCATGTCTTCCAGAAGTTGGAGGCAAATTGCGATCCCCGATCGGAGAGGATCACTTTTGGCAGTCCATGATAACAAACCACTCTATTCAGTAAGATAGTTGCCAGTTCACTAGAGCTGGGTAATTTCTTACAGGCAATGAAATGTCCATATTTCGTGAGACAATCTACTACCACCAGAATTACTGAATGCTGTTGAACCACTGGCAGACCTGTAATAAAGTCTAAAGAGATGTGTTCCCACGGACGACTTGGGGTTGGGAGTGGGTATAACAACCCTTTCGGTTTTGAATGACTTGTTTTAGTGCGAGCACAGACTTCGCAGTTGTTTACCATTGTTTTTACATCCTTTGTTAAGGTAGGCCACCAAAAATAGCGTTGGATTAATTCAAGAGTTTTAGGAGTACCAGGGTGACCTGCTGTAGGTATAACATGCAACCAATGAAACACTATCTTGCGAAGTTTGGTAGTGGGCACGAACAAACAAGCATCGTAAAAGGGTAATCCTTGCTTGATTGATCTTTTCGGATCTGCTTGGGCCCACGCCTGTCATTTTTCAACAGTGAATGAATTGCGGATGTCTTCAAAGAAATCTTCTGTTTTTATGATACATAGGACCTTGTCAGGAGCAATGATAGCTCTGGGGGTTTGAACTGCAGGCAATGTGGTAGACTCTTGGCGGGACAAGGCGTCAGCTTTGCGATTATCTTTACCAGGCCGGAAGGTTACCACAAAATCAAACTCAGCAAAAAACAGCATCCAGCGTAATTGCCGAGGAGTCAAAAGTCTGGCAGAACTCATGAATTGAAGATTGCGATGATCAGTATATACTGTGACAGTATATTTAGCTCCCAACAAATGATGTCTCCATTCTTTAAAGGCGTCACGAATCGCCAGAAGCTCTTTTTCAGCAATGACATAGTTCTGTTCGGCTTCGTTCAACTTCCGAGACATGTAAGCTACAGGATGAAGCTGACCAGTGTCTTTGTTTCGTTGTGACAAGACTGCTCCTATCGCCACATCTGAAGCATCAGCTTCCACTATGAAAGGTCGATCTGCATCTGGATGAGTCAAGACTGGGGCAGTGGAGAAAGCTTCTTTCAAAGTTGAAAATGCTTGGTCTGCTTCTGGGGACCATACAAATTTTTCTTTCTTTCTTAATAACTTAGTAATTGGAGTTACTGTCTGGGAGAAATGATTGATGAACCTCCGGTAAAAATTTGCAAAGCCCAGGAAACATTGTACATCACGAACAGTCTTTCGGATGGGCCATTCAGATACGGCTTTTACTTTCCTTTTTTGCCATCACCATACCTTGAGGGGTAAGGATAACCCCTAAAAACTCAACTGTGGTAACATGAAACTCACACTTGGTTAGCTTGCAATATAAATGGTGTTTACGAAGGGCTGTCAAAATTTTCTTGACATGTTGAACATGTTCATTCTCATTGTCTGAGTAGATCAAAAGGTCATCAATGTAAACTATGGCAAAGATATCGAGGTACTCTCTAAGAACGTCATTTAAGAAAAATTGAAATGCTGCTGGAGCATTGCACAGACCAAAAGGCATGACGGTGTATTCAAAAAGGCCATATCTTGTTTTGAATGCCGTTTTCCATTCGTCACCCTCTCTCATTCTGACCAAATGGTAAGCACCTCGAAGATCAAGCTTCGTGTAGATTTTTGCTTTCTTTACTTGTTCCAGTAAGAACGGAATTAGAGGCAAAGGATATTTGTTCTTGATGGTGATTTTATTCAAGCCCCTATAGTCGATACAAGCTCGAAGCTCTCCGTTCGCTTTTGGAACAAAAAACAAAGGAGAAGCTGTGGGAGACTTAGAGGGGCGGATGAAACCATTCTCTAAGAATTTATCCAAGTATTTTCGTAAATGTTGATTTTCAAATTCTGACAGGGCATACACACGACAGTTGGGAAGTATCCCCCCTGGGACTAGATCAATTTGACAGTCATAAGATCTATGAGGAGGTAAGTTCTCTGCTTCCTTCTCATCAAATACATCTTCATAAGACGAATACTGTTTGGGCAACTGAACTTCTTTCTCTGCGGCGGTAGCTACGTAAGAATGGCAAACCTCCGATTCTTGAGTCCTTTGGAGACAATGTTCTTTACATAGCACTGATGAGAACAGGATTTTTCGTTCAGCCCAATTAATCTCTGGATTGTGATGAGTTAACCATGGCAAGCCAAGGATGATCCCATACTGGGGAGCATGGATCACGTCAAGGATGAGTTCCTCTTTATGTTTCTTTCTTTGATTTTTACCTTCACAAATTATTGTCAAGGGGACAGTCTGAAGAGTTATCGGACCTCCAGTCAAGAGTTTTCCATCAACTGCCTGGATGGTTTCTGGAGTCGTCTTTTCAATACATGAGATCCCCCATGCACGAACCAATTGGGCGTCAACAAAGTTTCCGGTAGCCCCAGAGTCGACTAGAGCCTTCTTGAAATGGGTCTTTTTCTTGACCTGAACTCTTATTTCCAATTTTAGATGTTTGGATTGTGAAGGATCCACGGTGACACCCAAGAGCAACCCTTCTCTGCAACTTGGGTGCTTTAGATTTTCCAACTCGACTGATGCATTGATTGCAACTTTCTGAACTGGGCCTCGCTTGCTCTTTGTTTTGATTGGACAATCTTTGGCGAAATGACCTTTCCGCCCACAATAGAGACATTGCCCATTTTTTCTGCGTAGGTCCTTTTCGTCTTTGGTCAAAGGTCTCCTGATGGTTCCAATTTCCATCGGTTCCGGCGTTCTTTCTCTCTGAGTTCTTGGGTCTTTGTTATCATGAGCATGCCAAGAATGTTTTTCAGTCTTATTACGCGTTCCTTTTCGTTCATTTAAACGATAATCAAGCCTCAAGACAAGGTTTATTAAATCTTGACAGTTTGCAGGTTGTGGGTCGATTTGCGCTAAGATGTCTTTTAGCTCCTCTTTGAGTCCCCTGTAAAACAAGACCGCTTGTTTTTCTTCAGGCCAGGATGTCTCAGCGACTAGCCGATTAAAGTTGGCTAAATATGACACTAAGTCCTGATTCCCTTGGCGTAAGTCTAATAATTCACGATCTGCTGACTGTGTTACAGTTCTACGATCGAAAACTCTCTCAAATTCACGAACAACATTTTTCCACTTGTACAACAGGGGACTATTTTTACGCACAAGAGGAATAGCCCAAGAAGCTGCATCCCCAGTCAGATATGACAACAAGAAAGCTGCTTTAGACTGGGCATCGGGGAAAGTATGTGGTCTGCAGGTGAAGTGAAGTTCCACTTGAACCAGAAACGATTGCGCTTTCAAGGGATCACCTGAGAAGCGTTCTGGGGGAGCTAAAGGAATGGCTGAAGGAACATTGAGGGAAATGTTAGTCAGACTACTCCAGAAGTCTGAGAAGAAGTACCTGGCCAAGACACACCTGTGGGACTTTGTTCTTTCTTCTCAACCTTATTCTGTAACTGACTCACCCTCTCAGCTAGACTATTTGTCAAATCCTTTGATGATACCACTTCTGACTGGAGCTGGGTGATAGCCTTGACTAGCTCGTCCAGTGTGGCCATGCTGAGAACATACACAAACCAGGAGGATAATAATTCGTGGGCTCACTATTCTGTCAGAGTCACCAGATCCTCGGGGTCCTTGCACGTTCCCAACACTTCCACCACAAGACAGCTCCAATACTCTGATTAGATTTATCACAGAGTCTAAGAGAGTCCAAGTGGGGAAAAGGGGATTAGGACGGGAACAGCTGGGAAGGAGACCTGTAGAAAGCAAAAGGTTAAAACACAAAATTACATCTCATGAAATCAGTACCATGCTACAACTCTAAGCTTCGTCTTTTCCGAAAAAACATGAACAACCCTGGAATAATCCTAAAACTGACTAGGCTTTAGATGACCGAATACCTGAGGAGGAAACAGGAAAAGTTAAATAGGACTTTCAGATTCAAGTACTTTCTTTAGCATGAGAATCAGGAAACACTCTGAGCAATTTCTAAACAACCATACGAATCTCCTTTTATGAATACATATCAGGAACACACAGCATTACATCTAAAATTCTGGTATTGTTGTGTTCATCTCAGAAAAAACATTTGGAAGTAAATTGCGCACATTGCAGATTTTTATATGAGTATTAAACACCATAAAGGTTTGTGCACCATGAAATCACACAACGTAGATTCAAGGAATAAATCATGCGACGTGTCAACTTGAAATGCTACCAAGAAAATGTCTTAGAATGGTAGCGCACAGTAACTTACATTATTTATACACGAGGAAAGAATTGCGCGTCTTGCCGATTCAAATGCCACCATACAAATGCCAAGAAATAGTAGCACACAATGAACAACATGAAAAGCACTCAGGGAAAGAATCGCGCGCCTTGTTGATTCAAATACCACCATACAAATGCCAAGAAATAGTAGCACACAATGAACAACATAAAAAAAACACTCAAGGAAGAATCGCGCGTGTTGCCGATTCGAATGCCACCATGTAAATGCCAGAAAATGATAGCGCACAATGAACAGCATGAATTACACATGAGAAGTGAATCGCACGTTTCGCTGATTTGAATGCCACCATGTAAATGTCAAGAAAAGATAGCGCACAATGAACAACAAAGTTAAATGCTCATGAAACGAGTTGCACGTCTTGCCAACTCGTAAAACATCATTTAAATGTCAAGAAATATCAGCGCGCAATGAACAATGATGTAATAACGAAGTCAAATCTTTATGGAATAAATTGCGCGTCCTCCCTATTTGCAAACCACTATACAAATGTCAAAAAATGGCAGCGCACAAGTAATCTGTTATTCATTTAAGAATTAAAAGCAAGAATATGAAGATTCTCAATTACGGTGTTGGGAAATGTCCAAACACCGTCTTACCGCCTGGAAACAGTGATCACCAATGAGAGATGAGTGCAGAAGACTGGAAAATCCAAATAGGCCGCCGGGACAGGAGCTCAGGAAGAAGTTGCTGCTCTGCACCGGGACCTCTGAATAGTGAGCACTGGAAGTTGGGCTGACTCTCTTTTATAGAGTCTTGGCCCAGCCTAGAACCACGCCCAGGCATATTGCAGGGAAAGTCTCCAGAAGGCCCTGGAAAGGGACCACACCCTAACACACTCTGAATGTCTGCAGCAATACATTGTAAATGTACAGTATTTATAAGCACCTTAAAAATGAATCTTTTGGATGGAATTCTGCAATGCAAAAGGTTAAACAATAACATATCATCACAATGCATAAATTACTTTATCTTGCAAGTGTTGGGTTTTTGCATTCTAGATGCCCGTAGAGCGCGCACTGTCCTGGTGTTGACAGTACTCCCCTCTCCCAGGCGCGCTCTAGGGCCTGGTTTATCTGGATTGAGACGATGAAAGCATCTCACAAGTACTGGAGCATGAACATCAGATGCGGAAACCCATGAATTACTTTCAGGGCCATAACCTTTCCATGAGATTAAGTACCATGGGTTACGCCCTCTCAGTTTAGAGTCCAACACTTTCTTGACTTCATATTCTTCTTCCCCCTGTACTAGAACAGGAGCTGGATGAGGGCGGACCTTTTGGACTGCCTTTTTTAAGAGGGAAGTATGGAACACTGGATGAATCCGTAATGATTTTGGCAATTGTAGTTTATAGGTCACAGGATTGATTTGCTGAAGAACAGTGTAAGGACCTATAAATTTGGGGTTGAACATGTGCTTCGTCTTGAAGTCTATATGTTTTGCGGAAAGCCACACTTTGTCACCAGGTTGATACTGCGGTCCCTCACAATGTTTCTTGTCATAATGCTTTTTGTATTTTTGTTTGGCTTTTTCTAAATGTTGTTGAATCGATTTCTGAGTTTGATGCAAATGTTGAATGATTTCTGACACAGCTGGAGTGAGAGAGCTTTCTTGAGGAATTGTGATGGGCAGGGTGTCAGGATGATAGCCAAACAAGCCAAAGAAGGGTGTAACGCCAGTAGAAGTGTGGAAGGAGTTGTTGTAGGCTAACTCAGCTAACCAGAGCATTGATGTCCATGAATTAAGTGCTTTTTCAGCGTAAGCACGTAGGTATTGCTTCAAAGTCTGATTTAGTCTCTCCGTTTGACCATCTGTTTGAGGATGGTGGCTAGTAGATAGGGTAGATGTCACTTGGAGTGTTTTACACCATGTCTTCCAGAAGTTGGAGGCAAATTGCGATCCCCGATCGGAGAGGATCACTTTTGGCAGTCCATGATAACGAACCACTCTATTCAGTAAGATAGTTGCCAGTTCACTAGAGCTGGGTAATTTCTTACAGGCAATGAAATGTCCATATTTCGTGAGACAATCTACTACCACCAGAATTACTGAATGCTGTTGAACCACTGGCAGACCTGTAATAAAGTCTAAAGAGATGTGTTCCCACGGACGACTTGGGGTTGGGAGTGGGTATAACAACCCTTTCGGTTTTGAATGACTTGTTTTAGTGCGAGCACAGACTTCGCAGTTGTTTACCATTGTTTTTACATCCTTTGTTAAGGTAGGCCACCAAAAATAGCGTTGGATTAATTCAAGAGTTTTAGGAGTACCAGGGTGACCTGCTGTAGGTATAACATGCAACCAATGAAACACTATCTTGCGAAGTTTGGTAGTGGGCACGAACAAACGAGCATCGTAAAAGGGTAATCCTTGCTTGATTGATCTTTTCGGATCTGCTTGGGCCCACGCCTGCCATTTTTCAACAGTGAATGAATTGCGGATGTCTTCAAATAAATCTTCTGTTTTTATGATACATAGGACCTTGTCAGGAGCAATGATAGCTCTGGAGGTTTGAACTGCAGGCAATGTGGTAGACTCTTGGCGGGACAAGGCGTCAGCTTTGCGATTATCTTTACCAGGCCGGAAGGTTACCACAAAATCAAACTCAGCAAAAAACAGCATCCAGCGTAATTGCCGAGGAGTCAAAAGTCTGGCAGAACTCATGAATTGAAGATTGCGATGATCAGTATATACTGACACAGTATATTTAGCTCCCAACAAATGATGTCTCCATTCTTTAAAGGCGTCACGAATCGCCAGAAGCTCTTTTTCAGCAATGACATAGTTCTGTTCGGCTTCGTTCAACTTCCGAGACATGTAAGCTACAGGATGAAGCTGACCAGTGTCTTTGTTTCGTTGTGACAAGACTGCTCCTATCGCCACATCTGAAGCATCAGCTTCCACTATGAAAGGTCGATCTGCATCTGGATGAGTCAAGACTGGGGCAGTGGAGAAAGCTTCTTTCAAAGTTGAAAAGGCTTGGTCTGCTTCTGGGGACCATACAAATTTTTCTTTCTTTCTTAATAACTTAGTAATTGGAGTTACTGTCTGGGAGAAATGATTGATGAACCTCCGGTAAAAATTTGCAAAGCCCAGGAAACATTGTACATCACGAACAGTCTTTCGGATGGGCCATTCAGATACGGCTTTTACTTTCCTTTTTTGCCATCACCATACCTTGAGGGGTAAGGATAACCCCTAAAAACTCAACTGTGGTAACATGAAACTCACACTTGGTTAGCTTGCAATATAAATGGTGTTTACGAAGGGCTGTCAAAATTTTCTTGACATGTTGAACATGTTCATTCTCATTGTCTGAGTAGATCAAAAGGTCATCAATGTAAACTATGGCAAAGATATCGAGGTACTCTCTAAGAACGTCATTTAAGAAAAATTGAAATGCTGCTGGAGCATTGCACAGACCAAAAGGCATGACGGTGTATTAAAAAAGGCCATATCTTGTTTTGAATGCCGTTTTCCATTCGTCACCCTCTCTCATTCTGACCAAATGGTAAGCACCTCGAAGATCAAGCTTCGTGTAGATTTTTGCTTTCTTTACTTGTTCCAGTAAGAACGGAATTAGAGGCAAAGGATATTTGTTCTTGATGGTGATTTTATTCAAGCCCCTATAGTCGATACAAGCTCGAAGCTCTCCGTACGCTTTTGGAACAAAAAACAAAGGAGAAGCTGTGGGAGACTTAGAGGGGCGGATGAAACCATTCTCTAAGAATTTATCCAAGTATTTTCGTAAATTTTGATTTTCAAATTCTGACAGGGCTTGCTCTTTGTTTTGATTGGACAATCTTTGGCGAAATGACCTTTCCGCCCACAATAGAGACATTGCCCATTTTTTCTGCGTAGGTCCTTTTCGTCTTTGGTCAAAGGTCTCCTGATGGTTCCAATTTCCATCGGTTCCGGCGTTCTTTCTCTCTGAGTTCTTGGGTCTTTGTTATCATGAGCATGCCAAGAATGTTTTTCAGTCTTATTACGCGTTCCTTTTCGTTCATTTAAACGATGATCAAGCCTCAAGACAAGGTTTATTAAATCTTGACAGTTTGCAGGTTGTGGGTCGATTTGCGCTAAGATGTCTTTTAGCTCCTCTTTGAGTCCCCTGTAAAACAAGACCGCTTGTTTTTCTTCAGGCCAGGATGTCTCAGCGACCAGCCGATTAAAGTTGGCTAAATATGACACTAAGTCCTGATTCCCTTGGCGTAAGTCTAATAATTCACGATCTGCTGACTGTGTTACAGTTCTACGATCGAAAACTCTCTCAAATTCACGAACAAAATTTTTCCACTTGTACAACAGGGGACTATTTTTACGCACAAGAGGAATAGCCCAAGAAGCTGCATCTCCAGACAGATATGACAACAGGAAAGCTACTTTAGACTGGGCATCGGGGAAAGTATGTGGTCTGCAGGTGAAGTGAAGTTCCACTTGAACCAGAAACGATTGCGCTTTCAAGGGATCACCTGAGAAGCGTTCTGGGGGAGCTAAAGGAATGGCTGAAGGAACATTGAGGGAAATGTTAGTCGGACTACCTCCAGAAGTCTGAGAAGAAGTACCTGGCCAAGACACACCTGTGGGATTTTGTTATTTCTTCTCAACCTTATTCTGTAACTGACTCACCCTCTCAGCTAGACTATTTGTCAAATCCTTTGATGATACCACTTCTGACTGGAGCTGGGTGATAGCCTTGACTAGCTCGTCCAGTGTGGCCATGCTGAGAACATACACAAACCAGGAGGATAATAATTTGTGGGCTCACTATTCTGTCAGAGTCACCAGATCCTCAGGGTCCGTGCACGTTCCCAACACTTCCACCACAAGACAGCTCCAATACTCTGATTAGATTTATCACAGAGTCTAAGAGAGTCCAAGTGGGGAAAAGGGGATTAGGACGGGAACAGCTGGGAAGGAGACCTGTAGGAAGCAAAAGGTTAAAACACAAAATTACATCTCATGAAATCAGTACCATGCTACAACTCTAAGCTTTGTCTTTTCCGAAAAAACATGAACAACCCTGGAATAATCCTAAAACTGACTAGGCTTTAGATGACCGAATACCTGAGGAGGAAACAGGAAAAGTTAAATAGGACAGATTCAAGTACTTTCTTTAGCATGAGAATCAGGAAACACTCTGAGCAATTTCTAAACAACCATATGAATCTCCTTTTATGAATAGATATCAGGAACACACAGCATTACATCTAAAATTCTGGTATTGTTGTGTTCATCTCAGAAAAAGCATTTGGAAGTAAATTGCGCACATTGCAGATTTTTATATGAGTATTAAACACCATAAAGGTTTGTGCACCATGAAATCACACAACCTAGATTTAAGGAATAAATCACGCGACGTGTCAACTTGAAATGCTACCAAGAAAATGTCTTAGAATGCTAGCGCACAGTAACTTACATTAT
Source organism: Pleurodeles waltl (assembly GCF_031143425.1). Taxonomy (NCBI): domain Eukaryota; kingdom Metazoa; phylum Chordata; class Amphibia; order Caudata; family Salamandridae; genus Pleurodeles; species Pleurodeles waltl. Next base: position 693,759,779 of record NC_090444.1, read on the forward strand.
TTATACACGAGGAAAGAATTGCGCGTATTGCCGATTCAAATGCCACCATACAAATGCCAAGAAATAGTAGCACACAATGAACAACATGAAAAGCACTCAGGGAAAGAATTGCGCGCCTTGTCGATTCAAATGCCACCATACAAATGCCAAGAAATAGTAGCACACAATGAACAACATAAAAAAAACACTCAAGGAAAGAATCGCGCATGTTGCCGATTCGAATGCCACCATGTAAATGCCAGAAAATGATAGCGCACAATGAACAGCATGAATTACACACGAGAAGTGAATCGCGCGCTTCGCCGATTCGAATGCCACCATGTAAATGTCAAGAAAAGATAGCGCGCAAGGAACAACAAAGTTAAAGGCTCATGAAACGAGTTGCACGTCTTGCCAACTCGTAAAACATCATGTAAATGTCAAGAAATATCAGCGCGCAATGAACAATAATGTAATAACGAAGTCAAATCTTTATGGAATAAATTGCGCGTCCTCCCTATTTGCAAACCACTATACAAATGTCAAAAATTGGCAGCGTACAAGTAATCTGTTATTCATTTAAGAATTAAAAGCAAGAATATGAAGATTCTCAATTACGGTGTTGGGAAATGTCCAAACACCGTCTTACCGCCTGGAAACAGTGATCACCAATGAGAGATGAGTGCAGAAGACTGGAAAATCCAAATAGGCCGCCGGGACAGGAGCTCAGGAAGAAGCTGCTGCTTTGCACCGGGACCTCTGAATAGTGAGCACTGGAAGTTGGGCTGACTCTCTTTTATAGAGTCTTGGCCCAGCCTAGAACCACGCCCAGGCATGTTGCAGGGAAAGTCTCCAGAAGGCCCTGGAAAGGGACCACACCCTAACACACTCTGAATGTCTGCAGCAATACATTGTAAATGTACAGTATTTATAAGCACCTTAAAAATGAATCTTTTGGATGGAATTCTGCAATGCAAAAGGTTAAACAATAACTTATCATCACAATGAATGAGTTACTTACCTTCGGTAACGACTTTTCTGGTGGATACATTAGCTACCTGTGGATTCCTCACCTGATGAATACTCCCATGGCGCCAGCATTTGACGGAAATCTTCTTACTAGTCTCTGCACGTCGACGAGGACGTCACTCTAGCCCACGCGACGCCGTCTGACGTCATACAGGCAATAAGAGGTCCTCGCCGACGTGCCGATGACAGTACCAACATTTTTTTACGTGCATGAGAATAATAATAATAATAATAATAACCCAATGTAATGAAAGAGCAAAGCAACATCTCTTAATATTGTAAATCACACAACATTGCAATAAAATAGCTGTAGATTTAATATAACCCCTTTTTTTTTTTTTTTTTTTTTTTTAAACTAATAAATATATATATACATACGAATCATGTATATACACAATATATATTGATTTATATATATAAATATACACATATATACAAATATCATATATACAAAATGTATTGCAACTTTGAAGACCAAAAGGAGCACACTCAAGGATTGCTTGGAGAGACCAAAAAGGCAACATGGAGGCGGGTGGGACCGTGAGGAATCCACAGGTAGCTAATGTATCCACCAGAAAAGTCGTTACCGAAGGTAAGTAACTCGTTCTTCTGATGGATACAACTACCTGTGGATTCCTCACCTGATGAATAGAGTCCCAAAGCAGTACCACGCCCGGCGGTGGGTGCCTAAATGGTCAAACCAAGAAATCCTGCAGCACTGACCGTGCAAAATGACCGTCCCTTCTGACCTCAGAGTCCAAACAGTAATGTTTCACAAAAGTGTGAAGGGACGACCAAGTTGCGGCCTTGCAGATGTCGACCACAGGAACACCCCTGGCCAAGGCCGAAGAGGCCGACTTAGCTCTGGTGGAATGAGCTCTAATGCCCTCAGGCGGATCCTTCTTTGCCAAAGAATAACAGATTTTAATGCAAAGAACAACCCACCTGGAGAGTGTTCTCTTGTGGACTGCCTTTCCTCTCCTCTTGCCCACGTATCCGACAAACAGCTGATCCTCCAGCCTGATATCCCTCATTCTATCGATATGGAAGCTCAACGCCCTTTTTGGGTCCAGGCGATGTAGTCTTTCTTCCTCCTTTGAAGGATGAGGCGGAGGATAAAACGTGGACAAAGTGATTGTCTGAGCCAAATGAAAGGGTGAAACAACCTTCGGAAGGAAAGCAGCCTTGGTCCTCAACACCACCTTATCCCCATAAAACGTTATATAAGGGGGTTTAACCGATAAGGCCTGCAACTCACTCACTCTCCTTGCAGATGTTATAGCTACCAGGAATACTGTTTTAATAACCAAATACCTTAAGGGGCAAGAATGCATAGGCTCAAAAGGGGACCCCATAAGGAAAGTCAGGACCAAGGACAAATCCCATTGAGGCATAACAAATGGTTTTGGAGGATATTGATTCAGAAGACCTTTCAAGAATCTGAGAACAATAGGGGATTTAAATAACGATGGTTGGTCTGGAAGACAAATGAAGGCTGACAAGGCCGACAAATAACCCTTAATGGTAGCCACTGCACAACCATTCTGCGCTAGAGACAGTGCAAAAGACAAAACATGTGACAGATGAGCATGTAAGGGATCAATCTGTCTCTCTCCACACCACATAACAAATTTAGACCACCTATTAGCGTAGATAGATTTAGTGGAGTGTCGCCTGGCCGCTAAGATAACATCCACTACATCAGGCGGGAGAGAGAAGGAACTCAGGTTGCCCCGTTCAATCTCCAAGCATGTAGGTGCAGACTCTGGAGGTTGGGGTGTAAAACCTGCCCCTGCGACTGCGAGAGGAGGTCTGCCCTGAGAGGGAGACGGAGCGGAGGGCACAGTGAGAGTTGGAGAAGGTCGGAGTACCATACCCTCCTTGGCCAATCCGGAGCTATTAAGATGACTTGGGCCCGGTCTTGGCGAATTTTCCTCAACACTCGAGGAATCAAGGGTATGGGGGGAAACGCGTAAAGCAACTGGTCGCACCAGGTTATCTGAAACGCGTCCCCCAACGCTCCCTGCATCGGATACTGGAGGCTGCAGAATAACGGGCAATGCGCGTTCTCTAGAGTGGCAAACAGATCTATCCGAGGAAACCCCCATATCTGGAAGATTAGAAAGACCTGATCAGGATGGAGACGGCACTCGTGGTCTGCCGAGAATTGGCGACTGAGACTGTCCGCACGTACATTCAAGACCCCGGCCAGATGATTTGCCACCAAGCAAATTTGATGGTCCTTTGCCCAGGACCATAGCCGAAGAGCTTCTCTGCAGAGAAGGTACGACCCTACTCCTCCCTGTTTGTTTATGTACCACATCGTGGTAGTATTGTCCGTCAGGACCTGTACCGACTGACCACGAAGGGATGGGAGGAAGGCCTTGAGAGCCAGACGTACAGCCCGTAACTCCAACAGATTGATATGAAACACCTGTTCCTCTGGAGACCAAAGCCCTTTGATCTCCAGATCCCCCAGATGAGCTCCCCATCCTAGGGTGGAAGCATCCGTTATGACCGTGGCCACTGGTGGCGACTGCGCGAACGGCTTTCCCTGTGAAAGATTGTTGCCCGCAATCCACCACTTCAATTCCACAGCAGCATCTCTGGAGATCTTGACAGTACCTTCTAAATCTCCCTTGTGTTGAGACCACTGCCTTCGGAGGCACCACTGAAGAGCCCTCATGTGCCAGCGAGCATGCGTGACCAACAGAATGCAGGAGGCGAACAGACCGAGCAGACGAAGGACCTTGAGGACTGGAACTACCGCTCCATTTCGAAACATTGGAACCAATTCCTGAATATCTTGAATCCGCTGAGGCGGAGGAAAGGCTCGATTCAATGTTGTATCCAGTACTGCCCCTATGAACAGGAGGCGCTGAGAGGGCTCCAGGTGAGATTTGGGCACGTTCACCGAAAAGCCCAGGTCGAACAACAACTGGGTTGTTGACTGTAGATGATGCGACACAAGCTCCGGGGACTTGGCTTTGATCAACCAGTCGTCCAAGTAAGGGAATACTGCTATCCCCTTCCTTCTGAGCTCCGCCGCAACCACTGACATCACCTTTGTAAAGACTCGAGGTGCTGAAGTAAGACCAAACGGGAGGACCGCAAACTGATAGTGCTGCGACCCTACCACAAACCGGAGATACTTCCTGTGCGACTTAAGTATCGGGATATGAAAGTACGCATCCTGCAAGTCGACAGACACCGTCCAATCTTCCTTGTTCAACGCCAAAAGCACCTGTGCTAGGGTCAGCATCTTGAACTTTTCCTGTTTGAGGAACCAATTCAAGATCCTCAGATTCAGGATTGGTCTCAACTGACCATCCTTTTTGGGAATCAGGAAGTATCTTGAGTAACAACCTCGACCCTTTTCCTGCTCTGGGACCAACTCTACCGCGCCCTTTGAAAGGAGGACTTGAACCTCCTGTTCTAGCAACAGGAGGTGTTCTTCTGAACAATAAGATGGGCGAGGCGGGATGAGGGGCGGGAACTCCCGAAAGGGAAGGGTGTAGCCTTTTCCCACAATGCTGAGAACCCAAGTGTCCGTTGTGATAGACTTCCACTTGTGGAGAAAATGCTGTAATCTTCCCCCTACAGGAGAGGAGTGAGTGGGAAACGGTGGAAGCCTAAGGCTGCTTCCCCTGCTGCACCCCTCCAGAGGACGAGGAAGAGGCAGAGTGCTGTTGAGAGGCTCCTCTGGTACGGACCCCACCCCTCCCCCTCCCTCTAAATGACCTATAGGGGAGGGAAGAGGCGGGTTGCTGGAACCTCCCCCGAAAGGAAGAGGAATAAGAGCCACGCCCAAATCCCCGAAACCTCCTGAAAAATCTAGAAGAGGCAGAGGAAGAAGGAGCTTGCAGTCCTAACGACTTGGCTGTGGCTCTGCTCTCCTTAAATCGTTCCAAGGCCGAATCTGCCTTGGCTCCAAACAGTCTGTCCCCATCAAACGGGAGGTCCAGCAGGGTCGACTGCACATCCGCAGAGAACCCTGAGTTTCGGAGCCAGGCCTGTCTTCTTGCCACCACAGCCGTGCCCATCGCCCTGGCCACCGAGTCGGTCGTGTCCAGCCCAGACTGGATAATCTGGGTCGCGGCAGCCTGGGCGTCCGAGACCACATCCAAGAGACCCTGGGGGAGCTCCGTAAATGAAGACGAAATATCATCCATCAGAGCATGGATGTACCTCCCCAGAATGCACGTTGCGTTGGTGGCCTTCAACGCCAAACTGCATGACGAAAATATTTTCTTGGACTGCGCATCCAGTTTCTTGGAGTCTCTGTCTCCAGGCACCGTCGGGAAGGAACCAGGCGCTGACTTTGAGGAACAGGAGGCTTGCACCACCAAGCTCTCCGGCGTAGGGTGTCTAGAGAGAAAGCCAGGGTCAGATGGTGCAGCTCGATACCTCCTGGCCACAGCCCTATGAACGGCCGAGGAAGACACCGGCTTCTTCCACACCTCCAACACCGGATCCAGCAAAGCCTCATTAAATGGCAAGAGAGGCTCAGCTGCAGCAGAGGCCGGATGCAATACCTCTGTCAGCAAATTCTGCTTCGCCTCTGCCACCGGCAAAGGCAGGTCCAAAAAGCTCGCTGCCTTCCTCACCACAGCATGAAAGGAAGCAGCCTCCTCCGTATATTCCCCTGGAGATGAAAGGTCCCACTCAGGGGAAGTGTCCAGCCCACTGGCTGTATCCAGACCATGCAGTCCGTCTCCAGAGTCCTCAATCTCTCCCTCCTCTAGGACTCGCTGGTACTCCTGCTCTTCTAAAAGACGGAGAGCACGCCTCCTCGAATGAAGTCTCTCCTCGATACGCGGAGTCGACATGGCCTCCGCCGACGTCGAAGAACGGCGCCGATCGCCAGAAGCATCTGACGCCGCGTCCGGCGCCACAGGCAGCTTCGGCGCCGAGGCAGGAGCCGGAGGACGAGGTCTTGGAGCCGATGGACCAACCGGAGTCACAGGGCAAAATCCTGACTTCGACGGAAGGGCAACCTCCGGGGCCGAAACATCCGAAGCCACCGGAGCGGCCACCGACGCCGGCACCGGCGCCGAGCCCACATTCCCAAAAGGGAGAAAGGGCATAAAGGGTGCCGGCCGAAGAGGCGCAGGATCACCCAACGAAAACGCCAAGGGCCCCGAAGGACCAGCCGGAGCAGCTCCTGGAGCCATCTGCTGAAAGATGGTATACATCGCATTAAGAAACGCGGTACTATCGGCTCCAGGAGTGGGAAAAGCCGGATACTGGGGTGCCTGGATCGAGGGTGACCCCGACGCCGGCCTCGACGTCTGTGACGCCGGAGAAAACCCAAGAGGCTGCACCACCTCAATCACCGACGCCTGACCAGGCGAAGTCGGTGATGCCGGAGATGGCAACGGCGTCGAAGGATGCGGCGTGACCGTGGGGCTGACTTCCCAAGTCTTCCGACGCCGAGCCGAAGGTGACCTCGAACGAGACTCCTTGCTGGAATGGCGTCGTGAGTCTCTACGGCGCCGGGAGTCTCGATGACGCCGGTGAGACCTTGGCGAAGAAGACTTCTTATGATGTTTCTCCTTCTTCTTTGACTTTGCCATGAATAACTTGGCCTCACGCTCTTTGAGGGCCTTCGGATTCATGTGTTGACATGAATCGCAAGTCGAGACGTCGTGGTCGGAGCTCAAACACCATAGACAGTCGGAGTGAGGATCTGTAACTGACATCTTGCCCCCACACTCTCGACAGGGCTTGAAACCCGACTTCCTCTGAGACATTATTACCGCAGAGAAGACTACGCAGCAGACAATACACTGTAACCACAAAGGTAACAGTAGCTCCCTCGAAGATAACCGTTTCGAATGCACGGAAAAAAGGGAACTGTCATCGGCACGTCGGCGAGGACCTCTTATTGCCTGTATGACGTCAGACGGCGTCGCGTGGGCTAGAGTGACGTCCTCGTCGACGTGCAGAGACAAGTAAGAAGATTTCCGTCGAATGCTGGCGCCATGGGAGTATTCATCAGGTGAGGAATCCACAGGTAGTTGTATCCATCAGAAGCAGAAATTACTTTATCTTGCAAGTGTTGGGTTTTTGCATTCTAGATGTCCGTAGAGCGCGCACTGTCCTGGTGTTGACACTGTCTACTCACAACTTGTAGGTAGAGTCTGAAATGCTATAGCAGGGTTATGTGTGGAGGGCTGGAGAAAGGGAATACCAAGGATCAGGCCCAGTACTTTGAAGCAAATTAGATTCCAGGGCTGGCAAACACTCTTCTCCAGGAACTGTACCTACACAGAGACCATATCACATGCAAGGAGCCATTTTCTTATCACGGGTCACCCCTATTCAGAGCCCATAAGTATCTGAGTAGTGTGGATTACCACAGGATTCTTCCCTGCTTTTCTTTCCTAGTGAGGAAGGGGGAGAGGACCTGGAGGAAAAAACGCATCCAGTGGGATGTGCATTGGCCATTACAAGCTGCAAGTGATCTAAAAAGTAAGGAGTACCTCACAAGACTACCGGGTGTTGATGCTAGGCAAAGTAGAGGGCTGGAGAAATGTCTTGCCTAACTTTATCCACCTGAGCAGCGTAGCAGGATCGCTGAGGTGCACACCCGAGTACATTTAGAGGGTCACCATCACACGAACAAACCTTCATGTGGTGAACCACCATTTTGGGTCATAGACATCATGCCCTCATACACGGATGCCATCTTTGCCACACATAACACATATGTAGCATGCATCCCAGAACCATTACTCATTGAAAGTGAAGGGCCACAAATATGGAGGAACTTGATGGATTTACCAGAGAGAATTGGTAGGTCGCCCTCTCCAAAGGGATGGGTAAGGTGCTGTGTGGCATTCCTTGTAGAGTATGCTGATGCCAACCAATGTCCCCTCATTGCCTCATCAAAATGGGCTATTCTCCTCGACCACGAATGAGAACAGATTTCAAATGTGCCATCAGTCCAGACGCATCAAGTGCTCTGCAACGGGTGTAATACAGCAAGGTGGAGTTATTCCTCCAGTAGTTTATTGGATTCAAGACACTAATTTGCAAAACACAGGGGTATTTGAAATGACACAACAAAGCGGGGCAACATGATGCACTGATTACTCAAATAGGAGCCTTTGTCATTACACTACTTATCAGGAGTGGCTATCGGGTACTTAGGGAGGCAATAAGATGCCACGGATGCCCACTTTGTGTCAGGACTGTCTATCATTAAGTAGTGATGCCCATGTTTTGCGAGGGATAACCGCCAGAAGCCAGGAGTGGCCCGCAGATACTCCTAGAGGCAACAAAATGGCAAAAGTGCCCTTCAGGTGCCAGAAGGGCATATACCAAGAGCCATGGCCAGGTGTCAACGAGATGTAAGGGTGGCCAGATAATCACAGATGCGCATCTATTGCTAGTATTGGATACTCAGTGATAGGCGTGGCCACCAAATACCAGCAAGACCCGCCAAATGCCATGGGTGGCCACCATATGCTTGGGTGGCACCCATAATGCAGAGGTGTAATAGGAACACTACAATTGCTATATTTTCGGATTCATTCTATGTATTCATGAGCAGTACTGCAGACGCAGCCGTGGTGTGCTCAAAGTAAGACAAACTCCTGCTGCATTGTAACAGAAAGCCTTAATGATGTGTATACAAGGGCACGACATGGTGAGAATATATTAGCCAGAGTAACAGAATAGGAATATATTAAATCTGCTGAAACCCATTTAAATATTTCTCAGGAGGAAAGTGATCCTCTCATTTCATCTCTCTGTCACCTCTTGAAGAGCAGAGTCACTGAAGTGTTTGCCGAGCTCCGGACATGGAAATCTGCAGCGCGGATAGTCACTGCCAAGGCTGAAAAAAGGTGTGGATGTGTTTTTTATCTGTATCTGACGTCGGACAGAGGCGTTTCTGGCATCTGCTTCAAAAACATAGGGCCTGATTTATGAAAAGTGGCGCTGCAACCAGTGCAGCACTACTTTTCTCGCTCCCTTTGAGCCCCCTAATGCCACCATGGGTGCTCTGCATCTAGTATACGGTGCACCTTGGCGGCAGTTAGGGAACTACCATCAACATTTTTGACGCTAGTTTGGCGCTTTGCAGGATTAGCGTAAAAAATGTCAGTGCTAATCCTGCAACCCCATTGAGGCCACTTATGAATAACGGTGTGCCTCCTTTTAACGCCTGCTCTGAGAGGGCGTTAAAAGTGCAGAAAGAAATGACGCAAAGAAATCTCTTGAATTTCTTTGTGCCATCGTTTCGGCCCCCCTTGCCCAGACATAATGTAGCGCAAAGTGTTACAAAGTGGTGCAATTCAAGCAAAGTGCATCTTTGTAAATGTGGTGCAGTGATTTTGGCCTCGTTGGGAAACATTAGCATTCAAAAATACGCTAATGTGGTGCAATTAGACACCAGGGGGTCTTAAATCAGCCCCATAATTAATGTGATGGTATTAATCTAGACAGGGGGTAATACAGGCCTCTGCACCACTTGCAGCATAGGGGTCCCGGTCCTTCAAGTGGCACCCATTCAGCGCAAGACCTATGTATATTCATGACAATGGAGACTTGGAGGGCCTTATCACATTCTACAAGGTGAGCATCATTTTGCGTTACGTCAATGCATCTAAAACTCAATAAGGGGGCTTCATACTGTAAACTCTGGAAACAATGGTACTTGCTCTCTCCACAACAGTGCAGCCAGCTCAGCCTCAGTTGCAACAATCTATTTTGTATGTCCGATGATGACACTAAATAGTTTTGCTTTGCATTGTAGTATTTGTATAGCGCTTCATACCTCTAACAAGGTAAAGAAGTGGTTCAATTTTCATATGGTTCATGGTGTTCTTTCAGTGTGCCTGGTAGAGTTGGGGCTCAATCTAGTTTGGCCTTTAAGGGAGGTGTTGGGCGAGATGTGTGGTGCTAAAAGACTGCACACTGTGTTCCGTCTGCACACTCCTATAAACTCAGGGCCGTATTATACTTTTTTAGCGCCGCATTTGCGCCGCTTTTTGATGCAAAAACGGCGTAAACATACAAAATACAATTGTATTTTGTAAGTTTGCGTCGATTGTGCATCAAAAAACGACGCAAATGCGATGCTAAAAAAGTATAAATATGGGCCTCAGTGTTCAGTTCTATTGATTATATTCTTCTCGTGTGCTGTCAAAATTTGTGCAGTGTCTCAATCTTCACTTCTTTAAATGTAACCACTATACATGCTGGTGGGGAGGACCACTCACCAACTGCCTGATGCATTTTGCTGGAAATGTAGATTCACTCATCACAATTCCTCAAAATCAAAACAACCTAAATTATGTGTCTTGCTTATTTGATGATTTATTGTTGATGCTTCAGTTGATGAACTTTTCTCTTCAGTGCTTTATAATCCATTAACATTTAAGCTCATTTACTTCATCTCAAGCATTGTGAATGCTTTTGCATCATAACGCAAACCTTCCCTGGACCCAATGCATTTCTGGTCTACTAACCCTTCATCAGGGTTTTTGTTCAAAATGCCGGACATTCGAACACCATGCAATGTGAGTTGTGCCTGCTCCTGTGCTATTCTTTCACAATCTGTTTTGAATGTCTGATGATGACACTAGGGCCCTCATTACAACCCTGGTGGTTTTGGCTGAAGCACCGCCAACAGGCTGGCGGTGCTTCAGAGGGGATTACGACCACGGCAGTAGCGCTGTGGTCGCACCGCCAGGGCCGGCGGTTTCCTGCCACATTTGCCCCGGCGGTGATAATCCGCCAGGGCAGCGCTGCTTGCCGCGCTGCCCAGGGGATTACGAGTCCCCCTACCGCCAGCCTTTTCCTGGCGGTTTGAACCACCAGGAAAAGGCTGGCGGTACGGGGAGTTGCAGGGCCCCTGGGGGGCATGGGCAGTGCAGGGGCCCCCTGACAGGGCCCCGTGCAGCAGACAGTGAAAAGCACGACGGGTGCAACTGCACCCGTCGCACGGCCGCAACACCGCCGGCTCCATTTGGAGCCGGCTCCCATGTTGCGGCCCACATCCCCGCCGGCCCAGCGGGGATGTCATTATGGGCACTGCAGGAGTGCGGCCGCATGGCGGTTACAACTTGGCGGGAGGCGGTTGCCGCCCACCAATGTTGTAATGACCCCCTAAATAGTAATGGCATTGTAGCATTTGTATTCCGATCCATGCCTCTAACAAGGCCAAGAAGTGGTCCTATTTGCATCTGGTTCACGGTGTTCTTTCAGAGTGCCTGGTTGAGAGGGGGTTCAATCTAGCTAGGCCTCCAAGGGAGGTGCTGGGCGAGGTGTGTGATGCTGAAAGACTTGCATCCAAACACGTTGCTACGCATGGCACTGTGAATAAGCGCTAGGTGTTGTGTCGAGTTTGAGAACCGACACAGACATTTATACCTCCACCTCGCCGGGTTTTAGGATGATCAGCATGCTGAAGCTGAAACCATCCTAGAGTGCATGGCACTTGGATAGGTGGAGTCTTCCAGGTAATAACTACACTAAGAAGCATCAGAGACATATCCCCTGCTGTCACTGTTAGACAACCAGGTACCTACCTTGTGGACACTGCCAGAAATAAATCTCAGGCGACCCCCTGCAAAGTACAACCAGGGGGCTCCCCGCCATATTCCCACCAAACCTGTCTCCTATGTTTGCAAGGAATCAGAACACCCGTGTTTAACTGAAGAAAAGTCACAGTGATTGCCAGAACAAGATTTTGCTGTATGTTATTCCACATTTTATACAAATTAGGCGGAAGTCTGAAAAGGAACTATTTATTGCACTAGATAAAGTCCAGACTCAGGTGTGTTGGACATCATTGGAGACGATAAATACCGAATATGCCTCGAGGGCACTTGTAAGCAGGGTCTAAGTGCTGTATTTGCCTTTCGCTTTTTCCTCTTTCATTTCTGCTCTCCTTGTGCTTTTTCCCTACCCGTCTCATTGCAATCTCTGTCTGAGTTTCTCTCTCTCACTTTCTCTTGTCACTATTAAGCTTCTGTTAGTCACCTGTGTTTTGCTAGCCAGAATGTCTCATTCTGTCTCTCGTTTCTCTCTCTGAGGTCTCTCTTTTGTTCTCTCCAGTCTCCTGTGCTTATATTCAGCTTTTTTTCTCACATATTGATTTATAACTTTGCTCTCAAGCCTTCTCTCTCCCTCTCTTACCCAGCCATCTATCACTCACTTGTACAGCATCCATTTTAGGACATCCTCATTCCTCCCTCCTCATCCCTACTTCTCATCCCTGTTTCTCATCCAACATGTCTACTTCTCATCCATCATCCATCCTCCCTGCTTCTCATCTATCATCCCTGCTTCTCTTCCATTATCCCTATTCCTCATTCCTACTTCTCATCCATCATCCCTAGTTCTCATTTAACATCCCTACTTCTCTACCATCATCCCTACTTCTCATCCCTGCATCTCATTCCTGCTTCTCATCTATCATCCCTACTTCTCATCCATCATACATCATCCCTACTCCTCTTCCAACATCCCTACTTCTCATCCATATCTCTCCTTCTCATCATCATCCATACTTCTCATCCATTATACATAATCTCTACTTCTCATCATCCCTACATCTCATCCATCATACATCATACATCATACCTACTTCTCATTTGTCATCCCTATGTCTCATTCCATCATACATCATCCCTGCTTCTCATCCATCATTCTTACTTCTCTTCTATCATTCTTACTCCTCATCCCTCATCCATGCTTCTCATCTCTACTTCTCTTCCATCATCCCTACTTTTCTTTCATCAAAACCTCCTCATCCATAATCCTTGCTTCTCATCCATACTTCTCATCCATTTTTCTCATCCATATTTCTCATCCATCTTCCATCATTCCTACTTCTCATACCTTATCCATCATCCCTACTCCTCATCCATCATCCCTACTTCTCATTCTTCATCCCTCAGTCATACCAACACATTTTGAGATTTGTGAAACACACCTTCACACTGATTAGTTGGCATGAGAGAGGCCTGCAGTCTATTTCACTGAAAAACAGCCTTCTCGTTGCATGTAGTGGTGAAGACAGAGGAGAGGAAATGCAACTGTGTTTTGCTTCCAGTGAATTCAAGGCTGTACAGCATTTCATTTTATTTATCTAAGTGTTTTTCTGTTTATGTAGGCCTCTGCCGAAAGCTCTGCTGGTTTGGGAAATACAAGGAGTTCACAGATTGGGCCATAAATCAGCTCTTGGAGAAAGGGCTATACAGTTCATCTACCAAAGAAAGGGTTATATGGTTCATCTAGCATGCCAAAGGCCTGGAAAGAGAAAGATTTTTAGCAGGTCCATCAAGGAAGAATTATCCCAAGAGACCATGGACAGGAAATCCCATCCCATAGACAGTGCAGGAAGATGCTAACCTACAAGCACAGAATAGTGGAGACCAACGTTCATGTCACAAATGACCCTGTGCTGGCTGATAGTCTATTCAGCCTCCACATTAGAGAACAACTGAAGCCAGTGGCTGTCCTCTAAACTGTTGATAATGACCTGACAAATTTAGCACAATACCTGTTTATTTGATTATGGAAGATGTAGAACTTTCAATTCTAACTTTCCTTAAATGAAAACATCAAACCTGTAGCCCAGCTTCACTACAAGGGACCTTTCTATCTGCAACAAGATGTGGATGAGAAACCCAAAACATAATGACAGCTGATAATATTGAAGACTCAAAAGGTCCAACTATGTAGGTGTCCATGACGATAGAAGTACTCAAATGCAATGCTGAGTGCAAGATACGATTATGTGTTTATATGTTTAAACCAAACATTGTCACTGAGAGAGAATGAGACCCAGGACCCACATCAGCAACATCATAGCTCTTCTAAAACTGTTGCAAAATATTGTCAAAATTAGACCTCTGTAAAGGATACCATCAGCTTGAACTTCACAAAGACACCTGAGTCATCGAAACTGTTTCACTAAAAAAGCTTCCGTTTTTTTATTTTGACAGCAGTGGACATTTTTCAAGAGGCTGTCAGTAAAATAATCAGATCCATTGTAAATCCTCTGAACGAAAGTGATATCCTGTGTTTGGAGCCACAGTGATTATGAGCATGACAAAGCCATCGGACTGTTGTGCAGTGTCTTGAAAGAAACAAACCTAACCTTGAATACATAAAAATGTTAATTTAATGAAGACAACCTAAACTTTTGTGGATTTATTTTCTCTGCCAAAGGCATGCACACAGATCCAGAACAAATCAAGTACTTATTGACACCCCAGCTACCAGGGACATCAGTGATGCTTCATCTTTTCAAAGGATGGTCAACTACTGCTCGCGATATGTCAAGGATTATGCCACGAGCAGCAGCCAGCTGAGAAAGCTGACAAAACAAGACAAAACCTTTTACTGGATGCCTGACTGTGCCCAAACATTTCAGACAATCAAGAAGACGGTCAGATGTGCTGAGAACATGGTATATCTCATTCCAAATTACTGCACAGAAATCACAATAGATGTCAACCCAGTAGGTCTATGGGCCATCATAGCTCAGAGATGGCAAATGGCACATCATATTATTTGCCACCAGAAGCCAGACAGATATCGAAAGAACATCTCCACAAACTGAGAGCGATTAGACGTTGTTTAAGCATGCAAACCCTTCCACCTGTTCTTCCACAGAAAATAATTCATGATGATGATTCACCACCATGCACTGCATCTTCAGCAAGCCCAAAGCAAAAATGTCAATAAGAATTGAACGATAGGAAGTGTGCCTACAAGAGTACACTTATATCACTGTATACATCCAGGAAGGAGTATAATCTTGTGAATTACATGCGACATCAAGATGAAAACCCTCACCTACAGAGGAATTACTTAACTTCAGGATGTAATAAGCCATGCAACCATCTCTCGCTCTCAACCCCAACATTGGAGCATTACTCACTGACCCCACACTGAGTGGAGCGAAGAGAAGAGTGATGCAACATCAATGGAGATACATCAATGGTCATGCCTTTGGTCCTGATGCTGATGTCAGGGATATGTAGACATTGAGCCACATGAGTGTTGAGGTATTGGTGTCCCCTGTGGCATCCTTGTATGAAGGAAAATTTTGACTTTGAAGAACCCATAGCTCACAAAGTACATCAGAGCACTGTACTGAACAAGAATGTTCTGAGAGAGTGGATATGGTGTCCTATACTAAACCAAATTGTAGAAGACTCATCAGCCTTAACATACCAGCCAAGCAGTCAAACATTTCCCATGATAAATGTTGGTACTTCTGGAAGGATCATGTTGCAACATTGATTTCTTTAGTGTAGTGAGATCAGGGAAATGTATAATGTCTATCATGAACGAGTACACGAGGTTCCTGTTGGTAACATAACTGTTATCAGCCAGTGCATACACAGTGATCCCAGCTTTAGATGAAAAGTTTACAGCCTGTGTAATTCCCAAAATGATAAAGACTGACAATGTCAATGAACCCCCATTTAGTGGACACAAAGTGACAAAATTTAAGGCAAACCACTATTTCAAGCACTGAAAAATCAAAACACTATGGCCCTGTAGCCAATAAAATGATGTAAAGATTCATGTCCAAGTAAAAGAAAAATATATAACAAGGGGAAGTAGATTATGTGCTGAACCAACAAGCTCTAAATGTCATGTTGTGGGTGTACAGGAACACCTTTTATAGCAGAACAGGTCAATGTCCAGCAAGAAGTGTGCACTCTACTATCTAAGTGGACCATGACATGCCAGGTATAAGGTGTCTGAAACAAGGATGAAGATGCACAATGTCATACAAAGCAGTAGGAGAATGGCCGAATGAAGCATCTTTGGGATTCACAGTGACATGCCAAAAATATGACATCTATTAAAAAGACTGGGTGCTGGTCAAACAATTGTGGAGGAGCACAGCCTTTCCTCCCGAGGGCCCTTGGTCAGCGCTATTGCGGCTAGGTTTCCCTTGTCACTAATCACAGTGGGTGAGCCCTTGGCTTTATCCAGGCCGTCAGTGCTGTGTCTGCCCACTATTAACCCTTGGTGGCCTCTGTGTGCTCCCTCATATCCCTACCGTGAGGTATCCCAAGGACTCTACTGAGCAGCTCTTGTTCTTTCACCTAATGTGCTGCCTATCTGGCTGAGCTCTCGTCCCCTAACCTCAGGCAAAAGATTACGCGGCTGCGATGCCTGCGCTGCTGGTGTAGGTGGGTTACAGTCAGCGGTCAAAATGACCTGGGGCTGCTGCCTGCACCCCTTTTTTGCACTGCTGCTTGCTCACTTGATTGGCCAGTTCAAAGCACAACCAGCGCACCTAGAATTTGTGGGCTTCGACCTCCCGTGGGCATCTGTTCGCTCCCTTGGGAGTCATTTCCCGCGGGCCTCTCAGTGGTCCACTGCGAGACCTGGCCCACAAACTTACTCAAACGAGGGGGTGTGGGGACATGTCATTTCTGCAGATACACAGGGCTAGCAAAAAACAAGCATTGTGACACGTACAACATCACACTGACCCTCTTTACACAGAAGGACGCCACTTCCTTTTTAACCCCTTCTGTGCCGCGGACGTAATGGTTATGTCCTGCGGCACAGTGCTCGTGTGCCCAGGACGTAACCATTATGTCCTGGGCACAGAGCTCAGAGGGAGCGCTAGCGCTCCCTCAGTGGTCTTCCCTCCCACCCCCCAAAGGCAGGGATTGAAGTGGAAGCCCTTCCCCTTCCACCCCCGACAACCCCCTTAACCCTGCCCACTCCCCGTGACGTCAGCGTGTGATCACGCGCTGACCTCACAGAGGCGCCTCCCATTGTGCTGGAAGCTCAGCTTCCAGCGCGATCGGAAGAGAAATGCAAAGCATTTCTCTTCCGATCATGTGATGGGGGCCCTGAGAGGCTTCAAAGGGAAGGAAAGGGAAAGGGAGTTTTCTTTTTTTAACGTAAATTTCACGCAAGGGGAGCGAACCCTTAGGCAAGGGTCGCTCCCCTGGGGGGCAAATTATATTTAGGCCATTTCTGCCCCCCTTGGGGGCAGATTGGCCTATATTTTTGAGGTCAATCTGCCCCCAAGGGAGGCAGAAACCACTAGACACCAGGGAGTTTTTTTTTAACGTAAATTTCACGAAGGGGATCGACTCCTTAGGCAAGTGTCACTCCCGAGGGGGGGGATTTATTTTAGGCCATTTCGGCCCCCCATGGGGGCGGATCATTTTTTTTTTTTTTTTTTTTTTTTAGAGGTGGGGAGCGACCCCTTAGGCAAGCGTCACTCCCCTAGGGGGCAAATTATATTTAGGCCATTTCTGCCCCCTTGGGGGCAGATTGGCCTATTTTAATGAGGCCAATCTGCCCAAGGGGGGCAGAAACCACTAGACACCAGGGAGTTTTTTTTTTAATGCAAATTTCACGCAAGGGGAGCGACCCCTTAGGCAAGGGTCACTCCCGGGGGGGGGGGGGATTTATTTTAGGACATTTTTGCCCCCCCCGGGGGCAGATCAGCCTATTGTTGTTAGGCCGATCTGCCCCCGGGGGGGGCAAAAACCTCTAGGCGCTAGGGATATTTTGTTTTTTTGTTTTTGTAGAGATGGGGCACAACCCCTTAGGCAAGGGTCGCTCCCCTGGGAGGCAAATTGTATTTAGACCATTTCTGCCCCCCTTGGGGGCAGATTGGCCAATTTTTGTTAGGTCAATCTGCCCCCAAGGGGGGAAGAAACCTCTAGGAGCTAGGGATAATTTCTTTTTGATTTTGTTTGTTTTTTTAGAGATGGGGAGCGACCCCTTAGGCAAGGGTTGCTCCCCTGGGGGAAAAATTGTATTTAGACCATTTCTGCCCCCCTTGGGGGTAGATTGGCTGATTTTTGTTAGGTCAATTTGCCCCCAACAGGGGCAGAAACCTGTAGGCGCCAGGAATAAAAAAAAAATTGTTTTTGTTTTTGTAGAGATGGGGAGCGACCCCTTAGGCAAGGGTCGCTCCCCGGGGGAAGGAGGGGCAAATTTATTTTAGGCCATTTCTGCCCCCCCGGGGGCAGATTGGCCTATTGTTATTAGGCCGATCTGCCCCCAGTGGGGGGCAGAAACGTCTTGGCACCAGAAAAAAGTTTTTTGTTTTTTTTTGGTTTGTTTGTTTTTTAGAGGTGGGGAGCAACCTCTTAGGCAAGGGTCGCTCCCCTGAGGGGCAAAGTGTATTTAGACCATTTCTGCCCCCTTGGGGGCAGATTGGCTGATTTTTGTTAGGCCAATCTGCCCCCAAGGGTGGCAGAAACCACGTAGGCACCAGGGATTGGTGTGTGTGTATGCGTGTGTTTTCTTTAGGGGGCAGCCCCTTGGGTAAGGGTCGCTCCCCATGGGGGCACATTACTGTTGGCCATATCTGCCCCCCTTGGGGGCAGATTGGCCTTCCAAAAATAGGCCCACCAGGGTATTTTTTTTTTCTCCAAAATAAGAGGGTGGAGGTATGGCCATACCCCCACCCCAAATAAATGGGGCCAAAGTTGTTCTGCCCACCAGTGAGTAGATGGGGCAATTACCCCTGATCCACACCCCGGGGGGCAGAAAGTCTATTAAATGCCAGGAAATTTAAAAAAAACTAAAAATATTAGGGTGGTGGCTACCAACCATGGGTCTGGTTATGCCCCCACCCTAACTGAAGGGAGTAACAGTCTTTCAGCTCTCCCCACACTCTAAAACATCTTATCCCACAGCAAGCAAGAAGGCTTTTGATTATTTGGGGTTTTGGTTTTACATTTGGCCCATGAGAGCTTGGCTAACTCTCAAAATCGTCCCACTTGGAATGGTGAGGGCTACACTGGACTTTGGGACGCTGCCATGTAAAAAAATCCACAAGACCTAGACACATCTGAAAACTAAACATCTGGGTGATTCCACGGTGGTGTGTTTCACATGCACCCGCACCATTTTCGTACCCACAATGCCTTGCAAACCTGCAACTTGGCTGGAAATCACACATTTTTCCCATGTTTTTGTGATGGAACCTTCCAAATCTGCAGGAATCCACAAAATTCCTACCACCCAGCATTGTCTCATCTATACCGATAGAAATTCTGCTGCACTTGTCAGCCTAAAAATGTTTTTTTGCAAACTGCCCTTTTGGACCCCCTTTGCTTCCCCCTCAATACGGACATGTTTTTGGCTCTTCCCTTTCACAAGCACTTGGCCCACCTACACAAGTGAGGTATCATTTTTACCGGGAGACTGAGGGGAATGTTGAGTGGTATGAAATTTGTCCCAGTGCGGTAATCCCACACAGAAATGTTGGAAAAATTTGATTTTTTAAACTAAAACAGAGGTTTGCTGAGGATTCTGGGTAAGAACACATTAGAGGATCCACGCAAGTCAAACCTCCCTGGACTCCCTCGGGTGTCTAGTTTTCAGAAATGTCTGGGTTTGGTAGGTTTCCCTAGATGGCTGCTGAGCCCAGGACCAAAAACGCAGGTGCCCCCTGCAAAAACAGGTAGTTTTGTTTTTGATAATTTTGATGTGTCCAGATAGTGTTTTGGGGCATTTTCTTTCGCGGACAGTAGGCCTACCCACAAAAGTGAGGTACCATTTATATTGGGAGACTTGGGGGAACGCTGGGTGGAAGGAAATTTGTGGCTCCTCTCGGATTCCAGAACTTTCTGTCACCGAAATGAGAGGAAAAAGGGTTTTTTTTTGGCCAAATTTTGAGGTTTGAAAAGGATTCTGGGTAACAGAACCTGGTCAGAGCCCCACAAGTCACCCCATCTTGGATTCCCCTATGTGTCTAGTTTTAAAAACTGCGCAGGTTTGCTAGGTTTCCCTAAGTGCCGGCTGAGCTACAGGCCAAAATCCACAGCTAGGCACTTTGTAAAAAACAGCTCTGTTTTCTGTGATGTGTCCACGTTGTGTTTTGGGGCATTTCCTTTCACGGGCACTAGGCCGACCCACACAAGTGAGGTACCATTTTTATCGGGAGACATAGGGCAACACAGAATAGCAAAACACGTGTTATTGCCCCTTGTCTTTCTCCAAATTTTTTCCTTCCAAATGTAAGACAGTGTGTAAAAAAGATGTCTATTTGAGAAATGCCCTGTAATTCACATGCTAGTCTGGGCACCCTGAAGTTCAGAGATGTGCAAATAACCACTGCTTCTCAACACCTTATCTTGTGGCCATTTTGAAAATACAAAGGTTTTCTTGATACCTATTTTTCACTTTTTATATTTCAGCAAATGAATTGCTGCATACCTGGTATAGAATGAAAACCCATTGCAAGGTGCAGCTCATTTATTGGCTCTGGGTACCTAGGGTTCTTGATGAACCTACAAGCCCTATATATCCCTGCAACCAGAAGAGTCCAGCAGACGTAACAGTATATTGCTTTCAAAATCTGACATCACAGGAAAAAGTTACAGAGTAAAACATGGAGAAAATGGCTGTTTTTTTAACCTCAATTTCAATATTTGTTTTATTTCAGCTGTTATTTTCTGTAGGAAAACCTTGTAGGATCTACACAAATGACCCCTTGCTGAATTCAGAATTGTGTCAACGTTTCAGAAATGTTTAGCTTTCTGGGATCCAGCATTGGTTTCTCACCCATTTCGGCCACTAACTGGAAGGAGGCTGAAAGCACAAAAAATAGTAAAAATGGGGTATGTCCCAGTAAAATCTCCAAACTGTGTTGAAAAACAGGGTTTTCTAATTTAAGTCTGCCTGTTCCTGAAAGCTGGGAAGAAGGTAATCTTACTACCGCAAACCCTTTGTTGATGCCATTTTCAGGGAATAAACCACGAGCCACCTTCTGCAGCTCTTTTTTCCCATTTGTTTTTAAAAAACGAAATTTTGCTGTACTTTGGCTAATTTCTTGGTCTCCTTCAAAGGAACCCACAAAGTCTGGGTACCTCTAGAATCCCTAGGATGTTGGAAAAAAAGGACGCAAATTTGGCCTGGGTAGCTTATGTGAACAAAAAGTTATGAGGGCCTAAGCGAGAACTGCCCCAAATAACCAAAAAAAGGCTCGGCACAGGAGGGGAAAAGTGTGGTATCCGGTAGTGAGAAGGGAGAGCCGCAGACCAACAGTTCTTGAACAGCGTAGTTTATTTCTTCACATCAACACCAACGTCCTCAGCAGCCATCCAAGGGAGAATCGAAGTCTCAACTGACTCCCATGGAATGCTGCTGAGGTCACCAGAATACATAAAAGGCATCCTTCCATAAAGGTGCACTGCCACTTAAATAATACAAATAATAAAACAAAACACATCTTCCCCTTAACAATACAACAAAACAGATGACATTGATATAAGAACAATCCCCCTAACTTGGAATAAAACATAAATCTACATTAAATTGATCGATCATGGACTCAAAGATGTTTCCCACGAACCGCATGAAAGCCCCTTAATACAAAACATATTGACCAAGATACTTAGGTCTACCAATAATCCTTTTGGGCCTACTAAATTCTGCCTTCCGATTTCTGCCTCCTACCAATCGTCCAGCATCACTTGGATCACTTCTACATCCCATGCACAAATTTCCATTGTTGCGTCCATGTTGCGCTCTGCTTCCCTGCGCATTTTCACCTGAGCCCACCTCCTGATCACTTGCACTTTCCATACTCCAATTTCTATATTCATGTTGCGTCCCGCTCCTCTGCATATTTTCACCTGATCCCACCTCCTGAGCATTACCAACACCCCCACCAAAACTAAAATCACCTCCGACACGCACACCTGAATGTTGAATGTCAGGCAACACTTCTTGCTCCTCACAAACCTTCACCACACTCCTCTTGTTCCACCACTTACCATTTTCCACAATAATAGAATGCTTTGATACTCTGACGACCTTAGTGGTAGAATAAAAATTAGACTCCCCACTTCTTTTGCCATGAGGTCTCTTCACTCTAACTTTATCTCCCTCACAAAATTGGATATCACACACACTTTTGAGATTATCATATCTCAATTTACTTCTAACTTGCAATTTCTCCACTCTATCCTTCACCTGTTTGATACCAGGAGCAGCTCCCCCCTTCATAGTTTGTTGTACCACCCACTCAGGAGACAGTTCATTACAAGAGTGTCTACCCTTTAATAATACAAAAGGAGTTACACCTGTAGAGGAATGTGGTGTATTGTGATAACACCAAATTCTTTCTGCCACCACATCCTACACACTCTTCCCCGCACGAATGGCCAACTGTATAGTTTCCTTGAATATTCTATTTACCCTTTCAACCAGACTATTATCCTGGGGACTATATAAAGCAGTAGTAAGATGCTTAATATTAAGAGCCTTCAAAAATTCAATCATTTGGTGCGATACAAATTGTACACCGTTATCCGTAACCAAACACTTAGGAATTCCCTCCCAATGACAAATTCCTTTCAAGAATCCAATGACACTGGTAGTATTAGGTTCTCTCAAAAATTTGTACGAAATCCATTTGGAATGATAATCTACGGCAACTAGCACGTACCTCTTGCCTCCATTCGTACCTCCTATTGGACCAATAAAGTCCAATCCAAGCTTTTGCCAAGGTTTATCAGGAAACGGTACAGGACATAACGGTACCTCCCTTGTATGCAAACTCTTATCTGCCCCCCTACAGTCACTGCAATTCTTAACTGCCATCTCCACTTCCGAGTCCATGCCCGGCCACCAATAGTACATTCGCATCCGTTTCCTTGTGCCGGTAATTCCCACATGTCCTTCATGAGCCAATTGAATTAATTTGTACCTTAATTCAGTAGGAGGTACTAAACACTCCCCCCTCAAAACAAAACCGTCTTCCACATTCAACTCATCTTTGACTTTGTCAAAAGGTCTCATCACTTCAGGATCGCGATTTCCTCTGGGCCAACCCTCACAAATATACTGTTTAATTAGTAAAAGAGAATTATCCTTGTCCACAGCCTCCTTCCAAGCCTGTCTAGAAATAACCTCTCCCGAAACAAACATACCATCAATCATACCAACTACGACATCTTCATCTTCAGTTTGCTTATTCTCAATAGGAATACTAACAGGACACCTTGAAAGAAAATCTGCCCTGCCATTATTTCCCCCAGAAATATGTTTCATTTTCATGTTGAATTCACATAACTTAGCCAATAACCTGGTCAATCTAGGACTGGTTTTATTAAAAACTTTATCATTCCACAAATAAACCAAAGGCTAGTGATCCGTGACTATAATAAATTCACTCCCCCACACATACGTTGAAAAATGATTAGCACTCCAAACACAAGCCAACGCCTCCCTCTCTATGGTGCTATAATTCATCTCAGCCTTAGAAAGACGCCTAGACGCAAATGCAATGGTATGCTCCCTACCTGCCACCATTTGACTCAAAACGGCTCCCAGGCCAATTCCACTCACATCCACAGTAATAATAGAAGGTACACCCTCACTGAAAGGTTGAAGGGCAGGAGCCTTCATTATAAGATCTTTGAGTATCGAAAACGCTTGCATTTGCTCTTCTTGCCACTGAAATTTCTCCCCTTTCCTCAACATCTTTCTCAAAGGTTCAGTCTGATAAGCAAAGTTCTGCACAAACCGTGAGTAATATTCACAGAGACACAGAAATGATTTCAATTGGTCTTTATCTTTAGGGGACGGAGAATTTTCAATTGCATCTAACAAATTCTTCTTGGGTAAAATTCCTTGGGCCGAAATCCTGTGTCCTAAATAATCTACTGAATCAACCATGAATTTGCACTTCTCTTTTCTTACTGTGATCCCATGAGCCTCCAAAATTCCAATAACCTTGTCAAGTTTGTGTACATGTTCCTAAACTGTCTCTGAACCTATCAAAATGTCATCCTGGGAAGCCAACACACCATGCTCCTCACCATACAATTGATACATAAGTTTCTGGAACACTGATGCTGCAGACGCTAACCCAAATGACATTCGCAGAAACCGGTAAGCGTCAAACAGTGTGATAAATGTTGTGAGACTACGAGATTCTCTACTCAACTCAACCTGATGATAGGCGGACTTGAGGTCAATCGAGGAAAATACTTTCATTCCCCCCCAATTGTGCCAACAAGTCCTGAATTTTAGGCAACGGGAAACAATCTACCAAAATGTTCTTGTTCAAAGACCTCAAATCCACACATAATCCCATGTCTCCTGTTTTCTTAACCGCCACTAGAATCGGAGACACCCATTGAGATGAATCAGCTGGCTCAATAACCCCTTCTGCGCATAATTCACACAGGTGATCTTTTAACTTCCCTCTAATACTCAGTGGTACATTCCACACTTTATGCACCACAGGTACAGCATCAGGTTTAAGTACAATTTTATGTTCATACCCCTTTACCAAACTAAGTTTGTCTCTGAAAATAGTTGTATGTTTATCAAGAACATCTTGAAGAGAATCTAACTTCAAGTCAATTTTCTCAACCAAAGTGATTGGTTGGTCCGTACTTGGTCTGAGAACCATTCCAAACTGCTCTTGGTCTCTCCACCCCAAAATGTTGCACCCTCTCTTTGCCACGTAAACTTTAGTATTAATGGTTTTATGTTGGTAACAAACCTTCTCAACAAAATACCCCATCATATCTATTTCTTGACCATCAAATGCAACAGTTTTTATATCAGGCAACAGTAAGGTGAGATCATTCCAATTCAAATGGTAATTCACATCCGAAACGATGGTTATGGGTGAACCAGAATCCACCGTAACATCTAACATTGCATCACCTATTTTGATTTCACATACAGGATTTTTCGAAGTCTTGCAACTAGTATTACGGTCATGCATAGCATCAACAATCAAAACACACCTTTTTTTATAAAGTCAACTCCATTATCCTCTGTCTGCCATGAGGAGTGCTGTTGCTCAACCATCATGACTTTTTGCGATTGTTTACAAACTCGTGCAAAATGGCCTGTTTTATTGTATTTCATACACACTTTCCCTAATACAGGACAATTAACTGCATTGGCTACATGTGACTTAGAGCCACACCTAAAACAAAGTAAACCCTTAGTATTACTTTTCTTTAACTCAGATGTAGCAGACACAATTGTTTTGGATTTTGGGAAAACCATGTTCACATTTTCTACTAGGTTCATTTTTGTTTTACTCAGTTCTTTAGAAGCTATAACAGAACGCTCAATACCTCTGGCTATTTCTAATGTTTCATTCAAGGTCGGGTTCCTACAACATAAGATTTTTTCTTGAATTCTAATATCAAAACACTTCACTACTAATTGATCCCTGAGGTATTGATCTAGGGGGCCTATAAATTCACAAGTGGAAGCCAATACCCTGAGCTCAGCTTTAAAATTGTCAACCGACTCATGTTGAAGTTGTTTCTGAGTGATAAACTTGTGTCTCTCAACAATGATGCTAAGATCGTCTTTAAAATGATTTTCTAGCCTATTGACTGCTTCCGTGAATCCCAATGGTCAGTGGACAAAGGTATTACTTGGGGTTGGTGGTCAAAAATTCTTTGTCCTTCTGTTCCCAGGCAATTGTACAAAATCGCTTTCTTCCGAATAGCAGAAAAATGTGACCCATCAATCGCCACCAAATAACTTTCAAAAGATTTAAACCAGTGGTGCCATTTTAGTGTAGGAATGCCAGGTTCAGGTAAAAATGCCACCGGTAAATTTGCCGTTTGCATGGTAAAATTATACCCACAAATTTGCTAATTACAACTAACGAACTGCATAAATTAAGGTGTGCGAATCGCTGAAAACATGAAGAAACAGGTAGATTTAGTGCTTTTAGGATGTGAGCGTCACCGTGAAATTAACTTGCACAACAACTGTTTGTTTGAATAAGGTGTGCTAATCACTGAGCACTTGCAGAGACACTTCAGTTCGCTTTCTTTAAGGTGTGTGAGTCACCGTATCCCAAAACAACAGTTAACTAAAAGTGTGCGAATCACTGAAAATTTGCAGGGAAACTCCAACTGCAAACGCTCCTATTAACTTCCTTAAGATGCTTGAATTAAAGTGTGCGAATCACTGAAGACTCGCAAGGATTATCCAGCCGTAGGCAAGGTTCAATGACTCACCAGGCCCATTGGGAGGTGTGTGAGTCACCGTAGTTGGTTCGTGAAAAGTAAACAGAATGCGAGATGCAAGACTTCTAACTGTGAAGCTTGTTCAGCGAAACTCTCATGACTCTCTGTATCTCTCTCGAAGTCTATCTGGTCAGTAACTATGGCAACTGTGCTGCAAAAAAAACGGCGCACGGGCCCAGGTCGAGAATGTACGGAGTGAGGAAGTATAGCAATAGTAACTATGGCAGCTATGTCACGCAGGAATAACGCGCACGGGCCCAGGTTGAAAAATGCCGGTAGAATTATTCTTAACTGTGTCACAAGCAAGACACACGTGTTGCCATAAATCAAAATATGAGCCTTTCCAAATAAACAGCGCTGGGAAAAGTCGATTGAATAAACAATATTCTTTAAGCAAATGTTTCTTTAAAGAGAAATACGGGTAATCTGCACAGATGCAAACGTCCTCTGAATAAACTTGCCCTTCGCTTTATAACGTAAACATTGTTACCTTACAGGAACAAGTAATAGAAAAGGCTGCAAGGACAGCTGAAAACACTTGGGGTGAAACATGCGTAGGTTCCGTTGTTCCGTTGGTGTTGATTTAGCATCCCACTCTCGTTGCCAATTTATGTGGTATCCGGTAGTGAGAAAGGAGAGCCGCAGACCAACAGTTCTTGAACAGCGCAGTTTATTTCTTCACATCAACACCAACGTCCTCAGCAGCCATCCAAGGGAGAATCGACGTCTCAACTGACTCCCATGGAATGCTGCTGAGGTCACCAGAATACATAAAAGGCAACCTTCCATAAAGGTGCACTGCCACTTAAATAATACAAATAATAAAACATGACAAAAAGGCCTGGCAAGGAAGGGGTTAAAGGACAGGAAGTGGGAGGGAACAAAGAGACCCTTAGAGACAGGATAACATAGCGTTGACATGGTGAGAAACTATCTGCACCAGACGTAGAGCGAGTACTACTGAAAACGATCAAGAGAGTAAACATAGTACATCAATGCAGCTCTGTTTCTCTAAGTAGCAAGTGTTAGAGCAGGGATGCGACACTCCCTTACATGGTACAGCCTGTGTTATGTTTTAAATAGTTCTCATTTTTCTAATAAAGCCCAATTTCATTGTGAGACTGAGACAACGTGTGTAACCTGAAAGCTCAAAGTGTTTTTTTTTCATTAGCTATGAGCTATAGAGACATACAACACTGAGATTTTACGAGTCTGTAACAAGAGCCAATGAAGCACAAATGTTTTATGATACTTACAATGAGAAGTTTTGGATTATGACCAGAAGCTCCAGCGGCATCTGCCTAAATGACGCTTCACGAACAGAAACAGCACAACCTTAGCTTGCAAGTTCCCACTGGAAGTCTGCTTTTTGAATGGCAGTGTATGTGCTCCTTCCAGGCCCTGCCGCTCCCACGCAGCCAGTCTGTCTAAGTTTCAGACTCCACAGGGCAATGTGTGGGTTCTGTGTTCTTATATGATGCAGACTTATGAGCGTTGAAAGACATAAAGGAAACATTGAAAGATGCACTGAAAAGCCCACTAGGGGAACATAAATGTAAATATGTTCACAAGTACGCTGTGCAGCTATTGCGGTCATCACCACATTTCGGTTTATTTTGAGTACCTCACTTTCTATACTAAAGAAAATATATGTGCAATAAGCTCTAACCTTAAATATAAAATAATTAAAATGTGCTCGCGTTGCTCGTTTTAAAGACCCACGCTGACATTTCACATGACTGTAAGCAGTGCGTAACCCTTTCGCTGCCAGGCCTTTTCCCCCTCATGGGCAAGGCCTGTTTTTGGCTATTTGGGGCAGTTCACGATTAAACACTCATAACTTTTTGACCACATAAGCTACCCACGCCAAATTTGCATCCTTTTTTCCAACATCCTAGGGATTCTAGCGGTTCCCAGAGCTTGTGGGTTTCCCTAGCGGAGACCAATAAATTAGTCAAAATAACGCAAAAATTTCGTTTTTTTCAAAAAAATGGGGGGAAAGGGCTGCAGAAGAAGGCTTGTGTTTTTCCCCCTGAAAATGGCATCAACAAAGTGTTTGTGGTGCTAAAATCACCATCTTCCCAGCTTTCAGTAACAGGTAGCTTGAACCAGAAAACCACATTTTTCAACACAATTTTGGCATTTTACAGGGACAGTCCCCATTTTTACTATTTTCTGTGCTTTTAGCCTCCTTCCAGTTACTGACAGAAATGGGTGTGAAACCAATGCTGGATCCCGGAAAGCTAAACATGTCTAAAAAGTAGACAAAATTCTGAATTCACCAAGGGGTCATTTGTATAGACCCTACAAGGTTTTCTTACAGAAAATAACAGCTAAAATAAAAAAAATAATGAAATTGAGGTGAAAAAGCAGTCATTTCTCTCCACGTTTTACTCTGTAACTTTTTCCTGAGATGTCAGATCTTTGAAAGCAATATACCGTTACATCTACTGGACTCTTCTGGTTGCGGGGATATAGAGGGCTTGTGGGTTCATCAAGAACCCTAGGTTCGCAGAGCCAATAAATGAGCTGCACCTTGCAATGGGTTTTCATTCTATACCTGGTATACAGCAATTCATTTGCTGAAATATAAAGAGTGAAAAATAGGTATCAAGGAAACCTTTGTATTTCTAAAATGAGCACAAGATAAGGTGCTGAGAAGCAGTGGTTATTTGCACATCTCCGAATTCCGGGGTGCCCATACTAGCATGTGAATTACAGCGCATTTCTCAAAAAGACGTCTTTTTTGCATACTGTCTTACATTTGGAACGAAAAAATATAGAGAAAGACAAGGAGCAATGACACTTGTTCTTTTATTCTGTGTTCCCCCAAGTCTCCCGATAAAAATGGTACCTCACATGTGTGGGTAGGCCTAGTACCCGCGACAGGAAAAGCAACATGGACACATCACATTTTTACATTGAAATCTGTTGTGTTTTTTGCAAAGTGCTAGCTGTGGATTTTGGCCTCTAGCTCAGCCGGCACCGAAGGAAACCTACCAAACCTGCACATTTTTGAAAACAAGACACTTAGGGGAATCCAAGATGGGGTGACCTGTGGGGCTTTCACCAGGTTCTGTTATCCGGAATCCTTTGCAAACCTCAAAATGTGGCTACAAAAAACACTTTTTCCTCACATTTTGGTGACAGAAAGTTTTGGAATCTGAGAGGAGCCACAAATTTCCTTCTACCCAGCATTCCCCCAATAAAAATGGCACCTCACTTGTGTGGCTAGTCTAGTGCCCGCAACAGGAAATGCCCCAAAAAACAAAGTTGACACATCACATTTTCCTAAAGAAAACAGAGCTGTTTTTATCGAGGTTCCTAGCTGTGAATTTTGGCCTCTAGCTCAGCTAGCACCCAGAGAAACCTCCTAACCTGTGCATTTTCTAAACCTAGACACCTAGGAGAATCCAAGATGGGATGACTTGTGAGGTTCTCACCAGGTTCTGTTACCCAGTATTCTTTGCAAACCTCAAAATGTGGCCATAAAAACACTTTTTCCTCACATTTCGGCGACAGAAAGTTCTGGAATCTGAGAGGAGCCACAAATTTCCTTCCACCCATCGTTTCCCCAAGTCTCCCGATAAAAATGGTACCTCACTTGTGTGGGTAGGCCTATTGCCCGCGACAGGAAATGTCCCAAAACACAATGTGGACACATCACATTTTCCCAAAGAAAACCGAGCTGTTTTTTGCAAAGTGCCTAGCTGTGGATTTTGGCCTCTAGCTCAGCTGGCACCGAGGGAAACCTGAGCATTTATGAAAACTAGACACCTAAGGGAATCTAGTATGGGGTGACTTGTGGGGCTCTCACCAGGTTCTGTTACCCAGATTCCTTTGCAAACTTCAAAATTTGGCCCCAAAACACTTTTTTCCTCACATTTCGGTGACAGAAAGTTCTGGAATCTGAGAGGAGCCACAAATTTCCTTCCACCCAGCGTTCCCCTTAGTCTCCCGATAAAAATGGTACCTCAGTTGTGTGGGTAGGCCTAGTGCCCGCAAAAGGAAATGCCCCAGCACACTATGTGAGCACATCAAAATTATCAAATAGAAAACTACCTGTTGTGTTTGGGGGGGGGCCTGCATTTTTGGTCCTGGGCTCAGCAGCTATATAGGGAAACCCACCAAACACAAATATTTCTGAGAACTAGACACCTGAGGGAATCCAGGGATGTGTGACTTGCATGGATCACCCAGTGTTTTATTACCCAGAATCCTCAGCAAGCCTCAAATTTAGCTAAAAAATCAAATTTTTCCCACATTTCTGTGTGGGATAACCGCGCCAGGACACATTTCCGACCACCCAACTTTCCCCTCAGTCTCCCCGTAAAAATGATACCTCACTTTTGTAGGTGGGCCAAGGGCCTGTGACAGGGAAGAGCCAAAAACATGTCAAAATTGAGGGGGAACCAAAGCGGGTCCAAAAGGGCAGTTTGAAAAAAAACATTTTTAGGCTGACAAGTGGGGAAGAACGTTTATCGATATAGATTAGACAATGCTGGGTGGTAAGAATTACATGGATTCCTGTAGATTCCGGAAGGTTCCATCACAAAAATATGGGAAAAATGTGTGATTTCCAGCAAAGTTGGAGGTTTGCAGGGCATTGTGGGTAAGAACATGGTGCAGGGTGCATGTGAAGCACACCACCCTGGACTCACCCTGGTGTTTAGTTTTCAGATGTGTCTAGGTCTTGTGGATTTTTCTATATGGCAGCGTCCCAAAGTCCAAAAAGAGCAGCCCTCACCATTCCAAGTGGGACGATTTTGAGAGTTAGACAAGCTCTCATGGCCCATATGTAAAACCAAAACACAAAATAATCAAATGGCCTCTTGCTCACCGTGGGATATGAAGTTTTAGTGTGCAGGGGGAGAGTGCAAAAGACTGTTACCCCCTTCAGTTGGGGTGGGAGCATCACCATGCCATACTGGTTGGTAGCCACCACCCCACTGTTTTTTTTTTTAAATTCCCTGGCATCTAGTGGGCTTTCTGCCCCCCCCGGGAGTGGATTGGCGGTAATTGCCCCATCTGCCTACTGGTGGGAAGAACAACTTTGACGCTCTTTTTTTGAAAAAAATATCTTCCCTGGTCTCTGGTGGGCTTTCTGCCCCTCCTGGGGGAAGATGCGCCTTCCAAAAATAGGCCGATCTGCCCCCAAGGGGGAAGAAATGGCCTAAAATAAATGTGCCCCCTGCCCCCCAGGGGAGCGACCCTTGCTGAAGGGGTCTCTCCACTTGCGTGAAATTGGTGCAAAAAAAAATCCCTGGTGCCTACTGGTTTCTGCCCACCTTGGGGACAGATCGTCCTAGTAAACACAGGCCGATCTGCCCCCGTGGGAGGCAGAAATGGCTTAAAATAAATTTGCCCACCAGGAGAACGACCCTTGCCTAAGAAGTTGCTCCCCTTGCTTGAAATTGACGCAAAAAAAATAAAAATTCCTGGTGTCTAGTGGTTTCTGCCCCCCTTGGGGGCAGATTGGCCTGAAATGGCCTAAAATAAAATTGCCCTCCAGGGAAGTGACTCTTGCCTAAGGGCCGCTTCCCATCTGTAAAAAAAAATAATAATAAATAAATCCCTGTGCCTAGTGGTTTCTGCCCATCTTGGAGGCAGATCGGCCTAATTAAAATAGGCCGACACAAATGGCCCCAAGGGGGGCACAAATGGCCTAAAATAAATTTGTCACCCCAGGGGAGCACCCCTTGCCTAAGGGGTTGCTTGCCTTGTGTGAAATTGGCGCAAAAAAAAAAATCCCTTGTGTCTGGTGGTTTCTGCCCCCTTAGGGAGAGATTGGCCTAAGACAAAAAGGCTGATTTGCCCCAAAGGGGGG
Organism: Pleurodeles waltl; assembly: GCF_031143425.1. Classification (NCBI taxonomy): domain Eukaryota; kingdom Metazoa; phylum Chordata; class Amphibia; order Caudata; family Salamandridae; genus Pleurodeles; species Pleurodeles waltl. Next base: position 693,791,603 of record NC_090444.1, read on the forward strand.
CAGAAATGGCCTAAAAACAATTTGCCCCCCCCCCCGGGAGCAAACCTTTTCTAAGAGATCGCTCCCCACATGTAAACAATATATATGTTTTTTTGTTTAAATAATCCCTGGTGTCTAGCAGTTTCTGCCTCCCTACCCCCCAGAGGCAGAACAGCCTAATTAAAATAGGCTAATCTGCCCCCAAGGGGGGCACAAATGGCCTAAAATAAATGTGTCTCCCCATGGGAGCAACCCTTGCCTAAGGGGTTGCTTGTCTTGCGTGAAATTGGTGCAAAAAAGAAATCCCTTGTGTCTGGTGGTTTCTGCCCCCCTTAGAGGCAGATTGTCCTAAGACAAAAAGGCTGATCTGCCCCAAGGGGGGGCAGAAATGGCCTAAAAACAATTCCCCCCCCCCCCCCAGGGGAGCGACCCTTTGTTAAGAGATCGCTCCCCACATGTAAACAATATATATATATATTTTTTTTTAATAATCTCTGGTGTCTAGCAGTTTCTGTCCCCCTACCCCCCAGGGGCAGAACAGCCTAATTAGAATAGGCCGATCTGCCCCCAGCGGGGGGAGAAATAGCCTTAGAATAAATTGCTCCCCTGGAGAGCAGCCCTTGCCCAAGGGGCCGATCCCCTTATGTGTAAGTAAATTAAAAAAACAAACTCCCTGGTGTGTAGTGGGCAGATCCGCTCTGGAAGCTGAGGCTGGTGTGGGCAGCCTCTGGTGAGGTAACGCGCTATCATACGCTGAAGTCATCAGACGCCACAGGGGGTCTGGGGGATGGGGTGGAGGTGGAAGTGGAAGAGATTTTCCTTCCATCCCTGCCCATGGGAGGGGGTGCAAAGCCATTGGGGGGGAGCGCAAGCGTTCCCTCCTGGTTGCCCATACCAGGGTGTAACGGTTATGTCCTCGGAACCCGAGCGGTGCAAACGAGGACATAACCGTTACATCCTGGGCACCCCAAGGGTTAAAGTGTTTAAAAACATAAATAAAGAATGCATTGTCTTGTCAAATGCCAAGACAGCATAGTTTTGATTTGACCTCATTCCTCTTTCCTTACATCACTCTACACATCCTGTCTCTTGATATTTGTCTTACAGATTCTTTCTCATCACTGATTTCAACTTTTAACCGTTTTCCTCTCTTCCTCAACCTCACTATCTCCTGAAGATGACGACAGAAATGAAATCCCAGTTCTCAAAAACGAACGCCGGTACCTGCCAGCAGCACAAATCAAGCACTAGATGTTGTGTGTGGGAGCAGGTTGCCATTCATTCAGACTCCTGTGTATCAGACTCAAATCCCCGAAATATCTTTGCACCTGCTTGACAAGCTCATATTACACAAAAGCTCTCGCTGGCAGTCGGCAGTCGTGACTCACACTGGCGTTGTCTGGCACTGGGTCGTATCTGGTGCACCGTCACTTATTGCAAGTGACAGAGGGGACTCATTGATTGCACTCTGTTTACACTAGGGAGAGCAACAGCAGCAGCAGGCATTGATTATGAGGAAAAGGCAATAAACCACCTACGCAGAATTCTACAATCCTTTAATTTGGATCATGCGATGTGATTAATTCCAGCTGTTCGAATTACAGAAAGGACGCGTGAAGTACTAAAAATAGAAAATAATGACAAAATGGCTTGTTTTGTTCGGTGAAGCAGAATTCTGCTAAAGGGTTCCAACTCCTGAACTTCATCGGCAGTTTTGTTCCCTTGTGAAGTGAAGTATTAGTTTCATAGCATTAGTGCAGAGTCTTTTGTGGAGACCCGCTTTAGAAGTACTGACAAAGTCAATAAAACTGGCTTTTGGATAATGAAAGGCTTTTTTGTGTTAAGCTGTAGAGAAAGAGAGTTGACCTTTGAAGGGGTGAGATGGGAAACAGGCTCTTGGGGACAGGGGCAACGTAAGTCAGTGGAGAGGGATAATTATAAGTTGTGGGTTGCCCTATACATATCAACACATGCTCAGGGGCAGGAGGTGGAATACAGTACAATAACTCCAGTGTCCCTCTGTAACATACAGCATCCATTTCACGAAATAACCATTCCTAACTTCTTTTCCCCATTCTTCGCCTCCCTTTTCTGATTCTTCACTACTCATCCATCAGTTATCTTCACCCATGACTCATTTCTAATGCTGCATCCTCTCTCATGCGTCAGTCCTCGCTGCCCATCCCTGCACCTCAGTTTCAAGAATGGTGAGTAAAATGGACAAATAATGATGACCTAAAGAAAAAGTTACTTAACTTAGATGATAATTTTACTGGTAGATACAATATCATAGCAGATTACTTACCTTATGATTATCCTCGTGGTGCCAGATCGGATTTGAAAATTGTTTGCACCAGCAATAGCTCACCAGCGTCACAAGGTGGCGCCATGAGTCCTCACCCGCAACTCTGCCCCCCATGGATGTGAAGATGTTAGAGAATAGAAGGGCATTCTGGCATAAGTTACTTGTACTATTTCAGTGCGCTATTGAGTTGTGCAGAAAGGAATGAGACCATTAATGACTGCAACAATATAGCTACAATATTAATCACACCACTAACCAAAAGGGGAGGATGCATGGTGGTGACCAATATGCAGGAAGCTACAGTATTCACCAGAAAAAGCATTACCAAAGGCAAAGTAACTTTTCTTCTGATGAATACTTTTTGCCACAGATTCTTCAACTTATGAATGAGCCCTAAAGCAATATGCTCCAGAAGTTGGGATTATCCAAGAAAGTAATGCACCACAATCTTGCAAATGCATCCATCTACAGATGGTTGAGCTGTGAGACAGTAGTGTCCAGCAAAATTATGTAACAATGACCATGACGCAGCTCTGCAGATGCCAACCAATAAACTGCCTCTTGTGGAACCAGTTGGAAGATCCTTCTTGTACAAGAAAAGCACATTTCAGTTGAGAGCATAACCCAAAACCTACAAAGAACTGGACATCTGTTTGGCCTTATTGTTCTTAGTCGATGTAGTAAACCACTGCCTGAATGGCATCCAGTGTATGCAGAGGCTCCTCTTCTTTGGCGGGATGATGAAGAAGTGAGAAAGTAGGTGAGTAATGAACTGGCTTATGTGAAAGACCAATAACACGTTCACAAGATAGGTGGACAAGTACAAAGAACCAGTTTGTCCAGATAGAAAAATTAATTGTGGTCTTACAGTAAGTGCTCGAATTTCACTAACCCTACGGGCAAAAGGCCATTGCCACCAAGAACATAAGGACATATTCATCAGCGGTTTGTGGTATGCTTGCACAATGCAACGTGGTACATGAATACATTTTTGCCTTACAGCAAGTGCCTGAATTTCACTAACTCTACGGGCAAAAGGTCATTGCCACCAAGAACATAAGGGCATATTTATGAGTGGTTTGCATCATGCTTGCACCACGCAATGTGGTACATGTGTGATGCAAACCATAAGTCATATTTTTGAAGCCCAAAGAAAACTTTGCATGGCTTTGAGTGACTCTAAAAATAGGCAACACAGCACAAATCATTATGTTGACCCTCTCTGCCCTGGGAAGGTGTTCCAGGGGCATTGCATGGATGTTCCCAGAACTCCCATGGATTTTGCCTCATTCCCAGATTGAGTGTCAGAGTGTGCTTAACCTTATTCTTAAACACCCTTTCTGTCTGAAATTCAGGACTCGGAGACTGAGTCCCAGAGTCCTGTAATGGCAGCTGCAACAATGTCACAGCCAGGCAATCACATTGTTTCAGTACCACAGTACCAAAATGGAAACAAGTTAAGCTCTTCATGCCCAACTAGTGCTCTTTTTAACTGCAAAATTTTCAAAAACAGATGAACGTATATACACAAATTCAGAAAACTCCCGTTCTCTAAGCAAAGTTCTAACTTTGTGTCAAATTTGGTGAGAATCCATTCAGCCACTTTTAGGTCATAGCATACCAGACAGCTCAGCCTGTCTGGTTTGCTAAAGACATCTTGGGGATATTCAGAAAACTGACCGTGGAATAAATTCTGCCCGTTTCTTAGCATTGGCTTTGTGGTCTAAATCTGACATTTTCCGTATTTTTTCTTTGCTGGCTTTATTTGCCTTAGTCTGTCCAGCCTGAGTTCGTCCCTCCCGTTGCCCATACTTTGTTCACTCTATGCTTCCACAAACTCGCTTTCTGTAAACAAGGTTTTAAATCTTGCTCATATCTTGTCCTACTTGCTTTGCATTCAAAGATAGAGGTCAAATGTCAGGCTCTCTCTTCAAGGAAGCTTGTTGTTTATTTTTCTTTCTCTGACTTCAAAGTGAGAGAATTTATGTGACAATGCTGTTGAGTACCCATGTAAGATGAGAAGGGATGCTTTTTTGTTAATACCACCCAAAAAATTAACTGTGCTGATGTTTCAGATCATATCAGAATTAGTCAAAATGAAGCACATTTCTTTGTAATTCTGAAGTGTGGTCGAAACATATATTTGAATACCATGAACACATTCATTTATTTACTAGATGATTACGTTGGCACAAATTATCATTTCTGTGCAGTAAAAAAATATTTTGGTTTAAATGTAATGGTCATTTCAACTGAAATGTGTTTCTGTAATGGCAGTGCACTACCACACAATGCATACTCCACACTACACTAATCCACTCCGCTCTATGCCTTTCCACTCTGTGCTACGCCACTCCATCCTATGACTCTCCACTCCACTCTATGATATGCCACTCCATTCTACACCCCTCCACTCTAGGACACCGCGGCACACTACCCCACTCCACGCCAAACCACCCCATCACAATTTACCCACCCTAATCCAACCCACCCAAATCTACCCCACACCACTTTAATCTACCCACACCACTTTAATCTACCCCGCTTCAGTCTACCCCACTCTAACCCAATGTGCCTCACCCTAACCAAATCTACCCCCTCTAACCCAATCTATCCCACTCCAACCCAATCTACCCTAATCCACTCCACTACAATCTATCTCACTCCAGTATACCCAACTCCACTCTACCCAATCTACCCCACTCCAGTCCAATCTACCCCACACCACTCGATCTAACCTAATCGACCCCACCCCACGCCACTCTCCCCACCCCAATCTACTTCACTCCACACAAATCTACCCCACTCTGCTCCTATCTACCCCAGTCTAAGAAAAAGGACACTCCAATCTTTCCCACACTTACCCCACTCCAGTGTACACCAATCCAAACCACTCCACTTCAATCTACCTAAATTCACCCCTACCTACCACACTCTAAACTACTCCAATCTACCCCAGTTCAATTCACCCCACTCCATTCTAATTTAACCCACTCCAATCTAAAAGTCACTGCAATCTCTCCCACTACTCTCCACTTTATTCTAACCCACTCCATTCCAATCTACCACAATTCACCCCACTCCAATTTACCTGAATGGACCCTACTCCACTCCAATCTACCACATTCCATTTCACTCTACCCAAATCCACATCATCCCCCTTCATTCGAATCTACCCACTCCAATCTACCAATCTACCACTCTCTACTCAAATCTACTCCCCTCCACTTCAATCTAACCCACTCCACCCTAATCCACCCACTCCAATCTACAACCCCTCGACCCCAATCTACCCCTCCCCAATCTACCCCAACCTAATCTACCACTATCTACTTCACTCCAGTCTACTCCTCCCCACTTCACTTTATCCCAGTCTACCCGACTTCACCTCTCTCCACTCCACCCGACTGCAATCTACCCCACCCCACTCTACCCCACTCCAATCCACCCAACTTCAATCTTCTTCACTCCACTCCAATCTACCCCACTCCCAACTACAATCATCCCTCTCCAATCTACCCCACTCTAACCTACTCCAATCTACTCCTCTCCAATCTACCCCACTCAACCCCAATCAACCCCAATCAACCCCACTCAACCACAATCTACCTCAATTCAATTTATCCCACTCCAATCTACCATGGTAATCTACCCAACTCCCTCAATCAATCTACTCCCCTCCAATCTACCAAATCAACCCCACTCCTTTTTACCCCACTCGACCCCCACTCTTCTCTATGCCAATCTACCCCAGTCCACTGTACCCCCAATATACCCTATTCCACTCTACCTCAGGCTATCCCACTCCAGTCTACCATACCCCATCCCCTCTGCACCACTAACCTTTAGCCATACTGAACAGCAGCCACACTGGTGTACAACTTGGCTAAAAAAACAATCACTTGTGCAAAACCTATTAGCTTTGCCAAGTATTGTTTCAGTATGGGGTCACCACTTCTGGGACCCCCGCACCTATTTTCTTGGCCCCTGTCTGACGGATTAGAGCACCATTTTTCTACAAAGGAGCCAAGGTGGATGAACATTTTTTGATAGTTTTGTCCACATTCTCCAGAGTGGCAAATTAATTAAAGAAACACAAAATGACATCCCTATGGAAGCTCAGACCCAACTATAAATACAAAGTGGTGACTACCACTGTAACTGTGCCAGCTCTATATATATATATATATATATATATATATATATATATATATATAGGTAGTTATGGTTAGGACCTAGTTTCAATAGAAAAAGCTTTTTTTCACTTGCCTATATCTTTAGCACCAGCTCACAAAATTTTCCCCAAAAACTTTTAGGCTCACTTTAGCTGCTGTCTCGAATGTTTTGGGGTGAACTGTCAACGCGTTTTCCTCATTTACTTTTCCATAGGGATTTTGAACAGCGATAGCACCCGAACCACTGAATGGAATTATGCCACATTTGGCAGAAAGGTAGCTCTTGGTCCTGAAAGAGGCCATTTAGTTATTTGGTGTAAATCTGTTCAGTAGTTTTATGGAAGTTAAAGAAAATCCAAATTTGTATCTATAGGGACACAAAACATTTGCAACTCCTTCCAATCGCGTGCTTGGATCTGATTGGCTGCCTACACTTCATTAAGGAGGTGTTGGCAGACATGTTGGGACTCGACTTCAGCCGAGTCCCAGAAAAATAGCAGAAAAAAAGAAAAGGGGCCAGGGTAGTGACACACTGACCCATTTAGCCCTGGTGATGGGGTCCTAGAGGGACCCCCCCCCCCCAAGGGCTTAAAAGCACTTTAAAAAAAAATGTTGCTGCAAATTTGTGTCAGGGTCGCGAATCCGCTGCAAAAAAGTTTTTAACTGATGCATGGGCTCCCACACTTCTTAATACCCAAGTTCCCTGGTGGGCCAAGTCCCAGGGACATTGATATTTGTAATGCAAGGGGCCTCCCGGGGACCACCACCTCCCCAGGGCTAAAAACATTATGTGTGTGGGGGACTACCTGGCCCTCCAAAGCCCCGGGGACCACCACCTCCCTGGGGCCCAAATGTAAATGGAGTGCAGGGGGGGCTGCCCCACCCCACAGTCTCGGGAACGACTACTTCTGCGGGCATTTGTCTAATTATGTGCAGAGGGCCACACTGCCCCCCTGCAGCCCTGGGGTCCATCACCTCTTTGGGGCATTCAGGAACTGTGTGGAGGGGTCATGCAGCCCCAGGAACCACCACCTCCTCGGGGCAAATATCAAAAAATAGAAAGGGGGATCGTTTCAAAGCTCCAGGGACCACCACCTCCCTGTGGCTCTTTTCATGGGAAGGAGCTGGGCGGATGATGGCCCTGGGGAGCACCAATCCCCAGGGCTGGCTCCTGCTATGTCCAGGGTGTCCACTCCTAATACATTGCTGTTTGCTGTGGCTTGGCGGCAGCTTTGACATCTGCAGCCAAGCCACAGGAAACACTCCACTCGGATGAAGTGAGAGCTGTCACTTCATACGAGCGGAGCTTTCCTCTGTTTCCCTGTCCACGTAGATTCAGGCAGTGAAACAGAGGAAACATTGCTCTCACAGCGAGGGAGCTGCTTTAGCAGCTCCATTTCTGTGACAGCAATGGCAGCTCGCACAGGAGCTGGGGAGCCAGCTGGGACCACAGGGGCCTGCTAATTACCCCACAAATTATGGCACCAATGACATCTTTGATAACATCATTGATAATATCAATGTAATATCTGCAGCTACAGTTTTGATGAAAAAACTGTGCAGGGCGGGGTCACGAGTTATAGTTACCTCAGGGCACGATTTATAGTTACTTGAGATCTATAACAGGTGAATTTCTATGGTTTGTACGTTTAAAATGTGAGCCTAAGTATAACGTCCCTGTAAGCTTTGTTTTTTTCTGTGAATTTACATAAGAATAAAAACAGAAGTAAACTATAGTCCAAGGGTCTTTGAGTACACAAATATCTCATTATCAGATCCTGGTTGCTCGTCTCATATCCGTTACAGGAATCTTGTTCTCTCATCTGTTGATTGTGTGTTATTTGAAAAAAATGCTTTTTAAATGCATGCATTTGAATTAACTTAAAGCATATAAGTAATGTAACACAGGTTATTCACTTACCTGTTTATTTAAGTCATATCCAGCACTGAATGCTGATCTTTTTGGGATACAATTAATAAATCATCACTTTCACTCCTCACAAAGGGAGAAATGAAAGATGGGAGGAGTTAGAGACGGTGGATGAGAATGATGTAAAATGGACATCATAATTTGTCCATTTTACCTATCACGGTAGAAGCAAGGAGGAGGGCTGATTAGTGAGGAGTGACGAGAGAGGGGTAAGGAATGAGGAATGCGGGATGAGAAATGATCAGGAAGAAGTGAGGCATGAGTTAGGAATAAGAAGAGGTAGATAAGTATGGAAGGAGAGTTGATGAAAGAGCAGGCGAGGTATCGATGAGACGAAGGATGGGAGATGAAGTGTGAGAAATAAGGGCAACCCAACTTTCCCAGGACCCCAAAAAGTAAACACACTTTCTAATAACCTGTCACCTAGTGTGGGAAATCAGTGCCCCCCACCAGCATCTGCTACCGACGCATTCGCTATAAAGAAAACATGGAAAGAACAACATTCAGGAATCTTAAATTAGTTATAACTCCTCTGCAAAAAAGCCATTCTCCATCAGATTGGCTCTAGTGGCTTGAGACCTACTGGTTACCTCTATACTGTGAACAAGCTGTTGGGAAAACAGCCAAGCACATGGTCATCTCGATATCCAACACATCCTGGATCCCAACTAGAATGGGCTCGGATGCAGAGACAGAGGAGCAAAAGGCAACTCTGGTGGATGTGGCTGATAATTTACACAAGATAGTCAGTAAGGGAGGTTTGGAAACTGTTAGCTTCGATTGACCCGTGTGTGGCTTTCGGTACTTGTGACCACAATTTACTGATCCACGATCTGGAGGACATTTTCAAAATTATAAGGATCCCTCCTAAATGGTTATGCTGTTTTTTATAACCCACCGGGCAATTTAGTTGACAAATTGGATCAGCGAGTCTATTGATCTCCGCTGGATATGCAGTAATATTCAATCCGAAATTAGAATCCCAACAAAGCCTTCTCAGTCTGCCACCTTTCCAAAGTCAGCTAATTGAGTATCATTACATTGGATAATCTGACAACGTTAATTGCAGCAATTCCATCTAAAATCGAAGTTCCTATTAACATCTGAGTACTGCATATTTATACTTTTTTAGCGCCGTATTTGCGTCATTTTTTGACGCAAAAACGGCGCAAACCTACAAAATACAGGGCCGTATTTATACTCTGGTTGCGCCGAATTTGCGTCGTTTTTTTCGACGCAAATTCGACGCTAAACTAACGCCAACTAACGCCATATTTATACTATGGCGTTAGACGCTTCGGGCGCCAAAGTGCCCGGAGTGAGCGTCATTTTTTAGCGTGAACCCCTTCCTTGCGTTAATGAGATGCAAGGGAGGCGTTCCCGTCTAAAAAAATGACTCCCAGGCCTTTACGTGGTATTTATACTCCCGGGCAAAAATGACGCCCGGGAGTGGGCGTGGCCAAAAACGGCGCATTTGCGCCGCTTTTTAACGCCTGGGTCAGGGATGGCGTTAAGGGACAAGTGGGCTCAAAATGAGCCCACAGTGCCCTCCCCTGCCCCCAGGGACCCCCCCTGCCACCCCTGCCCACCCCAGGAGGACACCCAAGGATGGAGGGACCCATCCCAGTGAAGTACAGGTAAGTTCAGGTAAGTATAATTTTTGTTAATTTTCAATTTTTTTTTGTGGCATAGGGGGGCCTTATTTGTGCCCCCCTACATGCCACTATGCCCAATGACCATGCCCAGGGGACATAAGTCCCCTGGGCATGGCCATTGGGCAAGGGGGCATGACTCCTATCTTTACAATGATAGGAGTCATGTTGATGGGGGATGGGCGTCGAAAAAAAATGGCGCAAGTCGAGTTACGACGATTTTTTCGACGTAACCTGACTTGCCCCATTTTAAGACGCCCATACGCCATTTTCCCCCTACGCCGGCGCTGTCTGGTGTACGTGGTTTTTTTCCACGCAAACCAGGCAGCGCCGGTCTGCTTGCGCCAGCTAACGCCATTCCATAAATACGGCGCCCGCATGGCGCTTCAGAATGGCGTTAGACGGCGCCAAAATTTTTGACGCTAAACTGCGTTAGCGCAGTTTAGCGTCAAAAAGTATAAATATGGGCCACAATTGCAGTTTGTAAGTTATCGCCGATTTTGCGTCAACAAATGACACAAATGCAGCGCTAAAAAAGTATAAATATGGGTAGGTACCTTAGATGTGCATAGATGTCTGCTTTCTAGCCAAGATCCTACCAATGTACGTGTGCATAAACAAACGGACAGTAACATTTGTAAAGCACACTTTATGGCAAGTACACACTGAGGAATAGAGACATCAAGAGAAACCAGAGTTTCACCTGGGGAAGCAAGCAGTGACTTAAATGAACAGATAGTTTTTAGGCCTTTCGTAAAGGCTTGCCAATCCTCATAAATTAGTTACAGATCTCTGTTGACTGAGCTACTTAGCATCTAGGAACAGGTACTGGGCATGCTAAGCCCTACCTGAACCCTTTTAGCACTGAGTGGACAAAGAACCTAGGCCCAGATTTAAGAGTGCCTAGCGCCTCCTTGCGCCACATTAGCATCATTTTTTTATGATGCTAATGTGGCCCAGCAAGGGCAAATTTGCTGCGCCATATTCACAAAGTGGCGCAATGGATGCATTGCGCCACTTTGTAACCCCTTGAACCACATTATGCCTGCACCAGGCATAATGTATGCAAGGGGCCCCGTTAGGGCGACTGCAAAAATGGTGCAGGGAATCCAACAGATTCCACTACATCATTTCTAGAGGCTATTTTGAAAGCTGCACAGAGCAGGCATTAACAGGGGGCATACCAATGTTTTCAATAGGCCCCATGCAATCTTCAGGATTAGCAACATTTTCGCACTAGTCCTGCACAGTACATCAATAGCGTCAAAATGTTTGACGCTATTGCCCCTACCATGCACCGTGGTGCACCGTATATTAAATACAGTGCACACATGTTGACGGTAGGGGGGCACTTAGGGGCGCAAGAAAAGTGGCGCTACATTGGGCACAGCACCACTTTTCTTAAATCAGGGCCCTATTATGTGTCATAGCAAGGGTCTTTATTTCCTACTCATCTATTATGTGTCATAGCAAGGGTCTTTATTTCCTACTCATCACTTCTTTTCAGTAAATATCCCTGACTGTTAACTTACGAGTCCCTAACCTGAACCATTTAAAAAAAGCAGAAGATAACCTATTTAAGGGAAAATATTTGGGATGCAGGTGTGTTTTTCAAACAAAACTCAATTCGTATTCCACATCTGAACATCGATGCATGTAAAACTGTGTAAGCCATCTGTTTTTGTTGTGTTTACAAATGTTGTGTATTGCCAAGGTGAGATTCAGTTACACAGCATATCTGCTGTGCTGTGTAACATGGTGAGAATTGTGCAGAAATTGAATAACAAAAGTAGAAGAATTATTTGTTACAACACAGTAGACACAAGGTTAACAAGCACTGGCTCACTTTCGCTACTGGTTTCAAGCAATGCTGTATAGCAACCTTGATACCCTGTAGCATGGCTAAAGAGTCATCAAAAAAGACTTGTCCACCCATCTATTTGTAGGAGACTGTGTTAGCTCGTCTGTCCTTATCTGATCTTTTATTATTAATTTATAAGGGGACATGTTGGAGGCTTCGTTAGACCTTTTGACTACGTTTAGAGTGATTCCACCATAAGTCCTAAATACAATGCACTTGCAGAATCTCCAACCCGGCAGTCCACAGCAGACCGCCGCCGGCATTAGGAGGTGCCTTTCAACCAGGGTTTCCACTGCAGTAGCACTGCCACGAAAGCCCTGGCAGAAAGGCTACAGGTGACAGGGAATTTCTGCCCTGTCACCGGTAAATGAGTCCCCCACCCTCTCAGCAAGCACTAGACCCCCTCACCCCCCTTCCAGGTACAGCTGTCCTTCCCCACATACATGCACACACACACACAGACACCCACACGCGCCACGCATACTCATTCACCTACACGTACATACACACATTCACTCACACGTATTCACATTCACCTCAGCACTTATACAAGCATTCAAGCATGCATGCGCACACCCATCTAAGCATGCATACTCACACCCATCCAAACACGTATACTCACACCCATCCAAACACGCATACTCACACAAATTCACCACAACACTCATACTCGCATACAGACGCATACACACATGCATACATGCACTCACTTCTACATTTAGACACGCATACAATCATGCATATACACATTCATGCACACATACAGACAACACACACACACACTCACACACACACACACACACACAACACCCTCTCATCCCCTCCCCTGTCCCCTGTCGGACGATCAACTTACCTGGTCTGGAGAGGAGGTCGTCTGGTTGGGAATGGGGGCTTCCACCACTGGTAGCGCCCCGCCATCAGGACACCGCCATGCCGTATTATTGCACATAACACGGCGGACGGAGTCCTTCTGGTGGGGCGGGCCGGTGGTAGAACCGCCCCAGCATCTCTGGCTACGAGCATGACTACTGCTGGATTTCCACCCAAAATGTGGCAGAAATCCAGCAGCACCCGTTATATTGTGGGCGGAAGACCGCCAGCACTGGCGGCCTTCTGGCACCCATGGCTTTGGCAGTCTTCAAGGAAGACCGCCAAAGTCATAATGAGGGCTAATGTCTTTTCCTCTAAAATCCCACACTTTAATTTTAACTGTTCCCTGTAAATCAGAAGGGAGATCTCTCACTGTGAAAACGGAAAGAAACTGATCAAGGGGTACTCCTCATTCACTGTATCACAATCTGTTTCGGCTGGCAAGCCACCTTCATTATCAGTTTGTCTGAATGGCAATTTCATCACTTGAGCAAGTAATCGAACATTTTGTTTTGCATAGCAAGTCTCTTCCTAGTAAGGATATCGAACTTGGGTCACAAACTACGAATTTGTGTAATCCTTTAAAATTGCCAATTTTAACCTGCACTGGTTCTGTAATCGGGTTGGTCAAATATTGGTTTGCAACTCCAACAATCTGTAACTTTTTCCCTGAAAGGGGCAGGTTTGGAACTTCTTCAGTTCTCACTGTCAAGCGTGTAGCTCCTGTGTCAACAAAAAATTAGACGTTGTGACCCATCACTTTTCCCTTCATGTATGGACCTTTCTGATCTACTTCTAATGAAGCTGCTAACACGCATTCCTCCTCTTCTGAACTCTTGCTCACCCAGTCATCATTCGCTTCATCCTCACTGTGTAGTGGGAATTGGCGAACTGTGTTGTTACTCTGGTTAAACCTTTGACCTGTCACCTGCTGAGGAAGCATCACCTGCTGCTGCTCCATTGGGGCTAGAGGTATTTAAATTTTCTGACTAGGTACCATTTGAACTTGAGGTTGCATGTGCTGCGACTGGGGCCTCTGCAAATGTGGCATCTGCATCTGTTGAATAGCTTGAAAACCTTTCATCTGATTCTCATTACGTTGGAAATTTGGATTTTGAACTCTCATCCTCGTCCTCTCATATTTGGGAATGAATTGGTTTTGTTTGCTGAACAACACCTCCTGCACTAACATCGGACACTCCTGTTTCCAATGTCCGAGGCCTCTGCAAGTGTGACATGGCACCAGTCTCTTCATTCCTTGCATATCATTCTGAACAACAACTGTATTCAAATCAGGACTATGGTTCACATTCCCAATTCCAACTCTACCTCTACCTTTCGCCTGGTTCTGCAACCATATGTTTCCCTGTTGCTGCTGTTGCAGAAAACTTCCCTGCATTCCTGATTGTGCCACTTAGATCTGCATCACCATTGTCTTCTACTTCAACTTTCTATGCTTCAACTCATTCTCGTCACTACAGTACTTTGCATAGTGCAGTACTTCATCAATCGGCTTCGCTTGCTAACAAATCAAATGACTCTTAATCATCCGGCTAATGTCGGGTCTCAATCCTTCAACAAACCTGAACACAAAATGAATCATGTCTTTCAGCTCAATTGTTTCTGTGCTGCTGTAATGTCTGAACTCCTGTAACAATCTCTCATAGTATGCATGTATTGACTCCTTCGCTTCCTGAGCTGTCCTGTCTATTCGCTGCCAGTCAATGTCCTTGGGCGAAATTTTTGTCTTCAAAAATTCAATCACCTTATAGTAGTATTTTATTACGTCAGGGGACAGTGCAACTGTTGCTGGATCTCTCTAAGGTTTCCTTGTTGGCCAATCAACACTTTGTTTGCACTCGACCCATAAGTCTGCTGGACCCACTATTTCTAATAGGGTGTTCAAATCCTCCTACGGGCCTTTTGCAAGTTTCACAAGCTTCTCTGTTTGCTGATACCACTCTACTGGCTTCTCTTTCAACCTGGGGTAATCATTTGTAAATGACAAAATGCCATTTCTGCTCAAAGGGACATGGACAAAATTCCCTCCAGGAATCTCTCACATTGGTAAGATTTTCACTGGATCCTCAATCTGCTGCACGTTTGCAGTAGGATTCACAGAATCCCTTTTCCTCCTGTCTCTTTTCTTTGCCCATCTTCCTTTCCATTTATCTAATGCTCTACATGTTTGAATGCTCTGTATTAATTCCCTGATGTGAATTTTCATTCCCAGTACTCTGATGTTTTCAAAGGCCTTTGAGTCGAACTCCAGCCTGTAACTCCTATTTAAGTGCTTAGTTTTCTCAATTTCTACGTCATATGTTTCTGCCAAGTCTGCTAATTTCAGTTGTACCATTCCTGCTTTGTTAGTAATCAGTTTGCACAAATAACCTAACTTGTCTTCTCAGAAAGAATCAATTCTGGCCAACCCTATCGATCCTTCAAGTAAGTCTTCTGCTTCCAGTCTAAGCCTGGTTAAATTCAGGGCACTTTCTCCGCTACAATCTCCTTGGGTGCTACTCAACTTCTCTAACCATTCAGTTAACTGCTGAGCTGTCAAACCCTGTAATTAAATATTGTAACTGCTTACACCTGGCACTTGCTGCAACATTAGGCTCGGAGTCTCGGGTGTTACCATACTTGGATTGGGACATATCTTGAATCTCCCTTGACTATTTGGAGGAGTTATAAAAGAACTCAAATCTATTAATGGACCTGTTCCATCAAGTGTCGGCCCTCATGGGGGGCGTCATTCTTGTACTTTCTCCGAACCTCTCCCTCTCTACACTTGGGTTGAGGATTTTCTGCTTATTGCTCCTATTGTTTTTTTCCTGGCCAAACAACGGTCCTATGGTAACTGGTACTGACAGTGCATCTGCATTTGGTCGGGTATTTGAATGTCTTGGGTACATTACTCCTGTATTCTGACTTATTAATGCAGAGATTTCTGTCTGTGATCCTGTTATGGGGTGTTTCTAGAGATCGGCTGTGTCTGTATAAGGACATTAAATTCGGGGTAGACTCTATTTGGATAAATGTTGGTTTCGGATAGACCTGTCTCATGTGGGCAGCTTGCCCTGAACTAAGTTTGTTGCAGTATCTAAAATAGGTACATCTGGATAGATTCTGGGTATGGCCATCTGTGGCATAGTCGTTTGGATCGCAGAAGTAACTGGAAAATTATGACAAACCTGAATCTGGCTCTGTGTAGAGTCAAGTGGAGTCAGAGCTGTAGGGTCTACCCTGGTGCTTGAGATTCTCTCATGTGCTGCATATGGTGGGGTGCGGTTCCTCAGTAACTGCAAAATAAACTCATCATCATCTAACTCTTTGTCATGTGTTAGAGACTTCTTAGACTCTGTGGATTTCTGCTCTCTGTCGTCTGAAAGATAGGAATCACTCTTTTTAGTACTCTTTTTAGCCTTGTTCCCGTTCTCTTGGTAATTGCAGGAAACAACTTAATTCCCTGAAAAGTCTCAGTTTTCCAAAATTTCTGCTCATTATCTCATCTAGCTTCGGTTAACGTTTTCTCACCTTTCCTCATTCTTATCTCATATTTCAGTTGCTGTTGCTGTCTGGCTACTAGTTCCCAAATAGCTAATGCTTCAAACTGTGCAGGTCTCGGAGGAAGTTTGAAATCATACAGTACTCTCCCCAAATTCTCTAGAATCCCCAAATTAAATGTTCCCATGGGCAGGGAATGCTAAGCTCCCATCTCTCTCTGTTTCTTTGCACCACTGTTTCAGCCAAAGACATGGCACAGCACCCTCTTCTTCAAATACAATATAGGAGGCTGTACCTTCTGGCGGTGTTATTTCTCTTATTCTAGTTGGAATAAATGTATCTCCTCTTGGCGCACTTTGTAAAGCTTTGAAAAATTTCATTTCTGTAATTTACGCTACTTTCAATCAAATCAGGAAGTGACTTTCAACCCCATAATCCTCTCCACCTACCTTCTCAACGAATTACGCTTCACGGTTGTCCACCAATCCCTTCATGACCCTTCTCACTAACCAGCCTATCCCAGCGCGGCTCCAATTACCTCACATTCACAAATAGAGCAGCTGACAAAGTCTTTCGGCTTGCTCTTCTGAATTCAGATTCGCACAAACTAAATGCAAATATTGCTAGCACTAAATAAAAATCAATACACAACTTGTCTGTTTACTACAGATAGGTAACACAATCGCGTCAGAAACCATACTGATTTTTCTCTTTGTCGCATTTCACTCTGACAGATACTCCTTCTACCTCAGTTTCCATGACTCGCAGGCAAAATTCGACTAGCAAATTTCACTCTCAACTGATCATTGGATCTTCCTGGTGCACACAGGACTCACCTAATCTCCGCTGAAAACCTATCACTCACTTTAACACGCACTCTGTGTTTGTCAACCACACCTGATTGACCTATTAAACAGACACATTACAACATAAACCAAGTGTCTCATATACTTTTCAATACTCTGGAGTCTTAGACCACACAGGGTCCGTATACCAAAAACCAGGTGGATAATTTTGGAGCAAAAGCGCCACACACATGTGAAGTTCGACAACTTCCCTCCTCTCACACTTTGGAGTATGCAAACTCCCTAAACAATCTCAAACATCATAATTCACCTGCGATTTGCCTAAGCTGTGCAAGCGCAAAACCTATTTCATTCACACTGTCACTAGAACACCGAGAACATCCTCAACAAGCACTGGCAAGCTCCAAGGTTCTGGGATAGTTATGGTAAATTCTTAGGGAGACATAGGCCCTCATTATGACATTGGCAGTAAATCCCGCTTATCGCTGCGGTGACGGCCGCCAACATACCACCGCGGTGGCGAATATCCGTCCGCCATATTATGACACACACACACCAATCCAACAGAATACAGCCACATACACAAATCCACCCGCCCAAAGGTCAGTGCTAAAGTGCGGTACCAACACCAACGCCAACAGAACAACGCCCACCACATTATAATCCACAAATCACCATAGCGGATATTCAATGTTGGTAAACCATTGGCGGTATATACCACCGCTCTCAGAAAGGACACCCACATACAAAACATCACTACATTGACCAATATCAAAATCACACACCTGGCACTCATACACACATCATATCATACCCACCAATCCACAGCACTATAAAACACACACCCACATTACCCACAACCCTTTACAAACAACAATTACTTCCAGGAGAGTGACACGAACATCACAGAGACAACTAGACACACACACCACATACACCCATATATCGCTCATGCACCCCACATCACACACATTATCAACACACTTTCACCAACACACACCACACAACACCCATGTCCCCACAAAGGCACCCCGTTTCACAGATGAGAAGTTGAGGGTCATGGTGGAGGAAATTGTCAGGGTAGAGCAACAGCCGTTTGGAGCACAGGTACAGCAGATATCCATTGCCAGGAAGATGGAGCTATGGCGGAGTATTGTGGACAGGGTCAACACCGTCGGACAACATCCAAGAACAAGGGACGACATCAGGGAGAGGTGGAACAACCTATGGGTGAAGGTACGTTCCATGGCAGCAAGGCACCAGCTCGCCACACAGAGGACTGGCGGTGGACCCCCACCTCCTCCACACAGCTCACATCATGGGAGGAGCAAGTCTTGGCATTACTGCACCCTGAGGGACTCTCTGGAGTAGCCAGAGGACTGGACACTGGTAAGTCAACATTTACCACTTATCACCCCCATATCTACATGCCATCACACCCCCTCACCCTCACTCTCATCACTCCACTCCACCCCACACACTGCACCAACGCAGATGACTAACCCCAATGCCAAACCAATGCATGGACAGCCCTCCCAGCCCTGCATGGACACCCATCACCAAAGCATGCACAGCATAGGGATACTAAAAATCACACAATACATCACCATACACAAACCAAGGTGGCAGGGCAACAGCAACGGTACAGGGGAATCAAGGGATGTACAATATGTCACAGTCATGAAGCATAATACATCACTTACATCCCCACAGGTGCCCCAGCCAATCTCAGCAGAGACGAGGTGCACAACTAGCCAGTCCCCCAACAGAAGATGCCCCCAGTGATGACAGTAACTTTGGACTTCAGGATCTGGACCAACAACCTGGCCCATCAGGGACCACTGGATAGTCGGTCACCCCATCCCACTCACAGTCCACCACAGAGCCTCCCCCCATCAGTATCCAACACCACAGCACACACCCAGCATACCCACACCTCTGTCCCCAGGACACGTCAATCAGCAGTGTGACCACCTGTACAGGGACCCCAGTCCACACCTCATACCCAAGACAATCAGGGACCTGGGGTCAGAGGCAGTGGGCACACTGTTCAGGGGACAGAGGTACAGTGCAAAAGGTACACTGGGAGGACCACTGTGCACCAGGGGGAGGACAGGTCCAGGGAACTGACTCTCCGGCAGGCACTCACTGAGATCCTGGGAGCCTACCAACATTCCCAGTACACGATGGACCATATCCTTGACAATGTGCAGGAGAACAAGCAGCTGCAGGAGGAACAGTATTAGGGGATCAGGGAGGACTTGCAGCCCATTAACACCACTTTAATCTCCATAGCAGGTGTCTCTGGCAGACATGACCAACATCATGAAGGAAGCAACAGCACACCAGCGGGCCCCTACCACCATCCAGTCCATTGACCAGCCCTCCACTTCCGCTACAGCCAGGGGGCAGGAGTCCCAACCACAGGACCCAAAGACCACCAGCACCCCTCCCCCTGCAGAAGGTGAACCACCCCACAAACGTTCCCTGTGAACCAGACAGAAGCCAGAGACACTTTCCAAGAGCACTGCCAGGAAATGAGACTTTCCTGATTGTCCCCTTTGTGTCCCACCCGGTCACCTTGTCCACTTTGAACTGCCTTTGCTCCCCTTCCGATGGCCCCTTGGACACTGGACCTGTGCTACAAACAGACTGAAACAGTACCCTGGACTGTCCTCCATCATCACCCCATTCCATTGCTTGCACTTTTCCCTCAATTTCATAGCACTACAATATACACACTTGAACACAACTTGACTACTAGTATTTTATGTGTTGAAAATGTACATTTATGGAAACAGTCACATCTAGTGAAAATGATCTGAACACTGTGAGAGCATATAAATAATGAGCTGTAGCTGCCTGTACTCATCACATCAGTACAGAGTCCTTATCTCACCAACATCTGTAAAATGTCAAGCCATAGGTGACAGTAAGTTGAGATGCAATGGAAGTTAATGCCATCATGCTGCAGCTACACAGAAAACATCAATAGTCAGAGGAATGATCAGTTGCACTGTCTCATCTGCGTGTCATTGGAAGTACTGACATTTAACTGTTCCATTGTCCTCATCCTCTGCCTCCTCATCCTCACTGTCCGAAGGGTCCACTGCTGCCACAGGGGCATCTCCAGTCTCCTACAGAAAGGGTACATCCGTCTGAGGGCCAGGTTGTGCAACATGCAGCATGCCACCACTATCTGTCAGACCTTCCCGAGTGAGTAGCACAGGGATCCACCTGTCAGATGGAGGCACCTGAATCTGGCCTTCAGGAGCCCGAAGGTCCTCTTGATGATCTTTCTGGTTCACGCCTGTGCCTCATTATAACGTTTCTCAGCCTCTGTCATGGCATTCCTCACAGGGGTCAGCAGCCACGATAGGTTTAGGTAATCAGAGTCACCTGCAAGTATTGAGGGACAACATTTAGCCTCACACAATGATTTGGGGATGACACCTCAAGGCATATACTAACACACAGTGGGTGGGGACCATGGCTCACCTATTAGCCACACCCTGTGTCTCTGTAGTTGGGCCATCACATTTGAGATGCTGCTATTCCTGAGAACAAAGGCATCATGCATCGACGCAGGCTACTTAGCATTGACGTGGGAGATGTACTGGTCCACCAGGCATACCATTTGCAAATTGCACATTCAGTGAGTGGAAACTCTTCTGATTCCTGAACACCTGTTCATTCTGGCGGGGAGCTAATGCAATATGTGTCCCGTCAATCACCCCAACAATATTGGGTATATGTCCCATTGCATAGAATCCAGCCTTCACAGTGGCCAGATCTTCCACCTGGGAGAAAACTATGTAGCTGCACATGTGTTTCACCAGGGCAGACAAAACTCTTGCCAGCACAATTGAGAACATTGGCTGTGATATTCCTGCTACCAAGCCCACAGTCACTTGTAAAGAACCAGTTGCCAGGAAATGGAGCACTGATAGCATTTGCACAAGAGGGGGATCCCAGTCGGATGACAGATAGCAGATATCAGGTCAGGCTCCAATTGGGCACACAGCTCTGTGATTGTGGCCCTGTCCAGTCTATAGGTGAGTATAATGTGCCCATCCTCCAGTGTAGCCAAGTCCACAAGGGGTCTGTACACAGGGGGATGTCTCCTCCACCTATTTATCCGCAGTGGTAGGTATCTAAGGGACATAAGAGTGAGTAGGCTGTCACAATTTGAATAATGGAACCCCAACCTCAGTGTACAGAGTGCATTTGTGTGATGGGACAGTGGGAATGGTGAGGTATGTGCTGATCCAGGCTGTGACACAGTTGATCTGACCGTTTTTCGCCACCATGAAATGGTGACCACCTTTCCTGTATGTAGGGACAGGTGGTAGTGAGGTAACTCCGCCGACGTTGGGCGTCATGGCAGAAGGTGGTCTTGCTCCGCCGTGCAATACCTTAATGATTAATATGGGGCTCTATGGAGGACAGTGGCCAATGGGGATCTGCACTGGCGGTGACGGTGTACACTGCCGCGACTGCCATTTTCTATCTGATTCCCCACTTGTTTCCTGACCTTCAACAGGAGAACACCTACACTGCTTGTGCTGCTGTTACCTGTGTCTGGAACCTACCATGGCCAGTGTGACCAGGAAAAGGGCCTCTGCCTTCACTTCGGAGGAGCTGGAGCAGTTGGTGGATGGGGTCCTACCCCAGTACGGACTGCTGTATGGGCCTCCAGACCAACAGGTGAGTACACCTTGGGCACGATGCATGTGAGAAGGATGCATGGAGATGTGTGTGCAAGCATCATGTCATCGGGGGGGAATGTCTTGTGGTGGTGAACATGGTGAGCCCTGGCTGATGTGTGTGCCAACGGTGACGGAAACGGGATTGGTGGGCCATATGCGTAACAGGCTGGATTTTATGTGTAATGGTGTCCTCCTGTCTGTATTACCCATGCAGGTCAGCGCCCATCAAAAAAAGGGATTATGGCATGCCATCGCCAAGGACGTTGGACCCTGGGGTCCTATGGCAGGCGGAGCACCCACTGTCGGAAACGGTGGGAGGACCTGAGATGCTGGCACGGAAGACCACGGAGGCCCAGCTGGGGATGGCCTCCCAATGAGGAAGGGAGGAACTGATGGCCCGCATACTGGCGGTGGCCTACCCAGAGCTGGATGGGCGCTTGAGGGCATCACAGCAGCCACAAGGGGGTGAGTATAGTGGGTATTACTACAATAATTGGCAGGTGGCTATAGTGGGTATTACTACAATAATTGGCAGGTGGCATGAGATCTGAGTGGTGGATGTGACTTAGTGAGTGCCCCTAAGGCCAGGCTAGGTATTGCAGCATGAGCAATCTCAAGGGTGATGGGTGAATGGCAAATGCAGGTAACCCAGCTTGTTAGCATTCCATGTCAGTCAGGGCTTTGTGGGTGCCAGAAGGGGTGCAGTTGGTGGTGTTTGGCCCTCATCTTGCCGTGGCATCTAGCCAAATCACTGCCAGTGCAATGTATAGTGCTCAAGCCTGATCCCCGTGTGTGACGGTGCTGTGTATGCCAATGGTGTTGTTGGTGAAGTAATTGACCCAGTGTTTCCTTTCTCTCTCTCCCCCCCTTTTTATGGGTGAGCGCAAAGCTCTCCATCCATGATGTAATCTCTCTTTGGGCTTGAAATCACGCCCACGTCACGTCAGTCACTTTCATTGGTTCCTGGGCTTGCTCTTTAAAATCTGCTTGCTTTCATTTGTTAAGGGCATGCATACGTCATGCCTTTTCCGGTGTTTAGCCCACCTACACAGCACCGGTAAAGTACTGAAACCATTCGAGGCTCGATGTTTTCAGCCCTGGTTTCCGGACTACTTTATCTGTTCATTTTCCCCGCAGCGCGATCGCGCTCCGTTTTTACGTTTTCAATTTCAGCGCGATCGCGCTGCATTTTACATAGCGCTATCGCACTGTGTTTTTTTTTCTTTTAATTTGTGTCAAGAAAAGTCTGGTTAGGAGTTTACTACGCAAATAGCTCTAACTTGAGCAAATGCGAGCCCCGTTGCATTGAAAATGCTTGTTTCTTCTGTCATCTTGTCCACGTGTGCATTAGCATCATCTGGCGGAGGAGCAGGGGCATCCCACAGGACCCAGGAGGCAGAGTCCATCAATGCCAAGGGAACCAGTGGGACGGAGGGCGAGGGGAGCACCATGGCGGAGACAGGAGGTGACAACACAGACTCAGATACCTCCTCCGAAGGAAGCTCCATGGTGGTGGTGGACACCCCTGTGACCAACCCAGCTGCAGGTACAGCTGCCACCCCCCATACCAGCACCGTCCTCCCAGTAGCCTCTCAGCGAGTTGCCCGTGCCTGCTTACCCAGGAGGGTGGGCATCTCCTGCACCCCAGGCATCTCAGGCCCTGCCCCAGTGAGCCCTGCTGTCCTGAGTGAGGAGGCTATTGACCTTCTGAGATCCATCTCTGTAGGGCAGTCAACCATTGTGAATGCCATCCAGGGGCTGGCGTCCCAGATGCAGCAATGCACTGCGTTCCTGGAGGGCATTCACAGTGGATTGACTGTCCAACAGAGATCAATTCAGGCTCTGGCCTTCTCTCTAATGGCTGCCATAGTCCCTGTCCCTACCGTCCCCCCTCCAACTACCACTTCCCAGTCCCAGTCTCCTCAACCCCAACCCATTACATGCACACATAAAGACGAGCATGCACTCAAGACAACACACAAGAGTGGCACAGTCAAACACAGGCACCACATGTCATCCCACAAGCACTCACGCAAACACCAGACAGTTGCAGACACAACCACATCCACTGCCTCCACTGTCTCCCCCTCCTCTTCCACCTCCCTCAGAATCACATCCACACTCGCACCTGCATGCACTGCATCAACATCCACCACCAGCATCACCATACCAAGCAGCACACGCACCTCACTAGCAGACATCTCCACAACATCCATGCATGCGTCCCCTGTGTCCTCTCCCACCCTGTCTGCCTCCCCTCCTAAAGGACACAAACGCAAGCACTCACTCACCCAAAAGTCATTTACCTCACATCAGCACACTGCCCATGCACCTGCACCCAAATCCAGCAGACATACACCTCCTAAAACCACTCCCTCAACCGCCACTCCCATCCCTCCTCCCTCATCCCGCCCCATCGTCCCTAAGAAGCTTTTCCTTGCCCAACTTGACCTCTTCCCTCCCCCCTGTCCTGCTTGTAAGAGCAGGGTCCCAACGACCCAGCCCAGCACCTCAGCCAAACAGTCCACATGGACCGTGATGGCATCACCTAGTCATGGTGGCAACTCAGTGAAGGATCCCACTCCACCAGCCAGGAAGGTTAAGGATCCCACACCTCCTACCATGAAAGGGAAGGAGCCCGCACCTCCTGCCATGAAGGGAAAGAAGCCCTCGACTCCAGCGGAGGCTGTCAGGGTGACACCACCACCACCAGTGGTCACAGGCCCCCTTCGCCAGCTGAGGAAGTGCATCCCTTACCTCCAGCAGAAGCTGCCCAGGAGCCACCTCCACCTACCAACACGGTGCATCCCTCACCTCCAGCAGAGGCTGCCCAGGAGGAACCTCCAGCTGCAAACACAGTTCAGCCCTCACCTCCAGCAGAGGCTGACAGGGTGACACCGCCACTGCCACCACCAGTGGTCATGGAGCCCTCACTGCCACCTGAGGAAACGCATCCCTCACCTCCAGCAGAGGCTGCCCAGGCGGCACCTCCACCTGCCAAGATAGTGCAGCCCTCACCTCCAGCAGAGGCTGCCCAGGTGGCACCTTCACCTGCTAACACTGTGCAGCCCTTACCCACAGATTACACAGTGCAGCCATCACCACCAGCGGAAGCCATGGTGGCCACCCTTCCAGGGACTGCTGTGCAAAGGCCCCCCTCCAGGAGCAGTGGGCATGTTCCACACCTGAGAGATTGTGACCTTGCACTCCCCAGGACAGAGTAATGGGCATGGAGCCCCCTCCAGAACCAGTGGGAAAGTCACCCACTCCAGAGACTGACTGTGGCCTTGCACTCCCCAGGACAGAGTAATGGCCATGGAGCCCCCGCCAGAACCAGTGGGAAAGTCACCCACCTGAGAAACTGTGGCCTTGCACTCCACAGGACAGAGTAATGGGCATGGAACCCCCTCCAGAACCAGTGGGAAAGTCCCCCACCTGAGAGACTGTGGCCTTGCACTCCCCACCACAGATTAATGGGCATGGAGCCCCCTCCAGAACCAGTGGGAAAGTCACCCACTCCAGAGACTGACTGTGGCCTTGCACTCCCCACGACAGCGTAATGGGCATGGAGCCCCCTCCAGAACCAGTGGGAAAGTCACCCACTCCATAGACTGTGGCCTTGCACTCCCCAGGACAGAGTAATGGGCATAGAGCCCCCTCCAGAACCAGTGGGCTTGTTCCCATATTAGGCTGAGGTGCCCCCCACCCCCCATCTCCCTGAGCTGCCTGCCCACTTGCAAACTGATGCCCCTGCAGAGTTCTATCCGGTGAAGTCAGGATTTGAGTTGGGCCTTGGACTGTGCCCTGTGGCCATGTGGGCCCTTATTACAATCGACTGGGCATTGGCCCTTTGTGTACATTTGTAGATATCTGTTTTTCTTACAATTGGTTCATTTGGTAGCTGTTTATATCAATACATTCTCATTACTGCATTCTTGTTGTCCTTGCATTATTCTGCTGTGTGCCATGTGCCATTAATTTTCGGCTGTAGCTGGTTGTGTGTATGGTATGTGTGTGTGTATGGTGTGTGTTGTGCATGTGTGTGTGGCAGATCCATGGCGGCATTGTTCTTCCCTGTGTCTCTGATTGTGAGTCTTTGCTCTACTGTGATGTGTTTCCTGCCAGGCTTTTGATGGCGTTGGGACCGCCCCAGGAATAGTGGAGGATTGAAGGGTCAAAATATGGTGGGCGGTACCTTGTCTTCCGCCTGACTGTTGTTGGCTACCGCCGTGGTGAGTGTTGTGTAACGTCCTGTAAGTTGGTGTGGTACATTGGCTGTCTATGGGAGTTTTCTCTACCATGGTCATAATTTGATGGTAATTACCACCAGCCTGTTGGTGGTATTACCGCCACTTTATCACTCACCACCAGAGTCATAATGAGGGCCATAATCTTTTCACTTTGTATCATCGAATCTGGAAATTTCGAACTTTACCAACTCCTCTACCCACTTTGTGAATTATGTTGATCTCTTAGGGAGACTACCCATCCAACTCTTCTAGCACAATTTAAGGGGAAAAAGGACCTTATGGTGACCCCTTGGGGAGGCAAACCATGCAACTCTTCTACCTATTTCTAAGAAAAAGGACTTTATGGTGACATCTCAAGGAGACAAAGCATGCAACACTTCTACCTATTTCTAAGAGAAAGGACTTTATGGTAGCCTCTTAAGGAGACCAACCATCCTCTGCTACCATTTCTGTTAGCGTGTCTGTCCTTAGAGATTTCAATAGACCTTTTGACTACGCTTAGAGTGATTCCACCATAAGTCCTGAATACAACGCACTAACAGCATCATAATCAATAAACCTCATTTAATATTCTCTGGAGTCAGTAATCTTCACACACCCTGACCCATTTGGTCATGAATAACCACACCTTTTAGTAAAAGTTAGAAAGTTTATTTTCCTATTTTAACAATGCTAATGTCAAGTAAATTAGTCCCAAAACCAAATGGTATACATACACAAACAACACTGGTTGACCAAATCTTCTAAAGAATCTCAATTTGGCTAAATAAATAGCAATTATGCATTCAAGAGTCACAGTACAGGCTAATAGCAAGAGTAACTGCGCAATAGAAAAGGCATACATCTATATTCAGCAAATGAACAACTTCAATTCTTTGTTAATAACAATCTGTTAACATTTTTGGCGTCTCCTTAACTAACCTTCTGATTAAAATAGCATGCAAAACACTTTTAGTCAAAGTTAATTTGGAAAACATCTAACTATGGCTCTATCAAAATAGCAGTTGGTACCTAAAAAAAAAGACCAAAACCTACAACAAGAACAACAGCATTTTGTTACACCTCTCCTCAAAGGGATCAGCAAACTTCGATTATCTTCGTCGGTTGGACATCAGAGCTGTCAGTTTCAGCAATGGGCAGTGAAAGGGAATGGTTCAGAGTTGGGGACTTTAAGCTAACTGAAACATTTAAGAAGCAATATCTAAGGGATCAGTATTCAGCATCAGAAACTTAAGCAATAAAGTTAAAGTTAGAAATAAAGTCATCAGGAACTGTTCAGCTCCTCAAACAGAATAGAATGAGTGCGCCGCTCCTCTGTGCAATCGGGCTAAGTTAGAATGTCCTAAAGAACTTCCTACCTGGTCATTGGTCTGAAAATCGTATGTTTACAATTAGTCCAATAGAAATAAGAACCTAAATCTAAGATACAACTAAACTGTATTTCGCACGTCGATGATTGGCTCTTCTTCTCCTGTTCCCATCGTCAGACTCGTCAGATAACCTTTTTGTAGCGATTCGTACTCCAGTCAGTGCATCCATTGTAACCTTCTGGGAACATCACTGTCTCACGCATAAAAACTATTAAAAAAAAATGACTTCTACTACAAGAAATTCTAGCAGGCAGTTCTCATGAGAAAGTTAAATACATCTGCTAACGTCTGGTCAACACAGTGTGAACAATACATCTCTATTTCTCTGATCATACATTCCCACGATTTTATTAAACATTGCAGCTTAATATGAGGAGGTGCAGACTAGGCCCAAACCTCGCTAACGTAAGGCTTATAACTAATAAGCAAAATACATAATGTAAAATAATTAATCTGACATACTACTACAATGTTCTTAGTGCCTACACTTTAAATAATAATTAATATGCATTCTCTAAAAGCATAACGTATTTATGGTGGCCACTCAAGTGCACATTATTTTCTATATTAGTTCAATTCTATGCACATTTTTAACCCATGATACATAAAATTCATTAGTAATAAATTCAGCTTCACAAGTGCAACAAGCATGAGCCTAAAATAGGACAGCCACTATTTTTTCCTTTTTATTTACTGACCAGAGTTGGATTGATACATAAAAAAATACAAAAACAGCCCAAAAGCATTTTCTTTTTAGTGATGGGTGTGGGGAAACCAACACAGAGGGAGCCAGGCATGAAAGAAGCATTACTGGTGGGAGCAGAGCAACATGTAGGGAGGGGGAAAGCAACACAGGGGAGAGAGGAGAACATGGAGTGTGGGGGGATGGGAAGCACATGGGCTTACGAAGATGAACATGGAGCTATCAGTGGAAGAAGGACACAGACAAGAAAGCAATAAGGTGGAGGAGAAGCACAGCAGGGTAAGGATAACACGGAGAAGGGTATGGGAGAAGTGTCTGGGTGAGAGAGAGCAACACAGAGCATGGAGGAGTAGGGAAAAGCAGTAGGCAAGGGAGACAGTTGAAAAACACATGCACTCTCACGAGGGACTTAACCAAAAAAGAAACAAGCATTGGTAAAGCCAATAGGTTTTGCCTATCCAAGAGCTATTGGCTTTGTCAATGTCTTTTAGCCATGTTGTACAGTAACATGTTTGTGTTCAACATGGCTAAAATGCAATACCATGGCATGGCATAGAGTGGCGTAGAGGAGAGCAGAGTGCCTTAGAGTGGAGTGGAGTGACACAGAGTAGCGTAGAGTGGAATGCTAAAGAGTAGAATTATGTAGAATAGCACAGAGTGGAGTGGTGTAGAGGGGAGTGGCATAGATCAGGGGAACGTAGAGAGGAGTAGAGTGGCAAAAAGTGGCATAGCATAGAGTGGCGTGGAGTAGTATTGAGCTGTATAAAGTGTCGTAGAATGGCTTGGAGTGGAGCAAAGTGGCATAGAGTGGAGTGGAGAGGGGTGGAGTGGCACAAAGTAGAATGTCGTAGAGTGAAGTGGTGTGGCATGGAGTGGCAAAGGGTGGCATGGAGTAGAATGGCATAGAGTGGCGTGGAATGTGTGGAGCATAGTGGTGTGGAGTAGTGTGGAGTGGTGTGGAGTGGCATAGAGTGGAGTGGTGTGGGGAGGTGTGGTATAGAAAAGGGTGGCGTAGAGTACAGTGACAGAGTGGAGTAGAGCAGCATAGAGTGAAATGGCATAAAGTAAAGTGATGTAGGGTAGAGTGGATTAGTATAAAGTACAGTGGAATGGCATAGAGTAGAGAGGAGTGGCATGGCATAAAGTGACGTAGAGTGGCTGGTGTGGCATAGAGTGGAGTAGACTGGAGTTGTGTAGTTTGGAGTGGCGCAGAATGGTGTGGAGTGGATTGGAGTGTGGTAGAGTGGTGTAGAGTGAAACAGAGTAGAGAAGCATGGAGATGCATAGAGTGAAGTGGCATAGAACAGAGTAGAGTGGCATAGAGTAGGTGGTGTAGAGTGGCACGGAGTGGTGTATAGTTGGGCAGAGAGGAGTGCAGTAGAGTGGTTTAGTCTAGTGTGGCAGAGAGTAGAGTGGTGTGGTGTAGAGTGGAGTAGAGTAGTGTAGAGTAGAGTGGCTTAGAGTGGTGTAGAGTGAAATGGACTGGCATAAAGCAGAGTGGTATAGAGTGGGGTAGGGTAGAGTAGAGTGGCATGGCATGGTGTGGGGTGACAAAGTGTGAAAAGGAATAGAGTTACGTGGAGTAGAGATTTGTAGTGTGTAGTGGCATAGAGTAGAGTGGTGTGGCGTAGAGTAGGATGGCATAAAGAGGCATGGAGTTACAGAGTTGAGTAGAGTGACATAGTGGAGGGATAGAGAATGGCATGGCATAAAGTGACGTAGAGTGGCTGGTGTGGCATAGAGTGGAGTAGACTGGAGTTGTGTAGTTTGGAGTGGCGCAGAGTGGTGTGGAGTGGATTGGAGTGTGGTAGAGTGGTGTAGAGTGAAACAGAGTAGAGAAGCATGGAGATGCATAGAGTGAAGTGGCATAGAACAAAGTAGAGTGGCATAGAGTAGGTGGTGTAGAGTGGCATGGAGTGGTGTATAGTTGGGCAGAGAGGAGTGCAGTAGAGTGGTTTAGTCTAGTGTGGCAGAGAGTAGAGTGGTGTGGTGTGGAGTGGAGTAGAGTAGTGTAGAGTACAGTGGCTTAGAGTGGTGTACAGTGAAATGGACTGGCATAAAGCAGAGTGGTATAGAGTGGGGTAGAGTAGAGTGGCATGGCATGGTGTGGGGTGACAAAGTGTGGAAAGGAATAGAGTTACGTGGAGTAGAGATTCATAGTGTGTAGTGGCATAGAGTAGAGTGGTGTGGCATAGAGTAGGATGGCATAAAGAGGCATGGAGTTACAGAGTTGAGTAGAGTGACATAATGGAGGGATAGAGAATGGAGTGGTGAAGAGTAAATTGATGTAGAGTAACAGAGTAAGGTGGAGTGGTGTAGAGTGGAGCAGAGTGGTGTTCAGTGGAGAAGAGTGGCGTAGTATGGGGTGGAGTGGCATAAAGTGGCATAGAGTGGCTGGTGTGGAGTGGAGAAGGCTGGAGTTGAGTAGTTTGGAGTGGTGTGGAGTGGAGTGGTGTAGCGTGGAGTTGAGTGGAGTGGCTTTGCATGGAGTAGAGTGGCTTAGAGTGGGGATGGCATCACGTGGAGTTTTATAGAGTGGAGTGAAATAGAGTGGAGTGGGATAGGGTACAGTACAGTGGTGTGGCAAGGTGTGGGGTGGCAAAGTGTGGAAAGGAATAGAGTTACGTGGAGTAGAGATTCATAGTGTGGACGGGCATAGAGGAGAGTGGTGTGGCATAGAGTGGTGTGGCATAGAGTAGGGTGGCATAGAGAGGCATTGCATGGCATAGAGTCAAGTAGAGTGACAGAGTGGAGGGACGTAGGATGGAGTGGTGAAGACTAATTTGATGTAGAGTAACATAGAATAAAGTGGAGTGGTGTAGAGTGGAGCAGAGTGGTGTTCAGTGGAGTAGAGTGGCATAGTGTGGAGTGGCGTGGCATAAAGTGGCTGGTGTGGAGTGGAGTAGACTAGAGTTGAGTAGTTAGGAGGGGTGCAGAGTGGAGTGGTATAGTGTGGAGTTGCGTAGAGTGGAGTGGCTTTGCATGGAGAAGAGTGGCTTAGAGTGGGGTGGCATCGCGTGGAGTGTTGTAGAGTGTTGTAGAGTGGAGTGGAATAGAATGGAGTTGCTTAGAGTGGAGTAGAGGCATTCATTGGAGTGGTGTAGAGTTGAGTGGAATAAAGTGGTATGGCATAGAGAAGTGTAGAGTGGAGTGGCGTAGAGTGGAGTGGCGTAGAATGGAGTAGCATACAGTAGAATGGCGTAGAGTAGTACAGTTGTGCGTGTGAGTAACTTAAACAAGGAACCAAACTTAGGGCCAGATTTACAAGGCTCCAGCGCCTCCTTACGCCACATTAGGGTCATTTTATCACGCTAATGTGGCTCAATGAGACAAAAACTGGAGCGCCATATTTATAAAGTGCCACAATGCATGCATTGTGCCACTTTGCGACCCCTTGCACCAGAATATGCCTGCATCAGGCATAATAATGTATGCAAGGGGGGTGTTCCTGCAATAGGAGGTCCGCAAAAATGGTGCAATGAAATCTACAAGATTTTATGGTGCTGTTTTGGCATAATTTTTAATACCTGCTCAAAGCAGGCATTAGAAGCACACACCCATTGAAGTCAATGGGCCTCCTTGCACTGTGCTGCACTAGTGTCAACATTTTTTATGCTAGTGCAGCAAAGCACCACAATAGTGTCACAAATGTTGACGCTATTGGCCTAACATGCACCATGGTGCACCGTATTATAAATGTGGCACACCCATCGTGTCGTTAGGTGGGGCAGTGGGGCTCAAGAAAAATCCGGGCCTTAAAATCACTGCAAAGGTATGAGTCATAAAAGGAATAAATGGCTGAAAGGCAATGAACAAAATAGATGTATGGTGGCAGGCATCATGAAGATGTAATTGTGTTGTTAGTGTGGCATTTTGATATGTCTTCTGTTGGGTTGAGTTTCTGACTCGATGTTCATCAGGCTCATTCCAGGATTCATAGCAAGTGTGATGTCAGGGATCCTCAGATGGTCAGGCATTTTTAGAACAGGAAAAGATGGAGCAATTGAGCTAGGAGGTGGCGGTTGTTGCTGTTCATCTCATCACTTTAATTTTAATAAATAACTATATTAATTATTTAACGCTTTTTTTGGTCACTGTCAGATTGACAATGAGGATGGGATTGTGAACTCACATATGTAACAATGTGTCCCAAAGATTGCTTTGAGATACATCTTTCTGTGCACCATTGAGAACTCCGTTACACTGTGAGCAGAAAAATACATTCTTTTAATGTTTCACCTTCCATGTTTATGCAGCTAAGGCCTCTCAGTGTCTTTGGGGAAACGGTGACTAAGTGACTATCAAGCATTGTTGGCATTTGGAGACTCCATTTTTCCCTCAAGCTACTGTTTGTGAAGCGTACATGTGTATTATCACACTGGGTGGTGAGCGTGGCCACCATCTTGTGTGTGGAAGCATTGATTAAAGGGAAACTATACCGCGCCCTGCTCAACAGGTATCCATGCTGACAGTGTGAAAGTGCGGCCGCCATCTTAGGTGTAAATATTTGATCAAAAAGGATCTCATGTTCGCGAAGTACTATTCAAGAAAGATTTATACTGATGATATTTGTGGAAGCTGTTGAACATATCACATCAGTAACAACTGTTTGCTCAATAAAGAAAGTTACTTTTCACATTTATTCTACTAAAGTATTGAAGGAGTCAAGAAAATGTTGTTTTACTCATTACTTTATTAAATTTGTCATGCAGTCTACAAACTAACAACTTCCTTTCCACAGTCTCATGGGGAACCCTTCATCAGATGGAAAGAGTGGTCTAGACCTTTCAATGCTTACCTTGCAGCAAATTCAGAAGATGGTGAGGAGGAACTGGATGAATATGAGGAGGCAAGCAAGAAATTAAACAAATCTGGTCATCAGGAGACACAAATTATTTTCCTGAGAGAAGCCCACCAATGACACTGTTGATATGTAAGTAGCTTCGCTAAGGGTATTGGCAGCTAAATGTGAATTTCAGTACTTCACAGAGTAACTCATCAGACACTAGCTAATCACCAGATGTTTAAACAAAAGAATTCAGGAGAGACTTTTAACATGTAAATGCTCTACTTTGGATGAAACTCTGGAAATTGATAAAAACGTGGAGGAGTCAAAAGAATCTGCAAAGGAATTGAATAAAGCTCAATGGGGTACCATATGTGTAGTCAATAGGGGTGAATCACAAATGGTACAGATTATGTAAAAGAAAGATCATTGTTCCTTTTGAAAGTGGTTGTTTTAGATGTTGTTTTAGATAGGGTTCAAAGAACCATATAGCATCTATTCAACTGTGCCCAACTAAAAAAAAGAAATCATGAACTGTAAGAGTGAATATAGTATTGGAGAGTCAAGCTGACCAAGAACTTCGTGATAGAATCAACAACCTAGTGTTAGTGTTATGAGAGAATGTGCATGAGACATACCTATTGCCAAGGAATCAATAGAAAATTTCTGGGTCACTGGTCATGATTCCTTTTATGACAGATTCAGGGTCCAAGATCACCCTTATTTCACATGCCACATTGAACAAAAGTGAATCATGGGTTAGCCATGCACTTAACCCACCGGATGTTAATTTGGGTGGATATAATGATTTAAAAATTGATCTAAAGGGCTGTTTTGAGACTACTACAGAGTCCAGGGGAAGAATGGCCCAAGGCAATGCATATGTTTCAGTCAAAGGGTCTGATATTCTTGGTTAGCATTGCCAGCGTAGTTTAGGCATTGTAATAAAGCCTGAGTGTGCACAGCAAGTTTTGTGGGTGGGGGACATTGAGGGAGATTCTTTTGAGAGTCATCTTACAAGATTAGTGAGATATGATGCTTAGGTTTTTGGTGAGGATTTGGGTGAGTTGAAGGGTTTCGAACATGTCATCAAGGTGAAGGAGAATGCGAAGCCAGTTAGGCAAAATGTGTGGTGTGCTCAGTTGAGTGTGAGAGTGTGAGTTGTCAAATATTTTGAAGATGTGCAGAGAAGGAGAGATTGAGCCTACTGAGTCCTTATTGTGGCTATCACCCATAGTTGTTGCACGGAAGAAAAATAATGAACTGAGGATGTACACCGGCCTGATTAGCCTGAATAAAGCAATTTGGACACCCTCTGCCTAAAATGATTGACGTTAGCACCACTTTGAGTGGTGCTAAAGTGTTTTCTAAGCTTGATTATTGGTCATTGTATGATTAAGTTGTTCTTGCTGAACAGTCACATCATTTTACAGTATTTGTTCAACCTGATGGTCTTTTCCTTATTCCAAAGGATGCTGTTTGGACTTGCATCTGCAGCAGCAATTTTCCACATTTTTCGGTATTTGAAATGTATCTTGACCTTCCAAGATGGCAGTTGCCCACTATTTTAGAGGTGGTTAGTATGAAAGGAGAGGGACTCAGGAGAGATAAGGGCATTTTTGGAACAACAAATGTGGAATATTAAGGACACTTTATTAGTGGGAGTAGGATTATGCCTAGACCAGTGCTGTTGGAAGCCAATGAAAAACCACCAGCACCAGAAAAGTGTGACCAGTTGTTGGTGTTCATGGGAATGTGTGAATTTTACATGAAAACTATTGAAAATGTTGTGACAGTTGCTGAACCTTTGTTTGTCCATTTTGTTATCAAGTGCATGCAAATGCCTTTGCTTTTGCATACACCAATGTTAAGTCAATATGTTCCTTGTAAAATTCTGCGTATCACTGCTGATGCCCTCAATATACGTCTTGGTGGTATTTTGTCACAAGAGGTAAAAAGCAATGATTACACCATTGGTTTTGCATCAAGCACTTTAAAGTCTTATGAATGGGGGGCGTGGCCAAGATAGCGGCGTGAGCTAACGCATTTCCGCGAGCTCCGCCGCCTGGGCCTCATTAAAAGCATAGCGACCCCTGTGCGCTGTCTCCTGGGCGCCCCTGCTCACTGGGGGGTGAGTGGAGACGGCGGGCGTGCCAGAAAGGGGGTCCGGAGATCGCTCGCGGGTGGGCGGAGCCGGCGGCATCGGGCCTTTCAGCCCAGACGAGGAACCCAGTGATGATGGCCTCGCGGTGAGGCCCAGTGGACGAGAGAGCCCGGGGTGACCCGGCGGGGCCATCGGAGGTGCCGGGAGTGACCCGGCTGACCGGGTAAGAGAGCGGAGCAGCACTGAGGCCTGGGGGCCACGAATCAGGACGCTTCTGGTGGGTTTTGCCTCCGGAGCCCGGGTGGCCATCACTGGGCCTGGCGGTGGAGCCCTGATTTGAGGTAGGGGCGGCAAAGAAGAGCAAACGACCTGCCCCTGGGCTCCCAATAGAGGGGCCCTGCTTGGTTTGGAGTGGGGCCCCCAGTCGGCGGCGTGATCGTCCCGCGGTGAACTCCTTGGGGACAGAGGAGGAGGAAGTGACCGGGCTGGCCCGGTTTCCGGACGGGGTGGCTGCAGCGTGAGACCGCGGCCTTGCATGGAGTGTGGAACAAGGAGCTTCGCTTTACCGACCTGGTTGAAAGCGAATAGTCAGAGGAGATCCCTGGTGCAAGAGACGTGCCGGGCGCCTGAACAGGCCCACGACGAGGCGGTTGAGGCCTGAGGCCGGAGGCTGGTACAGGAGTGGCAGTATCATGACGTCCTCTAAATCCAAGCGGGATCAGTCAGTGAGGGACATGCTGACCAGATCCCAGCCGGCGAAGAGCGGAACGGTTGAGAGGTCTGCGACGACGAGGGGCTGTGATGATCGAGGAGAGGTGGACGACGATGGTGAAACCCCAGTCACTAAAGGCTTTCTCTCCTCCCTGTTTGATTCACTTATGAGCGATCTGCAAGATCTCCGGAGGGACATTTCCCAGGAGATGAAGGAGCTGCGTACAGAGGTCACTTCCCTTGGGGATCGAGTGGCGAATGTAGAAGATGGTGAGATCTCTCGAGGGGAGGAGGTTGAACATATACAACAGGAGATAATACGTCTTTGCGAGCAGCAGGACCTTCTTCAGATAACGGTGGAGGACTTGGAGAATCGGTCACAACTGCATAATACACGCATCAGGGGGGCCCCGATGGGAGCGGAGAAGGAGGACATTGGGGAGTTTGTCACGGAGTTGTTCCGCTCGTTCTTGGGTCCTGATGACTTAAGGGAGATTACGCTGGACCGCGTTCATCCTGTGGGCCGCCCCGTCTGATACTTTGGCGTGTGTCCACCACTATGGACTTAAAGAAAACATTCTACAGAGAACCCGAAACTTGTCACAGGTACAGTTCCGTGAGCATAAACTGCAGCTGTTTCAGGACCTCTCGCTGCGGACATTGCAAAGGCGGAGAGACTTTAAACCTATTACAGAACATTTACGGGCCCACTCTACGTCCTATTCCTGGGGTCACCCCTTCCGCCTTATGTTCCAATGGGAGGACCAGTGGCATCAGGTGAAATCGATGTTGGAGGCAAGAAGGATCCTGCAGCTGGAGGAGAATGAACGAGAGCCCGGGGCATCTGTGGAGGAGGATGGCGGGGGTCGCCCGCAGTGGCGGCGGAAGCAGAGGAAGAGAAAGCTGAGATTTGGGGTTGTGTGAGTTTTCGCTCTGGTCTTATGACCATATTAAAGAGGCCCGGGTGGTGGAACCGCCGGATCCCATGTGACGAATCTTGATGGATCTACTGGCCTGACGAGACTTTACCTCTCTAGAGCTGTGTGTCAGAGGACTTATGTGTTCTAAGCACCTGTTGTGCGTTATGGTTGTATGTAGGAGTGCTTCCTCTGGAATTCATATAGCTATTGATTTTGCTTGCTATCCCTATGTGGGGGACCGCTCCAGTGATGGTTCTGGTCCGTGCCCCTTGGTAGTTGTGCCTGCTGTAGAGCGTAACTGGTCTAGTGCCATATGTCCTTTAAGTGTCTAAGCTTGAATGTTCGGGGACTTAATAGCCCAGCAAAGAGATTAGCGATCTTGTCTGGTCTTGAGCAGTCCGGGAGTCATGTCTGTCTCCTGCAGGAAACGCACCTAGTGGGCAAGGATACGTATAGAATGCATTCAAAATGGTTTCCTAGGCAATTCTGGTCCTCAGCCCCTACGAAACATGCTGGTGTGGCGATACGTTTGTCGAAGTCCTTCCCTGGAGAGGTGATAGCCAAGCTTCATGAGGTACAGGGTAGGTTCCTGGCGCTCAGGGTGCGGGTGGGGGCTTTCCTCTTCACTATTGCTACAATATATGCACCTAACGTACAACAGGAAACCTTTATGAGGCAGGCCATTTCCCCGGTGCTCAATACCCCTGACAGAGCTATTTTAGTGGGTGGAGACTTTAATCTGGTAATGGACAATGAGCTGGACAGGTCTGGGCATCGTTATGGACAGACTGGTGCGCTGACTGTGGCTGGGAGGCAGTGGCTGGTCGATTGTGGTCTGGAGGATGTTTGGAGGAGGGAGCACCCAACGCTTAGGGACTATTCCTTCTACTCTGCGGCCTCAAAGACGCACACACGTATTGATTTTTTTCTGGCCTCTGTGGCGTTCATCTCTCGGATTAGAGAGACCTCAATCAAACCCCGGGCCTTAACAGATCATACACCTATCACTCTGGAGGCCAGTCTTGATATGGGGCTTGTGGGGAGTATGAGCTGGCGCTTTAGAGACACTATAATTCAGAGTAGAGCAGCTGAGGAGACGCTGAGACGCGTGATAGTGGATTACCTTAGCTTTAATGATGATAGAAGAGTCAGTATGGAGACCTTATGGGAGGCTCTAAAGGCGGTAGTGTGAGGGAAGTGATGTCGCTTGCAGCTAAAGATACTAAAGCAAGGAAGGAACAGAGAGTGATGCTTGAGCAAAAAGTGGCGCCTTAGAACGCTCTCATAAATGTACTGGAGCACCTAGAGTGTGGAGGGAGCTAGAGAGGGCGCGCCAGCAGCTGAAAAGGCTGGACTGGGATAGGGCAGAATATGCGATAGTGAGGCTTAAACACAAATACTACATTGGGAGTAACAGATGTGGGAAGCTCCTTGCGCACCGGCTGAGGGCGCAGCGCTCCGCTGCTGCCATAAAGATGGTACGCTCCCCCTCTAAAGGGGAAGTGTATACAGACGACCAAATGGCAGAGGTATTTGCTGAGTACTATGGGGAGCTATATTCCGCGGATGCGAGGTGCGACGCGGATCCTGCTACCTTTCTCGCGGATAGCACAATTACTCTGCTTGGAGAGCATGAAGCGTCCACGTTGGACCAGCATATAAGGGTGGACGAGGTTATTTCGGCTATATCCCGTCTAAAGAACGGGAAGTCTCCTGGCCCTGATGGCTTCACGGCGCTCTTTTATAAAACGTTCTGTCCGGAGCTGGCGCCGGTCTTGGCGCGGCTCTTCAACTCCTTTCGGGTGTCCGGGGCCCTCGCACCTAGTATGCTGGAGGCTACCATTACGGTTATTCACAAGCCCGGGAAGGAGCCAGAAGATTGCGCCTCATATAGGCCTATTTCACTTCTGAATATAGACGCCAAGTTGTTTACTGGTATTTTGGCTCACCACCTCAATCCCTACATGCCGGGCCCTATAGATCCGGATCAGGCGGGCTTTATACCTCATCGGCAGTGTGGAGATAATACAAAGCGCCTTCTGCACTTAATAGATAAAACTGGCAGATCGCGCAGGGAGGCGCTCCTCCTTTCTATTGATGCTGAGAAGGCATTTGATAGAATCCATTGGCCTTATCTCTTTCAGGTGTTGGAGCACTATGGGCTGGGGCCTGGGTTCAGTACTTGGATTCAATGCATTTATCGCTCGCCCAAGGCTGTGGTGCGAGTTAATGGAACTCTGTCCTTGCCGTTTTCGGTTGGTCGTGGAACATGACAGGGATGCCCGCTCTCCCAGCTGCTATTTGCGCTGTATATGGAACCCTTTGCTCAGCGCCTCCGCGATAACCCCCTAGTTACTGGCATCAAATTTGGAGGCGAACATCACCTTATTAGTCTCTATGCGGATGATGTGATTCTTACCCTTACGGAGCCCATGGTTTCGCTTCCAGCCCTTATGGTGGCCCCGGAGGAGTTCGGTCAGGCCTCTGGATTCCGTGTGAATATGCAGAAGTCGCAGGTCCTTGGCTTATCCATTTCTCCTGACCATGCGGAGGTTTTGAGGGCCCGATATCCCTTTATATGGTCGACATCGCAGGTACCCTATTTGGGTATTGAATTGGGGACCTCTGCGGTGAAGACGGCGAGCTTGAATTATACCACGCTAACTCGGGAGGTACTGCGAGACCTTGGGATCTAGGGGAAGCATAAACTCTCTTGGTTGGGCAGGGTGGCAGCGGTGAAAATGACTGTGCTGCCGCGCATATTCTATGTCTTTCAGGCACTTCCCCTGACTCCTCCGACTAGAACGATAGCGACCCGCAAGTCCACGATCTTGAAATTCATCTGGGATGGACGGCCGGCGCAGCTCCCGCGGAACGCTCTATACCACCCTAGAGGGGAGGGGGGACTAGCTGTTCCCTGTCTTCTGCGGTATTTCCAGGCAGCCCAGCTGCGCTTTCTTTTGGAGTGGAGTAGGCCGCTTTCTGAGAAACACTGGTGTTTTATGGATCAGGCGGTGGCGGGGTCTCATATTTGGAAGGAGCCTTGGCTCCGACATCGACACAGGGCAGGCAGACTTTATTCCTCCCCGATCACAGGAGCGATGTTCCGTGTATGGGACGCAGTGGCGCGACGGCAGGGGCTCACAACGTTTCCATTCCCCATGTCACCAATTGGTGAGAACCCTGACTTTACACCCGGCCTACAGGTAGAGAGTTTTTGCCGTTGGTATGATGGGGGCTGTAGGAGGGTGGGGAGTCTTTTTGATGAGAATGGGGTGATCCCTTTTTATCAGATGCGGGAGACGTATCGATTGACCGAAGCGGATAGGCTATTGTATTATCAAGTACGTCATTGGGCCCTTATGCCGGCTAATAGGGCTTTGATAGATAGGCCACTAACCCCGTTTGAGAGGTGGATACTCACAAAGAAGGATGATAAGCTGGTGATATCGGAGCTTTATCGATTCCTGCAGGGTGGGGAGCGCCCACCTAAATCTAAGGGACAGCAGAGATGGGAGAAGGAGCTGGGGAGGGTGCTCACTGAGGAGGAGTGGGATAATATTTATTATAGAACTCATCATACGGCCCATAGCGCTGCGGGGACAGAGACGGCATATAAGATAACTTCCTATTGGTACTTTACTCCAGCAAGGATAAATACATGGGACCCCGCTAAGTCCGGCCTTTGTTGGAGGGGGTGCGGTAGCACGGGCACGCTGGTGCATCTCCTTTGGCATTGCCCCAAACTACAGCGACATTGGACGAGCATATTAGATGACATCGATAAGGTGTTCCAGACAGAGATTCCTAGATTCCCATAATATGTATTGCTGGGCCTACCCAATCCTCACACGTTTCCCCTTCGTTTGTTGAAGGGGCGACAGATGGCACTGGCTCTCAATGCTGCCCCGCAGACGATTTTTACCGTATGGGGCTCGGATAGGTTACCGACGTATGGGTCTTGGCTCCAGAAGTTGTGGTTCATTCTGGCGGTGGAAAAGCTTACTTTGGCTTCCAAAGAGAGAGTGGGAGACATTTGTACGTTGTGGAGGCCTTTCTTCCAGATCTTATCTACAGAGTTTACTGAGCTGACATGCCCAACATACCTAAGAGTCCTAGGGCTGACCCAAGAGGTTTAGTAGGATGATATGAGCTATGGTCTATGAGGAGGGCGGGGACAACAATGTGAATGGAGCGGTGAAGTGTTGGGGCAAGAGGGAGGCAAAGCATGCAGGCGAGGAAGCACGACTATTTTTTCCTTTTTATGTTATTTTGGGTGTTAGCCCGGTGAGATCCAGTTTGTGGTGCCCTTCCAGTCCTGACGTCAATATGAGTCATAGTGGGCAGGGGTGATGTTCCCCCTCAGTGGGAGTGAGGATACGGTTGCATAACTTTCAAAGTATGTTCTGGGGTTTACGGGGCATGTCACTAATGAAATGGCTGGAGGATTATCACAGTGCTTTGTATCGTTCTTCATGTTAAAATGTCAATAATCAGATTTGATCCATGAAGTCTCATGAACATCAATAATTGGTTATTGAGAAAGAAATGCTTTCTTGTACATAGGCAGTAAAAAAATTCAAACCTTATGTTTGGAGTACAAAGTTTCTTCTACGTACAGACCACCAACCAATACCTATTTTGAGTGGGTGCAATGTTAACTCTACCAAGGCAAAAGTGACACTGATTCACCTCAGTTCTAAACTTTTGGAACATCATTTTGAAGCTCAATATCTACCTGGTGATAAGAACAAGAAGGTAGATTGACTTTCACACCTTCTAGTTGTTAATAAAGATATGGGCACACAAGAGGAGGATGAGGAGTGCCTAGCTGCCATTGTGTCTTGGATTTGAGGCAAACATGTGAATGAGCAAGAGTGAAGGGGGAACTTGCCAGGGACTGTGAGCTGAGTAAGGTTAAGGAGTATGTTGTGAGAGGTTGGCCACATAAGAATTCCTTACTTCCTCAGTTTCAAACATACAGCAAGGTGTAGAGTGAACTTTCGTTCTATGAGTTTCCTGTAGCTCTCTGAGCTACTTGTACAGCTCCTTGTTAGACAATTCTGTTAACTTGACTGAATAGCTATCATTGGTGAACCATGTGCAGTAGAGTAGCACTGGTATCTAGATGTGGGGCCCACTGCATCAGCAGCTTCAGTCAGAGCTCCCAGCTGACTTTGATTATGGCCGTCTCTTTTAGTTCTATGTTACAATAGTGAAGTTAATAATATTGACACGTACATATATCAACTCCAAAATTTCAAGTACCACTATGTCATCAAGGTAGGCATGTATAGGGAGGTCTAGATTCTCCTCTCTAACACATCTTTAAGATATAATGGTAGGTGATATTGTGGGGTTGATGTAAATCCAGGTTGATAACAAAATCTTTAATATTCTAACTCCTCATTTTTTTCCACGCAACCAAGGACAG
Organism: Pleurodeles waltl; assembly: GCF_031143425.1. Lineage (NCBI taxonomy): Eukaryota > Metazoa > Chordata > Amphibia > Caudata > Salamandridae > Pleurodeles > Pleurodeles waltl. The sequence continues at coordinate 693,833,672 of NC_090444.1, forward strand.
GGCTGCCATTTTTTTTACATGTACTAGTTCACATGGCATGCTTGTTATACCACTAAATTAACCGTGTGGTAATTCCAACAAATACTACTTTTTCAACATTTGCCATTGCTTCATTCTGGCAGACTAAAAGAACCATCACTGAACAAAGTGTAACTTTTAATAAAATACTTTGTGTGCCAGATTAAGGAATCAAGACCAGTCATCAGGGATGGGCACTTCGACAGAAGTTGCATCAGTGCTTGTTTAAGGTTTGTGGCACAGTGACCCCAGCCAGCTATATTTATTATAATATGTGGGGCTTCGTAGCCCAGGATGATACCTGAGTGGTTTCTGCTTCTGTTGTGCTATCAACTCCTACACCATACATACATTTTTCTAATGAATATTATGTAAATAATTGGGGACATGAAAAGAGTTGAACCATAGAAGACTAGGGGCAATAAGAAAATTCATTTGGGGAGGGATTCCGTTGACAGAGCACAGGGTAAGCTGAGTTTATCTTTTGGATTCTTTTGCGCAAAAGAAGTATCTGTCAACGTGCAGCTCCCTCAAAGTAATAATTGTTGTTGTGCTACATGCAGGTCCATCGGATCCATTGAAAGCATGAGCAATTATTTTTCATCTGACCAGTGTTTGTAAATATATGTAAGTGGCAAGTTGCAGGTGTATTCTACATATCTCCCTGCCTATGTCAAATATTTGCTGCATCTTTTCCTTTTAAATCTTGATGTAGCCATCCACATTTTGATCAAAGTATCCCAAACAACAAAGTTGACAATGTGTTTGGATTCTGACTATTAAGAATGCACATTTGGAAGGAAAACCCTGCTGAATATTGACAGAGAATTGTTCTAAATAGAGAAAGTAATCCAGTATATACTTTGAGTTGTTGCTAAGATCTTCTTTGACGAGATCAAGGATCTAGATCATTGTTCAATAAACAGGTGCAGAGCACATCCTAGTGATTGTGCAGAAAACATTCTGGGAAAGCCAGGTTATGACTGACGCCTGATTGATCACACCTAGTGTGTCATCGTGAATTTCCAGTGAATCCTTTAATCAATGGTGTCTCTTAAAATGAGTGGAGAAGTCTAAAATATTGATGTCATTAAATAAATCAGAGACAATGACATCTTGTTTCCTTTTTCCAAACGTAGAAATAATTTGTAAAGATGAAATCACCAGTCTGTGAAGATGGTCGTGACATTTTTTATTGAAGCCAGTTATTGATTGTAGTTGGGCATACACAGTTTGTATATTTAGTCGGTCTATACTGTCTTCGATTCACTGTGCAACATAAAACAGAGCTATTTTTTTACAGATTGCAGATGATATGAATCTTAACCACACAGAAAACAAACAGTAATGCAGCACGGCTGTTTATAAGTAATGAGAACAACAGGAAAAATTCTAACATGATTATTGCATTTTATGTTCCTAACAACCTCTTTGCACTATTTCTAGGTGCTATGCTAGTTCAAGTACATTGGTAAATAAACTGTCTAAAGCTGCTTTCTAAGTTGAGTCACCTTCACATACTTGTTTTAAGAGCAACATGTCCTTATTCTTCTGTCTGGATAGTTAACCTGCTCTATCGATCAAAAGCTGTAGATAAGCGCACAGTCCAGGATTCACCCGTGAAGACTACCCACCACACAGCAACTTTCAATTGGTGTCAGTGCTGACGTTTTAGCCCTCATGTCTGATTACCCCAATGTAAAGGTCCTCTCTAACATATGGCCTGATATGTGAAGTTTTATAAGGTTTAGTCTGAGAACGTTTTGAAAATTGATAACATAAACATTAAACAAAGTTTAGTTAGGGAACTTGTTAAACACCGTTAACATAAATTTGAGGAACGCGATTGGAGAGCATTTGACTAAGGGTATCCACCTACTCTCAGTCCTCGTTAAGGGTGGGGAATACAAATCTTTCAACCACCCCCAAGAACAATACAGCGTGCACGCACACCAGTTTTGAAACTATCAGTTCTCACAATGTTGTCTGCAAACTGTTCTGCCACTCTCCCTACTGAATCTGCCCTCCTCCCTGTTGATAGACTGTCTTTAGAAATGGGGTATCCACTAAGGTGTACTGTCTGAATTGCACCAGACAGTGATAGAACAACAATACTCTATCCCAGTGTCGTACTCTCAGTACCAGTGATGGACAATGGTGGTAAAATGTACCTGTCATGAAACCAGCACAAAGGAAGAAGCATTTGTAGCTTTAAACAACTGTAGATTGTGTTGTTAGGGGGGTCATTCCGAAAAGCCATGGTCATACCGCCGGCCCCTCCACTTTCCCGCCAGGCTTCCGCCTGGCGGGCATAATCCCCAGGGCAGCGGTGAAAGCACCGCTGCCCTGGGGATTATGAGTCCCCGACCGCCAGCCTGTCCGTGGCGGTAAACACCGCCATTGAAAGGCTGGCGGTAAGGGGACTGGGGGTGCCCCTGGGGGCCCCTGCACTGCCCATGCACTTGGCATGGGCAGTGCAGGGGCCCCCAGGCATAGCCCCATCGCGCATTTCACTGCCCGAATTTCGGGCAGTGAAATGCGCGACGGGTGCTACTGCACCCGCTGCACATCAACATTGCCGCCGGCTCTATTACGAGCCGGCGGCAATGTTGATGTGCCATTTCCGCTGGCCCAGTGGAAATGTCGGAATAGGGAGGCATGAATACCGCCGGCAATGGCGGTATTCTGTCTCCCCCTGCCTCGGCGGTCTGGAGAAAAGACCGCCGAGGTCGGAATGACCACCTAAGTCTCTTATTTTTAAATCTGCACCAGGATCATTCTCATACAGTGCAATTCAAAGTACATCAGTAATTGTAGTGGTGGGGATTGCAAATACAGTATCAGGGTCCTCCAGGGAAGCTTGCACTTGATGTAAAGTTAGAGACTGAGCAGGTTCTGCAGGCCCCGGAATGGGATATAAAAAATGTCAGGATGACTGTGCTCTCAGTACACTCTACTCTGCAGTTCTATTCTGAAGGCATCTTGGCGCCAACGGAGGGTCTTCTCAACCCAAACAGTGACATGGGCCCTCATTACAACATTGGCGGTAAAAGCCGCTTACCGCCGTGCAGAAGACCGCCAACACACCGCCACGGGCGCGGAATTCCGCCACAGCAATTACGACCCACTGCTCGGAATCTGCCAAAATTGAGACACCCACAGAAGTCCGCCACACCAAAGGTCAGTGATAAACTGGCGAAAACAAAACCTCCACCGTCACGCCAACAGAAATACGCCCACACTATCACGACACACGAATCCACGTGGCGGTCTTTCAACCGTGGTATTCCATTGGCGGTACACACGCGCTCAAAATACACACACATATACAAAACACAACCACATTGGACAATTCCAAATGCACACACCTGATACACATACACACCCCACTCCCACACACCCATTACAATATAAAACAAACACCCACATCACCCACAAACCCCTACGACAAAATTACCGAAAGAAGGCCAGAGAGAGACACTACAAACTACTACCAAGCATCCACAGGCACACAATACCATCACCCACATAACTTCCACGCACCTCACACAACACACCACTAAATATCACCCCACTTATCACTACACACACCACCCCACACATCACCCACACCACCCCATGGCACGGCAAAGACACCCCAGGTTCTCTGAGGAGGAGCTCAGGGTCATGGTGGAGGAAATCGTCCAGGTAGAGCCACAGCTATTCGGATCACAGGTGCAGCACATCTCCATAGCTAGGAAGATGGAGCTATGGTGCAGAATAGTGGACAGGGTTAACGCAGTGGGACAGCACCCAAGAAATAGGGATGACATCAGGAAGAGGTGGAACGACCTACGGGGGAAGGTGCGTTCCGTGGTCTCAAGACACCACCTTGCGGTTCAGCGGACTGGCGGCGGACCCCCACGTCCTCCCCCACAACTAACAACATGGGAGGAGCAAGTCTTGGCGATTCTGCATCCTGAGGGCCTCGCAGGAGTAGATGGAGGAATGCACTCTGGTAAGTCAACTCTTAACTATTACATCCCCCACCCTACTTGCATGCTATCACATACCCCCACCCTCACCCTCACCCCCATCACTCCAACTCCTCACAAATGTCCCAACATCACAAACCACACATCCCAACACCAAGCCCTGCATGCAACAACAAAGCATGGACACCCATCACCAAAGCATGGCCACTGCACATACCCATACACCCCCTTAAAGCACCATCACACAAGGACCCACACAGGAATGCAAGCACTGGGGTACAGGGTCACCCACCCATTGCACACCATGGCACACACAGATGTAATAAACATCCTTTTATACCCATGCAGGACCCCTACCCAACGTAACCGGACAGGAGGGTCCACACATGTCCACACCACCAACAGAAGAGGCCCACAGTGATGACAGCAGCTCTGTCCAACTGGATCTAGATGAACAGCCCGGCCCATCGGGGACCTCTGGACAGTCGGTTCCCCTGACACAGTCACAGGCCATCACAGAGCTTCCCCCTCTGGAAACACCAGCACAGCACCCACCCAGCGGGCCCATACCTCTGTCCCCAGGACACGTCAATCAGCAGAGTGTCCACCACTACAGGGAACCCAGGCTAACCCACCACCCCAACAACAACAGGGACCTGGGGGCAGTGGCAGTGGGCACACGGTCCAGGGGATGGAGGGTCAGGAACACAGGGGAACTGGGAGGGCTGCTGTGCGACGGGGGAGGACAGGCCAAGGGAACCCACTCTCCACGAGGCCCTCTCCAACATCATGGGAGCCTACCACCATTCCCAGGAGACGATGGCAACGGTACTGGCCAAGTTTCAGGAGACCCAGCGGCTGCAGGAGGAACAGTATTTGGGCTTCAGGGAGGAACTCAGATCCATCAATTCCACCCTGGGCACCATTGTAGGGGTGCTGAAAGAAGTCCTCAACACCAGGAGGGACACTGTGGCACAACAAGGGGCCCCTGACACTAGCCTGGACGATGAACTGCCCACCACCTCCGCCGGCTCTAGTGGACAGGAGGCACCGCCACAGGACCACCACACCAGCAACCCACCGCCTGCAGAGGGAGAACCACCCCGCAAACGGTCCCTGAGATACAAAGACAGAGAACGATGCCAAGACCCCCGCCAAGAAATGAGACCACCTTGAATGTCTTCCTTCTGTCCCACCTTGTCACCCTGTCCATCCTCAAACTGTCCCAGCTCCACTTCCTATGCCCATTCAGGCAATGCACCTGTGAGACTATTAGACTGGACTCTGCCATGGACATTCCTCCACCATCACCCCTCACCATTTTACAACCCCCTCCAATATTGAGCACTGAAATAAACACCCTTAAAGCACAAAACAATCAGGAGTCTGTCTGTGATTTTTAAATAGTGTATTAGCAATTACAGTGTCAAAATGCTCTTTCAATTGTAATGCCAACATACCTTTGTCACACAGCTCTAGTCCATGAGGAAACAAAGCAGATGTCACACAGTGGAACCCACATCTGTGAAATCGTAAGGGAAAGTGACAACTCAATGACCATACAAGGGGTGAAAACGACAGACAGTAGAGAGGTAGTACAGTAGTGTTAAAGTACATGTAGTAGGCAGGTTTGTATTCTTACCTGTGTCTCACTGGAAGTACTGCAGGATAACGAGTTCCTGTTGTCGATGTCCTCTTCTTCTGCTTCCTCGTCTTCACTGTCCACAGGCTCCACAGCTGCCACTACACCTCCATCTGGACCATCCTCCTGCAGAAAAGGCACCTGTCACAAAGCTAAGTTGTGAAGCATACAGCAGGCCACGATGATCTGGCACACCTTCTTTGGTGAGTAGAATAGGGATCCACCAGTCATATGGAGGCACCTGAACCTGGCCCTCAGAAGGCCGAAGGTCCGCTCTATAGTCCTCCGAGTCCGCCCATGGGCCTCATCGTAGCGTTCCTCTGCCCTTGTCCTGGGATTCCTCACTGGGGTCAGTAGCCATGACAGGTTGGGGTAACCAGAGTCACCTGCAAATGGCGAGGGACAACTGTTAGACACACACTAACCTGTAGGGATATCCCCAGACCCAGACAACCATTCCCACTGACTTGCTTCCAGGTGCTCACCTAATAGCCACACACGGTGCCTCTGGAGTTGCCCCATCACATAAGGGATGCTGCTATTCCGCAGGATGTAAGAGTCATGCACTGAGCCAGGGAATTTGGCATTCACATGGGAGATGTACTGGTCTGCCAAACACACCATCTGCACATTCATAGAATTATAACTCTTCTGGTTTCTGTACACCTGTTCACTCCTGCGGGGGAGTACCAAAGCCACATGTGTCCCATCAATGGCACCTATGATGTTGGGGATATGTCCCAGGGCATAGAAATCACCTTTCACTGTAGGCAAATCCTCCACCTGAGGGAAAACGATGTAGCTCCGCATGTGTTTCAGCAGGGCAGACAACACTCTGGACAACACATTGGAAAACATAGGACATCCCTGATGCTATGGCCACTGTTGTGTGAAATGACCCACTTGCAAGGAAATGGAGTACTGACAGCACCTCCACTAGAGGGGGGACTCCTGTGGGATGGCGGATAGCTGACATCAGGTCTGGTTCGAGCTGGGCACACAGTTCCAGGATTGTGGCACGATTAAGCCTGTAGGTGATGATCACATGTCTTTCCTCCATTGTCGACAGGTCCACCAGCGGTCTGTACACCGGAGGATGCCGCCATCTCCTCACATGTCCCAGCGGACAGTGCCTATGAAGGACAACAGCGAGCACGGAGTCAACCAACTCAGAGGTACGTACCCACAGCTTACACAGAACACAAATCATAATCCCAAATTTGGCCTGTATGAGTGCTGCGGCAAGGCCTAGGTATGTGTGACGCAGTTAAAAATTAAGCCATGTGGGCCCCTGAAATGGCGGCTGCCTGACCTGTAAAGTGGGACAGTGGGAAGTGAGGTAACTGCGCTGGTGTTGTACACCGTCGTGGTAGGCGGTCGAAGACCGCAGCGCAATTCTGCATTGGTTAACATTAGACCCTATGGGTCCCAGGAGCCAATGACGATGTACGCCGGCGGTGACGGTACGCACCGCCGCGGACGTGACCGCCATTTTCTATCTGTTCAATCACTCGATACATGATCTTCGACAGGAGAGGACCTACACTGCAAGTGCTGCTGTGACCTCAGTCTGTAAGAGACAATGGCTCGTGCGTCTGGGGAAAGGGCCCCTGCCTTCACATCGGAGAAGTTGGAGAAACTTGTGGATGGGGTCCTCCCCCAGTACACGCTACTCTACGGTCCTCCAGACAAACAGGTAAGTACACTGGGAGCATGCTGTATGGGCTATGCCTGTGTGGAGTGGGGTGGATGAAAGATGGGGGGCGGGAGATTGAGGCGTGCATGAAACGACGGTGAGTGCCTGTGCCACATGGCAAGGGTAGGGATGGGGGCCAATGACTGTGACGGTGCAGTTGGTAATAACTTTCCTTTTTCCCCTGTAAAATTCATGTAGGTCAGCGCCCACCAGAAGAAGGACATCTGGCGCCGCCATCGACAAGGACGTCCGGACCCTGGGGGTCTATCACAGACGGAGCACCCACTGCCGTAAGAGATGGGAGGACATTCGCCGCTGGAGCAAGAAGATGGCGGAGGCCCAGCTGGGGATGGCCTCCCAACGTGGGAGGGGTGCCCGTCGCACCATGACCCCCCTGATGTTCAGGATCCTGACGGTGGCGTACCCGGAGTTGGATGGGCGCTTGAGGGCATCACAGCAGCCACAAGGGGGTGAGTACACTCTCATTCAGCTGATTTTGCGCGCAGTGGAGGTGTCTGGGTGGGGGAGGTGGGCTGTGGGTTTCCCTAGGCCAGGGCGAGTCTGCTAGTTAGGTCCCCTTGTTCTGGCAGTCCCTGTGGCACCCCACCCCACCTGTGTACAGTGCCAAGTACACCTAGTCAGGCTCCAGTGACATCCATGTGTGCAGATGTCAGCCATAGCCTTGTAGGCCATGTCCCAGGGATTGAACAGTGGAGCCCAAGAGCGCGGCGTAGTGCAGGGGCCTTCTGTGTTTGTCGTGTCCGCCAACGGTAGTGGTAATGCATGCACTCAACATGTCTTTCTTCTGTCGTTCCCCCCCTTTTTGTGGTCTCCATGTTCTTGTGTGCATTAGCATAATCAGGCGGAGGAGCAGTGGCACCGGAGCAGGAGGGAGCTGCATCCCACATGGCCCTGGAGGGCGAGACTACGGACTCGGAATTCACCAGTGGGAAGGAGGGCGAAGGGAGCTCCACGGCGGGGACAGGAGCTGACACCAGTGATACGGACTCGTCCTCTGATGGGAGCTCCCTTGTGGTGGCGGCCACATCTGTGCCCCCCGCATCTACAGGTACAGCCACCACCCCCCCCACCAGCACCGCCCTCCCAGCAGCCCCTCAGCCTTTGCCCCGTGCCCGCTCACCCAGGAGGGTGGACATCACCTTCGCCCCAGGCACCTCAGGCCCTGCCCCAGTCACTCCTGCTGCCCTCAGTGAGGAGGCCATTGACCTCCTCAGGTCCCTCACTGTTGGGCAGTCTACCATTTTGAATGCCATCCAGGGTGTAGAGAGGCAGTTGCAACAAGCAAATGCATTCCTGGAGGGCATTCATTCTGGTCAGGCAGCCCTTCAGCGAGATTTTCAGACTCTGGCCTCAGCACTGATGGCAGCTATTGTCCCTGTCTCTAGCCTCCCCCCTCTAACTTCCTCCACCCAGACCCAATCCCCTGTACCTCAGCCTATCCCAAGCACACCATCAGACCAGCATGCACACACGTCAACACACAAGGGAAGCTCAGGCAAACATAAGCACCACACATCGTACAGGCACTCACGCAAGCATCACACACATGCAGACACACCAACATCCACTGCCTCCACTGTGTCCCCCTCCTCCTTGTCTCCCTCCTCCCTCCCAGTCTTGTCTACACTCACACCTGCATGCACTACATCTACAGCCACTACTTCCATCACCAGCACACACACCACCACACCCCGCTCACGTGCAGTCACCACCCCCACTACCATTCACATGTCCCCTGTGTCCTCTCCCAGTGTGTCTGTGACGCCACCTCCCAAGATACACAAACGCAGGCACACACCCACCCAACAGCTATCCACCTCACGACAGCCTACAGCGCATGCACCTTCACCCAAAGTCACCAAACGAACACCTCCTACAACCACAACCTCTTCCTCCACTGCCAAACCCCCTCCAGCTACCCGTCCCAGTGTTCCCAAGAAACTTTTCCTGTCCACCCTTGACCTCTTTCCCTCACCTCCCCACCCTGTCAGTCTCCTAGGGCCCGACTCTCCAGGTCCCAACCTAGCAGCTCAGCCACAACATCTCCGGGACCAGTGGTGCCTGTAGTCACCGGATTCTGGAGTGCACCGGGCAGCAGGGCAGCCAGTGTGGCATGGAGCCACAGCACGGACAGTCCCCCACCTGTCAAGCATCAAAAGTTGGCCAGTGCCCGGCGGGAGAGGGGGAAGACTCCAGCCACCAAAGCCATTCCTAGGGGTACAGGTGGGAGTGTGGAGTCAGCTGCGACACCTTCCAAGGTGGGGAAGGGGCACAAGAAACTCAGCAAGTCTGGGAAGAGCAGCACGGTGGAGAAAACCGCCATCATCCCCGCTGCCCAGGAGGCCACCGCCATCATCCACGCTGCCCAGGAGGCCACCGCCAGCACCAGCCCAGCTGCCCAGGAGGCCACCGTCAGCACCAGCCCCGCTGGGCCAGACAGGACCACCAGCAACAGCCCGCTGGGCCATAAAGGACCACCAGCCCCGCTGGGCCAGACAGGACTGCCAGCACCAGCCCCGCTGGGCCAGACAGGACCGCCAGCACCAGCCCCTCTGGGCCATAAAGGACCGCTAGCACCAGCCCCGCTGGGCCAGACAGAACCGCCAGCACCAGCCCTGCTGGGCCAGACAGGACCGCCAGCACCAGCCCCGCTGGGCCAGACAGGACCGCCAGCAACAGCCCGCTGGGCCAGACAGGACCGCCAGCACCAGCCCCACTGGGCTGCTGGGCCAGACAGGACCGCCAGCACCAGCCCCGCTGGGCCAGACAGGACCGCCAGCAGCTGAGTCACTGCCAAGGCCTCGCCGCAACACGCACCGCTGAACAGGACACCGCCGCCACAAGCACCGCTGAACAGAACACCGCCGCCACAAGCACCGCTGAACAGGACACTGCCGCCACAAGCACCACTGAACAGGACACCGCCGCCACAAGCACCGCTGCCAAGGACACCGCCGCAACAAGCACCGCTGGCCCATGAGCGCCAAGGGCACTGACGCTACTGAGTCCGTCACGAGCAGGATGAAGCACTCTGGGCACAAAGCCCCCCCCAGAACCAGTGGAGATTTACATCCACTACCTCAGTCCTTGGCAGGATGAAGCACTCTGGGCACCAGGCCCCCTCCAGAACCAGTGGAGATTTACATCCACTATCTCAGTCCTTGGCAGGATGAAGCACTCTGGGCACAAAGCCCCCTCCAGAACCAGTGGAGATTTACATCCACTACCTCAGTCTTTGGCAGGATGAAGCACTCTGGGCACAAAGCACCCTCCAAAACCAGTGGAGAAAGACATCCACTACCTCAGTCCTTGGCAGGATGAAGCACTCTGGGCACAAAGTCCTCTCCAGAACCAGTGGAGATTTACATCCACTACCTCAGTCCTTGGCAGGATGAAGCACTCTGGGCACAAAGCCCCATCCAGAACCAGTGGAGATATACATCCACTACCTCAGTCCTTGGCAGGATGAAGCACTCTGGGCACAAAGCCCCCTCCAGAACCAGTGGAGATTTACATCCACTACCTCAGTCCTTGGCAGGATGAAGCACTCTGGGCACAAATCACCCTCCAGAACCAGTGGAGAAAGACATCCAATACCTCAGTCCTTGGCAGGATGAAGCACTCTGGGCACAAAGCCCCCTCCAGAACCAGTGGAGATTTACATCCACTACCTCAGTCCTTGACAGGATGAAGCACTCTGGGCACAAAGCCCCCTCCAGATCCAGCGGAGATTTACATCCACTTCGTCAGTCCTTGGCAGGATGAAGCACTCTGGGCACCAGGAACCCTCCAGAACCAGTGGAGATTTACTTCCACTACCTCAGTCCTTGGCAGGATGAAGCACTCTGGGCACAAAGCCCCCTCCAGAACCAGTGGAGATTCACTTCCACTACCTCAGTCCTTGGCAGGATGAAGCACTCTGGGCACCAGGCCCCCTCCAGAACCAGTGGAGATTTACATCCACTACCTCAGTCCTTGGCAGGATGAAGCACTCTGGGCACAAAGCCCCCTCCAGAACCAGTGGAGATTTACATCCACTACCTCAGTCCTTGGCAGGATGAAGCACTCTGGGCACCAGGCCCCCTCCAGAACCAGTGGAGACTTACATCCACTACCTCAGTCCTTGGCAGGATGAAGCACTCTGGGCACCAGGCCCCCCCTCGAGAACCAGTGGAGATTTACTTCCACTACCTCAGTTCTTGGCAGGATGAAGCACTCTGGGCGCAAAGCCCCCTCCAGAACCAGTGGAGATTTACATCCACTACCTCAGTCCTTGGCAGGATGAAGCACTCTGGGTGCAAGGCCCCCCCCAGAACCAGTGGAGATTTACATCCACTACAGATTTACATCCACTACCTCAGTCCTTGGCAGGATGAAGCACTCTGGGCACCAGGCCCCCTCCAGAACCAGTGGAGATTTACATCCACTATCTCAGTCCTTTGCAGGATGAAGCACTCTGGGCACAAAGCCCCCTCCAGAACCAGTGGAGATTTACATCCACTACCTCAGTCTTTGGCAGGATGAAGCACTCTGGGCACAAAGCACCCTCCAAAACCAGTGGAGAAAGACATCCACTACCTCAGTCCTTGGCAGGATGAAGCACTCTGGGCACAAAGTCCTCTCCAGAACCAGTGGAGATTTACATCCACTACCTCAGTCCTTGGCAGGATGAAGCACTCTGGGCACAAATCCCCATCCAGAACCAGTGGAGATATACATCCACTACCTCAGTCCTTGGCAGGATGAAGCACTCTGGGCACAAAGCCCCCTCCAGAACCAGTGGAGATTTACATCCACTACCTCAGTCCTTGGCAGGATGAAGCACTCTGGGCACAAATCACCCTCCAGAACCAGTGGAGAAAGACATCCAATACCTCAGTCCTTGGCAGGATGAAGCACTCTGGGCACAAAGCCCCCTCCAGAACCAGTGGAGATTTACATCCACTACCTCAGTCCTTGACAGGATGAAGCACTCTGGGCACAAAGCCCCCTCCAGATCCAGCGGAGATTTACATCCACTTCGTCAGTCCTTGGCAGGATGAAGCACTCTGGGCACCAGGAACCCTCCAGAACCAGTGGAGATTTACTTCCACTACCTCAGTCCTTGGCTGGATGAAGCACTCTGGGCACAAAGCCCCCTCCAGAACCAGTGGAGATTCACTTCCACTACCTCAGTCCTTGGCAGGATGAAGTACTCTGGGCACCAGGCCCCCTCCAGAACCAGTGGAGATTTACATCCACTACCTCAGTCCTTGGCAGGATGAAGCACTCTGGGCACAAAGCCCCCTCCAGAACCAGTGGAGATTTACATCCACTACCTCAGTCCTTGGCAGGATGAAGCACTCTGGGCACCAGGCCCCCTCCAGAACCAGTGGAGACTTACATCCACTACCTCAGTCCTTGGCAGGATGAAGCACTCTGGGCACCAGGCCCCCTCGAGAACCAGTGGAGATTTACTTCCACTACCTCAGTTCTTGGCAGGATGAAGCACTCTGGGCGCAAAGCCCCCTCCAGAACCAGTGGAGATTTACATCCACTACCTCAGTCCTTGGCAGGATGAAGCACTCTGGGTGCAAGGCCCCCCCCAGAACCAGTGGAGATTTACATCCACTACAGATTTACATCCACTACCTCAGTCCTTGGCAGGATGAAGCACTCTGGGCACAAAGCCCCCTCCAGAACCAGTGGAGATTTACATCCACTACCTCAGTCCGTGGCAGGATGAAGCACTCTGGGCACAAAGCACCCTCCAGAACCAGTGGAGAAAGACATCCACTACCTCAGTCCTTGGCAGGATGAAGCACTCTGGGCACAAAGCCCCCTCCAGAACCAGTGGAGATTTACATCCACTACCTCAGCCCTTGGCAGGATGAAGCACTCTGGGCACCAGGCCCCCTCCAGAACCAGTGGAGATTTACATCCACTACCTTAGTCCTTGGCAGGATGAAGCACTCTGGGCACAAAGCCCCCTCCAGAACCAGTGGAGATTTACATCCACTACCTCAGTCCTTGGCAGGATGAAGCACTCTGGGCACAAAGCCCCCCACATCCACTACATCTGTCCTTGGCAGGATGAAGCACTCTGGGCACAAAGCCCCCTCCAGAACCAATGGAGACTGTTATCCACTTGAGAGACTGTGGCTTTGCACTCCCCAGGATTGCACAGTGGGCAAACCACCCACTGTAGAGACTTGAGAGACTGTGGCTTTGCACTCCCCAGGATTGCACAGTGGGCAAACCACCCACTGTAGAGACTTGAGAGACTGTGGCATTGCACTCCCCAGGATTGCACAGTGGGCAAACCACCCACTGTAGAGACTTGAGAGACTGTGGCTTTGCACTCCCCAGTATTGAACAGTGGGCATGGGGCCCCCTTGTGGATTTGGCGTTGTGAACTCAACCGGCTGAGGTGCCGCCCCTTTCCCTTCCCCCTGAGGTGCCTGTTTTATTGCTATCTGATGCCCCTGCAGTGTTCTCTCCGTCATGTTCGGGTTTGAGTGTTGGCCTCGCCCATGCAGTGTGGGCCCAGTGTTCCACGGATTTCAATGGAGCAATACCTGGACTACTATTCTTGGTGTATATATTTGTTAATAGTGTATATATTTTTGCGGACTGGATTTTTATATATTACAATGGTTACACTCATTTCCTTTTGTCTTTGCATTCTTTTGGGGGGGTTGGGAGGTGTAACTGTGATGTATCAATATGTATTAGTGTGTGTGTTGTAGTGGGTGAGGGTGGGGGTGTTGCGTGTTGCGTGTGTGTGCCAATGTTTTTTACCTCCCCTGTGTCGTAGGTGCCGTACTCACCGTGGTCTTCGTCGCCGGCGTTCGTGCTCCTGGTAGAGGAGCAAGAAGATAAGGGCAGGGAGAATTTGCAGATCTGGTTCCATGGTGTCCTGGTTCCTCGTGGGTTGTGTAGAGGTGAGCATTTTCCCTTCGAAGTCCTGTTTCCGACGTGTTTTTGTTCGCAGTGAATCCGCCCAGGAAAAGGTGGCGGATTGGTCGGTTGTGATACTGTGGGCGGTACATTGTCCTCCGCCTGTCTGTTGGCGGTGACCGCCATGCTGTTTGTTTGTACCGCCGTGGCGGTCAGAGTGTTAAAGTGGCTGTCCATGTTGGCGGTTTCCGCCACGGTCGTGATTCCATTTTTTTTTACCGCTGGGCTGTTGGCGGTCTTACCGCCGCTTTAACACCGACGGTCAGGGTTGTAATGACCACCATAACGTTTTTTTATGTGATTGATGGATACTTCCTTGTTTTTCACTGAACTAGACAATGATGGAAAGTTTACTGGGCATGTGCCTTCTACCACAAGAAGTTGAACAGGTGGTCTGTACGATGACCCAAAGAATTGTTTATCAGGCATCTTCTCTTAAACTAGTTCCCCAACTTTGGGGCACCACCTGTTAGCAGCTTTAGAAACCTTATGTTTCCTGGAGGCAGAATTGTAATATGTCATTTTAGATAGATTGGTTCTGACCTCTTGGATGTTCTGCAATAAAATGAAATAAATCTCTGGGTCAGACAATTTTGCTTCTGCCACCTATTCAGAAATATGAAGATCAGGCACATACATAGATACTCCAAGTAGCATCTCAAATGGAGTGTGATAACCTAATTCTCCTCTTGCCAGATTATTTAATGTTTTATGGACTCTGTATCGATTTCATAGTCAACTCAATCCTGTATTCTATACTGTAGGGCTAAAAGCTTTTTTTAAGCATACCATTGGCACGCTCTACAACATTATTACCTTCTGGTCAGAAAGAGTATGAGTATAGCAGACATAATCCCAGAAAAGACATAGCATCCATGAACATCTTAGTGGTGAAGGCAGGACTACTGTGTGAATGAAAGGTATGAACTGCTCCAATTCATACAAGGCACAGTAAGTTTTTTATGGCCATTCGAGCATTAGCATTTTTATGGGCAAGCCCACAGGAATCAGAAGCAAAAATCAACAGCAACCAGTATTTATATATATAAGTTGTCACAATGTGATAGAAGAAAACCACCTCAAAGGAGCAATCAGAAACAGTTAGGCGAGTCTGTGCTGGTAGAGTGTTTTATCTGTTGCCAAAATTGCAATGCTGCACATATTTTTTACTTTATTTTGGTAAATAAGGCTACCATTATTTTTTTTATAGCATTGATACAGTAGTGCTTATGCGTAGACACTATCCTGCCATGAGCTGTCATAATTAAAACTAATCTAGCTTGCTCATTAGGTATATGTCTATCTTCATTTCGGAGAGGGTTGCAACCAGAGTGTTACCACGAATGAGGGTGTAGGAGTATTCAGAGGGAAAGTCATCAGGACCCTTCTTTCCCTTTAATGTGTTGCTGACAAAAATATCTATTTCAGTCTTGGTTTGAGACTTAGGCCCATAATTATACTTTTTTTGCGCTACATTTGTGTCATTTATTTTACCCAAAAGTGGCGCAAACTTACAAAATGCAATTATGTTTTGTAAGTTTGTGCCGCTTTTGCGTAAAAAAACAACACAAATGCGGCACAAAAAAAAAGTATAAATATGGGCCTTAGTTACTGCAGCTACCACAAAGGTCTGAACTATCGTTTTCAGCCAGATTTTCTGCACAGTTCCCTTTAGCATGAATTATTTAAATTGGTCATAGCGTGCTGCACATGGGCCAAAGGAGGTGTATCCTAGAGGACAGCCACCTTTCCCCAGAGGGGCTTATTTTTTTATTAATTTCCCTTTTGAATTTCTGAATCTGTTTAAGTGCCAATATGGTAAATCTACATTATAACCTTGTGCACAAAATTCTGAATGCCACATAAACTTATGAATCAGCCTTCTGAGAGTCAGCAATAGGGCATCTATTTCTGGAACTATGCAGTGGAATCCCCTGAGCTTTTAGGGCCTGATTATGACTTTGGCGGAGGGGATTACTCCGTCCCAAATGTGACGGATATCCCGCCCGCTGTATTAGAAGTTCCAAAGGATATAATGGACTCGTAGTTCAGCGGGGGATATCCATCACATTTGGGACAGAGTAATCCCCTCCACCAAAGTCGTAATCAGGCCCTTAGTGTGTGTATGTAGCGGCTTGAAGCTTGTCGTCTTCAAAAATTCACTGCACTGCAGCACAAGTCATAGAATATTTGCGTTTACTTCCAACCAAGGTCTGTGCAAAGCTGTCCAAGTAGAATATGTATTTGTACTCTGTAGTCATGCAAGGGTAAAACATTAGGAGTCAGTGGACCAGTTTGAGTGTATTCCAAAAATTCTTGTGTGCAAAGTGGTAAGGTCATATTTAAACTTTCCATCAAGTGCACTTAACAAAGAGGTCCACCGCACCCTGTAGATGTGTACAGCTCAAACATTATGTATGTGTGACGGGCTAGCTGTGGATCGCCCGCACATTGAACTGACTGGTGCTGGCGTTGCCTGTACTGTTCCGGACCTCCCCGGCTTCCCTTCTCGTGATTGGCTGACGGTACCTTCGACGCGGGAAGCCGGGAGGTCAAAAGACCCAGTAGCAGAACAAGAAGGGGTCGGAGGAGACGGAAAGGAGGTCTGTGGCGGAACCAGAGTTGGAGGAGAAGACGGCGAGGAAGACGACGCAGAGAAGGATAAAGAAGATTGGAGAAGCGAGAGGCGCCTGGAGACGGAAGAGCGGTGTTCATCCAAGCGACTGGACTGGATACCACAGACGGTAGCCCTGCCAGCAGGAATCTGGGAAGACGGAACGCTGCACCCCGCCACGCTTCTGGAGAAGCGTGGCAGTTCCAGGTGCGTGAGGGCTCTGCCCTGAGGGAGCGGGAGGGAGGAGAGAAGGGGGGGAAGGAGAAAGAGAAAGGGCAACCGAAGGCTAAAAGAACGAAGGGGAAAAGGGTGGGGAGCACTATCGCACGAAATCACTGAAACATCGAGCACAAAGCATAGAAGCAATACCAGTAAGAGGCAGCACCAAGGCACCGCGCACAGAGAATAACTAGCCAAGTAGGCTAATAGGAGAATCCTAGATTGTTATAATTCATTACAAAGGAAGAAAAGGGAAAAGGATAGATCTAGGAAGAATCCCAGCCTAAGGAGATAGAACAGAGTTGTAGAAAACGAATATAAAGACGAAAAGATATCAAAGTGGAGAGGAACCAAAAGAAGGAAAGACAAAGAAAGGAGACAGAAAAGAGAAAAAGCCCAGAGAGTCTTTAAATAAATCACTTACCTCTGTTCCTCTCTTTCTCTCCATATACGCTTCCCGGGGAACCTGTAAGACGAGGAGACAAAAGAGAAGTGTGAAGAGCATAATCCGATACCAAAAACATCCAAAACAAGCCAGAAGAAAGAAACACAAAAGAAGAAAGACCTAAAACTACCCTGATTCTAACCCACAATACCTCAAATAAACACCTTGTACATAGAGCAACCGGTTCATATGTGATTACTACGCGCCAATACGGTTACAAGTGGTGGCAGTGGTGGGATTTTGAAGGACCGCCGCCATGGAAGAGAAGGCATCAATGGCAGACATGATAGCCCAGTTGGCAGAGGGCCACCTCCAGCTGGTTTGGGAGCAACAAATGAAAGAAGCCAAAGAGGAACGTGAGGCTTTGCAGACAGCTCTCAAGAGTCAAGCAACAATCATGGCCAACAACCAACTGGTACATGAAACAGCCCTGGGGAAGCTTACAGTCACCATCGCCCATACAAAGGTACACCCTAATGTACCAAATAGTGTACTGCAGCACTATCAGGAGCAGGAGGACCCAGACTTTTTCTTCACGAACTTTGAGAGAGTTGCCAGCACAGCCAACTGGCCAGAGGAAAAATGGGGCCAGTATATAGCCCCACTACTCACAGGCCACTTGCAAGCCACTTACCAAGCTATTAACCCCGGTGGCACTCTGCCCTACAGGGAGATCAAGAAAACTATTTTGGAAAGGGTTGGGCTGGATAGTGAAAGTTACCGCACTAGGTTCCGACAAGTGAAATGGCAGCATCAGGAGAACCCTCGCACTTTATACTATAGAGTCCAGCATGCAGCATGGAGGTGGTTACATCCAACAGAGAAAACCAGGGAAGAAATATTTGACGTTATAGTCCTGGAACAGTATTTGGATGTTTTGCCTTCTACCACACGAAACTGGGTAAGACAACATCCCGGGCTAACTAACGAAACAGCTGTGGATCTTGCATGTGCATATCATAGGGGCCGGGACTTCCGTGCTACAGCTAGCAGACCACCACCTCTCCCTCCTGTCAGATCCATCATGACTAGGAACACCACCCATCGGCCAGTACTAACCCATGGTCCGGAACGTTCACAACCAGCACCCCGGTGGCTCCCGGCTACCCAGGCACAGGGCCCCAGTGTTATAACTGCTCGGAGTGGGGTCATATCGCCAGACATTGCCCCCATAGAAAAGACGCTGAGGAACCCATGGAGATTGGATTGACGAGAGGGAGGGTATTCTGGTCTGGAGGGGAGAAACCAAAATATACCCTACCCATCATCATCAATGAGGTGGAAAGAACAGCTTTAATAGATTCAGGGTGTAGCCAGAGCGTGATTAGGGGGGGATCTAGTACTGCCTGGTCAAGAGGATTCCGAAACCCAGGTCCTGATCGCATGTGTGCATGGCGATCAACAGTATTATCCACTGGCTACCATACGGTTGAAGTGGAGGGATAAGACTGAGACCCTACGGGTGGGGGTGCTTCCCCGACTTGACAAGGATATAATCCTCGGAACCGATTATGAGGACTTCCCCTCTCTGTTAGATAAAGCAGGACAAGAGCATCTCCTGAGAACCTGGTGGGAGGAGGCACCCAGTGAATCAGAAAAGGAGGAACCCAAAGAAGCCTGTGTTACCCTCAGTAGGAGACAGAAACGGGAGCAGCGACATTATTATGCACAGCAATCCCTACCACAGGACGGACCAGAGGTTGCTAGAAAAGTCTGTACGGTTACGGGAGACTTCCGGCGGAAGCAAAGCGAGAACCCCTCTTTGAAACACGCATGGCAGCAAGCATTGTCTCCAGAAGAACAAGGGGTAGGTCCCAGATTCCTGATCCATAATAACCTACTGTATAGGAGACCCACCACAAAGGGGGAAAAAGAATTACAGTTGGTTGTACCTAGGAGTCACTGACAGCAGGTGTTAATACAAAGGAAGAAAAGGGAAAAGGATAGAAACACAAAAGAAGAAAGACCTAAAACTACCCTGACTCTAACCCACAATACCTCAAATAAACACCTTGTACATAGAGCAACCGGTTCATATGTGATTACTACACGCCAATACGGTTACAGTATGCTTACCTTAGTTGTCAACTCTAGTGTAGGTACAAAAGAAACTAATCAGTTTACTGTGCAGAAAATGACACTCTTTCAAAATGGCCACCAGCAACACAGTAAGAATGTTTTCTCTGGGAGTGAAACTTGCTTCAGCGGTGCAGTACAAATATGATTTGTACGCTATGGGATTTGTCTGATCGTTATTGTAAACAAGCCTTTTGTAGCCTGAGGCAATGGTAATAAAATAACTCTAATTACTCGATTTGTTCTGTTATCTCCAGTCTGTAAATGCTTAGTCTCTAACATGTCTGCTTGCATTCTTCATTGGATAGATGTGTGCTTTTCTGTTGAATATTTTTCCGAAAACGTGGAACAAATCAAATCATACAAGGCCTTCACTCACTAAGCCCAATGTGGCAAGTAAGCTCTCCAAAAGTTAAGAAATCTCAACAGGGCTTGTAATTTTCTTAACTTTTTTGGAGGTTGTAAATTAGCCTACTGGTGTAGGAAGTCAGGTGCCAACCCTTACCCTAAATGGACAGTTATTACCCAAGAAATATTACATTTAAATACACAATTTTTTATTTTTTAAAGTTAATTCTAAATCTATATAGAGCTATTAATAGCACTGTTCTGTCCACTCCAGTCAGTTTTT
This sequence comes from Pleurodeles waltl, assembly GCF_031143425.1. Taxonomy (NCBI): domain Eukaryota; kingdom Metazoa; phylum Chordata; class Amphibia; order Caudata; family Salamandridae; genus Pleurodeles; species Pleurodeles waltl. The sequence continues at coordinate 693,853,947 of NC_090444.1, forward strand.
CAGTGAAGTCATCTGCGATGTGAATGTCACCAATATAAGATAAAATCTCAGGATCTTGTAAGATTTCCATAATTCTTGCTGCAAGTAGATCGGCACAATCCCTATAGGACATAGGCAACCTTGTGTAGAATTATTGAAGCCTATTGAACAAGAAAGCAATTAAATGCTTGTTTTCAGCTGCTCTGTTTTGGCTATGTAACCCATTGGAAATGTGAAGGGTTGTTTTGTATTATTTTCACACAAGCTTTGTTAGTAATCCAGTGCTACATTTTGTACAGCTTGTGTGTGAGTACATGAGTTTAAATTCCAATTATCTAAAGGTATTCTATATGATCCATCAGGTTTTAAAACTTGAAAAGATAGGTGTCCATCGTGGAATGACAAGGCACTATAATGCCCTGATATTGTAGTTAGTTTAAAATAGTTTTTATTTTGAATTTAGCTTCTGGCTTCACTGGAAATTGAGCCCAAATTTGGGTCTCTCTCCTTAAGAGAATGACACGTGGAACTGATTCTCTGTCCCATCCCACCTGGTTTCTATTCAAAGATGGGACATGTTTTAGACCCATTTGCTTGCATATTTTTCCCATAGGTCTTCAGGTTCTAAGGAGGAAAAGGCTTGTATTATTTACCTCCTCAACTTGAGGTGCATCCCTTATAATAAAAAGCAAAGACTAATCATCTTCAGCAATAATCAGATCATAAGTATCCAATAAAATGCGGCCAGAATATTGCTTTTATTCTGCATGCTATGTCCCTTCATTCTGTAGCTCTACATTATAAACCCTGTCTGGAGGGTTTATATGTTTAACTGGTGTCTCAACCTATATATGCTCTTTCATTGAAGTTCCCACCAGATCCTCTGAGAGTCAGGCAAACTATTGACCTTGCCCCACTCCACAGATGTATCCATAGATTGCAAGTTATTTTCTTAGTCAGTACAACACATTTTTTTTAAACTGCTTGACATACTCCCTTGTGGTGCTCAGTCCATTCACTCCCTTCTGCCCTTCTACTGTCTGGATCCTGAAAAGAACAGGAAGAATACCGATCCGGCTTTTTAATTTTGTCATAGTTCCTCCAATTGTACTCACCCCGGCTGCACTCTCCTGAGCAAAGAGAGGTCCAGTACTTTTTTTGTTTTACCTTACATTTCTTTTTAGTCTCTGGCACAGCTTTTTCCGAGTCGCAACCCTCAATCTCAGGCTTTGTTTTACTGGCTCCTGACCCACAGTATCATGTCCCACAGTTGGGTACAGTTCTAAAATAATCATTGGCAATTCCAGTTCATAATCCTGAACAGGAACTTTTGCCATTCTCTGATATACTACCAGGGTTGCAACGTTTCTGTGAATGATACTCAAAACAATTGAAGAAACTGCTTCAGATTTTCACATTATTAATACCTAAATCAAGAGCACGTGCAGCTACATGGTCATTTTATACTTGTTTGACACAGGTGATAACACCACTGATGAAGATGTGCTGGGTACTCACAGAGACATATCCCCGGGTGTTGCACATTTCTACAGGGGCCAAGGTCCCAAGATGAAGACACATAATCAAAATTCTGTGCTTATCTTAGGGTGCTGTGTGAGGATACACCACTTTCAACTGGTTGGTCTTGGGCGCAATTCTGTGGACTGATTGCCTGTATGGCAGCTTGGACTTGTTATACAGTTCCAGCAGGAAGTGCTTTAGTGACTATTGTTTGTAGCCGATATTGTCGAAATCACCTAAATATATTATTAGATTTAATAATCATACTACTTTTGACACAAAGGCGGTCATTACAACATTGGCGGTAAAAGCCACGTACCGCCGTGCAGAAGACCGCCAACACACCGCCGCGGCCGCAGAAAACCGCCACAGCTATCATGACCCACAGCACGGAATCTGCCAAAATTCAGACACCCACACAAGTCCGCCACACCAAAGGTCAGTGATAAACTGGCGATAACAAAACCTCCACCGTCACGCCAACAGAAATACGCCCACACTATCACGACACACAAATCCACGTGGCGGTCTTTCAAACGCGGTATTCCCTTGGCGGTACACACCGCCGCGCTCAAAATACACACACATATACAAAACACAGCCACATTGGACAATTCGAAATACACACACCTGATACACATACACACACCACTCCCACACACCCAATACTATATAAAACACACACCCACATCACCCACAAACCCTTACGACAACAAATCACGAACGAAGGCCAGAGAGAGACACCACCATCAACAATACATGCATCCACAGGCACACAACACCATCACCCACAACACTTCCACGCATCGCACACTACACACCACTACATATCAGCACACTTATCACCCCACACACCACCCCACACATCACTTACACCACCCCATGCCCATGGCACAGCAACGACACCCCAGGTTCTCGGAGGAGGAGCTCAGGGTCATGGTGGAGGAAATCGTCCGGGTAGAGCCACAGCTATTCGGATCACAGGTGCAGCACACCTCAATTGCAAGGAAGATGGAGCTATGGCAAAGAATAGTGGACAGGGTCAACGCAGTGGGACAGCACCCAAGGAATCGGGAGGACATCAGGAAGAGGTGGAACGACCTACGGGGGAAGGTGCGTTCCGTGGTCTCAAGACACCACCTGGCGGTTCAGCAGACTGGCGGCGGACCCCCACCTCCTCCCCCACAACTAACAACATAGGAGGAGCAGGTCTTGGCGATTCTGCATCCTGAGGGCCTCGCAGGAGTAGGTGGAGGAATGGACTCTGGTAAGTCAAATCTTAACTATTACATCCCCACCCTACCTGCATGCCAGCACATACCCCCACCCTCACCCTCACCCCCATCACTCTAACTCCTCACAAATGTCCCAACATCACAAACCACATATCCTAACCCCAAGCCCTGCATGCAACAACAAAGCATGGACACCCATCACTAAAGCATGGCCACTGCACATACCCATACACCCCCCTAAACCATCATCACACAAGGTCCCACTCAGGAATGCAAGCACTGGGGCACACGGTCACCCACCCATTGCACACCATGCCACACACAGATGTAATAAACATCCTTTTATACCCCTGCAGGACCCCTACCCAACGTCACCGAACAGGAGGGTCCACACATGTACACACCACCAACAGAAGAGGCCCACAGTGATGACAGCACCTCTGTCCAACTGGATCTAGATGACCAGCCCGGCCCATCGGGGACCCCGGGACAGTCGGTTCCCCACACCCAGTCACAGGCCACCACAGAGCTTACCCCCTCTGGAAACACCAGCACAGCACCCACCCAGCGGGCCCATACCTCCGTCCCCAGGACACGTCAATCAGCAGTGTGTCCACCACTACAGGGAACCCAGGCTAACCCACCACTCCAACAACAGGGACCTGGGGGCAGTGGTAGTCGGCACACGGTCCAAGGGACAGAGGCCCCGGAACACAGGGGAACTGGGAGGGCTGCTGTGCGACAGGGGGCGGACAGGCCCAGGGAACCCACTCTCCACGAGGCCCTCTCCTCGATCATGGGAGCCTACCACCACTCCCAGGAGACGATGGCAACGGTACTGGCCAAGTTTCAGGAGACCCAGCGCCTGCAGGAGGAACAGTATATGGGCTTCAGGGAGGAACTCAGAACCATCAATTCCACCCTGGGCACCATCGTAGGGGTGCTGAAGGAAGTACTCAACAACAGGAGGGACACTGTGGCACTACAAGTGGCCCCTGACACTAGCCTGGACGATGAACTGCCCACCACCTCCGCCGGCGCTAGTGGACAGGAGGCACCGCCACAGGACCACCACACCAGCAGTCCACCGCCTGCAGAGGGAGAACCACCTCGCAAACGGTCCCTGAGATCCAGGAACAAGATAGAGAACGATGCCAAGACCCACGCCAAGAAATGAGACCACCCTGATTGTCATCCTACTGTCCCACTTTGTCACCCTGTCCATCCTTAAACTGCCCCAGTTCCACTTCCTATGCCCATTTGGGCAATGCACCTGTGAGACTAATAGACTGGACTCTGCCATGGACATTCTTCCGCCATCACCCCTCGCCATTTTGCTACCCCCTCCAATTTTGAGCACTAAAATAAACACCCTTAAAGCACAAAACAATCTGGAGTCAGTCTGTGATTTCGGAATACTGTATTAGCAATAACTGTGGCAAAAAGCTCTTTCATTTCTAATGTCAACATACCTATGTCACACAGCTCTAGTCCATGAGGAATCAAAGCGGATGTCACACTGTGGGACCCAGATCTGTGAAATCGTAAGGGAAAGTGACAACTCAGTGACCATACACTGGGTGAAAACGACAGACAGTAGAGAGGCAGTAGTTTTTAAGTACATGTAGTAGGCAGGTTTGTATTCTTACCTGTGTCTCACTGGAAATATTTCTGGATCACTGAGTCCCTGTTGTCCATGTCTTCTTCCTCTGCTTCCTCGTCTTCACTGTCCACAGGCTCCACAGCTGCAACAACACCGCCATCTGGACCATCCTCCTGCAGAAAAGGCACCTATCGTCGCAAAGCCAAGTTGTGAAGCATACAGCAGGCCATGATGATCTGGCACACCTTCTTTGGTGAGTAGAATAGGGACCCACCTGTCATATGGAGGCACCTGAACCTGGCCTTCAGGAGGCCGAAGGTCCGCTCGATCACCCCCCTAGTTCGCCCATGGGCATCATTGTAGCATTCCTCTGCCCTTGTCCTGGGATTTCTCACTGGGGTCAGTAGCCATGACAGGTTGGGGTAACCAGAGTCACCTGCAAATGGTGAGGGACAACTGTTAGACACACGCTAACCTGTAGGGATATCCCCAGATCCAGACAACCATTCCCACTGACTAGCTTCCAGGTGCTCACCTAGTAGCCACACACGGTGCCTGTGGAGTTGACCCATCACATAAGGGATGCTGCTACTCCGCAGGATGTAGGCGTCATGCACTGAGCCAGGGAACATGGCATTCACATGGGAGATGTACTGGTCTGCCAAACATACCATCTGTACATTTATGGAATGATAACTCTTCCGGTTTCTGTACACCTGTTCATTCCTGCGGGGGGGGGTATCAAAGCCACATGTGTCCCATCAATGGCACCTATGATGTTGGGGATATGTCCCAGGGCATAGAAGTCACCTTTCACTGTAGGCAAATCCTCCACCTGAGGGAAAATGATGGAGGTCCGCATGTGTTTCAGCAGGGCAGACAACACTCTGGACAACACATTGGAAAACATAGGCTGGGACATCCCTGATGCGATGGCCACTGTTGTTTGAAATGACCCACTTGCAAGGAAATGGAGCACTGAAAGCACCTGCACTTGAGGGGGGATTCCTGTGGGATGGCGGATAGCTGACATCAGGTCTGGCTCCAACTGGGTACACAGTTCCTGGATTGTGGCACGGTCAAGCCTGTATGTGATTATCACATGTCTTTCCTCCATTGTCGACAGGTCCACCAACGGTCGGTACACCGTAGGATGCCTCCATCTCCTCACATGTCCCAGCGGACGGTGCCTATGAAGGACAACAGCGAGCACAGAGTCAAACAACTCAGAGGTACGTACCCACAACTTACACAGAACACGATTCATAATCTAAAAAGTGGCCTGTATGTGTGTTGAGTCTAGGCCTAGGTATGTGTGACGCAGTTGAAAATTAAGCCATGTGGGCCCCTGAAATGGCGGCTGCCTGACCTGTAAAGTGGGACAATGGGATGTGAGGTAACTGCGCTGTCGTTGTACACCGTTGTGGTAGGCGGGCTGCATTGGTTAACATTGGACCTTATGGGTCCCGGGAGCCAATGACGATGTACGCCGGCGGTGACGGTACGCACCGCCGCGGACGTGACACCCATTTTCCATCTGTTCAATCACTCGATACCTGATCTTCGACAGGAGAGGACCTACACTGCAAGTGCTGCTGTGACCTCGGTCTGGAAGAGACAATGGCTTGAGTGTCTGGGGAAAGGGCCCATGCCTTCACATCGGAGGAGTTGGAGAAACTCGTGGATGGGGTCCTCCCCAGTACACACTACTCTACGGTCCTCCAGACAAACAGGTAAGTACACTAGGAGCATGCTGTATGGGATATGCCTGTGTGGAGCGGGGTGGATGTAAGAAGGAAGGGGGGAGAGTGCGGCATGCATGAAACAACGGTGAGTGCATGTGCCACATGGCAAGGGTAGGGATGGGGCCCAATCACTTTGACGGTGCAGTTGGTAATAACTTTCTCTTCCCCCTGTACAATTCATGTAGGTCAGCGCCCACCAGAAAAAATATATTTGGCGTGCCATCGTCAAGGACGTCCGGACCCTGGGGGTCTACCACAGACGGAGCACCCACTGCCGGAAAAGATGGGAGGACATTCGCCGCTGGAGCAAGAAGACGGCGGAGGCTTAGCTGGGGATGGCCTCCCAACGTGGGAGGGGTGCCCGTCGCACCATGACCCCCCTGATGTTCAGGATCCTGGCGGTGGCGTACCCGGAGTTGGATGGGCACGTGAGGGCATCACAGCAGACACAAGGGGGTGAGTACACTTTCATTCTGCTGATTTTGCGCGCAGTGGAGGTGTCTGGGTGGGGGAGGTGGGCTGTGGGTTTCCCTAGGCCAGGGCGAGTTCCGTAGGCAAGGTCCCTCCGTAAGGCAGGTCATGTGGCACCCCACTGCACCTCTGTAGAGTGCCAAGTACACCTAGCCATGCCCCTGTGTCATCCATGTGTGCAGATGTCGTCCATAGCCTAGTAGGCCATGTCCCAGGAATTGAACAGTGGAGCCCAAGAGCGCGGCGTAGTGCAGGGGGCTTCTGTGTCTGTCGTGTCCGTCAACGGTAGCAGTAATGCATGCACTCAACATGTCTTTCTTCTGTCGTCCCCCCCTTTTTGTGGTCTCCCTGTTCTTGTGTGCATTAGCATCATCAGGCGGAGGAGCAGTGGCACCGGAGCACGAGGGGGCTGCATCCCACATGGCCATGGAGGGCCACACTACGGAATCGAACTTCACCAGTGGGACGGAGGGCGAGGGGAGCTCCACGTCGAGGACAGGAGCTGAGACCAGTGATACGGACTCGTCCTCTGATGGGAGCTCCCTTGTGGTGGCGGCAACATCTGTGCCCCCCCCATCTACAGGTACAGCCGCCACCTCCCTTCCAGCACTGCCCTCCCAGCAGCCCCTCAGCCTTTGCCCTGTGCCCGCTCACCCGGGAGGGTGGGCATCACCTTCGCCCCAGGCACCTCAGGCCATGCCCCAGTCACCCCTGCTGCCCTCAGTGAGGAGGCCATTGACCTCCTCAGGTCCCTCACTGTTGGGCAGTCTACCATTTTGAATGCCATCCAGGGTGTAGAAAGGCAGTTGCAACAAACTAATGCATTCCTGGAGGGCATTCATTCTGGTCAGGCGGCCCTTCAGCGAGCTTTTCAGACTCAGCACTGATGGCAGCCATTGTCCCTGTCTCTAGCCTCCCCCCTCCAACTTCCTCCACCCAGACCCAATCCCCTGTACCCCAGCCTATCACAAGCACACCTACAGACCAGCATGCACACAAGTCAACACACAAGGGAAGCTCAGGCAAACATAAGCACCACACATCCCAAAGGCACTTACGCAAGCATCACACACATGCAGACACACCAACATCCACTGCCTCCACTGTGTCCCCCTCCTCCTCGTCTCCCTCCTCTCTCCCAGTCTCGTCTACACTCACACCTGCATGCACTACCTCTACAGCCACTACTACCATCACCACCACACCCCGCTCACGTGCAGTCACACCCCCACTACCATTCACACATCCCCTGTGTCCTCTCCCAGTGTGTCTGTGACGCCCCCTCCCAAGATACACAAATGCAGGCACACACCCACCCAACAGCCATCCACCTCACGACAGCCTCTAGCGCATGCACCTTCACCCAAAGTCAGCAAACGAACACCTCCTACAACCACAACCTCTTCCTCCACTCCCAAACCCCCTCCAGCTACCCGTCCCAGTGTCTCCCAAAAATTTTCCTGTCCAACCTTGACCTCTTTCCCACACCTCCCCCACCCCGTCCGTCTCCTAGGTCCCGAACTAGCACCTCAGCCACAACATCTCCTGGACCAGTGGTGCCTGTAGTCACCGGAATCTGGAGTGCACCGGCCACCAGGGCAGCCAGTGTGGCACGGAGCCACAGCACAGACAGTCCCCCACCTGTGAAGCATCAGAAGTTGGCCAGTGCCCGGCGGGAGAGGGGGAAGACTCCAGCCACCAAAGCGGCTCCTAGGGATACAGGTGGGAGTGTGGAGTCAGCTGCGACACCTTCCAAGGTGGGGAAGGGGCACAAGAAACTCAGCAAGTCTGGGAAGAGCAGCACGGCGGAGAAGACCGCCATCATCCCCGCTGCCCAGGAGGCCACCGCCACCAGCCCAGCTGCCCAGGAGCCCACCGCCACCAGCCCTGCTGCCCAGGAGCCCACCGCCAGCACCAGCCCAGCTGCCCAGGAGGCCACCGCCAGCACCAGCCCAGCTGGGACAGAGAGGACCGCCAGCACAAGCCCCGCTGGGACATGAAGGACCGCCAGCAAAAGCCCCGCTGGGACAGAGAGGACCGCCAGCACAAGCCCCGCTGGGCCATGAAGGACCACCAGCAAAAGCCCCGCTGGGACAGAGAGGACCGCCAGCACAAGGCCTGATGGGCCATGAAGGACCGCCAGCAGCTGAGTCACTGCAAAGGAGACCACCGCTCCAAGCACTGCTGAACAGGGCACCGCCGTCTCAAGCACCGCTGAACAGGGCACCGCCGTCTCAAGCACCGCTGAATAGGGCACCGCCGCTCCAAGCACCGCTGAACAGGGCACCGCCGTCTCAAGCACCGCTGAACAGGGCACCGCCGCTCCAAGCACCGCTGAACAGGGCACCGCCGCTCCAAGCACCGCTGAACAGGGCACCGCCGTCTCAAGCAACGCTGGCCCATGAGCGCCAAGGGCTCTGACGCTACTGAGTCCGTCACGGGCAGAATGAAGCACTCTGGGCACCATGCCCTCTCCAGAGCCAGTGGAGTGATCCATCCACTACCTCTGTCCTTAGCAGGATGAAGCACTCTGGGCACCATGCCCCCTCCAGAACCAGTGGAGAAATCCATCCACTACCTCTGTCCTTAGCAGGATGAAGCACTCTGGGCACCATGCCCCCTCCAGAACCAGTGGAGAGATCCATCCACTACCTCTGTCCTTAGCAGGATGAAGCACCCTGGGCACCATGCCCCCTCCAGAACCAGTGGTGAGATACATCCACTACCTCTGCCCTTAGCAGGATGAAGCACTCTGGGCACCATGCCCCCTCCAGAACCAGTGGAGACTGTTATCCACTTGAGAGACTGTGGCTTTGCACTCCCCAGGATGGAACAGTGGGCAACCCACCCACTGTAGAGACTTGAGAGACTGTGGCTTTGCACTCCCCAGGATGGAACAGTGGGCAACACACCCACTTGTTAGACTTGAGAGACTGTGGCTTTGCACTTCCTAGGATTGAACAGTGGGCAAACCACCCACTGTAGAGACTTGAGAGACTGTGGCTTAGCACTCCCCAGGATGGACCAGTGGGCATGTGGCCCTCTCGTGGATTTGGCGTTGTGCACTCAACTGGCTGAGGTGCCCCCCCTTTCCCTCCCCCTGAGGTGCCTGTTTTGTTGCTCTCTGATGCCCCTGCAGTGTTCTCTCCGTCATGGTCGGGGATCTTGTGTGGGCCTCGCCCATACCGTGTGGGCCCAGTGTTCCACTGACTTAATTGGAGCACTACCTGGACTACTATGCTTGGTATATATTTTGTACATGGTGTATATATATTTTTGCCTACTTGATTTTAATATATTACAATGGTTACACTCATTTTCTATTGTCTTTGCATTCTTCCGGGGGGTGGTTGGGAGATGTAACTGTGATGTATCAATATGTATTGGTGTGTGTGTGTTGTAGTGGGTGGGGGTGGGGGTGGGGGTGGGGGTGTTGCGTGTGTGTGTCCCTGTTTTTTCCCTCCCTCCTCCCCTGTGTCGTAGGTGCAGTACTCACCGTGGTCTTCGCCACCGGCGTTCATGCTCCTGGTAAAGGAGCAGGTAGACAATCGCAGGGAGAATTTGGAGTTCCAGGTCCATGGTGTCCTAGTTCCTCGTGGGGTGTGTAGAGGTAAGCGTTTTCCCTTCGAAATCCTGTTTCCGCCGTGTTTTTATCCACTGTGAATCCGCCCCGGAAAAGGTGGCGGATTGGCTGTTGTGATACTGTGGGCAGTACTTTGTCCTCCGCCTGTCTGTTGGTGGTGACCACCGCGCTGTTTGTTTGTACCGCCATGGCGGTCGGAGTGTTAAAGTGGCTGTCTTTGTTGGCGGTTTCCGCCACGGTCGTAATTGCAAAATTTTTACCGCCGGCCTGTTGGCGGTCTTACCGCCGCTTTAACACCGTCCGCCAGGGTTGCAATGACCACCTATGTCTGGAAGGTTCCTCTACAGCTTACACATTAACTAAGATATTTAATGATGCTTCAAGCTTATCCTCTAAGATTTCATACAAATCTTTCCAGCAAACACATTAACTACCTGAACTATTTTAGTATTATCAAATGCTGAGACTTGCTGTGTAAACTTAGGTACCTCCCAAAATGTATTCTGTTTGTGATCAATTAAGTAATCCACCACTTCTTTGATATATAATGGAGTTGTGTGGCAGACCATAGACCACATAGACCACTGACCCCTAGTCAAAACACCACCAGGAGTGTAACTACCGTGGTGAAGCAGGTACTGTGGCAGCAAAGCCCAGAGCCCATTGGACCCTGATAATTGCTGCATCTTTCTTCTCCAATAGCAATCAGAGAAGACATTTTCTTTGCTTGCACCATGGCCTATGGCATCCTTGAAACTCTACTGAACACCACCCTTTGTCATGACTCCATTCTTTGACCCAGACCTTAATTGTACCCTGCACACTTTTTTGGTTTTCCAGAGTAATTTTATTCCATTACCAGCATTTGACCCTTTGCCATCATCAATACCTAAGAAGTGATTCCCAAGACATGTTGAGGGCAAGAGGAAGAGAAGGTAACATTCTCATCAAAACAGATCTAAAATCACAACTCTTATGACTAAGCCTAACTTCTTCCATAGGGGATTTGTTGAGTTGATATCAGAAGTTAATTTGTATTCGCCTGGCTGATAAGTTAAAGATGGTTTCAGGCTGAATCATCTTGCCAACTAGAAATATATTTACTGATAAGAATGTTTCCTCGTTGTAAATAATGCACGAACTGAAGCTTGCCTTCCCAGAGGAAGCAGTTCATCTCCGTTGAGAGGTGAGTGCTCGATCTGCCAGCGGCCCACTTAGCATTCACTGTATCTTCCTGTGTTTACGACCTCTTGAATCTGGAATTGCAGCTGAACTTGAGTGCCTCGGTGTAACCGAAAGGCGCCCAAGTTTCCGAGTATCTTTCGTGAATGGGAATCAGGTGTTCCCTTTTCAAAATCACTGCTGTGGCAATAGGCGAAATGTTCCAAACGCAAGTTTTTTTCCATGGAAGAGCTAACGATTAATTTTAAAACACTCGCTTTTCTTAAAAAATAAAAATGCTATGATGATTTGTGTATTTTTTATTCGTCTATTTTTATTTTTGGTCAGTTTAACAACATTTGACGTGTTCTTCATGAGCACCCTCCATTTTGAAAGAAGACTCCGAGGTTTTCGCCGACACGTTCATATATAACACTGTAAAATGAGGGGGGACTACGGACGTCAAGGAAGGTGTGAACAAGGAAGAACAAAAAATAATAAAAAAATGGAAGGGGGAAGTGAAATTTGTATGAGAGAGAAGGCATTTAAAAAGCCAAAGGAAAACTAAGGAGAGGAGAAAAGAAAGATGGGAGGAAAACAGAGGATGGGGACAAGAACGAACAAGTTAAAAACAAACATTGGCAGAGCCAATAGCTCTTGCGTATATGAGAGCTATTGACTTTGCCCATGTTCTGCATGTCTAAAAATTAGTGGCGTGGAGTGGTGTGGGGTTGCTTTGCGTGGGGTGGCATTGTGTGGCATGGTGGGGAATGGAGAAGAGTAACATGGAACTGAGTGGCACAGAGTGCCGTGGAGTGGCATAGAGTGGAGTAGAGTGGCATAGAGCGGAGTGGTGTGTCGTGGAGTGGTGTGGAGTGGTGTAGCGTGGAGTAGGGTGGCATAGAGTGGAGTAGCGTGGAGTAGAGTGGCATGAAGTAGAGTGTCACAGTGGAATAGAATAGAGTGGATTATAGCGGCTTAGAGTGGAGTGTCGTAGAGTGGAGTGGTTCAGAGTGGACAGTTGTAGAGTCGTATGGTGTAGAGCGGAAGAGCATAGAGTGGAGTGCAGCGGTGTATATTGGAGTGATGTAGAGTGGAAAGTTGTAGAGTCGAGTGACATACAATGGAGTGACAGAGTGATGTAGAGAGAAGTTACAAAGAGTGGAAAAAAGATTCATAGAATGGAGTGGCGCTGATTATAATAGAGTGTTGTAGAGTGAAGTGGTGTGTCATAGAATGGCCTGGCATAGAAGGGAGTGTCAGAGTTTCGCAGAGTGGAGTAAAATGTCGAGGAGTGTCGTAGAGTGGAGTTAAGTGTTGTGGAGTGGCATAGTGTGGAGTATCATAAAGTGTTGTCGAGTGGAGTACGGTGTCGGAGAACAGAGTGTCAGGGAGTGGAGTGGCAGAGAGTAGGGTAGCATAGGGTGGAAAGGCATGGGATGGCGTAGCGTGGAGGAGAGTGGCATAGGATGGAGACGAGTGGAGTAGAGTGGCGAAGAATGGAATAAAGTGGCATAGACTGGAAGAGAGCGGCATAGAAAGGAGTAGAGTGCAATAGAGTGGAGTAGAGTGGCGTACAATGTTATAAGTGGAAGTGACATAGAATGGTGTAGAGTACCGTAGAGTGGAGTGGAGAAAATTGGTATAGAGTGGCATTGCGTGGAGTAGAGTGACTCTCGTGATTTGTGGCACGGAGGAGGAGTTATCTTTTTAGTAGGTAAAACTACACACCATATTCAAATCATGGGCTATATAAAAAAAATCATGAAACCCCTTCCTCGCAGTTATTATCTTGTAAACTTTCAAACACTGCAGGCTGAGTTATATTTCGGTTTTGCACTTTTACTTTTGATCTCTCTTTAAGGTTTGAGGTGATTGTAAAACTTTTGCTCTGACCTCCCTCTATGTTTTGAGAATCTTGTCATTGTTGTTTGTTTTTGGATGAAGACCTGTCAACATCAGAGGCACTTCCAATGGGTCACTCACCTCAAACGAAGGCAGTCTATCCCTCACTAAGTGTAACTGTCATCTTGCTCTTTTGCACTGTAGCGCTAGGCTGCTCACCGTCCATGCAGCCCCCTGACTGAATATGGAACACTTGCTCAGTTTACAAGGTACTTGGCTATAGTATTGAGCAGATGATTTAGGAGCTATACTTTATGATAATAAAATAGCTGTTGATAATACAAATCCAATTCGTTCCTGCACTGTTGAAACAGATTTGAATGATCAGCGACCTTTATTATTTGAAAGAGGTAGCTAATAAATCATTTGCCCATTACTAGAGAACACCTTTTGAGAGGAGTGTTTTCTGGGCACAGATTCCACCAGTGGGTTGCAAGGGCAGTGAAGAGGCAAAGCGGAGGGCAGGGATAAGCACGCAAACCAAATGAGGAAAATAGAGGGCAGCGGGAGGGTACAGAGGAGGTGGTCTCAGGGCCAGAACTGCCAACTTTCGAACTGATTAAACAGGTTCGAGTCCCAGTGTCTGCTCAAAACCCTGTTATTCTGGACTCAACACTGGTTTTCCTATACCTAAAATGTAATGTGTCCTTGTGTAATACACTAAATGGTGCGCAACAGCAAAGCACACAAATACTCCTAAGGCAAATTTACTGCTATATAAAATAATAAAAATAGAAGCACAAGAGAAAGCAATGGAGGATGTGGGCGGGAGGGCAGAAGCACACATGTGAAACCCTAACATGGGGGTTAAATTCAAGCACACAGTTTTGGAGCAACATGGGGGACAGAGGCATTCAAGAAGGACAGCTGGATAAAACAAACTCGTGTTGAGTGCTTTAGAAGAAAATGAAACAGAGTGTTCCTGAAAAGCAAGCACCTGTGGAAGAATAGAAGAAGCTCATTAGGGAGGAGGTAAACAGGCTATGTCCCATGGGACCAGTGCTTAATTTGTGCTTGTTGTTTCCGGTGCTGAACACCCGCACTTATTTTTGAGGACGGGGGCTTACTCTTCTTCCTCATACATTTGCTGCGAGCAAAAAACAGATATGGGAAAGACAGATGGAGGGGAAAAATGAAAAAGCGTCACAAAGTGAGAAAGATGAAAGCTGCAAGAGTGAGCTGAAGGGGCAGGGAGTGGCTTTATATGGATTGAAGAGGCCCGAGATGGCTTCAGGATTACGCCGCCTCAGTATTCCGTGTTCAAACATTTAATTGCAGCAGCCGCATGTTTAAGAGGAGGGCTTTGGGCACCAGCACCTTTTTATTTACAAATTAAGCACTGCATGGGAGGGACAAAGACATGCTAGAGGGGCTAAAATAAATGGAGCCAGAAAATAGAAAGAAAGCAACTGTGAGTGACAAAACAAAAAGCCCATGGTAAACAACAAGTGGAATGCATTCCCACAGCAGCTTTCAGAATGTCCCCAAGATGTCTTTGTAACCAGAAAGTTCCGGTGTCTGGTACACTTCAATCTAAAAACAAGAAAGGACAAATAAATTTGTCATGAAGAAAAGCAAAGTAAAGATGGAGATAAGAGTAAGAAGGAACAAAGTAAAGAGTTAGAAAAGAAAAAAATGAAAAGAAAGAGTAACAAGAAAAGGAAAAAAGTGATAAAAGAATAACGAACTATGGGAAAATCAAGGCAAGATCGAAGAGAAGGAAATGAGGGAAACAAGAGTAGAAAGAATTAAGAGTGAGAAGAAAGCATATCTGAAGAGACAGAAAGATGACAGAAGGGGAATAAGTAAAGGAAGAAGGAAAGTAGAAATCATGAAAAGAATCAAACATTAAAGAGTGAAAAGACAAAAGAACAAAACGTGAGAACACTAAAAAATACAAAGTGAAAAATAGGCAAGTGAGATGAAAGAAAGAATGACAGAAAGAAAGGCATTATAGAGAAATAACAGAAAAGAAAATATGAATATCAAAAGAAAGGAAATGTAAAATAAAGTTTAAAAAAATCAAAGGAAGGAGAAAAGAAGTGGTAATGAGTAAACAAAACAAGACTACATAAATAAATAAAACATTAAGAGAGGGTTAAAAAGAGAAAATGGGTGCATAAAAGGGAAAGAAACACAGAAAATAAGAGGGGAGCAACCAAATAAAGAAGAGGATAAATAAATTGAGAACAAGGAAGAAAGAAGAGGGAAAGAAAGGTCAGGTAGGAAAGTAGATGCATAGAAGAGCGCGAAGGATGGGCAGAAAGACAGAAATAATGAAAGAGGAAGGTGTTAGACCTGACAGCCTTAGGGTGGTCACCCCTAACTTTTTGCCTGCCTCCCTCCACTTTTTGGACACTGTTTTTGCTGGCTTTTAGACTCTGCGCACTTTATCACTGCTAACCAGTGCTAAAGTGCATATGCTCTCTCCCTTTAAACATGGCAACCTTGGATCATACCTGATTGGACTATTTAATTTACTTATAAGTCCCTAGTAATGTGCACTATATGTGCCTAGGGCCTGTAGATTAAATGCTACTAGTGGGCCTGCAGCACTGGTTGTGCCACCCACTTAAGTAGCCCTTTACCTTGTCTCAGGCCTGCCATTACAAGGCTTGTGGGTGCAGTTTCACTGTCACCTCGACTTGGCATTTAAAAGCACTTGCCAAGCCTAAACCTCCCCATTCTCCACATATGTCACCTCTAATGTGTGCCCTAGGTAACCCCTAGAGCAGGGTGCAGTGTGGGTGAAAGGCAGGACATGTACCTGTGTAGTTTACATGTCCTGGTAGTGTAAAACTCCTAAATTCGTTTTTGCACTACTGTGAGGCCTGCTCCCTTCATAGGCTAACATTGGGGCTGCCCTCATACAGTATTGAAGTGGTAGCTGTTGATCGGAAAGGAGTAGGAAGGTCATATTTAGTATGGCCAGAATGGTAATACAAAATCCTGCTGACTGGTGAAGTTGGATTTAATATTACTATTCTAGAAATGCCACTTTTAGAAAGTGAGCATTTCTTTGCACTTAAATCTTTCTGTGCCTTACAATCCATGTCTGGCTGGGCTTAGTTGACAGCTCCTTGTGCATTCACTCAGACACTCCCCAAACACAGGGTACTCAGCATCACTTGCATACATCTGCATTTTGAATGGGTCTTCCTGGGCTGGGAGGGTGGAGGGCCTGCTCTCACACAAAGGACTGCCACACCCCCTACTGGGACCCTGGCAGACAGGATTGGACTGAAAGGGGACCTGGTGCACTTCTTAGCCACTCTTTGAATATCTCCCCCACATCAAAGGCACATTTGGGTATAAAACAGGGCCTCTGCCCTACCTCATCAGACACTTGCTGGAGAAGAAACCTGAACCAGAAACTACATCCTGCCAAGAAGAACTGCCTGGCTGCTCAAAGGACTCACCTGTCTGCTTTCTACAAAGGACTGCTGCCTTGCTGTTGGCCTACTGCCTTGCTGAACTCTTGTCTGGCTGTGAAAGTGCTCTCCAAGGGCTTGGATAGAGCTTGCCTCCTGTTCCCTGAAGTCTCAGGACCAAAAAGACTTCTCTTTTTCACTTGGACGCTCCGTGCGCCGAGATTTTCGACGCACAGCTTGTTCCGCGGCGAGAAAAACGCTGCACACCGACGCTGATCGACGCGACGCCTTCGGGACGACCGGAACTTCGACGCACGGCCTCGCAAGGACAATGCCGCCTGACCTCCAGAGGAGAAATCGACGCGACGCCTGCCGTGAGAGCGAAACTTTGACGCGCAGCCCCGCAGAACGACGTGCAGCCGGAAAACAAGCAGGAAAATCCACGCACAGACCCGGGACATCTGGTAATCCCCGCGATCCACAGAAAGAGACTGTCCGAGCGCCGGAAAACGACGCACGACTTCCCCGCGTGGAAAATAACGACGCAAGTCCGTGTGTGCTGGGGAGAAATCGCGCACACACCATTTTTCCACGTATCTCTTCTTCTGTGGCCCTCTGAGGAGATTTTCCACTCCAAACCAGGTACTTTGTGCTTGAAAGAGACTTTGTTTGCTTTTTAAAGACTTAAGACACTTTATATAACTTTTCAGTGATATCTCTACAAATTCACATTGCAACTTTATTCGTTTTGACCTACAATTATCCTGATAAATATTATATATTTTTCTAAACACTGTGTGGTGTATTTTTGTGGTTCTATATGGTGGTATTGTATGATTTATTGCACTAATACTTTACACATTGCCTTCTAAGTTAAGCCTGACTGCTCGTGCCAAGCTACCAGAGGGTGGGCACGGACTAATTTTGGATTGTGTGTGACTTACTCTGACTAGATTGAGGGTTCTTGCTTGGACAGAGGGTAACCTGACTGCCAACCAAAAACCCCATATCTAACAGAAGGTGAAAGCAAGAAGGAAATATAATGAAAGGAGGAGATGGATGAAGACCAAAGTGAAGAAATAGGACACCTGGAATATAAGAAAAAAAGCGATGGGAAAATAAAAATAAAAAATGTAAGACAGAAAAAAGTGAGAAGAAAGGGAGAAGGAAAAAGAAATCAATGAATGACAGAATGAAGACATGAAGAAGGAATGTAAAACTGAAAGCGGAATATAGCAGAAATAAATCAGTGATAGTCATAATTCTTTTATTTCGGTCAAGATTAACCATGAAAGGTCAAATACAAAACTGATCAATCAGCATTAAACATAATACAAGATAAATCAAAATAGACAAAGGCACAAAAGGATGTGACAATGGTCGAGTGAAACAGTATGTGAGGAGGGGGTATTGAAATGGGTGTTATAGGTAGGGGTAAAGTAGGAGACAGAAGAGAAGCAAATTAGGATGAAAAGAGATACAAGACTAAGCTAAGAGAGTGATGCAAAGCATACCAAGGAGAATGAAAGTGGAGTAGAAACAGCACTTTGGGTCAATTGGAGGGAAACAACGAAGGATCAAGGTGATAATGAAAGAATGATTTATATTTAGAAAGAGTGAATACTAACCTCAAAGAGGTTTCCTGGTGCTAAGATTAGTTTCAGAAGAACAAATCGGACAGATCAGATCAAAAACTATGAGAGAAAATCCAGGTCTTGTGTGTTCTTCAGTAAACAAGATGGTTGGAAACAGATCAGATCACTGCCAGAAGGTTGTGCTATGCTTTAGGAATGAGAAGGACCTATCTCTGGATCTGAAACTTCGGAGGTATGGAAGCACTAAGTAATTAGAGGTCTCTGACGACAGTGGTGTTTCGGGACATAGCAACTAAAGATAGATCTGATGAAGACAGGACTGTCTTTGGCCACAGCCTTGTCACATTGCACAGGGGTTTAAAGAGGATGCGATCTTAGATGGGAAGCCATTTTAAGGCAGATAAATGTCCAGAGATATGTGTGCCCCTATGGAGACCTAAAACCAGACAGCCTGTGGTGTTCGGGAATGTCTGAAGACGTTTCAGCATATAGCTGAGAAGACCTAAATGAAAAAGTTACTTACTTTTGGTAACACTTTTAGGTGGATACAGCATTTGTGTTGGGAAAACCTAAAAGTTACTTACTGATGCTCTTTCTCAGGGATACTCTATCTAACCCAAGATTCATCACCTTGTAAAAGTTCCCTGGTGCCAGACTGGATCTCGAGAATTTTCTCAGCAGTTTGCTTCTGCGTCACCAGGTGGCATCATAGTACTTCACGTCAGAACTGTTCTACTCCTGATGTGACGTAGGCAACCATACATATAATAATGAGATCATTTTTTTCTGATCACTGTCTACAACATCGGATGTAGGGCCACTGGAAATTAAATTGCGCCAATGTGCTGATCTTTAGGTTAGAATCTTATCAACGTGGACTAGATGAGTCCACTCTACAGACCCAGGAGGGGGATGGGAGAGAGAGAAATATGCATTTAGATTGAGTATCCTTTTTTGTTTTTTGTTTTTATTTAATTCTTTATTCTCAGTACCCAAGAAAATACAAATATAGTTCATCATATTAGACAGTCATAATATGTCACAATGTGCAAAAAAAGTATTCACCCCACTGTACAGTACCGCTATTCCATCATTCCCTATTAGCTAACCATTCACCCAATACTCCCCATACGTCTTGCCCCTTACGTCTCCCTCTCTTTCCTTTTCAATCATACAATGCCTGTTCCAACTGGTATGTTGCCAGGAGGCGGTTTAACCATCTTTGATATGCAGGGGGTTGTTGATCCAGCCATGTGGAGGAAATACACAATTGATATACTGACATAACTACAAAGATAAACTTAGAGACAGATGGCTCACTTAACGCCGAAACCCCGAGTATCACAACCCAGGTGTTAATTCAATTTCTAGTCTATCAACATCTTTAATAAACTGCCTAACTTTATCACGCAGATTTGCCAGCTTTGTACAGGTGGCAAACATATGAATTACATCCGTGCCATGTAACTGACATCTTGGGCAGTGCACGCCCTCTACCCGACCCCATTTCACTAATTTCCCTTGCGTAATATATAATTCAAAATTGTTTTATAATGTTGTGCCTGAAGGGATGCTGAAATCAGGGAGCTCTGACCTAACTCAGGGGATCCATAAAAATCCTTCTCTTCCACGTTCAGTTTGTCACACCACTTTTTACTATGCTTAGCCAAATCATCAGGTAAATCATCAGTCAATCTGGCATATATTGACCTTATTGTAATCTTATCACAGGAGATCATCATCTCTAGCAAAGGGTTCTTTGCAAAACCTGCTGCCCCACCAGTTTTCCGAAGGATAAAATCCCTTACTTGTAGATGTTTAAAAAAAGCTCCTTTGGGCTAGACCAAATTTCCCATGAAGATTCTCAAATGTGGTGATTGTAGATCCCTCAATAAAATCCCCTAATCTTAGTATTCCCTGTTGATTCCAAGATGCCACAATGTTATTTCTAAAGATCTCAGGGAGAAAAGTATTATTCATGATCAAAGTATAGTAATTCTATCTACCGAGCCCAATTCTCTCCCGCCAAGGACCCCAGCATTTAAAAGCAGCATTTAGAACTTTAAACCGAACCTTCTTGAAATAGCTAGGCTCCAAGAGTGTAAGGAGTGCACCATTTGCGGCAGGGCCGATTAATACCTCATAAATACTCGAGACATACTCCCCATCACTTACCGGGGATCTATTATTAAACAGAGGTTGCATATACTGCATTGCAGCTGCCATCTGGTACAGTTTAAAGTCAGGAAGAGACCCTCCGCCCTTTTTCCTTGATAATGTCATGTCTTTGCTAGCTCTACGAATCTTGCCATATGACCAAACGAACCACATTATGAGTTGATCCAGCACTCTAAACCAGGATTTCTCAAATTCTAATGGGATAGATATAGCAGCTTAGGAAGAAACATCATCTTTATCATAGTGCACCGCCCCATGATTGTCATATGTAGGTTATTCCATCAGCCAAAATTATATCTAGCGTTATTTACTATAGGCTGAAAATTAATCCGGACGATCTGCTCTACCTGGGGTCGAATATCAATCCCTAGATAAACTGCGTGGTCTACCCTTCTTGCGTCCGACAAGCTGCAATATTCATTCAAAACTATCTGAGTCTTATCTTTATTAAGTAGATAACCAGAAACTGCCCCAAAGCTTTCTGCAGCCCCCTCGATTTCCTTGAGGGTTAAATCCGGGTTGGCAGTAATGACTGCAACATCATCAGACAGCCGAGTCGCAAGTATTTTAGAATAGACTTTCGCAACACTATTAATAAGGGTGATTGGACGGTACGAACTTAAACTAAGCGGGTCCTTACCTTTCTTTAGAAACACTACTATATTGGCAGAGCCCCAAGACGGTGGGGAATTTCCCCCTTGCTGTACTTGAATCACAACTTTCAACAGCACTGATAAAAGTAAATTCTTAAAATGTTTGGATATCTCTAAAGGAATGCCATCCAGCCCTACTGCCTTCCCATTCGGAAGCTCTTCAAGCACATCTGCCAACTCTTCCATTGTAACCTCCTGACCTAATGTTGTTTGATCCGACCACCCAAAGTCACCCTCAGCCAGCTATTATCGACATGCTCCTGACCAAAATTAGCGGCACTATATAATTCTGTATAATACTCCCGGAAGGCTTCCCTAATGGCATCCGGACCGGTGACTATCAACCCTGCTTTGTTCTGTACTTTCAAGACTGAGCCTAAAGAAGCCCTTTGACGAGTCCGCATTGCTAAAATATGCCCTGTTTTCTCACTATGTTCATAGCATTCCATTCGCCTTGTTAGATATTTTCCAGCTCTCCGTTCCATTGAATATTTCTCTAGTAACTTTTTGGCTATTGCCACCTGGTATAAAGCATGCTCGACCCCTACATCATTCTTGATAACCCCAATAAGCTGCTCTTCTGCTGCCTGTGATTTTCCCATGAGTACATGTAGCTTAGATGCTGCTTGTTTTTGTCGCCTTACGTTGAACCCAAGAGTTTTCCCCCTTATCACCGCCTTTAATGTGTCCCACACTGTCTCTATTGGGGCGGTTCCCATATTAAAATCCAGAAATTCCTTCAACCGTATGCTCATATGCTGTATATACAGGGGATCATTCAGCAAAGCTCTCTCGAATGTCCAGCCCTTCCTAAATCTCTGCCAGTCTTTTAACTTAACCTCCAGTACTAATGGATTAAGATCTGCCAGAAAACGGGGGTAAAGCTTCATCTTCAATTCATCTAAAAATATGGATGAAATAAGAAAATAATCTAGTCGTGCAAATTTCCTATGAGGAGCGGAGAAGTATGTGTATCCCGGGTTTGACCTCTCCAAAGTTGGCCATACATCTATCAATCCGACTTCCCTTTGCATATTCTTGAGGGCCTGAAAGACTCTAGGCTTCTGCCCCGGGTATCTTTCCTTCCTAACATCTCTTAGGTTCTGCGCGCCATCTCATGACCCATTAAAATTCAAATCACCACACATGATGTACGGAGCGGGCCATACTGCTAATTCTGCAGATATGAAATCAAATAAAGACTGGTCATCATCCACTGAGCCATATAATGAGCATAGTGTGAATCTAACATTGCCCAATAAACACTCAAGCAGCACCCATCTCCCAATCGGATCCGCTTTCCCCCAAGTAACTACACACTTGGTATTACTTGTCAGGATAGCAACACCCTTTGTTTTAGACATTTGCTTGGTACACCCCAACAGACGCAATCCCAAGGTCTTCAACAGATTTCTATCTGTCTTTTCTATGTGCGTTTCTTGCAAACAATAAATGTCCGCTTTTAACATCCTCAGGTCCCCTCTTTTCCTCCTCTTGAGGAGATTATTTAGTCCACATCTATTTATAGATGCTATCCGGAATACCGACATATAGATAACTCCAATTGATTTTGCATGTCTAAGTCACCATTATCAATAATCCACTTGCAATTTATATGATGATACTTATTTCTACATCTCCGCCACTTTGTTTCCATTTTCATAGCAAATGCTCCTAACAAGAAAGCGGATTGTACCTGCTGATCATATCTTTGACTACATTTCTTTGGGTACAAAGTTTTCCCTTTTGCTCCCCCCTGTGACAACTTGCCCCCAACCCCACCCGCCCCTACCCCTCATTTCCCCATCGACCCCACCTCCCACCCCCTAACCCCCCTCCTTCCCACTAAGTAGAGCACTCTCCCCCCCCATTCCCGCCCTTGGAAGCAATCAGACCAGCGTTGGCCTGAATGTTGGTGTCACCTAGGTGCAGACCGCAGACCCACCCCAGACTGCCCGACTTTTCTCCTTCGAAGATTCCCCCAACTTTCTTAGTCAGTATTCCCTCCAAACGTCAAATACCTAACTTTTTTCCCATTATACCACTTTGAGCTCCAATAAATATTCTTTTGCCTGAACCTCTGAATTAAACAGTCTAACTTTCCCATTAACCACTGTCTTTAAGCGAGCGGGTGCAAGCAAGTACGCCTCTCCACCTTTGTCCTGAAAAGATTTGATCAACTGTCGTAACCTCCATCTTCGCTCTATAGTGACATGGCAGTAATCAGGTCGAGTAAAAAAAAAGTGACCCCCTCCCGTAAGCGTGGGGCATCTGGCCAGGCTTTTTCAAATATGGCCTGTCTCAAAAGGTAATTGCCAAAATAAACTAATATAGCTCTAGGGTGTTTAGACTCCCCTATGCGACCCTCTCGTCGTACTGCTGGAAATCTATGCACCCTTTGGACCTCAGTCTCCCAATCCCAGTTGGTAAGCTCTGGGAAAGCATCTTGCAGCATTTTAATCATGTATGCCCTGATGTCATTGCCCTCCGCCCCTTCTCCAATGCCTAGAAGCCTTAGATTATTCTTCCTCTGCCTATTCTCCTGATTTTCCAGTTTCCACATAATATCAGTCAATTGTCCATCATGTGCTGTGGTTTGTTCTCTCAGAGCCTCAACGTCTGCCTCCACCGCTATCGTTCTCTCCTCCATTGTACTTAGTTTCTCTTCGATTTCTATGCATGACTTCACCACCTTGCAAACAGTTCCTTGTAAGTGTTTCGTGGCCATCCTCGCCCGCCGGCTCTCTACCCTTGTCTCGGTTTGCAGCTCTTTGATTGAGTCATATATAGACTGTAACAGTTCTGAATCTGTATTCCTGGTGCCAATACTAAGGTCCGGGCTGCATGCCCTGCATCAGCCCTCTTCTCAGCCTTGGCCTGAGCCTCAGAGGTATGCATCTCCGTTGTACCCATCAAGTTGGTTTCTGAGTAGTCCCATTTCAATGTCTTTCTGCTCTGTGCATAAAGCTCCACACCGTCTCTAATGGGAGCCCGCAGCTTTAAACCCTTACTTTCTCGTCATCGCTGTCGCACAGTGGACTCCACTGTTGATGATAAACTCCCTGATTCGGAGGATATACTAGCTCCAGTTTCGCTCGAGTTTTGGTCACTGTTGATGGAGTCTGAATCCTCAGTCAAAGAATAGAATTTATCGCCACCATCTTGAGACCAGTCAGGCGCTTTCTTCCTTGTCTTGCTCTCTTCAGCTCCTGCCTCAGAAGTTTGGGCCACATGACTTAAGTTTCCCACATCACCCACCAGCAAGCTGGTGGCTTCCCCTTGGCTGGCTTGAAGGGCGTCATAAGTTTCTTGCTCAATAAAGCCTGGTTGCATATTTTTACCAAGGGGTGTATAGAATTCCTTATTCTTTAACAGTTCCAGATGATCCTTACCCCCCTTGAGCAATTCGACCACAGGAACTTCAGTGTCTTGCAACATAGGTAGGAGAAAGTCCTTTTCCTTGACTATTTTGCTTGCACCTTCAGAATGCCCCTTCTCCCCACTGGCCGCCACATGATTTCCTTTTAGCGTCAAATGGGTGTCTACTAGAGGGGGCACGATATGCGCAGGGTTGTTTTCTTGCGGGGCCCCCCTTCAAATAGCACGTAATCGTAGGTTGTGTCTTATCTTCCACTGGGGAAGGTGAAGGGGGAATACTGCTCTTAGCATCCTTAGTTGCTCCTACTGAGAATTTCCCACTCAATTTCCCTATTGTTGAGGCAGGACGTCTACTTCCGGGGACAAGTTCGCCGTTAGGTATCTTATTCCGCGCGTCTTGGGCTCCCTCCCCTTTCTCAACAAGGTTTCCACTATTTTTTGGTGCCACAATTGTTCTAAAATTGCAGGGAAGTATGTCACAAAATTCGCCAAATCTCATTAGCCAAAATTCCGTACTCCACGCAATCAATGGAAAAGTACTTGTGAGATGAAAGTTCACTATCCTCAGAAAAGCCTGACCATACATGTCCAATTAATCCTGTCCTGGTTCAAGTCCTGCATATATTCTCAAAAGTATTCACCATCCATTAAGTAAGCGACTACCGCCCTCGGAAGTGGCAGATTTGGCAGATACAGCACCTCAATTCATCTCAGGCCACTGTGCCTCACCGGAAGGGCCACGCTCCAGGGCCAATGAAGCAACCAGGCAAAGCGCTGCGGGCTAAAGCGGGAGAGAAAGGGACCATGTCGCGTGCTGCGGCTCTATTACCATCGGCGTCTCTCCCAACGCTCCTCCACTGCCGACCGAGATCTGCGCCCCGGAGCGGAGAGATAAAGGCAGAAGGAAAGCGCCGGTCTGCTCACATTACTTCTTTACCTTCTGTACGTGCTACGGCCGATAGCGACAATATATTCCTCGGTAAGGGAGGAAGGGGGCCCATCGAGAAAAGGAAAGAAAAGGGTAAAAAAATGAGGAAAAATCAGGCACGCGTTAGAACTTTCATCGCGTCTACTCCGGCTACTGCTGCGTGACTGCCGGCGTCTGTTGTGGGTCGGGGCCTAACGGCTGTCAGCTACATGAACACCATCTTCCAATGCCTTAGATAGAGTATCCATCAGAAAGAGCGATACAGATGGTAAGTAACTTTCTCTTCTGTTGGATATTTCTAACTGCTGATTTCTCACCTTGTGAATAGGTACCCAAGCAGTTCTTCCCTTGGGGGTGCAGGGGAGGAGGGGGAGGTGGAATGGCTCAGACCAGGAAGCGTGTAGGGCAGACTAAGCAAAATGTACTTCCCACCAGACCTGGCTACCCAGTCAGTAATGTTTTGTGAATGTGTGAATTTAAACCCATGTAGCTGCCTAGCAGACGTCCAAGGCTGGCATATCATGCTCCAGAGCAGTGGTAGCAGCCTTTGCTCTGGTGGATTGAGCGAAAAGATCTTCTGGAGGTTGTTTCTTAGCCAGCCAATATAAGATTTTAATGCAGAAGATATTACTTCTGGAGAGGGTTGTCTTCTGCACTGCTTTACTCTTTTTCTTCCCAACCACACACCCACAAAGAGCTGATGGTGCACCCAATATTCATTGGTGCAATCGATGTAGAAGCTCAGGGCTCCCCTGGGACCAAGGCAGTAGAGTTTTTCTTTCTCTTTAGATGGATGAGGTTGGGAAAAGAAAGCTGGCAAGGTGATAGCCTATCCTTTGTGCAAAGGTCTGACAATGTTTGGTAGAAATGCTGCTTTTGTCCACAGCTGTATGTTGTGGGAGGAACACCATACATCAAACTTCTCTCAGAGTCCCACATAAACAGTTTTGGTGGGGAGATGCCTGCCTAAAATAACACCAATTACTTCGGGGAGAAAGATTGAAAGCCATCCACTGTTGCCGCTCCGACTCTATGCATGGAAATGTAGGTTTTACAGGTTTGGGTACAGGAGGTCCTCCCGAAAGGAAAGCCAAAGAGGCAGACAGATGCTCATGGCCAGTAGTTCATGACACTACACTATCCTTGCCAAGCCCTGGGCCGATGGCATAACTTGGGACTGATCCTTCCTTATGATCATGAGAACTCTAAGCAGGAGAAGTAGAGGCAGGGAAGTGTACAGGAGTCCCGAGTGCCAGGGGAAGAGAAAGGCATCTCCAAATGAGAACATCCTTGGGAACTTCAGTGTGCAAAGCTTTGGACACTGTGCCATCTTTGTTGTGGTTAAAAAGATCGAGCCAAGGGTCTCTCCATTGTCGGAAGACCCCTGTGCCACCTCAAGCTGCAGCTACCATTTGTGATCCTCTAGGCACAATCAGCTACCTTCCTCCACTCTGGCATTTAAAGATTATGCAAGGTGCTGTTATAATCAGCCACTTCCAGAGGTGCAGAGCATTCTGACACAGAACCCATAACTTCACTCTGACTTGTTCATTGTAGTATGACATTGTGGTAGTACTGTCTGAAAGAACTTACACCCATGACCCAGTGATGGCTGATAGAAATGCTTTCAGTGCCAATTGAATCTCCTGCAACTCCAACATGTTGATGTGCATGCAAACTACCACTAGTGACCAGAGTTCTCTGATTTCCACCTCTCCAAGATGACCTCCCCAGCCACGCAACAATGCATCCTTCATGACACTTAGCTCTGAGTGGGGCTGAGAGAGGGATCATCCACAAATCCCACTGGGGTCTAGCAGCCATCATTGCAGGTCTTTTGTTGTCTCCTCTGACACCTGGACAGGATCCAAAAGGTTCCCTTGCTGCCGAGCCACAGAAACTTCAGATGCCACTGCAGAGCCCACATGTGCCAACAGGTGTGGTCCACAAGCAGGATTCAGGAGGCCAAGAGACCCAAAGGCTTCACAGCTGCTGTCACTGAGACCGAGGCCAGGGTTTGAAACATTGGAACTGTAACACAAATGTCCTGGACTCAAGGTGGAGGGGAGGCTGTGAATAGCACCATACCCAAAATGGCTCCAATGGAGAGAGCTGTTGCAAAGGACTTCAGCACATTGATGAAAAAGCTCAATGATGCCAACAGGTCGACTGTTGTCTGGTGGTGGCTGACAACTGTTTGAGGTGAGCTAGCCTTCAACAGCCAGTCATCAAGGTAACAGAAGACTGGTATTCTTAACCTCCACGGGCTGTGAGCACCACCATCACCTTTGTGAACACCCGTGGTTCAGTGTGAAGCCAAAGGGAAGCATGGAGAACTGAAAGCACTTTTGGCCAACCTGAAACCGCAGGTAACACCTCTGGAATTGAAGGTCGGAGGTGTGAAAATAGGCGTCCTGCAAACGAACAAAACCATCCAGTCTCCTGGATTGGGGGCAGACAGAACTTGGGCAATGGTGGGCATTTCGAACTTGCCCTTCTCAAGTAAGAAATTCAGAGAGCAAAGATAAAGGCTAGGATGAAGCCCTTCATTCTTCTTTGGTACCAGGAAATAACATGAGTAACAGCCAGTCCAAATCTCAAATGCCAGCACGCTCTCTTTGGCTCCATTAGACAGAGAGCTTGAGCTTCTCCTCAAAGCGTGGACAAATGGTCATCTGAGAGGTTCTGTGGTATGGTAGGCATATCTAAGGAATGGGACAGCTAGGGTAGGGAAAAACCTTGTTCCCTAATCTGGAGCACCTGTTGGTCAGATGTGATTCTCTTCCACCCAGGGAGGTAGAGGGTGATATGTCTTCCCACAGAGTGTTTGTGAGCAGCTAAAGGTGATTTGAAGAGGTTTTGCAACAGCTGCAGGAGAGAGAGTAGGGTTTTGGGTAGCACCCTCGTAGCCTGGAGGGCTGTCTGCATCATCTGCTGCCTCCAAACTGAAAGGGCTGAGAGATATGCTGTTGTTATGGTACATTCTGGGTGTTACCTCTGCCGGTATCCCCTGTCGAAGCCTCAAAAGGAGAAAAATTGCTGGGGTAAACTGCTGAGCAGGCAGAGCTAGGACTAGAGAGTGTGCGGTGGGCTTGCTCTCTTTAAATCTATTCAAGGTCAAGTCCACGTTCACTCCAAAGAACCTAGATTCATCAAGACACATGTCCATTAAAGATTGTTGGATGTTGTTTGAAAACCCAGTAAAGTATTGAAGCACCATGCAGTTCTCATCTGCCCTACCCAGACAGTCAGCAGTGTTCATACCTGAATGTGTGGAGTACATCTCTGCATACTGGTCATCCTGAATGAGGTGTTGTAGGGCAGGCCATATGTCATCAGGGACATCTGGCAAGATGTCACCACTCTGTTCCACAATGCATGTGAATACCTCCCCAAGAGGCAGCTGGTGTTGACTGACTGGAGGGCAAGGCTGACAGATGAGAACATGAGGTCAGCAAATGTCTCTATGCGCTTCACCTCTCTGGCAGGGTAGTGGGAAACACGTTGGGATTGAGTCTCCTTGTAGAGTGAGGTGGGGAGTTGCATGAGACAGTCTGAATCCCCATGGACAGGTCTGTGCCACCTTGCAATTTTTCTATTGACTTGGAGGGCAAGATCCTAGCTTTGCCTAGGTGCCTTCAGTACGTCCAACAGGGCCTCCTTATAAAAGAGGAGAGTTTCCTGATTTGTTTGTTGTGGACAAAGGACATCAGTGAGGACATTAGTTTTCACCTCTGTAGATGGTATGGTAAATTCAATACTTCTACTGCTCTCCGAATCATAGTATTTAAGGAGGCACATTCCTCTGTTTTAAGATTAGGGAAAGAAAGCCCAGTGTCTAGAGATATGTCCAGACCACGGGCATCCTCAAGAGCCAATAATACGTTTTTGTCAACATAAGGGCTCTCATCTTTAGCAATAGTGTCATTATGATTGTGTTCTGGATCTCAAATGGGGTAATAGTGAGTTGCTTGTGACTTCAGGGGGAGTTGCAGTAGAGTTTCTGCAGTTGATAAAATTATCTGCTTCAAGTTCTGGTGTCAAGACTCAGGCTGGTGACATCAGTCATGGCTCCAAAGGTGGTGTCATGCATTGCACCTGTGCTAGATTCAATGGAGCTGAGCTCCACATTGGGCCTGGACTCAGTTCAAGGTCGAGGGGCACAGTTGTGGACTCGTTCGCCAGCAGTGACCCGACAGGAGGCTTCCTCATATCTGAAGGGCCCGAAGTCGGTCCAGAGGGATTCGAGGAGTATCCAATGTTTTTAAAACGGACGA
The DNA here is from genome assembly GCF_031143425.1 of Pleurodeles waltl. Taxonomy (NCBI): domain Eukaryota; kingdom Metazoa; phylum Chordata; class Amphibia; order Caudata; family Salamandridae; genus Pleurodeles; species Pleurodeles waltl. Next base: position 693,883,530 of record NC_090444.1, read on the forward strand.
TTTCAGGTCATAAAGCTGCTGTGGTTATGCCAATGTCCCAGGGAGCATTGGGAGCCACATCGCAATCATTTCTGAGGTCAGGGAACAACTCTGTGGCCTTCTAATGTTTTTGGGTGTTTTTGACTTACCTGAGCTTCGCAGCTTCGACAATGATAAGTCACAAGATCAGCCTCTGTAGCTGAAGTGTGCCCATGGCTTAGACTGGGCCTTCTTCCAATTCATACCAATTGCTGCGGTGTTAAGCTTGACTTTCTGGTTCATTGCCATGCAGCAGTCACACAACTTTGAATCATGCTTGGAGCCGAGACACCGGAGACAGACTTTGTGGGTGTCTGTCTCTGACATCAGAGAGTTACAGTCCATGCACAGTTAGAACCCTGTGGTTTTCAGAGGGGGCATGGAAAAATTGAGGGAATAGAAATTCTGTCAACCTGACAGGATTCAATGAAGCTCAAGATCCACGTCGAAAGGTGTGGAAAGAAAGGAACTGACGTCAGAGTGCAGATGTGGTGTAGATACCTTGGCTCAGACATCACAACCAGAGCAGGACGGGCCCAACACAAAATTGCAAAATGCCACCTACCAGAGCACGAGGGAACTGCTATCAAAATTCTCTGGATCCAGTGTGGCAGCGTGGTAAATTCGCAAGCTGAGGAACCTTCACTTAAAAGTCTCTATTAGAAATAATGCTTTCCCCTTTATCTTCAAATTCCTTGTTCAAAGTTAATCATAAAGGTTCCAATTTAGTCCCTAGTTATCTTCCATTCAAAGACACAAAAGAGGAAACACTTGCTACTAAACGTGGATGGGTGCATCCCATACAGAGTCTGGCACTGAAGAGGGCCCAGGATAAGACCCTATCATTTATATCACAAAGATACATAGGAGGCCGCTTGGCCTCCCTGATATGACCTGGGGCTACCATGCCAGCAGCGACAGAGGGACTGCTATTACCCAAATATTGTGATAGAATAGTTGGAGGTCACACGGTACGAGGACACGGTTAATGACTTGGTAAATATCTTAAGATAATATTGTGTATATCCTTTGTAGGTGTGGTTTGAACAGACATGGGTTTGGTCCCGATAGCAAAAATGGCCCCCTCTTGGGCATGAGAAATGGTAATGGAGAAACCTAGTGAAGGTTACATATACTGCCACAGAACACGAGGACCAGAGCTTGGGTAAACTAGAACTATTCGGAAATAGTGAATTTGGTTAAATGTTTTAGATCATTTATGAATATGATAAACTATGTATACATAAAATGACGTAATTCTAACAATGATGTATAATGTCGTGGCTGCTGTCAAACTACAAAACACCAATAAAATATTTTCAAAAAACAAAAACACGGATGGGTGCAGTACACTCAAAGCATATCTTGTAAGTCCATTTACCCTGAATACCGTTAATCAAAGGAAGTTGTAAACATACCTTTATCATGTGGTTTATTTTTTTAACCATCCCATGGGCGCTTGGCCAATAAAAATAACGTTGACTGGTAATTTCTGCTAAGAACTTTTTCATGTGATCAGATGTGAACTGCACCACATTATCCATCACTAGGACCTCTGGTGTGCCATTTTCCACAAAAAATCCATAAAGAAATAAAGTCCTGCGTAGAGGTGTGGTTCAAAACAACCCAGTTTGAGCATTAGTCGACAAGGACCAAATAACCTTACTTCAATGCCCAGGCCTTTCACATGGTGCATTGAGATCCACACCCAGCACACTTGGACACTTCTACAGGTCTCAGTGGTGGTTTGCTGGCAACCTTTCCATTACTTTGGCACTGGACTCACAAGTGCAGTCCCTGCATTTGTGACTTATTGTGGTATATATTCTTGGCCACCAATAACAACTCCTAACTCTCCTTCAGTTAGACCTCTCTCCAAGTGGCCTTTATGCACCAAATCAATCATCTTCTCTCTTACTGTAGAGGGAGGTAAGATCTTTATACCACGTTCTAGCCTACAACCCTGAATACTCAACTCATCTCTAACTAAACTTTTATATGGGATAAATGGGCTCATGTAGCAAACATGTTACACATTCGAAAGTGAGAGTTTTCAAAAACTGACAAGCTGATGTCTCTGAAAAATGGTTTCCTTTCTGAAATACGGAGAGTTGGAGGGGTTATGGGTGTCTTGGGTCAATCTTTGCAGCCCCAATGAGACATCTAGCCTGTTGATGGTCCGAGTAGGACTGGGAAACACACCAATCGAAAAGGAAAATTCTGTGAAGTGAGACCGCAGTCAGTAAAACATCGGAATGCCTTCTAATAAAATATTAATTAAATAGCCTGTTGCGCCCCAAAATGGCACACATGGGCTAATTTGCACATTTCCTTTTGCTTGTAATGGCCCCACAATGGCAGGGGAACCACCACACGTGGTTAAGAAGTGTCTAGGTGAGGCTTGCAGAAGTGCACCTGCTAGCCCCCACCTCATAATGTATTTAAGGAGGTAACCCTACCATTTTCGGGAGATTGAATCCCTGACCCCGGGAAAGGTTTGCCTTAAATTCAGGCACTCATAGAGCTGGAGGTTTTGCTCTTGGCTCTGGAGTGCAAGGACTCTTGGTGGTTAGTCCTGTGATAGCATTTTGCAGCATATTGAATGTTAAGAAAAACTATGACACATTTTTAAATTGACAACACTTTATTAGCTATGCTGGTGATAAATAGTGCAATGTTTGTGCTCATAATGAACAGCTATGAATACTAATTCTGTTCCCAATAATTCCAATTATTTTACATTGCATTTGGTATTAGGGAAGGTATTGCGATTATAATGCTCAGGACCCACAAGGGGTTTAATAAGATATGGGGGGGGCATAGTTCCATCTTCCTGAATGTATACATTTCTAATTTAATGCATAGTCTTCAGTAGTGTGTGTGTGACAAAAATACTTTTCCTTTCTAAAAGTAAAAGTATTGATTGGACAATAATGTACTGAGTGGTGTTGTTGCTTGACTGAAAATTGGGTTTGCTAGTCCACACAACCTCCTTTGAGTAGGGCTTCGACTGCTCTGCTTCACTATCCTGAAAGAGTCCAGGGCTACAATGGGGTACATCTCCCAGTAAAGAGACCATTGAATAATTATTACTTGTGAAGGACTCACATGCTTCACAACTAGTAACCCAATTTCTCAGACGAGTCTTATTTAGTAGGAGTTTGGGAAGTAGGTTGCTGTTTTCTATTTCTTAGGAGCAGAGGGCTCTCACTGCCTTGGGTATTTTGGGCTTGTGTATAGGTATTTAATAATCTATACTGATAGAGCATTTTATATGATCACTAATGCTACCTGCACATGTAGCATTGATGTAACTTGTTTTGTAAATTTAGTGGCAGCACCGACGTATGTGCCTGTGAGATTTATTTATCTTAATAGTAGATTGATATATACAGTTAGGCGCAAGGGTGTTACATGGGATGCCAGACTCATAATTTATTCGGCGCACCTCCAAGAACGCATACTTATAGCAACTGCATGATTGTTCTTAATATCTATTTGAATGAAAAAGTAGAAAACATACTGTTTGTGATATGTTTCTGTATACAAAGGTATCATTTTTATCATATATGTTATGTACATGGATTTTAAACCCACCAAACATCTTTTTAAAGAAGGCTTCTCTTGACTGTAGCCTGTCACTGCACGATTTGTATAACTTGATTTTATCTTCTTTCCTCCACCAAATAGATTCTCAGCCGTAAGCATAAGACTAAAGGCCTGATTTAGATGTTGGTGGTAACGGTCCCGCTGTTGACTTTTCAACAGTAGAACCGTTCCCAGACTTGATGGTCGGCCCACCATATTTAGATGTCAGCAGGAGCATAGGTGAAAGACCGCTGCCGGTCCACTCCCACCCTAGGAATCATTCCATGCGTCGACTGCTTTCTAGGCTAAAGTGACTGGTGGTTAGACAAACGCCCCTTTTACACTGAGCCAATCATGATGTCCAGTCCAGCTGATGCAACTGTGGCCGCTAAACCTCCACACGTGGGCTGGCGGATTGGTAGCTAAATAAAGAAGAAACCCACCTTTTGAACACTTTCCGCATATCTGGTCACTGTGAATCCACAGCTACCAGTCTTCCTGTTGCTCCTGGGCTAGTTCTAAGATGGAAACAACCCCGTCGCTGCTGTTACAGAAGGTAAGTCACAGGTATTCCTGTTAACCTCGGACTTGTAGCTGCATAGCAACACTGGATGCGTGCATGACTCAAAATCTTTACAAACACCACAATACTGTTACACAATGCAGAAGTGTGTAATGTTGATGTATGAAATTGATCAGAACAGACCCCACGACATAAGTAGCATCCACCAATTAGTGACTGACTCCCTACATGGTAATGGACACCTACACAAAAAGTCTCCACAAACACAAATAGGAATATGTCCACAAAGGTGCGTACACGAATTTACCCAAACATTGAAAGTGACATTTGGAAAAATAATCGCAATTTTCACCCAAAACAAACATTCCAATGTAGCACAAACACTACAAAATGCTACAGGTGGTTTTCAACAGAATGTAACAAAATACTCACTGGTGAACTGCAAACATGTCAGAGTTGTATGAAGGTTACTTGTCTCCTTGGTGTGTGCAACAAACGTATGGTCACATAAAAATGTAAAGTACCAGGTCATCTGTGTAATGCATATGTTATGTAATTGACACATCATGTCAAAATAAACACACATGCATTCTCCAGTTACAATAACAGAAACATATATAATTTTGGTGGCAGTGTCCAGTAACATGATGAATACTTGCCACAATTAATATGTCGCAAATGTACAACACTAATATGCATTTAAAATACTAACTTAAATACACAACCTGTGCTTGTCATTGTTATAAATGAGAGGAAGTGCATGGCCCACACATTAACAGAAATAACATCATCAGCAAATAATTAGTAACAATCCACAAATAAGGCCAGGACAAAGGTATTCTCAAAATAAAAATGTATTATAGAAATGTGATAACTCTCTGATGAGTAAATTAAAGGAGAATGTATAGAAAACACAAAGGCACCAGGCCAGTGGACCATAGTGGGGGTGCAGGCCCACAACTTGTTTCCCAATGTCACTGCCAGAATAAACCTCCTCTGAAAGGGGCATCCATGGGGCAGACAGCAGGCACCTCAAAGATGTTATTGGGGTGGTGAGTCCTTGGGTTTGGGAGGGGTGGGTTTGGGTTTGGGAGAAGAGGTTTTGGGGTTGGAAGGGGTGGGTTTGGGTTTGAGATGGTTGGTGATGGGTTTGGGAAGGTTGGGTTGGGATTTGGACAGGGGAGGATTTGGAAGGAGTGGTTTTAGATTTGGAAGGGATGGGTTGGGATTTGGTAGGGGCTATGGCCTGGGAAAAGAACAAGCTTGCCTTAGGAAAAATGGGTTGGGTGTTCGGGTCTGAGTAGGGTTTGAGAGGGACTGGGAGTGAGATTGGCTGGGTCTGTGTGCATGTGTCTGTTGAAGGTGGGCGTGGATGAGGGTCTAGTGCATGTGATGCATCAGTAAGTTTGTGTTTTTTGCTGTTGGTGTGTTGGGTGGGTGAGTGTGGACATTTGTGTTTAGTATGTGTGTGGGTGTGTCTGCTGTGGCTGAGGTGTGTATTGCTGTGGTGTCTGTGGGTGTGTCTGTTAATGAAAGTGTGGAGGTGGGTGTGATGATTCATGATGTGTCTGTGGTGTGTGTTGGGGATGTGATGGGTGCAATGTCTGGGGTTGTGCTGGTGGTGGTTGTGTGTGTTGTTGTACCGGTGGGTGTTGTGTCTGGGTGTGTGTGTGGTTGTGTAGTAGTGGGTGTAGTGACTGGGGGTGTGACTCTAGTAGTGGTTGTGTGTGTTGTGGCTGCATGTGTTTGCCTGTGTTTATGCTTCTTGCTGTGTGAGTGTTGGGATGTGCTGCATTTGGCTGTTGTTGTGGGTGTATGCATATGTTTGCGTTTGCTTTGGACAGGGCTGAGTTGAGGGATTTGGGATGTGGAAACGTTGGAAGTCTGGGCATGAGGCTGGGGTGGGTGGGAGCCTGTTGCCAAGGAGGAGGCCAGACCCTGGAATGACCGCTGTAGGCCAGACAGGGCACTGTGAATGCCATCCAGGTAAGCCAGCATCTGGGTGTTCTAGTCAGCCAGCCCCGGGATGGCATTCAGTAGTGCAGACAGGCCTACAACAATCACTCTTAAAAGATCCACAGCCACCTAAGTGCGTGCAGCCTGGGACACCAGGGCAAGGGTAGAGGTGCCTGCAGCAAAGGTGATACCACCCCTTTTAAAGGGGCAGCTACATCCAAGAGGGAGAAAGCAAGAGGGAGGGTAGAGCTGGGAATGTGGTGGGAGGATGAAGATTTTGGTGTCACGGTCTCTCCAGGGCCCGACCCCGCTAGGGACTGGTCTTCATTGGAGGCCTCTGAGAAAAATGTCAAATCATTCATGGCCTCCTGGCCAGTTCCCTCCTCTCTGTGCGTCTGGGCCCCTCAGTGTCAGTGATCTCAGCACCCGATCCCCAGTGGCCAGCTTCATCCCCACCTATGTGGTCGCTGTCACCTCCGCCTTGCCCAGTTACTGCTGAAAATCAAGATACAACAGTTATAGTGTAGAGTGAGAGACCACAATTGAACATCAATGTTCATCACACAACATTTGCAACAAGTCCAGTTATCCTCCAGCTCTCCATATCATGTATGCCTTTGTAACTTATACACTTGTAGTTCACTACATAACGAAGGGTTCCAGCAGCATGAGTGAACATGCAGGGCCTGGCGACATCCCTGAACCACTGTAGAATAGAGCTAATATTGGTTCCCTTCTCCCAAAGGCTAAGCATTTTAGATTGAATTTGCTTGCCCGCAATGGGACACCACAACATCTATGTGATGTAGTTTTTCTCATACAAATGTCCCTTTCAAGATCACATTGCTCACCATCACCAAATTACCCTCTGGGCAGGACTAGGGATACCAAAATGTTGTCTGTGGGGTGCAAAAATCTCTCTCTCACTCTCTGTGGCTTACAAGGAATTAATGTTGCCATTCACAGACTGGCTTACATACATAATTGTGATGGGCTAAGGTCTCAGGTCCACCAGTTACTGTCAATATAAAATATCATAGTTTTGCTGAGGACACTACTGTCAAACATGTGTCAGTTAAGGAAGGATGTCACCGTACACAGAATATCAAAACTGTCAGTGCACATGCACATTCTCACATTGTCATAGCACCAACTTAGCAATGTCAGGTCAGAAATATCAGCTGCTTCACAATTGTACAGTTTGCCACAGTCACCAGTGGGGAAGCCTACATACACTACACATGTGTGACGTACCATCACATCTAACCCAATCGTTAGCTGGAGCATGTTTAAACTGTCACTCATGTCATTGTGTAAATGCTGACATTTTCTTGTGTGCATAAAGCCATGTGTCTGCCCACAACAGTAATTGCCTTGGGAAGAGGAATCTAGTGGCATGGGACAGCACAATGCAACACAATGAACACAGCATCAGACACAGTCTGGCCAACTTACATCCCCAGAAAACATCATGAGCTTTGGATGTGTGCCTTCCTCTCAGTTGTTCGCTGGAAAGTAAGAAGGTCAAACCACAACAATATCTCAAAATAATTACGTACCCCCTTGGTGCTGCTGTTGGGCCCTTAACTGCCCATCCATCTCTGGGTAAGCCACCACAAGGATGCAGGCCCTTAGTGGGGTCAGGGTGCAGTGCACCACCTGGATCACTGGGATGACTGGTTGACTTGGCTTTCGGCAGATTTTCTAGTTGCCCGACGCAGGTCCTCTCACCCCTTCCACCAGTGCAGGCTTTGCTGCTAATGGACCCCAAGGGTCCGCACCTTCATCACAATTGCCTTCCAGATATCCCAGTTTTGATGGGTGTTGACGTATATAGATGGCATGAAAGATAAGGAAAAGGCAATTCAGTGTCATTGCTGGACAGCACTGAGGTGACAATATATTTCCAATGAACACATACATTTACAAAACAGTTGCCATTTCTTTTGTCAACAAAACAGTCACAGGTAGAGTGAAATATTGATTTGCAGTGATCTCATGTGCATCAATACTTGCTAGATCCTCATGTTACCTACCCAGGCCTACAACATAATCATGACCAGAAATACGCAACCAATTTTGTTGTCAGAGCCACCCATTATCACTCACAACCATTGTGAGCCACTGTAGCCAAACCACCTGTACAGTCCTTGCACATACTCTCATCCTACATTGACTTCCTGCCTAAACTCTCATGAGTCAGAACCCATGGTCTACATCACATATACTGACTGAGGGCAACCGAGTAGGGTTGCAATGTGTCAATGAGAGCATGGATTTGTGGGATGTTTGGACATGTGTGGATCCTAAAGGGACAGACTGGGGTGGATGATGGTGAGTCACTGTCATCTGAACTTGCTGCACCTAAAATAAGTCTAACTATATGTAGCTTTATGACAAGTTGAAATCATGGAAAGCTAAATGATCGACAATGCATGCTGGACTCCCATGTGACAGTACAGTATCAGATAACACCAAATCCCCAAATATTTCAAACCTAATCACTGTCATTTCAACATTTACTATATAGTGTTGGTCATACAACTGGTACATTGTTAACTCGGCTCAGTTACCAACTTCTGAGATTTTACTGTTGGAGACTGGACCCGCTGGCTCTGGCAACGGATGCTTTTCTTCAGGATTGGTCGGGTCAGACAAACTACGCTTTTCCTCCCTTCGCCATGATCCTGAGGGAAGGCAGGCGGCACAGACCAGGCGTCAATCTGCATCATTGGTTCTGATCACTCTTGTGTGGAAGAGTCAACCATGGTTTCCTTCCCTTCTGGAGTTTTCCATAGCTCTTCCCATTCTTCTTCCAGTCTTTCCGCACTTCCTTCTGGGCCCAGTGGGCTCCCTTCACCCTCTGCTATTGCAGGGACAAATGACCCTTATGGAGTGGAAAATATCATGCGACAGAGCCAAATGGAAGGTATTTCATCATCAGCACCGCATTTATACACCAAGCTATGTTTATTATCCTTTCCTTGATAAAAGGGTGGAGCATGTGGGATGACGGGCACTGAGGGGAGCGCACTGTACAGTCCCTTCACTGTGCATGTATGTTTGGCTGGCAGTCTCGGGCCGTCCAAACACACATGTGCAGTGTGCTCTCTCCAGCCTGGCACAGTGTTGCCGGACTGGAAAGTGCAGGCACAGGCTCCCAGTCTGCCTGGGAATGCCCTGGCTGGGCGCTCCCAGCCAATCCTAACACTATTTAGAGCAGCGCCAGGATTGGCTGCAGGTCAGGCTGGCAAGGAGGGAGCCTGTGCCTGCCTGGCCTAGTGCGGAGACGACGCAGGATTGGCAGAGCTGAGGTAAGTTTTTTTAATTTTATTTTTTACTTTTTTATGTTATTAATGTTGACTTGATTAATTACCTCAAATAGTTTTTTTTGGTCTATTCTTGACCGTATCGAGGAGGGATCAGATATGTGTTGCCTTGGCTATAGACGTGTGGCATTTCTATTTTTATCTCTGTTGGAAAGTGGGTTATTGGTAGTGGTAAGTATGAACCTACTACTGGAAATAATGCCATTAACCAATAATATAGGTTCAGTAAAGGTCTCAGTAAATTAGCCCCTTGCTCAACCCTTGGTAGCTGTAACCAAGCACGCAGGCCTAACTTAGGCAACATTCAAAATATCAATACAGCAAACAAGTAAGACATAACACACAATAAAAATCCCACACCAATTTATAAACATAGACTATATTTTTATGAGTAAATAGACATCAAAATGACAAAAATCCAATGTAGGGAACCGGAGATATGAATTTTTAAAGGATAAACACTTTCTAGTGCTTAGAAACAGAAAGCGCAAACTCTACCAAAACTGAGGAGGTGTTTCCTGAAGTCCTCCTCGCAAGTAAAAAAGGGCTTATAGTTAATTGATCCCCCACCCTTGGGACACCTAGGGGAGACCCTGGGGGTATCTTACATGTGACATTAAGGTAGATCAGCAAATTTAAAGTGCCCATAGCACTAGCGTCGATTTGGGACACCATTTCCATTTAAATGCAGTCTGCAGTCATGCTGCATTTAAAAATGACAGAAAACCTCCAGCTGTGCCCACATGCAAAGGGCAGAAGTTCTGCTGGGTCTCTACTTCCATGCCCTATTACATACTAGTGTCTTATAGGTAGTTGGCACCCCTTGCCATATTATTTACTAGGGACTTATAGGGGCTGTCATGCAAATGGTATGAATTTAACTTTTAAAGATAGGCTGTAAGGTAGGCCTGCATTTAAAAGGACAGAAAGCACACAGCAGTACACAAGTGCAGAAATTCCGCTGGGCATCTAATCCCCATGCTCTATTATATACTAGTGGGCTATAGGCAGATTGTACCCCCTTTCCGTATTATATTCTAGGGGCTTACAGGGTCTGTCAGGCCAATTGGAAGGGTACCCTAATACCTAGTGTACTATACTACATGTGTGTGTTTTAACATAGCACTGATCTGGGTGTAGCTGCCAGAGTCCAATCAGAAACAGTTACCATCAGCACCAGTCAGCAAAAAGAAAAAGGGGGTGGGTGAAAAGGTTAAAAAGATGACTTTGCAACAGTCTTGCAGTACAAAGCTTTGTTAGATTTAATGGGAAAGGTGCTTGCCGTTCTTCTTTGACCAAGTTTCTAATTTTTTTCCTTTCTTTGTGGATGGCTTTTGAATGGCAGAGGCATGTATTTGCTCTTAAGGGAAGTGAATTCCTCCATCAGGGGGTCCCTGCTTGAGTTGAAATTGCCTATGGTCTTGTTGACGTCAAGTTGAAGATCTATCAAGTTGAGGTTTGCTAGGGGTAGTTTGGCCAGATTTTGTTTTTCTTCAGTTGACCAAGGGTTTTCTTGCTTGAGAAAGACCCTATAAAGGGAATCTGTAGGTGATCCAAATAAATCAACTGGGATGAGATCACAGGTTGAAAGTAGAGGCGATCCGGTCGAGAGTGGCACCTTTGCAGTGTGTTGGTTTCCGGCAGTGCTGGTGGAGGTCATTGTCTTCTATAAAAGTTTTGAAGTGGTCCAATGGTGTAATTCCTTTGAACCCCCAATGGAGGTTCAAGTCACCAAGAAAGAGACTATTGTCAGAGTTGATTATGCTGTGAAAAATTCCATGCACTCTTCGATGAAGGTGTTGGTTTGACCAGGATGGTGATAGATCACACTCAAACTGAGATTATAGGAAGCTTGTGTGATGCATTGCAGTGATAAACACTCGAAGGATGGAAAGCAGGTTTTGCATTTCCTAATTTTGAGTGGGAAGTGTGCATTTTGAGTCTGGGGAAACAATTACCCCACATGATCGTGATTGGAGAGAGGCTTTTTGCCTGTGCCGGATTAGATGATCGCATTTGTGAGAGGTAATCGAAATGGAATGAGAGAAGGCCTGGGTAAGGATATCTATTTTCTTTATGAGATAAAAGTGGAGATCAGGATTGCAGAGAAAGGGGGCAGAGGTGCAAAGGAGAGGGCTGAGGCTTATTATATTGTTTTGCAGTAGGTCTTAGGGAGGGTGCCATAGTTGAACTCTTGCTCTAGGCAAGACTGCTGGTTTAGGGATTGCAGCACTTTTGTTTGTTGGAGAATCCTACAATAAGTGAGAACTGTCGGCCCAACCCTCCCTGCTCACAAGCAGCACCTCACCAAAAACCCAAACAGTAAAAGGTGATTTGTGGCTGCCTTTACACATGGGCTTGAGTGAGACATCTTAGGGGAGTCTTGGTTAAACGGAGATCACCCTTTTCTCACATGAGGAACAAGTCTCAGTCACACACAGGCAATGAAGGAGATGCAGTAAAGTTTTCAATAGGTTTTATTAACAAGACTGAAATCTACCATAAAGTGCATGGGCTGCAATGATTAGGATAATGAACAATGCAAGAAACAGAATTGTAAAAAAGAGTTGTGAATATAAAGACCCATGCAATAACAAGATGTGAGATATCTCCAAAACTCTAGCATGATGAACCTAATCTCAAACATAAAGAGAGCTAGGTGTGTTAAACCTAATCTGCCAGTACCGTACCCACGAGAAGCACCCCCCAACCAACCCTTGTTACCTTGGAATGAGGTCTCGAGATCAAACGGCGTGGGGACACGAAGGCTGGGTCTGCATCAAGATGACGTGCTGCATAGATAGCATTGATGGCATCTGGTAGGAATCCCTCTGATAACCCTGTCTGCATGAGATGGATTTATACAGACCCTCTAGGACCGCTGACGCAGATATGTTCCCAAAGAGATAAGAAGGCATGCTTGGAGCGTCAATTACATAAACAATTCCCTCCAAAAGTACATGTTCCTGTCACGACGAAGTAGGTTAAAAGTGACTACTTGACAGGGGCACAGGCCTTCAAACAAGAAGGCTAAGCTATCGCCTGATTCCCAATAAAACCAAATAGGATCCACTACAAGGGCTCCTGGGTCCAAGGAGTCGTACACATGTGAGAAGGAGTGGGCAAAAGCGAGGAGTTAAGGAGGGAAGGTTTTAGAAGGCAAATGCTGATGTTGTTGAGGTGGTGAAGGAGGACAGGTTAATTGCCTGAGGAATTGCCAGCAAGCAAATTATAGGAAGTGCATAGATAAAGTTAAGGGAGGGAGGGTGGATTTTAAGCAATGGGTGGGAGAGTGTGTGCACTCTGGATGAAGGAGCTGGGCATGGGGGTAGGTGTCAAGAGTGTTAGGTGGGTGGATGTTTCAAGATGGGGAATAGGAGAGTGACTAAGGGTAAGAGGAATAGTGGAATGAGTTCATGAAGGTGAGTGGAGGAGAAGATACACGTGTGAATGTTGGGGGAAGATCAGGGAGGAAGAATAGGGTGAGAGACCAGAAGGTGTGGCAATGGATGAGGGTGTTTTGAGTGGAAGAAAAGTCAGAGGAGTGAAGAATGTAGATAGAAGCTGAGGAAAGGGGAAGTAGGGCGAGAGTGTGAGCTGAGGGGTTGGGATGTGAATTGGCTGGGAGGGGTTTTAGAGCAGGAAAGATATTGTCTACGAAGGCTAAGATCGTATTGTTCGTTTTGGACATGATTTTTCCACTGTCAAAGATGGAAACAGCGAGGTTACCGGCTGAGAGGGGGGTGGGGAGGGGTAATTTTCATTTTTTTTTCCAAAGGGGGATGGATGTTCGACAGCGAGATGGCACAAAACTTATTCTTTCCGCATGTAGTGGTGCTGATTTGCAAAAAAAAAACAAAAAAAAGGAAGTCTCTCAGGATTTTGTGTTTCAAGTTTCTCTTTGCATATTGAGAGAGGTTATAGTATGTAATCTTGAAAGTGGGGTCGGGATGAGACACTGCGATGGTCATGCGGGATGTGGGTCAGGAAGGAAGCAAATGGGTCTAACCAGGAGATCACTTTAAATGTGAACTGCAGTTGCCTTATTAATTTGAGTGATAGTTAAAGTAAATAAAGACAGAAAGGTCATGTGGAAATAGCTCTAGACAATAGGAATAGTTAAAACGTGGGGGTTCAATAGATGGTGGTTCAGAACGTGCTCTACAGCTTGCTTAGATTTCCCTCAGTTCCATCAGAAAAACTGACAAAGCAGAGTCAGATGTGTCCACGGTTGATAACGTGTCCGACTCTGTCCTTTGCTGGACACAGTAAGCCACTGCCTCTGAGAATAACTGTTTTGCGCCTATGGTCTTCGGCATGGGAGGGAGCAGGGCAAATCGTGTGGTTTTGCACTACGGGTAGAAGGAGCCAAGTCTAACGTAGAAGTGCATAGTCTTGCCCCTCTCTTTAGGATCGTGTCACCGGATTGCAGTAGATTGTGTGGCCCCTGACTGGCAAAGACAGAGGGTTGCAGCATCCACCGAGTCGGGACAGAGTTTGTGCTATTTATCAAAATCCCCCAGAGCAAAATAAATATATATATATATATATATATATATATATATATATATATATATATATGAAAAATGTCAATTTTTTGTCCAAAACGTTCATATCTGGCACATAAAGAATAGTGATTTTCTTGCCCATCACTCACCGCAGAGCACGGAGAGCAGCACACACAGCAGTGTGGCCACAATCACCACCAGGGTCAGTCTCGCGCTCTGTCACACCCAGCTGTTGGGCACAGACAGGCAGGGAGTGCTGTAAGGGCACAGGTGGAAACATACTGCTCTTTCCCACCACAGCAGAAGCTGCTGGGTGCATCCATCGCACCTATGGCGTTCCTGTGTTTGCTCCCTCCGACTGTGGTTGCCGGTCTGGAGTTCTTGCCAGCTCATCGTCTCCGTGTGAGGCCTTACCACCACTAAGTGCTGCAGCGATGGTGGCGAGTTGATCTCTCAGATGCCCAGAAGATACTTCGTCAAGCGAGAGGTCTGATTGAATTCATTAAGTGGCAGAGTCTATAATGCGAGCACACCCATTTTGAAAGCTGGGCAGCGCCATCTTGATGTAGCCTCACCCAAGGAAAACAGTCTGGCACCTAGAATAAACGTATTCCTACACCTGTGTGTACAGGGCCAATTTCCGATGCCAGCCACGCCTCAAGAGCATCGATCCCACTGTCTGTTGCTCAACTCTGAACCACCATATCAAATGGTCCAGCTTGTGGTTGTTGGGGGGGGGGAGATGTGGAGTAACAGTCGGAGCTGGCGACTTTTTAGCTGTAGAACCAGCTCGAGTCTCAGCGTTGACTCAACAACCTGTGATTCCAGGCAAATCATTTAATCTCCCTGTGACTACAAAAAAATGGAAGTGTCCTTGTGTAATGTAACTGGTGCTCATGTAAAGCGCTCCAATACATTTGGGCCGAGCTTGCACTATATAAAGCTGCAGAAAAGTGTCTCAGGCCTGCTCCAATAGTAATCATTCAGCCTGTACTGACAGGGAAGGTCCCCACCAGATGGGAACAGAAGCAACTCCAGAGCAGTTTCAGCCTACCTGATCCTAGTCACGGAGAGGCACCTTGAGTCCTGTAACTCGGTGAGCACAAGACTCACAAATGGGCACACCCATTGCACTTAGGACATTTACTGCAACAAACAACAGAGCGATGGAAGGCAAGCTGCACATGTACAAACTTATGCAACTCATTTTAATAGGTGTATTACACACACATATGTATATGTGTGTATATATATATATATATATATATACACACATATGTATGTGTGTGTGTGTATATATATATATATGTTTTTTTTTTTTATAGTAGCACTAAGAACGAATCTTGTCCTGTTTATAGTGTCCTGAGTTAATATCTGAGTAGCATGTCAAGCTCTGAAGGTAACATCTGATGAATGTGTCTAGCTTTTAAGGAAAGTTCTTGAGCACTGTGTATAGCCTTGGAGGCAATATCTGAGCTTTGTGTCCTACTCTGGAGGAAGTGTCTCCATTACTGTATGCAGCTCTAAAGGAATTATCTGGATCACTGACTGTAACATCTATTGCTGCTGCACACAGGAGCTCTCTGGACGGGCTACGGCTTTAGAGAAACTACTTCACCTGCCCGCACTGTGAACCCTCTCACAACAAGCATTCCCCTGCTTCCCCCAACCCCTAGCAGGCAGCATCCTCAGGACTCCTATTCCGCCACATGACTGCCGCACCCACCATAACACCGCCATGGAAAGATTTGGTCCCTATTCCTACCCCATACTTTTTCCACAAAGTCTCTCCAAAAATGCCGCTAAAAACAACAAGCACAAACTTCTCAAAGAACACCCAGAAACACTAATAACAGACTTCCACTACAGTTCAACAAGTGGAGGCCTTATAGCGGACTTCATTTTTCACCAAGAAACCTGCCAAATAGAGAGAGAACTTCCTACAGCACCTACTTTTAACCAACACAATCAACAACCCTTATGAGTCCAAACTCACTATCTCTCCATCCCAGAAATTTGGCAGAGAATTGTTCATAACCATTTACAGAGACGGGAACATCCTAATCCAAGCCTCAGAACAAAATCTCTCCATTTTTGACCAACATTTTCCTACTCTCTATGCCTCCATGCCATCCACACTTAACACACTAACTCCTCACCCATAGAACATATCCACGCACTCCCCCCTCCCTCAGTAGATCATGCAACTATAGTCTTACTTCAATAATCATTTCCTCTTCCATCAAAGCCCACTTCTTCTGCACAACTAGACCCACCTACCACACCTGAATCCTCACAGTCCTCAAACCACAGCTGGGCAGATCCAACCATAGCCCCTAATCAAGCTTACAACGACGACCATTCTCCCCCACTCTCTGCCACAGATCCGTCTAGGTTCTCTTCTCCAGCACAGTTAGACCTAACTACCACACCTGAATCATCACAGTCCCCAATCCACAACAGGCTAGATCAACATAGTCCCCACTCTAGCTTACTCAAGTTAAGAGCCAACGTCTGCTAAAGAAATGTTTATAAGGATGGGTACATGCACCTCATAACCAAATTTATATGAAATATTCTGGAAACCATAAAAAACACAAAATACCTAAAAATATATAGAAAAATATAAGGTTTATTATAAAATATATCCAAAGTATATCTTATATATATATATATATATATATATATAATCAAACTAAGTAGAAAGATAAACAGCATTGAACTAAAGAGTTAATGAAGAGCCACAGACAAAATTACACTAAAATCCCTCAAATTCATACAAGACAACCATCTCGTGTCTATAAACGTATAAGAAACAAAATCACACAACACAAATGTACTAAATAAATTGTGATACAAATGAACTAAAGGCATACGCACCAGAATTCGAAACAATAACAAACAATACCTAGGGAAAAAATAATAAACACAATATTAGTACTGGACCAATGTTCATCACAAATAAGTAATTCCAACTTCATAGAGTTCAGAATCACTGATTACTTTAAGTTCTTAAGAGAAACAACACCAGAAAATATTTTTTCTTTCTCATTTTTGAATCCTTTATAGCTGAATAAAAGTTGATGATCCAAATTATTTCACCTATTGTCAATAATTGTGACTCATTGCTCACATATAAGAAACAAATAAATAAAACAAAATGAAAACATTTTTTTCAGGAAATTTTTTCCAAGTTGATTTTTTTGGTCCTCTTGTATCTCTGTTTCTCTTTTGATTCTATAAAGTAAATCCACTTAATTATTGAAGCATCATCAATTTAAATCTTTGCTCTGATTGCTCTTTTTAACGGACATCATATGCCCACTTAGGTTATTGAAGCATCATCTACTTAAATCTTTACTCTGATGGCTCCATGTGCCCTTGCAATGAACACCGTATGGTGTTCATTGCAAGGGCGCATAGTGTATGTGTACCCATCTTTCTAAACATTTCTTTAGGAGAGGTTTGCTGTTTATTGAGTTGTTTTTTCCTGGGCTTGCTGTCATTATTCCAGGGCCCTTGTGGATTGTTTTGACCCACTCTAGCTTATGACAACCACCAGTCTCCCCCACTCCCTGCCACAGATCCAACCACCTCTCAACTTATCCCCATAATTGCCCGTCTGGAACTCAAAATCAACACTATATTAAATAAAAACCTCTTCATTACAAAAGGTCGCAAAGATTTGCTTCAGCTCACTTCCCAGCCACACAATTATGGCAAACACTGATCTGGCAACGAACATGTACTTCAACTTCTCAAGCTCTACCACCTGGTCAGCTATCCCCTATATTCATTACCACCTCAAACCTAGACACACCACTACTGGAATGCTGCAGCTGGAAGCCGAAATGCTGAACAACACATACAACAATGCTCCAAGCCAATCTTGCCACCACAAGATTCAGGTCAACTTTGGTACTAGTAGGATCCCCCATACTTATTGCCCTCCCAGGCCGCCCGCCCCACTGACTACTATCCAACCTAATCAATCTGATTCGAGAACATTACTTGTGTTAAACTGCATGCTATTAAACTGTCAGTCAGCACTGAAACATACCACTGAAATAGCTGAAACCACCCTACAACATAAAATTGACATTTGTTTTCTGACAGAAACTTGGCTAAATGACCACTCATCCCCCTTTATTGATCTCACTCCACTGGGCTTCTCAATCATTTGTGGTGACTGTAAGAATCATATCGGTGGTGGATTACCTTCGAATATCTAGGAGGTGATCTCTCCTTTAAAGACCCCAGCCCTAACAAATTCCTTGTCATCTATCACCCACCAGGTGAAAAACCACAATTCTTCAAGGACTGAGCAGACCTAGTAACGCAAAACTCCCTGAAGGACAGCACAGACATCATACTAGGAGACCTAAACCTGAACGATGCCGAACATACAACAATACAAGCCTTGTCCACGCTCCTTAAAACAAAAGATCTCACTCAACACTGCAAAAAGCAAACTCACAATAAAGGCTCTACCCTTGATGCAATCATTTCTAACCATAATACTATTTCCCTCCATTCCATTCTACCTACTGACTGGACCAACCACCAGAAAGTTCTAGTTGATCTCGATGTCAACCAACCTAAGTTCAACACTCAAATTAATCATCCTAAGCACTAGGCGAGGAATACACTCCGAATCCCGCAATCAGAGTTAGAATCATTAATCAATTCCTAAATTCTACCTCCACCAGACCGCACTGCCACCGATGACCTCACCTCCCACTTTAACACACAAAATGGCAGAACGTCTTGACACTGTCACCCCTCTAAAACTCAAGAAATCAAGGAGTATCTCTTCCAGATCCTGGTTTAATAAAGACCTTAATAAAGAGACACACACAACCAACTTAGGCTGGCTGAAAGAACCTTGAGACAACAATCGTCGCAGACCGATCTCTTTCTCCTCCGAGCTGAAACCCTAAAATACGAAAAACGTATCTCCAGAGAGAAATCCCCTTTCTTCCGAGCCCAACCGGACCATTCCAGAAACAGACCCAAAGGGCTTTTCAACATCATCAAACAACAAACCTCCTCCTTCTCACAACTTTCAACTGCTGACTACTAAGCGCTGTGAAGAGTTTGCTAAATTATTCCCTGAAACATTAACAAATATCAAACTATCAATGGGCCCCTCCCTCACCACGTTGCCAAAGATGTCCCCCACCATGCCACACCTCTAGCCAGTGGTAGTCATCCCTCCCCCCCCCAAAACTCACCTCCTCAATGAGCCAGATCAGTCACTTCAATCTCATACAACTGAAAAGTGATGCAACCTGGACCAGGTTCAAAAACATATCTGAAGAAGTCATTAAAATACATGCTTGCATGAAGCAAGACATCGCACCTCTAACTCTCCCTTTCCCTCCTCTGGTCAACAATCTCGGACACATAATCTCTAATACAGGGACTAAAATCATGAACGTCTCCTTTTCTAGTGGCTCTATGCTTGCCTCCCTCAAAATCTGCCAAGTCACCCCCTCATCAAAAAAGCCAGACGCTGACCAGATTGATAACTAACCTCCCTCTCCTTGCTGAAACGATTGAAAAATGTGTGCTCTCACAACTCAACAATTACATTGAAGAATGTAAACTACATGACACCTTTCCAATCTGGGTTCAATAAAGGCTGCAGTACAGAGACTGCAATCCTGATCATGGCCAAAGCCTTACACAGATCTTCGTAATATCAGGCCTGACTCTTAATCCTCCTGGCCCTCTCAGCGGCCTTTGATATGGTCAACCACAAAATTCTCCTAAACACCCTCTTGCAGCGTGCAGTCAAATGCACTGTTCTTCAGTGGTTTGACTCATACCTGAACCAATGTTCTCACCTAATCAAACTGAACAATTCCACCTCACCAGCTGTACCAGTCCAACAAGGAGTTCCCCAAGGATCAATCCCGACCCCCACCTTGTTCACCCTCTATATGGAAACCCCTTGCAATGACCCTGAAACAAGCCAAAACTGCCTACCATCTTTATGCAGAGGACACCCAACTTTACATTAAAATCTCTTCATCCAAAGAGATGCAGCATATAAACAACACTCTCTCCATGGTACAACCCTGGCTGATGAACAACCACTTAAAGCTTAACCCTAACAAAATCGAGCTCCTCCTCATCCAACCAAAAGGAAAGAACTATCATGTCCATATCTGGTTTGACAACATAACTGCATTAAACTGTGAACTATCTATCTCCAACTCTGTTAAGTCACTAGGGATTACACTTGAAAAACACCAGAGTATGAAAGACCATATTAATGCATCAGCAAAAAATGCCTTCTGCATACTGAAACACCTAACAAATTTAAACCCTTCATCCCCCTTAAAGACCTAAAGAATATAGTGCAAATTCTAGTCCTTTCTAAGCTGGACTATGGTAACACAACATTCATTGGTACCTCAAAATAAAAACAAAAAAAAACATATGCGTATGAAAACCACATTCAATGCAGTGACCAGACCTCTCTGAAGAGAGTAGCTTTGATCACATCACTCCCACACTTAAGAAGCTCAACAGGCTAGCAATCGAAGTGAGAAGTATATTCAAAATGGTCTGCATAAACCACAAAGCTCTCTACACTGAAAAACCAAACTACCTTGCTAACAAGTTACTAAAAGCTGGTAATAAGTGGCCTCTGTGAAGCTCAAACACTCTACTCCTAATTCCGCCCAAATTTAAGAAAAAAAAAAAAACAATCACCCAATCATTTTCCGGGAATGCGCCTATAATTTGGAATGCTCTACCACAAGACCTATATGACAACCAATCATTCCTACACTTTAGAAAAAAAAACTTAAATTACTTCTCAACAAATTCCTAAACCCTCCCTCATACAATAATTGACTTGCCTTGATGCACCACCCCAACCATCAAAGAACAGCAAGTCGTCCAGGTAGGGGAAGGCTGAGAAGCTTGACCTTTGAAGGTATGTAGCTACCACTGACATCACTTTCATGAACCCCAGAGGGGCAGTGGTGAGACGAAAGGGTTAGGACAGGGCAAATATTTCTATGGAACACTTGCAAGGACTTGAGCAACAAAATCCCAAGAGGGCTTGGGAATAGCAAGTGAGAGCAGAGCTGCATAGAATCCAAACTCCCGAGCATAAGCTTCAGTTTCTTGCCTAACTCTTTATGAGGCCCCTGACGTGCAGCACAAAAGAATTGTCTGTACCAGTGTACAGATCTTTGTAATGGTAGAAGTTGACCACTCCATAGCATGGAATGGTGGGAGGGCAGAGAGGAATCTCCAGTTATATAGAATATCCACCAGAAGGAGCAAAACCAAAAGGTAATTAACTTGTTCTTCTGATGGATACTTCTAACATCCCATTTCCCACCTTTAGAATAGATACAAAAGCAGTACCTTCCACTGTTAGGGGGTCTATGGAGTGGTCTCAAAACAAAGTCGTGCAGGACTGAACCCATCAAGCCTGCTTGTCAAGACAGTAGTGCTTCACAAATGTGTGCACTGAAGCTCATGTTGCGGCCTGACGTGTCAAGAACAGACACTCCGGCATGCTATTGGAGGGGTAGCAGCATTGCCCCTGTTAAATTAAGCAGTCAGTCCTTCCGGATGTCGCTTCTTGGCCAGTGCATGGCAGAATATAATGGACAAGTTCCTTCCCTTCGGTAAAGCCTTTTCTGGTAGAGACTATACCTAGTTGCAGATTCCTTATCTTTGAATTCTCCCCAGGCATCAGACTGGATCCAGAAGATTTTTTGTGAGAAGTACCCCCTGGGCGCCGGTAAAGGGCGTGGATTGGCTCCAAGTCTGTCGTCAGTGTCATACACGCTAGAAATTACGTCACTGTACCTATATAGGCACCACCCAGGCACAGCAACATCAACTTTCTATACCAGAAGTGTAGAGCCATGAAGAACACTGACCACTGGTGTATCAAAAGTAGGGCCCTGAAAGGGAAGTCCCTGCACCCCTAGAAATCCGTTTGCAGAGCGTGGAGGATGGGTGGGTCAGAAAAGTATTTTAGCTAGATAAGGGTCTGATTTAGATTTCGGCAAACAGGTTACTCTGTCACAACAGTGACGCTTACCCCGTTCACTGAAATCTGAATCCCATTGGATACAATGGGATTTGGATTTCGGCAGACCAGATATGCATCACTGTTGGAGTAACCTGTCTGCCAAGTTCTAAGTCCGGCCTATAGTCTCTAACGGATAAGGCATTACCGAATGTAACTTGTCCACCTAATGGAGACTTCTACCTGCAGATGCCTTCAGCTGAATAGATACCCGAGCAATACTAACCCCGGAGGCGGGTCTGCAAACCAATTTCAAAGGAGAAAGCCCTTAAGGACAGAACAGGCAAAATGGCCATCCCTATGGACCTAACTGTCCAGGCAGTAATATATGGTAAACATTTTGGCCCACAATGCTGCCTGAAAGATGTCTAGAACTGGAACTCTGCATGCAACCGCAGTGGTTGAAGCTTTAGCTCTGGTGAAATGAGCACAGAAGCCTTCAGGGGGTTGCTTTTTGGCCACTGTGAAACAGCTCTTGATGCATAGCATGACCCAATGGAAATGGTTCGCCTCTGCACTGCCCAACCTTTCTTAGCACCTACATAGCCCAAGAAGAGTTGGCCATCCACCCAGAACTCATGGGTATTATCAAGACAGAACGCCAATGCTCTTTTTGGGTCCAGGCGGTAGATTCTCTTTTATTCCTTAGAAGGATGTGGGGTGTGTAAAAAAGTAGGCAGGGCGATTGATTAGCATACAGTCTGATCGGAGGATCGATAGAGATCCTCAGCAGCTCAGGATACCAAACTCTCCATGCCCAATCCGGAGCCACCTGAGTACCCGATCTTCTTGGGAACTCTGGGCAGGAGTGATATGGGTGGAAAGGCATACCGGAGGCCTGAGTTCCACTCGAGACGAAAAGCGTCTGAAAGTGAGAGCCACCTTGGAAACTCCAGTGCGCAAAATTGCTGAAATTGTGCATTCTTGGCAGAGGCAAACAGATCTAACCAAGGCTCTCCCCACTGCTGAAAGAGACCTTGCCCCACCTCCGCATGGAGACACCATTCATGATTCGCTAGGCTTCTTCGGCTAAGTTAATCTGCACTGGCGTTCAGAAAACCCGCCAGATATTGAACCACCAGGATATGCCCTGTTCCAGACATGTCCAGAGGCGCAAATCATCTTGACAAAGGTCAATTACCCCCACCCCGCACTGTTTGTTGCAGTACCACATAGAAGTGGGTGTTGTCCATGAACCCCTGCACTAGCCTTACCTTAATGGAGTGCAGAAAGGCTTTCAATGCCAGTTGGATTGCCTGGAGCTCCAGCAGATTGATGTGGAGTCCGGATTCTGACAGAGACCAGAGTCCTCTGATCTTCACCTCTCCCAGATAGCCGCCATATGCCAGGAGTGACGCAACTGTCACTACTGTGAAATTTGGTTGGAAAAGAGAGAGAGAGAGAGAGAGAGAGAGAGAGAGAGATGTGCCTCTGACCCAATCGCGGTTTGTTAACCACCACTGCAGATCTTTTGCAGTGCACTCTAAGATCTGGACCATGTTGAAGAGATTCCCCCGATTCTGCACCCACTGGAACTTCAGATTCCCACTGATGAGTATGCATATGCCAACTGGCATGTGTCACTAGTAGGATGCAGAAGGCGGCACAAGTTCCAATAGCCTCTGAGTCAGTCTCACCGAAATCCAAGATAAAGGCTGAAACATCAGAATCATAGCCTGAATATCTTGGACTCTCCACTCCGGAGAACAAGCCTGAAACTGCACCATGTCCAGAACATGTCCTATGAAAGGGAGCATCTGAGAGGGAATCAGGTGCGACTTCAGGTTGTTTATAATGAATACCAGCGAATGCAGGAGGTGTGTCGTAGTCTGGAGGTGGGAGACGACAGCCTGGGGTGAGCTAACCTTCAGCAGCCTGTCGTCAAGATAGGGGAATACTGAACCCTCAGATGTCTGCAGGTGAGCTGAAACCACCACCATCACTTTGGTGAACACCCAAGGGATGCTGGTAAGGCCAAAGGGAAGCACGGTGAACTGAATGTGCTTGTGGCCTACTGTGAACCACAGGTACTGTCTGTGGGCTGGCAGGAAGGGGATGTGTAAATAAGCATCTTGCAAGTCCAACATTACCATCCGGTCTCCTGGGTCCAGGGCAGACAAGACCTAAGCCAAAGTGAGCATTTTGAACTCCTTCTTGAGGAAAATATTGACACCTGCAGATCCAGACCTGCAGCCCCTTTTCTACCAGACCGATCCCCTTTGACTAACATTGGGCACCCAACGCAGTACCTCACCTCTGCACCTGGCCGGCGCAGTGCTGTCCAGTTTGACCTGTTGGTGTGGTCGTGACCATTGCTCTATACTCACCTTAAGTCCAGGAGATGGGTCCCATAAGTCGCTGTACTGTACCTCTTTCGCTGTGTATTTGTTTATCCTCCTTAGGATAACACTGCAGCTTCCAAAAATTGCACTGGGTCGAATTGTCAAAACTGTCCAAATTTCTCTTGCAAAACATACTTATCTGAACTTGTTGTTTTTGGTGCGAAAACAGATATAAAGATACTTGTTATTTTTGTAAATTGGTGTGGATCTCCTTGAGTCGTGTGTCTCATTGATTGGCTGTGTGTTTATTTGCAGAATCTCAGACTCCCCTCTGATAAGCCTAAGGCTGCTGAACCACACTACTCCCACTAAAAGTGCACCTTGGTATTACTAGAGCAAGCCCCTATCTGCTAGTAAGGGAACCCCTGGACTCTTTACACAATATATCTAATTTTGATACATCATATAAAGAGCTAGCTTCCTACATTCATGGCAGCAAAGGCATACAAGACTTGACATTTGCTGCACCACTCGGTTAATAAGTGATGCCACTGAGGAATCCACATTTTTTTTTAGTTAGGAAACATTTTTCCAATCTTTGATTTTTTTTAAATTGTTAAAATTTTACTGTAGGGCCTTGTGGTAAGTGCCCCTAATAAGAACTGTTTAGAATTTAAAATACTTCAGTTACATAGGCCCTTTTAGTAGTTCACATAAACATCTTTTTAAGTTTCTAATAAGGTACCAACTACTTTAAAATGATGACTGGGAGAGCAGGTTCATCCCATAAGCTCAACCTGGGCCCCTACAAAAATCTTGGTAAACAACACCGTCTGCCAAGCACAGAAACTTGCCATGGACCCCATGCCCACAAAAGCCCATTTGTAGCAGCTGCTTGCAGAAAATGACAGAGCCATGGCAAGGAAAGAAGCCCCTCATGAGAGTGAAGAGGAAGGGGAGGTGGACGAGGATGAGGAATTCCTCCACAACTGCAGTGTGAGAAGGCGGTTCTGACTATCTGGTCTGCCCAGATTGTTTTGCTCTTGGATCACCCGTTTTTTGACCTTTTAATGTGAGGGAGCTTCATACCCTGGGACTCACCCACAGTAAACTCATTGTAAGAAAGACTGCACGTTTACCACTGGTGCCACCTTGTTAAGATAAGGCTGCTGCGATGCAGCATGGGTAGGAGGCCCTGGGCTGGTTACACATGATCATGTGCACCCTTGTGAGGGCTGCACAAGGAAGACCGCCTGTCGTGCACCTAGGAGTGCACCTAGGTAGCCTGGCGCAGAAGGGACAATGTAGAGTGGGTGGTGACCTTGAATAGGCCTTATGATGTGGGTGTACACATGTGAGGGATAGTCAGTGTGCTTCACTGTCTTGACTGTAGTAACACTATTATATTCCGATAGGAAAGCTACCCTGGGGCACAACTCCAGTTTCCTAGAGACCACAGACTCCAGAGTCGAACCAATTAACACTTTATCCGGTATGAAAATAACACTGCTGTAGGACACAAAAGCATAACTGTACAGTTTATGGGTCATCCAGGAATGTCATCTTTCTCTGACTCAGCTCAGGATCATGGCCCAGACCTTTTGTGACCCTGCTTGGCTGGATTAATTATTGTTCTCTCTAGCTGCAGAAACAGGGACCTGCATCAATCAGCCAGCTGTCATCCCGTGCCAGGAACTGGTCCTGCCCCGGGCCACTCAACAAGGGAGGCAGCCCAGACCTCTGGAGCCAAGCCACAGTGGGGAGAGGGGCTGGAGGGCTCCTCTGAAGATTTGCTGGGGAAGGCCCTTGTAGGAATGTCAGGGAGGAGGGGACCTGAGACCCTCAGAAGAGATGTGGCAAGTGACTCCTAGGTGATGCCATTTTGAGCTATCCCAGAAGACTGTGCACAAAGGTTGGGACATGGGCGCTGAGGTGATGTGGCACATTAGGATAGGCCAGAGGCCCAGCCTTGCTGGACAAGTCCGCCTCCCACTTATAAGGCCCCACTGGAAGGTTTGTGACTTTTGATTCCTGGGGATGACTGATGACGAAGCACATAGGGCTCCGCCCTGATTTCCATGTTGCCCCCAGGGTGGGCCAGGGCCTGGAGGCTGCCCCCTCAAAGAGGAAATGGCCGGGGAGCAGCGTCATGCGTCTCCCGGTGGTGTGCCTGCGAGGTAGTGCTCCATCTATGCTGTGGAGGAGGGGCCCAGGGGCCCATGACCCCGTCCCTGGGCCCCCAACCAGGGATGGACCCCTGGGAAGCACCATTGCACTCTCTGAGGAGACCGGGGGGCCCAGGACCCCATCCCTAGGGCCCCACTGAGAGGAAGTAAAGTTGGGGGTGCCGTCACGCTCCGCATGAAGTCACCGATGGAGTAGGGAAGAGGAGTGCTGTTGCACCCCCTAGTGAGGTGGCCAGTGGGCCCAGGACCCCATCCCCCGGAGACACTGGGCAGCAGGGAGAGTGCTGCTACACTCCTCCGAGTGGCCACCACATCTAGAGCATCTTCCCGCAGGAGAGGGCATACAAGAAGAGGAGCCAGCTCCTGAGGCAGCACACAGCGGTGCTGGCCACATGGAGAGCCAGCAGGAGTGGCCAGATGTGGGCTCCCCGCACCGCTCCCCAATGAAGCACACAGCATGTGAGGTGCCCCGGTAGAACTAGGCACTCCAAAAAGATAAAGCAACAGTGGTGCAAGGACGCAAAACAGGCAGCAACCAAAGAAGCGGCTCTCGCCGGCCCAGCGGAAGAGACGCTCATTGAATAGACATTCTCCAGGAGCGCCTGAGAATGCCTTGTGAGGCTAATCCTTTACCCCACAAAATTGCTCGTTTTTGACATGGTGGTGACCCCAGGAGAGTGGGGTCACCACCAAAATGATTTCCAAACACAGGGGAGCTGTAGGAGGAGCGCAGTCTCCTCCCAAGATAGTTCCAAATGTTCCCATCGTCAGTTTCAGGGGACTTGAAAAGGAACAACCCTCAAGGGTACCATTGTGTTTTCAAGCTCTGTCCCAGCTGGAACTTGTGTATCAAGGTGCCAGAACTGCGCCCTCTAGGGCTGAAGATCATGGCTGCAGTCCTTGTGGCTTGAATGTGATTAAAATGGATTGCATAATGGTGAACATCCTCTGGGGTGAAGGGCGGAAATTACATGCGATTTTACATAAATGGAGTCATTTCTGAACTATGTTTAAAGTGCAGCATTTTCTGCTAAATGTGATGAAAAGTGTATGGCTTCAGTGTTGCGGCCAACGATGTGCCACATGAATGGTCAGATTAAAAAGCACCCTCTAAGGGTGAGAGATGGTATTACGCAACTGTGAACAACCAAGTAATGTCCTTTAGGGACCATGTCAACTGTGCATCACTGTTATGTTGAATGCTTCAATGTGGAATATGACGACACTTTGCCATCACCCCTTAGGGGT
Organism: Pleurodeles waltl; assembly: GCF_031143425.1. Classification (NCBI taxonomy): domain Eukaryota; kingdom Metazoa; phylum Chordata; class Amphibia; order Caudata; family Salamandridae; genus Pleurodeles; species Pleurodeles waltl. The sequence goes on from NC_090444.1 coordinate 693,911,233, forward strand.
GTGGTTAGACTGTGTATTTCATGCTGAGAGTAATCGTAACAGCACAACACATTCTAGCATGCCTGTACGTGATCCTTGTTGATGCTTTGAGTAATGAGACTGACAGCCACTAGTGATCAAAGTAGATGTACTTTAGGGGCAGTATTCAGTGCTCTCACTCCAAGTTACAGTCAAATATTGCATTGGAATATAAGTGAATGTTTTGCCATGTGGGGCGATGGTCCATACCTCCCTTTGGGAGGGACAAGAATGATTACACAATGTCATCCAAAGTAAGTCCATCAACTTGTGTGTATTTGTAAATTTCTGTATAGTATTGAGGTAGGGGGGGGGGGGGGGGGGGGGGGGGGGGGGGGGGGTGTGTGTGTGTGTGTGTGTGTGTGTGTGTGTGTGTGTGTGTGTGTGTGTGTGTGTGTGTGTGTGTGTGTGTGTGTGTGTGTGAGAGAGAGAGATAAATGTAATTTTCCTTTTTCAAAAGAAAAAGCACAGGCTGGACAATTATTTATTGAGTATTATTCTTATGTACTTGTGAATGGTGAATACTAGCCCACACCACACCTCCCTTGAGTAAGCCTTGGACTGCTCTGCAATGCCTCCTATGAGAGTCAAGCGCTACAATGTGGTGTTTGGTTCCCAGTGAAGGACAAGTGTAGACCCTTTACTTGTGCAGGCCACAGCACTAATGGCCCACCTCCCAACATCCACTGACAGTAACCCCACTGGAGGCATCTCTGATTATACCCCAGGAGATGGAGACAGGGAAGTTGCTGAATTCTAAAAGTTAGCTAAGAGACTAGAATTAGAGTCTAGATTGTTGGGCATAGACAAAGAAGGAGCTACATGGGCCTAGGACCCATCTCTAGTGGCAGCAAACTTTTAAATAGGGAGAAAGAAGACGCTTTGGACCCTAAGATACCCAAAGGGATTGTCCCCAGATATTTAGGGAGGGTTGATATCATTCAATGGTTCACAACCTTTGAGAAGGCCTGTGCAATGCGGAAATCCAAACAAAAGTATTGGGGGTCTCTCCTCTGGTAGCTGTTGTCAGGAAAGTGTGGGGATAGACTCCTGACACTGACTGGCACAGATGCCGAGTCCTATGGCTGAATGAAAGATACTCTGATTGAAGTATTTGGACTCACCACTGAGGAGTTTAGGATCAGGTTCAAGGACACTAGGAAAACCTCCAGACAGTCCTGAGTAGATTTTGTAAAAACACTTCATGGCTGGTTAAAAGGGAACCAGGTGCAAGACTATGATGGGCTTTATAATCTTATTATGAAAGAGCATCTGATGAGTAACTGTTTCTGAAAAATGGCATCAGTACCTGGTAGACCAACTTCTCCCCAAGAATTGGGAAACAACGCAAACCACTGGGTCAAGACTACAGTATCCAAGATAACTCATGGTGGGAGTGACCCCAAGAAAGGGAATGCTAAGCTCCTCCTAAGGGAGAGATGGCAACCAGTCTAAAGATAAGACAGAGTCTTCTAAAGGCCCCCCAAAAACATGTTCAGGAGGGTGGGCCCGAGATAAATCACAGACCAAAGGTGGGTACCAGGGCAAGAACTTTGACCTTAGGAAGGCCTGGTGCTTGAATTGCAAGGCCAATGGGCACGTAACGGGAGACCCTACCTGTCCCAAAACAATTTCCCTGTAGTGCACCTGCAGCTCCTGCTGTAGTGATAAGCCTCCAGATGGGAATCCCAGGTAGTCCCTGACCATGTCAGAGAGCCCACAGAAGCAACTTTAGTCTCAGAGGGAGAGGTGGATAAAGCTGCCCTGGCTGTCTGGCCCAGTAACCCAGAGAAGTACAGACAACAATCTCATATCAATGGTCTCAGATTTGAAGCACTGAAAGATACAGGTGCAAGTGTCACCATGATGACTGAAAAATTGATATCCTCAGAACAGTATCTGACTGGTGAAACATTCACAGTCATCAATGCTGGCAACCAAGCTAAGGGGCTTCCCATGGCAATGGTACCCTTAAAGTGGGGGTGGGTTACAGGCCAGAAGAAGGTGATGGTATCCTCTGCAATTTCTGTAGCCTTTCTGCTATGAAATGATCTGGAGTCCTCAGCACAGGCTGAAGTTGAAAGAAAGACCCATGCAGCTATGCTGGGTATACCTGAATGGGTGTGTGAAAACCAGAGCACAATGCAAAGTCCGGGGTGAAAAAGAGGTGCTGGAGCCTGGAATAATGACCAAGCTCTCCAAGAGAAAAGGCAGGAATTCTGGTAAGCCAGCTTCTGAGCAGCTCCAAGCTAATGTCCCCCCTCCTCAGGGAGAAGATCTGTCAGCCCTTGAGGGTACAGAGCCACAGGAATGTGTACCTTAGATGGCAGAGCTCCTGGGCCCAGGGGGGCCCTCTAAGGAAGAGTTGCGCCAGGGACAGGGGGCAAAGGACCTGTCACATTCTTCAGAGCCCGAGATGGCAAGCTGCTGACCAGGAGAAGGGAGATGTCAGTGTCTCCCACAGACACTATAGGGAGAAGGCAACTCCTGTATACAGAGGCCAGAGACCCCAACCAGGTGCCACTAGGAGAGGGGTAGTACTCCAAATGTACAGAGTTTCTACTCACATTGGCTCATGACATCCCCTTAGCTCACCACCTTAGCAAGACCAAAACTTGGAGTAGGTTGGTACCTCACTTCTACTGGCCAGGTATGTCATAGAAAGTGAAGGTGTTTTGTAACTTCTGTGTCACCTGTCAAGCCAGGTGGCCACCCAAAGGACCCCTTAATCCCATTTCTAGTTGTTGAGGTTCGCTTTGAAAGGGTAGGGGTTGACGTTGTTGGCCCCTAGACCCTCCAACAGCATCAGGGAACAGATTTATACTGGCGGTCGAGGATCATGACACCAGGTACCCTGAAGCTATACCCCTTACGACTGCTACTGCTCCTGCAGTTGCTAGGCCCTACATAGTATTTTTACTAGAGTGGGTTTCCCTAAGGTGGTAGCATAAGACCGAGGTAGTAACTTCATGTCTGCATAACTCAAGGCCATGTGGAGTGACTTATGAGTTTACTACCCGATATCACCCACAAGGAAATGTTTTAGTTGAGAGATTCAACCAAACCATGAAGGACATGATTGCAGGTCTCCCTAAAGAAAACACAGGAGGAGATGGGATATGCTGTTACCATGCTTGCTTTTCACCTACAGAGATGTGCCACAGAAGGGAACAGGTTTTCCCCCCTTTGAACTTCCGTTTGGTCATCCTATAAGTGGACCACTGTGTCTGGTGAGGGAAGGCTAGGGGAGACCTCTCAAGGAGCCTAAACAAGACATAGTGGATTATGTGCTTGGCCTACGTTCAAGAATGGCTGAGTAGATGGAAAAAGCATCCAAAAACCTTTAGGCAAGACAAGAGCACCAGAAACTCTGGTATGATCAAAAGGCTGCCATGGTGGAGTTCCACCCAGGGTAGAAGGTGTGGGTACTTGAGCCTGTGGCTCCCAGGGCACTCCAAGACAAAAGGAGTGGCTCTTACCCTATCCTTGAAAAGAAGAGGATATCTGGTTGACCTAGGCACTCCCAGGTACCCCCAAATGGGTATTCATGTAAACCGCCTAAAGCTCTTCCATGACAGGGCTGATGTGGCCATGGTGATGGACACTGATAAGGATAAGTAAGAAGGGAGTGAGTCTCTCCCTGACCTCCTCTCCCCCAAGGAAGAATCAGTTGATGGAGTGGTCTTTTCAGACATCCTCACTGTCCAGCAGTAAGCTGACTGCAGAGAAGTCCTACAGCAGTATGCTGAGCTCTTTTCCCTCACCCCTGGTCAGACTAACTAGTGTGTCCATGTGGACACTGGTGACCATATGCCTTTCAAAAGCAAAATTTATAGTCAGTCTGACCATCTTAAGGATAGCCTCAGGGTTGAAGTAAGCAAGATGCTGAATTTAGAGGTGACTAAGCCCTCTGACAGCCCTTGGGCCAGCCCAGTGGTCTTAGTCGCTAAACCTTATTCCAAGGGAGGTAAGCCAGAGCTGAGATTTTATGTGGACTATATAGTTCCTAATGCTGTAGCCAAGACAGATGCACAGCCTATTTCAGGAGCAGATGAACTGATTGATAGGTTAGGGGCAGCCAGGTTTCTAAGTACTTTTGATTTGACACCAGACACTTGCAGATTGGCCTGACCCTCGGAGCAAAAGAAAGATCAGCATTCTCGACCCAAATGGACATTACCAGTTAACTGGTATGCCATTTGATTTAAATAATGCCCCTGCTATCTTTCAAAGGTTAATGAACTAAGTCCTTGCTGGGTTGGAAGCCTTTAGTACAGCATATCTTGATATTGCTGTCTTTAGCTCCACGTGGCAGGATCACCTGATTCACTTTGGCAAAGTTCTTGAAACTTTGCAAAGTGAAGGCCTCACTATCACGGCTAGCAAGTGCCACATAGGGCAGGGCAAGGTTGCATACTTGGGTTACCTTATAGTTGGAGGCCAAGCTCAACTACTACAACCCAAGATCCAAACAATTCTGGACTGGGAAGCTCCAGCCACCCAGATCAAAGTCAGGGCACTCCTTAGCTTGACTAGGTACTACCGGAGATTCGGGAAGTGGTATGGTACCATTGAGGCACGCTTCACAGAGTGGACTGCCAAAAAGATGCCAGAGAACGTAACCTGGACAGTGAGCTTCAAAAGGCTTTTGACACTTTGAAAGAAGCACTATGCTCAGCACCCATTCTAAAAGCCCCATATCATTCTAAGCAGTTCATAATGTAGACAGATGTATCTGAACATGGGATAGGAGTGGTTCTATCCCAGACCAATGATGGTCATGACCAACCTGTTGCTTTCATTAACAGGAGTTACTCCCCAGAGAGCAGTGTTGGAGTGCCATTAAGAGGGAAGCCTTAACCTGTGGTCTGGTCCCTGAAAACAATGAGACCATACCTGTTTGGCTTTCACTTCCTTGTTCAAACTGACCACATGCCTCTCAGATGATTGATTTGAAAGGTGAAATGAAATTAAAGGTAAAAACCCCAACTGTTGATGTGGTCTATCTCCCTACAGGGAATGGAATATACAGTGGAACAAAGACCTGGGACTGACAATCCAAATGCGGATGGTCTAATCAGGGTTCTTCTACTTGGACTACGAAGACTCATGTGGGAAAGGTGAGTCTCATGGTCTTTAATTTGGGGATGGGGGGTGTAGGTAAGTGCCCCTTTTTGGCATGGTCACCCCCACTTTTTACCTGATATTTGATGCAATTCTGACTGAAAGTGCACTAGGTTACTGCCAACGAGGTCCCCCGTGCCAGATCTTATTCCCAAAGGCGATGCAACTGTTCCCCAACTGGCAATACTTTTGGCCTCTGAAAGCCCATAGTAAATGATACCCCTAGTAGCTAGTGTCTGGGTACCAAAGAGGCTCCCCAGGGGCGGCAGCGTGTATGTGCCACCCTCAGGGACCCCTCACATAGCACACACAGACTGCCATTGCAGTCTAACACTGCATGCAAGATATGGGAGTCACCCCTACAGCAGGCCCGCCAGTCCTTAGGCAGGGTGCATTACATTGCATATCACATAGTGAGTAAACAGGGAAGACATTTTAAGTATATGTGCTAGACACTGGTTACCACGAGTTCCCCAACTACATGATAGCTTCACTGAAAGTAGAGATGTTTGGTATCAAACATCTTGTATTAATAAACCGTGACTGATGTCAGTGATGGGTTTATTAATATGTGCACACAGAGGCCATCTTACAGGTGCCCCCTGAGCAACTACCCGGGTGGGGACTGACTGGTTTTAGCCAGCCTGCCACCACCAGGCACAAGCCTGACTTCCTAGGGTGACAGCGTTTGTTCTCGGGCGGTCAACCACAAAGCCTGCTCTGGGAGAGGTGTTCACACACCCCACCTAACAGGATGACCAGCAAACCTGCATTCCAAGTCAGGAAGGTTTGAAGAAGCCCACCGCCCTTGGTATGCAGATGTGGCTTCACTCACAGGAGAAATGCCGCCACCCTGCCCCAGGGCCCATTTTACACCTGGACAGGTAGGCAATTTAGTTTTCAGAGAGGTGTGTCCACCCCTCAGGTCAGTCCCACTCCTAAGGTGAGCTGTCTGATGTGGACACAACTTTTAGAAATCTGCCATCTTAGTTTTGGCAGATTTGGGAACTCTGGGACAGGGTTATGCCCACTTCCCACAGAAAGTAGTCATTTAGGGGGTGTAGTGACCCCAGGGGTAAGTAGCCCACTGGCTACTATCCAACACTCCCCCAAAACACACCTAAATGCAGTATCTAGGGGAGCCCCTTGCACCAGGAAAGCAGATTCCTGCTCACCTAAGAAGGACAACACCAAATAGCTGCAAAAGCAAAGCCAGAGGAAGAAGCACATGACTTGGCCCTATCCCTGCTGGCCTGTCTGATGTTCCCACCGATTAGTGCCAAAGTCTACTCGTCCTGTAAGCTGCTGTGCCTTCAAGAGCCTGGAATGCCTGTCTGCCATCAACAAAGACCGAGGAACTCCTGTGGCACAGCAGAGATGCTTCCCTGCATCTTGCAGGCACCCCATAACAAACTGTGTGGACTCCTGGTCACAGAAAACCTGACATTGAAAAGCACCACTGCAGCCGTGCCAGCTAGCCTGAGTTGAAGCGCGCCGACTGTGGCAATTTGGTCCCCCAGCTCTCCAGAGACAAAGCTCACCTTGGACTTGCCCACTGTAGACTCACGGACACTGCCTGCAACTTCTGCGGCAGGCCCACTCAACTGTGAATGCTCCTGGTGGAGAAAACCTGATGCATTAGGACACCTCTGCACTTGTTGGTCCAGGCCCATGGAGAAGAGGACCAAAGGTGTCCCTATGTCCCGAGCGTCTCGGGATTGGAACGCACCTTATGCTACTTCCTGACTGGACTCTGTCCAGGCCTGCAGCCTTTTTCAACTGGACCGATCCTCATTGACTACATTGGGCACCTGGGTATGTACTAAACCTCTGCACCCGGCTGCCACAGTGCCGCCCTGTGTGACCTGTTGGTGTGGTCCGGACTCTTGACCAATACTCACCTTAAGCCCCTGCAATGGGAAACAGCCTTTACCACGAAGGCCAAACGAGATGGCTTTCTAACGAAAATGTTTTTCAACAAAAGGCTTTTAGAATAACATTTTTTACGACGACCAAGTATTGACAACAGATGCCTTTTACAGCCCAAATCGTGACAAATGTAAGTATATTGCAGGTAAGTAAACAGCTTTTAAATATATTTATGTGTGTGTGTATATATATATATTTTAAAATATATGTGTGTGTATAACTTATTAAAATATGTACATATATATCTTTATATTCTTTTTAGGTTTCAGAGTGGGTGTGGGTTTTTGGGTGGTAAAATACTTTTTAGGGTTTAGGGTGAGTGTAGGTTTTGGGTGGTAAGGGAAATTTTAGGATTTAGGTTGTTAAGGGAATTTTGAGAGTTTGAGGTGGGTATAGTTTTTTTGGTAGTAGGGGAAATTTTAGGGTGGTATGGGTTTTTGGGTGATAAGGGAATTTTAGGTTTTAGGATGGGTGTGGGTTTTTGGGTGGTAGGGGAATTTGGTTTAGGGTACATATATGTACAGGTACTGAGAGTCCTTGGGGGTTGAATAAAGATGCAGAACTACTTGTCCATCAGTGAGATGGGATGGAAAACAATTGTCTGTTATCAAGTGCTCACATGTTGTGAGCACTGGATCTGAACACAAAGAAAATGAGCACCAAGATAATTCGACTTCACTAGGGAATCTATTTTCAAATATCACTTCCATACAAGATAAGTATTAGGTTAAGTAAATCTGTTTAATAGAAAAATAGTACTTTGATTCAGGAGGATTATTGGAGCATTCGGTTAAACCAAAAATGTGCAATATATTAACAACATTTTTTTTTAAATGTTTATTTTTCTGTAGAAGCCATTAAAACCCAATAAGACAGTAGGCACACATAGAATATTTGGTACTTCACCAACATTTATGATCCATTATATCGATACAATGCCCCCAAACTATATAATAAATAACAATTATTATTATTTTTGGAAGAATTTGCTTGTAGTATAAGACTTCTTTGTTTTTAACTGTCTTTACAGGTCAGATTAGCGGGACAGCACTAACCCACAGGGTACCCCAGTCCAAAAAACAAAAAGCCTTTCTGGAGTTAATTTGGGAGCTATAAAAAGAAGAGTCATATTTAAGAAATTAATAGGCAAATATGTGGTGCAATCAGCATCCAGTGAAAGGTGAATCAGAAATATATGCATTAATATTAATGAAGAGGTACTTTACCAGGACTTTTGCTGCCAGTATTATAATATTTCTTCTTCTGTTTCACACCACAGAATGCAGCATTGCATTCCCATATTTCAAATTCTATAGGTTTAATTACACTCCCATATAGGTAGAATGAAAGAGATAAAGGGAAAAAAGAGGCAATAAAAGTGTTTGGAAAACCTGGACTGGAAGGAGTATGACCTGTGAGTTGTAGGAGGGGTGTGTGAGTAGAGGGAGTGGTTTCTTTTGAATACAAATAAGCCACTCTGTCACCCTGAATGTCATGGACAGTTGAAAGCTCAGGCCGAAACGTGTCGCCATTTTTATGAGCACTGAGCACTTTGTACACAAATAAATGAACAAAAATACAGAGTTTCTGATCTGGTTGTGCCGCCTTTCATTTCTCTCTTCGGTCAGGGGACCTGCAACGAAGTTTGGAAAGGAGAAAGGCGAGAGGCTCCAGACGAGGAGGAAAATATGAAATTATATATATATATATATATGGATATGTATATATATGGAAAATGTCACTTACCCAGTGTACATCTGTTCGTGGCATGTTCCGCTGCAGATTCACATGCTATGCACAGGTCCTGCCATCTAGTGTTGGGCTCGGAGTGTTACAAGTTGTTTTTCTTCGAAGAAGTCTTTTCGAGTCACAGGACCGAGTGACTCCTCCTTTTCGGCTCCATTGCGCATGGGCATCAACTCCATCTTAGATTGTTTTCCTGCAGAGGGTAAGGTAGGAGTGATAGAGTGTAAAGAAAGAGATGTCCATGCAATGGAATAGAGATGCATATACATATGTACAAATTTAAATGTAACTTAAACGGCTATAGGATCCCAGAGAGGAGGGAGGGCGCATGTGAATCTGCAGTGGAACATGACACGAACAGATGTACACTGGGTAAGTGACATTTTCCGTTCGATGGCATGTGTAGCTGCAGATACACATGCTATGCATAGACTACAAAGCAGTTCTCCTTCCCTAAGTGGTGGTCAGCCTGTAGGAGTTGAAGTTGTTTGAAATAATGTTCTTAGTACAGCCTGTCCTACTTTGGCTTGTTGTGTTGTTAACACATCTACACAGTAAGGCTTGGTAAATGTATGAGGTGTTGACCAAGTGGCTGCTTTACAGATTTCTGTCATTGGTATATTTCCTAGAAATGCCATTGTTGCTCCTTTCTTCCTAGTGGAATGTGCTTTTGGTGTAATTAACAGCTGTCTTTTAGCCTTTAGATAACATGTTTGGATACATTTCACTATCCATCTGGCTATGCCTTGTTTTGATATAGGATTACCAGTATGGGTTTTTTGGAATGCGACGAACAACTGCTTAGTTTTCCTAAATGATTTTGTTCTGTCTATGTAATACATTAAAGCTCTCTTAATATCTAATGTATGTAGTGTTCTTTCTGCCACGGAGTCTGGCTGTGGGAAGAAGACGAAGTTCCATTGTTTGATTTAAATGAAACAGTGAGATGACTTTAGGTAGAAATTTAGGTTTTGTGCGAAGTACAACCTTATGTTTGTGTATTTGTATAAAGGGTTGTTCAATAGTGAATGCTTGTATTTCACTAACTCTTCGTAATGAAGTGATTGCCACTAGAAATGCTACTTTCCAAGTTAGGAATTGAATCTGATAAGAGTGCATGGGTTCAAAGGGTGGACCCATGAGTCGTGTGAGTACAATGTTAAGATTCCATGAAGGTACTTGTGGGGTTCTTGGCGGTATGATTCGTTTTAGACCCTCCATGCAAGCTTTGATGACAGGCACTCTAAATAGAGATTTGGTTTGTTTATTTTGCAAATAAGCAGAAATTGCTGTGAGATGTATTTAATGGATGAAAAAGCTAAATTTGCTTTTTGTAGGTGGAGTAAATAACCTACAATGTCTTGTATGGTTGCATCTAAGGGTGTTATGTGTTTTGCTTGGCTGTAGAATACAAATCTTTTCCATTTTGTTTGCATAACACTGCCTGGTGGTAGGTTTTCTTGCCTGTTTAATCAGTTCCATACACTCTGGTGGAAGATTTAGATATCCAAACTCTAAAATTTCAGGAGCCAGATTGAGCATTGATGGATTGGGGTGTCTGATCTGTTGTTTGTTTTGTGTCAACAGGTCCGGTCTATTTGGGAGTTTGATGTGTGGTACTACTGACAGCAATGACGTGCCCATGTTGGTGCTATAAGTATGAGTTTGTTTTGATGCAGTTTGTTGACTAGAAATGGAAGGAGCTGGAGAGGGGGGGAAAAGCGTAAGCAAATATCCCTGACCAGTTGATCCATAGAGCATTGTCCTTGGATTGAGGGTGTGGGTACCTGGACGCGAAGTTTTGTCATTTTGCGTTGTGGTTGGTGGCAAACAGATCTATGTCTGGTTTCCCCCACTGACGAAAGTATTTGTGAAGTACTTGGGGGTGAATTTCCCACTCATGGGTTTGTTGGTGATCTCGACTGAGGTCGTGTGCTAATTGAGTGTGAATTCCTGGAATGTATTTAGCTACCAGGTGTATGTTGTTGTGAATTGCCAAATGCCAAATTTTTTGTGCTAGAAGACAAAGTTGTGATGAGTGGGTTCCTCCCTGTTTGTTTAGGTAGTACATTGTTGTCATATTGTCTGTTCTGACAAGAATGTGTTTGTGAACATGAAGAGGTTGAAAGGCTTAGTGCTAGGGATACTGCTAGCAGTTCTAAGTGATTTATGTGAAGTTGTTTTTGTTTGTTGTCCCATTGTCCTTGAATATTGTGATTGTCGATGTGTGCCCCCCTTCCAATCCTTGAGGCATCTGTTGTAAAAATGGCGTGAGGTACAGGGTCTTGAAATGGCCGCCCTTTGTTTACATTTGTGGGATTCCACCACTGTAGCGAAATGTGTGTTTGGCGGTCTATCAACACTAGATCTTGGAGATGACCATGTGCATACGACCATTATTTTGCACGGCACTGTTGTAAAGGCCGCATGTGTAATCTTGCGTTTGGGACAATCGTGATGCATGATGCCATCATACCCAAGAGTTTCATGACAAAACGGACAGTGTACTGTTGGTTTGGCTTTGTGGACTTGGGCTTGCAAGTGCTTTTTGGGTGTTTAATGTGGCCCCTAAGTACTGCTGAATTTGTGCTGGTTGTAGGTGTGATTTTTGGTAATTTATTGAGAACCCTAGTGTGCGTAGGGTGTTTATAACATAATGTGTGTGATGTTTGCACTGTTTTTGAGTGCTGGTTTTTATTAGCCAGTCGTTGAGATATGGGAAGACATGTATATGTTGTCTCCTTATGTATGCTGCGACTACGGCAAGGCATTTTGTAAATACTCTGGGAGCTGTTGTTATCCCGAAAGGTAACACTTTGAACTGGTAATGTTTTCCCTGTATTACAAATCTGAGATATTTTCTGTGAGCTGGATGGATGGGTATGTGAAAATACGCATCTTTTAGATCCAGTGTTGCCATAAATTCTTCTTGTTGTAGCAGTGGGACTACATCTTGTAGCGTTACCATCTGAAAGTGTTCTGATCGGATGTAAAGTTTGAGAGTCCCGAGATCTAATATTGGTCTTAATGTTTTGTCCTTTTTGGGAATGAGGAAGTACAGGGAGTAAACCCCTGTTCCTTTTTGATGATGTGGCACAACTTATATGGCTTGTTTGATTAATAGTGCCTGTACTTCTGTTTGCAACATTGAAATGTGTTGAGATGGAAGTTTGTGCGCTTTTGGGGGGATGTCTGGAGGAGTTTGTGTGAACTCTATGCAGTAACCATGTTGGATAATGGATAATACCCAATTGTCTATTGTGATGGGTAACCAGTGGGCGTGGAACTTTCGCAGTCTTCCTTCCACAGGGGAAGTGTGGTGAGGGAAGGTGGTGGTAAAGTCACTGTTTGGTATTAGTGGGTTGTTTTGACGATTGGTATTTTCCTCTAGATCTGGGGAAATGTCCTCTGTAGGATCCCCGAAACCCCCCTCGCTGGTATTGCGTCTGGTAAGAGGGTTTGGCTTGTGAGGTAGATGGCTTGGATGGTTGGGGTCTAAAGCCTCCCCTATATTGAGGCTTTCGAAACGAGCCTCTGTATTGGGATGAATAAAGCGCACCCATGGCTTTGGCAGTGTCGGCGTCGTTTTTCATATTGTCGATGGCTGTGTCAACTTGTGTGCCGAATAATTGTTGTTGATTAAAAGGCATGTTGAGGACAGCCTTCTGGATTTCAGGTTTAAATCCTGATGATCTAAGCCATGGGTACTCGCAAACATTTTCCCAGGGGCCAAAAAGTTTGGTCTGTGACATGCCTGGGGGCCGCACTGATGCCAGGGCGGTGGAGGTGGCGTGACTAGGGGGATTGCTGGCAAGGTAGGTGTAGGGGAAGCAAATGATATACATCTAGTGGCTGAAATAAACAATGGGAAACCAGAAAATCTGGAATTAATCCCGGCTTACCCACTTTTCCAAACTGTGTGATCCTAGGCAATTGTTTAGTGTCACTTTCCCTCCTTTTTCTGCATTCTGTTTGATTTAATAAACTATAATGTTGGTTATGTATGATAGGATCCCAGACAACCATAAAGTGCACATACCAAGTGACTTGCCTCTTTAATTAACTATTGGTGGTGTTCTCAGGGTAAGGGAAATAATTAATGTATCCAAATTTATGTTTGAAAACTATCACTTTAAAAGGAATACATCTCAATGCACTGATAAAATAAATTGTACTAACGCGAAAAAGTTCTGCATGTTAACTAAATACACTCAATTTTGAAGAGACTGTCTTAGTTTTACACTTATGCTGCAAGATGTCTTTAAAAATGAAGGCGTTTCTAAAGTTAAGTGCAGGAGTCCCTAGTTACTTCCTTTCTTTAGCACCAATTAAGTTTGAAATAAATGATTGTGTGAGTATTAATATTTTTGTTAGTGCGGAGTCGAGCAAATAGCTGCCCAGTGCTCCTGTTGCCACAGGGGCCGCATGTAAAGGTCAGAGGGGCCGCATGAGGCCCGCGGGCCGTACTTTGAGTATCCCTGATCTAAGCCATGCATGCCGCCTAATGGTGATAGCCGTCTTAATAGTTCTTTTGGCTGTGTCTGCGGAGTCTAGCGCCGACCTTATTTGGTTATTCGTGATTGCTTGTCCCTCCTCTACTACCTGCTGGGCTCTCTTCTGTTGGTCCTTGGGGAGATACTGAATGTCGTTCATCTCATCCCAGGGAGCCCTGTCATATCTGGCTAGTAGGGCTTGCGAATTGCCTATACGCCACTGATTGACTGCCTATGACGCCACCCTTTTACCTGCAGCATCAAATTTTTTGCTTTCTTTATCTGGAGGGGGTGCTGGGGGTAGCTGTTGTGTAATAAAAATGGGATCTGAGGGTGGTGGCTTATATTTCTTCTCTACCCTTGGAGTTATAGCTCTTCCCTTAACTGGTTCCTGGAAGATTTGCTGAGCATGTTTTAGCATGCCAGGAAGCATGAGTAGACTATGATATGTGGCGTGAGTTGAGGACAGTTTGTTAAATAAGAAGTCGTCCTCCAGAGGTTCGGTGTGCATTGCCATGTTGTGAAATGCCGCTGCCCTGGCTAGAACCGGTGTATATGAGGTGCTATCTTCAGGGGGTGATGGCTTTGACGGATAGCACTCTGGACTATTGTCTGAGACTGGATCATCATAGAGATCCCATGGATCCGTGTCATGTTGTGACTGCATAGTGTGTGATGGAGACTGTGCAGTAGGTGTAGCAGGCGGGGAGACAGTTGAGGAGAATGAGGAGGAGACTGTTGAGGTGAAAACTGAGGAGGCAGAGATTTTTCTCTTGTTTTTGGCACTTTAGCCGTTGGCTGGTCAGTGTCCAAACATCCATGGAAGGCCAGTTTCCTCTTTGTTCTCAAAGGAGGTGCTGTGAGGATTTTGCCAGTGTCTTTGTGGATTTGTATCCTGGCCTGTTTCTCATCGGAATCCTCCATTTGTGTCAATTCCTCATGAAATCTATGGCTGACTTTCAATTGCTTTGAAAGTCCATGCTCCTCTGTGTAGGTATGCTTTTTTGGCTCCGAAGCCGTTTTTTTCGGCACTGAAGGGCCTGGAGAACTTGTCGGCCTTATAATTTCAGAGCCTGTGCTTCGGCTCGAGTCCGAAGGCTTTGTTGTTGGCGTGGCCTTTTTCGGTGCCGAAGATGTTGCTTGGTCACCGGTAGCTTTCTCACGGGTGGAGCTATGGCCTTCCGGCAGTGAGGTCCCAGAGGCCTTGTATTTGGGCTTGGATTGGGTCGGGGCAAGCGTACTCACGTGCTGGCCCGCTGTTATCGGTCGGTCGATGTCGGACTCTTGTTCAGAATCGGACCCCCGAACGGAGACTGCGGTGTGGATCATCTCCTCCATTTCTGTGTCGAGGCGTTCAGTGCTTATGGATGCCATCTCTAATCTTCGCGCTCTTTGGTCTCTTAAAGTCTTTTTCGAGCGGAAGGATCTACAGGCTTCGCAGGTATCCTCTCGATGATAGGGAGATAAACACAGGTTACAAACCAGATGTTGATCCGTGTAGGGATACTTGGCGTGGCACCGAGGGCAGAATCTAAATGGGGTCCGGTCCATGAGGCTTTGATGATACTTTTGGTCGGACCGACCAGGCCCAAGTTGGGCACGGGTGCCCCGAAAGGCAAGTTGAGATCTGTATCCGCCAGTACCGAGATATCGATGATGGATGGATACGCGATCGAAAACAATACCGACGAATTTAGATGGTTTGTAAGAATTTTCCAACTCGAACAACCGGAGTATAGAGGAACACGTCCGAACCCGATGGCAGAAAGAAAACAATCTAAGATGGAGTCGATGCCCATGCGCAATGGAGCCGAAAAGGAGGAGTCACTCGGTCCTGTGACTCGAAAATACTTCTTCGAAGAAAAACAACTTGTAACACTCCGAGCCCAACATTAGATGGCAGGACCTGTACATAGCATGTGTATCTGCAGCTACACATGCCATCGAACATATATATATATATATATATATATACACACACAAACACACACAAAAAAAGGTTTATACTTATTAACTATTTACATTTTGCTGTAAAGGCTTTCGTTCTAAAGACATTCATTGTAAAAACTCTGGAAAGAGTCTTTCACTATAAAGGCATTTTCATTACAACGCTTGCATTATAAAGCCATTCGTGTTAATGACATTTGGTATTCAATCATACATCCCCCCGACACTGGTCCTGTAAGTCGCTTTACTGTATCTGGGGTGCCACATTTGTTTTTTCTCCATAGGGTAACATTGCAGCTTCCAAAAATTGCACTGTTGACTTTTCAAAACTGTAAATTTCCCTTGCAAAACTTACTTACCTGAAAGTATTGATTCTAGTGCCAAACGGATATAAATATGCTTATTTTTGTAAATTGGTGTGGATCTCCGCGAGTCATGTGTCTCTTTTATCAGCTGTGTGTGTATTTGTAGATGGCTCACAATCCTCTCTGATAAGACTAAGGCTGCTTGGCCACACTACCCCCTAAAAGAGCACCTTGGGATTGCTAGAGGAAGCCCCTGTCTACTAGTAAGGGAACCCCGGGACTGTTTGCACGATATATCACATTTAAATATATCATATAAAGAGCCAGTTTCCTGCACCCTCACCACCACTGCGTAAGAAGGTCCCTCCTCGTATCCACAGTGGGGGTAAAAAACATACCAGTATCTGGAGATGTGTCCCGTCCACTCGCTTTACCCAAGTCCTCCAGCCAGTCCATTTTGTCAAATTAGGGCTGGTGTCCTAAAGGATCCAGCAACCTCTCCCAGTCATCGTCAAGGCTCAGCCCAACCGTAGATGGCTCAGGCTCTGATCTAGGAGGCAAAGCTCCTGCTGGCGCCAGAGCTGGTGTCAGGCGATGCCTATCCGGCTGTATGTCAGAGGGGATGACAATGGGGACGATGCAGCAGAGAGTGTTGTCATCAGGACAGATGCCAGGGAAGGTCGAGATGGTACGACTGGCGCCGGTGCAGATCTAGGACTGGATCTTTGAGGGCCTGTCTGCATCAAAGCTGCAGAACCAGATGGGGGCCCCTCTGACCCCACAGGGCATGAAGGCTCGCCGACAGGGTCAGACTGCGCAGAAATTAGGCACATGGCATCATAGAATTCCTTTAGTCGGGTAGGAGTTGCTGTGGCTCTTGGAAAATCAGAGAGTCATGCAGTAAGCCCAGGTTCCAAAGAACAAGGTCTACAATGTACCCTGCGACTTCTCACTTTTCCTCTTGTGCATCGACTTACCCACTTTTCCCCGAGGACTTGGACGACTTCTGACTCTGTGACTGGTCCTGGGCCTTCCTCTTCAGAACTTGGAGCACAAGGGGCAGAGAAAAAAAGGCATACAGGTGTCCGGTGTGTCACTCTAGCCTATGTGCGTCTCCTAAAAAACACGTTCTTGACAGCAACAAAAAGATACAGCCAGGGTTCTCCCCACCTCTGGGTGATGCCCTGTGACACCTCAGGGTGCAAACAGACATCATCAGCTGGGCTTGTCTGCCATAGCAGTTTAAAATCCCACAAGGTGGTTCACAATCAGGAAGATGCCCCAATGTTACAGCCAACTCATGAGGCACAGCCACCTCTTGGCACAAGACCAAGACCCCCCCCCCCCCCCAACTCCACCCCACTTACTGCAGTACCAATTGGCAGTGGTGTTGTTAGAACTTGTACCAGCTTTCCCTCAAAGGACATCAGGAAGACTTTCAATGTCAAATGGATGGCCCACAACTTCAACAAAATTATGTAGAGCCAGGTTTCTGTCGTAAACAAGAGCCCTCTGAAATCCACTTCTACCAGATGGCCTCCCCAACGCAGCAATTTTGCATGTATCACCACAGTCAGATCTAGGTGGGGAAGGGAGAGGGCCTGCCCCTGGTCAGGTTGGGCAGAGCAGCCACCAATGCAGATTTTGGGCAGTCTCTTCCTAAACCTGTATGAGGTCTGCCAGGTTCACTTGGTGCTGGACCCACTGAACTTCAGTTCTCATAGCAGAGCCTGTTTAAGCCACCTGGTGGATTGGACAAGAAGCATGCAGGTGGCAAACAGGCCAAGAATCCTCTAGACCTCCCTCACTAAGGTTGACGACTTACATTTTGCTGTAAAGTCTGAAACATTGGGTAGACTTGGGTCCTATGCCCAACACGTCACTGAAACCAAGCTAAACCTGGCTGATAAGCCCTAACTATGCAAAACCAGTAGGGGAAACTGCTACCACTGACCTTCAGAGATGTGAGGCAACCATTACTTTCGTGAACAAGGATTGGGTATAAGTCCCAATTTACCTTCTTGTGTTTCCTCTTTGTCTTAAGATTTTGACTTACCTGATAATTTCAGTGGAGTGAAGAATCTGTCCAAGGACTGACTTTGAGAGTGGGAGGAGGTCTAAACCCTAGACTAGGAGCAGTGTTTTTACGAGGTCTGGGATTTCTTACGACGTTCAGTGATGTACTGCTTCACCCCCACAGTCAAAGATTTTCTTTGGATGCATGAAGACACAATCATTGCATGACGTGGCGCACTGTGCCACAAATCCAGACACCATAAGCACACCTTGTGCGGGTCTGTTACTGGCATCTGTTTCAGACAGCCATGGAATGGTTTGAACCTTGTAGTTTTCGGTGAGGACACCATTACTTAGCGCACTGTATTCGAGTTTCGAAAATTTGTCAAAAACAGACCAAAAAAAAAGGGGAGCAGAGTTCCTGATCCTCGTTCAAAGGCATGGAACGAAAGGAACAGACATCAGAGCACAGGGGTGGCATTTATATGCAATTCTGCTCCATCCTGTCAGGGTCAGAAAGAAGCCAACACATGGTCCCACTGGCTGGTATGCAAGAGCACTGCTGAAACGTTTCTGGATCCAGTCTGGCACATGGGGACATTCTCAAGGTGAGGAATCTGCTGCTAGAAGTGCCCATCAGAAATTGTAATTATCAAAGATACGCTTGTTTAATGAATATATCTACCAATGTTTCCTTTCAATATAGAAGGCTACATCTTAAAAAAGGTCGGACTTTAAAATCATCCATTTTCATAAAGGTACATGTATGTGAAAGGATAGTAAATTTTTATGTAGGCAAAAACAATAACCTGTAGAAGTCAACTAGATTCTCCTCTTTTTATGCCTCCAGGGACTCATAACTGGTTAGAGGTCACACCACCCAAGTATGCATCATTTCTGGCAGGCAATGTATCCATTGTTACAGCCAGCTTGCCAAAACCAAGGGCATGAACATATTTCCTTTATACGTTTTTTAAGGGTGTTGAAAAGAAACAATGATTGAATCTGAATTTCTTAGAACAGCATAGTAAGCTAAGCAGTGGATTTGGGTCTGTAAGTAAAAACTAGTTCAGTTAAGTGTGGCACAACGACTCTTCTGTTTTGAGGACGCATTCTCGAATTCCCAGAGGCATCAGATCCTTAGAATAGACACGAACCTCCTTCATTTTGCCCACCTGCAAATGAACATGGTACAAATGTCGCATTAATCTTTCGTAAAAGAATGGTTTTCTTTTCCTCAGAGCTGACGCAGATGCTGTGCGTTACAAAAGTCATAAAGGCAGATGTTTGGTTTTACAAAAGCTAGAAAGGCTGGTCTGCACACAAGCACTGATGCCAAACCACTGCCTAGTGTTAATGGACCTCTCAAAGAACAATGAGTCTAAGCCAGTGGGCACATAGTAGATGGCATAGTGAAAGCTTATGGAGTTTGCACCCACTACTCGAGGCGACAGAGAAAATAATATATTTCAGCAGAGTTGCTTTACATGGAGGAAACTCCTACTGAATTAAAATGAATTAGCACTCTGTTTAGGCCTGCACCACAAGAGCTCTCAGTGAGGCAATGGGAAGGAAGAATATAAACAGAAACAATGACAGATAGAAATAATCCTCACAAAGAAGTGCAGTGAAGCGATTTCAAACTTCCACAACTTGATGGCTTCCAGCTTAATTCTTTCACGTGCATGCAAGCTGCATCATATTCAGACAGAAACAAACACTAACTTTAACTATATGTGTAATCATATTGTTACAACAAATGCACTAATAGTACAAAACAGCAGTTACTTTCATAATACAAATACATTGGATTTAATGCTTGAAAGGAAAGCCAATACACTTGAGAATCAATCAGTAGGCATATATCTGAGTGAAAAAACACAGGTGCCAGAAATCGCAGAACTCAAAATTGGGCAGTCTTTTATTGTCACCTGAAGTCTCATGAATGGCATTTTCAACTCTTAACGTCAATGTAGATAGGCACCCGGTCCAAGCAGTGGTGAAACACTTGAGCTGATAAATCTGGGGAAGATCCTGCTTGAGAACCTTCCCTCAGCGAAAAACAAATTTAAATTCTGTTTGACTGCATGTGACCAAGGAATAACCATGGTTAGTTCATGAAAATAAAACAGGGCCCTTTTTCAAAACAAGGTAATGCACATTCACCTGTCCAATTAAGTAGCTTTTGTATTGTTTGTAAGCAGACTATACAATAAACTCTTCACATATAACTGCTAGGTAACCCAATGCAAATCTTTAACAAACAGTTTTGTTCAGGTTGAGCAACAATCATGCATAGCCTTTAACATTTCAACTAATGGGAAACAAAGCAAAAGGATGGCAGTATTTGAACAGTAGGTATAAATAGTGCACGAACGTTCTGTAAGATAAAAAAAAAGTAGGAACAACAAAATATTTCGTTTATTTGTGAAGAGATGAGTAAGTCAAAGCCAATGGTGCTTTTGTTTTATTGTAATAAATACATTTATTCCATAAGAATTATTGAGCAAAAACCTGCATTAGTTTTAGAATCCTGCAATATTGGATGCTGTCACTTCCCATCCTTACTGTACTTACAGAATACAAAAATTATTTACAAAATAAAGATACGTCTTTCCAGATTTTGTCATGAAATACTTGCATCCTCATTTATTCTAATAATTAAATAGAGTGTAATAGAATGTAGTAAATGAAGTCGCACAATGTCTACTCTATGATTTAAAGGTGATAGCAGCTTAAACTCTGTCCAGATTCAACTGACTAAAAGGAAGAACATGGTGCTGAGGGCGGGACTGCTCTTAGTTTATTCTTACAAAAAGGAGGTATCCGAAGGAGAAATAATGCAAGTGTAGCAACAATAAAAATCTGTTTCCAATGGCAACCCAAATGCCCACATTAAAAAAATGAATTAAAAAAGTATAAAAAGGGAATATGGATTTCTTTACACATTAACAATAAATGAACTTGCACACATGGATTTAATTTTGAATGGCCGAGATCTCCATGACATCCATCACCTCCATGCTGCAACTATAGAAAGGAAAGCTGCCTTTCCCCAATTTACTTTATATGTAAACTTGGTAGAAGTTATGATTTGAAAAGAAAAACATAGTCCGAGTTCTTGAAAACGAAACATTTTATACAAGAATATATGTACAATTGTTTTTCTTGAACATGTGTATGTTATAAATAAAATATTGACATAAAGCTCCATGATAAAATCAGCACTCGGAGAATAAAGGAGTTCATCAAGATAAATAATGTCTGCTCTGCTGACATTAACACCGAGTCCCAGGTGAGTAGCAGACGGTGTAAAAGGAAGAAGTGGCAATCCCTTGATGGATGTAGCTACATGTTCAGCTTTCTCTGCAGCATTAATCAGAAGAATCTCTAGACCTGCCGACTTGTAAAATAGAAGCTCAAAAAAACAGTGTGTGGCTTAACACAGCACATCTTGGAATCACAAGGCCATTATGACACACAATCATAAAACAAGACTAGTATTTAAATTTTAAAATTGTGCTTCTGAATGGAATATTAGTTCACGTGGTTTAATTTTGGCACCCTGAATTCAGATCCAGAGAGACTGCCTATCATCATGGATATCCGTTGCCAAACTCCATGCTCGATCTTTTCTTGATTACACATTCAGGCGCGTCCATCTACTGTGCGGGACTGAACAACACTGCAGAAAAGTGTTTCTACTAGGACCAGATCTGATTTTAAGGCATTTAAAAAAAAAATCCTTTTATACATATCTGCAAATAACTGAATTAATAACTCCTCTAGTCCCACAGTTTAATAAGACCATCCCAGCCACATGTGATGACCTTGGATGTTTCATGAGGATGCCACACAGCGCTTATGCACACTTTATCATGGGCTTTTATTCTACTGTAGAGTTTTGTCGTTTTCCAGTCCCAGATATTAAGCTTCCCATCTGCATCTCCGGATACCACGTAGCTGTAGTAAAAAGAAGGAAACATTTACTTTTAAATCATTGTGTTTTAAAAACCTAGAATGTTTCAAGGCATTACGAAACATCAAAAAACATAACACATTGCCATGATAGCAATTGCCATGATAGCAGATAACGGAATTTCTAGTCAAAAGTGTATGGCGAACTTTGTTTAAATACCTAATACGGGTGCATTTTTGGTGGAAAAACTAATTAATAGGAAGGGCAAAACAGGTTGTGTGTGAACAGTGGAAGGATATACTAAATCACAACAGTGAGTGCAATTACCAATTCTTGAATCACTTAAGCTGCAAACTTTCACGAACGGGGTTTAACACGCTTGCTTTCAAACAAAGAACGCCAGTTAGTCTTTTCAACTGTCAGCAGACAAAGCCTATGGTAGAAAACTGAATACGGAACACCAGACCTTAAATTTGCATTTGTATGTATTTATTTAATATCGCACAAATGCCAAAACACTATGCAGCTTTGTGACACCAAAACTTGAACCTACAATTCAAATTACATATAATAAGACGACTACACAGTACACAACAATTTAAATATGATAAATAAAAACAGTCATAATAAGGTATGTTACATCTTGTGGTACAAAACACACTTGAACAGATACAGTTAGTTTCATTTTACTTATAAAACTGAACAAATTAGACAGATGGTGTAAAGAAACGTATTCCATAACTTGGCAACATGCCACTCTCTAAGTTCCGCCAGCACTCACCAACATCATTGTGAAATCATCAATGTGTTATAAGCAGTAGATATAAGGATGTTGTGTGGTGTTAGAAACAAAATAGGTTCGGTAAGTATGGAGGCGGAATCCCATGAATGGCCTATCAAACTAAATATAGCTCTATACACTGTATGGTTTATTGGCAGCCATTCTCACCGACCACAATCACCAGAAATAGGTTCAACTTGATGAATCCAAAATCAATTCTAATGGCTCGGTTTTGCATTCTCTCCACTTATCTCGAAAGGAGGTTCAAGTAGGTTGCTAAACAGTAGAACAGCTGTGCAAAAACAAGCAACCTCAGAAAAGGAACCAGTTTTGAAAGACAGAAACATTCCGTACTAAATGAATAACTGGTAAGGGTGTATCCTTGTAAGGCGAAGGCAAATCAATCTCCACTGAAGAAGGATGATTTTTACCTAACAGGACAATCTCAGTTTTTCTGCACTTAAGGACAAAGAATTGAAACATTTTAACTTTCTGTTCACAGGATGGAGTAGAACTCCAGCTGGACACAAGCTCTGACAGATCCACCACTACTTATCATCGGGGTAAATCTGAAACTGCAGACGACGGGCCACAATTAGTTGTGCCAAAGGGATCATGTACTTATTAAACATGAAGGGGCACAAGATGGACCCCCGGAGGGGACAGCACACATCAAATTATTCTTGGGGAAGAAAAATCCCTCAGATTGACATGTTGAGTTCAACTCCCAGGAAAAATCTTAGCCTAGCCAATACCCAAATGCTTCAACCCTCCTACTCTTAGGACATACTCGGGCGCAGCACAAAGCAGCTTGTGCTCTAAGGTGAAAATGCCACTGAAGGGAAACGTCCTTAACCACGCGTTGTAAACTATGCAGACATTTACCAAGCACGCATAACTACGCTTGTCGAAACAACAACTGCCTTTTTCTGTGTCTTAACCACGCATGTGCCAAACTACACATGTGCGTGGTTAAGGCACAGAAAGAGTCAGAGAGCAGGAGAGGACACAGTGAGGGAAGTGGGGCTGGGACAGGGTTGGTGGTAGTTTTTAGGGATGGGGTGGATCAACGGCTTGGGGAGGGTGGGTTGGTGGGGTTTCGGGCTATTGTGACAGGAGTGAAAGGGTTTGGGGAAGTTTAGCTTTTAGGGCTTACAGTGGGTGGGGGAGCTGAGTACTTTATTTTTTAGGGGCGGGTGGGGGATTTTTTTATTTTTTTTAGGGCTTAGGGTGGGGCCTTCGTAGTTTATTTTTTAGAGCTTATGATGGGTGGGGAATCTGTAGTTTAGCTGTTTTGTGTAGGGGCGTTTCTAGGGCTCAAGGAGGGTGGGGATGTCGGGGTAGTTTAGTTTTTGGGAGGAGGTTTTAGGGCTCAGGGCAGGTGGGGGTGTCAGGGTAGTTTAGTTTTTAGGGGAAGATGTGGGGAGGGGGAGTCTTTTTTTTTTTTTTTAGGGGGTGGGGGCTTAGTTTTTGTTTAGGAGAGGGGTGGGGTGGTCAGGGTATTTTTTTTTTGGGAGCTTAGGGTGGGTGGGGGTAGTTTATTCGCTGTGGGGGTAGTGTGGGGGCTCAGGGAGAATGGGGGGGGTTGTACGACAGAACCACAATGCCGTTTCCACATATGCCTTTACTAGGCATGCTTTTACAACAAGCTTCATTGTAAAGGCAGGCATCGTAAAGGCATACGTGGAAATGACACAGTCGTGGTTCCGATCACATTGTTAAGGCATGCGCTGTTCCGCCATGCGTGGTTCTGTCATACAACCGCCACTGAGAGATCGAAAAGGATAAGTGCCTCTGGGTGTTTTTGTTTCTGGAGTCGAAGGAGCTGTTCACTGATGTTCATTAATGCTGCCTTTGTGCTTCTACAGGGGCAAAAGACAGATCGAAAATCTGAGAGTAAAAAATTGGGTTTACTTTTGCAACTGAGTAGTAACAATTAATTATGTGAGCATTGCAAGAAACAGGATACTAGAAATAAAACAAACATTTGCTCTACAGTTGGTATCTCAACCTTTTCGTCCATAAAGGTAACACAAAATCAATCAAAGGCATATAAACCTATAGCCTGACATGTCTTGAGATGGTAGAACTAAATGTTTCTCAGTTACAGAAGATAGCAGGATATTGGTCACACTGCCCAAAAACGTAGTTTCTGTTCTTATGATATCAGTAGGGGACACAGGAGCAGCACGTCTGAATAAAGTATATGGTTTTAGATTCCTTCTAAACTGCTGCAGTAAGCAAAGCAACATATTTAAGTTCATCCCTCAAGCCAATTATGTTTTGATGGAAAAATACTCCAAAGGCATCAGAGAATTCCGGGAATGGTGTGTGTACTCCATTAACCTTAGGTAATGGATTGATCAACGTTTTATAAATTTCAAAAATGTTTTGGGTGGAACTGCGAGCTACACTAATGCGAATTTGTTCGTTTTTTAAATCACGTTCTACAAGAGTAAAGCGCTTCCATAGAGCTGAATAAGGGTTTCTAGGAACTTTTTTTTAGAAAGGTCTTTGGAAAACTAAAGATATGAGTCCTAGAGTTTGAACATAACCGCTTCCTTTTCTCTGGAACTAATTTATCGAGTATTTTAACTTTTTTGATGAAACTGTTGAAGCATGATTGATGGACTAGCCCAACAATCAAGTTGACTCTCTGAGTTTGAATATGTCAGACGCATGTCAGTTCCTGTGAATGCCTTGAAATCCCTTGTTGTCATAATTTTTTCACGGCATTGAAAGTATTCTTCTTGAACAGAGGCTTGTCAGCCCCAAAATAGATGAGTGCTTGGTCAGACTTGAAAATAAATAAGTTACTGAATGATTTTTAGACTGTAAATTAAAACCTTCCTGATGGAATGAAGGTGGTCTTTGGGAGGGCAGAAAGGGTAGTAACCTTGCAGATTAGATGGATGGAACTAGTAATCTGTCATGACTGTTTTCCAAAATGGCTAGAAAAATGGAGGCTCTCATGCCCACCAACAGTTTATGGTGTAGGTGTCTGGCAGGATGGTGAGACGTGGGTGGGAGTCGTCAGAGAGGCTTTGAGGCAGAAGAGCTAGCAGAAGACGGGGGCTTTTGAGCTGCTACTGGTGATAGTGTCAGTTCCTGCCGATAATGGATGGATACATTTGTTGAGACATCTGGACTAGCTACAAAAGGATGACAGTAGCAAAGGCTGGGCAATGCAAGTGTGCCATAATTTAGATATTCTTAAAGAAAGCATTCCAGTTTGGAGTTGTCATCTTGCCTAAACAGCTACATATCATCAAGGAGCATGTTCTACAAGTCACTTTGCATTCTACTGAAAAACTCTCCAAGTGTGGCTATCCTGATTGACAGCTGACAAGTGTTCGAAGAATTTAGGCTGCACGTCATGATCTGTTTGGAAGCATCCAAACCATTGCTTACCATACCAGAAAACTACATTTTCACATACTCAAATAAACTAATAATGGATATTTTAGCCATCTCCACCTGTCCAGAGAAAACAATTAGGTCGCAGGGTGCAGGCGTGTCTCATTTAGCAATTTGGAGACTAGAGTGTCTAAGAAGGACTTCTCTCAGGAGCCAATACGGGCTCTTAATGCCTTGTTGGAAGGTAGCACAGGATCTGAACTTGAAGAGAAATGTTGCAAGATTTCCATCAACACATTGTTCTTGGTCTCAGTGGTGAGCAAAATCATCTCAAGCACTTCTGTTTTTTGTACCATCATAGTGACCAAAGACGTTTCTTCTGAAGAAAGTCCAGAAGGTTAAAGGATGTGTTTTTGTGGAGATGAAGCCAATCCACTTGTGTTTTCTAAATCCAGTACTTAGAATTAGAGAGGAGGAGTTTATCCACCTCTAAATCATCATCCTCTACAAGGCCATAATCTTTATTGAGCTTGAATAGACCTTTGGCGTCCTACCTGATGAATTCTTCCATGCAGGCAAATCTCTGGGCCCTAAAAAGGTGCTGTACCAAAGGTTCATCATCAAAAAAGGCCCAAACATTCTTTTATTGCTTGAACACGGACCCTGAAATGAATGTGCTTCCAATGCAGCCCCAAAATTGTCTCAGAGTGGATTCAAGTGAGGGTGTTTTAGGCAGCCGTGTCACTGTCAACACCAAATGTATTGGGGGAAGGGTGTCATAGCTTGGATGGCATAGATTTTGTAAGAGGTCATGCCAAGGCTACAACCTGTGGGGACATGGAGTCAGGAGCAGTCAGGGCTGGAGACAATTACCAAACCTGTAGGATCGGTTTCAGCATTTGGGAGTGGCCAATACCACATCGGAGCAATCCTGAAGTTCTCCTGTATGGCCTGCCAGAAAGCCTTAGACCTGCACAGGGTCGGCCGATGGAGCCTGAGATCTGTTTTCATATTTTTAGACGCCCTTCCACTTCAGGACTTATCTTGGAACATAATGGAAATCTACGGTTACTTAAAGGCTACAACATAATTTTGAATTGAGCAGACAGCTTGAACCAAAAGGTACTGATTTCTTTCATAGCTGTAAAGAACAAGTTATTAATATTTGGTAACACCTTCTCTGGGAGAGACACTATTTAGCTGCAGATTCCTTACCTTAGAATATTCCCCAGGCATCAAACTGGATCTGGAAGATTGAGCAGTATTTCTGCACGCCGGAAGGTGGCACCGCTTGGCTCTGCTTTGGAAGTGAGGTGCAAGGTACCATAAAGGTGTCATCCCGGCTGTCGTCAATTACTTTTATGACTTTTCACACCAGGAGCTTTGAGCCATGATGGGACCTGACCAGTAGTGTTGAAAATCTAAGGCCCTAAGAAGGGTGTCCCTGATCCTACAACTGGCTCACAGAGCGTGGAGGAGGAGAGGGTTGGTACGGAATCTCGATAGAGTCACTAACAGATAAGGTGTTACCTAAGGTAAGTAACTTGTTCAGACTTCTAGCCACATTCTCCTTCCTTTGGAATACATAACCAACCAATGCCTTTCCCTGGAGGTGGGTCTGCAAAGCCAATTCTAAATCAAAAATTACTGTTGGACTGAATGGGTAAAGTGCTGTTTCGACTGAACTGACATACAAGTTACTTACTTTCAGTAACACCTTATCTGGTAGAAACTATATCTAGCTGCAGATTCCTTACCTTAGAATTATCCCCAGGAGTCAGACTGGATCTGGAATTTTTTTGTGAGCAGAACCCCTATGGGCTGGTAGGTGGCGTTGTTCAGCTCCGCATGGCGCCACCTGCATCGTCCACACAGGAAGTGACGTGCGCAGTGCCTATATAGGTACCACCCCATACGCTGACGTCAGTTTCTTTTCATGACTTTCCATGCCAGGAGCACAGAGCCACAAAGAACACTGACCACTGATGTGGAAAACTAGTGCCTAAAGAGGGGAACAGAAATCCATTTGCAGAGCAGGGAAGATGGGTGGGTCAGTAAGGAATATGTGGCTAGACAGAGTCTCAAACAGATAAGGCATTACCAAAGCTAAGTAACTTGTTCATCTGATAGAGACCTCTAGCCGTAGCTTTCTTACCATAGAATAGATACCCAAACAATACCTCAGCGGAAGTGGGTCTGCAAACCTATTTCACAGTAGAAAGTCCTGCAGGACAGAATGAGCAAAGTGCCCATCCTGATGGACCAGACTATCCAGGCAGCAATGCTTTGAAAATGTGTGCTGAGAAGCCCACGTTCCTCCCTGGCAGATCTCCAGGATGGGAAGTACGCATGCTAAAGCAGTGGTTGCAGCCTTAGCTCTGGTGGAAGGAGCATGCTAGCCCACTGGGGGTTACTTCTTGGCCAATACATAGCAGATCTCAATGCAGAGTACGATCAATTGGGAGATGGGACTGTTTCTGCAGGGCCTTCCCCACCTTTGCTCCAACATACCTCATGAAGAGTTGGTTGTTCACCTGGGAACTCTTTCATGCTGTTAAGGTATAATGACAATGCTCTTTTTGGGTCCAGTCTGTGGAGCTGCTGCTCTTCTTTAGAGGGATGTGGTGGAGCGTACAGGATGATGGTCTGGCCTACATGAAAGGGAGTGACAACTTTTGGCAGGAAGGAAGCTCTAATGGGAAGAACCAGCTTGTCTGTGTAGATATTTAGGTATGGTGGCTTGGATGACAAAGCCTGAAGCTCAATGACCCTCAGGGCAGAAACTATTTCCACCAGGATAGCAGTCTTGATGGTAAGACACCGGAGAGGACAGTTGTGCAGTGGCTCAAAAGAAGCTCAGCTCAGAAAAGTGAGCAGTATTTTAAGGTACCACTGAGGCATGATGAAGGGTGAAGGAGGAAATGTGTATTGCAGACCTTTAAAAAACCTATTTACAACAAGGGATTTCATCAGGAAAGGCTGATCGGTAACTGTAGAAAGGCTGAGATGGCAGAAAGATAGCCCTTTAATATGTCCAAAGCAGATCCCTGCTGGGCAAGAGAAAGAATAAAGAGAAGGACCTAAGAGACAGGAGCTGAAAGAGGGTCAACCTGTTTCTCTAGAGACCATGCCACAAACTTACCTCAATGGCAGATGTATACTATCTTGGTAGAAGTACGCCTGGCTACCAAGATAACATTGCAGACTTTGGGCAAAAGGTCAAAAGCTGTCAACTGTTGCTGCTCAATCTCTACGCATGAAGGCGGAGCATTGACAGATTCAGGGAGAGAACTGTTCCCTATTGCCCTGACAGAATATCCTCCCCAAGAGGGACCCTGATCAGAGAACCGCTGGCCATGTTCAACTGCTCAGGATACCAGACTTTCCAGGCCCAGCCTGAAGCAACAAGAATGACTTTGGACCAGAAAGTCCTGATTTTCGTGAGAACTCTGTGCAGGAGTGGTACAGGTGGAAAGGCGTATAGGAGGCCTGAGCTCCACTCAAGACAAAAAGGGAGTCAGAGCAAGAGCCACCTTGGAAACTCCTGCACGCAAAAACTGCAGACATTGTGCATTCTCAGTGGTGGCAAGCAGATCTAACCAAGGCTCTCCCCACTGCTGAAAGAGACCTTGCACCACCTCCAGACGAAGAAGCTATTTGTGACCTTCAGCTGAGTTCATCCACTCTGGTGCTCAGAGAGCCTGCCAGGTGTTAAACTATCAGGGATACACACTGATGTTCCAGCCATGTCCTGAGATGAACAGCCTCTTGGCAAAGTGTCCACGACCCCAACCTGCCCCGTTTGTTGCAGTACCACATGGCAGTGGTGTTGTCCCTGAACATCTGCACTAGACTTCCCCTGATGGAGGGTAGAAAGGCATTCAAAGCCAGCCGGATTGCACAGAGGTCCAGTAGGTTGATGTAGAGTCCTGATTCTGACAGAGACCTCTGAATTCCACCTCTCCTAGATAGCCGCCCCATCTCAGGTGTGACGCATCTGCCACTACTGTGACATCTGATTGGGGAAAGGAGTGGAATCCGCTGCCGATCCAATCGCGGTTCATCAACCACCACTGCACATCTTTTGCCATTCCCTTCAAGATCTAGACCATGTCGAGAGATTCCCATGATGCTACGCCCATTGGAACTTCAAGTCCCACTGCAGAGCATGCATATGTCAGCAGCATGTGGAGGAGGAAACCTATACTGCAAGCCTTTAATAAACCTAGTCAAAACAGGTGACTTAATAATGAAGGTTGGCAGAAATGGCTGAAAAATAACCTTGAGCAGTGCCCACAGCAGAGCCATGCTGAACTAAAGAGAGCAAATAGAAGAACCTTGGATAGAGGTGCAAAAAGGGAGTGGATATTGGGTGAATTACACCATGTCACAAACATATCCAAACAGCAGTAGGATACCGACTTTGAGGGACACACCTTGCTGGTAGTTTAACATCACATATTTCATGAGGCCGGTCAAAAGCTGTCGAATGTTGCCGCTTAATCTCCACGCGTGAAGGTGAAGGGTGCGCAGGTTCGGGTGTGCCATGCTCAGCAGCTCAAGATGGCACACTCTCTAAGCCCAATTTGGAGCTACAAGAACAACTTGGGTTCGGTAGTCCCTGATTTTCCTGAGAACTCTGGGCAGGAGTGGTATTGGCAGAAAGGCATACAGGAGGCTAGAGCCCCACTCGATTAAAAAAAAAAAAAGAATCATCCTATAGTTGTCTTGCAAGCTTCAGTGCACACAAAATGCTGCCATTCGTGTTTTTAGGGGTGACAAACATCTAACCAAGGCTTTACCCACTGCTGAAATGGTCTCTGCAGCACGTCCAGATGGAGACGCCATTCGTGATCAGCTAGCAATCTTTGGCTGAGTCCGTCTGTTCTGGCATTCAGAAAGTCCACCAGGTGTAGCTCCATCGGGGAAATCGTCTTGCATTCCAGCCATGTCCCCATAGGTATCATAGCCAGAATATCCTGGGCTTGCTGTCCGTGAGGGTAAGCCCGAAACTGCATGGTGTCCAGAACAGCTCAGATGAAAGTGGGGGGAAGTCAGGTGTGACTTTGATACATTGACAATGAACCCCAGTGAGCGTAGAAATATTGCCGTAGGCTGGAGGTGGTAGATGACTGTCCAGGGAGAGCCTGCCTTTACTAGCCAATCGTCAGAACATGTTATGTGTTGTCCTGGCCTTTCTTAGTTAGGCTTTCTCTGACACTACTGAAAATGTTTCCGCGACAAAAACAATCTAGTCCTGGTGAAAGCCCTGGAACGTATGGCCATCCAATTTTAGGAGTGAAACATGTTGAATATTACAAAGGGTGTACAACCATAACCTCCATAGAGACCCCTCTGTAAAAGTATTTTAACCATACCAGCTAATAAAGGATACGTTGGTGGCTCGAGGTATTCTTATCTTTAGACCCTGGCAGGTTAATATCCTTAGTGCTCCCTGGAACATGGTCGAGCCACCCTGATTTTTAGGAACCAGGTTGAGAACTTACGATGAAGCATGACACCAATAGGGTTTGTGAGGCTCTACCTAACAACATTTAGATATTGTTCAAATGAAGGTAAGTCTAGCTTCACTTTGGTTGTTGTCCCCAATACACAAGTGATTACTGGGTTAATAATTAATTATATAAGATACCTTTTGTAGGAGACCTACTGCAGAGCCCTCCAATGCCAATAGGCATGTGTCACAAGAAGGATGGAGGAGGCAATCAGGCCCAATAGCCTCAGAGTCAGTCTCTGAATCATAACCTGAATATCCTGGACTCACCATTCAGAAGTATAGGATTGAAACTGCACTGTCTCCAAAACAAACTGTAGTGGTGAAAGAAAGCATCTCAGAGGGAGTCAAGGTGTGACTTTGGCATATTGATAGTGAACCCCAGTGAATGCAGGAGATTTGGTGCAATCTAGAGGGGGGAAACTACTGACAGGGGTGAGCCTGCCTTCAACAGCCAATTGTCGACATAGGCAAACACTGGAACCCTTCATCTGTACAGATACCCTGCAACCACAGCCATCACTTCCCTGAACACCCAAGGGGTTAGGCAAAAGTGGTACACAGCAAACAAAGTGCTCTTGGCCCACCATGAAACTGTAGTGTGACTCGTGATTTCACAAGACTGCTGGACTGCGAGTGGCAGCACCACCGCTTGCGGGTGACTGAGTCTCTCCCACGCCAGTTTGGCAACTGTCGGACCAACCCTACAGGCTTGCTAGCATTATCTCATCCAGACACCAAGGGTGGAGGTGATTTTGTGGCAGTCTAGTGCATGACACTAGTGACTTCTCAGTAGCGCATGACACTAGTGACTTCTCTGGGGAGTTGTGGTGAACAAGCCATATACCCTTTTACATATAGGCAAAGAAGGAGATGCAGAATAGTTTTCAGTAGATTTATTGAAAAGACTGCAATCTACATTAAATGCATGAGCTACAATAATGAGGATAAAGAGACATAACAGGATAAGGATTGTAAAAATCTGTGATGTAAAAATGAACAATCCCAACATATTGCAATAATTATGTACAAATGACTCTTACCCAATGCCTAATCTCTAGCCTACAGCGACAGCATGGCAGTTTTAAGCCAATCTGTCAGCTCAGAGTCCATGAGAGACGCACCCAACCCTGTTACCTTGACACAAGGTTCTGCCCTCCGTCTCCTGATCAGGCTCTAGAGCAGTGGTCTTCAAACTTTTTAATGCCGCGCCCCCCCAGTTGAAAAATAAAAATCATTGGGCCCCCCCTCAGAAATTTTCACAATTATTTTAGAAAGATGGCAATATTTAAATAGGTCTAAACCTATTTAAACATTGCAGTTAAGTAATGTTACCTTTTTAAAACTGCAATAACATGCTTCTGCTTAAAACAAAGGCATGTTATTTGTAAAATATTTCTTTTGGCCAGAGTTTGGTGCCCCCCCTGTGATCCCTTGAGGCCCTCCTAGGGGGGCCCGCCCCCCAGTTTGAAGACCTCTGCTCTAGAGACAACGTTGAGGTCGATTGCAAAATAGCGTGCAGCATGGAAGGAAATTCCTGGCCGGAAGGACCCCTTTAACGACCCTTGGCCCACATGAAGTTTACATTGGTAAACATGTTTTGTCCTGCAAATTAGGCCTGATGTGAACATGTGCCTAATTAAGAGATTGTTTACACAGTCTTGTGGCGGCAATACCAGACATTATCTTGTACCGATCTCATTTAGCTCTTGTCAACCCTAGGACAAGGAACACAATGGAAGAGGTCATGCATAACAATGACAAAAACGCTTTCGCTAAGTGACAAGTGATACCGAAAATAAAACATAACTACGGAAAAGCAGGCCATTCTAAAATGAATAAATGAAAACAAAACAGTGCATCTAGGTAAAAGGGCACAGGCCGCAAGCCTCAGCTAAGCTAGAATAAACAGGCCTAAACAAAACTAAAAATGGACCCACGACAAACCACAGGTAGTGCCTGCGTAACGGCAAGACAGGGATATGGAAATATGCATCATGCAAGTCCAACACCACCATTCAGTTTCCCGGACCTGAGCTTGGGGGAGGATTTTGAACAACTTCTTTTTCAGGAACAAGTTGAGAAGGCGCAAATCTAGGAAAGGACGAAGGCTGACATTCTTTTAGGCATCAGAAAGTAGTAAGAATAACAACCACGACCTACTTCGATGCCAGCACACTCTCAATGGCTCCTTTGGCCAAAAGAGCTGACACTTCCTGATGGAGCTAGGAGAGTTGGTCCGCCGTCAGCTGGTCTTAAGTGGGAAGCATACGTGGAGGGGTTTCCAGAAAGGGGGTGGAGTAGCCACTCTGGACGACTTGCAAAATCCACTTGGCTGATGTCATAGACTTTCAGTGAGGCAAGTGATGGCGAATCCTGACAGACTGGGGTTGGCAAGGGGCCATGGATATGCCCAAGGACCTGGCCGTACCTCTACTATCCCTAAAGCACTCCAGTGCTGAGTCTGCCTCATTGCCAAAGAAGCGACAGGCATCAAATGGCATATCCATGTGCGAAGCTTAGATATCCCTTGAGGAGCCAGTGTTTCTCAGCTAAGCATGGCGACTTTGTGCCACCGACAATGAAATTGCTCTAACCCACAAGTCAGTCATCTCAACCTTACATCTGAAGTGAACTTTGGTGCATCTTGCCCATCAGCAAATTCCTTGAGAAAGTATGACTCAAGCCTCCTCCGAGGCCATGAGCACCAAGTGAGCAACCGAATCCCACACAGTGTGTTGGTTTCAGCCCAGAAGGCTTGGAAGAATAACACACTGGCTTTGACACAGTGTTTTTCGTCTGTTTCCCACGGCGTCTTTTGGATTTCCTCTCAATTGGGTCGGTGCTGCTGTGGGGTGCGGGAAGCACTGGGAACGACGGCACTGGAGCGTTCACTGAGAAATGACGCAGTCGGCATCACTCAGCTGGTGCCATGGGCAGATCTGCCAGCAGACAACCAGTAGAGGCCTCTCCTATACCCGTTGGGGCCAAAGGTGGTCCAGAGGGATCGAGACAGCCAAATATGAGGTGCATAGCCTCATAAAATTCAATTTGGACAGGGTCGCTCTCACTCCAGGAAACTCTGGTAGATGCCACAGACACCTAGGAGGAGTGAGGCCTAGAGTACTGATGCTACAGCGCCATGTCTAATGACCTGGATCGGAACAAGGATGTCTAAGAGTGCTTCGACTTTCAAAACTTATTTTTCTGGTGGGACTTACTCGATGACTTGGATCGAGACGACGATCATCGGCAGCAGTTCCATAAGCGATGTAGGTACATTTCGCATGACCAGGATCAAGAGCGTCACAGGGTCGCCAGACATTGACCTGCGAGGCAGGTGATGGACCATTCCCTCAGTGCCTTCGGGTTCATGTTGCAGCAGTCCTCACAGTTCCTAGAGGTGGACCCATGCCATGCAACAGAGGCAAACCAAATGAAGATCTGTCACAGACACATGCCTGGGATGGCACCACATGGTTTAAAGCCTGGTTGCTTCTCAGGGGACGTCCTAGACACCCTAGGAGATTAAATCTAAAAAACAAACTTCGCATGAACAAAAAGTCGAGAAAGGACAGTCAAAAAATGACTGGGGTAGATCTCTCCAGATCTGTGCTGACTGGCACAGAAAGAAAATAACTGACATCAGCACACTGGGGTGGCAACTATATAGACACTGCACATGTCACTTCTGGTGGGGATGACGCCGACTGTGTGGAGCCGATGACACCATCTACCAATGTGCAGGGGTGCTGCTTGGAAAATTCCAGATCCAGTCTGGCACCTGGGGAATATTCTAAGGTAAGGAAACTGAGGCTAGATGTCTCTATATGATAATCACATTTTCTCAGTTAGCATTATCTTCATTTCATTTTCCAACCTCTCAAGAGCTAGGTCCCAAGTTAAGATGTTGACACAGAAGGGAAATCTTTCTGAAACTATACCCAGATAGAAGCATCCTACCATAATGTGAAGTTAATTTTGGTTCGAGAGACAGAGTATTTGGAAGAGATTGAGAGCCAGAACTAGTAAGAACAAAATAAGTATTTTAGGATCACAGGCGGTTTATACTGCTGTACCTTCCAAATACCCATGTGCATGTGGAAATGGGTAATGTTTAGGGGAGGTGGATTGAACCCCAGATCAAACTGATCGTTTATGAGTTTGACGTTCCTACATTGCAAACAACATAGGGTAACCATTAACTCATGCTTCCTGCAAAGTAAACTATGCCTTTCAAATCAGAAAATCTACCTGAACATTCTGTTTCCCTCCCAAAGGGCATCTAAACAGGCAAAGCTAATTATCCTAAGCCCATTGATCTACATGAGATTCATGCAAAGGGAAAATTACTTAATTTGCTCTTCAATTAAAATATCGCACGGTGATGTTGTGTCTCACATTGTATCGAACCTGGGAAAATTGGACAAACATAAAAGGACAAACGTGAGCTCTAAGAGATGTTTCTTTCTGGACTACAGACAACTAATGCACCGTTACCACACCTGCGGACTAAACCTGAAGGAGTGAATTACAAGAACTGATAAGGGAACTTGACACAGTGAAACCCTTTGAGGCAATCAACTTCAGGAAATACACCAACTTTCAAGAGATGCTGACCAAGCTCAGAAAATATTATTTCTTCCAAAATCACCTCTAGATTAAAAAAACACAGCTCCTACAAGTATACCCTGAAAAAGCTATGACTTAAATGAAATGCCAACCTTTTGGCCCTGGTAGACTGAGGCAGTTTTTTTTTTAACCTAAAGTGTTTGGTACCTCTCTGATGGCAGACAACCTCTCATCTGGAGACCACCAATCTAAGTACACCTGTGACATCAATAAAAAATAAACATTATGTAACTACTACACCTGGAAGATCAATGATAAAGGAGAGATTTTGAAAGGCTCAGAATGGGATTTTCCCAATTCATTTACAGTCACCACTGAGAAAACCATGGTTTGAAATACCCAAGGAGGAACACAATTATGGTGAAGAATTAAAAGCCAGTCGTCCCACTTATGAAAACACATCAAGTCCTGTCTTTCTTGGATGAGAAGAATCTACAGTTAACCCCCTTAATACTCACTCTTTATGAGGAGTGGGGATCTAAGGAATTCTGTGACCTGAACTCAATTGTGATTTTGGTCTATCTCAAATCTTTATGATCCTCCTCAAGCTATTCTGCAGAGGTTGTGAAATGAAGCATCTTTCAAATTCATGGTATGCACCAATCTCATTTTAAGAAAGATGCTATCTAAACAGATTCAAGATTATTTCACTTTTCAGGATAGTGATTAAATGCCAAACAAAAATCCAAACGGCCCAAGGGTACTCAGCATTCAAACTCTGAAAGTTTCCTCAGTAACCAGTAGTGTCAATGCTACTTTCCTCCTTATGAGTCACAAAGATTGCAAATTAAGTAGCAGCTCTTCTGTGTAAGAGGTACCATATGGATCAACCAACAGGTGCACTGGGGGCACCTCCAAAAATATATTTTCATGATGAAAGATTTTCAAGCAGCACACGTGTAAAGTTGGGTGATTTCCAAGTAAAATTAAATGAAGGAGGTAATGAGAATCAATAATAAAAGTTTTTTTGAAATTGACAGACAACAGTCTTTAGAAAATACTACTTAGTACTGATAAGACATACTTATGATAAACAGACTTAGCTTTCAGAAGAAAACAACAAATAAAGGCTAAAGAAAATACTTTATGAATCTGGAAGGATTATTAAACTTTTCTTTTTTTTACTAAACTGAAAGGTGTAGCTGTCATGGAAGATTTTATATTTAAGACATTCTAAGCATAGGGAGGGATAAATGTTCCAATTGTCTTACAGACGACATCAGCTGGCTAAGTGAGTCATTAAAAACACTTGGTTATTACATGAAAATGTATGTATTTTACATGTAAGTATAAACCCTTTAAAAAAGGTGTGTGTGTGAGATGAGTTTAAACTTACTTATAAAATACTTACACAATTCCAGTGTAAATTGTTTCATCCCATTTACACACAACCCTTAAATTACCCTTGCCACCCCAAAACCGATACCCACTCTAAAAATACTCTTGGCGTCCCAAAACCTATACCTATCCTGAACACTATAAATCACCTTGCCATCTCAAAACCTATACCCACCCTAAACCCTGAAATTAACCTTGCTACCCAAAAACACATACCCACCCTAACCGCTAAAATACCCCTCCCACTCAAAAACCCATACCCACCCGAACCCTAAAAATATCCTTGACATCCCAAAACCCCCCTAACCCCTACAAATTCCTTTGCAATCCAAAAGCCCATAGACACCCTACACCCTAAAATGCCCTTGCCACACAAAAACCCATACCCACTCTAAACCTTAAACTTACTCTTATCACCCAAAAACCCATACCCACTCTAAACCTTAAACTTACTCTTATCACCCAAAAACCAATATATACCCTAAACCCTAAAAATACCATTGCCATCCTAAAATCCATACACACTCTAAAAAGCAAAAATACCTTTACAACGATGCAATGAAATTTGCTGTAAAGGTATCCACAGTAAAGGTATACATGTGGTAAAGTAGTTCACTGTAAAGATTGTTTTGTTGTAAAGGTTGTCGTTAATAATGTGGTTTCCCTTCAGTCACTGCTGTGGCTATGTAACTCTTTAAACAGAACAGACATTATAAAACAACCAAAAAAGACATTAGTAGTGGCCTGCTTCACTATCTTGTAACTCAGATTTCCCCATTATTGTCTGGGCTGTCACCCCAGAGATTAAGCTTCCTTCAGCAGTACACCTTTTGGGATTGAAAAGTAGTGAGTCAATAAATATTTGTCTTTCATAAATAAAATAATAAGCATTGGGAGTGCTGAAAAGTCTGGCTTTAAAGGAATGTCAAATCGTAATGCGAAGCATTACCAGTAAACAACATGGGAACAGATATGTATTTTAGTGGAAGCAAAGAACTGTATATTAATTCAGAATAATCGGTGTAGGCTAAAAAGTCAAGTGACAGTTCCACTGTCAAGCCAGACCTAAAAATCTATGTAGGTTAATGACTGCCCTCCTCCCCATCTGTGCAGTTGCCAGAGAAAAACAACAATTATCTATTTATCTAAGACACTTTAATAGCATTCCTGTGACATTAGTGTGCCCCTGAAAGTTCTAGATTAGGCAGCCTGAATAACTAAACAAAATGATCACAACTGAGTGGAGGGCAAGCACTTTTTTTGTGGAAGCACACAACATCTTCTCAATCAGAACATGTATCCCTGACTCCCAACATGTGGGCGGAGCCAAAGCCTTATCTAGTGATGCTCACATGATTGTCTGGCAACAGCTGCACTGCCAAGCCAGACCATAAAAATGAGAGCAGCAGACACAAAAGTCTATGACATCCAAGCTTTCAATGCAGAGTCAGATGCTTCCTTCATAACTTGCTAGAACTTGTTTTAACAAGAATATTCAATGATAATTTAAAAGAAATAATGTAATAAATATGTCATGTGGTTTAGTTAGCAGTTCGTTCAAGGAGTCCATGTAATGTTGCCAATCACAATGTAAAAGACCTAAAGAGGTCCTTGGCATCTACAGCATCTAGGAGATGCAGACGTAAGAGGCAGTGAAGCCATTAACAGTAATGAAACATTTGCAACATTTCTATCCTTTTCATTCCCTGATAAAACTGCTACTGTGTCATCAATTTATAGGACTTACCTCATGTCGGGCGAGAAGTCAACTTGACAAGCATAACCAGCCACCATGTGACCTTTAAAGATTTTCTTTTTGTTGAGTCGAAATCGGTTCTGGGCTCCAAATATCAGAATTTGATTGTCCATCGACTGACAAGCCAACCATTTTCCTGAAAGGACAGCAAAACGACTGCTGCAGTGAGTGAGTGAAAATGGAGCAAACATATTATTACTGACATATTCTATCTAGTTCTACCCTGTACAAACCAAAAGGCATTACTATTTTAAGAAGTCATTATGAAAGCAATGGTAAGGTATGGGAATTGGCACGTTCATTATATTTTCGGAGTTCAAAGGATTCGAAAACCCATGGAATTTAAAGGATATGTTCAAAGACTAAAATGTGACATTCAGGAAGAATCACAGGGACATTTCACCCAAAAAGCTCAATCAAGTAATGTTGACTACTTTCTTCAAGTTAATGAATGTAAAATTAAGGATTGCTTCCTCATGGTGCAAAGATTATTTTTATTCCATGCACCTCAGAATTAAAATGAAATTAGACCACAATTTAATTTCAGTAATTGCCCCTGAACTCATGTTGCATCTGTATAGGTATCTGGGTGGAAATGCGAGACAAAGTTCACAAGGTCAAAGTTTACACACAAGCTCACACACAAATCTATGTAGCACAAAGTCAGCGAAAGTGACTGCGTCCATAGTTAAGCTGGTAAATCAACAGAAAAAAACATTTTTTTTGTTTTTGATAGCTATCAACTTCGGTCTCATTTGGGTTACCCGCAGAACACATTTTTGGAAACGTGCTTAAGTGTCATAATTTGTCATTAAAACCTTGTGCAGCTTGGTCACATGGGTGAAAAGTCTCAGTAATTTCAACAGTTGCAATTCCCACTTCACCGCAAATAATGTTGGAAAGATAATGCCACATCCTGTGCTCAAAGCGAGATAGCTTTCCGTGGAGGTTAACTTTGCAAAAGGTATTTCCAAGGGCAACTGCCTTCTCCCAAATCGCACGTGGCATCACTGAATGCCACGTCTTATGACTCTGGGAGGCAGTGGTGACAAGGAGCAGTGAATAACATTCAGCCTCAACCTGTGCAGAGAGCACACTCATGACATATACATACCGTACACTGTGAGCTCTGATTGCCAATTTGACATGGCACAATAAAAATAAAGCACCCTTAAACCAATGCCCACGTGCAAAAATCAAAAGTAGGTGTTTGGGGCAGAAGGATTGCGTGCAAATCGCTTGAGCATGTTCTGTGTCCGTTGTATGCTTTGGGTAAAACAAACTCACTGAATTAACTTTGCTAGGAAAATGATCTTTTTTTACTCAAAACACAAGAATGGACCCTAAGAAAAAACTCCTATGAATAAAAGGATGCGCAGGTTTTTGTGAGATGGGCAACAATAATCCCCCATACTGTGCTTATGACCACACAAGCCACAAATGGCATACATTATTGGTACCATCTCATACCACATGACGCCTTTTGAATTTGACTGCTTCAAGCCCTGCTTCAATAGCATGAGTGTGATACATCTATGCCCCGTTGGTTGTTGTATTTCCACCTTGGCTCACACCTATTTCTCCACAGACTGTATTTAATTATTTTCCTTGAGTTTCTTATACAGCGCTAATTAACACCAAAAGATGTCAATGTGCTCTATAATAAGAAGGAATGACGTCAGAGGTGTACTTTAAATTGTAAGCACAATGTAACTATTTTAACTTTTAAATTCATACTGGGAGATAAAAAGCCAAAAATGAAGTGGATAGGGAACAACAAAAAGACGGTAAACAAGTAAAAGAGAAGAAAATAAGGTTATCAGCATGTGTGTCAATCCTTCCTCTTTAGGTGGAGATCAAGAAGAGATTCACACATGTAGATGAGTTTAGAATAGTTTCCGGTAGTTGAGAAGGGAACTTATCAATTCTATATTGACAGTTTCACCCCTCTTTCACGAGGTCCACTGTGGTATTGACAGGCTTTGTTAGCTCTTTGCCTGCCTAAATCAGAGGCATCCCCACCCCTAGACCGAACCTACCAACTCACTTTCTCCAAACGGCTAACAATCTACCGCCTGATTCCAATTTACTACTTACAACTGTTATGCTCTTCAAAGGCTTCACATTCCACCGAACTCATTGCAACCTAGGATCCCATCTGTTTTCTAAACGGCTTGCATCTCTGGACAGAAACCTTTCCATACTCACATTATCATCCAGCGGCCATTAGGCTACACCATCTGAATCATACAGTGTCATTAAATGTACCATTTGAATAACTACATCCATATCATCACTTGATATATTTCTTGTCCATTTTTATTAAGAAAAGTGTGCATGTCAGAACCCCTTTGAGGGCCACAGGGAGCCAAGAGAGTTATTGGGCCCATCTGTGGATGTTAAAGCCTTTAACTCCAGATGTCCCAGGGCCTGGACTTACTATGGATTCTAAGTAACTTGGCCAAGTACCCTTCTGCACTTGACCCTCAGTAGTAGCTATGTTCGATCAGTCCAAGGCTGTGGGCGAGGAGAAGAGTGGGGGTAGATACAGTTTAGTGAGCCTGACTTATAACTCGGAGAGTGCAACAATGTCAATAAATCAGTGGCTAGTCAAATACTTATTTTCATATTGAAATTACAAGTTTTATTTCTAGCTCTACACATTCAAAGACAATACGACACTCATTAGCAATAAAAATCACCTTGAGATCAGGGCTGGACTGTCTCAATGGAAATTCTTGTTGAAAACTTTTGGGGATTTCAACATCCTCTTCTTACTGTCCATTTCCAGACACCAAATGCTATTTCCGGTCTGGGTATTTGAAATTGTATGTTGGGGTTCTGCTTATTTTGAAGTGTGCAATTTCCTTCTCTCTTCTTCCTCTTGAAAGGCTATCTGTCACAGCAGGAGAGACTCGAATGCTGATAGTCCCACAACACAGGCCATGGGAGTTACTAGAATTCCTACCTTGATGTCAGCCACAGTGATGTGTGCGTTAAAAGATTAATCTCAGGCTCCCAGCCCCACTCCTTATGACTCCCTTATCAGCACCATCCACTTCCCAAGATGTGTCCAGGCACCTTCCTTGTGATCTCTCGCTTAATCACAGAGCACCCTTTGAAGTGTACAGGGGGAGTTCTCCGTATCCCTCCTCCAGAATGTCTCACCCAGCTCACAGGAATACAGAAACACATCAATCTCTCTGGGGGCCTTTCTATACTCTTCATGTATTCACCAGTCAGCCCTGGGCTTCCCAAAATGGAGCCCAGTGTCCTCCTTGTAACGTACCATTACAGGAATACTTGCACCTAGTGTATGTACACGGAACACGCACACTGCCAAGTACTGTTACCTCCATGTATTTTCCTGTCCCAGGCACTCACACATTCAGCATGCACAATCACTCTGCGTACACTGCACACACATCCTGCAAAGTCACCACTCCTGTGCTGCGCAGCACTCCACATCTAACTGATGCATACCAAGTATGAGTTAAGCACACAGAAGTGGAACTTTAAAAAGGTGAGTGAGTCTGTAATGTAGGCCTCACTCCAGTGACAGAGGTTAGAAAGAACCTGTCCACTCCTACTGTCCACTAGACATATGCTGCCACCACACCACTGCTCTTGTGTTGCTTAACTCTTGGTGAAGGCAGTGGACTTCCACCACTATGGGGATAGTGCTTTGGATCCCCCTCCCGGTCTAACAAGACTGCAATCCATGAGCCAGGCCTATGTCATGACATACAAACACTATTTTATTTTGCCTATAACAACAAAAATCGTCATTAGGGATCCAGACTGCAGTACGGTTGGGCACTCAGAGCAAAGGTACATCTCCATAACCATGCAGAGGACTTTTCCGGCCCAACAGTGTGAAATTGGCTTTAGGAATTTAAGGGGAACTGCAGATGAAGTCAAACCCATGGAAGTAGTTTTGCTGAACACTCTTGTTAAGAAATCTAAAGTCTCTGGGATACAGACATTCAGGGAACAGGTATCAGATCCTTCATTTTGACAAGATATTGTGCCCTGTGACCCTTTTCTTGAGTATTATCTTGCCAGTATGTATAAAACAGTTCTAACAACGATCTGACAAATTGTGGGCAATAAATACCATTGTGTCGGGTGATTAGAACGGTTTTCTTTCGCTCAGCATCCTGTAAATATTAATATGCTAATGGATCGGATCTGTTTTCAAAACTCTCCCGAAATACCCATGAACTGCCAATAAGAGGTTACTTGGAGTGCTCTCACTCTGTAAAATTTAAAATGTGACGTGGAGTAGTTGATCTGTGAATGTAACGATGACCATAATAATGAAAACAAAAAGGTTCTTGGTAATTTTGTGCATCCAGATAAAGATCTTCATTGATTAATGGCCTTCGTTGCCTAATGAAACATATGAATTGATTTCATTCACAGGTTAAGTGAGTTGTTGTCCCGTTAGTATGCATGAGGCCGTAATATTGTGTCATCCACTGAAATGCATAAAACACGTCGTATCAGAATTCTTCCTAGAATGCGGTATGGCACTCTTTCCCAAAGAACGCCTTCCGGTAGTGGATTTGTAGTGATATTGACAGCATAATAATCTCTTTTAACACTGTGAGGGCTAATGTTGTAGGTTCTGTGTTTCAGGAGATAGCAGGGAATTATCAAGACGAAAGAATACATGGACCATCCTCAAAAGAATAGAGTAGCAGTCCACGAAAAAACTGAGCAGTTGTAACAAAAAAATCTAAATGTATGGCCATGGTGGATAAGCATACCTATCATGCACTAGCAAAGTGTAGGAATTAATGTGCTGCACACAATGATTTCAGACTTTTGCGTGGTCCATCTCCTGACTATGCAATTTCTTGCAAAGGTGTGCAGCATCTGTGGTTGATGCAACTTAATTTATTGGTGGGTGTGCAGGTGTAGTACAATTGTAGCAAAGCTTTCTAAGTTGCTGAAGGTTGCTGTTGAAGCGGTTGCTTGCATCACTTCTGG
Organism: Pleurodeles waltl; assembly: GCF_031143425.1. NCBI lineage: Eukaryota > Metazoa > Chordata > Amphibia > Caudata > Salamandridae > Pleurodeles > Pleurodeles waltl. The sequence goes on from NC_090444.1 coordinate 693,955,104, forward strand.
ATTCAGTACCTGATGTTTGTAATAAAGCTGGAAACTCAGCAGTCCCTGGGATTGGCCCTATGATTTCTACTTGGCTGATTTCTTCTTCGGGGTAACTCCTGCTTAGGGAGAGGGCCCACTGCTCTAACCTGGAGGCATTTTTACTCTGTCGAGTGGCTTTCTTTCGATGCCAGTGACTTGGTGCCTCTTTATGTGATCTATCTACACCTTTCTGATTTTCTGTGCTGCAGGAAATGGTGACATGATTAAAGTGGGGTTCTACCCTAAAGATTAGAAGGTGGCTTGAGTGCCCCAAATGCTGCTATTTATCAAAGTTGGGTTATGTTGCTGAAAGTATAAGATAGCGTTGCTTGTACAGGACTGAGAAACCGATGGAGAAGTTAGTAATACCAGGAAGTGAATTTGGTTGTGAAGGGAATGTGTTGTATTTTAGACCGTGGACTAGAGGTTTTTACAGGACTAGGGGCCATATGTATGAACATATTTCCCCATAGACACAGAATAGGTAAAACCCTTTGATACATCTGGCCCTAGATTTGGAGATGGGTATCTAAGTGCACATTGCTAGAGCCAGTAAAAGAGCATGTTTACCCAAAGAAGAAAATATGTTAGGGGAATGTGTCATGGTGTGGCGGGAAGAGTTATCGAAAAGGGAGGGAAGGATTTGAGGAGACTAGGTTGATTGCATCATTGTTGAGATAGAAAGAGGTAATCGGCATAGGGAAGTGTGATTTTTTTTTAAACGGATGGTAAAGACTGATGTCTTGTACAATTATGAAGTGGGATGAAGCTAGTGTGTAGAGAAAAGAAAGGGGTTACAAGGAAGGTGAAATGAAATGTATCTTTGAATAATGACAAAGAACGAGACCAGATAAGGAGGCTGTTTTTTTCTTTCATAACTGTGTAGATTGATAAAACATTGTAGTGAGCAGGAAAGAGTACAGGGTGAGTTGGGGGAGTCTTCCTATTGGCAACTTAGGTGGGTGGGTGGACTGTAGACCTTTCACAAAACAGATCCAGAAGTATTCTACTTATTCCCCTGTAATAGTGATTTCATACAGTGTGGATAAGATGCGCCAGCAGTGGCAGTCAAGTCAGTCTTGGTTCGGAGAAACAGCATCTTCAAAATAGGAGAAGACATGGATTTGACAATTTTCTTTTATGTCCAAATCCTTCCAGAGAAACGGGTGTATTGTTTGATTGATATAAGCAACCATAGGAGAGACCAAATCGTACTCAGCAAGAGAACCTGTTGCAAGAATAAGGGATGCTGACAAAGATAATGGAGAACACATTCAAATTCATAGATAATGGTTTTAGTCTCCATGTAATGGAGTCTTTAATGTTTGTTCTATTATTTCTTCTGCTTTAAAATATTCTAAAAGAAAACAAGCTCCTTTTCTGCATCAAGGACAAACTCAAATGTGTGTTCTACCAAAAGTAACTTAGGCACTATAAACACTGAAATGTCACAAACTGCCTTGGTATTTGAATAATAAGACTGTTATTTTCTTGTTTTACAATCTCACTGGAAGACAGCAAACTATCTATGAAAAATATTAGCACCCTCTTGAACCAGAGCAGCACTTCCCAAAAGTTTTAGAACTACAAAACACTTTTTAGAATGACAACTTTTCGCAATCCACCTAGGTTTAATGGACATGAAGTGGACACGTTTTTAATATAACTAAAACAGTGTGTGTTAGACCACTGCCATTTACAGCCAGCACATTTTCCTTTGAAGTGACCACTAAGTTTGCAAACACATACAATTTTACTGAACACAAAAGAAAATGTGCTAATCGGGTTTCCGGGAATATTTATCATTTGTGCATCACCAAGTAAAGTGTCTTAATTTGATCTGATCCCATTAAAACACAATGCAGAATTACAAACAAAATGTGCTTCACTTTCGTTTACTTAACTGCTGAATGCATACAGTTTATTTACAGACAGGGCTCGAAAATTCCACTGGACCACTCGCACTGGCGAGTCTTATTTGATCAGGTTGAGCTTTTTTTAATACTTACTCGTCCCTTCTGGCGAGTTGACATTGAACAGGTGTTCTGTTCAATTGTAAAGTGGAGGGGCAATAAAATATGCCTTTAAATCTTGTTCGTGTGTCACATTTACTCTGTGTTCAAACATAGAGGCAAAATGTCAGTTTTTCTTACAATTCATTTTCCTTCTGACTGCAAAGTTCCAGGACTTTGTAAGGTGACCTGTGTGACCTGCTGCTTAGAATGTAAAATAAAAGGATATAGGGTGTCGGGGTTTTCCTATCACACAACATGTAAATGACTAAGTCAACTGTGCAAACATTTCAAAATATATAACAGTAGTTGTGAAAGACATTTAAAAAAAATATTTGTGTGATGAAAAAATATTTTAATAGGATGAAAACAAACCAGAATACTTTACATGTTGGTGTGCAAATGTTTTCTGAACCCCAATTGTCAAAGATTGTTAACACACTATATAGTTTTATCAGTAAAACTGCAAGTTAGTGGAGAGGTTTTTGGACATTTCTTGGAAAGTTACTGTGTGTAGCTGACAATAGGTTACCACATAATGGTTTAGTAATACATTTATAAAAACTGAGTGTTTAAACAAACTGAGAAACACTCCTGCCCTGATGGCAATGTTGTTAGTAAACTAAAAGAAGTCCTAGGTTATGTGGGTTAAACCTCATGGGTATGTGGGCTAGATTCTTGTGATGCATGCAGCAAACTTTAGTCTACTTGAACAAAAGAGGGTTTTTTGTACAGCAGAAATGCTGAGCCCACATATTTGAAGATGCAATCATATGTGAGAATTAAGAAAGAGGCGACTCTGCAAACTATTTGCCTAGGATCACACAATTTGAGACCCGTTTAAGGGTCAAGTACATTACAGTTAGGTCGAGTAGATTACTAAAGTTACTCGACCTGCAGGTCTAGTAACATTATGATTTTTCGAGCACTGACAGGTATTTACATTTTGTTGTGGGTTACGAAAAAATGACATGCTACAGCTTTTCCTTTCACACTTTGTGCACCCCATCAAGATTGTCGCACAATTCACTTTACTTTTCTTTCTTTGATTGATTGCAAACTGAGAGGAGTTTGTAAACACCAGTCTGCGTGTTAAATAAGTAAGCAGCAATTCATCAGAAAACAGTCTGACATATGATCTCTCTCTCTGAAGCACAGCAAATGTGACAACCTAAATGCAGAATTTAAAGGCATCTTTATTTATTGCTTGGAGTTGAGAAAACCAGTGAAAATTGACTCACAATACACACTTTGGGAAACACTGATCTAGAGAATATACCTTCACCCCCCCCCCCCCCCCCCCCCCCACAGATGATCCACGTTTAATGTGGTTACTGCATGGGATATATATTTTTTTAAGCTATCACTACTTTTTATTTATATGGTTGTCAGAACATGTACAATACAATACTTCCAAATACTTGGTATTTTCCTTTCACATTCCATTGTTTCTCCCAATAGAAATCCTGTATTCCTTATATGACATCTTTGAGCATTAATTCCTTGGGACACACCTCTGTGTGACACTTGTACCCCCATTCTAGCCCAGGCTTGGTTGCAAGTTACTTGCTGCACTGGCATCCTTTATCCCCTTTTACCATACTTTTCTAAACAGTGGAAGTTATGTTGTTCAAGCAAATTGTGAGGCTGTGCTTTTGTTCAAGGACACGTTTATCCCATAATTATTGAGAAAGTAGTAAAATGTTGTGGGTTTAAGTTGGATGCTTCTCCAAGAAAAGCTCCTGATGTTGATATGTGGCCAAAGATCACTTTAACAAATATGCAACTTGATGGGGGCGCATGGCCAAGACGGCGACTGTGCAAGTTGCATAGCGTCGAGCTCCACAGCCCTCAGCCCAAAACACGGCATACTGAACCATCACGGAGGCTCAACCGTTGCCTGTAACGTTGGCAGCTACTCCCGACTACTGATGGTGCATCGCAGAAGCACCCAACTTCCTTCCCAAGGCATCCGAAGCTGCGGACGATTGGCTGTTTGAGGATGTGGCCTCCGGCAGGAGCGTGTTGGCCGCCTGAAGCAAAGTGAGATATACGCAGGCAGCAGGCTTTCTTCTTGGAAGGCCTAAGGAGAGCCCATTGCTCTGCTGCTAATTGGCCGCCCTGGAGGAAGGCAGGAAAAATGTGCTGCATTCGGCTGCGCCAGCTCTCTCCCCAATAGCGTGACCACAAAGCAGCAAAAACGTGTGAAGGAGTGTGACTGTGGCTCCTCATTGGGACTGTGTGAAGCTGGTGTTTAGACATGGATGCTCTGTTCTCACCTCCGTTGTAACCTGGGTGAGTGTAGCACCTAGGGGCCCCATAAGCCTACTCACCTTACCTCACCTGCCCCTCTCAAGGAGACTGGGGTGGGACCTGGGTGGCAACCATAACGTTAGGGTGTTTTCTAACCAGGACTTACGTAGCTCTGCTGGCTCCCCTGGGCTGCGGACGACAGTGGCACACACCACTGCCTGGGCCCCTGTGACACAGCCTTGCACATTACAGAGGGAGTTATGAAATTACCTTGTTATCCCCTGTTCGAGGCAATGCCTCGAGGCAGGGACCCAGTGCTAAGGCGAACCTACACACAGTCCTTCTAGTGTCTCCTATCACTATACATACTACGCTTGCCTACTTGACTGTCGGGGAGAGTGGTGCTGGCCTAAATAGTGGGTGCGATCGCTGAGACCTACCTTGTGCAGACTGGGTACTGGAGTTCCCTTCACACCCCCACACCCCCAAAACCCCCCTGCCCACCTCCTTTGAGCTCCATGCTTTATCATACCCGCTGTCCTACGCAAACGCAGACCTACCACCACTCCCCCGGCAGATAGGGGGCTTCTGAGATTGACTGGCAACATTACTCAATGGCACTGTGATTCACCCTGATGGTTCACTCAAAACAAGACGGAGCAATGGCAGTGGTGCCTGGCGCCCTGAATAGCGGTGCAAAGGGAGACAAGCTGCGCCCTAAGGAAGGATCCATCGAGAATACGCTAGCTGCCCCCTCACGCAGATTCACAGAGATCCCGTCAGCTCTGCTGGAAATCAAAACCACTTTAGAACCGAAAAATGAGAATTACTATAGGTCTAATGAGAGAAGATCACAAGAAGTTAAAGGAGAGCGTCTACAACACAGAATCCCCTTTAGCCTCCATCAGACTGACGGTCTCTGACACTAGCACACACATTAAAGCCCTGCAAGATAAGATACTACACCTCAGAAAAAGCGTGAATGATCAAGAAGGCATATCCCAACACAATACCATGAGGATCGTGGGCCTCCCAGAGCAGGCTGAAGGCCCCAGTATGGAACTCTACCTTGAGGAATGTTTTTCTACAACACTCTTGCAAGGCAAGTACTCAACCTTCTTTGTGGAAAGTGCCCAAAGGGTACTGGGAAGACCACTCTCCAACAGAGGGCCCCACGCCCAGTGGTCACCTGTCTTTTCAATTACAGACACAGGGATCACATCCTACAAGTCACCTGAGCAAAAGGCAGTCAAATGTTACTCTACTTTTAATTCCCAACTCACCTCCACTTGCTGAAAGTATTTAACACTGCCTACTCAACAGGTATACTACACCCCTTACTTCGGGAGGTGGTACTGGTTGTCCTGCCTAAGCCAGATAGGGACGCACCCATTGCTAGGGTCCTAACGTTCCCTCTCATTAGTGAACTCTGACTATAAGATCCTCTGTAAGGTGCTGGCCAACCCGCTGATCCCCATAGTACACCCAGATTAGAACGGGTTTATACCCGACAGGAATACATTCCTGAACCTGAATCGCCTGTTCATGCTGATGGATTGGGCATGGTGGACCCCCTGGGTTGCATCGCTGAACACAGAGAAGGCGTTTGACACCCTGGAGTGGTATCTGAAAGCAGTCCTTGCAAGATTTGGGGACGGTCCCCAATTTCCTAAACGGATTGCTCCATTGTACAATACACCACTCGCCTGGGTTAAAACTGGACGTACCATATGGAACCCATTTAATATTGAATGTGGCACCCACCAGGGCTTTCCCTTATGTCCAATAATTTTTGCGTTGGCTATGGAACCCCTTGCATGTGCACACAGAAGGTGAGCCTTGGAATGCGGAATCCAAGCCAGAGACTGCTGGCATATGATCTTGTATGCCTACAATGCTCTTGTGTACCTCAGGAATGATACGATTGTCCTCCCCCAACTTATGAAGCTCCTACAACAGTTTGGAGAAGCATCCAGATTGAGGGTGACCTGGGACAAATCCCATCTGTTTACCTTGACGGCCTTATGTGATGAACAACACAGGGTACTCCTGTGTACATCGCTCCCCTGGTCTTGTGACTCCTTTAAATACTTAGGCATCCAAGTGTATCGCTCAGACATGGACTTGATAGATGGCAATGTGGGCAGAGCCCTTACCAGTTTGAGGTTATCCCTCCAGTTCTGGACACCCTTGTCACTCACCCCAGAGGGTAGGATTGCCATCTCAAACATGTTAATACTCCCCCAGGTTACTGTATTTGTTTCTGCCATCTCTGTCCTGCTACCCAGCAGACTATTCGCAGAGCTATGCTCATTTCTGACCGCACTGATATGCGGTAGGGGCAGAAGGAGAGTAGCAGTCGCCAAACTCTGTGCCCCTTTAGAGCAGGGTGGATTACGCACCCCAAACTATGAATACTACTATGCTGATGTTGTGTTGGCTCTCATTGGACCAATGACACTGCTGGATTCGTGCAGCAGCACCACCAGGTTGTGGCATCTGAATCCAATTCCACACCATGTGACAACTGTCAGCCTAACCCTTCTGGCCAGCTAGCAGTATCTCATTAGCACCTAAAAGTGACTGTGATTTTTGCCAGAAGTGTGCATGACATTCTGATTTCTCAGGGAAATTGTGGTGTAACAGATCCCAGCCTTTTCTCTCAGTTACATTCATCTCACACATGCAAAGACAAACAGACGCAATAATTGGTTCAATAAATGTTATTGAAACCATTCTAGATAAAATAGCCTGTACTGCAATGATTAGGATGATAAAAAATAATAATATTAGCGGTGCAGTGACCAGGAAAGTGAAACATAAGAAAAGTCCCACCATAGAGTCAGAATGCTATGGGTTTGAATTCCTACATACGCTAACAAAGTACTACTAGAGCACAGCAGTGTTAGCCCTAATCTGCCCTTCAGGATCCCTAGGAAGACACCATCCCCATACCTGAACATGGTAGTAGCAAAGAGGGCTGTTGGTCTACTGACAGTCCTCTCCCAGGTAGGTGGAAAAGACATCAAGTATCAGCAGACAGCTGCAGTGAAGCGACAGCATGCAGTGGCTGTTTTCTAGCTGGAACTCTCCCTCTAATGTATAGGGGGCAGAAGGATGTTTTATAATAAAACAGCTGGTGTTCTGATAAAAATGTCTTAATGTAAAAACAAGTATGTTTCCTGTGAAGTGGCAAAGATTGTGGTGTTCCTACTTTGTACTGACAACAATATCGAGTACAGCCTTGAGCAGGGTACAAAATGAGAATGTCTTACTAAATGAAAACAGTTCCTAGGCTAAAAGTGTATGAGAGAAAATAAATAATCATCATCACAGCAGAATGAGGCTTCTGCTCAGAAATTAAAATGAATAAAATAAATTATTTGGCTTACGGGCACAAGCGGCAGGCTATGGCTAAGGTAACATGCCAATAAAAAGCTCACTTAAATAACCTCACAACACCCTCCCCTTGAAAACCCAATCAGTATCACATGAACAATGAAGCAAATATGTAAATGTCCAAGTTGATAAGCACAGCATATTAAAATCGTCAATTTAAAAAAGAATTATTCTGTCATTAGAAAACGAATATCATATATAAATGTCATTGTCATTTTGAAAAGTGCCAATTATATACAGGACAATAGAATCAAGGAAAGATCCAATTTCAGCAGATGTTAATGCAACCAAGGAAAACCAAAGAGCACTCGTGTTCCAAGACCTTAGCTCTAGCCCTGGTGGCAAAATTCCATGTATGGTCAGATGTAGATGTGCCCAGAGCCAGGAAGGGGGGAAATGACCTAATGCGTGTGGCTAATACTTGTTTGATCACATATAAAGTCAAGAACTGTACCTGCCCTCCATATGCGTCAGAACTATCCCTCTGGGCGTTACCAGGTTGCTCAGAGTTGCACTCCCTGCTGTATGTGACCTCATAGCCAGAGGCTGGCATTACTATTTGGGGCGATCTTTTCTCAGACAAGATTCTTGGCATGTTCAAGAGCTTGGTGGATGGTTATGGTACGCAGACGGGCTCCTTCCTTATTTATGCTACATTTTTGTGACAATTGCACACTATTTGGCGTAAAAAGACATGACGATCAAGAGACCTCATTATTTATTCAGGAAATGTTGACACATGGGGGTGGGAGCAGGGCGGACACACATTTTTATAGCTCACTGTGCATTGACAGGGAGGTCCCCTCCACTCTCATCAAACCCATTTGGTTGCCACTCTTGGCACCACACTTACAAACAATGGCCAAAATGTATAGAGCTACTGAAACTCATCTCCACCAGACTGAAATGCACACAATTCAATTACATCCACCATACCAACCATAACCTGGAACAGTTGGCAAGCTAATGCAGCAGATTTCATTCACACAGTCTGGAACTGCCCTCAGTTGGACTCTTAATGGGGTGAGATTGTGGTGGTCCTCTCAGAAGCCTTAGGCTCCCCATTTCAGAGGGAGGGACTACACAGCTTACTAGGCATTTATTCCCATTTTACTGTGCATAAACCTGTTAATAAATTTATTGATTTTAACCTTTCTTCTGGCTAAAAGGTAGAATAGCCATGAGCCGGAAATCTGCTCTTGACCTCCCCCCCTCCCCCAATTCGTCTGGGGCTGTCAGGCCTATGCTCTGTGGAGCAACAGGCACTGCATACGGGCGGATCACGACACTCTACACCGGCCAGGCCCCCTGATTGGCAAAAATATTTGGGGAAGGTAGACGCTAAATTTGATGACGGGCCGCCTTGAATGCATGTTTCGCTGCCCTCACCCCTGAGGACACAAGGCACACGCTCAGTCCCTTTTCTTTGTGAGGATGCTCTATATTACTGGCTACAACTCCAACACAACTGCTGTTCAACTCTAGCTGTATATCGGCACTGGCCCCTCAATGGCTATTAACAGGATCCTCTCTCCTCTAATCCCCCCTCCTATTTTCTCCCCTTCACCTGACACCCGGCCAAGTATGAGCAACTACATACCACAGTTTGGTTCAATTCAATATAGATTAATGTGTTTGCAGGATCTTGAATCTACACTACCAAAGATATAGGCCCTCTTTTCCTGTGCTCCTCTGAGAGATATTGGAGGAGCTCCTACATTTCATCTCAGTGGAAATAATTATATCTGGCAAGCAGACCGTGTGTATTAGTGATGCGCCAATGACTGACTGCTTGAGCAGCAACACTCCTGCCAGAGGTACCAATCAGATTTCTCTCTTTGTCAGGAGGCAGAGCATCAGCAGCTGCTTGTGATTTGACTCTTTTCCTTGCATTAGAGATGACCAGGGAATGTGCATGGATCTGACCTGGGTCTGAGGGGGAAGCTTTATACTTCTTATCCACATGCGGGGTTACATGCGTGCCCCTGCAGGATCTTTAAAAATATCCTTTGCATGCCTCATCGTACCCTTGAGCATGGGGACGTATGTGTGGCTCTATTGTATGTAGTTAGTACTTCAAAGAGGAAATCATCCTCAATTGGCAAAAGGGCACCAAATGGTAAGTGGCTGTGTCGAGAATAAGGCAGCGGGAGCACGTAGGTTTGTGAGAAATTAACTTTATTTCTCGAACCACAACCTGGCGTACGGCTACACTTCTTACTCCAGCCCAACCGTCTCCCATAGATTCCCGCAACTCTCCCCCACGAGCCCTTATGACGCATCGAGAATCACGATGCATCATAACACATCCTCTCCCGTTCACCAACAGACTACAAAATAATAAAAATTCTCAAAACCATAACAGTGAAAGAAAGTTATAAGTAAAAGATAAGCATGATAAATTGGAAACAGGACAAAACTCCTATAGAAAAATTATAATAAATAAAACTCTTTGCAATAACTGTAAATCATCTGATGAAATCCTCAAGATAAGATGGTGGTTTTCTAATCCTTTTCTGAACGACCGGAGCATTCATGCTCTCAACTGAGCCATTTCCAGACTCATCCATGCCATCAACCAAAGACATTCCATCTCTCTCCTTATTCACTTCACCATCACTCATAAACATCAACCCTGAACAACCCTCAGCAACTCCCTTATCAACACTTTCACCCTTCTGATATAATGCTACATTTCTGAGATTCCACCTCTCACCATTCTCCAATATTACAAAATATGTGCCAACCTGTTGAACTTGGAATGGCCCTCTGAACTTGGTTAACCCACTTTTTATCCTTTTATACCTCACTTTGACCCAATCACCCATCTCAATTCGTACCCTCGTTCGTATGTCCCTCCTCTTGGGAGACTCGACTGAGTCCTTGACACCTGTTCCATAATACAAGACTTTGCTTAACCAGGATGGTACTAACTTGGTGCCAGGTAATCGGCCCCTCATATCCACAAAAGGAATCCTCTGAGTAACACTGTGTGGCGTGGTGCAGAAGGCCCACACCATATTAAAAATGGTCTCTCTAACATCACGCTGGTTTGTCAAAGCCAACTGCAAAGACCCTTTGAGTAGTTTGACAGCTCTTGCCGCCACACCGTTCCCTCTAGGATTGTATAAGGAAGTACATGAATGCCTGATTCCCCAAGCTCTTAAAAACTCTACCATGTCATGTGAGGTAAGTTGTGTGCCATTGTCCGTAATGAGAACTGCTGGGGACCCTTCCTCTTTGAAGATTTTTTTTAGAACCCCAATAGAAGTTTTTGTAGTGATGTCTCTTAGAAATTCTACCACCAACCATTTAGAGTGAATATCCACAACCACCACAGCGAATTTCATATCCGAACGCAATTCCCTCAGTGGTCCTATAAAATCCAAGCAAATAGTATGCCATGCTTTCCCAGGGTCCTCTAGATGTCCACCTTCACACTTCTCGAGAACCAATCTCTTCTCACTTTCTTTACAAAAGCAACAATTACGCACCCATTCTTTAATCTGGTTGTCCATCCCTGGCCACCAAAAGCTTTCTCTCACCCTCCTGGTAGTCAACCCTTGGCCCAGATGACCCTCATGCGCCAGCTGGAAAATACGGAAGCGTAACCCAACAGGAGGAACAAAGCAATCTCCCTTCATAATCACACTATCACAAACAGACAACTCCTCAAACACCTTTAGATATTGTGTGACAGCAGGGGTCAACATACTCTTCCCTTACTGCTCCAAACTTAATCATCCTAATTACATCATTCAGCACCAGGTCCTCTCCCATCTCCTCTTCCCACTGCATTCCCGAAAATGAACCATTTCCAGTATCCTCTACATCATGTACAGTGGCAAAGGCACCCTCCATATTTATATCTTTCACTCCAACATGATCCACATCCTTCCAGTTCAAAGACAGTCTGGACAAGCAATCTACTTGAACATTCTTCTACCCCTGTATAAACTCAACGGTGTAAATATACTCTTGAAGCCTTGAAGCAAGCCTAGCTAATCTGGCTGAACCCTTTCCTGCACCACCAGGAGCTAAAATTCTCACCAGCGGCTTATGATCCGTCCGTATAACAAACGTAAACCCCATAGATACACACGGAAGTATTCAGCCCCCCAGGCTGCTGCCAATGGCTCACGTTCTATGACTGAGTAGTTTTGCTCAGCAGTCGTAAAAGTACGAGAAGCAAAAGCTACAGTTTTTTCTTCTCTACCATGAAATTGAGAAAGAACCACTCCAAGACCAGAAGCACTAGCATCAACAGTAAGTGCAGATTTAAGATTGCCATCAAACACCGATAATATGCCTGCTTGACATCTCTTCTTTTATGTTGTCAAAACAAAGTTGTTTCTCCTCTTGCCATTCAAACTTGCTGCCCTTGCGCAACAATTTCTTCAGGCCTTCTGTTTTCTCTGCAAATTTTTTCACAAACTTGGCATAGTATTCTACCAACCCCAAGAATGACCTTAGTTGGTCTCTGTAGGAAGTTGGCTCTGTATGTGCTATTTCAAACTAAGGAATAGCATGCACAGAGTCCAAGGGTTCCCCTTAGAGGTAAAATAGTGGTAAAAATAGATAATACTAATGCTCTATTTTGTGGTAGTGTGGTCGAGCAGTAGGCTTATCCAAGGAGTAGTGTTAAGCATTTGTTGTACATACACATAGACAATAAATGAGGTACACACACTCAGAGACAAATCCAGCCAATAGGTTTAGTATAGAAAAATATCTTTTCTTAGTTTATTTTAAGAACCACGGGTTCAAATTTACATGTAATATCTTGTTTGAAAGGTATTGCAGGGTAAGTACATTAGGAACTTTGAATCATTTCAATTGCATGTATACTTTTCAAGTTATTCACAAATAGCTATTTCAAAAGTGGACACAGTGCAATTTTCACAGTTCCTGGGGGAGGTAAGTTTTTGTTAGTTTTACCAGGTAAGTACGACACTTACAGGGTTCAGTTCTTGGTCCAAGGTAGCCCACCGTTGGGGGTTCAGAGCAACCCCAAAGTTACCACACCAGCAGCTCAGGGCCGGTCAGGTGCAGAGTTCAAAGTGGTGCCCAAAACGCATAGGCTTCAATGGAGAGAGGGGGGTGCCCCGGTTCCGGTCTGCTTGCAGGTAAGTACCCGCGTCTTCGGAGGGCAGACCAGGGGGGTTTTGTAGGGCACCGGGGGGGGACACAAGCCCACACAGAAATTTCTCCCTCAGCGGCGCGGGGGCGGCCGGGTGCAGTGTTAGAACAAGCGTCGGGTTCGCAATGGAAGTCAATGAGAGATCAAGGGATCTCTTCAGCGCTGCAGGCAGGCAAGGGGGGGCTTCCTCGGGGAAACCTCCACTTGGGCAAGGGAGAGGGACTCCTGGGGGTCACTTCTGCAGTGAAAGTCCGGTCCTTCAGGTCCTGGGGGCTGCGGGTGCAGGGTCTTTTCCAGGCGTCGGGACTTAGGTTTCAGAGAGTCGCGGTCAGGGGAAGCCTCGGGATTCCCTCTGCAGGCGGCGCTGTGGGGACTCAGGGGGGACAGGTTTTGGTACTCACAGTCGTAGAGTAGTCCGGGGGTCCTCCCTGAGGTGTTGGTTCTCCACCAGCCGAGTCGGGGTCGCCGGGTGCAGTATTGCAAGTCTCACGCTTCTTGCGGGGAGATTGCAGGGTTCTTTGAAGCTGCTCCTTTGGATAAAGTTGCAGTCTTTTTGGAGCAGGTCTGCTGTCCTCGGGAGTTTCTTGTCGTCGTCGAAGCAGGGCAGTCCTCAGAGGATTCAGAGGTCGCTGGTCCCTTTGGGAGGCGTCGCTGGAGCAGAGTTCTTTGGAAGGCAGGAGACAGGCCGGTGAGTTTCTGGAGCCAAGGCAGTAGTTGTCTTCTGGTCTTCCTCTGCAGGGGTTTTCAGCTAGGCAGTCCTTCTTGTTGTTGCAGGAATCTAATTTTCTAGGGTTCAGGGTAGCCCTTAAATACTAAATTTAAGGGCGTGTTTAGGTCTGGGGGGTTAGTAGCCAATGGCTACTAGCCCTGAGGGTGGGTACACCCTCTTTGTGCCTCCTCCCAAGGGGAGGGGGTCACAATCCTAACCCTATTGGGGGAATCCTCCATCTGCAAGATGGAGGATTTCTAAACGTTAGAGTCACCTCAGCTCAGGACACCTTAGGGGCTGTCCTGACTGGCCAGTGACTCCTCCTTGTTATTCTCATTATTTTCTCCGGCCTTGCCGCCAAAAGTGGGGGCCGGGGCCGGAGGGGGCGGGCAACTCCACTAGCTGGAGTGTCCTGCGGTGCTGTGACAAAGGGGTGAGCCTTTGAGGCTCACCGCCAGGTGTTACAGATCCTGCCTGGGGGAGGTGTTAGCATCTCCACCCAGTGCAGGCTTTGTTACTGGCCTCAGAGTGACAAAGGCACTCTCCCCATGGGGCCAGCAACATGTCTCTAGTGTGGCAGGCTGCTGGAACTAGTCAGCCTACACAGACAGTCGGTTAAGTTTCAGGGGGCACCTCTAAGGTGCCCTCTGGGGTGTATTTTGCAATAAAATGTACACTGGCATCAGTGTGCATTTATTGTGCTGAGAAGTTTGATACCAAACTTCCCAGTTTTCAGTGTAGCCATTATGGTGCTGTGGAGTTCGTGCAAAACAGACTCCCAGACATATACTCTTATGGCTACCCTGCACTTACAATGTCTAAGGTTTTGCTTAGACACTGTAGGGGCACAGTGCTCATGCACTGGTACCCTCACCTATGGTATAGTGCACCCTGCCTTAGGGCTGTAAGGCCTGCTAGAGGGGTGACTGACCTATACTGGCATAGGCAGTGAGAGGCTGGCATGGCACCCTGAGGGGAGTGCCATGTCGACTTACTCGTTTTGTCCTCACTAGCACACACAAGCTGGCAAGCAGTGTGTCTGTGCTGAGTGAGAGGTCTCCAGGGTGGCATAAGACATGCTGCAGCCCTTAGAGACCTTCCTTGGCATCAGGGCCCTTGGTACTAGAAGTACCAGTTACAAGGGACTTATCTGGATGCCAGGGTCTGCCAATTGTGGATACAAAAGTACAGGTTAGGGAAAGAACACTGGTGATGGGGCCTGGTTAGCAGGCCTCAGCACACTTTCAATTGTAAACATAGCATCAGCAAAGGCAAAAAGTCAGGGGGCAACCATGCCAAGGAGGCATTTCCTTACAGTCTCTATCTTTCGGAACAGGTGCCCTTTCTATAGCATCCAATAAGGAACGCTTTGGCTTGATTGAGCCCATAGCAACATTATAGCCTAAATACTCCACTTGCTCAGCAAGGAAAGTACACTTCTCCTGATTAAGTGTGAGACCATGCTCCTCTAATTTCCTCAGCACTAAGCGCAAGGTGACATTATGTTCTCTCTCCGATGTTCCCATCACCAAAATGTCATCTTGGAAATAAATCACATCTTTTATCCCTTCTAAAACTTTCGCCATGACCCGTTGAAAAACACTGGCAGCGGAAGCCAACCCAAACGGCAAGCGAGTGAATTGGAATGTTCCCTCTGAAGTGATAAAAGTGGTAAGTGACTTGGAGCTCTCATGCAACCTTACTTGGTGATACGCACTCCTTAGATCCAGTTTGGAAAAGTATCTCTTATTTTTCACCCTCGTAAGTAACTCATTTATATTGGGAAGGGGTAAGACAACGACCACAATATTTTGGTTCACAGAGCGTAAGTCAACACAAAACCTAAGACGACTACCAGCCATCTTGGTGATAACTTCCGGAGACACCCATTCAGACGCTTCAACAGGCTCAATAATACCGTCTCTCAACATCTCTACCAACAATTCTTTCCAACCCTCACGTGCTGAGAGTGGTACCCGTATTAATTTATGTTGAGTTGGAATGGCATTTAACTTCAAATTTACTTTATGAACGTACCCATTCAGACTTTTTGCTAAACATATTCCTTGCTTCAGACAACACCTTCTCCAGTGAAAGTTCATCAAACAACAACACCTGGTTTGGGGCTCTGGGATTCAGAATAATGTTCAGATCAAACTGATGCATCCTTCCCAAGATAGACGGTCCCTCTAAGGACACATACACTTTCCCTTCAACACACCGTGAGCCAAACTGAATATTACCCACCATGTACCCCAAAATGTCTATGGATTCACCCTGATATCCTCCCGGGTTTATATCCTTAGGTCTAAGTTTGACATTCTGCCATAACATTTTGAAAACTCGCTCAGGTATGATTGTGTATATGGATCCAGAGTCCACCATAAGTTCAATGTCCCTCCCACACACTTTAAAAATCGCTGTAGGTCTAGATAAACTCTCTTTTTTTCGAAGTAAACTATACTGCCAGAGTTAATGTGTTTCCCTACTACCAGAACCCTGTCTGTATTCACACTTCCCATCGCATTTTCAACCACACTCACTCTAGAACTTCGGTCTATTTTGCATACTCTAGCATAATGGCCTCTACGCCCACACTTCCTACACATTTTGTTAATGGCATAACATTTTTTTGAGGCAGAATCATGAAATTTCCTGCCACAATGGGTACAGTCCCCTTTGGTCTTGACACTGGAGAAGTTCTGTTCAACCTTGCTCTTAGACAAGCAGTTCTGTTCAACCTTGCTCTTAGACAGACTATAACCCTTCTTCTTAACTGCACAAACTCCATTTTCATCAGAGTCTTGTTGATCCAGATTAATTGCTGCTACATCCATTGCCTTGTCCCTTCTGTTAAGTTCCTTCATGCACCTTTGTGATTCTTCAATTATCTTAGCCATTCCAATGGCCTCCATGAGAGAAGGATCTTTCGCAGCCCAAAGCCTCTCTTGTATCTCCTTCTCCCTGCACTGCACGATAAGCTGATCACGAATCAATTCTTCAGTCATATTGCCAAAGCGACATTTGATGGTGAGCCTGGACACAAATTCATCAATGGACTCTTGTTCCCGTTGAGGTTGTGTATAAAATTTGTATCTTGCCATAACTAAATTGACTTCCTTTACAAACCGATTTTCCAACCTTTTTTCACAGCTTCCTTGTAGATATCATCCATGGGCTGACCGTTGGGCCCTAATGCTACTGGCAAATATTTAAAAATTCGCTGCCCTTCATTACCAAGAGCACTCAATAAAATTGCCTTTTTCCTGGCAGACGTAAAGCCCTGACCGTCAAGTGCCATGATGCAATTTTCTAAAATTTCAATCCAATCCTCCCAACAAATGTCAGGCTGGCCTGCATGTTGTAGAAAAAAGGGCGGTGTAATAATATTCCCTAGAGAGGCCATGACAGTAAAAATCTGTTTGCCTTTGTTCTTGAACAGACCAGTAACTAACAATCTTTTTTTTTTTTTTTTTAAACTTCCTTGAAATTTGCGTGTTACTGGTTAAGTGACAATAAAACTGCCCAGAGTCCCACACACCGTTAGTGTCATAAATGTGACGAATTCACACACATGGACATGCAATAAGCGTTGAATTAAATAAAGAATGGGTAAAAACAGTCTCACCGGTGCTTTGAAATAGTTTCCTTGTCTCCAGAAGCACCGAGAAATGCAGACTAGTCTTTCCCAATGAGGATTAACATTGCGGCCAATCAATCCAATGAGGAAGTGCAGGGAAAGTCTCCTTCGCCGGTCTAGTGTTTGTGGACGGCCCCTCCCTTCTCCACAGCACTGAAAGTGAGAAGGAAATCTCCTCAAGAGGTCGTCGAGAACAGCTCTCCAGCGAGGTTCTGAAAACTCCAAGTAAGAGTAATGTCGAGCCGACCCAGGTTGTGCTTCCTCTGTAAGCTCGTCGCCAAAAATGTCGGGAATAAGGCAGCGGGAGCACGTAGGTTTGTGAGAAATTAACTTTATTTCTCGAAGCACAACCTGGCGTACGGCTACACTTCTTACTCCAGCCCAACCGTCTCCCATAGAATCCCGCAACTCTCCCCCACGAGCCCTTATGACGCATCGAGAATCACGATGCATCATAATAGGCTGCCCTCCCAATGATTTCCTGAAAGGAAGTAGTGTCATCTGGTGGGGATGGTCTAGCTGGATACACATCAGGATCAGTGTCAGCATTGGGGTCAACATCATACTGAGACCAAGGGTCTGTGTCTGGGGGCACAGAATCATGAATGTCGTGATAAGAGCGAGGGGAGCCTTGAGGTGTAAAATCTAGAGGATCACCCTGAGAACGAGGAGGTGAGGGGAGTGGTGTGGTTGGTGGTGAAGGGGCAGGCAGAGAAGGAGGGTATATATCAATCCTTTTGTGCTTAGCAGGAGGCGTAGGGATGTCAATGGACTCCTCAAAAGTAAGCTTCCTTTTAGAAGGTATGGAAACGACTGCCTTCACCAAAACTTGTCCAGTGTGAGGCTGAATATCAAGCTGCGATTGTTTGGCATCAAGCTCCTGCTTCATTCTGTGGAGGATAGGCTCTACAGAAGTTGTCTTCTCCAAAGGTGTTGTGACTGAGTCTTTTCAGCGCTGAGGTGCTCTTCAAATTTGATCCCCAAACTGTTGGTGCCAAAACGGGCAGCGATCTCTTTGGTGCCGAAGCAGGCAGTGCCGAGAGGGAAGTTGAAGCTTTCAGTGCAGAGGCTAGTGGTGCTCAGGTCATTACCAATGTGGTAGGCTTATGCTTCCTTTTTGGAGCTGATCTCGGTGGCGGGGCTTCTGATTGAATTTTTCGGTGCCGACCATGGCCTGAAGGCAGTGTCAGCCCGGCAGCCTTCACTTCGGTGGTAGAGGAGCTTCTGGGCTGAGCAGGGGAGCTGGCCCTCAGTAGTTTGAGCCAGAGGAAGGTCTTGCATTTCAAGAAGGGTGTCCACCTCCACCTCCGATTCGTTGACGGAGAAGGCCTCCTCCTCCTCCTCAGCAGCTGAGGCCTCTTGAAACACCTGCTCCGATTCGAACATGGTGTCTTGGAGTCCGAAAATACCTGGGGTGCCCTCGAACCCTTGCTGTTGCATTTCTTGACTGAGGTTTCTTCGGTCTCGAAAATGTTCTTAGATCGAAAATACTAGCAGGCCTTGCAGTCCTACTCGTAATGGTATGGAAACAAACAGAGGTTGCAGACCTGGTGTTGGTTGGTCCGTGGGAACTTCGCATCACACTAAGGACAGAAATGGAAGGGAGTTTGTTCCATCAGAAGCTCATTCTTGTGGAGTTGGGACTGAGAAAATGGCAGCCCTAAGGGCCTCCGATCGAGCGTATGGATCCAAGGAGTAGTTTCTTCAATCCTGGAATGTGAAAGGGGGGAAATATGCATTCAAAACAAACAGAATGCAAGGTACCCTGAACAAAAGAGTCCGAAAGACAGTCTAGATTTGGAGCTTGGTGAAAACACGACCAGATGCAACAGCTGAAAAAAATTATCTAACAATGGAATCGATGCCCATACGCATTACCCTCAAGAGGAGTCAATATACCTTGCGTCTCGAAAGAATTTGAAGAAAAATAACATGCAACGTTCCAGACCCAACACTAGATGGCAGACGTATAGCATGTGTATATACAGCCACACATGCCATCAAACATACATATTTGAAAAGCTTGCTTAGTTTCAATTGCATACCTGAAAGCTGTTCAGAAACTTTTTTTTAGGAATAATTATCTTCACAAAAAGAAGAATGAGGGCGAGAGAATAAAACCAAAAGGATGGCTCAAGAACTATCTGTAGAATTTATTTATGATTAGTTTTGATGCCCAAAGGATATCTGATTTGGGAAGAAAGCATGTACTGCAGATGTGAGGGAGACAAGTTGGTACTACTGATGCTCATGCTGTGCCTATTCAGAGTTAGAGGGAAGTTTACACTTCTAATTTCTATGACGTCGGGTTCTAGACCGAAAAGGCATCAACATTTCTGATGCCTTTGTGATAGTTGTTCCAGAATGGATTCTTGTACTGCTGATGCCCATGCTTCTTCACTTCTGTAATAGAGGGTTGTTGGGCATCTGATGCCTATGCTGTATCTGTTCTGTGTTTTGCAATGGAAGGCTGCACTACATGCCAACATGTTGTACTTTTTATGGTAGTCAGGTAAGAATCTACTTGTGAAGCTTATGATATACCTGTACTGCGATGGAGGGAATATTGCACTGCTGATACTGCTACGGTACACATTCTCTTTGACTTACTGAGCCTTGAGAAAATCTTCTCACTGCACAGAACACAAAAAATGGAAATGAGGAACAGGAAAAGGAGAGGTCGTTTTTTTTTTTTTTTAAGTGATCCAGAGTTTTCCTGTCAGTTAGTTATCTGGCATAAATGACTTGCAGGGCTAACCCTTTCTCTTTTTTAACAACTTTATTTTTGCATTTTGAGATACAAAACAAACAAGACACATTGATCAAAGCTTCTACCATTCGTTAACGTGAAGCAGGAAAACAAAGCGGTAAAGAAGACAATAAGCATTGTAAACATCATTATTAATCGGAATACAACAGCAGAGGTAAGGCGAGGTGATCGAATAAAATAAAAAGGCTCAAGTCATCTGACTAGTTCTGGGTCAGTTAAGTTAGCAAGCATGGATCACCAAAGGAACAGCCCGTCAGGTATATAGAAATGTGATCATTAAGAGTATCAAAACCCTTTTCCAGTAAAAATAAAGGTGGGATTTAATCAGATTATGTTAAGCTCTCGGCCGACCCCGGGAAAGAGAGAACCCACATATCTTAAGACTGAAGTGTAATGGACATCGTGAGATGTATGCCCCCAACCTGCCCTGACAGCGGATATAAGTGAGGAGAGGGCACCAATCAGACTAAAATTTAATTTGCTTATCTCTAAGCACTGCTTTGAGCTTTTCCATGGTGTAAATATTCCAGACCTTACTCTACCACAGATTTACAGTGGTAGCTTGAGGTTGTTTTCACATCTGCGCTATGCAGAGGCTCGTGGCTAATAGAAAACGGCCTCTGGAAGTTGGGGGGGGGGGGGGGGGGGGTAGAGCTCTCTCTGCGCCAGGGTTGCCCAAGAGAACCAACACAGGATCTTGTGGCAATGAGACATTGGTGGTATTGTAGATGGTCTGAAGAGTCAGATCCCAAAAAGAGCATACACAAGGGCAAGCCTACCAGGTATGTAAGTAGGTACCCCGCTCCCCACGCCCTTTCCAGCACTGGTCAGAACTCCTGAACATTCTATGGAGGTACACAGGCGTCAGATACCATTGTGTAACCAATTTATAGGCATTTTCCTTGTGTTTAAGACCTACTGATGCTTGACGCTCTTTGCGATATCGAACGCCATGTTTACTCAGAGATTTCAGTGCCTAGTTCCCTCTCCTATTGCCTCACGTAAGAGTGTTTCTTAGCAGGTGTAAGAGCGTGGATATAATGATAAAGTAATGAAATGCCTTTGTGCCGGACATTAGAATAGAAAAGAGATTCTAAGTTGGATTCCTCCCTGTCTATCGCCATACAGGCCTTTGGGAGACCTGGCCAATGCAAAGCTTGGGCTCTGCGATATGTCGCAGATCGGGGGGTCCAACTTCTCTTGAGGGGAGGTATTTGTTCGTAAGACATTTTCATCATAAAAAGCTCGTAACCTAGGGGTTTAGTCTCCATCCCAGGCGTATGAATTAAGGTGTGTAACACCGGGAGGGAAATCCCAGTTCGGTGCCAAAGGCAGGAGGGGGGGGAAGGGATAAGAGGGAAAAGTATGTCTATTATGGATAGTCTGCCAATAGTTCAGTAGAAGAGACGTCATTGGGAGTAGTGGGGGTTCATGGAGGATCCTTCACAAGGGAAAACCACACCAGGCCGTCCAAAGGGATCGCTGAGTGAGCGACGTGTACCCATGGTTTATCATCAGGATTGTGGTTCCAATCAAGAGAAGGACGGATTTGTGCAGCTAGCGCATATGAATATATGTCAGGGAAACCTAAGCCCCTGTCAGTTTTTGTGCGGCACATAGTCACCCTGGCTACTCTTGGGGATTTATTATCCCAGACAAGTCAGAACATTTTAGTGCTGATATTCTGTAGCATTGATTCAGGTAGCATAAGTGGAAGAGTCTGAAAAACATATAAAAGGCAAGGCATAAAATTATTCGCAAGGCAGTTAAGTCTGCCCATCCAAGAGATCTCTAATTTGCCCCAACGATAGAGGTCCCTTAACAGGGCAGTCAGTCAGAAGCGGAGGACTGTTGCCCTGGTAGAGGTCTGCCGTGCATGCAGTAAGCATAACTCCCCTTGATGCACTGGGAGCTCTAAAGCACCGTTAAGATCGGCTACCCCTATTCCCCATGATTTTGTGAGGTTCACCTTGAAACCTGAAGCGTCCGAAAAGGATTCCAATTCTTTCCTTAACACTGGCAAGGAAGTAGAGAGGTGAATAAGGAAGCAGAGAAGATCATGGGCGAAAAGAGCTAATTTGTGTTTCCTGCCCCCTACCTTAATGCCCTGAATGTCAGGATTATTTGGGATTCTGGACACTAAGGGTTCCATAGAAAGAGCAAATATGGTTGGAGAGAAGGGACAACCCTGGTGAGTCCCCCTTTCAACAGAGATAGTCGAAGAAAAAGCACCATTAATTTTTTGTTTCGCTGTAGGTTGGTGGAAGTTAGCTTGAATGAAAGTTATCAATTTAGGGCCCAATCGGAGTTTAGAAAGATATGCCCAATCTACCCTGTCAAATGCTTTCTCAGTGTCCAAGGAAAGGAGAAGCAAGGGCTAATGTGTGCACTCTACCACTTCAATGAGAGCCACTGCTAGGGATGTGTTATCCATAGCTTGTCGATTACGAATGAAGCCTGATTGCTGTGGGGCTACGATGGTGGTCAACACACCCTGAAGGCGTCCGACCAAGATCGATATGAAAATCTTAACATAACATTTGAGGGGGGTGATGGGGCGACAGGAAGCACAATTGGTAGGGAGTTTATTCGGTTTGAGAAGTAGTGTGATATGAGATTCTATCATAGTGTCAGTAACCGAACCAGTGGTTAAAAAAATAATTAAAAACACATTAACGGTTCTGATAGGATGTGGAAAAATGCTTTATAAAACGTAGCCGGGAACCCATCAAGGCCAGGTGCCTAACGAGCAGCCAAGGCAGAGGTAGCAGATCTGACCTAATCTGGGCTGATATCAGACTCGAGTTGAAGTAAGTCCTCATCACAATCGGGGGTGGGAGTGATGGGGTTTTAGCTATCTAGATAGGTGTCCTGCTGACTGACTGCCAGGGTTTGGGATTTGTAAAGGGCTAGGTCTAACCCTTTCTGAACTTTGAGTAAGGGATATGTCAATGTCTCATGAAACAAGAACTTCACACACAAACTGAAAGTTACTGGCCACTGCAGAATCAATGCCGATGGCTAGTTCTCATCCTCTGGGAACAGAGGACGGTAGCAACAGAGTCTGTTGTGGAACCTTGAAACAACGCCTTAAGTTGTTTTGCCGCAAACTAGATCACAGACCAAAGTTTCAACTTATATGCAGGTTTACGAAATCTGGAAATTATTAAGCATTGTGTGTGGCGTTTCTACACAGTACACAAAACTCCATGCAATAGTAGATAAAGCACATCACTTTAAAGGTGTCATCTAAGGCACCAAACAAAAGCATTTCTTGAAAGCTAACTGTTGGTGATGAGGAGAACAGTTTTTTCTCTTCGCTGAATGGACATTTTATTGTTGAAGGTTTGGAACCCTGAGCATGCATGAGAATTCTAGAAAAGGGAGGAGAATTACAAAAGTGAGAGTGCTGAAAACTAAAAGCAAAGTGTTTCTAACTAAGAAAATGGTGCGGGCTGGTCCACACAGGAAAGACAGGGCTGAGCTTGCACTAAATAGTGACCCACATACAGCAGATTTAAAAACAAATGGCTTAGCCACTGGACCTTTTGTATTCACAAGCTTAATCCTTGTCGAACCTTTCTAGCTGGGACAAAGGTGACTTGAGTTCACCTCACAAGACACTATCAGGAAGTTCAGCCATGAGCCCAGCAATAGGTGTTTCAGCAACTTAAAAAAGACTTCTTTACTAGTTAGGAGAGTCTGTAAATTCATATACTAAAATACTTCTTAAACTGCAAGAAACAAACTGTGTTCCAGTAACAACTCAGATAACCTGCACTACAGAAAACCTAGAGACATGTAAATCTATCACTGCGATCAGCAAACGCACTGAAAAAAACTAAACCATATAACTTAAATTAAATACAAAACTTGCTTTTAACATGTGGAGCTCGAGTACTATTCTTTCAGGCCAATAATGCTCAGAAAAATACAGTTACCGAAAATCTGACTCTTGACACTGGGACATTCCACATTCAGGAATATTCTCAGAGTTCAAGATGAGAATCTGTGAGATGGAGTTAAACCTCTTATTTAAAAATTAGGTTCTTCTACAAAGCCTTCTTGGCAAACTATGTTAACATGAACAAAGTGAGGGCTACTGTTTCCAAACAAAGTGAATGAGATTTTAAAATAAATGTGAAATATTGAAACACAGCTTTCTAGGTTTACTGGGTGAATTGGTTATGGAAAACCAAACGATGGAACATTCCAAACTTGTACTAGTTAAGTTGTGAAACACTAAAGAAAACTTGCAACAAATACAAGTAGAAGACTTGAATTTGGTACAATGCATATCAACCCATTTCTGGCTGCTTCATGAACCAGTGAGTAACTGTCAATTCTAGAACCACCAAAGAAACAAAAAAAATCCCCAAAGTGGCACAATGGAGTGGCAACTGGTCATTTATGAAAGTGGTGGGGTGTAATATCCTCCAGGAGGTCACCCCATTATTTTCAAAATTACTCTGTGTCATATTCAAGGCCTCTTACATTTACTCTCGTCCCCCTCAATCACTAACTCGTTTTCTCTCACTTAGGCACACTCACTCACACTCCCTGTTACTCCCACACAAACGTACTCATAGGTTCTAATTCTCACTTATAAACACATACACACGTTCACATTTTCACGGACTCTGGGCCCTGGTGCAATTGCTCCACTATTGATAGACACACTACCCACTTCCTCTCACAATCTCTATTCAATCAGTCCTTCTGAAGCACTCAGACGCCTTCCCTCACTCCCTCATATTCACTTGTATTTATTCAGACATTCTCATTTATTTTGACTATCATTGACACTAGCACTCACGCATACACACACACTTACACCCAATTCCATTCACTTTCCATCACTCACAAACACATACATGAATAGAGGAATTTTTTTTTTTAACCTTGCTTCCTCTGCTCGCAGCTCTGAGAATCCATGGCAGCAGCACAGCAGGAATCTGGCTCTTGTCACTGGAACCAACAATCAATGATTTCCAATGAGAAGTCAGACAGAGCAGCAAGGGCAGGTTTGAAAAGGGAAATACCCACCTCAATTCCTCTACTAGCTTCTTCTTGTGAATGAAAATACAGCCCTAAAAGAAGATGGGACAGAGTTGGGAATTCTACCCCGCTGATGCTGTGTGTGGCTTCACATTGCCTGAGGGTTGCACCAATGTGCACCCCGACAGACACATTTTAGTAGATATACTCTGCTGCCTGAGGCATACGCAGTATATCTGCTAAATAAAATGGGTTGTGCCAGCGTGAGGGGACCGTATCTGAACTACGTCCCTCAGGCATGCACCACCCAGACATTTATTTACAGAGTGTTGGGTTTTTAAAAAAACGCTCTGTAGATGGGTCATTACTCTGTCCCTTCAGCCCCCTCCTCCTCCTGTCATCAGGAGCCTAGGGATGAGGCTGAGAGGGCTGATCTGCACACATTGGTACTGTTCATGAAAATATATAAGTCGTGTCTTCATAACACTGCTAAAATAAATGATGTGCAGTGTTTGTGTTTTTACTCGACAGGCAAAGTGCAGAATGTAGAGCCTAACAGGAGGCAGGGGACCTCTGCCCCAGAGTCCCTGTCAAGGAGCCACCACTGCTACAATAACTATGGAAATGGTATAGACAAAATATGGAAAGAGCGAGGTTAAGTGGCACAAAGGCACCCAGCAGCAGACAGAACATAACATCTTCTGAGGATTCCACGGTATCAGATGTGAGAAGAAGCAATCAGACTGTGTCCTCAATTAGTTGACACATGCCTAGTGAGAAAAAGGAGAACCATTTTTCCAAAATACATGTTGCTACACCTTCAGATTTTGAAGTCTGTCTGGATACTAATAATCAGTTAGGCATATAGGTAACCCTGCGCAAAGTAGAGGATGCTATTAATCAGTGTCAGTGCCAAGGCTCCCAGCCCGGACGGCGTCCCAATTGGCCTCCTTAAATGCAACACTGAGTTCTGGGCCTCATTACTGACAAATGTTTTGAAGGATCTCGCCCCCCTCCTCGATACCTAGTTCCTGGTTAACATCGTGACTATACCATGAACCATGTAGTATTTTAAAAAATAGAATATATTTTTGGTTTTACGTAGACAATCTTGTTAAAAATCAACCTTTGCTTTCATGTATGATGTCAAAGGTGTTTGCCAACTTATGTTAACTCATATGAGAAAAGGGGATAATGCTAGAACCCCAAAAATGTATGTGTAAAGTAAAATGTGTGTTGGGTTTTTACATTTGTGATTGATTTGTGTAAAGTATATGTATGTACTATACAACAAATACAGGTATTCTTTTGTACACAGCAATATAAAACTGTATTTTTGAATTATGTGTTACTACATGGTTTCAGAGTCAACAAATTGATGTTTTGGTGCATTTCCATTGCCCTTGGCGAGGGAACTTAATCCCACCAAAATGGTGGCAGGGCCCAGTAGCCAACAAGGCAGGGTGCTAAATAATATAACGAAAGACATGTTCTTTTTGTTTTTGACAATGAAAACTCGAAACTGTAATCTTCACTGAGACAAGACAGGTAGTTCCACTGGATAACATGAAGTTACACTAGCTCACGTGCTAAGTGCTAAGTTTCATTTGGGGCCACCAAACTTAGTATTTGAAGGTACCAAATTAATGGTAACATTAAACCTAACTTAATGGTGAGGTGGTCAGATTTAAAGTAAATTTTAATGCACAGGAGACTTTAAAAATGTCTTACCGCCAGAGGTTTGGTAGTGGTTTAAGTTAGTTATAGCAATTGTCACCTGAGACAGACTGCCGACCTCCTGCTAGGTGGTGTGAAGCATTCCCAGCAAAGGGAAGGGAACACAGGGTCTCCTGTCGATGCTCCGAGGGAAGTAGCGCAAGGGGCCCACTTTATAAAGAGCTACCACATCTGAGAGGCTACTGCCAGTGACACCTCCGCCTGCCTGCTCCTTTGTGTAGATACAAAGGCTGGCACCTTAACTAGACAGGGAAAACTTATTGCAGAACTGGTTTTCCAGGACAGGTGGCTAATTATACAGGACACACCTCAGGGGTGTGCCCATAGCTCTCACCCAGGGAGAAGGGTTCCAGCATTCTGTATTTTGGTAGAGAGATGCATTGTGGGATTATTTTGTGGTTGAGTTGACATGTGGGGGGAGGGGAGGTGGGGAGGAATTGTAGGCCAAGACAGGCTTTAGACGAAGGGCTGCTTCTAATGTTAACTTTGTGGTGAGAGACCCCCAAGGGCTGGATCTGCTCCCATAAGTGCCAAGGACCAGTCAGTGGACTCCAAGGAGCTTGTTCGTCAGCCTTCTGTTAAGCTTCAGGGGTATTAAAGCTCAAGAAACCTGCCAAGTGCCCAGCTGAATAGGAGCCACTGGACATGTCCTGGACTTTCCTAGTGCAGCCGTGAGAATGAGAACCTAGCCCACAAGACATGCCTCTCCCGTTCTTTAATACTTCGCTGGTGCTAGAGCGTATTCTTTCACCAAACAGAACTGCAACTTGCAAGCCAAAGGCAAAAGATAATGTTTCTTGGGCACAGAGAGGTCGTGGCTCATAGACTACCACAACTTGCCAGTTCATGGGTAGCCTCAAACGCCATCAAGAACTAAGCCTTCACCAGCTCAATGGACTTAGCCTGTCTGTTGACGTCGAGCCTCAAGTTGCAGGGGACCCTGCTGACATCACCGTTTATGGGAAAAAGAACCTGACAGATTTCTAAGTGCAAAGGTAAAATCTTGAACGGGACTAACTCTGCACCCGCACCAGACCCTTACTTAATTCGCAGTCAACCTAAAATTTTCACTGTGCTCTGGACCGTTGCTTTCAAAGCTCACAGACTACCATTAAGAGTGAAAAGCAGATGTTTACAAACTTTTTGGAGTAAAAAGCAGTGATTTATTAAAATCTTGCAAAAAAAAAGAAAAACAACTATGGTTTCCTTCATCAGATTTTTGCATTTGGTGTCTATTTGAAGATAAAAACATACATTATTTTTTATAACAGAGTGGGATTTTTTTTGTTTGGTGTTTCCTACTTATGGACTGTTTTACTTCTGATAAATGATTTACATTTGTTTTACTTTGAGTTAAGCCTGACTGCTCTGTGCCACAGCTATCCGAGACTGATCTGAGATTTGATTTAAAGAAACCTTACTGGACCTCATACAAAACAGTGACTTTATTACTCAGTGAAGGCTCACAATCACTCCAACAAATAATCCAGATTCTCACAAAGATAAAGATCGCATTGGCACAGCAATCAAATCAACATTTGTTTTCTTTGTAAGGTAAATGTTCTAATTCTAGTTAAGCTACTTCAAACAAAGTCAAGACAACACTATGACACGTTTACAAGGTAAAAATGTAATCAAAATGGCGATCAAAGTGTTCATCATAGTTCACCAACATTATTTCAGAGGACCTTTGAACCACCCCCAAATGACTTATGTAAAACCTCTTTTGGTGTTGGTATTTGACTAATGTTTTCTGTTTCTCCTCGCACTTTTTTTCCTTTAATACTGTAGGAAAATACCACTGTTGGCATAGTCACCCCCTAACTTTTTACCTTTAGTTGAATCTAGTTATGATTGCAAGTGTGCTGGGACCCTGCTAACCAGGCCCCAGCACCAGTGTTCCTTCCCTAAAACTGTACCTTTGTCTCCACAATTGGCACAGCCCTGGCACAAAGATAAGTCCCTTGTCATGGTACCCCTGGTACCAAGGGCCCTGTGGCCAGGGAAGGTCTCTAAGGGCTGCAGCATGTATTATGTCACCTTGGGGACCCCTCACTCAGCACATGCACACTGCCTCACAGTTTGTATGTGCTGGTGGGGAGGAAAAGACTAAATCGACATTGCACTCCTCTCAGGGTGCCATGCCCACAACTCACTGCCTGTGGCATAGGTAAGTCACCCCCCTAGCAGGCCTTATAGCCCTAAGGCAGGGTGCACTATACCACAGGTGAGGGCATAGCTGCATGAGCGCTATGCGCCTACAGTGTCTAAGCCAATTCTTAGACATTGTAAGTGTAGGGTAGCCATAAAGAGTATTTGGTCTGTGAGTTTATCTAACACGAACTCCACAGTTCCATAATGGCTACACTGAATACTGTCAAGTTTGGTATCAAACTTCTCAGCACAATAAATCTACACTGAAACCAGTGTGAGACTTATTAAGAAATGCACTCAGAGGGCATCTTAGAGATGCCACCTGCATGACAGCCCAACTGCTAGTGCTAGGCTTACCGGTCTCTGCCAGCCTGCCACTTCCAGACTAGTTTCTGGTCACATGAGGTGAGTGCCTTTGTGCGCTCTGTGACCAGGAACAAAACCTGTCCTGGGTAGAGGTGCCTCACACCTCCCATTGCAGGAGCTGTAACACCTGGTGGTGAGCCTCAAAGGCTCGAGCCTGGTGTTACAACGCCCCAGGGCACTCCAGCTAGTGGAGATGCCCGCCCCCGGACAGAGCCCCCACTTTTGGCGGCAAGTCCGGAGGAGATAATGAGAAAAACAAGGAGGAGTCACCCTCCAGCCAGGACAGCCCCTAAGGTGTCCTGAGCCGAGGTGACCCCTTCCTTAGAAAATCCTCCATCTTGCTTTGGAGGATTTAGCCAAATAGGATTAGGGATGTGCTCCCCCTCCCCAAAGGGAGGAGGCACAAGGAGGGTGTGGCCACCCTCAGGGACAGTAGCCATTAGCTACTCTTCTCCAGCCCTAAACACACCCTTAAATTTAGTTTTTAGGGGCGACCCTGAACCCAGGAATCAGAGTTCCTGACGACCTAAATAAGAAGAAGGACTGCTGACCTGAAAGCCCTGCAGAGAAGGAGGAGACGACAACTGACTTGGCCCCAGCCCTACCGGCCTGTCTCCAGACTCAAAGAACCTGCGACTGCGACTCATCCAGCAGGACCATCGACCTCTGCAGACTCAGAGGACTGCCCTGCAACCCAAAGGACCAGGAAACTCCTGTGAACAGCGGCTCTGTCCAAACATCCAAAGAGAAACCATCTTTAAAGGGACTCCCACCTCACTCCTGAAGCGTGAGTCCCCAACACTCTACACCCGATGCCCCCGGCTCGTGTCCGGAGAAACCAACACTGCAGCAAGGACCCCCAGGCGACCCCCACGACGTGGCCATCCTGAGATGACCTTCCTGCACCCCCACGGCAATGCCTGCAGAGAGAACCCAGAGGCTACCCCTGACCAAGACTGCCCGGTAACAAAGAACCCGGCACCTGGAAGAAGCACTGCACCCGCAGCCCCCAGACCCGAGAGGAACCAACTACTGGTGCAGGAGTGACCAGTAAGCGGCCCTCAACTTTGCCCTGTCGGTGCCTGGAGCCAAGAAGCCCCCCTGTGCCCTGCCAGCATTGCCAGAGTGACCCCCCTCCCCGGGTCCCTCCACTTAAACCAATGCAAAACCCGACACCTACTTTGCACACTGCACCTGGCCACCCCTGTGCCGCTGAGGGTGTATTTTGTGTGCTTGTTTGGGACCGACCCCCCCCCCCCCCCCAGTGCTCGTCAAAACCCCCCTGGTCTGCTTCTCGAGGACGCAGGTACTCACCTGCTAGCTGACTGGACCCAGAGCACCCCTAGTCTCCATAGGCACCTATGCTATTTGGGTCCCACTTTGACCTCTGCACCTGACCGGCCCTGTGATGCTGGTGCTGGGTGTTTGGGGTTGACTTGAACCACCAATGGTGGGCTGCGCCTATGCCCCGGAGACTGCACTTGTAAGTGCTTTACTTACCCGCTAAACTAACTTGTACTTACCGCCCCCAGGAATTGTTGAATTTATTTTGCAGTGTTCACTTTTAAAATAGCTTATTGCCATTTTTGCCAAAACTGTTAACCTTACAGTTTTCATTCAACGTTCTATATTTACCTATGCCAAGTACCTTACAATTTATGTAGTTACTTGAATTCCGAATCTTGTGGTTCTAAAATAAATTAAGAAAATATCTTTCTATATAAAAACCTATTGGCCTGGAGTTAAGTCTGAGAGTGTGTTCCCATTTATTGCCTGTGTGTGTACAACAAATGCTTAACACTACCCTCTTATAAGCCTACTGCTCGACCACACTACCACAAAAAGAGCATTAGTATTATCTATTTTTGCCACTATCAACCTCTAAGGGGAACCCTTAGACTCCGAGATTGTGTACACAGAGCCAACTTCCTACAACTACTAACAGCTCCTTCTCAAGGTCCTTGTGCTTCGAATCTGCACACTGCCAATGGACAATACAGTGAATGGATGATTTTTTTTTTCCATTGGCTAACTGTATTCAATGTCATGCCTGAAGCTCTCCTTGTTAAACACAGAGCATTAAATAGCGAGGCTAACTACAATACCAGATTTACACTCTGAAATGGAGTGCAGAGCTCTATAGATGTGTTGAATCAGCAATGCTGCTTAGTTGTTGTTCCTGTTTGGGGGCAACCCATGCACCCTTACCTTTCACTTTTTTTCCCTGGAAATATCTGCCCATTTCTGAATCTGCCACTTAAAAGGCAGGAGCTCAGTTGTGAAAGCAGCTGAGGAAAATATTTAAAGATGAGTGGTAAGCTTTTTCTTAAAAATAAAAAATAAAAAAAATAAAAATCAGAAAGTGGTGAAGCTGCACTGGCTGGGAGTTCAATGTTTGGTTTGGATGGGATAAAGCAGAAACTGGTATGATTGCAGTAAACACATTTTCATCAGTGTTAATGCCCAATCTATTTTCTTGTGCACAAACAATTTTTGTTTTGTCTTTTGTTAGCCATTTTGGCAGTTGGAATTTGAGGCACTGGAACTAGTCTAGATTTGAAATACAGTATATTTTTAAATGTATCATATGGAATGTGTTAAGAATGGTGCTTCACCATTCAGGCTATAGTTCCGTCGAAATCAGAAACGTTTTTCATAAAATTTCTAGGTAGCGTTGGGCTAATAACAGAAAACTGCTTTCATAGAGTGCAAATGCTCAAATATAGATTTTTCAATAATAACACTATAACTCGCTGTTCCTCACAGTGCCATGGAAACATCAGTTTATAAAGTCACCAAAATGTTCCTTAACCAACAGCATCATGCCTCCACAAACATGAACT
Organism: Pleurodeles waltl; assembly: GCF_031143425.1. Classification (NCBI taxonomy): domain Eukaryota; kingdom Metazoa; phylum Chordata; class Amphibia; order Caudata; family Salamandridae; genus Pleurodeles; species Pleurodeles waltl. The sequence continues at coordinate 693,987,146 of NC_090444.1, forward strand.
GCTAATGATGTCCTGCACATTACACCGAGATTTGTAATGTCAAACGATTTTCATGCATCATAATTGACAGCTTATGCTCTTGGCAAGTTACTAGAGGATAAATCATAGTAAATGTAAATAAATATATAACACACAGATTGAGAAATTGTTTCAACAAATAAACCAGGCCCTCTCAGTCCGTTCACGCTCCCTCACTGATTTTAGTGAACCTTGTTACACCTTCTAGTAGGAACTCCCTGTACACTTTAAAGTGGTCAACATAGTAGCTCAAATGCATGTTCAAGTTTCACTGAAAATGTTTGAATGGATACATTTCTGTGAAAGTAACAGAGCTAGGGCCAATAAACCTCTATGGAAAACCGGAAGAAAGTATATGGATAACATGTATGTCCTTAAATAGTCTACTGTGTAATCAAAAACAGTTCAGTATTTAGGTGCCACTTACCATTCGGAGATAGTGTCACAGCGGGCATTGAGTGCATACTTGGCTCTGCAATATACTTGAAATCAACCGGAATGTCCCTGTAAAAAATCATAAAGAGGAAAGTGAGCTATTCATTAAAGCATGGCAAATGTGTGTGTAATCAATTACATTTGTGAACTTCAAAAAAAATAAATCAAGGCAACAGATGAGGTAACTAAGGTTGTAACATTTGAAAAGATGGTTTCGTAGCCACTCTGCATGCATGCCAAGCCACCAAACAATGACAGGTTACTGATTAAATGCCAATTTTGCCTACAAGATGGTTTTCCCAAGAAGCCACATTGTAAGTATCCAAAAATCTTCTAAAAGAAAAAAAAAGAAAAAAAAAATCTACATCTCCTACCTACACTGCTCAGAGTTATAGCATCTATGAAATAGTGGAGCGCGTTAGTTTTCCTTTCGTAAATGTTGCTTTCACATTAAGTCAAATCCCATTATAAACTGATTACACAGCTATTAAAATGTAACAATACCTAATTCTGTTTAAAGTATGTGTATGTCCAACTACCAGTTACCTAAAGATCCGCGTCTGTCGATACCCACTTACACACAGATGTCAATACTTGTGCCTGGGCTTTCACTGATATGTGTATCTATTCATCATCACTGCAAATGTACGAATGAGGGGACCCCAAGAGTCTGACCAAACATCCACACATGCAGTGACATGGGAACTATGGCTATCACACAAGTTGCAGCCTGTATAGACAATTCTAAGTAGGCCAGGGAGAGAATAAGTAATTATCAGAGGATGCTTGCCCCGTGATGTTTTAATCAGAGCTCTGACAGCAGATGAGTTGAGGGGTGTCAGCTGTGGGAAGGAGGGGGTGGGGTGTAGGAAGGAGAAGGTAGAGGAGGATGGGTGGGGGGATTTTAGTAGACTACTATCCTAAATCTGTAATTCCTAGTCTGTGGTAGGTGTTTATTCGGGGTAAAACACACACACACACACACACACACACACACCCCTCAACCCTTAACCCTTAAGATCAATTCAACATCAGAGAGATGTTGGCTGTTCGAAAATTCAAGATATCTGACCTGACCAGCAACTCTGGTTTACAGTATGAGAGAACTGTATAAAGAAATAAACAGTTCAGCTGACTATGGCCAGAGGCTGAGATCTGAGTCATTTTAAGTGTACCCACCTTGCAAATCTACATACTGCCCAACATGGATTTTTAAGAAAAGTATACCAAAAATGAAACAGATTTTAGGGATTCTTGGGCTTCGTTAGCATACCCTTCAGAACAGCCAGTAAAGCTCAAGGCTTTCTAACAAATTCATTTGAAAGTTGTACTGCAAAAGGCATCATTCATTCCCCTTTTTCCCCCCAAAGGTTTCTTGGAAGGCTTGGGGGTCATCAAATGTCCCTCACGGATGTTGGTATCACTCAGGTAACTTAATAATAAGAATTATTATTTGGCATTGGTTACTAACCCAGCTCAAGGAGTAATCAGAACTTTTGTCAGGGAGAACTCTCAAGGTCATTAAAGTAGCCCAAGCTCAACCCTGGTCAGCCTCTTTCAAACACTCGCCCAGCTGGTATGACTCTAGATGCGCAGTTGAGTTTGCCAATCAGTCTCTGCAACTCGCTCAGTGTTGCCTCGTCTTTGCTGCACATTGCCCTTAGCTCCTCCCTTATCTCAGTGACCTTGGCCTCCTGCAGCCTGGATGTGCACGCTGAGTCCTGACCAATTCCCAGGAACACTAGTTTTGTGGCCGGACCTACAGTTTTGTCTGCCACTAGTGGCACTCCCAGTTCCTTAACTAGTAACTGGAAAGCCTTCAGGGTGTCCCCGCACTCCTCTGTCCCCGCCTGCCCCATGAATAGGAAACCGTTGAGGTTGTGCAGCTGGAATCCCAATGGGTGCTCTCAGTGCAGGACCCATTCCAGAAACATGCTGAAATGCTCAAAGACTGAACAGGATAATTGAGCATCCCATTGGCATTGCTTTGTCAAATTAAGTCTTTTAATTGAACTGAAAACTTAGCAGATGAAAACTGTCTGGGTGCACTGGGAGGAGTCGGAAGGTGTACTTGCGTGTGCGCTGCCCCAGCTTTCTGGACGCAAACTTGGCAGGGGCAGAGCCAACCTCATAACACTCCACTGTCCCTGTGAGGTGTAATGGCACGTCCCCTATTGGGGGGTTTAAACCATCACCTGGGTCCCCACTGGCACAGCCTTTTTCACACCAACCTAGGTACGCTTTTACTGTTTTTGGAAGGGGGGAGGAAGGGTATTCCCTCTTTTGATGGGCCTGCCTCTGTGACCCGGACTGGTAAAGCCGGTTCTTATGGGTCCCGGTGGCAGTTATGTTGCTGGCCCCAGACGCCCTCTTCAGGGGCAGCCTCTGCAAGTACTTGTCAAAACAATGCAACAGTGTGTCTTAAGCAATGGAGCTAAGGTCCTTGGAGGACCCTCAGCTCCTAAATGCTTAGTGCCTCTTTTCTGAACCTTGACAAGTGGATAAGCTGAAACACATTATGAGGTATCACAGAAATAGTAGCCATGCTACCAAGCACTTTTCTCCGTGAAGGGGTTACTCTTTCCACTTGCATACATTAAGTGAGATAACCACAATCTGTGAGGGTCACTGAACACTGTCTTGACATTGGCAAGGATGCTCAGAATTCGGTTTCAGAGGTTCTGGACTTACCTTTTGACACTTCTTTGAATGATGAAATCCAACACGATCTATGGCACTGGGTTGACTTTGTTCTGCATGCTAGTAAATTGTTCCAAAGGAACCTCATACCAATGGTAGCACAGAGCAAATATATGCAGTGGTCAACTGCATCAAATCCTCAGCTGCTTGACAGGCATGGTCTGAGGTCAGCACTTTGCAACACAATCAGACACAGATGATGGAAGAGAAGAATACAGAGGGGGAAAACTGCAACTTCTAAGAGAAAATAAAAGGGACTGCACCCAAACAGGAATCACTGAGCATGCACAAAGCAAGTTGGTTTCAACTGCATCAAATGGACTACATGAATCCCTTGAAATAAACTGTAGCGTTAAAGCACGCACTGGAGAATTTCTAGCCGGAGGAAACAGGAGGATGAGAAGTGAGAAATAACAACATTTGAGGTGATACAGACTGCCCCCTCACCCCCAGGGAATGAATTGAATGAGATAAAACCAGGTTTATATCAGTTGCTATAAACGATCAGCAGTATATATGTGCATGGTTTAAAGTGGGAGCTCTAAAGCATAAACCGCACATATGCACTGGAGGAAGATGAGAACAGTGAAAACGAGCTACATTTGAGAGAGTGGAAAACTAGCTATGTTGCGCATCCACACTGTGGAAGGAGCTCATGTCTCAATTGTATGCATAGTACCAGGCGTGAACTTTAAAATAACTCCGGTCCTACAACAGAGCTGCACAGTAGTCCGAACACAAGGCAATATTCTATTGACATATTACAAGTGTATGAAAGACAGTACATAAAAAATGATACTTACAACTTTTTCTTAAGTACAAAAATGGATTGAAACAATGTATGGGTTGTCTCTGTTAGAACTTTATTAAAAACAGTTTAAAAACAAACAGTTTTTAAGAGCCTGAAAAGAAATGCTGCAGTCGACAAAATGTCAACCGTCAACTCCCAGTGTAATTTCAAAGATCAACCTACATTAATTTACTCACACTGTCAGTCATCTAGGATCTCTGATGACACCACGCAATCTATGGCAGCTTTATTTATGCATAAAAAATATTAAGTAAAAATCCAACCCACTCATTAAAACCATGGCACAACTGTGTTTTAAAGTTCAAACTAAATGGCTGCTGGCCAAGAAAGTATTTATAAAATACCCTAAATTACAATTACTTTCTGTCACCTACTTTGAAACTCGGTCCCATTATAAAATCTTTATAATCTTTATACTTTAGAAAATAAAGACTGCATATTTTGATCACTGGCTTTTCAAATTAGCGAATAATACATTCACAATCTTTTTTTCATTTTTAAATTCGAGCAGGACATGTATTCAAGCAATAATTAAAAGTAGCAGATGGATATGCAATCTGGTTAGATAAGGTTCTGCAAAAAGGAAGTTAAAATATGGCATTAACTCAATTAGTATTTCTGCTGAACATTTAATGCTTGCTGTGCTGCTAATTGGTCTTGGAGACCAACAAAATTTAAGTCCACATACCTCCGAGAAAACCAAACAAAAGATATATAAATTGGTCTACTATTTTTTCAGTTTATACGGCAAAGCCCAATTAAACCGCACAGTGTGAAAGTTTGGCGTTATAACCCGAAAACATCAACATGTTATCATGTTTGCGCTCTCATCCAATTAAGCCAATGGTGAGTTACAGTGTGCCAAGCTCTGGCAGCTATCAAGACTCGGCGCATTGTGCACTCAGCAGTACCCACCAGCCTGGTGACAGTTTCCTCTGCTCTTATTACTCTCAACCTTCGTAAACTATGGCAGAGGGCTTACGATGCTGCTGCACTACCTAGTAACAAGTGATCACTGCTACCAGTGCACCCGACAACAAAAGCTGCAATGTCCAGCCACCAGGCAAATGGTAGGAAATGAAAGTCAACTAGATGATGTAACCGTGCAGGAAAATGCAGTGGGGACCTTCAAATCTGTTCAGGGTCAAGTTTTCAAAGCCAGAGTATCACTAACAAGATGGGGGCACAAGATACTCCAATGCAGATCACAGAAGGAATGACTAAGAGAGAAAATGTCTTCGTGCTCTACCAGGAGATTACTCGGCCATTTACTACAGAAATATAAAATTGGGAGTCCAGGCCACAACCACAGCAGGGCGGAGGAGCTGCATAGGTTTCCTGTGCTCTGCTCTCCTGCAAGACTGAAACATCTCTTAGCTCTGCAGCCTTCTTTGGAAAGATTTTCCGAGGCACCATCTCCCTCATTCCACGTGACACTGAAGAGTTCACAAAAAACAACTGCTGTCTTAAGACCAAATGATGCGGGAACAATAACTTAAGAGACTTTGAAGATACATTTTTGTAGATATTTTTTTTTTTTTTTTTTTTTACAAAAGTGGATGGGGCACGCACAGATCTAGAGGTTGTCTTAAATCCTGTGTATTTTTAACACATATACAAAGTGCCGCAAAACAATACTTTTGACAACGTACAAGGAAACAGATTTCACAGTAAAATTGTTAATGAGTTTACCCAAGTTCGCATTATACCACTAGAGACAGGACAGAGTGCAAATTGAATTACTAAGCATGCTTCCAAAAAAATACAAAATCAAAGCAGATTTGTTCATGCCAGCTAGTTGCAGGGGCAATGACAAATCTGAAGCAGCAGAGGAGGGGGTAAGCCAAGAAAGGATTGACCCTTGACCCTGTCTCGAGTCAACTGTCAGGCTTGGACGTTGCTGCATGTGGCTCAGATCCATATTTTAGCTAGAACATGCACACCTGGCACTGCCCGGATTCACTAAGTAATACAGTTCTTGGAACCCAAAAATCTGATAAATGCAGGACAGCTTATCAAATATCAAAAATCTGCTTTTTTGCTTTACGTACAAATGTGTAAATTAATGTCCCTTCGTAGCTAGTTTCACGTCGCAATTAGGGGTGTGCAATTCCTACCACCAAACTCTCCGAACATACTGGTCAAGGGCAACAGGTTTTCATGGTTTTGTCACACGCCCAGTCCCTGCAGCACAAATAATTTCCCTTCCAGTTTACAGTACCACAGTATGGAACTGAGAAAGAAGGTTTTTTGCAACTAAGGCAGTATTCATAGCAATATGGATAAGTTGTACAATCTTATATGCAGGCAGTGCTGGAATGGACTTTCAGGCGGTCTGATGGTGACAGGTGGACCGGTTTTAAAGGGTCAGGATATGATCATTTTTGTTCATCTCGTGGGCCATGATGGGACCCAAAATCAGACCACACACTGCCCATTTCAAGCGGGTCCATCTGGCACTGCCAGTCCAACCCTGCATATAGGGTTGTTTAATGCAAAGCCTTTACAGTTGAAATACAGTGAGCTGCGAGTTCAGCTTACACTATTGACAATGGTTTCTTTTTAAAACCTAGACCTGGGCTAAATGTTACATGGCTATAATATTGCATAATTTCAGTTATGTTATATACTCGTATGCCAAGTTCACGAAAGTCCGTTATTACAGCATATGGTATCACAGCATGCGGTTTGGAAATAATTTAGAACAAACACAAAGACTCTACACAAATGACAAAAACACGAGCAACTGCCTTTTGCAGCAGGTGCTGGAAAGGTACACAGGTGAGTGGAACCTCCAAAACATCAGTCACTAAATTCAAACTGAAAGCTCTCCAACAGACCCCCTTTAAAAACTACTTGAGGTAGAAAATTGAACTAGGGCGACGCCTAGAAGGGAATGGAGCTCAGAGAATGTTCACCTCTTTGGATGTCATGTGAATTGTTCTCAACAAGCAAAATAAATGCGCTACTGAACGGAAACACTTTTATATCCTTTCAGACATGTTAATGTCGTTTACTGCTATTCTAAATAGCTCTTGACATCTCAGCCTCAAACACAGACAAGGATTCAAGCAAGTGAATCTACAAATCAAATCAAATCAAATCATTAACATTTATAAAGCGCGCTACTCACCCGTGAGGGTCTCAAGGCGCTAGGGGGAAGGGGTTACTGCTGCTCGAAGAGCCAGGTCTTGAGGAGTCTCCGGAATGCAGAGTGGTCCTGAGGATGGTGGGGAGGGTGTTCCATGTCTTGGCCGCCAGGTAGGAGAAGGACCTCCCACCCGCCGTGGAGCGGCGGATGCGAGGGACGGCAGTTAGAGCGAGGCTGGTGGAGCGGAGAAGACGGGTGGGAGCGTAGAAGCTGAGGCGACGGTTGAGGTATTCTGGTCCCTTGTTGTGGAGGGCTTTGTGTGCGTGGGTGAGGAGACGGAAGGTGATCCTTTTGCGGACGGGAAGCCAGTGCAGGTGCCTCAGGTGGGCGGAGATGTGGCTGTTGCGGGGTATGTCGAGGATGAGGCGGGCGGAGGCGTTTTGAATTCGTTGCAGACGTTTCTGGAGTTTTGCGGTGGTCCCAGCGTAAAGGGTGTTGCCGTAGTCCAGGTGGCTAGTGACGAGGGTGTGGGTCACGGTCTTTCTGGTGTCGGCGGGGATCCAGCGGAAGATCTTCCGGAGCATGCGGAGGGTGAGGAAGCAGGAGGATACGGCGTTGACTTGTTTGGTCATGGTGAGAAGTGGGTCCAAGATGAAGCCGAGGTTGCGTGCGTGGTCTGAGGGGGTCGGTGCGGTGCCAAGGGCCGTGGGCCACCAGGAGTCGTCCCAGGCGGTCGGGGTGTTACCGAGGATGAGGACTTCCGTTTTGTCTGAGTTCAGTTTCAGACGGCTGAGTTTCATCCAATCTGCGACGTCCTTCATTCCATCTTGCAGGTTGGTCTTTGCGCTGGTGTGGTCCTTGGTGAGTTGAGTGTCGTCGGCGTAGGAGGTGATGATGATGCTGTGTTTGCGTACGATGTCGGCGAGGGGGCTCATGTAGACTTTGAAGAGTGTCGGGCTGAGCGAGGAGCCTTGTGGGACGCCGCAAATGATCTCGGTGGGGTCTGAGCGAAAAGGAGGGAGGTAGACTCTTTGAGAGCGGTTGGAGAGGAAGGAGGCGATCCAGTCCAGGGCCTGGCCTTGGATCCCGGTGGAGCGGAGGCGGGTTATTAGGGTGCAGTGACAGACGGTGTCAAAGGCAGCCGAGAGGTCGAGGAGGATGAGGGCGACTGTTTCACCGTTGTCCATCAGGGTTCTGATGTCGTCTGTGACTGAGATGAGGGCGGTTTCAGTGCTGTGGTTGGCTCGGAATCCGGATTGAGAGGGGTCGAGAAGGTTGTTGTCTTCAAGGAAGTTGGTAAGCTGCGTGTTGACGGTCTTCTCTATGACTTTGGCAGGGAAGGGGAGGAGCGAGATGGGGCGGAAGTTCTTCAGGTCGCTTGGGTCAGCCGTAGGTTTCTTCAGTAGGGCGTTGACTTCAGCGTGTTTCCAGCTCTTGGGGAAGGTGGCAGAACAAAACGAGGAGTTGATGATGGTCTGGAGGTGCGGGGCGATGATGTCGTCAGCTTTATTGAAGATGAAGTGTGGGCAGGGGTCCGAGGGGGCACCGGAGTGGATTGAGTTCATGGTGGTTTTGGTCTCTTCTGTGTTGATGTGGGTCCAGGCGTTGAGGGTGATGGCTGGGGGTGTGGGTTCAGTGGTGGCCGGCTGGGTCTGGTGTCCGAAGCTGTCGTGTAGGTCGGTGATCTTACGATGGAAGAAGGTGTCGAGGGAGTTACACAGGTCTTGTGAGGGCGTGATGGCGTTGGGGTTGGAGAGCTCTTTTACGATGTTGAAGAGTTCTCTGCTGTTGTGGCTGTTTTTTTCCAGTCTGTCTGTGAAGAAATTCCTTTTGGCTGCGCGGATCAGGTGGTGTTCGCGGGTAGCGTTCATGAGGGCAGTCATGTTGTCTGCGGTGTGGTCCTTACACCAGGCTTTCTCGAGGGTACGACAAGTTTTCTTTGATTCCTTAAGGGTGTCAGAGAACCAGAGAGGTTTTTTGGTGTTGGACTGTCTTGGAGGGCGTCTGAGGGGAGCGAGGTTGTCTGCGCAGTTGGTGATCCAGTTCGTGAGGCTGAGGGCTGCGTCGTTGGGGTTGGCGGAGAAGGTGGGTTGGTTGTCGAGCGTGGAGAAGAGCTGTTCTTCGGGGATTTTGTTCCACTGTCGACGAGGGATGGGTTGAGTGCGGAGGTGGCGAGTCTTGCGTCGGAAGGTGAAGTGGACACAACTGTGGTCGGTCCAGTGTAGAGCGGAGGCGTGGCTGAAGAAAACGTGTTTGCTGGCGGAGAAGATGGGGTCGAGCGTGTGTCCGGCGATGTGGGTGGGGGTGTTCACCAGTTGCTTGAGGCCGAGGTTGTCGAGCAGGGCGGTGGTGTTGGGGTCGTTGTTCTGTTCTAGATGGAAGTTGAGGTCGCCGAGGAGGATGTAGTCTGGCGAGGCGAGGGCGTGCGGGGAGATGAAGTCGGTGATGGAGTCCCTGAAGAGGGCGCGCGGTCCGGGGGGACGGTAGATGAGGGATCCTCTGAGGGTGGTCCTGGGGTCTGTGCGGATCTGGAAGTGCAGGTGTTCGGCGGCGAGGGGGGTATCTTCGGTGGAGGTGGTGACGCTGATGGAGTCTTTGAAGACGATGGCGATTCCTCCTCCTACTTGGTTGGTGCGGTCTTTCCTGGAAATCTTGTAGCCTTCGGGGATGGCTATGGCGATGTCGGGGGCCAAAGAGGCGTTCATCCAGGTCTCAGTGATGAAGGCGACGTCTGGTGCGGTGGAGTCCAGGAGGTCCCAGAGTTCAACGGCGTGCTTGTGGACGGATCGAGGGTTGATCAGGATGCATTGGAGGTGGTTGATGGCGCGTGGGCTGGTGGTCGTGGTTGTTTCGTGGTGGAAGGTAAGTTTGCAGGTGTGACATGCAAAGGGTCCGTGGATACGTTTCGGGTTAGCTTGGACGCAGGTACTGGAGCGCCCTGGGTTGAGGGCGTGGAGGGTGATGGGGTCGTAGCGGTGCAGCGGGGTTTGGGAGTGCTGAGGGCCAGGGGTCGTGGCGCTGGGCGCGGGCCAGGCGCGGACGGGCGCAGACGGGCTTGCCTTTGGTGCGCCTTTGGCGACCCAGCGGCGCGGAGGGGGGGAGGGGTCAGCTGGGGGCGGGGGACGGGAGTGGGGCGACGAATGGGAGCTGGTGGGGCAGGGGAGTGCAGGAGGTGGCGGCGGGAAAGCGGAGGGAGGGGGGACAGGTAGAGGGGAGAAAAGATGGGGGAGGGGGGTTATAGAGGTGGAGGTGGGTGAGGGTGAGAGGTAGAAGATAGATTAGGGTGTGGGTGAGAGATAGAGTGAAAGGATAGGAAGATAGGGGGGGTTACAGAGGAGGTGGCGAGTGAGGGGGAAAGATAGAGAGATAGGTAGATAGAGCGATAGGTAGATGGGGGCGTTACAGAGGGGGTGGCGAGTTAGGGAGGTCAGGGAGACGAGACAGGAGCAGGAGGGCAGACGCGGGAAGAACCAAGCAGAAGGTAAAAGAAGAGGAGGAGCAGAAGAGGGAAGAGCAGAAGACAGAAGATCACAGAAGAAGGTAAAGAAGAAGAGGAGCGGAAGATCAGAAGACAGAACACAGAAGAAGGTAAAGAAGAAGAGGAGCCGAAGATCAGAAGAACACAGAAGAAGGTAAAGAAGAAGAGGAGCGGAAGAGCAGAAGAGAGAAGAACACAGAAGAAGGTAAAGAAGAAGAGGAGCGACGAGCAGCCGAGTGAAGAGCCAAGAAGAGGGACACAGAAGAAGAAAGCACACGCAGGTCGCGGTGCAAAGGAGAGAGAAAGAAGCACACAGAAGAAGAACACAGATGAAGACAGAAGACGGGGAGCAGGAAAGCAAGAAGAGTACAGATGAAGAATACAGTAGAAGAGCACAGAGGAAGAACAGAGATGAAGAAAAGAAGCAGGAGAGGAGGTGAGTAGCGCGGGGCAGGGCGAGGGGCTGGGCGGTGGGGGGGGGGTACTTACTGTGAATTCGCTGGGCTTGCTAGGAGGTCTCAGGAGCCTGGGCTGGTGGAGCTGCAGCGGCAGGGGGAGCGACCTACCCTTGGGTCAAGGGTCGCTAAGTCTGTCGCGCAGCGGCCGCCATAAGAGGGAGGAGGGGGGGAGGGGGTCAGCTGGGGGCATGGGACGGGAGTGGGGCGAAGAATGGGAGCTGGGGGGGCTGGGGCCTGCAGGAGGTAGCGGAGGGAGGGGGGACAGGTAGAGGGGAGAAAAGATGGGGGAGGGGGGGGTTAAGGGTGGCAAGGAGTTTAGGAGGAAAGTTAGGAGGAAAGTTAGGAAGATAGGGGAGGGGGGTTATAGAGGTGGAGGGGGGTTATAGAGGTGGAGGTGGGTGAGGGTGAGAGGTAGAAGATAGATTAGGGTGAGAGATAGAGTGAAAGGATAGGAAGATAGGGGGGTTACAGAGGAGGTGGTGAGTGAGGGGGAAAGATAGAGAGATAGGTAGATAGAGCGATAGGTAGATAGAGCGATAGGTAGATGGGGGCGTTACAGAGGGGGTGGCGAGTGAGGGAGGTCAGGGAGACGAGACAGGAGCAGGAGGGCAGACGCGGGAAGAACCAAGCAGAAGGTAAAAGAAGAAGAGGAGCGGAAGAGCAGAAGAGAGAAGAACACAGAAGAAGGTAAAGAAGAAGAGGAGCGACGAGCAGCAGAGTGAAGAGCCAAGAAGAGGGACACAGAAGAAGAAAGCACACGCAGGTCGCGGTGCAAAGGAGAGAGAAAGAAGCACACAGAAGAAAAACACAGATGAAGACAGAGAGCAGGAAAGCAAGAAGAGTACAGATGAAGAATACAGAAGAAGAGCACAGAGGAAGAACAGAGATGAAGAAAAGAAGCAGGAGAGGAGGTGAGTAGCGCGGGGCAGGGCGAGGGGCTGGGCGGTGGGGGGGGGTACTTACTGTGAATTCGCTGGGCTTGCTAGGAGGTCTCAGGAGCCTGGGCTGGTGGAGCTGCAGCGGCAGGGGGAGCGACCTACCCTTGGGTCAAGGGTCGCTAAGTCTGTCGCGCAGCGGCCGCCATAAGAGGGAGGAGGGGGGGAGGGGGTCAGCTGGGGGCATGGGACGGGAGTGGGGCGAAGAATGGGAGCTGGGGGGGCTGGGGCCTGCAGGAGGTAGCGGAGGGAGGGGGGACAGGTAGAGGGGAGAAAAGATGGGGGAGGGGGGGGGTTAAGGGTGGCAAGGAGTTTAGGAGGAAAGTTAGGAGGAAAGTTAGGAAGATAGGGGAGGGGGGTTATAGAGGTGGAGGGGGGTTATAGAGGTGGAGGTGGGTGAGGGTGAGAGGTAGAAGATAGATTAGGGTGAGAGATAGAGTGAAAGGATAGGAAGATAGGGGGGTTACAGAGGAGGTGGTGAGTGAGGGGGAAAGATAGAGAGATAGGTAGATAGAGCGATAGGTAGATAGAGCGATAGGTAGATGGGGGCGTTACAGAGGGGGTGGCGAGTGAGGGAGGTCAGGGAGACGAGACAGGAGCAGGAGGGCAGACGCGGGAAGAACCAAGCAGAAGGTAAAAGAAGAAGAGGAGCGGAAGAGCAGAAGAGAGAAGAACACAGAAGAAGGTAAAGAAGAAGAGGAGCGACGAGCAGCAGAGTGAAGAGCCAAGAAGAGGGACACAGAAGAAGAAAGCACACGCAGGTCGCGGTGCAAAGGAGAGAGAAAGAAGCACACAGAAGAAAAACACAGATGAAGACAGAGAGCAGGAAAGCAAGAAGAGTACAGATGAAGAATACAGAAGAAGAGCACAGAGGAAGAACAGAGATGAAGAAAAGAAGCAGGAGAGGAGGTGAGTAGCGCGGGGCAGGGCGAGGGGCTGGGCGGTGGGGGGGGGTACTTACTGTGAATTCGCTGGGCTTGCTAGGAGGTCTCAGGAGCCTGGGCTGGTGGAGCTGCAGCGGCAGGGGGAGCGACCTACCCTTGGGTCAAGGGTCGCTAAGTCTGTCGCGCAGCGGCCGCCATAAGAGGGAGGAGGGGGGGAGGGGGTCAGCTGGGGGCATGGGACGGGAGTGGGGCGAAGAATGGGAGCTGGGGGGGCTGGGGCCTGCAGGAGGTGGCGGCGGGAAAGCGGAGGGAGGGGGGACAGGTAGAGGGGAGAAAAGATGGGGGAGGGGGGGTTAAGGGTGGCAAGGAGTTTAGGAGGAAAGTTAGGAGGAAAGTTAGGAAGATAGGGGAGGGGGGGTTATAGAGGTGGAGGGGGGTTATAGAGGTGGAGGTGGGTGAGGGTGAGAGGTAGAAGATAGATTAGGGTGAGGGTGAGAGATAGAGTGAAAGGATAGGAAGATAGGGGGGTTACAGAGGAGGTGGTGAGTGAGGGGGAAAGATAGAGAGATAGGTAGATAGAGCGATAGGTAGATAGAGCGATAGGTAGATGGGGGCGTTACAGAGGGGGTGGCGAGTGAGGGAGGTCAGGGAGACGAGACAGGAGCAGGAGGGCAGACGCGGGAAGAACCAAGCAGAAGGTAAAAGAAGAAGAGGAGCGGAAGAGCAGAAGAGAGAAGAACACAGAAGAAGGTAAAGAAGAAGAGGAGCGACGAGCAGCAGAGTGAAGAGCCAAGAAGAGGGACACAGAAGAAGAAAGCACACGCAGGTCGCGGTGCAAAGGAGAGAGAAAGAAGCACACAGAAGAAAAACACAGATGAAGACAGAAGACGGGGAGCAGGAAAGCAAGAAGAGTACAGATGAAGAATACAGAAGAAGAGCACAGAGGAAGAACAGAGATGAAGAAAAGAAGCAGGAGAGGAGGTGAGTAGCGCGGGGCAGGGCGAGGGGCTGGGCAGTGGGGGGGGGGGGGGGGTACTTACTGTGAATTCGCTGGGCTTCCTAGGAGGTCTCAGGAGCCTGGGCTGGTGGAGCTGCAGTGGCAGGGGGAGCGACCTACCCTTGGGTCAAGAGCTAAACCTGGAGAACATGGCTTCCAATGGAGTTACAGTGACTACATGTTTAATCATAGGCAAACGCACGTAGGCTTATATGTAAAATACTCAGTGGCTGGTTCGCTCTCAGACCCCAATTAAATTAAACAGAAAACTGGACACTCACATTTGAATGTTTAACAATCGGGAATCAGAAATTAACTAATGAGAACCATGAAATTGCAAAATATTAATATTGCCTATCTACATGGTTATCTACAGTACGCAGAAAGCATCAAACAAGGAATGAAGCAAAATATGTAACTATATTAGTTATTACTATCATTATTATTATTATTATTATGTTGGCTTACAAATCACAACTCTAAAAGGTTTCTGCAAAGTACCAGATTCAAACAAATATTTATCCAAAATCAGGTATAAGATAGTAAGTACAATGACTTCACGTAGTTATAAACTTCTGAACCAATGTGGCTATATCAAATTGCAATCTCTACTTAAGAGGTAAACCTTACCATTCCCAGACTCGCAGACTCTTGTCATCAGATGTACTCACAAAGCGCCTGTTTTCATCCACAAAAGTGATGGTGTTGACAGCTCCCAGGTGCCGATCATATTCCTGCACAATCTCCCCGCTTCGAATATCCCACTGAATAACATGAAAAAAGAAAAAGAAGAAATCTTCATGTCATGACAGTTTGGCATGTGGCTCAAAAATTTAACAGAAGCTTTTGAGAAAAACATCGTAAAGTGTCCATGAAATTCATTCTTCTGAACATGTTAAGACAACAAGGGCAATTAAAGGTAAACCGTTAGTTTCCCAATACATGGAAAAAAGATTGCATTTGCAGAGATTACAAATCACATTTTAAGGCTTTTCGGAAGATACAAAGAGATCACAAACATTTTACATTATCACTGAAGACAGAATAGCACTGCATGTGGAATCCCTCCGACTTATGTTGCTCAAAGTGTAAAACCATGCAAGATGTCAACAGAATTTCAGAACAGCTAACCAAGTCACCTACACTATTGCAATTCACACAACATGCTCAATTTACAGATTCTTCTTCTTCTTACAATACTTCCTGGCAGCGGACCGGATCCAGAAAACTTTTCCCACAGCATTGGTTTCATGTGCTGCTAGGTGGCATTGTGCAGCTCTTCTCTGGCTCCACATTTCACAAAAAGCGATGGAGTGGAGCTACACAGAAGAGTCATGCCTGCTCCCTGCTGTCAGTTTCTTGTCTTTTCTCTTTCTTCACCACCAATCGAGAGTCCACACAATTGTTGGATAATGTGTGCTGGGACATTATTAGATGTTAAAAAGGGGTCACATACCAGACCGGGGAGGTGAGAGGCGCGGAGGAATCTGCAGGTAGATATTGTATCCACAAGAAAGAGCTTTACCAATGGTAAGTTCTTCTGATTGCTAATGCTAACCACAGACTCCTGGGTTGGGGAGGGAGGTGAGGTAGGTGGAGTGGGCTCGGGTCAAAAAGTCTTGCAGGGCTGAACCAGCAAAAAGCCCTTCCCAAGTGACCTGGCTGTCAAAGCAGTAGGGTTTTTTGAATTTATGCATGGATGCCTAATTAGTCCTGAAGATGTCAAGGTCAGGCTCTCCGCATCACAATGTGGTGATAGGAACCTTATGCCCTGCTGGAATGGGTTGTAAATGTAAAATTAGAACTTGTATAGCGCACTACTCACCCGTTAGGGTCTCAAGGCGCTGTACTCATACCGCTATGGAACCCCTCCTGGCTTTTCCCTGTGAGGCGCCCACTCCTGAGCACCCCCAGGGTGAAGCCAGACATCCAAGCGCTGTTGGGGCCGTTGTGGAGATTAAGCAAGCTATTGCCCAGAGTTGCAGAGTGGGACCCATGAATTAGATTAGGCACCGAGGCGAGAATTATCTGGTCAAGGGGAATTGAGCCCAAGACCTCCCGAAGCGGGACTTGAACCCTGGTCTTGAGCCAGATCTCTGCTTCAGGGTCTGCCGCTCTAACCATTGAGCCACACTTCTTGTCAGGCCTTGAGAAGGCTGTGGTCCAGAGGGTAGCAGATCTTAATGCAGAGGACTATCCACCCCAACCAAGTCCCCTTTTTGTACCTTCTGTACAGCTATCCCTTTCTTTGCTCCAGAGAGATCCAAAAAAAGCTAAATGTCAGCTTTACTGTCCTAGGTACGATCAATGTAAAAGATTAAAGCCAATTTAGGGTCCTGTTGATGGAGCCGGTCCTCTTAATTTGAAGGCTGAGGGGGAGCAAAAAAACACTGGAAGAATGCTCTACGTGAAAGGAAGTCACAGCTTTTGGTAAGAATGCTGCCTGAGTCCTCAAAACCACCTTGTCTGGGGAAAAGGGTGGATAGGGCAGCTGCAATATAAGTGCCTGAAGTTCACTCATGTGACAAGCTGATGTAATGAGGAAGATGGACTTTAAGATCAGGAGATGCAATTAGCAGCAATGCACCAGCTTACAGAGCATAACCATGAGAAACATCAAGATCAAGTTAAGGTTCCCGTGAGACATCACCAAAGGTTTGTAAGAAAAACGCACCAAACCTTTGAATACATTTCATCACAATAAGTGATTTGAAAAAAGATAGCTGGACTGGCAAACATACAAAGTTTGAAACGGCTGACAAATGGTTTTTAATAATGCCCACTGCAAGGCCTTGTTGGACTAAAGAAAAAAATGAAAATAATTACTTTTAGAAGCTTTAAATGTAAGGGACAAATACTGCAAATGCCTCAGCAACCAGCATAAATGGATTTTGAGGAAGGGCACCTGCAACAAGGATGACATCCACCACTTCAGGCGGCAGATCAAATGCAGTCAGTTGTCATGCTCAATATCTACGATTGTAGAATTAGATTGTGCAAACTCAGGTGGAGGACCCTGCCCTGTTGAGGAGACAAGAGGCACTTGTAATGTGGCAGCCTGATCAGAGGTCAGATGTTCATGCACTGAAAGTCTGGGTACCAAGCTTTCCTGACCCAATCCAGAGCCACTAAAATGACCTCATGTTTTTCAGAACTCTGGGCACTAGAGGTGAGAAGATGCACACGAGTCCCGTGTACCTTTCCAGCTGCAATGCATCTCCTAACAAGTGTTGCTGGGGAAACTCCAACATGCAAAACTTTCAACATTGTGCATTCAATGGTGGTGAAAATAACTACGCAGGGCTCTTCCTACTGTTGGAAGACGAGCTCTGCCACCTCTGGATGTAGACGCCACTTGTGATCTGCTAGACACTGCGTGCTGAGTTTGTCCACCTTGGCATTGAGGGACCCTGCTAGGGGGTTTGCAAACAGGAAAATGACACACCCAGAGGTGTGAATCCTTCTGACACAGGACCGAGAATCCTATTCTGCCATGCTTGTTGCTATACACAATGACGGTGGAGTTGTCTTTGAGAACCTGCTGTAGCCTACGCTTACTGGACAGCATCAAGGCAAGGCTGGCCTGAATTCCAACAGACTGATGCAGAGCTGGTCCTCTGCCACAGACCAGGGTCCCCTGATCTTCACCTCCCCTAGGTAGACTCCCCATTCCAGCAGTACGAGTCCATCATCACCATCACCTCAGGGCTGAGAAGGGAAAGGGGGGTCTACCACTGAATGAAATTGCATTTTAGGAGCCACCACTGCAAATCTCAAGAAGTTTCCTCTGAGACCTGCTTGGCATCGGCCAGACTGGAGGATGCAGGAAGCTAAGAGGTCAAGAAGAAGACTCAGAGTTGCCATCACTGTGATCCACGATCAAGCCTCAAACATCAGGATAGTAACCCAAATGTCCTGGACTTGTTACAGAGGAGGTAAAGCCCTGAACGCCACTCTGTCCAGGACTATCCCAATCAATGGAAGCCTCTGTGAGGGAGTCAGGTGGAACTTCTGATCATTAATAGTGATCCCAAACAATGTCAATAGGTTTGCCATCAAGGACAAAGTCATTTCATATCCCTCTAAGCAGATGAAACTCTGCTTTTCATATGAGATGGTTGAATGGGCTTAAAGGGAGCAATAAGAACGCAGAGAAACTTTGGTAAAGTCTTCGCTTTGAGGATAAATTGGCAGAAATCCATAGACTACCCTGTAAATGCATGAGTACTCCAAGTGGACTTGTGACAAGAGGCGGAGCAACCTGCAGTGGGAAAAAAATGCTACTAAATACCTTGAGATCCAAATTTACAAGACAGAGAAAAACTTCGCAGAGGGGGATATAAGGGTGGCTGTTGCCAATATAAGAAGCTGTGTGAACGTTTGGAAACACTCCCCCTGACTGTGCCAGGGAGGATTGCCCTAGTGAAGGTGGTGGCCTTGCCCAGGTTGCTCTATTGGTTCTCCAGCCTCACTGTGAAAATCAGCAAAAATATATTTCTAGAAATGGACATAATTATGGCCGGATGCCATCAGCTTTCATTGGGCAGAAGGGGAAGCTGCACCCCCCCCGATTTCTAACTATTATCTGGCGCACAGCTCCAGTGGGTTACCAGATGGTTAAATCTTGCTGCTAAATGGGGGCGGGGAGGAGAGGCCAGGTGTTCCATCTCTCACTAGTATAATGAACCCTGAAGATATGGAACACACTGATGCAACCCCGGGTACTCCATTATAGCTGGCACAGAGCACTTACGAGAACACACAAGAAGGCCAATGGATAAGAACTCCTAACCAGCGCCTCTTCCTCCACTTGAGTCTAGACCAGCAGCTATGGCTGGAACAATGGATGGCCTGTAGAGTGGAAGCAATGAGCGACATGTATCAAGGAGGATTACTGTAGAGGTTCAATTACATCCTGGAGGAGTACAGGGTTCCTGGAGGCAATTTCATGATATATAAAGTTATACAAAAGGCAGTACAAGCAAGGTGGGGATAGGACATGGATGAATCTCCGTAGCACAGCTTTGGTTATCACGCCCACTGGTTTGGTAACTAATGTTATAACAAAGTATAAACGGCTACTTTCCCAAGCACACTGCAAGATTGGTGAGCTTAGAGATGCATAGGCATCTGACATACAACAAGAGAACACAGGGAAGGAATGAGCTAAGATATTACAAACTACACCTACAATTTTCAGGAAGGCAGGATTCTTCATGATGCACTTACACATGGCCTACTTGACACTCAAAAGAATTAACAAAATATATCCTGAGGCCCAGGCCTCGTACCCTAGGTGCTTGCACCAGAATGTGGAGTTTTACCACATAATATGGGATTGCCTTAGACAGAGTGTACTGGGAGAAGTAGGTGAACATGCTATAAACTGTAACTGAGTGAAACACGCCCCGTTCCCCATAAAAATACATTTTGGGTTTGTTTGCTTGCCCATAGGTGAAAAAAAGTTATCACATGATTCATCAATCGAGCTTTGGCATTAGCTAAATGACAGAACCCGTAATTGGAAGAACATTGAGAGCCCAACAAATCACAGTAGACTGCAAGAGTTGAATTAGTGAGGGACAGCTGAGGGCACCGTGTTGCAAATGAAGACAAAATAAGGGGTGCAGCCGTCACCCTTGTGAGGGATTGTGAGGTCTTACGGACACAGATGGGGGAACCCTGACACAACATGCAGGAAATCAGAGCCCAAGAGGTGAGGGGCAAAGGGCATAATGCTTTATTAGTTGGCATACAGGGTTAAGGCGGTCTTTCCACTGGAAAACTGTGTTCACTGGCTTTCTATCTGCGCAACATAGATGTGAGTTGAGGTGGGGGTCTTGTTTATTACTACTGAAATATAGTATTTGAAAGGTGTGAGTGCCATAAAGGTTTATGTGTAACTCAATAAAAATGTGATTAAATAAAATAAAAAAAAGGTTCACCATAACCTGAAGGAGGTCTACGACTGACTGTGGTGAGCCCACCTTCAATGGCCACTCAGAGGTACAGGAATATTGGTATTCCAGACATCCGAGGACTGGCAGTGACAACTGTCTTCACTCTCATGAACATCTGCAGGATGCTGCTGAGGCAAAAGGCAGAGCACAACAAACTGATAACGTTCCTTCACTAACTTGAACCTCATATAACATCTGTGGGAGTATAGGATGGGTGCATGAAACATGCATCCTGCAGATGCAAAGAGAACATCCAGTCACCCTTGTCCAGGACAGACAGGGTCAGGGTCAGCGTGAGCATTCTGACTTTGTCCTTCAACAGAAAGGCATCTGGAAGCAGAAACTGAAGAATAGACCTGAAGCCCGCATCCTTCTTCGTAACTTGAGCCCTCTCAATAGCACCTTTGGAGAGCAACCAGCACAGATCTTTGAACAAGGAGAAGTCAGGCAATCATTTGAAATTCACTCAGGTGTGTGAGGAACTGTGACCAGGGCAGAAAGAAAAGGCAGGACTTAGCCATTTTGAACGACCTGTAAGACTCAGTCAGATGTGATGGATCACCACTGTGATGTGGAAATATCAAATCCTATTCACCACCACCGTATAGATATGTGCAACTAATAAACTAAAGTGGCTTGATGGCCATTGTAGCAATGGAAGATGAACTAGACAACTGATGCCAACGCTTGCCTGTATCCTGCCTGCCTGCCTGACAGACAGACAGGCAGAACCACATACATGTCCTTGAGAGAAGTGGGGTGTCTGCTGCATCACTTTATTGGGAAGGTTGTCTCTTTCGCTATATGTCAGCCAGCCGAAATAGTTTGTAGGCTTTCTGGATTAATGTGGGTGGAGTGAAAAGCTGCAAGGAAAGTGCTGAAGCTCTGCTGCCCTTAAAGCGCTCTAATGCAAATTGCTCCTTCTTACCGAAAAGACAGGGCCCATCAAAAGGGGCATACATGAGGGAGGCTGGGACATCAGCAGAGAATCCGGCAAGATATTACAGGCCATGTCACAAAGGGCATTTGAATGGCACCGCAGCTAACAAACTGCACTTATGGAGCAAATTTCTAAATTAGCAAAAGAAAACATACACTTGCCAAAAGCATCAAGCCTTGGGGATTCCCTATGTGGAGGAGTGGTAAAAAATGAGTTAGGGTTCACTTTACTGGTTGAGGCTTGTACAATAAGGCTCAAAAGAGAGGGATGTCTTGTGAGAAACTCTGTGTCACCAGGTGACAGGCTGACATTTGACCACCTGCCTATTCACAGGCGGACAAGAACAAGGTGTTACCAAAGTGGCCAACAAAGTTATCAGTTAGGATATTGTTAAAAGAAAGCAAGGCCTTGGAGGCTGCTGGAGCAGGCTGCACAATCTTAATTAGGAGATTTGTTTCGTCCCAACTGATGGCAGCTGCAATTCTAGTGCCAAAGCTTTCCTCCAGACCACCACCGCAAATGAGGCACTTTCTTCAACTGGTGGCCCAATTGGAGAATAAAGCCCTGTTTCAGGCAAGGTGTCAAGCTCACTGGCATTGTCTAAATCAATGTACAACCCTCCACCAGTATACTGAGGGGGGAAACGCAAATCATCCCCATCACCATTATCTTGGGGTGCTCCCTGCTCTGGCATAGGATCACAGTCAGAACAAAGAGATTAATGTAGCATGTGCTGTAGGAGAGAGACAGCAAATGCCCTTGGCTAGAGTAAGGCTGCATGACGACCGGTTGTGCTTTTGTTATTTCATAGGGCGACATTAGTTGTATTCATACAGACATCAGTTCATGGTCAGGCACTGATATTGGCACTGGTAATCCTCTAGTACTAGTTTAGTCCGCACCAGAGCCGGAATAGCGAGGACCAGTGTGGATCTCAGGGCTGAAGTACAAGTCTCCCCTGGCATCGGTACGAACACAATAGGCAGCCCCAAGGGCTAGAATGGGGTGATCCACTTGCGGTAACACAACTGGATGCCCCACTGGTTCCTACTGGCTCATACATATTCCAGAGGGAGTTTGAAGCACACTAAAAACTTACAACATGTCTTCCTTGAGGCCTTCACCTGCTGTGGGGGTGGATGATGACCCAGGAAATTCATGGCACTTCGGGACCAGCTGATGAATCGATCCCTGGCCAGAGACCTCAAAGACGCCTGACTGGCACTGTGATGCCCACATGCCTTATTTGTAGTCAGAGTGGCTGGATCACTTTCTAGTGCTTGCACTAGACTTACCACAGGACTTTGAATACAAAGCTTGCCGGTCGCAGGAGAGGCCTCAGTAACGGGACAGAGTCTCAATGTGTAACTTGAAGCGTCAGCAGGACCTATGTGAAGGCTGCAGCTTCTTCATGTGTTTGGTGACATATAGCTTTGCCTCCCTGTCTAGGATCACCGTGGGGTACATAAGAACGCACTTATTACTCCATTTTGGGCCATGCTAGAAGCCAGACACCAAAGACACACATTGTGCAGGTCTATGACTGACATCTATTTCCTGTACTTGCAACATTATTTTTTTTAAACTGTTGTTTTGGGTGAGGTATTTTTACCTAGCACACTGGTGAAATAGGAATGTATGATGGAACAACTAAACCGAGACCCACGCATACCTGAACATGGTCGGAACTACGACCGTGTTGTTACCACGAATGCCTTTACCACACATGCCTTTACAACGATTTTTCGTTGTAAAGGCATGTGTGGGAACGGCATGGGTGAATCTAGCATGCCAACCCCCACCTGCCCTAAAGCTCAGAAGTACCCAACCCCTAATACTAAAACTACCCCAACCCACCCTGAGTCCTAAAACCTTCCCACCTGCCCTAAAAACAAAACTACCTCGATCCCCCACCCCCAATAACCAAAACTACGCTGACCCTCCCACCCTGCCTCTAGCTCTTAATCCACCCCACCCCTAAAAACTACCCTGATCCCCCACCCCACCCCTAAAAAACATAACTACCCTGATCCCCCACCCCTAAAAACCAAACTACGCTGCCCCACCTGCCCCCACCACAAGCCATTAATCCACCCCACAACCCCGAAAAACTACCCCAACCCTGCCCCAACCCCACTTCACTTACCTGATCAAACTACCCCAATTCCACCACCATGGCCCTAATAACCAAACTACCCCGATCCCCCCACCTCACCCATAGAAACCAAACTACCCCAACCCCCCCCCACCAGCGCCCCAAGCCCCTAATCTTCCCTTCACCCCTAAAAACTACCCCCAAACCCCACTTTCCTGACCATACCCTGTCCCAATCAACTCTACCTTTTTCTCTGCCTTAACCCGGCATATGTGTAATTCAGCACATGTGTGGTTTAGGCAGAGAGAAAAAGCAGTCGTCGTTCCGGCAAAAGTGGTTACGCTTGCGTTGTAGAAGTCATCAATGTTCTAGTCGTGGTTCAGTACGTTTCCCGTGAAATAGTTCTGTATTTTGTTAAAAACCCAATGATGCTGAAAGTGGAGCATCGAATCAGCTTCACAAGGAAAATAAAGAAAGGAACTGATGTCTGTGCGCAGGAGCGGCACTTATATGGGGCTCCGATTCAACACTTCAGGGTTGGTGTTGAGTCTCACAATGCCACCTAGTGGCACACTGGAGTACTAACTCTGGAAAAAGCTTTCTTGTTCCAGTCTAATGAATGGGAGATATTTCAAGGGGACGTCTCTGGAGTTATAAGCATCAATCATAAAGAAAAGTAAACCCAATTCCCTTTCTTGGGAATCCAGGTCACAGAGAATGTTTATCCATATTATGATTTTTTTTTAAATGCATAACATTATGTATAACGCCACTGGCAAAAATAAAATTTTGATTTTAAACAGATATTTTAGTCTATGAAAAGGTTACTGTGGCTGAATATTGTTTTATTATTTCAAAAAAACAATCTAAAAAATAACTAGTGAAAATTAAGTAACAATCAATGTTTCATAAACATTTTTTAAATGAAAAAATAGAAGGAAGAGTCAGCAACACTCGTATATCTCATTTAACAACGGCAGATACTTCAGGTTGCATATACGGGACCTTAGGGTCCACACAAAACAGAAAAATATGTTCTTCTCCTCGATGCCACCAGGGAGCGTTGCTTTGGACATAGAGATTCCCAAGAAGGTGACATAGGGTAACAGTTAGGTATTTTTTTGTTCTTCATGGGATTGTATTGAGAAGCATAAGCACTTCATAGGAGAGCAAACCCACCTCTTTAAAAAAAAAAAAATTTTAAAGAAAAAGTACTGTAAAACTTTGAGAAAATACTGAAAGCAAAAATTGATTTGAAAAGGTTCCGCATGAATGCCTCACCCAATTACGTATCCATTCTGGATTCTTAATCGAGCCAATAATGGCTATAGACCTCAGGAATTGGATTATTCCTAGGAATTCAGGTTTTTGATTTAACCTTTAATGCCTGAATTAAAGCCTCCAAACAAATTTGACAAGTCATGTTCAAACCAGAATGTACTCTTTTCCAAGCTTTGGACATACTTCAAGACTTCAACCATGTTCCATTATGTTTGGGATGTTCACTAGGTAAACAATATGGGTCAGCACTTTTACACTATGATGGCCCCTCAGTGCGGGTCAATGTCTAGCGGGAGGAAAGATCCCAGTCCTGTGATGAACAATGGGAATTCAGAGGCAGTGGTGGCGCCAACCTGGGAGTGATCATGCAGACATCCTATGAGAGGCCCTGCAGTACTGAACTACGTACCTCACAAATATTAGGGCAGTCTGTGCAGAGAAAACCCTGGACACTCAGCCTACAGGGTTCAGCCCAAGCGGCATCCAGTACTTTTGCCCACAGGTCACTAGACTCCTGGTTCCTGACTTCACAGTCTCCTCCTAGGGTAGTCCAAACAGAGGAACAGAGTACCTGGCAATCTGAATTTGGCTGCCCTCACAGGCCATGAAAATGTGATAAAACAATGTAAGTGTATCAGAAGGTAAGCAAAGGCATGGTGCTTTAATTTTCTGTAATAGTGTTTTTCAATGTGTGGAATGACCCTAGAATCAGCCCATTATGTTTGTATACTGGGTGCTGCGCTTTGCTTTTTGAATTTACAAAGTTCATGTCTATGTTCTGTGCTACTGTTTTCACTGGGGGAAAATTTGTGTAAGTAAATTGGAGAATGCACATTTCCAAGCCAGTACTTTCCCGCTCCCTGCTCTCCTTCCCGTCTCCACGGCCCTTTCATCCACTGATGCTTTCCCCCACTGCTGCCTGCCCTATGGAAACCCTCAGGTAGGGTGACATGTTCTCTTCCTTTATTGTCTGCCCTCTTAAGTTGCCTCTTAGAGCCACTATCCCAAGTGAGGTGCTCACCATCATTGTATTCCCGCTATTTCTAACAGGATCAAGACCTTCAGCACTGTCCTGTGGCACCCACCCATCTATATGCCACATCAACTCCAAGGGCCTACCGAAGGGACAGAGTCACTTATGACTCCTGAGCCAAAGCTACGATATAGGACATCTCTAAGAGCACCCTGCACTGGACTTTAAGCGATTACCAGTTCAGTAGATTGCATCAGCACTGTGTCAGAACACACAATGCAGCTTCCAAAGTGGCCAGCAAACCACACCTATGCAGTCTGTCTCATGGATAACCACAGGGTGGGGTCAGGGAACAAGGAAATTAATTGTTTATTTTATTCTTTAAGGAAAGCAAATTAATGGAATTTAATTTTGAGTGTAAAATGCATTCAATAAATTGGTTCCTAATATTTGGTGAATGTTATTGCGTTTGATAATTTGTGAAAACTTAATAGATGAAATGGAACCTTAAATGTGGTATTCTACAAGATTTGTTTTTTCTTCCAAAGAACACATACCACTGCTAAACTTAACGGTCTGCAGTTGCACAGTTCTTGAAAACTGAAGCCTTCTTTTCCCCCATGCTCCTTCCAGCTTCACCCTATTATGTACCGCTAAAATGTTGGTCTTCAAACAATCACAACATGCTTTGTTTACTCAATAATATGTTCTCCAAACATTGTACTTACCTCTTGAGTAACTTGGTTACCCACAAACTTAGTTGAATGAGTATTATGTTAATTACTTCAAACTGCTTCCTTACTTCTCCCTCTATGAGGGAAACATTAAATGTCTAACTATGTAATTCTAATTCATTCCATTAAGTCCAGTGACTTACTTGCACAATCTTCTTGTCTGACATTCCTGCTACAAAGAGTGACTGTTTGTCTTCATCTGGATTAAATTTGACACAGTATGGCACCTTTCGGTTTGTAAACCTGGAAATGCACTGACCTGTAAATAAAATGCTAAATTAAATGTTTAAGTTCATGTTGGGTTTTGATACACGAAATGTTTTTTCAATAAAACCATAGGCCAATGCAGTTTTTAAACATTCTGCTTCTAAAATGAGTTGTAATGTGCTGCTGTAGTACATTATGAAGTACAGTGCTTAAATGAAAGATTATAAAGACAGTGGTCTCCTTAAGTGTATTCAATCACACCTCTTACAGATCAATAGTTTTCAACCAGTGCCTGAGTTACTAAGAAAGTTGTCAACGTAGGAGAACAATGTCTACTTCGATTTACAGCTTCTCAGATATTCTCAAAAACAAAAGTTGCACCAGAAAAACTACAAATCACATTTGAGTTAGTTTAAATGTGTAATCTGTGATATATTTTTTAATCCAGTTTTTCATTGAGGGTTTTCTTTCCCTGGGGCTGATTGCTTCAAAACACTCAAGTTCTAGGATGGTCTCTTCCTCTTTCCCACCATGTAAATAAAATTACACTACATTGTTGCCTCACTTCTTTCCCTGTTCCCGCACCTTATTTAAACATACTCAGGTGGAGATGTTTGCCACGTTGGCAGACAACAAAATGGTGACTTACCTGTATGAATAGGTTCTCAGCTTGAGGAATTTTCTGGATTCATAAGCTGTGCATCATTTTACCATTTCCTCGTTGGGTCCGGAATTCTTCTGTCTATCTACAGTGCACTGTTTTATTTTTATTTTATTTTGGCATCGACCATTTAGTTTGGTGTATCAGGTCCTTCCCTGCGATGTTAGAGCCCACCCGGAAATCCAGTTTGTTTGGTCGTCATCTTCAGAGTCCACCTTGTCTTGCTTTTTCTCTGCTTTTTGTGACCTTGTCTTGTTGTGGCTTCCTTGGAGTTCTCCTTTATCACAATGTAATTCTCTGTTGTCAGTGCTCCTTGTTTCGGGGGTGAGGAGTCACATTTGAATCAAGACCATTCTTAAAGCTGTAAAACTACCCTTAAAGTTAAGTAATCATTTTGTTTAGCAGCTTTCTGAATGTGTGTATGGAAGGCCATGTTGCTACCATGCAGTGATCCTTGATGGAGACATTGGCTATAACTGCTAGCATGGCTCCTTTTTCCTTTTTTGAATGCACCCTTGGTCTTTGTTTTAGCGGTATTCCCACCAATTTGTAAAAGGTTTGGATAGTTTGTACTATCCATCTTGCAATGGTCCATATGGTTACCAGTGCTTCTCTGTTCAGGGCGAAGACGACAAAGAATTGGCTTGCTCTCCTGATGTACTTTGTTTTCTGCAGGTAGTTAATGACAGCTCTTGTGACATGTAGGGCTCTCTTAGATTATGTTTTCAGGTCTTGAAAAAAGGCTGGTAGTAGCTTGTTTGGTTGACATGGACATGAGAAGTCACCTTTGGTTGTATGTGTGGTGTGGGTTTGTCCTCATTACTACTCTGTTCCTGTGTATTTATAATGTAGGTTCCTGTGTTGCGAGTGCTTGTAGGTCCCTTACCCTTGAGATGGCTATTAGTAAAGCTGTCTTGAAGGTCAGCTGTAAGAGATGAGTTTTGTGCATTTGCTCAAAAGGATCAACCATGAGCTGTGTTAGCACCAGATTGAGGTTCTATGAAGGTGCAGAAACCCACCTTGCTGTGCCTATACTTTTTGCCCCTTCTAGGAATGTCTTGATGACTGGCACTCTGAAGAAACTTGTATCTGTGATCCCTCTGGTAAGTGCATCTTTAGTGAGGCATATGACAGACCATCATTTATTTAGGAGATAGGTGAGGTACTTCGCCACTATGATCTCTTGCACTTAACCCACTTTGACTCCTTGTGTCTTACACCACTGTGAATCTGCTCAACTTTGCTGTGTAGCATCTTCTCGTGTTGCCCCTTCTGGTCTCAAAGAGTACTTCAATAGTTCTGTATGGCAGTTTCAGGTGTCCAAATTCTATGTCCTCATTGACCATGCTGTAAGACTGAAGGTGGCTGGTACTGGGAGATATACCTAACTTTGGAAAATGTTGTCCACCAATTGTGGTTGGAGTTCCCATTCGTGGGAGGAGTTCTCTTGTTCTGTACTTCTGGCAGGTGGGTGGCTGAAAGAGTAATGCTCCTCTGGGTGGCCCATCCTCCGATGTATTGTGGTAGCTGGGACAGTTGATGTGACCTCATAGTCTCCTGTTTGTTGAGGAAGAATATTGCAGAGGTGCAGTTTGTTGTATTTGGAGTACTTGTTAAAAAATGTATGTGCTTCACTGCTTCCTCTAACTTCTAGAGGCTTTGGATGTTAATTTTCCCCAAGGGGGATGAGTCTGTGTTGATGGTCACTGAGAAAGTTGGGTTTTTGAAGGGTCTCCCAACTGTGAAGTTTCTTATGATCCACCAATCCATCTCCTTCTGTAGCTCTGTATTTACAATTGCAAGATACTCCCAACTTCCAGTCGCCTGTGACCATTGTGCTTGGAGCCACTACTGGAGTGGTCTGTGTAGTCAGGCATGTGGTACTAGTGTGATGTAGGATGCCATAATTCCCATTATTCTCCCCACTGTCTTCATCATCAGAGACCATCCCTTTTATAGAGGGAGGCTTGCTGCATTTGAGTCATTGCTCTATTATCTGCTGGGAATGCCTTAGCTTTTGCTGAGTTCAAAGTGGCACTCAAGAAGATCTTTCCCTTTGTGACATTGGAGATGATTGCCCTTGGTTTATGGTGAAGCCCAGGTTATGCAGTGTTTGCATGAATGTCCTTAATTTTCTCTGGCATTGTCTGAAAGATCCCACTTTTACCAGACAGTCGCCCTGCTAGGGGTAGACATGGATTCCTTGCCTTTGTAGATGTAGCATCTACCGCCAGCCAGTTCGTGAACACCCCTGGTACCAATTTTATGCTGAACAGGAGTAGGTTGCACTGGTAATTTGCCCGCTCAACCACAAACCTAAGGACTCTTCTGTGTCTGTTGTTCATTGGAACATGGAAGCGTGCATCTTTGAGGTCTATTGCTGCCATGTAGACCCCTTACTGCAGGCATGGAATGACTTCCTGCAATGTACCCATCTTGAAATTTTGTCTTAATGAACTTGTTTTAGGTGTGTGGATCTAGAATAGGTTTGAGAGTGATGTCCAACCTTGGTACCAGAAAATACAATGAGTATACTCCTTGTCCCATGTGCAGTCTTGGTACTTTTTCTCTTGCATTTTTGTTGAGGAAGTCCTTTAGCTCCTGCATAAGGCAAGCTCTTTTCCTTGCTGCAAGGTGATGACCTCAGACTTATGTTCAGGGGTGTCTTTAACGGGTCTATGTAGTATTGGTGCTGTATTATGGTGAAAATCCACTTGATAGAGGAGAGCTTTTGCCATTCTCTGAGGAATCCTCTGATTTTTCCCCTTACTGCTGGTCCGTGTAGGTGGGCTGGTGACACAGTGACTTCCAAGTGTGTGTGTTACTCTTTCGGGGTGTCTCTGCCCCTGGGCCTCCCTCAAAAGGACTACACTGCCACTGTGGTGTTTGTGGTGGGGTGGTGTTTGCAGCACAAAACTGTGGTGGAAAGTTGACTGAGATCCCACCCTGCCTGATGGTTTTCTTCCTTGTGTCAGCTCCAGTCTGACTGTCCCTACAAACTGGAGAGCCCCATCACCTTTGCAGTGTTGGAATTCTTTTTCATTTTTTTTTTTAGCAACTAATGCACAGCTGTCAAGAAGAGGTTGTTTGTTGCCTATATGCAGCATGTTTGGTATCTCCACCTGTACTTCCTGCTTAAAGCTAGAGATCCTGAGCCATGTATGTCTCCTTATCTTTTGGCCATGTCAGCAGCATATAGGGCTAATTTAAGGTAAGTGTTACCAATGTTCTAGCCTTACTCTGCTAGTGTCTTTGTTCTTGCGTGATATTGTTGTGAGAGGTGCTTCGTGAGGTACTCAATTTTTTCCCAATGCCGGAAATGGTTTAGGAGGGCGCTTAAGTCTGTAATACGTCACTGTGTTGCTGATACTCTCTCTGCCTTCAGACCCAACATCTCCATTCTGTTGCCTTCTCAGACTGGTGGTGGATTCTGGTGGTGGATGCGTTCCCCCTCTTCCTTGTCATTGCCACAATATCTGAGTCGGCGCCCACATTACCCCGGATACATAGCGGATCCTTTGACGGGTGTTTATATATTTTTTTTAATCCACTCAGGATGTAATAGCCTTTGTGGTGGCTGGCTCTTTGGAGGCCTCTCGAGCCTGGTCTGAGAAACTTGGCAGCATGGGCAGAAACTGATACTTCCCTTGTATGGGCAGTAGTGTCTCTAGCAAGACGCAGGACTTCACTCTGCTCTCCCTCCAGCTGTACCCTATAGGTGTCCACAGCCATTGTTTATTACAGTATTGCCCATTGCAATGTTGTCTTGTGGGGATGATCTGTTCTGGCAGGTGTCCACTCCCTTCTCATGGGAGTCTGTCAACACAACCTACCACACCTCCTCCTCTGGGTTTTGGAGGAAGCTCTGGTCAAACTGACCCTGTTCCTCTTCAAAGGGGACGTCCTACTCTTCTTCATCCTGTAGTTGGCGGTAGGTTCAACTCTACGACTTCCAGTGCTTTTTTTTTTTTTTTTTTAAATCTATCCGTCGCAAGCCTCTGTCTCTTTCTTTTGACGTGTGTGTCTCTTGGGCGACGTTAAGGCCTTCTTTTATGGCGCAAAGGCTTTGTTCCCCCAAAGCTCTTTATCACTCATGCGCTCTTGATCAGATTCCCCGTGTTTTGGCTTCCTCCCGATCACCATTGTTTTTGGCAGTGCTGCAGCCTTCTTTTTAGACTCAGTCTGGGTGCCAGAGCATTCCTGTGTTGCCCTGTATTTTTTCTGCTCCTCTCTCAAAGATTATTTTGGTCTCTCCTACTTACGTCTTGACAAACGTCTTGATGTTGGAGTCTTCTTCCTGAGCCAAGTCAGAGTCCTTAAGGTTCTCGTCATCACTTGAGATAACTGGGTCTTTCAGGGATGTCTTTGACTGTGCTATGGTGTAGTGTGTCCACCTTTCTTTTCCTCATGCCTTCGGCTGGAACTCCCGGCACACCGTACAGCCCTCTGAGTCGTGGCCTTTCAGAAGACAGTTTGCAGTCCTTGTGTGGGTCCTTCTGTTCTTACTTATGGTGGCAATATGGGCAAGCCCTAAAAGGAATACGCTCCACCCCCTACTTTCATTCTCGGACCCTCATGGTCAATGCTGATTCTGAGGTTTGTGTTCTGCCTATGGAAAACAGTGCTTTCCCTCGATGCTGTTGTATTGGATGGTGATAATTTGGGTTTTTTGATGTTTTGCTCCAAAAACTCATTGAAAAGACAGTCTCTTTTGAAAATCTTCCAGACTCAATGGCGAAAAAAGATACTAAAGATGTCAACCAAATAAACTTTCAGGGCAGGTGTCTGAAGTCATAGGGAAGGACCTGGAACACAAAATGCTGAAATGGATGCAGAAGAGTCAGAAAACTGTTAAACTGTCAGAGGACCCTGACTCCCATCCCTCTAGACCATTTAAGCTCCAGCTGACAATGCAGAAAAGTGAAGATTAACAGTTAGCAGGAGACCAAAGAAATTTCCCCTGTGCCATTAGTGGCTTCAGAACTAAACACCCAGGTGATTCTGGAGTGGTGCGATCGTTGATCACCCAGAACACAAAGTGCATTGTCATGGAGCAATTTAGACAGAGGTCCTTTAGGGGGAATGAGGGGGTGGGCGGGTGGTGGTATCAGGGACAGGGGCAGCAAGAACAAACTGATGGCTCAGGGTGGAGGGAGGAGTGGTATGACTCACTATTTTAAGGCCTACTCTATTATATAAGCTAAGGAAATCTGGGGCATTGACAAAGGAACACATTAGTGACTAGCATGGCATTAAGCTTAGCGTGGACACGAAGATCGAAGGTATATATATATATATATATATGTATATATATATATATATATATATATATATATATATATATATATATTATGAAGAGTACTGCTCATACAGGAGACCCTTTATAAGAAAAATAAGAATGAAAAGACAGTGTAGTTTCTGCTCTCCTGATTGCAAAGTCGCCACTTCAGCTAGTCTCGTCTTCATTTGTATTTTAGTGGTAAACCAATTAGCAGTTAAGGTGGATGTTCACAGTGTCACTAGCTACAAAAATGGGTCTTTGGTTCCTCATTTGGTATCAAAACTATTTGCTTTGCAGTTTATTGGCTTTCTTTTCAATGACAAAGAAGGACTGGATGTAAATGTCTCCAATTGTGAAATTGAAAGCATTTCTAAAAAACAAAAACAAAAATCCAGATGCCCTGCCACTGGATAATACCTCAGGTTTGTTCAGATTGCACAAGATGGGACAATAATCGGTGACAGTTTTAAGAGAAAGGACATAACCATAATTATAGTAGATAAATCAACAATGCAAGCATATGCACTGCATTAAAGGTTATGTTATGCATTTTAATTGGCAACTCTAAAAACTCAAAGGGCAGGCAAGTTTGCTGCAAACTCTAGCCTCTTATGCAGTTGTAATAAACACTAAGTTTTGCAGATTAGGCAGTTGCTATCGGCAAGGGGGTATCAATCCAATCCCTAAGCAACCAATAGTAGATAGAGAGCATAAATCAAATATGTGTGTACGAGATCACTGCAGCTGTAAATACAGATAATATCCTTGAGATGTTATTCCTTCAGTAAAAGATACTCTTTCTAGTCGCTCAACCTATTTTCAATGTGTGCTGTTCAAAATGCATTGAACGTGGTTGAGTAATAGACATGAGGGGAGGCCTTAAGTAATCTCGAAACAACAGGAGCAACATTAGTATTCATAAAGACTGTCCATTTCTTTTTTTGTCTTTTTTTTTTATAAGGCTTCTCCCAAGTCTTTTACTGTCAAATACGTCAAACATCAAGTATTCCATGAAAATGGAGCCCTAAGTAAAGTCCAGTGCAAATGCCAGACAGACCTAATCAGTGAGCACTACGGTGTTTTTTAGCGCTGAGAGTTAAGAATCCTCTCTGTTTCAGGCCACCAGGATACTTTTTCCAAAAATAACTAGATACAATCTATGTACATTACAAATCAGGTTCCCGGCTTTATGGTATTTATTTTTTGACATTTCCATCTGTATTTATCCATTTTTATTTTGGACTTACTGTATAACTGAAGCTCCGATGGGTATTTTTCCACATTTAATAATAAATGAACACTCACCTTATCATGTCCAAATGGTTTCAGCAGTATACAGTATAATAGCAAAAATGCTATAATAGCCAAAAACATTTACATTGTAAAATGTAGATCTGCACTTAATGAAGCTTAAATAGGAAATCTATGGACTTTTTTTTTCATCTCCCCACCTCTCAATCTGTAACCCTACTGACCCGGCATTCATGATTGACAGTACAGAAATTCTTCCAAAAAAGGATTTTTTTTTCTCCATATTTTTCTGTATTTAAAAATAAATACAGACAGGAAAATAAACAATTTACTGTCTGCGTTTATCTGTAAAAATCAATAAAAACGGAAAAGCCCTAATTATAAATAGAACTGATGATTGAAAACATTATTTCACCTGTTTCTGTGTCCCAGAGTTTGAGGTATCGGTCATATGCAGCACTAAGGAACTGTGTCCCAGCATTGTTGAAACAGATGTCTCGAACAGCTTTGTTATGCCCTATGAGACAAAATATGTACATTTTATCAACAGAAACCTATATTGCCAAAACAGTTTTTTAGATTCCGAAAATGCCAAAATGCCTCGTTGGTGCTTCAAAGCACTTCATTACACAGATCGACAAAAGCAGTACAGCATGTATTCATAGAGCAAATACTATTGGAAATGGTAAAATGTTGGCTGCCTTGCATAACAGTCGTATTATTCTCTGTCTACACTTATTGGTTTAATATTGAAAGAGTACACGTTTGGAAGTGAAGGATAATTAATGGTAAATGCATTCCAACACAAACTCAAAACCCTTCACTCAGGCCTGCTGCCTTGGCTATCAGTATTCGTAACGTTGCCTATATTTGATTTGCCTGGTATACACTTCATAACAACACGTCATATTTGGGTTTTCTTTTTGCAGCAGGCATGAAAAAACAGACCCAAATAGTATGTCTCACACACTGGACCCGTAATAATGGGGTAATAAAATTGTCTTCTAGAACTGCGAACTTTAGGTTGAAATGTTTTCATTTTGTCTTTGCTCTATTCTAAATACTTAGCTTACATATTTATAGCGTGCAGCCTTTCTGTTTATGCTTTAGGTTTATTGCTGGGGTTTATATGTGCTGCATAATTCTAAAATATCCAAGATTGGGATTACAACTGTTAATTGTGTTATTGACAAGGGCATGGACTTGTTGAAAAAAAAAAAAAGGTACCTATAAACGTCCTTAAGCATCTTCGTTCTTCATACATTTCCCAGATCTGTGAAAATAAAATAATATTTTAAATTCCAATAGGTCTTACTAACACTATAAATTGAAGACTTCTATTGCTGCAATTCGTATTTCTCACGGTTTAAGTGGCAAACACAGACCGTTCACTGATCCACACTGACTGAATCACCACATTTTATGGTTTAGAGCAAAAATAATGACAACACAAGCAATATGATATGGAAAATGGTCTTCTTCTAGAATTCTATTAAAATATGGACTATTGAGTATAGAGAATGTGCTCCCCTTTTTGTTAAGAATTTGTGTGTACATCAGCCCTGTGCCCAGCTCCACTTTCTTAATGACCAGTAACAGTTCTGAGTAATCGACTTGATCTTCATAATGAGTAGCATCTAACGGACCAAAACCTTAGCAAACACAAATCTGATTCCTCTACATAAGATAGAAAGCGTTTCTAAGGAGGAACCACTGAGAGCAAGAGGAGAAGGGAACTACAGATCATCAGAAAGTTCAAGAGACCGGGATCCTTTATCCATGCTACGTTTTATCGCACCTATGCACAATAGATATTTCCTAACCTACTGTTGATATAAAAGAAAAATATGTGTAGGAAGCTGGCCCTTTATATGGTATGTAAATACTATGTAAAGGGTCCAAAGGTTGCCCAGTGAGCGGTCAGGGTTTGTTATGCAATCCCAAAGTGCTCTATTTAGGGGCAGTGTGGTCGAGCAGCCTTAGGCTTAACACAGGGGAGTGCAAGACATCTACAAATACACACAACAGTCAATAAATGAGACAACTCAAAAAGGAGATTTACACAAGTTACAAAAACAGCAAGTATCTTTATATAGGTTAGGCATCGGAGAAAAATCATTCAGGTAAGTATGTTTTTAAACAGGAATACTTTTCACTTTAAAAAGTGGACACAGTGCAATTTCTAAGTTCTGCAAAGTTATCCTGTGGGAGGAAAATCTAATTTTGCAAACAGTTAGAGTACAGTGACTTACAAGACCAACCTCCAGGAATTAAGGTGAGTAGTGGGCAAGGTCCAAGACAGCAGCAACATTACACCACCAGCGGCACGAGTGTGGGCGGGGTGAAGGGTGAGAAACAGAGACAGGTGCCCAATGTGTTTCAATGGAGATCAGGCACTGTGAAAAGAGGCAAAAGGCTCTGGCCAGACTGCCAGTTGAGCTGAACCAACAGCAAGGCTCAGGCCTCACGATGCTCAGGCTTAGATAGGCACCTTTGGTTCTCTTCTTCACTGCTCAGGGGTGACGGGTGCAGAAGTGTCCTTAGGTGACAGATTTTCTTTACTGGAGCAGTCGCGGTAGGGGGAGGCTGCATGGAGAGTCTGCGGGAGTCCAGGACGGGTTAACCCATGATGGACTAGGACTCTAGAGGACTGGGGAACCTTGTTGGTACCAGCAGTCCAATTCGAGTTGGAGACGGAAGGTGCAGTGGTGACTTTGGGCTTTTGCTGGAGAACAGGTCCGCTGTTCACACGAGGTCTTGAGTATTTATTGAAGGCAGGCAGTATTACCGGGTTTCTTGAGTCACAGCTACAGTATGAGTTGACTTTGGTGCAGATTTTGACAAGGGATGCAGACAGACTGGTAGGATGGGTACCAGGTCTGCTGCCTCTCTTTCTCCTCTGCTTCCACGGCTCTTCTGTTTCCTTAGGTCATCAGGGTCTCCTCTGGTGCCATGGGCTCACGTAAATTCTGAATTTAGGGACGTTAAGCATGTGTAGGGTAGTAGCCAATGGGCTACTGACCCTTGGGGGTCACTACGCCCCCTATATGACCACTTCCTGTGGGAAGTGGGCATAACCTGTCCCAGAATACCTAGGTATGCCATCAAGAAGAAGGCTACCTCTGAAATTTCGTGTCCACCTCGTAGTAGCCCACCTTAGGGGTTCGTACTAGTCTGTAGGTGGCATGTCTACCTGACTAGCTAATTTTTCCACTTGTCCTGGTGCCGAGTGGCCTCTAGACTTGGGGGGGGGGGGGGGGGGGGGGGGGGGAACCAAATTCACATTTCAAAGGCAGCAGCCCTTTGAGGCTTGCAGCCTTAGAAGGGCTAATCAGCACTTCATCCTGTGGGAGGGGGTGTTAAACTCTCCTCTTGGGCAGGCTCTTGTTCTGGGTCTCCTGAGAGCAGAAGGTTCTCACCTTAGGGGGTCAGAACCGTGTCTCATGTGGCAGGCTGGCAGAAACCAGTTCGCACGCACACCAGAGGCTGGTAGAGTTTCAGGGGGCACCTCTAAGGTGCCCTGTGAGTGCATCTATTTGCAAATCCAAAACTTGTGAGTTCACCAATAAGAGATGTTTGATACCAAACATCCCTACCTTCAGTGAAGCCATCATGTAGCTGAGGAACTCACCTTGACCAGTGTCACTTGCATTTAAAATGACCACTTACTATGTCTGACAATTGACAAAGACATAGTAGGGCATATCTGCTCCTGCAGATATGCCCTCACATGTAAAATGATGCACCCTGCCTTATGGGCTGTAAGGCCTGTTGTAGGGATGACATGTATACTGCATGCAGTGTTAGGGGACATGGCACACAGGCTGTGGGCAATGTTGTGTTTTCACTTTTGTCTGCACCAAGACACAGCCTGCAATGGCAGCCTGTCATGTGCTTTGTGAAGGGTCCCTTAGGGTGGCACAATTTGTGCTGCAACCCTTAGGGATCCTCTTTAGCACCTCAGGCCCTAGGTACCAGGGGTACCATTTACTAGGTGCTTACAGAGGGTGCTAAAGGATTTGCCAATTGGGGAAACAGCTGTGCAGTTTAGGGAAAGAGATCTGGCACTGGGGACCTAGTTAGCAGGAACTCAGTGCACTTTCAGTCGAAGTCACATCAGATGCCAGGAAAAAAGGGGGGGAACCATGTCAAAAGAGGCACTTTCCTACAATAAGACACTAGGATATTGCCAGATTCAATCAGAGAAGCAATCATGCAGGTCAGTGTATAAATGTATAAAATCAATCCTCTCCTATGTACATCTTATGGGCTACAGCTCATGATAAATGTGGAAATAAAAAAAAACTGGGAACCAATATTGGAAAAGAAAATCCGAAAGAAAGGTTAATTTATACTGAATGTTTTATTCTTTGTCAGGAAAAAATAGCAGCATCCTCAAACAACTCTAACATTGTGGCTCAAATTCAAAATAGATAAGATTTTATGAAGGTGGCATCTCTACATGCTGAAAAAGCTGGTGATTCCACGGACTGGCAATAAATATTCTATGTATGCAAACATCGGAGCTTCGAGAAACGCAGAACAACTTATCTTTTTAACACTGACTATTGGAAAGCAGAATTGTATATGAAAAACTGTCAAGGGCATGTTTTTTTTAAATACAAGTGGGCACAAGCAAAACCATGTTATTGGTTATACAACTTTTATTACCCTTTGCAAACATCGGACCTACGTAGATCAAAATGTTTCTGTTCAAAGGCTGCTGGTGTACATGTTTAAGTTACTCCGCAGATCCAAAAATAGCCCAGGGGTCGTGGGGCCCTGATGTTCTATGAAGTCAGAGAATCACTTCTTCATTATGGCACAGGTTTTTCGGGGTTAATAAGAAGAGGCACAAACTGATCTGCGCCTGAAGGTCATCACTTGTATGTATAATCAAGGAAAAAACTGATTTGGTTTTGGCTAACATTTCTTTTGTTCTCAAAGGGAAACGCTGACTCAAACTACGAAGTCCTGGTTAACGAAAGTGGAACAACGCTTTCCTTAACCACGACTTAGTTGTTTTGGGCCTTAACCACGCATGTGTTGAACGACGCACATGCGTGGTTAAGGCACAAACAAGGGAGTCGACTGAGGAGGATGACGCGGACAATGCGACTCAGGTAAGTGGGGCGGGGGGGTCAGGGTTTTAGATTTTGGGGCAGGGGTCTGGGTATTTTCTGGTTTGGGGGTGGGGGGGGTCAGGGTTTAGGGGTGGGGGGTCAGGTTATTTTCTGGTAAGTGGGTCGGGGGTGAGGGGTCAGGGTTTAAGGTTTAGGGCCAGGGATGGGGGGGTCGGGTCTTTTCTGGTTTGGGGGGCAGGGGTGGGGGGGGTCGGGGTCGGGGTTTAAGGCAGGGGGTGGGG
This sequence comes from Pleurodeles waltl, assembly GCF_031143425.1. NCBI lineage: Eukaryota > Metazoa > Chordata > Amphibia > Caudata > Salamandridae > Pleurodeles > Pleurodeles waltl. The sequence continues at coordinate 694,025,701 of NC_090444.1, forward strand.
GGGGTCAGGGTATTTTCTGGTAAGTGTAGCGGGGTGGGGGGGGTCGAGGTGTTTTAGGTTTTGGGGCGGGGTGGGGGGGTTTGGGGTACTTTCTGGTAAGTGGGGCGGGGGTGGGGCGTCGGGGTTTAAGGTTTAGGGCCGGGGTATTTTCTGGTAAGTGGGGCGGGGGTGGGGGGGTTGGGTTTTAAGGTTTAGGGCCGGGGTGGGGGGGGTCGGGGTATTTTCTGGTAAGAGGGGCGGGGGGGGGGGTCGGGGTTTAAGGTTTAGGGCCGGGGTATTTTCTGGTAAGTGGGGCAGGGGTCGGGTTTAAGGTTTAGGGCCTGGGGTGGAGGGGTCGGGGTATTTTCTGTTTTGGGGGGTGGGTCGGGGTTTTAGGTTTAGGGTCAGGGTATTTTCTGGTTTGGGGGGCGGGGGGTAGGGGGTCAGGGTTTTAGGTTTAGGGCCGGGTCGGGGTATTTTCTGGTTTGGGGGTGGGTGTGGGGGGGCCGGGGTTTAAGGTTTAGGGCGGCGTGGGGGGGTCGGGGTATTTTATGGTTTGGGGGTGGGTCGGGGTTTTAAGTTTAGGGCGGGGTGGGGGGTTGGGGTATTTTATGGTTTGGGGCAGGGGTGGGGGGGTCTGGGTTTAAGGTTTAGGTCCGGGGGTGGGGGGGGTCGGTGGGACGCATGCAGGAACAATGGATGCCTATCACTAATGCCTTTACCAGGAATGCCTTTACAACGAAAAATCATTGTTAAGGCATTTGTGGTTTGGGGCTTGGGGGGGGGGGGGGTTTAGGGCCGGGGGGTCGGGGTATTTTCTGGTTTGGGGCGGGGTGGGGGGTCGTGGTTTAAGGTTTAGGGCAGGGGTGGGAGGTCGGGGTATTTTCTGGTTTGGGTTTGGGGGTCGGGGTTCTAGGTTTAGGGCGGGGTGGGGGGGGGGGTTGGGGTATTTTCTGATTTGGAGGTGGGGGGCCGGGGTTTAAGGTTTAGGGCCGGGGTGGGGGGGGGTCGGGGTATTTTATGGATTGGGGGTGGGGGCTGGGGTTTAAGGTTTAGGGCAGGGGGTGGAGGGCTCGGGGTATTTTATGGTTTGGGGGTGGGTCGGGGTTTTAGGTTTAGGGCCAGGGGGGGAGTGTGGGGGGGGGGGGGGTCGGGGTATTTTCAGGTTTGGTGCGGGGGGGGTCCGGGGTATTTTCTGGTTTGGGGGCCGGGGTTTAAGGTGGGGGGTCGGGGTATTTTATGGTTTAGGGGGTGGGTCAGGGTTTTATGTTTAGGGCGGGGTGGGGTATTTTCTGGTTTGGGGGCAGGGGTGAGGGGGGGTCGGGGTTTAAGGTTTAGGGCCGGGGGTGGGGGGGGGTTGGGGTATTTTCCTGATTTGGGGGCAGGGGTGTCGGGTTTAAGGTTTAGGGCCGGGGAGTCCAGGGTATTTTCTGGTTTGGGACGGGGGTAGGGGTTTAAGGTTGGGGGTGGGGGGGTCTGGTTATTTTCTGGTTTGGGGGCGGGGGGGCGGATTTAAGGTTTAGGGCCGGGGGGTCCAGGGTTTTTTCTGGTTTGGGGCGGGGGGGGTCGGGGTATTTTCAGGTTTGGGGGCGGGGGTTGGGTTTAAGGTTTAGGGCCGGGGGGTGGGAGGGTCGGGGTATTTTCTGGTTTGGGGTGGGGGGTCCGGGGTACTTTCTGGTTTGGGGCGGGGTGTCGGGGTTTAAGGCGGGGTGGGGGTCGGGGTATTTTCTGGTTTGGGGGGGGGGTGTCAGGGTTTTAGGTTTAGGGCGGGGGTTGGGTTATTTTCTGGTTTGGGGGGCAGGGGGTCGGGTTTAAGGTTTAGGGCCAGGTGGGGGGTCAGGGGCATTTTCTGGTTTGGGGGCAGGGGGTGAGTGTGGGGTTCGGGGTTTAAGGTTTAGGTCCGGGGGGGACGCATGCAGGAACAATGGATGCCTATCACTAATGCCTTTACCAGGAATGCCTTTACAACGAAAAATCGTTAAGGCATTCGTGGAAAAGGCATTAGTGGTAACAATGAGGTCATTGTTCCGACCTCGACGTTCAGGCACTCGTTGTTCCGGCAGGCGTCTATCCGACATACATTCGTTCTCAAATGCACCTAGACTGCAGATGCAAGTGCAAGCTCAACTACTCATCCGAAAGAGAGATGAAGGTAAGAGATCAAGGTAAGGGAGTAGAAAGGGGATTGCTAAAGGATATAATTACATTGGAATGGCCAGGAGTAAAAAAACAATAATTCCAGTTTAAGCAGGTGTCATAATGTCTAATAACACACAGAAGCCAAGAGTTTCACTGCCCGAGGTCAATGATGTCACTTTGTTAAGGCCATATAGCCAACCGACATCTGCTGCAGTCATATTTAAACAGGTGAAAATGGATAGTCTGAAAAGAGCAGAGAAAGGCTAAAGGATCCTTAACGGACTCAGTTGCCACTGTTGGTGCACAATGGAACACCGGAGAAGGATGTTTCAATCAAGGCATAGTGACAGTTTTTCCTGCATCTATCTATGGCTACCTATCTGCCAGCATTGCCCCACCTTTCCTTTAACTTTTAAAAAAAAGGCTTGTCAGATATGTCTCTAGTCACCTTTTATTAAATTGACTATTTTGATATAATAAGCTATCTCTTAAAAAACGAATTAATAGAATATGGCCAATATGTATACATAAGCTATCTTTTAAAAAAACGAATTAATGGAATATGGCCAATATTTATCTGTTTTAGTAAACTAGAATGATTTGTGTTTATTACTTAAATTGCACTTTTCTACTGAAAAGTGTTGTACAACGACACAAACACACCTAGGGACATAAACATGTATAGTTATTTTTAAAGTGCAAAGAAACCCTGCAAGCAGGAGGGACAATTCAGCACTTACATCTATTGAGGAGTTCTTACATACATCCCAAGGCACTAAAAAAACAGAAAGGGACAATACAGTGCCATATGTAGGTCAATGTCACATCCTGGACAAGTGGAGTGGTGACAATGGCGATGAGTTGGAAATCTAACCTACGCGTGAAAGGAGATGGAAGGGAAAGATAAAGTCTACAAGAAACAAAGAGAAATGAGATAAGTGAACCTATGAAACAATCTAAGAGAAGAGAGAGAGTGAAGCCTGAAGAAAAGTGAAACACCCTGAAAGCCCTACCAGTGTCTTTTCAACGAGACAGCCTGCAACCCGCTCAAGTGTGAATGGCATTTTGGACCTGCTCAACCTTCAATGTATGCTGATTTATTGTGACTTTGATGCCAACAAGGATGGAATACATCGTGGTGTGTGAACTAGCAACTTGGCTAGTGCAGCATGATATTAGCGATAGGACTTAATTCTTGAAGAGCTCCAGCATAAGAGATTTTTGGTACTGTTCAGGAAAAGCTGTTATCTGAAGCATGTGTATTTATTAACAGGGGTGACGGTATGAGAGTGTTAATGAGGCACGAGTTGCAGAGCAGTTTTTGGAATGGTAAACATTCTGAATGACCGCACTGTGCATTTTGAGCACAAAATTAAGACTTACCCTATACTGCGAGGATTGAAGCGCGTGCTTCCTATGGCTTTGTGCTGCCATTTAAAATAATCTGCAACCAGCCATTCAAGTGGTGTCTCACACAAGTTCCAAGCAGTATCTTTCTTCTGTCACGCTGTGCCATGGACAGAAACTTTGACACGCAGTGACAGGAAGACTAGAACGTGGGCTACAAAATACAGAGCATCAAGGGAACTGCACAAATGTCTATTTTGTATGAAACAAGTTAAATTTATTGACACAGTGAGACAGGTGCATCTATCATGCAAAGATGAGGAATACTACTGGCGCATCATTGCAGACTAGTGGATGGACGTGCTTCTTGTGAGGCATGTGATTGGCTGTATGCCCACTGAATGCTAAAGCGCTGCTCAGTCTGGTGTGAGGGCCTGGTGTGAAGGCACATCAGTGGATTGGAATTTGGCGCCATCATGGGTGCTGTGAGCATTCAAGTAAGGTGTATATTTTGACTTCGCTGAAAGCGAGGGACAGAATGGTACTTCGATTCTGAATCTTCAGACAAATTGTGATGTTTTCAGGTGAAAAGTCGCTCACCGGTGTGCGAGAGGAAGAATTTCTAATGTTGGTTTCTTATATATACTGCCAAGTGTTTTGATGCTATTTTGAAAATGTTATGCTAAAGTCTTATTGTCATTGCTATGTGAAAAGTTACACATGATCTTGGTGATGTTTATTGGATGTTTAGGTTTAGTGTTTTGTCTGAATTTGCTGCCTGAGTATATTTTCAACGCTACTCTGGATTGCTGCATGCTGCATTTTGTTATTACAGTGAAAGAGACCTTTTGCCAACTTTATGTAGTGCCCTGTAGTTCGAAATGAACTAGGGTTGGAAGATACACTTTGCCTACTAGGGGTTGAACGATACCATTTTGTTATTATGTTGAGGGTTGAAATAGACCTATTTCCAAATTTATGTAGTGTCCTGTGGTTTCGGATGAGTGAGGGTTGGAAAATACCTTTTGCCTATAGCAAGGGTTGAAACAGACGTATTTCCAAATTTATGTAGTGTCCTGTGGTTCGGGATGAGCAAGGTTTGGAAGATAGCTTTTGCCTATTGTTTGAGTGAGGGTGAGTGGAAAACACCCCACTGGATTCTTTTTTATGTAGTTTTCTGTTGTTTGGATGAGCGACAGCTGAATTACTCTTTGCCTACTGTTATGCACGAGCATGCAGTATCCTATGGTGCAAGGATGAGTGAGGGTTGGAAGATACCCTTTGCCTGCTGCGGTTATGCGTGAATATGGTTGAAAAAGACCCTTTTAAGATTTGCTACCTGGCTGAAAGAGACCTTTTTATGAATTGCTACATGAGTACACAAGATGCCCTGTGTTTTGAGGATGAGCGTGGGGGTGAAAGAGATCCTTTTGTAGGGTCACAAGATGCCCAGAGTTTCAGGGATGAGTGTAGGTTGAAAGATACATTTACTATGGTCACAAGAAGCACTGAAGTTTGGGGATGAGTGTAGGTTGAAAGATACGTTTTCTTGGTCTACTTCAGTGAGGGTTGAAAGATACCTTTACTTGGTCTACGGAAGTGAGGGTTGGAAGATACTATTTTGTATTGCTCCAGATGCAGTCAAGAAATCTTTTGCTTGCTTCTTTGCTGAGGGTTCAAAGATAACCATTATTGATTTGTATTATTTTCCTTAAGGAGAAGAGATGTGTTGTGCCTTGAATTGTTGCTATGCTTCCTCTCCATAGTTACCACTTCCCTGCTGCTCAGCCAGTAAGTGTGATGTCATAGAATGTTTATTAGTGCCTGGTTGGGAAGAAGGTCAGTTGGAGAAAGGCTGAGCAGCAAGGATGCTGCTCCTGGTGGGACATTTACATAGGCATTTACCATCTTATTTATTACCTGTAATTAAGACTTTATTCTTTAAATAAACATCATAAAATCTATTTTACCTGTCTACTGAGGAGCTACCTTTGATTGCAACAAAGAGTCAAGGGGAGGTAGGAGTAACAGTATTACAACAAGTGTTGTGGGAGGTGGAGGAAGACTACCAGACGTGCTGTTCCTTTCCGAGACTTATAAAACTATTTTCTCAGAACTCATACTTCACATATTTCAGAGAACATTCATGAGAACTGAACAAGGAGCCTCCATCCTAAATCCATGCTATGCTGGTGTCCTGGGCATGTCAAAAAAGTAGGGTACATCGGATTTGCCACAAAATTGCTGGCCCTTAGCTTACGTTCTTGTGTTTGCTTGCTCTAAAATACAATTCATAAATAAAAATGAAACAGAAAAAGCATGTGAAGACATTCAAAGAGGGAAGGAGATATACACCACTTTTACATATTGCACCACAAGGATTTTTGTGATCTAAATTACAGTTTGGGACTTGTTTGGAGGACCAAGGTCAGTAGAGTGTCATGAAGTAAGTACACTGGCTCTTCTTGTTCTTTCCTTAAAAGTTTATTTCCAGTTATAATGTACAGACAGAGATACATGTGCTCACCATCCCCAAACCGGCACAACTCCAACCTTTCATATGAAAACATTCCAATCCCCAGTCACAGCCTGCCCCAACATTCCACTGCCCCAACATTCCACTGCCCCTGATGTCATAGCATTCTTCTTTTACATACAAACCAATACATCACTACACATCCCCTTCCCTTAAAAAAAAAGACAAAAAAAAAGACAAAAATAAAATAATAATATGGATATAAATAAATATATATATTTTTATGTAATCACACACAACATTTTCTAATACCTTAGGTTTTCTCAAAACCCTGCCGAAACAACTTTTCTTCACTTCACCACAAACTACATTTTTATTCTGTTCACGCTCATTCACATTACATTCAAATTCTCCCATATTAATACGAGTCTGGACACCTTCCTGACAGCCCCTAGCTCCCAATTCCCCAATAACTCTAGAATCTTTGTTACCATCAATATCACACTCCAACCACCAATATTTGTTATTATTACCTTCCAGCAAATCATACTGCACAAATTGTTGTTTGCAAGGCTTAGCAATAGCAACGCGACTCATGTGACATACACTGCCATCATCCAAAATGACAGTATTTCTCATCACTTTCTTAATTCTTATAGGCTCGCCAAACTTGCTCTCACCTTTAGCCACTTTCCTTACGGATTTCACTCTCACCCAATCTCCCACATTCAAATGTGCTTCTTTAGTGCCATATTTATTATTAAAATATTCCTTGTTCTTTTCTTGTGAATTCTTTATGCACTTTCTTACATGTTCCTTGCTCCAAAGTACTGGTCTGCTTCTTTGCATCCAACCAGGGTTAATCTTCGAAAATGGAATTCTACCTCGCATTATATCAAACGGACTTTGACCTATTGTCTCATGAGGTGTCACTCTATAAGCCCATAACATTTTCCTTAACTCAGAATCTATATTACTTTTGTTTCCATGCTTTGCAATTTGAATGATGCCCTTGAAAATCCTATTTATACGTTCCACTACAGCATTCCCCCTGGGATGATATAAAGCTGTAAACCTTTGTTCAATACCAGTCATTTTAGCAAAAGTTTTCATTTCCTCAGATTTAAATTGAACACCATTGTCCGTCAATAAAATTCTGGGAAATCCTTCCCTCAAAAATATTTCCTCCAAAAAATTAATCACTGCCTTGGTATCAATTTTTTGTAACACAGAAAATTCAATCCACCTTGAAAACAAATCAACTAAAACCACAATAAACTTTGAAGTCCCATCATGCCACGTAATAGGACCCATAATGTCTAAAGCAACTTCTTCCCATGGTATATTAGGACAACTTGAAGAAGAAATTGGTGGGTTAAGTGTCTTTTGAGATTTGTCACTATTCTCAGACTCCATGCAGTCACGTACATATCTCTCAATTTCTACATCAATTTTTGGCCACCAATAAAGTACTTTAATTCCTCTTTTGGTGCGAGATATTCCTGAATGACCTTCATGTCCAATAGCAATAAGTTTATTTCTAATACCACAGGGGGGAATAATCTTCCCACCTCTACACACAAAATCACCTTCAATGCTCAATTCATCTCTCACTTCCCAAAAAGCTCTTAACATATCACTGCTTTTGACTTTCTTGTCATTATACCAACCGAACATCACTTTGTTTTTAACTTCTTTCAACACTTCGTCTTTCTCATACTCCATGATCCATTCTTCTTTTTGCAATGAGCTTAAAGTATTCTCATCAAACACACCAGCTACACACCAGTCATTCCATGGATGTTGATCCAACTCTCTTAAAGGTAAGGACATTCTACTTAAAAAATCTGCAGTAACATTTTTTACCCCAGGAACATACTGCACTTCATATAAGAAATCTTGTAGTCTCATAGATAGTCTAGCTATTCTCGCAGATGCTCTACATAAACCTTCTGTAGTTAACAATTTAGTAAGAGGCTTATGGTCAGTCCGTATGATGCATTTTTGCCCCCAAACAAATTTCCGAAAGTGTTCTAATGCCCATACACATGCCAAAGTTTCTCTCTCTATTACAGAGTATTTTTCCTCTGTGGGAGACAAAGAACGGGATGCAAATGCAACCACATATTCTTTACCTCCATTGTCACATTGTGTTAATACACTACCAAGGCCCTTACCACTCGCATCCGTAGTGATAATAGAACAAGCTTTTGGATCGTACCCATGCAACATTGGAGCACTCACAATTGCATTCTTAATTTCCTGAAAAGCCTTCTGACAACTTACATTCCATTCAAATTTCACTTTGTTTTTTAGTAACAGTCTCATTTGGTAGGTTTTAGCTGAAAATTTTTCTACAAATTTTGAATAAAACTCGGCTAGACCTAAAAAGGATCTCAAATCATCTTTAGATGTGGGGCATGGGGCATTCTTAATAGCTTCCACCAACTTTTTTTTAGGTCTTATGCCTTCATGATCAATCTCATGTCCTAAATACGTTACTTTTCTCTGTGCAAATCTACATTTACTGATCTCTGCGGTCAAACCTTTTTCTTGTAAGATGTTCAAAACATTCCTCAATTCCTTATCATGATGTTTCTTGCTACTTCCCATAACTAAAATATCATCCTGAAAGAATGTAACATTAGGCAAATGTCCAAATAACTGCACCATCAACCTTTGAAAGACGGCAGCCGCCGACGCCAAACCAAATGGCATACGTTTGAAACGAAAACAACCCCAAGGTGTACAAAAAGTTTTAAGATGTCTGCTATGATAGTCCAACCTAACCTGGTGGTAAGCAGACGACAAGTCCAAAGTGGAAAACCATTTAGCATCTCTCGTGGCAGACAACATCTCATCAATACAAGGCAAAGGAAACTGATCTACTATGATATTATTGTTCAAACCTCTCAAATCCACACACAAACGCACTTTGCCATTAGCTTTACGCGCAACAACCAAAGGTGAAACCCACTCAGAAGCTTCAACTGGTTCTATAATCTGTGAATTTTGTAACCTGTCCAACTCTTTTGTTACCTCTTCCCTGACAATAAACGGAATATTCCGTACCTTATGAATTTTTGGTTTGGCATCCTTTTTGAGTCTAATCTGATGTATAAAGCCTTTCAGTTGACCTACTTGCCCATTGAACACTCCTGGAAACTCTTGTGTGACCCATTTCTTTGTGTCTTCTTCATCACACATTACTAAGACTTGCTCTACACTGTTAGGATCAAGCACAATATGCAGTTTCTTTTGGTCTTTCCAGCCTAATACCGACGGACCATCCTTAGCCACATATAATTTACATACGGCTTGTCTTTGCTTAAATTTGAATACCAGCACTCTAAAACCAATAATATCTATTCTATCACCAGTGTAACTTTCAGGCGAAATGTCAGAGGTTTCTAAATGTTCCCCTAAATTATGTACAAAATGCTTTTGCCATGTGCATTCTGAAACAATACTGTATGGGGAACCAGAGTCTGCTGCCACCTGCAACATAACTCCCCCAAATGATATCCAACACAAGGGTTTGTTTGACGTTTGTCCTGAAATGTTCAAAACCACAGTTTTGTGACCCCTCAGTTTATAATTTACGTCTTCATCACTGTCATCAGAACAGTCTTCACCACTTCCTTAATGCAGGCCACTTTACTGTTCACCTTCTTCAGTTGTTTCTTCCTGCACACCCTAGCAAAATGGCCTACAATTCCACATTCCAAACACTTAGCATTTTTAGCTGGACACCCATCAAATTTTGCAGAATGAAAGGAACTCCCGCAACGGAAACACTCATTTCTGGATCGATCAGGCATGTTAGATTTTTGATTTTTTGCAAAAGTTTGATTTTTATCTTTTTTAAAGTCATTATCCCGCTTATCCATGGACCATTTGTTGCGCTTGCGATCACTAACTTTGGCAACAACTTCTTCAAAGTTCTTATCCTGTGCCAAAGTGATTTTCGCACATCTTTCGGATAATTCTGCTTTCTTTACTAAAGCAATAATATCCTTTAGCCTGGATTCGCCTTCAATCCACAACCTCTCTTGAATAGATTTGTTTTTAGTATACATTACAATCTGGTCCCGTACCAGTTCATCATGTAGACCAGTAAACCTATATGAGCTAGCTAAATGTTTTAAAGCAGAAACGTAGCTCTCTATGTCCTCGTGTTTCTCTTGTTTCCTGTGGAAAAATGCGTGACGAGTAACCGCAATGCAAACAGCAGGAGAAAAATGATCATTTAAATCCAAAATAGCACTTTGAAACACATCTTCATCGCCTCTATCGTGTTTTTGTAGTTGATTGTAAATACGAAGACCTTCAGGGCCTAAACAGTGCATTAAGATCCTTTTTTTTCTTTCAGCAGAGATTAAACCATTGCAATCTTCTAAGTTTGCGATGTAATTAAAAAAATATTCCTTCCACTCCTTCCATTGTACAGCTGGTTCACCAGGAGACGCTAAAAATTCCTTTGGTGTACTCAACTGCAAAGAAAGCGACGTCCCTGTACCAGAAGAATCTCCACTCGAAGACATGGTGTACTAAAAATTATAGCTGTAAAATATAACTCTTTAGCTTACTTCTTCAGCAAGACATGTATCTCTGTTATAATAATTTCTGTTAGTTTTCCTTTGTGCCGGATAAACTTCAGCAATGAAGTTGCTAAAAAATGAAGAATAGTAAAAATAATACCATGTACTTGGTACTAATTAACATTAAAAGGGCGCTGTTCCTGCTCCCATGTAACTCCCAGCGCAAGAACCAGCACGTTCACAAGACATTGTTATTTGCCTTTAACAAAGCAGGTCCGAAAATAGCTGCTCTCCAATCCTCAGTCTGATGTCTGTAGCGTTGCCTTCCAATAATTGCAGTTTTCTCAGTCCAATGCTTGCTGCTTTACGATCCTGCTCGTCGCCATGTGAAGTACGTACACTGGCTCTTCTTGTTCTTTCCTTAAAAGTTTATTTCCAGTTATAATATACAGACAGAGATACATGAGCTTGCCATCCCCAAACCGGCACAACTCTGACCTTTCATATGAAAACATTCCAATCCCCAGTCACAGCCTGCCCCAACATTCCACTGCCCCAACATTCCACTGCCCCTGATGTCATAGCATTCTTCTTTTACATACAAACCAATACATCACTACATGTCACCTGAAGAAAATGATCCCTCTTGTTCCTGCCTTGAAGTAGCCTGTCAACTGTTTTGTATATCCGTCTTTGAATGGCGCGGTGTTCAAGACATACATTACCAATGGCTTCCCAAACTGGACATGGTCGGCATGTGGAAGCAGAAGAGTGGCCTAAGACACAAGCCTTCACTCAAAATAGGGCTCTGTTAGCCAGTGTACTAAGTGAAAGCTGCATTTTCTGCAGATGCCTAAAACCTGCTCATTCCACCAACGGTGACTGCCATTCTGGTTGTCATTTTGCTTATTTGACATAAGTCTACAACAAGAGAGAAAAGCATATGCTGGCCGGAGAAAGGTGCATAGTTTTTTTTTACTAATGTTACCCACCATCTAGATCCACAGGACCAATTTTCTGCAACTACGATTTTCTTGTTCAAACAAAATACCCTGAACATATCATCAAAATATGACTCCGACTATAACCTGTGATGGGAACCCTGGAATCACAGTCTAATGCAGTCCTAGGCAGTCAGAGCTACAATGTAATACTAGGGGAACACTGCACTATACAAATGCCAAACCAATACGGCAAAGGGCACAGACCACCCCCTCCCCACTTTTTGGATATTCTTTATTTACACACTGGTTGAAACAGGGAGTAATATATTTAATTATTTCAGTCCAGTAAATAAATGACAAACTGTGCAAAGTCATCTTCACTTAAAAATACAAATCTAGCACAAGGTAAAACGAAAAATAAATAACTGTGTATTCATTAAAACAATAGTGTCAAGACAAACTGAACAAGGTAAATAGACACACCTTGATTTTACAGTCCATAGAGGAAGATAGCAGCAAATGCCCGGAAAGAGGGAACAACCTGACTGCACTGACACCCTGCGAAAGAAAAGGTGAATCTAATGAGACATGTAAAAAATAATTTATAGTCAGCCATCTACGTTTACAGACATTTATAGACTCGGTTCAACTCTGACATTTGACATGATGAAAAAACATGTATTCATTCCTTTTAACAGGGCTCTCAAGCTACTCAAAGATAATAAAGTTAGAACGTGTATGCTTGATTTCCAATGGTAGATTTTACATCTCCCCCTCATTTACATTTGAACGCATTTCCTACGACTTCACAGCTTAAGATAATTAGTAGCTGTCAGGAGACAATTGAATAACCACGGTTTTCTCTTTTTAGATTATTTAAATGTATATTCTACTTTTTCTGACTGGATTCTAGTGCGTAGGCAGCAACATCTGGAAACTTATTTCAAATGGCAGAAAAGCCAGGTACTGACTCCTGCTCCTACAGAGTTCAATGTGGCAAGTCTGTGGACCGTAAATTATTGGATCGTCATGATTCGTTCAGACGTTATAGAATCATTACTCGCAAAAAACGATTCCTTTTTAACTCTTAAGTATGAAAGACTGGCGGACTGAACTTTAATGAAAATGAATTCAAATAAAAAACAAATATAATGTTGGCCCTCATGTACGAAGTGTTCATATCTGCTCAGCCATTTGGTATGCCGCCAACAAGCTCTGTTGTATGCCTGCGTTGTAGATTCCTTGGCAGGGACGTGTAACAGACATACAGTGGGTATTTTTATTTGCCTTTTCATGTGAGATTAGGAACGGAAATTAAACTCAGTGGTATGATTTGCAATTGCATTTATGGACAAAGGTTATAACTGGTTTATTCAGAACAGTATGTAGTTTATGTTAGTGCAACAAAAGATGTGTGTTGGGTTAAACACAACGTTAAACACAACGTCAATGTGCTCTTGCACCTGTTCAAATGCAGAGAGGGGATCAACATTGTCCAAGGTCCAAAAGGGACAGTCTAATCCACAATGTTATGCGTCTGTGCTGTATTTCGTTCTCAGGCTTAACACTTTGGATTCACTCTGTACTTGGGCTCTCTAGGCTATTTGCAGTGAATGAGATCAGACAATTTGTTGATACTCTGTCTAAACCACTTTTTCCCTAATAGGTAAAACAATACGTGATTGTTGATCACAATTTAATTTTGAACTGCTATTTGTCAGAGTTGTGCTCTTTGGCTAAGTTATTGGTTTGGATGTGACTGTGTAGTGCAATAGGTACAAGAGAGAGGTCAGCCTCTCTCTCTCTCTCTCTCTCTCTCTCTCTCTCGCAGATAACTCTACCAGAGGTACTCTCCCTCCTCCGGCACTGCATTCTGCTATTCATCACGGGGAGCACCTACCTACTGAGGTGCAAGGGATCCCTGATGCCAATATATACCCAATAGAGGCACCTTTTTCAGCATCCACATTGAGGACACTTGCTTCTCTTTCGGCCCCCACCCCAGAGCAGATGACAGGTCTGTGGGAAGGAGAGGTTTCTATCAATTATTGGGTCATGGGAAACAATCAAACACTTGCTACAATTTAGTGTAAAGGAATATTGCTTCTGTATTATTAAACAACAACCAGGTGGTGGCTCAGTAAACGTCTGTAGGTGACAGTAGCCAAGAGTAACCCAATTGAAAGTTTACCCTTTACAGATATTCCAAGGGAGACTATAAACAGGATTATCATCTAGCCACATCTGGCAAAATAATACAAGGCAAAATATTTAGATGAAGCAGCTTTCCATCTTACTGTAGATGCTTATGCTACAAATTGCTGTAGCTCATAAATACGTGATTGCCATGAAAACAGTCCCTATCTCTCCAATGGCAGTAGCATGAATTTTGCTAATTCTTCAACCAGGCTTCCGAATTTACTTCAAGAAATTAACTGGAAATAGGATTAGCGACAGGCTAAACTAAGTCCAGGGCGACAACAACAAAATGCAACTATCGAATAGAAAATGGTAAACAGTTATAGTTTTGGATGGAATTCATTTTTTTTTTTTAATTTAACTCAAGAAAAGCGATAGCTTCTTAAATGTAATAAATTATCCACAATTAATGAGTATAATACTACACAGCTTACTTTTAAGGTTTCATTGGCGAGAAGGCTAGTGGCCCACTTTGGTGCATATAAGAGTTGGGGCAACATCTACTGTGTGAGAATGCAGCCTAAGAGACGAAGTGAACTGTAAAATAAGTGCAAGGTGAAGTGGCTCCAGGAAAGTGGTGGTAAGGTCCTTGCGTGCCACAGAGGTGGTTGGACGATAAAACGCATCATTATCAAAGGAGGTAGGTTTATTATAGGTAAGTAGATGTGGGGGTGGGGATGATGAATGACAATTACCTCGGTGTAAGGTAGGGGATCTGGTTTCCATACCACTAAATGCCAAATACGTGTTAAAGTAGCAGTCACCCTAAGCTTGGACACTGGGTTATGTGCACAGAAGAACGAGTTACTTACCTTCGGTAACGACTTTTCTGGTGGATACATTAGCTACCTGTGGATTCCTCACCTCATGAATACTCCCATGGCGCCAGCATTCGACGGAAATCTTCTTACTAGTCTCTGCATGTCGACGAGGACGTCACTGTCGCCCACGCGACGCCGTCTGACGTCATACAGGCAATAAGAGGTCCTCGACGACGTGCGGACGTCAGTACCAATCATTTTTTACGTGCATGAGAACAACCAGGCAATGCAATGAAAGAGCAAGGCAACATCCATTATATTGTAAAAATACACCACATTGTATGAATAACTGTAAATCTTTTTATGTACATATATATATATATATAAAACTCTCTCTTTTAAAATATATACACACACCAAGTATATACATAAAGATATATACATATATACATATATATATATAAATATATTATATATACATCTATTGCACCCTCAAAGACCAAGAGGAGCGCACTCAAGGATTACTTGGTAAGACCAGAAAGGCAACGGGGAGGCGGGTGGGACCGTGAGGAATCCACAGGTAGCTAATGTATCCACCAGAAAAGTCGTTACCGAAGGTAAGTAACTCGTTCTTCTGATGGATACAACTACCTGTGGATTCCTCACCTCATGAATAGAGTCCCAAAGCAGTACCACGCCCGGCGGTGGGTGCCTAAAAGGTCAAACCAAGAAATCCTGCAGCACTGACCGTGCAAAATGGCCGTCCCTTCTAACCTCAGAATCCAAACAGTAATGTTTTGCAAAAGTGTGAAGGGACGACCAAGTTGCGGCCTTGCAGATGTCGACCACAGGAACACCTCTGGCCAAGGCCGAAGTGGCCGACTTAGCTCTGGTGGAATGAGCTCTAATGCCCTCAGGAGGATCCTTCTTTGCCAAAGAGTAACATATTTTAATGCAAAGAACAACCCACCTGGATAGTGTTCTCTTGTGGACTGCCTTTCCTCTCCTCTTGCCCACGTATCCAATAAACAGCTGATCCTCCAGCCTGAAATCCTTTGTTCTATCGATAAAGAAGCTCAACGCTCTCTTTGGGTCCAGACGGTGCAGTCTTTCTTCCTCTTTGGAAGGATGAGGCGGAGGATAGAACGTGGACAAAGTAATTGCCTGAGCCAAATGGAAGGGTGAAACAACCTTCGGGAGGAAAGCAGCCTTGGTCCTCAACACCACCTTATCCCCATAAAAAGTTGTATAAGGGGGTTTTACTGATAAGGCCTGCAACTCACTCACTCTCCTTGCTGATGTTATAGCTATCAGGAAGACTGTTTTTAAAACCAAATACCTCAAGGGGCAAGAATGCATAGGTTCAAAAGGGGACCCCATAAGGAAAGTCAGGACTAAGGACAAATCCCATTGCGGCATAACGAATGGCTTTGGAGGATATTGATTTAGAAGACCTTTCAAGAATCTGATAACAATAGGGGATTCAAATAAAGATGGTTGGTCTGGAAGACATAAGAAGGCTGACAAGGCCGATAAATAACCTTTAATGGTAGCCACTGCACAACCTTTCTGCGCCAGAGATAGAGCAAAAGACAAAACGTCCGATAGATGAGCATGCAAAGGATCAATCTGCCTCTCTCCACACCACGCAACAAATTTAGACCACCTATTAGCGTAGATAGATTTAGTGGAGTGTCGCCTGGCCGCTAATATAACATCCACTACCTCAGGCGGGAGAGAGAAGGAACTCAGGTTGCCCCGTTCAATCTCCAGGCATGTAGGTGCAGACTCTGGAGGTTGGGGTGTAGAACCTGCCCCTGCGACTGCGAGAGGAGGTCTGCCCTGAAAGGGAGACGGAGCGGCGGGCACATTGAGAGTTGGAGAAGGTCGGAGTACCACACCCTCCTTGGCCAATCCGGAGCTATTAAGATTACTAGAGCCCGGTCTTGGCGAATCTTCCTCAATACTCGAGGAATCAAGGGTATGGGAGGAAACGCGTAAAGCAACTGGCCGCACCAGGTCATTTGAAACGCGTCCCCCAACGCTTCCTGCATCGGATACTGAAGGCTGCAGAACAACGGACAATGCGCGTTCTCTCGAGTGGCGAACAGATCTACCCGAGGAAACCCCCACCTCTGGAAGATTAAACGGACTTGATCTGGATGGAGACGCCACTCGTGGTCTGCCGAGAAGTGGCGACTGAGACTGTCCGCACGCATGTTCAAAACTCCGGCCAGATGGTTTGCTATCAAACAAATCCGATGGTCCTTTGCCCAGGACCATAGTCGAAGAGCTTCTCTGCAGAGAAGGTACGACCCCACTCCTCCCTGCTTGTTTATGTACCACATCGTGGTAGTATTGTCCGTTAGGACCTGTACCGACTGACCACGAAGGGAAGGGAGGAAGGCCTTGAGAGCCAGACGTACAGCTCGTAATTCTAACAGATTGATGTGAAAAATCTGTTCCTCTGGAGACCAAAGACCTTTGATCTCCAGATCCCCCAGATGAGCTCCCCACCCTAGAGTGGAAGCATCCGTTATGACTGTGGCCACTGGTGGCGACTGCTGGAACGGCTTTCCTTGCGAAAGATTGTTGCTTACAATCCACCACTTCAAATCCACAGCAGCATCTCTGGAGATCTTGACAGTACCCTCTAGATCCCCTCTGTGTTGAGACCACTGCCTTCGGAGGCACCACTGAAGAGCCCTCATGTGCCAGCGAGCATGCGTGACCAACAGAATGCAGGAGGCAAAAAGACCGAGCAGACGAAGGACCTTGAGGACTGGAACTACCGCTCCATTTCGAAACATTGGAACCAAATCCTGAATATCTTGAATCCGCTGAGGCGGAGGAAAGGCCCGACCCAATGTTGTATCCAGTACTGCCCCTATGAACAGGAGGTGCTGAGAGGGCTCTAGGTGAGATTTGGGCTCGTTCACCGAAAAACCCAGGTTGAACAACAACTGGGTTGTTGACTGCAGATGACGCAACACAAGCTCCGGGGACTTGGCTTTGATCAACCAGTCGTCCAAGTAAGGGAATACTGCTATCCCCTTCCTTCTGAGCTCTGCCGCAACCACCGACATCACCTTCGTGAAGACTCGAGGTGCTGAAGTAAGACCAAACGGAAGGACCGCAAACTGATAGTGTTGCGATCCCACCACAAACCGGAGATACTTCCTGTGTGACTGGAGTATCGGGATATGAAAGTAAGCATCCTGCAAGTCGACAGACACCATCCAGTCTTCCATGTTCAACGCCAAAAGCACCTGTGCTAGGGTCAGCATCTTGAACTTTTCCTGCTTGAGGAACCAATTCAAGATCCTCAGGTCCAGAATTGGTCTCAAACGACCATCCTTCTTGGGAATCAGGAAATACCTTGAGTAAACTCCTTGACCCCTTTCCTGCTCCGGGACCAACTCCACCGCGCCCTTTAAAAGGAGGACTTCTACCTCCTGTTCTAGCAACAGGAGGTGTTCTTGTGAACAATACGAAGGGCGGGGCGGGATGAGGGGCGGAAACTCCCGAAAAGGAAGGGTGTAGCCTTTTCCCACAACACTGAGAACCCAATTGTCCGACGTAACAGTCTCCCATTTGGTGAGAAAATGCTGTAATCTTCCCCCTACAGGAGAGGCGTGAGTTGGAAATGGTGGAAGCCTAAGGCTGCTTCCCCTGCTGCACCCCGCCAGAGGATGAGGAAGAGGCAGAGTGCTGCTGAGAGGCTCCTCTGGTGCGGACCCTACCTCTCCCCCTAAAAGATCTATAGGGATGGGAAGAGGCAGGTTGCTGATATCTTCCCCGAAAGGAAGAGGAGGAAGAGCCACGCCCAAATCCACGAAACCTCCTGAAAAATCTGGAAGAGGCCGTGGAAGAAGGAGCTTGGAGCCCTAACGACTTAGCCGTGGCCCTGCTTTCCTTAAAACGTTCCAAGGCCGAATCAGCCTTAGCCCCAAACAGTTTGTCCCCATCAAACGGGAGATCCAACAATGTGGACTGTACATCAGCCGAAAAGCCCGAGTTACGAAGCCAGGCCTGTCTCCTTGCCACCACAGTTGTGCCCATTGCTCTGGCTACTGAGTCGGTGGTATCCAGTCCCGTCTGGATAATTTGGGTCGCAGCAGCCTGGGCATTTGAGACAAGATCCAAAAGACCCTGGGGAAGCTCTGTAAACGAAGAGGAGATGTCATCCATCAGAGCATGAATATACCTCCCCAGGATACAGGTTGCATTGGTGGCTTTTAACGCCAGACTGCAGGACGAAAAAATCTTCTTCGACTGCGCCTCTAGCTTCTTTGAATCTCTGTCCCCAGGCACCGTCGGAAAAGAACCAGGCGCTGACTTGGACGAACAGGAGGCCTGCACCACCAAGCTCTCCGGCGTAGGGTGCCTGGACAGAAAACCAGGGTCAGTTGGAGCCGCCCGATACCTCCTGGCCGCGGCTCTGTGAACTGCTGGGGAAGATGCCGGCCTCTTCCACACCTCTAAAACCGGATCCAGCAGAGCGTCATTAAAAGGTAACAGAGGCTCCGCCGCGGCTGAGGCCGGATGTAACACCTCTGTCAAAAGGTTTTGTTTCGCCTCCACCACCGGCAAAGGCAGGTCCAAAAAACTAGCTGCCTTCCGTACCACTGCATGAAAGGAAGCAGCCTCCTCAGTATATTCCCCCGGGGACGAAAGGTCCCACTCAGGGGAAGTGTCCAGCCCACTGGCCGACTCCAGTCCACGAAGCCCATCACCCGAGTCCTCTAGCTCTCCTTCCTCTAGGGCTCGTTGGTACTCCTGCTCTTCTAGTACCCGGAGAGCACGTCTCCTTGAATGCAGTCGTTGCTCAATCCGCGGAGTCGACAATGCCTCCGCCGAAGTCGGAGATCGGCGCCGATCTTCCGAAGCCACCGACGCCGCATCCGGCGCCACAGGTAACTTCGGCGCCGACTGAAGAGCAGTTGAAACGGATGGACCCACCGGAGTCACAGGCCGAAATCTCGACGTCGACGGGATGGAAATCCCTGGGGCCAATCCTTCCGAAGCCACCGGAGCGGCCACCGGCGCCGACACTGGCGCCGAGCCCACGTTCCCAAACGGGAGAAAGGGCATAAAGGGTGCCGGCTGAAGAGGCGCAGGATCACCCAAAGAAAAGGCCAAAGGCCCAGCCGGAGCACCCCCTGGAGCCATCTGTTGGAAGATGGCATACATCGCATTCAAGAATGCGGAACTATCGGCTCCAGGGGTGGGAAAAGCCGGATACTGGGGTGCCTGTCTCGGAGGCGACCCCGACGCCGGCCTCGGCGTCTGCGCCGGAGAAAACACTTGAGGCTCCAATACCTCAATCACCGACGCCTGTCCAGGTGAAGTTGGAGACGCCGGAGAAGGCAACGGCGTCGAAGGATGCGGCGTAACCGTGGGGCTGACCTCCCATGTTCTTCGGCGCCGATCCGGAGACCTGGAACGAGCCTCCCTTGAATGACGCCGAGATTCTCTACGGCGCCGGGAGTCTCGATGACGCCGATGTCTTGGAGAAGACTTCTTGTGATGCTTCTCCTTTGACTTGGCCATAAACAGCTTCGCCTCACATTCTTTAAGAGCCTTTGGATTCATGTGCTGACATGAATCACAAGTCGAGACGTCGTGGTCGGAGCTCAAACACCAAAGGCAATCGGAATGAGGATCCGTCACCGACATCTTGCCTCCACACTCACGACAAGGCTTAAATCCAGACTTTCTCTGCGACATTATTTCCACAGCGAAAGACTACGCAGCAAGATATACACTGTAACCGCAAGAGTAACAGTTGCTCCCTCGAAGATAACCGTTTCGAATGCACGGAAAAAAGGGAACTGACGTCCGCACGTCGTCGAGGACCTCTTATTGCCTGTATGACGTCAGACGGCGTCGCGTGGGCGACAGTGACGTCCTCGTCGACGTGCAGAGACTAGTAAGAAGATTTCCGTCGAATGCTGGCGCCATGGGAGTATTCATGAGGTGAGGAATCCACAGGTAGTTGTATCCATCAGAAAGTGTTGCTTAAGAGGAGGTGCCAGATCACAGCGTCCCCTAAAGGAGTTACTGGAGCATTACTGAAACAGTATTTTTTGATGGAAGTGAGAAGGATAAAACAAGCCATTTAAATGCTTAAAAAGGGTTGTGTGCTAGAAGGTGGTATGACTGCTGGATGTATAGCTCTAGGTAAGAAACTTTCACCCACTGCCATATGGTGTCCACATTCTTCAATGCCACTCTTTCAGAATGCAGAGTCAATAGAGAAGTTGCGGAGGGAGCCAGGTGAGTTTGGGTTAGAGAATTTTTCAAGATTGCTTAAAATAAATAAATATATATTATTTTATATATCTCTATCTCTCTCTCTCTCTATATATATATATATATATATATATTTTAATGGCTTTAGATAAACTACATTCCTTTCCCCTTACTTCTTCACCCTTATTTCATCACTACATTCACCCACTGCCATATGGTGTCCACATTCTTCAATGCCACTCTTTTAGAATGCAGAGTCAATAGAGAAGTGGCGGAGGGAGCCAGGTGAGTTTGGGTTAGAGAATTTTTCAAGATTGCTTAAAATAAATAAATATATATTATTTTATATCTCTCTCTCTCTCTCTCTCTCTCTCTCTCTCTCTCTCTCTCTCTCTCTCTCTCTATATATATATATATATATATATATATATATATATATATATATATATATATATTTTAATGGCTTTAGATAAACTACATTCCTTTCCCCTTACTTCTTCACTACATTCACTTTGCAAACCTTTCAAATTTGAAAGAATCCTTGTTTGCCGTACTGTCAATCTGTTCCCTATTCCAACCCCAAATTTACAATACTAGTAGAGGTTTCCTTAGTCCTATTTTTATTTAATTTTAATCAATATTAGGCAATATCTTAACCCTAAGTTAAATTAAATTGTATGTCAGGACCACAGGTGAGGATTATTCTCACCTTTCTTCACTTTATTAAACAGACACTAACATTAAGTCATACAGAAAATACGTTTCCCGGAAGCCCAAGGACAAATGAGGATCCAAAAAAACATCCAATCATCTTGGTCATAATTGCTTCAAAGCCCATCCACAGCTCTTATGCCCCTACCTTCTTTCTTTGATGTCCCAGCAGCTGTTAGTTGAGTATCTCCACCTCTCTTTCTTATGCCCTTATTTTTTCTGATTTTCGATAGGATATTATATGTAACCTTTTGCATTTATATTGAATATTTGTCTTATGTAGTGCGCAGCAATTTGACTTCTCTGTCAGCTGGACTGTATTGCTGGGGTATTGTCTTCCAAATGCTAGAGGGCATCTGCATCGACTGGCGCACATGGGCTCCACTTTCAAACAGATTGCAGAGCCCAGCATGATCTCCTGCAGAGCCTTGGCTTTCCACCTGCACCTGGAGCATCATGTCCCCAAGCGGCATCTGTATCTTAATTTCTCAGTGTCTAACATGGTTCTGACGTCCCTCAGGGTCTGTATTCTTGCAGGGTAGCTTAAACTACTCCACCTCACCATGGGATGGCACCCACGCTGCTTACCCCACAGATAGCAAAGGATGTATGGGGTTCTGGGCTTGGAACCCTTAATTGAGCCCTTATGACCCCCATATTCACTCAGCTTGCACCAGTACCATATTTAGCCCTCAAGGCTAACATAATACTGCAAGGCAATTAAATAATTGCAAAATGCAGAGTTATGAGGATTACACAGAGGAAGAATCAATTGTTATAATTACTTCTAATGATGATTTTTGTCAGGTCGTAGTGGTTTGATACATCAGTCGGTGGCATCAGCTACAGCCCTCCTGGAGAGGCGGTTCCTACAGGTAGCTTACTGTTGCCCAGACCTGCTCCTCCCAGGCAACAAATGACCATGGTCACTGGAGAACACTAGCCCTCAAGGACAGGCTGATAAAAATCCTGGCACAGCATGGGGAAAACCGAGACATGATCAATGGTGGATCTGGATGCCTTTGACAAACTGAAGTGGGTATTCCTTTCCCAGTACCTTCCTGGATCCAATGACTTGGGAGTCCTGAACACTCCCACCGAGGGTGGCTTCATGGTGGACATTTTTTCCCTAACTAGATACCCCTAGCACCCCGCGAACTTTACATGAAGAGGACTCCCACACAGACTTGGATGGTGATCTTGGCCCTCTAGTCCCTGGCATTCACTTTCCTCACAACAACCTAAGACTGGCATGTTAAGAGAATGACACAAACATGCTTGATCTAGACAGTATCTTCCTTTCTTGCTCTTCGGAATGGTGCCCATCAGAGAAGGTAGCAAGCTGCCTCTGGAAGCCACTGGAGAAAGAGGTCTGTGCACATCTTCGGGCAGAGTGGTCTCTTACTTCCCTGGATAGCAAAATGGACATGACCCCAGAAATAGAAACCAGGATGGTTATGTTTTGAGGAAATATGTGAGAGACCCTAAAAAAAGGCATTGACCACGCATGGCAGTCTTGCCATGGTAAATTGCTTGAGATTACTGTCCAATCACTAAGATTCTGGACATGGCCGAGGAGGACAAACAATCAGGGTCCCTTATCTCCCTGGAAATCTTGTCTGGGTGGAGTATCTGAGCGGTCATCTTCTTAGGCAATATTAAATGTGATATGTCTACTGAACGGTGCGGGTCTCTTTGGATTCATGTTGCCCCTAAGCCTGCTTATCGGGCCTCTTTGAAGGCAGGGGTGATTGCACACGGAGGCCTGTTCACAGACCCCTTCGTGCAGGAACTGGGAAAATTTGTGCTAACCTTTTAATCCCTGGATAAGGCGAAAGCTTCCATGAGAAATATTTTTGCACCTAAAGTTTTCACAGGCGTCAGTTGTGATAGAGGGTGCTCAACTGGAGACTTCCACTCCCAAGCCCAAAACAGAGACCAAGGTTCCTGACATGGTCAGTGGCAAGACCAATCCTGTTTCTGTGGGTTTCTTCCGATCAAGGGGTTCCCAATGTGTCCAAGCGTTCTAAGGTGATTTCCAAGGATATTCACTAGAAACCAATTCTGATACGTATCCGTCTTTCTTCCCAACTAAAAGTGGGCAGGGCAGCTGATGGGTTTTAGCCACAATTGCAGATGTATAACTTCTGAGGCCTGGGTCCTGTAGACAGTTCAACGTTTTCCAACAGGGTTCTATGCCACTCCCTGCCAAATCAAAAGACCAAGAGACCAAAAGACCTCTACTCAGTTTCAAGGCAGGAAGTCTCGCTCATTTTTCGGAAGATTTCAGAACTTCGAGAAAGACATTTCACCAAGAGTAATCCACATGAACAGATTAGTCAGAAATATTTTTGTGGTGGACAAAAGAGATAAGGCGGGTTGGCAGGGGCAGAAGTGCTCAGTAATACATTTGAAGGAGTTCAACAAGTGTCAGGTCTACCGCCAATTTAAGACTGAAGGTGTCCACCTTCTGAGATATCTCCTGCCTCAAAGTAACTGGACGGTGCAGCTGGATGTGGCATATGCTTACAGTACGGAACCAACCTACTCCTCCACGCTTACAAATTTAAGACTTTTCCGTCCAGACACTCTTTGGCACTAAGGTGAGCCATGGACAGCCTACGTGCCCGAGGGGCACATCTAATCATGTACCTGGACAACATCCAATTGCTTGACCAGTGCCCAAAGAATACCTTCAACTGATGGGAGTCATTTTGCAGGGACTGGGGTTCATCAAGGAAAATAAATCTCTCCTCACACCAGCTCAGAGGACAACATTCCTTAGATTTGTAATAGATTGCAACAAAGCCACATTAAACCTTCCATTGAGAATGATGGCAAAGCTAAGGCTGGAGCTTCAGATTATGATTTCATGACAAAATACTTTGTTGGATGGGATCAACAGGATAGTGTTCATACTGTCATCGTCATCCAGGTGATATTTCCCAGCCCGCTTTATTACAGGGCCCTTCAAATGTTGCACATGTATCGTCTGCAAAAATGTCTAACATTCAGAATTAGTGCTTTGGACAGAAGAGGCCACAGAGGAGGTGAAATTGTGGCTCACGCTCATAGACGTAGAACAGGAGAGCAATCATGGGTCAGGTCCAGATATTATCAAGTCGGACACCAGCAAAAGTGGCTTGGGTGCAGGATGTGGCAAATTGTCTACAGGAGAACAATGGTCTCCTCAAGAACAACAGCTGCATATCTATTGTTAGGAACTTCTGGCAGGCTCATTAGCAGCCCAATGCTGGAACCAGAAGACAATGCAATGTTACATCTTGCTGAAAATAGACATTTCAGTGGTACAGTACATTAAACACTGGGGGTAGGTGGGTTACACCGAAGACACTATAGGAGCTGGGCAAGATCCTGTAACACTTCTGCCTTTACAAAAGAATTTCAGTAAATGCATAATACCTATCGGTGATGTAGCAGACTGGCATTCTGGTCACACTCAAGATAGGAGTCTTTGAAATTGCATCCATGGACATTCAAGGAGCTAGAGAACAGGGGCCCATTCAAGACGGACCAGTTGTCGTCAAGACTGGATCATTGAGTGGGCACGTACTTCAGTTGGTGGCCAGATCGACAGGTGACGGCGTCGGACGCCTTCAGTTAGGACTGCAGCTGAGAGAATTAATACAAATCTCCACAGCGCGTGATAATCACAAGATTGTCAGAGCAAAGCAGAGGACAGAGAGCAGATGTAGTAGTTATCATACTGATTTGGAGGTCTGAAGTCTGGTATTCTATTCTGGTTGGACTTTCTGGGATTCTCCAATCCATCTTTCCCTAATTCAGGAACTTTTTCTGGTTCCCTTAGGGAATTCACACCACCTTGTGAAGTCCAAAAAACGACACCTCATGGCATGGAGGATTACAGGGAACGATGGAAAGTCTGAGATTTCACAAGAAGCTGCAAAACATCTGCCAAAAGCTAGAGTGGACGGGACGGTTAAACAATACAAATTCATCTGGTTGAGATGGATGGGTTTGTGTCCGAGGAGGGCTGTGGTTCCCATGGGGTCTGACATTGTGCACGTCACATTTTTTGGCAGCATTAGCCACAGCAGGAAAACCTCAAATTGGTGAATGCCTTCAGATGAGCCATTTCAACAGGACATGTTCCAATAGAAGGGTATCGGTCAGATTACACTTCCGCCAGAGCCTAGATATTTCTTTCTTTGGGATGTGAATAAGGTTCCTAATCATTTTCCTTTGTGGATGAATAATAAATATCTCTCAAGGAAAGAACTTTCAGAAAATGTTAGCTGTGTTGCTGTGTTTTATCTCCTACAAGAGAATCTCAGATGTTCATGCTCTGGATATTACTGGTAGAGTATTTACCCATGAGGAGGTTACCGTCTACATTTCCAGAAGAACTAAATGGAATCCTAGAGTGATTTCTTATCCAGCTTTTAATGATACTCCAAAGCTGTGTGTAGTTAGATGTATCACGGCATATGAAGAGATAAGGAGTGAATTTCACCCCCCTCCCCACCAGGTGAACAACAATTAATGATCTTTATTTACAAGTCTTTTAAGGCGGTGTCCTCTACAACTAAAGCAAGAAGGGTCAGATGGCTCATTCAATAAGGTGGCCATTGATGCTTCCATCTTTGGGGATCACTCTGCCCATGG
Source organism: Pleurodeles waltl (assembly GCF_031143425.1). Lineage (NCBI taxonomy): Eukaryota > Metazoa > Chordata > Amphibia > Caudata > Salamandridae > Pleurodeles > Pleurodeles waltl. The sequence goes on from NC_090444.1 coordinate 694,051,700, forward strand.
AGTGATGGCTTCCAAATCTTTTTCACTTGGGGTTCACTTGCAGGATATTCTGAATGCCACTGACTGAGCTAAAGACTCTACTTTTAAAACCTTTTACTCTGAACCAGTATAGAATATGGTCTCTTTGATGGTGGATAAGCTTTGAATAGGCATAACCTTAGCATTTGGTTCTGACACAGAATGTAAAACATCATAGCTTGCATAGAATACATTTGTGATTATAATAAGGACAGGGAGGCGAGGATTGCCCCGCCTGATTATAAGAAGTGGCGGTACCTCACCAAGGTATAAAATGGGAATTAATAGATGTGGGTTCAGCCACTGCATATGGATTAAGTACTTCACTGCTCTGTTTCCTCCATGGATTGTTGAGCTGAAGATTGACTTCGTACTTAACTCTATGTAGTTCATCCACTGGTTATTAGTCTGACTGTACACTTAGATGTTGCTCAGTAATAGTTTAGTTTAAGTATATTGACGTTGTTAGTCTTTGAACGAAATAAAAATCTAAACACGAATGTTGTGGAATCAGAGTACAAATTTTGTCGCATGTAGAAAGATGGCTGCATTGAAATCGATGATGGACTTTAAGCAAGATGACTGGATGTTGGTTTGAACTCATTTGCCCTGGGGCTTCTGAGAAAGTTAATTTCTTTATGATTTAATGTTGGCTGCGGTTTAATAAAATGAAGTAAGATTAGCTTAATCCTCGCCTCCAATTTGTAATAAAATTTAACATTTCAGTAACAAAAGCTAGAATATTTCTCTTTTATTATGAAAATAATGAGATGCACCTTAATCGAACAATATACCTAAATATAAATAAAAGCTTGGAAATGGTTCCATCCATGCTGGTCTGTTGTCCTGCAGTTCATGTATGTAGTTACTCCTGTAACTCAGAACTCAATTATACTTATTAATTTACTAACAAAAGCTATACATGAACAAACAAAATACACGTCTAACTAATGAACCTGGAATTGCAAATAGCATAAAAAGGTGCCTATCTTTTAGGACAGATGTAGCGTACCTACAATTCAAATAACATCTAAAAGAGCCCCATTTTACAAAATACATCGTACACAGGGGTTCAACTTAGTCAGCAGCACCAATAGTAAAGGCACTCTACTGTATAAAACAAATATTAAATACCTCTAACAGTCATAATGAGAAATACATACTTTTGTGTGTCCAGACCATACAAAAATCTGTTTCTTGGGAAGGTAACATTTGTCAGGTGGTTCTGTGGAGCGCAGGTTAACACCAACATCTTGTGGAATATGAAGATAAGATCTGCCCTGATAATCATACATTTCTTTCACTAGAAAAAAAAGATAATGAAAAAGTAGGTACTTTAAAGCATTGAACTCTTAAAATGTTAGTTCTTTTTGATATGACGTTTTACTACCACCTTGCGTGAGAGTGAGCAAATAAAAACATCAGTCCTCCAAGTCATTAGAACAATGTGACAGCACTCAGTACAGTGGGATCCCCTGTAGTGAATACAATAACAATACTGTACTAGATCTGAGTCATTTTGTAAGCATATGTTCCCTTTACCCAGCATCAACCCTCCTGCAAAACTTTCCAAGGCGGGAGAGCACCTATTTTGTAAAGCACACTCGGATCCTGCATTTCAGCCAACTGTAGCCACAAAATGACCTTTTTTGACATTTACACTGTAATCGAAAGCAGACACATTCTTGCACTCAAGTACAAATAAATACATTAGACTGAAAGGGCATGACAATGTGTTGAATTGAAACAGAAGCCTAGAATTTTAATGTTCGAAAATAAGAGCAGCTTTATCTGCAATTTGTTTTCTGTACAGGGTTTTAGCACAGCAACTATTTGGATTCTCATAGCAGTGCCATGACTATACAACAAGGAAAAAAGATTAAGAAAGTGATGCGGATTTGGGATGGCTTTTCTGTCAGATCTGGTATCAGTCATGCTATCACAACATAAAAACACACTGCTGTTGTTAACGATCTAAATAAAATGCAATCTGACACGTTTTGCTAACTATCTTTTCCACACCCACTGACCCACCACTGCATGTATCTGCACTAAGTTCTATGACAATGGTTCAGATGGGGGGATAAATAAATTAAAGCAGCTCTCTAACACTGGCAAAGCAGTGAGTCACTATAAATTAAGAGAACCTATGGACTTAAGAGCAAAAAACAAAGGTGAGTAACTAACATGACAGTGGCCTCACATCTCAACTAATGTGATAATTACAAAGGAGAAAATTAAAGAAGAATACAACAATAGCCAGCATGGATCCGCCAAAGGGGCGTATTTTTTTTTTTTTTTTTAAATAATGGTCAAACGAGGCAGACATTCCATTTAAGAACTAAATGGGGTGGATCCCAGCAGCAGCCTTGCATACATTATTATTAAGTACAAGCCAATGAAAAGCTTACACATGGGTTATTGATGGCTTAGAAACAAGCCAACTAGGGATCTTCCCTTTACAGATAAGAGGATCTGAATGGGTGAATCTTGCATACTCCAAAAAGGAAGGTAAATTATTTTATGCTATATTATAAAACTTAAAAGGTCTGGTCTCAAAATATGAGAGGACTGTGTTAATTCCAATCTATTAAAAGTGTGAGGTCACCCTAGAAAAAGCATCTGCTGTAATAGTCGGGTTATGACCAGAACTATGGTTCCTGGTGGACAGTGCCATCTGAATTAAATGCCAGTTGTCTTAATTCAGAGACAATGCATGCATGTTTATCATCCCTGAACATAAACAATCCACACTTATAATGGGAGCACACACATGCCTATGCATCAATCTATCAATGGAGCACAAAGTAATGACAGGCACTTGTTGAAGGTGAACTGTATTTCCTTGTGTAAAACACTGTTGCCTAAGGAGGCCAATGTGACAAAGAAAAGCTGGCTAAACTTAACCCTAAGCAAGACAAGACTAAACAGACAACATGATCTCTCTCTCGGCTAATGGACACTGGATTTATATGAATATGAAGTGCCACTACTTAGTGGGGTGCATTCAACTCCAGATGGCACACATGCACAACTGATTACCTTTTTTGAACACAGTCTGAGCCTGCAGGCTCATGAAGCTGGAGTTATTCCAACTAACTTTCTTTTCTTAACTGCAGGCCTGCTGATATCAAACACTCAGTTGAAGATTTTTTTGAGAATATGTTAACATAATTTAATCACCTTGGGTGTGTGGTTTCAATCTGAACCATAGATACCCCCGCCAACCAAATTTATACTACACCTGAAATAGTCAGACTATTTACCATAAACACAAAAACCTATTTAAAGAGGAAGTGATCTCTTCACTTAATTTTGGACAACAATCTGCAAATTGTTACTTTACCTGTCAAAGAATGGTATTGTGAGAACTCTCTCTGGCAGACTGTGATATTTCAAAGATATCAGGCTTTAACAAAGCCAGTGTAAACTACAAGGCTGTATGCCACAAGACAATGAGACATTTTTCAAACAAACCAGCATTTAAAATGGAACTTACTGCCCACACATAACCAATAATCAGTACTGAGACACCCCAAAGTTAGTTAATTTCATGGAAACAATTATTTTAAATAATTGTACCCAAAATACTGGAACTCTAAGCCAACGGAAAGGAAACTAAACTCATATTCCAGACTTTTATAAACCGTTCAAAATGCTCCTCTAAGTAATATAAAACAAATAAAACCTAAGCACTTTAATGCCACTCCGCAATTTACAATCTGCCACTACCATTAAGAATTATAACCCAGAGATAGGGCTCTAAAACAGAAATAATTAATCCTTATATGCTACCAGTTCTTCCCCTTCCTAAATGCTGATCCTTTGCCTATGTTTGGGAGAGACAGGTAAAGGTTTGGGCCTTTCCCAAACAATATCCAGGTCAAGTTTGGAGCCATATCAACCCTCCTGACACCATTGCCCTATTCACACCGGAACATGATGGAGATTGTCAAAATACCAATAGTTTGCGATTTACTGCATAGAGGTCTGAGAAAATAGCCACACTAGGGAAGCACTGATTTTTTTCCTACCAAAATATGTGTCGTACATAACAGGTGTTTTTTTTTTGTAAAATTGTTACAAACAAAATATTTCACACCTTTCTGAAACAAGCTGATGAAAGGGCAGCCAAAATATTCATGGTGGTGGATACGTAACAAGACAGGACTTGTATATGGATCTGCAATTTAGGTTTATTGTGTTTTTTTTTTTTTTTTTTTTTTTAAATTTGCCCCAAGCCGTTAACGTCTCCCAACCGGGCAAAGAACCACGGGTGACAAAGACTACCTGTTCCCCATGTAAACTGAAATGCAGATGGTGAGTACCCATCTGTAAGGAAATGCCTCCTTGGCATGGTTGCCCCCTGACTTTTTTGCCTTTGCTGATGCTATGTTTACAATTGAAAGTGTGCTGAGGCCTGCTAACCAGGCCCCAGCACCAGTGTTCTTTCCCTAACCTGTACTTTTGTATCCACAATTGGCAGACCCTGGCATCCAGATAAGTCCCTTGTAACTGGTACTTCTAGTACCAAGGGCCCTGATGCCAAGGAAGGTCTCTAAGGGCTGCAGCATGTCTTATGCCACCCTGGAGACCTCTCACTCAGCACAGACACACTGCTTGCCAGCTTGTGTGTGCTAGTGAGGACAAAACGAGTAAGTCGACATGGCACTCCCCTCAGGGTGCCATGCCAGCCTCTCACTGCCTATGCAGTATAGGTAAGACACCCCTCTAGCAGGCCTTACAGCCCTAAGGCAGGGTGCACTATACCATAGGTGAGGGTACCAGTGCATGAGCATGGTACCCCTACAGTGTCTAAACAAAACCTTAGACATTGTAAGTGCAGGGTAGCCATAAGAGTATATGGTCTGGGAGTCTGTCAAACACGAACTCCACAGCACCATAATGGCTACACTGAAAACTGGGAAGTTTGGTATCAAACTTCTCAGCACAATAAATGCACACTGATGCCAGTGTACATTTTATTGTAAAATACACCACAGAGGGCACCTTAGAGGTGCCCCCTGAAACTTAACCGACTATCTGTGTAGGCTGACTAGTTTTAGCAGCCTGCCACAAACCGAGACATGTTGCTGGCCCCATGGGGAGAGTGCCTTTGTCACTCTGAGGCCAGTAACAAAGCCTGCACTGGGTGGAGATGCTAACACCTCCCCCAGGCAGGAATTGTCACACCTGGCGGTGAGCCTCAAAGGCTCACCTCCTTTGTGCCAACCCAGCAGGACACTCCAGCTAGTGGAGTTGCCCGCCCCCTCCGGCCGGGCCCCACTTTTGGCGGCAAGGCCGGAGAAAATAATGAGAATAACAAGGAGGAGTCACTGGCCAGTCAGGACAGCCCCTAAGGTGTCCTGAGCTGAGGTGACTAACTTTTAGAAATCCTCCATCTTGCAGATGGAGGATTCCCCCAATAGGGTTAGGATTGTGACCCCCTCCCCTTGGGAGGAGGCACAAAGAGGGTGTACCCACCCTCAGGGCTAGTAGCCATTGGCTACTAACCCCCCAGACCTAAACACGCCCTTAAATTTAGTATTTAAGGGCTACCCTGAACCCTAGAAAATTAGATTCCTGCAACTACAAGAAGAAGGACTGCCCAGCTGAAAACCCCTGCAGCGGAAGACCAGAAGACGACAACTGCCTTGGCTCCAGAAACTCACCGGCCTGTCTCCTGCCTTCCAAAGATCCTGCTTCAGCGACGCCTTCCAAAGGGACCAGCGACCTCGACATCCTCTGAGGACTGCCCCTGCTTCGAAAAGACAAGAAACTCCCGAGGACAGCGGACCTGCTCCAAGAAAAGCTGCAACTTTGTTTCCAGCAACTTTAAAGAACCCTGCAAGCTCCCCGCAAGAAGCGTGAGACTTGCAACACTGCACCCGGCGACCCCGACTCGGCTGGTGGAGATCCAACACCTCAGGAGGGACCCCAGGACTACTCTGATACTGTGAGTACCAAAACCTGTCCCCCCTGAGCCCCCACAGCGCCGCCTGCAGAGGGAATCCCCAGCCTTCCCTTGACCGCGACTCTTTGAATCCTAAGTCCCGACGCCTGGGAGAGACCCTGCACCCGCAGCCCCCAGGACCTGAAGGACCGGACTTTCACTGGAGAAGTGACCCCCAGGAGTCCCTCTCCCTTGCCCAAGTGGAGGTTTCCTTGCCTGCCTGCAGCGCTGAAGAGATCCCGAGATCTCTCATAGACTAACATTGCGAACCCGACGCTTGTTTCTACACTGCACCCAGCCGCCCCCGCGCTGCTGAGGGTGAAATTTCTGTGTGGGCTTGTGTCCCCCCCGGTGCCCTACAAAACCCCCCTGGTCTGCCCTCCGAAGACGCGGGTACTTACCTGCAAGCAGACCGGAACCGGGGCACCCCCTTCTCTCCATTCTAGCCTATGTGTTTTGGGCACCACTTTGAACTCTGCACCTGACCGGCCCTGAGCTGCTGGTGTGGTGACTTTGGGGTTGCTCTGAACCCCCAACGGTGGGCTACCTTGGACCAAGAACTGAACCCTGTAAGTGTCTTACTTACCTGGTAAAACTAACAAAAACTTACCTCCCCTAGGAACTGTGAAAATTGCACGAAGTGTCCACTTTTAAAACAGCTATTTGTGAATAACTTGAAAAGTATACATGCAATTTTGATGATTTGAAGTTCCTAAAGTACTTACCTGCAATACCTTTCGAATGAGATATTACATGTTAAATTTGAACCTGTGGTTCTTAAAATAAACTAAGAAAAGATATTTTTCTATAACAAAACCTATTGGCTGGATTTGTCTCTGAGTGTGTGTACCTCATTTATTGTCTATGTGTATGTACAACAAATGCTTAACACTACTCCTTGGATAAGCCTACTGCTCGACCACACTACCACAAAATAGAGCATTAGTATTATCTCTTTTTGCCACTATCTTACCTCTAAGGGGAACCCTTGGACTCTGTGCATACTATTCCTTACTTTGAAATAGTGCATACAGAGCCAACTTCCTACACCATCCAACAAAGGAGCCTCTTTAACTAATTGCTTGGTTGGCCCATGTTTTTTATTCCATTTTTCATTTGAAAACAAAAGCGGTCTACAATTAAGTGGCCTTTTAGGTATTGGCAGGAGGGTGGACTGGAGTTGGTTTGGGACTACGAGCACAGGGTGGAGGAAGAGTTTATAAACATATCTGAATCTGCTCCCTTAGAGGAGCTGAAATTCAGATTTTTTTGAAGGCAGAAGTAAAGAAAGAAAATGAGGCACACAGTTTAGTTACTGAATACTATTCACTATAATATACAGCAAGCAATCAATCTCTAGAACTGAACGCAGATAAAACCTCCAATTTTACTTGTATTTTCCCTTATGTATTTCAATTTATAACATGTGAACAAGATTTATTCATAATAGTGGCAACAAGTTTGATTCTGTTGAAATGGGAGGCCTTTGTATTTCTGATATCAGGGTTTAAGTCTACTGTATTTGAAACTCTTTCAATATATTATTCAGAACTGCTATAAAAGCTAAATCTTTTAAGGTTTACATGAAAACAATATATCTTGAACCCCTACCATTAAGTTAAGTAACTGAATTTGCATTATCAACAAAGGTTTATTTTTCATTAAAAATGATGCAGAAAAGACATCCCTAAAAGTGTGCCATTACCATGCAAAATAGTCTTCTCATCTGCTGGCTTCTCCTCCTCATGTTTGCCTTTCTTCTGTCTCTTTGCTGTAATTTCATCAAGCTCTTTCTGCTGCTCCTAGGAAAATATGAACATTTTCTTTGAGAAAAAAAAGAACACACGATATTCCCCAGAGGACACCTAGACAATCATAATCATTTTATGCTTTACATGTGAATTACGTTTGACAAATGTAATAACGACCTACCTCAGACGGTTTAGCCACATCTTTTTCATCAATGTATTTTGCCCATGGTCCTAGAAAACCATCAATGCTAGATGCATCGCTTCCTTTCAGTTTTCGCCGCTTTTCTGTTTTCTTCTGTCCAGATTCAAACACTGTTAAACCTGAAAGAAAGGAAATCAATTTACATGTCTTCGATGTTTAAAAAGCTCAAAAGCACTGTTTTGTAATTTATTTTATTTGAATGCACTTAAATGTAAGCGACCAAACAGATAAAATAATGAAGACATACTTGCAAACAGCTTCCCCATGTAGGAGTACCAAGGTGACAATTCAAGGCAGTACACCTCAAATTCAAGACAAACAAAAGCCCAAGTTACTCAACCAAAGCAAAGCATTTGGTGTCTCAATAATCACTTAAGGCCTCATTATGAGTGTGGCGGTCAAGACTGCTGCTGTTGCAGCGGTCCGACTGCCACATTACAACCCTGGCAGTCAGACTGCCAAGGAAGCACCAGTACAGTCAGGATCCATGATCCCATTGGCCTGGCGGCGGTGGAGACCGTAATCCACGAGGGCAGCGCTGCATGTAGCACTACGCTGCGGATTACCACCTTGTTCCCCGCCAGCCTTTTTATGGCTGTTTCACTGCCATGCATGAAGAGGCTGGCAGAGAACAGGTGCAGGGGGCCGCAGAGGTGCCCCTGCACTTGGCATGGGCAGTACAGGGGGGCACCCTGCCCAGCACCATCGTAATGTTCACTGTCTGCTTTGCATCCGGCTACAGCATTGCTGCTGGCTTAGATTATGAGCCAGAGAAAATGCAGCAGCCTGTTTCCCGCTAGGCCGACCTCGCGGGAAACTCAACTCTGGCGGGGAGGCCACCGCCCTGTCGGGAGTTTGAAGGACAGGCTTTCCCATTCATCAAACTCATAATAGGGCTCTTAGACTCTTTCATTTGTAATAGAATGTCCCTTAGATAGCATGACAGCGGTAATATCAGTAAGCAAAGCTCCCCTACTGCCCCTTGCCACTGAGCCTCACTAGGGGCCCTGGCTCACAGTAGATTATCCTGTAGCAGACCACAACCACACAGGGCGCACGACGACCACAGCAAGGAGCCAGGATGATCCAATGTCTCACAAGTGTTTAGGTAAGCAACCAGTTGCGTCTATGTGTCTCTGGGCCTCGATTTAGGAGGAATAAGATCCCAGTATACTTCTCACTGTTCACAACAGTACACAGCATCCAGTAGCCAGCATCGGGTCATGGGTACCAGTCATCGCGCCCGTGCAGGGCAAGCTGCATCTTAGTAATAGTAAGGAGCATGGCTGTAAGTTTTTGTATGCCCTTTGGGACCTCCTGCACATACCCCAGTAAAATCTCTAATGGGGTTCTATGGATCTCTAATGGGGTTCTATGGATTTGACAGTCAGTAATGCCATCCACAATGTCCAGCTCAGAACCCCAAAAGATCGCCATGCAAGGCGCTGGTAATCTGCATCTGGCGCCCCACATCGCACACACCCAACCAACTCCAAGAGGCACATCCTACAGAGAGCAAAGGGAAAGTAATACAGTCTGTGGACAAACTTAAAGTGAATCAGAAACAGCCAATAGTTCGGGTTAACACACAACAATGCAACCACTGCTTCTCTGTTAACTCCACACCAGAGAGGCCAAGCACTCTGTATACAAAGCGGTGCTTTCTCCTACACAGAGGAGTATAACTTAGTGATAAGTTTCTGTTAGAAATTAGGTCTCTGGTTGGCAGTCAGCTTGCACTCTGTCCACGCAGGGACCCTCACTCTAGTCAGGACAAGGGAAGTACACAACTAGGATAACCCCTGCTCACCACCTTGGTAGCCTGGCACAAGCAGTCAGCTTATAGAATATTTGTACAATCACACATAGTATGTAACACACTGAAAATACCACAAAAGGGCTTCAAACCAGTTTAGAAAAATAGCCAATATTTATTTAATTCAAACAAGGCCAAAACAACAAAAATCCAACATACACAAGCAAAGATATGAATTTTTAAAGTAAAAAGAGTCTTAATCCATAGAAATCAATGGATACGTTGTTTTAGCAAAGTACCTGGTATGTGTGAAAGATACAGTTGCATGGGTGAGCGTGCATCGGAAAAACAAGCGATGCGTCGATTCCTTACTTGCAAGTGAGGCCGTGCGTCAATTCTTTCTCTGCCAGGCAATCGATGCGTCAATTTTCGGACAAGCAGCCTCAGGTCGGTGCGGTGATCTTGTAGGTTTTGACGCCCAAGGACAATGCGTGGAAAATCTAGACGCACGGTAGCGATGAATCCGTGCTGAGCTGGCGATGCATCGATTTCACCGGCGCTGCGTCAATTTTTTCAGCCTCTATGCAGGTGGTGCGTCAATTTGTCTAAATCTCTGCTCCGGGGCATAGATTTTCACCTTGGGTTCACCAGTTTCTCCTTTCAAGGGCCCAATACTGGATGGGGCACCACTTGGCAGAGTAGGAGTCTCAGCAAGAGAGCACAGATGCTGGCTGATGATGTTTTTGAAGGCCCTGAGTCTTTAGAACAGGGGGCAAGTTCAGTCCAAGATCTTGCAGAATCTTCACAAGCAGGATACACAGCAAAGTCCAGTCTTTGTCCTCTAAGGCAGAAGCAGCAACTGCAGGCCAACCCAGCAAAGCACAAACAGCAAAGGGGCAGAACTCCTCCTCCAGCTCTTCAGGCAGAGATTCCTCTTGATCCAGAAGTTTTCTTTAAGTCTGGGTTTTTGGGTCCACTACTTATACTCATTTCTCCCTCTGAAGTAGGCACACTTCAAAAGGAAAGACTCCATTGTTTACAAGATCCTGCTTTGCCCAGGCCTGGCTTCAGACAATGCAGGGGGTGTTGGAGCCTGCATTGTGCCAGGACAGGCACAGCCCTTTCAGGTGCAGGTGTCAGCTCCTCCCTCCCCACTCTAGCCCAGGAGACTCATCAGAATATTCAGGAGACACCTCAGCTCCCTTTGTGTTACTGTCTAGAGGGAACAGCCCAACTGTCAGTCTGACCCAGATGTGGATTCCACAGGCAGGCAGAGGCACAGAATGGTTAAGCAAGAAAGTGCCCACTTTCTAAAAGTGGCATTTTGTTTAACAGACACTCTAAAAAACAGCTCTACCAAACGATGTATTTTTAAATTGTGAAACCCCTAACATCCATATCTTTATCTACTACCAATGGAAACAGCACTTAAAAATATTTCAAGGCACTGCCCCATGTTAACCTAGGGGAGGATAGGTCTTGCTATAGTGAAAAACAAATGTGGCAGTATTTCACTATCAGGACATGTAAAACACACCAGTACATGCCCTACCTTTTAAATACACTGCACCCTGCCCATGGAGCTACCTAGGGCCTACCTTAGGGGTGACTTACATGTAGTAAAACAGAAGGTTTGGGCCTGATTGGGGTGACAAGAGGTTACACTTGCCAGGCTGAATTGGCACTGTAAAACTGCACACACAGACACTGCAGTGGCAGGCCCGAGACATGTTTACAAGGCTATTCATGCGGGTGGCACAATCAATACTGCAGGTCCACCTGTAACATTTGATTTACAGGCCCTGGGCACCTCTAGAGCACTTCAGTAGTAAATCAAATATGCCAGTCAGGGATAACCAATCACCAATAAAATTTATACTGGGAGCACTTGTACTTTAGCAATGGTCAGCAGTAGTAAAGTGACTAGAGTACCAAAACCAGCAAAAATGAAGCCCAGCACACAGTCAAAAATACAGGTTGCAGAGGCAAAAAGACAGGGGAAACCGTGCCAAGGATGCCAGGTCTAACAGTTTCCTTGAGGAGGTGGCACCCAATACAAATTCAAGTGCCTGGAGCTTGGGTGGAGGAGGAGGGAACACCTGAAACACCTCCCATCCAGTGGCATGGAATCTAGGTATCAAAAACGCATCCAGCGGGGTGCTACTCTGGTCAGCCTGTATATCATTAACAGCAGCAAAGGTGTCCCCAGGGACCCACTGTTGTAAGGTATAGTTGTTTAAGTCTAACACATACACCACGGTCCAAGGTAAGTGGCACAGCCAGGTTTTGTATGGTGTCAATAGCACTTGTTAACTTCATCCAAGATGCAAAGCTTATACTTCAAATAATGACCAAGTGATATTTTGCCTGTCGATCTAGGGCTAGCAAAATCATCTACAGAGGCTCCAAGGCTGACAAACATCAGGGAGGAATGGATGAAACATGCAGGGGAAAATGACAGCCGGCTGAGCTTCAAGGTCCTTTGGTATGCGCTTATCAATAGAATCAATGTACAAGGTGGGGGCTTCTTCAGATCACAAGAAATTGAAAGCTGTGTAAAAGATTAATGCAACAAAAATTTAGCTCCAAGCCAACATAAATACATTTACTGTCTGAATAAACGATCAGGATACTGCCCCAGGGAAGAAACTCCTAAAGCACATCCCAAAACTGTTGCAGACCATCCTTTTGAGAAGACTTCAGCAAATGATCAGTGCACTATTATTCTCACATTCAGGATAGAAGTTCATCTCTATAAAACTGTTGACAAATGTCTCCATCACAGAAATGGAAAAACAAGTACATGCTAGAGTTAAAGACTGTGAAGAAGGAAGAGGTGGTAACTTTTACCTTCAAAAGCTCCGTGGGTTAACAAGACAAGCACATGGAAACTAAGATTAAAATATGCAGGAGTAAAGAAAAAAATATAACGCTGTGTAATCTTTGCCAGCCTGCGTTATCTTCAAAACCAGCTGCATCCTGACTGGCACCCCTGTCTATTTGCCTGATAAGCTCACAATCTCGTGTGGCTCTCAGTGAATCTGCAGGCAGAACACAATCAGACTGGGGGTATGAAGTGAAAAAAAAAAAAAAAAATAAAGATATACAAGGCTACAGGCCTTTATCTATTCTCCTAAGATCTGGAAGTGCATTCCTGTGTCCATTTGAACTGCACCAACTATGGTCCAATTCAGGAAACAGCTTAAGACTCAACTGGTTAAAGAACGTTAAGTCACAATGCAGACGGAGACCTCTAAGAAACCAACTACCCCATGCAGTCACACTGACTGTATCTTTGCTTTTGATAATGTACTGCAATTATCTGCCTTTTGACTAGATTTGCACACATAGTCAAACATTAGATACATTAGTTCAAATTTATTTGAGCAGACCATCCAAACTGACTGAATTGTGTATTTGCCAAGAATGCACAGCAAGCACATTGGAGAAGCTTCCTGAAAATAGATCAAGACCCATAAAGCCTAACCATTCGTCATTTGTGTGCAAGTTTTCTGCTCCGTTAGAAGCAAAGATGGTCTATGTCTCTAGATAAACTTATTCAACTGATACTTTCGTTTTGAGTCTGATCTCAGCAGTAAGATACTGCATTGTTGTTGGCAGCTTTAGCATTCAGATCCTGATGATAAAAACCTCAAAACCTACCAGAAATCACTCCAATTAAATGGAGTAAACAGAAGAGAAAGGCTAGAGGGAAATGTGAATGTAGAGTCATAAGAAATATTTGGAAAAAACTAACATAGTGGAGAAAGGGCCAAGAACCAAAAAGGCCCATTAACAACCAATTACTACTTGAAAAAAAGGTCTGAAGGACTTGGTGTACACAGTTTGTTTGCAGCTAAATTAGGCAGATAACTAAATATTTAAAACCATAGTCTAACATGAAGGCTGTTGCTCAATGTCACCTATCAAATATAGGACACATTGGGCCAAAAGAAATCGCAATAGCTTTTAGACAGAATGTGAATGAGCAAAATCATGTCCTGAAGCAAGCTTGTGTTCTTCATTATGGGTGCCAATGTCTTACTGGTGTAATAAATCAATCTTTATACACCAGACTTACAGGTGTGACAATTGGTCATATATTAATATAGATTTGTGGTGGGGTTATGTGCTGATGCTTATATTGGGAGAGGGGCGATATTGTGGAAATGTAACATGATCACACATACATTTAGAAGCCTGAACAATGTTCTTCAATAAGTAGTTTAGAAGTCCCATTGAACAAAGGCATTTTGCTAGCTTGTAGCACAACCAGCTAGCTGGCTCTTACTTGAAACCAGCTTTGTATCTCAGACAGTATTGTTTGGGATGCGTGAGAGTGCAATGCTCATCCTGAGCCAAAGATGGACGAAGTTGGTTACTAACTTACTAGATAAACATGGTTGCTCCTTGAATGCTCTTCATTCACACAACATAAAGTGGGTGCAGTGTCAAATTGTTTACACTGACTGACAAACTAGGGTGAATTATTTTGTGATGTTCAAAAGGGTTCTGTTACTATATAATAATATAATCAAATATTATATTGAGAAACAAATCGAGGCATTTGTACTACCAGTCTAAGTCTACCACCCCTTACTACTTAGGATGCATTTACCATTTCAATGAAAGGGTAAGTCATCTTCTGGAATTTGCAGACTGCAGCAAAATAAACAATATTTAGTCACCATTAGATGCCTTGAAGGACTTGGAGAGGGTTACATACTGATTTGATTCACTTATACCAGGAGGACAGGGAGATATGAAAGTCCTAACAGCACTAAAGGTGGCTAGAGTTGCTTACACAACAAATTGACCACTGAGGAAAAGTAAGTATACGCAGGTTTGTAAACTGCAACTTCTTTGTAAAAGAAGCCTACAGAATGAGCATTGCAGATATTCAACCAGAAATCTTCATCTACTTTTAATAAAGCAAAAATATTATCACCAATTATACAAGATTGAAAAGGACTTGAACCTTTTTCCCTTCTCACTTTCCTGGTAAGAGTATGCTCAATGAACAAATTGCTTACTTTTTATAACACTTTTTCTGATAGATATATAGCGACCCACAGATTTCCTGCATAAACCCTTTCCTAATTGCCACAGGCTTGCATCAGGGAATTATTCTAGCAATGCTGAGTCACTGGCACCAGGTGATGCTTTAGTCAGGGATCCACTGAACTCACTCATAATGATGTAAAGGGCTCATACAATACCGCAAAGGTGGTGATGAATCCAGATGTATCACACCACCCTCACCAAAGTTAAGAACGTTAATAGTGGAGTCAGAGAAACAGAAAAAAACAAATATATATATATATATATATATACCTTCGGACATGGAAGATGATGAGATATCTTCAGAATAACATGTGTCCCTATGAGAAACTTTTCCCAAAGGTAAACAACTTATTTTTCTAATGTACACTTGGTCACTCACATTCCCTATTAAACTCACTCTCGTAGCAGTCTCTAATAAGTGGCAGGATGAGGACTAATGTATGGCAGGCTTAGTAACAGAAACTACGGAGCACAGCCCCAGCAAACAATGCCTGTCCAATTTTGATATTCAAAAAGAAGTGTTTTGAAATTAAGTCTAGAGACACCGAGGTAGTTGCTTGGCAAGTTGTCTGAAACAAAACTCCCCTCAAAAGGCCTACATTTTAGCCATTTTCTCCAAGATGAATAAACACAAAATTTCTCTAGGGGCTTTACCTACCAACTCGTAACCATGCTTCACATAGAGATAACCATCTGTCCTCTGCCGTGGTCTCCAAACGTTTTAATGATGCGCCGCCCCAGTTGAAAAATAAAAATCATTAGGCCTCCCCTTTAGAATTTTTCACAAATATTTTATAAAGATGGCAATGTTTAAATATGTCTAGATATATTTAAACATTGCAGTTAAGTACTGTTGACATTTTAAAAATCCAATAACATGTTTCTGCTTAAAACAAAACACTTATCTGTGAAATGCTTCTTTTGGCCAGAGTCCAGCGTACCACCTGGGATCACTTGAGGCCCCCTGGTCTACAGTTTATTTTCTCACACGTTTGCCTAGCTAGGGCCTACATACACCACAAAAAGATTACCATCTTCTTTAAAAACCTATGATCTTCCGATGTAGCAGCTGAGAGAACCAGGGATCTAATGCATGTAGTTCATCCTCAGAATTTAAAAGAGGACGAAAAAACATGGTAGTGAAATCACTTGAGATAAACAGAACTACTTTTGACGAGAAGAAATATGGACTCAAGATCACGTTGTCCTTAGAAACACCATAAAGGAAGGAGACAAACAGCCAAAAGCACACAATCTTTCCTGCCAAAGTGACATCAGATCTGTGTTACACGTATGGATGAATACATTTGAATGAATGGTTTTCAACGAGGAAGGTTAACACTTTAAACTCGTAAAGATCTAGGTGGGAACCTGCTCTGAAAAGCTTTAAAGGATCTAGCTACTATAAGCAACTTGAAAAAGGAGCTTTGATAAGGTATTGTTAAACAGATGTATATAGCATATGGCATCAAGAGTTATGGATGCAGTTTACATAAAAACAATGTAGGAGAGAGTCTTATAATAAACTGTGGCAGGAAAAACTACAAATTACTCTGGACAGGATAGAGTGGACAAGAACGAGGGAAGTGGGGAGAAAAACAGGCTGCAAAGGAGAGTAAACAAAAGTATACAAGAGCCAGTGTAGGAGGCTGGCCTGGCTTGCAGTGGGTACCAAGGGGTACTTACACTCTGTACCAGGTCCAGTTATCCCTTATTAGTGTAGAAGAGGTGTTTCTAGCAGCTTAGGCTGATAGAAGGTAGATATAGCAGAGCAGCTTAGGCTGAACTAGGAGACATGCGAAGCTCCTACTATACCACTGGTGTCATATGCACAATATCATAAGAAAACACAATACACAGATATACTAAAAATAAAGGTACTTTATTTTTATGACAATATGCCAAAAGTATCTCAGTGAGTACCCTCAGTATGAGGATGCCAAATATACACAAGATATATGTACACAATACCAAAAAATATGCAGTAATAGCAAAAGGAAGTAATGCAAGCAATGTAAAGTTAAAGTAGATTGCAATAGGAGCACATAGGTATAGGGGCAACACAAACCATATACTTTAGAAGTGGAATGCGAACCACGAATGGACCCCAAACCTATGTGAGCTTGTAGAGGGTCGCTGGGGCTGTAAGAAAACAGTGAGGGTTAGAAAAATAGCCCACCCCAAGACCCTGAAAGGTAGGTGTAAAGTGCACCTACAACCCCCAGAGAGCACAGAAGTCGTGATAGGGGGATTCTGCAAGGAAGACCAACACCAGCAAAGCAACAACAGTGGATTTCCGGACCCGAGTACCTGTGAAACAAGGGGACCAAGTCCAGGGAGTCGCGACAATGTAGAGAGTGGGCAGATGCCCAGGAAATGCCAGCTGAGGGTGCAAAGGAGCTGCCTCCGGATGGAAGAAGCTTGGTGTTTTGCAAGAACGAAGAGGACTAGGAACTTCCCCTTTGGAGGATGGATGTCCCACGTCGTGAAGAAGCTCGCAGAGGTGTTCCCACGCAGAAATACCGCAAAAAAGCCTTGCTAGCTGCAAGGGTCGCGGTTAGGGTTTTTGGATGCTGCTGTGGCCCAGGAGGGACCAGGATGTGGGCACTTGGATGAGGAGACAGAGGGGGCGCCCAGCAAGTCAGGGAGCCCTCACAGAAGCAGGCAGCACCCGCAGAAGTACCGGATCAGGCACTTAGAAGAGGAGTGAACCGGAGCCCACCCGAAGTCCGAAAAGGGAGTCCCACGACGCCGGAGGACAACTCAGAAGGTTGTGCACTGCAGGTTAGAGTGCCGGGGACCCAGGCTTGGCTGTGCACGAAGGAAATCCTGGAAGAGATCACAGGTGCTGGAGCAGCTGCAAATCACGCGGTACCCAGCAATGCAGTCTAGCGTGGGGAGGCAAGGACTTACCTCCACCAAACTTGGACTGAAGAGTCACTGGACTGTGGGAGTCACTTGGACAGAGTTGCTGAGTTCCAGGGACCATACTCGTCGTGCTGAGAGGGGACCCAGAGGACCGATGATGCAGTCTTTTGTTGCCTGCGGTTGCAGGGGGGAAGATTCTGTCGACTCACAGGAGATTTCTTCAGAGCTCCTGGTGCAAGAAGGAGGCAGGCTACCCCCAGAGCATGCACCACCAGGAAACAGGTGAGAAAGCCAGCAGGATGAAGCGATACAAGGTTGCAGTAGTCGTCTTTGCTACTTTGTTGCGGTTTTGCAGGCGTCCTGAGCAGTCAGCGGTCGATCCGTTGGTAGAAGGTGAAGAGGGAGATGCCGAGGAACTCTAATGAGCTCTTGCATTCGGTATCTGAAGAATTCCCCAAAGCAGAGACCATAAATAGCCCGAAAAGGAGGTTTGGCTACCTAGGAAGGAGGATAGGCTAGTAAGAAAGGTAAGAGCCTATCAGAAGGAGTCTCTGACGTCATCTGATGGCACTGGACACTCGGAGCAGTCCAGTGTGCCAGCAACACCTCTGTTTCCAAGATGGCAGAGGTCTGGAGCACACTGGAGGAGCTCTGGGCACCTCCCCTGGGAGGTGCAGGTCAGGGGAGTGGTCACTCCCCTTTCCTTTGTCCAGTTTCACGCCAGAGCAGGGCTGGGGGATCCCTGAACTGGTGTAGACTGGCTTATGCAGAGATGGGCACCATCTGTGCCCATCAAGACATTTCCAGAGGCTGAGGGAGGCTACTCCTCCCCAGCCAAGACACATTTTTCCAAAGGGAGAGGGTGTAACACCCTCTCTCTGAGGAAGTCCTTTGTTCCGCCTTCCTGGGCCAGGCCTGGCTGGACCCCAGGAGGGCAGAAACCTGTCTGAGGGGTTGGCAGCAGCTGCAGTGAAACCCCGGGAAAGGTAGTTTGGCAGTACCCGGGTCTGTGCTAGAGACTCGGGGGATGATGGAATTGTCTCCCCAGTGCCAGAATGGCATTGGGGTGACAATTCCATGATCTTAGACATGTTACATGGCCATGTTCGGAGTTACCATTGTGACGCTATACATAGGTAGTGACCTATGTATAGTGAACGCATGAAATGGTGTCCCCGCACTCACAAAGTCGGGGGAATTTGCCCTGAACGATGTGGGGGCGCACCTTGGCTAGTGCCAGGGTGCCCACACACTAAGTAACTTAGCACCCAACCTTCACCAGGTGAAGGTTAGACAAATAGGTGACTTATAAGTTACTTAAGTGCAGTGGTAAATGGCTGTGAAATAATGTGGACGTTATTTCACTCAGGCTGCAGTGGCAGGCCTGTGTAAGAATTGTCAGATCACCCTATGGGTGGCAAAAGAAATGCTGCAGCCCATAGGGATCTCCTGGAACCCCAATACCCTGGGTACCTCAGTACCATATACTAGGGAATTATATGGGTGTACCAGTATGCCAATGTGAATTGGTGAAATTGGTCACTAGCCTGTTAGTGACAATTTGGAAAGCAGAGAGAGCATAACCACTGAGGTTCTGGTTAGCAGAGCCTCAGTGAGACAGTTAGGCATCACGCAGGGAACACATACATATAGGCCACAAACTTTGAGCACTGGGGTCCTGGCTAGCAGGATCCCAGTGAGACAGTGAAAACACCCTGACATATACTCACAAACAGGCCAAAAGTGTGGGTAACAAGGCTAGAAAGAGGTTACTTTCTCACAGCCAGGACAAGGAATACAAGAGTATAGAGGTAAGCTCAAATGTTACACCAGTCAACGGGACAGATATATCCAAAGGTGAGTTTGTAGAAGAATGCGAAAGGACTGCAGGGTAGGTTTGTGGTCCAAAGGGAGGGAGTTCCAGAGAAGGGAAGGAACTCCAGAGAATTAACAATGCAATGCGAGAGATTCTGAAGGTATCCATTTGCAGAACAAAGTTGTCTTAGCTCCGGAGGTGTCTTGAGCCAAACACACTTCCCACCAAATTCTTTCAATGCCAAATATTGCAATGCCAGCCCCCCACCAAATCCTTTCTATGCCAAATATTGCAATGCCAGCCCCCTCAACCCTCTTTTACACTCTCCCCCTCAACAACCCCAATCTTCTTGCTACCCAAAGCCCCAGACAAACCTCTTAACACTCAGCTCCACTGACAAACCTACTTCTTCCCCCTACTGACCCAACGAACCATTCTAACCCCAGTTTACCCCTCTCTACCTCTCCAGACACTCTCCTATAACATCCAACCCTACCCCTCTCAAACCTTCAAACAATCACAATCCTCCACATGCAAATCTTGCATCTCACGTCACTACACCAACATTATACTATATTAACCAAACACCACAAACCCACACATCCTTTCTCTGCAAAATAACTCAAATTCCCAAACTCCCAACTATCCCAAAATAGCAACATGCATTTACTATAGACTTAGTGCCAACACAAATAATGCACTCACCCATCCTTCCTCACAGTTTCCATGTAAATAAGAGACTAACCACTCATTCCAAAAATAAACCACATGACTTACTCACCAGCCTATCTTCAATTGCAGAATTCGAGCTACACAGCCAGACCCTCACGTTCCACTACCACCTCTCACCTATACCCCTTCCAAGTTCAATATACGTGAAAGAATGCCACTCCACACAAGTCTTTATAACTTTGCTTCCCCTTGTCTATTACACAACAATGCTATTATTCAAACTCTACAGTCCATCCCCTCAATTCCAACCAGTTTTCTTACCACCCACACAGACATTACTAAATAACTTCCAAGCTTTTGGGACAAACAACCAGACCTGCTACAGAAAACACAATCAGCATTAGCACACCGCCTACAACCTCCAAGAATAATACTCACTCAAGCCGCACCACCTCCAAAAATAGCTTCTTTAAACTGCCTAATCATAAATACTTGTTCTGACGTGAAGTCCCTAAGGTTCAACTCCATTCCAGCTAGCCCCAAAGCCCCCACCCCAACTTCATCTAGGATAACACTTCTCCAGAATTCTGCTAACTCCCTGTTCTATCTGTTATAAGCAATAATAACATGAATGTTGTCTGCCTTTACCATTCAAGTCATTCTAATAATAATCTAGATAGCGCACTTTATGCAACATTTAGTTTGGAACAAATGTTCCCTTATCAATATGTCAGGCCATCTAGCAACATCCCTAGATAAGTCATCGGAGAGGGGTAGTACGAGTGAAATCCCTTCGTCTCCCATGCTCTTAAAAATGTCTATTACGCTCTCTCTGGTGCCTGTAACCTATGTACCACATTCCTGAAATTATGTTAAAAAAAAATTATGCTGGATAATATTTAGTATTGAAGGAGCATCACTCAACACCTTAGGTAGAGAGGTACTTCACCACAGATGATACTGCAAGATATTGTCTGAGACAATCTTGGATATTGCTGGCACTCACAGAAGATGATGCATCTTGCCTGAAGCTGATAAGGGCAGAGTACCCAAGGGAGGCTGCTACCACAGGGCATGTTTGCCTTCCTCAGACAATGGATAGACGACTGCGGTAACACCCTCGCCCGATCAGGAAACCCTCCAAACAGCCACACCAGCACTAAGGCCACCTGGTTCACTGCCGACTTTCAGGCCTCCGACCGGGAGTGCCGAAAAATCGAGAAGAAATGGTGCCACGAATGGTTGATCCCAATGGCAAATGTATGTACACTGATAGTTTATCGCTGTATGTATTTGCTTCGCTCCTGGGGCGTTGTTGTCTGTTTCAAAATTTGCATAAATAAATTTAAAAAAAAAAAAAATTGCGCCACAAACAAACCGAGAGCAACCACATCGCCCTCAAGATCGCCATCAGCAAGCACCACCAGCTCATCCGGACCACCAAGAGATCCTTCTACAAGAAACGCATTCTATAACAACGCTCACGACAGAAAAGAGCTCTTCAACATTGTTAAGGAACTCGCCAACCCCAGGTCCTGCTCCAATGACACCGCTCCTGCACAAGACCGCTACCACTCCCTCTCCACTTTCTTTCACCGCAAGATCACGGACATCTACAACAGCTTCAACACCTCGATCCCCACGACCCCGACGCACCAGACCCCAGCCACACCAACCTCTTGCTCTCATGGACCCACATCAATGACAAAGACACCATCAAAACCATGAGCACCAGCCACTCCGGCTCACTTCCGACCCCTGCCCCCACCATGTCTCCAACAAAGCAAGCCCCATCGTCGCCCCTCAACTCCGTATGATCGTCAACAGTACCTTAGAGATCGCCATCTTCCCAGAAAGTTGGAAGCACGCCGAAGTCAACGCCTTGCTAAAGAAACCCAAAGCAGACTCCAGAGATCTCAAGAACTACCGACCCATCTCCCTCCTCCCCTTCCTGGCGAAGGTCATCAAGAAGATAGTCAACGGCCAACTAACCCGCTTCCTTGAAGACAACAACATGCTGGACACTTCTCAATCCGGTTTCCGTAGCACCCACAGCACCGAGACCACCCTCATCGCCGCAACTGACGACATCAGGACCGTGCTCGACAAAGGCGAAACTGCTGCCTTTATCCTCCTAGACCTCTCGGCTGCCTTCGACACAGTCTGCCACCACACCCTTCGCACACGCCTCCACGATGCAGGGATCCGCCACAAAGCCCTGGACTGGATCACATCCTTCCTCTCTGGCAGAACCAAGAGAGTCCGCCTCCCTCCCTTCCTTTCTTTCTGATGCCACCAAGACCATCTGCGGCGTTTCCAAAGGTTCCTCACTCAGCCCGACCCTTTTTAACATCTACATGGCGCCACTCGCCAACATCGTCCGATCCCACAACCTCAACATCATCTCCTATGCCGATGACACCCAGCTGATCGTCTCACTCACCAAGGACCCCGCCACCGCCAAAACCAACCTCCACGATGGAATAAAGGTCAGCGCCAACTGGATGGAGAGGAGCCGCCTGGCACTGAACTCAGACAAGACGGAGATCCTCATGCTCGGCTCCAACCACTCCGCATGGGACGACTCCTGGTGGCCAGCCACCCCAGGAACCGCACCGACACCCACCAACCATGCACGCAACTTATCCTAAACTCATCGCTCACCATGACCCGCAAGTCAACGCCGTCTCATCTTCCTGCTTCAACACCCTCTGCATGCTCCACAAGATCTTCAGGTGGATCCCCACCGAAACCAGAAGGACGATCACCCACGCCCTCGTCAGCAGCAGACTGGACTACGGCAACGCTCTCTAAGTGGGAACTACGGCCAAGCTCCAGAAAAAACTGCAATGTATACAGAACGCCTCCGCACGCCTCATCCTCGACATCCCACACCGCAACCACATCTCAGCCCACCTGAGATATCTACACTGGCTCCCCGTCAAAAAGAGGATCACCTTCAAACTCCTCACAAAGCACTCCACAACGCCAGCCCTGCCTACCTCAACGAGCAACTCACCTTCTACACTCCCAACTGTCAACTCCGCTCCGCCAACCTCGCCCTCGCATCCACCGAACTAGAGCCGGCGGCAGATAATTCTCACACCTCGCCATCGAGACCTGGAACTCCCTCCCCGTCCACCTATGACAGACCCAGGACCTGCTGACCTTCAGGAAACGCCTCAAGACCTGGCTGTTCAAGCAGTAGCACCTCACCCACCACTCAGCGCCTTGAGACCCTAACGGGTGAGTATCGTGCGCTACAAATAACTGATTGATTGATTCCACAGGGAATGCTTCATCCAAGGCTCTTCCGATAGTAATAGCCTGAGATGTCAACAAGGTATGCTTTGCACCTCATTTCCCCAATAAACTCTACACTGCAAGTTACTCTTACTTCATGTTCTCCTGGGTAGCGCATATAAGTAGGTTTTTGTGTGTTAGGCTTTGAGTTGACATTGCAACCAAGTTAGAAGTGTTCATATTATTTTGCTGTTTACAACGTGTCTTCTTGCTGTTTTTATGATAGTACATCTAAAATAATTTCACAGGCTAAGAAAGAGGTTTGCCCTGTTGCAATAAATATGTTTAGTTAAAAGTGTCTGGCTTTCTTTGTGCTGTGCATCTCAACCTGTGAAGAATGCCAAAACAGATGTACTGTTAGATGGTGCTCCTCATCCGTTTCCAGTGATTGTAAGTAATCCAAAAGCAATAACTTCTCCTCAACTATG
Source organism: Pleurodeles waltl (assembly GCF_031143425.1). NCBI lineage: Eukaryota > Metazoa > Chordata > Amphibia > Caudata > Salamandridae > Pleurodeles > Pleurodeles waltl. The sequence goes on from NC_090444.1 coordinate 694,075,531, forward strand.
TATTGGGTGAGGGTCTGCTGGACTACAATAATCTGTATTTCACATTCAGTGCTGGTCCAATGAATTACGTTCACCTGTGTCAAACCTTGCAGAAATAAGACACTCTTGTAGTTTACGCAACTGTTCAATGTCCAAAAAGAAGTACCACATCTACAACCAGTTGTCACACAGAATCAAAATTACTCTTCAAAGCAGAATCATGACTGGGGAAAGACATGCCTCCAATACAGCATGAAGCTGTTCCACCACATCAAATGTTTACAAAAAATCACATATGCAAAAGAGGAGGCAGTTAAGACATCTTATTTAAGGGAACATCCACTCTCAACAAAGATGATGTTTCCATACAAGGTTGTAAGACCCTACATCAACATTTTTCTGTAACTCTCTCCATATTTACTGACTACCACCTAGCAATAGAACATTCCCAACACATTTCTAGACACAGTTTCAAACCTACTTACCAAAAACTCGAAGCTATGCATCCTTGGCGACCTGTGGTTTTCCACACCTAAAATGCCCCATTCCAGAACAATTTCTTCTGGCCTATACACACTCCTCCTCCAAAAGTTCATTCCCATACACATTGCAAGACACAGCTTAAGTGTAATGTTTGGCAACACGGACATATTTGCATTCCAGAGGATTACTCTGCAGTCAGCTCACCATCTGGTTGCCTTCCAACATAAGACAGCAAAACTCACTCCAGCACACTCAATTTTCTCAGAACTAAATACCTTGGTGGGAGGAAGTTTGAGAAGGGCAGTTTATGGTGCCCAGGGAACACCAGAAAATCCCCATTCACATTAAAAAACATGAGACTGATGTACTTCCTTGACTTTCAATTGTCTGTTATTGACAGTCTTGCTGCTGTAGAAAAAGTAGCCTCTAAGCCTGCTGTTTTGAAGAATGCTGCAAGACTGCAAAATCAGAACTTTGCCAACTGCATTTCTGCAACAGAGCTAAACAGTTGCTGATATTGCCAATGCAGAGTTTGTGCTTAGCAAGGAAAGAGGCAAAAGAGTAGATATAGCTGCCCGTGTGCCCATCTCAACATGGTCCATGTTTGCCAACTTGCTTCACTTTGTACCACACAAAAGTGAAGTTCTGGGAAACTGAAAGAAGTGGAGCATATAGATTAGGAGTTATTATCTGCCTCACATGGCTCTTCATGAATACATAACCTTCCATGGGCCATTACTTCAGCAGCTGTGAACCCTGGAAATGAGTCAGTCTCATTTTGAAAGAAGAACTCTAATCCAAGAGGATTTCTAACTAAATTAGATTTAAGCAACCATGTATCTACTGAATCCAGTGAAGAAGCACACATTGGTCTTGTGCTTGGTTGCTCACCACCTTCATCCTCAATCAAAAATGTGACAGAGGTACTGTCCATCATATTACAAGAGCATTTCAGTGAGTGCACTGCACACAAATGTAAAAAGGACATACGCCATATTTTGACCAAGTACCCTCTCCACCAAACCTTTGGCCCTTATTCTTTCCAGAAGTGTCCTTTGGGGAATTTAGTAGAGTCTACCCCACAATGTTTAGCCCCATTTCAAAGGTAGATTTGCAGACTATGTCCGAGGAATGGGCCACAATGGCATCCTCAAACATCCCCAACTTAATTCCACACACTGGGGGAGAGTTGGATTTACTGCAGTGGGTGCACTGAAAGTGCATGAAAGACAAGTCTTTCTGATCTTATGCAGGCTGCAATGGTGAGGTGATAGGAAAAGTGCACCTTGTATCCTCTCAGTATTTGTACTGCATGGATGTGAACAGGTAGTCACACCTTACACCCTAGGTTTGTTTTCATAGGGGTCTTGTGCAGGCATAAGCAGATGTTCATGGTCAAAGGGAAACTGTGGTCAAGGCGGTAACCACAGTATCTGTTTAGTGGCAAAATGTCCTGCGGTTGGTTGGCAAAGCATCCGGCAGATGGCCGGCCAAACGCCTGGCTGGCATAATTTGTGTATTGGTTTTGCATAGGTGGTTGAGTGGCAGCGTGACTGGAATTTCAGTTCTGTTGTTGCACAAATATGATGGGTGCTTTGATGGCGGCAGTTTGTTGAGGTTAGTGTTGTGTGTGTTGGGCCCATGGCAGGCGATATGAATAGCTTTGTGAGGCATACATCAAAGGCGCATGAATGGACTACAAAGTGGTTGGTGCCTTGACATGGTTTTAAGGCTCACTAACATTAAGTTATGTGTTCAATATTCTGATAGTGTTACTAGTATTTAAGATTTCACCCTATTGCTACCGGTAGTGCTAAGACCAACCGGTATGAGTCTGTGTTTGAGTTGTGGACAAACTCTGAATCAACACATTTACATCCCATCACATTTTTGAAAAGTAAACACCCACAAGTCTCTAGGGTAGTGTGTCATGCATTGATCCGATTCAAATATCAACATAATCCTGCAAATTCCCAACTTTCCCTAATGGCTTAAATCGCACATTACTCACATTTCTGTGACACACACTTTCAGAATCTGTGCCTAGCCAGGCTATTCATACTACTCAGTGTTTCCACCATTATTCTTATAAAAATGCTGACCCCCCTTGTGGCTTGGTCTAGCGCCTGTGTCCTACACTGTCCTCAAACACAAAGGGCCCCAATGGTAACAGGGGCAGCTGCGTTATTTGGGCCAAGAGTTCAGGGGCCTCCCAGTGAAACCTACCAAATACACATACTTCTAAAAACTAAACATTCAAGGTAGTCCAGGGTGGTGTCGTAAGTGGATCCCACATAGTTTTCTTACAATGCATAGCAAAAGTCAGACTTCAGCTAAAACACATTTTCCTTACATTTCTGCACAGAAAGGTTTGGATTATATAGGGATAAACACATTTCCTACCATCCTGTTTTACTCCAATGAAAATGCTGCAAAAAATGCTGCCCACTTGTGTGGCTGGGCCTAGTGCCTGTGACAGGAACTGTTCAAACCAAGGTCAATGGGAGTCCTTGCTGGACTATTTTTTTTTCTTTTAGCTTAAAGTGGAAAACGTTGGCCCTGGGACCTTTTACCCATTGGTTAGGGCATTCACAGGAGTCATTCCAGTCCACCAGGTAGTGCCAGGCATAAATGTGAAACCTCCAGAGGCCCAGTTCACAGCGCTTTCTGGACCTGCGAAAGATCAGAAGAGACCTGCTGTCTGTGACCTGGAGCTCTGAAGGACTATACCTGCTCCCTCTTGTGCACAGGAAGAAGACAAAATCCAAGGTCTTTTGGCTGACCTTGTGTGTGGCCACATGGAGACAACAAGCTGTAAGAGGCGTAGTTCTGGGAGTCCCCATCTAGCCAGTGGCATCTGGACCTGTATTGGACCTTGCTGTTAAATTCGGTTTGATACCCCGTAAGCCTTTAAGTGAGTCCCCAGAGATCCTAGTGTCGCATAAACTCTTATTATCCTAATGAGACTACTGAATTTGGGCAGCAGAATCACTTGCAATGTGGGAGACTGAGTCTGAACCCACTACAGATTACACCAGTCGGTCTAATCTGGGTTTTGCTCCGGCTAACTAGCAGTGACTCATCTCCACCCAAGAGCAGGAATGATTGGGCAGCCGAGCGCATGACACAATTGACTACTCAGGGAAATCGTGGTCATTGTCCAGAATTTACTGGAAAAGTCAGGACGTATTAAGTCATATGGCGGTTTTATGCGTGATGCGTAATCTGGAATGTAAATTCTGCCAAAATTTAGGAAACCCAATAGGGATTGGAGCTTTTTAATTGTGTTCAGAGGTTGTAACTGCGCGCATTTTTCTAGGAATTGAGGCGCTAAGCTCTTTCCTTGACTTGATAATTTGTATCCTAGAAGGAGGACACAAAGGACGGCTATTTTTTTTTATTTTTTTTATTGAATTTGTAGCCAAACTCAGCAAATCCCACTACAATGCGGGCTACCTGTATTAGATGTTGCAGTAATTCATCATCCGTGAGATAAATATAATCTACATAGGACAATGCTTCAGGGTGAATGTCGTGCATTATTGAAGTCACACGAACCGTGAACAGTCCTGGACTGTTCTTGTACCCCTGGAGAAAACAACAGATTTTTTTCTGGGAGCCTAGTGCGCTGAAACTTGTTAAGTCTCTACTCTAAGGCGCTGTATTTTTGCAGAAAAAATGTCCAGTGTTGTTTTGTGTTTCTTACGAACTATGTTGTTCATGAGTGCTGTGCTATTTGAGTTTTGTATAGCGTATGTGTGTGTATGACTGTTCAGATGTCTGTAGTCTAAAACTATTCTGCACGAATGGTCCGATTTAACTACTGGGAATATAGTATTATCCACTGGTGAGACGCAGGGTTCGATTACGCCCTGGTACTCCAGTTGTGTGAGGATTTCCTTCACGGGTGCTTTGGCATCATGTTTTATTGGATACTGGGGTTGTGGTTGGGGTTGATTTTTAATAAGAATTACAGAATAGGGGAATGTTTATCCCACCCTATGTGATTGCGATATAACGCGGGTGCCTGCGCCAATGTCCAATCAATGGCGTAGGATTCCCGCGAGCACATAGGGAACAAGGGGTGAGAAAGAAGGCTTGATGACCTCTTCCCCATACGGGCAAGTATGGACAAATTCAGGTGACCAATCCCTTTCGGTCAGTAGAATATCATATATGTTTATGACGCAGTCCCAAAAGATTGTGTCAATTGTGCGTTCAATGTCTCCTTCTAACTGTAACGGTACTTCGTACACCCTATCAGGCGTGGAGACACACATGTCCGCAGTTTCAACTTGTAGTAAGTTATCAGTTGCTTTCACCTCCAGATGGTCTTGAAGATTCTGGCAAACTATTGTGACCTCTGCCCATTTTAAATTGTGTTTTTTGTTGGGGAAGTTTCTCTTCCTTTTTAACAGATACGTCTGTAGAGCGTTGTGATTCCTGTCTCTGTTTCACGCACTCAGTTCTTCGCTATGACCGCCCACCTCCCACTCACTGGGTTTTTCCGGTGAGTCCTGAAAGGAACAAGATTGGCATGTATCAGTAGACTGACATCTGTCAGGCATTTTAAAATTATCTCTATTTCTGAGATTATATCTATTCTGTGGGGTCTCTGTATGCGGATAGTCTCCCCTTTCTTTTTTAGGTGTTTGTTGCTTTTTATCCCAGCGTTTCTTACTACCCTCAGGAGCTTGCTTGGTAGAATCTTTATTCTTCCAAGATTTACCCTGAAATTGTGGTTTTATTAGTTTGGCCCCCAGGCTAGCTCGACCAATACTAGAGTAGGTATCCGCGATAATCTTTGGCAGCTCACGTTCTTGATCCTGTGGAGAAACATGCGCACTGCTAGTGCAACTGCTAGGTAACTTAATATTATTGAAGACACAGTGGCAAAATTGCCCATAAGTTGCATCCCCAAGTCCAGGGCAGCCCAGTATTCATCTTGAAATGGTTTCAACACTTCCGATAAATTGGCAAGTGTTGGGTGTACCGTGTGCAGTAGTATAAAGCGTGGCAAATACTGTGCCCCAAGTATTGCAGTTATCTACAATGGGAACCATTCAAAATGGCAAGCACATAGTTAATATTCTATGCTTATCCTATGGTCCTATATGGGGAAATACTGCTCCCAGTGCATTTATTTTTTGAGCTAACCAAAACAGAATCTCTTCTTGTTTGGCGGGTACTTTACCCATGATCGAATGTACAGTCGCAAGATTAATGCCTGACGTTACTGCATGTGGTTGCACCGGAGCAGCACGTGCTGGGTTTGTGTTTAATGTTTGCATTAGAAAGTGTACTAATCGTCTATATATTGCCATCAGCTCAGCATATAAACGACGGAGTTCAGCTGCCGTTAAGTTTGCTGCAGCAGGCCGAGGTGTATATGTGGCCAATAAAGGCTAGGTAGGACCATCATTACTTAGAGGACCTAACCTAACAAGTAGAATTTGGTGGGGTAGGGAGCCATAAAGCCAATTATTATGTTCTTGATAAGACAGAGGTATTTCTAGATATGCATATGCTCTGTATTGTGCAGGTGCATTTGCAGATGTATAGTGATGAAATGTATTTGTGTTCCCATCAGCTGCTGAAAATGTGACCCAAAAATAGAAAATTTCTGTTCTATAGGCTGGATGAGCCTCAACAACAAATGTAAATGGACCCCCCCTGGGCCGTTAGGCCATGTGCCAATAAATGTGCAGTATGGGGTGGTCGCATAGTAACTGCAATTGCTACCTGTTGTGGGTTTGCCATGATGAATGGTACATTTCTGTTCAGAGATAAGCACACCACATGGAGATTATCCTTTTAGAGTTCAAGTTTGAACAACCTACAGCTTTAGGTATTCCCTACTTAGCGCAGGAGAAAATTCCTCAATACCACAGATGTCTCTGTATATAGTACTGACGTGTCTTTGTATGTAATGAGACAGGAGGACCTGAAAATTAGAGCCTGACCAAATGTTGGCGATGCCATTATCCTCATGAAACTACTGGATTTGGGTGGCAGAATTACTTGCAATGTGGGAGACTGAGTCTGGACCCACTACAGGTGGCACCTGTTGGCCTAATCCGGGTTTTGCTCCGGCTAACTAGCAGTGCATCATCTCCACCCAAGAGCAGGGATGACTGGGCAGCTGAGAGCATGACACAATTGACTCCTCAAGGAAATCGTGTTCACTCGGATCGAATCCGTTTCTCTTAGTTACATTAGTCTCACATATACAAGGACAATCAAAGGTAGGGTATAGTTCAATAAGATTTTATTGAAGTATCTGCATCTTAGACAATAAAGCATGTACTGCAATAACTAGGACGATGAAGTGTGACAGGATTAAAATTGTGACAAGGAGAGTTAAGCATAAAAATAACGCTATCATATTGTCATTAGAATCATTAAAATAGCTTCTACCTAGGCTATGTTAGAGCACAGCATGTTAAGCTCTAATTCTGCCCTTCAGGTTCCCCTTGGGAATACATCATCCCTCATACCTGAGCAAGAGGCCTGTAGTCTACATAAGCAGCTGTAGCGAAGCACTCCGCAATCAGCATTCAGCCATAGTCATCTGGCTGGAATCTCCCTCTAAAGTACATGGGTCAAAGTAGTTTTATAATAAAACAGCTGCTGTTTCAAGAAAAGATCCCTACGTAAGACTGTGTATGTTTCTATGAACACTAGAGACAAAGCATTACCACGTTTGCCGGCAACCTATCTTACTGCAGCCTTGAGAAAAGCGCAGACTGAAAGAAATGTCTTGTTTAAGCATGCAGTGCTGGCCTAGGCCAAGAACAACTAGATAGAGAAAATAAAACAAGACTGCAAATGTGGCTATTGTTAAAATAATAAAAACGAATCTGAATAAAATATCTAGGTTAAAGTGCACAGCAACAGCCCTAGTTCGCTAAAATAGAGTGTATGAAGCTTTATGTAAAATGGCTACACAACTCTAGAAGCCTTTGGAAGTGCAATCCTGTGGTGGATTGGAACTTAAAGGAACATGTCAGAAGTTGACAGGACAAACCTATGCTGCAATGAGGTCAGCCTCAAATTGCGCCTAGTTCCCAGTCTACCACAACCATTGACTATCATTCGCACTATGTGCTTTTCAGGAGTAGTTCTACTTAATACTTTAAAATTCACATCTACAGTATACCCTTATTTGAATATTGTCATTTTGTTTACTAAGTTTTACTCTTTTTTCAATTCTACTTGTTACTGCTTTGCATTTTGAAATTATTACTGTTTTAAAACTACAGAAACACTTTATATAGTGCCACAAGTTAAGTCGGTCTGCTCAGTGTCATATCTACCAAAGGTTGAGCTTCGGTTATTTTAGTGACTTGATGGATCACCCTGACAAATATTGCGGTTATTCCTTGAGGTGGGTAGTCAACCACCCCAAATAAAAATCTAACTTCTAACAGTAGTCCTAAGCATTGTCAATTCTTAGCAATACTTCTAGAAAAGTAGAAGATTTATAAACTGCCTATTAGAGCCAAGGGACATGACCATGTCTCACAGGCCACCATGCCCCAGATTGTGCTTATAGAAAAAGGTTCACCCTGAAGTTTTTTTAAACCATTCACAAATATCTCACTAAGCCTGCTCTCAATTACCCAAGGAGGGTGCTATAAAATACAGAAGTAGGAACGTATCAGCATCAAAAAATCTCTTGAATATCCTGAAACAAACCCCAGTTAAAAAAGAGTACCAAAAGAGGTAGACATTTCTAATAACAAATGTTGTTAAATTCTGTAAAAAAACAATGTTAGAGATAAGGACGAGTTGTTTGTAGTTTCTTCCAAATACCCACCACTGACCTGGCAAATAAACCGGCTATGCAGTTCTTAAAGCCCAAATGCCTCCACCATCAGGAGATTCAGACCAGGAGAACCATGGTTTTCCCACCTGATTACTTACCAACAACTTCCTGTCTTTCTCTATAAACGTGTCCTGCCAAAATCGTATAAAACATATAAAAGATGATGAAAGTAAAGCTTGAAAATAGTCTGAAGCACTGGAAAATACTCTACTCATCCACTGTTCCACTCTAGACAGAGACCCACTTTATGGAAATCTGCACAGACCCTGTGCCTCAGAGGAACAGTCCATCCTGAACAGTTGATAAAGCCCCCTCTAAAAAAAAATTTTTTTTAAAAAGGGACACACGCAACAACAGATCCGCTTCAGCCTTATTAGACCCCCCATCAATTAGGTTTAGCTTGGATCATGCAGCACAGCAAACAATGGGGCCCCACATCTAGGAAGTACTTTAGCCAGTTACAATGGTGCATCAAACATAAAAGGGACTGGGAGGAATGCTTGCAAATAGTCTGACCTCTGGCAATTGCTCTGGGTAACATTCCAACCCACCATGCATAGTTCTGACAAATGCATTCACTACATTCTCCTCCTCTTTTTTCAACCAATTTTACAATTGAGTGATAGGAGGTGAGTGAAGGGGCGAAGGAAAACGGAGTAGGTGAATGATACAGGGACAAGCTTTGTCATAAATAACAAATTGTAGAGGAACATATTTAATAGCAACCCAGCTAGAAACTGTCATATGAATTGGTAAGTTGTTATGAGAACAAAACACTGATTTGCGCAGTGGTGCTTGGGTGCATTAGGTGTTATAGAGAAAACCTTGCCTAAAATGGCTTTCTCAACAGCAGTGACAGCTTGTATCTAAAGCTGGCCATTAAGGAGACAGGCTAAACCTGTCTCAATATTCTGAGCTCTCAGATTAATCCAAGTACCTGTTAATCCTAGCATCCTCATATTTCTTGCTTTTTTGCCCACTTGTCACCATTTGAGATTTTGAAGATCAGGCTAATTAGTGGCAGGATGACAGTGCGCAACTCCTCTGCACTTTAGTTAGATTATGGGCACATCAAACATCAAGTGGTATGCCTACATTGCCCCTGTAGACGTCAGCAGGACTGTGTCTTTTCAGCCTATTTAATAGCTTTTAGTGCAGCTGCCAAACAAAAGTTGGTGGCTGTTTAAAAAAAAAATGTATTGCTATTGAAAACTTTTTAAAAAATCTTGCCCTCTTCAAAGTCTTCAGAAGATTACTGCAATCTCTATTATGGGGTAAACTTAAAATAATTAATTACACTTCAGTAATTCTAAACGGTTTAATGCTGGAGCTACAAAACAAATTCCTTCTGTGTGGAGTGAGTATAGATTTCTCATTGATATCAATTTCTGATGATGACTTACTCTCAGTATAATTAGTCGTCAAACAGGTGGGCATAATTTCACCCTAGATTTCTATGTGTATTCAGAAAGTTGTGGGTCATGCTCTTACAGGTGATCCTTTCCTCAGATAAGGTGTTGAAACTGGGTTCCTCAAAACCATTAGTGGCACCTCTCAGTTTTGTTTGGGTCAATCAATATTCAGCAGACCCTTGTGGTCCTGGATGATACCAAAAGGTATAACTCTTAATCTCTTCACAAAACATTAATTAATCAGCAGTTTTCAAAATGCAGTTGTTTGCCCTTTGGAAATTGATAGAATATATAAATTGTAACACTCTGTTAGAAAAACAATTAAGTGTGCACTGGTAGGTGGTCCTTCTACTTTCCCTTATTCCTAATGAAGGAATAGACCTTCAAATTTAGCTCTGCAGAAAGCCACTCTGATTGCATTTGAGAATTTGTTAAATTCTTGAAAAGCTTTCTTTCTTCGGGTAAGCAAAAGTACAGGTCAAGGGTGGGCTGTGTTAATATGAATCCTTATGTCTTTTGAACAACTACTCGCTCTAATTCCGTTCTCCACACGAAGAGTGTAGACTGTTTACTATTATGAGAAAAAGCCAAACATGCATCCCATGAAAAAACAATACAAATGTGTATTAAAATAAAATCTACAATCAAAAAAGGCAGGTCAGTAATTAATCTAAAACAGTTTTAAATAGAAGCATGAATAGGCACAGGAGCAACAACGGAATGTTAGATAAGTTACTTCATTGGCAATACTTTTTTACCCATTGTTTAATGTAAGTGTGTATTAATATTTATTGCACTTACATTTATGTAATTGGCTTAAATCTCACAATATTTTACAAAACATATCGCAAGGCTCATGCCATTTTACCTTGATTCTTTTCCGCATCTTCAACAGAACCAATATATTTATTATCAGTTTGCTGAATGTCTATCGAGGGATCCAACGCATAACCTAAATTAAACAGAACAAAAGAGTAAATCAGCACAGAAAGTACAGAAAACTTCATAATATCTTAATCTTAAACAACATGCCAGCCTAACACTAAATCCATGCAACAACCAATGACTCTTTATAATCTGATTAGAAATTCAGTATATCTTAAGAAGCCAAAAAATTTAAAAAAATAAGAAATAAAATCACACTACACTCTTGCCAAACAAAAATGTAAGAAGTCATACATGTGCAACAGTCCATTTTCTATTTTTTAAAACTGAATTTCCACTGAGTAATGATTTTTACAATGAAGCATATAGGCATCAATATGGCCAAATGATGATTTGTTGAAGAGCCTCCTTTTGTTTTGATGCTTGTTTGTATACGTTTGCTAAAAAAAGAATAAACCAAAAGGGAACTGTTACTTTGCATTGGAAAATGGAAGAGCTAGATACTCATTAATTTAAACCTCACCAGAAAAACAAAGTCCTAAAGTGCAGCTGAACAGCAAAATACAGAGCAATATTTACCATTAGTTCTTACCATAGGTTGAAAAAGTTCTTCTTTGCTGTTCAAACATGAAGTCATTGATATGAGTTGGTTCTGCAAACCCTGAGAGCATATTTCTAGGGGCAGACATCTGCTGAGTTGTGAATGGATTAACTGGTCCAAACTGATGAGAGAGAACAATTAAGCAACAAGAGAATGAAAAGATTTGTACAACAGGGCACATATACTAAGAACTTTAAATGCTTCTACATTACTAGAAGGTACAGAATTTTTTAACTCTAAGTAAGCAATTAGATAAGAAGTCACTGCTGTTTCCTCTGGGTTCGCTGTGTGATGCCCAGCCAGAGGATTTGCCTGAGGTGGGGTTCCCGTGGGAACCTGAAAGTTTTAGATATCTGAGCATATGGGTTATACATATGGTGACGGCACATCTGACCCACAATGTGGAATGGGTGGTAAAGGGTTTGGAGCACTCTGTTTCGTTCTTGAATAAGCTGCCTCTATCCGTAATGAGAAGTGTGGCTGTGGCCAAGATAGTGTTCTTGCTGTCGTGCCTTTACTTGGTTCAGAATTCTTTGTTTCTATTGACAGCTTGACTTTATCACCTGGATAGCTTGTTGATTTCCTTGGTTTAGGCTGGCTGTGGTAGCAGGGTGGCGTTGTCCATGTTACAAAGGGATATGGAAGATGGAGTCTTGGCACTCCCTAATATTTGACTCTATTATTATACGGCTCATTTACAACATGCTGCTAAGTTGATGATGCAGACGGATAATTGGGAGAAGCGGCTGTTTGTTGGCATGTTGGGAGATGAGGCACTGGTGCACACATTAATGTCAGGCGGTAGGTCGGTGACTCCTGTCCCCTACCTGGTTAAGAATACAGCTGGGATTTGGGAACGGGCAGTTAAGAGAATACTACGACGTGCCCCCTTTGATAGGGAACTGAAGATCTGGAGTCTGGCCCCCTTTTGGGATATAGATACTCTCATGTCAATGGAGACTTAGAGAATGGGTGGCTGCTTGGTGGCGGGTGATTTATATCCCAATGGTGGGTTTTTTCCTTTCTGGAGGCGCGAGATGCATTTGGATTGAGAGCTGGCCAGTTCTTGCAATATGCCAAGATTGAGAGTGTTGCTCGAGAGGTCTGGGTTTCCAGTAGCCCCTGTGGCATCAAAGATGTTAAATAGGTTAATAAGTTGGGGCGATGATTCCCACTTGGTTACTCTGTTTTATAGAGTGCTGCATGGTGATAGTGTGGGGGTGGAATGAGTAGCACGTAGGGCCTGGGATCGGGAGCTGGGAAACCCCATAGAAGACTTGAATGGGAATTTGGCACTGTCGCTGGTGCACACGGTCTCTTGTAACCACAGATTTAAGTTGTTGCACTTTAATTTTGTCCATCGAGTGTACAACACGCCTGCTCGTCTTAAAAAGGTGGACCCGACAAGGGAGACAGAGTGTCCTCGATGTGGGGAGACAGGTGCTTCCTTTATCCACTTGGCCTGGTCCTGTAGGGAGGTACAGTAATTTTGGTGGGTGGTGGTTCGGAGCCCGAAGGAGTCACCGGTCTACGACTCGAGACAACGCCATTGGCTTGCCTCCTGGGTACAATACAGAGACCACGGGGTAGACGCGGCCCATACAGATTTGCACAGCTTGCTTTGGTGTTGGCTTAGTGAAGAGTGGCTATGGTCTGGATGGGTACATGAAGCCCATCCCCTTCTAACTGGTCCTATCATGTTTTGGAATGGGGTGTGGCCGAAGAACAAAACATGAAACTGACAAGTAGGGAGGAAGGGGCACTGGAAGACATAAGGGCCTGGAGTACACTGTTAGAACGCTTCATGGGGGCCCAGGAGTCCAGCTCTGATTGGAGGACGGATGAGGATCCTTGACCGTAGGATGTTATGCTATGCACATAGGTGACAACCAACTGTGGTAATAGAGTAACACTGGTAAACATGGTGTATGAACGATTTGGTTACATAGGAGGTCGGGGATTGGGGGGGGTGGGGAGTGAATCAAGCTATTGCTGGTCTGATTGGATATGTTCCATGTTTTGCCTATAGGTATCATCAGCCTCCGCCCAGGAGTACAATGGACATTGTGATATCTCGTGTGAAAATGCACTGCTTGTTTTGTTTTTATTTCAAATTGTTTTGTTATAAACTCAATAAAACAGAGTTTTAAAAAAAAGTAAGCAGTTAGATCAGGACATAATTTAACTAGCTGGTATCTCTACCCACACTGTCTGTTAAAATACACAAGTGAGAAGGCACTGCCCAGCCAGCCTTTTAGGCGACTGCAATGCAACTTATTTTTAAGTTAAGAAGCATACCTGTTCTGTAGTGTAGCGAACACAAAAAAACAAAAACAGAAGATGTAATGGTATGTTGTGCAATAATGAACTGCACATAGTGGCTACAGTTTGAATGAAACCCTCTAACATATAAAGTAGGAACTGATTCCCATGGGCAGCAGATAAAGCAATCTGTTGCCACATATAAGAGCTGACTCCCTCGATATCTGGTGCAAGTCCAGTGCAGATTATTTGCAATCTGGAGAAAATGAAAATGAAAATTACAAGTACCGGGGACGCATGGAAAAGGCTTGGATTGGAAATACTACTCAAATATCCCATTAGTCAACTAAGGAACACAGAAGGGGGAAAGGAATAAAGAAATAAAGGAACAATGAAGAAGTAGTTGGGTATGGCAAGATAAAGTAGGAGGAACGTTTTCCCTCTGCATAATGCTCAAAGCAAGGTGGTAACTCACCAGGTTGGTGTTCTATAGTGTTCCACTACAACATCTATTTTTTAATATCATCTTGCAAGAATATCGACTCCAAATTATTGACTACCACTATACTATCCAGGTTTACAATTCTCAACAGCACAACTATGCAATTCAATAAAATACGTTACTTACAAGCACTCCAATGTGGAGCTAAGAACAGCACAACTAAATTTACCAATTTACATTGCTCTTGATGGTACCATTAGTGGGGCTCTGTAATCTGCAGTCGATATTCCTGCAGAGCAGTATTGCAGTACTGCTTATATCGCGGTATATAAAAGGTATAAAGGTGCTCTACACAGAACAAAAACATTTGCCAAAATAAATAAATAACAAACGTAAAAAAGCTCCCAGAAAGCAATTGCACACTCCTGTTCTACAGCCCAAGTGTCCCTCTGCTAGTGCGACTGGTTAACAAGCACATATAATCTGAAACATTATTATAAATAAAATCAACACATGGCAGAGGGCCAAAAAGTAATAACAGGACCACAAAACCCACTGAAATATGGAGATAGTAAACTAGACAAAGAGACACCTTCCAGTCCGAAAACAGGAGAGAGAGACCAAGCAATGGCAGTACCGACGGACCTAGCTTATAACAAGGTGCCTGAATGTTTCTATCCATGCAGTAATAATTAATACATTATAGCTTGATTAACTAGAATGCATCCATTTACTTTTGAGAACCGTTAACTAAGGACTGCTGGGAGGTCGCACCACACCTCTCCTCTACTCCCCAATCTTCCAGGTGGATCATTAAACGTATTGATGTGACCACATGCCAGTTGACCCTCAGAACAGAATTCAGCTCTCTGTGTCCAGACTCCTTAGTGCATGCAGACATGCTCCCTCTACTCTAGGACCTAGCCTCCGGCCTCATGTACCCTTATGGAGCACACTGAGCACCACTGGAATAGCAATATTAGCTTTTTTCCCTCCCACCTAGCCCTTTTTCAATTGCTTGTATCTTTAACTAGACGGTTGATTGGACCACATCTGATCCATTGTTAGATTAACTATTTTATTGTATGGTTATTTCCGAATATACACTTAAGGGTGCCTGTCTTTTCCTTATTTATTTTAATTATTTTCAGTTGCCAGTTTTCCTTTTTCTCCATTTCTATTCTCCAAGTCCTGCCTCATTTGAGTGCCTGGCCAGTAGTGTCAATTCTGGAACTTCTCCTGTGGCAGGATTGTTGGCAGACATAAAAATGGCACTTTAAAGTCCTTGAATGGAAATTATCCATCTGGAAAACTTTTTTTTATTTTTATTTTTAGAAAATACCACAAATAAAAATAGAGCAGGAACCCAGCATTACTCACTGCAGATACCACCCAGCCGGGAAGCCCAGCGGAGGTCAAAATAGTACATAATGCAATCACAGCTCGGAGAGAAAGGCACAGAGCACACCACAGCTTCTCTGACACTTGCTTACTGCAATATACGTCGTCCACCAGCACACTGTTTACCACAGTGTCAACCATCCTAGGAGTAAGAAATGCACAGCATCATTCTGTGTTGTACCTGCCCTGACTGCCTGACATGTAACATGACATGCTGCTGATACTGGGAGAGGGATTTCACTGCTCGGGGCATTGAGGGCAATGGACAGTAGCACAACTGTTTTTTTCCTGTGAGAGTAGTGCATTAACAATACACCTTTATTCAGTCAACACCCCACCCTCCTTAAATTAAGGATTAAAGAAGGAAAGGGAACTACAGTTACAGCTTCCTCAAACACAATGCATTTCACTCTGGGTGGCGTGAATTCACAGTGGTGCCAGAGAGCACAATGTTAAAATTGAAATCTGCACTCTTTCTGAAACCAGACGTCCACCTTCCCAGCTCTTTCTTTGCAGTAAAGCAAGTTCTAGTGTACTATTTCTGCAAGTGAGGCAGTGTTTTGCAACAGGAACACAAACATACCATACATTTCGTTTTCTTGTGTCATTTTGTTTTATTTTAAAGCCATCCAGTATGGCAAACCAGACTGCAATATCCTTGGGGGGAGGTCTAGATGAAGTTCACAACTAAATCCCATTTGTATTTTATTTGCCAGTGTTTAAAACGTAAAACCCTTTCCCACTGTGTAAGGAAATGCCTCCTTGGCATGGTTACCCCCTGACTTTTTGCCTTTGCTGATGCTATGTTTTGATTTGAAAGTGTGCTTAGGCCTGCTAACCAGGCCACAGCACCAGTGTTCTTTCCCTAACCTGTACTTTTGTTTACACAATTGGCACACCCTGGCATCCAGGTAAGTCCCTTGTAACTGGTACCCCTGGTACCAAGGGCCCTGATGCCAGGGACGGTCTCTAAGGGCTGCAGCATAGCTTATGCCACCCTAGGGACCCCTCACTCAGCACAGACACACTGCTTGCCAGCTTGTGTGTACTGGTGAGGACAAAACGAGTAAAGTCGACATGGCACTCCCCTCAGGGTGCCATGCCAACCTCACACTGCCTATGTAGTATAGATAAGTCACCCCTCTAGCAGGCCTTACTGCCCTAAGGCAGGGTGCACTATACCATAGGTGAGGGCACCAGTGCATGAGCACTGTGCCCCTACAGTGTCTAAGCCAAACCTTAGACATTGTAAGTGCAGGGTAGCCATAAGAGTATATGGTCTGGGAGTCTGTCAAACACGAACTCCACAGCACCATAATGGCTACACTGAAAACTGGGAAGTTTAGTATCAAACTTCTCAGCACAATAAATGCACACTGATGCCAGTGTACATTTTGTTGTAAAATACACCCCAGAGGGCACCTTAGAGGTGCCCCCTGAAACCTTAACCAACTACCCGTGTAGGCTGACTGGTTTTAGCAGCCTGCCACACTCGAGACATGTGGCTGGCCACATGGGGAGAGTGCCTTTGCCACTCTGTGGCTAGTAACAAAGCCTGCACTGGGTGGAGATGCTTATCACCTCCCCCTTGCAGGAGCTGTAACACCTGGCGGTGAGCCTCAAAGGCTCACCCCCTTTGTTACAGCACCACAGGGCATTCCAGCTAGTGGAGTTGCCCGCCCCCTCCGGCCACGGCCCCACTTTTGGCGGCAAGGCCGGAGGAGATAATGAGAAAAACAAGGAGGAGTCACTGGCCAGTCAGGACAACCCCTAAGGCAACCTGAGCTGAACTGACTGACTTTTAGGAATCCTCCATCTTGCAGATGGAGGATTCCCCCAATAGGGATAGGAATGTGACCCCCTCCCCTTGGGAGGAGGCACAAAGAGGGTGTAGCCACCCTCAGGGCTAGTAGCCATTAGCTACTGCCCTCCCTGACCTAAACACACCCCTAAATTCTGTATTTAGGGGCTCCCCTGAACCTAGGAACTCAGATTCCTGCAACCTAAGAAGAAGAGGACTGCTAAGCTGAAAAACCCTGCAGAGAAGACTGAGACACCAACTGCTTTGGCCCCAGCTCTACCGGCCTGTCTCCCCACTTCCAAAGACACTGCTCCAGCGACGCTCTCCCCAGGGACCAGCGACCTCTGAAGCCTCAGAGGACTGCCCTGCATCTAGAAGGACCAAGAACTCCCGAGGACAGCGGCTCTGTTCACCCAAGACTGCAACTTTGTTTCCAAAGAAGCAACTTAAAGACAACTGCATTTCCCGCCAGAAGCGTGAGACTTGCAACTCTGCACCCGACGCCCCCGGCTCGACTTTTGGAGAACAAACACTTCAGGGAGGACTCCCCGGCGACTACGAGACCGTGAGTAGCCAGAGTTGCCCCCCCCCAACCCCCCACAGCGACGCCTGCAGAGGGAATCCCGAGGCTCCCCCTGACCGCGACTGCCTGACTCCCAGATCCTGACGCCTGGAAAAGACACTGCACCCGCAGCCGCCAAGACCTGAAAGATCGGAACTCCAGTGTAGGAGTGACCCCCAGGAGGCCCTCTCCCTTGCCCAGGTGGTGGCTATCCCGAGGAGCCCCCTCCTTGCCTGCATCGCTGAAGAGACCCCTTGGTCTCCCATTGATTTCTATTACAAACCCAACGCGTGTTTGCACACTGCACCCGGCCGCCCCGTGCTGCTGAGGGTGTACTTTCTGTGTGGACTTGTGTCCCCCCCCGGTGCCCTACAAAACCCCCCTGGTCTGCCCTCCGAAGACGCGGGTACTTACCTGCTGGCAGACTGGAACCGGGGCACCCCCTTCTCCATTGAAGCCTATGTGTTTTGGGCACCACTCTGCACCTGACCGGCCCTGAGCTGCTGGTGTGGTAACTTTGGGGTTGCTCTGAACCCCCAACGGTGGGCTACTTTGGACCCAAACTTGAACCCCGTAGGTGGTTTACTTACCTACAAAAACTAACAAATACTTACCTCCCCAGGAACTGTTGAAAATTGCACTGTGTCTAGTTTTAAAATAGCTATATGTGTTTTATTTGAAAAGTATATATGCTATTGTGATTATTCAAAGTTCCTAAAGTACTTACCTGTAATACCTTTCATTTGAGATATTACATGTAAAATTTGAACCTGTGGTTCTTAAAATAAACTAAGAAAAGGTATTTTTCTATACAAAAACCTATTGGCCTGGAATTGTCTCTGAGTGTGTGTTCCTCATTTATTGCCTGTGTGTGAACAACAAATGCTTAACACTACTCCTTTGATAAGCCTACTGCTCGACCACACTACCACAAAATAGAGCATTAGTATTATCTCTTTTTGCCACTATCTTACCTCTAAGGGGAACCCTTGGACTCTGTGCATACTATTCCTTACTTTGAAATAGTACATACAGAGCCAACTTCCTACATTGGTGGATCACCGGTGGGGTACAAGACTTTGCATTTGCTGGACTACTCAGCCAATACCTGATCACACGACAAATTCCAAAAATTGTCACTAGAAATTGATTTTTACAATTTGAGCTATTTTTCAAAATTCTTAAAAGTCCTGCTAGGACCTTGTGTTAGACCCTGTTAGCATTTCTTTTAGAGTTTAAAAGTTTTGTGAAAGTTTGAATTAGATTCTAGAACTAGTTTTAGATTCTTAAAAAGTATTCCAACTTTTAGAAACATAATGTCTAGTGCAGATGTGAATGTGGAGGAACTCGACCTCACACCTTACCTCCATCTTAAGATGAGGGAGCTAAGGTCACTCTGCAACCTAAAGAAAATCACAATTGGCTCAAGACCCTCCAAACAGCTCCAGGAGCTTTTGGCAGAGTTTGAAAAAGCCAACCCCTCTGGGGATGACAACCCAGAGGATGATGATAGTGAACTGGAGGAGAATTCCCCCCCTTCCAGTCCTAACTAGGGAACCCAGGGACCCTCAATCCCTGATTCCAACTGTGATAGTCAGAGATGCTGCTTCCCTCCCAGGAGGGACCAGCACCTCTGGAATCACTGAGGATAGCCTCAGTGAAGAGGACCTCCTGCTAGCCAGGATGGCCAAAAGATTGGCTTTGGAAAGACAGATCCTAGCCATAGAAAGGGAAAGACAAGAGATGGGCCTAGGTCCCATCAATGGTGGCAGCAACATAAATAGGGTCAGAGATTCTCCTGACATGTTGAAAATCCCTAAAGGGATTGTAACTAAATATGAAGATGGTGATGACATCACCAAATGGTTCACAGCTTTTGAGAGGGCTTGTGTAACCAGAAAAGTAAGCAGATCTCACTGGGGTGCTCTCCTTTGGGAAATGTTCACTGGAAAGTGTAGAGATAGACTCCTCACACTCTCTGGAAAAGATGCAGAATCTTATGACCTCATGAAGGGAACCCTGATTGAGGGCTTTGGATTCTCCACGGAGGAGTATAGAATTAGTTTCAGGGGGGCTCAAAAATCCTCAAGCCAGACCTGGGTTGATTTTGTGGACTACTCAGTAAAAACACTGGATGGTTGGATTCAAGGCAGTGGTGTTAATGATTATGATGGGCTGTACAATTTATTTGTGAAAGAACACCTGTTAAGTAATTGTTCAAATGATAAACTGCATCAGCATCTGGTAGACCTAGGACCAATTTCTCCCCAAGAATTGGGAAAGAAGGCGGACCATTGGGTCAAGACAAGGGTGACCAAGACTTCCACAGGGGGTGACCAAAAGAAAGGGGTCACAAAGCCTCCCCAGGGGAAGAGTGTTGAGACATCCAAAAACAAAAATAGTAAAGAGTCTTCTTCAGGCCCCCAAAAACCTGCACAGGAGGGTGGGCCCAGAGCCTCTTCACAAAACAGTTTTGGGTACAAGGGTAAAAACTTTGATCCCAAAAAGGCCTGGTGTCGTAGCTGTAATCAGCCTGGACACCAAACTGGAGACAAGGGCTGTCCCAAGAAAAGTACCACTTCCAACTCCACTCCAGCTAACTCTGGAATGGCTAGTCTCCAAGTGGGATCAACAGTGTGCCCAGAGCAAATCAGGTGTCACACTGAAGCAACATTAGTCTCAGAGGGTGGGGTGGATTTAGCCACACTAGCTGCCTGGCCTCCTAACATGCAAAAATATAGGCAGCAGCTCTTAATTAATGGGACATGTGTAGAAGGCCTAAGGGATACAGGTGCCAGTGTCACCATGGTGACAGGGAAACTGGTTTCCCCTGGTCAATACCTGGCTGGACAAACTTATCCAGTCACCAATGCTGACAATCAAACTAAAGTACATCCCATGGCTATGGTAACTTTAGAGTGGGGAAGGGTCAATGGCCTGAAACAGGTGGTGGTCTCCTCAAATATCCCAGTAGACTGTTTGCTTGGAAACGACCTGGAGTCCTCAGCATGGGCTGAGGTAGAACTGAAAACCCATGCAGCCATGCTGGGTATCCCTGAACTGGTGTGTGTCAAGACAAGGGCACAGTGCAAGGCTCAGGGTGAAAAAGTAGAGCTGGAGCCTGGAAAAAGGGCCCAGCCTACCAAGAGGAAAGGAAAGACAACTGGAAAACCAGCTGCAACACAACAACAAAAAGAGAACCTCTCTTCTCAGGAAGAAGTTCTGCCCTCTGAGGGAACTGAGCCTATGGAGTTGGAACCTTATCAGGTTGAGCTCTTAGGCCCAGGGGGACCCTCAAGGGAGCAGTTGTGTAAGGGGCAAGAAACCTGTCCCTCTCTTGAAGGCCTTAGGCAGCAAGCTGCTGAAGAGTCCAATGGCAAGAAAACTGGAACACATAGGGTCTATTGGGAGGATGGACTCCTGTACACTGAGGCAAGAGATCCCAAGCCTGGTGCCACTAGGAGAGTGGTAGTGCCTCAGGAGTTCAGAGAGTTCATACTGACCTTAGCCCATGATATTCCTCTTGCTGGGCATTTGGGACAAACCAAGACGTGGGAGAGACTAGTCAACCACTTCTACTGGCCCAACATGTCCCAGAAAGTCAAGGAGTTTTGTGTCTCCTGTACCACCTGTCAAGCCAGTGGTAAGACAGGTGGACATCCAAAGGCCCCCCTCATTCCACTTCCAGTGGTGGGGGTCCCCTTTTAAAGAGTGGGTGTGGACATAGTGGGTCCACTTGAACCTCCCACAGCCTCAGGAAATATGTACATACTAGTAGTAGTGGATCATGCTACTAGGTATCCTGAAGCTATTCCCCTTAGGTCGCCTACTGCCCCTGCAGTAGCCAAGGCCCTCATTGGTATCTTAACCAGTGTGGGTTTCCCTAAGGAGGTGGTGTCTGACAGAGGTACCAACTTCATGTCAGCATACCTGAAACACATGTGGAATGAGTGTGGAGTGACTTATAAATTCACTACACCATACCATCCACAAACTAATGGCCTTGTTGAGAGATTCAACAAGACATTAAAAGGCATGATCATGGGGCTCCCTGAAAAACTCAAAAGGAGATGGGATGTCCTCTTGCCATGTCTGCTTTTCGCTTACCGAGAGGTGCCTCAGAAGGGAGTAGGATTCTCACCCTTTGAACTTCTGTTTGGCCACCCTGTAAGGGGACCACTAGCTCTTGTGAAAAAAGGCTGGGAGAGACCTCTTCATGAGCCTAAACAAGACATAGTGGACTATGTACGTGGCCTACGTTCAAGGATGGCAGAGTACATGGAAAAGGCAAGTAAAAACCTTGAGGCCAGCCAACAGCTCCAGAAGTTTTGGTATGACCAAAAGGCTGCAATGGTTGAATTTCAACCAGGGCAGAAAGTCTGGGTTTTGGAGCCTGTGGCTCCCAGAGCACTTCAGGACAAATGGAGTGGCCCTTACCCAGTGCTAGAGAAGAAGCGTCAGGTCACCTACCCGGTGGACCTAGGCACTAGCAGGAGCCCCAAGAGGGTGATCCATGTGAACCGCCTTAAGCTCTTCCATGATAGGGCTGATGTGAATTTGTTGATGGTAACAGATGAGGACCAGGAAGCTGAGAGTGAACCTCTCCCTGATCTCCTCTCATCAAACCATAAAGATGGCTCAGTGGATGGAGTGATCTATTCAGACACCCTCTCTAGCCAACAGCAATCTGACTGCAGGAAGGTCCTGCAGCAGTTTGCTGAGCTCTTTTCCCTAACCCCTGGTCAGACACACCTGTGTACCCATGATGTGGACACAGGAGACAGCATGCCTGTCAAAAACAAACTTTTCAGACAGTCTGACCAAGTTAAGGAAAGCATCAAGGTGGAAGTTCACAAGATGCTGGAATTGGGAGTCATTGAGCACTCTGACAGCCCCTGGGCTAGCCCAGTGGTCTTAGTCCCCAAACCTCACACCAAAGATGGAAAGAGAGAGATGAGGTTTTGTGTGGACTACAGAGGACTTAATTCTGTCACCAAGACAGATGCCCATCCCATTCCAAGGGCTGATGAACTGATTGATAAATTAGGTGCTGCCAAATTCTTAAGTAACTTTGACTTAACAGCAGGGTACTGGCAAATCAAAATGGCACCTGGAGCAAAAGAAAAGACGGCATTCTCCACACCTGATGGGCATTATCAGTTTACTGTTATGCCCTTCGGTTTAAAGAATGCCCCTGCCACCTTCCAGAGGTTGGTGAATCAAGTCCTTGCTGGTTTGGAGTCCTTTAGTGCAGCTTATCTTGATGATATTGCTGTCTTTAGCTCCAGCTGGCAGGATCACCTGGTCCACCTGAAGAAGGTTTTGAAGGCTCTGCAATCAGCAGGCCTCTCTATCAAGGCATCCAAATGCCAGATAGGGCAGGGAACTGTGGTTTACTTGGGACACCTTGTAGGTGGAGGCCAAGTTCAGCCACTCCAGCCGAAGATCCAGACTATTCTGGACTGGGCAGCTCCAAAAACCCAGACTCAAGTCAGGGCATTCCTTGGCTTGACTGGGTATTACAGGAGGTTTGTGAAGGGATATGGATCCATAGTGACAGCCCTCACAGAACTTACCTCCAAGAAAATGCCCAAGAAGGTAAACTGGACTGTAGAATGCCAACAGGCCTTTGACACCCTGAAACAAGCAATGTGCACAGCACCAGTTCTAAAAGCTCCAGATTACTCCAAGCAGTTCATTGTGCAGACAGATGCCTCTGAACATGGGATAGGGGCAGTTTTGTCCCAAACAAATGATGATGGCCTTGACCAGCCTGTTGCTTTCATTAGCAGGAGGTTACTCCCCAGGGAGCAGCGTTGGAGTGCCATTGAGAGGGAGGCCTTTGCTGTGGTTTGGTCCCTGAAGAAGCTGAGACCATACCTCTTTGGTACTCACTTTGTAGTTCAAACTGACCACAGACCTCTCAGATGGCTGATGCAAATGAAAGGTGAAAATCCAAAACTGTTGAGGTGGTCCATCTCCCCTACAGGGAATGGACTTTATAGTGGAACACAGACCTGGGACTGCCCATGCCAATGCAGATGGCCTTTCCAGGTTCTTCCACTTAGAAAATGAAGACTCTCTTGGGAAAGGTTGGTCTCATCCTCTTTCGTTTGGGGGGAGGGGGTTGTGTAAGGAAATGCCTCCTTGGCATGGTTACCCCCTGACTTTTTGCCTTTGATGATGCTATGTTTTGATTTGAAAGTGTGCTGAGGCCTGCAAACCAGGCCCCAGCACCAGAGTTCTTTCCCTAACCTGTACTTTTGTTTACACAATTGGCACACCCTGGCATCCAGGTAAGTCCCTTGTAACTGGTACCCCTGGTACCAAGGGCCCTGATGCCAGGGAAGGTCTCTAAGGGCTGCAGCATAGCTTATGCCACCCTAGGGACCCCTCACTCAGCACAGCCACAATGATTGCCAGCTTGTGTGTGCTGGTGAGGACAAAACGAGTAAAGTCGACATGGCACTCCCCTCAGGGTGCCATGCCAACCTCACACTGCCTATGCAGTATAGATAAGTCACCCCTCTAGCAGGCCTTACAGCCCTAAGGCAGGGTGCACTATACCATAGGTGAGGGCACCAGTGCATGAGCACTGTGCCCCTACAGTGTCTAAGCCAAACCTTAGACATTGTAAGTGCAGGGTAGCCATAAGAGTATATGGTCTGGGAGTCTGTCAAACACAAACTCCACAGCACCATAATGGCTACACTGAAAACTGGGAAGTTTGGTGTCAAACTTCTCAGCACAATAAATGCACACTGATGCCAGTGTACATTTTATTGTGAAATACACCCCAGAGGGCACCTTAGAGGTGCCCCCTGAAACCTTAACCAACTACCCGTGTAGGCTGACTGGTTTTAGCAGCCTGCCACACTCGAGACATGTTGCTGGCCACATGGGGAGAGTGCCTTTGTCACTCTGTGGCTAGTAACAAAGCCTGCACTGGGTGGAGATGCTATCACCTCCCCCTTGCAGGAGCTGTAACACCTAGCGGTGAGCCTCAAAGGCTCACCCCCTTTGTTACAGCACCACAGGGCATTCCAGCTAGTGGAGTTGCCCGCCCCCTCCGGCCACGGCCCCACTTTTGGCGGCAAGGCCGGAGGAGATAATGAGAAAAACAAGGAGAAGTCACTGGCCAGTCAGGACAGCCCCTAAGGCAACCTGAGCTGAAGTGACTCTGACTTTTAGGAATCCTCCATCTTGCAGATGGAGGATCCCCCCAATAGGGATAGGAATGTGACCCCCTCCCTTGGGAGGAGGCACAAAGAGGGTTTAACCACCCTCAGGGCTAGTAGCCATTGGCTACTGCCCTCCCTGACCTAAACACACCCCTAAATTCTGTATTTAGGGGCTCCCCTGAACCTAGGAACTCAGATTCCTGCAACCTAAGAAGAAGAGGACTGCTAAGCTGAAAAACCCTGCAGAGAAGACGGAGACACCAACTGCTTTGGCCCCAGCTCTACCGTCCTGTCTCCCCACTTCTAAAGACACTGCTCCAGCGACGCTCTCCCCAGGGACCAGCGACCTCTGAAGCCTCAGAGGACTGCCCTGCATCTAGAAGGACCAAGAACTCCCGAGGACAGTGGCTCTGTTCACCCAAGACTGCAACTTTGTTTCCAAAGAAGAAACTTAAAGACAACTGCATTTCCCGCCAGAAGCGTGAGACTTGCAACTCTGCACCCGACGCCCCCGGCTCGACTTGTGGAGAACAAACACTTCAGGGAGGACTCCCCGGCGACTACGAGACCGTGAGTAGCCAGAGTTGCCCCCCTGAGCCCCCACAGCGATGCCTGCAGAGGGAATCCCGAGGCTCCCTCTGACCGCGACTCCCTGACTCCCAGATCCCGACGCCTGGAAAAGACTCTGCACCCGCAGCCCCCAGGACCTGAAAGATCGGAACTCCAGTGTAGGAGTGACCCCCAGGAGGCCCTCTCCCTTGTCCAGGTGGTGGCTACCCTGAGGAGCCCCCTCCTTGCCTGCATCGCTGAAGAGACCCCTTGGTCTCCCATTGATTTATATTACAAACCCAACGCGTGTTTGCACACTGCACCCGGCAGCCCCCGTGCTGCTGAGGGTGTACTTTCTGTGTGGACTTGTGTCCCCCCCCGGTGCCCTACAAAACCCCCCTGGTCTGCCCTCCGAAGACGTGGGTACTTACCTGCTGGCAGACTGGAACCGGGGCACCCCCTTCTCCATTGAAGCCTATGTGTTTTGGGCACCACTCTGCACCTGACCGGCCCTGAGCTGCTGGTGTGGTAACTTTGGGGTTGCTCTGAACCCCCAACGGTGGGCTACTTTGGACCCAAACTTGAACCCCGTAGGTGGTTTACTTACCTACAAAAATTAACAAATACTTACCTCCCCCAGGAACAGTTGAAAATTGCACTGTGTCTAGTTTTAAAATAGCTATATGTGTTTTATTTGAAAAGTATATATGCTATTGTGATTATTCAAAGTTCCTAAAGTACTTACCTGCAATACCTTTCATTTGAGATATTACATGTAAAATTTGAACCTGTGGTTCTTACAATAAACTAAGAAAAGATATTTTTCTATACAAAAACCTATTGGCCTGGAATTGTCTCTGAGTGTGTGTTCCTCATTTATTGCCTGTGTGTGTACAACAAATGCTTAACACTACTCCTTTGATAAGCCTACTGCTCGACCACACTACCACAAAATAGAGCATTAGTATTATCTCTTTTTGCCACTATCTTACCTCTAAGGGGAACCCTTGGACTCCGTGCATACTATTCCTTACTTTGAAATGGTGCATACAGAGCCAACTTCCTACACACTGTCTTTGTCAGCAAGTTACAACATGCATAGCTGCTTACTCATATTTGACAAGGCTTCTTAACGTTTACAACATAGAAAACATGTTAAGGTTGCAAGATGAAAGGAAAAGAAAAACCATGAGAATCTGCCACAACCATTGTCGTTTGTGCACCAGTATATTTCCTTATAACCACAAAAAGATTTGTTTGGTGTCAAACATATAGCTTCAAAATTACACTCCTCATGAATGACAAATTGCATGCAGGTTTATGTGATACAGGAACAGTTTCCTGAAATGGTTCCCATTTTTGTTTTTACTCTGATGGATCCAAGACCCTGCAGAATTGTACTGGATGATGGGAAAGAGCAAGCAAGCTCATTGCACCTTACATAAAACCTGCAATAAAGAAATAGTGTTGCGTTCTTACGTCTAGTTGAGAGTTCAAACTAATGCATATGAGACATTAGTGCTTTAAGCAGGATGACAGCCATTTCCAATACAGTTATTTGTGAAAGGGACTGGAAACTTTGTGGGGGGAATGGGAGGATTTCATCTAAAATAATTAACACAAACTTGTTAGCTAATCAATTGTGGAGTAATGTTTACCTGACAAGAGTGGGCAATTGGCATGATTAAAGGCATGATTAGCTTGCAAACTTAGAAATCATATCAAACCAAAACAAATCCTCTTAAAATGGTAAGGACTACACAATGGACTAAAGTTAATTCAGACAAAATCTCTACAAATCAACCAGTTTAACAATGGCAATTACATTTCAGGAAGGGGTAACTTGTCAGAGTTTGAAAGGTTTTGGGAGCCGAACCCTAATAATCAGGCGAACCTCAATATTTTGAACACTCCGTTTTTTACCCAATCAATTTGGCTCTAAAGTTTCCAGTAGACCATGCAGTTAGAGACTACACTCCTAACAAAAAAGCATAATGTAGCAGAGTAAAACATAACTAAATATGGAAGCATTCATAATGGACTTCTAGATCAAAATAGGGCAACAGATGTCTTACAAAATTATTAACAAATGCAGGACAGAGAAGAAGTGCATGAATAGCCATGAAGGCCCAGATACAGAAATATAGAATCATAAAACTCTGCAAAATCCCTAATTGGACAAGTCTAGACAAAGAAACTAAGAATCAAACTCAGAGAATAATGCCAGTGTTCCAATAAGAAAATCTAAAAACAAAAAGACCAAGTCCTAGGAGGAAAATGAAACATCACCACAGAAGACCTCAAAAACCAGCGATATTTATATACAAAAAAAATCACTTGAGCTATTAGATTCTGCAAATTTAGTATGGTATTATCATAGTTAGGGTCACACTGGCTAATCAGAAACAGCTATGTAATATTTAAAGCTTTAGTACTAATCCAAGAGAAACTTTCCATCTGGTTCCTCACCAACAGCACTCAAGAGATGTACAAAACAAAATTAAACATTTCATAAACAATGGCTCATAGAATCAAGACCTCTACCATGCCTGCAACAGAACTTCCAGTGGAAGTCCATAAAAATGATACTTTGGGTAAACGATAGAACTTCATTCGCAATAAACACTTTCTAACACAGTTGCCCAACTATAACGTCATTCGCTTGGTGCTCTGTGGAAATGAACAGAGAAATGATATGCAGAGGGTCACTAAGTGGGAGGGGAATGAGCACGAGAAAAATGAGTAAAACACCAGAACCTTCTACTATTCAAAATAAATGGTGTCTCACATGAAAATATGGCATAAACTACTTTAAAGAATTAATTACACTTCTAGGTGTCATAGTCAAGTTGTTTCAATTGTAACAGTATTTCATCGGCTACAACACTATTCATCATTAAAACCATTAATATTTGGATTACCATAAGACTACAGAGGAATCTCTTAAGATACTTGGAAAATAAATAAATAAGACATCGTTTGGGATACACTATATTAAGGATGTCAACACCAAAATCTTCAAAAGTTCTGTAAGGTAAAATTCAAGACTGACCTTGGAAAATAATGTATGACAATAAAGAGACTTAAGAAAAATGAATACATTTAATACGCTGAATGCTTTTGCAAAGAGTGTTATATTGTGCAACTACATAAAATTGTATGTAATCTAAATTACATTTCATCATTGTATATTAATTTTGGGAAAAACACACTGGGCAATCTTCCAATAAATTGGGTATTCAAGAGGTATAGTTGGTCTTAACCTCAAGAGTGTACAATTTCCTGCAGGACACATTAAGAGAATAATAAGAAGCAGGCCAGGGAGTGTCAGGCCAAAACAATGTTCTGATCTTCGCCAGGATGTCTGCTTCCCACTGTGGTGTTTCCAATGTAAATCTCATCTCCCACCCCACTGCCCTCATGTCTGCAATGTGTATTTTGGGGACCACTGCGTCTGAGTTGCGAAATCCAGAGTGCAACCTCTGATGTATAACACACTGAGGAAATTCCCCTCCCTCACTGCCATCCTGTCAGGTATCAAGGCTGGCTCTGTCTGGAAAGTTCAAAGTTTATTCCAGTTAAACAAGTATTTAAAATCATGGCAAGCATTACAAGATAAAAAAAGCAACAGAAAAAAAAGAAAAACTATTCAATACTAATTAAATGAGTAACCACAAACAAGGAGAAATAAACATCATTGCATTATTAAAAATATCTAACATAACAGCGGAAGAGTACCAATTCAAACTCACAGCAACCAGAAGGTCGCGTGTGGGCTTAAACAAGTGCAAATAAAAGTTTAAGTGCAGATCTATGCATTCCACAAAGGCGAAAGACACTCGTACTGCAAATACCATTGTTAAAGTGCAAAAAGCACTGATACCTTTTGATCACAGGACCATTAACGCTATCAATTGGGAAACCTGCCTAACCTGACCTGTGTCCTCTTGCTCTGTGAGTATTAAACTTTACATTAATTTTCAAAAGTGTCACTCCATGAATCAGGCAATCGCCCTGAACTTGGTGAATCTAGTACTCAAGTGGCACGAGTCACCTTTGAGTCATTCAATAACTGCAGTGCTACACGCCTTGATACTCGATTACCTAAAAACTGGAAAAAGATAATAGTGTCTAATTGGAGATAAAAGGGGGTAGGGCAGGCACATAAAATGTGTAAGAGTGATTTCTGACTAATACCACAGCCCCTACAAAAAGCATGCTGGTGTCAGTTGAGCAGCCATACTTATAAGCTTTAAGCGGTAGTAGGTCGAATCTCAAGTGGAATAGCTTTACATTAAAATATATAGGGAGTATTAAGTAGGCTGCTAGGGTTCATTGGCTGATATAAGGCAGTTTTCAAATCAGCAAGCTTCTTAGAGTTTATATTTAAATCCCCTTGGGCTGTTAAAAGCATAGCTTGCTTCATCAGTAGCTTTGAAAGAAGTTTCAGGGGCAGTGCAGTCTTCATAAGGTCGCTGGCAACAAGTCAGTCCATAGTTGTCTGGGCAAGCTTATGGAGATCTGATTTCAGATCCTGTGTCTGGGAAGTATAAGCCCATTTGTTGGCCACCAGCAAGCTGGGCTTCCCAGTAACAATACTTAAGAATGGAGGAAGAGATCCCGCCCTCATATGGTCCCCTCCGTCAATGTCTGATGGACTATTCTAGATGCCCTTCTATCCAATAGAACAAGTCTCATAGTGGCATCTACTGCTTTAAAGAATGGGCGTGGCACTACTCCTGGCATATTTTGTAGCATGTACAGGAATTCTGGGGGCGTGATCACCTTCTACAATGCGGCTCCACCCAACAGCAAGATATGCAACTTTTTCCAATGGACCATATCTTTCTTGTGTTGCTCATAATGAATGAGTCAATGCTCAATGCATGTAGTAAGAGAATTAGAAGGCCTCTAGCAACCTAAGCAAAATGTTTCACAGCAGAACTTCCAGCCAGAGCCTTTAAAATAGCAAACTGACCTATATGCACATACACAAATGATAAACAAATTTTATTTAATTTGCAAACAAATACACATTTAAAAAAATACTAATTTTAATATGAAGGATGGAGCTTTTCTAAATTCAACTGAAGCCACACATTGTTACATACTATAATCTGTTTGGTGCACCTGCACTCCTCCCACAAATCTGGGGATACTAGTTTAATTTTTAGCCTCCAGTTTCCAATTCCTTGACATTTATAGTACCTTTTAAAATGTTCAAATTGTAAATTTAGCAACTTGATTCATGTAAAGTTTCTTAATTTGTTAATATTATTTTATTTTCTAAGAATTCACGGACCACCCGAGGAGGCTCCCCGGACCCCAGGTTGGGAAACACTGGAGAACAGGATCACAAAACTGAATAAAATAAACTAGAGGGGAGAATTAGTCTGGTGACAGTAAGATAGGTAAAGGGAAATACGCCACATACAAGAGATCAACTGGAAACGTGAGCTGCATAATATTAGTGAGAAAATGAATCACAGCTGGCATATTCAAGAAGAGCATTTAATTACTTAATTACTGGGAAAATAACACTGAGACACAATCTTTACTCCATGCTGAGAGAAGATACTCAAAAGAAATGTTCCATTAATAAGGGGTAGTTCTGTTATTGTTACTGTATTTTATATAGTTATGTAGCATGGTGTATTAAATAGGAACAGATAGTTTAATACATTTGAACCATAAATTATAAATTGGGACTCAGCTTTAGACACATATGTGTATTGGGACCAGATTTTTCCATAAACTTATTTAGAATGAAGAGCTCACTTACCTGGGGTGCAAACATGGTGTCATAGGTGGGATTGTAAGTGACTTCTTTGAGGGAAGGGTCAAGGTGAACTCCTGTTTCAACATCTTCCTAAAAAAAAAAAAAAAAAAAAAAAAAGGACAATAAATTCAATTAATGGCCTTGAATCCACATTGCAGACCAAACTACCTTAAAATAATCTCAATGTATTGGTACATTTACACTTGCTCAACAATATTTAGTAGTTCAAAAGCATAATTGTAAGAGCTGCTTTGTTTGAAGCCAACGCTTGCTTTTGAATCTGTCACAATTAAAACAGGACTATGAAAAACATTTTTTTATAATTCTGAAGAAATAAATGTCTTCAACAAAGTTAATTTTAAAAACCGTGTAAGGGCTTTTAAAAGCTTAAACATTTCCCACCCAATTACCAAAATTACTAACTGAAGTACACAGTTAATTACAATATCCATACACAAGTTCCTTAAAATTCTAAAAGACCCTAAAGAAGTAAAAATTAATGTGCATCACTGCCTGGTTTTTACTTTTCTCTAAAACATGGTTCTCCAACAATTGTAGACTGATTACAAGGCATTGCAGTCCAAACTTATAGCCTGCAGCCTGGCATGATAGGAACATGTGAAATTTTTCACGGTTTCTCACTCATACATGCACACTGAGCAATAAAATAAATTTTGTTTCAATAAGGTAAAGGGTCACTGCTAATGATGGAGAGAGGTTCGGGTAAATCATGCAGACATCTCCCATCACATAATAACTTAAAGAAATTCACATTTTGCACTGCTTATTGGTGCTAAATCCACAGAGGGCTGGTTGAGATCTAATCTTTATTAATATGGTTTTGTTGCTAGGCAACAAACTAAATATGTATCAAGTAAGCTGCTGGGCTTGCACGTTTTTCACAGATTGGAACTATTTTAGGGGGAAGATTGACCCAGCTCATCAACAAGGCAGAGGTTTTCCTGAAAGCACAGTAAATGTGTTCATCCAATGTTGGCTGCCTATCCCAAGTAACTCGATTAGAATTGGCTACATAGGTAATCATGGCTTTTTCAGGATACAAGGATATTTTTGTACCAAGGTCAAGGCTGGGGTCGAATTGTTACTGGTTGAATAAATTCATTTAGAGATCAAACAGCATGTGCACATTCTGGAAAATGCGATCTGGGATAGTCGAAAAAAAGTGAAGATACATCTGCACCCATATTTCCTCTCTACAACAACCACTAACCCTCAGAAAATCATCATGGGGTGAAAAAGGATGCACTCCTCTGCCCTGTGATAGAGACTCTATAAATAAGTCCTGCATGGAAGACAACAAATTCATCACAGAGGATCGAGGGGACAGTCTAATCCAAAGCCAACTACCAATGTCTGCCTCTTTCGCAAATGCCTTGGGCAACCAGCTCCAGTTAGGACTCTATAAACAAGTAGTTACTGCTCTGATCCAGTTTGCTTAGTGGCTTAATCCCTACAGCTAGAAAACATTTTTGTTTAAGGAAAAATATAGAGCCATTCACTAATAAGCAAGAGTGCCCAAGTATGGAATGACCTTGATCACTTTCTCCCTGATGAAGATTCCCACGCAAGTCACTCAAGGCTGATGAGATTTTTTTTTAGTTTGACTAGGGAAATTGCTATTTGGTCGATTACCCTATATGGCAATAGGCCAACACTCTATTCACCTATGTGAGCAAGGAAGTAATATTGTAAAACAGTGGTTCCCAACCTGTGGTCCAGGGACCACTGGGGGTCCGCGAAGCCTCCTCAGGGGGTCCGCAACTGCTTAGAAAATTAAATATTATTAACAGATTAGGTCCCTAGCTTTCAGTAATGACTCAGTAGGGTGTCCCTGGGTTCCAATAATGATTCAGTGGGAGGCCCTGGGTTCCAGTAAAGATAAAGTGGGGGTTCACAGATGTCAAAAGGCTGGGAACCACTGTTGTAAAACAATGGCTTCCCATGAAGGTTTTCTAGACAATGAGGTACTGGTAATCACTGTATCCTCCATCTTTACTAAAATGTAAAAAAGAATTGAGTAACTATTTGACTGCCAGAAACTGTCCCACAAAAGGAAAAAAATCATATCTGGGAATCGGTTCTGTTTTACTGTCATAGAAAAGATGATTAATATTCCCAGAACCTTTTTTTGTGATTTGAAAAAATACAATTTAGGCTTTTTAAACGTATTCTATAGCTAAGTGAGTCAGTTTAAAGTGAGTGTATCCAAAAGAAAATGGCTTCACAATGAATTTCACGATACAATGTAAATTTAACAGAACACAATTCTGTGGGGTCTATTTACAAGTACGGTTTACAGGTAGATGCAGAAAGTTGACAATATTTCAGTTTTAAAAATAATGCTGAACAGTCGCCTTTAAGACCTGGCACGTGCTGCTATAGATTTTGTTTCCACATCTGTCTGGCAAAACAACAGTTCAGACGATAATCCTGGGATAACAAGGAAATTGCAATATGAAGCAGTGTGTTCTGGAAATATGAAGTACAAGTAACTTCAGTGCTAACCTGAATGACCCCATTGAGCCCACTTTGTCCTTTGGGATTGGGATATTAGTAATAGAACTTACTCAGGATCATGTCTCTCACTTCGGAGAACAACACTATTCTTAAGTAGAAGATAATTCTAACTCGACCGCGGCTCCCAAAAGCGAGCTGTTCATGTTGTTGTAACTTGTTATTTTCAGGCCTTTTTCTCAAGGTCACTGGGCAGCATTGAGCAGTTCTCAAGAGAGTTCCCATCTCTTAGCATCAGTATTACCATGTCTTGGATACTACTCAATGGATGCCAAGCATTACAAATTGGGCAGTACACCTCCAAAGGTAGAACAGCCAAGCAGTCGCGTAGGAAAATTGATGGCTCTGCACGCCAATACAGAATATCAGAATGTAATAACTCTCACTTTCAAAAGCCAATGTCAGAGCTCCCCTAAAAAGAGTAAAAATCTTTATTTACTGCAGCAAAATGTAGAACTGCTACAATTAGGATGGGTGGGGGATGCCCATGCCTTCTGTAGCCAAGATGTAACCCAAGGAAACATTTCTGAAGATTAGAAAATGTAATCAGTCGCTCTTTAAATCCTGCTACAAGCATTACTACAATGCCCACTGATTAAATCAGTAGCTTCTAGCATCCAGCATTTGGTCCTTTTGCAGCTTAAGGACCGTGACAGAGATCAGTTAAACAGGCAAGGGGCTGCTACAGTACATATCTTATGCTAAGTGTCTGTGGACTGTCTGAAGTATTCACACAACTCTGGATTGAAGCTAGATTGGGACACTGAGCCAAAGTCCCAGGTGCATCACTCATTTCCAAAATACAATAACCCACCACCTGAAACATTCCAACCGACAAATAGAGGTGCCCTTAACTGGCATATCATCACCTGGACAGTGTGTCCAGTTACTGGGTATCCCTACATCAGGGACAAAACTGGTAGTTAGTGTTAAGGATGTAGTTCAAGGAGACCAGTGTGTTTAAAATGATCATGTTGAGTAAGGCACTTCTACAGAGAAAGGGAATAGGTCCAGCCAATGATCTCAAAAGTGTAATTTAATTTTGTGGTACCTCTCTCAAAGGTACCTATTTGGGATAAGAATATTTCCAGTGGGTGAGGGAAATACATGGGACTTGCAGCATTTATTTATTTGTTTCCTGTATGCAACCATTGGAACTTTGTACATGGTTTACAGGGATCTTTAATGCCATTATCTCATGAGTAGCATAATGGAGAGAAAGTTCAAATGGTCCCAGAATCATGACAAGCAGACTCCACCTATAGGACAGACATCATAGCATAGTGGGTAAGAGAAAAGCGCTCATGTCTCTGGTGGGTGAATGAACAGTTCAGCGATGGTTACATCATAAACCCAAGCCACCAAGTTAAGCAGAAGTCATCAGACCAAGCAAAGCCACATAAGCTGTAGATTCTTGTGAAACCCAGGAAAGCTGTTTCTCCAAGTCATTCTATACGAGGTTCAGTTAGCTGGACTTTGTGGTGGTCTTTCATATGCCGACTGCCACCCCTCATCCCCCCAATTCTTCTTTTCTCTTTCTGGCCTTCCAGCAGTAAGACTTTCAAGCACGGCACAGCAACAGACTTGAAAGGCTTCAGAGCTGGAGAAGGAAACCTAACATGAAGTCCCAGTCAGACATCTTCTGGGAACAAAGATCAGGAAATGGCTAAATAGTTCTGGAGGCAAAAAAGCCCTAGGAAATTAATATACTTATCCGTAACCTCACTATGAAAAGGTTTAATTGTGGCTAACCAACGCAGAACTCATTTTACAGAACATTTCCGCACAAGAAGGGAGAGATAATATTCAACTGATCAGCAGGATGCTTGTTGGAGAAAGAAAGTGAAAATCTCCTGAGTTAGGTCTATCCTATTTCCATAATATAAGAGAAGATGGTTACAAAAGTCTTGGCCAATGTACATTTCCAAGCCACATTCCAGTACACATTTTATTGTCCCTGTGCCTTTCCAGATGGGGTGCAACCATAGGCAAATCAACCTTCGACTTGCTCCAATAGGCACAAGCCCAGTCCAAACTGGCAGGTCCCATCACCCCAAAATGGGAACACAACCAATGCCAGAGAGGTTTCAACTTTGCTTGTCTTTATCAGTGAAGTACAGCTTGGATCTAGTGCAATCCGGGGATCATTAAATCCCAGTTGAACTTGGTGTATGCCAGCATGCAATTTAACTCACTACATTTTACCTCTAACATTTTTCTATAGTGTCTGCAGGGACCTAATATTGTGCAACTTTCAGTGGTGGATTTCCCTTACGGCTTAGGGTATAGTGCTTCTAATAGATAGTATTGTGTGAAATATAACCTGATTGATATAATGGGTGGAGTTTGTGTGTAACGATTTTACACAGAATGTTTTAGCAGTGGGGGTGTCATTGAGTGCACATTATTGGGCATATTAATGCTTGATGAATCTTATGCATCTGATATTCAAGTTGTATGTGTTGTGTCTTTGCCATTAAACGTTTTTACAAGCAAAAGTTTAAGGCGCTTAAAAAAATATGCGAGTACATCTGCATGCCTCCTGCATGACTGTGTGTGTGATGAATTACCTGGAGGTCAACTTTCATTAAAAAAAAAAAAAAAGGTGTAGATTACAGACTGACTACCGCTGATAGAGTTAACAGTAGATCCTAAACAATTACTGGTGACCTAGCAAAAAGGCTAACCAAGGTCCAGTTAAAACATGTCAATCAAATGAATGATGAACTACTGACAGTGCCCGCATTCAATACAAGTTTTGTTCTTGTCAAAGGTGGTCTCAGTAAAATCATATAAGGTAACTATTGGGATATTTTATGCAAATACTGTACTTCCGAACAACATAAAAAAAGATCTCTGAAAGACCTCCTGATATTAAAATTAAAATTATTAAATGCCTTATCAAACCAACATGCATGGATGAGCGAATGCACAATGATGAAGGATGGTAGGCTAATATATGAGGGTACTTTTTCTTTTTTTTTTTTTTTTTTAAAGAGGACACCTTGTGACACTGACAGGGAGATGCTCTTCTATTTAAAAAAAGAACAAGTTCAGATCCTCAATATCTGGTAGGGGGCCTTGATACAATAAGCTACTTGAAAGTGTTCCTTACAGATCACCCACTCCTCTCGTTTCCACCCTCTCTGATATAGTGAATGTGACCCACGTCTCTCTATGCTAAGCTGTAGGATATTTTCTGTGGTTCAGATACGTTTGACTACGTTTACTACAATTTTTAGGTCAAGCTTAAGCGTTCAACCTGGTGTATACTTATACTGTGGGTTAAATCCATTTAATTTTATGGTTGCAGTGTCTTTTAAAACTTCTTGCTCGTTAGTGGTCAGTTCTGCCTTTTTCTGTTTCAGAGCAGTGACCAACTACTGCATTGTTCCACTTTGGTTTCTTTATCTCTGGCTGTGACAGACAATTTTTTTTACATTGCTTTGGTGTTTGTTCGTTTCTCTCTCTCTCGTAGATGAAGCATCCTCCCTTCTCCTACTCTACCGGTGCTACCACCCTCAATAGCTGCACCTCCCCCCCTCCTTCTATTTCACAGCCAGGCTTCAAAGCATGTTGTGCATAGTACTGATAATAAACGTGTGCCCATCTGGAAAACAATGCAGCATGCCAAGCTCTTCCGTTACTCGTTGAAGGATTGCGGAGTGCTCTAAGAAGTCTGACAACTGACATGTTGGAGCTATGTAAAGGACTGATAAATCATAAATGAAAGTGGTCTCAGCTAAAAAACAATGCACTATTGGCAAATATATCTTCTGGAAAACAGCGCACACTGAAAAGTCATAAAGGCATAATACAGATGAGGGAGCGTAGCTCTTATACCAAAAATTAACATGAAATGTTTATGAACTAATGCATAATAATGCTGCATAGAAAATGTATTAATGTGTTATTGCTAAACACGCGCTTGAAATGTGCCAACGGGGAGTATACAATGACTAATGAAGCTGACTAATAATTAAATAATTGTTACGTTACTGTATGATTTTACACTAATATTAAGAGTTATATGTTAAGGTTTTGCTAATAAATCAATAGGCCTTAGCATGAGTCGAGGCCTAGCTGCCCGGTTTCATATTAAATGTGTTTTTCTAACGCGCAGTGTGCGGACTTGCTGAAGGACATGTACTAGTACTTTTCCAAAGCCAGAAGATGAGTGTAACCGTAGTAGATCCGTTCTCATGAAATTCGACTTGCTCAAGGAAACATTTTTGCTGAATGCAACAGTGTATACTAGTTACAGGTACAAGGTCACCTAAACCGGCACAGACAATGGACCTACTGACTGAGGATGCGAGAGGACCACGAGAGTATGAAATCATACTGGACATTCTACCCACTGGAGACGTCAGTCACAAGAGCCAATAAACTAAGTGAGAACTGTTATGGGGTGACAAATTTGATAGCACCACTGGAAACCCATTGGATGGAGATAGTGGGGTGCCAACCCTACCCAATCAGAAATAAGAGGACTGTACAACAGAAAAGGGATAAAAACCTTTGACACGAAGAGCCATTACAAACTTTTGATATGACCCAGACACTTTGTCACTCTACATAGAGACTTTGCTGTTTGTTTTTTCAAACCATCCTTGCCCTTATTTTGCCCGTTCTATACTTCTTCTCCTTATGAGGGAAGTGTCCCTTTTTACCCATCTTGCTGAATTCCCTGGCTGATGGCGAATCAACTTATGTCCTGAGGACGAAGACTGACTGTATGCTGACCCATTACGGAGGGTAACTATATGATGATGAAATTGTAATTGTCTGTTTGCCTTTCGTTTCTAGGTACCAACTGCTTCTTTTGACAGAGACCATAGTTAGATGTTTTCCAAATTCGTGTTGCCAAATTGTTTTGCATGGAGCCCAACATGCTAACGCTAATTCGAGGTTAGTTAAGGGGTTCACTAAACGGATGCAAATAGACAAATGACTGTATCAAGGCTTTGTTGAATGATGCACTAATGATACTCTGCTAAGGGTAATCCATGTTGACGTCGTGCTATGTTCTAATGTTCGTAATCTTTGCGTTGATGAAATCTTATTCGAGTTGCCATATTATGACAATGCTGATGTGTTTCATGGTTTTGAGACTAATAAACTTGCTAATAGAATTGTAATCAATAGGGAATAAACATCACAAAATCATACTAAACTGGTGTGGTTATTCATGACTGAAAGGTCATGGTGGCTTCTGTGTCTGATTGATAACGTTATTGACTTATTGAATGACATGTTGATCAGTTATCTCGTCCTAAGGTGTCTTCAATCAGGGTCAAAAGATTCATTGGCCTAAAACGAGTCCCAGAGTGAATAAATTAACTAGATTGGGACGTGTTATCACATGCACTATGCAAATCACTAAAGACCATCCATGTGGAATACGTATGTGTTTCTTGTATGTAAATGATAGGATGAGCCCTGCTTTTACCCCGGACCCTCTCCAGAGTCCCTAAGAGGTGTAAAGGAGCTACATAAAAAAAAAGAAAACAAAACAAAATAAACAAAACCGTCTCTTTTCCTTTAAATACAGCATGAGCCCAGCTCTGTCGTAAGTGCACAGTTGCTACATGGCGCTACACAAAATACCAGTAAATACATACAAAATAAATAAATGTGTCTCTAATTTGCAAACAACACAGGCAGTGTACCTAGCTTTTCGTCAATCACTGCAGGTTATCTAAGCACAGTAATGTGCCTGGAGGGCAACGCGTTGGTGCTACATAAAACACAAATAACAATCAGTAAACTAATAATATATTAATGTATATTCTGCTGGCAAACAAGGGAGTGCGCGCTGCTCTTCTACTATGGAACGTCTAAGCACTCTGAATTGTCTGAAAAGCTAAATGTTGGCGCTAAACCAAACAGCAACACATAGTTGAGCAATATTCGTTACGATGTCGGCTTTGTGATCAGCCTATCTCACTTGACACTCGTGTCTCACACATTGATTTCTAAAACCTTTAATAAGTTGCCTGTAATGGTGTCTAAAAAAGAAACGCTGCATTTCGCTGACGGCAGCTTCAGAACTCCTGGACACCTAAACAAAGTACATTAAAAAAAAGTTGAAAGCATCATAGAAAAAACGTGCAAAGGGAAAAGTTAATAGAACTATATAACTGGGCAAAAGCACACAGTTCAGACAATTCAAAGCGTAGGTGTCGGGAATATAATGTTTTGCTCATTACTAATTGTATTGTACTGTTCATGCTCCAAGTTTTTAGACAGGTTGTTGCTAAAAGCCACTTTTTTTTTTTTTTACAGGTGGAGTATTTCACAATAACTTAGCCAAGAGAGCTGGAAATAGGAGTGCCGCACAGCGGTTCATTTCCAAGCACATCCAAACTAAAGGGAGAAATAACGTTTTCACAATTAAACGCTTTATGTGGGGAGGAGCCAAGATGGCGGCCAGGACGGACGCCTGAAGCGTGCGCTCCGTCCAGGGCTCGCCAAACTC
Organism: Pleurodeles waltl; assembly: GCF_031143425.1. Lineage (NCBI taxonomy): Eukaryota > Metazoa > Chordata > Amphibia > Caudata > Salamandridae > Pleurodeles > Pleurodeles waltl. The sequence continues at coordinate 694,115,712 of NC_090444.1, forward strand.
ATCCTGTAGGGCGACCCCCGGGGCGCATCGGGAGCGTCGGACTGCCCTGGGCGGGTCGGCACACTGAGCGGTGGCCGGTAGCTGCCTCCGACTTGGCTGCGGCGCCTGAAGCATCGTGCGAGGTCCGACAGCTGCCTCGTGCGCGGCTGCGGCACCCGGAACATTGATCGAGGGCCGGGCGCTGCACCGAGTCAGCCGTGGGGCTGTGGTCAGCCTGCAAGGCCGGGGGTCGCGAATTCCGGAGCCCGGCCTGGACGCGGCTGCAGCGGCGTGGTGAGGCACCGGCGGGTCTAACCCCGCCACCGCCCGGCCTCGCCCGTGCCGCCTGACTTCCCTTGCGGCTGCAGGAGCCGGGGAGCCGAGAACGTGCCCGCCTGCCTGTACCCCGCCGACCGTGGATTGTCCAGCGTGGGCCGAGGACTGAGAGCGGCGCTCGGCGCTCCCACAGCCGGACAATAAAAATAAAAATAAATACATTTTAAAAAACAGCGAGGGGCTGCGACGGGAGCCCAAGACGGGGCCATACCACAGTAGCGCCGCATCGCAACGAGCAGCGGCGCTGGGAGAAGTGCCCCCATAATGGGCAGACTGGACCTGGGTGCAGTGCGGCTTGCGGGCTGAGGAAGGAGCCGGGAACGCTTAAACAGAGTGGCGCACTGAGGTGAGGAGGAGGCCTGTTGGGGGTCGTTGGAAATACGCGAGGGGGTCGCTTCACCACTCCAATGGTCGACCCGCGCCCTTAAAAAGGTGACGCGCAGCGCTTGAACCCAAGAGGTGGCCCAGGACCAGAGTGTACCACAGAGTCCCCACCGACCTCGCCCTGACAGACAGCTCTGTACCGGTGCTCGGCCCGAGAACGTGGGTGCCATACCGGGCCCCCCGCCGACTGCCCGTGGGGGATAAGACACCGGCTGCCCCCTGCCCCCGTGGGCCTACATCAGCATTCACGGGAGCCGACGTGGATCCCGCCTGAGGGTCGGACGCCCGCTCCCCTCCTCGGACACACCCTAGTGTGCGTCCCCCCCGCCTCTGGCCGCGCCCCTCCTCCCCTCCGGGAGCGCGGCTACCGCCGGACTTCACTTCAGCGTCTAAGTGAGCGATTTAGCATATCACAAGGCAACTCCCGGACAGCCGTAATGGCCGGCAGAGCCAAGTCTTCAAAGAACTCGGACCGTAATACTCATGGAACAACACCCAACGACCAGCAGACTAACCGGTCCCTACAGTCTCTAGAACAGTGTTTTTCAACCTTTTTTGGGCAAAGGCACACTTGTTTCATGAAAAAAATCACGAGGCACACCACCATTAGAAAATGTTAAAAATTTTAACTCTGTGCCTATATTGACTATATATAAAGTAATTCTCTTGAATAGGAATCAAATAAACACAAAGAAAGTATTTTATAATTACTTTATTATGAAATAGTAAGTAAACAGAAATATGAAAAATTATAAAATACTTTATTCAGTGCGCAACCTGGGCCTGTTTGGCTGAACACAAAGCTGATATTCTGGCTGGAATCGAAGAAAGACACACACGTAGCTCTTCGTCAACAGCTCTCAGTCTCTCTCTGTATTTAGTTTTTATAGCAATCATGCTTGAAAAGCTCATCTCACACAGATATGTAGTGGAAAATGGGAGCAATGTCAAAATAGCTTTGTTTGCCAGAAGGGGGAACTCCTTGGCAGTATCCAACCAAAAACTGTCCAAAGGTAGATCAGCAAATCTTAGCTTGAAACCACGATTTTGTCTCAGTTCAGTTAGTTCCTCCTGCTCCTGTAAAGTCATGTCCTTTCCACCAACTGATGCTGAGCTATAAGGGTCCCTAACCCAGTCAAGGCATTCAGTGGAGACTGAAGAGAAATAAAATGACAACTTCTCCTCGAGAGTTTTTAAATGTTTAACTATTATCTCACACAGTGCAGCAGTGTGAACACCTTGCCATTGCTTGGTGAGTGTGAACATTTCAAGATTGCCACTTTCCACGTGTTGATGCCAGAGTTGCACCTTTGAACGGAATCCATTTATTTTATCTGTACTTGTAAGCAGGTTTTCATTTCGGCCTTGCATTCGTGTGTTCAGTTCATTCAGATGATGAAATATATCTGCCAGGTATGCCAGCCTTGCACACCACTCATCACTTGCAAGCAGCTTTGCGTAATCTGACCTCTCATTTGTCAGAAACACTTTAAGTTCCTCCCGCAGCTCATACACACGAACCAAGACCTTGCCACGCGACAACCACCGGACCTCCGTATGAAACAGCAAGGTTTTATGCTTCGCTCCCATCTCCTCACACAAAGCTGCAAATATGCGAGTTTTCACGGGTCGTGACTTTACAAAGTTTACCATGCGCACAACATCATCCAACACATGAACTAGGTCTGCTGGTAAAGTCTTGGCTACGAGGGCCTCACGGTGTAAAAAACAATGCGTAACAATAACATCTGGATTTCTTTCCTTCACTCTGCTTACAAAGCCTTTGGTGCGCCCGACCATGGCTGCAGCTCCATCGGTGCAGACACTTGTGCAGTTTTCCCACTTAAGTCCTCCTTGTTCAAGGTATTCTATTGTGACCCGAAAAATTTCTTCTCCTGTTGTTTTTTCTGGCAATGCCTTGCAAAAAAAGAAGTTTTCTCTAATTGCATCACCATCAACAAAACGCACATTGGCCAAGAGTTGAGCATGTCCACTGATATCAGTAGACTCGTCAAGTTGCAATGCAAATTTCTCACTGATACGGATCTTTTCCAAAACCACACTTTCGATGTCTGCAGACATGTCATTAATACGTCTGGAAATTGTGTTGTCTGAGAGAGGGACTTTGGCTATTTCCTTAGCTGCTTCAGGTCCGAGCATCTCCTGTACAATAGCTTTGCAGGCGGGAAGTATTAATGTCTCTGCCACAGTGTGCGACTTTTTTGACTTGGCTATAAGTTCAGCAACTTGATAGCTAGCTTTAAGAGCTCTTTCATTTACCTTTGTGGTTTTTCTCATGAAAGTTGCCTCTTTCTCCGTGTTTTCACGCAGGCGAACAAAATAGTCCGCATTCTTGTTTTGAAGCGAAGGGTGTTTCGTTTGGAGATGGCGTTTAAGTTTGCTTGGGACCATAGCACTGTTAGCTAGCTTTTCACCACACACCACGCACAGTGGAGTTGGTTTGTTTGCATCTCCGGTGAAAGTAAATCCAAATGAAATATAGCTTTCGCTATATTGCCTTGTGCCAGAGAATTTGCTTGAGCTAACCATCTTTGCTTTCTTTTGATCCCCACTCGTACTTGGGCTCTCATCTGGCTCCAAATTTTGTTCAGAGTCCAGTTCTTTCCTTTTCAAAAACTTGTCCATCACTGCAGTATCTCACTGTCACTCAGTACTTACTGCGCTTGTCTCCTCCAGATAGCCGCTGTCCGTCACACTCAGCACTCTTCTGCGCATGTCTCCATCCAGATCCATCAGTCAGCGCTCTTCTGCTCTTCTGCTCATGTTTCCTCCAAATCCAGATCCATTGGCGCTCTTCTGCTCATCGGCGATCTACTGCGATGTCTCCTCCTGTCCTCCTCCTGTTAGTGTAACAGTGACACCGGAGCTATTTATAGTCCTTAACATCAGTGGTGGGATTCAAAAAGTTTAGTAACCAGTTCCGACATTCAAGCATGGTTTAATATTTGTTTCTTTAATGGCAAACAAAAACGTTGCACACGCCAGAAGGATTAAGATAGCATGGTGTTTTTAACACTAACGGCGCAGTTTCAAGGGTCAAGTATCAGGTTTTGGAGACTGAGTTCAATCTGAAACCTCGGAGACGCTGGTTTAGAAGCATCTGGTTACGTAGACATCAAATTGGTTCAGCACCTCTGCAGCAAGTTTATGCGGCATCGGGGTCCCTGAAAGCCACACACTGTGACTATTCTAGGGCACTGAACCACTTATCTTTCTAATCACCTGAAACACCTGTGGTTTGTGTCATCTTTCTACAGTTAAAGTGCTGGAACTTTCATTGCTATGGGGCTCAATGTTACCAGAATAAAAGTACATATATGCATAACTCCATGATGAATTCCTCCATGAATTCCACCACGATGCCCCCAATGAAATCTTCAATGATGCCCCCGATGAACACTTCCATGATGCCCCCGGTGAACTCCTTCTGTGAGGTAAGTGCCATTCTAGTTTTGAATCCTAGGTACTCTACTTGAGAAACAACTTGTGTTTTGGTGTGTATGAGAGGAAGAGGTGTATGATACATCCTTAATTCTTATTAACTCGCTATAGCTCACCTCAATTTTGAGCACTCAATTTTACTAAAATTAGCTGTAACTACAACAATAATACTGTTAGACCTGGCAGCCTTGCTATGGTTTTCTCTAACTTTTTGCATTCAGACCACATGTTTTAGAACTAGACCACAGATATGTGTAACCTTACCTTCTCCGTGGTAGACCCCCTTCTCCTTGTCTCTCGTTACCGCCGCTCTCTCGTCCTCCTCGTCCCGCTCCTCGACGAGACTCCTTCGTCTCGTCCTGACCTCGTCGCGCTCTCCCTCTCTTTCGGCTCCGGCCCCCTTTTCACCACTCCCCCGGAAGTCCTGAAGCGTTTCCCTGGAAACAGGGAAACGCGTCATCGACGCCCGGAGCGTTCCCATGGAGACATGGGAACGCGCAACGGGCTTTCGAGAAGCTGGTTGGCGCTGGCGTGGACGTGGTCGTAACGACCCGTTCACAATGCCCTACAGTCCGGCGCCCGCCGCCCTAGTGGGCGGAAATGTGACTTTTTTTTTTTTTTTTTATCTTTTGAATTTTTCCTACGGCACACCAGGCAACATCTCGCGGCACACTAGTGTGCCGCGGAACAGTGGTTGAAAAACACTGCTCTAGAAAACACTCTCATGTCGCATTCTGCCCAGTTTGAGAAAGTATTACAGGCGATTATGGACACTAAATCCTCCCTGGAAAACAGAATAGATGCAGTTTCACAAGACTTGAATCTTCTACGTGTGGACCACCGAAACTTAGCCGAAAGAGTGAAAACGGCCAAAGAAGAACTCACCGTCCTAACCCCAGTGGCTCAAGGCAACCAAAAACAGATTCAGCGCTTAGACGCAGAATTGAAAGTGCTCTGGAGGAGGTCGGAAGAAATGGAGAGCAAGGCGCGCCGCAACAATGTACGTTTCCTAGGATTCCCGGAAAGTATGCGGCAGTCAGAATCGGAAATTCCCCTGGAGCAATGGCTCATCAAGGAGGTGCTAAACGGGGCTCCATCCAAGCTCTTCTCTGTGGAACGGGCGTATAGAATTCCGGGCAGACCCCCGGCCCCTGGTCAGCCGCCTAGATCACTGATCGCTAGATTCCAAAACCACGGGGATCGGAATGCAATACTACAACAATTCCGCAACAGAGGCCCATTCAAATAAGAGGACTCGACTATTAACGCATACCCGGACTTAACACAGAAGGTGCAAAATCAACGCAACTCCTATGTTAAAATAAAACAACGCCTGCGTGAACACAACATAAAGTACGCCTTGCTTTTTCCCGCGAAACTAAGGGTGGTAACGGAGGACCGTATCCACATATTCACCACCCCTGAGGATGCCTGGACATGGCTGCACACCAAGGGACTCACTCGCCCGCGGGAATAAGCGGAAGGAGATGAGGATTGGCAAATCCCTGCCCCAAAGAGGCGGTCCAAGAGACGTGCCAGGGGCCAACCCAATGACCTGCAAGCAGCAGAAGAAAGAGCACGAGTGCTCAAAGAGACGCCCTTACACATGCAAAGCAATTTCGCGACCGCTAGGAAGCCCCCTGAGATGGATTCGGGCTCTGATACGGCCAGCTCCACATCCACAATAACAGGAGAACTGGGCGGGCCGCGGGTCACCCCCAGATCAGCAGATGAACTTTAGCCGCACACATCCAATCCGCTGACCCGCCGGCCCCATCGCAGCCCGTACTCGGTGTGCCACTGGGATAACGGGAGCGCCTCCGGGGCCCTGAGGAAATGCGCCTCCAACAATGAGTAACTTTGGTATAAAGGGAAAGCTACCTGAGGGAGGGGCCGGGCGGGGGTGGGCGGCAGATGGCACTGGGGCGGAGGGCGGAATAGATTCACATCCCGGGGGAACCCAAAGATATCAGCAGACTATGTCAGCGGAATGATGTGAGCCCCTCATAAGAGCCACATCTGGAAGATATGATAACTCCACCATGGAAATCCAATCGGATACGGGTTATTTCACACGTTTATGGGTTCAGTAGATTCACACAAGTTGTAAGTAGTGTTGGGGACACATTTGGGGTGGGTGGGGTTAGCAGTTTAGTAAAAAGGCACGCGCCGGAATCACTCAAAACACATTCTCAACAAATAACACTGTCAGAGGGGCAGTGACCAGGTGGGCCAATCCCATGGGTCGGTACTCAGGAATAGAGAATTATCCCCAAATCTCCATATGGCACCTTCCAGGAGACACAACAAAACCCAATATGTCATATTAACATGGAATGTAAGGGGCCTGGGAGCACTGAGCAAGCGGACCAGAGTTTACGCACGTCTTAGGCGACTAGGAGTGCACATAGCCATCCTACAAAAGACGCATATGCTAGAGGCGGACTTACGAGAGCTGCGCGCGAAATGGCGAGGTCAACTGATAGGCACTGCATACTTGGCCTTCGCGAGGGGGTACTGGTCTGGATAGCAGCGGGAGTTCCATTCCTTTTATCGGCACATAAAATAGACCAAGGAGGCAGATATGTGGTGGTGGAGGGCAGCCTGGACGGCAGACAATTAGCTGTAATCGGTATATACGCCCCAAATAGCGGGGTTGCAAGCTTCCTAGACACCCTCACACCCACATTACTGTCCAACCCAATGGTGCCGGCCCTCTGGGGCGGGGACTTTAATAGCACTCTGTAAGGAAATGCCTCCTTGGCATGGTTACCCCCTGACTTTTTGCCTTTGCTGATGCCATGTTTTGAATTGAAAGTGTGCTGAGGCCTGCTACCCAGGCCCCAGCACAGTGTTCTTTCCCTAACCTGTACTTTTGTTTTCACAATTGGCTCACCCTGGCATCCAGGTAAGTCCCTTGTAACTGGTACCCCTGGTACCAAGGGCCCTGATGCCAGGGAAGGTCTCTAAGGGCTGCAGCATATCTTATGCCACCCTGGGGACCCCTCACTCAGCACAGACACACTGCTTGCCAGCTTGTGTGTGCTGGTGAGGACAAAACGAGTAAAGTCGACATGGCACTCCCCTCAGGGTGCCATGCCAACCTCACACTGCCTATGTAGTATAGATAAGTCACCCCTCTAGCAGGCCTTACTGCCCTAAGGCAGGGTGCACTATACCATAGGTGAGGGCACCAGTGCATGAGCACTGTGCCCCTACAGTGTCTAAGCCAAACCTTAGACATTGTAAGTGCAGGGTAGCCATAAGAGTATATGGTCTGGGAGTCTGTCAAACACGAACTCCACAGCACCATAATGGCTGCACTGAAAACTGGGAAGTTTGGTATCAAACTTCTCAGCACAATAAATGCACACTGATGCCAGTGTACATTTTATTGTGAAATACACCCCAGAGGGCACCTTAGAGGTGCCCCCTGAAACCTTAACCAACTACCGTGTAGGCTGACTGGTTTTAGCAGCCTGCCACACTCGAGACATGTTGCTGGCCACATGGGGAGAGTGCCTTTGTCACTCTGTGGCTAGTAACAAAGCCTGCACTGGGTGGAGATGCTATCACCTCCCCCAGGCAGGAGCTGTAACACCTGGCGGTGAGCCTCAAAGGCTCACCCCCTTTATTCCAGCACCACAGGGCATTCCAGCTAGTTGAGTTGCCCGCCCCCTCCGGCCACGGCCCCACTTTTGGCGGCAAAGCCAGAGGAGATAATGAGAAAAACAAGGAGTCGTCACTGGCCAGTCAGGACAGCCCCTAAGGCAACCTGAGCTGAAGTGACTGACTTTTAGGAATCCAATAGGGATAGGAATGTGACGCCCCCCCCCTTGGGAGGAGGCACAAAGAGGGTGTAGCCACCCTCAGGGCTAGTAGCCATTGGCTACTGCCCTCCCTGACCTAAACACACCCCTAAATCCTGTATTTAGGGGCTCCCCTAAACCTAGGAAATCAGATTCCTGCAACTTAAGAAGAAGAGGACTGCTGAGCTGAAAAAACCCTGCAGAGAAGACAGAGACCCCAAGTGCTTTGGCCCCAGCCCTACCGGCCTGTCTCCCCCCTTCGGAAGAAAACTGCTCCAGCGACGCTTTCCCCAGGACCAGCGACCACTGAATCCTCAGAGGACTGCCCTGCTCTAAAAAGACCAAGAAACTCCTGAGAACAGCGGCCCTGTTCAACAAAGACTGCAACTTTGTTTCCAGAGGAGCAGCTTTAAAGACCCCTGCAATCCCCGCAAGAAGCATGAGACTTGCAACACTGCACCCGGCGACCCCGACTCGACTGGTGAAGAAACAACGCCACAGGGAGGACCCCCAGGCGACTCCAAGACTGTGAGTAACCAAAGTTGTCCCCCCTAAGCCCCCACAGCGACGCCTGCAGAGGGAATCCCGAGGCTCCCCCTGACTGCGACTGTCTGAATGCAAAATCCCGACGCCTGGAAAAGACCCTGCACCCACAGCCCCCAGGACCTGAAGGATCGGAACTCCAGTGCAGGAGTGACCCCCAGGAGGCCCTCTCCCTTGCCCAGGTGGTGGCTACCCCGAGGAGCCCCCCCCCTTGCCTGCATCGCTGAAGAGACCCCTTGGTCTCTCATTGAAACCTATTGAAAACCCGACGCTTGTTTGCACACTGCACCCGGCCGCCCCCGCGCTGCTGAGGGTGTACTTTCTGTGTGGACTTGTGTCCCCCCCGGTGCCCTACAAAACCCCCCTGGTCTGCCCTCCGAAGACGCGGGTACTTACCTTCTGGCAGACTGGAACCGGGGCACCCCCTTCTCCATTGAAGCCTATGCCTTTTGGGCACCACTTTGAACTCTGCACCTGACCGGCCCTGAGCTGCTAGTGTGGTGACTTTGGGGTTGCTCTGAACCCCCAACGGTGGGCTACCTTGGACCCCAATTTGAACCCCGTAGGTGGTTTACTTACCTGCAAGAACTAACAATAACTTACCTCCCCTAGGAACTGTGAAAATTGCACTGTGTCCACTTTTCAAATAGCTATATGTGTTTTATGTAAAAAGTATATTTGCTATTGTGATTATTCAAAGTTCCTAATGAAAATGTCACTTACCCAGTGTACATCTGTTCGTGGCATCAGTCGCAGTAGATTCGCATGTTCTGCAATAGCTCGCCATCTGGTGTTGGGCCGGAGTGTTACAAGTTGTTTTTCTTCGAAGAAGTCTTTCGAGTCACGGGACCGAGTGACTCCTCCTTTTGTCTCCATTGCTCATGGGCGTCGACTCCATCCTCGATTGTTTTTCCCCGCAGAGGGTGAGGTAGGAGTTGAATTGTAGTAATAGTGCCCATGCAATGGAGTGACTAAGTATGCACCTATTTAAGGTTGAGATGATACATATATAAATAATTGAAGGTAACTTCCAAACTGCTACAGGCTCCCGGGGAGGCGGGTGGGCACATGCGAATCTACTGCGACTGATGCCACGAACAGATGTACACTGGGTAAGTGACATTTTCAGTTCGATGGCATCTGTCGCTGTAGATACGCATGTTCTGCATAGACTAGTAAGCAGTTATTTCCCCAAAAGCGGTGGATCAGCCTGTAAGAGTGGAAGTAGTCTGAAATAATGTTCTTAATACAGCTTGACCTACTGTGGCTTGTTGTGCGGATAACACGTCTACACAGTAGTGCTTGGTGAATGTGTGAGGCGTAGACCATGTGGCTGCCTTACATATTTCTTGCATTGGGATGTTTCCTAGAAAGGCCATGGTAGCACCTTTCTTTCTGGTTGAGTGTGCCCTTGGTGTAATGGGCAGCTGTCGTTTAGCTTTAAGGTAGCAGATTTGGATGCATTTAACTATCCATCTGGCTATACCTTGTTTTGAAATTGGGTTTCCTGCATGAGGTTTTTGAAATGCAATAAAGAGTTGTTTAGTCTTTCTGATGTTTTTTGTTCTGTCAATGTAATACATCAATGCTCTTTTGACATCTAATGTATGTAGCGCCCTTTCAGCTACGGTATCTGGCTGTGGAAAGAACACTGGAAGTTCCACTGTTTGATTTAGATGGAACGGTGAAATAACCTTTGGCAAAAATTTAGGATTGGTCCTTAAGACGACTTTATTTTTGTGTAGTTGTATAAAAGGTTCCTGTATTGTAAACGCCTGAATCTCGCTTACTCTTCTTAGGGAAGTAATGGCGATGAGAAATGCCACCTTCCAGGTTAGGAACTGTATGTCGCAGGAGTGCATGGGTTCAAAAGGTGGACCCATAAGTCTAGTTAGGACAACATTTAGGTTCCATGAAGGAACAGGTGGTGTTCTTGGTGGTATAATTCTCCTAAGGCCCTCCATGAATGCTTTAATGACTGGTATCTTATATAGGGAAGTTGAATAGGTAGTCTGCAGGTATGCAGAAATTGCTGCAAGGTGTATTTTAATGGAAGAGAAAGCTAGGTTAGATTTTTGTAAGTGAAGCAAGTAACCCACTACATGTTCTGGAGTTGTGTGTAATGGTTGTATTTGATTAATATGGCAGTAGCAAACAAACCTCTTCCATTTACTTGCATAACAGTGCCTGGTGGATGGCCTTCTGGCCTGTTTTATGACTTCCATACATTCTTGGGTAAGTTGTAAGTGCCCGAATTCTAGGATTTCAGGAGCCAGATTGCTAGATTCAGCGATGCTGGATCTGGGTGTCTGATCTTTTGGTTGTGCTGTGTCAACAGATCTGGCCTGTTGGGCAATTTGATGCAGGGTACCACTGATAGGTCTAGCAGCGTTGTGTACCAGGGTTGCCTTGCCCAAGTTGGTGCTATCAATATGAGTTTGAGTTTGCTTTGACTGAGTTTGTTTACCAGGTAAGGAAGGAGAGGGAGAGGAGGAAAAGCGTAAGCAAATATCCCTGACCAGTTCATCCATAGGGCATTGACTTGGGATTGTTTGTGTGGGTATCTGGATGCGAAGTTTTGGCATTTTGCGTTCTCCCTTGTCGCAAACAAGTCTATCTGAGGTGTTCCCCAGAGTTTGAAATAAGTGTTCAGAATTTGGGGGTGAATTTCCCATTCGTGGACCTGTTGATGATCTCGAGAGAGATTGTCTGCGAGTTGATTTTGGATCCCTGGTATAAACTGTGCTATTAGGCGAATTTGGTTGTGAATTGCCCAATGCCAAATTTTTTGTGCTAGCAGGCTTAACTGCGTGGAGTGCGTCCCCCCCTGCTTGTTTAGATAATACATTGTTGTCATGTTGTCTGTTTTGACGAGAATGTATTTGTGAACTATTATTGGTTGGAAGGCTTTTAGTGCTTGAAAAACTGCTAGAAGTTCTAGGTGATTGATATGCAGTTTTGTTTGATGTACGTTCCATTGTCCTTGTATGCTGTGTTGATCGAGGTGTGCTCCCCACCCTGTCATGGAAGCATCTGTTGTTATTACGTATTGTGGCACTAGGTCTTGGAAAGGCCGCCCCTTGTTTAAATTTATGTTGTTCCACCACAGAAGCGAGAGGTAAGTTTGGCGGTCTATTAACACCAGATCTAGAAGGTGACCCTGTGCTTGAGACCACTGTGATGCTAGGCATTGTTGTAAGGGCCTCATGTGCAGTCTTGCGTTTGGGACAATGGCTATGCATGAAGACATCATGCCTAGGAGTTGTAATACCATCTTTGCTTGTATCTTTTGTGTTGGATACATGCGTTGTATGATGGTGTTGAAATTTAGAATTCTTTGTGGACTTGGAGTGGCTACTCCCTTTGATGTGTCTATTATGGCTCCTAGGTATTGTTGTACCTTGCGCGGCAGAATGTTGGATTTTGTAAAGTTGACGGTGAACCCGAGTTTGAAGAGGGTTTGTATGATCTGATTTGTGTGATTTGAGCACTGTATGAACGAATGGGCCTTGATTAGCCAGTCGTCCAAATATGGGAACACATGTATTTGCTGCCTTCTTATGTGTGCAGCGACTACCGCTAGACATTTGGTAAAGACTCTTGGTGCGGTTGTTAATCCGAAAGGCAGTACCTTGAATTGGTAATGTATTCCTTTGAATACAAACCTTAGGTATTTCCTGTGCGATGGGTGTATTGGTATATGGAAATAAGCATCCTTGAGGTCTAAAGTTGCCATGTAGTCGTGTAGTTTTAGCAATGGCAATACTTCTTGTAGTGTGACCATGTGGAAGTGGTCTGATTTGATGAAAGTGTTCACTACTCTGAGGTCTAGGATTGGTCTCAGTGTTTTGTCCTTCTTTGGTATCAGAAAGTACAGTGAGTAAACTCCTGTGTTTATTTGTGTGTTTGGCACTAATTCGATTGCATTCTTTTGCAATAGTGCCTGCACTTCTATCTCCAGGAGATTGGAATGGTGTGTTGTTCGATTTTGTGCTTTTGGTGGTATGTTTGGAGGGAATTGTAGAAATTCTATGCAATAACCATGTTGGATAATTGCTAGAACCCAAGTGTCTGTAGTGATCTTCTCCCATGCTTTGTAATAATGACCTATTCTTCCCCCCACTGGTGTTGTGTGGAGGGGGTGAGTGACATGTGAGTCACTGTTTAGTAGTAGGGGTTTTGGGGCTTTGAAATCTCCCTCTATTTCTAGGGAATTGCCCTCCTCTATATTGTCCCCGAAAACCTCCTCTATACTGTCCCTGGTAACTGGACGGTGTGGCTTGTGAGGTGCTGGCTTGTGTGCTTTGACCCCGAAACCCCCCTCGAAAGGGCGTTTTACGGAATGTGCTGTAATTCCCTCTGCTCTGCGGGGAGTAGAGTGCGCCCATGGCTTTGGCAGTGTCTGTATCTTTTTTGAGTTTCTCAATCGCTGTGTCCACTTCTGGACCGAACAGTTCTTTTTCATTAAAAGGCATATTAAGAACTGCTTGTTGAATCTCTGGTTTAAATCCAGACGTTCGGAGCCATGCATGCCTTTTGATAGTTACAGATGTATTAATTGTCCGTGCAGCTGTATCTGCAGCGTCCATGGAGGAGCGTATCTGGTTGTTGGAGATGGTCTGTCCCTCTTCAACCACTTGTTTTGCCCTATTTTGTAAGTCCTTGGGCAGATGTTCAATAAGATGTTGCATCTCGTCCCAGTGGGCTCTGTCATAGCGCGCAAGTAGTGCCTGGGAGTTCGCGATGCGCCACTGGTTTGCAGCTTGTGCTGTGACTCTTTTACCAGCTGCATCGAACTTGCGGCTTTCTTTATCTGGGGGTGGTGCATCTCCAGATGTGTGAGAGTTGGCCCTTTTCCTAGCTGCTCCTACAACGACAGAGTCTGGTGGCAGCTGTGTAGTGATGAAAACCGGGTCCGTAGGAGGCGGCTTATACTTTTTTTCCACCCTTGGTGTGATTGCCCTACTTTTGACCGGCTCCTTAAAGATGTCTTTTGCGTTCCGGAGCATACCAGGGAGCATAGGCAGGCTTTGGTATGAGCTGTGGGTGGAGGAGAGTGTGTTGAATAAAAAATCATCCTCGACCTGTTCTGAGTGGAGGCTTACGTGGTGAAATTGTGCTGCTCTAGCCACCACTTGAGAGTACGCGGTGCTGTCTTCTGGTGGAGATGGCTTTGTAGGGTATGCCTCCGGACTGTTATCTGACACTGGGGCGTCATATAGGTCCCATGCGTCCTGATCTTGGTCACCCTGGCTCATGGTGGTGTGAGCTGGGGAGTGTGATGGAGTTTGTGCTGGTGAAACGTTAATCACGGGCGGAGGAGAGGGTGGTGGTGTAACTCTTTTCACCACTTTTGGTTGTGGTGTTTGTTCCGTCTGGAACTCCAACCTTCTCTTTCTCCTAATGGGGGGAAGGGTGCTTATTTTTCCTGTCCCCTGCTGAATGAAGATACGCTTTTGCGTATGGTCTACATCAGTTGCTTGTAGCTCTTCCCCAAACCTATGCTTCTGCATTTGGGAGGTTAGCGAGTGCTCTTCTGTATAAGAGCCTGAAGCTGGGTCGCTTGCAGTCTGTTTCGGCATCGAAACTTTGTCTGCGTGTTTTTTCGGCTCCGAGGTGACTTTTTTTCTTTTCGGGGCCGAAACCTCTCGGCGTCGATCTGTTTCGGTGCCGCTGTCTCGGCGTCGAGCCGTGTCCACACCGGCATCTCGGTGTCGAGGCTTGTCTCCAGCACTTTCTCGGTCCCGAGAAGGCTGCGTGCCGGTGTCTCGACCGGAGTCGGACGATCTCGGCACTGTTTGGGCCTTTTTTGGTGCCGACGGTCGGTCACCGATTTTATGGGTCGAGCCATGGCCTGGTGGCAGTGGCGTCCCCTGGGCCTTGTAAATGTTCCTTTGAGTGGATTTCGACGTCTTACTCACGGTTTGTGTATCGTCGAATCCTTCGGAGTCTGAGTCTTGGATCGAGAAGGTACCTTCCTCTTCTTGTTCCTCGAACTCCCGTTGGGCTGTCGGAGCGGACGCCATCTGAAGTCTTCTGGCTCGACGGTCTCGGAGTGTTTTTCGGGACCGGAACGCACGACAGGCCTCGCAGGTGTCTTCGCTGTGCTCAGGTGACAGGCACAGGTTGCAGACCAAGTGTTGGTCTGTGTAGGGGTGTAGGAAGTTGGCTCTGTATGTGCTATTTCAAAGTAAGGAATAGCATGCACAGAGTCCAAGGGTTCCCCTTAGAGGTAAAATAGTGGTAAAAATAGATAATACTAATGCTCTATTTTGTGGTAGTGTGGTCGAGCAGTAGGCTTATCCAAGGAGTAGTGTTAAGCATTTGTTGTACATACACATAGACAATAAATGAGGTACACACACTCAGAGACAAATCCAGCCAATAGGTTTTTGTATAGAAAAATATCTTTTCTTAGTTTATTTTAAGAACCACAGGTTCAAATTCTACATGTAATATCTCATTCGAAAGGTATTGCAGGTAAGTACTTTAGGAACTTTACATCATCAAAATTGCATGTATACTTTTCAAGTTATTCACAAATAGCTGTTTTAAAAGTGGACACTTAGTGCAATTTTCACAGTTCCTAGGGGAGGTAAGTATTTGTTAGATTAACCAGGTAAGTAAGACACTTACAGGGCTTAGTTCTTGGTCCAAGGTAGCCCACCGTTGGGGGTTCAGAGCAACCCCAAAGTCACCACACCAGCAGCTCAGGGCCGGTCAGGTGCAGAGTTCAAAGTGGTGCCCAAAACACATAGGCTAGAATGGAGAGAAGGGGGTGCCCCGGTTCCGGTCTGCTTGCAGGTAAGTACCCGCGTCTTCGGAGGGCAGACCAGGGGGGTTTTGTAGGGCACCGGAGGGGACACAAGTCCACACAGAAATTTCACCCTCAGCAGCGCGGGGGCGGCCGGGTGCAGTGTAGAAACAAGCGTCGGGTTCGCAATGTTAGTCTATGAGAGATCTCGGGATCTCCTCAGCGCTGCAGGCAGGCAAGGGGGGGATTCCTCGGGGAAACCTCCACTTGGGCAAGGGAGAGGGACTCCTGGGGGTCACTTCTCCAGTGAAAGTCTGGTCCTTCAGGTCCTGGGGGCTGCGGGTGCAGGGTCTCTCCCAGGCGTCGGGACTTTGGATTCAAGGAGTCGCGGTCAGGGGAAGCCTCGGGATTCCCTCTGCAGGCGGCGCTGTGGGGGCTCAGGGGGGACAGGTTTTGGTACTCACAGTATCAGAGTAGTCCTGGGGTCCCTCCTGAGGTGTTGGATCTCCACCAGCCGAGTCGGGGTCGCCGGGTGCAGTGTTGCAAGTCTCACGCTTCTTGCGGGGAGCTTGCAGGGTTCTTTCAAGGCTGCTGGAAACAAAGTTGCAGCCTTTCTTGGAGCAGGTCCGCTGTCCTCGGGAGTTTCTTGTCTTTTCGAAGCAGGGGCAGTCCTCAGAGGATGTCGAGGTCGCTGGTCCCTTTGGAAGGCGTCGCTGGAGCAGGATCTTTGGAAGGCAGGAGACAGGCCGGTGAGTTTCTGGAGCCAAGGCAGTAGTCGTCTTCTGGTCTTCCTCTGCAGGGGTTTTCAGCTAGGCAGTCCTTCTTCTTGTAGTTGCAGGAATCTAATTTTCTAGGGTTCAGGGTAGCCCTTAAATACTAAATTTAAGGGCGTGTTTAGGTCTGGGGGGTTAGTAGCCAATGGCTACTAGCCCTGAGGGTGGGTACACCCTCTTTGTGCCTCCTCCCAAGGGGAGGGGGTCACAATCCTAACCCTATTGGGGGAATCCTCCATCTGCAAGATGGAGGATTTCTAAAAGTGAGTCACCTCAGCTCAGGACACCTTAGGGGCTGTCCTGACTGGCCAGTGACTCCTCCTTGTTGCTTTCTTTGTTCCCTCCAGCCTTGCCGCCAAAAGTGGGGGCCGTGGCCGGAGGGGGCGGGCAACTCCACTAAGCTGGAGTGCCCTGCTGGGCTGTGACCAAGGGGTGAGCCTTTGAGGCTCACCGCCAGGTGTCACAGCTCCTGCCTGGGGGAGGTGTTAGCATCTCCACCCAGTGCAGGCTTTGTTACTGGCCTCAGAGTGACAAAGGCACTCTCCCCATGGGGCCAGCAACATGTCTCTGGTGTGGCAGGCTGCTGGAACTAGTCAGCCTACACAGACAGTCGGTTAAGTTTCAGGGGGCACCTCTAAGGTGCCCTCTGTGGTGTATTTTACAATAAAATGTACACTGGCATCAGTGTGCATTTATTGTGCTGAGAAGTTTGATACCAAACTTCCCAGTTTTCAGTGTAGCCATTATGGTGCTGTGGAGTTCGTGTTTGACAGACTCCCAGACCATATACTCTTATGGCTACCCTGCACTTACAATGTCTAAGGTTTTGTTTAGACACTGTAGGGGTACCATGCTCATGCACTGGTACCCTCACCTATGGTATAGTGCACCCTGCCTTAGGGCTGTAAGGCCTGCTAGAGGGGTGTCTTACCTATACTGCATAGGCAGTGAGAGGCTGGCATGGCACCCTGAGGGGAGTGCCATGTCGACTTACTCATTTTGTTCTCACTAGCACACACAGGCTTGTAAGCAGTGTGTCTGTGCGGAGTGAGGGGTCTCTAGGGTGGCATAAGACATGCTGCAGCCCTTAGAGACCTTCCTTGGCATCAGGGCCCTTGGTACTAGAAGTACCAGTTACAAGGGACTTATCTGAATGCCAGGGTGTGCCAATTGTGGGTACAATGGTACATTTTAGGTGAAGGAACACTGGTGCTGGGGCCTGGTTAGCAGGGTCCCAGCACTCTTCTCAGTCAAGTCAGCATCAGTATCAGGCAAAAAGTGGGGGGTAACTGCAACAGGGAGCCATTTCTTTACAAGGGGTATTTATTGTGGCATTTGGGGCAGAAACGGAACGGGGTCCGTTCCATCGGCGTTCTTCAGCACGCGGTCGGGCCGACCAGGCCCCGACGGAGGATCGAAAAAACTACCCCGAAGGGCACCGGAGCTCTCCGGTCTTCGATGCGGTGTGGAATCTAAGTACGCCGATCCCGAACGCAACAATACCAACGAAAATCTTCCGAAATTAGCTAATTTTCCGTTCCGAAACTCGGAGCGACAGGAACACGTCCGAACCCGATGGCGGAAAAAAAAACAATCGAGGATGGAGTCGACGCCCATGCGCAATGGAGACAAAAGGAGGAGTCACTCGGTCCCGTGACTCGAAAGACTTCTTCGAAGAAAAACAACTTGTAACACTCCGGCCCAACACCAGATGGCGAGCTATTGCAGAACATGCGTATCTACAGCGACAGATGCCATCGAACAGTACTTACCTGCAATACCTTTCAAATGAGATATTACCTGTAGAATTTGAACCGGTGGTTCTTAAAATAAACTAAGAAAATATATTTTTCTATACAAAAACCAATTGGCCTGGAATTGTCTCTGAGTGAGTGTTTCTCATTTATTGCCTGTGTGTATATACAACAAATGCTTAACACTACTCCTTTGATAAGCCTACTGCTCGACCACACTACCACAAAATAGAGCATTAGTATTATCTCTTTTTGCCACTATCTTACCTCTAAGGGGAACCCTTGGACTCTGTGCATACTATTCCTTACTTTGAAATAGTGCATACAGAGCCAACTTCCTACATTGGTGGCAGCGGTGGGATACAAGACTTTGCATTTGCTGGACTACTCAGCCAATACCTGATCACACGACAAATTCCAATAATTGTCATTAGAATTTTTTTTTTTCAATTTGAGCTATTTTTCTAAATTCTTAAAAGTCCTGCTAGGGCCTTGTGTTAGTCCCTGTTTAGCATTCCTTTTAGAGTTTAAAAGTTTTGTGAAAGTTTGAATTAGAACCTAGAACAAGTTTTAGATTCTAAAAAAGTATTCCAACTTTTAGAAGCATAATGTCTAGTGCAGAGATGAATGTGGAGGAACTCGACCTCACGCCTTACCTCCATCTTAAGATGAGGGAGCTAAGGTCACTCTGCAAAATAAAGAAAATTACCATGGGCCCCAGCCTTCCAAACTACAGCTCCAGGAGCTTTTGGCAGAGTTTGAAAAGGCCAACCCCTCTGAGGATGGCAACACAGAGGATGAAGATAGTAACTTGGAGGAGAATTCCCCCCCTCTAGTCCTACTTAGGGAGAACAGGGCTGCTCAAGCCCGGACTCCAAATATACTAGTCAGAGATGCTGTTTCCCTCACAGGAGGGACCAGCACATCTGAAATCACTGAGGATAACTCCAGTGAAGAGGACATCCAGTTAGCCAGGATGGCCAAAAGATTGGCTTTGGAAAGACAGATCCTAGCCATAGAAAGGGAAAGACAAGAGATGGGCCTAGGACCCATCAATGGTGGCAGCAACATAACTAGGGTCAGAGATTCTTCTGACATGTTGAAAATCCCTAAAGGGATTGTGACTAAATATAAAGATGGTGATGACATCACCAAATGGTTCACAGCTTTTGAGAGGGCTTGTGTAACCAGAAAAGTGAACAAATCTCACTGGGGTGTTCTCCTTTGGGAAATGTTCACTGGAAAGTGTAGGGATAGACTCCTCACACTCTCTGGAAAAGATGCAGAATCTTATGACCTCATGAAGGGAACCCTGATGGAGGGCTTTGGATTCTCCACTGAGGAGTATAGAATTAGATTCAGGGGGGCTCAAAAAACCTCGAGCCAGACCTGGGTTGATTTTGTGGACTACTCAGTGAAAACACTGGATGGTTGGATTCAAGGCAGTGGTGTTAATAATTATGATGGGCTGTACAATTTATTTGTGAAAGAACACCTATTAAGTAATTGTTCAAATGATAAACTGCATCAGCATCTGGTAGACCTAGGACCAATTTCTCCCCAAGAATTGGGAAAGAAGGCGGACCATTGGGTCAAGACTAGGGTGACCAAGACTTCCACAGGGGGTGACCAAAAGAAAGGGGTCACAAAGCCTCCCCAGGGGAAAGGTGATGAGACATCCAAAAACAAAAATAGTAAAGAGTCTTCTTCAGGCCCCCAAAAACCTGCACAGGAGGGTGGGCCCAGAGCCGCTTCACAAAACAATTTTGGGTACAAGGGTAAAAACTTTGATCCCAAAAAGGCCTGGTGTCGTAGCTGTAATCAGCCTGGACACCAAACTGGAGACAAGGCCTGTCCCAAGAAAAGTACCACTTCTAACTACACTCCAGCTAACACTGGAATGGCTAGTCTCCAAGTGGGATCAACAGTGTGCCCAGAGCAAATCAGCTGTCACACTGAAGCTACATTAGTCTCTGAGGGTGGGGTGGATTTAGCCACACTGGCTGCCTGGCCTCCTAACATGCAAAAGTACAGGCAGCAGCTCTTAATTAATGGGACAAGTGTAGAAGGCCTGGGGGATACAGGTGCCAGAGTCACTATGGTGACAGAGAAACTGGTTTCCCCTGGTCAATACCTGGCTGGACAAACTTATCCAGTCACCAATGCTGACAATCAAACTAAAGTACATCCCATGGCTATGGTAACTTTAGAGTGGGGAGGAGTCAATGGCCTGAAACAGGTGGTGGTCTCCTCAAATATCCCAGTAGACTGTTTGCTTGGAAATGACCTGGAGTCCTCAGCATGGGCTGAGGTAGAGCTGAAAACCCATGCAGCCATGCTGGGTATCCCTGAACTGGTGTGTGTCAAGACAAGGGCACAGTGCAAGGCTCAGGGTGAAAAAGTAGAGCTTGAGTCTGGAAAAAGGGCCCAGCCTACCAAGAGGAAAGGAAAGTCAGCTGGGAAACCAGCTGCAACACAACAACAAAAAGAGAACCTCTCTTCTCAGGAAGAAGTTCTGCCCTCTGAGGGAACTGAGCCTATGGAGTTAGAACCTTATCAGGTTGAGCTCTTAGGCCCAGGGGGACCCTCAAGGGAGCAGTTGTGTAAGGGGCAAGAAACCTGTCCCTCTCTTGAAGGCCTTATGCAGCAAGCTGCTGAAGAGTCCAATGGCAAGAAAACTGGAACACATAGGGTCTATTGGGAAGATGGGCTCGTGTACACTGAGGCAATAGATCCCAAACCTGGTGCCACTAGGAGAGTGGTAGTGCCTCAGGAGTTCAGAGAGTTCATACTGACCCTAGCCCATGATATTCCCATTGCTGGGCATTTGGGACAAACCAAGACGTGGGAGAGACTAGTCAACCACTTCTACTGGCCCAACATGTCCCAGAAAGTTAAGGAGTTTTGTGTCTCCTGTACCACCTGTCAAGCCAGTGGTAAGACAGGTGGACATCCAAAGGCCCCCCTCATTCCACTTCCAGTGGTGGGGGTCGCCTTTGAAAGAATGGGTGTGGACATAGTGGGTCCACTTGAACCTCCCACAGCCTCAGGCAAATATGTACATCCTAGTAGTAGTGGATCATGCTACTAGGTATCCTGAAGCTATTCCCCTTAGGTCGACTACTGCCCTTGCAGTAGCCAAGGCCCTCATTGGTATCTTTACCAGAGTGGGCTTCCCTAAGGAGGTGGTGTCTGACAGAGGTACCAACTTCATGTCAGCATACCTGAAACACATGTGGAATGAGTGTGGAGTGACTTATAAATTCACTACACCCTATCATCCACAAACTAATGGCCTTGTTGAGAGATTCAACAAGACATTAAAGGGCATGATCATGGGGTTCCCAGAAAAACTCAAAAGGAGATGGGATGTCCTCTTGCCATGTCTGTTTTTCGCTTACAGAGAGGTGCCTTAGAAGGGAGTAGGGTTCTCACCCTTTGAACTTCTGTTTGGCCACCCTGTAAGGGGACCACTAGCTCTTGTGAAAGAAGGCTGGGAGAGACCTCTTCATGAGCCTAAACAAGACATAGTGGACTATGTACTTGGCCTTCGCTCAAGGAAGGCAGAGTACATGGAAAAGGCAAGTAAAAACCTTGAGGCCAGCCAACAGCTACAGAAGTTTTGGTATGACCAAAAGGCTGCACTGGTTGAATTTCAACCAGGGCAGAAAATCTGGGTTCTGGAGCTAGTGGCTCCCAGGGCACTCCAGGACAGATGGAGTGGCCCTTACCCAGTGCTAGAGAAGAAGAGTCAGGTCACCTACCTGGTGGACCTAGGCACTAGCAGGAGCCCCAAGAGGGTGATCCATGTGAACCGCCTAAAACTCTTCCATGATATGGTCGATGTGAATCTGTTGATGGTAACAGATGAGGACCAGGAAGCTGAGAGTGAACCTCTCCCTGATCTCCTCTCATCAAACCCTAAAGATGGCTCAGTGGATGGAGTGATCTATTCAGACACACTCTCTAGCCAACAGCAATCTGATTGAAGGAAGGTCCTGCAACAGTTTGCTGAGCTCTTTTCCCTAAACCCTGGTCAGACACACCTGTGTACCCATGATGTGGACACAGGAGACAGCATGCCTGTCAAAAACAAAATATTCAGACAATCTGACCAAGTTAAGGAAAGCATCAAGGTGGAAGTCCACAAGATGCTGGAATTGGGAGTAATTGAGCACTCCGACAGCCCCTGGGCTAGCCCAGTGGTCTTAGTCCCCAAACCTCTCACCAAAGATGGAAAGAGAGAGATGAGGTTTTGTGTGGACTACAGAGGACTTAATTCTGTCACCAAGACAGATGCCCATCCCATTCCTAGCGCTGATGAACTAATTGATAAATTAGATGCTGCCAAATTCTTAAGTACCTTTGACTTAACAGCAGGGTACTGGCAAATCAAAATGGCACCTGGAGCAAAAGAAAAGACAGCATTCTCCACACCTGATGGGCATTATCAGTTTATTGTTATGCCCTTTGGTTTAAAGAATGCCCCTGCCACCTTCCAAAGGTTGGTGAATCAAGTCCTTGCTGGTTTGGAGTCCTTTAGTGCAGCTTATCTTGATGATATTGCTGTCTTTAGCTCCAACTGGCAGGATCACCTGGTCCACCTGAAGAAGGTTTTGAAGGCTCTGCAATCAGCAGGCCTCTCTATCAAGGCATCCAAATGCCAGATAGGGCAGGGAACTGTGGTTTACTTGGGACACCTTGTAGGTGGAGGCCAAGTTCAGCCACTCCAGCCTAAGATCCAGACTATTCTGGACTGGGCAGCTCCAAAAACCCAGACTCAAGTCATGGCATTCCTTGGCTTGACTGTGTATTATAGGAGGTTTGTGAAGGGATATGGATCCATAGTGACAGCCCTCACAGAACTCACCTCCAAGAAAATGCCCAAGAAGGTAAACTGGACGGTAGAATGCCAACAGGCCTTTGACACCCTGAAACAAGCAATGTGCACAGCACCAGTTCTAAAAGCTCCAGATTACTCCAAGCAGTTCATTGTGCAGACAGATGCCTCTGAACATGGGATAGGGGCAGTTTTGTCCCAAACAAAGGATGATGGCCTTGACCAGCCTGTTGCTTTCATTAGCAGGAGGTTACTCCCCAGGGAGCAGCGTTGGAGTGCCATTGAGAGGGAGGCCTTTGCTGTGGTTTGATCCCTGAAGAAGCTGAGACCATACCTCTTTGGTACCCACTTTGTAGTTCAAACTGACCACAGACCTCTCAGATGGCTGATGCAAATGAAAGGTGAAAATCCAAAACTGTTGAGGTGGTCCATCTCCCTACAGGGAATGGACTTTATAGTGGAACACAGACCTGGGACTGCCCATGCCAATGCAGATGGCCTTTCCAGGTTCTTCCACTTAGAAAATGAAGACTCTCTTGGGAAAGGTTAGTCTCATCCTCTTTCGTTTGGGGGGGGGGGGGGGTTGTGTAAGGAAATGCCTCCTTGGCATGGTTACCTTGGTTTTGCCTTTGCTATGCTATGCTATGTTTTGAATTGAAAGTGTGCTGAGGCCTGCTAACCAGGCCCCAGCACCAGTGTTCTTTCCCTAACCTGTACTTTTGTTTTCACAATTGGCTCACCCTGGCATCCAGGTAAGTCCCTTGTAACTGGTACCCCTGGTACCAAGGGCCCTGATGCCAGGGAAGGTCTCTAAGGGCTGCAGCATAGCTTATGCCACCCTGGGGACCCCTCACTCAGCACAGACACACTGCTTGCCAGCTTGTGTGTGCTGGTGAGGACAAAACGAGTAAAGTCGACATGGCACTCCCCTCAGGGTGCCATGCCAACCTCACACTGCCTATGCAGTAGAGATAAGTCACCCCTCTAGCAGGCCTTACAGCCCTAAGGCAGGGTGCACTATACCATAGGTGAGGGCACCAGTGCATGAGCACTGTGCCCCTACAGTGTCTAAGCCAAACCTTAGACATTGTAAGTGCAGGGTAGCCATAAGAGTATATGGTCTGGGAGTCTGTCAAACACGAACTCCACAGCACCATAATGGCTGCACTGAAAACTGGGAAGTTTGGTATCAAACTTCTCAGCACAATAAATGCACACTGATGCCAGTGTACATTTTATTGTGAAATACACCCCAGAGGGCACCTTAGAGGTGCCCCCTGAAACCTTAACCAACTACCTGTGTAGGCTGACTGGTTTTAGCAGCCTGCCACACTCGCGACATGTTGCTGGCCACATGGGGAGCGTGCCTTTGTCACTCTGTGGCTAGTAACAAAGCCTGCACTGGGTGGAGATGCTATCACCTCCCCCAGGCAGGAGCTGTAACACCTGGCAGTGAGCCTCAAAGGCTCACCCCCTTTGTTCCAGCACCACAGGGCATTCCAGCTAGTGGAGTTACCCGCCCCCTCCGGCCGGAGGAGATAATGAGAAAAACAAGGAGGAGTCACTGGCCAGTCAGGACAGCCCCTAAGGCAACCTGAGCTGAAGTGACCCTGACTTTTAGGAATCCTCCATCTTGCAGATGGAGGATCCCCCCAATAGGGATAGGAATGTGACCCCCCTCCCCTTGGGAGGAGGCACAAAGAGGGTGTAGCCACCCTCAGAGCTAGTAGCCATTGGCTACTGCCCTCCCTGACCTAAACACACCCCTAAATCCTGTATTTAGGGGCTCCCCTGAACCTAGGAAATCATATTCCTGCAACTTAAGAAGAAGAGGACTGCTGAGCTGAAAAAACCCTGCAGAGAAGACGGAGACCCCAACTGCTTTGGCCCCAGCCCTACCGGCCTGTCTCCCCCCTTGGAAGAAAACTGCTCCAGCGACGCTTTCCCCAGGACCAGCGACCTCTGAATCCTCAGAGGACTGCCCTGCTCTAAAAAGACCAAGAAACTCCCGAGAACAGCGGCCCTGTTCAACAAAGACTGCAACTTTGTTTCCAGAGGAGCAGCTTTAAAGACCCCTGCAATCCCCGCCAGAAGCGTGAGACTTGCAACACTGCACCCGGCGACCCCGACTCGACTGGTGAAGAAACAACGCTACAGGGAGGACCCCCAGGCGACTCCAAGACTGTGAGTAACCAAAGTTGTCCCCCCTGAGCCCCCACAGCGACGCCTGCAGAGGGAATCCCGAGGCTCCCCCTGACCGCAACTGTCTAAATCCAAAATCCCGACGCCTGGAAAAGACCCTGCACCCGCAGCCCCCAGGACCTGAAGGATCGGAACTCCAGTGCAGGAGTGACCCCCAGGAGGCCCTCTCCCTTGCCCAGGTGGTGGCTACCCCGAGGAGCCCCCCCCTTGCCTGCATCGCTGAAGAGACCCCTTGGTCTCTCATTGAAACCTATTGAAAACCCGACGCTTGTTTGCACACTGCACCCGGACGCCCCCGCGCTGCTGAGGGTGTACTTTCTGTGTGGACTTGTGTCCCCCCCGGTGCCCCACAAAACCCCCCTGGTCTGCCCTCCGAAGACGCGGGTACTTACCTGCTGGCAGACTGGAACCGGAGCACCCCCTTCTCCATGGAAGCCTATGCGTTTTGGGCACCACTTTGAACTCTGCACCTGACCGGCCCTGATCTGCTGGTGTGGTGACTTTAGGGTTGCTCTGAACCCCCAACGGTGGGCTACCTTGGACCCCAATTTGAACCCCGTAGGTGGTTTACTTACCTGCAAGAACTAACAATAACTTACCTCCCCTAGGAACTGTGAAAATTGCACTGTGTCCACTTTTGAAATAGCTATATGTGTTTTATGTAAAAAGTATATATGTTATTGTGATTATTCAAAGTTCCTAAAGTACTTACCTGCAATACCTTTCAAATTAGATATTATATGTAGAATTTGAACCTGTGGTTCTTAAAATAAACTAAGAAAAGATATTTTTCTATACAAAAACCTATTGGCCTGGAATTGTCTCTGTGTGTGTTTCTCATTTATTGCCTGTGTGTATGTACAACAAATGCTTAACACTACTCCTTTGATAAGCCTACTGCTCAACCACACTACCACAAAATAGAGCATTAGTATTATCTCTTTTTGCCACTATCTTACCTCTAAGGGGAACCCTTGGACTCTGTGCATACTATTCCTTACTTTGAAATAGTGCATACAGAGCCAACTTCCTACACACTCCTACCGTAACATTGGACAGATCGCATGCTCAAGCGAGCTCGATGGCAAATAGGAAAACCCCCGGCCCCCTACAGGTTTGGGCAAGTGATATGGGTCTGCACGACATATGGCGGTCGGGACACACACAGCAGAAGGAATATTCATTCTTCTCAGCACCACATAACACCCATACTAGAATAGACATAATATGGGGCACCCGGGATATAGGAGCACTAGTCAGCGAGTCAGAATACCTAGCGCAGACACTGTCGGATCATGCACCACTGAGAGTCACACTGAACTGGGGTAAGGCACGCCAGGCGATTTCCACTTGGCGGCTCCAAGTGGAAGCGCTACAAGATCAGGCATTTGCCGAAACACTGAAATCCACTATAAGTCAGTACTGGGAGACAAACGCCATGACAGCGACAACCCGGGCGATTGAGTGGGATGCCCACAAAGTAGTGGTCCGCAGAGTATGCATATCCTCCTCATGGGGAGTAAGACGCACCTTACAGGCAGAAATCGGCAAATTAGAGAAGGAGCTCAGAACAGCAGAAATAGCAGCAGCGCTAGGTGAAATCCCCCACACTGTCCTAAAGGATAGGTGCTTAAAATACAACGACGCTGACAGCAAACTCCGCTGTCACGATTATAACTATCATCTAATGAGGCTGCAAACGGAAGGGGATAGATCGGGCAGAATGCAAGCGTGGCTGCTCCGAGAGGACAGACAGCATTCCCCAATAGGTGCCATACGTGTGGGCCCACACGCTATGGTCACCACACAAACAGAGATAAACGCGACGTTTAGAGACTATTACTCAAACTTGTATACCAAACGCACTTCATGCAAAGCCCCACAACTTGAGGATTTCCTTGCTGGCTCTCTCCTGCCGCAGCTGTCACAAACAGACAGGGAAATAATCGAAGCTCCCATGACAATGGGGGAAATAGAAATAGCCCTAGCACAGATGCCCAGAAATAAAGCGCCTGGAACAGACGGGCTCCCGTTGGAATATTATACCTCCTATTTACCCTGCCTAAAGTCTCACCTGTTGAAGGTGTTTGTAGAAGCATGGACTAACGAACGCCTGCCTACTTCCCAAAGAGAAGCTATGATAGTGGTGCTCCCCAAACAGGGACGTGAACCTACGAATGTTAAATCCTATAGACCACTATCGCTTCTAAACTTAGACTGCAAAATACTAGGCAAAATATTAGCAAATAGACTGGCCCCCCTTATGCACTCCTTGATACACGCCGACCAGAATGGCTTTATACCAAGGCGTTAACACCTATTTAAATATCCGCAGACTACTGAGCATAATAGGAGACACCCCCCCAGATGCACATGATGAAATGGTGCTCTCACTGGATATCGAAAAGGCATTCGACACGCTCGAGTGGGACTTCCTCCTGGTCACTATGAGCCGCATGGGGATAGACCCCAATTATATACGCTGGGTCCGTACTGTGTACTCCAGCCCACAAGCAAGGGTGAAGACGGGCGGTGTGATCTCCGACAGCTTTTCGGTCTCCCGGGGCACGAGACAGGGCTGCCCCCTATCCCCACTACTGTTCGCTTTAGCAATGGAACCACTAGCGGCAAGAGTGCGTCTCATGGAACGCGATTGGGGAATAATCAGGAACAGGTTCCACCACACGATCTCGCTATATGCAGATGATGCCCTAATATATATCCGGAAAAGCCGAGAGGTTGCTCCCTCAGTAATATCCTTACTGGCCGAATTCGGCGACATATCGGGCTTAGTTGTGAACTGGGAAAAGTCATGCGTGTTCCCTTTAGTAAAGTGGCCATCCGATAGACTGGGCCCCCCACTGCTGGGGCGTCTAAAATGGTGCCCGGAGACGTTCAAATACCTCGGGATAAATATATACCATGACACAGAAGATCTCAGAGATGGAAACCTGGGGAGGGCACTGTCCTCCATAAAAGGCTCATTGCAATTTTGGAATAAACTCCCGCTCTCGCCACCAGGCAAGGTGGCGATCGCGAACATGCTAATCTTGCCTAGGCTGTTATATTACTTCGCGGCCTTGCCAATAATCATCCCCAAAAGCTTCTTTGGCAACTTAAATACAGCCCTGCTGCTGCTCATCTGGGGCGGTGGCAGAGCGCGCGTGGCCCTGGCCACGCTACAGCGTCCAGTGGACCTGGGTGGTCTGGGAGCCCCCAATCTCGAATACTACTATGCGGCCACACAACTGCAGTGGGTTCAGAATTGGCTTCATAGACCAACGCTGGTAGAGTACGTGTGCCTGGAGCCCTGGTTGAAGGGGACCCCCCTACTAAATTGGCTGTCATCCAAACACACCAGGACAGAGCCCATGAGCCCACTGCTAGCAGTGGCGCATGCGTGTTGGGCTAAATACGTGCAAAGTGGAGGCGACAAGCTCCCCTACGCCCCACACATCCCACTGGCCCACCTCCCGGGGTGGAAAGCTCCCGGTACGCAAACGCCGCTGGCATGGATAGAGGCAGGAGTGCAGACAGTAGGTGACTGTTTCGAAGATGGTAAATTAATGTCATTCGAGGCCATACACGCCCTTACGGAGGTGAAG
Organism: Pleurodeles waltl; assembly: GCF_031143425.1. NCBI lineage: Eukaryota > Metazoa > Chordata > Amphibia > Caudata > Salamandridae > Pleurodeles > Pleurodeles waltl. Next base: position 694,144,153 of record NC_090444.1, read on the forward strand.
CCAGGCCAATTCCTGACATACCATGCTATATGCCACGCAATTAAAAAAACGTGGGGGACAGGTACCTCAGAACCGGAGACCTCCCCTGTAATTCATCATCTCCTACAAGACAATGCTCAAATAAAAATAATATCAAGCCTGTATAAAGTCCTTAATAAACCCCCCCGAACCGCATGCGGAGAGAGCAAGGGAGAGATGGAACGCCGTCCTTCCCGACCCGACCCCACAAACTGTTTGGCCGAAAGCCCTGTACTATGCTCGGGGCGTGTCTAGGAATCCCAGATTCAGGTACACCCAGTTCAACTTCACACATCAAACCTACTTGTCCCCTGCCAGGATAAAGCGAATGTTCCCAGAATCTGATCCAGCATGCCCTAGATGTAAAGCGCCGTTAGCACACTTCTACCACATGGTATGGGAGTGTCCTCATATACAAAAAGCCTGGACAGAGGTGATACAGTGGATCTCCGAAATAACGGGGCTCACATTGGCAGTAGACCCTAAGTCCTGTCTACTGGGGCTGAGGCTTAGACCTAAGAAACAAAGACACTTAAACAAATTTGTAGACTTAGCCTGCTCAATGTATAAAAGATTGATAGCAATGCATTGGAAAGCCCCCACCGCTCCCGATCGGAAAGCCTGGTACAGCTTAACATTAAGTTGGACTCGCACGGAATACTGGGTATTAAAGAAATTGTCGCAAGAGGGGCAACACCACACAGGGAGCACCACCTGGGAAGCGCTGGTAACAAAACTAGAGGCAAAAAACGATGATAAGCCCCCTTGATCTAGGGAGCACACAATAGGAACAAGCGTGATATACTTCTCCCCCGCATACTTCATCATAGTAGCGAAACCCGAAGCGAGGCCAAACATGACAGAACAGCACCGACCGCCCCCACTTCCACTCCCTCTTGCATTGATATCCCACCAGACCAGCTGCGCAAGAATATCTACAACACATAGGATAAAACTCTACCTCCGCCATCACCCGATATCACCATCCTAAGCGGGGCCACTATTAGGTGACAAGCGTCGCAGGCTCAACAGAAAAAGTCCACACTGGTCACGCGCGAGCACCCCTCAGATAGTTAACACACGTTAAGGCTTTCAGCAATTGCAGCAAGCAACGATACTGAAGGAATGGTAGTGTTCCGGAACGCGTCCAATGAGTGGGGTTTGGGGTTGTTAAAGGGTTTTAACGCTGATAAATGTTCTAGTTGATCCTGATGTTGATAACCGCACAAATTGTATCACATATTTGAAATATAAAACCAATAAAAATATTTTTTTTTAAACGCTTTATGTTAGTGTGCTTCTGTGTACAGGAACTTGGTCGCCAGGGGATAGACAGAGGGATGTGCCGGTGATTACACACCCCTGATCTGGTGAAGCTGGAATTAAAACTAGACCGCCTGGTTCCAAAGCCGCCAGACCCCTTTAAGCCGCGCACAGTGCTGAGTGGTCTCTTGAATAGGGGAGCAGCCTTCCATCGAAGGGCCCCTTGGGGGGGGTTGGGTTGTCGGAGTGGGGAGATGTCATCCCGCTAGCAGGCGCACTAAGACCTTACACACAGCTGATAGCAAACACCCCTCTCTGGGGGATCCCCCCTGGATTGTTGGGGCTCCTCTCATGGAATGTGCTCAGTGCCAAGGCCGCAGCACAGTCTTCCAGGGTCCACAAAGGACTGCGTGCAAAGCACACAGGATTGGCCCAGTCTATGGGTGCTATATCATGTGCATCAAGAATTGCAGCTCTCTTGGTGGTTTGGAGCACAAGTGAAACGTTAATATGCTTTACATGAGCACTGGTTAAATTTGCAGCCCCATCCCTAAATTATTCCAAGTTTAGGAGTTGACAAATATACAAACTGGTGCCTTTTAAATAGAAAAGGCACAACTGAAACTCTTTGAACAGCTGTCCAGCACAGCAGAAGAACCAATTCTACAATGTTCACTGCACTCTGGAAACTTGCCCCATAATGTTTTGCGGGGCTTCCTTTTTACAGTACATATTTGCCAGCAACTCAGCCTGTTGTAGTCCTAGGACAATGGGACCACCACAAAAAACGTTCAGCATAACGTGCTCTTTCTGTCCAGCCCCCACACTAAGTTGTGTGTTTGTGTTGGGGGGGTGAGGGGGGCAAAATCATGACCTCTCCCTCCATTCAATGTCTTTTTAAGCTCTCTCATGGCTGGAGCTTTTGCTTTATAGCTGGAAGAAGTATGTGTTCTGAGGGTCTATTTTTGTAATAACATTCTAACATGCCTGCTTGGCCTGAAAATGTGTAATGCACTATGCACTTTAGGGACTGAATATATGGTTATACTGCAGTGCTCTCTGCCATTTACTTTTCATGTGGATATGCCCTCTAGGAGCTGACTATATGGTTACATGACCATGTTTATTCCAAATGCTATTTTTATTTTGATGCTCTCTAAGGAATGTTCTGACCATTACAGTCTTATGCCAAGCATATGAAGGGATGCACACAGTTTATTTCTGATAAAGGTTTAATGTGCTGCATGACTAAATACTTATAAGGTCCCAAAGGCGAGATCTATTGGCTATGCAAATGCTTGACTTTTATTTTGGGTAGGAGGTCAGCTGCTAACCACCTCTAGTGCATGTACACTGATCCCCCTAGACATTCTAAATTGGATAATCAAAACTGAAATATTTACAGTTAAGACCATAGTAAAGTGGTATAGAAACTGAACCAGTAGCTAAAAAACAAAAAATCAGATGTCACACGTAGGGTTACCATTAAAAAAAAGGTCGGTTTCAGGGAAGCCACTCCAGACCCGAAGACCTGTAATCAAAAGATGCAGTCACCTCTTGTCAAAATAACCATGAGCAGAGTCTCGTCAGAATAAGAAATAATTTCCAATGCCGAAAGGATGGACCAGCTGCTCAGCAAGAGTGGGGTGGAGAGGTGGTTGCATGCAAATGTTGATAAGGGTTGGGCTGAGGAAGGAGCCATGCAGTACGCCACAGAGGAGGCCAATCACCCTTAAAGAGGGTACAAGGAAAGAAAAGCAAAGCCAGAATAAAGGCGACTAAAATAAAAATGGTGTCCATGAGGGCCAGGCTCTCCTCAACTGAAGGAGCTAGGATAAAACAGGGCATGTTGGGGGAGGCAGGATTTAGGAGAGGCATGACAGAGATCTAACCAAGCAGACAGGCAATCTATTATTATCACCACAACAACAATTTGTTGAGTTGGTCTCTGAAAATGAGGTGAGAAGGGGAAAATAGCTAACATAATTCTTGGATGACTAAAGACCAAATGTGTTGAAAGTATTGTTTGATGTTTCATGCCCTCTAGTGAAACAGCCTCATCAAATTCAACTGATGAAAGTCAGTGGAGAAGAGTACTATTTATGAATAAAGTTAGGAAGTCTTATGCACCGTAGACACCTTACGGCAGTTGAACGCATGTGCATAGGTAAAGAAAATTATGGATTTATAAAATGAGTGGACGAAAACTCACTATGGGAGACCTCTATGGACATTAGAGACCCTCAATGCAATTTTTACAATCAAGATAATTAAAAAGGGCCACTTTAATACACGGTCAGTGACTAGATGAGCTCAGACCCTGTTGTAGGTGTTAGATGTGCCCATGTGAAAAAGGCTATAATCACTGTATAGGGCAATTAGAAAGGATATCCCCTAAACAACTTGTAGAATGAAACTCCTCAACTCATGCTGTAAATCTGTGAGATTGCCACAGTCTCCCACTTTCATGTCCCTTCTCCCTCAGTGACCCACATACCTTGTTTTTCAACCACCCTTGCCCAAGATTGCTTTTATTGTGGTATTCCAGAAATAGCAGCTTTTCCAGGGAGGTTTATGGGAGTGGGCAAAGAACTAGAAATCAATGGGCTTCTAAGGGGCGACTCAAATGTTTTCTTTTTTTTTTTTTTTTCTTTTTTTTTTAGGGTGATCCCATTGTTTTTTACATTTCAGTTAGGATGGTCTTTCCTCTCAACATGTCTCCCCCACCCCCCACGTCTTTTTAGGTCGAGAGCGCAAGCACTTTAACCTGTTTTAAGTACTGTGGGCTTTTAACCATGCCCATGTCATGCCAACCACTTTCACTTGTTTGTGGGCTTGCCTTTTAAAAATCACTTGAGGTAAATGCTCTATGTTTGTCCAGCCTTCAGGCTGTTTTTGTCACACCTTGCGGACTGCCACTGTTACATGGATCAATATACAATTGCCGATATACTTCAGCTTGGGCAAACTATTTCTTTTGTCTCACCCCTTCGTGCTGCCTGGCGGCCATGGCGCTCACAACGCGAACAAGGACTACAGTGCGAACTCGATCGGCGGTATTGGAGTGCTGGTCACATTGTTCACAGTTACCTAAGGAGTCATTTCTTGTGGATTTTCCCTTAAAACACTTGAAATTGGTGTATGCTTTAAATAAAACAGAAACCCTCAAAGCAAAAGTGGCTCTCCAGGCAGAGCGGGAGAGCCGATACTACAATAGTCACTGCACTCAGGAAACTCACCCCATAATGCTTTGCAGGTCATGGCTTTTACAAAACATTTTTGCTCATTACTCAGCCTGTGGTGGTCCTTTGAGAATGGGCCCACCATCAAAACGTTCATGACAACATGCTCTTTCTTCCGGCATCATTTTGGGTCCCCACACTAGGTTAGTGGGTGACCCCAAATTAATAACACCTCCTACCATTCAGTGCCTGTTTAAACAATCTCATGGCTGGAACTTTAGTTTTACAGCTGAGAGAATCTTGTGGCCTTGTTTGTAATATAATCGTCATAGGCCTGCTATCCTTGAATATATGTAATGCATTATATCCTCTAGGGGCTAAATATACAGTTACACTGCACTATTTACTTCCATTTTCTTTTTGTGTGGTTATGACCTCTAGGAGATAACTATATAGTTACATAACCATGTTTCTTACAAATGCTCTCTGCTATTTGTGGTGTTCTCAAGAGGGTGTTCTAAGCATTACAGTCATATCAATATATTAAAATATTTGTGTCACAGAAACTTGTCCCATAATGCTTTGCAGAGCATTACTTTTACAAAACATGTGGTGGTCTTAGGACAATGGGACCAGCTTCAAAACACTGATCACAATGCCCTCTTTATTTCTGGGTCCACACACTATGTTAGTGGGGATTCCAAAATAAATCCTACCACCATTCATTGTCTTTTTAAGCTTTCTCATGGCTGGAACATTTGTTTTACAGCTGGGAGAAGTTATGTTTCATGGGCCTTTGTTGTAATATCATTGCAAAGGTCCTGCTAGCCTTGAGAATGTGTAATGCACTAAGCCATCTAGGGGCTAAATATATGGTTACACTACATTACTTTATCCCATTTTTGTCATGTGATTATGCTCTCTAAGGGCTGACTGTAGGGTTACATGACCATGTTTCTTCCAAATGCTGTTTTTATGTGGTGTCCTCTAGGGACTGTTCTGAGCATTGCAGTCAACATACTGTAATATTCAAGGCACAAAACTCACCACATAATGCTTTGCAGGGCATTACTTTTACAAAACATTTGTGCTCATTACTAAGCCTGTGGTGGTCTGAGGACAATGGGACCACCTTCAAAACGTTCGGTCTACATCATCTCTTGGTCCCCACACTAGCTTAGTGGGGATCCCAAAATAATAACCGCTCCCACCTTCAGTGTCTTTCTCATGGCTACAACTTTTGTTTTATTGCTTGGAGAAGGTGTTTTAAAGGCCTTGTTTGTAACATCATTGCAGTAGCCCTAAAAACACCCTCTAGGTGCTTCTAGGTGCTTTTTTCCCCCAGGGCTATCCCATCTAGGGGATAACAGTATGGTTACATAACAATGTTTCTTACAAACAATATTTTTGTTATGGTGCCCTCTACAGGCTATTTTGAGCTTTACGGTTAATCCCAAAAGTTTATTTCTGATAAAGGTTTATATGATTATTGTATATGTTTTAATAATGTCTCCTTATTACAAGTATGACCATAATTCAGGCCAAATTAACATCCTTATTACACTATGACTGTTTGAACACTCTTGATATGTTTGGGTGACCCTTCTAGGTTATTTTTCTTGCATCTGTGGCTGTCTTGAGTTTTTATAGGGGGAATTGTGTTAGCCAGACAGCAACTCTGATGGTGAGATGGTGAAAGTGGTATTCTATTGAAATTAGCATAGCAGATTTAAATTAGGATGTTAAATAGCAACATTTCATTATTTTTGCCACAGATAGAGGAAGAACGTTATATGCAGAGCCGCTGGAATAACACGTCAAGAAAAGACAAAACTATGAGGCGGGGTTGACCAAGTTATGGGGCAAGAAAAGTCCAGTTATGAATTTACAATGTCGATAGCTCTAACTCATGCAAATGCGAGACCTATTGCACTGCAAATGCTTGTTTTAGGTATCGCCTGCACAGTGCTTTTGCTGTGCTTGTGAAATCTTTTGCATTCAAAATAAATCTAAAAAGGGGCTTACATCCCGTCCACTTGCTTTTCATTGGTTCCTGTGCTTGCCACTTACTTGTCCTCCATTTCTACTGGTTGTAATGTACTATATTTAGTTGTTCTTCATGGGTTTGCTCTTATCAGTGTCTCGAGGCCCAAGTACTGCTTTCATCCACTTTTGGGGAACTTTTTTTATGTTTTCCATACACAGCACTTGTACTGGTCTTGTTTACATTATCTCCCCATGACGGCACACATTTCAAGCATGCTTGTTTTCATCTTTTGTTTCTCCTCCTCCCTTTAACCTAATCTCCCCGTGCATTTCAAGCAGCTTTTCGGCTGTGTTAAGGGTCACAAGGCCATCAGCGTGTGGGGACCGTCCTCCAGTGGCAGCTCCTTGCTAACCGGGAGACAGACCTGATTTTTTAATTGTCTTTGCAATTTCAGCACAAACTCGACACAAAACATATTGGAGCATCTTGAATTAATTTGTGCTCTGCAACTAAAGTGTGAAGCAATGCTGTTCCAAGATGGGCGCCCTGTATGAGCATGGTGGCGAGGCGCAGCGATATGAGTGACTGACAGCATGAATGATTTTTTTCCACAGAACCTTCCTCTAAATCGGGCTCCTGTTGCGATATTGATCTAACTGGACTTTGAGTATATGTTCGAGGAAATCGATTTATTTTGCACTTGAGCTTTAGTCACTCTGCTGGGCGATGGTTTTGTATTTCCGAGCGGTCAAAGTGAGCGTGATTGGTGAATATTAAACATTTTAAATTTATCCCAAAGAAATAGTCAGTTCAGAACAGATAGCACAAATTCAAAATTCAGATTCCTATAATATTCACACATTCTGTCCCAAAGTTCTGATTTACGCCTCCTTTCCCAGCCGTATTTTGCAGAGAGGTACCATACATTACATCACCTTGCACTCATGGTCAGCCACAGAAACTTTATGTATAATTATACGGCAAAGGACTTGCTGACCACTTGTAGCTTCAGACTCACATTTTACACACCTTCTTGTGTGTGCAATCTTAAAATAACATAACATACAGAAAGATTGATTCAAAGGAGGTGGGTTAATGTGTTTGCGCGCAACAAAGAAACTGGTTGTTTACATCTATAGGATGCTAATGGTGTGCTTCTGCACTTGACACGTTCCTGAAATGCACAATGTGGCTATCCCCACCACGTAAGGTGTATTTATTTTAAGAAAGGGCTGAACATTCTTGCCTTCTGATGTTGCCGGACCTCACATTGTTTATGTGCAGTATTTTTACCTATTGGTAACTATCTCACAAACACGTTCAAACAGGCACATACCCGTACACACACACACACACACACACACACACACACACACACACACACACACACACACACACACACACACACACACACACACACACACAGAACCAGGCACAAATACATCCACCAACAAGCATGCGCTCAACCGTACAATCCAAAACTCACATGCAAACCCCACCACACACTCGTAACACACGCTCAAACACAAAAGGTACACACTAGTATACGTGTAGTAGGCATGCTCAAACACACCCAAACACATCCACCAACACATGTGCAATCACACACACACAATGCAACTGCAAGCAGGTACACACATATGCAAAAACACCAACATTTAACCTTAGTAAATTTGTTTCCACCTGGTCACCGGTCAGGCATACACTTCAGGTTCAAAGTGGCTTGGAAAAGTGTGCAGAGAAATAAGCAGCCACGGCACCGTGAGCATCAGATGCCACATCTCATTACAACTAAAGAAAGTGTATTTATCTGTCGGCAGCTGCGTCTGAAAGGCCCACTTGTTTGATAATGAAAACCTGTGCTTTCTGGAAAATGTGGACGCTCTTGGTCTGAGAGGAAACCGAGCCCGCTTCTGGGGTAAATGACTTTCAGAGACTTTCGCCAAAATGCGAAAGCTTTTGGGTGGCAGCTGCACAGCATTTCTTTCAGTCGCAGGACGGGAAGGTTCCACCGCATATTCAATCTGCTTCTGGTGAGATGAAGTACACAGCTTTCACTGTACATGAGTGGGTTTGTGCTACGTACATGCTTGTAAGGCGATGAGGGAAATGTATACATATGTGGACATGGGGTGGTGCGGCCGTGGTACAGTGGCTACCACGCATTGTTTCAAATATAAATATATCCCTCAGCATCACTGAAAAAGTCTCTTGTGAGAGCTTTGCATGTACTTCTTTGTAAATGTCAGCTTGTGTTTTTTTTTTTTTTTTAAACTTAGCCACGTACACCACTATGCTAGTGAGTTTAAAAACACTTACACTCATCCACCACTGACACTGCACACAAACACCGCTCATCCTTAACCCAGACACCTAACTGCTCACCAAGCTAAAACTTACAAAAAATATATTAATAATCACATAGGCAAAACCTATTGCACTTACCAGTGCTTGCTTTATTTTTATTTCATCCCCTGTGCTAGCTTCCGCCTTCAAATTCGCCCATTTCCTTACCAATTAAATACATTTGATACGGTCCCCAATAATTTTGAGAGCAATCTGTGGTGGAGTTACATTGCTGAGAGTGGTTAACAGGCCATGGTCCCTCCTTATGGCTACCCTACGCTTTGCTAATAGGAGGCCCATTGCTACTAATTTCCTAACCTCCTTTTTCACATCTTCTTCATAGCCAAAGAGCACCAGGAGAGGTCCAGAAACCAGCCGGACTCCCCTGATATCACTTAGCTCTGCAAACACATGGAACCAGAACCTTTGTACCATGGGACAGTTCCATGCCATGAGTAGAAAGCCCGCCGCCCCATCCTCACATCTCAGGCAATCGGCTGTAGAACGCAGACCATATTTGTGGAGCCTGCTGAGTATATAGTATATCTGATTTTATTAATTTAAAGTGAGTTAATCTGTGCCTCCTGTTAAGAGGGATGAAGTGTGTCACGGAGCAGCAGTATTGCCTCTGTGTATCTGTTAAGGATATACCTAGGTCACTTTGCCAGTACAACCTAAGCTTTATTACACCCGGTCTACGTGCTTCCTGGGCCAGGCATACAGCCTGGATACCAATTTTCTGTGCACTATCTCTTCTATGATCATGGAGAGTGCCTGCATATCCGGTAGCTCTAGTAACTTATCCCCCAGAAGGTCATACACTGCGCGCCTTACTCTATAGTATTAGTACCGTAAATGTGGGGTGGGTGCCTCCATTTGTTTTGTGATCGATTCCAAAGGCTTCACTACACCCCCTCAAACAAATTCCTAAGTTTCTCAATGCCCATTTTAGGCAATGCTGAGATCGCTTCCTTACCCCCACTCAAGAGAAACCAGACGCACCACCGGAAAGGGAAAACCTGTTTAGCCATAAGATTATGCCATGCACGTGTGGTGGTGTTCAATGAGTCAAAGACGCTATGCCGATACTAGACGGCACAAATATTTGATAGGGCAGAGGGTGGATGCCAACATGTCGTGCTCAATGTGTAAATGCAGTAAGCCAGTGGGACCATGAACCCACGTGTAAACAAACATGGAGTGAGCTGTCCTACAACAGGTCTCCAACTCAGGGACATTAAGTCCCCCACCCCATCTCTTACGGCAGTGTCAATACATGCCACTGGACTCGTGGCTGCTTACCCACCCACGTCAGTCAGATCCAGAGCTACCGAACTGTGGAGAATACATGCTTAGGCAATAGTATGGGGCTATTCTGAAAAAGGTACGAAAACCTCAGAAGTACCACCATTTTAATAATGGCAATGCACCCTGCTAATGAAAGCAGTAGTTTGATCTAACGTTCCACTGTGTCTGTTAATTTCTGTATGGCTTTCCCATAGTTATCTGTGATGACAACCGCAGAGTCTGTGTGAATCTGTATCCCCAAATAACGCACCAAATCTGTCTCCCATTCGAGGGGGAAATCAAATTGCATTGCGACCATGGCTGGAGTCAGGGGGAACACAATAGACTTATTCCAGTTAATGTTTAGACCTGAATGGCCGCCAAAACGCACAACCTCCCGAAACACGGGCGTCAGGTTGTGAGCTGGATCTCGGATTTATAACAAAGCGTCGTCCGCATAAGCAGATACGACCATATGGAATACAGAATTCATGCAGCTCACACGAAAATGGCACTGCCGCTAGCACATACAGCAACACCGAAAGCGGGCAGCCCTGCCTTGTGCCTCTGGATATAGTTATAGGGCTGGAGATTCTTTCATTGACTCACTCTTGGCATCGGGCGGCATATAACGTCTGCACCAATTGCATGAACACCTCTCCAACCCCCATGCGGCGCAGCACCTCAAAAATGAAGCCCCACTCAATAGTGTTAAATGACTTCTCTGCATCTAAGAAAACTGCCACCACCTGTACCAAAGGGTCTATGTGCGGTATTGTGTCAAATAGAGTCCTAAGACTCAATGTGAGACTACGGCACAAAACGAATCCCGTCTGTTCCGTCCCCACAATCGCCAGCAGCAGCGCAGCCTATTCGCTAGGATCGTGGCATAGATTTTTGTGTCTATGTTAATCAAAGAGAGAGGTCTGTAAGAGGAGCATTGCTGCCGGGGTGTGCCCAGCTTAGGCAGTGTTATGATTAACACCTCTCTCATGGAGGGTGGCATTTTTCTTTTTATTAATACTCAACCATTTCTTCAGAGTGTCATCAGCTGTGCTATCAGAAGGTCCGATATGGCTTGTAGAAAGCTACTGTAAACACATCAGGGTCCGGGGCTTTCCCAGCTGCCATTCTTTTAAGGGCCTGATAGATCTCCACTGGTTTCAGAGGTGCCATTAAGTGTTCCCTATTTGCACTAGTCAGCCAGGGAGGAGGTATGTGTTCTAGATAATCTGATATGGATGCTTGGCCAGAAGGTACTCGAAGTGTACAGTGCAGTGTAGTAATCACGGAATCAGTTGGCAATCAACTGAGTCTCTCAGCACTCCGCCCCCCTCATCCTGCATCTCCAGGATCATGTCAAGTTCCCTGTTGGGGCATGGGAGTCCCGCCAGTGTCACTCCAGGATGATCTCCCTCCCCATATGTACGGACCATGGCATACTTCCCCATATGCTGAACCTCAGTGTGTGCTCTCTCTTGGAAATTCATTAGTTTGCTCTGTAAAAGCAGAGTAGCCAGCCATTCCCATTGGCCAGGTGTTCCCCCTCCTAATGCGCCATCTCACTCTCCAAACGCACCAGGCGCCCATGCAAGGACTTCAGTACCCCGGCGTGCTTTGCAATGGTCATGCCACAAATATATACCTTAAAGGTTTCCCACAAAATGCTAAATTTAGTGACTGAGCCTACATTTGTGCAAAAAAATTATTCTATTGCTAGGGCAAGATCCTGAAAGAATGCTGTCTATGAGTGAGAATGGTGAAAATCTCCATGTGAACGGTGCAACCGGTTTATCCCACATATCTAAAGTGAGAAGCACTAATGCATGGTCTGAGTATGTCCTTGGCCAAGGACAATGTACGTAAGCTCTGGGCATTCAATTCCTCGCCATCAGCCAGTAATCAATGCATGTGTACTGCTGAGTAATGAGTGTAGCCATCCTCCATGGGGAAGTTGTGTCTTCAGGTGTCAGTTAGACCAGCATCAGCCGCTAAAGCGGCGACCGCTTAAGCTGCAGCAGAGGGCTTCTGGGAGGGAGGGGACCTCTTTAACAATCGACTGCAACATCCAACACACGGTTAAAATCCCCCACCCATATTTGTGGGAGGCCTCCTCACGTTGCTAGTTTTGTTGACAAACCCTGGTAAAACTGGAGATCATCATAATTAGGTCCATAAAGTCCCACCAATAAGAATGTGAGATCCCCTTAGTACAGTGAGCTATAATATACCTACCATTAGTGTCTTTTTTCTAGTTCCCATAGGTGAATCCCTGAGTTCCTCACTGCCCAGACCAATGCCCCATGCGCATGTAAAATAACACCTGCAGTCAAAAACTGACCTTGAAGCCTGCGTGTGGTTCGGACAGTGCTGTATGGGGCCCAGATGTGTTTCTTGTAAAATTGCAAGATCTATACTGTGACCTTTTAAATAAGCAATCACATTCCTGTTATCATTTAAACCTCTGACATTCCACATCAATAGCTTAAGAGCAGTAGGTCTCACAGGACCAAAAGGGTCTACCTCATTTCCAACCATATGACAAACAATGTGTTTGGGCCAAATAAACAAGTTACCATCCACTATCACATAACTCTTACAAAAACTACCACACTTCACAACTGACATGCTGAAAAACGATTGCTGAACTCACTCATCTCCGCAAACAGAAGCCCGCCCGATCCCACCTATCCTCAGTATTAGGCAAGGCTTTGTAGAACAGTGTGGAGCACACACTGGAGTAGATGTTGCCAGGCCACACCCCAGAGCGCATATCGGTACACCTCTGCTGTACACTAGAAGGGAGAACGCTGCTTGGTCGCCAGTGCTCAGTAGCCCCGCCCATCAACTGCACTATAGACCACAAGAGCGTGCGTGGGTGGCTCCCGATCGCACAATCAGAATAAGTCAGCCTTGTGATCATGTATGCTTATAGTCAATCAGTAGTGGCTTTTTAATCTGACTGAGAATATGATCGGTGGGGAGAGCTTCCCGATCCCACCTGCCTTCAGCAAACAGACAAGGGAGGAAGTAGAACCACCTGTAAGGAAACAAAGATTAGTGAATGCAGTTTGTGATATTAAAGAACCAATTTTATTCCCCTCTCCCCTAGGAAGTTGAGACTTGTGAATCTCGGGGGCTTCTCATGACGGCCTTGTGTTTCAAGAATAGGGTAAGTTGTTTGTGGTTCGTAAAAGTTGTTGGCTTCCCATCCACCATACGTCGCAACTAGCCAGGTGTAGCATATGGTAATCCAGACCCAGTTCCCATAGTTGCCTTTTTGCCAGGAGAAAGAGTCTACGTGCTTCCTGCACCTTTAAAAAAACACTTGCAGAGTGATACAACCTTACACAGACCTGTATGTCTCTGTGCAACTTCAGTCCTTTACGCGTAAAGAACCGACAGCAAGCAAAGGAAGTGAACAGTAAAAAGACTTACTTAAAAATAAAAAATAAAATATTTCTAATAGTTGTTTGCTATACTGTTATAAAAAAATAATACAAACATGGTTAAGGTAATCACTTCAAGACAAATATATGAACAAACATTTGCAATGCAATAGGTATTGCATCTGCCTGAGTTAGAGCTACTTGCGTTGTAAATTCATAACTGGGCTTTTCTTGCCACATAACTTAGTCAATCATGCGTCATAATTCCGTCTTTTCCTACCATACAATTCCATTGGCCCTGCATTTAACTAAAGCACTTCAATTTACCTTCTTCCTCTATGTGCAGCAAAAAGTGAAAATGTTGCCACTTAGCATTCTAATTGAATCTGCCATACGAATTCCAATAGGATACCACATTCACCACCCCACCATCAGAGTTGCTGGCAAACAAAATTCCCCCAAAAAGACACATGACAGCCACAGAGGAGAAATAAATTGGAAGGGTCACTCAAACATATCAAGAGTGTTCAAACAGTCATAGTGTAATAAGGCTGTAAAGTTAGCCAGAATCATGGTCATAATTGTAAAAAGGAGAGATTGTTAAAACATATACAATTATATAAACGTCTATCAGAAATAAACGTTTGGCACTGGATTGAAATGTTCAAAAAAGCCAGTAGAGGGCACCACAAGAAAAATATAATTTGAAAAAAACATGGTCATGTAACCATATTGTTAGCCCCTAGAGGACATAACCCCATGAAAAAAGGGAGAAAGTAATGCAGTGTAACCAAATACTTAGCCCCTAGAGGGTGTTTTTAGGGTTAGCAGGCCTACTGCAATGATGTTACTAACAAGACCTTTAAAACAAATCTTCTCCCAGCAGTAAAACAAAAGTTGTAGCCATCAGGAGCTTAAAATACACAGAATGATGGGAGGGGTTATTACTTTAGGGTCTAACGAACCTACTGTGGGGACCCACAGATGATAAAGACAGAAAGAGCGTTTTGAAGGTGGTCCCATTGTCCTAGGACCACCACATGCTGAGTTATCAGGAAAAATGTTTTGTAAAAGTAATTGCCTACAAAGTATTATGGGGCATGTTGTTGTGCCATGAATATTATAGCATGTTGACTACAATGGTCAGAACAACCCCTAGAGGACACCACAAGAAAAATAGCATTTGGAAGAAATATGGTCATGTAACTATACAGTCAGCTTTTAACCCCTTCGCTGCCAGGCCTTTTTTTTCCCCCCTCGGGTAGCAGGCCTTTTTTTTGGCTATTTGGGGCAGTTTGCAATTAGGCCCTCATAAATTATTATCCACATAAGCTACCCATTCCAAATTTGCGACCTTTTTTCCAACATCCGAGAAATTCTAAAGGTACCCAGAGTTTGTGGGTTCCCCTGGAGGAGACCAAGAAATTAGCCAAAATCCAACGTAAATTTCGTTTCGTTTTTTTAAACAAATAGGAAAAAAGGAATGCAGAAAATAGCAACAACAAAGGGTTTGCAGTACTAAAATCACCATTTTCCCAGCTTTCAGGAACAGGCAGACTTTAATCAGAAAACCACATTTTTCAAGAAAAGTTTGGCATTTTACTGGGACATAAATTCTTTTTCATTTTCTTTTAAGCTTTTAGCCTCCTTCCAGTTAGTGACAGAAATGGGTGTAAAATCAGTGCTGGATTCCGAAAAGCTAAACAGTTCTGAAAAGTAGATAAAATTGTAAATTCAGCAAAAGGTCATTTGTGTAGGTCCTACAAGGTTTTCCTACAGAAAATAACAGCTGAAATAAAATAAAACAATGACATTGAGGTTAGAAAAAAAGAAAAAAAAACATATTTCTCTCCATGTTTTACTCTAACTTTTGCCTGTAATGTCAGATTTTTTAAAGCAATATACCGTTGCACCTGCCGGACTCTTCTGCATGCAGGTTTAAATAGGGCTTGTAGGTTCATCAAGACCCCTAGGTACCCAGAGCCAAATAATGAGCTGGACCTAGCAATGGGTTTTCATTGTATACCGGGTGTACAGCAATTCATTTGGTGAAATATAAAGACTGAAAAAACAGTACCAAGAAAACCTCTGTATTCCAAAATGGGCACAAAATAAGGTGTTGAGAAGCAGTGGTTATTTGCACATCTCTGAATTCCGGGGTCCCCATACTCTCAAGTGAATTACAGGGCATTTCTCAAATAGGCGTCTTTTTTTACACACTGTCTTACATTTGGAAGGAGAAAATTTAGAGAAAGACAGGGGGCAATAAAACTTGTTCTTCTATTCTGTGTTCCCCCAAGTCTCCCGATAAATATTGTATCTCACTTGTGTGGGTAGGCCTGATGCCCGCAAAAGGAAACGCAACATGGATTCATCACATTTTCACACTGAAACCTGATGTGTTTTTTGCAAACTGCCTAGCTGTGGATTTTGGCCTCTAGCTCAGCCGGCACCAAGGGAAACCTACCAAACCTGTGCATTTTTGAAAACTAGACACCAAGGGAAATTTAGAATGGGGTGACTTGCGGGGCTCTCACCAGGTTCTGTTACCCAGAATCCTTTGAAAACTTTTCAGTGATGGAAATTTGTGACTCCTCTCAGATTCCAGAACTTTCTTTCCACCTGCCATTCTCCCAGGTATCCTGCTAAAACTCACTTTTGTGGGTAGGCCTAGTGTCCGCAACAGGAAATGTCCCAAAACACTACATGGAAACATCAAAATTGTCAAATACAAAACCACCTGTTTTTGCAAGGGGGGCACCTACCTTTTTTGGTCCTGGGCTCAGCAGCCATCTAGGGAAACCTACCAAACCTAGACATTTCTGAAAACTAGACACCAGAGGGAGTTCAGGGAGGTGTGACTTGCGTGGATCTCCCAGTGTTTTCTTACCCAGAATCCTCAGCAAACCTCAGATTTAGCTTTAAAAAAAACCAATTTTTTCCCCACATTTTTGTGTAGGATCTCCGCACTGGCAAATTTACTACCACCCCTCGGTCTCTTGATAAAAAGGATACCTCACTTGTGTAGGTGGGCCAAGTGCCTGTGACAGGGAAGAGCCACAAACATGTCAAAATTGAGGGGGGAAGCAAAGCAGGTCCAAAAGGGAAGTTTGAAGAAAAAAAAAAAATGTTTCTAGACTGACAAGTGGGGCAGAATATTTATCGGTATAAATGCGACAATGCTGGGTGGTAGGCATTTTGGAGATTCCTGCAGATTCCGGAAGGTTCCATCACAAAAATGTGGGAAAAATGTGTTGCGGTTTGCAGAGCATTGTGGGTAAGAAAATGGTGCGGGTGCATGTAAAGCACACCACCCTGGACTTACCCAGATGTTTAGTTTTCAGATGT
Source organism: Pleurodeles waltl (assembly GCF_031143425.1). Lineage (NCBI taxonomy): Eukaryota > Metazoa > Chordata > Amphibia > Caudata > Salamandridae > Pleurodeles > Pleurodeles waltl. The sequence continues at coordinate 694,160,973 of NC_090444.1, forward strand.
GTCTAGGTCTCGTAGATTTTTCAAGACGGCAGCATCCAAAAGTCCAAAAAGGGCAGCCCTCACCTTTCCAAGTGGGATGATTTTGAGAGTTAGACAAGCTCTCATGGCCCAAATTAAAACCAAAACCCAAAATAATCAAATGTCCTCTTGCTTGCCGTAGGATAAGATATTTTAGCATTTGGGGGGAGAACTAAAAGACTGTTACCCCCTTCAGTTGGGGTGGGGGGCCTCACCATGCCCATACTGGTTGGTAGCCACCACCCCATTATTTTTCTTTTAAATTCCCTGGCATTTAGTAGGCTTTCTTGCCTCATTTGCCCACCGGTGGACAGAATAACTTTGTCCCCATTTATTTGAGGTGAAGGTATGGCCATACCCCACCCTCTTTTTAAAAACAAAAACAAAAAAAAGAAAAAGAAATCTTCCCTGGGATCTGGTGGGCTTTCTGCCCCCCTTGGGGGCAGATGGGCCTTACAGAAATAGGCTGATGGCCAACAGTAATGTGCCCCCCACGGGGAACGACCCTTGCCCAAGGGGCACCCCCCCCCAAACAAAATACACATACACCAATTCCTGGCGCCTAAGTGGTTTATGCCCCCTCCCCCCCCCCAACCCCCAGGGGCAGATCGGCCTATTGGAAATGGGACGATCTGCACCAAGGGAGACAGAAATGGCCTAAAATAAATTTGCCTCCCAGGGGAGCAACCCTTGCCTAAGAGGTCGTTCTCCATCTCTAAAAAAAATAATCAAATAATCCCTGGTGCTTAGTGGTTTCTGCTCCGCCCCTTAGGGGCAGATGGGCTCATTAAAATGGGACGATCTGCCGGCCTAAAATAAATTGCCCCCTATGACCCAGACAGGCTAAACACATTTCTTTTGATATTATATGCTTACAGGAAACATAGGACACAACAGGAAGCCTCTAACTGGATGGATACACTACTTTCAATATTAGTGCTATGCCATCACCCAGCAGGAGAGCAAAGGGGGGAGGGTTAGCAACTTTTGTTAAACTGGATCTGATCTATAAAACTGAAGTCGTACCAGTCAATTCCTCCCATATTCTTGGGATTCTTCTCTCATTCGCTAATAATTTTAGATGTCTGTATCAATTTATATAACGCGATCCATGGGAAAAAGACTAATGATGTGGTGATGACGACTGGACTGTTCTTAACGACCCTTTACACTTCTCACTCCACTAAATATACTGCACTGATGATACTTGCAGATTTTAACCTCCACCCCTGTGTAGAATGTATGATATGTAGGACCAGGAGAATGGCAATTTTAAACATATGGCACAGGGTGATTTGACAAATTAATTACCTTATAACTTGATCAACCTCTTGAGTGCTGTGCTCTCAGATATTTGCACCCCAACATTTAAAAGATCTGGTACCGGGTCTTACCTCAATGAGTGTGTGACAGACATATATTTTTTTTTAATTTATTTTTCCACTGGACTATTTTTCCACTGGCCTATATTCCTCCCTGAATACTTTCAGTGGACTGGAATATCCTCAGTGATCATAAACCCCTCTGCTAGTTTCTACTGGGACAAGATGTGGTTAGATTCATATCTCCTTTTAAAAACCCCAGATACCAGTAAGGATGAGGGATGGAGATTAAAGTGGGCTAAGGATATTATGGATGTTTTTAATGCAAAGTTGGCCTCTTCTCGCCAATCTGAGTTTCAGATCTACCTGGACGTAGAGTCCTCCCAGGATAACATCCTAAGACCTTTTGACAAGCTATGTGACCATATCATGTCTACTCTTACTAAGCCAGTGTTGTCTAGTACTTAAGTCCAGTGTGTTTGGTTTGATAGGAACTACACAAGAGTATGTAAAAAAAAAGAAAAAATGCCACAAGATAGATGTGAGGTGAAAAAGTACAAAGCCAGCTTAAAAGTAGGAGGCTTGAATTAAAGAGAGAATTGTGGGAGAACCTTCTGACGGCCAGTGCCATGGGGGATAGCACCATGTTCTGGATGGTTGTAAACCATCTTATATATATTTTGTTTAAATGGATCAATTACCCAAACAGGCAGCTAAAGTTCCGGCCCAGGCCTGAGTGAATAATTTTACTACTCTATACCATGTTAAGGATTCCAAATCACCTATACCACTCACAGATGAGGGTCGAAAGTTGAAGTTTCAATGAGAAGAGGTAGAAAATGCAATTTTAACCCTTCCTTCTGGTAAGGCTCGAGGTGCAACGGGGACTTTTTCAAGTCTGTAGCGGACCTATGGGCCTCTCGCCTCATCCTCCATATTAATACATCCATCAGTAGCTTTTTGCTAGAGGCATAGAGTCATTCTGTGATAGTGTCAGTATACAAGAAGGGGGACCGGATGGTGTTATCTAGCTAACTGATAGACCTATCTTGCTAATTGATACTGAGGTGAAAATTATTAGCCGAATTATCTTGGAGAGCCCAACTCACCGTTCGAAACAAGCATAATATATTGTGCAGAACTTCAGTATGGGTTTAGGTCTGGTAGGGAAACTGCAGACGAGCAGGACCTCAACCCGAATCTTCTAATTAACAAATACACTAGGGCCAGAAAGGGGTCAATACCTCATGAGAGAGAAGATCTGGGAAGAGCAGGGATGCCTGGGGTGAACCTGTGCTGGTTCCTTTCCAGGCAGGCATTCATTGTGGTCAGACAGGTTTGGTTACATTAGGGAGTAATGGGAAATGCACTACGCACTTTAATCTAAGGAGGAGTGCCCATCAGGGATGTACTCCAACACCCGTCCTGTTTATTATGCTTATCAATTATTTAGAGGGGTGCTTTCTGTCCAGGATGTAGATCTCCAAGAGTTAGTGGAGATTGATCCCCGCCCTTTTATACACAGATGATGTAGCTTTGATTTCACGCACTGCCAGAAGTCTTCAGCACCTTTTAGACCTTTCTAATCGATTTTATGGAAGTCTAGATCCACTATTCAATTTTTGGAATTCCCATGTCATGGGCCCTAAAAGTACTAAAATCTCTAGGATTTCGGCACAGGTTCAGGTTTCAAGCAAAGTGGACACTTTTACTTACTTAGGGATTTTAATAGACTCTGGTCTTAATTGGCAGCCTATATTGGAAAAAATAAATACAAGGTGTCTCAAGAGGGCTATTGCTAGTTTAAATGATTATTCTTCCCGTTTGGGTCAGAAGCCAGCAAAAACCCTGTTAGAAATTTACAAAGCAAAGTGTATCCTTATATCCACTTTTGGTTGCGAGATCTGGGGCTATGCCAACATTGCCCCAATCCTACTAGAGGAAAATACATTTCTGAGGGGTCTTTTAGGTGTAGGCATAGGTACTTCTTCTGAGATCGTACACGAAGAGATTGTCATGAGTTATAGCACAGATTTTATCTCTCTGCATCCCATTTTATTTTGGTGTGCAGTTTGGGTCAAGGAGGAGTTAAACCTTAACAGGTTGGTTATTCAAGACTGTCTGGAACTGGATAATATGTCCCATATACCCTGGCTGCATTAATTGAGAGAAAATATTAAGCCCTTGGGATACCAGATTGTTTTTTTTAAACACCAAGAGCATTGTTAAAAAAAACAAAAAACAAATGTAGTTTGTCTAAAGCAGGCTTTTCGGCTTAGGGTGGAAGCAGAGAGGGAGGCTTCTGCTCTATCCAAACAGTTGTTTCATCTGCATATATTGGTAAAATCAGTGAATAGGATAGAACCATATCTCCTTTTAGAGATGTTATAGAATGGCTATTTTTCATCAGCTACTGTTTATACAAGGTACCTTGCATAGCATAACTGATTTACCGCCTTGTAACTGTGACCAAGTCTCAATTTGTGATATTGTGCATATAGTTTTTATATGTCCTGAATAAAATACCCTTCGCTATAGGCTTAAGGCCACTTTATTATCCACAGATACAAGACAGGTTAGACCTGCTTTTTTAGGGTCGAGCCTGCGTTGCATGCGTTTCGCTAAGCGAGACTCTAGTAATTAAAAAAAAGGGCTCGGAGCCCTGTCCACGTCACGTCAGTGTCTGTCATTGGCTTGTGGGCTTGCCTGTTAGAATATGCTTGATTTCATAAGTGGAAGGCATGCACATGTCATGCCTTTTCCGGTGGATAGCCCTCCTTGAGCGCATCGACCAAGTACAGAAAACATGCGAGGCTCGTGGTTTTCTGTCCCGCTCATGGGCTACTTTTTCTCTATTTTCCAAGCGCGATCTCGCTTGGCAGAAGGCGAGCGCTTTACACAGTTAATTGCACTTTTTCGGGTTACATACACAAATGCACTTTTGCCGATAGGTGAAAAGTCGGGTTAGGAGTTTACAACGCTATCAGCTCTAACGCGAGCAAACGCGAGACCCGTTGCATTGGAAATGCTTGTTATATTTACAGCTTTTATCTACATCTAAAATTTGTTTTAATGTGTTGTGGTACTTGAACAGGGATATTAGCTCAAGATATTAAGTCCTGTAAACACTCGTGTTCCTCTGTTTCGGTTATAATGCTGCTGTACTTTTATGACTTGGGTAAGGTGATTTTCTAGATAGATATCTTAAATGATGTTTAATGTTTTAGGTCTTGTAAATGGTGATATTTCCTAATTGAAGTTCATGATTCTGTAATTATTTATTTTTTCTCTGGTTTGGTTTTTAACAGCTCTGGATTTTAGATATTTATGAAGACATGTAATGGTCTGTGAATATATGTTGAAATGTTTTTGTCTGTACACTTATGATTTTACATAAATCGAATAAAGTTCTGAACTGAACTGGACTGCTTAAAGAAGGCAAAACTATAGATTTTAACCTGTGGTCAGCGAACGTTCTGTTCTCCCTCATGTGAATTTTCTCACTTCAGTAATGTTGAGATACCTTTGACATAGAAATTATCATGGACGGAACCAATTAATAAGTGTTCGAAAACAGGCAGCATAGTGGCTGTAAACCAGTGAATAAAGCAGTTCAGAGAACTGTCAACTTTAAAATTAATTTTATTGTATGACGAGGAGTGGCGACTAGAAGTGCAGGGTTTTGTGCTGGAGTGGGTCTTGAGCCCATCACTCCCTGGGTCAACCATGGTGAGGGGGCAGGACTTAGTGCCAGCACTGTCTAAGCACATCACTCCTCACCCTCCCTAATCAAGAAATGACAAAGCCAGTAGGTCTCGCACCTTTGGGACCTTTTCGCTTTGCCAATAACTGTTGGTGATGCTCTACGTGACTATGCTTTTTCCAGAAACATGCACAGTCAAAAAATAAGTTAATAAAGGTAAGATGGCCAACTGCGTCATTCTTCTTGACAAATAAGGGTATGACATATGGTGCATGCATCAGAAATGTGTGTGGACGAAAGAACAATGATGCAGGTGTGGGTGGAGTGAAGCAGGGACCGTTTTTTATTTTTATTTAAAAAAAAAAAAAAAAACACGTTCCAAGAAGGCAGAAGACATTTTATATTTTTTTTTAAATAATTAAAGATTTAAATTAAAAGAGCACATTTAAGAAAAAAACAAAAAAACAGAGGAGCAAATAGAGGTGGAACAACAACGTGTAGTGGGGAGCTAGGGAGAAGACACAGAGCATGTGGGTGGAAGGAAAAAGCACACAGAAGTGACAGCAACAGAGTAGGGGAGAGCACTGGACAGAGAATACCATGGGTGGTGAAGAACACAAGAAAGACACATGGAAGACAAGTGGGTAAGGGGCATACCATGGTAGAGATTAGGACACAGTTGTAAAATATGATATAACACACGAGCAAATGAAACTGACACACAAGCCAACAAATTGTAAGTAATCGGTGAGCTATAAGCCCTGGTAAGTTCTTGTGAAGCCCATAATAGGTCTTTCACGTCGAGACACGTGCACACTCCAAGATTTTAAAGCTGCTGCAGAAATCTTGAGGGGTCACGCATGTTATTAGACCTTTCCCCTTCTGCCTGGTCATTAAAAGCTTAGCAGCACAAAGTAAGCATACATGTTGGTTTTTGCCTAGCTAAACTACAGAGTCTGAGTGATGATGTGCGAGGGGCAGTGCTCTTTAGGTGGCAGCAGCTCCAGGTTTCTGGCTGAGGCTCAGTGTTAAACAATAACTCCTCCAAAGTTAGAAGTAAAGGTACATTTATTGCAGCCTCAGTACAGAACTGTCACCACCCAGTCAAGTACAGCGACTCTTCCTTGGTACAAATCACAACATTCTGATACAACCCTTACGCATGAACAATATCAAAAGGAAAGCATAAGCCTAATCACGCTTTCAAGGTATCACATTAAATACTCAACATAACACATCCTTCCCCTTAACAAAACAAATTCCAAATACAAATTAAAAAAAATAAACCTAAGTGAAATACTTTGATAAATTCCAAAACAGTTCACATATAGCAGCGACTCATTATGAAGTAACAAATTCATTACATATTGCATTGCACATTTTGTAATTACAAATGTATTCAATAGTTAAGATCCTACAATTGCATGGCCAAATTTGCTCACCTGTGTATCCTTCACTACAACCTTTTTGCTCATCCCTGCCAAACTCTTTCGCAGGTAAATTAGAATCACCCAAGTCATCATCCACACATCCTTAAATTCCTTTCTCATCCACAACCGCATGCTTCTTTTACTTCTCATTTTCTTTTCTCATGTCTTTTCCTCACAGCGTCAAACTTACAGTTACAAACTGGCAATCTACTAAAGTGACACCTTGCCATTGCTGAGTTTGGTGGCATTGGTGTATACATCCTCAACTTCTAGCTGATCTGAAAACACAGTCCCTCCTCCAGAGCCTTACCGTTATCTTTTTTTTTTTAACCTAACCCTATTACCTTTCTTCAAAATGTATTCTTTCACTCCCTTCCTTTCATCATATCTCTTCTTATACTTAATTTGTGCTTTCAAGATGTAATCCCTCACAATTTCAGGAGACCACTCCACCAACTTGCTCTTTTTCATACACCACTGGTTATCCTTAGTGAAAGCTGTCCTTCTAAGCGTATTAGTGACCCAGTCACAGTAAGAGTGATATGATAAACCCAAACCACTTTTCTACCTCTGTCAACTGAAGCAGAGGGATCATCTCAGAACCCTCTATGACCATCCTCTACTGATAATTCAGTAGACATTTTCCCAAAAGGTTTAATATTGGAGTCCAACTCGCACTTCGAAGGCCAACCATTCATCACGTAACCATGCAATTTCTTCAAAAGCTCATCTCCATCTCTAGCTTCAATCCACTTTCAATCCATTTTCTTTTAAATACCCTTCCATGCCACATTATGTAACCATGCCACACTAAAAATCTATATTTTGCTTAGAAACCTCCTCCAATGGTAAAGGTAATCTACTTAAGCGATCTTCAACTCTGTTGTTTACTCCTGTAAGATACTGCACACTATAATCAGAGCCCAGCAATCTCATTTAGTAATCCCTTCGTAGTTAAAACATTGACTAAACGTTTATGGTCACACCTTTTAACATGTGATCCCCAATCAAATTGCCTACAGTGTTCTAGCCCCCATGCCACAGCCTCAATTACAAAATACTGTGTCTCAACAAGAGACAAAGCTCTAGAAGTCAATTTCTTGTCATGGTGTTCTTTCTGACTTAACTCAGCCCTCAATTCTTTACCACTAACTTCTGTGGATAGGAAGGTTTGCACGGTATGATTAAAACCATGAAAAGGATTAGGATCACACAAATCATTTTCCAACAACAGTAGTTCTTCTCAACATGAATACAACGACTCAAACTTGACTGCTTTCTTCAACAACTGTCTCATACACGGCATGCTTTTTTCTGTAAAATTCTTTTAACTGGTTTTATGGATAATTTTATTTACGAACAAAAACATTGTTACAAGACCATCATGATATTCAAAAACAATATACATTAACATCACACACATTTGAAAAGCTGCACCATATGTGCTAGATGGGGAAGTATGTAAGGAGGCTGCCAACGTACTGCAGTGATGAATAACGTGTAAAGAGGCTCTGTTGCCATCTGTTTAACAGTCTATCCAACAAACTGGGATGTTACCCCTAAATTAGAGAAGGGAAGTAGCGATTCAGACCTTGAGCTAGGATAGACCATATCGATCAAGGGACCAGAGGTAGAGCTAAGGTGGTACCACCCTGCTCCCATTGTGCGGGTAGGAGTGTGCACTGTGGTGGGGGTCGGGCCTAGCAAGCAGAGGCTATAATCTGGCATTTTTTCTGCAAAGTTTTAAATAAAAATCGATAGTACTCAAGCATTCTCAACAAGGGCATTAATTCATCCCTGTTAGTGGAAGATGGTGCTTCAGAAATTTCGTACCAACCCTGGCTTAGGTGTAATACCTTCATGACTACTTCATGCCCTAAATAATTACATTTTTGTATAGAACATCTGCACTTTGAATATTCTGCAGTCAAACCATACTCTCGCAAGATAGACAACACACTTTTAAGACTTTTACCATTAAGATTTTTCAGTTTTCTCCCATGATCAAAATGCTGTCTTGGAGAAACATCACACTTTGCTAGAGCAGAACAAAGTGCATTAACTTTTGAAACAGCTGCAGCTGATGCCAACCCAAACAGCTTATTTAGACACTAACACCAATCAAAAGGAGTAATGAAGGTTCTCAATCAATAAATGAATTATGCCAATGTGATATCTAAGAAAAACAAAAGAAAGAAAATAGGATGTGCTTGCACACACTCTCACCCATTGTCTCAGTTTAAGGTCATTTTAACAGTTTTCGGTAAGAGGGAGTATAGGTGGCCATAATTCCTAGAAGAAAGGTGTCACAATAACGTAGGATAATCAGCAGATATGAGAAAAACAATCTTTTCTCTTCAAATGGCTGCTGCTGATGTCATACTTTGTCATACTGATGTCATACTCCCAAACACATAACCTCAAGCGTTAAACATAGCTTACCATTTTCAAAAAGAAGCTGTCCAGCTTTACAGAGATTAAAAGTGTAGGCTAGCCATTTCATGGCTGCTTTGTCATCCTTTACTGAGTTTCATATCTGATCATGTCCCTAATGCTTTGAAATGAACGCACCTGAAAATCTCAATAAGGTGTAATCTGAGTTTAATATCCCTTGTGCATACCCCCTCATTCTCAAAGTAAACGTACTGGCCCACAATTCAATGGTACAGTGCTCTTCACTTTGAGAACAAAAGATACCAAAATGGAACCAATACAGAACAGATATGTGACTGTCAAAACTCTTGGTCAGCTACTCAAATATTCCTTGACTTTGTGTTTAACCAGTCGCCATGCACTCATCATGCATGAACAGATTTGTGTATTGTATTTTATTAACCACCAAACGTCAGTGTCTCAGCATAAAAAGGAGAACCCATATACAACCATGAAAGGCTGACTGTAGGAAGGACCAATCTAAAGATAGATCCACAAAAGTGTCCAAAGATGATAAAGCCCGTAGGGAGGTAGTCAAACGCAGGTGTTAGGACAGACTGGTCTTACTTATCTGACCGACAAACTAAAGAACATGTTGTGCATGAATTCACAAGAAGGATGGTATTCTCAAAACACCATGGTAATCAGGAGGGTCTTTAGGATTTGTGAAATTTGAAGTTCAAGTCCAAGATGGTTAGGCCAGAAGATCCAGAGAGAAGTATCTCAAGGGAGTGGCAGCTGTCCACCAAATCTTTTACATCTGAATTGGAGAGTGGTCAACAGTCATTTACTGGAAGACCTGAGATTCTGGGTAGGTTACTGGGGAACAAAAACTCTGGATATATAATTTGGAGCATGGCTATTTATCTATTGCCTTGAGGACAAGACAGGGTTTCTTACATTTTGTTTGTATCCAGCAGAGGGAACCAATAGAGAGATGTGAGAGACAGGGAGACTTAATCAAGGCATACAAGATTGTACATTAGTTTCTACACTAGAAGTTCGGTGAGGAGTTCCTCTCAATAATCAAGGTGAGACATTACCACAGCGAATAACAGTGCCATTTTCAGGGAGTAATTTAACAAAGATAAGGTCACCTTCATCGGACGAAGGGTGGGGAGGAATTAATTTTTTGCACTCTGCAAAGAGAATGCCAGAAAACTGTCTAAGATCACACCCAATTTATGTGCGTGGTACACCAGGTTGAGAGAAGGTCCAAATCATCTGGCCAGGCAAATGGATCAAAAGGCTGACCGAAACAAAGAACAATATTCTGGTCTTCTCATTAAGAGAAAGTCAATTATTTTTCATCCACCTGTGAAAGTGAGGCAGACCTTGTGAGTCATCTTCCAGTTTCAGGAACAGCTATGTGCCATCGGCATTCATATGACCCATATCTAGTAGTCCAGAATTCAAATTGGGAGCCATGTAGTGTTACATAGTGCGACTAAGAGCGGAGATCTGGGGAACACTGCAATGGAGGTCATGTATTCTTGAATGGAAAGGGTCAAGTTTAATCTTATGCGTGTTGTTGTAGAAAGGAGGAGAACCATGCGAGAGCTGCACCACCCCTACAGGCTGAAGAAGCCACTCTGTCCAGAAGCACCACTGTTATAGAAATTGGACAATGGAGTGAGAAAACAGCTCCTTCTAGATGCTGAAGAGCTGCCGTTTGGCTTGGTTCACCCTATAAAATACGATATATGTTTGGACATGCATACATACATACATGCAAGAGCTCCTTAGAGAGCAGACATTTTTAACCCTAGTAGCCTCTGGAATATCCACGGCAGTCTGTGCAAGCGGATCATAGCTTTGTTTTACAGCAACATATCTCTAACGCTCTACAAGTCTGTTTGAATGGACATAGATAGTTGGCAAACCAAGTAATAGGTTTTGGGGAACAGTGGTTCTTGACTGGGGAAGGGACCAGGGTCTCCAACACGGCAGTCAACTTGGAGTTTTGATTGTTTTGAATAGCTTCAGGATCATTAAGGGATGGGGGTACCTGGGATGGCTTTGACAGCATGGATAAAGGCCTACGATTTTTGCTTGTTCATAATATGCCAAATGGTAGAGGTAGGCATAAGTTGGGAAGGTTTTAGTTTCCAGGAGTGGTGATGTATCTAAGGTTATGTTGATTAAGAAATGGTCAAACCACAATACCTGAATAACATCAAGGAGCTGGATATCAGGAACTGTTGTGAAGAGTAAATCAAGGCAATTCTCATGTTTGTGAGCTGGCTATCTGACCAAAAGTTTAAATCCAGAGGCATCTATTTCAACTACTAAGCTCTGGCAGTAAGTGTTCTACTGGAGGTCAGCTGAGCAGTTCATCTCACCAACAAATATGACTCAACTGGATATCATTGTTATGTACTGGGTGAGCTCTATGTCCTAGGAATGAAAAATAAAAAATGCAAGCACTTATTTCGGTGGGTGGGAGCCTAATGGGTGATAGATGACCACTGTGACAGGGCGACAACCTTGGTATACAAGTATATATTTAAACAAAGTGATTTCGGGACCATCAAGAGATGTGGAGGAAAGAGTAATGATAAATCAGTGCCATGCCACCTTCTTGACCCAGAATCCTGTTTGTCAGTATGAGGTTATAATTTGGTGGTGGAAGGTGGATTGCATTGTTGTCTAAAGAGGAATCAATGACCCTTGTCTCATGAGTGACGAAAAGATGAAAACCAGAAAGTTGATAAGATGTATTTTATAAACATTTTTGGCTGTAGATCTTCCATTTATTAGAGTGCCCAATAATGCATTTGCTGATGGGGTGATGCAAGTCATCCAAGGGAGTGATTAGGAGGGCATAACAATAGGACCACAACTGGTTATGTCCCAGATTGGGTAGGATAGGGAGGCTTTCATGATTTGATCTGGAAATGATTGCTGTCATGAGAATATGTGAAGAACTGAAGGTTTATCTGGGTACACTGAATAACTTTCTTGCCATTGTTATAGATAATTATGGCTGTATAGGAGGTCATAGTAACAGAGGAGACTAGAATCTTCCAGCACCTAGGTATAATACTTCTGACTTTCAAGGTGAAAAATTGGACAAAGGTATTTTCAGAGCCTTGGTATTTTATTTGTAGAACCGGAATATTGTATTCATTTAACCTTTGGCATGGTGTTGATTAGTCAGACAATAGGAATTTGAAGAACGTTTTGAGAATATTTGGTTATTAATGTTTTTTTTTTTTTTTTTGTTCAGAGGTAACCAAATTAGGGCAGAGCATCTCAAAACTTGAAGGGCTGTGGGGCAGTAAACTTGAACACACAGGGACAGTGAGAACCATTAAGGATTAGGCGTCCATTCACAAATTATTTCTGTAAAGGGTTAAGGCCCAATGGGTGGGCTGACTTAGGACAAAAAGGCTCCCTACTTATTTCAGAACAATCTGAGCCACCAATCAAGGTTTACCTATGAAAGGGTACTCCGGAGATATATATATGCCATGCACCAAATACCGCAGTAAAATGAAGATAATCCCATTATGTCAGGGTACATTTAGTTGGGGAATACCCCCAATTTGCAACTTTGAGGTGTTAGGTCAAACACCACACTATGTATCCGAACGGTGGCATCTCTTCTATGATGGTGCAAGATATATGATGTCCTTTTTTGTTAAGGTCAATGGAGTTTATCATTTGTGTTATTCAAATATTGCCATAGTCCTTTGATTATGTTAATCACCAGTAACTGTACATAGCCATTGTCTTTTAACTGTACTGTTGTTCACAAAAGATAAAATATGAAAGGGGGAAAAAAATGTTTTTGAACAAAGCAGGTAGAGGACGGGATCAAACACAATCCTGTGTATAAAAACAAACAATTTTTTACCTGATCCATCCATCACACCACCAAAGAGGGGCAACCACTATCACAGGGAGCCCAAAGTGAACCAGAATTGGTTCTTGACGGCCAACTCCATGCAGCTCAACACCGGGAAAGAGTAGCTGAGACGGCATAGAAAAAGTGTTGGAATAATATCTGATCGGCACAAGAAGAAAACTCCTAATGCACAGAATAAGCAACCACCTCCTGAAATTGCAGCCCATACTCCGGACGACAACGAACCCCGGGGACTGGCACTGCAACCAAGCTGAGGACAGCCACAGTTTGTAGTTAGCACAAGGCTGGGGTAACCAACTACAGGTGGATGACGTTTAATGTGGTCAGCAGGATGGCAGAATCAATCTGCACCATAGCCTAACCTCAATGACAGAATACATGTAATGCAGGAACTTCCCAAAAGGGGGCAGGCACAGCACAGGAGGCTGGGCAGATGGCGGAGAGGATGGCGTAGAGGTGCCCAGATGATGGGATGGTGGTGATTCTACGATTAATCATGATCATCTCTAACCCATCCACATTCTCAATATATATATTTTTTTATTATTATTATTCACAGAGCAGTGATTAGTGAAAACAAACCAGGTCCCGTCTTAAACAGTTACCTATCTCAAGATTGGCTCATGATTTCTACCAGCAAAACTGATCCCCTCGGCCACCCTGAGTAGTTTCGCTAATCAGGTGAGCTCTTGGTTTGGCTTAGTGCATAGGAGGTGAAAGAGTGGAAAGGGTGGGAGGTAAAGAGAGGCTGGAGGCAACTCTTCCCACCTATCTGGAAGGATGGCCATACAACAGGATCTGAGTTGTTTTTGTGGTGGATAAAGAATGCATACCCCCTATTATCCACTGACTCCACAATCATACAAGTCTACTGGCTTCCTAAAATAATATTCTCTTGGGGCCAGCATTCTCTTGGTTGAATCCACATCTGTTCTGGTAAGTATAAAACAGAATCAGCAGTGTTTAAAAGGGAACATTATAATGTATGTGATCTGGCTGTTTCAATTGTGCAAATACCTTGTAGACAGTATAAACTGCCCAGCTGTTGCCCAATTAGGTTGGGCAATTTCACCCTAAGAATTTATTTGGCTGATTTAGCTGGGACCCTGTTTAAGCTGCCTAACAGCAGTCTTTTACCTGGTTTCTTAATTTTTCGGCATGCAGAAATAAAGTGGCAAAGGATGCATATGTTGATATCTTAAAATTATCTAGCACAGTGACTGTTCTGCTCACTAAGTTAGAACTGCTGCCATTTGAAAAGATGATGCAAATACCTACGTTAGCCTAGCTAATATAAATCCATCAGGTGGCTGAAGCGAAAGCAGACAATGTACATCCTACATTACTAGTAGATGGGGGAGGAAGCATGATTACTGAAGGATTAACAAAACAGCAATCCCTATGTTGAGTATTTTGTACTTTTTCTCAAAATCACTCTTTCTGGTTCAGACTCTGGACAGAGCATCCACCATGAAGTGCGATAATGTCCCCTAAGTTCTGATGTTCATAGCCTATGGTAATTTTTGACTCTTCAAAATGTATTCACAGAACAAAATAGTATCCGTCACGTTTAATCACAGATGTACCAACACCACACTTGCCAGCCAAACTCCAAGAACTGGTTGCAGTATGCTCTGTTATGTTAACTTGCTTACTTAAGGGGCGCCAGGCAGTCTGATAGTGGTCCTGTTAATCAACGCCTAGCAACAGCTCTTACAGGGTTATGCACTATATAAAAGGTACTCATGTGCATTCAATCCCAACCAAGTTGTTGCTGGGTTTCAATCTTTTTTAATTTTGAAACATGTTGAGAAAAAGCACACCTTACTAAAGTAAGCACTTTATTAATTAGTGGTAGATTGCTTAAGCAGCACAAACAAACTGCTTCTGTGAGTCATGAGGCAAAGTCAGGACGATAAATGAAAGACAAGGGGGAAGCATCAAAGAGTTAAGTTCTGCCATATTGATTGATATACTGTATTTGTGTTGTTCCCTGCTATTTCTTCTTAATTTGTTCTTTGCTTATTCCTTTTCCATTTGTGTATGACAATACTGCTTTGTGTACAGGGCTCTGATACCAGGACGGGTCATGTTGGCGCTATATAAAACTCCTCAAATAAAATAAATAAATGTGGATACCAATGAAGCAGGCCAGAATACAGTAATCCCAGTTGCCTTTAGTTAGAGAATTAGCTCACAAAAGCTTGGGCCAGCAGTGTGGTCTTCAGCTCATGTCTGAACTTGAAATGGTCCCTTTGCGATTGCAGTAAAACATTCAACTTGTTCCATTTTAATGATCCTCATTGCTTCTTAATGACATACAATACATGCATCACATTTCTTGATTTATGTTTAACATTTCTGTTTTACATTGAATGCTAAATCCAAATTAAAGCTTATTTAAATAGGCAGAATGCATAGTAAGTTCAAACTGCACAATCAGTACAATCAGTACAATAGAGAGGAAGCATACTCCACTGTTCGAGACCTGGTTAGTCATGGCTTTTCCGCAAGAGAAATACAGGTCTTGGACTTCAATTCTATAATTATTTATAATGTGTACAGTCTGGCTGTTAATTGCATCTGTTGACAAAATTAATGCTTTTGTTGCCTGGTGCTGCCTCTTGGGATGTTCTGTCTCACAGCAAGTATTGTATTGTGTTGAGAAATGTTTAATAGCTTTCATTTACACAGTGCTGGCCTCCGCACTTGTCATTATAGGCCAAATGACTATTATTACTATCCATTAAGCAAAGCCTGAGGAGTTTGCTTCCTTGCGCAGCCTCTTTATCAAAATACCCTAAACGCCTTTAAAATCAGCTTTCTTTCAAACTTTTACACTTTCCCTTCCTATTTTTTAAATTCAACTTCATTTCCTAAATTTAGTTCTTTCTTTGAAGCTACAACGGTGGTTTTCTAACTAGATTACTCACAAGAGCTGCGCAGTTAAAAAGCCCATCCATTTCCTTTTCAAAGATGCATAATGGTGATATTGTTTTGGCTTACAGGTTGTAAAAGTGAAACTGTTCTATGGATGAGAGGAGGGCTACACATTTCTGGACAAAATGCCATATTTGTGGACCTTTGGCGTAGTGCGGTTAACAATACATTCCCACTGGGAGAGTAAGGGGTTTGGTTTATAGTTAAAACTAAAGTTGGTTTTAAGCAGATTACTGTAAGTGTCAAGGCGAGCATGCAGTAACTAAGGCGATGGTAACTGTAGAAAAAGTTAACTCCAGCTAATACCCAAAGGTGATAAAAAGAGCTGGACTTCTGAGAACAGGAGCTAGCTCTTTTGTGCATCAGGGAAAGTTAGGTGGAATGTCCCAAGGTAGGCATAAAATATTACAGTGGTACACCTTGTACTAGAACCAGCATCCTGAATGCTACTCAAGTACACAAGAAACAGATTTTGAAATTTTGTTTACAAAATGGAAAAGTGCAAAGTGACAACGTCCCACACATCAGTAGACTGAATAAGACATCACATGCATTTGTAGGGGTTTACTTTATGTTTACGCTGGGAACGCAGCATCTCTATCTCAGTAAGATACAAAGCTGTTTCTGTGTCAAGAAGCACATTTTTTTATTTGGAGTCCCGAGGTATTTCACATTCTCTTTGAGCCATAAAGAAGTTGAAATACTTTAAAAGTATTTACCATCACAAACTTATAGATGCACATGTTAAATGGAGATTTAAAAAAACCAAAATCATTAGAAATGGAGTTTGAAATAAGGTACAGCAAACAAACAAGTTACTTACCTTCGGTAACGCTTTTTCTGGTGGATACACTAGCTACCTGTGGATTTCTCACCTTATGAATTATCCCAAAGCGCCAGCATTCAACGGAAAACGTTCTTTCCAGCTCTCCATGTCGACGAGGACATCACACTTGCACGGCTCCACACGCGACTGTCTGACGTCACTGTGGCAATAAGCGGTCCTTGCAGGAGTGCCAAAGTCAGTCTCACCCTTCTTTACATGCATTTGAGGTGAACAGGTGAAAACCGACCTCACAATAGCACATATGTATATAGATATCGGCATATCGATGCAATACAAGCACAACATTTATTTACTTTTATAAACATTTATCAAAAAAGTCTTGGTATGACCAGACAGGCAACAGGGAGGCAGGTGGGAACTGTGAGGAATCCACAGGTAGCTAGTGTATCCACCAGAAAAAGCGTTACTGAACGTAACTTGTTCTTCTGATGGATACAACTACTTGTGGATTCCTCACCTTATGAATAGAGTCCCAAAGCAGTACCGCATCTGAGGTGGGTGCCTGGCTAGTCACACCAAGAAATCCTGCAACACAGAACGTGCAAAATGGCCATACCTCCTGACTTCCGAATCCAAGCAATAGTGATTCGCAAAAGTATGGAAGGAAGCCCAAGTTGCTGCTTTATAAATATCTACTACAGGAACACCTCTAGCCAAATCTGAAGTGGCAGACTTTGCCCTGGTAGAATGAGCTCTAATACCCTCAGGAGGAATCTTCTTTGCTAATGAATAACAGATATGAATGCAAAGAATGACCCTCCTGGATATGGTTCTTTTATGGACAGCTCTGCCTTTCATCTTGCCCACATATCCAACGAAGAGTTGGTCATCCAAACGAAAGCCCTTTGTTCTATCAACATAGAAACTGAGAGCCCTTCTCGGGTCTAAGCAATGGAGTCTTTCTTCCTCTTTTGAAGGGTGAGGAGGAGGTGAGAAGGATGAAAGAGTAATAGACTGCCCCATATGGAAAGGAGTGACAACCTTAGGAAGGAAAGCTGGCCTGGTTCTCAGCACCACTTTGTCAGCATAGAATGACGTAAAGGGAGGTTTAACACTAAGAGCCTGAAGCTCACTCACACGCCTAGCAGACTTAATAGAAACAAGGAAAATTGTCTTTAAGACCAAGAAACTTAAAGAACAAGAATGCATAGATTCAAATGGTGAACCCATTAAAAGTCAAAACTAGATTTTAATCCCACTGAGGCATGAGTAGGAGGAAATTTATTAGCTAGGCCTTTCAAGAACCTAATAACTATAGGTGATTTGAACAAGGAAGGTTGATTCGGAAGGCAAAGAAAGGTTGACAGCGCCAACAAATAGTAAAAGCAAACAACAAAACATCAGATAAATGGCCTTTCAAGGGATCAATTTGTTTCTCTCTACACCAAGCCACAAATTTCGCCCATCTGCCGGCATAAATAGTCTTAGTGGAGTGTCGCCTGGCCAATAAAAAAAAAAAATCCACCACTTCAGGAGGGAGAGAAAAGGAACTCAGATTGCCCCTTTCAATCTCCCGGCATGTAGGTGCAGGCTCTGGAGGTGTAAAACCTGCCTTGCGACTGTGAGAGGAGATCTGCCCTGAGAGGGAGACGGAGCGGAGGGCACAGTGATAGCTGGAGAAGGTCTGTGTACCTCACCTTTCTCAGCCAATCCGGAGCTATTAAAATGACATGAGCCCGATCTTGGCAAATCTTCCTCAGAACCCGAGGAATCAACGGTATGGAGGGGAAAACACATAAAGTAACTGGCCGCACCAGAACATCTGAGATGCGTCCCCCAAAGCTCCTTGAACCGGATACTGGAGGCTGCAAAACGACAGGCAGTGCGCGTTGTCCCCAGTGGCAAATAGGTCTATCTGTGGAGAACCCCACACCCTGAAGATGTGAAGAACCAGATCTGGATGGAGAAGCCACTCGTGGTCGGCCGAGAAATGCAGACGGACTGTCTGCATGTCTGTTGAGAACTCCTGCCAGATGGATTGCTACCATGCAAATCCGATGGTCCTGTGCCCAGGACCAGAGCCGCAGAGCCTCTCTGCAGAGAAGGTACGACCCTACTCATCCCTGCTTGTTGATGTACCATATCGTGGTAGTGTTGTCCATCAAGACTTGAACTGACTAACCACGAAAGGATGGGAGGAAGGCCTTGAGAGCCAGACGTACTGACTGCAGTTCTAACAGATTAATATGAAAAGTCTGTTTCACTGGAGACCAAAGACCTTTAATCTCCAGGTCCCCCAGATGAGTACCTCACCCTAGAGTGGATGCATCCGTTATGACCGTGGCCACTGGAGGTGGTAGAGCAAGCGGCCTTCCTTGGAAAGGTTGCCGTCCACAGCCCACCATTGTAGGTCCACTACAGCATCTCTGGAGATCATTATCGACTCTTGAGATCCCCTTTGAGTTGAAACCACTGCTCGCGGAGGCACCTTTGGATAGCCCTCATGTGCCAACGTGCATGAGTGACCAACAAAATGCAAAAAGCAAACAGACCGAGCAGACATAGGACCTTGAGGACTGGAGCAACCTCTCCTTTTTGAAACATTGGAATCAACGCTAATTCAATGTTGTATCCAGTACTGCCCCTACGAACAGGAGGGCTCCAGGTGAGACTTGGGCATTTTTACAGTAAAAGATTTGGAGATGATGCAGCACAAGCTCTAGCGACTTGGCTTGATCAGCCAGTCGTCCAGGTAGGGGAATACCGATATTCCCTTCCTTTTGAGATGCGCTGCAACCACCACCATCACGTTCGTAAAGACTCGAGGTGCGGAGTAAGACCAAAAGAAAGGACGGCAATCTGGTAGTGTTGCGACCCCACCACAAACCGGAGATACTTCCTGCATGACTTGAGAATAGGAATATGAAAGTCTACTGATACCACCCAATACTCTTTGTTCAATGACAAAAGCACCCGCGCTAGAGTCAGCATCTTGAATTTTTCCTGTTTGAGGAATCAATTCAAAATCCTCAGATCCAGGATAGGTCTCAATCGACCATACTTCTTGGGAATCAGGAATTATCTCGAATAGCATCCCTAACCCTGTTTCTGCTAAGGAACCAACTCCACTGTGCCTTTTGATAAAAGGACCTGAACCTCCTGCTAAAGTAAGAGGAGACTCCCAAAAGGGAAGGGCATACCGTTTACCCACAATATTCAGTACCCAGGAGTCCGATGTGACTAACTCCTACATGTGGAGAAAATGAAATAACCTTTCCCCTATGGGAGAAGCAGGACTTAAGATGGATGTAACACTAGGGCTGCTTTCCTTTTTACGCTCCCCCAGAGGAAGAAGATGAGGCAGGGTGCTACTGGGTGGCTCCTTGCGTTCTAACCCTCCCCCATACTCTAAAGGACCTATATGAAAGGTTGGCAGACTGTTGAGTCATGGATTGAGGCCTCCACAAAAAGCGGCTCCATGGCCAAACCCCCTAAACCTCCAAAAGGACCTGAAAGGAGTAGATGTGGAAGCCTGCAGTCCCAAAGACTTTGCTGTAGCTATATCTTTAAAGCGCTGTAAGAAGAGTCCGCTTTGGCCCCAAACAACTTTTCTCCATCGAAAGGAAGGTCTAATAAAGTTGTCTGGACAGCAGGTGAAAATCTGGAAGACCTCAGCCATGCATGTCTCCTAGTGGCAACTGAAGTACCCATCGCCCTGGCCACTGAGTCTGTAGTATCCAGACCAGTCTGGATGATCTGATTTAGCCACAGCTTGGGTGTCCGACAGGAGTTCATGGAACTGTTGCTGCATATCCTGTGGCAAGTTAGGCACTACAGCTCTAGCCGTGTCCATCAAGGCGTGCACATATCTACCCAACACGCAGGTAGCGTTAACCGACTTCCATGCAAAACAACAGGATGAAAAAATCTTCTTAGCCGTCTGCTCCATCTTCTTGAACTCCCTGTCCAATGAAGTAACAGGAAAGGAGCCTGGAGCACAGCGAGCCGAACAAGAAGCCTAGACAACCAAGCTCTCCAGAGTTGGATGTTGTGACAAAAATCCCATATCACCCGGAGCAACCCTGTACCTTCTAGAAACAGTTCTGGACACAGATGGTGATGTAACAGGCTTTCTCCAGATCTCTAAGATAGGCTCCATAAGAGCGTCATTGGATGGGAGCAAGAGCTCCACTGAAGTAGAAGGAGGATGTAATACTTCAGTCAAAATGTTAGTTTTAACTTTAGCAGCTGGCAATGGAAGGTACAAAAATTATGCAGCCTTCCTGATAACAGAGTGGAAGGAAGCTGCCTCTTCAGTCAAGTCCCCTGGAGATTAAAGATCCCACTCAGGGGAAGTGTCCAGCCCACTAGCTGAGTCTAGGCCTGGAAATTCTCCCAAGGGCTCAGCAATCTCTCCTTCCTCCATCAATGGTCTCTGGTACTCTTGCTCTTCCAAGAGCCTCAACACTCTCCTCTAAGACCTCAAACTGGCCTCCAATCTAGCCGTGGAGTTTGCCAACGTCGATAACGCCGGTTTCAAAAGCGATGGGTGCGGGCCGGGAGAAGGAAATGCACTCAGTCGCGACTGGGATCCATCCAGCGCCAGAGCAGACTCCATCGGCGCCGTTGGCATATGAGGCGCTGTCACTGACGTCGGCTGTCCAAGCATGATGTCATCGGCACAGGAGGCCTAAGAGGCGATGTCATTGGCGCCGGAGGCCTAAGAGGCGATGTCATCAGAGCCAAACCGGCACAGACTTCTATGGAGCCGGAGAGCCTAAGGAGAATGCCAAAGGACCCGTGGGACCAGTCAGTGCACCAGCAGGGGCCAAAGCCTTATTAAAGATAGTGAAAATGGCATTCAGAAATGCTGCCGGATCCACTCCCAGAGCAGGGAAAGCAGGAATCCTCAGATCTTCATGAGATGACTGGGCCGGATCCGACTCTTGAGCCCCAGGTGAAAGCTGAGGACCCACTGGAGACTCGACCACCACAATAAGCGATGGTGCCGAAGAAGCCTGAGGACTTTGAGGCTGGGTAGTTACAGTGAGCCTAACCTCCCACGTCATACGATACTGTCTGGATGGAGACAGAGACCGGGATCGAGATAGACCTCTAGAAGAACGACGCCAAGTCTTGTGTCGGCGCCTCTTCTTATGAGACTTATGGGATGAAGAGTCTCTAGTCTTAGACCACCGATGTCTTCTATATTCCTTCTTTACCTTAGCTAAAAAGAGTTTAGCCTCTCTTTCCTTCAGCGCCTTCAGATTCATCCTTTGGCAGGACACGCACTCCCCCACATCTTGGTCCGAACTGAGACACCATAAGCAGTCGTCGTGAGGGTCCGTGACAGACATAAGACCCCGCACTCCTGACAAGGTTAAAACCCTGACTTTTTAGGAGGAGACATTGTAACAGAGTATAATAAGACACCTTCAAAACAGTAACTTCTCTAGAGCTAAGAGAAAACAGTTAGCGTCGAAGGCACGGAAAAAAGGGAATTGATGTCTGCACGCCAGCGAGGACCTCTTATTGCCATGGTGATGTCAGACAGAGTCACGTGCAGAGCTGTGCAATTGTGACATACTCGAAGTGGAGAGCTAGGGAAAAAAAATTCCCCTCAGGTGCTGGCGCATTGGGAGAATTCATAAGTTGAGGAATCCACAGGTAGTTGTATCCATCAGAAACAGAGAAGTAGAGATGGTTCAACGTTCAGAAACCCAAATGTCCTTGTTAGCAGCACCTCACAGGCATCAACTGGTCGCCTGTGTCCCTGCCACCCGGTGTAGGGCCATCTCCCCAACTATGTCTTTGTTTGATACTAGTATGGGGGCCCTGGACGTTACTGTGAAAGGCCAAGGCTTTTCCTGACTGTCACATGCACAACCAGCTATTTTCCCAACATGGTATAAGGGTTCAGAGATATGAAAGCCAGTTCCTCTTGCCCCACTTTGAAGCCAGACACAAGCCAGAAAGCGGTTTGACCACACAGGATGGAAAAGTTAGAGAAACGTACTAGGCAGAGACAGGGAAATATATTATCAGAATTTTCTTTATTAGCAGAGTGCTGATCTTTCTTCCCATAGGGAAAGGTTGAGTAGGACAATGGAGTGGCGAGGTCGTAAGAATGAGCCCAACAATGAGTAGTGACGGAGGACAATTCTTTCACTCTTTCCCTCCCTGGACAGTAAGCTTACAGGACAACACTGCAGATTTGCAGGAGAAGACAAAAAGAATACCCTTACCGTCTAGACTGCTTTGGCATCCTCAAGGAAACCCTTACACCAGTGACTGAAACTACACTTAAAAAAGGAATCACAAATAGGACTGCTGAATGTGTCTTGAAAAAAAGCCTTTTTAAACTTATCTTGATCTGTTCCTTTACTGCAACAATCTGGACGCCCACAAAAACCCATAAGAAATCACCGCCAATTCCTCATTTGTAATTTAGGCCTCTAAATATCTCTTCTCCCCTTGCAATGGCAACAAGGATTTATTGAGATCAGGCGATTTAACCAAAGAGGTGATCATATTAATTTTCCACAAACATGGATGGCCCTTTGAAAGTGCAGAAATTATGCAGGCCTAAAATCTTTGAGAGGCAGTTTCCAGTAACCTGATTTCGATCTCCTCAGTGTGTATGTTTATTTTGACCCTGTGGATAAAGAGGGTTGGCGGGGGGAGGACTGGGGGGGGGGGGGGAAATCGCTCCATGGATCTAAGCACGGAGATGCAATAATCAAAGGTTTCATTTGTGTATAATCTCAGTAATATCTATATTTAGGCAGTACTTGCTAACTTGTCCTGCTAATATTTTATTGCATACATGTCTTCCTGTCCCTAACGTCCGTCTGGCAGGTTTGTAAGGCTCGGGTAGCAGTCTGCCACATATCTAGTGGTTGTATAGTACATTTCCACTTATTAGGAAATAGTAGGTCAGCTGCGGTGTAAGAGCAAGCAACCACATAGCCAAATGCTGAACAGTTTCAGAAAGCAGTTATCTAAAGACCAAAAAGCCCAGAGTGGCTGAAGGGTCGTACATGCTTTAACACATTTTAATCACACTGTAATCAGGTGAGTTTACTTAAAGTATATTCTACTACATCAACAATATCACAGGCAGAACTGACGAATAGTTATTCACATGTGAAGATCTCCTGTAAAAAGATTGTAGGGGTGGGTATGTTTCGGTCACATACAGATTTGCTTCTGAAGGGCTGGTTCAGATGCTTCAGTGGTGTGCATGAACAGAGGACAACCGTGCTTAGCTATGAGGAAACTAGTTCAGGTTTTAGGTGTGGCATTCTGCTGTCGTGGTTCCTCTTCATAAGCAGGCCTCAGACATATGCCCTGCAGATCCTTAATTGGCTGCCTCTGGAAGCAGTTGCATAGGAGGTCAATCGAAAATGGCTGTTATCACACCCACAAACTATCATTTAATTACACCTATTTTGGCCTAGAAATTTTTAAATCTTTAGGCGTTCTCACACATGTATACAGTTATGGGCTAGTCGTAAACATATGTTTTTCACCATTTTCTCAAACGCCTAAGAGCCTAATCATGAGTGGATCATTAAGTTGCATTTCCTGTGTAAACCCCTATTTATGTACTGGATAGAATTAAGAGTTTAATTTTATTTAATACATCAGTAATTATTTGCGTGAAATAACCCAACATTCAGAAATTTTCAACGTCAAACCTGCAGAAATGAAACAGGGGCAAACATACAATATTTAATGTATCATGCAGAATTTGGTTTGTTAAAGACCAAAATCCACATGTTGTTCTCTATAAATTTGTTATTTATCACCCCTCAATAAAGAGTATGTTACTTGCACACTCCTGTCATTTAGTGTTGGGCCCGGACTCTGTGAGTTGTTTTTCTAGAAGAAGTTTTTGGTCAACGTTTTGCGTCATATCTCCTCCTCTTAAAGGTACTGCACATATTCAACGGCTCCTTTGTTCAAATCTTTTTCCAGGTTTTATGGGAAGTGAGGATATCGTCTGTTAAGTTAGAGTCTGGTGTTGAACATACTGAAAGTTCTGTGTATACTTGTCACTGTCTAATAAGTGTCAGGGAGGGTGCAGGGGAATCTGCAGCACTACATGCTACAAATAGATGCCTACAGGATAAGTAACATATCCTATTCATAGCATGTGTTGACTGCATACACATATGCTGAGCACAGACTAGAGAATTACTCCTCTTGCAGTGGCCTAGGCATCAGAAGGTGCACTTACTTGAAATAATGTGCGTAGAACTGTTTGTCCTACTAGAACCCGTCTGTCTTGCACACCTACAAAATAGTTTTTAGTAAAAGTGTGAAAGCTTGTCCATGTTGCTGTTTTACAATGTCTGTTAGTGGAATATTTCCTACAAATGACACTGATGCTGCTTTTTGTGCTAAATGAGATCCTGGCATTGTAGGTAACATTTGTTTTGCTTTAATGTAGCAAGTCTGTATAAATTTAACTATACTTCCAGCTATCCTGCTTTTGAGATTGGATTGCCTTTCCTTTGGTTAGAAAAAGTTACAAATAGCTGTGTTTTCCCAAATGTCTTTGTTCTTTCCACATAGTACATAAGGGCACATCTGAGTATGCAGAGCACGTTCTGCAACTGTTTCTGGTTTTGGAAGGAAAACTGGTAAATCCAGTGTTTGATTTAAATAAAAAGGTGATACCTTTGGCAGAAACCTGAGGATTGTGCGTAGGCGAGCTTTGTCTAGAAATACCTTTTTTTTTCTTTTTCCCCAACTGTGTTTTTTTGCTGTTCACATAAAAAAAGAACCACCATACAGTAGGAGGAGTCTCCGGCTGACATAAAATGTCCCCACAGACAAGAGGTACAATATTTTGCAGGGTGAGTTGCCTCATACATGTCAGGTTAGGCATTAATACAGTACAGCATAAATCAAGTTTTCAGGCCAATTTCTTGAGGATAAGCACTTTGTTGCCACACCGTTTATACATGAATACTCAAATCAGGTGAGTCACCTCCCATCCTCTGATCTAGCATCGAAGTTTGAGTCCCCATCGCTATTATACTTATTGAGCAGCTGTACCAAAGCCCTTACATCTTCTGCTGCCCCCTCAACGGTGCAGCACAAGCACATGTGGTGTTCTCCTGCGACTCCCCATTCAGTTAAGTCTTTGACCTACTGATCTGCCAGCCAGACCCTGGTTCCCAACCACCCTATGGCCACACAACATTTAGCTAGAAGAAGAGCAAGCTGAGTGGGTTTGTAGAGAATCTTAGGTCCTCTAGGCCTTATCACCACATCTAAGACAAGCCAAAGGAGTCACGGGGACCGAGAATCTGGTGGCCTCCTAAATCTTGGGTACCACCACCATCCAAAAATTCTGGCTCTCGGTGCAGTCCCAAGCCAGATGCAAAAAGGTATGACTCTCCTTAATGCAGCTCAGCATTTGACCGCCCTGGAGGGATCCATTCTATTCAGCATGCGAGGGGTCACATATGAGTGGTGCAAAAAATTGAAATGGAACACCTTAAATCTGTTATTACAAGATACCGTTCACAGCAGCTCTGATGTGGGTGCCCAGACAGTGTGAGACTGGACCCTTCAGGTCTCCTTCCCATGGCCATCGCACCACATAGGGTTTTTCCAGCTTGCCCCCCACTCCCCAAGTGCTTTGTAGAACAGAGAAATCAGATGCCACCCCTACCACACTAAAAGAGGCCACCAAGTACTCCCACACCTCTCTCTGCATAATTACCAGTTTGACATAGTATAGGAAATGACTGGGGCCCACTCCAAAAGTGTTTTGAGCTCCTTCAAAAGTGACAAAAATCTTGCCACTGTATGAATCGCCCCCCACCTGACAGGCTCCTACTCATCATTGTTCCAGTGACATATGGACATCGATGGCCCGAAATGGAGAAAGATCCCAGAGCTGCAGTTCCCCATCAAAGGACTTTCTGCACTAACTTTTCTTAGATCGCAGCTATAGTCATCACCAGATAGAGAACCAGGTGCTGCAATCCATCACCCCTGCATCAAAAACTGTGCTAAAGTGTCATCCCCAAACATGTCTCCGGGCAGTGTTTTCTCCCAATTATCAGGCTCCGCTAGCCACCTCGCAGCATGTTGCAAACGCACCACAAAATAGTAAAATTGCAAATCTAGGATAGCCAACCCACCATATTCCATGTTACTCTTAAGCGTTGACACCACTACCCTGCTGCGATCAGCCCTAATCAATGAGACCAACAGGCTGTCCAATTTACGAAAGAGCCGGAGTTCAAGCAGGAATTTGAATTCTGAACAAGGCAGAGGCGGCGTGGAAGAAAAAACATTTTCACAATAGCTCCCGTGCCCATCACCGAAAGGGAGAGTCTGTTCCGGACCGCAATTGAGTTCTCAAGGCTGCTCACCACCCTGTCCAAATTCAAACACCTATGTGCTGCTTCAGTATATGAATCCACCAAGGTTCCAGTTCCTTACGCAACAGCAGGGTGAGGGGCTTGATTGCAACTGCATAGAGGAGCGGTATAAGATGATACCTCTGTCTGGTCCCCCTACCGACTGCCCACACCTCAGAGAGCTTGTGCCTCCCACTTTAACACAGATTGAGGGCTCGGTGTACAGAAGTTGCACCCAAGTGCAAAACTTAGTCCCAAACCCCACACCTCCTAACACTGCCATCAGATAACTCCACTCAACAGTATCAAAAGCTTTTTCTAGGTCACAGGAAACCAGTGCCATCTCACCATCATCACCCAAGGTTTCATGCAGTACGTGAGTGAGTGTCTATGCAGCCTGAAGGTCGTACTGCATCCCAGCATAAAGCCAGGGGGGACAATAGAGGTTTTTAGGGTGGGCTGCCTCTGTGGGTGCCGGAGTACGTACAAGACTTGGAGGAGGAGATGTCCCTGGAGGACAAGGATAAAGCTATAAGGACTCTCAATAGTCAATGGTCCCGGGTGGGGATGGTTTCCCCGTGAAGTTTTATCAAACTTTTCCTACTGTGCTTAAGGAAAAATAGCTGGAAGTTCTCCTTGAGGCAAGTGGTATCCTCCAGACTACCATGCGAGAAAGAATTGTGTGCCTTATGCTGAAGCTTGGTGGTGACCCGGTGGATCCTTGCATAGGCCACTCGCCTTGCTCAGTTCTGATGTTAAACTCCGAGGCAAAAAATGTTGGCGACAAGACTAGGGGGTGTAATTAGGGAGCCGGTCCACGAAGATCAATCTGGCGGGCGTGCTGCACCCTCCACTACGGACTGTGCTACACCACTCCCCATCCGGTGCAGGATCAGGAGACCGCTCGGCGCAACAGCTGAAGTGAGATGAGTGCCCATGTGCGCTCCATGAGGAGCGGGGGTGTGGCATAGCTGCAAACCTCTGTGTGGTGGAACGGGGATCATTTCTGCACTGGAAGAACTTTAAATCCCATACTGTCGGGCCAACAAAAAGACAGTATTGCACTGCAAACACACCTGGACATACCCACAAGCCTGCCCACTTTCCTTCCCGCAGTGCGCATCCAGCATCAAGCCTGCCTGGAAATTAGTGAAATCACCGCTACACTACAGAGATTCAGCAATCCCGAAGCTATAATGAAATTCTGCAGTAAAAAAACAAAACAAAGCAGGACCTTGAGTTCAGGAATGCGCAATATGTAACCGCGACCTCCATAAATCAGCGAAGTCCACCTAACCTGTGCACTGCCGTCCCCCTCCTCCAATAGGCACTGTGGATATCTTCTCCTGCGGGTGACCACATTATACATCCAACGCCTAGTGACACCCCCCTGCTAACACAAGAGGCAAATGGGCAAACCTAAGTCCACAAGAGCACCACGAATACTATGGGTACATCCGTCCCCCCTCAAGACGAACTAAGTGCGACTTATCAGGCATTGCAAAAAATGGAAACCACCTTACACAACCATACATTGCAGTTTGAAAAGGTGCTGCCGGCCATCCTCGATATCAAGACCAACCTAGAAGCAAAGATCGGTGCAGTGGTGGCAGATGTCAACTTACTTCGTGCTGATCAACATACATCATCAGATCGGGTTGGGGAGATGGAAAGGGATTTGGCTGAGATACCTCCGGCAGTAAAAACACTTCAAGACCAGTTGCTACATTTAACGACAGAGGTGGATAACCTAAAATGCAGAGAAGAGGACGCAGAAGGAAGATTAAGGCGCAATAACGTGCGCCTGGTGGGCTTCCCGGAACGAGTGGAAGGCCCCAGTGCTGAACTGTTTTTGGAGAAATGGCTCACGGAGACCCTACTACATGACAAGGTTCCGAAGTTCTTTTCAATAGAACGTGCACACAGAATACCAGGCAGACCCCCGCCGCCAGGAGCACGTCTTCGCCCCTTGATAGCTAGGGTACTCTATCGTGACAGGGACCTTATATTACAGTTATTTTGCAAAATGAACACTGTACGACACGAAAACACAACGATTACAGCCCATCCTGATTTTACTGCAGAGGTCCAGGGTAAGCAAAACTATCGCGTGAAGAAGCGCCTCGGCGAACATAATATCAAATATGTGCTGCTGTTGCTGGCTAAGTTCTGAGTGCAGGATGACTCAAGTACACATTTTTACATCACCAGAGGATGCCTGGACCTGGCTTCATGCCAAGGGGCTAGCTAGACCTGCAAATCCAGACAACACAGAGGAAGGTTGGTCTTCTCCAAAGGTAAAGCGTAGGCAACAAAAGCGACGGGGGCTTGGACCCACGCCCGAACAACTGATTGAGGAACGCTCTAAGCTCTTGCATTCCACATCCAAATTTGTTTCTGATACTCCAGTGGCATCACCCACACAGGCGGATGCTGAGCCAGAGCCAGATACCCCCTCTGACTCTACGACTCCCCGTTGGGACTGTTGCTAACTCCACGCTCTGCTGACGATATTTGAAATTGTTCTCCTACCTTCCCGATCACAAACAGTATGCTTTAACACACTACCAGGTCCTACGTTTCGTGCATGGAGGATGGTGTTCTTCAAACCTGCGGTTGGGTGAGACCTGTCGCACAACTCCCTCCCCTGGGACACTTCTAATTGAGGTTTAGGCGGAGGGTTGAGTGTGACTATCCGTAGAGCCGGGAGTCTGAACTCGTAATTTTCACTCACATTATACACGCCCAGCTCCATATGGACCTGTTCTACTCGATGTCATTCTGTGGATTTTATTCTGCTAGGGCAGTTATAGTATTATAGTTTTGTATAATCTTGAATTATACTATGCTGCTGCCCAACTACAATGGCAAGCTATAGAGCGTAAAATACTAATGGATACACTAGCTCCGTGTTCGATACTTACCTGGCTACTGGATGGTGCTAGTCGCCCGCAACCCGGGGCCATTCTACTTGATGCTGCCAGATCGTGTTGGCAAAGATATGTCCACGACAGAAGTGCCTTGATACCGTACTCTCCTTTGTTTCCGCCGTTACAACTACGGGGGCCAAAATAATTGTGAAACACCATGATACGTGTAGCACAGGACTGTTGAACACAGAAGAATACTATTCAGATTCCACTCTAAGATCTTTTGATGACCTTATACAAGCAATGGGAACCCGAAAGGGGGCTTTCCTAACATATCGGCCAATTAAACACTTGCTTGTCAATACATGGAAGCAGGGCAGCACTGAGTCGAAGGAGTCGCTACTACTTACTATGATCCTTACATCTGGTAACACCAAAGGCATTATATCCAGGCTATATAAAACTTTACTGACTGTGGCCTGCCCTGAATTATCCCATGTTAATGCCCGTTGGGATGCGGTACTACCTTCACCATTATCCCAGAGTGCCTGGTCCTCTGCACTGACTCCGATTAAGAATATTGTACGCAATACTAGACTTCGCTACACTCAGTTTAATTATATACACCATGCTTATTTATCCCCATCCTGCATTAAACGGATATATCCCAGTTCAGACCAAGAGTGTCCCAGATGCACACTACCAGTGACTGACTTATCATATGGTGTGGAACTGCCTCACCCGTTAAACACGGCTTGGCGACGCATCACTGACACTATAGCAGATATCACTAACCACACTTTGAATTTCACAC
Source organism: Pleurodeles waltl (assembly GCF_031143425.1). Taxonomy (NCBI): domain Eukaryota; kingdom Metazoa; phylum Chordata; class Amphibia; order Caudata; family Salamandridae; genus Pleurodeles; species Pleurodeles waltl. Next base: position 694,191,546 of record NC_090444.1, read on the forward strand.
CAGACTCTTGCTTGTTTAGCTTGCGCCAACGTAACAAAAGGTGACAAACACTCACATAAATTCATTGAGCTAGACTTCATTGTGTTTAAACGCCTGATGACCACACATTGGAAGGCTCCACACGCCCCAGACTACACTAACTGGCTACGCGCTCTATTGCAGGGATCCCAGGCGGAGGCTCAAACATTATGTCAATTGTACTGCAGGTGACTGATTCCAGGAGGCGCGGAGATATGGGATGCCTTTGTTGTAGGCATTGAGGATAAAAGTGATGCCTAACCACCTTGAATCTGGAATCCTGATATACATTTCGTGACATGGCTCTCCCTATGCTCCCCCATCCGACGATTGCACTCATGTCACTGCGGTAAAACCATGTTCCTCACCCACTTCACACTGTTTGGCTCACACACATTAGTTGCCTTGCCATCATATTAGATGTGTTACATCAGCAGGCGGTAAGCCCGCCCTGGGCTGTTCTGTTCTGTTTCCGGTATGCTATATGATCCAACATGCCAGCAAATTTATAGACGATTATATTCAGTAGCAAGTCTTCCCCCCATTCACTATTACATGTAACTTACTGTCTCTCCATCCTAGCAGTCGGCTACTTGATCCGTCTTCCAACCCCATAATCCGTACAACAGATATTATTGTGACTCAGTTTAACGGTTTTAAGTTTAGAAGTACTTTACAGTACATGGAGAAGGATATGCATTGCACTATATAACTTTATGTATGATGATAAATGTAATTCTTGTTTTCTCTTCTTTGTTTAATCATCAAGTAAATATACTGATGTTTATTGTTATGATTAATACACAGATGTAAAAAAAAAACAACAACAAAAAAAAACTCTAATTTGATTTTGCCAGCACAAAATCTAAGCGTTAAGTGTGCATGAAAGCTGTAGCCATACCCTTGATCTTCCTTCTGTCTGTTCATTGTTAATTTCCTTACCTCCTATGTATGACTGTTTGTGTGCTATTTAACTGTATCTGTGTCATATCTGATCCTGTCTGTGTCTTCGGTTTGTGTGTGTTGGTTACAGGTAATGGGACTGGACTTTCCCTGGAACTTTTCTACCAGGCCACCATTTTTAAACTTCTGTTATGCAGATTTCCTTAGACTTTTTGCCTCACCCCCCAAGATGTATGGCCCCTAGACTCTCTTGTTCTCTCTTTTCATCTTTTATCACCTAATTCCTCTCAAGCTTTCTCCTTGACAAGCAGATGCATAAGATTGGCTACGGACTATTGCTATATTCTTGGACAGATCATTCCATTCACAGGGCACCTTTCTAATTCCCTTTCAACTAGCCCCTTCTTTAGCACCTGGGATCTCATCAGTAAGTGAAGCCTGAGAGCCACAAAAAGTGTTTTACAACCATTCAACATAATATCACATGCCCCTCAGTCCATGTGTATGAGTGGCTTCATATCAGGTGAACTGTGTTTATGAGTGCAAGCAGATGTGTGTATATTGGTGTAGATGTTTCTGCTGGGCTGTGCAATTGATTGGCTGTAGGCATGTTGGTCTGTTTGTCCATAGGTGCATGTGTTACAGTGATCTGTCTGTATATTTGGCATGTGTCATTTGTTTGGATGTGTGAATGAATGTTAATTCACAAACCCCAGCCATATTGCCAATGTTTGTTGAAAGAGTGCTCAGCACTGCTGTTTCAAATTCAATGTTTTGGAAATGTTTGGTTTTACTATTACCCAATTTAATAATCAATCAATTATGAACCACAGATGGATGAGTTGACCTTGTTAGAGATTCGGACCAACTATCCTCAGATTTAGCAGTTTTAAGGGGGGAATTCATAAATGCTTCATTACAAAAGGGAAATAAAAGCACATCACTGGCTGCATCAGGGGAATGGTCTGTTCAAATACAGTGAGAATGCTGAAAATGCCCTGGTACAAACTGCCTACAGTTGCATTAATTCTCAACTGTGCCAATCAAAGATGCATCCGGGGACTGTTCTCCCCTAATTAAGTGGGTGAGGATAAAGCGGATATAGTGATGTCTTGGTGAATACTATTGTTTCTGTACCCCATTCAAATTCAACATAACTTTTTGAACACCTTCTGTCATCACTTTTAATGCTCCTGAGTCTCAAAGCTAAAAACATGGCTCCAAGATCAACAACAATAATGGCAAGTCCTTAACCCAAACATAAGCATAGGCCAAATAAGGGTAAATAACTACAAACTGGATAAAAACACAGGCAAAAGAGGAGACCTTTCTGCAGGAATGCAACATGGATCTTTTAGACGATGGAAATAATCAGTACACAAGAGGAAGTTGTGATGAGCTACTATTGCAAAGAGGAAGTTGTGATGAGGTACTATTTCAAAGAGCGTATACAAAACATCAAAGACTTTAAAATACTAAATGATGATCAAAAGTTACAAATTCCATGAGCTGAAACGAAACGTCAGAATACTTGGCAGCACAGGTAACAACTAGGGCCCTCACTTTCACACTTCTTTCTTCAGTATTGTATGAATGTCTCAAATTCAAACAAATGTTGTAAGATGCAAGTGTCTTTAGTTGTATGGCGCGGTCACAAACTACTCAGATGGTGTGCAAGACAATAACATGAGAGTTATCCATATACTAAGCTGCATCAGAAAATGCCATTTGCAGCTTCTTGCAAATGGCATTTTGTGCTGCAATCCCATACATTGGTATATCACACAATGTAGGAATCCAACAACATAGGAATTTGCGACTCTGCGAACAGCTGTAACTGCATTATGGAGGCCTGTGGGGTACAGCATAATGCCATGCATCGATTTACATTCACAGGGATGTGGAATTCCTATCGCCCGACGCCCGGGACATCTTGTTTGGGGTCAAGGGCAACAAGTTTTTATGTTTACTTTTTCCTTGGGAGAAGAAGGTCCAACCCTCTACAGCACAAATCCTTTGGCTGCCTGTTTACAGAGAGTTGAACTCTCTGCAGTTGAGGTAATGTGTTTCCAAAAGATAATGCTGTTCGAACTTGTATTTATGGTTCATTATTTGAAAGCCTTCATTATTAGGGTGAGTGCTGTAAATAAATGTTTTACGGTCACACTTCACTACTGACGTTGGTTCCAGTGCAAAAAAAAAAAACGTGTATACACATGTTTGAAAAGTTTAGGCTATGAGGCTAAGTATAATGCTCCCAGAATGCTCTCTGGTTAGATGCAAATGAAGTGTCATTTAGTAAAATGTGTTGATGCATGCTAGTATTTCCCAAAAATATTTATAATGGAAAATCAGTGTAACCATTTTCAACACGAATATGGGAAGCATGAAAATAAACAAACATTGACAAAGCCAACTGGTCTGACATATTTTTATAAGTCTTTTAGTTTCATCAATGCGTGTCTTGGTTTGACATGGCTTTTGTAACACTTTATTGTTGTGGGTGCTACCAGGCCCTCAACATTGTAACAAACACTGGCAAAACCCCCCAAAAAAGTTTTTGAACTCTAAAAGCACACGTTGCCACCAGTGGCATAACAAAGGCCCCGCAGCCGCCATCCAGGGGGCCCCTTCAGTACAGCACCTGCCCTGAGGCAGTCTGGAGAGGGGGCTCCTCCTTGTTCTTTGCAAAGGGGCACCCTCCAGTTTCGTTACGTTTCGGATTGCCACTGTAGTTCCTGACACTGAACAAAACTACTTTGTGTGCCAATATGCTCCTTGTGGAAGAGCAGAATGCGATCACTCACAGTAAAGCCAGCCGAAAGAGAGAGAAATATAAGTTTAATAAAAACAAAATGTCTTTGTTAACACCAGACCTAATTAGGGACCAAGACCCACATGTAGGTAGCTTTTTGCATGTCGCAAACAGCGACTTTCGCTGTTTGCGACGTGCAAAAAGCACATTGCGATACACAAACCCAGTTTTGCGATTCAGTAACCTGGTTACCGAATCGCAAAACGGGTCTGCGACTCGCAATTAGGAAGGGGTGCTCCCTTCCTAATTGTGACTCGCAGTGCAATGTAGGATTGTTTTCGCGGTCACAAACCAATCGCAGTTTGCACCCATTTCAAATGGGTGCTAACACTTTCGCAAAAGGGAAGGGGTCCCCATGGGACCCCTTCTCCATTATGAATGTCACAGTAAACATTTTTTCAGAGCAGGCAGAGGTCCTGTGGACCACTGCCTGCTCTGAAAAAATTAAACGAAAACTTTTCATTTTTCGTTTTTGTAATGCATCTCGTTTTCCTTTAAGGAAGCAGTCACAGACATGGTGGTCTGCTGTCTCCAGCAGGCAACCATCCCTGTGAGGGCCGCTATTCGCAAGGGGGTCGCAAATTGCGACCCACCTCATGATTATTCACTAGGTGGGCATTTGCGAAGCCCTTGCGAATCACAGATGGTGTCAGGGACACCATCCTACATTCGGATTTGTGACTCGCAATTTGCGGGTCGCAAATCTGAACCTACCTACATGTGGCCCCAAATTCGCGAAGAAAGTCACAAAAGTGCACCCATGGTATATGTCTTACCCCTATAAAATATTTGTGAACTGTATTTTAGCATGGGTAAATACGCATGTGTAGTTTTGCTCATGTGAAAATCTATTGAGCATTTGCAAGTTCATTTTCCCTCCGGTCACTTTCTTCCCAACCCTGGAAGAAGTTCTAAATCTGCCATTGTCAGGAGTTAATGTCCAACCTTTTTTATTATGGGAAAATATTAGAGAGAAGCTGGGGAAAATCTTTAAAACATGCAGGTTAGTAGGTTTGCAGACTCAAAGGCATTCCAGCCCTGGAACTATTGCTTACTGCTTCCTCCAGCCCCTGTATGCAGATCTGCAGAAAGGTGGCAAAATAAGGAAATTGCTACAGTAGGGATTGAAACTGCAAGTATTCAAGCCCTACTGTGGTAGTAGCCCTGGCATAATCAGAGAGGCTATTATCAGAGCTCTTACATAATAAGATTGCTGCCATAATTTGTCGCCACACTACATGGCACCAAAGGGACAAGTAGATCTTTTTACAGGACAAGTAGATTTGAGAAGCAACCTGTCCCCTGGACAAGTAGATATTTTAATAAATTCCACACCCCTGCATTCAATACACACTGACCCCTAAACGGACAGCAGCTGCATTAAAAATAAGTGTTAATAAACTGTACAAGAAATTCCTCATGTCTCACCTGTCCTCAGTAATTCCAGACATTATCCATTATGGCCTATCTGGTTTCATTCAAGACAGACATATGTTTGACAATATAAGGGAGGGCAGTACACCTCATTCAGATATTCAACAAAAAAACTAATTCCATGCCTCAGAGTTAAATGCAGTATGGAAATGGTCCAAAGACTACAGGTGCACACAGAGCAGGCAACAGCAGCAAAAACACTGTTAAATTGTATCTGGTTGTGGAAAATAAATAGAACATAGAGGCCATACTATAGTCCAATTACCAGACCAGCCCTTAACATGTGGCACTCCAAAGCAATCAACCAATGACTCACAACATTTCCTTCATTGGTCACTCATTTATGATAACAGATTTTCACACCAACCAAGAAGGACATGGCTAAAAGGTCTGGCAAGACAGGACCAGAGTATATATTTACCTGATAAAGACCAGATTTGATCCTTTCAAGACTGTAAAAGGACATAAGGGGTGAGAGAGAAAGAACACTTTTGCTACCGGCAATTACAGCACTGAATGTACCACACCAAACAAGCTGGCAGACAACCAGACAGATGACTGCCTTCGAAAAGCTGGTAATGACGGAATCAAGGGAGTTGTCTTTAAACTGTGCAAGACACTGACAGATCCTGAGATCTCAACAATCAAAATATATTAAGACATGGAAGAAGATTATAGAAAATAACCTTTCATATAAGAAAAGGGATAAATCTCTGGAGAGATAAACATAACCACAATTAACAAATGTCTCCTACATAGGGAATCCTCCAAAAGATAAAGGCAGATTGGTATTTAACAACAGACCAAATGCATAGGATTTACAGTGGGGGTGAGGACTCCTGATGGCAAGTCTCCAGGTGTAAAGATTGCCATAATCATATATGATGGACCTGCCTAGCCTTTCTTTTTATTGGAATAAAGTGCTAATGGCAATAAAAGAAACAGTAGACTTTCCAATTCTATCATAAATCGGAATGATCACCCTGGAGCAGAAAGGTGAGAACAGTTGAAAAAAAAAAGAGAACGGTCACTAACTTTCCAGCTGGTAACAGTAGCTAAAATTGTTATCGTGAGATTATGGAAACAGCAACACCCCCCCGGACCCCCCCCCCACAACTAAACTTAAAGTATGCCAGGAAATGGGACACTATGTAAATGGAAAGACGCAGCAGACATAATTAGGAACTGAGATAATATTTTTTGCTCTGACAACCAATGTCCGAACATATGGATAAAGAATGTAGAGAATTCAAATGACGGCTAAGATTCAGACAGTAGTACAACGATTGATCCAGAAATTAAACCAGAGACCAATAAAGACATGAGAGACAAAAAAAAAATTCTCTCTACGACCTAGTCGCGCGCTATCAGGGGCAAGGTATTATGGACCCTGGGTGAGCTGTGGGAGGGGAGTTACACCAAAGAAGAACATGGCTATGTTTTTAGCAGGCATGGCCAGTTCACTACTAAGATAACTAGGTTCATTCACGTAAACAATGTTTAATAAAAAACATTAAACATTTAAATGTCTGTGTTCAATGAATAGCATGTGGGAAGAATGCAAATGGGCCCTGCAGGGACCCACTGCCTGCTTCACACAATGCCGCCACTTCGATACACACAGGAAGACGCTGATACTTAGTTACATTTTCCACTTTGTGTCTGTTTTATCCCAATCCTCATTTCTAGTTTCAGTAACAGATCAACGGATTGTAAATGCAATGCCAGTCATTAGTCATTGATAATTTGCATCAAGACTATGGCAAAGGCGATGCCCACCGTTCAGTCCCTGCAACAAACAAAGTGATGGTAGGAATGTCTGAATCAATCTCAGCCACTGGCAAACACTCCGGCTGCATTCCAGTACATTATTTTTGTCCACTCTGCCAATCTAGACAGAGTCCAGCCAACTGCAAATCGGTCTTGGAGGTTTGGGATGCACTGGGAGTAGGATCAATGCTGATTTGCATATGGCTTGTCTCGGTCTAGAATAATATATTAGAAAAAACAAGCGGCTAGAACGTGGTCCAAGTAATTTCCAATAGCTGAAAATAATTCTGGCGTTCCACACATCACCAATGTTTTCCTCACTAAAAAAATCTCTGTTCTTTGTGATTAAAAGTGTAATTCATAAAACGAAAATAATTTTCTGACTTGCAAAGTACACTATGAACACAGTAACATTTTTTTTTCAGTAAGAAAGTCAGTTTCTGCAAATCATAAGTGCAAAGTGGGTTTCGTATAGTTGGCTGTAAACAGTAACAAAATTAACATGTTTGTAAAGCAGACATTCACCCATTGGTGTCTTGGTGCACAATAACATGCGTATTGTTAGACAACTCAGTGCCACTATTATCAAGCTTTGCTTTTCATCATCAGGAGAAGGGAAGGCTAAGTGGGCAAACCAGGATTTGAACCCGAGAACACCTAATCAAACACAGGCTCTTTCAGTAAATGCATTAATCCACTGAGACAAAAGAGCCAGCCTTTGTCCCATCATTTAGCCATGCTGATAGAATTATAATGGATTGCCCTCTTGAAGCTGGTATCTACAGTTTGCCCCAATGAACCTAGGGAGCACACTCACTAAGTCTCTTTCGGAGAGTCTACAGACATCCAAACAGGCTCAGCAAGATATCCGCTCAAAAAGAATAATCGGTCAAATTTAAACTGATTTTCGGCTTACTTTCTTCTAGCAGCTGCTCAACAAATCTGCTGGTGTGCAGACAGTGGAGAACAACCACCACACTAATGACTATTTAAAGCTGCCCTTGTTTTTTCTTGTGTTTTTTGTGTTGTGCAAAGGCAGCTTTAGCCCTTTTTTGATATATAATTAGGTCCTGGATAGCAGTTCATCCTGTAGCCACAGTGTTTGGACACTGTTAGAAGGATTCTGGAAACACAGAAAGTTGATGCTTAACTTTGTGTCATGTTATTGGTTTCGGCCAGTGAGAAGACTGAAATGATGTACCACTAGTTAATTGTTATGACATTAAGTATGTTTGTCCACTGACTTTGTGTTTCACCACCGTGCATATAGGTTGTTCAATGTTCACCAGTAGCACATTACATTTTGTATTCGGTTCAGCTGCCTATCGGCTTTAATGTGGCATTAGACATTCAGTTTAGCTGCCTATTGTCTTTATTGTGGCGTTAGACATTGCAGTTGAGATATTGCAGATGAGCTGTATTTTTCCACATAGTAAACCAAGCTGTGTTTTTTGTGTATTTTGCTCTCACCGAACCCTAGCATGATAAGGAAGCGTATATTTTGTGTTTTTCTCTAGTCAGCCTTGGGAGAGACAGCCTTAAAAGCCTGACCAACTTTCGACGCTTGTTTCTTCCAACTCTGACCTACAGTAGCCAGCATTTTTTTTAATAATTCCCCTCTAAGGGGGAGGGCTTTCTAGAAAGTTCTCTCGTAATTATTCAAAGATATAAAAAAAGATGACTGTTCAGTAGCGTGGAATTCCAAAACTTCAGTCAGGAGCGGGTGCCAGCTGCCTGACCTGTCCCGTGGGAGTGGAAAATCTCTTTCTCGCAGTTGAACAGGTGTCGTTCTTCTTGCTGGCATGAGACAGATGAAGCATTTGGTGGGACCTACTATGGTGATGAATTTCGACTTTTATTCTTTGCTCTGAAGTTATGCTGTAATATAATCACATATATTTGCTGTGTACATAACAAATGAGAATCACTTTGATATATTTTACTTTCATTGCTGTGACTACTTTTAAACGTGTGCCTCCAACCTACTAATGTCCTCTCTCAGGAACCTCGTGGTAAAGTAATAATAAATGTCTTCTTTAAACTAAGAAGTGCATTCCAGAGATTGTTTTCAGCTCAGTCATTAGTGAAAGCAAAACATTTTGGCGTAGACAGCAGGATTCGAAGAGGAAAAAAAATGTTTAACAAATTAAAGGAGTGATTGTTTCACGTTGTGCCCTAAATTGTCCTGAAGTGCATAGTTCTGTTATTCTGAAGTATAAAGCAAAACATTTTGTCGAGTCGGCAGTCTGGGAGTGGAATTGGAGATTGGAAGTGCAATTGTTTTTTCTTTTCTTTTTTAGAAAATTAAAGGAAGCACGGCAGACCATGTTTGAAAACGCATGTGAAGTTAAACTGCCTTATGGCGCTGTGCGAAACAAGTTTTCTTGTTTATTAGGACTTTCTGAGTTTTGGGATGAGTGCTTGGATAAAGCAAAAGTGTTTTCATATTTAGAAAATGTGCTTTTTGAAAGAAATGATGTCCCTTTTGTTCTTGACAGAAGGGTTTGGATACTTTTGTCTGCTTACAGAAAAATGCATGAGAGATGTAAGCAGTTAGAACATGAAAATAAGAATTTACGTGAGCAAATTAGCCAGAACAAATTATTGCAAGATAAAACTGAAATTTATAAAGCTGTTACAGGAGAATCTGGCTTTTCACATTTCAGTAATGAGGAGATTAAAAAAGGTGGGGGCCAGTGTGAGCCTCATGAGCAGAGCGTAGATCTCCGTGCGCAGACCAGCCCACAGTTTTTGGCAGGATTTGAAGTGCATTCTTTAAAAGATTACACTGAGCACGAAGTTGAAGATGTTATATTCAGATCACTTTTGCAAAGTACGATGTGTAAAACTAATTCAGACAAGGCAGAGGTACTGTCGCAAAATGTGCAGTTTCTGGGAATTCAGTGGAATCCAGAAAATAGACAAGACGTTGTCACAGGTAAAATAGAAGATTTTAGAGTTTCTTACTATTTGCACTAAGCAAGAGACGCTGAGATTCATGAAATTGTTTGATTGTTGGAAACAGTGTAGCCCTCATCTGAGTAAAATCTTAACACTTTGGTACAAAGTAACTAGGAAAAACATGAGTTTGAAGGGAGTGAGAAGCAGCTGTATGCTTTTGATTTGGCAATTGAAATAATTCAACAGACTTTAGATTTGTGCGCAGTACAGGAGGGAAACACTGATGCAATCTTGAGTATGTGGCAGAAACAGGGGAGGACAAGGGTGCCCCTGGGGCTTTGGATTAGAAAACTATCTGACTTTGTGGAGCGCTGTATTCCTTTTGAAAAACAGCTTTTGACTTGTTATTGGCCTCTAGTGAATACTGAGCAAATGACAGTAAATGATAATGTAATTCTGAAACCTGAAATTTCAACCATGCAGTGGGTGATAAGTGCATCTAAATCTCACAGTATAGGACAGGCGCAAGAGGCTATTATCATACTTTGGATCTGGTACATATAAAACAGGGCTCAAGTAGGACCTACAAGCACTGCAGCCCTACATGAACAGGTGTCACAAGCCCCTTTACAGGATGAGGCGAGAGTGCAGAAGGTACCACAGGCAAAAGAGTCACTAGTGAAATTGAGTGCACCATTTGAATTCTTGTCCCCTGAGGATAGAAAGCGTGTTTGTTTGACTAATGATTAATTGGAATACGTGAGTACTAAAAGAAAATGGAAAGCAGTGTTATACAATCCAGTTACTGAAAAGTTGTTGTCTACCACAGGAGAAGGAAAAAGTAACCAATATGCTGAGTTGTACAATGTGTGTCAGACTTTAAAGCAAGAGCTGCTTGAGACATGTCATTTTTACACTGAGTCTTGGTTCACTGTTAATGGATTAGCCGTTTGGCATTCCACATGGCTTGCACATAACTGGTTGAATAATTCAAAGGAGGTGAGGAGCAAAGAGTTGTGGCAAGAAATTTGGGAAATGTTAATACAAAGCATAGTCATAGATGCTTATTGTCCCATTGACTCATTAGAACGCTGGTTCATTCCCCTTCCATATGTTAAAGAGAAAAGTTCAGAGACAGAAGTGTCAACCCAGAATTCTGACTTGGTGGGGATGGCTAAGTGGGCGCACCAGAAATGTGGACATCTGGGAGAAAAAGCCACTTACAGGTGGGCAGAGATTAGAGAAATGTACATTCCCCTAGATTGGTAAAAACTGATTTTTCAATGTCTTAATTGTCAGCACACACAACAGAGATCTGTCCCACAAACAGTTAAAGGTCAGTTAGGGAGAAGAAAGTTGCTAGGACAGATATGGCAAATTGATTACATTGGACCACTACCGATTAGTCACGGGTGTCAATACTCCTGCACTGTAGTGGACACTTAGTCTGGATACTTGATTGTTGTCCCTTGCAAACGTGCTACTCAGCACAATACTATCAGAACTCTGGATTTGTTAATGTTATACTATGGAGTACCACTCAAGATACAGAGTGACAATGGATCACATTTTAAAGGCAAATTGGTATAAGCTTACTGTTCTCAGCACAATATTGAGTGGATATATCATATTCCTTATTATCCACAGGCCTCAGGACTAATTGAGAGAATGAATGGTTTACTGAAAACTCAATTGCGAAAATTATCTGATGGAACTTTGAAAAACTGGAGAGAGCATTTAAATAAAGACCTCCAGATTCTTAACAATAGGCCATTAACAAATGCTGAAACACCTTTGATGTGAATGTTAACTCCAGCTTTGCAAATACTACCACGTGGCCACCAATACCATTACATACTGGGAAATAAAACCTGGAGCGTTAGCCCCTTACAGAGCCACACCCGAAGCTGCAGGTCTTGACTTGCATGCTTTATAAGCTTACAGACTAAAACCCCGAGACATGGCTTTGTGTGAAACAGGTGTTGGAGTACAGATTCCCCCAGAGCATTTTGGGTTGATTGCTCCCAGATCTGGATTGGTCCTCAAAAGTATTCAGGTTTTAGGGGGAGTGACTGATGCAGATTGTCAAGGAGAAATCAAAGTTATACTGATAACTAGAAGAAAATCTGATTTATTCATACAGATTGGAGACAGAATTACCCAACTTGTCATAAGTGCAGTGAATGGAGATTTGGTAAGGAAGGAGTCTGCCCCAGCCCTTCTGACAGTGAAGGAAAGGGAAGCTGTGGTGCAGCAGATAAAAACCTCAGTACTAAGGTGTAGGTTGAACCCCCAAGTGACCCTCCAGAACCTGCAGAAATTATAGCTAAGGGCCCCAACGATGTTCTGTTGATCATGAAACCAGAACAGGAAAAATGGGAACATATTCCAGCTGATAAATGCTATTTGTGAGAATTATCATACTTGTTTCTTTTACAGGTCATACTACAGCTTGTTGGTGCCACGAGTGTTCGGTGTGGTCTCCTTATGGGCGTGTGCGCGTGGGGTCGGGAGGGACCCAGCACCCCCAATTTCAACTTCATTGATCGACCACGTCGTGCAACATCTTTACTACATCTGAATAACAACATTTGAGTTCATTTGGTGCAGACCGTGCTCAACAGATCTGATTTTTGTATGGGCGCAATGCGAAGCACTGTGGATGTTTTGTCAACATATTTAATCGCCATACCAACGCCTACAAACATCTTATTAGAAATTTTCAATGCTACTAATCGTGATAAAGACGTGCAAAAATATGATGTTGAAACCCACTTCAGTCCATATGAGTATTGCAGGGACTGCCAGGAAACAACCAATGAAAAGTGGGATAATCTCACTCATATAAACACCTACAACATTACTCCTGGTGACGTGTCTTACTGCATGTCTTCTAATTCTTGCGACATCGGAAAATGCATTCAATTGCGCTTAGAAAAGAAAACATCAACTTCTCAAATTTTAATGTGGGAACACAGAGTTTTGTGCTTTTAACGGAGAGACATTGCAAAAATATGTCAAATCAGATGGTTTGTCGTCATCTAGTGACTGCTGCCAGTCACATTAAACATGTCAAGTTACCAGTTGGCTGGCTGTTTTCGTGTGGAAACCTGACTTTCACTTACATTCCAGCAAACCTTTCAGGTGGACCGTGTACCTTTACATGAGTAGAACTCATACTACATCAACTTGCTATTTTAGAGACACTATTCAATCAGTTATTATCCCAGAGTATATAAGCTTCAGTCTTTTCATTGTAGGTGTATCGGATTTGAAAGGTTATGAGATTAATACGTTAATCCACTTCCATTGCTTTACAATGATTGCTTTTATCATTCAAACCTAATTTGCTTATAATGTTTTTTTGTTTTTTCATTGAAATAAGAGAAAAGTAAACAAAAGTCATTGGTCAGAAAGTGGAGATGTTATGACATTAAGTATGTTTGACCACTGACCGTGTTTCACCACTGTGCATATTAGTTGTTCAATGTTCACCAGTAGCACATAAAATGTTGTATTCCGTTTAGCTGCCTATTGACTTTAACGTGGCATTAGACATTCAGTTTAGCTGCCTATTGGCTTTATCGTGGCGTTAGACATTGCAGTTGAGACATTGCAGATGAGCTGTGTTTTTCCACATGGTAAACCAAGCTGTGTTTTTCGTATTTTGCTCTCACCGAACCCTAGCATGATAAGGAAGCGCATATTTTGTATTGTTCTCTAGTCAGCCTTGGGAGAGACAGCCTTGAAAGCCTGGCCAACTTTCGACACGTGTTTCTTCCAACTCTGACCTACAGTAGCCAGCATTTTTTTTTTTTTTATAATTCCCCTCTAAGAGGGAGGGCTTTCTAGAAAGGTCTCTCATAATTATTCAAAGATATAAAAAAGAAGTCTCTGTTCAGTAGCGTGGAATTCCGAGACATCAGTCAGGAGCGTGTGCCAGCTGCCTGACCAGTCCCGTGGGGAGTGGAAAATCTCTTTCTCGCAGTTGAACAGGAGTCGTTCTTCTTGCTGGCATGAGAAAGATGAAGCATTTGGCGGGACCTACTACGGTGATGAATTATGACTTATTCTTTGCTCTGAAGTTATGCTATAATATAATCATATATATTTGCTGTGTACATTGCAATTGAGAATCACTTTGATATATTTTCCTTTCATTGTTGTGACTACTTTTAAACATGTGCCTCCAAACTACTTAATCTCCTCTCTCAGGAACCTCGTGGTGAAGTAATAATAAATGTCTTCTTTAAACTAAGAAGTGCATTCCAGAGATTGTTTTCAGCTAGGTCATTAGTGAAAGCCAAACAGTAATATAAATGCAGGTCTGCAGAGCACTTTGCTCATGATGCACAGAGAGCCCCAACAAGCAAAGGACCGGTTTACAGAAACTGTGAAGGTAAAAAGACTAGGATTACTCAGAGTTCATGCATCAGCGACCGAAAAGTTGATGGTCACTGGTTCATAACTCAGAAATTAAACCAGAGACCATAGGTCCAGCTAATTTTTAGAGCTATTCTAGAGTAAATACAAGAATACTAAATCTGCTGCCAAGTTTGTAAAGAGCAAACATTAGAAGCATAATTTAACTTAAGCAGCTCTTGTCACAGAAAAGGCTGGAGACACCTGCTCTAAATAGTATGTATTTTCATTGACAAAGGTGGCGCTTCTGTCTTGCATATTGCATTTATTTAACTCCTGCCTTACTATTGTTTTATCACAGTTCCTAAGAACTGTCCTCTGGCTTTACTGCTGCCCAGTTTCTAAGTATAAAGAAATTCCCTTATTTGATATTTGTTGTGAATCTTTAGGGGAGTAGCTATCATTAGTGCAGCAGAGGTAATTGCTCCAAGACCGAGTGGTCCAAAAGATGTCTATCACACACCACTGCTGGGCACATTTGGCCTGGAGGCACTGAGTAAAGAGTGTGTAAGGGATATAGGCTTCATGCTATACAACAAATTGTGCGAGCACAATCTGGTGATGTGTGTTTGATACCACAACTGATTTGAAAGACCAAAGATCCAACAAACGTGCATGTATGCCCAGTCTAAAAGACTTATAATTCACACTTATGGAGAAGAATATGCAATTTGTGGATCAGGTCACAGTGTCAGAAACATGGGACAGAAGGATCATAGTGATCCTTTGCATTCAGGACCTGGGAGAATATTGAATGTCAAGAGAAGCCAGGTGAAGAAAGAGAAAACATTTGAAAAGACATGCGCTCTTCTTTGTTGATATGGAATTTTATAGAAGGCGCAACTGATTTAGCAACCCCACTAGTCTCTCACACCTATCCTGTTCACCAAACTCATCCCAACCCAACATCAACTTCTGACAAGTGTCTGCCTAATCAAGTCATCAGGCCTCCAGTTTAAATTCCGACATGAAAAATAAGTACCACCAAGGTAACCAAGATATAAAAACACCTGCAGCAGATTAAATCTACAGACCAATGGAATAAAGCTTTATATGTATAAATACATCAGCATCACCAAGGCCATCACAGGCCATGCAAGCATCATCAAGTGGGTACTGGAGTAAAACGTTTTTTTAAATCAATTACGTAAGTGCCAAAGGTACCACAGGTACCACAGAGTTTTGGGCATATGGGAAGGTCTCCCATGTTTCAATTAATTTCCTTCGCACTAAGGTGTCAGCCATTTTGGAAGACTGTAAGTCAATGTGAAATCAAGTGACTCACAAACAGGGTTCTTAACTGGCTCATTTGATTCTAGTACTTTAATGTCCAGCACGGACAAAATGTGAGAAAATCACCCAAAGACTGTATTTATTCCATGTATCCGTAATACTTAAACAGTAAATACAAGAAAACACTTGAAAATGAGTTGCACAGCTCTTTAATGACCCTTCACAGATAAGTAAAATAACGAAGAAGACAGACAAGGTCACCCTAAATGTAAATACAGACGGCCTAATATATAGTTCCATCCAGGCCTCTGCAAAATCTTAAAACGTGAATAAATGTCATGTATTTTTCTCATGGAAATGTGGTACCTTATTCACTTACTTGCACTGCCCTTTATTGCAGTGGTGTGTCGGAGTCGACGAGCTAACTTGAAGTAGTAGGTCAGGGCTGCAGACTTTTTTGTAAAACCTACCAGCAGGACAGCTGCCATTTACTACCCCTGCTGCAAGAAGAGCAGTGTGTAAGCAAGTGCCTTCCCTTACAGTGTGCAGAGATGAAGAAGAGTTGTAGATTTTGCAGCTAGAGTAGGCAACTGCCACAGCAGCACCAAGGGGACTGGGGCAGTGGCAGGCAAGCAAGGGGAAAAGTATGCTGCAGCATGAGGGGATGGGCGTGGTCCATCCCAGTCTGTCCTGTGCAGTGTATTTCCCTGTCCGAATAGATGCCATGGTGCCTGGGAAAAGGGGTGTGGTCCCTGTCCCTCCCTGGTTCAGGTCAGAGACACGAACATGAGGTGAGCCCGCTCTGATAACATCACTTGTCCTGGCTGGCTCACAGAGCAGCCTGCTCTACAGAAGCAGGTGGACTTCGAGTCAAACAACTGGAATTATGGCACATGATTTTTAGGGGGGCCAACATAATTGTGGGGTGCCCAGCTCCACTGCCCCCGGTAAACCACCTCCCCCCCACCTCATGGCTACAGCCCTGGTGTCCTGTCAGCTATCTTGTGTTACCCCTTGAAAGTAAGGTTTCTCAATAGTGAGTGCATGTATTTCACGGACTCTTCACAGTGATGTAATGGCCACGAGGGATGCCACATTCAATATTAACAATGTTAAGAACTAATTTGCATTTATGCATTGGTTCAAAAAGTGTAGACACTACTCTTGTTATCACAATGTTTAGGTTCCACATTGGTACAAGAGAGGTACAGGGTGAAATAACTCAAGTGCCTTCATGAATGCTTTTATTACGGGTATACGAAAAAGAGATTGAGGTTTTCAGTTTTGTAGGTAAGCTAAAATTGCTGCTAAATGCAGGTGTATAGATGTGTGTGCTAAATGTGCCTTGTGTAAATGTTTTAAGTAACATACAAGTTGCTGTTCAGGTGATGTGTATGAATTTATGTTGTTTGCAACACAGCAGCGGACAAAACGTTTTCATTTTGCTGCATAACAGGCCCTCGCGGTTGGTCATCTCGCTTCTGTTACAATGTCCATACATTCCTGAGGTAAATCTGGACACCCAAATTCTATGACCTCAGGAGCTACATTGCAAGACTGAGTTCTTGAGCATCTGGGTGTCTCACTTTGAAGCCCACTGTGACTGAGAAGATCGTGAATGTTTGGTAGCTTCTTGTGAGGTACTAGGGAAAGCTCCAGTAGAGTTCTGTACCAAGGTTTATGTGCACATGTTCGAGCACATAAACTGCGCATAGCTGCGTTTCCTCACCACGTAAAGAATGAGAGGCTGAAAAGCATAAACAAATATCCCTGACTAGTTCATCATTAGTGCATTTCCCTTGGATTGTGAGTATGGGTGCCTCGATGAGACGTATTGGCATTTAGTGTTTTCTACAGTGGCGAAGAGATCTACTGTTGGTGTCCCCTAACGTTAGAAGTATGTGTGTAGGGACTGAGTGTGGATTTTCCATTTGTGGACTTCTTGCTGCATTCTGCCGAGGTCAGCTAGTCAGTTGTCCACTCCTGGTATATAGTGTGCCAGGAGGTGTACTTTGTTTTAGTTGGCCCATTTCCATAGGACGGGTGCTAGATGAAACAGTTGTGGTGAATGGTTCCCCCCCCCTTTTTATTTAAATGTAGTACATTGTGGCCCTACTGTCCATTCGTAGGAGGACTTTTTCCATGATACGCTAGGTAGAAATGCTTTTGAGAGGCATTTAAATGGCTAACAGCTCTAACATATTGATGTGCAAAGTCTGTTGTGGTGGAGACAAATATCCTCGTACCACAATGTTCTCCATGTGAGCACCCCAACCCATAAGTGATGCATCCATTGTGATTGTCACTTGCGGGACTGGGTCCCTGAAGGCCCTTCCCATTGGTGTGTTCTGTAAGTTTTTCATTGCAGTGCCTAATGGGCCTTGGCTGAAACCAACACTATATCCTCCATGTTGCCCCCCACTTGTGACACACTGCAGTGCTAAGCACTCCTATAAGTATCTTATATGTAGTCTTGCGTGTGGAACTATCACTATGCAAGAAGCCATCACTCCTAGATGTTGCATCACTGTTTTGACTGTTAAGTGCTGATGTGGTTAAAAAGGAGCCAGTTGGTTCTGGAGATCGGGAACCCTTTGTGGAATGGGGTATGCTTTTGCTGTGATCAAACTGAGTATGACTCCAAGACAGGGTTGTCTCTGGAGAGGCTGTAGATGAGATGTATGTTTTCCCTTCTTAGTTTTGCAGCAACTACAAGTAGACATTTTGTGAATACCCAGGGGGCTGCTGTTACCTCGAATGATAGTACTTTGAATTGATAGTGATGGTCACTTACCACAATCTGGAGAGATTTGTGATTTTTCGGATGGATTGGGGTATGAATATTTGTTCAGATATAATGCAGTCATGAAGTTGCATGCCTGCAGTACTGGTATTACAGCTTGAAGAGTTGCGAGTTACCTTGTGGAGGGGTTCGGCTATAATGTACTGATTGCAAGGGATTAAGTCTATTACTGAACGTAGTGAGCCATTCTTTTTGGGTATTGAAAAATATAGGGAGTAGCCCCTTATTGTGATGTTTGAATGGGGCAGTTTCCATTGACCTTTTTTGTAATGAGGCTTTTACTTCTTCCTTTAGCAGATCTAGATGCCCTGGATTTATTATGTGTCTCACTGGTGGGATATTTTGTGGTTATTGTTTTAATTCCAGGCAATATCCCTGACTGACAATTAGTCATTGTTTGGTGGTTGAGGCTACTTTGAGGGTGTGTCTCTGCCCTTTCCTCTAGATTTGTATCCATCTCTACAGTACCCTCGTCCCGCTTGTTAGTGGTATTTATTCTGATGTCGTTGATATGTGGGGGTTTCTGGTGGAGTTCGTTTTTGAGGCCCCTCCCCCTTGGTACAAGCGTAAAGGCTGCTGCTTTTGAGATGTTTGCAAAGCGTCCATTAATTTTGCTGTGTCTATGTCTTTTTTGATCTTTTATATTTGCTTGTCTACTTCTGGGCCAAAAAGATGTTCTCTATCGAACGGAATATTGAGAATGTGCTATTACGATTCTGGCTTAAAAGCCAGATAAACGTAGCCAGGCATGCCTACTAACAGAAGATTTTATGCCTCTCCAGTGCACACCAGATGGTTGCACTGGAGATTTTTCTACCTTCAGCCACTAAGTCTTTCACTCTCTTTCTATACTGTCTGGGAGATGTTGCATTAAGTCTTGCATTTGATTCCAAGTGGACCTGTTGTATCTTGACAGCAACCCCACTGAATTTGCGATTCACCAGTGATTGGTGTATCCTGTAGCCACCCTTTTACCTGCAGTGTCAATGCTCTTACTCTCCTTGTCTGGAAGTGGAGCTTCCCCGGTGCCCTGGGATGCTGTTCTTCTCCTTGCTGTTGTGACTATACCATCAAGGAGTCTGCTGTATAGTGACCCCTGACATATATGGGTCGGAAGGTGAAGGCCTGTATTTTCTTTCAATTCATGGAGTAAGTACCCCGAATTTCATTGGGTCGTTAACAATGTCCTGGGAGACAATATTGAAACAATGGTAGGAAGATACTGCACTGTGGTTCAGTGTGGGAAAGTGTTTCCACTAAGAAATTTGTTTCTTCTTCAGTGGTTTGCACAGAGGCATCTGTCTGTATGACACTATGGTATGATGAAGTGTCATCAGGTGGTGAGGGTTTTGCAGGAATTGGTGGTTCTCTTTCAGTATCAGGCAGAACTAGTCATAATCGTCCCAAGGGTCAGGTTAAGGTGGGTATCTCCTCGCAAATCAGAGTAGCCCCACCCTCCTCTTCATGTGTAGGTGAAGGATATCTAGATTATGGGGATTAAGGCCGTTTAAATGTAATAGAGCTTGTGGCCCTGTGTTCGATAGCCACTCTCTTTGGTGATGGTGGTGTGACTCCCACATATTGTGCATGTCTTTTGGAAGTGTCTGTGTGTTGTTTCTTTTGCATATTTTTACGCAGTCCTTCACAAACATTGCCTTCTTCTAGTGGCACTTATTTTTGTATTGTTTTTCCCGGCTTCTCTGGTACCGTTATTGTGGCCAAGGAAAACATCTTTGTTTTTGCCACAGTTGTGGCATGGGTTTTTTTCAACGAAGAGTGGCCTTGCTGCTTTTCTTTTGTTAATGCCGATGGGTACCTGGACCAAGAGTGCCTCTATGTCGAACTTTTCTTCGGATCTGATGACCTTTTCTCCCCATCAAAGCCAGTTTTGTCTTCAACACTGATGTGGCTATCAACCTGTGCTTCGGTACCAAAATGGTGTTTGTATCATCCCCATGTTTTGGCCTTGTTGCCTGATTGGGACAGAGAACATTCTAGCCCCTTTTTGTCTCCGAGACATGCTTGTGGTGTGACCAGAATCCAAGGGTTGTGGTGCTCTGTAACATAGAGGGGGATTAATCGTAATCACAGTCCTTGCCGACGTCTTTTTCTTCTGTCCCGAACCAGGTAACAGGGTCTTCAGCATGGGCTTCTTGACCTGCATGTCCGGCTCATCTTCTGCACTGAATGAGTCTGAGGTGACAAAATGGGGGCTTGTGATAACCACCCCACTTTGAAAAGGTATATTTGCATCAATCTTACCCTTGCTACGTGATTCTTTGTGCAAGAACACTACTTCAGCTGGCATCTCTATGGCGCTAGATGTCAATATATTTTACCTCGAAGATGTATGCCGTAAAAAAAACAAAAAAAATCTAACAAAGGAGCTGCTGAACAACCGCAATACCTCAAATAGGAGGAGATACAATGGAAAACGTCAACCATAAAACTTCTTTGAGAAAAAGAAACTTGGAGAGTCTGGGCCCAACACTGGATTGCAGGAGTATGCAATAGCATGGGTATCTGCAGCCCACATACTACAGACATAATATACACTACAGGAATGTTATTTATCAGGGGCGATAAATAACACTTCACCTCATAATCAGGCCCTAGGAGTTTCCAACAAGTATAGGCTTCGGTAGTGATCTTAATCAGTAGTATAGTTAATGTGTGGAATTAATCCCAGTTCACAGCAGTTCAACGTGTATTAATTTTTTGGGTTCCTCAGAACAAATCAGTCTGCCAATGCTTAAGGCCATGCTATGTTTGGTAATTCAGTTGGTAGTGGTGATTGCTCACTAACTAAGCTGGGACTCCATCACACCAATTTTCTACTTTGGCATGTAGGACGGTAATTACAGAGGAAGCTTCAATGTAGCCTTGTGCAGGGGTCTCGGGTGCATGAACTGATAATAGCTACTTACACTTCTAAGGTTACCAGCAAGCATTTCGACTGACCAAGAGTCTGAGAAGCCATTCCGGGCCCACAACAATACATCAGCCTACAAGCTTCTAAGGAGTGAGTTAGACATGGCTGCACACCACCCAGTCTCTGCAACTGCATCACAAAGCACTAGACATGCAAGCTGCCCAACCCGGCGTACAAAATTCAATAATGTCTATGTGCAGAGACAGGAAGAGATAAGTAATTTTACCATGCGATTCCTGCTCGCGCACATCTGAAATGTTGGTTTCAACAATGACACAAAGCGTGCAATTAAAACAAATTTATTCAAAATTGTATGTATCAAGATTTCTTAAACTAATTTACTTTCGTGACTGGTTTGAACCACTGCTGCATCATCTAAAGCACCACTGTACAAAAACAAAAATAATAATAATAATAATAAAAGCATAGGCAAAGCCAAAAGGTCTCACTTATGCAAGAGCTATCTTTGCTTTGTCAAGGCGTTTTAGTCAAGTTGTTCACCTTGAGTGCAGCTGTTGTTCAGCATGGCTAAAAGTTAGTGGCATAGAGGAGAGTGGTGTGGACTGTCAGAGTGGAATGGTGAAGAGTGGAGTAAAGTGTTGTGGAGTAGCAGAATGTTGTGTCTTGGAATGGCACAGAGTAGAATAGACTGGTGTAGAGTGCATTGACAGTGTTGTAGAGTATAGTGGTGTAGATTGCAGCTGCATAGAATTCAGTGGCAGACAGCGAAGCATCGT
Source organism: Pleurodeles waltl (assembly GCF_031143425.1). Taxonomy (NCBI): domain Eukaryota; kingdom Metazoa; phylum Chordata; class Amphibia; order Caudata; family Salamandridae; genus Pleurodeles; species Pleurodeles waltl. The sequence goes on from NC_090444.1 coordinate 694,213,514, forward strand.
AGAACGCAGTGGCGTAGGTTAGAAATTTGCAGAGTAGAGAAGAGTGGTGTAGAGCAGAGTGGTGCAGTGCAGTGGCACAAAGTGCAATGGTGTGCAATGCAGTGGTGTAGATCAGAGTGTTGCAGTGTAGCGTTCTGCAGAGCAGAGTGGCGTGCTGCAGAGCGCAGTGGCACACAGCGGAGCGCTGCAGAGCGCAGGGGAAGGGAGTGCATTGGCATAGTATGCAGTAGTGCAGACTAGAGTGGTGTAGATTGCAGTGGCGTAGAGCATAGTAGAGTGCACTGGCACAGAGTGCAGTAAGTAGTGCAGAGTTCAGTGACAGAGTGCAGAGTAGATTTTCATAGAGTGCAGTTTTGTAGATTAGATTTTCATAGAGTGCAGTGTTGCAAAGGTGTACAGCACAGTTCCTTAGAGGGCAGTGGCGTGGAGATCAGTGGTATAGAGCACAGTGTTGCAGAGTGGCACATAGTGGAGTTGTGCAGAGTAGATTGGACTAGACTAGCGTAGACTTGAGTGGCGAAGAGTGCAGTGGCGAAGAGTGTGCACTAGAATACAGTAAAGTGGTGCAGAGTAGAGAGACGTGGAGTGGTGCAAAGAGTACAGCGAGGTGCAGTAGAGAGGTGATGAAGAGTGGAATATGCATGGTGCAGCAGTACACTACCGTTCCAGACAACATATTTTCAATTGAAATGACCATTACATTTTCCCAGACAGTTTACAGATAAAAATATAAAGCGAACAAACAGTGTGGACATGGACTCTGAGTGTATTGATTTGTTTTGATTGTATTAATGTATTTGTTTCCAAAATGCTTCAGATACAACAAAAATGTGCTTTATTTGCGCATTCCTTAATCCAAAATACTTATACAGTTCATTTAAATATTCTGTGCTAGAAAAAAAAAAAACTTTTTCTAAAAACTCAGTAGCCAGCAAGATTTCCACATAGATCCCCTCAATTTGAAGTCAGACAAAGAAAAGTAAACACCACGCTCCCTTGGAAGACAAGCCTAACATCTGACATCTATCTCTGAATGCATAGCAAATTTGACATGATAAGAAGACAATTAACAGGCCTGTTGTAAGGAAATGGCTCCCTGTTGCAATTACCCCCCCCGCTTTTTGCCTGATGCTGACTTGACTGAGAAGTGTGCTGGGACCCTGCTAACCAGGCCCCAGCACCAGTGTTCTTTCACCTAAAATGTACCATCGTCTCCACAATTGGCACAACCCTAGCACCCAGGTAAGTCCCTTGTAACTGGTACCTCTGGTACCAAGGGCCCTGATGCCAGGGAAGGTCTCTAAGGGCTGCAGCATGTCTTATGCCACCCTAGGGACCCCTCACTCAGCACAGACACACTGCTTGCCAGCTTGTGTGTGCTGGTGGGAAGAAAATGACTAAGTCGACATGGCACTCCCCTCAGGGTGCCATGCCAACCTCACACTGCCTGTGGCATAGGTAAGTCACCCCTCTAGCAGGACTTACAGCCCTAAGGCAGGGTGCACTATACCACAGGTGAGGGCATAGGTGCATGAGCACTATGCCCCTACAGTGTCCAAGCAAAACCTTAGACATTGTAAGTGCAGGGTAGCCATAAGAGTATATGGTCTGGGAGTCTGTCAAAAAAGAACTCCACAGCTCCATAATGGCTACACTGAATACTGGGAAGTTTGGTATCAACTTCTCAGAATAATAAACCCACACTGATGCCAGTGTTGGATTTATTAAAAAATGCACACAGAGGGCATCTTAGAGATGCCCCCTGTATTTTACCCAATTGTTCAGTGCAGGACTGACTGGTCTGTGCCAGCCTGCTGCTGAGAGACGAGTTTCTGACCCCATGTGGTGAGGGCCTTTGTGCTCTCTGAGGACACAAACAAAAGCCTGCTCTGGGTGGAGGTGCTTCACACCTCCCCCCTGCAGGAACTTTAACACCTAGCAGTGAGCCTCAAAAGCTCAGGCTTTGTGTTACAATGCCCCAGGGCACTCCAGATAGTGGAGATGCCCGCCCCCCTGGACACAGCCCCCACTTTTGGCGGCAACTCCAGGAGAGATAATGAGAAAAACAAGGAGGAGTTACCCACCAGTCAGGACAGCCCCTAAGGTGACCCCTGCCTTTAGAAATCCTTCATCTTGATTTTGGAGGATTCCCCCAATAGGAATAGGGATGTGCCCCCCTCAGGGAGGATGCACAAAGAGGGTGTAGCCACCCTCAAGGACAGTAGCCATTGGCTACTGCTCTCCCAGATCTAAACACACCCCTAAATTCAGCCTTTAGGGGCTCCCCAGAACCTAGGAAATCAGATTCCTGCAACCTAAGAAGAAGAGGACTGCTAAGCTGAAAAACCCTGCAGAGAAGACGGAGACACCAACTGCTTTGGCCCCAGCTCTACCGGCCTGTCTCCCCCCTTCTAAAGACACTATTCCAGCGACGCTTTCCCCAGGGACCAGCAACCTCTGAATCCTCAGAGGACTGCCCTGCTCTAGAAGGACCAAGAACTCCCGAGGACAGCGGCTCTGTTCACCCAAGACTGCAACTTTTTAACGAAGGAGCAACTTTAAAACCACTTGCGTTTCCCGCCGGAAGTGTGAGACTTGCTACTCTGCACCAGACGCCCCCATGTCGACTTGTGGAGAACAATCACTTCAGGGAGGCCCCCCCGGCGACTGAGAGACCGTGAGTAGCCAGAGTTGCCCCCCCCCCTGTGCCCCCACAGCGACACCTGCAGAGGGAATCCCGAGGCTCCCCCTGACCGCGACTGCCTGCTCCTCAGATCCCGACGCCTGGTAAAGACTCTGCACCCGCAGCCCCCAGGACCTGAGGGATCCGAACTCCAGTGCAGGAGTGACCCCCAGGAAGCCCTCTCCCTTGCCCAGGTGGTGGCTACCCCGAGGAGCCCCCCCCTTGCCTGCCTGCATCGCTGAAGAGACCCCTTGGTCTCCCACTGAAACCTATTGCGAACCAGACGCTTGTTTGCACACTGCACCCGGCTGTCCCCGTGCCGCTGAGGGTGTACTTTCTGTGCTGACTTGTGCCCCCCCCGGTGCCCTACAAAACCCCCCTGGTCTGCCCTCCGAAGCCACGGGTACTTACCTGCTGGCAGACTGGAACCGGGCACCCCCTTCTCCATTGAAGCCTATGTGTTTTGGGCACCACTTTGACCTCTGCACCTGACCGGCCCTGAGCTGCTGGTGTGGTAACTTTGGGGTTGCTCTGAACCCCCAACGGTGGGCTACCTTGGACCCAAACTTGAACCCCGTAGGTGGTTTACTTACCTGCAAAAACTAACAAACACTTACCTCCCCCAGGAACTGTTGAAAATTGCAGTGTCTAGTTTTAAAATAGATATATGTCATTTATGTGAAAAATGTATATGCTATTTTGCTAATTCAAAGTTCCTAAAGTACCTACCTGAAATACCTTTCATTTGAAGTATTACTTGTAAATCTTGAACCTGTGGTTCTTAAAATAAACTAAGAAAATATATTTTTCTATACATAAACCTATTGGCCTGGAATTGTCTTTGAGTGTGTGTTCCTCATTTATTGCTTGTGTGTGTACAACAAATGCTTAACACTACCCTCTGATAAGCCTACTGCTCGACCACACTACCACAAAATAGAGCTTTAGAATTATTTCTTTTTGCCACTATCTTACCTCTAAGGGGAACCCTTGGACTACTATTCCTTACTTTGAAATAGTACATACAGAGCCAACTTCCTACACCTGTTCACAGAAAGGAAACTTCAGGAACAATACAAGGGGGGTTGGTGTGAAAAGGCTTTGTTCCACAGTATGGAAGAACTCACCTTGGACAGCCTAAAACATGTAAAGCCAGCAAACTGAAATACAAAAAATATGAGCTACAGACCACAAAGCCAATGGTAAACAATGGATGGAATGCATTCTCAGGGAAACTTTCTGAATGCCCCCAAACAAGACAGCTATGCAAACCAGACAGCTGTGCTGTCTGCTGGGTTCAAACTGAAAACCAATACAGAAGGAGAATTATCAGCAGTGTTTCTCAAAACGACTGCCCTTGCTCTCTCTGTTTTAAGAACTAAAACAGAAACAATAGTTTATTTTCATCTTCATGTGTTTTTTGTTTTATATATTTTAACTTTGCCAAAAAGTCTCCCAGGTGCACAAGGAAGACACTAAAACAATTAAATAATCATTAAGGCAAGGTTAACCTTTTCACTACCTTTACTAATCTTGGTAAAAACTAAGGGGTGTGAAGCTAAATCGTCAAATAATAAAAATTTGAAAAATAGTCAGGCGCAGTTAAGATGATACATTCCACTTGAACCTTTTATATCCAGATATCGGATTGTACGGAAGATGAGCGTTCTTTGTTTATCTACATCTAGGCCAGATGTTTAGAGTTTTCCAAGAGCCCTTACAGCCTTTGTTTGTACTCTCTCAAGTACTTGAAAACTTTACAAAAAAAATCTCCCAGACTATTGTGAGGCATTCTTAGTGGCAGATGAGGAACAGATAATTTGCCTGCAGAAGAGAGGTTAAGTATGCAGCCACCTGCTTCTCTTTAGTGCCCCAGTTAGGCCGACTCCCCTCTTGCTGTACTGGGAACACAAGATCTGGAAGCAGGAAGACTAAAACACTAGGGTAGGAAGTTAGTTAAATAGGGCCAATGGGGTGAAGAAGTTTAGGACTAGGACTAGACTAGACGAGTAAAAATAATGAAGAGAGAAACAAACCTATCTAGGGTACTTCATCATTAGTTAGGGAAAGGAAAAATGCAAACTCTTTAAATGTCTCAATTGCTTCTTTAAAATACAGGTCCTGCAGCAGCAGCACTCAATATCCCCTATGCACAACAAAGGCTGTTACCTAGAACTAGCAACACAACAAGATGATGGACGGAGTGCTGAAACTTTTCAAACACTCATCCCAACTCACAAATCTGGGTTAAATCCATTGTTCTTTTGTTCACCATGCCACCCCAGTTTGAACACTGTGCCCACGTCACGAAACATATGGCGGCTGTACCAGGGGTGAAATTAGAACTAAAAACATAAATATGGTGAAAAACAATGTGCAAGTGACACAACTGGCCAAATAAAACGGAGATCTGCAGACATCATATACATATCAGTTGTCAATAGAATTAGTATGCAGACACATCAGTCTGAAAGTGGAGGACTTTCAAGAGAAGCAGACACCATCTGTTCAATAAGCAGCTCGACACCAAACAGCAGGAAACAATCAACTCCAATCCCTCCGATCGAGTTCGCGCTCTGTGAAACTTCAGGGGCCATGGCCGCCATGGAGAACGATGTAGAGAGACAAAAACGTTGTAAGTTCCTAACTCTACTTTTCTTGCCACATATATTGAAAAGTAAAACAGTTGACATAAAGCCAATTCAAAGCACCACACCCGCTGCGAGCTTGACGAAGAGACACAAATGTAAAAAGAAGGTCGCTCGCAGTCAAACATTTAATCAAACATGCAATTATCCATGTAACATGGTCGATGGCCAAGGCAGTAACAAAATTGTCCCAAGGAGGGACAAACATAGGGCATTTACCAATGATGATAAAGGATTTTTGAAAGGCAAGGCCATGAACGAATGATAGTGATGAGCAGGGTTAAAAGCCCACAGATAGATTACAACACATCAGAGCGTTTGCACGCTCGACCTAAAAAGCAGTGGACCCACACTAAAGTATGTCGGCAATCGTGCAATAATCCAGTAACAGGGTCAGTCTACAAAGCAGTAACAAACCCGCCTCAACGCGGGTCAAACAAAAAGCATTGACCAACAACATGAAGGGATTTTTGAAAGGCAGGCCCAAGAACGAACGAACGTGATGGGCGGTGAGATGGGCATGGTTAAAGCCCACAGAATAGATTACAACATGATGAGAAAAGCGGCACTTGCACGCTGCTATGCTCGACCCTAAAAATTAACCTGAAAAAGCAGGGCAATCGTATTTCAAGAACCTTTCGACAAATTCACTAATTGTACTTATCGATCATACACAGAGTCATAATGACAACATAAATCCCATGCTCGAACCACTTAAACTCATGTTAAGTGGTGGATCAGTAGCACCCTTGAAGCTACAATTCATGGTTCCAGTATGAACTAAACATAAAAAGAAAGATTTGTAAATTAGAAAGTGAGTAGAGACTCTCTAACTTACCATTTTTACTCAAAACTCCTACCACTAAGAAAAAATTACAAACTTTCTATACATCGTACAGGTTTTTAAATCTACAAATAATCTTTTATTAAGCCATTGCAAAGAACTTCTGGAATCTCATCTTGGATGATTTCAGTTTTTTTGCGGGTCTGACTGAAGAAATGTTCAATCTCTTCTCCCAAATAAAAAAAAAATAACTTCAACCTAGATATGTTGAAACAAATGACTGCTGCTGAAATCTTACTGTGCCTCTCACCAACGTAACTTCACTAAGTATCATTCAGGACCACTGCATATCAATCATCCCTCGCATTAACAAAATAATCAATGCAGCAAACGTCTACTTAAGGGCTAACAAAAACATTAGGTAATTTCTTTTGCTTAATATCCTAAAACAAGGAGCTCAAGCATTAATCTTGTCTTGAATGGACTTTGAAAATGCTGTGCTTGCAGGCTTGTTACAACCTTCCCTCGTCACTAAAATCTGTTCTGCACTGGCATTAACATTACCCATGACGAAAACGTACGGTTGACATCAATATTGAGAGTGTACAGCATAGCCGTTAGAAATCTGTTAAATTCTGTGTGACACTTCCACTGTTCATTATGGGTAAGATCTCATTGGCCAAAATGCAGTTCCTGCAACAACGCATTTACAATTTACAGAATTCCATAAGCTCTATATGCCACACAAGAAAGCGAGGAATTAGACTCTTATCAGCTCATTGGTACGGGCAGGTCAAAGTAGCAGAGCCAAATGAGAAATATAAAAATGACTGTGAGGGATGGGGTGTGGCATGGTGGGGGGTGGTTGGGAGGGGGAGGTCAGACAAGTTCTTGAAACTGCAATATGCAGTCAGCTAGTTTGAGGATGAAGTGAGCTGGGAAGCCAACCTATCACAGGGCTCTCTTCTGCAAGGCTCTCTGCAGAAGTTGGGATTCAGGAAAGCAGCATTACAAGTCACCTGCTTTGTGGTTTGAAACTGTGTTCGTAAAGTGTATGCAGCACTCACTTTGGACTAGAAAAACAAGGTTTTTAAGTGCAAGAAAAGCAGTATTCGGTAGTTTTACATGTGGGCCTTACTTGCAGGGTTGCATAGGACCTGCAAAAAGTGTTTGGATCCATCTGTATCCATGAAGACTGTGCTAATGAACTCTCCCTCTCCCCCTCTGTCTCGCCCCTCCTCTCCCCCCTTCTTCCCCCCCTCCCTCATACCCACACTAATACACATCCTACACCAACATATGTTCAAACATTTACAACACTGAACACAAACTCCTCAAATACACAACAATACTCTTCTACTCGCCTATCATCCAGTGCATAATTTAGAGCAGAGGTTCCCAACCTGTGATCCAGGGACCCTTGGGGGTCCACAAAGCCTTCTCAGGGGGTCTGCGACTGCTTAGAAAGTTAAAAAAATATTACCAGATTAGGTCCCCAGTTTCAGTAATGACTCAGTGGGGGGTCCCCGGATTCCAATAATGACTCAGTGGGGGGTCCCCGGATTCCAATAATGATTCAGTGGGGGTCCCCTAAATGGCAGTAATAACAAAGTGGGGGTCCACAGAAGTCAAAAGGTTGGGAACCACCGATTTAGAGCCTTAAAACATGCTAGACCCCTTATATCTTCCATCCTCAAATTAGGCTAATGACGGGGGCATGGCTAGGCGCCGAGCTCGAAGGCCGCCGTTTAGCAGAGCTCCTCTAAATTCCCCACATCTCCGTACAACTACCCGGCCTCCCGACGGAGCAGAAGGGCTGGGGACGGCCAAATACTAATGGGGCATAGATCCGGGATGGATCTTGCCCAGAGATACACGTAGGAGAGCGCCGAGACACCCTGAAGCCTGTGAGCGGCAGCACAGCTGCATGGAGTCAGCCACAGAGAGGTGGTGCACCACGCCATAGGACCGGCATCGGCCAGCGGAGAGAGGAGGGCCGTGATCGTGAGCGGCCCCGGGTCCTCGCATGTGTGAGGCCCCGTTTGGTACATCTAAAATGATGAAAACATATCTACAATATTAAAGACCATTTTTAAGTATAAGGTATAAAGATAATGGGAGCCCACTTGGGCCAAGTATAGATTAGGCCAATGTCTGCTCTAAGCTTTTGAATAACAAAATAATCGAATTTGACTGATTAACTGGAGAATATATGAAAATTTATGTCATTACGTCCGTGGATGTGCTTTGCAATTGAGAATTTCTGAAATGGAGTAAAAATCGGAAACAATAGGATTTATTATCGAGTATACATCAACTTGATGGCGATTGGTAACGAAGCAAAAATGTGAAATGCTATAGATGAGTTGAAGAATGCATGAATCTATAACTGGGTCAATTGTTTAACTAACAGTAGCATTATGTTTTTTGACATTTGTACGAACTAAGCCCACTTGGGCCAAGTACAGATTCGGCCTATGTCTGCTCAATACTTTTTAAATAGCAAAATATTTCAATGTAATTGATTAGTTGGAGAATACATGAAAATTTAAGTCATTACATCTGCGGATGTGTTTCACAATTGAAAATTTTTGAAACGAAGTAACAATTGGAATTATATGGATTTATTATTGAGTATACATTGACTTGATGGTGATAGCATTTTGCATTTGGGTAACGAAACAAAAATATGAAATTTCACACATTGGTTGGAGAATGTATGAATTTATAACTGGGTCAATTGTGTATCTATCAGTATCATTATGTTTTTGGACATTTTTACAAACGAGAATTCTTCAAAAATGAAGCAAAGATTGAAAAGAATATTAGATATTTACTTAAAATATCTTTAGGACGTGGTATACAATGCAATGTTGCTTTTTGCATTTGAAAATAGAAGTTTCTTTGATGTGTGCCATTTTGCTAAAGTGATTAGGTGATGGTATAAAAAAAAATCAAACATGGCGCCGAACAGGTTGACAAAGGCAGCAATGCTGAAATGTGATCCTGTTACATTTGGTTAATGAAACACGATCCAATTTTTTTTCACTTGTGCAGTGCCTTTCTTCCGTCAAGAAGGAATAGAGTGGTGGATATATATATAAATAAATAAATAAATATCTCAACACATATGCACACACTTAATTTACAGCAAAAATGGAAAGCCTGAGTTAGGAAATATGTATCTACGCATGTACATATGGGACTTTATCCAGTACAGTTGTATATCTCCTGTTTTTTTCCATATGTGTATCATGTTTAAATATCTATGTATGTAAACTTTTTGGGTGGTCACGTATCTACATATTTTCCTCCTAATGCAGAGGACAAAAAAACTAATCACCCCAAACCTAATCAAATTACCACTTTGTGACTTATCCTATTCCGCTTTCAAAATATTCCCTACCTCCACTCTGACTCATCCCAAACCTCTTTTACTACTGAGAGAGCGTAATCTAAATATTACACATGTTAAACATGAAGTGCTTATATAAATACCTAACAATGCTGCATATAAAAAATGACAATAAATATTAGTTGCTTAATGTGTATTTTGAATTATGATTATAAAACGTGAAGTTACTATTGTGCACATAAACTAATGTCGATTGTAAGAAATAATTGCTTGCACCATGATTAATTGAATATATTAACGCTTACGAATATTGCATTTGTATTAAAACCCATAGGCCTTAAGTTAGCGTGAGTTGAGGATTTTAGCTGTGTAGCTTTCATATTAAAGCATATTCTCTGTTTTTCAGTGTGCTGACTCGTAAAGGGCCATTACCCAGCATTTGTTCTTTTCCTTCGTTTCATGTATCCAACTTCATCCTGTTCCCATCCGCATGCTAGCTGCCTTAGTATAAGTTTTATACAGATTTGAAACAAAAGTATACCAAAAGAATGTACAAGGACATTTGACCATGGATAAAGAAGCTCATGACCCGAGAGACGTGCCAAGATGATGACAAAACACCCCAGATGTGCCACCTACGAAGACGTCAATTATGAAGACCAATCAAAGTGTTATAAATTATCGTGGGGTGACAATTTGGATTATCTAATGTATAATTTGATAGGTTAAAGATAGTGGGGTATAGCGAATATCCAATAGAATTTTGGGGGAAGGTATTGCGAAAAAGGGATAAAAACTCATGACACAGAAGGGTCGTTAGAATTAGGTAGGGAATGCTATCGATTTTATCCAGAAACTCTGTCACTCTGTTTGGTGATTAGAGACTTAATAAACTGTCCTCACCCATAGACTGCCTTTATGCTTCTCCTCCATATGAGGGAAGTGCCCCTCTCCACTAGACTAAGTTAGACTGATGGCGATGCGACTGATGTCCTGAAGACGAAGACTGATCCTGTGTGCTGACTCAATCCTTGGAGGGTAATTATGACAATGCTACTGTAATTTGTCTATTTGCTTTTCCTTTCTAGGTACCAACTGCTGTATTTTTGAATAGAGACCATAGTTTAGATGTTTTCTAAATTGGTGTTCTAAATTATTTTGCATGAAGTCCAACATGCTGATGCTAATTAGTGGCTAGGTTAGGTGATCACCCTGACTGACACAAAAAGACGAGACTGACATTGTACTATGCTGAACTGAGACTTGCATGATATTCTATGTGTTCCGATCTATGTTTATTTTATGTTATGCTCTTATGTTTGTGATCTTTGCATTATTGAAGTCTTACCACAGTTGCCATATTGTGACTATGCTCTTATGCTTCTTGGTTTTGAGATTGACACTTCTGCTAGTAGATTGTAATCAATAGGGAATAAAACTCAAAAAAATTATATCACAAGGTGTGGTTATTCATGGCTGAAAGGTCATGGTTGCGTCGACAATTTGATTAATGTCTTTATCCAAAGTAAAGTGTATTGTGGTGATAAACACTGATGACCTTATTGATATATTGCTTGACATATTGATCAGTTATCTCGTCCTACGGTGTCTCACCACTGGGTCAAAAGATTAATTGGCCTAAAACGAGTCCTAATGTGTATAAAATTGACATAGAAGGACGCGTTAGCAGTTCTGGTAGCAGAGCGACGGTTTGGCCCTTGGGGGCCCTAGGACGGAGATTCATTGTTTAAATTTGTTTTTCTGTGATAATGCAAATTGAAGGTATGATGGGTTTCTAAGTTCATCATGACTTTCCCGGGATCTCGGGTCCTGCCTAAATGAGTTGGGAATGTTCTCGGCGCCATAATGTATGGGGTTAGGGTTTTTGCGCTTGCTTAGCTTATGCATTTTGCAGGTGATTGTGAAGATTCGTGTGTAATTAGGCCAAAATATGTGTTGTTTATTAGGAGTGGGCGTATTCTGCAGTATGAGAGTAGGGAAGTCGGTGTACTTCATGTAAGTGTGGCGCTTAATGCTCAAAATTATCCACGTGGTCGGTGGTTTATGTACGGACCTGTTGAGGTCTAAGACTCCGGAGTATGAAGACAAGTGTGGTTTATGTTGTAATCTGTGCGGTTTAATAGGTCAATCAGGCGTGGTTGACAAGTCAAGTTTGAGTCATAATGTGTGTATGAAACCTTCATGGAGATTTGACAAATTCTAAAGTGCACTAGAAGGAGTAATTGACAAGTCGAGAGTAGAATTTGCGGGTCGAATTCTGCTTGCGTATGCGGGAACTGATAAGGAGAGAGTAGCGGCCGAGGCTTCAAGTGAAATCTCTGTAAAGTTCTGAAGCAAATGTGTGACCCTTCCTGTAGTAAACCGGCAGATTTGTGTTGTCATTTAAGGTGCTCGCAATAATTGCATTAGTTGTATAGGTTTGTATGGGTTCAGTGAGGAGCAGACAAGCCGCAAGACTTTGTCAGCCGCAGTGTGTATGCGAGTGTGACGTCAGTGGTGCCACGCTGAGATAGGTCAGTCGTCGAGAGGGGTCGCGCACGGATTGGCTGCCGTCCGTGAGAGGCAATAGGTTGCAAAAGGCGGGTGAAGAGTGTCCTGGGAACTAAGTCACTTCTGATTAAATACAAAACTAACAGGGAATCGCAAAATGAATTTTGTTAAAGCATTCAAACGTGCTCTAAAGGGAGATGTATATATTGTTGCAACCGATGGGGAGCCTACACCACCTGAGGGGACTCGAGCTTATATAGTCATGGAAGAGAAGGGTGTCTCACCTTGTTTATGGATGAAATAGTGGCACAAATTAACAGAGAAAGAAGGATGTCTAGCGTTCCCAGAACATGGGACATTCAATCCAAAGGTACTAGAGAATTTGAGGTGGATGTTAAGTACACAGAAACCACCTCCAAGACCAGCTCAGTATGAGGTGTTAGCAATCTGGGACTTAATGGCACTTAAACATAGACAAGAAAGGTTTCAGAGAAGATTGCGAAGGGCAGAAAAATCCTATGCAGAGGCTAGGTGGGATAATGAGAACAAAATGTGGAGACGGGAAATTGTAGACGGATTAAAATTGTTCCCAGCAATAGCACAGGGAGAAGAGACGCCAGGAAAGAAAGCTTCTTGCAAAACAGATAAAGACTTGAACAAATCTAAAGAGAATAAAAGATTTTGGGAAGAGGAAGATGATTCAGATGATGAGGAATTTATGGACAGATTATTACATGATCGTCCGCCACCTTATGCAGTGAGCGACAATGCTCCAAGTACTAGTACAGACCCTGGGAACCAGACGCAGGAAAAGGGAGTTACTGATAGGGTACAGACTAGTGATACTGTTTCGATTCAGAATGGTGTCAATGTACCCACTGCACCAGACATGTCGATACAGTTGCAGCCTCCACCACAGATAAAGAGAATCTACCCTGATGTCCCAGTACTTGAGACGACTACAAATCTAATAGTGCCACCAGACCCGATTGACACAAAGCCAAAGCTAATACAGATTGAATCAACTCCGAAATTGCTATCTCAACCACAGCCACAGCTGATACCAGGGTTTAACCCAGTAGCTGGACCGCCATTAGTACCTGTCCCGGGTACCTTGGAACAAACCTATGGAGTTACTGCTCCACGGAGTCTGAGTCCGGGTCAAACACCTGCTGCCATATCATTACCAATTACTGTTGGTCCACCAGTACCATTATATGCACAGGACAAAACAGGCATGCGTGATCAGGGAGTGATGACTCAAGATGTGATAAGAGGAGGGTCGATGGGAATTCCCCAGATTATGGCTCCGGGAGAGCAAACATTTGAACAGCCAAGGCCCTTAATGGACCTTAGTCCGGTGGGAGCACCCCTCGAAGCCATGCGTCAAGCAGGGTTAGGAGTTTTAACTCCACAAACAATGAGTACGAACACCTCACATTCCCCAATGATACATGCAGGGAACATTTTGTTGCAGGGTTTTACAGTCCGACAGTTAAACGAATGGTTAGAAAAGACTTATACCTCACAAAAGACTGCAGTAGTTACAGTCGAGTCAGAGAAAGAAAAACAAGATGAATACCTGAACTTTGTAAGACTAGGGGCAGAAGCTGCTGAGTTAGTAGAAGGTACAATGGGAGTAAATAGATTGGAGTCATACACGGAGGCAGAATTGAGATACTTATGCCCTAAGATTACCAAAGAAGTAGGCAAAGTACATCAGAGATTAGCGAACTTGGCAGACAAATACAATATCGATATCGGAAACACCAAACATTTGAAAAGAAGTTATAGATTAGACTTCGATTCAAAAGATTTTGAACACATGAGGTCTGCGGGAATGAAGGCACATTTGAGAGAGTTGTTGCAAAGCACACACATTTGGGGGGCACTGGAAAAATGGGAAGGCCATTCTCTACAAGCTGGTGACTGGGTGGTTGTCAAGAAGCACGTGAGAAAATCGTGTCTAGAACCACGTTGGAAAGGGCCATATCAAGTAATCTTGACGACTACTACTGCTGTAAAGTGTGCCGGAGTTCCCAACTGGATACATGCTAGACACACAAAAAGGGTAACGTGTCCTGTTGAAGAGGAACTTGAAGTTTCAGGCACAACAACTTCAGAAAGAGAAGTCTCAGGGCTAGAAAACAGTCAAGAAGGAACTGAGACTACCAGAGAGCCCACTGAGAACAGCCTTGTCCCTCAAACAGTCAATGAGTTCGAGAGAGGTGACAGAGTGCCTATCTCAGTAGAGGCGGCAGGAGAATTAAATCAAGAAGAAGTTCTCCCAGAAGTAGACAAGTACGGGTTAGAACTCGAACCCGGCACAGAAGAAGAAGAAGAAGAAGGAGAACTTGTAGAGAGAAATCAGAACGTATCAGAGTCTCCTGAACCAGCTGCAGGTCCATCAAGAGAAAACACCATATCACAAGAGGAGGGTGCTGTCCAGCGTTCTGAAAGAACACATCAAGAGAAGACACATAAAGGTGACAATTGGCCAGATAAACCACTCCTCAAGATAAGAGACATATCAAATGACACAATAACAGAAGAAAATGACACATCTCGAGTGGAAGAACTGACTGAAGGAGAACAACAGGGTGAACGAAGGCTGAAACGAAAAAGAATCGCAAACAGAAGATATACAGGTCCTGAATGGGCGTATGCTACAACATCGTAATGGCAACAAGAATTCCTAGCTTTCTGTTTTGATCGAGAAGTACCAGGCCAATACTACGGTACTTGAGCAAATCTGAGGAAATCTTGGATAAAATCTGAAACTGCAAATTGAAAGAAAAGAGAGACTTTATGAATTACCTAAAGTGACACTAGAACCGGATTTTACTTTTGAGAAACTTGATTACAAGCTGCTAACCTGATTTGACAAAAGGGGTCCTGGAGTGAGTGAAGACGCTGTAAATACACGCAGAAAGTCAGAGGATTTGAACCATCCTCTAGTTGATTGTTGCTCTACTATATGATTCTATACAGACATGGCTTACAATAGAGGTAGTAGCAAGGGAAGTAAAGTGTGTGGTTGGCTAGGACTTATAATAGGTGTTGTGTGCGCAGTGATAATTGTGGGAGTGATTGTAGGAATGCCATGGATAGAGAAAGAAACTATTAACGCTACTTCAAAACCTGAAACTACCACACTAACACCATGGGAAAGATTTGAGCAGGATGCAAGACATATGCATGAGGGAACTAATGCAAAAGGGGAACTTTCTACTAATGTCTTCTATCGCTTACTAAATGAGTATGTGGAAACTATGAATGCAAAAGATTGTTATGTATGTACTAAAATTCCTTCGTCTGTGCAGGAGGGAGTTACATATCATAGCCTCCCTCTTACTTATGGAATTAGTTGTAGCTTGCTATTAACAAGATTCTATAATCAAGAGCACGTGCAATATTTCTATTCAAACTTAGATGTTGTGTTTTATTTTGTGCCTGTGATTGAATTTTTAAACAAGTTAGCTAAGGAACATGATATAAAAATAGTTAGGGGATTCTTTGAGCCAATGCTTACATTTGGAACTGCCTATGCACATCGCAACAATTTAAATTGCTTACTATCGCCTGTAGAGGAAAGTTTTTTAGATCACACAGATGATAGACGCAAAGCATTAAAAGAAAGATTAGAAAAAGGATTAGAGAAACGCACATACGCAAATGATTATGCTTACACTGCAATCAAACCACAAGGCAAATTAGCTATAGATGCATTACATGTAGGTAGGCTTTGTATATATAGGCCAAAATCCGAGCAGGACAATTTGTTTGTGGGAACGAGTGAATGCAGGCATGTGTTTTTGTTTCAGAGTAAATAGACCTATATGCTAAATGGACAAGATCCAGCGATTCCTGGGATCTATTACATCTGTGGGCTAAATGCTTAT
The DNA here is from genome assembly GCF_031143425.1 of Pleurodeles waltl. Taxonomy (NCBI): domain Eukaryota; kingdom Metazoa; phylum Chordata; class Amphibia; order Caudata; family Salamandridae; genus Pleurodeles; species Pleurodeles waltl. The sequence goes on from NC_090444.1 coordinate 694,229,397, forward strand.
TACCGTCTCCCTTAGGGATGGTATGGGACATGTTATTTGGGAATAGTATTCCCAATGATTTACCAAATTGATGACTTAAAACAGATACCTAAGACGTCTGAACTACAACATCCCAGACAAAAACGAGAATCAGTGGCGGCTGTCATTGGTGATATATTTGGAGCCATAATCCCATCAGTAGGGGTTATCTTGAACTCTATGAAGATTCAAAAGTTGTCTACTATAGTGGATAACATGCTGACAAATTTTACAGGGGCTATACTCCTGATGGATACTGAACTTGCTGCAGAAAGAGCTGTGACTCTTAAAAATCGGATTGCTTTAGACATTCTTTTAGCTAAGAGTGGAGGAGTCTGCAAGATGCTCAATGAGCGTCATTGTTGTTCATTCATTCCAGATAACAGTAAAAAGATTAGAAGTATGCTTACTAACCTTACAAGAGATAGTACAGATTTGAAGGATTTGAAAGAACTCGGTGTTTGGGAGAAATTTGGAAAGGGAATTGCCAGGGTTGGGAGCTGGTTTACCAACATTTGGAATGGGGTACTTGCAAAAATCTTGATGGGTTTATTAATTGTTCTGGTCTGTCTATTAGGATTATGGGGGGCATGCAAAATTAATGACAAAATAAAGAGAAATTGGACTAAAAGAACCAGGAGAAACGAAGAAAGTGAAAGAGAGAAAATGTTCAATGAAATTTGGAAAAGTTCACATAAAGGGCAAGATGTTGAAATGCGTATTATGCGCAAGGTGAAAAATTAAAAAAATGAAAGGTCAAAGGGAAAGGTTTGTGTGATGACGAGCGTCATCAGAGGAGGGACTGAGAGAGCGTAATCTAAATATTACATATGTTAAACATGAAGTGCTTATATAAATACCTAACAATGCTGCATATAAAAAACGACAATAAATATTAGTTGCTTAATGTGTATTTTGAATTATGATTATAAAACATGAAGTTACTATTGGGCACTTAAACTAATGTCGATTGTAAGACATAATTGCTGGCACCATGATTAATTGAATATATTAACGCTTACGAATATTGCATTTGTATTAAAACCCATAGGCCTTAAGTTAGCGTGAGTTGAGGATTTTAGCTGTGTAGCTTTCATATTAAAGCATATTTTCTGTTTTTCAGTGTGCTAACTCGTAAAGGGCCATGGCCCAGCATTTGTTCTTTTCCTTCGTTTCATGTATCCAACTTCATCCTGTTCCCATTCGCATGCTAGCTGCCTTAGTAGAAGTTTTATACAGATTTGAAACAAAAGTATACCAAAAGAATGTACAAGGACATTTGACCATGGATAAAGAAGCTCATGACCCGAGAGACGTGCCAAGATGATGACAAAACACCCCAGATGTGCCACCTACGAAGACGTCAATTATGAAGACCAATCAAAGTGTTATAAATTATCGTGGGGTGACAATTTGGATTACCTAATGTATAATTTGATAGGTTAAAGATAGTGGGGTATAGCGAATATCCACTAGAATTTTGGGGGAAGGTATTGCGAAAAAGGGATCAAAACTCATGACACAGAAGGGTCGTTAGAATTAGGTAGGGAATGCTATCGATTTTATCCAGAAACTCTGTCACTCTGTCTGGTGATTAGAGACTTAATAAACTGTCCTCACCCATAGACTGCCTTTATGCTTCTCCTCCATATGAGGGAAGTGTCCCCTCTCCACTAGACTAAGTTAGACTGATGGCGATGCGACTGATGTCCTGAAGACGAAGACTGATCCTGTGTGCGGACTCAATCCTTGGAGGGTAATTATGACAATGCTACTGCAATTTGTTTATTTGCTTTTCCTTTCTAGGTACCAACTGTTGTATTTTTGAATAGAGACCATAGTTTAGATGTTTTCTAAATTGGTGTTCTAAATTATTTTGCATGAAGTCCAACATGCTGATGCTAATTAGTGGCTAGGTTAGGTGATCACCCTGACTGACACAAATAGACAAAACTGACATTGTACTATGCTGAACTGAGACTTGCATGATATTCTATGTGTTCCGATCTATGTTTATTTTATGTTATGTTCTTATGTTTGTGATCTTTGCATTATTGAAGTCTTACCACAGTTGCCATATTGTGACTATGCTCTTATGCTTCTTGGTTTTGAGATTGACACTTCTGCTAGTAGATTGTAATCAATAGGGAATAAAACTCAAAAAAAATTCTATCACAAGGTGTGGTTATTCATGGCTGAAAGGTCATGGTTGCGTCGACAATTTGATTAATGTCTTTATCCAAAGTAAAGTGTATTGTGGTGATAAACATTGATGACCTTATTGATATATTGCTTGACATATTGATCAGTTATCTCGTCCTACGGTGTCTCACCACTGGGTCAAAAGATTCATTGGCCTAAAACGAGTCCTAATGTGTATAAAATTGACATAGAAGGACGTGTTAGCACTACCACAAATTTTCAACCAACTCATTCCAAACTCTTCAGTCCTATGTCCATCCATATCCTAATCATTCAACTAATGGTCTCACAGTATACCACTCCCACCACTCTGAATAACTTAGATTTCCCTTACTAATCCACCACTAATCTACCTTTGAGTTTCGGAGTAGCAGGCTATTCGCCGAAAGGCACTTCAATGCCTTAACAGAGGAGTTAAGTGCTACATAAACCAAATTACAATTACCCATATATTGTTTGCCAACAGCCAATGTATGGAAATGAAGTATGCAAAAAAAAGTGCTGCTGCAGCTGCCATTCTCATCCGATATACCATAATGCAGTGATTCCCTACCTGTGGTCTGGGGACCCTGGGTCCAGGAAGCCTACTCAGTAAGTCTGTGATTACTGAGAAAAATAAATATCAATAATTGATTAAAAATGTGTATATAAATAAAGAGGTTAAATGTACATTTTCAAAGATTAAAATGTTCTGGAAATGCGAAGAAATTTGAAATTGGATGCTAGTTAGTATCCCCAGAAGCGATTTGAAAGCAGTCCAAGAGCATCATACGCAACATGGACGATAAGTGACTTCAACTGAATTTAGAAACGCTGCAATCCTATTAAAATAAAAATTCCGATTTTTTAAATTCAATTGTGAGTCAAATAAATTATTACATAATTTGTGTATTTGATGAATGCTTGTTTCTGTATTGTGTATTGTTTACCTGTTCAAATCATCAACAATGCTTAGGCCATGTACCCCAGTGTCCAATAGTAACTCAGTGGGGGTTCCCCAGTTTCTAGTAATGATTAAGTAGGGGTCCTCAGAAGTCAAAAAGGTAAAAAAACACTGCCATAATGGATACCCAAACCTTTAAAAAACATAAGCAGAGAAATGTTAGACATGATTAGCAGAAAACATTCCACTGCAGGGCAAACAAAGACACATGCTTGGCCCTGGTATTTGCCCTACATCATTGCCTTTTTTTTTTTTTCCTCCTTTTTTAAACCGGGGTGCCCCCACTTCCCTTTCTAGTTTGCCTACAGGTATATCGGCACCTTCAAATGCAGCGCTGGTTAATTAGGGCCTGCAGTAAAATGTCCGTTGTAAATGCATAACTAGACTTTTCTTGCAACATAAATCGGTCAACCCTGCCGCATAATTGGTCCTCTCTGCCACATAATTCCAGTGGCCCTCCATATAACTAAAGCACTTCTATTTACCTAGTTCTTCTATGTGCAGCAAAAAATGACAATATTGCCATTTATCGTGCTAATTTAAATCTGCCATGCAAATTAGAATAGAATACCACCTTCATGACCCTATCATCTCAGTTGCTTATTCTCAGGAGCTTCTTTTGATTTTAGGTACTTGTAAACATTATTGCTTTTGTTGTTCCCTTTGTTTTGTTGTTCTTGTTTTGTGCTTTCAAACTGGGCTCCTACTATTGTTTCCATATTAACTATAATATGAACTGAAGAAGCATGGAATATGGCACGGCAAATAGGAATTGAAAAAGTGACATTCTAAAACATACAAGGTACAAAGTTTATTCCAACACAAATTAGTGGATAACTAATTAGTATTTTCAAAACTACATTTAACTTTGTATCCACGTGAAAGTGAGAACGAAAGACATCTGTTTTCAAGAGTAAACTGAAAATGTTATTGTCATGTGCCTACGGAGATAGGACTCTAATGAGCTACCTAGGAGGACTTTCGGTGCTCTCATATTCGTTATGTATGACAAAACGTCTAACTAGGAAACGCTACAAAATATGCAATTAACTAGCTCAAACGGCAGATTTCTACTTCAGAACCTTACAGAGCCTACCATGAAGCAAAGCTGCTCTCTGTATCCATGCAACCTTGATGTAAGATTTTGTACATTAGTCCCCTAAGGTTTCTCGCCCTAGTAAAAACTATGAGAGCGTGGAAGTGCCACACTAGTCACATAAAGCTTGTTCCTAGCAGTGAAACGCTCATAAAATGCTCTCCTTACTTCAGTTTAGAACTGCACTGAGTTTTGGTTCTTTCGCCACTATCAGACTTGGGTGGCTGCCACTGCTCCCTCCACCAGAGATAAAGGAGCTCCCACAGCTGTGCAAAGATGGGCCTAAAAGGAGATCTGATCTGTAGCCACTAAATTATAAAAGTAAACTCTACAGAAGACAACGTCAGCAATGTCTGGCTACGAGGTTAGGAGCTGTATGGCAGACAGGGTGAAGGAAAAATTAGCTACAAGACTTTAGAGCATGGCATGTGCATACTTGGATATCTGGACAAGACTGGGGCACTAAGAAGCCTGACAGCCTCCGCTGGGGGAGGGGGCTTTGTGTCCGAGCTCACTCAGCAAAAGGGAAGCTACTTGTGCTACTTCAGTTATTCCTCTCCAGGCGGCAGTTCCATTTGAGTACCCCCAAAAAATGTTGTGACCCCTCGGGTGGGTTTAGGATACCGAGGTTTAGGACTGCCCATTTGATTGAAATTTTGTCTGGCAACGGATGCTGATGAAGGAAGGAGTGGTGATGAGGATTGTACGAGGGCAGCATGGAGGCAGAACAGGCTGACATAATGATGGGGTGCTAGGTACAGAAGCACCATGGATAGGTGTAGGGGCAGAGGTGGGAGGCAAAATGGAGCAGGGGCAGCAAAGCTGTAGGTGGATGAGGCAGCAGGGCTGGGAATGACCAGGGTTGCAGGGAGGGAAGCTGCAGGAGCCATAGGGAATGGCAAAGACGAGTGCTGCTAGGTTAGCGGGGTGAATGCACAAGCGACAGAGGTGAACAAGAGTAGGGGCTGGACCAGAGGACAAAAAGACAGGGCTGAAATGGAAAGGCAGCTGAGAGACAGCAGGGACTATGGGGAGGAGAGGGAAGGCAGTAGTGATGTAGCGGAGACACGCAGCTGGCCTGGAAGGGATGAAAGTGGCTGATGAGGGCAGGACCGGAAAACTACAGGAGAGGAGGGCAGAGAGAATGGAGAAAGGGAGTGCGGCAGGTGAGAAAGAATTAAGGGTGCTGTGAGACAGCCAGAATTAAAGCAAGAAACAGAGCGGGCGCAGCAGAGCACAAGGCCTGGCCGACCCACCAGGTGAAGCAGGCAGGTTGCCTTACCTCTCCGTCGTGCGCTGTGCAATGCAGGACCGGGCACCCAAGACAGGGCTGTGTGGGTCCCCAGAGTATAGTGCCAGAGTGCCACAGTAGCCTCCCACAGTTGTAGTGAAAGGCAGGGCTGCCCCGCTGCTGCTAACTCGTCTTCAGCCTGAACTGTGAGGCCACGAGGTCTCATGTTGGGCAATAGGATTGCTGGGGGAAGGGTTGATCGGCGGGGGTGGCTGGACTCTAAAGGCATGACCACTCTCAGCACAACTCTGGGGGATAAAGTGAATTAAAAATACAAGCCGAAGCATTTCTGCTCTCCTGCTGCCATTGAGAGCAATGGGAGAGACAAAGGAAACAATATGACGCAATTGGTGCTGATGCAAAGCACTCCAATACCCAATCATGTTTGTGCGGTATGAAACTTTAAAGCACCACGGAGCGCGTAGGGGACAGACCACAAAAAAAGTTGTTTGCACACACAAAAGCATATTGGCAGTGGTGCAATTATCCATGTAACAAGGTCAGTCGGCAAGGCATAACAAAACAGCCACAAGGCAAGACAAATGTGAAGCATTTACCAATGACATCAAGGGAGTTCTTCAAAGCGAGCCCAGGAACGATTGAAAGTGATGGGTGTGATAAAAGCCACAGATACTCCCCGTCTCGCGGATGACTACAAGAGCAGCTCTACTAGGTTTCCCGTTTCGCTGAACACCGAAACGCCTTAAATACTTGGGAGTGCTAGTCAATCTGGGCCTAGCGCACATGGTGGCGGACAATATTGACCCCCTCATTGCGCGGATGAAGCCTGATTTTGCAAAATGGAGCCAACTAGGCCTGTCCATGTGGGGTCGAGTACAAGCGGTAAGGATGGTCACGGTGCCCCATTTCACATATATTCTAGGACTCCTCCCCCTACAGGTGCCTCTCCAGACACTGTGAAAAATAGATACACTCATTAGATCATTCGTATGGGGCTCAATGCGACCACGCTTATCGTCCGCTAAACTCCTAGCCTGCCGCTCCCAAGGGGGCATGGGGCTACAGTCGGTAGAGCATTATTCACTTGCACTACACCTGTCCCAGTTGTCTCACACACTGTCCGGAGTGCCGGACCCGCCCCAGTGGACAGCTGTGGAGACACTATTGCTGTCTGCAAAGGAGGGACTCGGAGGGCCTTACCGCAACGACCTCCCATCGACCGGTTCAGTGAACCCCATCTTGAAGGCGACACGAGCGGCCTGGCGTAGGGTCCACCGCCAGCTCGGGGTCCACCCTCTTGTTCACGCCCAAGCACCTCTGTGGCGCAACAGCAGACTCCGGATAGGCGGTGAAGTGCTGGACTGGCTGCAGTGGAGGAGGGCTGGCATCCATACCATTTCCCAGATTCTGGAAAACGACACACTTAAATCCTTCCCCAGGCTACGGGAGGAATTCAATCTCCAACCGAGCCAAGAGTGGCGCTATCTGCAACTCAAACACTGCATCTGTCAGGGGACTGAGGTTATCGAATGGGGGTCCCGGTCTTCACCCATAGTGGCCTACTTACAACAGTGGGGGCACCATAGGGGAGTCATGGCGGGTCTCTATGACCTAATTATCCGACAGCTCTATTCCCAACCCCTCTCAGATACGCTGCGTTTAAAATGGCAAACCAGACTACAACAGACACTAGACCCGGAAGACTGGGTAGACATTCTAGAGGCTCTGGACATAGGTACTCGAGAGGCACGCTTAAAGTTCTGCCTCTTTAAGGTCCTACATGATTGGCACTGGTCCCCAGCAAAACTGCACAGGACAGGACTTCTCCCACACGCGAAGTGCTGGCGATGCCCAGAGTCATACTGCGATCTCAAACATATCCTAACAGATTGCCCAACGGTCCGATCGCTGTGGGATGTGGTGGGCTCTACCCTGGCTGAATTTATTATACTCCCGGCACCACTCCCTCCCCCCCCCTCATACTTTTGCACGACACGACCCCTCTGCCAGGCTTAACCAGACCGCACAAGAGGATGCTACACACAGCGCTAGCCACTGCAAAAATCTGTATCCTACGCCACTGGCAATCGACTGTCTCTCCAACTCCGGAAGAATGGATCATAGCTATGACCCGCATCGCCACGCATGAAAGAATCATCTATAACCTACAAGACCAAGACCAATTATTCAACCAAGTATGGGCCCCTTCCTCACTGGGGGACGCCCGTAGGTCGCCTGAAATCACCTACCTTTCCCTCCTTCCCCTCCAATTTCATTCTCCCCCTCCCCTTTTCCATCCCCCACCCTACGCCCCTCTTTTTTCCTTTAATAGATTACCCTTCTCCCTCTTCTCTCATTAGACTCCTTTTCTCCTCTCTCTCCTCTTCCCTCTCTCTGTCTTCTTTCTTCCTCTCTCTCTCTTCCTCAGTTCTGTCAGGGGCATGATCCAGGCCTCCTATACTTTTATCAGTAACCTTCGGTCGTAGACCCATACATCAGAGTCGGCATAAGAACACTAAGTAACAAGCATGAACTGTGATGAGAGAAGCCAAAGAACTCAGACCCTCATATCCAGATTGATCGCTATCCCGGCAACTCACTATCCAGGCGTATATTACCACTCCGATAGGCCACCTCCCAACGTAAAGATATCCGACCGCAATTTGATATCGCACTGTATACAGGCGCTGTGACTTGCTTACAAGCCGGTTACCGGCACAGCGAGGAATGAACTCCCCACTCCCAAGGGGCTAGACGACACTGTAACCCAGCTCCCACCACCCTATACAATGGTCTACCCCCCTTACCCCTTTTTTGTTCCCCCTGTACAAGGACGTCATATAGCACAAAGTTCTGTTTATCCCCCATTCCCGACCTCTATTTCCCCTTCCCCTCTACTCTCCGTTCTCTTTACTGCTTTTTCTGAATGCTATTATCATTGTGATTACTGTGATCACTATAGCAACGGTCTCGAAGAACAACTGACAATGTCCCATTGCTCCATTTGTTGCCTATATACTTTGACTTATTATGTACTATTGTTTATAAATGTTGGGACCTTGGTCCCTCTTGGATTTTGTACCATCTTGCAGTGCTTACAATAAAACAATAAAAATTAAAAAAAACACAGATAGATTACAACATGTCGGAAAGCAGGGCTTGCTCACTGCATGCTCGACCTAAACACAGTACAATGTCTGCATACTGTTGGTAGCATATTGGCTTCTGTGCCTATTTAAACTACAATGAACTTTAAACTGGGATGCTTAGCCTTCAAATCAACTCACAACTAACTTTATAAACTCCTCAAATTAACAGGCAGCACAAGAGATATCAGGAGTAAAAACAAACAATCTGCCGCCACCTACAACTCTTAGGTACTTACTTTTGCTCCTCCCAACTGTAGACATGAGGTCTTCCACAAGTCTTGGGTGCCTACTGTAACCACTACACATGATCATAACTGCAACATGAGTGCCCCACTCCTTCTGTTAGCAGAACTCACCACTTTTCTTCAGCTAGTCTTCCCATCCTAGTCTGTTCTGCCTACTTGGACTCCCAATGGCCCTTCCTGATCCTGCTCCCTCTCTACTGTTATTTTCTCAACATTTAAATGTAATACTTTTTGCTTGAAATAAGCTGGTTTCTTTATTTGTCTCTCTTCTAGACTTCTGCTGATCTTTCTTTCTCACTCCCAGCCACCCCAGATTTATTCTATGTACTGTTTATTCGCTTTCTTATTACTAGTACATTGCTAATATCTTCATTCACTGATTTTTTTTTTTAAATATATTTTTAAAAATTTTCTCTCATACAACGGCACCACAAATATGCTAGTTGCAACTTAAAGAACGTTAATAAATCCCCCCCAATTAGTATGACATACCGGATCATCCGTGCGCTGCTCCTCCAATGAATATTTCGTATTTGGATCTGGGTATCAATAAAGCATTTAAACATTAACTGTTCCGGTTGCATTCGATATACCTAAAACGTATCGAATATCCAGGGAACTATGTACACGATGGTGTCTAACATGGGTCCAATGTCCGTCGTATATGGAGGAGAGCATGGTGCCAAGTGAGTACAACCCCCAGCATTCTCATTTACAGCAATTTGCACCATTTTGGGGCGCTGCCCCCAATAATGAAAGCATGTGTGTTATGGCAAAATCATAAACACTTCTGGGTAGGTGTAACTGCATAGAGTCGTTATCCACTTCGTCCATTATTATATCCCTGGGTGCGGGTGGTCCTCACCGGGCCTGTCAGTGGTTATTGTTATCACCTCTATGTTTTGGCCGTTCCGCGCCCCTCCCAAGTCACAGGCATTAAGGTTAGCTCTAAAGTGCTTCCCCTTCACTATTGTGTTGCTCCCATTTTGCTAAAAGCTCCTCCCAAAGGGGGGCGGTGGGTGTCTGGCGCATTCCCCTCAACACCTCACATTTTAGGACCTGTAATTCGGTCCTGGCACACCGCGTGACATCACGCCTCCAGATCGCTAGGGGGGGGGGGGGGTCCCAGGTGATCTCCACCCTAATGCAATGTGTCTTCTGTAAAGTACTAATGCCAGATCTAGGAACCGGGTAGTCACCAATCTAGCAGGTACCCTGGAATAGAGACCCAAAAGGCACACCGCAGGGGTAAGGGCCAGTCCAACTCCCAGTGACGCTTCCAAGTCACCCAGCACCCCCACCCAGGCCTGCTGTATTCCCGGGCAGAGCCATAGCATATGGTCCAGATCCACGTCCTGCTCAGTACATCTGGGACATGCTCTGGAGTCACCCCCATAAATTATATTTAACCTATGTGGAGTGAGGTATGTCCTTTGTAAACAGTTATACTGTATGTAACGTAAACGTGTGTTCCGTGAGACTACCCTGGGATATGCGAGTACTCTCCTCCACTCCGCCTCGGTCAGGTCGCTCTCCAATGTCTTTTCCCATCGCTCTCGCAAGGGCCGCACGGGGGTCAGAATACATTCGATCTGGGCCTTATACAACTTAGTAACCAAATGAGTGTCTTCACCCGATGTCAAGAGGAGGTGTAAAATCTTGTGCGTGTCAGGTTCAGCATTAATCGTCCCCCAGCATGCCTTAATACAATGAGACAAATATTGATAAGTCAGAAACTGCCCAGCCGGTACACCGTTCCTTTCTACCACATCTGCAAACGACTTCGATACTCTGTCTTGGAAAAAATCACCCAGAGTCTCCACCCCTGTTCTTGCCCAGGGCCCCGGGACGCAGCGCGGCACCGACCACGCCGCAGGGTATTGGACCAGCATCAATAGAGGCATAGAAGGGGAGTTACCACCCCCACTCCCACTCGACGTGAACAGAGCCTCCAACAATCCATTGCAACTTTCAATAGGACATTTCCCTCCTTAGGTACCCTCATTCGAGCAATCATACGTGCCAGTATCCAGTCTCCACCCTTCACACCACTGTTAGTGTATCTGTCCCACTGATCTTCTCCAGTGAACCACCTGGCAATCCACTGTAGCTGACAAGCCAGGTAATAAAGTTCAAAATCTGGGACACTGGGGGCCCCCCCATGAGCGCCGGCCTACAGAGAACAGGGAGCGAGGTACGTCTACGACCATCGTCCCATATAAGATCTCTGAGTAACGTATTTAACTCATGGAACCATGTTGTCAGCACAGATACCAGTAAGTTAGTAAAGTAGTACAGGAGGCGTGGGAGCACAATCATCTTGGACAATGATATCCTAGCTGATATAGTTTATCTAAGAGATCTCCAGAATCCCACCGAAGAGCGGAGTGAACGCAACGCTCTACCTATGTTACCCTCACGGAGATCCTTCAAGTCGTGGAACACCTGTATGCCTAGGTATCTAAAAGTGCGAGGAGCCCACACCACATCCTCAGGCATGATGAAGGACACATACCACCCGCCAAAAGAGTGAAGACAAAGGTCTTACCCCTATTGAGGCGGAGTCCAGAGATGGTTCCAAAATTATCCAATTCCCCCAGGGTCCAGGGTAATCCAGTCTCACCATCTCGCAGATATATTAGGACATCATCTGCATATAACAAGATTATATGCTCAACCTGTCCCCACGGCACCCCCTACCTCCTCCATCCAATCAGAATCGGGCGGCAAGGGGTTGGATAGCCAGGGCAAACAATAATGGGGACAGGTTGCAACCCTGCCTAGTGTCCCTATAAACCCGATACGTCTCAAACACTGATCTTCCAGTCCTCACTCTTGCTAAAGGAGCTGCATATAACAAGTCTACCCAGCGAACCCAATCCCATCCGGAGCATCACAGTGTGCAGGAAGTCCCATCTTAATGAATTGAAGGCCTTTTCAAAGTCTATTGCTAATAGGGTCGCCCCAGGGGGCTTCTCAGCTCGTGGCATATGTAGAATAGTGAACAGGCGTCTTAAATTCAATGAGGTGTTTCGTGCTGGGATAAACCCGTTTTGATCCTTATGTATTAGATTGGGGATGTATTGGAGTAATCGATTAGCCAGAAGTTTACTTAGAATTTTAAAATCACAATTCAACATGGATAGCGGTCTAGTCAGTCACCGAGACCTCACCGGTATCCCGCTTGGGTTAGGGGACCACTAAGGCCTCCCTCATCGAGTCAGGAAGAAGACCCCGTTGGAATGCTTCTGTGAATATCTCCACCAGCCTGGGAGCCAGGAGAGTAGAGTATTTCTTATAGAAGTCCATTGGTAAGCCATCAGTACCCGGGGTTTTCCCTGCCGCTAGTTGCAAAATGGCATCCTGCACTTCCTCCAAGGTCACCGGGCTGCCCAAGCTGTCCCGGTCTTCATACGTCAGAGAAGTCGGTGGCAGTGAGCGTAGATATGTCTAGAACTGCTCAGCCCCCATGTCATTCGGTTGTCTATAAAGAAAAGTATAGTACTCTCTGAAGGCTCCATTAACTTCTTTAGGTGTGCATCTAAGCTCCCCCCCTCCAGATCTCGCACATTCACAATAGGGGACCCTCACCTCCCGGTCTCACCAACCACGACAACATCTTTCCAGATCTGCCCTCCTCCGCCTGTACTGAGGTCAGGTATCTCTGCATGCTATGGCACCTCAATTGCTCCTCAATTTGGATGTAAGCGATTCTTTCCTCTTTAAGTTTATCTCCTGGCATTCCTGCCCCATTCTCGTTCCTCTCTTCTTTCTGAATATTTTTTTCTAGTGCTATCAGCTCTCGTTCTAGTGTACGCTTAATCCCGACTGACTGGCTCATGCAATGGCCTCTAACTGCCACCTTAAGGGTTTCTCATTCTACACTTCTGGACAATGCAGATCCCGTATTAAAGGTAATGTGGTCGGCAAGATAGGAACGGAGTATTTCTCTATAAGCCTGGTCTTCCAGGGCAGACGGATTTAATCTCCATAACGGAATGGGAGGTCTATCCTCTGTTGCCCTCCATGTGAGGAGTAGGGGATTATGGTCCTACAGGGTACGCCCCAGGTATTCAGTATGAGTTACATTCTGTAAGATATTTATGGAGCAAAGGATCCTGTCTATCCTATTGTGTAATCGGTGCAGGTGTGAGTAATATGAAAAGTCCCTGTCAACCGGATGTTGAGCGCACCAGGCATCTATCAAACCCCAACCCAGCATCCATTCAAGTGAGTGCTTAGCTATTTTATGTGCAGCTGCGCCCAGTAGAGGCGGAGTGGAGCGGTCCAGGCCTACATCTGCTACACTGTTAAAGTCCCCACCAAGTAACAGCTCCCCTCCGCATTGGCGTGTTAAATGACTGGGCAAACGCTTCAGGAAGGGGATCTGGTCCTGATTAGGGGCATACAGACTACTTACAACAATTGAAACTCCGTGAAGTTGTCCCTCTACAATCACAAACCTGCCCTCTTGATCAACATGAGTAGATTTAACTTCAAAGGGAACTCCTGATCGTACCCATATCATCGCTCCTCTAGCATATGCAGAATATTTGGTGGCAAATATTTGTCCCCTCCATCTGCATTTCAATTTATCTATTTCAGGGGCATTGAGGTGGATCTCCTGTAACATAGCCACATGTACACTCCTCCATTTCAAATATGATAACACCTTATACCTTTTGGAGGGTGAACCCATACCCCTAATATTCCAAGTCAGGAAGTTATATTCAGCCATTTAAGATTTAAACAATTAAGCCAACTCCCCCACTGCCTCAAGAGTCTGGCATCCTCTCCTCGCTCAATGGACTTTGTATGGACAAATCCTAGCACCCATGTCACCATCAAACACAATCGTAAACCCCAACTCCCAATCCCCAGGGCGCCTCTCAAACTGTAGGTTGCCTAGTAAATATCACAACAGTGCAGTAATAACAACAAGTTAAAATTCTCGTCATTCTACGTCGAGTGGGTGAGAAACCAAGGGGGGGCGGTTGTGAGTCCGTCAAGACCATACCAGTGAAAACCCTCCACTCCACAGGACCAGCGTTAGAAGTTATTTGTTATTCAGGCCAGCTCATCAGCTGTTTGTGGAGTTACCTTAGGGGCCTCTCTGGAATAACTAGAGCCCTCTTCGAAGGAGAGAGATGCATGATCCGAGTCTTTCCCGCTGTTGTCCGCCTAGGGAGTTCCTCCCCAAACCTTTCTCGCCAATTCTTTTTGAGCGATAGTCGGGCCCGCCGGTGGTCTCTCCCTGTTACGCTGTCTCTTCTGTCTTCCATGGCCCGTCCGACCGGCTTGTCTACCTTGGCCATGCTGATTCCCTGCTAGACCTCTCGCCTCTATTCAGTCCCACGCCTCCTGCGGTGTCTGTAGGAACGTGGCTTTGCCATTCAGAATGACTTTCAGTTTAGCCAGGAAGAGGAGTGAGTACTGAATCCCTGCCTCCCAGAGGGTCTTTTTCAAAGCCAGGAATGAGGCCCTCTTAATCTGGACCTCCAAAGCAAAGTCAGGGAACAGCGTCATGACTCCGTTCTCCACTTCAAAAGGCCCAACCTCTCTGGAGCAGTAAGTCTCTGTCCCTGTAGTGCATTAACTTCGCTACCACTACCTGCAGTGGTCTTCCTGGTGCTATAGGCCTAGAGGGGACTCGATGTGCCCTTTCCAAAGACAAAAAGGGCGTAAGGCAGTCTGGCGCCACCACCGTGCGCAGCCACCCCTCCAAGAACTCCACCATGTTTGTCCCTTCCGCACCCTCCTTCTACTCGTCTTTCTAAGCGCTGTACCTGGTCATTTAGATGTGAGACCGTGGCTGTGAGGTTATCATGTTTCGTGTGAGTTCGGATATTGTTGTTTCTGTTTCCTTCACCCTGTCCACCAGTTTGTGATGACCAGCTCTCAATAACCCCAAATCCAACGCCACCTGATTAATGTCATGCCTCAAAGTGGTTTTCGTGTCTTCAGTGGCGCCCAGGATCTTCTCAAGGGTGGCCTGCACTGTAGGCTGCGTGAGATCCTCCATGGTCTGTTTTCTGTGATCAATAGTGGATCTGCGGTGCAGGACCTTACTTCTGGGTTTACTCCTGGAACTCATTCGGAATTTACCGTGCTATACTCAAAACGTCAGTCAAGGTAGTAGACCACTCACCGCTTCACCGTGAACATATAGGAGTTCACCTCTGAGCACAAGTCAGATTATAGCACAATGTCTGTTCCTGCGCCCTTTATTTAGGGTCGATCCCAAATCAGGTGTTCCATCCAGCTCAAGCTCAACACAGAACATCCATGGTGCAACTACAAATTCGCTCCTAACAAAGTCAAGAATAATCACTTTCTACGGGCATACCTCCAGGAAAACTGAAGATTCCTAGGACAGAAAGTCCCCGCAGGATGTTGATGCAGATGAAGAGAATCTGTGGGACACTGCAGTGCATTCACTAGCGCTCACACAATGCAATAGGCCGCCCCCTGCAAGATGCAGTCGATCCTGGGACAGAGAGTCCCCGTGGGATGTTGAAGCAGATGACTCCACCAAGCAGACAGATAATGGGCACTCACGGGCAGAAAGCTCACAGTACATGCACACCAGTCCGTCTCAGCAGAACCCACCTGCGCCACCGACGCCCGAATCCGGTGCTCAGGTAACGTGTGGGCAAGAGCAAAATCCATTTTAAAAAAAAATGGCATCCTGTGACAATGCCTTGTATAGTCTTTGTTAGTTTTAGGGATCGACCGTCCCAAGTGGCCCGTATGCGGCAATAGCCATGCCCGTCACAGGGCCAACATGCTGGGGTTCCTCGGGCCACAACTCCCTTCCGTGGTCCAGAAATGATGCGCAGGGTCCAGCGCACCGGGTGGTAAGGGGGGGGCAGGGGAGGACAGCCTACCTCAGTCCCCATAGGTCCGGATGCAGTTGTCTGCCCGCACAACCGCCAGCCGCGATCCCGCTCCTCACAAGCGGGCCGTGAACGAAGCAGCCGCCGGCAAGCAGAGGGCGGACGGGGCCGGCCTCCCCGGCTGGAGGCAATATGTGGCAGGTCAGCTGTGTCCGGGGATTCAACCCGCTCCTCCAGCCGAATCGTTGTGCTGTCCGACGGCAACGCGCTCCAGCGCCCCGTTCAGGACGATGCCCGGGTCACACCCAGGCGGCGCCGCCCAGGGCCCAACAATGGTGGGTCGCTGTTAGCCACAATCAGCAGAGGGAGCCTCTGACCTCATCAACCGCCCCGCTCTTCAAGCGACACCTCAGGGGTCGGTCCTTCCCCCACCGCCAAATCCTCCGTTCCTCGGCAAAGCGCATCCGAAACAGCGCAGGCCCGTCTCCGCCAGACTCAGGTCTCTGCCCATACCGGCTCCCGGGGGACACCTGGGTCTCTCCCCAATCAGCGAAAATCCAGTCGGGCGTCCTCCCTTATGTACCCCAACTCCTCCACACATGGATTTTGTGCATGGTCCGCAGAGAGGGACGTTTAATTCAGGATTACTTATATCTTCATTCACTGTAAAAGGCTATTGTTGGTGTCTATTGTGAAGCACCCTTGGTGCATGAGAGATCAGCCTACAACCCAGATCATCTGCGGCGTACCTCAAGGCTCATCGCTCAGCCCGACACTCTTCAATGTCTACATGAGCCCCCTCGCCGACATCGTACGCAAGCACGACATCATCATCACCTCCTACGCCGACGACACCCAACTTGTACTCTCCCTCACCAAGGACCCCGCCAGCGCCAAGACCAACCTACAAGAGGGTATGAAGGACGTCGCAGATTGGATGAGGCTCAGCCGCCTAAAGCTGAACTCTGAAAAAACGGAAGTCCTCATCCTCGGCAACACCCCGTCCGCCTGGGACGACTCCTGGTGGCCCACGGCCCTCGGCACCGCACCGACCCCCGCAGACCACGCCCGCAACCTCGGCTTCATCTTGGACCCTCTTCTCACCATGACCAAGCAAGTCAACGCCGTGTCCTCCGCCTGCTTCCTCACTCTCCGCATGCTCCGTAAGATCTTCCGCTGGATCCCCGCCGACACCAGAAAAACCGTGACCCACGCCCTCGTCACGAGCCGCCTGGACTACGGCAACACCCTCTACGCCGGGACCACAGCCAAACTCCAAAACCGCCTGCAACGCATCCAAAACGCCTCGGCCCGCCTCATCCTCGACGTACCCCGCAACAGCCACATCTCCGCACACCTGAGTCACCTGCATTGGCTCCCAGTCAGCAAAAGGATCACCTTCCGTCTTCTCACCCACGCACACAAAGCCCTCCACAACAAGGGACCGGAATACCTCAACAGACGCCTCAGCTTCTACGTCCCCACCCGCACCCGCCGCTCCGCTGGCCTCGCACTTGCTGCCGTCCCTCGCACCCGCCGCTCCACGGCGGGTGGGAGATCTTTCTCCTTCCTGGCGGCCAAGACCTGGAACTCCCTCCCCACCAGCCTCAGGACCACCCAGGACCACTCCGCTTTCCGGAGACTCCTAAAGACTTGGCTGTTCGAGCAGCGATAACCCCCCCTTTCCCCCCTAGCGCCTTGAGACCCGCACGGGTGAGTAGCGCGCTTTATAAATGTTAATGATTTGATTTGATTTGACAAACAACTCAACAAACAAACTGCTTTCATTATACAGTTAAGCAAAAAGTTCTGACCTATGGGGATTTTATATTTACGGAGTATGCAGTGTATGTGCTGGAGTGCCCTTGTAGGTTGCAATATGTAAGCAGCATGAATATCAAGTCCATAAACACATACTCCAACATGTTTAGGCCTTAAAACATAAGGATACAACCTATTCAGTGGCCAAACACTTTGTAGAGACACATGATGGAAGAGACAGGGAACTAGGATATTTTGTTATAGATGCGGTAACATGGACCATCAGGGGAGGAGACAGGGAAAAAGTCTGAGAAGATAGAAATCAATGTGTATCTTGAGATCAGAGAGCATGAATGTGGTTGGTCTAAATGCAGAAGAAATTATGTAAACACATTTCCGAACCAACCATTACAGGGCAGAGATTCCATAGTTAGCATTTGCAGTTTCTTATTTTTGGTCTGATTGTACCTTTACTTTTATATTCTTCACTCACCCGATTTCCTAGTAGTTTTGCTGTACCTTCACTGGGTAAAACAGGGAGCACAGCATCAAGCCAAAACCAGCATGTACATACAGACAGACGGTATTTATAGAGCTTCTTAGTAGGTACAAAAGACCTGGAGATCGCACATGTAAGTTACAGCACAGGTGTCAGCCCAGTAGGGTACAATTGTGAGCCTAGATATACCAGGAATAGCTGAAAAAGAAAAATAGACGTACAGGGAGATAATGAGCACTCCTGTGTTTCACATCTACAAAGAAAAATTGAAGTAGTTTATTTAGATGTATTTTATCATGAAATGTCTTATGTAGGAATAGACACAAGGATCATTCTTCTCACTAGGACACAATTGTGAGTCAAGATACACTGTGTTATTCCATTAGGATTTCTCAGGCAGGCAGGTACTCTCAAAAGGTATAGAGATAGTTGATTGATACTCCTGTGTTATACATTGGCAAGGAAAAGTTGAAGCGTTTATTGATATGAACTCTACATTTCTGTTAGGCGATTTATTTATTTTTTAAATAAGTGATAATGCATGTGTCTCCATTTGTTGGGTGCTGAAACAATGGAGCACCAGGAACTTTATTATTGCTTTCAAAAGTAACAGAGGTGCATATATGCGGATCCTGACAACATTGTGATGAAAGTAGAAATATTTTATTTACTAATGTATTTGTCCATATAGATATTGTAATGATGAGCTACACTGAAAATGCAATGACCTAATTCGACTCTGATTTGTATGGACACTGGAGCTTAGGAGACAAATTATTTCCCCCATGTCTATAAGCACAAGCTGTGAGTTCAGCATGTAAATAAAATTGAGAAAAAGGCAGCTCTTTGATGTGAACACGGCCAATTAGATCAAAACGTCATTTTTTTCAGCAAAGTGGCACGAAATAAAACTTCAAATCTCGACCTTGGAGGGCTAGCACCCTCATTTTCAGCGTACACATACATTCACTGACAAAAACCAAAGGTTAAAGGGATGTTATAGTTCTTCAATTTATTCGTACAAAACCACAGAAATGAAGCAGTTATAGTTAGAGTTCTTTTAATTAACTATAACTTGTGTCCCAAGGTAACTGTAACTCGCGCCTTCATCATGCACAGTTAATTACTCCACATATTATATCATTGATGAGATTGTGTGTGGCATCTTTGATATTGTCACTGAAACATTTGCAATAAAATGATTGATAAGAAAATTGTGCATGGCAAGGACACAAGCATTTTCCTGCACAAGCTCGTCTTTGTTTGCAAATATTTTGTGGCCAGAGATATACAAATTTGAATTTCCCTAAATTTCTCAAAAAGTACACAATAGATTTACACAGAATAAACAAAAGCGTAATCTGCGTACCGACAGCTAGCTTTCAGCCAAATTTGGTGGTTCGGCCTGTAGTTTAAAAAAATATTAAGTGGTTTCCCACCCCTTTTTTATTTTCCCCCTGGATCGGCCAGGTTCTGGGGAGATTTAAAAAAAGAGGAGGTACAAATAGCCACTCTCCTAGGGTTTGTATTAGCCCCGGGGACAACCACCTCCCCAGAGCAAAATGGTAATTTATAAGGGGGGGGGGTGGGGAGTCCCACACAGCCTCCCCCAAAGCCCCTGAGTGCCACCACCTCCCCAGGGCAATTATTCAATTTAAAGGGGGTGCACCCCTCCCTCACAGCCCCGGGGACCGCCACCCCCCCCAGAGCTGAAATAAAATAACAAAGGGGGGTCCGTGACTGACCCCTGGCCATGGGGACCACCACCTCCTGGGGCCACGTTGAATGTTCCCCTCGTGAAGCCAAAAATGACCCTAGGGAACGCCATACCACAGGGCCAGCTCCTCCTATGTCCCTGGGTGCCTCACTTTAAGTGACAAAAATAACCAGTTTCTTGTATTACCACTGCAAAATATTGACCTATTTTTATGAATTAAGGAATTTCTGATGAACAGAGCACCTACGTTGGAAAAGGCTACATTTTGCCCAAGTTACTTTTTGAATCATCTAATGTCAAACATTTCATTAATGCTGCTCGATGTCCATAAACGTTTCCAAATGTGTCCCTAAATGTTCTTAAAAATGCACCTAAAAAATGATGAAATGCACGTATACATGTGACGTTGGACCAAAGGGGCTATCAACTGGTCCGTATTCTACCAACGCAGCTGCTAATTGTATAGTTAAAAAAAAAAATTACAAATACACTTACAAGTGGGGACAGGAAGAAAATCAGCACACTCATTTTTCCCCATTTTAATTACTATTTGAAAGAGTAAACACAAGAAATTAACCCAGAAGGATTTTAGAGCCACCTAAACTATTTCGAAATGCCTAATTAAGTAAACAGAGCATTCTTGCAATGTTCCAAATGAATACAAAGGATTTTCAATTTTGTAAATTCTTATTCAAGTCAGTGGCTTAGGTAGGTTGTCATGGCCCCTAGTGCAAGCAAAGTAACTGGGACCTATCACTAGAGTGATATTTCAATCTGTAATCTGCCACAACAGTTTTCAACCTTCTTCAACACATGCCAAATTTGCCATATTAAAAACGAATTACTCATACACACTCATAACTCATACACACAATATTGTATTTCCACTCTCTGTGCCACATTTCTAAAGGAAAAGGCCATAACCCCTAAAAATCATTATCAAAGCAAAAAGGTGTGGCCCTTATAAAGTGCATGCACACAAAGACATGATATGCAGGTACCCCACACTCACACCGATTACCTCAAATAGGCACACCCCTCATGCAGCACTCACACAGGCATTTGCCTCACTTTGCGCTCACAGGAACAACTTTCAACCTGTAGACTATTTCCCCTGCACTTCGAAAAGACAATGTTAATTCTGCATTCACACAGGTACACCCCTCACAATACACTCACAAACCATCATGGTCATCCTACAGTCACACACGCACACTGCCCACAAAAAAGTAGTACAACCTTTACAAGGAAGGAGTATAGTTGGGACAGATGGTGGCATAGCAGGCATAGATAGTCTATCTGGTGCACTGGTTCACTAGTGCAATTTCAAAGCTGTTGACATACGCTACACTGAAGCCCGAATGTCCAATGAGGATATCTAATCTCCCAACAGCCACACATGGACCAACACTGCAGACTACGAGTCTTATCTTTGAAGACTTTTGCAGGGAAGATTCTTTGCATCAAAAATAGTTCCACTTGCCTTCTAAAACAAAATAAGGTGTTTTTTGTAGTGGAAACATACACTAAAACAAAGAAAGAAAGAAAAAAAATGCCAAGTAAGTGTGGAGGTCAAGTACTTCAATTAAAAAAGACCTTTAAAAGTAATTCTTCACACTGGTCTACCAACTTGGAACACTTAAATTGATAAGGTATGCAGATTATTGTTTTAAGAAGCTTGCAGCAGAAATGTAAGGCACTTTACCTAAGAAAATTGTGGTCCAGAAGCAATAGCAGTGGAGCTGCTGGTAATCTCAGTGCAGGTGAACTGCTGGGAGATGAACTAAAGGAAATATCACCTGAGGTGGGAATCCTCTGGATGCGGAGTAACACAAAGCAAGCAAGCAAAATACTTTTACTTAGACCTCCTGATAACCTAAAGACCAGTGACTGACTATTGCCAATGGTTAGCCCTGCCTCGTAAAGCCAATGGCTTAGGAGGGCTGATCCACCGCTCAATTGTATGTATGCTGTTCTGAAGGGATGAACCCATTTGTGAATAACACTGCCCCTGCTGAATAACTGAAGTGGGCCTACTCAACGCCCAGCTTCTCTAAGCCTGATTATGTATTATTTTTTAGAAAATATGTGGCTGGTGAGACAGCTAAAACTGTCTTTTGGTCAGACTTAAAACACACAGAAATAGAGCAGATGGGAAGCATTCCATTGCCTCACATGTATAAGACATATAGCACTGGCCAACAGCATCACAATCTTCTTTGAAGCAGATGGAACAAGTGTGGTACTGCAGGACCAGTGCATGTTTCTTTCAAAGACATGGAAGAAGTGTGGATATGCAGTGCAGGCTTTTTTTCAAAAGATAAGCAACAAGTGTACTACTGCAGGGTCAGTCAGTGCAAGCTTCCTTCAAAGACATGGAACAAGAATGTCAGTGCAGGGCTTCTGCAAACTTTCTTCAAAAGACATGAAACGAGCGTGGCACTGGGCAGCACTATTTAACACCTCCCCTTGAGAAAATAAATAAGTGGCATTTCAGCTAATATATCCTCACTTACAAAACATGTTTCATACTGACAGCAACATCTAAGCTTATTTTAGGCACAGAATACCCAGAGTAAAGTATTGATGTAGGTGAGCCACTGAAGGCTCAAGCGAGATGCCAGGCTCTAGTTCAGTTTGTGGTTCTCCTGAACCCTCAAGTCCAAAATGAGTTAAGTTTTTTCGTGGCTTTTAGCTGCTACCCACTCTCTAACCTTAAACACCAAGAGTTAAAGACAAA
The DNA here is from genome assembly GCF_031143425.1 of Pleurodeles waltl. Classification (NCBI taxonomy): domain Eukaryota; kingdom Metazoa; phylum Chordata; class Amphibia; order Caudata; family Salamandridae; genus Pleurodeles; species Pleurodeles waltl. Next base: position 694,251,855 of record NC_090444.1, read on the forward strand.
GCATTAAATAATGTCAAACAGGAGCAAGAAAGGCATACCAATTTAGTGGCTCAATTATACAATATGAAACTGGAAAACCTAGATTAATACCGGTTTGGCGCCTAGTGATGCTATTTAGATTTAGCCATCATTTGACCGACTCCATTTTGTGCCTTGCTGCACGTGCAAGGCAGTGCAAATATTTTCTGTACAAAACATGATTTTCTCTTTACTTGCAAAGTGGCGGACAGTGCTAGGACAAACATTTGGAGCCTGAACAGTTTATATGGGTGTTTTTCGATGCAGACGCAGTGAAGCCAGCGTTTAGTTTCAGAACTGGGGGAAGGGGGTGATGTCTATGTCTCCTATGGTGATGCATTTTAAATCTTGATTATTTAGCTTATGTATACATGCTTTGTTGATATAATGCACGTTTCTTTTTCAGTCTTGACCACTTGATATATATGCCTTTATCTATGTATATATAAGTTTTGCTGCATTTGAATTGCAATGCTTACTTACATATACTTGTATGACTTATTTGATATCTGGGAAGTGCCTAAATAAATTCATTATTTAGACTAAGAGTGCTGCATTCTTTTGGCATTGTGTCCTCTTAGTTTAAGTGAGAGCAATACGCCACTTGACCAAGTTGTGTAATCCTAGGCAAATATTTTGTCATGCCTTTCATCTTTTTTCCATTATTGCATATGGCAAAACATTGAAATATGAGGGTGTGCCAAGTAAAAAAATCTTGTGTTTGACTTCATGGACTATATTGTTGTTCAGTGCAAAGTAAGAATCCAACATATAGGATGCACATGACAACTGGCTTGCCTCTTAGTTCATTAATTATACTGTCGACGGGTGTGGGTTTGGGGGCATGAATGTTTAAAAACGATCACTTTTAATAAACACCTCTCAACCCAGTGATGGAATTGGATGTAGTAAGATAAAACCCTTGTTAAAGAAATATGTATTTTTTAAGACATGTCACCATATTTGCACATAATATTTGTTGTACTATTTCCATGTCAATGTTCCCATGGCAGCTTGTGCATGGACTCTTACAGACAAGGCAGGATTCTGTAGTCAAGACAAAATTTTGTTGGGGCTCTTCTTGTAAATTCATTGGCCTGCCCACCCAGCTCTAATACAGTACTCTGTATAGCAGTTACTCAAGTTCACCCTCTCTCGGTATTTTTCTCTGTGGTGATTCTAACTGGCAGCTCATAAGGCTGAACATAGTGATTACTGCAACTGTCTTGTAATTCAGAAGCCAGGCAGCAACCGGGGCATAACTTCTTTAATCTCTGCAGGCGAAAGGTAGCCAGGACCAAATGGTGTACTATGCATCTACAAAAGAGAACACACACTGCTCTGCCATTTAGTCTGTGCAATAAGGTCTTTACAGTGCCCCGCAGGTGCTCCGTGGGTTCTGCTGCTTGTACAGCCAGGGGATTCTGACTTCTTGAGATAATGGAATCAGGCGGAGCAAACAGTAAGCTGCCAGTGCTGAAAAGAGCTCCTGTGCCCCTAGTGGTACAATTTTCAGACTAGACTACTGCCATCAATGTCACATCACTAAACTCATAGGGATTCTGAATAATTCAAGCATCACACAACGAACAAGTGTTGCAAAATAGCCACACCCATTCAGCAGCAGAGTGGTAAGGGTGCAGTATGTAGCCGGTGTTGCATTGAGGAGCAGACTATTACAAATATTACTAAAGGATGGCGTAGTAGCACACTGCCATTTAAAGACAGCACATTTTCCATTTAAATGAACATTTCATTTGGATATTTTTACTGATTATGTTAATCAAATACATTTCTTAAGCGCACTATTCACCCAGTAGGGTCTCACGGTGCTGGGGGGGGGGAGGGGGTCTGCATGAAAAGCAATGTTTTGAGGTGCTTCCTGGGTCTTGCGTAGGTTGGTGAGGAGGGAGCTCCAGGTTTTGGCAGCGAGGTGGGAGAAGGATCTGCCTGCCAGAGGTGGTGCGTTGGATGCGGGGGACTGTAGCGAGGGCGGCGGAGCGGAGCTGTTGAGTTGGTATTATGTGCGGAAATCGGGTTTCCGCTAATATTTGTCATTTGCGCAACACCAAGTGTCTTGATCATGTCACTTCTATTGTTGCCATTAAAATTAAGAAATAGAAATAAAGTGCTTTATCTGTGTTTTCACGTTTGTTTTTAAATATTTGTACAGATCATTTATATTTATTTAAATTTGCTGTGGGTTAGAAGAGAACAACAGCCTGTCCAAATAAGAGAAAGAAAAGTAAGCATCAGTCTCCATGTTAAAATAATAAGCAACAATTTGTCAGATGGACAGACTAACATTTGACCTCCGTATTTTAACGCATAGCAAAGGTGACAAGTTAAAAACAAAATTTGAAGTAATTCACGTATGGAACACCAGCTGGGGCACCCCGGCACCCTTAATTCCAGCGCTTAATTTGTAAAATATCAAACGCAAGTGCCCAAAGCTTAGCTCAGAAGTCAGTACTACTAAATGTCCCCACGCCAAATATCAAGGCTAATTCACCTTGTCCCTGTCCTATAACTCACTCTTACAGGCTCCTGCTTTTTATTTTATTACAGTTTTATACTACGTGAACTCGACCCGACGGTATTGGAGCGCTTTACATGAGCACAAGATTAATTAAACAAGGGCACATTATATTTTTTGTAGGCGGGGAGGTTACGTGATTTGCCCAAAATCACAGGATGATGAACCCACGCGCAGGCTCCTGGTTACCCAGTTCCAAAGTCGGCAGCTCTGCACCTTAAGCCACATCCTCTTCTTTCTCCCGTGAGGGTGTTTCCGTCTTTTCTTCATTTGCGCTTTGTGTTTTACCCTCTCTTGCTCTCGTGGAATGTCTGATAAGGAAATAGTAAATGCCTGTTGGCCCCACCTGCTCATATTAAGCTCTGCCTACTTCTAGTGTCTATGCTGGTAGGAGGCCCCTCAAGTGTATGTTGTATTTGGACCCCTTCACACCTCGTGACCACGTTGCATTGAATCGGCTGCACCACTGATTAAAATACCCCCGATTAAAATACAAGGTCGAAGTCCTTCGGAAATCGCAAACTAGAAGTTGATACTTTTTCCATGAAAAAAGCGACAACCCTACATCTCAGTTATAGAAAAGTCTCCTTAAAAATATTCTACTATTCTATGCCCTGCAAACACCATCTCCTGGGATGTACACTATTGATATTTTCAATTTTAAGCAGGTGGTCTAATTTCAGCATCATGGACCAACCCCACAAGAGCAGCAGTGATGGAGCCCCGAATCTTACCTTCACAGCCACTTCAGGAGCCGCGTCCACGCAGAGCAGAGCTCTGGAGCCGCCTGGACCTTTGGGTGGAGGTCGCAGATGCTGGGTCTTCTCCTCCTCATCTTCCACAGTACCATGTTCGGAGTCGGAGTCAGACCCACTGCTACCATCATACGAAACCAGCGTATTGAGCGCCGCCATCTTGCCCACCGGCAGCGCGTCATCAACGAGCGCGTCGCCCCGTGAAGCCAGATACTTCCTGGCGGTTTCTAAGAAGGATTTTTTTTTTCCCCAAATCTTTATTCAGATCAAGGTGCGTGCATAACGACGGTGTATGGAAAGTGTCTAGATGAAGACATGAGGCATTACGGTTCCCCGGAGGATGGCGATATTAATTTTAGATTAGAGATAGCGGAACACCCTGTTATTTAAAGCTTTGCGCAGGAAGCTGCCACATGGACAACAGGACGGGAAAGCTTTTTGTAAGGTTACAGGCCAATGCACCGGATTCAGTCGGGAGACTCACGATTTTCGGAAGCTAACATTGACTTTATTTTGGCTGTCTTCCGCTGGAAATTGTCTCTGCTTCAAGAGAAGTCAATGGGGAAAATTCATTCTCTCGATGTTTTCACAATCTCCCACTTTCCTCTTGTAAAATGTTGGCATGCATATATGTTGTACTTCTACATACCAACATCGTAAAGCTAGAAAGTGGGAGATTTTGTATTTTTCTAATTCCCGTATATTGGTTGAAGCAGAAGCAATCCTAGGCGGGAGATAGCTCAAATAGCAGGATTGTTTGCTTAAAAATCTGTGAGCCTCCCGCTTTAGTCTGGTCTGTTGGCATGCATGGTTTTACTACCCATTGCAGGAACACCTTGTCTTTTGTAACAAAAAAACATTTGTCGGGTACAGAGGCCAAAGTGGGCGGGATGGGAGGAGCAATACGTGCCCAAGTGTCTTTTTCACATTTATGAAAAACCGTTACTCTACTTTATGTGAAAAGACAATCGTCCTGTGATTGTTAATTCCAATAATTCACATGCTTCAGATGACGTGTCATCCAGGGAATCTCCTGTTCTGTGAAACTGAAAGTGAGCAGATCGATAAACAAGAAATAACCTGCCTTGCTAGGTTGCCTGCTTGCCTGAATAAAATACAGGTGTGCACGACTGGTCAACCTACAAATGTAAAAGGTTCTTGGGAGCGGGTACTTTCTTTAATTGATGGAATCACTTGAAGCTTTGTCGTGAGAAAGTTTTATTCTTGAACGGTAGTACAAGAGTTACCAGCTGAGCCGCAAAGTGCATGCTTTAAAGAGACAGTTATAGTACTAAAATGTATATTTTGGAATAACCCTTTTATCTTAAAATGTTTTGTGCATTTTGTTGCAGTTTATCATACACTGTGTGTGATGCAAGTTTAAAACAATCGCTTACATATTGACAGTGCTTTCTGTCACAGGCTAGGACCTACAAATACTAAAGTCTCTATTCCTTACTGCTCCAACCAAGATTTAATTCTGTGGCTCTCTGGTTAAAGACAGACCTCTGCAGTGCATTAACTAACAGAGTTTTCATAGTGTACTATAGTGCATTTTTCTACTAATTAGCATAGCTTTTTAAAATGTATTTCTCATTTAAGCTGCACATTATTTTAAATGTAGCGACCTGAAGGTGAAAGAATCAAAACACTTGAAGAATATTTTCTTTCTGTTTAGCCACACCTTTGACCCTGCCCCACCGACCCCCAACCCCATTGCATGCAGTGCCACAGTTCCCATACTTTTTTAAATGCACTTGGATGGCTGGTCGTGTACTGTCAAGCACTGACTGCCTGCACTTATTTAAATTGAAAGCAATACTCCTAGCATACTCTGTGATACCCATGGCTGGAATTGGGAGAAATATTAGTGCGGAAACCCATAAATTGTGGGTAGAATTGTGGCAACAAAAAGGGCTGGAGTCACAAGGGGTGAACTCCTGAGAAGCAGTCCGACAGTCAAGTTATACTTTTATTTAATCCCTTGGGTGCTGAGAATGAGGTTGTTATGTCCGGTGGCGCAGCGCTCAGGCGCCACAGACGTAACCACCTCGTCCTGGACCCAGGCCATGGGTGGGAGTGCTAGCGCTCCCCCCGGGCCTCCCATGGGCAGGGATGGAAGGGGAATTGCTTCCCCTTCCACCCAGAGCCCCCTCACCCCCTCACTGACATCTGATGATGTCAGCACGCAATGGCATGCTGACCTCATTAGAGGTCATCTCCCATCGCGCTGGAAGCATGCTTCGATGATCCACCATGCGATCAGGTTGCAGAAATGCCCACTAGGCATCAGGGATTTTTTATACTTTTATTTAACCCCTTGGGGGCCAAGCACACAGTGGTTACGTCCGGTGGCGCGGCGCTCAGGTGCCACAAACGTAACCACCTCGTCCTGGACCCAGCCCACGGGGGTAGCGCTAGCGCTCCCCGTGGGCCTCTCATAGGCAGGGATGAAAGGGGAATCGCTTCTCTTTCCACCCCGATCTCCCTCTCGCTGACATCTTATGACGTCAGCATGCAATGGCATGCTGACCTCATCAGAGGTCACCTCCCATCGCGTTGGAAGCATGCTTCAATGATGCGATCGGGCTGTAGAAATGCCCACTAGGCATCAGGGTTTTTTGTTTTTTTTGTTTGTGTATAAGGGGAGCGGCCCCTTGGGCAAGGGCCGCTCCCCAGGGGGGGACATTATTTTTAGGCCGTTTCTGCCCCAGCCCCCTGGGCGCAGATCGGCCTATATTGATTAGGCAGCTCTAATCCACTAGACACCAGTTTTTTTTTTTGTGTTGTTTCATAAGGGGAGCGACCCCTTAGGCAAGGGCCGCTCTCCAGGGGGCAATAATTTTACTAGGCCTATTCGGTCCCCCGGGGGGGCAGATCGGCCTATACTGATTAGTGGCTTCTGCCCCCACCCCCGGGGCAGATCGACCTGGACACCAGGGATTTTTTAAAAATCTTTTTTTAATGAAATTGGCATATGGGGAGTGACCCCTTAGGCAAGGGTCGCTCCCCAAGGGGCAGTTTTTTTATTAGGTGTTTTCTGACCCCCCTGAGGGCAGATCAGCTTTTGATTAGGCCGATCTGCCCCCATGTGGGGCAGAAGCCACTAGACACCCGGACTTTAAAAAAAAATTGTTTACATTTTGTTTTTAGGCCATTTCTGCCCCTCTTGGGGGCAGATCGGCCTACTTTTATTAGGCCAATCTGTCCCCAAGAGGGGCAGAAACCACTAGGGATTTTTTTTAGGTCAGTTTCACGCAAGGGGAGCAACCCCTTAGGCAAGGGTCGTTCCCCTGGGGGGCAAATTTATTTTAGGCCATTTCTGCCCACCTTGGGGCCAGATCGGCCTATTTTTCTTAGCGCAATCTACCAGGGATTTTTTTTTGCGGCAATTTCAAGCAAGGGGAGCGACCCCTTAGGCAAGGGTCGATCCCCTGGGGGGCAAATTTATTTTAGGCCATTTCTGCCCACCTTGGGGGCAGATCGGCCTATTTTTCTTAGCGCAATCTACCAGGGATTTTTTTTGGCGCATATTTCAAGCAAGGGGAGCGACCCCTTAGGCAAGGGTCGATCCCCTGGGGAGCAAATTTATTTTAGGCCAGATCGACCTATTTTTGTAAGGCTCATCTGCCCCCTCAGGGGCGCAGAAATACCAACAGACACCAGGGAAGATTTTTTTTTCAAAAAAGAGGCTGGGGGTATGGTTATATCCCCACCCCAAATAAATGGGGACAAAGTTGTTCTACCCACTGGTGGGCAGATGGGGCAATTACCCCCGATCCATTCCTTGTGGGGGCAGAAAGCCTACTGGATGCCAGGGAATTAACAAAAAAATAGTGGGCTGGTTGCTACTAACCAGTATAGGCCTGGTTATGCCCCCACCCCAACTGAAGGGGGTAACATTCTTTCAGGTCTCCCCTGCACACCAAAACATGTTATCCCACGGCAAGCAAGAGGATATTTGATTATTTTAGGTTTTGGTTTTACATTTGGGCAATGAGAGCTTGGCTTGCTCTCAAAATCCTCCCACTTGGAATGGTGAGTGCTGCACTTTTTGAACTTTGGGACGCTGCCATGTAGAAAAATCCACAAGACATAGACACATCTGAAAATTAAACATCTGGGTGAGTCCAGGGTGATGTGCTTCACATGCACCCCACACCATTTTCTTACCCACTATGCTCTACCTTTAATTTTTCTAGAAATCACACATTTTCCCCACATTTTTCTGATGGAACCTTCCAGAATCTGCAGGAATCCACAAAATTCCTACCACCCAGCATTGTCACAACTACACCAATAAAAATTATGCGCCACTTGTCAGCCTAATAATATATATTTTTTCAAACTGCCCTTTTGGATCCACTTTGGTTTCCTTTTAATTTCAACATGTTTTTGGCTCTTCTCTGACACAGGCACTTGGCCCACCTACACAAGTGAGGTATCATTTTTACCGGTAGACTGAGGGGAAAGTTGGGTGGTGGGAAATTTGTCCCTATGCAGTGATCCCACAGAAATTTGGGACAAATGTGATTTTTTTGTTAAATGTTAGCTTTGCTGAGGATTCTGGGTAAGAAAACACTGAGGGATCCACGCACGTCACACCTTCCTGGACTCCCTCAGGTGCCTAATTTTCAGAAATGTTTGGGTTTGGTAGGTTTCCATATATGGCTACTGAGCCCAGGACCAAAAACGCAGGTGGCCCCCACAAAAACAGGTAGTTTTGTATTTGACAATTTTGATGTGTCCAGATAGAGAGTCGGGCATTTCCTTTCGCGGGCGCTAGCCCTACCCACACAAGGGAGGTACCATTTTTATCAGGAGACTTGGGGAGCTCTGGGTGGACAGACATGTGTGGCTCCTCTCAGATTACAGAACTTTCTGTCACTGAAATGTGAGGAAAAAGCATTTTTTTGGCCAAATTTAGAGGTTTGCAAAGGATTCTGGGTAACAGATCCTTGTGAGAGCCTCACAAGTCACCCCATCTTGGATTCCCCTAGGTGTCTAGTTTAAAAAAATGCACAGGTTTGGTAGGTTTCCATAGGTGCCGGCTGAGTTAGAGGCTAAAATCCACAGGTAGGCACTTTACAAAAAACAGCTCTGTTTTCTTTGGGAAAATGTGATGTGTCTACATTGTGTTTTGGGGCATTTCCTGTCGCAGGCACTAGGCCTACCCACACAAGGAAGGTACAATTTGTATCGGGAGACTTGGGGGAACACAGAATAGCTAAACAAGTGTTATTGCCCCTTGTCTTTCCCTACATTTTTTCCTTCCAAAGGTAAGGCTGTGTGTAAAAAAGACATCTATTTGAGAAATGCCCTGTAATTCACATGCTAGTATGGGCACCCCAAAATTCAGAGATGTGCAAATAACCACTGCTTCTCAACCCCTTATCTTGTGCCCATTTTGGAATTACAGAGGTTGCATTGATACCTATTTTTCACTCTTTATATTTCAGCAAATGAATTGCTGTATACCCGGTATACAATGAAAACCCACTGCAAGGTACAGCTCATTTATTGGCCCTGGGTACTTAGGGTTCTTGATGAATCTACAAGCCCTATATATCTTCACAACCAGAAGAGTCCAGCAGATGTAACGGTGTATTGCTTTCCAAAATCTGACATCAATTGGAAAAAGTTCCAGAGTAAAACGTGGAGACAAATGGCTGTTTTTTTCACTTCAATTTCAATATTTTTTTATTTCAGCTGTTAATTTCTGTAGGAAAACCTTGTAGGATCTACACATATGACCCCTAGCTGAATTCAGAATTTTGTTTACTTGTCAGAAATGTTTAGCTTTCCGGGATCCACCATTGGTTTCGCACCCATTTTTGTCACTAATTCAAAGGAGGCTGAAAGCACAAACAATAGTAAAAATGGGGTATGTTCTTGTAAAGTATCAAAATTGTGTTGAAAAATTTGGTTTTCTGATTCAATTCTGCCTGTTCCTGAAAGCTGGGAAGATGGTGATTTTAGCACTGTAAACGCTTTGTTGATGCCATTTTCAGGGGAAAAAACGATAAGCCTTGTTCTGCAGCCTTTTTTCCCCATAAAAAAAATGCTGTATTTTGGCTAATTTCTTGGTCTCCTTCAGGGAAACCCGCATACTCTGGCTACTTCTAGAATCCCTAGGATGTTGGAAAAAAGAACGCACATTTGGCTTGGGTAGCCTACGTGGGTAAAAAGTTATGAGGGCCTAAGCGCAAACTGCCCCAAATAGCCAAGGAAAGGCCTGGCACCGTAGGGGGGAAAGGCCTGGCAGCGAATGGGTTAAGAAAAAACTCTGCCACTAAGAAATATGCAGCAAGCGGAAATTTGACAGTAAGCCTGTTTTGGCTTATTTGGTTGCAAAGGCTCCATTTGAAAATATCTTACAGGGTTAAAGCACCTGCTGCAAAAAGCTTTGTGAGCTCAGTAAATCTCGAAGAAGAAGAAGAATGGTAAGATAACTCAGGTTATTAATGCACTTGATGGAAAGATCTCAGTTTTGTCTAGTCACACTTTTGACTCTTATAGTAGCTTAGAGGGTTAATGTGTCTCTTGCAAAGAACATTGTGTAATATGCAGATGACACGTTTTTATTTTATGTAAATAGATAAGTGGGCTGCTGCTTAAGACACAGATCCTTTTCATTGCTTCCATTTCACAAATTGCATTCAATCAATCAGTCAGTTATATTTAGAGTGCACTACTCACATGTAAGACTCTCAGAACTCTGTGGGGGCTGGTCCTTTGACCTTCAGTCGAAGAGCCAGGTCTTAAGGTCTTTCCTGAATTGAGGTAACAATGGTGACTGCCTTAGGTGGAGAGGCAAGGTGTTCCAGCTCTTTGCCGCGAGGTAGGCGAAGGTCTTCAGTATGCAGGTTCGGTGACTATTGACTGTTGAGAGGAGCAGCGAGGTCGGGCAGGGAGTAGAAGGTGATGTAGTAGTTGAGGTAGGTGGGTCCAAGGTCGTGGAGAGCCTCGTATGTGTGGACGAGGAGTTTGAAGTTGATCCTTTGCTCGACGGGGAGCCTGTGGAGATCTCTCTGGTGTTCGGTGATGTGTTCGCACCAGGGGATATTTAGTATGTGTCTGGCGGAGGCATTCTGGATGTGCTGTAGTTTTTTCAAATTCTTCAGGGTGCTGCTGGCATAGAGGGCGTTGCTTTCGCCGAGCCTGCTATTGAACAAGGCGTGCGTTATGGTCTTGCGACAATCGTTTGGGATCCAACTGAAAATCTTCTGGAGAAGTCGGACAGTGTGGTAACAGGAGGAGGCGACAGAGTTGACTTGACGGGTCATGGCGAGAGATGAATCCAGGATGAAGCAGAGCTTGCGTGCATGGTTTGTAGGAGTCGGGGGTCCGCTGAGTGTAGTAGGCCACCAGGAGTCATCCCAGGCTGATGTGGAGGGTCCCAGGATGAGGATCTCGTTCTTGTCTGAGTTGAGCTTGAGGCAGCTCTTCTTCATCCAAGCCGCGACTGCTTCCATCCCTTTGTGGAAGGTCTTCTTGGCAGTTGTAGAGTTTTGGGTCAGTAAGATGATCAGCTCGGTGTTGTCTGCATAGGAGACAATGTTCAGTCCGTGGCTTCTGACAATGGATGCGAGTGGGGCCGTGTACATGTTGAAGAGTGTTGGGCTCAAGGACGAGCCCTAGGAGCTTCGCATCTGATCTTGGTAGTTTCTGACAGGTATGGCGCGACTCTGACTTTGTGTGCTGCCGGTCAGGAAGGAGCATATCCACTGTAGGGCCTTGCCACAGGGGCCAATTGTGTGGAGTCTAGAGTACAGGGTGTGATGGGAGACTGTGTCGAAGGCAGCCAATAGGTCCAGTAGGATGAGGCCTGCTGTTTGGCCGTAGTCATGGAGTGAGCAGATGTCATCTGTGGCGGCGAGGAGAGCGGTCTCCTGTCACAACTTGAATGCTTCTTACCGCTATAATCAGCCAGTCTCTGGGCACCACTTGGTTTCTTGCTTGTTCTGGATTGACCACGGTAGGGACGACCCTTTCCAGTAGTCACGGTTCTGCTGATAAATAAACACCAAGCAGACCGTAACTTCCAGAAGGAGTCAGAGAGGAAAAAACTCAATGTGGGAAAAACCTCAGAATCAAGGACTCCTGGAAAAAGAAGAACAAAAGCACAAAACTGGAACAAACTGCAGGCGGAAAAAGAACAGGAACAAACTGCAGGCGGAAAAAGAACAGGAGAAATCCAAAATCACAGGATACAGGAGCGAGGAGCACAACCACGAAGGAAGTGTTTACAACGCATGACAAATAGAAAACCAACTTGTGCTTATATGCTGAAAAACAGGAAGTGACATATAGGAAATATTAAAGACACCATCTTGGATTGGGAAAGGTCATATTTAGGTGAATAGAAAAATAGCCATATACTGAAAAACAGGAAGTGACATACAGGAAATATTGAAGACACCACCTTGGATTGGGAAAGACCACATTCAAGTGAATAAAAAAATAGCCATAGTATAGAAAGGTAGAGAGCAAAGCATGCAGGGAAAGGAACACAGACTCTTGGGAAGAAGAAACATGGCTAAGGCAAGGAAAAGAAAAAAAAAAAGAGGAAAACAGCAAGAACAGGTAAGCAACTAAAGAGGGCAAGAGTGAAGGCAGCGTAAACAGTGCCCAAGGGAAAGTTTAGCCAAAAAGTGGACCGCAGTAGAAACGGCCGTCAGAAACGCAGATCGCCGATCTGACTGCAGCCCATAAGCGAGGCGCCGCCTGTCTTCGCGGCTTCACATCTCTGTGCTGTGGTTGCTCCTGAAACCTGATTATGAGATGTCCAGGATGTTGTTGTCCTTGATGTGTTAGTGGAGCTGTTGCGGTGATGGCTTTTTCAATGACCTTGGCCAGAAAGGAAGTAGAGAGATGGGGCGGTAGTTTTTGAGATCCATGGGGTCGGCTGTGGGATTTTTCAGGAGAGGGCAGATCTCAGCGTGCTTCCAGTCCTCAGGGAAGGTAGCCTTCTCCATGGAGTAGTTGAGAGTGTTGCAAAGCTCAGGTGTGATGGAGGTGTTGGCTTTGTTGAAGATGTGGTGAGGGAAGGGATCGGTAGGGGCTCCGCAGTGGATGCTGCTTATGATGGGGCGGGTCTCATCTGTGGTGAGGGTGGTCCAGCAGTGTAGGATCTGTGAAGGTTCAGAGGATCCGAGCTTGAGGGTTGTTGGTGGGTTTGAAGGGTCCTTGGGTCCAAAGCTATCGTAGATGTCCTTTATTTTTCGATGGAAGAAAGTGGCTAGTCTGTCGCAGAGGTCCTGAGATGGAGGGATGTTCCCCAATTCCGATTAGGGTTTGGCAAACTCTTTTACCACTGCAAAGAGTTCTTTGGTGTTGTGTGCAGTGGCACTGAGACGGTCCTACAGGGTGGCTTTCCTAGTGGACTAATGAGATGGTGGTGGTATTTGGTGGTAGATTTGAAGGCCGCTTGGTCCTCCAGGGACTTGCTGTTTCTCCATCCTTTTTCTAGGCATCTGAAGGTGTGCCTGGAGTGCGGGGGAGAACAAGCTGGCCTTGTTGATGCTGTGTTTGCCTGAGGTCATTCGGTGTAGCGCTAGTGTGTCAGCTCATTCGGAGATACATTGGTGGAAGATCTGTGCCGAGATGTTAATATCTGTGGCATGTGGGTGAGGGGTGATTTGCTGAGGGTGTTGGTGAGCTGTTCCTCAGTGGTCTGGTTCCATTTCCTGAGTGGGGAGCGGAGGGTGTAGAGGTGAACTGTAGATGTGGTGATGGAGAAATAAATATAGCGGTGGTCGGTCCAGTGTAGCATGGAGGTGCTGTTGACAGTGATGTTGCTGCTGACGGCCAGTTGTGGCAAGGTTCTCGAGCAGGGAAGCGGTGTTCTTGTTGTCGATGTGGTAGTTGAGGTCGCCAAGAAGAAGGTAGTTTGTGGAAGTGAGTTCCTGGGGGGTATGAAGTCAATGACAGAGTCCCTCAAGGCCAGGTGAGGTCCGGGTGGCCTGTATATGAGGGTGCAGTGGAAGGTGAACTTAGAGGTGGCATGGATATGGAAGTGTTTTCTGCTTTGCATTAAACGAAGAGGAAAGAGTGCAAAGGAATGCAACACTCTTAGTTTAATTAATGAATTTATAAGGGCACTTCAGAGATATCAAATAAAAGCACACAAAAATAAGAACACAAGCATTTATCTTGAATGCAGTAAAACAGGTGTAAATGCTAAAATACCCACAGCGGTTACACAATGACAGCCAGAAAAAGTGCAATACATCAACAATGAATATATGCAGTGAATATATGTATATAGGTGCACAGCCAGGCTGGATAATTAGTTATAAACATGCATCACCATGGGGGTCGAATCCATCAATATCCGTGCCCGCCTCATGCCAGGGAACCCTGAACAGCTGAGACAGGAGAACTTGCCTAGAGAGATCTGATTGGGCAGAGAGTCCAGCCCCAAAACGAGTTCCTCTGTGTCAGTGTTAAGTTTCCTCCGCATTATATAGCTTAAATTAACTCAAGAGGAAGATTCTAGTAAATCACCCCTCCCTTCGGTTATTGACTTCAAATGCTGGCTGTACTTGGACTGTGTTGAAAAGATCAGAAAAAAACTGGCCAGGCCCCAATATGCATTCCCGGGACAGAGCTGTACCTTTCTCTGATGAAAAAACGCTCTCCCTGGTACACTCTTATTACCGCCCCATCCCCCACAATAGGTTCCCCGCTCTGGTGAGAAGAGCAAAAACACATTCAGTGTGGAAAACAAGGTTTGTGGAAAAATACCTGCGCCACTGATGTGACAGCACCTGAAGCTCAACACAAAATGGAGTCAATGGTCAAGGTGGAGTCAGTGATCAGATACAAATAGAATTACACTCCACCCTTTGACCAGTGACTTTCATAACATACTGGTCTAAAAGAAACCCTTTTTGGTCTACATGTTGCAATCAGGTTAGGTATGCATTGTACACAGCAACATAGCATTATTATGATACAAGTCACTACGAGTATTCCACCTAAAATAGTGTGCAATTGCCCAAAATCAGGCAACCAGTTAAGTAACAAGTCCCACCATCCTTTATCTACATCTTGTTTACTCTCTTCACCAATTCATGTAAAGCATTAAAATGGGACTGGATGGATTTAGAATGGTCTAACAGGTTAAAGCAGCACATGCCCTCAAATTTTGAGCAGCCATGATTGTGCTTTAACAGTAAATAGTCAATGGCGACCCTGTTTTGCACTGTAGCTTTTTTAGTGCCTCATATATCTAGAAATAACTCGGCTAAAGCAATAGATGTATGGTTTATAGCCTAAATCATCAAGCATGCTAATTTGTTAAAAACTCGGGTATTATAAAACAGCTAATCCTGGAACTCCTACTATAGAGATACTTAAGCTCACGTATTATGATTTAGATAACTGAATTTCAGAGTCACAGTCTTCTCTTAATGGAACTGCTTCCCTTGTGTGTCTCTTATATAATACAGAGTGAAATGGAAACATCACAAGTCCTAACCACGTAAAAGCACACGGTCTTCTGGTTATATTGGCAGGAATGTAAGTATAGGTGGTATTTCCACGAGAGAACAACCACCCGCTAGTAGTTTAGCATACTTGATCTGACTGGCGGCAGTCATGATGTGTTCGCACTACATGCTGTGGTGACATTTTTACACATTTTATCGCTCCTTTGTTGACATAACACTTGTTCCCACAGGATCTCTTGAGAAGACTCCGTTGTCGCATCAAGGCGCATTTGAACACACTTTCCAATTTTGTGAGTGTCACAGGTTAGGTTATAGCAGACAGCAATCAGGTAACCAGAATAAGTGTCCTCTACTGTCCAAGCGTATGGACTCCCGCGACTAATCAGTAGTGGCTCAATGTAATCAATTTGCCCTGACAATTTTCCTCTCACCAACTGACCTCTGACAGTTTGTGGGGAAGATCACTGTTGTGTGTGTTGACAAGTAGGACACAGCATGATCACTTTATTTATCAAGTCTAGGGGAATGTGTATCCCTCTCATTTCTGCCCACCTGTTAGTGGCCTTCTCTCCCAGGTGTCCACATTTTTGGTGCGTACATATAGCCATCCAAGTCAAGTCAGAATCCTGCATTGCCACTTCTGCCTCTGAGATTTTGCTTTGTCGTCTGCAAGGGAATTGAACCAGCCTTCTAGTGAATCGATGGGACAGTGGGCATCTACATGTTAAAAACTAACGGTACTTTATTCTAGCATTTCCCAAATTTCCTGTCACAGTTCTATGCCCCACACCTCCTTGGAGTGTATCTGCCAGTTATGTGCATGCCATGGGGGAAGCCAGGTGGCTAACCCATTGGCAGTGGACCAAGAATCAGTATAAATGTGACGTACCAGGACGTTCCTGTTTTAACGCTTGATATACAGTGTACAACCCTGCGTAGTGACTACTGTTCCCCTCTCCTATAGTGTAAAGTAGCTTCACGGTGACTGGGTTATATGACACTGCCTTCCAATGTCTTTTGGCCCCCCATACTTGGCTGAACTATCAGTGAACCATACATGCTTCCTATCCTGGGGGACAATGATTCAACTGGCTCACCGCACCTTATGGCTGACTCTTAGCTCTGGCACCTCCTGCACCGGAGCCTGTGCCACCTGCTTATGCAGGGCTGCTGTCCCTGCTGGTCCCACTCGGGCCCTGTCCTGTACGTATCATTTCCAACGTATGATACTAGCTTCTTGTGCATGTCCAACACTCTATTATTGGAATCTCATGTCTCAGAATTTCATTATGACCTAGGGTTATTTGCTAAGTACACACTAGAGCCCAGTACATGTTACATGTAACTCAATGCCTCCTTCCAGTACTGGCCACAAGTCTAATGCCTGTTGAATCGCCTTCTTTGCCTATTCAAATGCACACTGCTGCTCTCTCCTTTCAAACTCATGTTTCTTGTTTCTAATGTTATAGAGAAGAAAGCATTACCAATATCAGTGGTTGCATACCGGGTCCCTTTATGTTTTTGTAATCTTTCAATCAAAGTGATGGTGTTGGGAACCGCGGCCGTCAAAGGGGGTGTATGTTTATTCAGCTCGCGATAATCAACTGTCATTCTATAGCACCTATCAGGTCAACGAATGGGCCACAGAGGATTATTCTATTCAGTGGTGGTTGGAGCTATCACACCAGCCTCATTCAAATCTTGAATAGTTTTACTTATTTCCTGATGCTTTCCTGAAATGCAGTATTGTTTTAAGCGGATTACTTTGGTTGCTGGGGGCACCTTCACTGGGATTATGTTCAGTTGGCCCACCTTCATGGCTGCCACTGAAATGTATCTCTTTGATTCAAATTGATAACAATCATATCCAAGTACAAAGTCATCCCCTTTAGAATGTCAATTCCCAGTATATATTCCTGGAGGGGCACAAACAAAACAGTATATTCTCTTTTTGGTGTTCTTCATATTTTCATTTGAACAGTAATCTGCACGGCAAGAGTTAGTTTTCCATCCAACCCTGTGATGAGGTTTTGCTGACCGGTAAACTTTTTGGGATTTCCATAAATTAAAGAGGCCTCTGCTCGAGTGTCGACTAATGCTCGGAGCCTGTGAACATTTTTGTGTTTCTAGTGTATTTCTAAATCAACATGGGGTCATATATCTCTACAAGCCCATCCCTGTACCGGAGCTTGGCCTGTTTCCTAATCTGATTTAAACCTGTCAACTTTTGCCCAAGTTTGGTCTGGATATATGTTTTCGTATCTGCAAGCAGATTCCTCTCCTTCCCTGGTCTCAGCACTTAACCAATCGCTGTCCAAATCTTCCTCCTCTTTACCTCATGAAGAAACATTTATTTCCCTTTCTTTTCTATTCTCCTGCGTCAGTGGCTGGCCCTGATTCACTTGTTTATTATCCTACTTGTTTACTTTTCTGCTATCTTTCTTTCGTTCCAGCCCTCTCTTGCGGTATATCTCCCACACACTTTTAGTATCTGTTCCATCAATAATAACTTTTTTTCGGCTGAAAGCCATAAAAGTATGCAATAAAACACCATATCATAGTTATACAGTGAATCAATTATAAAAGGAAATAAACGAGAAGTGCCACATTATACATTAAGAAGCCCTGGATGAGTTATAAAATCACATAATTGTTAAAACAGTACAAAACAGACATTGGGCCAGATGTAGCAAACGTTTGCGACTCGCAAACGGGCCGATTCGCAATTTGCGACAGTGCAAAATCGGAAATGGGATGCAAAAAGCCCATTTCCGACTCGCAAAAAGCGATGGGACCCGTTTGCGAGTCGCATCCGTTGCGACCCCATTTTGCGACCCGCAAATTGCGACTCGCATTTTGCGACTCGCAACCAATATGCAATTGCAAGTCGCAAATTGCGACTAGTTGCAAAAAGCCCAGTTTGCATGTCGCATTTACCACTAACTCAGAGCAGGTGGTAACCATTACCAAAGTATAAAAGGAGACCCAGAAGGCATCTGGGTTACTCAAGATGGCGGACATATACCTGATAGCAGTGAGGAGGAGAGTCTACGCAGCCCAGCAGAGGAGGAGGAGGGGCCACAGACAGGAGAAGATATATAGAACCAGGCAGACCCTTTTCCAGCAAACTGAAGAGGAGATCTATGATAAATATCGCCTTAGCAGCGCAGCCATTCTAGAATTAATAGATTTACTAAAACCACAGCTAGAACACAAGACTCTGCGTGGCTGCGCCATCCCTACGCATGTGCAAGTACTATGCGCACTGCACCTCTTGGCCTCAGGGAGCTATCAGGGGGCCATTGCCGTGGCAGGTGGGGTATCCCAAAGTGCAGTGTCAAGGTTCCTCAGGGCCTTCCTAGATGCCTTAGTCATGCACAGGTCTCACTTCATATACTTACCAAGGAATGAGGCAGAAATTAACAGCACCAAGCTGGACTTTTACCGCATTGCCCACTTCCCCCATGTCATTGGATGTGTAGATGGGACACACATTCAAATATGCCCCCCTGCTAATATGGAACATATTTTCCGCAACAGAAAGTGTACCCACTCACTCAACATACAGGTTGTTTGTGATGCCCATTACGTCATCACGGACATCGTTGCTAAGTTTCCAGGCAGTACCCATGACTCATACATTTTTAGGCATAGTGGGATACATCAACGCCTGGAACGTGGGGAATTTGGAGACGGATACCTCCTAGGTAGAGCCACAGACACTTGCAGACATACACACAGGTCACTGTGCACGACTATCTGGACTTACTAACAGTGTACTTTTGTGCCCAACAGGTGACAGTGCATATGCTCTCAGGCCTTGGATCATGACTCCGTTTTTAACACCAAGTAATGAATCTGAGAGGCAATACAACAGTGCGCATAAGAGGACCAGGAACCTGACAGAGCGGACCTTCGGACTCCTGAAGGCAAGATTCAGATGCCTCCACCGCAGTGGAGGCGCCCTCCAATACACCCCCATTACCGCATTCAAAATTGTGGTCGCATGCGCCATCCTCCACAACATAGCCACCCGACGTGGGCTACCTCTCACCCCTGCAGAGCCAGATCCTGATGAGGAAGAGCAAGAACAACCACATCGCCATCATGGGGATAGGAGTCTAGCTAATCAAGGCAGACTGAGACGGGAACACATTGCAACGCAATATTTTGGACGGTACGTGTCAACTCCCACCATACTCACCCATTAACCAAACACTCCTTTAGTTAAGTGGAAGAAAAATAACTGTTTTAATAATGTAATGAATGAACTATATACAAGATGAATTTGTCCATGGGCAGGGAAATGCCAACCAGTCATGTGGCACATTAACGCCATGTGCCACATTTATTTCTCCGGGCTGTTCTCTAGCTTCTCCTGCCCCTCCTGCCAGCCTGGCTGGTCCCTGCTGCGTCCATGGTGCTCTGCCTCCCACTCCTTAGCACCCTACTGTCAGTAGCAGATACACTTCTCACTGTGGAGCCCTCCTCACTATCTTGGGGTGTTTCCCCGGTGGCCCTCGACATCTCCCGTGTCTCCATTAGTTCTATTATATGTGTGAGACGTCCCAGGCCCCTGGCAACATCCCCAGCAAAATGGCCCATCTCTATTTGCAGGCCAACTGTCCTCCTCGACAGGCCTGTTGTGTTGATGGCTAGCCTTCCGATCGATGTGGCCATCCTGTCCAGTCTTAGCATAATCTGGCGATCTCTGCGCCGCCCAGCCTCTGCCTGGCCCAGCAGTCCGGCCGCCAGTTCCCTGATGGCAGAGGCAATGTCCCCAGTGTTCTGGCACATCAGGTCCATGCGTCTGTTGAGGTGCTGCATGCTTGCATGGTTGTGTCTTACAAAGCGGTGCAGCACCCCACTAATCCTGCCCAATATTGTGTTCTGCAGGCGCTGACCCCACAGCAGATGTGCCTCACTGCTGGTTGGAGGAAGTATCCGGGATCCAGACGCTCTTGCCCTGCGACGCCTGCGCTGTGGTGGCTGCCCTGTGCTCCCACCTGTATCCTCCCTGGCTGTTGCTGGGGCAGCTCCTGGCGTTGTTGTTGCAGCAGGCGTTACCACTGCAGGAATGCTGCTGACTGTGCATGTGGGGGTGCTGGCGGGTCCTGGGGTGTCCTCCTGGGCCTGCGTGCTTGGGGTGTAGGGGGTGTGTTGCTGGAGACCTATGGGACATGGGGAACACACTGTCAGTGTCTAGTATCTATTGCACAATTCCTAATAAACATTTGCCTATGAACTGCCTATTGGACTACATTTCCCATAATGCATCATTCTGGCTTTTTCTACCCTGAAATGGAGCTATTTTGGTTGTGCATGCACCTGTGTACATGGTGGGTGGGGCATTACATTGATAGGAGTACAGGCATGTCACATGGTACTCACCGGTTGATGTGCTGGGCTCTGAGGTGTCCAGGTCCCCAAATCCACACACTGCCTCCGGCTCAAAGGTTTCCTCAATCATGTCTTCAAGGGGTGTGGGTGGTGGCACAGATGATGGTCCCCCTCCAGTGCCTCTCATCTCCCGGAGCCTTTCTGCCACCCTCTCCTTGGTCCGGGAGCGGAGGTCATACCACCTCTTCCTTATGTCCTCAATTGTCCTGTGGCTCACACCCAGGGAATTAATTTTCTCTTGCATTTCCTGCCAGATTTTCTTTTTGGTGGCCTCAGGAACAGTGTGGACTGCTCTCCCAAAGAGCTCATCATGGTGCTGACAACATTCTTCGGTCAGCACCTCAAGCTCCCTCTCAGAGAATTTCATTTTCCTTTTTCGGGGGGTTCCCTCCATGGCTGCTGCTGCTTGTTCAGTGTGAAGACTGGCAGTTATAAAAGGGTGTGGTCCTGCCTCCTCCCAGGTGTATTTGTTAACTTCCTGGCTGTGATGTCATCATCATGTGCCAGGAAGTGTTTCCAGAGTGTTCTGGTGTGCTTTCTGGAGTGTTCTGCTGCACCTGCAAGCAATTTTGAGGGTACTCGCAATTTGCGACACCCACTCGCTAATTGCGAGTTCGTTTTTTGCACACTCGCAAACAGCGACCTCGCAATCTGCGGACTCGCACACAGCGTTGCGAGTCCGGCTGCGAGTCGCTAAATCGGACCGGTTATTTTCCTGGCATACCAAATTGCGAGTCGCATTTTGCGAGTCGCATTGACTCGCAAAATGCGACTCGCAATTTTTATTTTTCCTACATCTAGCCCATTGATCTTAAAATCCTAAAATCCTAGAGTATTAAATATTAGGATATAAAAATATAATGGGCCATTATATCTTAACTCCAATCAATAATCAGCTGCTGCATTAAATAATTGAAATCTAAAATCAATTTGTTAAAATACACAATTATAACAATTCTCTGGTTCTTATAGCCCATGCACTTTGCAAATATCTCGCAACTGAAAAAACTATCTTGTCAGTTGTGTCAGTTGTCAAAAGGCGTAATGATGTGTTACATTCCCTTATCCCCATTGACCTGCATAACGGGACAATCCACTTCTTTCTAGGGGCCAGATATCTAGGACAAAAAAACATAAAGTGTGCGAGTGACTCTGGTATCTCGTGACAATGATGAGAAGAAGTCAGATTACAGTCCTCCACTCTCCATCTCCCGGTAAATGTCTTGAGCGGAAGCATCCCTAGTCTGAACTTAATAAAAAGGGTTTTGGTGTAGGGAGGATTTACATTGTCCATATAGGCCTCAAATTTGCGGCTACATTTGTGGTCCAAAAACTGTAGGGTCCGGCTACCTTGGTTTTTAAACCAAATTTGCACCAAAATATTCTCCCAATAGCACCTGTTTATGCGCTCTTTTACTTCCTTAGTCAAGTTATGAGGGTCTCTCCACACCTCCTCCATTTTAAGGAGTTTACACATATCTCTAATGTGTCTGAACCAGGGGATTTTTAATGCACAGTCACCCACAAGAAACTCATCTATTGCTATTTGGAAGGTGGACAGATACTCAGAAGTCCAGAGGCGGACCCAGTACATGAGTGGTCTTAAAGCAATTTCATTATGGATCTCATTTAAGGCTAGATCAAATCTAAGAGGTGTGAGGGGGTACTCATCGGCAGTCGCAAAAAATTACGTAGAAAATGGTTTTCTACCATCGTCAAACACCTTGAATTAGTGTGCCCCCAAAGCTTGGCACCATAAATTGAAGCTGCCGCTGCTTTATAGACAGTAATGGCGGATGCGATCTCCCCTTCCGAAATATTAGCAATTTCCCTCCCTATCACTGTTGACCTCTGTCTAAGAACTGACAAACTCTTCCCAATCTGCGCCGACCACTGTTGATCATCTCTTAGCCTAAACCCCAGATAATCGAATTGACTAACTCTCTCTACCGGATGGCCTGCTAAGGTCATTGTCCCCCTGAACAATTTATGTGGATTAAAAGCCATGAACTTTGATTTGGTTGGATTTATTTCAAGTCCTCTACTGGAGCAAAAATTATAGAAAGCATCCAGTTCATTTTGTAGGCCCATTGGCGTTCTCGAAATTAATAAAGTATCATCGGCGAACATTAAAATGGGGACAGAGGCTCCAGCTAACTTTGGAGCATCATGGTTACAATGTAACAGCTGGTCCGCCGTACCATTGATGAAGAGATTAAACAATGTTGGGGCCAGAACACACCCCTGCCTGACCCCCCTAATGACAGGTATAGCTTCTGTTAGATCGCCACTTTGAGACCAGCGTACTTGAGCGTAAGTCCCCTCATGTAAGTACCTAATAATTCTCCGTCAAGTTGGTAGCTCTCCAAAACATTCCACAATAAATCCAGTGGTACCATGTCAAAGGCAGCTTTTAGATCAATAAAAGCTACGTACAAGTGGCTCTTGTTAAGTGACAGGTATTTCGAGCAAAGAAGATTGAACCTGAACGCCTGATCTATTGTGCTCATTCCTTTCCTAAATCCTGCCTGGAAGTCGGAAAGGATGTGAGAATCCTCTATCCATGCCTGTAATCTATTCAGTACCTGCGTGCAGAATATTTTTTGGCTGACATTAATTAGGCTTATTGGCCTATGGTTAGTAGGTTCTTCCCTTGACCCTTTCTTAAAGATAGGGACTATAATTGCTCCTTGCCACGTGGGGAGAAGTCCTCCACCCTTCAGTATCTCATTGCTGAGCGCATTTAAATATAGGGACCAAGTTGTCGGTCGGCACAGATATAGATCGCCTGGGATACCATCTAACCCAGGGGCCTTCCCTTTACGTACTGATTGGAGAGCCAAAGTTGTTTCTTTTAGAGAAAAAAGTTCCAGGGCAAATTTAGGTAGTGTAACTGTCCCAACAGTTGATATATTGGCAATAAAAGGCCCATTAGATTTTATGAAAGGGGCAGTAATGCTACTAATTTGAGGCTCTCTATATACATTTTAAAAGTGTGACACCCAAGTTTCTGGCTGGATTACGGGATAGTTCTCCACGGTTTGGTTTATCTGTTCCATCAATCTACTCCTTGTTGACACCATCCTTCAGCAATGCTATAAACATGTCTCTCCTAGATACTCTGTTATTATCTGTGTGACCCTCAGATCTCGAGGCTCTCTCAGGTTTATGCCAGTCTCCCAGCATTCCCAACTCGCAAACTGCCTCCACTACATCTTTCATTGCCTGCCCTGTCTGACTGATTAAGAGAGTCATCATTACTTGCTTGTAAGCTGGAGGAGCAAGGCAGATGATTTTTATTTCGCACTGATACAGAGAGCGGTCTGTCTAACAGACAGTGAGCATCACTTAAGGTGTAACAGGGCTTGTCATTTGGTGGCCAATCTGATTCTGTAGGATATTTATGGTTGCACACCATGACTGCTAGCTACAATAGGGTGATCTGTTGGTTACCCTGATAACTCCTGTTCCTGTATTATGGGGTCAGTGCTAAGAGTACAAAACGTGGGAGCATCTCCTATATCTAACATTACTCCAGAGGCTCCTGTGTCAAATAATCACACCATCCATGTGAGTAATGTTTCCACAGACATTTGCTTGAATCTGTCTATAATATCATTAACTTCTTGCTGGGTGTAATCTTCTAGGGAGTACATCTCTATTCCTGCCAGGTTCTGTGGAGCGCCCTGTATGTTTTTTTAAAAATATTGGCTGTGCGCGAACCACTTTCGGCTCGTCTTGCTCAAACTGGCACCCACCTATTTTAACTTCTTCATCACTGAAATTTGAAAAATCAGTAGACTCCCAAATATTCATATCCCATTTTTTGGGGTCCCAGTCTAATCCTGCTTTAGCAATTGCTAAATGAACTTTCATTTGATAGCTTTTACCCCTGCGTTTCTGATACCTGTGTTGAGCGACTTTGACAGCTGCCATTTCTGCAACAGACTGATATGTTTCGGCCTTACCTTGCAATAACTTATTCTAACCAGACAGCATGGTTACATTATTTTTAGTTTCAACCAGCTCCTTTTCTAATTGCTGGTTTTGTTGTTCCAGCTTTTTACATTTTTCATGCATTTTTCTATAAGAAGATAACATAATCCAGCTTCTTTGGCCTAAAATTGATAAATCACAACCCTGTTCAAGAGGTACTTTCTGTAAACACATTAAAACATTTTTTGACTCAGTATCGCTAAGACATCCGGCCCAGCATTCGCATAAGCCTGTACCCGCAGACCACTCATTCACAAGAACATTATAAGGTTCTTTCTCCCATCTGGGAATCTCATGTGCAAACTTGGAAACTGCCTGTGAAGCTGCTTTTGACTACTTGACAAACATTTTTCATTTTTAAATCTTACACTTTTCAACCTTCCCTCACTTGTACTGCCCGTGTATGCCAATTTGTTCTGCTTTACTTCAGACCGAGAGGGAACGAAGTGAAAGGAATGCATAGAATGCAAAACTCTTGATCTGAGTGATGAATTTATTAAGGCATTTCCAAAGTTTCATAAACGAAAAGAATAACATGAGCTTTTATTTCAAATGCAGCAACACAAGTGCAATTCTCAACATAATCACATCAGCAAGATGATTATGATCAAAGAAACAAAGAAAATGCAACACTTCAACAATGAATACAATATATATATATAGTGGCTAAGTATTCATGCATGCAAACCGCAAGGCTAAAAATAAGCATTAAAAATCCATCACCATGGGGCTTGACTCCAACATCATCACTTGTCTGCCAATTTCAGGTTGTGGAACCCTTGAAAACTGAAACAAAAGCGAGGATTATCCTTTGGGCAATGCGTCCATGACCAGATGAGTTCCTTCTTTTTTAAGTTGTCAAGCATCCCCACCTTATATACTTTAAACAAACTTAAGAGGAAGGTTGTAGAAACACCCCTCCCGTTGAGTAAATTGTTGTTCAAATGCTGGCTGTACCAGGTCAGTGTTGAAAGAACACACTAGAGACTGGCCAGATCCCAAGGTGTACTTCCAAGACCGAGCTGTACCCTGCTCTACCATAAACATTCTCAGCCTGGTACATCCTTGTTACTCCCCCATGTTATGTTCCTGTCCTTGGTGAGAAAAAGCGAAAACACGTTAAGCGGTGTACGGAAAAGTACCTGTGCCACCAATGTGATGGCGTGTGAAGCTAAGCTAAGCACAAAATGGAGTCAGTGGTCAAAATGGAGCCGGTGGTTAAATACAGATACTATTAAATACGGCTGCCACTGAAGTGTATCGCTTTGATCCAAATTGATAACCATCATCCAAGTATAAGCTAATCTCCTTCAGAATGTCAATACCCAGTATATACTCTAGGAGGGGCACAATCAAAACAGTGTATTCTCTTTTTGGTATTCTCCCTATTTTCATTTGAACATTAGTCTGAACTGCTGGGGTTTGCTTTCCATCCAATCCTGTGATGGTGTAATGCTGACCTGTAAACTGTTTTGGATTTCCATATATTAAAGAGACCTCCACTCCAGTGTCCATCAAGGCCTAAACCCTTTGAACATATTTATTCTTCCAGTGAATTTCCAAGTCAACGTGTTATCTTTGTGAGTCCATCCCTGTACCGGAGTGTGGCCTATTTCCTAATCTGTTTTAAACCTGTCAACTTTTGCTCAAGTCAAGTCAGGATATATGCTCTCATATCTGCAAGGAGATTCCTCCCCTTCTCTGCTCTCCTCAGTCAACCAATCAGGGTCTGAATCTTTCTCTTTCTTCCCCCTCGGAGAAACATTTCCTCTCTTTTCTTTCACCCTGCATCTGTGACTTGCCCTGGTTCACTCATTTGTTCTCCTGCGTATTTCATTTTCTTCTCCCCTGCTTTCTGACCAGCCCTCACTTGCTTTCATCCACTCTCCTAGTTCTCTTAACTCACGAACTGCCTCCAGCACATCCTTTAAAGGATTAACTGTCTGATTGATTAATAGGGACATTAGAAAAAAGGTGAAAGAAAAATGAAAAAGAGGAGAAAACAGAAGGACAGACATAGAGCAAAGGCAGAGATGAGGTGCAGGCAGGAGCCTGCGGTGGAGGCGGGCCTCGATCTTAGAGCCGGCAAGCTCTTGGTGAGATTGAAATGCAGGGCAGCAGCATCTGGAGATGGGGCTGAAGGGGCAATCAGCCTCCGACCAGAAGGTCACTGGAGTCCTTCTTGTATCTCACAGTAATCCATGAAGCAGCATCAAGGACTTGCAGGCAAATAGTAAGGCAGGAGTTTTGATCCTTGTTTTTTTTTCTCTCAATCTTTTTTTATTACAAGGCTACCCAGATACGTTTCCTTGGATAGTAATAAAGTCTTATAGTCTAGACAATCACAAGCTCTGTGTAACGTTTTAAATCCTGATTTTGTGTTTATCCCAGCTATGTTCTCTTAATATATAATCTCTACCAGTAAAGACGATTTGTGACTCCTACACCTTAAACCCACAATTGTCTTATGTAACACTCTTTCCATTCATTTATACACTTGTATGATTAATTGTCAATATATAACGTGTGCGTGGGATGTAAAGTGCTCTGACAGTCACCCTATGTTATGATGAGTATTGCTATAAAAGAATTAAATAAAAAAATAGGCAGTGCTATTTAAATTGTTATTTGGTTACATGGTCGTACACACCAATAAATCTGGCATTTTTGCAGTGCAGGCACATCTCTTACATAAGGGGATAGAAAAAGTCAAAAACCCACCCCAAAATTGTGGCTTCTCTTAAGTACTGGTGAAGTAATAACAAGTTGTGTGCCTTTATGTCCCTCTGTTTCATGGGCCTGCAGGTGTTAGGCTCCATAGAACGCCCAAACATGATCCAACGTAATGAGGGCTTCTGGCCCTTTAAATTCGGCCTTTGTTTTGAACTCAGCTGGAAGTTAAAATAAGAAAGCTCCCTCACCGCCTCCACATTGCTGCTCCAAACAGAAAGCAGACAATATGCAGGCGCTGCTGAATTGTGTCTTGATGTTGATAAATTACACCATGTGAAATTCAGCATATTTTGCTGGGGCCAGACGGACTCCTGATCCACCGTAATATCAGCTACTGGATCTAGTTGGATATCCCTTCATTCCAGTTTTGGCAATACCTTTAATTAAAGACAATTGGCACTTTTCTCTGGCTTCCATTTCGAGCACCAAGTAATAAACTTGAAAATTCCCAGTAAAACAATATGTTGTAGTCATTGCTGGGCGTGGTATATTTATATAATCTGGTGCTACCCGGTCAGGTGACAGAGAAGGGCAGTTTATGGGCTGCTTACAACACACTTCAGGTGCTCTTGAATATCATGACCACTGATGTCGTACTTGTTCACAAGATTGCCACACTTGAACAGCAAAAGCAAGTTCCCAGCATTTTCAACTTCCCATTAGTGTACAGTCAGTGGCCGAAATATAGAAAAATTATAGGAACTGCAATTATAAGTGCAGTGAGGTAGTGCAGTGTCAGTAGGTGTGGAAGTATGTCTATAGTCATATAGAAAAAGAGCCAAATATGCTTTACAAATTTGTTCGCTTTTCACCTGCAGATAAGTGAATATAATATAGACAACTAAACACTTAACTGATTAAACTTATTTACACTTAGGCCCTCATTATGACCTTGGCGGGCGGCAATGCGGCCGCACTCCCGCGTGGTCATAATTAGATCCCCGCTGGGCCGGCGGGCGGAAACCTGGTTTCCGCCTGCCGGCCCAGTGGGGATCTCGGCCGCAACACAGGAGCCAGCTCCAAATGGAGCC
The DNA here is from genome assembly GCF_031143425.1 of Pleurodeles waltl. NCBI lineage: Eukaryota > Metazoa > Chordata > Amphibia > Caudata > Salamandridae > Pleurodeles > Pleurodeles waltl. The sequence goes on from NC_090444.1 coordinate 694,279,780, forward strand.
GGCGGTGTTGCGGCCGTGCGTCAGGTGCAGTTGCACCCGTCGCGCTTTTCACTGTCTGCTATGCAGACAGTGGAAAGCTGCATGGGGCTCTGTCAGGGGGCTCCGCAACTCCCCGTACCGCCAGCCTTTTCCTGGCGGTTCAAACCGCCAGGAAAAGGCTGGCGGTCAGGGACTCGTAATCCCCGGGGCAAATGTGCTGGGAAACTGCCTTCCCGGCGGTGCGACCGCGGCGCTTCCGCTGCGGTCCTAATTCCCAGGATTGCACTGCCAGCCTGTTGGCGGTGCAATTGCCACAACAGCCCCGGTGGTCTTTGACCGCCAGGGTTGTAATGACCCCCTTAATTTCTAAAGCAGTTTAAGAAATGCAAACATATGCACATTTTGTAATCACTGGTCACATAATGTTCTACGCTGTTAGTACCTTGCAAGGAAGGATCGAGAACTGGGATCTGTTAGCAATTTCTCATATGAACATATATCTTTATTAGGGTCATTGTCCTGCTGAGCTTTTACATTGAAATCAGAATCTATGACCTACAGGATATACACACATCTTTCCTACAAAAAGAAAGGGGTAAGAGCTACTACTCTTTACTTGTCCTCCAAGACAAATATCAGAACACACACAAGAAATGAAAGAGGAGAACAAATTGAACCAAAATCAACCCCCTCTGTCTAAGGAACCCCAAGTGTTTTTTAAGAATTGCCCTTACCCACTAAATAGTGACATGCTTCATCATAGGGCGTGCTACAACACTCTGGCGCAGACCAGCGCTCAGGGTTTAGCAAAGTATATTACATGGATCCACTATGCAGAGTGAACTTAAAACTGCCTACGAGAGTGCCCTCCCTAATTTATTCTGGACCTCCCTTGGTAGGCTTAAAAACTTGGTTTGGGGTATATGCAGAGCACTAATTACTCAAGTACACACTAAACCAGATTTCAATCCTACCAATAAATGAATCGCCTATAGTACCCCACCAGTCCCAAAACAGAATGTACTGCTTTCTTTGTAGAAATCAGGGATTGTCCTTAATTGCTTTTACTTTGTCAACTTGCAGTCATACCTGACCATCCCAGATAGAATAACATAAGTATTGGATGGAGTTAGTGGTGGGAATGCACTTTCCAGGGTGTGCTGTTAGTTCGACCTCCTGAAGAGCGGAGAAAACAGCCTTTAGATGTTGGAGGTGAGAATGCCAGGTGGGGCTAAGGATGACAATATGATCTAAGTAAATGCCAGCATATTAGTGATGTGAGCATAGACCATGTCCATAAGCCGTTGAAAGATTGCTGGAGCCCCATGCAACCCAAAAGTTAGGACTTTTAAGTGTTACAGTCCAAAGGGAGTTGAAAAAGCTCTTTTTTCCTTTGCACTTACAGTTAGGGGAAATTGCCAGTACACTTTTGTGAGATCTAGTGGGGACATATACACTGCCTTCCCTAGTCTTTCTATTAACTCATCTACCCAGGGCACAGGATATGTGTCATACTTAGAGATGTTATTGAGCTGTTGAACGTCTATAGAAAATCTGTGGGAACAACTCAGTGGGGGTACCAGGATGATTAGGGAACACCAAGCACTATGTGAGGCGCAATTACACCATCTTCCAACATACAGGCTACCTCATTTTCTACTGCAGCTCTTCGAACCCTATGGTATTTTATAAGATCATAGTCATATCACTTTACTGTCTTCAGTGATGGTGTAATGCTGTACCAGGGTTGTTTTCCTTGTTTTTCCAGAAAATTCTATATTAAAGTAACATGAAAACTCCCAGAAGTAATGTCTGATCTTGTTTTTCTCTCTTTGATTTTGACCCCATTTTCTAAAGGTGGAAACTTAATAGTAGGCATATCAGTAAGATTCAGGGGTACTGGTTCTTCCCACCCTTTTAAGAGGTTGACGTGATAAATTTTCCTTCTTTTGCCTTATGGGTAACCAATATTTTATATGTTACTGGGGTTATCTATTCTACAACCACGAAAGGACCTTGTCAGCTGGCCAACAGACTAGTGTCAGATAATGGTAACAGCACTAATACCTTATTTCCAGGTAATAATCCCTGCACTCTACTGTGCTTATCGTCAGCTTTCTTTTGCTTCTCCTAGGCTTTCTCCAGAGCGAGGCGCACTTCTTCCCACCAGAAATTGACATTATCTCTAGGATTAGCTTCATACTCTAATAACTCTCAACTTTCATCTTCCTCCTCTTCCTATTGTTCAGCAGCCATATCTAATAAAGTTCTGGGCTGCCTGCCAAATACTAGCTAAAATGGGGAAAAATCCGTAGAACTTCGTGTGTAGTTACAGATGGTAAATAAAACCAGGGGTAATTTTTTATCCCAGTCCCTACCAGTATCTGACACAAGCTTTCTCAATATTGCCTTAATAATACGATTGTACCTTTCAACTGAGCTATCCATTTCAAAATGATAAACCAAGGTTCAGAGATTCAAGATTTTGCAAACCTGAGACAGTAGCCTGGACATGAAAGGGGTGCCCTCATCAGTTAGAAGGTCTCTGGGAAACCTGACCCTTGAGAAGAATTCAATCATTGCCTGCGCTACTACAGAAGTGGATATACTGGGTAATGGTTTGCCTTGTGGTATCGGGTTGCATTATCATAAGAACCAGTATATTTGATGATGGAATAAGAGGGCCAACCAAATCCATTTTTACTCAGTAAAAAGGAACATCAGTTATGGGAAGGGGCCTCTGGGAGACTTTGGCCGTAGTAGGGGAACTAATTAACTGACAGCATTTGCAAGAGGCGCAGGGTTTCTGAATAAACACTAGGCAAATAAAACCTTTTTAGTAGATATTCTTCTGTATTCTCTCTAGCACAATATGCTCCCCACAAACTTGACAATGAGCCAAATGTAATACCCAGGTACAGAATAGAAGGTGAATAACGAATTGTGATGTTCTCTTCCCATATTGGTACACACCTCTATACAACAAACCTTTTTCTATAAAGAAACATGTGACAGTATGAGCCCAGGCTTGAGATAAGTTGGGGTCTGTTTTGCTTGTACTTAAGACTGGGAGAAAACACGAATAATTCCAACAATACAGAGCTCTTAGTCTGAATAATAAATTTATTACAGCACTTCTTAAGGTTTATACAGGGAAGGCGTATATGTTGAAAGTCAAATGCAGCACACAAGTGAACATTCAAAAATAATCACAGCAGTAGAATAATAAGGATCATAGAAGCAAACAATGAAAATACACCACTTAATATATATATATTGGGGTGAGGTAGGGATATCATCTCTTTGCCAACTTCAAGTCGAGACTCCAGATGACTTCAGAAAGAGAGAAAATGACCCTCAATGGGAACCGGGCAAAGCCGTCACTTTCCCGGTATGAGTTCTGTCTATCTCCAGTCATCAAGTTTACCCCTTGAATACCTTAGAGAAGCTGTAGAGGAGGATTCTAAAAACTAGCCCTCCTATATTGTAAGTTGTTGTTCAAACCGTTGTCCAGTCCGTGTTGAAAGAGCACGTTAGGGATTGGCCACATCCCAAGGTGCGCTCCGAGTCCAAACTGTTCCCTAATGTACTATTAACATTCTTCTGGTACATCCATATCTCCCACACTCCTACCTCATGTGTTCTTACCCTTGGTGAGAAAAGAGTACGAACAGTAAAAACATGAGCAAAAAACATGTTGCATCAGTTGTGTGCTGAAAAATACCTGGACCACCAATGTGACAGTGTTTGAAGCTAAGTTAAGCACAAAATGGAGTCACTGGTCAAGATGGAGCAGTGGTTAATTATGGATATCATTACAGGGTCCTCTCTCTGTGCGGCCGTGAAACTGCATTGGTGTTCCCATTTAATTTCTATGGAGGAAACAATCCGAGGTGGGTTAATATGATTTATAAGTACAAATAGCTGTTTATTCAAAGAATTCTCAGATCTCGACTATTTCTTTTTTCCTCACCCCCAACTGTCTCTTCACATGAAAAGCAGCTTCCTGTAACCATTCTGTTCCCATGGCTTCCTTTGTTGAATTCAGTAACATGTGGAGGAACGTAAAATAGTCTGTCCCAATGATTACTTCTTCTATCAGGTTGGGCACCACTATAACATCAAGGCGACCTGCATGTATCTCCCCACCACTGTATTTTTAGCGGGGCAACCAGGTAAACTCTACTGTCTCCATGTTCAAAAGTGATGGATACCTTCCCATGGGTCACCAAGAGCCATGACTCTACTAAGCTATCACACCCAGAATCCACCAGAGCCCATCCCAGTCATCCATTAAGGAGGATTCTCAACCTATGGGTTCGTGGAAACGCTCCCATACATAGTACATGTCTCTGTGAGAAGCCAATTTTCATTGGTTATGGAACATGTATCTTAAGTGGACAGTTCCTGGCTACATGATCCCAGTCACTGTATTAGAATCACTGGGGCCCCTGTCTTTTGTCCTTCCCCAGGGCTATTGAAGGTGATTTGTTTTTGGGTAAGGACTGGGTAATAAGTTTCACTGGGACCTTTGTAGTATTTTCCTTATGAGAAGAAAGAACGATGATCCAATTGATGAAGAAAAACTCTCTTTTATTTTCCAGATAAAAGGGTAGGAGGAACTCCAGCCACATCTGTACACAGCTCCCAGCTCTAACCGAATGGAATCCACTGGAGAATTCCAGACAATGCAAAAGCTGGAGCAGGGGAGGCTGGAACATACCAACTACCAAATATTATATACATGAACAGATATAAGAAAATAATAAATGAAGTTTAATGACCAATAACAGAAATTACCACATACAATGCCACTCCACCCCCCCCTTTGTATAGCAAAAGACACAAACAAAAATGGAAGGAAGTAACCCAAAAACCAATTCATCCACTTTAACAACTCTATTTAGATTCCAAATACGTCCATCATTTACCTTAACTGCCCCCTTAAAATGTTTAATGATTTTAAAAACTTTGCTGTAATGAGACTGTCCACTTCCCGTTTTACCTGGCAATCTGATTTTGACAGAATCACCAACATTAACATGTACCTGTTTCACAGACTTGCGTGCATCATATCTAAGTTTTCTTTTTCTTTGACAGCTCAAATCTCTGCTTAGAGCACTTTCCTTAAGTTTTTCAAAGTCAATTCTCTCTTAAGTTTAATTCTTGATCCACGGAGGATTAATTTTAGTGTGAGGAACGTGTTTCCTGAAGATGACAAAAGGTGTCTGACCAGTGCTTGTGTGAGGAGTAAATCTATAATCTTCAACCTTACGCTTAACCATGTTCTCCCAATCTTCACCTAGCTGTCTGGCCAATTGGATGGCTTCTTTCAATGTCCTATTAAAACATTCTACCATCCCATTAGTCTCTGGATGATATAAATCACATTTTTTATGTGTTATTCCTCTCTCCTTCAAAAAATCATTCATAACTTTTGACGTGAACTGCACGCCATTATCTGTTAAAATAAACCTTGGATTACCTTCTCTTCCAAACAGCTCCGCCAAAAACCTTATCACTTTCAAGGAAGTCACTTCTGAAGTAATCAATATTTCAGGCCGCCGTGACATACCATCCATTAAAACCAAAATATACTTGGAAACCGTTCCACCACTTATAGGACCCAAGATGTCCACAGAAACTTCTTCCCATACCCCCTTAGGAATTTCTTTCAACGCCATTGGCTGCGTCCTAAGTTTAAGAGCTTTATCCGCCATTTTACATTCTACACAATCACAAACTTTCCTTTCAACTGCTAAGTCCATACCCGGCCAGCAATACACATTCCTCATCCTTTCTTTAGTCTTACATATGCCATGATGTCCACTGTGTGCCAGGTCAATTAAGCGCACCCGTAGCTTACACGTGGAATCAATCTGCACCCACTAACAATTACTCCATTTTGTATAGAAAGCTCATGTCAAATCTCCTAAACTGTTCATTAAATTTCACAGTACAGCCAGGACGTAACCCAGTAGACAGCAAGTCCTTGATTTTAAGTAATTCCTCATCATAATCCTTCTCACATTTCCACTCCTCCTCGGATACAAATCCCTTGGTGACACTACAAACTTTTACATCCTCATCCACCCACCATGATGTATCATTGTCACTTTCATCCAACAAACTCATCTTCATTCTGGACAAACAATCCGCGGTCCTGTTCTCACATCCTGGAACATATTTTACACTAAAATGATAATCCTGAAGACCAACAATCCACTTACAAATACGAGCAGATCCTTTATCCAAACCTTTCTTCTCAAATATTTCACGTAGGGGTTTATGGTCAGTATGTACTTCAAAGGTTGTACCCCAAAGAAACTGCTTACATTTTTTAACAGCCCAAACTATAGCTAGGGCTTCTTTTTCAATTGTGGAGTACTTGCATTCTGCACCTCGCAAACCACGTGAAGCAAAAGCATTTACATTTACCTTCCCATTATTAAATTGCTTCAAGACACAACCCAAACCCTTCAACGAAGCATCTGTTGTGATGGAGCAAGGGAGACCAGGCTGGAAACTGCTAAGCGATTGTGCTGAGGACAAACCACATTTAAGATCATCAAACTCCTTTTGACATTCAGAATCCCAAACAAAATCTGAACCGTTCTTGAGCAAGCTCCTAATTGAACAACTCCTTTTAGCGAAATCAGGTATAAATCTAGCGTAAAATTCTACCATCCCAAAAAAAACTTGAACCTCATTTTTGTTTTCAGGAGCAGCCAAATCAAGAATAGATCTCACTAGCTCACCCTTAGATTTAACTCCATCACCAGTTATTATGTGACCTAAATAGGAAATTTCTGATTTAAAGAACTTGCATTTAGAACCTTTCAATGTAATTCCTTTTAATAGAAATATATTGAGTACTTTCCTAACCAATTCTTTATGTTGTTCAATGGTACTAGAGGAAATAAGAACATCATCTTGGAAGTATTTCACACAAGCTAAATCCCCTAGAATTTCATTCATTAGTCTTTGGAACACGGATGCCGCTGAACAGAGCCCAAAAGGCATCCTATTGAACTTGAATACTCCAAAAGGTGTAAAAAAAGAAGTGAGTAATTTGGACTCATCACATAACTGCACCTGATGATATGCTGAACTCAGATCTAAGGTGGTGAAGTACTTGGCATTCCCCAGGGAACTCACCTTCTCGGTTATATTAGGTAGGGGAAATATATCTTCAACAACCACCTTGTTAAGATTGCATAAGTCAACACAAAATCTAATGTCTCCATTCCTTTTTGTAGCATCTACAAAAGGAGCAATCCATTCGGCCGCTTCAACCTTCTCAATTATGCCTCCAGCCAGTAAGCTCTCAAGTTCCTTTTTCACTTTATCACACATGCTGAAAGGAATATTTCTGACTTTACATGCTACTTGCAAGGCATCCTTCCTGAGTACTATACGATGTGTATATCCTTTAATGCAGCCCACTTTACTATGAAAGACATCCGAAACCTCACTCAACAAATCTTCACCCCAACTACAAACTTTCTGCACTTGTACTTGTGGTACAGAGTTGGGGTTTAGTATAATTTTCAACAACTTTTGATGTGGCAAACTCAGAATGGTATCACCAACAACAGGAACATACACCTTCCCCTCAATGGCATTCCCTTTAAAAAAAATCCTAGCATTAAAGTAGCCCTTTAACTCTATAGGTTTTCCACCATAAGTGAACAGTGTTACATCAGGAGCATGAAGAATCACCTTGTTCTGAAAATATTTAGTGTAATCACTAACAGAAACTAAAGTCAGCTTCGCTCCTGAGTCCATAATCATAGGAACTTTAACACCTTCCACCTCTACAATATCAGTAGGGTACTCACACAGAATACTAGAGATGCAGTTTACATCATTAACTACTTGTAAAATAAAACTTTTTTCTCTCATCATCCTCTTCTCCACACTCAACTTCATTAACTTTCACAACCTTCCTCTCCAAATACTTGCAACATCTGGTAAAATGACCTTTCTTGCCACATTTCTTACATACTGCATTAAAAGCAGGACAATCTCTGTTATTTGCTAAATGAGATGGAGAATTGCATCTGAATCACAGTAATTTTTGCTTTGTAACAGTATTCCCCTTAGCTTTAGACTTAGAATCCAAGGATTGAATATCGTGAGATACCATTTTTGATTTTCTTAGATCGTCAATACAAGATTCAGAGTGCTCAATCTGTTTAGCTATAATTAAAACTTCCTCCAGTGTGGGACCATAAAGCCTCTCTTATTTTGTCACTCCTGCATTCTAGCATGAATTGATCTCGTATACGTTCATCTAAATTGTCACCAAATTTGCATTGAGCTGCTAACTTGCGCAAATTCGTTACAAAGTCTTCAACTGTTTCAGTTTAGTTCTGTTTACATTTACCAAAATAGTACCTTTGAAGAATAATTGATACTTTATGTAAATAATGCTTATCCAATTTAAGTAAAGTTATCTCAAACTCATTTAAAGTAGTGTCTCCATCTGCGCCATCAGAAGTATTAATAGAAGGTAAAGTCTCCAAAATCTCCTGTCTTTCCGCTCCAAGACAATGTTGTACAACAGACGTCTTTCTGTCAGCTGATAAATTGCTGCCGCAAACACGAATATAAGTAAGAAAAACTTTTTTCCATTTGTTCCACTGAATAAGTGGGTCGCCTGGTAATGACAGAAAAAATGGTGGCAGAGTAATATTTTGCATAATGCCAAAATCAGATAAAACTGAGAAAATAAAATAAAATGAATGCAGGAGTATTATCCACAATGTCTAAGGAATCCAGGGAAAATTGGATTGTGGATGAAGATGGATGTGAGCCTTGTATGGAGACAAAAGGAGAATTTAAGTCCACTTCAGTTCCCCAAATAATTTTTGCGGACTACTTCAAAGTCATAATATTAAAAACCAATAAACAATGATTAATAAAAAAAAAATGCTATGTGTTAATACAATTTTTGTTTGTACCAATAAACTGCTGGAAACTGTTTGCCAACTGTGGGAGGAAAAGTAATGCAGATGCAGAATGCTGTGTACAGAGTAAACCCGCTTGTTAGAGCGAGTGGGAGAAATGGCCGATATCCAGGAATCACAAACAAAAACCAAAGCACATAACAATCCTGTAGACAACTCCAACCTTGAAGAATTTTGAATAAATTGTTTCAAGCGCCAAAATACGTTGTGGAAAAAAGCTTAATGAAGCCAATTCAAGCGGCGCGGCTTAATGAAGCCAATTCAAGCGGCACAAGAACAATATGAGTTGAGCGCTCGACATGCAAGCGTGAAGCCGCCATAAAGTAGATTGAGGCACGGCAACACGAGGAGACGCTGGGGTTGCTTGGAAACAGGGCACGCTCTAGCAGAGGAAAAATGTGTTGTCACGGAGACCAGTCGCATAAATCCTCGAGCAATCAACGCGCAATAAAGAAAATGCAGGTACAGAAACAAAAACACACGGAAGACACAGAGCTTGTTTTTTTTTTTTTTTTTATAATCGAAGAGGAATAAGGTTACACTGTTGCTTCTTATAATAAGTACAGTACCTTACAGTGTAACTGGACCCACAAGAGAGTGTTGGAGTTTCCTGCCTCGTGAGTTCAAAGTGCCAAAATCCTCATCGCCAAAAGTGTAGTATTTTCCTTATGAGAAGAAAGAACGATGATCCAATTGATGTAGAAAAACTCTCTTTTATTTTCCAGATAAAAGGGTAGGAGGAACTCCAGCCACATCTGTACACAACTCCCAGCTCCAACCGAATGGAATCCACAGGAGAATTCCAGACAATGCAAAAGCTGGAGCAGGGGAGGCTGGAACATACCAACTACCAAATATTATATACATGAACAGATATAAAGAAAATAATAAATGAAGTTTAATGACCAATAACAGAAATTACCACATAAAATGCCACACCCTTCCATTAGGAAGGCGGAAGGATATGTGCCTTTGAAGTGGACCCCTGAAAGTCAGGAGACCGTGATAGGCACACACCAATTTGATTACTAAGAACACAATTATGTTAGATGTTGTTTAATCGAGGTTCGCATAGACCCTCGGAGGGTATCTAAGAACTGTTCTAGATAAATCTTTTCAACTGCCTCCTCTATAGTGGAAGTATGCGTTTTAGCCAGCAGTTTACCAAATCTTCTATCCAATAAAATAATGCTATTGGAATATCATTAGGACTTCATTTTTATATTCAGAAAAGGGACCTATAATATTCAGTGTCACAACCTAGGCGTTCTAAGATTATGGGCCAGATGTAGCAAACGTTTGCGACTCGCAAACGGGCCGATTCGCAATTTGCGACAGTGCAAAATCGGAAATGGGATGCAAAAAGCCCAGGGCCAGATGTAGCAAACGTTTGCGACTCGCAAACGGGCCGATTCGCAATTTGCGACAGTGCAAAATCGGAAATGGGATGCAAAAAGCCCATTTCCGACTCGCAAAAAGCGATGGGACATCCATTGCGACCGCATTTTGCAACCCGCAGATTGCGACTCGCATTGCGACTCGCAACCAATATGCAATTGCAAGTCGCAAATTGCGACTAGTCGCAAAAAGCCCAGTTTGCATGTCGCATTTACCACTAACTCAGAGCAGGTGGTAACCATTACCAAAGTATAAAAGGAGACCCAGAAGGCATCTGGGTTACTCAAGATGGCGGACATATACCTGATAGCAGTGAGGAGGAGAGTCTACGCAGCCCAGCAGAGGAGGAGGAGGGGCCACAGACAGGAGAAGATATATAGAACCAGGCAGACCCTTTTCCAGCAAACTGAAGAGGAGATCTATGATAAATACCGCCTTAGCAGCGCAGCCATTCTGGAATTAATAGATTTACTAAAATCACAGCTAGAACACAAGACTCTGCGTGGCTGCGCCATCCCTACGCATGTGCAAGTACTATGCGCACTGCACCTCTTGGCCTCAGGGAGCTATCAGGGGGTCATTGCCGTGGCAGGTGGGGTATCCCAAAGTGCAGTGTCAAGGTTCCTCAGGGCCTTCCTAGATGCCTTAGTCACGCACAGGTCTCACTTCATATACTTACCAAGGAATGAGGCAGAAATTAACAGCACCAAGCTGGACTTTTACCGCATTGCCCACTTCCCCCATGTCATTGGATGTGTAGATGGGACACACATTCAAATATGCCCCCCTGCTAATATGGAACATATTTTCCGCAACAGAAAGTGTACCCACTCACTCAACATACAGGTTGTTTGTGATGCCCATTACGTCATCACGGACATCGTTGCTAAGTTTCCAGGCAGTACCCATGACTCATACATTTTTAGGCATAGTGGGATACATCAACGCCTGGAACGTGGGGAATTTGGAGACGGATACCTCCTAGGTAGAGCCACAGACACTTGCAGACATACACACAGGTCACTGTGCACGACTATCTGGACTTACTAACAGTGTACTTTTGTGCCCAACAGGTGACAGTGCATATGCTCTCAGGCCTTGGATCATGACTCAGTTTTTAACACCAAGTAATGAATCTGAGAGGCAATACAACAGTGCGCATAAGAGGACCAGGAACCTGATAGAGCGGACCTTCGGACTCCTGAAGGCAAGATTCAGATGCCTCCACCGCAGTGGAGGCGCCCTCCAATACACCCCCATTACCGCATTCAAAATTGTGGTCGCATGCGCCATCCTCCACAACATAGCCACCCGACGTGGGCTACCTCTCACCCCTGCAGAGCCAGATCCTGATGAGGAAGAGCAAGAACAACCACATCGCCATCATGGGGATAGGAGTCTAGCTAATCAAGGCAGACTGAGACGGGAAAACCCTTTGCAACGCAATATTTTGGACGGTACGTGTCAACTCCCACCATACTCACCCATTAACCAAACACTCCTTTAGTTAAGTGGAAGAAAAATAACTGTTTTAATAATGTAATGAATGAACTATATACAAGATGAATTTGTCCATGGGCAGGGAAATGCCAACCAGTCATGTGGCACATTAACGGCATGTGCCACATTTATTTCTCCGGGCTGTTCTCTAGCTTCTCCTGCCCCTCCTGCCAGCCTGGCTGGTCCCTGCTGCGTCCATGGTGCTCTGCCTCCCACTCCTTAGCACCCTACTGTCAGTAGCAGATACACTGCTCACTGTGGAGCCCTCCTCACTATCTTGGGGTGTTTCCCCGGTGGCCCTCGACATCTCCCGTGTCTCCATTAGTTCTATTATATGTGTGAGACGTCCCAGGCCCCTGGCAACATCCCCAGCAAAATGGCCCATCTCTATTTGCAGGCCAACTGTCCTCCTCGACAGGCCTGTTGTGTTGATGGCTAGCCTGCCGATCGATGTGGCCATCCTGTCCAGTCTTAGCATAATCTGGCGATCTCTGCGCCGCCCAGCCTCTGCCTGGCCCAGCAGTCCGGCCGCCAGTTCCCTGATGGCAGAGGCAATGTCCCCAGTGTTCTGGCACATCAGGTCCATGCGTCTGTTGAGGTGCTGCATGCTTGCATGGTTGTGTCTTACAAAGCGGTGCAGCACCCCACTAATCCTGCCCAATATTGTGTTCTGCAGGCGCTGACCCCGCAGCAGATGTGCCTCACTGCTGGTTGGAGGAAGTATCCGGGATCCAGACGCTCTTGCCCTGCGACGCCTGCGCTGTGGTGGCTGCCCTGTGCTCCCACCTGTATCCTCCCTGGCTGTTGCTGGGGCAGCTCCTGGCGTTGTTGTTGCAGCAGGCGTTACCACTGCAGGAATGCAGCTGACTGTGCATGTGGGGGTGCTGGCGGGTCCTGGGGTGTCCTCCTGGGCCTGGGTGCTTGGGGTGTAGGGGGTGTCTTGCTGGAGACCTGTGGGACATGGGGAACACACTGTCAGTGTCTAGTATCTATTGCACAATTCCTAATAAACATTTGCCTATGAACTGCCTATTGGACTACATTTCCCATAATGCATCATTCTGGCTTTTTCTACCCTGAAATGGAGCTATTTTGGTTGTGCATGCACCTGTGTACATGGTGGGTGGGGTATGACATTGATAGGGGTACAGGCATGTCACATGGTACTCACCGGTTGATGTGCTGGGCTCTGAGGTGTCCAGGTCCCCAAATCCACACACTGCCTCCGGCTCAAAGGTTTCCTCAATCATGTCTTCAAGGGGTGTGGGTGGTGGCACAGATGATGGTCCCCCTCCAGTGCCTCTCATCTCCCGGAGCCTTTCTGCCACCCTCTCCTTGGTCCGGGAGCGGAGGTCATACCACCTCTTCCTTATGTCCTCAATTGTCCTGTGGCTCACACCCAGGGAATTAATTTTCTCTTGCATTTCCTGCCAGATTTTCTTTTTTGTGGCCTCAGGAACAGTGTGGGCTGCTCTCCCAAAGAGCTCATCATGGTGCTGACAACATTCTTCGGTCAGCACCTCAAGCTCCCTCTCAGAGAATTTCATTTTCCTTTTTCGGGGGGTTCCCTCCATGGCTGCTGCTGCTTGTTCAGTGTGAAGACTGGCAGTTATAAAAGGGTGTGGTCCTGCCTCCTCCCAGGTGTATTTGTTAACTTCTTGGCTGTGATGTCATCATCATGTGCCAGGAAGTGTTTCCAGAGTGTTCTGGTGTGCTTTCTGGAGTGTTCTGCTGCACCTGCAATCAATTTTGAGGGTACTCGCAATTTGCGACACCCACTCGCTAATTGCGAGTTCGTTTTTTGCACACTCGCAAACAGCGACCTCGCAATCTGCGGACTCGCACACAGCGTTGCGAGTCCGGCTGCGAGTCGCTAAATCGGACCGGTTATTTTCCTGGCATACCAAGTTGCGAGTCGCATTTTGCGAGTCGCATTGACTCGCAAAATGCGACTCGCAATTTTTATTTTTCCTACATCTGGCCCTATATTCTTTATTTCTTTGTAGGGAGTAGTGCAACACAGATTTGCAGCCTGATATGCTGATTGTAGCTCTCTGGAGAACAAAGGAGCAATGTATTAAATCCAATGTTAGTACAGCCAAACTGCATTGGTTGCTACCCTTTCAAAATGAGTGAAAAATAAATCAGGGTCCTCTCCGGTCTGATACTTTTGCAGAACTGAACTTGGTACATTAGGGTATTCTTTTACATTAGCCAGAGCATCAGTAAGTTTTAGGATGGATGTATCCTGTGCCTATTGAGTATCAGCAATGGGTGATGCTTCGGTTTTCAGGGGGCCTTGTAAATTCTCCCTGTCTTGTTTTGCCACATGTGCACTGTTGTTCCACTTCCAGTTGCAAATGTTGTTGCCCTTCGGCTGGCTGTTTCACCATGCCCTTCATTGTGATAAGCTGTGACATGTTTGTGTCCTTTATCCCACTTCTGACACCACCGTAAACACGATGTCTCGTATAACTGTAGCTTGATTAGGTGAAGGTCTTTAATTTTTTAACTAGAGAATTATACATAGTGTTCAGACGAAATCGCATGGAAGGAACTCAAAGAAAAAAACATAATAGTCCCAGCTTCTGCAGTCTATCAGTCCTATACACTTGCTTTGTCTTTTTGTACCGTACTCGTCTCTTTCTCTTTTGCTCTTATTTGACCTTTTACCCTCAGGAGAACACACAAAAAGAAAATATGCCCAGAATAGCTGATTTATAAGCTTTCTTATGGTTATCCCTTCACCTTCACCATCACCATCACCAGTGTGAAAACCCAAGTCTACTTTTCCGAAGTGACATAGAATCACAAACGTCACCCCAAAATGGTACTCAGTGTGAAATGTGTAGACAGCATACATGTACGATCTGTCATATAGTTGTGAAATTGTGTTACAAGCCTTTTAGCCAAAAAGCAATGAGAGAGACAATACTTGCCTATAGCCACAAGTCTGAGTAGGAGCCCTAGCAGACAGGGCCTTGGACTCCTTCTCCCTCAGCCATTGTGGTGTTCTGGTTGCATAACCTCTGCTCGCTGTTCATGCCAATTGCTTATGGCATCCTCCTACTGTTGCGTCTCCTCCTCCATTCGCTACTCGAACCGGTTGGTTACGGCATTCTCTTGATTTGTCACTGCATCTCTTCGAAATTTCTACTGGCGATGCATGAGGTCCTTCTCAGCTAACTTCCAGCTTATTTCAAGGTTTGCTTACCCCTGTGCCTTGCTCCTCCTGGCATTCTCCACCTTCCTCCATAGAACCCGCGACATGCCTCTCCAACCGGCTTATATGTTCTACAATAGGCGGGCCAGGTTGAAGGACTAGCACACTGCCTTCTTCGTCTCATGAAGATTTCTCATCGCCATTTATGGGTTAATTTCATGACATCCTGGGTCTATTTTACAGAACTGTGATGCTATTAATTGTGTTTGACCAATGACTTTGGGCCTGATTACAATTTTGGAGGAAGGTGTTAATCCGTCCCAAAAGTGACGGATATACCACCAGCCGTATTACGAGTCCATTATATCCTATGGAACTCGTAATACGGCTGGTGGTATATCCGTCACTTTTGGGACGGATTAACACCTCCTCCAAAGTTGTAATCAGGCCCTTTGTGTTTCACCACTGCGCATATTAGTTGCTCAATGTTCACCAGTAGCACATTACATGTTGTATTCAGTTTAGCTGCCTATTGGCTTTAACATGGAGTTAGCCATTACATTCTGTATTCAGGTCAGTTGCCTATTGGCTTTAACATTGCATTAGCCATTACATTCTGTATTCAGTTTAGCTGCCTATTGGCTTTGACATGACATTAGACATTGCATTTGCTATTTAGGTTAGCTGCCTATTGGCTTTAGCGCTGGGTTAGACATTGCAGTTGAGACATTGCAGATGAGCTGTGTTTTTTGAAGCTGTGTTTTTCCACAAGATGGACCAAGCTGTTTTCTTCATACCAGAACTTAGCTGATAAGAGCACGTAGATTTTGTGTTTACTTCGCAATCCAGTCTGAGAGCGATGGAGCTCAGGAGAATTGGCCACTCAGGGTTCTTCGGTTCTCACACTGAGTTTGCTTTTAAGGATGACTCTGGGCTACAGCAGGGGTAGATTGAATCTGCTTGACAGACAGGAACAGAGACGTCAGTTGCCTGTCTCTCGTTTGGGTAGAAAATCTATTTCTCGCAGTTATCCGGAGTCATCAACTTGCAGACCCCAGAAAGATGAAGCTGAATATAGGCCCTACAGCCTTGCCCATACGGTGATGAATTTTGACTTTTATGCTTTGCTTTGAAGTTATGCTATAATATAATCTGTGTACATTGCAAATGAGAAGTACTTTGATATATTTTGCTTTTATTGCTGCTACTACTTTTGAACGTGTGCTTCCAATCTACTAATTTTGTCTCTCAAGAACCTTGCGGTGAAGTAATAATAACAATAAATGTCTTCTTTAAACTCAGAAGTGCATTCCAGAGAGGTTCTGTAAGCTCGGTTATGAGATAAGGGCAGGAAAGCAGAACAAGAACCATTGTTACCAACTATATCTGCGCATGTTGTTCTCAGTGTATATTCTACTGTACCCTTTAGAGTAGCTTTGCCGGTGAGATTTCAAGCATTTACGTTTCTCCGCATGTGACTAGGAGCCATCCAGCAAAGGGAAAACTGCCATGGATGTGGCAAAAAGGCCACTTCTGGAAAATACACAAGTTAAATCAGCCTCTGATTTACATAGAGGGACAATTTTTTGCCATCTCCAGGCCTATTAAGACTTGGACTAAGTGAGCAGAAACAGAAAGTGAGATCAAAACATCTGATAAGGAAAATTGTAGCAGCAAATGAGCCATCAAGGGCTCTTAATTGTCAGAGGCAGCCAAACCTGCAATAGAAAACTGTACTCCTTCAAAAGAAATGTCCGCACAGAAGCTGATGCTGTAACAGATGTAGTGCTGGACATTTAAGTTGAGGATGTGAAGCTTCTATTTATGGCAGCACTGGGGCTACTATCAGTGTTATGGCTGATCTTGAGTTTGTCAGGCTACATGTCAATGAGCAGAAGTTACATTATTCAAAGGCTAAGATCACCTTTTATTCAAAAGGTTTATATTAGCACTCATCTGTCACATGATAGACACAATGGAGTAAGTGGGGTCCCAGATACTTTACTTGTCCTGCTTCAGGTTCTCTGCTTACGTACTGCAAGGGCGGAAGTATCTGCTGACTTTAATGTTGTAAAAATGTCTCATAGGTTTTGTGAAGGTAAAGGCCATCTAAAGAACGGACTAATCAGGCCACACACTCACTATTCTGTAATAACCTGTTGCCCAGCACCTCTGTGCTATTCCACTTAACACGCAGTAACAGGTTTGTGCCGAGATCAACAGCCTGTAATAGTAAGACATCGTCAAACCAGCAATGGGGCATACTCTCTGGGACCTTCTGATTGTTCCAGTCCCCAAAAGCGAATGAGGGTGCAGTTCAGAATCTGTGCAGAAATGCACAATCGGAATCTATCCATTCAAATGGAGTGCCGTCTCAGTCCTCACATACAGGATGTTATACTTCAGTTAAAAAGTGCACAATTTGTCTCCTAACTCAGCCTCTAAAGGTTATCTTTAGTTGAAACTAGAGAACTCTCCGGCCTACATCAACACATCTAACACCCACATGGGCCTGATCAGATTAAAAAAGGCTGCATTTCAGTATGTCACAAGCAGTTGCAGTATTTCAGGAGGCAATAATGACATCCCCTGCTGTTTGAAATATATTGAAGATATTTTAGTATTTTAAAAGACTCAACAAGAACATGATGATACTGTTTGTAAAGTTGCAGTTTACTAGCCGATAAAAACCTAACTGAACGTGTATAAAAGGGAACCAACAGAACAAAGACTGCATCAAACAAGTGATGTGTAAAGTTGAAAATTTAGATCTGGCTAAACTCTCTTGTGTTATACGAATATAGAATCCAGGAGAGAGGGGAGAGAGAACTATCTCTAATCCTTGTGTAGGGAGCAGGAAAATGTCTCCCTCTCAATAACTCTACATAATACAT
Source organism: Pleurodeles waltl (assembly GCF_031143425.1). Classification (NCBI taxonomy): domain Eukaryota; kingdom Metazoa; phylum Chordata; class Amphibia; order Caudata; family Salamandridae; genus Pleurodeles; species Pleurodeles waltl. Next base: position 694,297,686 of record NC_090444.1, read on the forward strand.
TTTCCTTTGCCCCCAGTTTTACCCTTTTTCTTATCAAGGAACAGGTTCAGCAAGTTCTAGGATCAATTGTTTCGTTGTTCCATAGACCCTCACACATATTCCAGAGAGCACTTTTAGATATTTTGGAACGGGGATTAATAAGGATCCAAATGTCTTGAGATACCGGGTTTTCCTTTATCATTAGGTATCACAGGGAAGGTTAACAATCTGAATCACAGGTGTTTTTCCAGGGGGATTATTTTCCTTAAACCTGTCTTGTTGCTATGTTTCAGCTTTTCACAATGGCCTCTTAGGTTTGCAGACTTGCATCAGAAGGCACTTTCTCAGTCTTCTGCTTCAGCTCTTTAATTTTTCTTCTGACAGCTGCGAACTCCTGAGGCACCACTGCTGACTTTTTGATTCACCAGACTGGTGAGCTGGTGTTTTACCATGGTCTCTCAGGTTCCTCCTTTCCTGGGCTTACCTCATGGCTCTGCCTTTCTGGTTTTTGATTTCACGTTGTCCTGTATGTCTGACGTACTGAGTCCTCATGCCCAGAATCTGTGTTACTGCTACCTTGGTGTGGAAGAGCAGAGACAACGAACTGTGATTCATGCCTTTTATGATCACACTCAATAAAAAGAATGTGAATTTTGTCAATTTACACCGACATTTTAGGGACAGATCTTTTCCTACAGGGTATGCAAACTGATCCACAGAAAGTTGAGGCCCTTGCGCCTGCAACTCTCCTGGTGAAAATGTCTGCTTTTCAGTTCGTCCTGTTGGATGGATATCTTAGTAATTTGAACGTTGCCACTAAAACAGGCAGTAAACTTCATGTGAGGAGTTTGAGTCCCATCTAAGCTGTGGTGTGGTAGTTGAGAAGCAGTTAAACCTGTTTTTTGAGTGCTTCAAAAAATTGCAGGTACAGTATGGCTCACTATAGAAAATAGTTGTTATTGAAGGGTCTTATGAAGACAGAAGAAAAGTGCGTACAGCCATTTTCATTTGCCAAGACAATACTTTGATTCTACTTTGCACTCCAAAGTCATTGTCGATGCTAGTGTCATAAGACTGCCATCCACTTTGTCTCAATGTAAATCTGTTGGTGTGTGGGTGCAATGTACCACCGCCTACTTTAGCACAAGTTTGACTATGCCCATGAATGCATTCCTGTAGGCAGAGAAGAAAAGCCTATCTTGTGTGGACATGTGAACATTCACCTGTTCTTATTTCATCAGAGGAAAAGCACTCCTTTGTGACCTCAAGCCAGTGGGATTATTAAATGTTTGATGGCACTGCTGAAAACTATGCATTTTGCCAAGCTGACATGAAAGCTAATTGCTCAGGTACTCAGAGTTGCCTAGAGGTTATTGCAGCACACCCCATTGCAGCATAGGTGAATCTTCTTGACCAATGAAGTGGAGCATCAAGATCAGCCAAGAAAACATAAATTGAAGGTTAGCAAGAAATGGAGAGCTAAGTCACCACAAGTCCGTCGAGGAGGTCTTGGAAAAAGAAAAGGCTCAGTTTAAGACAATTCATGCATTATTCATGTAATAGATGCTCAGGGTTCCACCATCACAGCATGGAAACAAGAATACGGGTGAATCAGAACATGTCTTTCTTGCTTAGTTAGAGAGCAATGATACCATGTGGATAATTCTTTAGGTGAGATATTAATAATGACAACATTCCTGACCTTCCAAGCTCATCTCGCCTTTCTACTTTTGTTCTGGCACTTTGGCAACTTACACTTGATGCAACATTAGACCCCCTGAAATATTCATCGCAATGATAAACTAATACTAATGTTTAAGTAAGGAGGAGTTTTAATGTACCCTCAGTTACACAAAAAATGTCGAACATCTGAAGGGATGCACCGATGCGAACTTAATAATAGGATCGAGGAACACCCACAACAATACGCGCTCTGAAGTAATTTTGACAGTAAAATAAGGTTTTAAGTCGATATTTAGTCTTAGTGTTTGCTGTTATTTGTGAAATGCAGGATAAAGATTGTTGTCTCTGACAACGATTTTGCGAATTTGCATTGCCAGAGGAGCCTGAAGAGTTGAGCAGTACTCTGGAGAAACTGCTGTTCCAGTGATAGCTATTTCTCAGAATGCTCATGTTTTCTGGCCATTCTTGTTGTTCATAAATTGTACAGTTACAAAGGGTAACGCGGTGTTAGTGATTGCTAGACATTACGTTGGAAATATGGTTGGGATTTATGAATTAAGCACTTCGGTATCTAAGTGGATGCATTCGACATTGAAAAAAGATGTCTATCCAGAATGGAAGGAAGTTAGCAGCATCAAGGTCTTATCCCTAAAACACGCCTACCCTGGTTAAAGCCGCATAACTGTGATCAGGTTGTGGAAGGGCCATTCTCATTGTACCTTCCCCTAGCCCAGTTTTAGTCAGTATGGCTGAAATATATCATCCCCAGATGGGATAGCATACCAGAGCAGGAAGAGGGAACTAGTTGGTATTGCTCTGGCAAAAGGGAGCTTCAGCTACTCTTAAAAGGGTTTTGGCACTACTTCCAAGCCCACAGAGACACATTTTGGAGAGAGGGCCCGGAAACTGTGAATTTGAAGGCCTGCATAACCATGCAGGGAGCAGCCATCATCATGTTATGTAAATGCATGTCTCTCCATTCAGCCAAGGTACCTGCCGACTTTCACACTGCACCCCACTCTCCTCAAATATGAAGGGGTTAAATGATTCCATTTACAAGAGACTGAGCAGCTGTATGAGAGCTGAAATTGAACTAAACCCGTGGGGTAAATTCGTATATATCTGCTTCATCAGGTACTTTAAGGAAACTAAGCTGAAGACAATACAAGGCTCTGTTATGTCTTGGTATGATATAGCACAATTTATAGGAGCGACCGATCTTGGCACCCACCGCTCAGTTTAGGATTTACTGAGTAGTCCACTGGATGACACCTGAAGCTCCCCTTTATTCTGAATTATAGTAGGCTTGTTTAAGGAATGGGAATGTTAGGACATTTTTTTGGCACCAAAGGGTAAACTTTCAAGATTCAATGGTTTTTAGGCTGTGGCCTTGTTTAGAAGGATGAACGTTAGGAGGTTAGTAAATTAACCTACTACACAATATATTGGGTGGAAGCAAGGGAATGCAGATTAGTGACTTCCATAATTTATGTAGTGCCGGATCAGGAAGCTACTTAATAAACCACAAAATACTGTGTTTTTCTATCTAATATTAATTGCAAGAACTAGAATATATAAGTACTGGAAAGACCCTTTCACCCCCCAAGTGCAAGAAATTCATTTCTGGAGGGCGGATCGAGGGACAATATAGGGCAGATTTGTTAGATTCTAAGATAGTCTGTAGTTTGTGTAGATTGGTCTAGCAGCTTCTTTTTTAAGTGGTTTCTTGTTTTTCTACGTAACCAGTCTTATGTTTATGATCATAAAGCAGATTAGTAAGGCTGCTGACCTAAACACTTTCTGCACATGTCTTTCGGCCAAGTAACAAAGAAGGTTCAGTTAGATATGAACCACAGACATTGGCAAATATGATCACCAAAACGTAAGCCAGAGATCTGGGCAATATCTGATCTTTCAATGAGTTTGCCCATAAAGGGCCTGATGGAAATTGAAGAGGAAATGGATAGGCCCATCAGCTTAAGGCCTTGTTTCTTTAGGGTGGGATTGATGCATTAGGTCTTGATGTCACTTCAGAATTAGTCAAATGTAAAGGATTCATTCATGATTTCTCTAGCTGGAATGGTAATAGAAACAGCCAAGAAGATGATCTTTGCTGTGAGCACAGGCCTGTCTGCGAGCCAACAAAGGCACATGGCACAATACATCCCTTGACATTGCTGCAGAGTGGCTTGAAAAAGAGCAGTCAAAGTTGCTGGTCAGGGTGCAGGTTCTTGAGAGATGGGGCAGAGGTAATGGTTCATGAGGTTTGTTCTGAAGGCCATTTTTTTAGGTTCTTGGTTTTTTGACATTTTAGAGTTTTGTCAATGAATCGCAGAGTTCTTGAGATTGAGTATAGTAACATCAGATGAATTCTGAAATCTAGAACACAGAAACTATTGTTTAATTCCGTGCGTTGACATACTATTGTGAACATATGATGGGTGCAATTAAATTTCTCCATCTTCTTGATGGTGAGTTTGTAAATTAGTGAGTGACTTTGGGGACTGAGGCTGTTTTGGTTCTTTCATCCATTTTCAGTTTTTTTGGATGATTCTATTTTCGGCTTTCATAGTGTTTACATTGTAGGAAAATGAGCCACACTTCTGCCGATGTTGAGGGTTTGAGAGGACTTGAGAGGGAATAATTTGTCAAACTTAGCAGGAAGCCAGAGCTGGAACGCCTGAATTGTTGAAATGGAGTAAGTTACAGTGAGTGCACCGATTGTGCTTAGGGAGTACTGAGGCCAAGTTTCTTCCACTGTTTGACATGAATTTATGTGTAAGACTCTGGTGGTGTCAGGGGAGTTGAGGGGCATTTGAGGTCGAAGTGAATAATTTAATAGATGCTCCAAATGATGGGCTAATTTCCTTTGTTGTGACCATGGGCCAGATGTAGGAAATTCTGGCTTTGCGACTCGCAAACTACGAGTCTGAGCGACTCACAATTTGCGAGTCGCAAAGCCGGATGCAGGATGGTGTGCCTGACACTATCTGCAAGTTGCGAGGGGGTCGCAAAGGCCCACCTCATTAATGTTAATGAGGTGGGTCGCAATTTGCGACCCCCTTGCGAGATCGCAGCACTCACAGGGATGGTGGCCTGCTGGAGACAGCAGACCAACATGTCTGTGACTGCTTTTAAATAAAGGAAAACGAGATGCATTACAAACGAAAAAATGAAACGTGTCAGTTTCATTTTTTCAGAGCAGGCAGTGTTCCACAGGACCACTGCCTGCTCTGAAAAAATGTTTTCAGGGCCATTCACAAAGGGTAAGGGTTCCCATTGGGACCCCTTCCCTTTTGCGAATGGGTTACCAACTGCGAATTCCTTTGCGACCGCGTTCGCGGTCACAAAGTAATTCTGCATTGCGATGCGACTCGCAAATAGGAAGGGGAACATCACTTCCTATTTGCGACTTGCATTCCCATTTTGCAAGTCGGTAACCCGGTTACCGACTCGCAAAATGGTAATGGGCATCGCAATGTGGCTTTTACACCTCGCAAACAGCGATTTTTGCTGTTTGCGAGGCGCAAAAGCCTTGCTACATCTGGCCCCAGGTGAGTTGAATATTGCATTGAGATGTGTAACCGCTGTATCCACGGCACCATGAAAAACTAGTGGAAGTTCATGGCATCTTAGTTTGAAAGGAGGGATCTGGTTTGCAAAACGATTTGTGAAAGTCACACAGCTTGCAGAAGTTGTTGCAGTTGATGGTGATATCAGTGATGGCATCAGGGAATGCCTCTGAGAAGACTGGACTGTTCACAGGTGGACTAAAAGTGACTTAGAATGAAGAACAGTAGGCAAAGGCCAGCAGAAAATTAGTAATGATTGTATTTCTGTGACTGTGAAATTTTGTAAGCTGCTGGTGAGAACAGATTTCTTCACAACCATCACTAGTCCTCCACCGGTCCTTTTGGTAGGATGGTTTCTTACCTGGATTTGGTAGGTGGTGGGATGGCCTCATGTGGCAATGGGGTTGTGTTGTGTCACAGCCAAGTTTCTGTAATAAAGAAGAAGTCCAGGATGGAGAGGGTGATCATGTGTAGATGTTAAGGTGGTTTTTGATCATAGGTCTTGCATTAATGAGGATGCAGAATAAATGGTGGTTAGTGATTGAGAATGGGGATGGTTAGTGATGGGAGAAGGGAAAAGAGAAAAAGAGATGGTTTGGCTGATAAATGTTCCCACCTGGAGTCTAGAATGCTGAGGAGCAATTTGAGAGGTGTGGGGGTGGTAGAGAGACGAGGAGGGGTGGAGGCTGGTGGATTAAGATTTGAGAGCTAAGAGGTGTAGAAAGAGTTGAAGAAGGAAGTAGGGAAAAGGGTGGTGGAGTTGGAAGATGAACTCAATAGAAGTGAGTGGCCTTGAGGGGCTGATGAGGCAAGGCAAAAGTGAGGGTATGAGGGTATGTGGGGGCTACATTTATTGTGTTGTAGTTCATTTGATGTGTGTGGGTCACAAGAGGTGGAGATGAAAGACAGTGATGGGAAGGAGAGACTTAAATATGAAGATAGAGTAGAGGTATAGTTAAAGGGGAAATGTGGCAAATGAAAATGGACAGATGTTGAGATAGTGGATCGGGGGAGAGGATTTAATGGTTATGGAGAGGGAAAGAGGAAGAAGCTAAAGGGTTGAAGAAAGTGAGGGAGGGCTAAGGAATGGAAGTCAGTTGTTTTGTAATGGTCAGTCAGGTAAGTGGATATATATGTTTATATTCATGTTTAGAGCATTTGTAGTGTGCAAACTGTCACCCTGTATGGGTTATCCTGATAATAAACAGCAATTCGCTCCCTGACACATAGCCAATGGAGGGTTGCTACAGCATAATAAATATGATCTCTAGCTCTTATGTCTAGCACCTTTCTCGCAGTGTGGGTCTGAACTACTTAGAGTTAGTGAATGAAACACTTGGGTAACTGAAGATAAGCGACCTTAGAGTAATCTAGTTGGACTGATATGAAAGATCAGAACTTATTGTGTGACAAAGATAAAGAATTCTCTTTAAAGTTTGACGCTGGAAAAAAGCAGGAGTTAACTTTTGATTTAGTCTACTCGCAAAAAGTGAAAGCTAAGCCCATTTTAACTGCTATGTTACTCAAACTGGAAACCAAAGTAGATTCAGTTGTAGTGAAGGCCAGAAGGGAAGGTTACACAATGAAGCAGCTCTTAAAGGACAGTGAATCTGCCAATCAACTTTAAATGGTAGTTTCAATTTCATGAGACTGACACCTAATGAGGAAACCTCTGACTGCTGATAGGCCGAGGTACCCAGGTTTTCACAGCCTTGGTCTGCCACAGGTAAGGTTGAACGTTTCAAATGGCCACAATGCCACCAATACTTGGTAGCACCTAAGCAGATGGTTCCAAAAGGAGCCCCAGACAGAGGAAAAAGCCTGAGGGCAAAAAACCTCCTTGATGACAGCGTTGTCTCCAGAGGCATAATGGAGAAAAACACAATATGACTATAATCATCCAGAGAGGTGGAACATCAGGAGAAACTTGGGAACAGCTAGAAAGAGGAATAACAGGACACTGACAACCCCAGGAACACCATGAAATAGCCAGGAGCAAGGAAACACACCAAAAAGACAGTTTTGTGGCATAAGAAGTGAAACGATTCCTCTCTTATATCTCCCCAAAACAGGAAATTACCTCCTGGGCAGTGGAACAACCATATTCGGTTGCCAATTGTACTGTGGTTCGATCTCTAATGCTGATTTTTGTTGTCATGGGCAAATACTGATCATATGTGTGTGCAATTACATAGGCCTGTCTGATGGATTGTGGTCTTGTTGGAGTGGGAGGGGTGCCCAAAGCACTACCCTCGGTGGTGGAAGGCTGCTGCCTGCACCAGGGGTTTGGAAGTACGAGCGCTGTGATGGCAGCATACCATATAGTGATCAGTAGGCATGAACAGGTCCTTTTTAACCCATTTCTCTGGAGTGAGGCCTACCTGCTTACTCACCTTTTTAAAGTTCAGCTGCTATGTGCTTAACCGTGGCCTACGTCAGTTAGATATAAAAGTGTAGCGCAGCACACAAGTGCTGACTGCGCTGGATATATGTGGCCTGGGAAGGTACAGCACATTGATAGGGCAGTGCTATGAAGTGCATGCATTGTGAATGCATGTACTGGGTGTATGTATACCTGTAAGGAATATATTACATGGGAGATGTAGTGCTGTATACTGTGTGCGCAGTGAATAAATTTTCTGAGTGTATGTGTACTTGCGAGAAGTAGAATAAATGATTGTGTAGCTCCTCAAGCATTGGAAATATGTGTCCTTGCAAGTGGCACACCATGGCACAATACCGAAAGGCTGCAGCACTGAGCAGTGTGTGCAGAGTGAATGTGTGTGCTGAACGTATGTGTGCCTAGGGTGACACAATGTATGGAAGCAATGCTACCGGTTAGTGTACGTGCTGTGTGCATACACTGAGTGCAAGTGTGCTTGTAATGGTACATTGCATGGAGGACAGTTTGGGGCTGATTTATATATTGGCAGAAAGGTTACACTGTCACAAATGTGACAGATATCCTGTCTGTCTAAATTTTGGCAGGCTGGGATATCAATCACCGCCGTAACGGAGTAACCCATCTGCCACAATCTAAATCATGCCCTGCGTTCCATCTTAGGGAAGCAAGGCCTGCCTGGTGAAGACATGAAGAGTAGAGGAATCCTCCCCTCCACACACACACTAAGATTTGTATAGTGCTGCATTTGTGTGAGCTGGGTGGAACATACTGGAGAAGAGAGAGAGAGGGGTTCCCCCTGTGCACTTTAAAAGTTGCTCTTTGACTAGTGAGAGATCACAAAGGAATGGCCTGGACACATCTCAGGAAGGAGATGGACTGAAAAGGGAATCATAAGGAGTAGGGCTGGGAGCCAAAGGTTAACCTTTTGGTGCACATAACACTGTGCCCCACATCCAGGATTGCACATATCACTATTGCAGACATACAGGTGTGAGGTCTTGTCACTCCCATGGGCTGTGTTGTAGGACTTTCAGCTTAAGAGTCTCTCCTGCTGTGACAGACGGCCTTTCAAGTGGAAGTTGGAAGAAGAAAAATGTGCACTTCAAAAGAAGCAGAACCCAAGCATAAAACTATAAAGACCCACACCCTGAATCACATTTAGTGTCTGGAAATGGACTCTAAGAAGGGGAGGTTGAGACCCCAAAGATGTTTCATCTGCCAAGCAGCCAGACAGTCTGTCTGAGGAGGAGAAGCTCTGCAAGGCTTCTGCCTGTGACCAGGAGTGGAGGTCAAGCACTGCAAGTTTCCCTGCAGCATAAGGGGACCTCATTCAGGGAAACTCAGGCTACCTGCTCTGGAGCACCAGCACCTGCCTGCTTGCCAAGACCAGTGTACCCTGTGAGGAAGAAGAGAACAGTGGAAGGAGCAAGTTCCAGTTGGAAGCCTAACAAAGTGGATCCCTAATGTGAGGAGATGGCTGCTGCACCAATCAGGTTGTTACCCACGTGCAGATTCCAGTCAGTGACCCCCTATATGCCAGGAGAGAGCTGCCTTGAAGATAGCCATGAGTAGAGTGTTGTGCAGGGAGAGTGAAGCCTGTGCAGCGCTGGTTGCAATGACCCTGTATACCAGGAGGGGACGCTGTGAAAGTGACTGTTGGTCCATAAGGGCTAAAGTCTGCACAGAGCCTAGCCGTGACCCTGTATGGCAGGAGGGGCCACCGTGGTATGGAATATCATGTGGTGAAGGCTAGCGCCTTGGCCAGTAATGTTACAGCAACCATGTACGCCAGGATGGGCCAAGGTTGCTGAGAATAGGCATTTGAAAGGGGCTCTGTCAGGCATCTATGTTTATCCCAGGAAAATTCACTAGAGGATTCTAAATTTAGAATGACCAGGAGAATGAAGGCAACATGAGGTTTTCACCCTTAGGGAAAAGAACGCAAGAGATGATACCAGCTGGTGGACTGCTACAAGGTAAGCTTTAGAGAGAGCAGCAGCCCATCAGTGTTCTCAGAGCCCTGCTTGTGCCTGAGCCACCCCTTCCACCCACCTAACCCAACTAGGATGCTATTATCAGGTGGAACATGAGTAGCGGTGCAACATTCACATCCATTGTTCAAGCTGTAAAAGGCAGAAAAAGGTTCTATAGCCATACCCCTTAGGTCACAGGTGAGCTTGACTGTGATCTGGGTGCTGTCAGCATACAAGAAAAATTCGAACTCTTGTGCATAGGTTAACTCGGTCAGAGTATTCATATAAATATTAAACAGGAGTGGGGACAGTATTGATCCCTGGAAGGCCCCTCAGCTAATACCCAGAACTACAGATGAATGATGACCCATTCAAATTTGGAAAGATCTATCTGCTAAAAAAACTGTGAAACCCCAATGTAGCCTTCGATACTAAGGTCTCACAATTACCAATATCTCATACTCAATTGATAAGGATCAGGTAGTTAACAGTATTTGCAGCTGCTGAAAGATCTACTAGAATCAACACTGCAGGAAGATTAGCATTCACATATCATTGAAGGTCTTCTAGCACCAAAACCACCATAACCACCATACTTATCTCAGGACATCTGATGAAAAACTGCCCTTTCCAGCAATTTTGCCAAATAAACTGAGATGAAGTAATCAGCAGATTACTAGAGCCTAAAGATGTTATTTTAGTAACAATTTTACAGAAGCAGCCCTAAGGCAACAGGGATCCGCTCCAGTTTGAAGGAAGGCATTAATGACAGCCCTCAGAAGAGTGGAATCAACTTGTAATTTTTGTTTGGAAATTCCATTAGATATAGGATCTTTAGATGAATCGGAATGCTTACTCACCAACAATAATTTAATGCACATTTTTGCAAATGACTACTCTTCACTGATATCAAACTTGTGGACTAGAGATTCTCCTAGGGAGAAATATATTGTGGCATACTGTCCAGGATGTTGCTGATCTTGCTGACAAAATAGTCAGTTATTAATTTACATTTCATATCAGAAGCCTCAGCAGAATCAGTTGGTGAAGGAATGGAAGATTGCCACCGCCGCCACCACAAAAGGGACGACCCTATAACCCGTGGACCTGGGTAAGGAGAACTATAATTAAACAAATGGTCCTTGCAGAGGGAGTATAGCCTTGGACTTCCTCTGCAAGTAATGAAAAAAAAATGAAATAAAACCCTCTTCATAGGTAAGGTTTGTTCTGTCAATAAAGACCTTTTAGCGAACACCAACAAAATTGTTCTTCCTTTTAAAAAAAGATTATGATTTTATATTTCTCACGGAAAAGAAACCTTTTTATGAAAAAAGTTTTTAGGAAAAGAACTATCATTTTCTATACATACGTTCTGCTATAAAGTGACGTCGCAGTGAACGTGAGTAAAGTGAGTATAATGTGCACCAGTGTTGTATACACTTATATAAAATATATGTTGCTGAACTGTATCTTATGATCTTAAATACAACACCTGAGATGGCGATGTTGAAAATCACAGTCAAACTGATCAACAGTCCACATTAAAACATGTCGATGTTTCGACCCAAAAAACTAAGGCCCTCATTATGAACATGGTGGTGTGGGCCGCAATGCCGGCGGTGGCGTGAAATCTCGCCAGCCGGCATGGCGCCCCACACCACCACATAATGAAGCCAGAAAGCTCCGTCAAGCAGCCTGGCGGTGGACGGCACCATTATCCCACAGGGCAGTGCAGCTGCCCCTCTGATAATGATTCCAAATCCTCCAGCCTTTCCCTGGTGGGTTTCCCTGCTCCGGGGCACGCCCGGGGGTCCCTGCAATGCCCGGGCAGTGATCGGCGCGACAGGTGCAGCTGCACCCGCCGCACAGAGGCATTGGCGGCGGCTAATGTCCTGGCCAGGCATTCCTCTGGGCCGGCGGGTGGAAATAATGTTTCCGCCCGCCGGCCCACAGGAATGTCTGTTATACGGCCGGCGGGTTTCCGGGGGAGCTGACGGTCACTGGGAAGACCGCTAGCATGAACACAGCGGTTTCGACCGTCGTGTTCAGCTAGATCTAGCACCAACCACTGGTCACTCAAATAGAAGCATCTAAGAGGGCCAATGTCAGAAAAGCCTGATGAATCTGGCACATCATTAATTATTAAAAACTGTACACTCAACTCAAGGCACCTGTAGCTGCCTTGTAATCTAATGGTGGCCTGGAGATTACTTGAACCGTAGGCCTTCAATTACTCGTCCCTTGAACGAGGTTTGCTTTCTGATTCACACCCAGTAGACTCAGTAACATGTACACGATCAAGAAGAGATTACCTTTATTGTGGGGCAGTTCGATCTAAAATGGGTCCACACTGATCTTAACCCTTGTCAGTTTTATTTGGGGGCCGTATGTAGTGTCATTAGAGTCAACAAATAAATGAGAGACAATAGTTGTGCCAAGCTGCTTTCCTATCCCGTCTTGACTGGGGCTCGTAATGAGCTTTGTTTTCTGCAGCCCAGGTATGAAGGCAATGATAAACTGATCTGTCCAAGAAATGGGGAGGGGAGTAAATGATGAAAATAAGGGGTGTTTGAGGACAGTGTACCCAAAGCATGACTCTGCACACCTGAGGGTACTCATGACAAGCTTGAAAGAATCAAATCATTCATTAACATTGATGGAAAATGGAGTAAATGCATTTTCAAAATGGGTATTAAAGTCCCCAAGTACAACAACCTTGGAAACATCAATCTCTGTTTCTAACAATGCCAAGGGTAGGAAATCCATGGCTCGGAGGGCATCATTAGCAGGGTCTATAATTAAGGGAGCAAATCCTCGTACAATGAAAACTGTGAATAATGTAAAGACACCAAGAAGAGCATTATTATTCAGTATGTAGGCCCAGATCAATTATTCTGAGGTGTTGGAAGGATAGACGATGTTTCCATGTTCAGAGGTGCATTGTGGGGCAGGATACCCCTGTAAAGGAAGTTGTTAGAATTACTCAGTAATCTGAATATAAATCAAAGAAACACACAAAGTGGAAAACTTACCTAACCAGACACCAGTTGTCGTCAGTGGGTGGTACCAGGTTGGAAACATTCTGGTAGCACCATGGACTACCTCTAGGGCGACTGCTGTTGCCTACCTTTCCTCCAGTCAGCTATGTAAAAGAGGCCAACACAGTTTGTATGTCCCTGTATTGGCCTTTCTCAGTAAGGGCTGCTGTAAGTGGTCAGCCGCCATGGGCTGGCATCTGAGCATCCTGAGGTCATCAGCTTAATTATGGGCCCAATGAAGTATGTCATGTTTGGTATCAACCATCTTGTCTCATTAATCCTGACCTGAATCCACATTCAGATATAATGTGACATGCACCCAAGTGGCTACCTTACAGGTTGCCCACCTGGCTGCCTCAGCATTTCCAGTGCCCCAGCTGACAGCCTGCAACTGCTGCCACTAAGATAGGATTCTGACCCCCTGCCAGGGAAGTGTGAACTCTCCCAGGAGTCAGAAACAAAGGCCTGCCTGAGTGGGAGGTGTCACCTCTCTTCCTGGTAGGATGGCCAGTGAAGTTACACATCAAGGGAGAAAGCTTCAAAGGGCACATTGTCTCTTATATGCAAGTAGGCTGTCCCCCACAGGAGGACAGAGCTGTCTTCCTGCCCCAGGCTCATTTGCACCCGTGTGGTGGGAGAAGTAGGCAGTTAGGATGTGTACACCCCCAGATGCCTAGCCCCACCTCAAGGGTGGGCTACCTGTTTTGTACAGCTGAGGATGGGTTCTGCCATTTTGAGAAGTGGCAAAATAGAGTTTTGTCGGTAGGAAAAGTGACACACACTCCTGAATGTGGTTACCTCAGGGGTGGATTAGTCCCTTGTACTAGTAGTCCGCTGGCACTTTTCCTCACACTCATAACACCCCTACATCTAGAATCTAAGAGGCACCCCTGGCATCAGAACCTCAGATCTGATTTGGCTTGCACCCAGGGACAACAAAGAGACCTGAGTCTGCGACTTCGGGACCTGCACTAAGAAAAGGCACGAAACTCTCCATTTGTGGCGAACACTGTCGGAAAATGACTCCCTGTTGCAGTTACCCCCCACCTTTTGCCTGATATTGATGCTGACTTGACTGAGAAGTGTGCTGGGACCCTGCTAACCAGGCCCCAGGACCAGTGTTCTTTCACTAAAAATGGACCATTGTTTCCACAATTGGCACCCCCAGGCACACAGATAAGTCCCTTGTAAAAGGTACCAGTGGTACCAAGGGCCCTATGACCAGGGAAGGTACCTAAGGGCTGCAGCATGTGTCGTGCCACCCTAAGGGACCCCTCACCTAACACAGACACATTGCCATTGCAGATTGTGTGTGTTGGTGGGGAGAAAAAGGCAAAGTCGACATGGCATCCCCCTCAGGATGCCATGCACACAAAATACTGCCTGTGGCATAGGTAAGTCACCCCTCTAGGAGGCCTCACAGCCCTAAGGCAGGGTGCACTATACAACAGGTGAGGGCATAGCTGAATGAGCAATATGCCCCTACAGTGTCTAAGTCCATTCTTAGACATTGTAAGTAGAGTGTGGCCATATTAAGTATATGGTCTGGGAGTTTGTCAAAAACGAATTCCACAGCTCCATAATTGCTACACTGAATACTGCAAAGGTTGGTATCAAACATCTCAAAATAATAAACCCACACTGATGCCAGTGTTGGATTTATTACAAAATGCACACAGAGGGCATCTTAGAAGATGCCCCCTTATTTTACCCAATCCTTCAGTGCAGGACTGACTGGTCAGTGCCAGCCTGCCACTGAGACAAGTTTCTGGGCCACTGGTGTGAGAGCCTTTGTGCTCTCTGAGGACAGAAACAAAGCCTGCACTGGGTGGAGGTGCTTCTCACCTCCCTCTGCAGTAACTGTAACACCTGGCGGTGAGCCTCAAAGGCTCATGCCTTTTGTTACAGCACCCCAGGGCATCCCAGCTAGTGGAGATGGCCGCCCCTCCGGCCACTGCCCCCACCTTGGCGGCAAGGCTAGAGGAGATAATGAGGAAAACAAGGAGGAGCCACCCACCAGTCAGGACAGCCCCTAAGGTACCCTGAGCTGCGGTGACTCCTGCCTTTAGAAATCCTCCATCTTGAGATTGGAGGATTCCCCCAATAGGATTAGGGATGTGTCCCCCCACCCCTCAGAAAGGAGGTACAAAGAGGGTGTAGCCACCCCCCAGGACAGTAGCCATTGGCTACTGCCCTCCTGACCTAACCACACCCCTAATCTAGTATTTAGGGGCGACCTAGAACCCAGGAAATCAGATTCCTGCAACCTACAACAAGAAGAAGGACTGCTGGCCTGAAAGCCCTGCGGGGACGATGGAGATGAAAACTGCTTTCACCTCAGCCCTACCGGCCTGTCTGCAGACTCAAAGAACCTGCACAGCGACGCATCCGACAGGGACCAACAACCTCTGAAGCCTCAGAGGACTGCCCTGAAACTGAAGGACAAAGAAACTCTTGAGAACAGCGACACTGTTCACACACAGCAACATTTTTGCAACAAAGAAGCAACTTTTAAAGAACTCACTCTTCCCGCCGGAAGCGTGAGATTTCACCCTCAGCACCTGACACCCCCGGCTCGAGCTCCAGAGAACCAACACTACAGGGAGGACTCCCAGGCGACTGCGACCTTGTGAGTAACCAGAGACGCCCCCCTGGACCCCCATAGCGACGCATGCAGAGAGAATCCAGAGGCTCCCCCTGACCGCGACTGCCTGTAACAAGGAACCCGACGCATGGACCAAGCACTGCACCCGCAGCCCCCAGGACCAGAAGGAACTGAACTCCAATGCAGGAGTGACCATCAGGTGACCCTCTGCCTAGCCCAGTCGGTGGCCGGCCCAGGAAGCCCCCCTGTGCCCTGTCTGCACCGCTAGAGTGACCCCCGGGTCCCTCCATTGATTTCTATTCTAAACCCGACGCCTGCTTTGCACACTGCATGCGGCCGCTCCCGTGCTGCTGAGGGTGTGTTTTGTGTGCCTACTTGTGTTCCCCCCAGTGATCTACAAACCCCCCTGGTCTGCCCTCCGAAGACGCAGGTAGTAGTTACCTGTTGGTAGACTGGAACCGGAGCACTTCTGTTCTCCATAGGTGCCTATGTGTTTTGGGCCCTCCTATGACCTCTGCACCTGCCCTGTGTTGCTGGTGCGGTGACTTTGGGGTTGCCTTGAACCCCCAACGGTGGGCTGCCTATGCCCAGGAACTCGAACTTGTAAGTGCCTTACGTACCTGAAAAACTAACCAATACTTACCTCCCCCCAGGATCTGTTGATTTTTGCACAGTGTCCACTTTTAAAATAGCTTATTGCCATTTTAACTAAAACTGTGTATGTTACTGCTTTAATTCAAAGTTCCTAACTTACCTGTGTGGAGTACCTTGCATTTTATGTATTTGCTTCAAATCTTGTATCTTGTGCTTCTAAAATAAATTAAGAAAATATATTTTTCTATATAAAAACTATGCCCTGGAGTTAAGTCTTTGAGTGTGTGTTCCTCATTTATTGCCTGTGTGTGTACAACAAATGCTTAACACTACCCTCTAATGAGCCTACTACTCAACCACACTACCACAAAATACAGCATTAGAATGATCTACTTTTGCCACTATCTTACCTCTAAGGGGAACCCTTGGACTCTGTGCACACTATCTCTCACTTTGAGATAGTATACACAGAGCCAACTTCCTACAACCACCCGACTACTGGATGACTGTGACTTGTTCTGGACAAAAGACTGGTTCCAAAGTCAAGAGGAACTTCTCTGAGCACCAAATGCAACACCAGAACTCCCTTGGACTAGAGGTACTAGTCCCCTGCAGCCCGCAGAAACCAGCATGCATCCGGAGACAAAGAATCACTGGCCATTGGGCCACCAAGGGATTGCGCAAAAGTAAATGGTCTAGAGCATTCTGGGAAATGTATTCCTGACCTCCAGCAGGTCTGAGGCCCCTACTGTTTTCCCCAGACTCCAGGACGTCAAATTAATTGTACTCTGTGTTAGCTGCTGCTAAGGCTAGTTGGTGACCAGCCAGCCAGGCTATCACCACCTTTGCTCGCCGCTGCACCTTAAGGGGACTCCACAACACCTTCACCACCCACCTCAGTAGTTCTGTTGTTGAAGTTTTGCATCCGTTTCCCCTCCAGCACCGTCTAAGTGGTAAGTCCAGCTCCCGGGTTCAGCACCAAGGACAGCCAGAACCATTCTGCACCTAGTCCTTACAAGCCAGGAAAAGTTGTACTGCCTGGTGAAATTCGGGTCCAGGGACCCACACTAGTTTAACCTCCAGTGGGTTTCCCTGAACTCGACTTGTGACAGTGTCACAAGTGTGTTTTTTACAGCAACCGCGGCTCCTGTTTTCAGCACCAAGGAAGGCCAGGGCAAGTCTGCATCGAGCCAGGTAAAATTGTACTGAATGCTGAATCCTGGCCCTGAGACCTGCATTATCTTAACCCCCAGTGGTGTCCACTAGACTCACGCTGAAATTGACTGTCACTATCTGTTTCTCTATTGATCGCAATGTTAAAGTTAGACAGTAGTGAACTGCACTGATTTATTTTTCATTCTAAAATCCATAACTCCGGTTATACGTGTCTGATTAAGTTCAACTTGGTGTCTAAATTTATATAAATATCTGCTCTATTTGTATAAACTTGTGTCGCATTTCTTTTGATTCGTGTCAATTATCGTCCATGTTGACACTCTGCAATGCTTAACATATGTTCCTCTAGTAAGGCCTGACTGCTCTGTGCCACACTACCAGGACTGAGCTAGGGATTTATCCAAAGGAACCAGTTTGGGCCACTGTGAGAGCATTGCACAGTGAGACCTAATCAGCTTCACAGTGTAATACTCCACTTTCCTACAAAAGCCTACAGCAGCATTGGTAGGACAACGTTAGGAATGCCTCAGTGGTATATCTTCTAGGGCTGCTGCTGTCTCATCTCTTTCCTTCTACTGGTTTTGCCAATGGTATTTTTTATTTTCCCAGTAACCTTGCAGGACTGTACAACCCAGAAGACATACAAAAACAGGACAGGGCAAGCTCCTCACACATGGTACGGGGGAAACTTTAAATCCTTGCTTAGCTGTGTAAGGGTTCACTGTCATTAGTTTGTAGAAATCTATATATTAACAAGCAGCATAGAAACGCTCATGGATGGCTACCATACTTTTCAGCAACAGATGCTTTATGGCTCGGTAATTTTACCAGTCTCCCAGTTTAAGCAACTGAAATTCTCATACACAAATATACATTATATCAGACTTCAGTGTTAGAGAAGGCAAATTGAAGGCACTAAGGGCCATATGTACCAACGAATTTTCCCATAGACACAGAATGGGTAAAACCCTTTGCTACATCTGGCCCTTAACCACTTAACCACCTTTTAAGAAAAGCTACCTGCATTCTGTAGCCTTTTCATTTTTGATGAGTGCGCTGACATTGTGCCTAAAAGAAGTCAGAAAGCAGAAACCAGGCAGACCCACGCTGAGACAGATCTGTGAACTGTTTAGCCTGTTTATCTTAACTGCTTCTCAGTTGTTCCTGAAGCAGCGTAAAGGTTACGGTTATACCTTTAGAGTTCATGTCAGTGATTTACTTGTAATCCTACACTGGTGACGAGGCAGTCTACACAAACATATGAGACAGCACTTCTGATGATACTGCTTCACTAAATCATGGCCCAGAAGGGCATCTGTCTATTAGTCAGCTGCTTCTTCAAGGCAAGTCCTCGTGTGACAAGCACCAGAAGACCACCTCGTGCCCGGAGTTGGAAATGGCCTTGCCGTACTAAGTACACCACTTCACCATTAGTTATCAGAATTCGGGATCCAGCATGGTATTGTCCTGAGTAGTTCACTTGGTTAACATTTAGGAAGACTGAGAGATCCAACCACACCAAGTCAAAGACTTGCACCGGTCCTCTCAACCACCCTGCAGAAATGATTCTATTTTGATTGCGATTTCCCTCCCTCATGTGTGAGTGCCCTGCTCTGGATCTCCAGTATCATGTGTATGGTCGGAGAAACCCTTTTTAAAAGGTGTGCAAATCTGACAAGGACACAAGTGCCAAAAGTCACCCATCGGACACTCACTCCGCTAAACAGGATGGAAGAACATTAAAGTCTGTAAACATAATGAAACATGGAGTTGAGGTCACGCATGGCTCGTCTAGCAGTTCCTCATCCCCAGGCCAAGTAAGCTAACAAGTAATCAGGTATTTTAGTCAAAAAGCAGAATTCTGAGGGAGGCCGATTACATCACTTTTGTTATTACACACATTCGAATACATAGCTATGGCACCCTATTCTTGGTGGACACTATAGTAATCATCAGTAGAAAGCTAGAAGATGAATTCTCAACACTGTCTAGGGTAATGCATATCTGGCCGCCCTGCATTAAAAAAGTGAGTGTGATGAAAAAAGGCTGTTTCCTGAAACCGTATTTTTACATTATGCTGCACAAGAAATAAAGACATTTTGACATCCTCATCATTGAGGAAAATGGAGACGCTCACTCACGGCTCACGAGCTCTGCATCTCCCACTCTATTTGTGTAACACCACCAAAAGCACCATTTTGTTTGAATTACAAAATACATGATTACATAAAAGTTCCCTTTTGGCTTTAATATGTTTGTGTGGTCGCTCACCAGTTATTTCTGTATATTACGTCTGATCTTGGTTAATCTATTAATTGAACTTCCAACTCAAAAAAATGTATTTAACTGACTGTGAAGGAGCCTTTGTTGGTATATGTAATCATAATGTCACGGTTTCGGGCGGGTCTGATCAGGACTTTGGTTGGGACACCCCTTGAGGTCACCGAATATCCTAAAGAGGTAGTACACTGGGGCAGAGGAGCAGCTAAAGGCATACACGGAAAGGACAGCTATGGATAGGCACAGGAAACAGGAAAGTAAAAGCAGAGCAACCCTTGTGTGAACAAACAGGAAACGGATTACCAGTGGACAAACATGCTGGGGTTGTACACAGAGTAAGGCGCAGAACCTCCCACAGTGACAGGGAATATCAATGCCTCTGTGCAGTTTGCTCTTACAGATAGTCACCCTGCCAGCCCCATAGAAAGGAGGCAGCAGAAGTGATTCTGTCTCTGGACCCTAGAGCACAAACAAGGATAGTACTTACATACACAGGACACGCTCTTGTGGGTCCAGCTGGAAACACAGTGGCGATTCCTGAGAAAACAGCAATAGCACACTGTCACTGTTAGGCACGAAATACAACGTATAACACTGGACAAGGATGGGGGCTGGAATTGCCTCCTGGAAACCAGGAGCCAACCCCAGTACACAGGAGGACACGTATACACTGGTGAAGACTGATAGAACACTTACCAGACACAAAGAACCAAGAAGAAACAGAAGGGAACAAACAAAGAGGCAGAGGCAAGAACTAGGAACAGGCTCAGGCTGAAGCAAAGGCGGGTCTAGGACTTGAAAACAGGGCGCAAACTTCTGGCTGGGACAGACAGAGACAGGACTGGGAAACTGAGAACAGGCTCTGGCTGGAACAGGCAAGGACAAGACTGGAATACAGGGAGTAGGAAATGAGCAGTAAACAGGACTGGGAAACAGAGAGAAGGTTCAGGCTGAAACAAGGCAGGAGCAGGGCAGAGAAACAGGGAGCAGGCTTTTGAAGAAACAAACAGATACAAGGTTAAGAGTTAGGGAGCAGACTCTGGCTGAAAAAAGTTGAAGAGGAAAAGCCAAAGCAAGAAAATCCAACACCAACCTTGGTTGATAAGTTTACAGTCCTGCCATAGGTGAATATTCCAATGAGCAAAGCATGTATTAATACCCATATGGGCTCTGATGTCTTTCCTCTTTATTGTTCGATTGATACGGGAGGAGTGCATGGAGTTGGTTTCTGGTGAAGTGGATTGAGGAGCAAGGAGATCTGGAATGGCATTATGGGCAGTATTCTTTAGGACATTAGTTTCCTGTTCAGTACTGTCTTCTTTGGAGGAGATAATTGGCGTGTTAGTAACTGTCAGGTCTGTAACTCCTTCCGACAAGCAGGATATGTCTGTTTCTGCAGCAGTATTTGCATTGATTGTGGTCTGAGGCTTGCAAAGCATAGAGACTTGGGAGACATGGGTAACTGGTGTTCTCAAGGTAAACATGTAAAAGTCAGAATTTTCTTTAGTTTTGGATGACTTCGGAGTATCAATCACAGGATCAACAAGAGTTTTTAAGTCTTTAGAAACTGGATTAACATCTGAAAATGTAGAAGTTCCACAAACTAATTCTTTAGGGTGATCTTCAGACAAGACTGGGATTTCTTCATTGCAAGTGCTCTGTGGTGTGTTCGTGGTATCAGAAATGGTTTCTTTGCTAGGCGTTTCTACTACAGGTAGTTGATCTTCAACTCTGTTAACATTGAAAGGTTGTTCTTTGGAAAGAAATAGAACTGGAGTCTCTTCAGAAATCACCTTTACATTGTTATCTAAAGCTTCAGCTTTAGCCTTTGAATTGATGATGGTTTCTTGCAATAAAACACTAAGAACAGTACTTATCATCAGATCTTCGAATACAAGATTCAAATCTTTAGTTTTAGTGGGACATATTATATCTTTCAGTACTTGAGCTTCGGTTTCAGATTGCTGGGTTTCAGGAGTCTTTAATTTCAGGGACACAGCAGGTGACGTTGGTGTTGCTGATCTTACATCAAAATCAGATACCGGTAGCTCAGAGATCTGTTCTTCACTAATTGTGGAGCTGAAAACAGGATACACATTGGCAGGGATCAGCAGGTCAGGATCAGTGGTTGAGGCTGCAACTGTGTCCAGTTCTAGGAGAAGGCGCTCATTTCTTATGACAGGCTGTTTAGTTTCAGATTGCTGGCTTTCTTCCTTTTCTGAAATCTCCACGGTTTGCTTTGACACAGAAGAGATTTTTAAACTTTCTGAGAAGTCCATTACAATCTTAGTAACTGCGGGTATTTCTTCACAGTCAGAAAAATCCATGAATTCACTTGAAACAGGAACTGTCTCTTCATTATCTGAAAATTCTATGATATTGTTTGAAAGAGCAGGCGTATCCCTACAATCTGAAAATTCTGGTGTGTGCGCCATTTGAACAGCACTATCTGCAGGTTTGTTCACGGCAAGGCAGGAACCACTGTCATCACTAGATTCAGATTCTTCAACACTGTTGCACAACTTGCCATAAATCTCCAGTAAAGTCATATCTTGGTTTCTTAAGGTGCAGCCATTGGAGTCTGCATCAGAACTCTCTACTTCCTTTGGCTTTATTTGTTCTGATAGAGGGGCTGAGACACTTCCTTCTGAAGACTCTGATCTATCCTTTGAATCAAGAGGTGTCAAATCTCTCAGAGATGTCAGAGATTCAGTCAACTGCACAGGGATATTCTCTGGAAAACTACAAGCTGAGAGAGAGTCTGAAGAAGAGGCTGATATATTTATAACTGGAGCAGTCTCTTGACATTCATTCATAGCAGGGAAAATCTGCTTTATAGCATTCTTTGGAGAGGCACATGAGGTAGCATACTGTTCTTTAAGCGAAAGCTGGTGATCATTTTCTTTTTTCAGGTTTTCAAATTGCCTTGCAGTAGTTTCCATCAGCTGCTCTGTTACTTCTTCTACCTTACAGATAAACAGAATGTCTGGTTCTGCCAACAGTGAAATATGCATTGATGAAAAGAGCCCATGTGCAAGATTTCTTGTGTATGTTACAACATATTCATCATAGAAGTCTGATATCTGCCTTTTAATCTGCCAAAACTGCTCTTTTAGTGTGTGTATGTCCATATTGTTATCAAACCCACTCAGAATAGAAAAGGGTTTAGCAGAGCTTTTAGGGATTGAGACTGGTATATTATCATCCAGTTTGGGAAGAGCACAAGCTTTTTGAATTGAACTAAGGAATCCCACAGTCTTTACTGATCCCTTTGATACAGGTTCTATCCTGCTCACTTGAAAGCACTGAGGGACTGGTAGATCTTTACACGAGTCAGCACAACACTTAGGAATTGAGACTGATGTACTGTCATCCAATTTGGGAGGAGCACAAGCCATTTGAGTTGAACTAAGGAATCCCACAGTTTTTACTGATCCCTTAGATACAGGGTCTAGCCTGCTGACTTGAAAGCTCTGAGGGACTGAAAGGTCTTTATAAGAGTCAGCACTGCACTTTGAATTCTGAGAAACTGGCCTAGATGGGTTAAAGCACTCAACAGAAAACAAGGGAATCCCTAGTGTGGCTTCTTGAACAGTGTCAGGGTTCTTTGTTTTGACAGAGTCCTGGAAGTGAATTTGGGATGCACTAGCATGAGGTGAGGATTTAACCATCTTTTCTTGAGAGTAAATGTCTTGTGCAGAGGTAGCAAAAGCACTTCCACGGTTATGAACATTCTTACTGGCTTCAGCTAATAGATACTGCAAAAACTCATTACGTCCTTGTAATTCTTCTACAGACAGGGACTGGGGGTCATAGCCACAAATAACATAATAGTCTATCATTGAAAGATTAGAAAGCCACTCAGTGTAGTACTGAACTTGCAAGTTATGGTTTTCTTTAACAAGTGTATCCTTTAAACTAAGGCCTTTTTTAGAGGTCTCTGGCTGGAACAGGCAAGGACAGGCAAGGACAGGCCTGGAATACAGGGAGTAGGAAATGAGCAGTAAACAGGACTGGGAAACAGAGAGAAGGTTCAGGCTGAAACAAGGCAGGAGCAGGGCAGAGAAACAGGGAGCAGGCTTTTGAAGAAACAAACAGATACAAGGTTAAGAGATAGGGAGCAGACTCTGGCTGGAACAATCAGGAGCAGGGCAGAGAAACAGGAAACAGGATCAGGCTGGAACAGAACAGGAACAAAACTGGAACACCATCCGACAAGGGGTCTGTAACACAAAGGAATTGAAGTCCAATGCACGACGGGGAGCTTGAGGAAATGGCTGCTTATAAGCAGTTCCAAGCTGGGCTGCACAGGAGAGGTTTCAGGTGTGTGTGGTTTCGGACACTTGCAAGTCCTGGAGGAGAGGATCCAGTGAAAAGGAGCAACTGGACTTCTCCCATTGAAAACAATGGGAAACAGAATCCGGGTTTTCCTGACTACCAAGCTGTGCATTATGGGATTTGCAGTCCCAAGAAGCAATTGTAGTCCTACACAAGTGTACCATGGAGAAAAGAGAAACAAACAGGAGTCAGCAAGGGACTCTAGATAGGTGTTCAAGGTGATTCCCAGGCTTCTGACAGCCCCCTTACAGCGCCCCCTGGAAATGGGACGACCGAGTCGTAACACATAATGTGTGTTAGCATCAGTCAGCTCAACATGATGGGCCAAAGAGAGAAAAGTATCTTTCTATCCACATTCATAATATGATCCATCAAAACAATGCAGTTTGCTTCCTTTCTAAGCTTGAATTCAACAAAGGATAGTATAATTAGCTGGAATTTGAGGATTCCGCTTGACACCTGGCCACGTTCTCCAAAACAGTTCTTGTTATATAATACCATACTCTTTCCATGGAACATGATTCCCCCACCTGTTTGTTGTTCTAACTTTACCCCTTTCCCCACTCTGTAATATTCTAATGATGGTACACTCGTTCCCAGTTGATGGAACGTTGGAGGGATTGTTGGTGGCGGTTGGAGATAACAGTTGAGCTTGATTCAGCTGTTGCTATTAGTCATGAAAATAAAGCGACAGTTCTAAATGCCTACCAGTGTACAGTCTTAATGTCACTCCAAACTTCAGGTTACAGCAACTGTAAGTGCACGATATTTCCTGATTTAGCAATACTCCGGGACTCGAAACGTTCATACAGACATTTGACAGAGTGGTCACCAACTTCTTTCCTCTTGTACTGCTCAATACCTGCCTCCTGTGGTGCAATCTCTGTTTGGAGCTGCACATTATCTCGCTTCCATGACCACATTGCTTTTGTGCTGGGACTCCATGATTTTTTTGGATCTGGGTGTAATGTCCTGCTGGACACGTCATGCAGCAGGGTGTAATTCCTGCCGGACACGTCATAGCAGCCCCCTCCCTGGGGGCAATCCTAACATCACCCCTTACCCATCCAATACAGGCATCACCAGTCAGTTGACCCTGCTAATTAAAAGGCCCGGAAAAACACGTGCCCTGGGCCAGCTAAGTACCACTGATAGTGTCTGTGTAATCCTTGAGTGCACCGTGCGGGCCTACGGTCCACAACACTACACTGGCAATGAGGCGAGCCGGACCCTGCATACTGTCCATCTTGCCCATGAAGGCAGTCCTGTCGCACTGCGAAGGGAAGGCCTAGCATCATTCCTACTGCTGCACCTGACCTCAGCGCTACTCGGTGAAGTAAGCGAGGAGCTCGGCTGCCACCACATGGCAGCAGGAGAAGAGTGATGCACAAGTAAGAGAGTGCCCCATCATTGAACCCACCTGCAGGCCAAATACAGGAGGAACTTCCTGTGCCCAAGGCCACAGTGGCCGAGGTATCCTTGTGCTAGCGGTCTACTTTGCACAGTCTGCCAGCCCCAGAAGCGGCCTATGCCAGGCGTGGCACCTTGATAGTTGGAGGGGGAAATAAAACAGAGAGTCAGGAGCCTTTACTTACCGGTGGAAAGAGAAAGGTGTCTTGGCCCCTCCTCACCCAGCAAGGCCAGCACCCATCAGATGAGGTGCTCCGGAAGGATACTCACAGCTGCTGCGCCAGGGAGCACCACCACAACTCAGGAGACGCCAGCTGGGAGGAAAGCCAGCAGAGCCCTCCGGCAGTGCGGTCCCAATAGGTAGGAGATTTCAACGAGCCCAGAGGGAACGGATCATGCCCCTTGGTAGCTTCCATGGTTGCCAGGATGACTCACCCTTTTTTGAGCCAATCAGCATTGAACTAGACATTTGGAGCCCAACTGCACTCCTGTGACCACTTATGCTGCACAGGAACGTCTTCTTTGTTCATTCCTGGAGTCTGCACAGTATTTCAGAGCTTGCACCTGGCATTTCTGGCCAGCAAAGGAGTAAAAATGATAAGGGTGATAACTTCCTGTAAACTGATCGCCTTCTTAAATACACACAACTTCAAGCTTTTTATAGAAATAAACACAGCACAATTTATTTCTCATGGTTTTTAACTTTCTATGGAACTTTAGCAGAATTTCTCTGTTCCGAAAATATGTTTTTTTCTGGGAAACTTTCACTTCAGTCCTACCTTTGCACGTAGACACAGTACCAGCAGTGAGTATAAATGGGAATGAAATAATTCTGTTCTTTTTCCTCTACCTCTGCTTACATCTGGATTATCTCACCACCCCTGCTCTCTACATATTTATTCTGTAAATTCATTATGGTGCTAACCAGCATGAACCAACCTCCCCCTTTTTTCAATGAGACTGAAAACCGTCAAGGCAGTGGAAACAATAGGCACAACTTTTTGAATCAAATTTGATCGCAATTGAAGCAGAAAGGTTTTCTCCACTCAAGGAAAACACATACTAGTACCTAATCTGGAAGTGGAGGGAAGAAAGGTGCATAATAATATCTATGACGATTCTAATGGAGAGTGATGGTGAGCAGTTGGATTTGTTTCAGTCCATGTTCAAGAAGCTGGAAGAATACTTTCTGGATCAAATTAACTTGGTTCTGAAAGACATTTTTTGGCTGTGTCCAAGGTAAGAGCAAGAAGATCACTTGTTATATCGCTGCATTGAGAGGTTTGTCAAACAGTTGTGAGCTTGGCAATCTCACCCGGGATCAATTATTAAGCTGCTTGAGTAATCTCAAAATGAAAGAGAAAGTTTAATCTGCAAATCCAGACTTACACAAAACTATAAAAATCATCAAAAGCATTGAAGACACTGCTGAATGGTTAGAGGAAATAAAAGGATCCAAAGAACCACATATGTATAACATGAAAGGCAAGAAAAAAATCCAAGAAGTGTTAAAAATTAAGGAAATTGTCAGGAGGTCCAGGTTCTCGGGATCTGCACGATGCTGATAAGGGTCCCACTTCCAGGCAACACCAAAGTCAGATGCCATTATGGCGCTGAACTTTAGAGTGGCCCGGCCGGGGGAAGGGGTAGTCGGGAAGGTACAGCCAGGAGGGAGATCTGAAAAGGAAAAGGTTAATACAGCACATGCAGTAAATGATATTCAACAACAATTCACTGTCTCTCAAAGTTTTCACTAATCTCTATTTTTGTCCAAAGAAATAAAATTCTGTATGACTTTTACTCCAGAAATCCAAAAACGCAGTATGTCAAAATGTGCTGCAAATATATTGCCAGTATAATTATTAGTCATACAATGACATTAGAATTCTTTAATGACACTCAGGAGAATTGAAATTATAGTATTCATCTTTCTGATGAATTCAACTTACTCCAATTTTGACAAGAAAATATAAACCTAGCTCAAAGTCACTTTCTTCAGCTAAGAAATATCATAGAAACTCAAATAATCGTATGACCTAAAATCAGCGCTTTCAAAATGTAGGAAAATTACACCCTAGTTTAAACGGAATAAACATAAGCAATTGTGTAGCCGACTTTCACAGAAAATGTGGCCGAGAGCATGATTACTTTGAATTGCACAGAATCAGCGGAATATACACGAGCAATTGTGTATTCAACTTCAAAAGGCAAATGCTACAAGGAAAATTTTTTGAGTAACACGGAAAATAACTGCCCACAGAAACAATGTTGCAAAGCGACTCGTTCAGAACGTTTTCTTAATCTAAATAAACTCCGAACTCGGAGTTCACCGAGAGGGCAAGAGTGCCCTAAAGGAAAGTTCTCACCGCCGCGAGCAGGCCGCTTGCAAATCAAGACAGGCTGGAGAAACCTCAGGCAGAGACACGAAAGGGACCCGCTCTCCAAAGACGCTCAGAATAGGAAGCGTCGGTTAACCGGGTGTGGCAGGTATTTATAACCTGACCACACCCAAAGTAGTTTTCTGCAGAGGAAGCTGGGAAATTAAGTCTTTCTTGACTTCCCCGTTTCCATGCCCATTACAACGTGTATTTTCAAACAATGATCGTGCAGATATCTTGCTCTAATGTTCAAGGTGGCAAATGTTCACGAAAGCAATGGCCCAAATGTCTGGGCAGATGACTTTTACCACACAATGTGCGTGGTTTCACAGAGATGGAGGCTTCAATATATGGGCAATTGTGCCCGCGCACTACTGGAGTCCTGACAGTACACCCTCTCCCCAGGCGCGGGCGCGGACCAGGTTTGTTGGGATAGCGAAGATGAAATTGACGTATTAACCGTGGGGCATGGATTTGTGAAGCAGGTTCCCAAGAGTCCTCTTCGGGACCATAGCCCTTCCAAGCCACTAAATACCATAAAGAATTGCCACGGAATCGAGAATCTCGAATAGACCGCACTTCATATTCCCATTGGTCCTGAACAAGAATTGGGGGTGGACGTGTGTTACACTTTGCAATAGCAGGTTTAAGTAATGAAGTGTGAAAAACAGGATGAATCCGTAAGGACGGGGGTAACTTCAATTTGTATGTTACGGGATTGAGGCATCGAAGTATTTCATAGGGCCCTATGAATTTTGGATGAAACATACTTTTATCTTTGAAAGTCAAATTTGTTGTGGACAACCAAACCATGTCTTTCACTTTGTATTCTGGGCCAGGTTGATGTTTTTTGTCATATTGTTTTTTGTATCTTACCTTGGCTTGTTGAAGATTTTTCTGAAGTTGTAAATGGACTTTTTAAAAATGCGATAGCATCCCTTGTACTGCAGGCATTTCTGGTGTGGAACTTGGTAAATCAACAGGTAAATTGCATTGGTGTAGACCATAAAGACCATAGAATGGAGTGTATTTTGTCAAAGAATGATAAGAATTGTTATAGGCTAACTCGGCAAGCCAGAGAAGTGTTGGCCAAGAAGAAGGATCTTCTGCTGCGTAACAGCGTAGATATTGTTTTAAAGTCTGGTTTAATCTTTCGGTCTGACCATCAGTTTGTGGATGATAACTTGTAGATAGATTAGAATTTATATGTAAAGCCTGGCATCATTTCTGCCAGAAATGTGCTGAGAACTGAGATCATCTGTCGGACAGTATAACCTTTGGAAGACCATGTAGACGAACAATATTTTGCAGAATGAGATTAACTAGGACACTTGATGTGGGAAGTCCTTTGCAAGCTATAAAATGAGCATATTTAGTGAGACTGTCTATGACTACTAATACAGTGTTTACCCGGTTGACTTCAGGGAGACCTGAAATGAAGTCCATTGAGATATGTTCCCATGGGTAATCAGGAGTTGGTAAAGGTATCAATAGCCTTTTTGGCTTAACATGAGAGCTTTTACAACGTGCGCAAGTCTCGCATAATCGGTCATTTGTTTAATATCTTTGGTAAAAGTGGGCCACCAAAAATATCTCTTCATAAGTTCTAAGGTTTTTTGAGGTCCTGCGTGGCCTGCTACTGGATGTGTGTGCAACCATTGTAACGCTGTGCATTGTAACTCTTTTGTGGGTAAAAAGATTTTAGAGTTACAAAAGGGTAATCCTTGTCGTATTGAGTAATCAGTGCCTTTTTTAAGCCAAATTGGCCACTCAGTGGTGTGGAAATGAGTACGAATGGAATCAAGAAATTCGTCTGCTGCTATTAAACATATAACTTTGGAAGGATTAATGATTGACATTGGCTGAGGTTTTTCATGCACTAATGTAGAATCTTGTCTTGTTAAAGCATCGGCTTTTTTGTTATCACTGCCTTGTCTAAAAGTAACAACAAAATCAAATTCTGCAAAAAACAACATCCATCGTAATTGTCTTGGGGTTAACACTCTGTCTGAACTCATGAATTGTAAGTTTCTGTGGTCTGAATAGACTGTGATCTGGTGGACTGTTCCGGACACATAATGTCTCCATTCATTGAATGCTTCACGGATTGCCAATAATTCCTTTTCTGCGATTGTATAATTTTGTTCTGCCGTGTTAAGTTTTTTGGACATATAGGCCACAGGATGTAATTGTCCTGTAGTAGGATCTCGTTGTGAAAGAATGGCCCCAATTGCTACATCGGAAGCATCTGCTTCTACAATAAATGGATCTGAAATTCGAGGATGGGCTAGGATGGGGCAGTGGTAAAAGCTTGTTTTAACATTTGAAAGGCTTCTTCAGTTTGTGATGACCAAATAAAAGGAGTATTTTTGGGAAGTAATTTCGTAATGGGAGCCACTTTTTGGGAAAAATGATCAATGAAACGCCAATAAAAATTGGCGAAACCCAGGAAACACTGGACGTCTCGAACAGATTTAGGTGTGGGCCAATCAATAACAGCTTGGATTTTTCGGTCGGTCATTTGCATCCCCTTGGGTGTTAAAGTAACGCCCAAAAACTCAATTTCTTCTGTATGAAACTCACATTTACTAAGTTTACAGTATAGGTGATGTTTTCATAATGTTAGGAGTACCTTTTCACATGTTCTTCATGGTCTTCTTTTGCACTGGAATAGATTAGGATATCATCAATATAGACAATGACAAAAAGAGCCATATATTCTCTTAAAACGTCATTGAGAAAATATTGAAATGCAGCAGGAGCATTACAGAGGCTGAAGGGCATTACTTGGTACTCGAACAAGCCATAGCGGGTTTTAAAAGCTGTCTTCCATTCGTCTCCTTCTCGTATACGGACCAAATGATATGCCCCTCGAAGATCAAGTTTCGTATAGATGACGGCGTCCTTTACTTGATCCAATAGCACGGGAATCAAAGGCAAAGGATATTTATTTTTTATTGTGATTTTATTCAGTGCTCTATAATCGATGCAAGGTCTCAACTCTCCATTGGCCTTGGGAACGAAGAAGAGGGGGGAAGCTGCTGGAGATCGTGATGGTCTAATTAACTTGTTTTTTAAACATTGGTCAAGATATTCCCATAAATATTGATTTTCTTTTTCAGAAAGGGCATAGATTCTACAATTAGGGATCACAGATCCAGGTGTCAAATCTATTTGGCAATCATAAGGACGATGGGGTGGTAGTGTACTAGCTTCTTGTTCACTAAATACATCTGCATATGTGGCATACTGAGAAGGCAATGTTACTATTTTTTCTGCAGCTGTAGCTACTTGTTTAATAACTTGTTTAGTGATTAGACAAGTGTTGGAGCAATAGGATGATGAGAAGGTCAGAGTCTCCTTTTTCCAATCTATGTGTGGGTTATGTAATTTTAACCAAGGCATACCCAAAATTAAACCATATTGGGTGGCTTTTATCACATCAAACTGTATTTGTTCTAAATGTTGATGGCCACTGGAATTATAACATGCCAGTTGAATTGACGAAGTGTGACAGGTGATTGGACCTCCAGCAAGTTCACTGCCATCTACAGCCTATACAATTTCAGGTATTACCTTTTTTTTACACATGAGTTGTTATTGGTGTGCAGTTTGGGAATCTACAACATTTCCAGTGGCTCCTGAATCTATTAAAGCAAAAGCCTTCTGCCATTTGTCCATAATCAAAAGCTGTATTGGAATACGAAAATGTCTATTGTGTTGATTTGAACAGGAATGTACATAACGGATTGTAAGAACACCCAAGGGATTCCCTTCTCTATCTCTTGGGTTTGCTAGTTTTCCTCAACATTTCCTACCAAAGCAACTTGACTTTTGGTATTAGGAAAATAATCTGTTTTGTTTTTGGGTTTTACTGAACAATCCCTTACGAAATGTCCCTTCTTTCCACAATATAAACACAGACCTTTACGACGTCTTTGTTCTTTTTCTTCTTTTGTTAATGGTTGGCGAAGTGTTCCAATTTCCATAGGTTCACTAACAGTATCTGAGGAAGTAGAGGAAAGAGAGGGGCGATATCTATCTTGACGGCAAGTGCCACGTTCAGGTCTTTTCTTATCGACTTTTCTTTCAGAAAGTCGATGATCAAGTCTTAGAGTTAGATTTATCAAATCTGTGCATGTTTTAGGTTGAGGATCAATTTGATCCAAAACGTCTTTTAATTCCTCCTTAAGGCCTTGATAAAAAAGCGCGGCTCTTTTTTCCTCGGGCCAAGCTGTCTCAACCACTAAACGATTGAATTGTGAGAGATAAGAAATAAGGTATTTGTTTCCTTGTCGTAGTTCCAATAGTTCTTTATCCGCTGACATGGTAACTGCTCGTCGATCAAACACCTTCTCAAATTCGTCAACAAATCGACGCCAATTGTAAAGCAAAGGACTATCTTGTCTCACTAGGGGAACTGCCCAACTGGCTGCATCTCCTGTCAAGTAAGAAATTAAAAGAGCAATCCTGGACTGTGGGTCAGGGAAAGCAGCCGGACGACAAGTGAAATGTAACTCCACTTGGGTAAGAAATATCTGGACTTTATTGGCATCTCCAGAAAATCTCTCAGGAGCGGCTAATGGTATTTGCGTAGGAACATTGACAGATACATTGGTGGGAAATGGGGGTAAACGCGGCAAAGGTGCACCTCCAGGACCGTCCACCTTAGTTTGTAAGTGAGTGACTTTAGTAACTAAAGCTGCAGTTTCATTCCTAGAGTCCTGTAGTTCTTTTTGTAATCGCGTTAATGCCTGCATCACTGTATCTCAGGTAGCCATCTTGCCAGCTATCGTGGAGATCAAGAGAAGAGAAAACTTGTGGGCTTCCTATTCTGTCAGGAGGTCCAAGTTCTCGGGATCTGCACGATGCTGATAAGGGTCCCACTTCCAGGCAACACCAAAGTCAGATGCCATTATGGCGCTGAACTTTAGAGGGGCCCGGCCGGGGGATGGGGTAGTCGAGAAGGTACAGCCAGGAGGGAGATCTGGAAAGGAAAAGGTTAATACAGCACATGCAGTAAATGATATTCAACAACAATTCACTGTCTCTCAAAGTTTTCACTAACCTCTATTTCTGTCCAAAGAAATAAAATTCTGTATGACTTTTACTCCAGAAATCCAAAAACGCGGTATGTCAAAATGTGCTGCAAATATATTGCCTGTATAATTATTAGTCATACAATGACATTAGAATTCTTTAATGACACTCAGGAGAATTGAAATTATAGTATTGATCTTTCTGATGAATTCAACTTACTCCAGTTTTGACAAGAAAATATAAACCTAGCACAAAGTCACTTTCTTCAGCTAAGAAATATCATAGAAACTCAAATAATCGTATGACCTAAAATCAGCGTTTTAAAAATGTAGGAAAATTACACCTTAGCTTAAACTGAATAAATATAAGCAATTGCGTAACCGACTTTCACAGAAAATGTGGCCGAGAACATGATTACTTTGAATTGCACAGAATTAGCGGAATATTCACGAGCAATTGTGTATTCAAAAGGCAAATGCTACAAGGACATTTTTTTTATTTTGAGTCATACGGAAAATAACTGCCAACAGAAACAATGTTGCAAAGCGACTCGTTCAGAACGGTTTCTTAATCTAAATAAACTCGGAGTTCACCGAGAGGGCAAGAATGCCTGTTACCGTGGGTAGGTGATAGAAAGGACTCTGAGACTCAGGTAAGTGATAGGGTGTATTTATTTATAGGTTCTTATAGTTTTGACAGTGTATTGGTGTCCTCTTAGTCTGTAATCCCTCTTTGTCTTTCTCCCAGCTCCCTGCTTGACTGGCGGTGATCCTCTGGTTCGTCTCCCGACGTACCGGAAAAGAACGAAAGGGGAAGTAAGTCAGGGTATGTAGTTACGGTAAGCGTATAAATGATAAACAAGAAGGGGAGTGAGGGAGAGAGCGAGAGAGAGAGAGAAAGAGAGAGAGAGAGAGAGAGAGAGAGAGAGAGAGAGAGAGAGAGAGAGAGATCCCGGGTGAATGTGTGAACAGGTATGAATGAAAGGTTGTGATTACGGTCACCCTCGGTGTCTGGCCATAGAAAGCAATGTCAAGCTTAATGTTTCTTTTGATTAGTTCTATACCCCATAATAGAACTGTTTCTGTTATTCAGTCCTTCCTTCTCCCCTCACCTCCCTACCCCCTCCCAGCGGCTCCCCTCTCCAGCCCCTTCTTCCCCGTCCCTGCCCTCTCCCCTCCTGCCACCCTTTTCCCGTATTAATAGTGGGTTGTCCCTCAGAAGGGACCGTACCTTGTTTAGCCACATCCCTCCTGGGACGTGGCGGCTTTGCAGCGTGTCCTCACTCCGTTCCTGGTTCTCCTCAAATTCTGTGTTCCTCGAAGCGTCAGTGGTTCCCAATCTTTTCTTGGGTTCCTCCCGGTCTCCGCTCCTCGCTTCCGTTGTTTCTTCTGTATTTAAGTCTCCCGCGTCCGGCTCCTCCGACGACGCCTGCTCTCGTCCGTCCTCTCTCTTTTCTGCCCCGCGGAGCCGGAAATCCGGGGTCATGTTGCCGACGCCGGCCCCCTGGACGTCCGGGCAACGAGTGACGCTGGTCTCGCGACCGCGCGAGCAGCGCCACTCTGATGCCGGAGCCGTGTCGGAAAACAACCAGCTACACACCCCATCCCAAGATCGGGACTGATACAGTACCGCAGGGTCCGGAAAACGGGACAGAAAGTCGGCGGGCCTTGTTGAGAACCCGGAATGTGGCGGACCTGGAAGGAAAAAGGTTGGAGTTCCATAAACCAGCTCAGCACCCGGGAGTTGGAGTCCTTATGGGAAGCCAACCAAGTTAAAGGGGCATGGTCGGTGAACAGTACAAAAGGGCGACCCAGAAGGTAATATTTCAGGCTATCCACTGCCCACTTAATGGCCAAGCACTCTCTTTCGATAATGGGATAATGACATTCTCGTGGCAGCAACTTCCTACTGATATAAACGATAGGGAGGTCAAGACCCGACTCGCTGGTTTGTGCGAGGACCGCCCCTAGTCCCACTTCGGAAGTGTCCATGTAGAGATGGAAGGGCTTAGAAAAATCAGAACACCGCAAGACTGGTTCTGAAGTGAGGGCAGTTTTGAGTAGGTGAAAGCTAGATAACTGTATCGCGGAGAAGGGAGGCAACTTCGATGGGTATTGTTTCTTAAGGAGATCAGTGAGGGGAGCGGCTAACGTTGAATACTGGGGAATAAAACTACGATAATACCCTACGGGACCCAAAAAGGAACGTAGACCTTTCTTAGTAGTGGGAGTGGACACCTGTAGTATGGCCTCCACCTTATTTTTTTGGGGCCGTAGTTGTCCCTCTCCAATAAAGTACCCCAGGTATGCAATTTTATTGTTTCCGAGATTGCATTTTTTTGGATTGGCGGTAAGACCTGCTTGAAGTAGGGCACGGAAGATGTTATGTAGGTGTTCTAGATGTTCGTCCCAGGTATTACTTAATATGACTATATCATCTAAATATGCTGCGGAAAATGATTGGAACGGTTTTAACAGATGGTCCATTAATCGTTGGAACGTTGCAGGGGCCCCGTGTAGGCCGAAAGGAAGAACTGTAAAGTGATAGAGTCCTGACTGAGTGGCAAATGCCGTTTTCTCCTTATCTGCGGGTGCTAGGGGAATCTGCCAATACCCCTTCGTTAGGTCTAGGGTTGACATATATTGTGCTTTTCCCAATTTCTCTAGTAAATCGTCAACTCAGGGTATGGGATAGGTGTCAAATAGCGATATTTCGTTCAGTCTACGGAAGTCAATGCAAAAACGTATAGATCCGTCGGGTTTTGGTACTATAACCACTGGGGAGCACCACGGGCTAGTGGAAGGTTCTATAACGTTTAGTTTTAGCATCTTTTGTACTTCCTCTTCAATGAGGTGTTTGCGGGCCTCAGGTATACGGTATGGTCTTAGTCTTATAGTTTGTCCCTCAGGGGTCCGGATGTGATGTTGTACGACTTTGGTTCTTCCGGGGTTTCCGGAAAATAACTTTTGATATGATTTTAATAAACCCATAAGTTGGGTCTTCTGACCCTCTGTAAGGTTCGGATTGATGGGTGGGGTTTCTTCTATCTCCTTCGGATTAGTGGGAAATAGTTCTATTCCTAGGGGGGCCTCAGGAGTAACTAAAAACCCCGTAGCCTCCGTTGGTGGTGTCTCATTGGGTTCTTCCCATTTCTTTAATAAGTTGATGTGATATATCTGGGTTCTTTTGGGGTGTCTGGAGAGTTCAATCAGGTACATGACTGGGGATATGGGTTTTAAGATTGTGTATGGACCTTGCCACTGTGCTAAGAGTTTGTTGTCAGAACAGGGCCTTAATATTAGGACCCTGTCATTTGATTGAAAGGAGCGAGGTCTTGCTCCTTGGTCATAGTATTTCTTTTGATTGATTTGTGCTTTCTCTAAGTGTTTACGGACATCTTCCCACACGGACTGGAGTTGGGTTTTTAATTTGTGTACATATTCTAGCAGAGGACTCTCCTCCCCGCCTTCTTCTTCCCAGAGTTCTGCGCCCATATCTAAGAGATTGCGGGGTTGTCTCCCAAAGACCAGCTCGAACGGGCTGTGTCTGGTAGAAGCCTGCTCGTGGGTCCTTATAGCATAGAGCACTTGAGAGAGTTTCTGGTCCCAATCCCTCCCTGTCTCAGATACCGTCTTCCTGAGTAGTGTTTTGATGGTACGGTTGTAGCGTTCGACTAGGCCATCCGTTTGTGGGTGATAAACCGAGGTTTTTAACTGCTTTATCCCGAGGATCTTGCAGATGTGCTTCATGAGAGCGGACATAAATGGTGTTCCCTGATCCGTTAGGATTTCCTGCGGAAATCCCACTCTTGCAAAGAACGTGATCATTGCTTGGGCCACTGCCTTAGTGGTCATGCTAGAGAGGGGAATGGCTTCAGGGTACCTCGTAGCATAATCAACTAATACCAATATATATGTGTATCCCTTGGTGGAGGGTAAAAGGGGGCCTACAAGATCCATCCCGACCCGGGAGAAGGGTACATTGATAATAGGAAGGGGTTGTAGTGGGGCTTTCCTGTGGGGTCCGGGATCGATCAGTTGGCACCGAGGGCATTGCGCACAATATTTTCTGAGTTGGCCATAGACCCCGGGCCAATAAAACCGTCTTAGTAGGTATTCCTCGGTCTTTTCTCTCCCATAGTGTTCCCCCCGGTTGGTTATGTGCTAAGAAAAGGACCTGTAGGCGATACGGTTCGGGTACTACCAATTGTTTCTTTTCAATGTTGTTGGATTTTAGGACCCTATATAAGAGGTTATTTTGGATAAGAAAGTAGGGACCCACCTCATTTGTGGATTCGGATTTTGCTGTTCTCCACGCATGACGTAGGGTTGGGTCTTCCCGTTGACTCGCCCTAAATGATGGTGGGGATGTCGTGAGATTGGCTACTACTTTCTCTGTGACCTTCCCTTGTCCAGAGGCCACATAATTTTGTTTTGCTTGCCTCTTTTCCCGTTTCGTCAGTTTGATGTGACATGGTTTGTTTTTGATACGGGTGTTATGAAAGGGTGCTTCTGTCCACCAGTCAGAAGCCAAGGTATGGGATTTAACCTTCTCTAAAAGTTCGGGAAACCTTATATAGTCCATGCCCAGAATACACTCTTCCACTAGTCGGTCCATGACTCCTACTGGTAAGAGGTCCTGGTTCTCTTCCCATTCGCCTCGAACTACCGCCAAAGGGTAGTTTATTTTGTCGCCGTGGATGCAACAGATGGATACCCATTGATTAGTATGTTGGTCGGAGGTATTCAACATCTCTGCTCACACCACTGATTGACTGCACCCGAGTCTATAAGAGCTAGGACAGCCCGTCCATTTATTTTGATGGTTTGTTTATACTTGAGAGTACCCTTCCCTGTGCACAAGACCCTTCTCCGAGTGACCCCAATTTCCATGGGTTCCCCTCTTTCTCCTTTTCTCGGGCATATTCTGGCTATATGGCCCCACTCCCCACAGCTGTAACATTGTGGTTGTTGCATGGGAGGGATATCTCCGCTGCGGCCAGGCCCTGTCTCTTCTGGGAATTTTCGGGGGAAGGGCTTGTAGGGTACAATAGGTGGTTTGGTTGTAGTCTTAGGACTGGGATTTTTTAAATCGACTGATCTCTGGTAGGCACAAGCCAAATCTACCGCCATGTCTGTATTCACATTAGGGTGTTGTCTTATCCAACTCCTAGTGGATGAGGGAAGGGACTCCAGATATTGTTCCAATATTACTGCCTTAATTACATCCTCCCTCTCCGTTCCTAGGGGACCTAACCATTTTAACCCGAGGTCCTTGACTTTGAAGTAGAAGGTCCGGGGATCCTCCGCCTGTCCCCACTTGCTCTTCCGAAATCTCAACCTATAATATTCTGAATCATGGCCTACCCTCTCTAATATACTTCTTTTAATGTCCTTATAGGGTGTCGTGCCTCCCGGGTTAGCGGCATGTTAGGCTGTTTGTAGAATGCCTGTTAAAAGCGGTGCAATGTACTGTCCCCAGCGTTCTTCTGGCCATTGGGCAGAGGAAGCCACTCGTTCGAAGTTCATGAAGAACGCATCTGGATCCTCTCCGTCTTGGAATTTCTGGAGGACCGAACTAAAGACATTGGGGTGTACCTTACTCGCCGCAATGGTATCCGTAAACTTCTGTAGAGCCGTCTCGTGCACTAATTGGTTATTGGCCATGATGGTGGCTTGGCTCTTTAGTGCACTCTGTAAGGCTTCCCGGTCTTCCTTGGCCTCCCTTTGGTGTGTCTCCCATACGAGCTGGAGGTGCCTTTGTCCCTCGGCTAGCTGCTGGATCATGTCTTCCAGTGTAGGCTTTTCCCCCATGATTCCTGGTCTCCTTCGTACCACCTTTTACAATCCCACCGCTGCCACCATTGTTACCGTGGGTAGGTGATAGAAAGGACTCTGAGACTCAGGTAAGTGATAGGGTGTATTTATTTATAGGTTCTTATAGTTTTAACAGTGTATTGGTGTCCTCTTAGTCTGTAATCCCTCTTTGTCTTTCTCCCAGCTCCCTGCTTGACTGGCGGCAATACTCTGGTTCGTCTCCCAACGTACCGGAAAAGAACGAAAGGGGAGGTAAGTCAGGGTATGTAGTTACGGTAAGCGTATAAATGATAAACAAGAAGGGAAGTGAGGGAGAGAGAGAGAGAGAGAGAGAGAGAGAGAGAGAGAGAGAGAGAGATCCCGGGTGAATGTGTGAACAGGTATGAATGAAAGGTTGTGATTACGGTCACCCTCGGTGTCTGGCCACAGAAAGCAATGTCAAGCTTAATGTTTCTTTGGATTAGTTCTATACCCCATAATAGAACTGTTTCTGTTATTCAGTCCTTCCTTCTCCCCTCACCTCCCTACCCCCTCCCAGCTGCTCCCCTCTCCAGCCCCTTCCTCCCCGTCCCTGCCCTCTCCCCTCCTGCCACCCTTTTCCCATTTTAATAGTGGGTTGTCCCTCAGAAGGGACCGTACTTTGTTTAGCCACGTCCCTCCTGGGACGTGCCGGCTTTGCAGCGTGTCCTCACTCCGTTCCTGGTTCTCCTCGAATTCTGTGTTCCTCGAAGCGTCAGTGGTTCCCGATCTTTTCTTGGGTTCCTCCCAGTTTCCGCTCCTCGCTTCCGTTGTTTCTTCTGTATTTAAGTCTCCCACATCCGGCTCCTCCGACGACGCCTGCTCTCGTCCGTCCTCTCTCTTTTCTGCCCTGCGGAGCCGGAAATCCGGGGTCATGTTGCCGACGCCTGCCCCCTGGTCGTCCGGGCAACAAGTGACGCTGGTCTCGCGACCGCGCGAGCAGCGCCACTCTGATGCCGGAGCCGTGTCGGAAGACAACCGGCTACAATGCCCTAAAGGAAAGTTCTCACCGCCGCGAGCCGGCCGCTCGCAAATCAAGACAGGCTGGAGAAACCTCAGGCAGAGACACGAAAGGGACCCGCTCTCCAGAGACGCTCAGAATAGGAAGCATCGGTTAACCGGGTGTGGCAAGTATTCATAACCTGACCACACCCAAAGTAGTTTTCTGCAGAGGAAGCTTGGAAATGAAGTCTTTCTTGACTTCCCCGTTTCCATGCCCATTACAACGTGTATTTTCAAACGATGAGAGTGCAGATATCTTGCTCTAATGTTCAAGGTGGCAAATGTTCACGAAAGCAATGAAACCACCAATGGCCCAAATGTCTGGGCAGATGACCTTTTACCACACAATGTGCGTGGTTTCACCGAGATGGTGGCTTCAATATATGGGCAATTGCGCCCGCGCACTACTGGAGTCCTGACAGGAATAGACAAGAAATAACAAAAATACTGGGGGAAACATCCAAGCTTGAGATGTGACAATCCCAACCATTGGTGAACTGTAGTACACTCCTGCCTGTGAGAGTGCATGTAGAAAATTAAAAAGAAACTGACAGTGCACCATGGTTTGCAGTGATTCGCAAATCAGATGAGGAAAGGTAGTTAAAAAGTATGTGTCCCAGATAAGAAGGATATCCAGATTATGCTGGGTGTGATAGAGCTGAAAAGGAGTCATTTAGGGCTCCTGTTCGTCATATACCCTTGTTAATTATAAAGTGCTTAAAGGGATCTTTAGTGAAGAAGGTTATACCGTATATGACTCAAGCATACATCAGGAATTTACAATGAAGGCCCCGTTTCCTTAGTAGAAACGTAAAGCATGCAGATTTCTTTCAAAAAGGTGAACTTGCGGGGAAAGTATACTTCACTAAGCAGGGATCATGCCTTTTGAGATTGTAAAGAATTTGGCATAGCTCTTGACCCAATAGATCAAATCCTATCCTATTTGTGGGGAAGTCTTTAAATGTATGGAGGGAATTTTCAGAAGTCTTTTGGGATAAGATTAGTCACCTTAAGAACTGTCAACACAAAATTAGACTAAAAGAACAGGCTTAACCCACTATCTTCAGAGTCCACCCCATTCCCAGTCTAGTGAATCTGATGAAGTGTTAAGTACACTAATCAGAAGATGTTAAACCTAATTTCAAGGCTTGCCCCTATTGTTCTAGCACAAAACACAGGAAGAAATGACCACAAGTTGTCTGTGGATTTGCGTGATCTGAATTCTGCTGAATGGGTTTACCATCACCGCTTTCCAATACCGTGGAAACTTTATGTATGACTGGTGAAGTAACATGTTTTACTTTGATCAACATATTAGCAACTTACCATCAAGTGGAACTCCTCCCTGATTCTAAGCATCTTTGTCCTTTTTGTACATCTTTGGGGCTTTTAGAGTCTTCTGCATGTCTTCTAGTTCTGCTGCTGCGTTGTTTCAGCATAGAATGTAGCAGGTCTTCAAGGGTGTCAACTGTGTCGCCTGCCTCCAGGATGATATCTTAATTCATGGCGTTAACATTGAAATGCACAATTGTACACAGATGGAAGACCTCCGTAGGATAATGGATGCTGGGTTAACTGAACACAAAGGTTAATATTGATTTAAAGTAGGATCAGTAGCCTATCTTTGTCACATTATTTTCAACAATGGTGTGAAACCAAAGTGGACCTAAAGGAGGCAGTAAGAGAGGCCCATACCCCTGATAACAAAAACAAACTTAAGGCCTTTCTTGGACAGAAGAAAAATATCTAAAACTTAAAGTCCGATGAGTATTAGGAAGCATTTACTTTAGTTTCCTAATCATACTTTTGGACTGTTTTATTCGGAAATGGGAAACCATTTGAACAACCGATGCTAGTTCGAAAGCCTCATTATGATAGTCAGTAAAGCGAGACTAATAGTAACAAGCCTCTTATCGGGCCATCAAACATTTGAAATTTGTCTTATGGGGTTTGCCCTTTGTAGCCAGCACAATCACATGCCCTAAGTTCATCCATTCACTTTAAAAGGATTGTACCGGCACCATTCCTAGTACTGCTAGGTTGCCCTTGGGCCTGGAGAGTTACAACCTTTCCACTGAGTACTTATCACGGTTAAGCAATGTATCAGCTGACTGTCTTTCCAGGCTGCCCCTAGAGAAGGAATGGGTAGATCATCATTATGATGAAGATATAATCCAAAAAGTATTGCACAAAGATACTGACCAAAGTGAGTAGTCTTCTGAAGAAGAAAGAAATAATTATTTTAAAAACTTCGTGGGTTGGTGGACTAAGGATGGCCCAGTAAGCATGAATTCAGTGAAGAGGAAAACCCACTAGGAGGCCAGGGTGACAAGCTGGCTGGAGGAACGAAAATTATTCTTCCATATACTCTAAGAGTAAGGATAGTGGAGTTAGCCCATGATGGCCACCTAGGTAGTAGCCTTACCAAGACTGGGATGAGACACTGTTACTGGGGCCAGGAATGGATGCCATGACTAATCATAAAGTAAGGGACTATGCCAGGTGTGCTTCAAACAGTGAAGGTAAATGATCTAATAATCCATCTTTGAGTGTTATGGAGGTTCTTTGCCTTCCCTCCGAGTGTTGTAACTCATGTGAAGGGATTGGGCATTGAAGGGAGATTTATTTTATTTCTGATTGATTACTATTCTAAATGGATGGTTGCTAAAATTGTCAACCACACCACCAGCCAAGTGTCCATCAAATTTTTGAGAGAGTATTTAATTGAGGAAGGAATACTGGAAAGTTTGGTGACAGACAAATCTCCAATCACATGAGAAAATGGTTACAAGCTCTGGCCATTCATCACCAAAAGACAACTCTTTATTGTCTAGACCCAATGGTTTCGGAGAGAGGATTAACCGCTTCATAAAGGAATGTCCGCTACCTGTTCCAGACAATCACACTCCAGGAAAGGAGGCATTACAGAACATGTGGGCGTACTGAATCACTCTCCATTCAATTACTTAGGTTTCACCTTTCACTTCTTTAAAAGGGAAGTATTCTGGAACAAAATTAGCACCCTCTTGATTGGGATTAAATTATTGAATAGAGGTAGACAGGAAAGACATCATGGAGAAAACATGTCACCACCAAAACAAGCACCAGGATCATTACAAAACTTTGAAAGGTGTGTAGTGATTGGAAAATCAGAGATGAAGTGCAAATCAAAGAAAATGAAACCAAAGACAGCAGTCCTTCTGTTTTCCTTCTGGTTTCTACCCTCCTGCTAACATAGTGTGGGTGGTAAGGAATGTGGTGAGCCTGGAAAACAGTCAGATGTAGAGCATAGGTTGTATCTGCCCCTCTCAAAGCGCTTGGCCCATTTTAGAACTTGGGGAAAAGAAACCCCAGATCCAAGGAGAATTACCTTCATCCACTAACTGGAAAAGAAAAGATTAACTTTCAGGAAATTCCCATGTATGATACTTGTTATTCTGTTCCACCACGTTTCCTTCCTTCTTCAATCCTCCTTTGGGCACTCTTGTAGTTTCTTATATTCTTTCCTTGTAGCATGGTTCCCTTACATGTTTCTGGTTCTAAATTGACTTCTTGCCACACCCAGCAGTGTTCCATTGTTAGTACACACTACCTTTGGTTATGGAATGTGGAAAGAGATTGTTGGAGGCAGTTGGAGAAAATGGATAAACTTCATTCCTCCTGTTGCTGCTGTCAGTTGTGAAAATAAAGCAACAATTTTACATTTTAAATGGCTATCAATGTACTGTGGTAATGCACAATAGGGCTAGCTTAGTGCCTCCATTTTAAAATGCACATTTTAAGTTAGCATTTCCTTCCTGATAGTGACCCTTTAGATGGCTTTTCACTCACACAATAACACACTGAGAAATCACTGTGCATGCAGCTTGTTTCATGAAAGCTTTGATGCCATCTAGTCTGTACACTTCGTCCAAAGACTAACCACACATAACGCGATGCTCTAAGTAGTCTGATTATCCGTGGAGACAGCTATGCTCTTGCAGACATATAGTAGCGTTAGGCCTGCACCTCTGACATTGTATTATAATACTGCCTCTGCGTAACGTTCTGCAGAGGAGCACTTCAGCTGGGATTTTCTTGAGACAAAGCATGCCATGCTGGAGATGCAGTTTGGCTGACTCTGACACTGATTCTGACCTCTACCCAGCACAGGATAGTAGCCTGCACTACACCAGGCTGGGTTCCTGCCTTCCCAATAGATCTGACCCAGGTATGGGGATTGAGTTATCCCAATTGATTTGGCAGCAGGTACTATCTCTATGCTCTTGACAGTGTCGGTAGTAAGATAGGAGTTACCAATGCAATAACATTACCATGGTTGAACTATTCATCTTTTTTAACATTTTTGTATTGCTGATTACTATAGTTTGCCTAATTATTGCAGCTCATGTCTTTTCATACAAGAATAAGATTGTTGCAATAAATGTTCAAAAAGACATTTACGCATCCTTCTTGTGTCTCTTCTTGGGTGACAACAAAAGAATAGACCTGTTCCCATGATTTCTTTGGGAATCTGAGTAGTTATGTTCGAGGTTGCAGACACCATCTGGTATTCTCGTGTGTTTAGGGGTTCAGATAGAGCACTGAGAGCTAGCTAGGAACTATGTCAACATTTCCTGATGGTATAGGTTGGCTGAGTCTCTATTTGTTGATGTTTATGTTGAACAGATAATTTGTAGGGTCAATATAACAGTACAGTCTTTCTAACAGTTGCACATATACAAGTGTCTGATTTTTGTCATTTCATCAATTTCAGAATAATGTCAGGAAGAAAATGTATTGCATTCCTCTTTATTTGAATGATGTTTTGAATGACCCAACAGGAAGATGAGAAGACGGTCATCAAACTTATTGGTACCCTCACTGATGCGAATCTCACCCTGAAAA
This sequence comes from Pleurodeles waltl, assembly GCF_031143425.1. Lineage (NCBI taxonomy): Eukaryota > Metazoa > Chordata > Amphibia > Caudata > Salamandridae > Pleurodeles > Pleurodeles waltl. The sequence continues at coordinate 694,341,879 of NC_090444.1, forward strand.
AAGGCAAGTGTAAATTCTGCAGATTCTTTGTGAAGTTCTTCAGACATCATTTTCTGGGGATGGGTTGCAGGTGCAGTCAAATCTTCCACATTGGCCACACATTGGAATGGCCAGCTACTGTTCCAGTACATCATTCAGCGGTTCCATAACACGCCTCAGAAACATGGACAGGTCTGTTCTGCGTTAAGGTAGGCCGTAAATCGTATTTTCATCCAACGTTTTAGGCTAAAATTACTGTTGATTCTTGTACCTTGGGTTTGGGGATCATCTTATCACAGTGTGAACAAGTCCCAGACTCACTAAGGCTCATCATTGTGTATGTCAGTGAGAGCTTGATGGGTCCTGGAAAAGTCTACTGTCAGGTTGAAAAGGAGAGTCTAGCAGTAGTCTGGGCCTATGGTCACTTTAAATGGTTTCTTTATAGAATGTACTTTGCTGTCATCACAGATCAACCACTGATCTCTGTATTTGGAAGCCTTGAAGTCAAGTTTCCTCTGGGATTAAAGAGATTGTTTTTATGACAGGAAGACTATAGATGCTACATATTTCACAAGACAGGGAAAGACTGTGATGCACTGGACTTCTCCTTTGGATTTCCTCCAAATCGCACAGCATTTTGGACATCAATTAACTAAAGAATGCGTACTCAAGGCCATGCAGACTTAGGGCTTGATTTAGATCCTAGCGGTATTAGCACAGATCCACCGCAGGGCAGACTCGAATACACCGTAAAGTCAACGGTCTTCCACCTGCCAAATTTAGATGTATTGCGGCTGGGCTGCAGACGGTCACAACGGAGTGCTCTATTTAGCCCTCAGGCTAGCGGGTTCCCGCCGACCCTATTTAGATGTTACATTTCTGCAAGCGGCGTACTGGCAGCGGATTGCTGGATGCAATGGACATCGTAAAATGGCAGTGGCTATGGAATAGAGGTAAGTGACACACACATATTGTACCTTCGCTACATGTGTCCACCTGTACAACACACTACACACACACTACATACTCACTATCATCCATTGACACTCCAACACCACAACACACATTGCCATACTTCCATAACACAACACACACACATTATTGACACTGCACTCACACATGACACAACCATGACTACACACTCATCTACACAACCACACTCACACACAAGACAACTACCCACGACACAACAACCACCACACAACACCACACTCACCTGAATGTTGTGCACAGCAACACAACATACACCCAAACATACACAACAAACATCAGACCCATAAGCACGTGGCACACCTACAGACGCAACCACATCACCCACTCCAGATCCCTTTGCCTCAACCAGACACTCGAATAGCACTCACACATACTTACTGACTCACATACATATCTGGAAACACAACATCTCAGGTACAAGTCCCTAATGTGCACACATGGGCATAGCTGACGGGTGTGACTGTAACATGACTGGGGTGCCAGCATTCATTTGACAGTGAATACTGACACCAAAATGACAGCTGTGTATGTGTGTGATATGTGTCAGGGACTAATGTCTCCCCATCCATGTCCCACACAAATGTGTTTCCAACATATGCATGTCATCAATACTGAAATAATTACTGTGACATGTATATGACTGCAGTGGTATCGAGCTCATATGCGGTGACCACACAACGTACACAGCCGATGCGGGTTCCCGACCTTCAAAACTGGCAATGGGTGGGAAGGCTATGGGGAGAGGGGTCATATTTTCTCCGTGGTCCAGTGGCAGCAGCGTCAGCAGGTGATGTCCAGTCGGGTCCAGTCGGAAATGGAATTGGAAAAATAGAAAAAGATAAGTTTTGTGCCTCTTTCCCCTCCAATCTGCCAACTCAGGTGTGGAGGCCAGACCGCCACAGTTGGCTTGGCTTTAAGGCATATCCAAATCTGCTTGGCTGTAAAGGTGGCTGGAGTCCAGCAATCAGCCCCTATTCCCAATGCCGCCATTGCAGCGACTGGAGATTCTTGGTGGAGTTGGCGGGACTCGGGCAGTGTTTTACCTATGATCCCACCAACATCCAAATTGGGCGGGCGGCCTGCCAAGGCAGTGGACAGATTTTCCAACGGAAAACCGGCAGCAGGACCCTTACCTCCAAGGTCGAAATCAGGACCTTAGTCCGAGCCACTCCCACCTGGACCTCAGTGATATAAGGAGAGACCTAGACGACATCAACAAGGAATCACCATCGTAGGAATAGAGACAATATGTGGGCATTTTGACACATTCAAGAATAAACAGCGCATGCCCTGTCTTGACCTTGCCCTAGTAGTTTAACTTTAGTCACCAGTTGTGTATTTATGAGAGATGTCCATGCCAGACATCCTGCCCGAATGAGACACATTTCAGTATCGCAAGAAGGAAAAGCCAAGAGAGAGAGTCAAATGCCTTCTCTACATGTAAGGGGAGAAGGACCACTTGTTCTTCTGTCTCGCTTACCTTTAATTGTTGTCATATATTCTGTCTGGTCACCGTGCCTGGCAAGAAACCCTAATGATTGATTGGTATATAAACTTGTCTATTACCATATACAGGTGATTGGCTAGGACCTCTGTGAGGATTTAATCACAGCATTCAACATACAATGCACGCTACTCTATTGGTTTGCCCTGTTTATGACTGAGTATTATTGTGACCACACATATGTCCAACAGCAGTTGATCTTCCTGTTTGACTTTGTTTAGAATATATTTAAATGGTTCTGCTAATTTATTTTCTAGGCATTTTAACATTTCTACTGGAAGACCATTAGGCTCCGGAGATCTAACAGTCTTTAGTTGTTGAATTGTCTCTTCAATTTCATTCGGCCTTATTTCTTCCTCAAGCTTGAGGATCTAATGCAAAGGTACAAATAGAAGGGTCCTTCAGCCCACATTCATCATCACTGAGACTAGATTTATATGCATTTTCAAGGTAGAGCACCAAGACGTGAGCAACAACCCCAGCTGTCTAGACTAGCAACTCTTCATCAATTTTGATCTTTCAGATCCAACTTTGGCGTTTTGCCCTCTTCACAAGCCTGGCTAAGCATTTCCCACCTTTATTGCTGACTTCATATAGTCTCTATTATTTAGTGCGATAAAGTGCACTAGTTTCCCTTTCTTTTGCAGTGACTGTATTCTTCTTTAAATTGTGCCATTTGATAGGTGACATCTGACTGGGGATCTTGAATCTGTTTATTCTCCAGTCATTTTAACTGCTCTTCTGTCTTGCAAACCTTTGTTCCCTCTCTACGTTTCCTTGTGATTATGGAGATGGCCTGTCCTCCCTTCATCATCTTTTATATTCCCACATAACTCTTTAATTGCTCTACGTCTCTGTTTTCCTCAAAGCTGAGTGTTCCTAAGACTCTTAATTAAAGCTGTGTCCCTAAGCTTGCATGAACCTAGTTTCCACTCCCCTGGGTGCCTCAGAGTGTTGGCCATCAACAGTGGCAGTATGGTCTTCATGGCTATCAGACAGTGCCCGATAGGCTGGACTAACAAGTCAGTGTGCAGGCTGGTTTTTGGATGTTTGTGGGTCTCTTCTATGGTCTGCTGGAACATAGTTTGCTGTCGATTTCTCTGATATTAAAATAAACATTGCCTGCAGCAAGCTGAAATCTGTGCAGTCTTCCATACCTTGCAAACCATTTATACAGCAAGTCTTAACAAATTTATAACTGCCTCAAGTTACAAACATGGAGTACTTTTTAATCTATCTAATACATCTAATTTGGGCTACTTTTATTTTGGTGCCTGTGTATATTTTCTACGTAGTGTAGTTAAATGTGCAACTTTGTAGCATAAGAGTCAGTAAGTAGTCTACTCTGGAGCTTTTAGCATATAAGGAATAGGATTATTGTCTGTCTTCTGAAATAAGCTGCCACTAGATATCTGGCAGGCCCATGGCTCTTGTGAAATTAAATAAATGGAGATCCTCCATCTCTCTGTTGCCTCTTAGTGGTGAGCCTGTTTTCCTTTTCTTGATTTTATTAAATTAAAGGCTCCTATTACTTGGAGTGATTAGACAGCCCACATAATCACTCTAACCAATTGTTCCAGTGTATGCAGTTGAAAATATCTTTTCACTACTGTATTCCCCATCAGTGGCAGCATAGCAACACAGCAGCTGGATGTATGTGCAGAAGATTACTAGCTGAAATGATCTGAGGGTCATAGTTGTTACACCACTGAATGCAGCCGTGTACCCAGAATTACCCAGGTCCTTCTATTTACCTCACCAAATGAAACAGCAGTTGTTACATATCAGGTGTGTTTCTTGAAATAGTTTAATGTTTTGGTTATGTCTAGTCATGAAGCGCAACACTATTCCTCTCTTGACTATTCACGTACTTCCTCAGTGTTTTACAACTCTCCGCTGCCATGGGTATTTCCAATGTGTGTGGGGTTTTTCCTATTTAGTATCTGATAAAACCCTGTGCCATGTTCCTGTTCTCCAAGCTCTCCCTCCCACACTACAGCCTCTCGCAGGGTTTAATCTTACTGCTCCACAAAGCTCAAGGCACCTGTCATCCCCACATAAGTTGCTAAATAATTCAAGTCAGCTTATTTGGATATTACAAAATAGTCAATAATGGTATAGTTCTTATCTCTCCAGTTGCAGTGGGGATAGTGCCTCATTACTGTGGCATTGAGATGTGTACCTAACGCTACCTCTTTTCCCTTCCTTACTGCATGATCACCTTCTTCATATGTTGAAGTGTTTATGTATTCCGAGTCATCGTGTGCAATGGTGTCGCTGGACAATGGTTCATGACATGCTCCCCTGTAACATTTTTGGCTGTTCCAAAATGGGTGAGTTCTTTTGCTTTATTTGGAATGTTTGCCTCACTCACAAATTGTGCTATCAGTTGTTTGTGGAGTCCTTTGTCTATGGAGCCACCACATTGCCTAAGTTCCTCTCTTAGAATCTTTATTGTGGAGGCATGTTTTTCTACCAGCATTTCAACCACCACAACACTGGCACCTACTTTTCTCAGGTTCGAAGCATGGTAGTTCAGGATTCTTCTGTTACCAGTGTATCTCCCCTCACCCCCCAGGATAATGGTCTGCTGCTTTTTCTTTTCAGGACTAGGCTTGAGTGGAGCATTTTTCCAACTTATTCTGAGGAGCAGGTTTTACTCCCTTGCAATGGACCATCATTGCTACCTTCACTTCCTCAAAGGGTTTCTAGCCAGCCGAGAAGGACCATTTTCCCTCCTAGTTGTTTTTGTTTTTTAACGCTTCCCTCCCACCTATTTTCCTGTAAGGAGTGAGGTTGGGGAACGGTTCCCAGTGCCCCACCTGCTAGGTTAGTGGTGCTTCAACAGTCAAGCATTTGACAGCTTCACACTGCCGACCATCGTCAGCAGATTGCCTCATTCATAGTATTGTGATGGATCTCTGAGTTAGCCTTGGGGCAGTTTGTATCCTCAACCTTGGTTTGATGCCACAAGGAGGTCACAACCATTCTTCAAGCTGCATTTGCGCTGCAGCTTAAGTGTTTCCTAAGTTTTTTGGGAGATTCTGCTTTGGGAGCAGTCCTCCCAGGACATTCGCTCTCACCAGGCCTTCCTCTATTAAACTTGGATCTCTGCCTGGCACTTTCTCATTCTTCCTCCCCATTCCTGGCCCAGACGTAAACTTCTCTCTCCAGAGGCTCCTACACATACAGATCGCCTACCGTGCTGTGTCTCTGAACCCTGCTACTGTTACTGTAATACATTGATTGTGCCTCTTTTGTCAGGATAATGATCAGATTTTGTAGGTGGCCAGGAGTTCTGAATCAAGCTGCCATTGCCTAGTCAAGCGAATAAATATAAAATTTCACAAGCAAGAGGAAAAAATTCCCAGCACATGCACGATGAGCTTGAAGACATCTTTGCTGGATGGGGAGCCAGTGGAGGGCCCTGAGGTGGGGTGATACTGTTTCTTTTGGGGAAGTCGAGGATGAGTCTTGCTGCTGCGTTTTGGGTGATCTGGAATCAGTTCATGAACTGTTTTGTAGTTCCGGCATAGAGCGCATTGCTGTAGTCGAGGTGGCTGGAGATGAGGGTCTGGGTGACTGTTTCCCTGATAGAGATGGGGATCCATTGTAAGTTCTTTTGGAGGATGTGGAAGCAGGCAGAGGAGATGGTGTTCATCTGTTGCTTCATGGTCAGTTGGGTGTCTAGGATGATCCTGAGGTTTCGTGCATGGTCAAGGGGTGTGGGTGGGGGAACGAGTGCGGCGAGCCACCACGTGTCATCACAGGGGGAGGGCTTTGTTCCCAATGATGAGAATCTCCATTTTGTCTGAATTTAGCTTGAGGCAGTTGGTCCTCATCCAGGTGGTGATGTCCGGCATAGTGATTTGGAAGTTAGTTTGTGTGGTGGCAGTGTTGTCTGTGAGGGATAGAACGAGCTGGGTGTCGGCATAGGAGATAATGTTGAGTCTCTGGGTGTGTGTGATGTTTGCCAGTGGAGCCATGTAGGTACTGATGAGGGTTGGGCTGAGGGAGGAGCCCTGGGGAATGCCACAGATGTTGTCTTCATGTGCAGAGACACAGGGAGGGAGGAGAATCCTCTGTGTTCAGCTGGAGAGGAAAGAGGAGATCCATCCACCTAACAATACCATACTTCACTCAAAATACTCCATGGCTCTATTAAAGTTTGTCCCAAACATGGGTAAGCTATAGTATTTGCATGGTTTCTGTCTTAAGGAGAGAGCACAAAGAGAAAGGAGGAGCAAGAAGCAGTTTATATCCGCAACTATTTATGTTGACTAGATCCTGCACAAATATACCCACTATACCAAGTTCAAATCTTAGCAAGTGTACTGGCAGAGACAAACTTGGTGAACAAAGTGTTCTTAAAATCTTCTCCTCACAATTATTTAAAAATGTCCAAAATTCGATTGGTGTATGCTCTAATGTGTAGATTAGAGAAGGGGGAATTTTAGTTTTACAAATTTGAATTAGGTAGTCATAGTCCTCGTCGTTGAACGATATAAAAACTGCAAAGAATTTTCATGTGCAAGAGAGCATTATTGCACAAATTTATAGTGTGCACCTTGTCCTGTAAATAACTGGAGAATGTTCTACCTAAATAGGTGTAATTTATTTCATCACCCAAGTACTATTGTATACTGGGGCATTTGTATTCCCCCTAAATACTAGCATTTTTGTTTTTGCTGTATTATTCTTTTTTTTTAAAAAAGCTTCTGTGCACAGCTATGTAATCCCCTCAAACTTGTTTGGAGACTCATAGGTGACTGATCAAACACAGTTATGTTGTCTGTATACAATAAGGTTTGCAACAGTTTGAAGTTGACCTTTGGAGGATAGATTTTCCTTTCCAGGGGGATGAGGTGGGAAATCAGGCAGGTAGACTGAAAATAATAAGGGAGCCAGCACACATCTTATTTTAAACCATTTAGGCCCATATTTATACTTTTTGCCGCAAACCAGCGCCAGCGCTGGTTTGCTTCAAACAATTTACCACTGGCTAATGCCATTCCAACGCGCCAGGTGGGTGCCTTATTTATGATTGACGGTAGCCGGCGCTCCTGGCTGGTTAGAGTAGAAAGAAATTACTCTAATGGGTCAGCGCAGGTGTAGGGAAGAATGGGGGTTGTGCATCAAAAAATGGTGCAAGTCAGGTTAGAGTAATAAATCTTGGCTCTAACCGGACTTGCGCCATTTTTTGATGCACAACCCCCATTGGAATGACTCCTTTCTTAGGAAAGACAGGAGTCATGCCCAATGGCCATGCCCAGGGGACTTCTGTCCCCTGGGCATGGCTACTGGGCAGAGTGGCATGTAGGGGGGCCCAAGTTAAAAAAATATATATATACTTACTTCTACTTACCTGTACTTACCTGGGATGGGTCCCCCCATCCATGGGTGTCCTCCAAGGGTGGGCGAGGGTGGCAGGGGGTGCCCGTGGGGGCAGGGAAAGGCACCCGTGGACTTCTTCCTTGGTCAGCGACCATCGAATTGAGCCGACAGGTCCCTTAACGCCTGCCCTGACCCAGGCATTAAAAAAACGGCGCAAGTCAGGCTGGGCGCCATTTTTTAAGGCCCGCTCCCTCCTGTGCGTCAAAATGACACAGGAGTATAAATAAGGCGCACAGGCCTTAAAGTCATTTTTTGGGCGGAAAAGCCTACCTTGCATGTCATTAATGCAAGGCAGTTTCCCGCATCCAGAAAATGACGCACACTGCTGAATTTTGACGTTCGCGGGGTCGGACGTCAAAGTATAAATATGGTGTTAAGTTTGGCCGAATTTGCGTCAAATATTTTTACACAAATGTGGCACAAACAGAGTATAAATATGCCCCTTATGTAGGGATGGGGTTAGAAAGGCCCTGAACTCCCCCAATATAATTTTACACTATGTTGAAGAATAAAGGCAGCTCATAGCAGTAGGCACAAAATAATAAACAAGGTGGTTATGCACAGTACCTGGGATTTTGGGATGCTTTTGTTCAGCGTGCCAATGAATTTGTAGACTGTGCCATTCACTTCCGGCCAAAAACGAGTGTTGTTCTGCAGATGGAAATCCACTCTTCCTTTAAATTCCTTCATTTTCAAAGATGGCCAACTGTATGACTTGAGAAGCTCAGAAATTCGATATATGGATATGATGTTGCTTTACACTGAAATTATATCAGCCTAGGAGCTGGACATTATCATGACTTTAGGAAATCTAGCCCATTGCCTCATGGCGAGAAGATGAGCTTGTCCAGTTGTGAATGGACCTAAAAAGTCAGTGATAACCTTCTTATATATACTTAAGGGAAGTGCTTTTCAAATTATTTAGAACCACTGGCCAACTATTAAAAAGACAACCTTTCGCTACCCATCTAGGTTTAATAGATATGAGATGGTGATTTTTTAAAGCATCTTGTGGTAGTGCACTATCATTTATACATCGCACATGTTCCATTGAAATGGCCGCTACATTTACACAGACACAGTTTTACTGATGTAACTACATGGGGCACAAATGATTATGTGTGGAAATCGGATGGGTCTATGATTTGAGCATCACCAAGTAAAGTTCCTTGATTTATTTTGATCCTATTAAACTGTGTTTCCATCACACTTCAGAATTACAAAAAAAAAATCATTTTTGCTTTCCTAGCTGCTGAATGTGTACAGTTCAGCTACAGGTGTGTTATAGAAATTACATTCTACAGGTCTTCTGTTAGACTTGGCTTCCTTGGTGTGGTCTCTCCTAACTTTTTGCCTCTGTTTCCCTGGTTGTTGATGTGTGCTGGACTCTGTTTTGGCTGTTTTTGTTACTCTGGGTACTTTACCAGCGCTATCCAGTGCTAAAGTGCAAGTGCTCCTATATAAAATGTGAATGTAATTGGATTTCCATGATTGGCATATTTAATTTACTGGTAAGTCCCTAGTACAGTGCACTAGAGGTGCCCAGGGCCTGTGAATCAAATGCCCCTAGTGGGCGTGCAGCACTGGTTGTGCCACCCACATTAGTAGCCCTATAAACATGGCTCAGACCTGCCACTGCAGTGTCTGTGTGCAGTTTTTAACTGCCAATTCGACTTGGCAAGAAAAACCTTCCCTTTTCTTACATGTAAGACACCCCTAAGGTAGGCCCTAGGTAGCCACATGGGCAGGGTGCAGTGTATGTTTAAGGTAGGACCTATACTAATGCGTTTTATATGTCCTAACAGTGAAATGCTGCCAAATTCGCTTTTCACTGTTGCAAGGCCTAGCCCTCTCATAGGTTAACATGGGGGCTGCCTTTAAATATGATTAAAATGTAGGTTCCCTTTGGAAGTGGATAGACATGTGGAGTTTGGGGTCTCTGAGCTCACAATTTAAAAATACATTTTTAGTAGTAAAGTTGATTTTACGATTGTGTGTTCGAAAATGCCACTTTTAGAAAGTGGGCATTTTCTTGCTTAAACAATTCTGTGACTCTGCCTGTTTGGGGATTCCCTGTCTGGGTCAGTTTGACAGTAGGGCTGTTTACACCTCTCTATAGACAGTGACACAAAGGGAGCTGGGGTGTAGCCTGCATATCCGGATGAGCCATCTGTGCTAGGAGGGAGGGAAGGAGTGGTCACTTATGCCTGAAAGGGCTGTGCCTGCCCTCACACAATGCAGTCCCCAACCCCCTTGTGTGTGTCTGGGGCCTGGCCTGGGCAAGGCAGGATTTCACAAACAAGAGAGACTTTCCTTTGAAGTAAGCCTACTTCAAAGGCCAAAATGGGTATAAGAAGGGCACCCAAAACCGCAGACTTTAGATCACTTCTGGACATCAAGAGGAACATCTGCCTGGAGAAGAGCTGAAGAGCTAAGGAGAAGTGCTGCCCTGCCTGTGACAGTGCTTTGTCGAGCTATCCTGCAGTTGTTGCTTCTTCCTGGTGAAAGGTGACAACGACTGGACTTTGTTGTGCACTCCTGCTTGTAAAGAAATCTCCAAGGGCTTGTCCTGAGCTTGCCTCCTGTTGTTGAAGTCTCAGGGCCATCAAAGACTTCTCCTGCCAGCACCTGGACTCTCTGCTGAAACTCCTGCCCTGCCAAGTGGTGCCCTATCCAGTTCCTGGGGCCTTGACAGGTGAAGCTGGCAGACCAAGATTGAAAATCCACACACATACCGCCGTATGGGGAAATTTCTGACCCAACCTCTGAGACGCAGCTGAAGAAACTACGCACCGCCAGCTTCGCGGTTGAAATCAATGCTTCGCCTGCAGCACTGCTGGAAGATCGATGCACGCGGCTGGAGAAACGACGTGCAACACCGCTAACGTAGGCTGGTAACATCGCAACCTACGCAGCGCGGTTTTGCTGATATTGTGCGGCAGGATTTTCGACGCAGACCTGGCTGGGCACGGAAAAAGGATGCAACGCCTGCCCGGACCTGAGTGCTTGCCCGGATCGATGCATCGCTCTCCTGGAGAGAGAAAAAATGACGCACGCCGACCCACCTGGAGAAGGAGAAACTATGCGTGTGTGTGTTTTTTTGACGCTACCCAGCTAATTTTCAACGCTAACAGTGTTTTTACTGTTTACAAAAGGATTTAAGACTCTTTTTTGCTTTTACAATTAATAACTTGACTTATGTATGTTGGATTTTTGTCATTTTGGTCTTGTTCTGTGTAGATAAATATTTCCTATTTTTCTAAACCTGTGTTGTGTCATTTGGTAGTGTTTTCACTGAATTACTGTGTGTGTTGGTACAAATACTTTACACCTAGACTCTTAAGTTAAGCTTGCCTGCTCATGCCAACCTACCAAGGGGGTGAGCGGGGGTTAGCTGAGGGTGATTCTCCTTTACCCTGACTAGAGTGAGGGTCCTTGCTTGGACAGGGGGTAACCTGATTGCCAACCAAAGACCCCATTTCTAACATCTTCCATTCACACTCCTCGTACTCCAGCAGAATTGTCACTTAATTCACTTTACTTTTCTTTCTCTGTCTCCAAAGTGATAGGAGTTTGTAACCATCAATCCCCAAGTTAAAATAAATAGCAGCAAATTGTCAGAAGACATAGCCTGACATTTGATCTCTGTCTTCGAAGCGCAGTAAATGTGACAAGATAAATACAGAATTTAAAGGCAACTTTATTTATTGCTTGGATTTTCGGCGCCCCACCAAAAATGGGGTCACAACCCACAGTGTGGGAAACTAATTTCTAGGCCATAACTAAAAATGCTACCAAACAGTGCTGGCTTTAGGGGGCTGCGACCAGTGTGGCCTCACCTGGCGTTGAGGTTGGGGAGGGCTGTGATTACAAATAACTCATTGGTTTAAAAGTACCTGATGGAGAGTTCCTTCTCTGTTCAGTAGTTTTTTGGCAAAGATAAAATTGTCAAGATAATTCTGGTGCTTAATATTCCTACTGGAGAGAGATCAGAGTTTTCTATATTGTGGCAGTTTTGACTCATAAAGTAGCCCAGAGACTATGTACCATGTAGATCACAGAACTATATTTTATTTGGATAGCTCAGTGGGTTACTGTTTTCTGTCACAGAGATGCTTTTGTTGCTTTCAGTTCTTAATTTACAACCCTATTATAGAACAGTGACTGAGTGAGCCACACCGGGGTATGGGGGAGATGTTATATTTATTTTATTGTATAGTCTGCAACTGACAATTCAATAAATTGTTTATGGAAAAAAAAGAATAGTGATCTATGAACTGAAGAGTTGCGTGCAAACTGCATAGTATAAGTGTTATGGTTTTTTCATAGTCTTTCATTATACCAATATCGCTAAAAAAATGGTTTGTTTGGGTAGAAATACATTTGTATTAGTAAAGTTTAAACCACTCTGGTGCGTTGCAAATCCTTAGTTTGTACTTCTCCACACCAACCTTTTTAAATATACTAGCTACTAGTATGGGTGATATGTGATTCCTACACCTTGTAACACAATTGCCTTATGTAGCATTTCCAATAGACTGATTTAAACATTTATGTATCATTGTCTCCGTCTACTGTGTGTATGATGTAAAGTGTTCTGACACCCCACACTGGTATGAGTAGTGCTATAAAACAAATGGAATGCTTGTGAGAGAGAGGCTATGAAGAGATGAAGGGCACTTTTGGAAGGTGGAAGTGAAGGAATCCGCGGAGGAGGTCATTGGGGGTGCCAAAAAAGATTGCCGCACTGGTCTCCACCAGCTCTAAAGCCGGCCCTGCTATTATCTAAAGGTGGTGTGCATGTTTGAAAAAAATGTAAAAACTGATCCATCACAAAAATACATTCAAGAGATTTGCCCCACAGCTGTGACACTGACGTGGACTACTTTTAGGTGGATCTGTACATGTGCAGAAGAAAGAATGCTATCACTCACATTAAAAAGAGCCAATGGCTGAAATGGACTCACTCATTACCCCGTGCTTCATGCTGTGGCAGATGGAAGCAAAATGTGAATGATGCTTGAACTGACCAATTGATATAAAGCTTTCTGACTGAAATCCCTTCATGTTTACATATATGTATACATTTTTAAGAATTTTGGGAAAAACATGAAGCTGGTGAGACATCTCTATAACAATCTTAGGAAATCATATCTGGTGAGTGTTGAGGACAGAAGGTTGTGGCATAAGAATGTGCAGAACAAGGTGACAGATTGTCTCCTCTTGTAACACACAGGTTTAGACAAGTGTGGGTTTGTGGTTTCCCCACTAAAAAAGCAAGAATGCAGCTGACAAAAGAGTACACAGAAGAAAGACTGGTGATGTCATGACCTCTACGTTTCATCATAAATTTGTCAACATTATTCACAAAACCACAGAAAACATGTTAGTCATGACATATAGCACAACATTTCTATGTCTACCTTTCTGCATACTACATTTATGCCAGAGCTATTGTTACATACAACCTCCCAAGCTAGCCTGGCTGAAGAAGGGTGATAACCTGAAACCGGTCCCAGGATGCTTGTTTCCGGTCCATGGAGGACCTGGTTTGGCAGTTCGGGCTGGACTGTTCCCATGAAGAACAGGGTCAAGACTGATTTGCATATGGCTGGGTCCAAGCTGGGGTGGCATGGCGAGCAAAAGAACAATGGATTAAGCCCAGATCTGTGACTGGGGGTGAGTGTTTGCATTGTTCAGCACTCCGTCCATCTTCCTTTTGTGTTGCTGTATTACAATATATAACCCAGTTTAAACAGCTAGCATCTGAGAACACTTGGGTAGAACGCACTTTTGTAACCCTGTTTCGCCGTAGACTTCGAGTAGAAATAAAAGATGAATTGGTACATTCTACTCAATGTAGATCTTTGAAGGACCTGATGGATCAAGCATTGAATATAGAGTATAGATTGCAAGAACGTAAGATGGAAAGGCGAAAGACTTGCTTACAGTACCAGTCTGGAGTACTCCGTACTACAAACCGATGTTCTGACAAAGTCCATCTTGAAGCAACCAAGTATACAGAAGACGATCCTATGCAGACTGATCTAGTCCATGGTCCTTTATCTGACTCAGAAAGAGAGGATAGGCGGTGAAAGGGTCTTTGTATATATTGTGGCAAAGCTGCCCACTTGATCCGGATGTGTCCTGTCTGTCCTTCCAGACCCTTGGGAAACACCATCTCCTGCCCCGTGTGAGGAGGAAGGGGATGGGAGGAGTTATATTTAGCTTTAATATGTTCCTCCAGAGAGACTATCTCCACCCTGTTTATTCTTTCTGTTACGGTATAGTGTTCACAAAATCAAGAAGAGCAGGTTTTTGCCTTGTTGGATTGCGGAGCCAGCAGTACATATTTGGATGAGACCTGGGCCAAAGAAAGAGGAATCTCACGAGTTCCTAAAGAAACGCCGGAACAAGTTCACACAGTTGATGGTTCTCCTTTAACCTCAGGACCAGTGGTGAATTCTACACCTACCCCCTGTCTGCATTTTGGAAGGCACCAGGAACACATTACCTTTGATCTCATATCCTCTCCAAATCATACCTTGATATTAGGAATTCCCTAGTTAACTCAGCATAACCCTAATATCAATTGGGAGACAAGAACAATATCGTTATCATCACAGTTTTGCCAACAGAACTGCTACTCCACAAACTCCTATTGGTCTCCAAAAGGGTTATGTCTTTCTCCCAAAGATACCAACTGCTCTACCAACATGATACAGGAAGTACCAAGTTGTTACCAAGAATAATATGATATATTCAAGAAGCCTTGCAACCCCGTTTTAACTCCTCATCCTACCTATGACTGCGCCATTCCTTTGATTCCGGGAGAAGTGGTTCCCTTTGGTCTGATGTATTCGTTGACAGAACAAGAAAAGAAGGTACTGAAGAAATACTTAAATGAGAATCTACAGAATGGTTTAATCACCCCCTCTTCACCTCCTGCAGGGGCTCCTATTTTCTTTGTTCCAAAGAAAATGAAAGATCTGCTTCCTTGTGTTGACTTTCGCGAACTTAACCAGATAACCATTAAGGATCGTTATCCCTTACCCCTTATTAGGGATATTCTTGATGCCGCCCAAGGTGCCAAGAGGTTTACAACATTGGATTTGAGGGGTGCCCATCACCTCTTACGTGTCAAGGAAGGAGATGGATGGAAAACAGCCTTTCATACTCCATTCAGCCATTATGAATACCGTGTCATGCCTTTTGGTTTAACCAATGCACCCTCCATATTTCAACGATTCATGGATTCCGTGTTTTCTGACTTATTAAATCATAGTGTGGTGATTTATCTATACGACATTCTAGCATATTCCCATATACCTGAACAGCATACAGAGCATGTACTTCAGGTTTAGGAAAGACTCAGGCAGAATCAGTTATACTGTAAACCAAAAAAGTGTGAATTTACCAAGTACAGTATCTTGGGTTCTGCATCAATCAGACTGGGATAGCTATGGATCCAGACAAACTACAAGCCATTTTGGATTGGCCCTCTACCTCTTCTGTCAAAGAAACCCAATGCTTCTAAAGTCTCTCCAACTTTTATCGACAATTTATACAAGACTTTGCCCATCAACAAAGTTTTATCACCCAGACCACCAAGGGAGAAAATCTGAAGAAGGGTCTTGTCTGGACTGACAATGCTGAAAGGGCTTTTCAAAATCTGAAACAGGCCTTTACCCAAGCTCCTATATTAAGACACCCGGATACTACTAAGAAATTTATAGTAGTTACATAAGTGAGAGCAATTGGTGCAGTCTTGCTTCAGAAACAAGAAGACGACGGTTTGGAACATCCTATTTTTTACTTATCCCATATACTTATAGAAGCCGAATGCAACTATTCAGTGTTAGAATGGGAATTACTTGCCCTAAAGGTTGCCTGTAAAGAATGAAGACATTTCCTAATAAAGAACTGATCATCGTAATTTACAATGTCTCCAGAATTTCCAATGTCCAAACAGCCGTCAAGCAAGATGGGCCTTCTTTTTTAGCCAATATGACTTCATTGTAACCTACATTCCCCGATCACAGAACTTAGTAGCTGATGCATTATCCCATCGATATCCAGAAAGTACTAACACTTCCTCTCTAAATATCATCGAATCCAATCAAATAATCGGGGTTACTCAGTCTTTTCTTGACCGTGTTAAATTAGAATAACAGTATCTTCCACTAGAAGAATGGAGGAAATTGAGTCCTTAGCTACAAAAGCATCAGAACTACTTCTGTTATCAAGACACCCTCTTTTTGCCAACTAAGAAAGTACAAACCGAGGCGATACGGAGTGCCATGATTCTCCCTTAGCTGGGCATTGTAAGGAAATGCCTCCTTGGCATGGTTACGCCCTGACTTTTTGCCTTTGCTGATGCTAAGTTTTGATTTGAAAGTGTGCTGAGGCCTGCTAACCAGGCCCCAGCACCAGTGTTCTTTCCCTAACCTGTACTTTTGTTTGCACAATTGGCACACCCTGGCATCCAGGTAAGTCCCTTGTAACTGGTACCCCTGGTACCAAGGGCCCTGATGCCAGGGAAGGTCTCTAAGGGATGCAGCATGTCTTATGCCACCCTGGGGACCCCTCACTCAGCACAGACACACTGCTTGCCAGCTTGTGTGTGCTGGTGAGGACAAAACAAGTAAGTCGACATGGCACTCCCCTCAGGGTGCCAGGCCAACCTCACACTGCCTATGCAGTATAGATAAGTCACCCCTCTAGCAGGCCTTACAGCCCTAAGGCAGGGTGCACTATACCATAGGTGAGGGCACCAGTGCATGAGCACTGTGCCCCTACAGTGTCTAAGCAAAACCTTAGACATTGTAAGTGCAGGGTAGCCATAAGAGTATATGGTCTGGGAGTCTGTCAAACACGAATTCCACAGCACCATAATGGCTACACTGAAAACTGGGAAGTTTGGTATCAAACTTCTCAGCATAATAAATGCACACTGATTCCAGTGTACATTTTATTGTAACATACACCCAGAGGGCACCTTAGAGGTGCCCCCTGATACCTTAACCAACTACCCGTGTAGGCTGACTGGTTCTAGCAGCCTGCCACACTCGAGACATGTTGCTGGCCACATGGGGAGAGTGCCTTTGTCACTCTGTGGCTAGTAACAAAGCCTGTACTGGGTGGAGGTGCTTCACACCTCCCCCTGCAGGAACTGTAACACCTGGTGGTGAGCCTCAAAGGCTCACCCCCTTTGTTACAGCACCACAGGGCACTCCAGCTAGTGGAGTTGCCCGCCCCCTCTGGCCACGGCCCCACTTTTGGCGGCAAGGCCGGAGGAGATAATGAGAATAACAAGGAGGAGTCACTGGCCAGTCAGGACAGCCCCTAAGGTGTCCTGAGCTGAGGTGACTCTAACTTTTAGAAATCCTCCATCTTGCAGATGGAGGATTCCCCCAATAGGGATAGGAATGTGACCCCCTCCCCTTGGGAGGAGGCACAAAGAGGATGTACCCACCCTCAGGGCTAGTAGCCATTGGCTACTAACCCCCCAGACCTAAACACGCCCTTAAATTTAGTATTTAAGGGCTCCCCAGAACCTAGGAACTCAGATTCCTGCAACCTAAGAAGAAGAGGACTGCTAAGCTGAAAAACCCTGCAGAGAAAACAGAGACACCAACTGCTTTGGCCCCAGCTCTACCGGCCTGTCTCCCCACTTCTAAAGACACTGCTCCAGCGACGCTTTCCCCAGGGACCAGCGACCTCTGAATCCTCAGAGGACTGCCCTGCTCTAGAAGGACCAAGAAACTCCAGAGGACAGCGGCCCTGTTCACCCAAGACTGCAAGTTTGTTTCCAAAGGAGCAACTTTAAAACAATCGCATCTCCCGCCGGAAGCGTGAGACTTGCTACACTGCACCCGACGCCCCCGGCTCGACTTGTGGAGAAACAACACTTCAGGGAGGACTCCCCGGCGACTGCGAGACCGTGAGTAGCCAGAGTTGCCCCCCCTGAATCCCCACAGTGACGCCTGCAGAGGGAATCCCCCTGACCGCGACTGCCTGACTCCCAGATCCCGACGCCTGGTAAAGACTCTGCACCCGCAGCCCGCAGGACCTGAAAGATCAGAACTCCAGTGCAGGAGTGACCCTCAGGAGGCCCTCTCCCTTGCCCAGGTGGTGGCTACCCCGAGGAGCCCCCCCCTTGCCTGCCTGCCCTTGGTCTCCCATTGATTTACATTGGAAACCCGACGTGTGTTTGCACACTGCACCCGGCCGCCCCCGTGCTGCTGAGGGTGTACTTTCTGTGCTAACTTGTGTCCCCCCCGGTGCCCTACAAAACCCCCCTAGTCTGCCCTCCGAAGACGCGGGTACTTACTTGCTGGCAGACTGAAACCGGGGCACCCCCTTCTCCATTGAAGCCTAGGCGTTTTGGGCACCACTTTGACCTCTGCACCTGACCGGCCCTGAGTTTCTGGTGTGGTAACTTTGGGGTTGCTCTGAACCCCCAATGGTGGGCTACCTTGGACCCAAACTTGAACCCCGTAGGTGGTTTACTTACCTGCAAAAACTAACAAACTCTTACTCCCCCCAGGAACTGTTGAAAATTGCACTGTCTAGTTTTAAAATAGCCATATGTGATTTATATGAAAACTGTGTATGCTATTTTGATTATTCAAAGTTCCTAAAGTACCTACCTGCAATACCTTTCATTTGAAGTATTACATGTAAAATTTGAACCTGTGGTTCTTAAAATAAACTAAGAAAATATATTTTTTCTATACAAAAACCTATTGGCCTGGAATTGTCTCTGAGTGTGTGTTCCTCATTTATTGCTTGTGTGTGTACAACAAATGCTTAACACTACTCCTTTGATAAGCCTACTGCTCGACCACACTACCAAAAAATAGAGCATTAGAATTATCTCTTTTTGCCACTATCTTACCTCTAAGGGGAACCCTTGGACTCTGTGCATGCCATTTCTTACTTTGAAATAGTACATACAGAGGCAACTTCCTACAGGCATCATGGAATTAAAAAGACACAGGAGTTGCTTCTATGTTCCTTTTGGTGGCCAACTCTTAAGAACGATGCCGAATCCTATGTAACATCATGTCCTGCATGTGCCCAAACGAAGACACCTCGAACCAAGCCAGCAGGACTATTGATGCCCTTGCCTGTTCCCTCTGCTCCATGGCACACACTGTCTACAGATTTCATCTGTTCATTACTGTCTTCTTCAGGGAATCATGTCATCATGGTAACTGTTGATTCTTTTACCAAGATGGCGCATTTCACAGCCTTAAATAAATTACCTACAGCTCAAGAAATAAGTCATATACTCATGCAAAATATTTTTCGCCTACATGGCTTTCCACAAGTGATTATTTCAGACCGAGGACCCCAATATGTGTCACGTTTTTGGAAAGCTTTTTGTACTTTACTGCACATTGATGTCTCCCTTTCATCAGGATTTCATCCACAAACCAACGGTCAAACTGAACGCTTAAATCAGGAACTCCAACCATATTTACGTTGTGTCTGTAATGCCACTGAAAGTAACTTGTTGGATTTCCTTTCTTTAGCTGAGTTTTCCTACAATAATACGGTGCATAGTGCAACAGGATTAACACCTTTTTACTGCACCTATGGTTTCCATCCTAAGACTTTTTCCCCTTGTGTGTTGCCTTCTGTTCCTGTGGTTACATCATTTGCACGACGACACTGCCATATTCACGATCTGATCCGTACTACTCTTTCGACTTCTAAAAGAACAATGAAAAGAAAGGCTGACCACCAATGTCGGGTGGCACCATCTTATCGACCAGGAGACAAAATGTGGCTTTTGTCTAAATTTCTACCCTTTCGTTCTTCCCAAAACAAGTTCAAACCCTGTTTTTATGGTCCTTTTCGCATCCTGCAGTTATTGAATCCTTTTGCTGTTCTGCTACGTTTACCACAGACTTGGAAGGTTCATCCAGTTTTTCATGTCTCACATCTTAAACCTTTTGTATCTGATCCATACCATAGGTGTTTTCAATGTCCCCCTCCCCTTTCTGTGGAAGGCCATCCTGAATATGAGAGATCTGTGATTCACAAATCTTTCGGAACAAACTCCAATTCCTGATCCACTGAAAAGGTTATCACCTCAGTGACTGTTCATGGGAAGATGCTTCCTCAGTTCATGCACCTCGTTTGGTTTGCACGTTTTTTTCTCTTTTTCCTGACAAACTTGGGGCCTCGGGAAGGGGCCTACTGTGTCGGCGCGCACTACCGCGGCAACTCTTTCTCGAGCTACGGTCGGGCCGGTGGGCTGAGTTTCGGGGTGTCGGCACCGCCACGGCCCACTGTTTTGCCTACCTATTTCCACGTGCGACCCAGTAGGCACATTTCGTGCTCTGGGTCGCGCCGCAGCCCCTGCCACCCTCGCTGAATTCACCTATACTTACCTCCTTGGGTTTTTTCCTTTTTCTTTCCTCCATTTTCTTCTTTTTTCTTCCATCTTCCTTTCTTCTTTTTTCTTGGTGTCCATGTTGTCTTCCTCCTTGGTATTCTTCTTCCCAGCATGCCTTTTTCCTTTTCCTTTTCTACTTGGTCTTTTTTTCCTATTCTTTTCTATATGGTCTTTCCCAATCCAAGATGGTGTTTCACTTTCTTCCTGTTGGGTCACTTCCTGTTTTCTGGTATATAAGCACTTCAGTTCTTTTCTTCCTTGCGTTGCAAACACTTCCGCTTTGGTGGTGATTCTCGCTCACGTTTTTTCCGTGTTTTCCACGTTTCTGTTTTTTCCTGCAAGATTTATTATATTTTTCCTTTTTTCATTGTTTCTTTTTCGTCTTTTTCAGGAGTTCCTGTGATAGAGGTTTTTTTCCCCAACTTTTTAGGTTTTTCCTCTGGGACTCCTTCTGGAGTGTATGGTCTGCCTTGGCGTCTTTTCCAGTCAGCAGCACCGTAGCTACTAGAAGGGATTGCCCCTATCTTGGCCAGTCCAGTGTAGAAGACCGGGTGTTCCTTCAGGTTCTTCAGCAAACGGTGGTAAGAGATGTGCAGACCATGACAGATTCTGGACTAGGAGGGGCTGCCATCAGCAAAGGCTGGGTGGGCCCCAGAGATATTGCACTGGGGTCCTGTAGCTCAAGATTGGGAGGGTCAGCATCGGCAGCCTTCAAGGCAGTGAATGCCTGTACTGGAGGGAGGGGGGAAGGCAGAGCCAAAATGGCACCATCTGTGTGGAGGAAGTCAACGGCTGAGGTTTGGGACTGGGCGGGGCACAGGATGATGGGCTGAAGCGTGAGATGTTTAGGGTGCCATATGCGGAAGGGAATGGGGGGAGCTTGCATTGTTGAGCAGGAATGCTACTGAAGCATACTTGTGGGACTCAGTGTCCTACAGGATAGAAGGAGTGGTTGGTGGGTTGGGGGACATACACCAGACAATATCAGCAGTGTGGTGCTTTGGTGCGCCTCTGATGCAGGAAGTATAGCAAACAGGGGCACGCAGAGGAGCAGTTCAGCTGACCCTACTGGGGGTACTGCAACAGCAGTGTTTCAAGCAATATTTAAGTGGAGCGGCGGGGAGGAGGAGGATCAAGGGGGTTGGCCAGAGGAAGGGGAGCGGCCCAAGCAAGGTGCCTGCGAAGACTTTGAAGGTGTAAAGGTGGAGGTCGAGTGTAGAGGAACAACTGTAGCAATGAGGGGTAGGGGGAACTCAAAAGGGGCAGTGGGGCCATGACAGCACAAGTGGGAGGACGTATGTGCAAGTGAGTGGGACAATGTGGGAGGTACAGTGAAAGGTGGCAGATAGTCTAGTTCACAGGGAAAATTGATTTTGGTGAGAAAGGAGGGGGATGGCATAGAACAAGAGAGTGCACCCCCCAGTATACTAGGCCTTTTCACTGGAGATTCAGTTTTAGGTATGCACGTCAATCTGGAATTGGGAGAGTCTGGTGGGGCTCACCCACCCCGAGAGGAAGAGAAGGTATGGTCCCGATAGGCAGACTTGATGGTGGCACTGGACAGCAGAGCAGCAGCCTGGGGAAGGTCTGCGTGATCAGAACCTGATAGGTCTGCTGTGGCCTACTGGACACAGAGGGAGCAGCAATCCCGCATGATTGGTGGGATGAGAGTTTTTATGATGAAATGCTAGATCAAAACAGTTTGCAAACAAAGAAACAAAGAAGGTGCGAGAGTTTGTGCTGGATTATGAAGAGGATGATGTTAAAGAGAGGGAGATGGAGGGATGAAGGGATGGTGGTACCTGAGTGTCATTGTAGGAGGCTGACCTGGCTTATAGTGCGTACCTTGTGGCACTTACACCCTGTGCCAGGTCCGGTTTTGCCTTATTAGTAGAATAGAGGTGTTTCTAGCATCTTAGGCTGATAGAAGGTAGCTATGGCAAAGCAGCTTAGGCTGAACTAGGAGACATGAAAAGCTCCTACTATACCACTTATATCATACAGCACAATATCATAAGAAAACACAATACTCAGAGTTACTAAAAATAAAGGTACTTTATTTTAGTGACAATATGCCAAAAGTATCTCAGAGAAAACCCTCACTTAGGAGGAAAGTAATATACACAAGTTATATGTACACAAACCCAAAACAGGTAAGTAACAGTAGGAAAAGTAGTGCAAACAATGTAGAATCACAATAGGATGCAATAGGTGAACATAGGTCTAGGGGCAACACAAACCATATACTCCAAAAGTGGAATGCGAATCACGAATGGACCCCAGACCTATGGGAGATTGTAGAGGGTCAGTGGGACTGTGAGAAAACAGTAAGAATGTCCAAAATACCCCACACCTAGACCCTAGAAAGTAGGAGTAAAGTTACCCTACTACCGCAGAAAGACACAATAGTTGTGGTTGGCGGGATTCTGCAAGAACCACAAGCACCAGCAAAACACTGAAGACTGATTCCTGGACCTGAGGGCCTGAAAAGGAAGGGGACCAAGTACAAGAGTTGCGATAGTGTCCAGGGGGGGCAGGAGCCCAGGAAACCCCGGATGAAGGTGCAAAAGGGCTGCCTCCAGGTGGAAGAAGCTGAAGATTCTGCAACAACGAAAAGGGCTAGGAACTTCTCCTTTGGATGGAAGATGTCCCACGGCGTGCTGAATGTTGCAGAAATGGTTCCACGCAGAAATACCGCCAACAAGCCTTGCTAGCTGCAAGGGTCGCGGTAGAGGTTTTTGGGTGCTGCTGGGGACCAGGAAGGACCAGGATGTTGCCCCTTGGAGGAGGAGACGGGGGGGGGGGCGCTCAGCAACTCAGAGAGCCCCCACAGAAGCAGGCAGCGCCCACAGAAGTACCGGAGCAGGCACTTGGAAGTTCTGTGAACTCAGAGTCACAAAAGAAGGGTCCCACGACGTCGGAGTCCAACTCAGCGGGTTGAGCACTGCAGGACGGAGTGCTGGGGATCCAGGCTAGGCTGTGCACAAAGGAATCCTTGGAGAAGTGCACAGAAGCCGGAGCAGTTGCAAATCACGCAGTACACAGGTTTGCTGTCTGGCGTGGGGAGGCAAGGACTTACCTCCACCAAATTTGGACAGAAGGGCCACTGGACTGTGGGAGACACTTCGACCCAGCTCCTGTGTTCCAGGGACCACGCTCGTCAGGATGAGAGGGGACTCAGAGGTCTGGTGATGCAGTCTTCTGGTGCCTGCGTTAGCAGGGGGAAGATTCCGTCGATCCACGGGAGATTTCTTCTTGGCTTCCAGTGCAGGGTGAAGGCAGACAGCCCTCAGAGCATGCACCACCAGGAAACAGTTGAGAAAGCCGGCAGGATGAGGCGCTACAATGTTGCTGGTAGTCGTCTTGCTACTTTGTTGCAGTTTTGCAGGCGTCCTGGAGCAGTCAGCGGTCGATCCTTGGCAGAAGTCGAAGAGGGAAGTGCAGAGGAACTCTGGTGAGCTCTTGCATTCGTTATCTGAGGAATAGCCCAGAGGAGAGACCCTAAATAGCCAGAAAAGGAGGTTTGGCTACCAAGAAAGGAGGTTTGGCTACCAAGAGAGGTAAGAACCTATCAGGAAGGGTCTCTGATGTCACCTGCTGGCACTGGCCACTCAGAGCAGTCCAGTGTGCCCCAACACCTCTGAATCCAAGATGGCAGAGGTCTGGGACACACTGGAGGAGCTCTGGGCACCTCACCTGGGAGGTATTGGTCAGGGGAGTGGTCACTCCCCGTTCCTTTGTCCAGTTTCGTGCCAGAGCAGGGCTGGGGGATCCCTGAACCGGTGTAGACTGGCTTATACAGAGATGGGCACCATCTGTGCCCATCAAAGCATTTCCAGAGGCTGGGGGAGGCTACTCCTCCCCAGCCCTTCACACCTATTTCCAAAGGGAGAGGGTGTAACACCCTCTCCCAGAGGAAATCCTTTGTTCTGACTTCCTGGGCCGGGGCTGCCCAGACCCCAGGAGGGCAGAATCCTGTCTGAGGTGTTGGCAGCAGCAGCAGCTGCAGTGGAAACCCCGGAAAGGCAGTTTGGCAGTACCCGGGTTCTGTGCTAGAGACCCGGGGGATCATGGAATTGTCCCCCCAATACCAGAATGGTATTGGGGTGACAATTCCATGATCTTAGACATGTTACATGGCCATGTTCGGAGTTACTATGGTGACGTTACACATAGGTAGTGACCTGTATGCAGTGCAGTGCACGCGTGTAATGGTGTCCCCGCACTCACAAAGTTTGGGGAATTTGCCCTGAACGATGTGGGGGCACCTTGGCTAGTGCCAGGGTGTCCACACTCTAAGTAACTTTGCACCTAACCTTCACCAGGTGAGGGTTAGACATATAGGTGACTTACAAGCTATTTATGTGCAGTGAAAAATTGCTGTGAAATAATGTGGACGTTATTTCACTCAGGCTGCAATGGCAGTCCTGTGTAAGAATGGTCTGAGCTCTCTATGGGTGGCAAAAAAATGCTGCAGCCCATAGGGATCTCCTGGAACCCCAATACCCTCGGTACCTAAGTACCATACACAAGGGAATTATATGGGTGTACCAGTGTGCCAATGAGAATTGGTAAAATTAGTCACTAGCCTGCAGTGACAATTTTAGAAAGCAGAGAGAGCATAAACACTGACGTTGTGGTTAGCAGAGCCTCAATGATACAGTTAGGCACCACACAGGGAACACATGCAGGGCATACACTATGAGCACTGGAGTCCTGCCTAGCAGGATCCCAGTGACACAAGGGCAAAAACAAACATACATACAGTGAAAATGGGGGTAACATGCCAGGCAAGATGGTACTTTCCTACAGTCATGACTTGCAGCACAGCAACGGAGGTGGGGTGGGGGATTGCAGCACTGGAGAAGACAGCATTAATGACTCAATTGGGGTTTACAGTCAGCTGGCAACTGATGGAACAGCAAGCTTCAGTGCGGTCACCAACCCTATGGCCTAGTAAGCAGATCTTCAAGAAAGTGCAACCAGTGATGGTTTCTAAAGAGGTAGGGGCTGGCAATGGTTAAGTCCAGCTATTCGTGGGTGTAAGGTTGCAGAAAAGGACCTATGTAACAGACAAAAGGGTGGAGATGGAGTAGGCAGGCGCTAAAGGGGAGGTCAGTCAAAATGGACAGAAGGGAAAAGATGGCAAAGGGAGTGAGGGTGTCTTTCAGATACAAAGATAGAGACATTGACTGATAAGAACAAGGAAGAACAGGGGAAAAAGACAAAAACAAAAAAGAGACAAAGGCCCTCATTACAGCCCTGGCGGTCGGTGATAAAGCGGCGGTAATTCCGCCAAAAGGCCCGCGGTAACAAAAATGGAATTACGACCACAGCGGAAACCGCTCACACAGACAGCTACTTTAACACACCGACCGCTATGGCCGTAGCAACAAGCACCACGGCGGTAACTGCCAACAGCCAGGCAAAAGACAATGTACCGCCCACACTATTATGACACACATATCCGCCACCTTTTCTGGGACGGTACGAACGACATCAAAAGCATGGCGGAAGCAGAACACAGAATTCAAAGGACTCACCTCTGGAGACTCAGGGAACAACCACGACGCCATGGAGCCCGAGCTGCACATTTTTCCCATGCTTCTCTACCTTTTCCTGCATTACGAATATCAACACCAGCGAAGATGACCATGGTGAGTACTGCTGCCTAGCACACAAGGAAGGGGGGGACGAAAAAGAGAGTGACACACACACGCAACATGCAACACCCCCACCCCCAACACCATATGCACAACCAGATGCACTAACATTACATATCCACCCCGTATCCCTCAGGAAGAATGCAAGGACAAAAGTAATTGAAGAAAGTGTGTGTAATAAGATAAAATAGTATTAATACGTGCATCCAAAACAAAAAGTATATACATATTTACAAATGTAGGGTCACTGCCCAGTCCTCAATGTCCGTGAGCCACAGGGCCACAACACATAGGCCAAGGCCCCACCTCACTCCTGCAACAACACGGAGAGAACACTGCAGGGGCATTAGGTCTAAAATAAACAGGTACCTCAGGGGGACGGGGAATGGGGGGGCACCTCAGCCAGAAGATGGTAGAACACCACTGGTCCTGGCGGGGGCTTCATGCCCTGTGCGCTGTCCTGGGGAGTGCAAGGCCACAGTCTCTCTAGTGAGTGGTTTGCCCAATGCTTGGTCCTGTGGAGTGCAAGGCCACAGTCTCTCTAGTGGATGGCTTCTCCACTAGTTCTGGAGGGGTCCTTGTGCCCAGTGTGCTTCATCCTGGGAAAGATGGGGTGAGTGGATGGCTTCTTCCACTGGTTCTGCAGGGGGCCTTGTGCCCAGTGTGCTTCATCCTGGGAAGGATGGGGTGAGTGGATGGCTTCTTCCACTGGTTCTGGAGGGGGCATTGTGCCCTGTGATGCAGATCTTGGGGAGTGCAAGGTCACAGTCTCTCACCTGGGTGTCACACCTACATGATCAGCATGGTCCAGGACGCACTACAGCCCATGGAGGCAGGATTACACAGTCTGCCAGCGGTGACAGCTGCTCAGTGGTGGCAGTGGCGGTGCTGGTGTCAGAGCTATCAGAGGTGGGGGGAGGCTCCAGCCCATCCCCTGCAGCCCCGGGCGGCTGCCCACTGGGGCTGCTGCTGCAGGCAGTGGTGCTGATGGCGGTGCTGTCAGTGGTGGGAGGAGGATCCAGCCCATCCCCTGCAGCCTCGGACGGCTGCCCACTGGGGCCACTGCTACTGGTAGTGGTGCTGGTGGTGGTGCTGGTGGCGGTGCTGTCAGTGGTAGGGGGAGGCTCCAGCCCATCCCCTGCAGCCTCGGACGGCTGAACCGCCATGGTTGGTGGTGGGGGCTCCGAATGAGTCCCAGCACCTGGCCTCTTGTCCTTCCTGCCTGCAGGTGCAGGCACCTTGCCCTTCCCTTTCGCAGCTGGTGGTGCCTCCTTGCCCTTCCCTTTTGCAGCTGGTGGTGCCTCCTTGCCCTTCCTTGATGCACCTGGTGAAGGCACACTTTCAGTGCTGCTGCCTGGTTCCCGGGATCCTCTCCCACCTGCAGTAGCTGTCGGCACCACTGTGGCCATGGACTGGGTGGCTGAGGTTCTCACCTGGGTTCTGACCACCCTGGCTTGACGTGGACGGGGGAGGGGTAGATAAGAGTCAATGGTGGTGAGGAAAAGCTTCTGAGGGATATTGGGGCGGGAAGAGGGTGAAGGTTTGGGAGTGGAGGAAGAGGAAGTGGTTGTAGAAGGTGTCAGTCTGCTGTGTTTGGGTGCAGGTGCCTGGGCTGGATGCTGTTGTGAGGTGGATGGCTGATGGGTGTCTGAGTGCTTGCGTTTATGTACTTTGGGAGGAGTGGGCACAGACACAGGGGGAGAGGACACAGGGGACGTGTGCATGGATGTGGGGGTGGTGACTGCCAGTGAGGGGCGTGTAGTGACAGGCGTGCTGGTGATGGAGGTAGTGGATGAGGATGTAGTGCATGCAGGTGTGAGTGTAGATGCTACTGGGAGGGAGGTGGACAAGGAGGAGGAGGAGGAGGGGACAGAGTGAAGGCTTGGATGTTGATATGTCTGCATCTGGATTATGTTTGTGTGAGTGCCTGTGGGATGATGTATGGTGCTTGTGTTTGCCTGAGCCACTCCTGTGTGTTGTCCTGGGTGCATGCTGGTCTGCCTGTGTGCTTGGGATAGGTTGGGGTTGATGGGAATGGGACTGGATCGAGGAATTTGGAGGGGGGAGGCTAGAACCAGGGACAATGGCTGCTATCAGAGAGGAGGCCAGAGCCTGGATTGATCTCTGTTGTGCCACCATGCCAGAGTGAATGCCCTCCAGGAATGCATTTGGTTGTTGCAAATGGGCTGCCAGCCCCTGAATGGCATTCACAATGGTTGACTGCCCAACAGAGATGGATCGCAGGAGGTCAATAGCCTCCTCACTCAGGACAGCAGGGCTAACTGGGGCAGGGCCTGAGGTGTCTGGGGCGAAGGAGATGCCCACCCTCCTGAGTGAGTGGGCATGGGAAACACACTGAGGGGCTGCTGGGAGGGTGGTGCTGGTACGGGGGTGGCGGCTGTACCTGTAGTAGGAGTAGGCACAGAGGTGTCCACCACCAACAGGGAGCTTCCATCGGAGGAGGTATCACTGTCAGAACTGTCCCCCCCAGTCTCTGCCGTGGTGCTCCCCTCGCCCTCCGTCCCACTGGTGCCCTCACCGTCGGTGGATTCGGCCACCTGGGCCCTGTGGGATGTAGCTCCCTCCATCATTGGTGCCTCTGCTTCTCCACCAGATGATGCTAATGCACACAAGGACAGGGTGACAAAACAAAAAGGAGGGGGGAGAGACAAAGGATACCCTTGGTCAATGGCTGTTCCAACGCCACTGCTGGTGGACACAGCACCCTCACACACAGGGAACAGTCCTACGCACTAGGTAATACACTACCAATCACAATGCTAGTCTCCAGGCCATGGACAGGAATATCTAATGCCAAAAGCAGTATACCTGAGACCCACAGCCCCTGCCCAGTAGTGGATGCCTACTAGCTTGGTTGGAGGTGGTTCACATCATACCCTACCCAACATGGGACCGACCCTGAAATGTCCGGCCTGGCCTAGGGGCACACACAGGCCCACATCCCCACCTGGAGATCGTCCCACCACGCGCAAGTAGTATATTGGGAAACTGTACTCACCCCCTTGTGGCTGCTGTGATGCCCTCAAGCACCCATCCGGCTCTGGATAGACCACTGCCAGTATGCGGGCCATCAGACGGGTCAGGGTTCGACAGGCACCCCTTCCTTGTTGGGAGGCCACCCCCTGCTGGGCCTCAGCGGTCTTCCGTGCCCAGGGTCTCAGGTCCTCCCACTGTTTCCGACAGTGGGTGCTCCGCCTGCCATAGACCCCCAGGGTCTGCACGTCCTTGGTGATGGCACGCCATGTACCCTTTTTCTGATGGGCGCTGACCTGCAGAAAAATACACATACAAAAAGGTATCAGTCAGACTGGCCTGCCTGTTACACTCATGGCCCACCATAGCCCTCACATCCCCTTACGCACAGACATTGCCCACCATACATGCAGCACGCTGCCCAGGACCCTTCCACCAACCCCCCACCTTACACGAGGCCTCACACACAGTACTCCATTCATGCCCCATGCATCGTGCTCACAGTGTACTTACCGCTGGTCTGGAGGCCCATACAGCATTCGGTACTGGGGTAAGACCCCATCCACCAGTCTTTTCAACTCCGCCGCGGTGAAGGCAGGGGCCCTTTCCCCAGTGACACGAGCCATGGTTGGTTCCAGACACAGTACACAGCAGCACTTGCAGTGTTGGTTCTCTTCTGTTGAAAGTCAGGTAGCATGTGAGTATACAGATAGAAAATGGTGGTCACGTCTGCGGCGGTGCGTACCGTCACCACCGGCGTACATCACCATTGGCCACTGTAACCCATAGGGTCCAATGACAACCAATGAGGAGTTGCATGGTGGTACTCGACCGCCTCCCGCAACGCCTCACAAAGTCCGTGAAATTACCTAATTTCTACATGTCCATCCACACAGGAATGGTGGACGCCATTTCAAGGGGGGGGCAGGCCATGGCACCTAACTGCATCACAGTACACATATGCACCATTTGGGCCTATACAACAATATACTGTTACAGTCACAACATGCAATGTAGTGTAGTGTTTGTAAATGTGGAATACAGACCAGCTGCTCACCGTTTTGCCCCCTAGATTACAACTGCTGCGGATGAATAGGAGATGGAGACATCCCCCCGTGTACAGACCCCTGGTGGACTCGGCAACAAGGTAAGAAGGACTTACCGCCAATGTCATAATGAGGGTCAAAGTACTTAAGGGTAAACAAATTGCCTTTTGGCCATAACAGCGCCTTTGGGTGCCCACGTAATAATGTTCACAAAGAAATGGACATGAAAAGGAGTACATTGAGGTTATAAGCTTTTGCTAAGGGAAATATGGGCTAAGGAGGGGACTAAGGAAGAAGAGAATGACTTGGCATAGAGGCCTAGAGTTCCAGTGACCGTTGCAAACTGGATGGCGGCATTTTTTATATACACCAGTGTGTATTGTGAAAAAATTTCTGAGGACTGTGTCGCTTCATATAAAAACATGGATGTGATAGGGAAAGCTCACATAACATTTGGGGGCTACGCATGGGTGCAGTACGATGAAGAATGCAGGGTGATCCTAGAGGACGATGAAGAGGACGAGTAGTGAGGTTGGATAACTCACACAATGGGACCCATGTGACCCACATCTATGGTGTTTACCACTAGTGGGTTGCTGGTAGTCTATTGACCATTTCAGGGGCGTCCAACCCAAGGAGGGGTGGGGACTGTATGTAGAGGTCAGGCAGGACGGGGAGGAGCTTGTTGGCCATTTAATTGGTGATCGTCTACCAGAGAATCCTCTAAATTTCAACGCAAGTGCTCAGACTGTGCGGCCTGGCACCTGCTCATACACTGTGGGGGATTTGTAGGAGGAACACAAGGATTTCAAAGGAAAACTTGGCAACAACAAGCATTAAGAGGGGAAGTAAGGAGGTACAGGGAGCTGCATGGAAATGTTCATATGACAATTAAAGTGGACAGGCTGGCATACTAGCTTTAGTGGGATGAGAAGCTGCAAGGCAGATTACTTCCAGAGGGTTTTAATAGGGGTTTAAGTTAGGTTATACAGCATCCAGGTGCAGAAAATGTGTGGAAAATCTGAAACATCCAAACGTGGTGAGGGACAAATTAGAGAAAGAAGTTTGGGAGGGCAAAATGGCAGGCCTATTTGATGGATGGCCCTTGGATAAATAAAAAAGAAAATGGCTAATTTTGACTAATTCAACTTTTGGCTCAGCCGGGAGGACAATCGATAAATGATTACATCTCTGACGACTGTCTTCAGTTTATTAGTCATAAGATGATGTAGCCATAGACTTGGTAAACAAGGTGGGTCCTGAGGTGCAGATAGCAAAGAGTCATATCAAGTCAGCATTCCTCCTGTTGCTGGTACACCCGTTGAATTCTGAGCTGTTGGGTGTACAGTCTGGAGGACAATGGTACATGAACAAAGTATCCATATCATGTCTTCTGTTTGAGAGGTTTAGTTTATTTTTGCAGTGGCTATTCACATTTCTGACAGGGCACGTGACGCACTACTTAGACAACTTGTGAACCCTTGACTCCATGGACTGCCAACAGATGTTGGCTAATTTTAAGGAGCTAATGGAGGGTGTAGGGAGTCCACCTTCTGAGGTAAAGATGGTGGGGCCAAGCATGGTTTTGTCTTTTCTGGGCATTTAGATTGATGCAGTGAAGGGGGAGGAACGGTTGCCAGATGATGAGAAATGGTCAATGATTGTTGACAGTTGACTGACACTTTATTGGGCATGAAAAAGTGTGGGAGGTTGAAGTATTGTTGGGACATGCATGAAGGTGTAGGTAGGAAGGCCATTTTCTAGGACTGACACAGCTGCACCACAGACTGAGGCTGAAAGCAGGGTTTAGGGAGGATTTCAAGATGTGGCATTCTTTCTCAGAGCAGTTCAATGGTATTTCGCTAGAAGGGCTGGGTGAGGAAACCGAATGGAAGATTACAATATTTTCTGATGCTGTAGTAAGCTTGGGTTTTGGTCTTTACTAGCAAGGACATTGGTGTGCAGAATAGTGGCCCATTGACTGATAGAAGGGCGGAAGGATAATTGCGTTGTTGGCGTTTTTACCATTAATGGCTGCCTTGTTTCTGTAGGCAGATGAGTTTGCGAACAAAAAGGTATTGCTTATTGTGGACAATGTGAAAGTGATTCAGGTTGTTAAGTGGAGGTCCACAAAGGGCACACAGATGCTGAAACTGTTGAGTTTTTTTTGTGTTGGCCTGTTTGAAGCATAACATAGATTTCAGAGTGCAACCTGTTCCAGGACTTGAGAATGACACTGCGGACGCTTTGTCTTGTTTTCAGTGGAAAGGACTCTGGCGTCTTGCTTCGGGAGCGGATAAAGACATAGGCCTTCCTTACAACCCTGCTGGACAGCGGTAATTTGGGGCAAGGTACTGCCAACAGGCTGGCGGTACCTTTTCCCAAATTATGACATTGGCGGTTTGGCTCAAGCCAAACCGCCAATGTACCACTCCGTCCGCCAGAGTGGTAACGGCTGCTGGGCTGGAGACTTCGGTCTCCAGGCGGGCGGCCGTCACAATCCAACCCTTAGGATTATGACCCTGCCTACCGCCATGGTTTTCGTGGCAATCGTACTGCCACAAAAACCATGGCGGTAGGCACTATCAGTGGCAGGGAATTCCTTCCCCGACACTGATAGGGGTCTCTTCTGACCCCCCTCCCCAGAGCCCTCGCCCACACTCACCCTCCCTCGCCCGCCCCCCGCACATTTACACATCCACATGCCCACACATACACACCCATACACACCCGCATAACCACATCCACCCACGCATGCACACATACATACCCACACACCGCAACACACACATTGTCGCACACACGCATTCACTACACACGACACACATGTACACTCACATTCAGTCATTCACACACGCATTCCACATGACTCACACCTGTATGCACGCATACAAAAACAGACACATAACCCCCCCCACACAACACCCCCACACATGCACACATCACCCCCCAAACCCTCTCCTGTTGGAGAACTCGAAGGACCTGCTGCAGGGGGACCTCCGGCAGGAGACGGGACGGGCGTGCTGCCAGCAGCAGCGTCTGCCAGCAAAACACCGCCAGGCCGTATCATGGAACTTGATAGGGTAGGCGGTGTTTTGCTGGCATGGCACTGCTGCTGGCAGCAGCACCACCTTAATGCCGTCCGCCGCCATGACCGTCAAAGGAATTCCACCTGCCTTCTGGTGGAATCCCATCTACGGTCATAATGTAGCCACGGTGACGGTACGTTGGCAGCCGTCGCAATGGCAGTAGGTGGCATTTACCACCAATGTCATAATGAGGGCCATAATGCCAATGCCGAAGGATTAATGGTGAATAGAAACAAGAGGTTGTTACAATTGGTGATAGGTTTATTGGCGCAGTCTATGAGGAGGGTGTACAGGCAGGCTTGGAGGGAATTTTTGGACTCAGGCATGTGGAAATGAGGATTGGAGGCCTGCATGAGACAGGAAGACATAAATTTCATTATGAGTATGACTTAGAAAGGTTGGTCAAAGGTCATGATTGTGGGAAAACTGTCAGGCATTGCCTTTGTTGGTAAGTTGCTGTGGGCTTATGTGCCTAGTGGGGGAGAATTGAGTATGCAGCTGTTGAAAGGATGACCAAGAGAGAAGGGGAATCGGCTGCAGAGGCCTTTAGTATGCTCATTGTTGTGCAAGGTAAGGAGGGTCTTAGATGAGGTATTTTACAATGATAGTGAGAGAGTGTTGTTTTAATGTTTGATGATTTGGATGTTTTTGGTGTTTTCAGTGTGTCAGCACTGTTGGGAGGAAAGGAAGGCTGTGGCTACTCTGGTCAGAGGTGGAAGTGTTTGAGGTCAGTGTCCAAATTTGCACTCAGAAGTCAAAAACTGACCAAAGAGCAAAAGGGGCAAGAGTGCAATGGTGGGCTTACCAAATATGGTGCTTTTGTCCAGTACACTGGTGCTAGAGATTCCGTTTACAGAATCAAGGGAAGAGAGCCTCTTTTTTCATAATTAGGATAGGCTGTCGGTGATGTTTTCTGCAGTGTTTATAAGGACATTTTAGTATTTAGGAACACCTGCAGTGGGCTATTGGACACACTCCTTTAGAATTGGGATGGTGACTGAAGCAGGCATAAGAGGCTGGGACAGGGAATGGATTATAAGGTTGGGGAGATTGTCATCTAACTGCTACAAGAGTTGGGGGAAGGATTATGATTTCTAATTGCTGTGCTGTTTCCCTAGATTCTGTTCCTGGACCGGAGAGTGAGGAGATGAACATCTGGATAGTAGGGCATTCGTTTGTGAAGTGAGGGGAGAGACAAGCAAGAAGGCAAAGGTATGGAGCACAACTTAGACTGAGCACTGAACAAAGGGGGGAAGTGTTATTGTGTTTAAACAGATTGTGTGGGGTTGGCACTTGCCCGGACATCTTGATGTTTCATCTTAGTGAGAACGATTGAGTAAAGGAAAAGGATTCAGCAATATTGAAGATCTGAAGGGAGATATGGAGGGAATAGAGAGTCTGGAGAGGAACCCACATTGTGTGGACAGAGTAGATGCCTAGGAGGGAGTGGCAGAGTGGCCGGTTGATATAGATAAAGCAAGAAGAAAGGTTGATAGGGAGTTGCGTACGTTTTGCAGGGACTAAACACTTGCCAGGATTGGTCACCCATACTTGAGGTGTGAAGAGGTTCTGTTTTTCAGGGGTGATGGAGTGTATTTGTCCACTATGGGTATGGGAATCACTTTTACTGCTGTTGGAGCAGGTGGATGTTTTTGGTGCTTTCAGGATGTCTGCGCTGTTGGGAGGAAAGGAAGGCTGTGGGCTACTTTGCTCAGAGGTGGAATTGTTTGAGGTCAGTGTCCAAATTTGCATTCAGAACTCAAAAACTGTCCAAAGAGCAAAAGGGGCAAGAGTGCAATTGTGGCCTTACCAAATATGGTGCTTTTGTCCAGTATACTGGTGCTAGAGTGTCCATTTACAGAAACAAGGGAAGAGGGACCTATTGTTTTCAGAATTATCATAGGTTGTTGGTGATGTTTTTTGCAGTGTTGCTTAGGGCATTTTAGTATTTAGGAATACATGCAGTGAACTATTGGACACACTCCTTTAGAATTGGGATGGTGACTGAAGCAGGCACAAGAGGCTGGGACAGGGAATAGATTATAAGATTGGGGAGATTGTCATCTAACTGCTACAAGAGTTGGGGGAAGGATTATGATTTCTAATTGCTGTGCTATTTCCGTAGGTTCTGTTCCAGGGCCAGAGAGTGAGGTGATGAACATCTGGATAGTAGGGCATTCGTTTGTGAAGTGGGCAGAGAGACAAGCAAGAAGGCAAAGGTATGGAACACAACTTACACTGAGCACTGAACAAGGGGGGAAGTGTTATTGTGTTTAATCAGATTGTGTGGGGTTGGCACTTGCCAGGACATCTTGATGTTTCATCTTAGTGAGAACAATCGAGTAATGGAAAAGGGTTCAGCAATATTGAAGACCTGAAGGCAGATATGGAGGGAATAGAGAGTCTGGAGAGGAACCCACATTTTGTGGACAGAGTAGATACCTAGGAAGGAGTGGCAGAGTGGTGGTTGATATAGATAAAGCAAGAAGAAAGGTTGATAGGGAGTTGCGTAAATTTTGCAGGGACAAAACACTGGCCAGGATTGGTCACCCAGAGTTGAGGTCTGAAGGGATTCTGTTTTTCAGGTGTGATGGAGTGTATTTGTCCACTATGGGTATGGGAATCACTTGTACTGCTGTTGGAGCAGGTGATGTTTGAAAAGGGGGAGGGTATAAGTGTATATCTGCAGGAGGCAGGAAGTTAAAGGCTATTGTTTTAGGAAGCAAAGTTAGTTAGATTAGGATGTAGAGTAGGGATACAGTGATGGGTGCTCGAGTTGGGGGAATTTTGGGGGAGATTAGGGATGGGGGTTCAGACTAGCAATATGTGTTATTGTTGTATATAGTGAGTATGACAGTTTTTTAAGGAAATTTCCCTAGGGTTATATAATGATTATGTAGTGTACACCTGCTCCATTGAAGAGCTTTTTTACACACTACACAATACAAGCTCTCAGTTGTCTGGGCTGTACACTCTCACGCAATAGGGGCTTCAGGGCAGCTGACCTGAGAGGTATCCCCGGGACTTTTGGGGCCATGGTGCTGTCCAGGGAGTGCTTAATTTGTAAATAAAAACATGCCGGTGCCCAAAGCCCTCCTCTCAAACACGTGGCTGCTGAAAATCAAATGTGCGAAAACAGAATACTAAGGCAGCGTAATCCTGAAGCCATCTCAGGCCTCTTCAATCCATTTACAGCCACCCCCTGTCCCTTCGGCTTACTCTTGCAGCTTTCTGCTTTCTCCCACTGTGTAGCTTTTTTATTTTTCTCTTCCTCCATCTTTCCCACATGTGTCTTTTGTTCGCATTAAATGCTTGACGCAGAAAAATAAGTGCCGGCTCACAAAAATAAGTGCCGGTGCTCTGCACTGGAAACAACAAGCGCAAATTAAGCACTGACTCCAGGGGACTGCTGATTGGGAAATTAAACTATTTTAGTAGCAGGGGAGCAATACCATAGTTAAATAAGTGTCAGCTGGGTTACCAGCCACCATTTCATTTTTTGTGGTAGCATTGTAGCTGGTAACTGTAGGCAGAGTCAAACTTTTGGCATGTCTGCCCATCCTCTTTAGCGTTGAGCCTGCGTTGCATGCGCTCGCGCATGCGTATCGCAGTGAGACGCTTTAGTGTTTAGAAAAGGGCTCGGAGCTCTGTCAACATCACGTCAGTGTTTTTCATTGGTTCGTGGGCTTACCTAATAAAATCTGCTTGCTTTCATTAGTCAAAGGCATGCATACCTCATGCCTTTTCCGGTGGCTAGCCCTCCTCGAGCGCAGCGACCAAGTACAGAAAACATGCGAGGCTCGCTGTTTTCCGTCGGGCTCGTGGACTACTTTTTCTCTAATCTACTAGCGCAATCTCGCTTGTCAGAAGTCGAGCGCTTTACATAGTTAATTGCACTTTTTCGGGTTACGTATATAAATGCACTTTTGCCGATAGGTGAAAAGTTGGGTTAGGAGTTTACATCCATATCAGCTCTAACATGAGCAAACGCGAGACCCGTTGCATTGCAAATGCTTGTTTTAATAAGGGTCAGAAGAGCTTTTTTGTGAAGAAGGGCATAGCTGGAACAGGTGCACAGGGTAGTGTATTTCTGTAATAATAGTGTTGTCGCTGAGGCGCAGGTGTGTTACCAGCTGTTTGCTGAGATGTTTTCATGGTTTGAATCCGTTTTATTGCTTTTGGGGTGGGTGAAGCAGTTTGAAAGGGGGAGGAGTACGTTCATTCTTGCAGAAGGCAGAAAGGTAAAGGTTTACAGTTTTAGGAAACAAATTTAGTTACTTTAGGATGTAGACCAGCAGTTGTTTTAGTGAAGCTGATAGTTTTGTAAGGCGATTTGCCCGCGGTTATGTAATGTTTGATTGATGTGCACTTGCTCCATTGAAGCAGCTTTTTTCACACTACACGCTGTCAGTGGTCCGTGCTGTACCCTCTTGCCTAACAGCCCATGTTACAAAAGTTACCATGCCATGATGAAGAAAGGCTCACCTAATGTTACAAGTGGAATGCATGTTATTTCTTGGAAGCTATTCTAAGTTTGTTGGGACTAAATCAAATATATATTTTGACATCAAAGACCTAAATGTTAAGAAGGTACGTCAGTAACAGGAAATGAGTTCCAGAGCTACTTCCATCAAACACCCCAACAAGTCTTTAGAATTTGTTATCACTGAAGCACCTACATGAATTGGAGAAAATAAGCAAAATCAAAGCAGAAAAAGCAATAATTAAAAAGAACGTACAACGGAGGTAACTACAGATTTTGTTGAACACTTGAACACTATAACAGAAACGTCTGGTGGACAAGTAATTAACACATCAATGATGCCAGGAACAGTTCATATGTGATGGTAATGGTGGCTGACTGCTCATTCATTCATATTTCCCTGACATGACAGACAACTGCTGACCAATTTGTAGCTAGTTCTTATTTTGATCTTCAGTAGGTCTCTTATTCTTTTTGATTTTTTTGTTGCCATTAATATCTACATTGTTGTTGTATAAGTAATGTTTCCTACTACCGAAATATTGTCAAAGTAAGTGTGTGTATATAAATAAGTGCAGATTTTCTATACTTTACTCCACATACAGGGAGTGCAGAATTATTAGGCAAGTTGTATTTTTGAGGATTAATTTTATTATTGAACAACAACCATGTTCTCAATGAACCCAAAAAACTCATTAATATCAAAACTGAATATTTTTGGAAGTAGTTTTTAGTTTGTTTTTAGTTGTAGCTATGTTAGGGGGATATCTGTGTGTGCAGGTGACTATCACTGTGCATAATTATTAGGCAACTTAACAAAAAAAAATATATACCCATTTCAATTATTTATCATTACCAGTGAAACCAATATAACATCTCAACATTCACAAATATACATTTCTGACATTCAAAAACAAAACAAAAACAAATCAGTGACCAATATAGCCACCTTTCTTTGCAAGGACACTCAAAAGCCTGCCATCCATGGATTCTGTCAGTGTTTTGATCTGTTCACCATCAACATTGCGTGCAGCAGCAACCACAGCCTCCCAGACACTGTTCAGAGAGGTGTACTGTTTTCCCTCCTTGTAAATCTCACATTTGATGATGGACCACAGGTTCTCAATGGGGTTCAGATCAGGTGAACAAGGAGGCCATGTCATTAGATTTCCTTCTTTTATACCCTTTCTTGCCAGCCACGCTGTGGACTACTTGGACGCGTGTGATGGAGCATTGTCCTGCATGAAAATCATGTTTTTCTTGAAGGATGCAGACTTCTTCCTGTACCACTGCTTGAAGAAGGTGTCTTCCAGGAACTGGCAGTAGGACTGGGAGTTGAGCTTGAATCCATCCTCAACCCGAAAAGGCCCCACAAGCTCATCTTTGATGATACCAGCCCAAACCAGTACTCCACCTCCACCTTGCTGGTGTCTGAGTCGGACTGGAGCTCTCTGCCCTTTACCAATCCAGCCACGGGCCCATCCATCTGGCCCATCAAGACTCACTCTCATTTCATCAGTCCATAAAACCTTAGAAAAATCAGTCTTGAGATATTTCTTGGCCCAGTCTTGACGTTTCAGCTTGTGTGTCTTGTTCAGTGGTGGTCGTCTTTCAGCCTTTCTTACCTTGGCCATGTCTCTGAGTATTGCACACCTTGTGCTTTTGGGCACTCCAGTGATGTTGCAGCTCTGAAATATGGCCAAACTGGTGGCAAGTGGCATCGTGGCAGCTGCACGCTTGACTTTTCTCAGTTCATGGGCAGTTATTTTGCGCCTTGGTTTTTCCACACGCTTCTTGCGACCCTGTTGACTATTTTGAATGAAACGCTTGATTGTTCGATGATCACGCTTCAGAAGCTTTGCAATTTTAAGAGTGCTGCATCCCTCTGCAAGATATCTCACTATTTTTGACTTTTCTGAGCCTGTCAAGTCCTTCTTTTGACCCATTTTGCCAAAGGAAAGGAAGTTGCCTAATAATTATGCACACCTGATATAGGGTGTTGATGTCATTAGACCACACCCCTTCTCATTACAGAGATGCACATCACCTAATATGCTTAATTGGTAGTAGGCTTTCGAGCCTATACAGCTTGGAGTAAGACAACATGCATAAAGAGGATGATGTGGTCAAAATACTAATTTGCCTAATAATTCTGCACTCCCTGTATGTATACATTGGTGTTATATGTCTCCAGGGTATGTAAATGTGGAGTTGAGAAAAGTAAACCCATCCTTAAATGGGTATAATAATTAGGTTTACGATATTTTGGTAGTCAGTATTTAGGTTACAATATTTTATCAGCACAATACTGTTGTGCTTGGTATTCTGGCATACAACCGTGCTCAGTTCTTAAGGTGGGCTCTGGGGGTGTTGAGCGCTTCAGGTCTGTTTTTTTTTCACCGAATTTATTCTGTTTTCATTGTTTTTACTTTTGGAGCGGGTTTTACAGTCTGGGCTCTTTGACCAGCATGTACTGGACCTTTGTGGTAAGTAGACATATGCCTACAACCACCCCAGTGATTGCAAAATAAAAAAGAAACGCACACGCAACGTGCTGCCTTCTTGTCTTGTGAGAGGAAACTTCGAAAGACCTGCAATGAATTACACGTTCCACTCAAATGTACATTTGATTCCGGTTAGTACTTGAAAGGAAAATAAAGTCTGATAGGATTTGGTGTAACTATACTCATGCATCATTTCTTTGTGTGGATGTTTTGGAAATATCTGAAAAGATGTGCTTTACATTGCTTCTGAAAGGATGTGAGTGGGATACATTTACTAAATTAGACTAGAGACATTTCCATGACGAAGCATTTACAATGCTTTGGGAAAGACCACCCACACAAGTAGAGTGTATCTATTACTCCCATTAATTACCGGTAACCTTAATTACCTGAGTCCTAGTATAACTCATCACAATTGTTTGTTGTGAGGTGTGCCTGCCACCCAGAAAGAAAAAAACACAGCTATAGGGTAGGACATTCCTGTCTGGTTCTTGGAGCACACTTCATGCCATTAAGGACGAACAAGGAGTTAATTATTCTTCACGAGCTTCAAACGTGAAGGAACATTACTTCACGTTTCCTTTTCAGTTTCCAACAGTTTTTAACACTCTTGGAACAGTAGAATCTTCTGAAGAGATGTATGTAGTATTTAACCCATTTACTTCAGAGTCAAGTCCCAGTCTGCCTGAAACTCACTGGTCTGAAACAGAGAAAAGGTGCAATCAAAATCCGGCCAGTCCGGTCTTTGGTTTCTCCATTGACTATCACAACTGCTTCCCACTTGAATATTCCCCTGGTCCCACTTGCCTGCAATGAAGAAAGGGAGAAGTAAGAATACGGCCAGGCTAGTCCAGTTCTCTGCTTATCGAAGACTTAGAATGAGGGAAGACTTTTATATAACGAGTGTCTTAAATTTGATTACACCTACACAATGCACCTTTAATTGGTTTAGTTTCCTCCAGCTCCTCCTCCCTACCTGAATGCATGATCTGATGGGACTGACTGCTTTTGATTCTACCCCCCTACAAAGATTAACTCCTCCCCTTTCATGTCTACAAGCAGAAGGCTGTTGTCTGCAGGAGCATAGCGCCCATGTCCACATTCTTATAGGACCCCTGCCTGATACTGTCCCTATAGTGCTTCCCAGATAAGTCCTGTTAGCGTGTCTGACCTTAATAGGTAAACGTACAAGGGGACGTGAATGGGTCGATTAATCTTTTGAATCATATTAAGAAGTTCTTCCCATAGCTCCAGTAGATTAATTAATAATCAATACACAATAATCAACAATCATTATTAATCAATAAAAGTCAGTAAATGTCATGCACCAGGACCTTTTAGTCATGAATAACCACACCTTTAATAAAATTTAGTAAGTTTATTTCCCTTATATTAACAATACTGAAGTCATGTAGATTAACCTCAAAATCAAATGGAACACAAACAAAAACAATACTGGTTGTCCAAAACGGCGGAAGAAACACAATCTAATCAAAGCTTGAATCACAACACATTCTAGAGTTACAGTGCAAATCAATAGAGTCAGCTGCGACATAGTTATAATGTACACAGAATTCAGCAAGAGAACTCCTCAATCGTTAGTCCCTGTAATTCGTCATTCAATTTAAGTGCCCTCAAACTAACGTCTGATTAGCATCAGCATGTTGGGCTTCATGCAAAACAATTTAGAACACAGATTTAAAAAGCATCTAGCTATGGATCTATCAAAACAGCGCAGTTGGTACCTCGAAAGAAAAGGCATAAAATGCATACCAGTCACATTTCGTCATATCTACCTATCCACGATATGGGTCGGCAAGCAGAATCAGTCTTTGTCCTCGGGTCATCAATCGATCAGCCAAGCATCAGGCACTCAGTCAGAGAGAATGAGCCCAATGACAGAATGAATCTCGAATTTCCTCTAAAGTCTTTTCTCTCCAAAATTCTCAATATCTCTGGTCTCTAATCTGAATAATTCTCTTCTGTTACGTTGTTATATCAAAGTCACCTAAACTATCCCCTAAATCCCTATTGGTCAGTTAATCGTACGTTTATACTCTACCCAATAATATTTCTATACCAAATCTATGAATTCTCATATGTCATTCTTTTCATGAGGTTGATTGGTTCACTTTACGATGTTCTCATCATCCGGCTCGTCAGGTAATAATATTGTTGCATCTTCAGCTCCAGTCAGTGTCTTCAATGTGCTCGTCCTGGGACAGTACATCTCACACACATTACACACAAATTGTTCCTCTGGCGGGAACATCATCTCCTGTTAGTCGGTTCTCACGAAAAGCTTCTGTTAAGCACTTTTAACAAGACAATGGACATCTCACAGTTTAGTTCACTTGGTCAGCTTTTTTATTAAGCCACTAAGAAATACAGGTTCTGCATGAGGCCTGGCAAAATAGGCCAA
This sequence comes from Pleurodeles waltl, assembly GCF_031143425.1. Taxonomy (NCBI): domain Eukaryota; kingdom Metazoa; phylum Chordata; class Amphibia; order Caudata; family Salamandridae; genus Pleurodeles; species Pleurodeles waltl. Next base: position 694,384,359 of record NC_090444.1, read on the forward strand.
GACACTTGCTAAGCTAAGGCCTACAATTAATAAATTAGAGCATACTTCATAACCCTTAATATGACATATTACTGCATTAATCTAGTACATTCTTCAATATTTCATACGTGTTAATCATCAATTAGTACATTTCGTGAACCATGGTGGCCATTCTTTTAGGTCACATTTTCGAATGTGTGCATTATTTTTCTACGTTATTCATTTTCTAAATAAACTAATTATTCAAATTACATAAACACTGATCAATAAATTCTGATTAAAACACCTCTGCTAGCAGTCCTACTTTTGATCAACGGAACCAACCCCTTGTCCACCTATGCTCACCACCAGCTCTGCCACAGGAATCAGCCCCAATATCTTATACCAAGGAGAAGAACAGATACTACTTGTGAAACAGAGAGTTGTTGTTTGTGTTTCTGAGAACACTCCTGTAAAGTACAGTACTAGCTGCCTCCCATGTCCACCATCAGGCCAGCTGCAGGAGTACATAGGGAAAGAGACAGTATCTGGAAAGCTTTCTGAAAAGTTCTGAATCATCACAGGACTCAGGTGTGTTACCAAGATTTATCGTATAAGTTCCCAACACCACTGGCAAGGATGGTAATTGCGAGCAACTGCTGCTTTCTTTAAAACCTCACCCTTCCAACATTCTAAATTCTTTGTCCTGGCACAATTCTAACTGGAATCCTACAGTCAGAACCCAACACATCTCATCTCTTGGAAACTTAAAACAAAAATGCAAACATACTCGAAAGCTGATAAAAACAAACAACATGAACCCAAAATAATTATCACCCTCTAAACACCTAAAGGCAAATAAAAAAAATATATATAAACACAAATTAGCACTTCTCTATATTAGAAAGTCATTAATACTCAGTTCATCGCCTACATCACATACAGTCCTTTAAATTGGCAGGTGGCCTCTTTTCCTCCTTCGATCTTAGGCACCTTACACACAGAGAACCAGATGAAGATTTTCTTTGGTTGGTAACAAAGTTTCCTGCCCTTCTTTGTTTTTGAAAGGTTTTCTTTGTTCTACCACTTTCTATCGCTCAGCTTGAATACAAGATCCTTGACACACACAATTTTCTTTGAGTTGGAAACCTTTGACTGTCCCTTGGATATTATACCAGGTAGTTTCACCTTGATCCAATCTCTAACTTTAAAATCCACCTGTTGTCTTACTTTGTCCACTGCCTTGCTCACAAACTCCTGAACTTTTTCACAACTATCCTTCATTCGTACACATTTCTCACAAACAGATCACACATCCAGGGCCTCACCAATGTAGTGGCAGCCAAGCGACCTTTCAACAATGCAAAACAGGATACATTGTGGTGGCATTAAGGCCCTCATTACAACCCTGGCGGTAAATCCCGCTTTCCGCCGTGCTGAAGACCGCCAACATACCATTATGGCTGCGGAATGCCGCTACAGGTATTACGACTCACAGCTCAGAATCCGCCACAATACAGACACCCACACAAGTCTGACGCCACACCAAAGGTCAGTGATAAACTGGCGATACCAAAACCCACACTGTCACGCCAACAGGAATACGCCTACAGTATCACGACCCACGAATCAATGCAGCGGTCTTTCAACCGCGGTAATCCATTGGCGGTACACACCGCCGCTCTCAAAATACACACACATTTACAAAACACAACCACATTGGACAATTCGAAATACACACTCCTGATACACATACACCCACCACACCCACACACCCAATCCAATATAAAGCACACACCCACATCACCCATAAACCCTTACAACCAAAATTTTGAAAGAAGGCCACAGAGAGAGATTAGCTAACACAACACCAGCATCCAGAGACACACAACACCATCACTTATACAACATCCACGCACCTCAAACAACACACACCAACACATCCCCTCACACATCACAACAGACAGCACCTCTCACATTGCCCACACCACATCATGGCACCTCAGAGACACCCCATGTTTTCTGAGGAGGAGCTCGGGGTCATGGTGGAGGAAATCATCCGGGTAGAGCCACAGCTGTTCCGATCACAGGTGCAGCAGACATCCATTGCTAGGAAGATGGAGCTTTGGCAGAGAATCGTCGACAGGGTCAACACAGTAGGACAGCATCCAAGAACCAGGGATGACATCAGAAAGAGGTGAAACGACCTACGGGGGAAGGCACGTTACGTGGTATCCAGACACCAGATTGCTGTACAGAGGACTGGTGGTGGACCCCAACCTCCTCCCCCACAACTAACATGGGAGGAGCAAGTCTTGGCGATCATGCATCCTGAGGGCCTCGCAGGAGTAGCAGGAGGACTGGACTCTGGTAAGTCATATCTTAACTACTTTATCCCCCCCAACCCACCTGCATGCCATCACATACTCCCACCCTTACCCTCACACCCATCACCCCAACACCCCACAGATACCCCACTACCACAACCCACACATCCCAAAATCAAGCCCTGCATGTAACACCAATGCATGGACACTCACCAAAGCATGTCCAGTAGCAAGACTCACTCATGCCCCAAAATCACCAATCACACAAGGGCCACGGCAATAATACAAGCACAGGAGTAGAGGTTAACTCACTCATTGAGATGGCACACACAGATACTAAGATTATGCATTCACACCCCAACAGGACCCCTACCCAACGTCACCGGACAGGAGGTGCCAGACATATCCAGTCCCTCCACAGAAGAGGCCCACAGTGACGAAAGCAGCTCTGCATGCCTGGATCAAGATGACCTGCCCGACCCATCAGGGACCTCGGGACAGTCGGTTCCCCTGACACAGTCACAAACCACCACTGAACCTCCCCCCTCAGGAAACACCGCCACAGCACCCACCCAGCGGGCCCATCCCTCTGTCCCCAGGATACGTCAGTCAGCAGTGTGGCCACCACTACAGGGAACCCAGGCAAACCCACTAACACAGGATGATCAGGGACCTGGGGGCAGTGGCAGTGGGCACACAGTTCAGGGGGCAGGGCACAGGATAACAGGGAAGCTGGGAGGACTGCTGTGCGACAGGGGGAGGACAGGCCCAGTGAACCCACTCTCCACGAGGCACTCTCCAACATCATGGGAGCTTACCACCATTCCCACGAGACCATGGGCCCGGTACTGGCCACGTTCCAGGAGACCCAGCGGCTGCAGGAGGAACACTACCTGGGGATCAGGGAGGACTTGAAGTCCATCAACACCACCCTGGTCACCATTACAGGGGTGCTGGCAGACCTTGTCAACAACAGGAGGGACACAGTGGCACACCAACGGGCCCCTGACACTAGCCTGGACGATGAACAGCCCTCCACCTCCGCCGGCGCTAGTGGACACAAGGCACTGCCACAGGAACAACAGGCCACCGGCACCCCACCCTCTGCAGAAAGAGAACCTCCCCGCAAACAATCACTGAGATCCAGGAACAAGACAGAGAACATTGACAAAACCTCCGCCAGGAAATAAGACCCCCCTGAATGTCACCCTTCTGACTCCCCTTTGACACCCTCTCCACCTTAAACTGCCATTGCTCCACTTCCTATGCCCCATTGGACAATGCACCTGTGAAACAAATAGACTGACTCTGCCATGGACATTCCTCCACCATCACCCCAGCCCATTTCACACCCCTCTCCACTTATTTGCACAGAAATAAACACACTTGAATCACAAAACAATCTGGAGACAGTCTGTGCTTTCACAAATGTGTAATTGCAAAACCTCTGGAATATAGCAATGTCAATGTACTTGTTCACATACCAATGTAACACAGCTGTAGGCCAGCAGTAAACATAGCAGAGGGCACAAAGTGGGACCCAGATCTGTGAAATGGAAAGACAAAGTAACAAGTCAGGGTCCATACACTGAGTGAAAATGACAGACTTATGCTAGCTCCAACAATAGTATGAGATGTGGGAAGCAGTTACATCTTCTTACCTGTGTCTCAATGGAAGTACTGCATGATGATGTTTTGGTTGTCTACATCTTCTTCTGCCTCCTCTTCTTCACTGTCCACAGGCTCCACAGCTGCCACAAGACCACCATCTGGCCCATCCTCCTGCAGAAAAGGGACCTGGCGTCGCAAAGCCAGGTTTGCAACATACAGCAGGCGTTGATTATCTGGCACACCTTCTTCGGTGAGTAGTATAGGGAGCCACCTGTAAGATGGAGACACCGGATTGTGGCCTTCAGGAGGCCGAAGGTGCGTTCTATAATCCTCCTAGTTCGCCCATGTGCCTCATTGTAGCGTTCCTCTGCCCTTGTCCTGGGATTCCTCACTGGGGTCAGTAGCCATGACAGGTTGGGGAAACCACAGTCATCTGCAAATGTCGAGGGACAACTGTTAGACAGACACTAACCCTTAGGGACAACCCCATACCCAGACACCTATGTCAACTGTGTTGGGACCCTGGGCTCACCTATTAGCCACACACGGTGCCTCTGGAGTTGCCCCATCACATAAGAGATGCTGCTATTCCTCAAAATGTAAGAGTCATGCACAGAGCCAAGATACTTGGCATTCACATGGGAGATGTACTGGTCTGCCAAACACACCATATGCACATTCAGTGAATTGTAGCTTTTCCGGTTTCTGTACACCTGTTCATTCCTGCGGGGGGAAGAGAGGACAAATGCCACATGTGTACCATCAATGGCACCAATGATGTTGGGGATATGTCCCAGGGCATAGAAGTCACCTTTCACTGTGGGCAAATCCTCCACCTGAGGGAAAACGATGTAGCTGCGCATGTGTTTCAGCAGGGCAGATAACACTCTGGACAACACGTTAGAGAACATTGCCTGGGACATCCCTGATGCCATGGCCACTGTTGTTTGAAAAGACCCACTGGCCAGGAAATGGAGTACAGACAGAACCAGCACTAGAGGGGGGATTCCTGTGGGATGGTGGATAGCTGAAATCAGGTCTGGCTCCAACTGGGCACACAGTTCAAGGATTGTTGCACGATTGTTGGTATGTGATAATGATGTGTCTCTTTTCCATTGTCGACAGGTCCACCAGGGGTCTGTACACCGGAGGATGACGCCATCTCATCACCTATCCCAGCAGACGTGCCCTATGGAGGAGAACAGCAAGCAGAGGGTCATCCAACACTTAGGTATCACAATGTGTTATTTGTTAAAACATTGGAAATTCGCAATGTGCCTTTACAATGTGTCTGGGTGGTCGAAGTGGGCTGTGGGTTCCCCTAGGCCAGGGCGAACTTGGTAGGCTAGGTCCGTATTCCAGGCCTAAATAGGTGTGACGCAGTTTTTTTCCATGCCATGTGGCCCCCTGAAATGGCGGCTGCCTGACCTGTAAGGTGGGACAAGGGGAAATTAGGTAACTGCGCTGGCGTTGTACACCATCGAGGTGGGTGGTTGAAGAACGCGGCGCAAATCAGCATTGGTTAACATTGGGTACTATGGGTCCCAGGAGCCAATGACGATGTACGCCGGCAGTGACGGTACGCACCACCGCGGATGTGGCCGCCATTTTCTTACTGTTCCCTCACTTGATACCTGACCTTCAACAGGAGAGGACCTACACTGCAAGTGCTGCTGTGACCTGTGTCTGGAAGCGACGATGGCTACAGTGTCTGGGGAAAGGGCCCCTGCCTTCACTTCGGAGGAGTTGGAGAAACTGGTGGATGGGGTCCTCCCCCAGTATACGCAACTGTACAGTCCTCCAGACAAACAGGTGAGTACACTGTGAGCATGGTGGATGGCACATGATTGTATGGAGTGTCGTGGATGGAAGAGTGTGGGGAGGGGGACAGGCCAGCATGTCAGGATTGTGTGTGTATGTATGTCTGGGCCAGGGTGGGAGGTGTTTGGCAATGCGTGAGATGAAATGTACGGGATAGAAACATCAATTTTTACTTCACTTTTCCTCTAGGTCAGCGCCCACCAGAAGAAGGGTATTTGGCGTGCCATCGCCAAGGATGTCTGGACCCTGGGGGTGTACCACAGACGGAGCACCCACTGCCGTAAAAGATGGGAGGACCTGCACCGCTGGAGCAAGAAGACGGCGGAAGCCCAGCTGGGGATGGCCTCCCAACGTGGAAGGGGTGACCGTCGCACCATGACCCCCCTGATGTACCGGATCCAGGCAGTGGCCTATCCGGAGTTGGATGGGCACTTGAAGGCATCACAGCAGCCACAAGGGGGTGAGTATACTCTAATTCAGCTGACTCGGCGCGCTTTACAATGTGTCTGGGTGGTCGAAGTGGGCTGTGGGTTCCCCTAGGCCAGGGCGAACTTGGTAGGCTAGGTCCCTTGTTAGGCAGGCTCTGTGGCACCCCAACCATACTACTGGTAAGAGCCATCTACACCTAGTCAGGCTCCTGAGACTTCCAGGTGTGCAGCAATTGGGCTTAGGCCTCGTCCCCCATGGGCATGTGATTTTGCTAAGAACTGTTAGTGCATGGCTTAGTGCATAGGGCTTCTCCCTGTGTGTTGTGTCCGCCAACGGTAGTGGTGTTGCATGCACCGAACATGTGTTTCTTCTGTCTTCCCCCCTTTTTGTTTTGTCTCCCTGTTCTTGCGTGCATCAGCATCATCTGGCGGAGGAGCATTGGCACCGGAGCAGGAGGGAGCTGCAACCCACATGGTCCTGGAGGGTGAAGCAACGGAGTCTGAAGCCACCAGTGGAACGGAGGGCGAGTGGAGCTCCACGTCGGGGACAGGAGCATACACCAGCGTCATCGACTCCTCCTCCGATGGGAGCTCCCTTGCGGTGGCGGGCACCTCTGTGCCCACCGAATCAACAGGTACAGCCGCCACCCCCCTGCCAGCACCGCCCTGCCAGCAGCCCCTCAGCGTGTGTCCCGTGCCCGCTCACCCAGGAGAGTGGGCATCTCCTTCGCCCCAGGCACCTCAGCCCCTGCCCCAGTCAGCCCTGCTGCCCTCAATGAGACTATTGACCTCCTGAGATCCATCACTGTTGGGCAATCTACCATTTTGAATGCCATCCAGGGTGTTGAAAGGCATTTGCAACAAACAAATGCATACCTGGAGGGCATTCATTCTGGGCAGGCGGCCCAACAGAGAGCATTTAAGGCTCTGGCTCAGCACTGAAGGCAGCCATTGTCCCTGTGTCCAGCCTCCCCCCTCCAACTTCCTCCACCTGACCCAATCCCCTGTACCTCAGCCTATCCTAAGCACACCATCAGACCAGCATGCACACTCATCAACACACAAGAGTGGACATGGCAAACATAAGCAGCACACATCCCACAAGCACTCACACAAGCATCATCCCCATGCAGACACAGCAACATCCACTGCCTCCACTGTGTCCCCCTCCTCCACGTCCTCCTCCCTCCCTGTCTCATCTCCACTCACACCTGCATGCACTACATCCTCAGCCACTACCTCCATCACCAGCATGCCCATCACCACACACCGCTCACGTGCAAACACCACCCCCACTGCCATTTACACATCCCCAGTGTCCTGTCCCAGTGTGTCTGTGAACCCTCCTCCCAAAGTACACAAACGCAGGCACACACCCACCCAACAGCCATCCACCTCACAACAGCCTCCGGCCCATGCACCTTCACCCAAATTCAGCAAACGTACACCTCCTACAACCACTACCTCTTCCTCCACTCCCAAACCCCCTCCATCTTCCCGTCCCAGTGTGTCTAAGAAGCTTTTCCTGGCTAACATTGACTTCTTCCCTACACCTCCCCCAGTCCTTCCCCTAGGACGAGGCTTTCCAGGTCCCAGCCCAGCACCTCAGCCACCAAATCCCCAGGCACAGTGGTGCCAGCAACTGCAGTGTCATCGAGTGCGCCACCCATCAGGGCTGCCAGTGTGCCACCTAGGGAGGCCAAGGACATTCCGCCACCTGCCAAGGTGAAGAAGGTGCCAGCCACCAAGGGCTCCTCCAAAACAAAACGGGACAGTGGCAAGACACCTGCGGAACCATCAAAGATGGGGAAGGGACACAAACCGAAGAGCAGGTCAGGACAGTGCACAGTGGCTCCGACTGAGGGACTAGAGTCACCCCTTCTGTCAACCACTATACCAACCTGTACGGCGGCGAACACCGCCACCTGCACCGCCACATGCACCACCACCTGCACCGCCACCTGCATTCTGCAGCCTCAGCAACAGTCCCCAGCATCTTCCCCAGTGGGCAGCCGTCCGAGGCTGCAGGAGACGTCCTGCTGTATCCCTCAACAGGTGCTGACACATGCACCACCGCCAGCACCTCCACCACAGACACCACCGCAAGCACCGCCACCAGCCCTGCAACGTGCTCAGACAGTGGCACCAGAGCTGACATGGCTACCATCCCCAGGGGGCAGCCGTCCGAGGCTGGAGGAGACTTCCTGGACCCTGCCCAGCTTCCATGCGGCATGACTCTCATCACTGTTTGCACCTGCAGGTGGAAGGCGAAGCCACAGCAGGGTGGGGTATGTCTCTGCCTCCATGGCGTTTCATGCGAACTGTTCCTAGGCAATCTCGTGGCACACACACACATGTGAGGTAATGGGACCAACCACACTACATGTAGAGCACTCTGGGCACCAACCCCCCTCCAGAACCAGTGGAGAATCACATCCACTACCTCTGTCCTTGGCAAGATGAAGCACTCTGGGCACAAAGCCCCCTCCAGAACCAGTGGAGAATCACATCCACTACCTCTGTCCTTGGCAGGATGAAGCACTCTGGGCACAAAGCCCCCTCCAGAACCAGTGGAGAAAGGCATCCACTAACCCAGTCCTTGGCAGGATGAAGCACTCTGGGAACAAAGCCCCCTCCAGAACCAAATCAAATCAAATCAAATCATTAACATTTATAAAGCGCGCTACTCACCCGTGCGGGTCTCAAGGCGCCAGAGGGAAGGGGTTACTGCTGCTCAAAGAGCCAGGTCTTGAGGAGTCTCCGGAACGCAGAGTGGTCCTGGGTGGTCCTGAGGATGGTGGGGAGGGTGTTCCATGTCTTGGCCGCCAGGTAGGAGAAGGACCTCCCACCCGCCGTGGAGCGGCGGATGCGAGGGACGGCGGCGAGAGCGAGGATGGTGGAGCGGAGAAGACGGGTGGGAGCGTAGAAGCTGAGGCGACGGTTGAGGTATTCTGGTCCCTTGTTGTGGAGGGCTTTGTGTGCGTGGGTGAGGAGACGGAAGGTGATCCTTTTGCTGACAGGAAGCCAGTGCAGGTGTCTCAGGTGGGCGGAGATGTGGCTTTTGCGGGGTATGTCGAGGATGAGACGGGCGGAGGCGTTTTGAATTCGTTGCAGACGTTTCTGGAGTTTTGCGGTGGTCCCAGCGTAAAGGGTGTTGCCGTAGTCCAGGCGGCTCGTGACAAGGGCGTGGGTCATGGTCTTTCTGGTGTCGGCAGGGATCCAGCGGAAGATCTTCCGGAGCATGCGGAGGGTGAGGAAGCAGGAGGAGGATACGGCGTTGACTTGTTTGGTCATGGTGAGAAGTGGGTCCAAGATGAAGCCGAGGTTGCGTGCGTGGTCTGAGGGGGTCGGTGCGGTGCCAAGGGCCGTGGGCCACCAGGAATCGTCCCAGGCGGTCGGGGTGTTACCGAGGTTGAGGACTTCCGTTTTGTCTGAGTTCAGTTTCAGACGGCTGAATTTCAGCCAATCTGTGACGTCCTTCATTCCATCTTGCAGGTTGGTCTTTGCGCTGGTGGGGTCCTTGGTGAGGGAGAGTATCAGTTGAGTGTCGTCGGCGTAGGAGGTGATGATGATGCTGTGTTTGCGTACGATGTCGGCGAGGGGGCTCATGTAGACATTGAAGAGTGTCAGGCTGAGCGAGGAGCCTGGTGGGACGCCGCAATTGATCTCGGTGGGGTCTGAGCAAAAAGGAGGGAGGTAGACTCTTTGAGAGCGGTTGGAGAGGAAGGAGGCGATCCAGTCCAGGGCCTGGCCTTGTATCCCGGTGGAGCGGAGGCGGGTTATTAGGGTGCGGTGACAGACAGTGTCGAAGGCAGCCCAGAGGTCGAGGAGGATGAGGGCGACTGTTTCACCGTTGTCCATCAGGGTTCTGATGTCGTCTGTGACTGAGATGAGGGCGGTTTCAGTGCTGTGGTTGGCTCGGAATCCGGATTGAGAGGGGTCGAGAAGGTTGTTGTCTTCAAGGAAGTTGGTAAGCTGCTTGTTGACGGTCTTCTCTATGACTTTGGCAGAGAAGGGGAGGAGCGAGATGGGGGGGGCGGACGTTCTTCAGGTCGCTTGGGTCAGCCGTAGGTTTCTTCAGTAGGGCGTTGACTTCAGCGTGTTTCCAGCTCTCGGGGAAGGTAGCAGAGGAAAACGAGGAGTTGATGATGGTCTGGAGGTGCGGGGCAATGATGTTGTCGGCTTTATTGAAGATGAAGTGTGGGCAGGGGTCCGAGGGGGCACCGGAGTGGATTGAGTTCATGGTGGTTTCGGTCTCTTCTGTGTTGATGTGGGTCCAGGCGTTGAGGGTGATGGCTGGGGGTGTGGGTTCAGTGGTGGTCGGCTGGGTCTGGTGTCCGAAGCTGTCGTGTAGGTCGGTGATCTTACGATGGAAGAATGTGGCGAGGGAGTTGCACAGGTCTTGTGAGGGCGTGATGGCGTTGGCGTTGGGGTTGGAGAGCTCTTTTACGATGTTGAAGAGTTCTCTGCTGTTGTGGCTGTTTTTGTCCAGTCTGTCTGTTAAGAAATTCCTTTTGGCTGCGCGGATCAGGTGGTGGTGTTCGCGGGTAGCGTTCTTGAGGGCATTCATGTTGTCTGTGGTGTGGTCCTTACGCCAGGCTTTCTCGAGGGTGCGACAAGTTTTCTTTGATTCCTTAAGGGTGTCAATGAACCAGGGAGGTTTTTTGGTGTTGGACTGTCTTGGAAGGCGACTGAGGGGAGCGAGGTTCTCTGCGCAGTTGGTGATCCAGTTCGTGAGGCTGAGGGCTACGTCGTTGGGGTCGGCGGAGAAGGTGGGTTGGTTGTCGATGAGCGTGGAGAAAAGCTGTTCTTCGGGGATTTTGTTCCACTGTCGACGAGGGATGGGTTGAGTGCGGAGGTGGCGAGTCTCGCGTCAGAAGGTGAAGTGGACACAACTGTGGTCGGTCCAGTGTAGAGCAGGGGGCGTGGCTGAAGGAAACGCGTTTGCTGGCGGAGAAGATGGGGTCGAGCGTGCGTCCGGCGATGTGGGTGGGGGTGTTCACCAGTTGCTTGAGGCCGAGGTTAGCGAGGTTGTTGAGCAGGGCGTCGGCGTTGGGGTCGTTGTTCTCTTCTAGATGGAAGTTGAGGTCGCCGAGGAGGATGTAGTCTGGTGAGGCGAGGGCGTGCGGGGAGATGAAGTCGGTGATGGAGTCGCTGAAGAGGGCGCGCGGTCCGGGGGGGCGGTAGATGAGGGATCCTCTGAGGGTGGTCCTGGGGTCTGTGCGGATCTGGAAGTGCAGGTGTTCGGCGGCGAGGGGGGTGTCTTCGGTGGAGGTGGTGACGCTGATGGAGTCTTTGAAGACGATGGCGATTCCTCCTCCTACTTGGTTGGTGCGGTCTTTCCTGGAAATCTTGTAGCCTTCGGGGATGGCTATGGCGATGTTGGGGGCCGAAGAGGCGTTCATCCAGGTCTCAGTGATGAAGGCGACGTCTGGTGCGGTGGAGTCCAGGAGGTCCCAGAGTTCAACGGCGTGCTTGTGGACGGATCGAGCGTTGATCAGGATGCATTTGAGGTAGTTGATGGCGTGTGGGCTGGTGGTCGTGGTTGTTTCGTGGTGGAAGGTAAGTTTGCAGGTATGACATGCGAAGGGTCTGTGGGTACGTTTCGGGTTAGCTTGGAAGCAGGTGCTGGAGCGCCCTGGGTTGAGGGCGTGGAGGGTGAAGGGGTCGTAGCGGTGCAGCGGGGTTTGGGAGTGCTGAGGGCCAGGGGTCGTGGCGCTGGGCGCGGGCCAGGTGAGGACGGGCACAGACGGGCTTGCCTTTGGCGCGCCTTCAGTGCGCCAGTGGCGCGGTCGCGCAGCGGCCGCCATAAGAGGGAGGAGGGGGGGGGGTCAGCTGGGGGGGGGGGGGACGGGAGTGGGGCGACGAATGGGAGCTGGGGGGGCAGGGGCGTGCAGGAGGTGGCGGCGGGAAAGCGGAGGGAGGGGGGACAGGTAGAGGGGAGCAAAGATGGGGGAGAGGGGGTTAAGGGTGGCGGGGAGTTTAGGAAGAAAGTTAGGAGGAAAGTTAGGAGGAAAGTTAGGAAGATAGGGGAGGGGAGTTATAGAGGTGGAGGTGGGTGCGGGTGAGAGGTAGAAGATAGATTAGGGTGAGGGTGAGAGATAGAGTGAAAGGATAGGAAGATAGGGGGGGTTACAGAGGAGGTGGCGAGTGAGGGGGAAAGATAGAGAGATAGGTAGATAGAGCGATAGGTAGATGGGGGCGTTACAGAGAGGGTGGCGTGTGAAGGAGGTCAGGGAGACGAGACAGGAGCAGGAGGGCAGACGCGGGAAGAACCAAGCAGAAGGTAAAAGAAGAAGAGGAGCAGAAGAGGGAAGAGCAGAAGACAGAAGATCACAGAAGAAGGTAAAGAAGAAGAGGAGCCGAAGATCAGAAGACAGAGGAACACAGAAGAAGTGTAAAGAAGAAGAGGAGCCGAAGATCAGAAGACAGAAGAACACAGAAGAAGGTAAAGAAGAAAAGTAGCGGAAGAGCAGAAGAGAGAAGAACACAGAAGAAGGTACAGAAGAAGAGGAGCGGAGAAGCAGAAGAGAGAAGAACACAGAAGAAGGTAAAGAAGAAGAGGAGCGACGAGCAGCAGAGGGAAGAGCCAAGAAGAGGGACACAGAAGAAGAAAGCACCCGCAGGTCGCGGTGCAAAGGAGAGACAGAGAAGCACACAGAAGAAGAACACAGATGAAGACAGAAGACGGGGAGCAGGAAAGAAAGAAGAGCAGAGAGGAAGAACAGAGATGAAGAAAAGAAGCAGGAGAGGAGGTGAGTAGCATGGGGTAGGGTGAGGGGCTGGGCGGTGGGGGGGGTACTTACTGTGAATTCGCTGGGCTTGCTAGGAGGTCTCAGGAGCCTGGGCTGGTGGAGATGCAGCGGCAGGGGGAGCTACCTACCATTGGGTCAAGGGTCGCTAACTCTGTCGCGCAGCGGCCACCATAAGAGGGAGGAGGCGGGGAGGGGTCAGCTGGGGGCAGGGGACGGGAGTGGGGCGACGAATGGGAGCTAGGGGGGCGGGGGCGTGCAGGAGGTGGCGGCGGGAAAGCGGAGGGAGGGGGGACAGGTAGAGGGGAGCAAAGATGGGGAAGGGGGGGTTAAGGGTGGCGGGGAGTTTAGGAAGAAAGTTAGGAAGAAAGTTAGGAGGAAAGTTAGGAAGATAGGGGAGGGGGGTTATGGAGGTGGAGGTGGGTGAGGGTGAGAGGTAGAAGATAGATTAGGGTGAGGGTGAGAGATAGAGTGAAAGGATAGGAAGATGGGGGGGTTACAGAGGAGGTGGCGAGTGAGGGGGAAAGATAGAGAGATAGGTAGATTGAGCGATAGGTAGATGGGGGCGTTACAGAGGGGGTGGCGAGTGAGGGAGGTCAGGGAGACGAGACAGGAGCAGGAGGGCAGACGCGGGAAGAACCAAGCAGAAGGTAAAAGAAGAAGAGGAGCAGAAGAGGGAAGAGCAGAAGAGAGAAGAACACAGAAGAAGGTAAAGAAGAAGAGGAGTGACAAGCAGCAGAGGGAAGAGCCAAGAAGAGGGACACAGAAGAAGAAAGCACAAGCAGGTCGCGGTGCAAAGGAGAGACAGAGAAGCACACAGAAGAAGAACACAGATGAAGAAAGAAGACGGGGAGCAGGAAAGAAAGAAGAGTACAGATGAAGAATACAGAAGAAGAGCACAGAGGAAGAACAGAGATGAAGAAAAGAAGCAGGAGAGGCGGTGAGTAGCGCGGGGCAGGGCGAGGGGCTGGGCGGTGGGGGGGGGTACTTACTGTGAATTCGCTGGGCTTGCTAGGAGGTCTCAGGAGCCTGGGCTGGTGGAGCTGCAGCGGCAGGGGGAGCGACCTACCCTTGAGAATCACATCCACCACCTCTGTCCTTGGCAGGATGAAGCACTCTGGACACCAAGCCCCCTCCAGAACCAGCGGAGAATCACATCCACTAACCCAGTCCTTGGCAGGATGAAGTACTCTGGGCACAAAGCCCCCTCCAGAACCAGTGGAGAATCACATCCACTACCTCTGTCCTTGGCAGGATGAAGCACTCTGGGCACCAAGCCCCCTCCAAAACCAGTGGAGAATCACATCCACTACCTCTGTCCTTGGCAGGATGAAGCACTCTGGGCACAAAGCCCCCTCCAGAACCAGTGGAGAATCACATTCACTACCTCTGTCCTTGGCAGGGTGAAGCACTCTGGGCACAATGCCTCCTCCAGAACCAGTGGAGACTGTTACCCACTTGAGAGACTGTGGCTTTGCACTCCCCAGGATAATGCAGTGGGCAAACCACCCACTGGAAAGACTTGAGAGACTGTGGCTTTGTACTCCCCAGGATAAAGCAGTGGACAAACCACCCACTGGAGAGACTTGAGAGACTGTTGCTTTGCACTCCCCAGGATACAGCAGGGGGCAAACCACCAACTGGAAAGACGTGAGAGACTGTGGCTTTGCACTCCCCAGGATAAAGCAGTGGGCAAACCACCCACTGGAAAGACTTGAGAGACTGTGGCTTTGCACTCCCCAGGATAATGCAGTGGGCAAACCACCCCCTGGAGAGACTTGTGAGACTGTGGCTTTGCACTCCCCAGGATACAGCAGTGGACAAACCACCAACTGGAAAGACGTGAGAGACTGTGGCTTTGCACTCCCCAGGATAAAGCAGTGGGCAAACCACCCACTGGAAAGACTTGAGAGACTGTGGCTTTGCACTCCCCAGGATAATGCAGTGGGCAAACCACCCACTGGAAAGACTTGAGAGACTGTGGCTTTGCACTCCCCAGGATAATGCAGTGGGCAAACCACCCACTGGAAAGACTTGAGAGACTGTGGCTTTGCACTCCCCAGGATACAGCAATGGCAATGGATCCCCCTTGTGCAGCAATGGCATTGTGCGTTCATCTGGCTGAGGTGCCCCCATCCTCCTCCCCCCAGAGGTGCCTGTTTCATTTTGATCTTCTGCCCCTGCAGTGTTCTTTCCGTTTCGAGTCAGGTATCTTGTGTGGGCTTTGCCCATGCATTTTGGGACCACTGGTCCACGGACAATGATTGGAACACTATCTGGACTTGTGTAGTTGGTGTACATATTTGTATACACTGGTTTTTGAACTTTTGCTATTTGATTTTTCTTGATTACACTTGTTACAATAATTTCCTTTTGTCCGTGCCTTCTTCCAGGAGGTGAGGGGGTGTATATGTAATGTTGCTTCATGTATTTGTGGGGGTGGGGGTATTGCGTGTTACGTGTGTGTGTCACTCTCTTTTCCCTCCCGCTCCCCTGTCTTGTAGGTGCAGTACTCACCGTGGTCGTCGACGGCGTCTGTCCTGCTCCTGATACAGCAGGAGGAAGACCAGCATGGGCAGGACGTGTAACTCGGGCTCCATGGCGTCCTGGTTCCTCGTTGGGTGTCGAGAGGTGAGTGGTTTCCCTTCTGTGTACTGTTTCCGCTGTGCTTTTGATAGCGTTGGTTCTGCCCCGGAAAAGGTGGCGGATAGGCGTGTTGGAATACAGTCTGTGGTACTTTGTCCTTTGCCTGTCTGTTGGCGGTTAGCGCCGCAGTGTTTGTTTCTACCACCGTGGCGGTCGGAGTGTAAAAGTGGCTGTCTATGTTGGCGGTTTCCGCCATGGTTGTGATTCCATTTTTTTTTCCGCCAGCCTGTTGGCGGTATTACCGCTGCTTCAACACCGACCGCCAGAGTTGTAATGAGGGTCTAAGTGTTGTATGATGAGCCTACATCAAATCTTTAAGCTCTTTCTTCCAATCCAACCCACTAACCACAACAACTAAATGTTGTTCTTTGTGACTCTGTTAAACGTTCCACCAACCCATTACTGGGGGGATGATACAAATATGTTGTTACATGCTTTATACCCCAGTGAGACATGAATTTCTGAAACTTCTTTGACACAAACTGCACTCCATTGTCAGTGACAAGTTCCACAGGGGCATCCTACCTCAAACACAAGGACTGTAAAAACCCCAGCACCTCCTCTGTATTTGCTGATTGAACAAATTCCACTTCAGGCCATCACGTCCCATAATCCACCAGCACCAAACCTTATCTTCTCTGCTCAACCAACACACACATTGGCCCAATGGCATCCAAACCTAGTTTGTACCAGAGTTTTTCAGGGACAGGTAGGGCTTCCTTTGGGCTCGGAAAAGTGACCTGCGATTTGCCACCTACACAGCACATACCACACACTCTCTCACAAACTGCTCCACACATCTGTCTACTCCAGGCCACCAGAATGATTATCTAATCCATCTTTTAATGGCTCCCATTCCCACATGTCCCTTATGTGCTAAGCTTAGCATTTTGCTCTGTAATCCATGTGGGACAACCAGCCAATCTGACTTCCTCAATATCCCATCTTTGAGACTCAAATCTGGGAATACCTGCTTCAAAGCAGACACAGCCTCACTAAAACTTTCATTCACCCAACCCTTGGTCAAAAGCTTTGTAACTTCTTGCAACACTTCATATTCCTGGACGGCAGCCTTCCATTCCTCCTCTGATATGCACCCACACTCCGAGTTCAACAAAGTTGCAACAGTACAAAAGTCATCATTCACATCTTTAACCTCCTCTTCATCTTTGAGTGCAACCTGGAAAGACAATCTGCGGAAACGTTATCCATACCCAGCATGTACTCCAACTGGAACTGGAATTCTTGCAGTTCATAGTGCCCCTTGGCAATGCAAGGAATGGCTTCATTGGCTCCTCTGGTGGTAAACAAGCTAACTAACAGCTTATGATCCATGCAGATGTTAAATTCTGTTCCACACTAGTACTTTCTAAAGTGGTTAAAGCCCCACCAACAAGCCAGGCCCTCATGCTGTATCACTGAATACATCGACTCAGCACCGCAGGCTGCAACGTAAAAGCTATCACCTCTTCCCTGCCTTCCCTTACCTGTAACAAAACAGCCCCAAACCATGCTGACTAGCATCGATCACCATCACCGACAAGTCACATGTGTCAAATGGCTTAAGTGGATGTCAGCGACTGTATCTCAATACGTCCCTCTTCTCCCCTGCAGGACGAATACTTTCCCTGTAAGGGAAGAGTACATTCTGAAGAGGAGTAGAAGTGGCTAGAGGGTAACGTCTGGGTGCTGATCCTGGCGTCAGGAAGAAAAATGGGACCAGTCTTGGAGACGGCTTCTTCGCAGTGGCAACCAGACACAGAGCGAGAACATTGCCAAGCGACTGGAAGAGGAACAGACGCGCCAATGTCTTTGAGGGCTGACTGGAGCTGAAGAAAATGGTGGGAAAATGGTGCCCCCTTTACTGTGACCCATAACAGAAAATGACAGATGGGAAGCAACCCGAAGCAGACCATGTGACAACTAAGGAGGTCGTTTCTGTGAAGTTGCATCTTCCCGCCACGCTTTAGGCGTAAAGCGTCTCTGTCAGGTGTGTGGCTGGGTTTGGGGACTGGGAAAGACGCTTGCCACTATTCGACTGCCCCAGTAGTTCTAACAAAGAGAAAAAAACACGAGGTGGAAAGGGGGGGCTCTGTCTTTCATGTTGGGGAGGGCTGAGCATAAGCCTCTCTATCCTATTGGTTCACCCAATACATTTCTTTATATTTTTCTTACCAAATTACCTTCCTCATAATCAGACACCCCCTCCAAGCCATGGTTGGCTTATATAGTGAGAATTTTCCTAGGTTGTCGTCTAGTGTTAGCAATCTTGGATTTACTAACCCTGGCAAAATGCCCCTTTTTTGGTGCAACATTTATTAACTGCTGGACAAAAGTAGGAATTGCCCAAATGCTTTCTGGCACCCCATCTGTAAAAAAATTTTGCTTTCCTTTAGGCTTCTTACTCGCTTTCTTCAACACATTCTCAGACACCATAGCATGCACTTGCATCTCCATTGCCATTTATTCCATGAAAACAGTTGTTGTCTCTACAATCCTAGCTATTCCACAGTTTTCTCCAAAGTTATGTTATCAGTATTTTATAACGTCTCCTGAATTGAGTTTTTGATACCAGTTGACCACTTATCATCTCATCCTCAAAAGTTGTATAATCACATGTTGCCCCTAACACTCAGAGATCACTTACAAAATGCTTCACTGGTTCACCGGTAACTGTTTCCTCATGTAAAACCTATGCCTTTTCATTATAATGTTCCATTTGTTCTTAAATTGCATGTCCATCATTTAATGGCAGAAGCATATTCATCCACAGAATCACCCTCTCCCCTGACAGTTACCACTGATAAATGTTTTAGTACCTTCATCCCTTCTGAGCCCAAGGAATGATGCAATAACACTGACTTCTTTTTCTGTGTCAATACTTCTCCTTCAATGGCCTCTAGACATGCTTCAAACCTTGCAAGTCAGAGCTCCCAATTCACAAAAAGACTACCACTTGATGGCAAGAAGGGGGAGAAATTACACTTTAGTGCATCTTGTTAGAGTCTCAATTATCCATAGAATGAAAGACCCATAGTGCCTTGACAATGACAATGTGAATCTCCACCCACAGTGAAAATGTAAAACAATATGTACACAAGGTCATGACAGAGCTTAATTATGAAGACCAGGTGTTTGAATCACTGTTGAAACAAATCCTTGTTATAAAAATTCACAATGGTAGCATAGCTTCAAATTCTGAGAATACCTTGAATATAGCATTTCGTAGTTATGGCAGCAGGACGGTATCCAATTTGGAGAGGAGGAAAGAAAGATTGCCAACATTTTCAATGTTTACACAATGTGATACTCACAAATAACTTAATGCCTCTTCAGCACATGAAAATGGTGCTTGATATTCCACTGTAAAGATAAATAAATAAACTGCAGAACAAACAAAGTGACGCACACTGCTGATATTGTAGAAACAGTGCACCAGCAGTTAGATTCAATGAGTGTGCTGATGATAATAAGATGACACCTGAAGCTGAGAAAGTGAACGTCTGATCCAAGATGGCGCTCAAGGTTGATGTAGTAGAAACCGAACACCCAATCCAAGATGGCGCTCAACCCACACCCTCTGCATGTGACATTGGCACCTGACTGCAGATGTGTAGCAATACGTTGGTGCCTGATCCAAAATGGTGCTCCTGCGACGAGACTCACCCCAGACATCACGAGATAGAGATAACAGGATGCTCCTCTAGTAGTCAAAAGGAACATGCCTGCTTCAGGATAAGGCTGTGCGAAGGACGAGTCTAGAAACAACCAGGCAGCAAACAACCTTAACAACTCGTCCATTCACTCCAGGGTAATAGGTGCAAGTAGAACTATTCTTCAGGATTTTGTGGCGAAGGCTACAAGATTTCCAGGAAAGACCGCACCAACCAAGTAGGAGGAGGAATTGCCATCGTCTTCAAAGACTCCATCAGCGTCACCACCTCCACCGAAGACACCCCCCTCGCCGCCGAACACCTGCACTTCCAGATCCGCACAGACCCCAGGACCACCCTCAGAGGATCCCTCATCTACCGCCCCCCCCGGACCGCGCGCCCTCTTCAGCGACTCCATCACCGACTTCATCACCCCGCACGCCCTCGCCTCGCCAGACTACATCCTCCTCGGCGACCTCAACTTCCATCTAGAACAGAACAACGACCCCAACACCACCGCCCTGCTCAACAACCTCGCCAACCTCGGCCTCAAGCAACTGGTGAACACCCCCACCCACATCGCCGGACACACGCTCGACCCCATCTTCTCCGCCAGCAAACACGTTTCCTTCAGCCACGCCTCCGCTCTACACTGGACCGACCAAAGTTGTGTCCACTTCACCTTCTGACGCAAGACTTGCCACCTCCGCATTCAACCCATCCCTCGTCGACAGTGGAACAAAATCCCCGAAGAACAGCTTTTCTCCACGCTCATCGACAACCAACCCACCTTCTCCGCCGACCCCAACGACGCAGCCCTCAGCCTCACGAACTGGATCACCAACTGCGCAGACAACCTCGCTCCCCTCAGACGCCTTCCAAGACAGTCCAACACCAAAAAACCTCCCTGGTTCTCTGACACCCTTAAGGAATCAAAGAAAACTTGTCGCACCCTTGAGAAAGCCTGGCGTAAGGACCACACCACAGACAACATGACTGCCCTCAAGAACGCTACCCGCGAACACCACCACCTGATCCGCGCAGCCAAAAGGAATTTCTTCACAGACAGACTGGACAAAAACAGCCACAACAGCAGAGAACTCTTCAACATCGTAAAAGAGTTCTCCAACCCCAACGCCAACGCCATCACGCCCTCACAAGACCTGTGCAACTCCCTCGCCACATTCTTCCATCGTAAGATCACCGACCTACACGACAGCTTCGGACACCAGACCCAGCCGACCACCACTGAACCCACACCCCCAGCCATCACCCTCAACGCCTGGACCCACATCAACACAGAAGAGACCGAAACCACCATGAACTCAATCCACTCCGGTGCCCCCTCGGACCCCTGCCCACACTTCATCTTCAATAAAGCCGACGACATCATTGCCCCGCACCTCCAGACCATCATCAACTCCTCGTTTTCCTCTGCTACCTTCCCCGAGAGCTGGAAACACGCTGAAGTCAACGCCCTACTGAAGAAACCTACGGCTGACCCAAGCGACCTGAAGAACTTCCGCCCCATCTCGCTCCTCCCCTTCCCTGCCAAAGTCATAGAGAAGACCGTCAACAAGCAGCTTACCAACTTCCTTGAAGACAACAACCTTCTCGACCCCTCTCAATCCGGATTCCGAGCCAATCACAGCACTGAAACCGCCCTCACCTCAGTCACAGACGACATCAGAACCCTGATGGACAACGGTGAAACAGTCGCCCTCATCCTCCTCGACCTCTGGGCTGCCTTCGACACCGTCTGTCACCGCACCCTAATAACCCGCCTCCGCTTCCCGGGATACAAGGCCAGGCCCTGGACTGGATCACCTCCTTCCTCTCCAACCGCTCTCAAAGAGTCTACCTCCCTCCTTTTTGCTCAGACCCCACCGAGATCATTTGCGGCGTCCCACAAGGCTCCTCGCTCAGCCCGACACTCTTCAATGTCTGCATGAGCCCCCTCGCCGACATCGTACGCAAACACAGCATCATCATCACCTCCTACGCCGACGACACTCAACTGATACTCTCCCTCACCAAGGACCCCACCAGCGCAAAGACCAACCTGCAAGATGGAATGAAGGACGTTGCAGATTGGCTGAAATTCAGCCGTCTGAAACTGAACTCAGACAAAACGGAAGTCCTCATCCTCGGTAACACCCCGACCGCCTGGGACGATTCATGGTGGCCCACGGCCCTTGGCACCGCACCGACCCCCTCAGACCACGCATGCAACCTCGGCTTCATCTTGGACCCACTTCTCACCATGACCAAACAAGTCAACACTGTATCCTCCTCCTGCTTCCTCACCCTCCGCATGCTCCGGAAGATCTTCCGCTGGATCCCCGCCGACACCAGAAAGGCGATGACCCACGCCCTCGTCACGAGCCGCCTGGACTACGGCAACACCCTTTACGCTGGGACCACCGCAAAACTCCAGAAACGTCTGCAACGAATTCAAAACGCCTCCGCCCGCCTCATCCTCGACATACCCCGCAACAGCCACATCTCCGCCCACCTGAGACACCTGCACTGGCTTCCTGTCAGCAAAAGGATCACCTTCCGTCTCCTCACCCACGCACACAAAGCCCTCCACAACAAGGGACCAGAATACCTCAACCGTCGCCTCAGCTTCTACGCTCCCACCCGTCTTCTCCGCTCCACCAGCCTCGCTCTCGCCGTCGTCCCTCGCATCCGCCGCTCCACGGCGGGTGGGCGGTCCTTCTCCTACCTGGCGGCCAAGACATGGAACACCCTCCCCACCATCCTCAGGACCACCCAGGACCACTCCGCATTCCGGAGACTCCTCAAGACCTGGCTCTTCGAGCAGCAGTAACCCCTTCCCCCTAGCGCCTTGAGACCCGCACGGGTGAGTAGCGCGCTTTATAAATGTTAATGATTTGATTTGATTTGATTTGGTTCTGGAGGGGGCTTTGTGCCCAGAGTGCTTCATCCTGCCAAGGACTGGGTTAGTGGATGCCTTTCTCCACTGGTTCTGGAGGGGGCTTTGTGCCCAGAGTGCTTCATCCTGCCAAGGACAGAGGTAGTGGATGTGATTCTCCACTGGTTCTGGAGGGGGCTTTGTGCCCAGAGTGCTTCATCCTGCCAAGTACAGAGGTAGTGGATGTGATTCTCCAGTGGTTCTGGAGGGGGGTTGGTGCCCAGAGTGCTCTACATGTAGTGTGGTTGGTCCCATTACCTCACATGTGTGTGTGTGCGCCACGAGATTGCCTAGGAACAGTTCGCATGAAACGCCATGGAGGCAGAGACATACCCCACCCTGCTGTGGCTTCGCCTTCCACCTGCAGGTGCAAACAGTGATGAGAGTCATGCCGCATGGAAGCTGGGCAGGGTCCAGGAAGTCTCCTCCAGCCTCGGACGGCTGCCCCCTGGGGATGGTAGCCATGTCAGCTGTGGTGCCACTGTCTGAGCACGTTGCGGGGCTGGTGGCGGTGCTTGCGGTGGTGTCTGTGGTGGAGGTGCTGCCCACTGGGGAAGATGCTGGGGGCTGTTGCTGAGGCTGCAGAATGCAGGTGGCGGTGGCGGTGCAGGTGGTGGTGCATGTGGCGGTGCAGGTGGCGGTGTTCGCCACCGTACAGGTTGGTATAGTGGTTGACAGAAGGGGTGACTCTAGTCCCTCAGTCGGAGCCACTGTGCACTGTCCTGACCTGCTCTTCGGCTTGTGTCCCTTCCCCATCTTTGATGGTTCTGCAGGTGTCTTGCCACTGTCCCGTTTTGTTTTGGAGGAGCCCTTGGTCGCTGGCACCTTCTTCACCTTGGCAGGTGGCGGAATGTCCTTGGCCTCCCTAGGTGGCACACTGGCAGCCCTGATGGGTGGCGCACTCGATGACACTGCAGTTGCTGGCACCACTGTGCCTGGGGATTTGGTGGCTGAGGTGCTGGGCTGGGACCTGGAAAGCCTCGTCCTAGGTAAAGGACTGGGGGAGGTGTAGGGAAGAAGTCAATGTTAGCCAGGAAAAGCTTCTTAGACACACTGGGACGGGAAGATGGAGGGGGTTTGGGAGTGGAGGAAGAGGTAGTGGTTGTAGGAGGTGTACGTTTGCTGAATTTGGGTGAAGGTGCATGGGACGGAGGCTGTTGTGAGGTGGATGGCTGTTGGGTGGGTGTGTGCCTGCATTTGTGTACTTTGGGAGGAGGGTTCACAGACACACTGGGACAGGACACTGGGGATGTGTAAATGGCAGTGGGGGTGGTGTTTGCACGTGAGCGGTGTGTGGTGATGGGCATGCTAGTGATGGAGGTAGTGGCTGAGGATGTAGTGCATGCAGGTGTGAGTGGAGATGAGACAGGTAGGGAGGAGGACCTGGAGGAGGGGGACACAGTGGAGGCAGTGGATGTTGCTGTGTCTGCATGGGGATGGTGCTTGTGTGAGTGCTTGTGGGATGTGTACTGCTTATGTTTGCCATGTCCACTCTTGTTTGTTGATGAGTGTGCATGCTGGTCTGATGGTGTACTTAGGATAGGCTGAGGTACAGGGGATTGGGTCAGGTGGAGGAAGTTGGAGGGGGGAGGCTGGACACAGGGACAATGGCTGCCTTCATTGCTGAGGCCAGAGCCTGAAATGCTCTCTGTTGGGCTGCCTGCCCAGAATGAATGCCCTCCAGGTATGCATTTGTTTGTTGCAAATGCCTTTCAACACCCTGGATGGCATTCAAAATGGTAGATTGCCCAACAGTGATGGATCTCAGGAGGTCAATAGTCTCATTGAGGGCAGCAGGGCTGACTGGGGCAGGAGCTGAGGTGCCTGGGGCGAAGGAGATGCCCACTCTCCTGGGTGAGCGGGCACGGGACACACGCTGAGGGGCTGCTGGGAGGGCGGTGCTGGCAGGGGGGTGGCGGCTGTACCTGTTGATTCGGTGGGCACAGAGGTGCCCGCCACGGCAAGGGAGCTCCCATCGGAGGAGGAGTCGCTGTCGCTGGTGTATGCTCCTGTCCCCGACGTAGAGCTCCACTCGCCCTCTGTTCCACTGGTGGCTTCAGACTCCGTTGCTTCAACCTCCAGGACCATGTGGGTTGCAGCTCCCTCCTGCTCCGGTGCCAATGCTCCTCTGCCAGATGATGCTGATGCACGCAAGAACAGGGAGACAAAACAAAAAGGGGGGAAGACAGAAGAAACACATGTTCGGTGCATGCAACACCACTACCGTTGGCGGACACAACACACAGGGAGCAGCCCTATGCACTAAGCCATGCACTAACAGTTCTTAGCAAATTCACATGCCCATGGGGGACGAGGCCTAAGCCCAATTGCTGCACACCTGGAAGTCTCAGGAGCCTGACTAGGTGTAGATGGCTCTTATCAGTAGTGTGGTTGGGGTGCCACAGAGCCTGCCTAACAAGGGACCTAGCCTACCAAGTTCGTCCTGGCCTAGGGGAACCCACAGCCCACTTCGACCACCCAGACACATTGTAAAGCGCGCCGAGTCAGCTGAATTAGAGTGTACTCACCCCCTTGTGGCTGCTGTGATGCCTTCAAGTGCCCATCCAACTCCAGATAGGCCACTGCCTGGATCCGGTACATCAGGGGGGTCATGGTGCGACGGTCGCCCCTTCCACGTTGGGAGGCCATCCCCAGCTGGGCTTCCGCCGTCTTCTTGCTCCAGCGGCGCAGGTCCTCCCATCTTTTACGGCAGTGGGTGCTCCGTCTATGGTACACCCCCAGGGTCCAGACATCCTTGGCGATGGCACGCCAAATACCCTTCTTCTGGTGGGCGCTGACCTAGAGGAAAAGTGAAGTAAAAATGGATGTTTCTATCCCGTACATTTCATCTCACGCACTGCCAAACACCTCCCACCCTGGCCCAGACATACATACACACACAATCCTGACATGCTGGCCTGTCCCCCTCCCCACCCTCTTCCATCCACGACACTCCATACAATCATGTGCCATCCACCATGCTCACAGTGTACTCACCTGTTTGTCTGGAGGGAGGACCCCATCCACCAGTTTCTCCAACTCCTCCGAAGTGAAGGCAGGGGCCCTTTCCCCAGACACTGTAGCCATAGTCGCTTCCAGACACAGGTCACAGCAGCACTTGCAGTGTAGGTCCTCCCCTGTTGAAGGTCAGGTATCAAGTGAGGGAACAGTAAGAAAATGGTGGCCACATCCGCGGTGGTGCGTACCGTCACTGCCGGCGTACATCGTCATTGGCTCCTGGGACCCATAGGACCCAATGTTAACCAATGCTGATTTGCGCCGCGCTCTTCAACCACCCACCGCGATGGTGTACAACGCCAGAGCAGTTACCTAATTTCCCCTTGTCCCACCTTACAGGTCAGGCAGCCGCCATTTCAGGGGGCCACATGGCATGGAAAAAAACTGCGTCACACCTATTTAGGCCTGGAATACGGACAGTTAAAGGCACATTGCAAATTTCCAATGTTTTAACAAATAACAAATTGTGATACCTAAGTGTTGGGTGACCCTCTGCTTGCTGTTCTCCTCCATAGGGCACGTCTGCTGGGATAGGTGATCAGATGGCGTCATCCTCCGGTGTACAGACCCCTGGTGGACCTGTCGACAATGGAAAAGAGACACATCATTATCACATACCAACAATCGTGCAACACTCCTTGAACTGTGTGCCCAGTTGGAGCCAGACCTGATTTCAGTTATCCACCATTCCACAGGAATCCCCCCTCTAGTGCAGGTTCTGTCTGTTCTCCATTTCCTGGCCAGTGGGTCTTTTCGAACAACAGTGGCCATGGCATCAGGGATGTCCCAGGCAATGTTCTCTAACGTGTTGTCCAGAGTGTTATCTGCCCTGCTGAAACAAATGCGCAGCTACATCGTTTTCCCACAGGTGGAGGATTTGCCCACAGTGAAAGGTGGCTTCTATGCCCTGGGACATATCCCCAACATCATTGGTGCCATTGATGGTACACATGTGGCATTTGTCCTCTCTGCCCCCCGCAGGAATGAACAGGTGTACAGAAACCGGAAAAGCTACAATTCACTGAATGTGCAGATGGTGTGTTTGGCAGACCAGTACATCTCCCATGTGAATGCCAAGTATCTTGGCTCTGTGCATGACTCTTACATTTTGAGGAATAGCAGCATCTCCTATGTGACGGGGCAACTCCAGAGGCACCGTGTGTGGTTAATAGGTGAGCCCAAGGTCCCAACACAGTTGACATAGGTGTCTGGGTATGTGGTTGTCCCTAAGGGTTAGTGTCTGTCTAACAGTTGTCCCTCAACATTTGCAGGTGACTGTGGTTTCCCCAACCTGTCATGGCTACTGACCCCAGTGAGGAATCCCAGGACAAGGGCAGAGGAACGCTACAATGAGGCACATGGACAAACTAGGATGATTATAGAACGCACCTTCGGCCTCCTGAAGGCCAGAATCCGGTGTCTCCATCTTACAGGTGGCTCCCTATACTACTCACCGAAGAAGGTGTGCCAGATAATCGACGCCTGCTGTATGTTGCAAACCTGGCTTTGCGACGCCAGGTGCCTTTTCTGCAGGAGGATGGGCCAGATGGTGGTCTTGTGGCAGCTGTGGAGCCTGTGGACAGTGAAGAAGAGGAGGCAGAAGAAGATGTAGACAACCAAAACAACATCATCATGCAGTACTTCCAGTGAGACACAGGTAAGAAGATGTAACTGCTTCCCACATCTCATACTATTGTTGGAGCTGGCATAAGTCTGTCATTTTCACTCAGTGTATGGACCCTGACTTGTTACTTTGCCTTTCCATTTCACAGATCTGGGTCCCACTTTGTGCCCTCTGCTATGTTTACTGCTGGCCTACAGCTGTGTTACATTGGTATGTGAACAAGTACATTGACATTGCTATATTCCAGAGGTTTAGCAATTACACATTTGTGAAAGCACATACTGACTCCAGATTGTTTTGTGATTTAAGTGTGTTTATTTCTGTGCAAATAAGTGGAGAGGGGTGTGAAATGGGCTGGGGTGATGGTGGAGGAATGTCCATGGCAGAGTCCAGTCTATTTGTTTCACAGGTGCATTGTCCAATGGGGCATAGGAAGTGGAGCAATGGCAGTTTAAGGTGGAGAGGGTGTCAAAGGGGAGTCAGAAGGGTGACATTCAGGGGGGTCTTATTTCCTGGCGGAGGTCTTGGCAATGTTCTCTGTCTTGTTCCTGGACCTCAGTGATCGTTTGCGTGGAGGTTCTCCTTCTGCAGGGGGTGGGGTGCCGGTGTAGTGAATCCTGGTTTGTTTTAACGGGATAACAGGAGTTAGCTTAGCCGTAGGCTTGTAAACTCGTGCCCCCGTCACCCAGTGACTTTTAACCTACTTAGCTTGCTCTGTCTTAGTCCATTTAATTATTTATTTCCTTTAAAATGGCGGCCTTGTTTATAGTTAGGCCACTTGTTGTGGGTTCTATTATCAGTGTCACTGCGCCAAGGCGTCAAGATCAAGCACAAAAGACAAACATACAGTAGGCATTCACACTTAGGGATTTTCCCTCTCTATACTTTCGAGGGATTATTGATATTAATTGCTGTAGGAAGTTGGCTCTGTATGTGCTATTTCAAAGTAAGGAATAGCATGCACAGAGTCCAAGGGTTCCCCTTAGAGGTAAAATAGTGGTAAAAATAGATAATACTAATGCTCTATTTTGTGGTAGTGTGGTCGAGCAGTAGGCTTATCCAAGGAGTAGTGTTAAGCATTTGTTGTACATACACATAGACAATAAATGAGGTACACACACTCAGAGACAAATCCAGCCAATAGGTTTTTATATAGAAAAATATATTTTCTTAGTTTATTTTAAGAACCACAGGTTCAAATTCTACATGTAATATCTCATTCGAAAGGTATTGCAGGTAAGTACTTTAGGAACTTTAAATCATAAAAATTGCATGTATACTTTTCAAGTTATTGACAAATAGCTGTTTTAAAAGTGGACACAGTGCAATTTTCACAGTTCCTAGGGGAGGTAAGTTTTTGTTAGGTTTACCAGGTAAGTAAGACACTTACAGGGTTCAGTTCTTGGTCCAAGGTAGCCCACCGTTGGGGGTTCAGAGCAAC
Organism: Pleurodeles waltl; assembly: GCF_031143425.1. Lineage (NCBI taxonomy): Eukaryota > Metazoa > Chordata > Amphibia > Caudata > Salamandridae > Pleurodeles > Pleurodeles waltl. The sequence continues at coordinate 694,412,576 of NC_090444.1, forward strand.
CCCAAAGTTACCACACCAGCAGCTCAGGGCCGGTCAGGTGCAGAGTTCAAAGTGGTGCCCAAAACACATAGGCTAGAATGGAGAGAAGGGGGTGCCCCGGTTCCGGTCTGCTTGCAGGTAAGTACCCACGTCTTCGGAGGGCAGACCAGGGGGGTTTTGTAGGGCACCGGGGGGGACACAAGCCCACACAGAAATTTCACCCTCAGCAGCGCGGGGGCGGCCGGGTGCAGTGTAGAAACAAGCGTCGGGTTCGCAATGTTAGTCTATGAGAGGTCTCGGGATCTCTTCAGCGCTGCAGGCAGGCAAGGGGGGGGGTTCCTCGGGGAAACCTCCACTTGGGCAAGGGAGAGGGACTCCTGGGGGTCACTTCTCCAGTGAAAGTCGGTCCTTCAGGTCCTGGGGGCTGCGGGTGCAGGGTCTCTCCCAGGCGTCGGGACTTTGGATTCAAAGAGTCGCGGTCAGGGGAAGCCTCGGGATTCCCTCTGCAGGCGGCGCTGTGGGGGCTCAGGGGGGACAGGTTTTGGTACTCACAGTATCAGATTAGTCCTGGGGTCCCTCCTGAGGTGGTGGATCTCCACCAGCCGAGTCGGGGTCGCCGGGTGCAGTGTTGCAAGTCTCACGCTTCTTGCGGGGAGCTTGCAGGGTTCTTTCAAGGCTGCTGGAAACAAAGTTGCAGCCTTTCTTGGAGCAGGTCCGCTGTCCTCGGGAGTTTCTTGTCTTTTCGAAGCAGGGGCAGTCCTCAGAGGATGTCGAGGTCGCTGGTCCCTTTGGAAGGCGTCGCTGGAGCAGGATCTTTGGAAGGCAGGAGACAGGCCGGTGAGTTTCTGGAGCCAAGGCAGTTGTCGTCTTCTGGTCTTCCTCTGCAGGGGTTTTCAGCTAGGCAGTCCTTCTTCTTGTAGTTGCAGGAATCTAATTTTCTAGGGTTCAGGGTAGCCCTTAAATACTAAATTTAAGGGCGTGTTTAGGTCTGGGGGGTTAGTAGCCAATGGCTACTAGCCCTGAGGGTGGGTACACCCTCTTTGTGCCTCCTCCCAAGGGGAGGGGGTCACAATCCTAACCCTATTGGGGGAATCCTCCATCTGCAAGATGGAGGATTTCTAAAAGTTAGAGTCACTTCAGCTCAGGACACCTTAGGGGCTGTCCTGACTGGCCAGTGACTCCTCCTTGTTTCTTTCTTTGTTCCCTCCAGCCTTGCCGCCAAAAGTGGGGGCCGTGGCCGGAGGGGGCGGGCAACTCCACTAAGCTGGAGTGCCCTGCTGGGCTGTGACAAAGGGGTGAGCCTTTGAGGCTCACCGCCAGGTGTCACAGCTCCTGCCTGGGGGAGGTGTTAGCATCTCCACCCAGTGCAGGCTTTGTTACTGGCCTCAGAGTGACAAAGGCACTCTCCCCATGGGGCCAGCAACATGTCTCTGGTGTGGCAGGCTGCTGGAACCAGTCAGCCTACACAGACAGTCGGTTAAGTTTCAGGGGGCACCTCTAAGGTGCCCTCTGTGGTGTATTTTACAATAAAATGTACACTGGCATCAGTGTGCATTTATTGTGCTGAGAAGTTTGATACCAAACTTCCCAGTTTTCAGTGTAGCCATTATGGTGCTGTGGAGTTCGTGTTTGACAAACTCCCAGACCATATACTCTTATGGCTACCCTGCACTTACAATGTCTAAGGTTTTGTTTAGACACTGTAGGGGTACCATGCTCATGCACTGGTACCCTCACCTATGGTATAGTGCACCCTGCCTTAGGGCTGTAAGGCCTGCTAGAGGGGTGTCTTACCTATACTGCATAGGCAGTGAGAGGCTGGCATGGCACCCTGAGGGGAGTGCCATGTCGACTTACTCATTTTGTCCTCACTAGCACACACAAGCTGGCAAGCAGTGTGTCTGTGCTGAGTGAGAGGTCCCCAGGGTGGCATAAGACATGCTGCAGCCCTTAGAGACCTTCCTTGGCATCAGGGCCCTTGGTACTAGAAGTACCAGTTACAAGGGACTTATCTGGATGCCAGGGTCTGCCAATTGTGGATACAAAAGTACAGGTTAGGGAAAGAACACTGGTGCTGGGGCCTGGTTAGCAGGCCTCAGCACACTTTCAATTGTAAACATAGCATCAGCAAAGGCAAAAAGTCAGGGGGCAACCATGCCAAGGAGGCATTTCCTTACACAACCCCCCCCCAAACGAAAGAGGATGAGACTAACCTTTCCCAAGAGAGTCTTCATTCTCTAAGTGGAAGAACCTGGAAAGGCCATCTGCATTGGCATGGGCAGTCCCAGGTCTGTGTTCCACTATAAAGTCCATTCCCTGTAGGGAGATGGACCACCTCAACAGTTTAGGATTTTCACCTTTCATTTGCATCAGCCATTTGAGAGGTCTGTGGTCAGTTTGAACTAGGAAGTGAGTCCCAAAGAGGTATGGTCTCAGCTTCTTCAGGGACCAAACCACAGCAAAGGCCTCCCTCTCAATGGCACTCCAACGCTGCTCCCTGGGGAGTAACCTCCTGCTAATGAAAGCAACAGGCTGGTCAAGGCCATCATCATTTGTTTGGGACAAAACTGCCCCTATCCCATGTTCAGAGGCATCAGTCTGCACAATGAACTGCTTAGAATAATCTGGAGCTTTTAGAACTGGTGCTGAGCACATTGCTTGTTTCAGGGTGTCAAAGGCCTGTTGGCATTCCACAGTCCAGTTCACTTTCTTGGGCATTTTCTTGGAGGTGAGTTCAGTGAGGGCTGTCACAATGGATCCATATCCCTTCACAAACCTCCTGTAATACCCAGTCAAGCCAAGGAATGCCCTGACTTGAGTCTGGGTTTTTGGAGCTACCCAGTCCAGAATAGTCTGGATCTTGGGTTGGAGTGGCTGAACTTGGCCTCCACCTACAAGGTGGCCCAAGTAAACCACAGTTCCCTGCCCTATCTGGCATTTGGATGCCTTGATAGAGAGGCCTGCAGATTGCAGAGCCTTCAAAACCTTCTTCAGGTGGACCAGGTGATCCTGCCAGGTGGAGCTAAAGACAGCAATATCATCAAGATAAGCTGTGCTAAAGGACTCCAAGCCAGCAAGGACTTGATTCACCAACCTTTGGAAGGTGGCAGGGGCATTCTTTAAACCAAAGGGCATAACGGTAAACTGATAATGCCCATCAGGTGTGGAGAATGCTGTTTTCTCTTTTGCTCCAGGTGCCATTTTTATTTGCCAGTACCCTGCTGTCAAGTCAAAGGTACTTAAGAATTTGGCAGCACCTAATTTATCTATGAGCTCATCAGCTCTTGGAATTGGATGAGCATCTGTCTTGGTGACAGAATTGAGCCCTCTGTAGTCCACACAAAACCTCATCTCTTTCTTTCCATCTTTGGTGTGAGGTTTGGGGACTAAGACCACTGGGCTAGCCCAGGGGCTGTCAGAGCGCTCAATTACTCCCAATTCTAGCATCTTGTGGACTTCCACCTTGATGCTTTCCTTAACATGGTCAGACTGTCTAAAGATTTTGTTTTTGACAGGCATGCTGTCTCCTGTGTCCACATCATGGGTACACAGGTGTGTCTGACCAGGGGTTAAGGAGAAGAGTTCAGGAAACTGTTGTAGGACTCTCCTACAATCAGCTTGCTGTTGGCCAGAGAGGGTGTCTGAGTAGATCACTCCATCTACTGTGCCATCTTTTGGGTCTGATGACAGAAGATCAGGGAGAGGTTCACTCTCTGCCTCCTGATCCTCATCTGTTACCATCAACAGATTCACATCAGCCCTGTCATGGAAGAGCTTAAGGCGGTTCACATGGATCACCCTCTTGGGGCTCCTGCTTGTGCCCAGGTCCACCAGGTAGGTGACCTGACTCTTCCTTTCTAGCACTGGGTAAGGGCCACTCCATTTGTCCTGGAGTGCCCTGGGAGCCACAGGCTCCAGAACCCAGACTTTCTGCCCTGGTTGGAACTCAACCAGTGCAGCCTTTTGGTCATACCAAAACTTCTGGAGCTGTTGGCTGGCCTCAAGGTTTTTGGTTACCTTTTCCATGTACTCTGCCATTCTAGAGCGAAGGCCAAGTACATAGTCCACTATGTCTTGTTTAGGCTCATGAAGAGGTCTCTCCCAGCCTTCTTTAACAAGAGCAAGTGGTCCCCTTACAGGATGACCAAACAGAAGTTCAAAGGGTGAGAATCCTACTCCCTTCTGTGGCACCTCTCTGTAAGCGAAAAGCAGACATGGCAAGAGGACATCCCATCTCCTTTTGAGTTTTTCTGGGAGCCCCATGATCATGCCTTTTAATGTCTTGTTGAATCTTTCAACCAAGCCATTAGTTTGTGGATGGTATGGTGTAGTGAATTTGTAAGTCACTCCACACTCATTCCACATGTGTTTTAGGTATGCTGACATGAAGTTGGTACCTCTGTCAGACACCACCTCCTTAGGAAAACCCACTCTGGTAAAGATACCAATGAGGGCCTTGGCTACTGCAGGGGCAGTAGTCGACCTAAGGGGAATAGCTTCAGGATACCTGGTAGCATGATCCACTACTACCAGGATATACATATTTCCTGAGGCTGTGGGAGGTTCCAGTGGACCAACTATGTCCACACCCACTCTTTCAAAGGGGACCCCCACCACTGGAAGTGGAATGAGGGGGGCCTTTGGGTGCCCACCTGTCTTACCACTGGCTTGACAGGTGGGGCAGGAGAGGCAAAACTCCTTAACCATGTTGGACATATTGGGCCAGTAGAAGTGGTTGACTAGCCTCTCCCACGTCTTGGTTTGTCCCAAATGTCCAGCAAGGGGAATGTCATGGGCCAATGTTAGGATGAACTCTCTGAACAGCTGAGGCACTACCACTCTCCTAGTGGCACCAGGTTTGGGGTCTCTGGCCTCAGTGTACAGGAGTCCATCTTCCCAATAGACCCTATGTGTTCCATTTTTCTTGCCCTTGGACTCTTCAGCAGCTTGCTGCCTAAGGCCTTCAAGAGAGGGACAGGTTTCTTGTCCCTTACACAGCTCCTCCCTTGAGGGTCCCCCTGGGCCTAAGAGCTCAACCTGATAAGGTTCAAGCTCCAAAGGCTCAGTTCCCTCAGAGGGCAGAACTTCTTCCTGAGAAGAGAGGTTCCCTTTCTTTTGCTGTGTTGCAGTTGGTTTCCCAACTGACTTTCCTTTCCTCTTGGTAGGCTGGGCCATTCTTCCAGACTCCAGCTCTACTTGTTCACCCTGTGCCTTGCACTGTGCTCTTGTTTTCACACACACCAGTTCAGGGATACCCAGCATTGCTGCATGGGTTTTTAGTTCTACCTCAGCCCATGCTGAGGACTCCAGGTCATTTCCAAGCAGACAGTCCACTGGGATATTTGAGGAGACCACCACCTGTTTCAGGCCATTGACCCCTCCCCATTCTAAAGTAACCATTGCCATGGGATGTACTTTTCTCTGATTGTCAGCGTTGGTGACTGTGTAAGTTTTTCCAGTCAGGTATTGGCCAGGGGAAACCAGTTTCTCTGTCACCATGGTGACACTGGCACCTGTATCCCTCAGGCCCTCTATTCTAGTCCCATTAATTAAGAGTTGCTGTCTGTATTTTTGCATGTTAGGCGGCCAGACAGCTAGTGTGGCTAAATCCACCCCACCCTCAGAAACTAGAGTAGCTTCAGTGTGGACCCTGATTTGCTCTGGGCACACTGTTGATCCCACTTGGAGACTAGCCATACCAGTGTTACCTGGATGGGAGTTTGGAGTGGAACCTTTCTTGGGACAGGCCTTGTCTCCAGTTTGGTGTCCATGCTGTTTACAGCTATGACACCAGGCCTTTTTGGGATCAAAGTTTTTACCCTTGTACCCATTGTTTTGTGAAGAGGCTCTGGGCCCACCCTCCTGTGCAGGTTTTTGGGGGCCTGTAGAAGACTCTTTACTATTTTTAGTTTTGGTTGTCTCATCACTCTTCCCCTGGGGAGTCTTTGTGACCCCTTTCTTTTGGTCACCCCCTGTTGAAGTCTTGGACACCCTTGTCTTGACCCAATGGTCCGCCTTCTTTCCCAATTCTTGGGGAGAAATTGGTCCTAGGTCTACCAGATGCTGATGCAGTTTATCATTGAAACAATTACTCAATAGGTGTTCTTTCACAAATAAATTGTACAGCCCATCATAATTACTTACACCACTGCCTTGAATCCAACCATCTAGTGTTTTCACTGAGTAGTCTACAAAGTCAACCCAGGTCTGGCTCGAGGATTTTTGAGCCCCCCTGAATCTAATCCTATACTCCTCAGTGGAGAATCCAAAGCCCTCAATCAGGGTACCCTTCATGAGGTCATAAGATTCTGCATCTTGTCCAGAGAGTGTGAGGAGTCTATCCCTACACTTTCCTGTGAACATTTCCCAAAGGAGAGCACCCCAGTGAGATCTGTTCACTTTTCTGGTTACACAAGCCCTCTCAAAAGCTGTGAACCATTTGGTGATGTCATCACCATCTTCATATTTAGTTACAATCCCTTTAGGGATTTTCAACATGTCAGGAGAATCTCTGACCCTATTTATGTTGCTGCCACCATTGATGGGTCCTAGGCCCATCTCTTGTCTTTCCCTCTCTATGGCTAGGATCTGTCTTTCCAAAGCCAATCTTTTGGCCATCCTGGCTAACTGGATGTCCTCTTCACTGGAGTTATCCTCAGTGATTTCAGAGGTGTTGGTCTCTCCTGTGAGGGAACCAGCATCTCTGACTATTATTTTTGGAGTCAGGGTTTGAGAGACCCTGTTCTCCCTAGATAGGACTGGTAGGGGGGAATTTTCCTCCAAGTCACTATCCTCTTCCTCTGAGTTGCCACCCTCAGAGGGGTTGGCCTTTTCAAACTCTGCCAAAAGCTCCTGGAGCTGTATTTTGGTAGGTTTGGGGCCCATTGTTATTTTCTTTATTTTACAGAGTGACCTTAGCTCCCTCATCTTAAGATGGAGGTAAGGTGTGGTGTCGAGTTCCACCACAGTCACATCTGTGCTAGACATTTTGCTTCTAAAAGTTGGAATACTTTTTAAGAATCTACAACTGGTTCTAGAATCTAATTCAAACTTTTACAAACTTTTAAACTCTAAAAGAAATGCTAAACAGGATCTAACACAAGGCCCTAGCAGGTCTTTTAAGAATTTAGAAAACTTTTCAAATTGCAAAAATCAATTTCTAATGACAATTTTGGAATTTGTCGTCTGATCAGGTATTGGCTGAGTAGTCCAGCAAATGCAAAGTCTTGTACCCCACCGCTGATCCACCAATGTAGGAAGTTGGCTCTGTATGTGCTATTTCAAAGTAAGGAATAGCATGCACAGAGTCCAAGGGTTCCCCTTAGAGGTAAAATAGTGGTAAAAATAGATAATACTAATGCTCTATTTTGTGGTAGTGTGGTCGAGCAGTAGGCTTATCCAAGGAGTAGTGTTAAGCATTTGTTGTACATACACATAGACAATAAATGAGGTACACACACTCAGAGACAAATCCAGCCAATAGGTTTTTGTATAGAAAAATACCTTTTCTTAGTTTATTTTAAGAACCACAGGTTCAAATTCTACATGTAATATCTCATCCGAAAGGTATTGCAGGTAAGTACTTTAGGAACTTTAAATCATAAAAATTGCATGTATACTTTTCAAGTTATTGACAAATAGCTGTTTTAAAAGTGGACACTTAGTGCAATTTTCACAGTTCCTAGGGGAGGTAAGTTTTTGTTAGGTTTACCAGGTAAGTAAGACACTTACAGGGTTCAGTTCTTGGTCCAAGGTAGCCCACCGTTGGGGGTTCAGAGCAACCCCAAAGTTACCACACCAGCAGCTCAGGGCCGGTCAGGTGCAGAGTTCAAAGTGGTGCCCAAAACACATAGGCTAGAATGGAGAGAAGGGGGTGCCCCGGTTCCGGTCTGCTTGCAGGTAAGTACCCACGTCTTCGGAGGGCAGACCAGGGGGGTTTTGTAGGGCACCGGGGGGGACACAAGCCCACACAGAAATTTCACCCTCAGCAGCGCGGGGCGGCCGGGTGCAGTGTAGAAACAAGCGTCGGGTTCGCAATGTTAGTCTATGAGAGGTCTCGGGATCTCTTCAGCGCTGCAGGCAGGCAAGGGGGGGGGGGTTCCTCGGGGAAACCTCCACTTGGGCAAGGGAGAGGGACTCCTGGGGGTCACTTCTCCAGTGAAAGTCCGGTCCTTCAGGTCCTGGGGGCTGCGGGTGCAGGGTCTCTCCCAGGCGTCGGGACTTTGGATTCAAAGAGTCGCGGTCAGGGGAAGCCTCGGGATTCCCTCTGCAGGCGGCGCTGTGGGGGCTCAGGGGGGACAGGTTTTGGTACTCACAGTATCAGATTAGTCCTGGGGTCCCTCCTGAGGTGTTGGATCTCCACCAGCCGAGTCGGGGTCGCCGGGTGCAGTGTTGCAAGTCTCACGCTTCTTGCGGGGAGCTTGCAGGGTTCTTTCAAGGCTGCTGGAAACAAAGTTGCAGCCTTTCTTGGAGCAGGTCCGCTGTCCTCGGGAGTTTCTTGTCTTTTCGAAGCAGGGGCAGTCCTCAGAGGATGTCGAGGTCGCTGGTCCCTTTGGAAGGCGTCGCTGGAGCAGGATATTTGGAAGGCAGGAGACAGGCCGGTGAGTTTCTGGAGCCAAGGCAGTTGTCGTCTTCTGGTCTTCCTCTGCAGGGGTTTTCAGCTAGGCAGTCCTTCTTCTTGTAGTTGCAGGAATCTAATTTTCTAGGGTTCAGGGTAGCCCTTAAATACTAAATTTAAGGGCGTGTTTAGGTCTGGGGGGTTAGTAGCCAATGGCTACTAGCCCTGAGGGTGGGTACACCCTCTTTGTGCCTCCTCCCAAGGGGAGGGGGTCACAATCCTAACCCTATTGGGGGAATCCTCCATCTGCAAGATGGAGGATTTCTAAAAGTTAGAGTCACTTCAGCTCAGGACACCTTAGGGGCTGTCCTGACTGGCCAGTGACTCCTCCTTGTTTCTTTCTTTGTTCCCTCCAGCCTTGCCGCCAAAAGTGGGGGCCGTGGCCGGAGGGGGCGGGCAACTCCACTAAGCTGGAGTGCCCTGCTGGGCTGTGACAAAGGGGTGAGCCTTTGAGGCTCACCGCCAGGTGTCACAGCTCCTGCCTGGGGGAGGTGTTAGCATCTCCACCCAGTGCAGGCTTTGTTACTGGCCTCAGAGTGACAAAGGCACTCTCCCCATGGGGCCAGCAACATGTCTCTGGTGTGGCAGGCTGCTGGAACCAGTCAGCCTACACAGACAGTCGGTTAAGTTTCAGGGGGCACCTCTAAGGTGCCCTCTGTGGTGTATTTTACAATAAAATGTACACTGGCATCAGTGTGCATTTATTGTGCTGAGAAGTTTGATACCAAACTTCCCAGTTTTCAGTGTAGCCATTATGGTGCTGTGGAGTTCGTGTTTGACAAACTCCCAGACCATATACTCTTATGGCTACCCTGCACTTACAATGTCTAAGGTTTTGTTTAGACACTGTAGGGGTACCATGCTCATGCACTGGTACCCTCACCTATGGTATAGTGCACCCTGCCTTAGGGCTGTAAGGCCTGCTAGAGGGGTGTCTTACCTATACTGCATAGGCAGTGAGAGGCTGGCATGGCACCCTGAGGGGAGTGCCATGTCGACTTACTCGTTTTGTCCTCACTAGCACACACAAGCTGGCAAGCAGTGTGTCTGTGCTGAGTGAGAGGTCCCCAGGGTGGCATAAGACATGCTGCAGCCCTTAGAGACCTTCCTTGGCATCAGGGCCCTTGGTACTAGAAGTACCAGTTACAAGGGACTTATCTGGATGCCAGGGTCTGCCAATTGTGGATACAAAAGTACAGGTTAGGGAAAGAACACTGGTGCTGGGGCCTGGTTAGCAGGCCTCAGCACACTTTCAATTGTAAACATAGCATCAGCAAAGGCAAAAAGTCAGGGGGCAACCATGCCAAGGAGGCATTTCCTTACAATTGCCGTCCCAAGCATGCCTGTTATCTATTGTTATGAATAACACTTATGTCAAGGGACCTTGTAGATCTGTATAAATACAACACACTTTTAGACAGATAATCAGAGGGATTCCGACCAGAGGGCATCGCCACCATCGCTGATACTGATGCTGCAGTCATCTTGACGCTGACCCAGTCTTCGTGTCCCTGCGGAGTCTGAGATAGAGACCTCATTCCAAGGTAACAAGGGTTGGGGGTTCCTCTCATGGACACGGTTTTGGCAGATTAGGTTTAACGAACCCAGCTCTCCTTTTTAGGTAGAAGGTTAGACCTACTCTCCTTAGGGTATTAGGGCTTATTCCATTTTTATACATATACATATATTTCTTTCATATATTGCATAATGGTGGGGGTCTTTATAACAATGACTCTCCTCTTCACAATCCTGTTGCTTGGTATATTAATTATCCTAATCATTGCAGTTCATGCAGCTTATCACAAATTGCAGTTATGTTAAATAAAAACTATTATAACGTCACTGCATCTGTGTTATTGCCTTTGTTTGTATGAGACATAATCAATCTGTGAGAAAAGGGTAATTTCCGTTTAACCACGACAACCCTGAGAGATCTTATTTTGAGTCCATGCGTAAGCGACTGCTACAAATCACCTTTTACTATTGTGTTTCTGGTGAGGTACTGCTAGTAAGCCGGTAAGGTTTGGACAACAGTTACAACTAGTTGTAGGAAGAAACTTAGTCACCTACAAACAAAAGTACTGTCATCCTGAGACCAGCAGTCTTGCTCAGAGCAAGAGTCCAAACTACGACATGGCGCCACCAACGATGGTGTTTAGGCACTAATTTACGGATACCCTGACTATCACTGTCTCACAGACAACAGGTACCCTTAGTACCATTATACGGAGACGTCCGTGGTCTTTGGGAGAATCCTCCTCAGCTGAACAGGTGACACCTCATTAAGCTGTAGGTTGTTCGAGCTCGAACTCATAAAAAGGAAAAACTTCCCCTATTTTTGGTGTTCCGTTTCTCTTAACAACTATGGCTAATACCATAGACATTCCTGCAAATGCTAGACATGCACTTACACAACATTTATTAGCGCATGGCCTTACAGAAGAGGGTGGGGATGTCACACTGATAATAGAGGCTACTGAAGCCTACCAAACAGAAACATTTTACTGTTGGGTTGCCTTTCCTGAGGCTGACCAACGGACGCACACATTTCACACATATGACATTGCGGACGTACCCGTAAGATACGAAGCATACAATTATCATGAAATATCGCTCACATATCAAGAGCATCAGAACTGGTTTGAAGGCGCCCTACCACATGTACTACGACGGGTGAGGCTAGGTCCTTTAAGTAATGAAGGGCCTACATGGCCCATGTTTGCCACATATACACCTCACCCAGGCATACAGACTATGCCGATTGTAGATTTAAGAATATTATATAATGAATTAGTGGCATTATATAGACGATTAGTCCAGTTCGTAATGCGAACATTGAACACTACACCAGCGCGTCCAGCACCGCCAGTAGCTGGTGGTTATCAATTGGCTACTGGGATTAATCCACAAACAGTGCATACCATTCTGGGTAAAGTGCCCTCAGATCGAGAAAAAATACCATTCTGGATTGCCCAGAAAACAAATCAGCTGGAAGCTGTGTTCCCCCATACAGGGCCACAGGAAAAACATAGACTGCTCACTATGTGCTTGCCGTTTGGGATGGTTCCCTCGGTGGATGATTGTGCCACATGGGGTACAGTCTTCGCTGCCGTTTATACTACCACACATGGTACCCCTACGCTTGCCAATTTACCGGATGTGTTGAAACAAATACAAAATGAGCATGGGGCTGCACCGGCCCTAGATCTGGGGATGGAATTGATGCGTAACTTTGACGCCGTCTCCTCGATCATATTAAGTAATATTAAAGGGGAAGCAGTGGCACTGGCGATACGCCAGCGTCTCCGGGAAACTCCACATATGGAACAGGAGAGACAGCTACCGAAAATAATATCTGATACCTATACTAGTATAGGACGGGATGGGCTGGGAGCCAAACCTAAATAATTGGATATACTGAGTACCACCCATAAGGAAGGTACAAAGCAAGCACAAGAGGGCTCTAAAAAGCGCTGGGACAAACAAAAAGATTTCAAAGATAGGAGAAATAAAAGAGCTGATTCTCCACATCCGGAGTACTCCGAAAGGAGGTATAATCTCAGGAATAGGGATAACATTAGAACTCCAGACAGATATACCGATTCACGTCCTTCTCGTTCCTTTCAGGACGCACCGGATAGACGTAGCGAGAAAGGGGGCGCCAGGATCGACGTCCGGAATACGTGAAAGAAAAGAAAGACTCGCCGCAGTCTACCATTAAAAAAGAAGAAAAGACTCCTCAGCAAAAGCCACAGTTTAAAAAGAAGAAAGTGGCAGCACTGACAGTTAAAAATGCCAGTAGTATTGAGAACACTGTTGAGGAACAAGAGGTGGGCAGTGACTCTGTTGGACAGTGCGGCAGAGGTCACGATATGTCGCCAGAGTCTGAGAGATCATCTGGTTGCGACAGCAACTAGCGATTACATCGCAGTTGAAACGGCGGATGGCCGCGTTCTCCCACCCGATCGGGTGCATTATTAGTGTAATATTTTGGGATGAACTTACTAGTGATATCCTGTTGGCCGAGAGAGACTGGCCACCTGAACATGTCCGCAAGCTCCCACATGGGGAAGATGTCATTTTGCCTTCTTTCTCCGATCTTGTTCCGGAGGCAGACAAAAAAGCCTATGCGGCTGATTGGGCTTTAGCGCAGGCACCTGCATTATACCGTAATCATGTAGGTTGGGACAAGGACTCTCCTTGTCATGTTATTCCCGTTAGGTCTACACCACACCCGCAGCCACAGTACCCTGTTAAACATGAAGCGAAAGCTCCAGTGACGGAGATACTGTCACAACTTGAATACCAGGGAGTAATTGAGCCCTGTACATCAGCAATGAATAATTTGCTGTTTCCCATTGCGAAACCTGATCATTCATATAGAATAGTGGTTGATTACAGACACTTGAATAGTCATACAAGCACATATGCTATACAAAATTCACACAGCACAGCGCTGATTAATAATATAGTGCGTAAAAAATACAAAACTACATTGGATATATCTAATGGATTTTTCTGCCAGAATTTAGCACATGACAGTAGTGACCTAAGTGCCTTTTCCTTTGGCTCTCAGAAACGCTTTTGTCGTTTACCCCAAGGCTATAAAAACAGCCCAGGACTGTTTTCGGCCCGTGTAACATCAATCTTGCACGAGCTTGATTCCGAGGTATTATCCTATGTGGATGATATCTATCTCACTGAGGACACCCTTGACATTCATCTTGCAAGGGTCGATCGGATAATTATGGGATTTGCTGCCTACGGATGTAAATTTAATTTTAGGAAGAGCAAGATAGCATTTCTTAGTGTATTGTTCCTAGGATATGAGCTATCGAACGAAGGGAAGAGCCTGGCCCCGCACTTCTTAGAAAAGTGTGCTCAGCTACAGCCTCCAAACACGCTTAAGAAATTACAGTCATTACTGTGTTTCTTTAATTTTGGCAGAACATACATTCCAGATTATGCTGAACGTGTCAAGCCACTATATGACTTAATTCAGCCCAATTTTTCTAGCAGGCGATGGACAATTGCACACACACACATCCTTAGGGACATACAACGGGACATGCTGGAGGCTAGACACTTGTACACACGTGACAATAAAACAAATTTGGTCATCAGAATAATAGCTGGTGCCCGTGGATTTACCTATGTTACCTTTAATGAAGGTGACACGGTCCCGATAGCATACAAATCACATTTGTACTCCAATGCAGAGAAACGTTTTGCTCCTACTGAACAAATTCTGACAGCAGTTCAGATGGCCGTTATGAAAGAGAGGCCGCTTGCCCAGGGGAAGCGATTTATGGTTGTCTCCCCGGTACCGGCCTTAGAGGCTGTTACTAAAGCGAGCATTCCAAACGCTAAAGCATTACATCCACGCTGGATTCAATGGGCAACGTCTCTGACCGCCACTGATGTTGAATATGTGTTTGACCCAAGACTTCAGACACAAGAATTTCTCCAGTATGAACAGGAGTAGCCCGCTCCCTTACACATATTGCCAATAGACAGTTATGATACCATCATATACACTGACGGATCGGCACAACCGGCTGTGGGTACTAAACATCAATACTCGGCGGCTTGCGCAGCCGTGTGCGGGGTAATGGAAGACGGGGTTTTCCATCCTCATAATACCTACACTCAGACCTTAGGGGACTGCACAGCCCAGTTGGCTGAGCTTAAGGCTCTTCTTCTAGCACTCGAACATTCAGAGCCAGGAACCCAGACTTTGGTTGTCTGTGATTCGTATTACTGCGTCCAGTCATACAATGAATACCTCAATCATTGGAAACTGAACGGGTTTAGAGATTCTAAAGGGAACACCATTAAACACAAAATATTGTGGGGAAGGGTGGCTGATCTTAAGGATAAGCTGCCATGTGTCCATGTAGTTCATACATTAGGGCACCAACGTGTAGGAAAACATGTTGCCGGTAATACATTGGCTGACGAAGCGGCCAAAGCATCAGTGGCTACGGCTTCTGTGGCTGCAGTGACTCGTTCTCGGACGAGGTTGGATAATGAAATACTGATTGCCGTTAAAGCCTCGGCTGCAGGCAAGCCCCTTCCGAAAGGATACCCTACGAACTATACCTATCATATCAGTGCACAGAATGTTGCTTTTGCAACAATTCCTGATGTTGGTGATCGTGTGATCCCAAATGAAGATCAAAGATTGGGGCTGATTACAGCTGCACATGAGGGTGTCGCTTCTGCACATGCTGGTATACAGGCCACTATCACCATTCTACAACAACGGTATTGGTGGCCTGGTCTATGCCGATGGACTAAACAGTATGTCCTTTGCTGTGACATTTGTCAGCAGATTAAGGGCTCAAATATCAGACGCCCTCAGCAGACATCTCTCTTAGTGTCAGACAAGCCACTCCATTGTGTGTACCTGGACCACTGTGGTCCCTTGCAACCTGATGGTGCATACAAATACATTTTAGTGGCTGTAGATTCCTGTTCTAGATTCCTGTGGGTATGGCCACAGCGGCCGGCTGACGCCCGGACTGTTATAAAAGATTTGCTGATCTTTATCGGTACATATGCGGTTGCAGCATTCCATTCAGACCAGGGCCCTGCATTTGCCTCTAAGGCTTTCAGGGACACCATGAGGACGATGGGTGTTGAACTCCATTACTCTTCACCATACCATCCCGAGGGAAATTTGGTCGTGGAGAGGCGGAATCGTGATCTAAAGCAGTCCTTAACAGCTCGAGTATTAGGTTCAGGCCGCGGTAGGTTACATCACCTATATGGGGTCCAGAGAGCACTGAATAATCTGCCAAGATGGTCCTTGGGGGGAAAGTCTCCATATGAGGTTCTCTTTGGGACAACTATGTATGTCCCCGATCTTGATCCCCCTGGTATGGTGGCAGCAGAAACACCATTTGACATAAAAGAACGTCTCGCTGTTTTGCAGGAGCTTCAACAATTTCGTGATGATAAATCATCTGCAAGTGCTGCCACCTTGGGAATAAGGGACTTGGCGAAAACTTCGACTGGCTGGATTCCTAACATTGGGGATCTGGTTCATGAGAAGATCGCTGTGATAAAAGAGTTTGGTCCATCATACAGAGCACCTGTACCGGTCTTGGGGATAAAAGGCACCAGGACTGTCATCCTTCCACCGTTGTCTGGTTCCAATTCCAACAGATTTATCTCCATTGATGACATCAAATTACACCATGTGGCCGATTCTTCACAGTAGACCAGGAGGTCCCTTGGGTAGTTCCCGATCCCCTCTCACTACCCAACAGGACATCCCTCTACATAGTAGGATGACCATCGCTACTTCTGACTATGCGACTATGGCAGCTGCTGTTCCGGACACTTCCTCGACCATGGGGAGGGTGGAAAATGAACTTTTGTTGGTTCCAGTAACACCTTCGGAGGACTCCCCGCTGCAGGATTTGGCTGTATTTTACACGAACACTTCCACAACTAATAACGTTGTCTATCAAGAACTTCCACGAGCAGTGGATGAGCATTTGATGGGTCCTGTGTTTGCGGAAACTTCCTCTGGCTATTTTGTAGACATTGATGATTTTTCTTCAGATTCATCCTCTACTGAGACTGAAAAACTTTCGAGAGGTAGCAAATTCTATTGATGGCTTAAGCAGAACTATTTGATACATCCATGGAACTATCTCTGGTTCTGTTTGACATTTATTGCATTGTTTTTATGGATTGGGTTTGTGACTGTTTTCTTTTTACTAATTAATGGTCACTATATTGCTGATCGTTCCTCAGTGGAGCCTGTTGATGTAATTTTAACACCACATCATTCATCACATAAGGTCCGACGTGATTTGTCCCCTGTCAATATTACAGCTATTCCAATTCCTGATGGGATTGTTTGGGACAAAGTTCCGTTCGATATCTACGGGCCTACAGAGATAATTCAAATACCATACGTGTTCAAAATTTCTATGTCTGATGTTATTACACCTGATGTTGTCTCTGATGATTGGGATGTCCAAACAGTTGATTCCATGCTAACTGAAATGAAGGACTACTCCGCTTTTGGAAGTGATGATGTATATGATTATACAATGAATTATGGGGAAATGTTCTGCTATAACAATTGGGGACATCACTACCTGCACCGTGCAACTAGATATAGGCCTCTCTTTAACTACACACTATGGGAACACTGTTCAACGCCACAGGTGGGGAGTCCGAATTATTACAGTGACAAATTCACATACTTTTCTGGGCATGATACGAAGAAAGCTGACTCATATTATTTTAAATTACCTACAACACAATTTAGGAAACTCTTGCTAACAGATACAAAACTGATTTATTCAGACCCCTTTGTTTCCCGACTCTCGATTGAAGGTTATGAATATTGGAAGAACACTATCGATTTGAAGAGTGTATGGGGAACGCAAGATTGGCAAATACAGGGTAGAGAGGCTTTGTTTCGAGCTTGCTTAATTCCTGTACAAATGATTTTCTTGAATGACACTGTTGAGCAGACATCATGTCTGGGGTTAGCAAAAATGAAAGATCTAAACACGCCCAATATTCCTACACCGACAAAATTTAGATATTGGCCACACTTTTCAGAGGATAGGCTAGATGCATTGGTTAAGGCTGGTGCTTATAATTCTTCACTTTCCAGTCCCGGGGGATGGTTGGTATGGCCCACCGACACTGATGAGTGTCAGAGGAGTTTTTTGAACTCTTCAAGGGTTTTTTCCATTCATAGGCCAGACCCTCGCTTTCTTTCAGGTCAACATACTGGTATAATTACAACATACAGTGTGGGTAAGCTGTGCCAGCAATGGGTGCAGACGAACACTTTAACAGCGGTGAAACAACACCTGAACACTCTTTCTGACACTATAGAATTACAGGATTTCCTATTAGGTCCTAGGAAACAACGCTCGAAACGGTTTTTATATGCTATGTATAATGAGATTTGGAAGCTTTCGCAGATTGAGGCTGCTGCACGTTTACGGCAACTTGATAAGGAGAATTTAGAAAAAACATTGGCTGTTGTCGACAATGGCATGAACACGCTATCCAACAGGATTTATTCACTGTCGAATATAGTTTAATCTGCTATTGATATCACTCAGACTGATCTGTCCCGGTTATATCATGGGCAAACACAGCTGCGTTCCGTCATGCAGCTGGGTTGGGCATTGCAGACACTGAGAAGTGGCCACATTCCATGGAAATACATTAATGGGAGTGAATTATTTGCTGCTTTTAATTTTTCCAGGGAACAGGAGACGATGGCTAAAAGGGAGGCTCGCTTCACCTTGCTTCAAGTAGAAAAATTAGATAAGTTGCCCTTCACGGTAGCAGAGAGTCCTTCAACTATCTGGCTCTTACACGGCATTATTAATTTACCGTTTTCGACCTTTCGTTTCTCAAGCTGCCTGAAACATCTTGCAGTGGGACGGTATGAACGGCTAGGAGATAGCTTTATTAAGGAAGAGTGGGAGTTGCCCTTTGAGTATCGATGTCTGAACGGCGAACAGGAGGTCTTTCTTAGCGGAAGTGAATGTGAGACTAATGTTCGTCATTCCATGATATGCAAACAGGTGTCTCTTCACGGTCTTTGCAATGCGGGGGTCGCGAATTTGGCCTGTTTTCTAAAGGGTACTCCCGTCCCCTTGATTCGTTCAGTGTTTCATGTACTTTCTAATGGGAGTTATGTTCTACTGAGCGATGACAGCTGTTGCGGCTTGCAACCTGGAATTGCCTACGCAATCTCAGTCACGAAGGTTGTTACGTGTTGTGGCCATGTTTTGTTTCCCCCCACACGAGAGATACAGGTATCTGAAGTGTGGCCCCACATTGATACTATTAATGTGAACTATGACAAGTTGAGTAGACTGAAGGCGCTATTGTTTCAAAAACAGGTCGCCTTGACATCCGCAAAAGAGACGTATGCTCTCCAGATTGCGAGATCATCAGCCGAGATACAATCCCTTTTAAATACCGATTTCCCCAAACACTTTGGAGAGTTGGTATCCAGAATTTTCAATGCTTCAAGCACCACTGGGATTGTTCATTTCTTTAAGGCTGTCGGGTCTGGTTTCGTGTCCATCTTCCAGACTATCTTCGGAGTCATCCCATCAGCCATCCATTCTCTCTTTTCCAGTGTGTTTGGTGGCTTTCCAATTATTTTGGCTTTAATTGGCGGACTACTACTGCTATTTTTTCTGATTCGCAGTGGTTGTTTTTTTCCAGTGACACAGAGCAATGGAGCCGCTCCCGTCAACCCCGCTGTGCCGTGAACGCATGGTTCGGATCTTCGGTACACCTTTGCTGGTGGAACTAGAGTTTGACTGGTCATTGTCATTCCGGCCTCTACTCTGGTGTGTACAACCGGTGTTCCGCTGCATATGGTGTCTCTTTGAACATCTGCCTGTGGTCTGTCTTGCTGTTGCACCAACATCTCCTGTGGACCACGAACTGCTGATGTCCCCGATGAGGGTTCATACACGGTCATGCCCCTTGAGACTGAGGTTGCTCCGCGAGGCCACCTATGAGCCTTCTGTTATACAAACTAATATGGATGAGGACGCTGCAGCGAGTGTCGATACACCGATGAATACGGCTCACTTCTGCTCTGTGGATCCGTTTGTCCGTCCAGCTCTCAATTTCACTTCAGACGATGTTGACTCATTTTTAAGATCCTTGAATGGTGACTTCGATGACATTCTTCAAGACCCTGCATATAGCACTTAATTTGATGAATTTGCCTGCCAGTTCCCGGTTCTAAAAACTAACGATTATTCTAAAAGTTTGCTATACTTGTCTTAGTTGATATTAACATCTCTGAATGTTTTTTAAAACGAATTTTAACACACAGCATTTATTTTTGTCATTCAGTACATTTTTGTTTTTTGGCTTGCATTTTCGTTTTAGTTCAGTAGCAGCTTTTTTAGCGATTGGGTTTCTTTACCTTCATCATACCTGTAACGGCAATGGGGAGGGTGTAGTGAATCCTGGTTTGTTTTAACGGGATAACAGGAGTTAGCTTAGCCGTAGGCTTGTAAACTCGTGCCCCCGTCACCCAGTGACTTTTAACCTACTTAGCTTGCTCTGTCTTATTCCATTTAATTATTTATTTCCTTTAAAATGGCGGCCTTGTTTATAGTTAGGCCACTTGTTGTGGGTTCTATTATCAGTGTCACTGCGCCAAGGCGTCAAGATCAAGCACAAAAGACAAACATACAGTAGGCATTCACACTTAGGGATTTTCCCTCTCTATACTTTCGAGGGATTGTTGATATTAATTGCCGTCCCAAGCATGCCTGTTATCTATTGTTATGAATAACACTTATGTCAAGGGACCTTGTAGATCTGTATAAATACAACACACTTTTAGACAGATAATCAGAGGGATTCTGACCAGAGGGCATCGCCACCATCGCTGATACCGATGCTGCAGTCATCTTGACGCTGACCCAGTCTTCGTGTCCCTGCGGAGTCTGAGATAGAGACCTCATTCCAAGGTAACGAGGGTTGGGGGTTCCTCTCATGGACACGGTTTTGGCAGATTAGGTTTAACGAACCCAGCTCTCCTTTTTAGGTAGAAGGTTAGACCTACTCCCCTTAGGGTATTAGGGCTTATTCCATTTTTATACATATACATATATTTCTTTCATATATTGCATAATGGTGGGGGTCTTTATAACAATGACTCTCCTCTTCACAATCCTGTTGCTTGGTATATTCATTATCCTAATCATTGCAGTTCATGCAGCTTATCACAAATTGCAGTTATGTTGAATAAAAACTATTATAACTTCACTGCATCTGTGTTATTGCCTTTGTTTGTATGAGAAATAATAAATCTGTGAGAAAAGGGTAATTTCCATTTAACCACGACAACCCTGAGAGATCTTATTTTGAGTCCATGTGTAAGCGACTGCTACAAATCACCTTTTACTATTGTGTTTCTGGTGAGGTACTGCTAGTAAGCCGGTAAGGTTTGGACAACAGTTACAACTAGTTGTAGGAAGAAACTTAGTCACCTACAAACAAAAGTACTGTCATCCTGAGACCAGCAGTCTTGCTCAGAGCAAGAGTCCAAACTACGACACCAGTGGCCTGTTGTTCCTGTGGCGGTGCCTCGTGTCCACTAGTGCCGGCGGAGGTGGAGGGCTGTTCATCGTCCAGGCTAGTGTCAGGGGCCCGTTGGTGTGCCACTGTGTCCCTCCTGTTGTTGACAAGGTCTGCCAGCACCCCTGCAATGGTGACCAGGGTGGTGTTGATGGACTTCAAGTCCTCCCTGATCCCCAGGTAGTGTTCCTCCTGCAGCCGCTGGGTCTCCTGGAACTTGGCCAGTACCGGGCCCATGGTCTCGTGGGAATGGTGGTAAGCTCCCATGATGTTGGAGAGTGCCTCGTGGAGAGTGGGTTCCCTGGGCCTGTCCTCCCCCTGTCGCACAGCTGTCCTCCCAGCTTCCCTGTTATCCTGTGCCCTGTCCCCTGAACTGTGTGCCCACTGCCACTGCCCCCAGGTCCCTGATCGTCCTGTGTTAGTGGGTTTGCCTGGGTTCCCTGTAGTGGTGGCCACACTGCTGACTGACGTATCCTGGGGACAGAGGGATGGGCCCGCTGGGTGGGTGCTGTGGCGGTGTTTCCTGAGGGGGGAGGTTCAGTGGTGGTTTGTGACTGTGTCAGGGGAACCGACTGTCCCGATGTCCCTGATGGGTCGGGCAGGTCATCTTGATCCAGGCATGCAGAGCTGCTTTCGTCACTGTGGGCCTCTTCTGTGGAGGGACTGGATATGTCTGGCACCTCCTGTCCGGTGACGTTGGGTAGGGGTTCTGTTGGGGTGTGAATGCATAATCTTAGTATCTGTGTGTGCCATCTCAATGAGTGAGTTAACCTCTACTCCTGTGCTTGTATTATTGCCGTGGCCCTTGTGTGATTGGTGATTTTGGGGCATGAGTGAGTCTTGCTACTGGACATGCTTTGGTGATGGGTGTCCATGCATTGGTGTTACATGCAGGGCTTGATTTTGGGATGTGTGGGTTGTGGTAGTGGGGTATCTGTGGGGTGTTGGGGTGATGGGTGTGAGGGTAAGGGTGACACCAGTGGCATTCAGGATTAATCCTAAATACTCTACTTCATTCTTTTCAAAAGAACACCGTTCTGGTTTGCAAGTTAAATGATTCTTCCGAAGTCTGTGCAGCACTCCAAAGACAGGTTGGCAGTGATCAGATAGATCCTTGGAAACGATCAAGATATCATTTAGATACATGATGACAAATTGGTTAAGTATGTATGAAAAATGCTATCCACGAATTGTTGGACAACCGAAGGAGCACTACATAGACCAAAAGGCATCACTCTGTATTCGTAGTATATAAACAGAGTCCGAGAGGCCATCTTCCACTCTTCACCCTCCTTTATTCATAGCAGGTGAAGGGATGCCCCTTTAAGATCTAACAGAGTATACATGCAAAATCCCCGGAGAGCTTCCAAGATGTCCCTGATAAGTAGAAGTGGGTATCAATCCGTAATGGTTATTTTATTTAATTTTCTGAACTCTATGCAATGGCTGAGGTCTTTGGTCTTCTTTGTAACGATAAATAGGGGAGCTCCTGCAGGTGAGGTAGCAGGTGCGCTGAGTCCACTTTCTAGGTTATCTTTTAAATTATGATGTAGACCGTCTTTTTCCCATTCAGACAGGGAGTATACCCGAAAAAAGGGAATTTCACTCCTGCATTTTAGCTCAGTGGCACAATCACATGGACAATGTGGAGGTAACTCATTTGTCTTAGGTGATGAAAATACGTCAAGGAACTCTTGAGAAGGTTCTGGAACATCTGCCACAGAAGCCACAAAAGGAGTCTGCACATCAGCTGGTTCTTGTGGACCTTTCAAACAGCACTGGTTACAGTAGACTGAATTCAAAGAAATAGTATAAGTTACCCAGTTAAGATATGGAATATGTAAACATGGTCATGGCATTCTACGTAGAATGACAGTGTGATTGGGGGACTTAATCATACCAAAGCTTATTTGTTAATGGTGATTGTAGATCGACATATGTAACATGGGTGAACACTCCGTAATTGGACCTGATACCAAAGGGGTTCCATCAATGATGTGGATGACTTCAATCCTATCCTTTGGTTGTCTAGGAATCTGACAAGCTGATGCCCACGTTGCATCTATAAAGTTGCCTGTGGCCCCACAATCCCGGAAAGCCATTGTAGACAGTGATTTCCTAGAGATCTATTGCAGGATGATAGGTAATAGGAATAGCTGTTCCCATTTTTTGGAACAAAATTGGAAACAGATATTTGAGGAAGATTCTGTACATCTTATCTCTCCTTCCTCTCCAGAGATGAACCTACGCATCTCCCAATGGTTTAGATGGACGGACTGGAGATCCTTTAGCCAGATGACCTTGTTCTCCCCAATATAAACAAAGACCTCTTCTGAGCCATCTTAATTTCTCCTCTTCTGTCAAGGGACCTCGCGCAGAACCGATTTGCGTAGATTCTTTTGGGGGATTCTGTACACTTTTGTTATTCAGTGCGAATAGGTGGTAAATGTCTTGGTGAGGAAGATGAATAACTCTCTTACTTATCCCACCTCTCTTTTATCCTTTCTGTATATAACACTGTTTCAATTGTTTCATTTAGGCGGTAGGTGGAGGAACATGCACTAAATCATCCTTCATTTCTTCTTTTAGGCCCCGCTTAAATAAAGTGAGAAGTGAACACCCAGCCCACTGAGTTTGTTTCGCCAGTCATCTGAAGAAAGTTATATATGCCATGACATCTTGAGACCCTTGCTAAATATCACATAAAGCATCTTCTGCAGAATATTCTACATTTGGGCAAGAAAACATCTTCAGGAATTTCTTCAGGAACAACACATAATTGTCCAGACAAGTATCCAAAGAAGATACTAAGGGTATAGTCCAGGCTAGGGCAACTCCAACCAGACAATTGATTATAGATATCCCACCTTATTTCGATTCCAATCAAACTAAGTAGGATGGAAGGTAAAACGTACCATCATGGAATCCTTTTCTGCATTACCATCAAATCACAGGGTTCCTGCGGGTACTGTAGGTAAATCTGTGGTATTGCGGGTCGTTAGAGCATGTTTTAATGCAGCATTTTCACTATGTGGGCCTCTAATTGTATGTTTTGTTGTTGCATGGTCTCCTGTAATTCTTGTACTGGATCCATAGCCACAGGCTGGACGGAAGGGCATTGGCATTGCAACGTGTTGATGGCCGGACGTGGTGGTAGGCTTCAGATCCTGGAAGCCTAGATGTTGAAGAAAGGGTGATTCCTTCTTAAAGCCACCCTGCCAACAGGGAAAATCCCACATTAGCAATTGAACAAGAAAAGAAACCATTTCTGAAGAAGGAAAAGCCAAAGGTGCAAAAACCTCAAAAAAGAATTCAGAAGGGCTGGAAGCGCTGAGAAAACCAACCTGGAGGAAAGCACAAGAAAATACTAATCAGGAGCAACAAGGAACTAACTAGGAGTGTATACACATAACAGAAACGTTTTCAGCACAACCTGGACAAGGTCTCACTGCATTATATACTGAAAAGTGAGTAGGAACAGGAAGTCTCTCAGTAATTTACCACCATCTTGGATTGGGAAACACCCATAAGCACAAATGGGCAGAATATCATCTTGGATAGGATATATTTAAGGTGCAAAATGACACCTGAGCACACAAAATGATAAAATCCTGAAGAATGGTTCTACTTGCACCTATTACCATGGAGTGAATGGACGAGTTGTTAAGGTTGTTTGCTGCCTGGTTGTTTCTAGACTCGTCCTTCGCACAGCCTTATCCTGAAGCAGGCATGTTCCTTTTGACTACTAGAGGAGCATCCTGTTATCTCTATCTCGTGATGTCTGGGGTGAGTCTCGTCGCGGGAGCACCATTTTGGATCAGGCACCAACGTATTGCTACACATCTGCAGTCAGGTGCCAATGTCACATGCAGAGGGTGTGGGTTGAGCGCCATCTTGGATTGGGTGTTTGGTTTCTACTACATCAACCTTGAGCGCCATCTTGGATCAGACGTTCACTTTCTCAGCTTCAGGTGTCATCTTATTATCATCAGCACACTCATTGAATTTAACTGCTGGTGCAATGTTTCTACAATATCAGCAGTGTGTGTCACTTTGTTTGTTCTGCAGTTTATTTATTTATCTTTACAGTGGAATATCAAGCACCATTTTCATGTGCTGAAGAGGCATTAAGTTATTTGTGAGTATCACATTGTGTAAACATTGAAAATGTTGGCAATCTTTCTTTCCTCCTCTCCAAATTGGATACCGTCCTGCTGCCATAACTACGAAATGCTATATTCAAGGTATTCTCAGAATTTGAAGCTATGCTACCATTGTGAATTTTTATAACAAGGATTTGTTGAACATGTTTCAACAGTGATTCAAACACCTGGTCTTCATAATTAAGCTCTGTCATGACCTTGTGTACATATTGTTTTACATTTTCACTGTGGGTGGAGATTCACATTGTCATTGTCAAGGCACTATGGGTCTTCTATGGATAATTGAGACTCTAACAAGATGCACTAAAGTGTAATTTCTCCCCCTTCTTGCCATCAAGTGGTAGTCTTTTTGTGAATTGGGAGCTCTGACTTGCAAGGTTTGAAGCATGTCTAGAGGCCATTGAAGGAGAAGTATTGACACAGAAAAAGAAGTCAGTGTTATTGCATCATTCCTTGGGCTCAGAAGGGATGAAGGTACTAAAACATTTATCAGTGGTAAATGTCAGGGGAGAGGGTGATTCTGTGGATGAATATGCTTCTGCCATTAAATGATGGACATGCAATTTAAGAACAAATGGAACATTATAATGAAAAGGCATAGGTTTTACATGAGGAAACAGTTACCGGTGAACCAGTGAAGCATTTTGTAAGTGATCTCTGAGTGTTAGGGGCAACATGTGATTATACAACTTTTGAGGATGAGATGATAAGTGGTCAACTGGTATCAAAAACTCAATTCAGGAGACGTTATAAAATACTGATAACATAACTTTGGAGAAAACTGTGGAATAGCTAGGATTGTAGAGACAACAACTGTTTTCATGGAATAAATGGCAATGGAGATGCAAGTGCATGCTATGGTGTCTGAGAATGTGTTGAAGAAAGCGAGTAAGAAGCCTAAAGGAAAGCAAAAAATTTTTACAGATGGGGTGCCAGAAAGCATTTGGGCAATTCCTACTTTTGTCCAGCAGTTAATAAATGTTGCACCAAAAAAGGGGCATTTTGCCAGGGTTAGTAAATCCAAGATTGCTAACACTAGACGACAACCTAGGAAAATTCTCACTATATAAGCCAACCATGGCTTGGAGGGGGTGTCTGATTATGAGGAAGGTAATTTGGTAAGAAAAATATAAAGAAATGTATTGGGTGAACCAATAGGATAGAGAGGCTTATGCTCAGCCCTCCCCCAACATGAAAGACAGAGCCCCCCCTTTCCACCTCGTGTTTTTTTCTCTTTGTTAGAACTACTGGGGCAGTCGAATAGTGGCAAGCGTCTTTCCCAGTCCCCAAACCCAGCCACACACCTGACAGAGACGCTTTACGCCTAAAGCGTGGCGGGAAGATGCAACTTCACAGAAACGACCTCCTTAGTTGTCACATGGTCTGCTTCGGGTTGCTTCCCATCTGTCATTTTCTGTTATGGGTCACAGTGAAGGGGGCACCATTTTCCCACCATTTTCTTCAGCTCCAGTCAGCCCTCAAAGACATTGGCGCGTCTGTTCCTCTTCCAGTCGCTTGGCAATGTTCTCGCTCTGTGTCCGGTTGCCACTGTGAAGAAGCCGTCTCCAAGACCAGTCCCATTTTTCTTCCTGACGCCAGGATCAGCACCCAGACGTTACCCTCTAGCCACTTCTACTCCTCTTCAGAATGTACTCTTCCCTTACAGGGAAAGTATTCGTCCTGCAGGGGAGAAGAGGGACGTATTGAGATACAGTCGCTGACATCCACTTAAGCCATTTGACACATGTGACTTGTCGGTGATGGTGATCGATGCTAGTCAGCATGGTTTGGGGCTGTTTTGTTACAGGTAAGGGAAGGCAGGGAAGAGGTGATAGCTTTTGCGTTGCAGCCTGCGGTGCTGAGTCGATGTATTCAGTGATACAGCATGAGGGCCTGGCTTGTTGGTGGGGCTTTAACCACTTTAGAAAGTACTAGTGTGGAACAGAATTTAACATCTGCATGGATCATAAGCTGTTAGTTAGCTTGTTTACCACCAGAGGAGCCAATGAAGCCATTCCTTGCATTGCCAAGGGGCACTATGAACTGCAAGAATTCCAGTTCCAGTTGGAGTACATGCTGGGTACGGATAACGTTTCCGCAGATTGTCTTTCCAGGTTGCACTCAAAGATGAAGAGGAGGTTAAAGATGTGAATGATGACTTTTGTACTGTTGCAACTTTGTTGAACTCGGAGTGTGGGTGCATATCAGAGGAGGAATGGAAGGCTGCCGTCCAGGAATATGAAGTGTTGCAAGAAGTTACAAAGCTTTTGACCAAGGGTTGGGTGAATGAAAGTTTTAGTGAGGCTGTGTCTGCTTTGAAGCAGGTATTCCCAGATTTGAGTCTCAAAGATGGGATATTGAGGAAGTCAGATTGGCTGGTTGTCCCACATGGATTACAGAACAAAATGCTAAGCTTAGCACATAAGGGACATGTGGGAATGGGAGCCATTAAAAGATGGATTAGATAATCATTCTGGTGGCCTGGAGTAGACAGATGTGTGGAGCAGTTTGTGAGAGAGTGTGTGGTATGTGCTGTGTAGGTGGCAAATCGCAGGTCACTTTTCCGAGCCCAAAGGAAGCCCTACCTGTCCCTGAAAAACTCTGGTACAAACTAGGTTTGGATGCCATTGGGCCAATGTGTGTGTTGGTTGAGCAGAGAAGATAAGGTTTGGTGCTGGTGGATTATGGGACGTGATGGCCTGAAGTGGAATTTGTTCAATCAGCAAATACAGAGGAGGTGTTGGGGTTTTTACAGTCCTTGTGTTTGAGGTAGGATGCCCCTGTGGAACTTGTCACTGACAATGGAGTGCAGTTTGTGTCAAAGAAGTTTCAGAAATTCATGTCTCACTGGGGTATAAAGCATGTGTAACGGGCGAGGTGCCGATCCCGGGTCCGAAGCTCCCGTCGGGGAAGAAAATCGATACCCCCGGGGCACGGAGGAGGATTCCCCTAGAATGACGTATGACGCGGAGGGCGTCATAAAGAGGAAAAGAGAAGACGGACGCCAAGAGAGGTCGGAGGAAAAGGAGGAGCCGAGAACGCGGAAGAGCCAAGGAGAGGAAACCACCACCATCCAGGAGCCGGAGGAAGAGCGAGAGAACACCGGGGCAGGAGAGCAGAGCACGAAAAGAGAACCCACCTTCACCCAGGAGCTAAAGGGAGAGGAAGACACCGCCAGCAACGTGATCGAGACGGAGGGAGAGACCCGGAAGGCGGGACGCCTCGAGGACAGGAGGAACCAGTGGGCGACCCCCAACCCGACCGAAGAGAAATCGGGGGACCACCTACTTGCCGGCCGCGCCCCTGGAGGGACGTGGCCCTCCCAGGTACGACTATACCCTGCCTGGCAGACTCTGTCAGGTTGGCTCACAGGGAAAAGAGGGAGGTGGGGGGAGAAAAGGGAGGACGGGGAGGTTTCTTCAAAGGAAGGGCATAGACCTGCAGAGAGAGGGGAAACCCGTTTACTTAACCCACGGACTGGGACACCTCCGGAGAAACCCTAGAAAGAAGAGAAGGGGTTGACCGGGACACAGGGGAGAGAAGGCACAATAAATAAATAGAGAAACCCACCACAACCAGCACCGCCGCCCTACCTGTTTCACCACCCCTACTAACCCCTATCTGACCCCTTACCTTAGCCCTACTTCAATTTTCACTTACCTGATTATTTTTATTTTCCTTTCTTTTGGGGAATACGGGCGACCGGAGGACGGGAAACCAGACCGCCTCAAGACGGAGCCAAGACACCACCAGAGCCTGGAAAGAGAAAAGAAAAGGGGCTTTGACGAAATAGAAACTAGGGCTGATCTTGTGAAGAGGAACAAGAGAGGACTGGCCAAGATATAAATAAAACAATAATATTCCCTCAAATAGCAGTGCCTGTCGTATTCTTCCAATATCTTGCATATGTCAGATAACGAACCCATTTACAGTGGTGTCAGAAGTGGGATATTGGAACAAGCGACAGGAGAATTCTAGAAGATGGAGGGTGCACCCACAATGGCCGACATGATGCAGCAACTGGCTGAGGGCCAACGCCATCTGCAAATTGTATGGGAGGAACAACAGAAAGCTGCCAAGGTGGAAAGGGAGGCTCTGCAAAATGCACTTAAAAGTCAGGCCACTATCATGGCCAACAATCAGTTGGTACATGACAACGCCATAAAAACTTTGACTGATACCATTGCCGCAACTAGGGTACATCCAAATGTACCGAGTTCCGTTTTGCAGAGATATCAGGAAGGCGAAGATCCCGACGCCTTCTTTACTAACTTTGAACGCGTTGCCCTTTCAGCCACCTGGCCGCAGGACAGATGGGGTCAATATATCGCTCCCTTGTTAACCGGGACACTTCAAGCAGCATATCAAGCGGTTAACCCAGGAGGAGGAACGCCCTATCCGGACATCAAGAAGAGTATCCTAGAAAGGGTCGGTTTTGATACAGAACATTATCGGGTTCGCTTCCGGAAGGCCAAGTGGGGCCCCGCTGAGAACCCTCGAGCCTTATATTTCCGGGTCAAAGACCTAGGGCTCAAATGGCTTGGACCCATAGGGACGAATAGGGAAGACGTTATCGAGGCCGTCCTCCTAGAACAATATTTAGATGCCCTACCCACCAATACTCGCCATTGGATCAAGCAACACCCAAACCCCGACACGAATACTACTATTGAGCTGGCCTGCGCTTTCCACCGCTCCCTCGAATTCAAAACACCACTCCCGCAGTTGTTACCTCAACCCGTTAGGCAAAACCCAGGACAATCCGCAGCCACAGGGAAAAGGCTAATAGAGGAACCGGGAAGATTACGAGGGATGGAAAAACCATATGGGCAGCAGCCCCAATGTTTTAGTTGTGGGGAGTGGGGACACATTGCCCGCTTTTGTCCTTTGAAGGCCGGGAAACCCGAACCCATGGAAATAGGGATTACGAGAGGCCGGGTATTCTACACCGGGGGGAAAGAAACTCAATACAAAAAAATAGTGTCCATTAATGGAAGGGATACGTTGGCGCTCATCGACTCCGGATGTAGCCAGTCCGTAATTAGAGCGGACCTAATTACTGAGCATAACCTTGATCCGGATTTCACGGTATCCATATGCTGCATTCATGGGGAAACAAGGGAATACCCCCTAATATGGACTACCCTTTTTTGGGAAGGAAAAGAGACCCCCATACGGCTGGGGGTAGTTGAAGGTTTGGTGGAAGAAGCCATCATAGGAACAGACTTTAAAGACTTTTCGATCCTCTTAGACAGCACACAGAGTAAGAATGACCTGGATGCCTGGTTGGGAAGTGCCCCTTTTTCTGAACTAAACATACCAACCCCGGTGATCCGCTATAAACCCACTAAAAGAGAGAAACGAGAAGCCAGGAAGTCCTATGAAAGAGGAGATATGAACCACGATAGTCTTAATGCACAGGTACTCGCCCTCGTTGGTCTTCCACCCTTCCGCTGTAGTCAAAGAGACGATCCCAGTCTGATCCATGCCTGGAAAAGCGCCAAACCTCGAACCATAGAGGATAAGGGTCCCTCCTTTATAATAAATAGAAATCTGCTATATCGGGTCACCAGTAACGAGAGAGGGGAAAAGAAACAATTATTGGTTCCCGAACCCTATAGGCAGCAGGTGTTGCACCTAGCCCATAGTCAGCCGGGGGTGGTCATTATGGGAGAGAGAAAACCGAGGAGTACCTATTAAGGAAGTTCTATTGGCCTGGGGTTTTTTCTCATATCAGAAAGTTCTGTCAACAATGCCCTAGATGTCAGTTAATCGATCCCGGACCCCAGAAAAAAGCCCCCCTACATCCTCTGCCCATTATTGACGTACCTTTCTCTAGAATAGGAATGGATTTAGTCGGACCACTTCTACCGTCTTCCAAGGGATACCGATATATCCTAGTATTGGTCGACTACGCCTCTAGATATCCGGAAGCTACCCCCCTGAACAGTATTAGCACCAAAAGTGTCGCCAACGCCATGATAAGTTTCTTCTCACGAATAGGGTTTCCCCGAGAAATATTGACGGACCAAGGGACCCAGTTTATGTCCAACCTAATGGCTCAGATCTGTCAAATATTAGGGATACGACAGCTCAGGACAGCGGTTTATCATCCCCAGACAGACGGATTAGTAGAGAGGTATAATCGCACCCTGAAGACCCTCCTGAGAAAGACGATTTCCGAGTCAGGTAAAGATTGGGACAAGAAACTTCCTCTAGTGTTATATGCGGTCAGAACCCATGAACAAGCCTCTACAGGGCATAGTCCATTCGAACTGCTGTTTGGGCGACAGCCTAGAACCCTATTGGACATGGCAGCTGAACTAAGGGAGGAAGACGAAAACGGGGAAAAGCCTCTCCTAGAGTACACTAGCGAGTTAAAGTCTCGACTACAAACAATATGGGAAGATGTGAGAGGGCATATGGAAAAAGCCCAGGAGAAACAGAAACGATACTATGATAGGAACACGCAAGAGCGATCTTTTGTAGAGGGAGACCGAGTATTAGTGCTTTTACCCAGTTCAGACAATAAACTCTTGGCAAAATGGCAAGGACCCTATAAAGTAATAGCAGCAGTAACTCCCGTTACCTATAAGCTACAACTAACAACTAATCCCAACCGATTTCAGATCTTTCATGTTAACTTACTAAAAAGATGGGAGGAATCACAGGTGGATCAAAATATTAACTGTTTAATTAATACAGTAAAAGAGCTAGAAATAGGGTGGTGCCCCACGGACCCCCCCCCCAAGGGGCGAGGTACCCCTCCGAAATGCAGAGTTAACAGTGCAACAGAACCAACAACTAAACCAACTCCTTAATAAGCAGCCCCACATGTTTTCCCCGATGCCAGGTAAAACAGATCTAATCCACCACCAGATTATAACCCAACCGGGAAAAATAATCCGGTTACGCCCCTATCGCATTCCCGAAGCAAGGAAGGTCATAGTTGAAGAGGAGGTAAAAAGGATGTTAGACATGGGTATTATAGAGCCGTCCCAAAGTCCCTGGTGCTCCCCGGTTGTATTAGTGCCAAAACCGGACGGATCTATACGGTTCTGTATCGACTTTAGACAAGTCAATGGCGTGTCCCAATTTGACACGTATCCTCTTCCCAGGGTAGACGAACTTCTAGAACGGCTGGGTAAAGCTAAATACATGTCTACCCTGGACCTAACCAAGGGGTTCTGGCAGATTCCTTTAGCTAAAGCAGATAAAGAAAAAACGGCGTTCTCCACCTCTTCCGGTTTATATCACTTTAACGTACTTCCCTTTGGACTACATGGGGCCCCCGCCACTTTTCAGAGACTGATCGATACTATATTGCGACCACATACCAGATACGCAGCCGCCTATCTAGATGACATCGTTATTCATAGCGAAACCTGGGAAGACCATTTATCCCATTTAGAACTGATCATTAAAGCACTGGCGGCGGCCGGATTGACCGACAATCCTTCCAAGAGCCGACTGGCCTTCAATGAAATTCCCTATCTGGGGTATCATATTGGAAACGGGAATATCAGACCACAAATGAGTAAAATTGAAGCCATTTTACGCATAAGAGCACCCAGTACAAAAAAGGAGATCCGTTCCTTCCTCGGACTAGTGGGATATTATCGTAGATTCATACCCCACTACTCTACAGTAGCCGCCCCTCTCACTGACCTGTTGAGGAAAGGTCAACCTAAGAACATCACAAGTTTAACTATTCTACAATCCCATAGCTATCGTACCTTACAACGATGTCTAACCACGCAACCGGTATTAAAATGTCCTGAGTTCAGCCGTCCCTTCCACCTCCAAACGGACGCATCGGACGTAGGCCTGGGTGCAGTACTTTTTCAAAAAGATGAAAATGAGATAAGCCATCCAGTGGTCTTCATTAGTCGCAAGCTATTTCCACGGGAACGGAACTATCCCATAATAGAGCGTGAGTGCCTGGCCATTAAATGGGCTGTGGAAAGTCTTCAGTATTATCTCCTAGGGAGGTCCTTCCTTTTATACACCGACCACGCACCTCTTACCTGGCTCTCGAGGTATAAAGATACCAACGCTCGCATTTTAAGATGGTTTATGGAGCTTCAACCTTTCTCCTTCCAGGTTTGTCATCTCCCTGGGGACCTTATGGGGCAAGCGGACTATCTGTCTCGATTTCCGGGACCTGGGGGGCTTGAACAGCCCCATCCAAGGGAGGGGATGTGTAACGGGCGAGGTGCCGATCCCGGGTCCGAAGCTCCCGTCCGGGAAGAAAATCGATACCCCCGGGGCACGGAGGAGGATTCCCCTAGAATGACGTATGACGCGGAGGGCGTCATAAAGAGGAAAAGAGAAGACGGACGACAAGAGAGGTCGGAGGAAAAGGAGGAGCCGAGAACGCGGAAGAGCCGAGGAGAGGAAACCACCACCATCCAGGAGCCGGAGGAAGAGCGAGAGAACACCGGGGCAGGAGAGCAGAGCACGAAAAGAGAACCCACCTTCACCCAGGAGCTAAAGGGAGAGGAAGACACCGCCAGCAACGTGATCGAGACGGAGGGAGAGACCCGGAAGGCGGGACGCCTCGAGGACAGGAGGAACCAGTGGGCGACCCCCAACCCGACCGAAGAGAAATCGGGGGACCACCTACTTGCCGGCCGCGCCCCTGGAGGGACGTGGCCCTCCCAGGTACGACTATACCCTGCCTGGCAGACTCTGTCAGGTTGGCTCACAGGGAAAAGAGGGAGGTGGGGGGAGAAAAGGGAGGACGGGAAGGTTTCTTCAAAGGAAGGGCATAGACCTGCAGAGAGAGGGGAAACCCGTTTACTTAACCCACGGACTGGGACACCTCCGGAGAAACCCTAGAAAGAAGAGAAGGGGTTGACCGGGACACAGGGGAGAGAAGGCACAATAAATAAATAGAGAAACCCACCACAACCAGCACCGCCGCCCTACCTGTTTCACCACCCCTACTAACCCCTATCTGACCCCTTACCTTAGCCCTACTTCAATTTTCACTTACCTGATTATTTTTATTTTCCTTTCTTTTGGGGAATACGGGCGACCGGAGGACGGGAAACCAGACCGCCTCAAGACGGAGCCAAGACACCACCAGAGCCTGGAAAGAGAAAAGAAAAGGGGCTTTGAGGAAATAGAAACTAGGGCTGATCTTGTGAAGAGGAACAAGAGAGGACTGGCCAAGATATAAATAAAACAATAATATTCCCTCAAATAGCAGTGCCTGTCGTATTCTTCCAATATCTTGCATATGTCAGATAACGAACCCATTTACAGCATGTAACAACATATTTGTATCATCCCCCCAGTAATGGATTGGTGGAACGTTTAACAGAGTCACAAGAAGAACAACATTTAGTTGTTGTGGTTAGTGGGTTGGATTGGAAGAAAGAGCTTAAAGATTTGATGTAGGCTCATCATACAACACTTAGGCCCTCATTACAACTCTGGCGGTCGGTGTTGAAGCAGCGGTGATACCGCCAACAGGCTGGCAGAAAAAAAAATTGAATCACAACCATGGCGGAAACCGCCAACATAGACAGCCACTTTTACACTCCGACCGCCACGGTGGTAGAAACAAACACCGCGGCGGTAACCGCCAACAGACAGGCAAAGGACAAAGTACCACCGACTGTATTCCAACACGCCTATCCGCCACCTTTTCCGGGGCAGAACCAACGCTATCAAAAGCACAGCGGAAACAGTACACAGAAGGGAAACCACTCACCTCTCGACATCCAACGAGGAACCAGGACGCCATGGAGCCCGATTTACACGTCCTGCCCATGCTGGTCTTCCTCCTGCTGTATCAGGAGCAGGACAGACGCCGTCGACGACCACGTGAGTACTGCACCTACAAGACATGGGAGCGGGAGGGAAAAGAGAGTGACACACACACGTAACACGCAATACCCCCACCCCCACAAATACATGCAGCAACATTACATATACACCCCCTCACCTCCTGGAAGAAGGCACGGACAAAAGGAAATGATTGTAACGAGTGTAATCAAGAAAAATCAAATAGCGAAAGTTCAAAAATCAGTGTATACAAATATGTACACCAACTACACAAGTCCAGATAGTGTTCCAATCATTGTCCGTGGACCAGTGGTCCCAAAAGGCATGGGCAAAGCCCACACAAGATACCTGACTCGAAACGGAAAGAACACTGCAGGGGCATAAGATCAAAATGAAACAGGCACCTCTGGGGGGAGGAGGATGGGGGCACCTCAGCCAGATGAACGCACGATGCCATTGCTGCACAAGGGGGATCCATTGCCATTGCTTTATCTTGGGGAGTGCAAAGCCACAGTCTCTCAAGTCTTTCCAGTGGGTGGTTTGCCCACTGCATTATCCTGGGGAGTGCAAAGCCACAGTCTCTCAAGTCTTTCCAGTGGGTGGTTTGCCCACTGCTTTATCCTGGGGAGTGCAAAGCCACAGTCTCTCACGTCTTTCCAGTTGGTGGTTTGTCCACTGCTGTATCCTGGGGAGTGCAAAGCCACAGTCTCACAAGTCTCTCAAGTGGGTGGTTTGCCCACTGCTTTATCCTGGGGAGTGCAAAGCCACAGTCTCACAAGTCACTCCAGTGGGTGGTTTGCCCACTGCTTTATTCTGGGGAGTGCAAAGCCACAGTCTCACAAGTCTCTCCAGGGGTGGTTTGCTCGCTGCTTTATCCTGGGGAGTGCAAAGCCACAGTCTCTCTAGCGGATAACAGTTTCCACTGGTTCTGGAGGGGGCTTTGTGCCCAGAGTGCTTCATCCTGCCAAGGGCAGAGGTAGTAGATGCCTTTCTCCACTGGATCTGGAGGGGGCTTTGTGCCCAGAGTGCTTCATCCTGCCAAGGACTGAGGTAGTGGATGTGAATCTCCACTGGTTCTGGAGGGGGCTTTGTGCCCAGAGTGCTTCATCCTGCCAAGGACTGAGGTAGTGGATGCCTTTCCACTGGTTCTGGAGGGGGCTTTGTGCCCAGAGTGCTTCATCCTGCCAAGGACTGAGGTAGTGGATGCCTTTCTCCACTGGTTCTGGAGGGGGCTTTGTGCCCAGAGTGCTTCTTCCTGCTCGTGGCGGCCTCAGTAGTGTCGGAGCTGTCGGCGCTCATTGGCCTGCGGTGCTGGTGCCGGCGGTGTCCTGTGAAGCGGTGCTTGTGGCGGTGGTGTCCTTGGCAGCGGTGCCAGTGGCGGCGGTGTCCTGTGAAGCGGTGCTGGTGGCGGCAGTGTCCTTGGCAGTGGTGCTTGTGGCGGGGGTGTCCTTGGCATTGGTGCTGTTGGCGGCGGTGTCCTGTGAGGCGGTGCTTGTGGTGGCGGTGTCTTTGGCAGCGGTGCTGGTGGCGGCAGTGTCCTTGGCAGCGGTGCTGGTGGCAGTCTTGTCCGCCATGCAGGTTTTTGGCGACTTGCCTGTCTTTCTGTGCCTCTTCCCCACTTTGGATGGTGGTGCAGCGGTCTTCCCACTCCCAACGGTACCCCTGGGAGAGCCTTTGGTGGTTGATGTTTTGCCTTTCTCCCGCCGGGCAGTGGCCATCTTTTTATGCTTCTGAGGTAGGGGACTGTCTGTGGTCTGGCTCCTTGGCACACTGGCTGCCCTGCTGCTTGCTGCACTCCAGAAGCCGGTTAATGCTGGCACCACTGTTCCTGCTGATGTTGTGGCTGAGGTGCTGGGTTGGGACCTGAAAAGGTGGGCCCTAGGGGACTGAAGGGGTGGGGGAGGTGAGGGGAAGAGGTCAAGGTTGGACAGGAAAAGTTTTTTGGGCACACTGGGACAGGCAGATGGAGGGGGTTTGGAAGTGGAGGAAAAGGTAGTGGCTGGAAGAGGTGTACGTTTGCTGACTTTGGGTGAAGGTGCATGGGCTGGAGGCTGTAGTGAGGTGGATGGCTGTTGGGTGGGTGTGTGGCTGCGTTTGTGTACCTTGGGAGGTGGGCTCACAGACACACTGGTAGAGGACACAGGGGATGTGTGAATGGTAGTGGGGGTGGTGAATGCAAGTGAGCGGGGTGTGGTGATGGGTGTGCTGGTGTTGGACGTAGTGGCTGAAGATGTAGTGCATGCAGGTGTGAGTGGAGGCGAGACAGGGAGGGAGGAGGGAGACGAAGAGGAGGGGGACACAGTGGAGGCAGTGGATGTTGGTATGTGTGCATGGGTATGATGCTTGTGTGAGTGCCTGTGGGATGTGTGGTGCTTATGTTTGCCAGAACTTCCCTTGTGTGTTGAGGTGTGTGCATGCTGGTCTGATGGTGTGCTTGGGGTAGGCTGAGGTACAGGTGTTTGGGTCTGGGTGGAGGAAGTTGGAGGGGGGAGGCTGGATTCAGGAACAATGGCTGCCATCAGTGCTGAGGCCAGAGTCTGAAAAGCTTGCTGTTGGGCTGCCTGACCAGAATGAATGCCCTCCAGGTATGCATTGGTCTGTTGCAACTGCCTCTCTACATCCTGGATGGCATTCAAAATGGTAGACTGCCCAACAGTGAGGGACCTGAGGAGGTCAATGGCCTCCTCACTGAGGGCATCAGGGCTGACAGGGGCATGGGCTGAGGTGCCTGGGGCGAAGGAGATGCCCACCCTCCTGGGTGAGCAGCCACAGGGCACACGCTGAGGGGCTGCTGGGAGGGCGGTGCTGGTAGGGGGGGTGGCGGCTGTACCTGTATATGCAGTGGGCACAGAGGGGCCCACCACCGCAAGGGAGCTCCCATCAGAGGAGGGGTCTGTTTCGCTGGTCTCAGCTCCTGCCCCCGCCGTGGAGCTCCCCTCGCCCTCTGTCCCACTGGTGGCTTCAGACTCCGTTGTGTCGCCCTCCAGGGCCATGTGGGATGCAGCTCCCTCCTGCTCCGGTGCCACTGCACCTCCACCTGATGATGCTAATGCACACAAGAACAGGGAGACCACAAAAAGGGGGGGGAAGACAGAAGAAAGACATGTTGAGTGCATGCAATACCGCTACCGTTGGTGGACACTACAGACACAGAAGCCCCCTCCACCATGCCGTGCACTTTGAGTTCCCTAATTAATCACAGGGACAAGAGGCACAAGGCCTATGCCCGATTGCTGCACCCATGGAAGTCAAAGGAGCCTGACTAGGTGTGGTTGGCTCTGAACACAGGTGGGGTGGGGTGCCACATGGCCTGCCTTACAAAGGGACCTTGCCTACTAAACTAGCCCTGGCCTAGGGGAACCCACAGCCCACCTCCCCCACCCAGACACATCCAATGCGCGCTGAATCAGCTGAATGAGAGTGTACTCACCCCCTTGTGGCTGCTGTGATGCCCTCAAGCGCCCATCCAACTCTGGATAGGCCACCGCCAGGATCCGGAAACCTCAGGCGGGTCATGGTGCGACGGGCACACCTCCCACGTTGGGAGGCCATCCCCAGCTGGGTCTCCGCCGTCTTCTTGCTCCAGCGGCAAATGTCCTCCCATCTTTCCCAGCAGTAGGTGCTCCATCTGTGGTGGACCCCCAGGGTCCGGACTTCCTTGGCGATGGCACACCAAATATCCTTCTTCTGGTGGGCGCTGACCTACAGGGATAGTACAGGGGGAAAGTAGAAGATATAACCGTCCGCACTGTCACAGTCATTGGCCGGCATCCCTACCCTTGCCATGACGCACATGCACTCACCATCGTTCCATGCACACCTCATTATCCCACCCATTTTCCATCCACCCCACTCCACACAGGCATTGCCCATTCGGCATGCTCACAGTGTACTTACCTGTTTGTCTGGAGGACCGTAGAGTAGCGTGTACTGGGGGAGGACCCCATTCACTAGTTTCTCCAACTCCTCCGTGGTGAAGGCAGTGGCCCTTTCCCCAGACACATGAGCCATTGTCTCTTCCAGACTGAGGTCACAGCAGCACTTGCAGTGTAGGTCCTCTCCTGTCGAAGATCAGGTATCAAGTGAGTGAACAGAGAGAAAATGGCGGTGACGTCCGCAGCGGTGCGTACCGTCACCACCGGTGTACATTGTCATTGGCTCCTGGGACCCATAGGGTCCAATGTAAACCAATGCAGGATTGCGCTGCGGTCTTCGACTGCCTACCGCGACGCTGTACAACGCCAGCGCAGTTACCTCATATCCCCTTGTCCCACATTACAGGTCAGGCAGCCGCCATTTCAGGGGGCCACATGGCATTAATTTTAAATGCGTCACACCTATCTAGGCCTTGCATACACACTAATACAGGCACATAGCGGATTAAAAAAAATGTGGAATAAAGTTTTCGTACCTCAGTGTTGGGTGACTCTCTGCTCGCTGTTCTCCTCCATAGAGCACGTCCGCTGGGGTAGGTGAGGAGATGGCGGCATCCTCCAGTGTACAGACCGCTGGTGGACCTGTCGACAATGGAGGAGAGACATGTAATTGTCACCTACATACTGGACCGTGCCACAATCCAGGAATTGTGTACCCAGTTGGAGCCAGACCTGATGTCAGCTATCCGCCATCCCACAGGAATCCCCCCTCTAGTGCAGGTGCTGTCAGTACTCCATTTCCTGGCCAGTGGGTCTTTTCAAACAACAGTGGCCATTGCATCAGGGATGTCCCAGCCTATGTTCTCAAACGTGTTGTCCAGAGTGTTGTCTGCCCTGCTGAAACACATGCGCAGCTACATCGTTTTCCCCCAGGTGGAGGATTTGCCTACAGTGAAAGGTGGCTTCTATGCCCTGGGACATATCCCCAACATCATAGGTGCCATTGATGGGACACATGTGGCCTTGGTCCCCCCCGCAGGAGTGAACAGGTGTACAGAAACCGGAAGAGTTACCATTCTATGAATGTGCAGATGGTGTGTTTGGCCGACTAGTACATCTCCCATGTGAAGGCCAAGTTTCCTGGCTCATTGCATGACGCTTACGTTCTGAGGAATAGCAGCATCCCTTATGTGATGGGGCTACTCTAGAGGCACCGGGTGTGGCTATTAGGTGAGAACCTGGACCCTATACAGTGTTACTAGGTGTCTGGGTCTGGGGATGTCCCTAAGAGTTAGTGTGTGTCTAACAGTTGTCCCTCGACATTTGCAGGTGACTCTGGTTACCCTAACCTGTCATGGCTATTGACCCCAGTGAGGAATCCCAGGACAAGGGCAGAGGAACGCTACAATGAGGCCCATGGACGAACTAGGAGGGTTATAGAGAGGACCTTCAGTCTCCTGAAGGCCAGGTTCCGGTGCCTCCATATGACTGGTGGTTCCCTATTCTGCTCACCAAAGAAGGTGTGCCAGATCATCGTGGCCTGCTGCATGCTTTACAACTTGGCTTTGCGATGACAGGTGCCTTTTCTGCAGGAGGATGGTCCAGATGGAGGTGTTATGGCAGCTGTGGAGCCTGTGGACAGTGAAGACGAGGAAGCAGAAGAAGAGGATATCGACAACAGAAACACGGTGATTCATCAATACTTCCAGTGAGACACAGGTAAGAAGACATCACTGCCTGCTACATCTGATACCCTTGTTCTACCTCTCATCTGTCTGTCACTTTCACCCAGTGTATGGACCCTGAGTTGTCACTTTCCCTTTCAATTTCACAGATGTGGGTCCCACTGTGTGACATCTGCTTTGTTTCCGCATGGACTAGAGCTGTGTGACATAGGTATGCTGACAATACAATGGATATAGCAGTTTTCCACAGTTATTGCAAATACACATTTTTTAAAGCACAGACTGACTCCAGATTGTTTTGTGCTTTAAGCGTGTTTATTTAAGTGCTAAATATTGGAGGTGGTGTAAAATGGTCAGGGGTGATGGTGGAGGAATGTCCATGGCAGAGTCCAGTCTATTAGTCTCACAGGTGCATTGTCCAAAGGGGCATAGGAATTGGAGCTGGGGCAGTTGATGGATGGACAGGGTAACAGAGTGGGACAGAAGGATGACAATCAGGGTGGTCTCATTTTTTGGCGGCATTGTTCTCTGTCTTTGTCCTGGATCTCAGGGACCGTTTGCGGGGTGGTTCTCCATCTGCAGGGGGGGGGGTGCTGGTGTCGTGGTCCTGTGGCAGTGCCTCCTGTCCACTAGCGCCAACGGAGGTGGTGGGCAGGTCATCGTCCAGGCTAGTGTCAGGGGCCCCTTATTGTGCCACAGTGTCCCTCCTGGTATGACGAGTTCCTTCAGCACCCCTACAATGGTACCCAGGGCGGTATTGATGGATTTGAGTTCCTCCCTGAACCCCAAATACTGTTCCTCCTGCAGCTGCTGGGTCTCCTGAAACTTGGCCAGTACCGTTGCCATCGTCTCCTGGGAATGGTGGTAGGCTCCCATGATGTTGGAGAGGGCCTCGTGGAGAGTGGGTTCCCTGGGCCTGTCCTCCACCTGTCGCACAGCTGCCCGCCCAGTTCCCCTGTGTTCCTGGCCCTCTGTTCCCTGAACAGTGTGCCCACTGCCACTGCCCCCAGGGCCCTGGTGTTGTTGGGGTGGTGGGTTAGCCTAGGTTCCCTGTAGTGGTGGACACACTGCTGCTTGACGTGTCCTGGGGACAGAGGTATGGGCCCGCTGGGTGGGTGCTGTGCTGGTGTTTCCAGAGGGGGGAGGCTCTGTTGTGGCTGGTGCCAGTGTGAGGAGAACCGACTGTCCTGAGGTCCCAGATGGGCCGGGCCGGTCATCTAGCTCCAGTTGGACAGAGCTGCTGTCATCACTGTGGGCCTCTTCTGTGGGGGGAGTTGACATGTCTGGAACCTCCTGTCCGGTGACGTTGGGTAGGGGTCCTTCAGGGGTGTAAAGGCATGATTATTGCATCTGTGTGTGCCATGGTGTGCAATGGGTGGGTGACCCTGTACCCCAGTGCTTGCATTCTTCGGTAGGACCTTGTGTGCTAAATGTTTAGGGGTGTGTGTGGGTATGTGCAGTGGCCATGCATTGGGGATGCATGCTTTGGTGTTGCATGCAGGGCTTGGTGTTGGGATGGGTGGGTTGGGATAGAGGGACATATGTGAGGAGTTGGAGTGATGGGGGTAAGGGTGGGGGTATGTGATAGCATGCAGGTAGGGTAGGGGATGAAGTAGTGAAAGGTTTGCCTTACCAGAGCCCATTCCTCCAGCTACTCCTGCGAGGCCCTCAGGATGCAGTATAGCCAAGACCTGCTCCTCCCATGTTGTTAGTTGTGGGGGAGGAGGTGGAGGTCCGCCGCCAGTCCTCTGAACCGCGATGTGGTGTCTTGAGACCACAGAACGTACCTTCCCTCGTAGGTCGTTCCACCTCTTCCTGATGTCATCCCGTGATCTTGGGTGCTGTCCCACTGCGTTGACCCTGTCCACGATTCTGTGCCATAGCTCCATCTTCCTAGCTATGGTGGTGAGCTGCACCTGTGATCTGAATAGCTGAGATGATTTCCTCCACCATGACCCTGAGCTCCTCCTCAGAAAACCTGGGGTGTCTTTGCTGTGCCATGGGGTGGTGTGGGTGATGTGTGGGGTGGTGTGTGTTGTGATGTGTGGGGTGATGTTTAGGGGTGTGTGGTGTTTTGTGCGTGGATGTTGTGTAGTGATGGTGTTGAGTGCCTGTGGATGCTAGTTTGTAGATGGTGGTGTCTCTCTCTGGCCTTCAGTCGCAGTTGTGGTCGTAAGGGTTTGTGGGTGTGTGTTTTATATTGTATTGGGTGTGTGGGAGTGGTGTGTGTATGTGTATTAGGTGCGTGTATTTAGGATTGGTTAATGTGGTAGTGTTTTGTAAATGTGTGTGTATTTTGAGCGCAGCGGTGTGTACCGCCAATGGAATACCGCGGTTGAAAGACCGCTGCGTGCATTCGTGGGTCGTGATAGTGTGGGCGTATTCCTGTTGGCGTGACGTGGAGGTTTTGTTATCGGCAGTTTATCACTGACCTTTGGTGTGGCGGACTTGTGTGGGTGTCTAAATTTTGGCGGATTCCGAGCTGTGGGTCGTAATACCTGTGGCGGAATTCCGCGGCTGCGGCGGTGAGTTGGTCTTCTGCACGGCAGTAAGCGGCATTTACCGCCAATGTTGCAATGACCCCCTTTATGTTGTCCCAATTTCTTTAGGTCTTTTAGTACCTCCCTTGAGAGGGCAGCATAGTTCATATGGGCTGTCTTTGTGGCCGTCGTTGCTAGGTCAATGCCAAGGTACGGGACGTGCGATGATGTCCAGATAAAGGAGAATCTGGAGCGCAGTTCCTCCTCATGTTCAGGAAGGACCGACAGACTCAGAATTTGAGATTTCTGTGCATTCACTTTGAATCCTGAAGTGGAACCGAATGTGCATAAAGCGTCAGTGAGCGCTGAGAGTGAGACCATGGGCTCTGACAGAGTGAGGATCAGCATAAAGACTGATAAGGTGGTAGTCGCCCCCAAATTTGATGCCTGTTATACGGGTATCGGCTCACAGTCTTTGTGCCTGGGGCTCCATGTGGAGAGCGAATAGGAGTGGGAAGAGCGGATAGCCCTGTCTCTTTCCTCACATTATCGGAAACGGCAATGACAACGTTCCGTTGACTTGGACCACTCCTTTGGGCTCTTGATAAACACATTTTATCCAGGTCAGGAGCATCGGTCCGACCCCGAAGCGCTCCAACACCTGGAAGAGGTAAGGCCACTGCACCCTGTCAAACGCCTTCTCCGCGTCAATAGTAAGGAGGAGTACCTCCTTGCGTGATCTCTGCGTTTTGTCTATAAGATGTAAGAGTCGCTTTGTGTTATCCCCACATTCTCGATGGGGTATGAAACCCGCCTGATCCGGGTCAATAAGTCCGGGCAAATAAGGGTTGAGGCGTTGTGCTAGAATTCCAGTAAAAAGCTTGGCATCTATATTTAAAAGTGAGATGGGTCGTTATGATCCACATTCCTCCGTGTCCTTCCCGGGTTTGTGGATTACCGTGATGATCGCATCGAGCATGCTGGGAGCAAGAGTTTTAGTCTCTGTGAAAGAGTTGAAGAGTTGTGTGAGTATTGGGGCTAGCTCAGGACCGAAGGTTTTATAGAAAAGAACGGTGTAGCCATCCAGGCCAGGTGACTTCCCGACCTTAAGACGGGAAGTAGCCAAAATCACTTCTTCTATCCTGATTGGTTTGTCAAGGAGAGCTGCATCCTTTTCCCTGAGTGGGGTGATTGTACAATCAGCGAGGTGCGTGGAGGGATCAAGGGCGATCGCAATGTCTGCCGCGTGTAGCTTCCTGTAGAATTCAAAAAAGTGCTTCCGCAATTTGCGTATCAGTGCGTGCCTCACCTTGGGAGGGGGAGCGCACCATCTTGAT
The DNA here is from genome assembly GCF_031143425.1 of Pleurodeles waltl. NCBI lineage: Eukaryota > Metazoa > Chordata > Amphibia > Caudata > Salamandridae > Pleurodeles > Pleurodeles waltl. The sequence continues at coordinate 694,456,615 of NC_090444.1, forward strand.
GGTGCTGGTGTGGCGCTGTGCCCTTAATTTGTGTGCAAGAAGTTTCCTGCAGCGGTTGCCCCAATGTAATATTTATGTTTGAGCCGTGCTATAGCATACTCGGCCCGATCCCAGTCCAATCTTTTCAGCTGAAGGTGAATTTTCTCTAGTTCCCTCCAAACTCTGGGAGCTATTGTGTGCTTGTGAGATCTCTCCAGTGCAGCCACCCTCTGCTCCAACAACGCTCTCTGGTCCCTCCGGGCCTTGTTTTCCTTTGCCGAGATCAAAATCACCTCTCCGCGTATGACTACCTTGAGCGCCTCCCAGAGTATCTCCAGACGGGTTAGCCCATTATCATTCTGACTAAGGTAATCTATGATCGGCTGTCGCACTGCGTCTATAGCACCCCGAGACTGCAAGATCGTGTCCCGAAAACGCCAGCCAGAACCCGGGCTCGGCTGAGGTTGAATTGGGCTGTTAAAGTTATAGGAGCATGGTCCGCTAGAGCTCGGGGCTCTATTGTGGTCTCCTGGACCCGGGATCGGAACTCAGAAGAGGCCAGAAAATAATCTATGCGTGTGTATGACTTTGTGGCAGCCAAGTAAAACGAGTAGTCTCGGAAGTTCGGATGAGCCTTCCGCCAGATGTCCTCTAGATTGCAGTGTGCAAGCCACTGCAGACCAGCAGGAGTAAGAGCCCCCGTCTGCCCGTGCCGGTGCCTGATCGGTCTAGAACGTTGTCTTTAACAAGATTGAAGTCACCACCCACGAGTATAGCTCTGTCAGGGGTAATGAACGTCGAAGATAGAGCCTGTTTCATGAATGTTTCTTGTTGAGTGTTAGGTGCATAAATGTTGGCTATTGTGAAATGGAATGAGTCTGTTCGCACTCTGTAGGCCAGGTACCTGCCCTTAACCTCATGAATCTTAGCGATAAATTCCCCAGGGAATGCTTGAAACCAAAATGGCCACTCCCCCATGTTTAGTGGGAGCTGAAGACCAGTACTGTTGGGGAAACCATTTGGAGCGCATTCAATACGTGTCTTTGGCCAGCAGGTGTGTCTCCTGTAGTAGGCAAATATGGCTTTCTGATCACTCCAGAAAAGAGAGAATCGCCAGCCTTTTGGAGGGATTATTAAGGCCCCGGACGTTGAGGCTTAGGCACTTACATGTCAAGTGTATGAATGCGGGGAAGAAAGTAGTGGCATCCGAACCCTGTGAGTAATCTGGGCTCGGGAGCAGCCCCGGATAAAATGTGCATGTGGGGGTTTAGAGGCCGCTGCGACAAAATGTGATTTTTGTAGGGGGGAGCATATTGTTACTTAACAAAAAAGCACAACAGGTGCTCATCTGACAACAGTCAAGTCCTCTATAGAAAGTCCACGAAGAGGCGAAGTTTCGAGCAGAGGTTGGGGACATCTCGCAAGGTCTAAGTGTTGCTTCCAGAGGCCCCGCCGCCCAGGCCCTACTCCAACACCCGTCCACCCCAGGCTCTCAGAGCGGCCCACGGGTGTCCCCATCAGCTTCCAGCAGCAGGCAGTGGCTATGGGCTGGCACCAGCGGCAATGCTTTTAAATACAGATTGTCTCTCAAGAGCTCTCTCCGTGGAAGATGGCTGCGGCGGCCTCCGTTTCCATTCCTTTCGTCGCCATCAAGGGCGGCTTTCGGGAGGCCCCCCCAGGAGACTTTGCCCTTTGCTCCGTCTCCTCTAGGTTTAGGATCCGTCAGGCCTCCTGAGGCGATTTCACCTGTCTCGTCTGGTCTCCCCATCGGAATATGAGTCGGAAGGGGTGACCCCAATTGTAAGGTGTGGAGTTGGCCCCGAGATAGTCTGTGATGGGCATGAGTTCCCTATGCCTCTGCAGTGTAAGCAGAGAGAGGTCCCAATAGAGCTGTAAGCTGTGCCCCCTAAACTGGATCTGGGGTAGGTTTCACGCCTTTTGGAGAATATCTTCTTTGGTCATAAAATAGTGGACGCACGCTAGGATGTCTGGGGGGCGCGCCCCAGTGCCCCCTGGCCGGCCTGCTCTGTGGACCCGGTCCAATATGATCTCTTGCTTACATTCTGGACTGAGGAGTGAGCGAAACAAAGCCGTAACATACTCTCTGATGTCGTTTCCGTCAGCCCCATGATGAGCCCCTCTAACGCGTATATTATGGTGTCGGGAGCGATTTTCCAGGTCCTCGGTCACGATCTGCAATTGCGCCTGTTGTTCGCGCAGGTGAATAATCTCCTGTTGAAGTTGTTTGACTTCATCACCTCTGGAAATCACATTGTTCTCTATACTGGACACTCTTTCCCCAGCGCGTAGCTCACGCATATCCTGGAAGAATTCCTTTCGTAGCTCTTGAAGATCCGTCCTCAGAGAGTTAAACAAGGATGTGAGGAAACCGTTTGTGACCGGAGCTGCCCCGTTGTCCTCCGCATCTCCCTTTTCTGCTAGCCCCTGTGTCTGGGTGGCAGCATCTGCGTGTCTGCCCTGCAATGGGTGGGATCTCGTCAGCATCTCCCGGACTGACTGATCTCTCTTGGGTTTGGTGGAGGCCATCGCCCCTCGGCTCTCACGGTAAGGCTCCCACTCCGACTCCCGTGTGAGGGCAGCCCCCCGTAGCGCCCTAGTACTGCACACTGCCACGGGCCGAACGATCCCACTGAGCCCTCTTCTCCCACTGTGTTGCACTCCCCGTTCCCCGTGGCCACAGGCCAGCAGCTTCAGAAAGGGGCAGGAGGGCCCAGCGTTCACCACTCCTCCTTGTCAGGTCCTCTCAGGGCCCACACCCGGGGCCATCAGTCTCTCTGAGCCGCGCAACACAGCCCCGCGCTACATACTCCGCCCCCCATTCCGTTACCTCTGTGGCCCGGTGCATGTCGCTGACTTCTGGCCAATTGGCCGCTCCCCCCTACCGCCGCAGGGCCCAAGTCCTCTCGCCAACGCCTCGCCCCGCCGCGTGGGGGCAGAGGCTCGGCCTGGCAGTCAGCACTGCCCACATGTGTCTCGGGCCTCTTCGGCGGCCCGATCAGGTGTAGCTCCTTCGCAAGCTCGGCCCCAGCGTCGGACCACTCCGCTCGGCCCCCCGGGTCTCAGCGACGGAGCACTCAGGGGCGATCAAAGCGGGGGGAGCTTGGGGCCGCTATGCTGTTTCTCCAGGCCCAGGCAGCGGAGCGCTCCGAGACGCTCCACCATCTTGGCCACACCCATCCCCAACCAAACCTTAGAACAATATTTGACATGCTTTTTAGTGCCACCGCGGATAACTGAGCATCCCTTTTTCTTCCTTCTGCTGAATTTGCCTTCAACAATAATGTTGATAGTGCTACCAAAATCATTCCTTTTTTCTGTCTAAAGGGGTTTCATCCCAAGTCATGTCCTGAGATAATAGCGCCAACATATGTTTCCTTGGTCTGTGAATTGTTTCACTTACAAGACGAGCTAAGAACCCGCAAATGACCATCGATAGGATGAAAATATACTCTGACTGATATCAGTGTCCTGAGTGTAGCTATCATGTAGGGGATAAGGTTTGGTTGTCCTCCCAATTTCTGCTTTCTAAAAGTGGAACTACTAAGTTCAGTCCCCAATTTTTGAGTCCCTTCCCTATCACCCAACCGATTAACCCTGTCACTATGCGATTGCTTCTTCCTAGTACTTGGAAGGTGTATCCTACATTTCATGTTTTCCAACTGAAAACATATGTTTTTGATACATTTTCAGGGTACCTCCACCTCCTCCATTCATAGTGGTAGATGGGCAACCAGAAGTGTCCGCTATAGTGGGTTCGCATATCGACAGGGGGAAACTATGGTATCTTGTCAGATGGAAGGGATATCCTTTATCTGAACAGTCCTGGGCACCTGCCTCACCAGTCCATGCCCCTGCTCTTGTCTGTAGATTCTATCATCACCATCCCACCAAACCTGGAGCTTTTGGGAGGAGGTATACTGTTGGGGCGCTGCGTTTCAGTTATGGGACTGAACACAATGTGCAGTTGTCCCATGCTGCCCCTTACCCCGTGGGTTGGGAGGTCAGGTGATTGCAAGCAGCATGGGAACCCAGGGTTATAGGTGCAAGTTGCACCAGTCTTGAGGATTTTGGCATTGTGTGCTCAGGTGCCATTTTATACCTTATATATATTACCTATCCAAGATGGTATCCTTCCCACTCGTGCCTCTGGGTGTTTCCCCAGATGGCGGTGAATTACTTCCTGTGGGAGGCTTCTTGTTCCTGCTCACTTTTTAGTATATAAGGCAATGAGACCTTGTCTAGAGTGTGTCACAAACGGGTCTGCTCTGTGTACACGCTCCTAGTTAGTTCCTTATTGTTTCTGACTAGTCTTTTCTTGTGCCTTGCTCCGGGTTAGTCTTCTCAGTGTTCCCAGCCCTTCTGGATTCTTTTTTGAGGTTTTTGCGCTTTTGGCTTTTCCTCCTTCAGAAATGGTTCACTTTCTTTGTCATCTGCTAATGTGGGATTTCCCCTGTTGCAGTGTGGCTTTGAGAAGGGATCGCCCTTTCTTCATCATCAAGGTCTCAGGATCCAAAGCCTACCACCATGCCCAGCCATCAACACAAGAAGCAATGATGGGGGGCAAGCAAAAAGGAAATAAACATCCCATCTAGCTACTGGTAGACACACAGAGCTCCTCTTGCGGGTTTTTCAAGTATGCAGTGTTCGTTATCATGCGTAGTACACATATTGGTTTGTCATGAATACATTGGTTCTTGATTAGGACAAGATACAAGGGGATAAGGATGGATTTTGGCATCTGCTGCACAAATATCTATGGCCACTGCAGAAAATCCTGTCAGGACCAGGTTGGTGTTTTATTCTTCCGATGTCAATGAAACAAGTTGAAATGAGTTGGATCATATATAAACACTTAAGATGCTACGAAGACACAGACAATGACGTGGCTGTACGGATATACCAGGGAGCGGAAAAGGGAATTGCACGTTATATGCTTAACAACAGTATAATCTCTTTAATCAGGGATATGTTACACTCTTTAAACAATATATTGTTCTGCAAAGTTAATGCCTCTGCTTCTTTGTGGGTTTGCCTCCTCTCACCTCTCCTCCCCGTCACTCTTTAGTCTGGTCATTACCCACATGCCACTTACAACTTGTCTTCAAGGTTCTCTGAAGCGACCATAAAACTTCTTGTAGGTAAATGGGGCACCTCACTGTGTCAATACAGTGGAGCTGGAACAAACGCCCTCTTCTGTGAGGGAGCCTGAAACCAAGACCTGTGTGGAAGAGCCTTTGACATCCATAAAGGTTGCCATAAAAATCACTTTCTTTTTAGAAACAGATGCCCACACCCAAGCAATGCTCCATCATTCACTCTGCTTATGAGCAGTTATCCGCCAAGAGCTTGTCGGCGCGTAAACTTGTTTCGCATTTGTTTTCAGTATGCACCAACAACTTGGACTGGGTAAAAGCAGATATGGTAAGAACGACAGGCAAGAATTAATGTTCCAGGGTTTACTCAAAGAATACCAGTCAAAGAAATGCATAATCTGGACCATCAATCAATTAGTACAACAAGCGTACAAATGATAAGGAATACAGAGAAGAACTCAGTAAAGTTGTATTTGTTCTACTGAGCAGTGTCAGGATTGGCCGCAGGGCAGGCTGGGAGCCTTTGCCTTCAGGCTGTCGGCAGAGAAGAGGAGAGGAGCAGCGCGGTTGTGAAGGCAGCACAGGTACGTTTTTTTTTTTTAGTTAATCACCCCCCATCTGTGCGTGCACCACCCCGCCCCGTTTCAATACCGCAAGCTGCTTCTGGTAGGTCTCATGAGGGCAGTCAGTCTTTCAGCAATTCACTGGCCCTTTTCCTTCAGAACAAAGTTGAAGATATCTTCGACAAGTTAACTTCCATGCAAACCAAAATGGTTAGGGACAGTTCAGCTTCATTTCTATTGTCATGATCGCTGGCAGAATTTATTCTGCTTGCTGTGGATCAAGTAAAACATGCCATTCTTACCACCAAATCTAGCTCCCCGTTAGATCTCTGTCTCCCAGCTGTGCTGCAACTGGCACCAGACACAGGTGCTGCCTTGCTGACTAAAATTTTCAATCAAATGTTTAAATCTGGATCCTTCCCAAAAATTTGGAAGTCTGCTTCCATTCTTCCTCTATTAAATAAAAGCCAATCTTAATCCTTTGGATACTAACAACTATCGGCCTATCTGCTGCCTTCCATTGCCAGCTAAACATGTTCCGAAAGCTATCAACCAGCAACTGACCGCCTTTATTGAAAATAATAATTTGCCTGATGATACTCAATTTGGGTTCAGGGGTGACCATAGCCTGGAGTCAGTGCTGATCGTGGCTTCTGAACAAATTAGAGTAACTCTGGACAGCAGAGGAGTAGCAGCTCTTATCCTCTTAAATCTGTGTGCAGCCTTTAATACTGTCAACCATGATCTCTTGATTGATTGGTTAGGCTTTCTAGGAATTAGAGGGACAGCTATATCCCTGCTTTGCTTCTTCTTGACTAGTCGTGTGCAAAGGGTGTCACTGGAGGCCTTTACTTCTGAGCCGTTCTCTCAGCCCTCTGAGTTCCTTCAGGGCCCCTCACTCAGCCCTACCCTGTTTAATTTGGATGTGACACCCCTTGTTGCATTGATTGAATCAATGTTTCCAAACCTGTGGTCCGGGGAACCCTGGGGGTCTGCGAAGCCTTCTCAGGGGGTCTGTGACTGCTTAGAAAATTACTTCATATTAACAGATTAATAAAGTGTATATAACTATAGTGGCTAAATGTACATTTTGAAATTTTAAAACGTACTGTAAATGTCAAGGAATGTGAAATTGGAGACTAACAATTAAATTAGTATCCTCAGATTGATTTGTGGGAGCAGTCCAAGTGCATGAAACAGAATACAGTATGGACGATGTGTAGCTTCAATGGAATTTAGAAAAGCTCCAACCTTCCAATTAAAATTAAAATTCTTATTTTTGTATTGTATTTGTTTGCAAATTAAAAATAATGTGATATCATTTGCGTATGTGTTTGATGGAATGCTTGTTTCTGTACTTTTTGTGCATTGTTTTGTGATTCAAATCATTGACCATGTTTAGGCCAAGCTCCCTGGCTTAAATTAATGACTCATTGGGGGGGGGGGTCCCCTGTTTCCAATATTGATTCAGTGGGGATCCCCGGGTTCCAGTAATGATAAAGCGGGGGTCCACAGAAGTCAAAAGATTGGAAACCACTGGATGAAATAATTTGGGTTCTCACTGGTGTCCTTTGCGGACAACACCCAGATTGTGATCTGGGGAGAGGTTTCGGAAGTTCATGCCTGCAGTTAGCGGCTGGATGGGTGGCTACTGCTTAAAACTGAATTCATTTAAGACTGAAGGGCTCCTTTCAGGGAAAAACCCTTCATTCTGGTTCCCAGATTGGTGGCCACCAGATCTGGGCACCCTTTCCGCACCTGAAAAAGGGTGAAGAACCTGGGCATCATCATGGATGACAAGCTCATGTTTAAAAATAATACCATATTTTCTTCTTCTTTCTGGATGTTAAAAATCTTAAAGAACATCCTGCAATTCATTCCCCCAATCTCCAGAAAACCGCAGTTTCTGCTTTAGGACCAGCTACATTAGACTATTGTAATAGGCTGATCAGAATCTACAAACCGACCTGTTAAATAAACTAAAAACTTTTCAGAACTTGGCAGTCACCTTAATATTTCAGATCCCTAAGTTCCAATCTGCTAGGCTGGCCATGAAGGCATTACATTGGCTCCCCATTAAACATTACATAACTTTTAAAGCCCTGTGTATTGCACTCAAGGCATTGCATGGAACCGGTCCAGCTTATCTGAGACAAACTTTTACCTGGTAACGTCCCTCTAGAACCCTTGGGACTGGTTTTCACAAAAATGTTTCAGTGCCATCTTTCAAGCATGCCTCTTGGAGGGAAAAGTCTTTGTCAGATGCACTGCCCTTCAATGGAATAGCCTTTCTCTGAAATTAAAATCTGCACCTTACGTGTTTAGTTTCAGAGAGATGCTTAAAATATTTATTTTCAGCTCCAGCCATTCCCTGTACTACACCCTATGACGTAAGCAACTGTATACTTTCAGTCTCTGCTGAACTCTTTCCACCTTTCTCACTGTTAAAGCTGCCTGCTTTCTCTAAATGGAAAACTTCTACAATACACAGAATCCTATCCACTTCATACAGCAGCAGACTCTCGACCTTCGGAGCATGCCATACCCTGTGCGCTCACTCCTGTGCATTAAGGAATGAATGACTACCGGCCTTGTTTAGGACAATCACACAGCAGTAATGTTATGCCCCTATTCTGGTGTGACTGATAACGCCTCACAGTACACCTCAACTTAGCAGACAACTTCGACAATTCAACAAATCTTAGACTACAACTGACTGAGTTACCTCTTTACAACTTTATACCACAAGCTTATTTTAAAGCAGAAGAATTCTTACACTGTTGTCCTCAAAAGTCAAAAAACATTGTCAAGAATTGCCGTCCCCACAAATCCAAGAACTAATGCCACATTGTAGTTGATTTCAAACTATCCACTGCATTTCGCCGCAAAATTTTGGACTACAATGCCTTGCCTCACCCAACTCCCTCACACATACAAATCCCTACTGATACTCACATAGTTCTCTCCTGGTTACCGAGTCAGCCACCTCATCTTTGGGAATCAGGATTGGAGCTGGGTCAGCGTTGTAAAATGTGGTGGCGTAGATTAGAGTAGTGCAGAATGCAGTAGCGCAAAGTGCAGTGGCAGAGAGTAGAGTGACACAGTGCAGTGGCGCAGAGTAGAGTGGCGCAGAGTAGAGTGACGTAGAGTTCAGAGGTGCAGAGTGGAGTGGCAAAGAGTTCAGTGATACAGAGGGCAGTGGCGCAGAGTAGAGTGAAGTGGCATAGAGTGCAGTAGAGTGGTGCTGAGTAGACCATAGTGCCATAGAGTGCAGTGGTGTAGAATGGAGTAACATAGAGTAGAGTAGTGCAGAGTTGTGTGGTGTAGAGTGCAATGTTGCAGAGTAGAGCATCAGAGTGCAGTGATGTAGAGTGAGTAGGGTGGTGTAGAGCACTGGCATAAAGTACAGTGATGCAGAGTACAGTACAGTGGCGTAGAGTGCAGTGACAGTGCAGTTGTGTAGAGTGCATTGGCATACAGTGCAGTGGTTAAGTGGTGCAATGGTTAGAGTGGCGTAGAGTGCAGTGGCAGAGAGTGGAGTGGCGCAGAGTGGAGTAGATTGGCATCGAGTAGATTGTTTCAGAGTAAAGTGACGTGACATAGAGGGCAGTGGTGCAGGGTAGAATGTCGCTGCATAGAGTGGCATAGAGTGTAATGGTGTAAAGTAGTGGAGAGTGCAGTGGGGCAGAGTGGATTACAGTGGCATACAGTGAACTGAGGTAGAGTGCCGGAGCATAGAGTTGAGTGTTTCAGAGTACGGTGCATTGGCCTAGAGTGTATTAGCACAGAGTGCAGTGGCATAGCGAGCAGCTTTGCAGAGTGGCATAGACTACTGTGGTGCAGAGTATAGTTGTGCAGAGTAGATTGGTGTGGCCTAGAACAGAGTGCTGTAAGGTGCAGTGGCAAACAGTGCAGTGGTGCAGAGTAGAGTGGGGAAGAGTGAAGTGGCATAGATTAGAGTAGTACAGGATAGAGTAGAGAGGCATAGCGTGAAGTGGCATAGAATGCAGTGTCTTAGAGTGGAGTAGTGCAGAGTGCAGTGGCATGGAGTGGTGTAAAGTAGAGTGGTGCAGAGTACAGTGCAGTGGGATGGAGTGGTACAGAGCAAAGTGGAGTGGTGTAGAGTGGAGTATTCATGGTGTGGTAGCACACTACCATTCAATTAATTCAATTAGCATTTTTAAAGACTTATATTCTCTCAAAGTGCTGTGGGTTAGGTCCTTAAGGTTCAGTCGAAGAGCCAGGTCTTAAGGTCCTTACTGAATTGAAGTAGCGATGGCGCCTGAGGTGGAGAGGCAAGGTGTTCCAGCATTTTGCCGCAAGGTGGGTGAAAGATCTCCCTTCAGACGAGGACTTCGTTAGGTGCGGTACGGTGGCGAGTGACTGCTGGGAGGAGCAGAGAGGTCTGACAGGGGAGTAAAAGGTGATGCAGTGGTTGAGGTAGCTGGGTCCAAGGTTGTGTAGGGCCTTGTAAGCGTGTACGATGAGCTTGAAGTTGATCCTCTTTTAGACAGGGAGCCATTGGAGATCTCTCAGGTTTCCTGTGATGTGTTCTCAGGAGGGGGTGTTCAGGATGAGTCTGGCGGAGGCGTTCTGGATGGATTTGTAGTAGCTTGCTCAGGTTAGTCATGGTGGTTCTGGTAGCGAGAGCATTGCTGTAGTCAAGTCTGCTTGTGATCAGGGTGTGTGTTATAGTCTTGTGGCAGTCACTAGGGGTCCATCTGAAGATCTTCTGGAGGAGTTGGGGGTGTGAAAACAGGTGGAGGCGGCAGAGTTGCCTGTCTTGTCATGGTGAGCGCTGAATCGAGAATGATACTGAGGTTGCATGCGTGGTCTGTAGGGGTGGGGGGCTGCCAAGTGTGGAGGGCCACCAGGAGTCGTCCCAGGCTGAGGATGTGGGTCCAGGATGAGGATCTCGGTCTTGTCAGAGTTTAACTTAAGGTAGCTCTCCTTCATCCAGGCGGCACCTGTTTCCATCCTGTCTTGGAAGTTCTTCTTGCCAATTACAGACAACACATTTTTTATTGAAATTACCATTGCATTTGCACAGACATACAGTTTTACTAATAAAACTATACACTGCACAGACAAAAATGTGGGGAAATTGCTTCATCTAGTGTAATGATTTGCTTGATAATATTAAAGTATTTGTTTCCAACACACCAGAAATAACAAAAAATGTGCTGCATTTGTGTTTCTAAGTCTGATATATGCTGAAATACTTACACGGTTCATTTAAATGTTGTGTACAAGGAAAAAACTTTCCCACCCCCTTCCAGCAAGATTGTGACCCAAATCCTCTCACCTTTAAGTCTGAAAATTGACCTCGGTCTCTGAATACACAGCAAATGCAATGAGATAAGAACAAGATTTACAGGCCTGTTTACAGAAAGGGAAGACTGGAAGGATATTGTAATTAAGGTTTTGGGTTGGGAAGGTACTAACTCAAGCTGGACTGTCTAACTAAAACCAGCAAATGGAAAGCAAGAAAATGTGAGTTCAAAAGCCAATGGAAAGCAATTGGCAGAAAGTATTCCTAGGTCAACTTTCTGAATATCTCCAAGAGGTCTTTAAGTAACAAACCAGACAGCTGCGCTGACTGGTAGTCTGCGACCTAACAATGAACGTGACCATGTGTAATGCACCTGAAGATCATTCAAAGCGCCTCAAAACCTTCGGGTCGAGTCCGCGCTATACAAAATTGCAAAAAATAAAAATAAACTAAATTTTCACACAGTGGGCCACAGGCATGAAGACACTCATCCACTCGTGCACTCTAGTCTCTCATGTGGTGTCCATATCAAGAAATAAACCGCACAGAATCTCCCCTTTCACAAACACGCACAGTTCTGCTCTGCCGCCAGCATTGTAATCTTCAAACTGTCCTTGTCACCACAGTGTCATTCCGCCGGTCACGCTGAAAACGAAATGCTTGTGAAAATTGATTTATATTTTGGCTCCTTTTCTATATTCCACGTTCATCCCTCCCAGCAAGCTGACGGGGTGATGAGCCATCGAAATTATAAACTATGCTGTTTAGCCTAAAAAAATGACCTCATTAACGCCCGGCAATTGGATTCCAGTAATGTGATTTGGATTGCTGCCCAAGTGAACGCGCTGCGTATTATTCTGTCCTATTTAGAAACATGACGAGTTTATTTTCTGAAATAGATTGTTTATCTCTTCTAAAACAAGGACGGTTGGCATCGCTGCCCCTCAAAACAACTAATATCCCGCGCCTGTGTTGACACGTGACTCCCGTGCTCTTGCACTCACGGCGCCACAAGCTGCGAGTTCTCTCCGTGCTCTGACAGGATGTGCAGCTTTATCCTCGCTCGTTACGAAAACACCGTGGTTTGCCCTGAAGCGCAGGCCCCAGCTCAGCTTACGTGGGAACCGAAGGTGCTCTGGCAAATAATGGGCCACCTGCAGGCTGCACAATCAGAAGTCAGCACAAAAGGCAGGGATGAAAGTCTTGATTCATCTGACTTTATGTAGAGCATGCTAGGACAGAAGAGGGTCAGTATTGAACTGTTCGTGCTGGCGCTGCACTCAACAAGCCTTGGCAAAGACAATAGGTTGAACGCTTGAACTCGAGCAGGTGCTGTGGCGCCGTGACACGGAGGACTGAGGGGTCCACTGAACCCTGATTATTACTGTATTTCACAATTAAGTCAGTAGCCAGAGAGGGCCGTGTCCTCTTTATATTAGGGTCCATGACATACCGTCTACGCTACTGCACTCAAACGATGACAAAAACAAAAAAAATGCTGCTGCGGTACAAAACAATACAAAAAGATCGATTGGAGTATACAATGTATGGATCAAATAAAGAATTAAATTTGATAGCAGCCTAATTTTTAAAAATGTGAAATAGTCCCTTGTGCATTCCAATAGAGCAGATGAATAGACCTAAATAGTCGAAAGAAAACGGGGAAACTAAACTGGGGGCTGACATAAGATATGACTGACATTTTCTCAAACCAGGTCTGAAGGTTCCAAAACCAAAGAAGTCATTGGCAGAAGGATGCCAACTTAAAGCTCCAAGGTTTGTGTAAAGAATACAATACGTTTGCCATGAATGCAGCAAATATCATTACGTCAAACCTAACAAGCATGGCAAAGTATGATGGCAGTGAAGAAAGAAGAGAGAAGATGGCAGTGAAGAAAGAAGATGACAGTGTAGAAAGAAGAAAACAGAGAAGAAAGAAGAAAAAATAAGACGGCTTGCGGCAAAGAAGAAAGAAGACGGCAAAGAAGAAAGAAGACAGAGAAGACGGCAGCGAATAAAGAAGATGTCAGCGAAGAAAGACAGTATGCGGAAAGGAAAAAATAGTACCTTCAGCGAGGTAGCCAGAGAGGAAGGACACTGGCCAGTGTCAAATTGGGAAGTGACCATAAGGAGTACTTGGTCCACAGGCAACCCAGTGGCAAGAACGGCAAAGAAGATTAAGAAGACAACTGAAAGTGAAATAGGACGACATGTAGGCGACGTGCTAGCCAATCAGAAGCTCATAAATCAGAGCGACATTGGATTAAGCCAATGGTAAATTCAGGTAAGTAAAGGGCTGGTTCTAAGTCCCTTTTAAGTTTTTAAAAGAATTAACAATAGACTTTACAATCAGCTCGCAAGCGTGCGTGTTAACAAAACCTAGAAATTATACCGAAACACAGTTTTGAATGATGACCCATTTTGTTATTTGCATATTGAACAATCTGCCAATGTTATGGTATGGTATCAGTGCACTCTGGTAACCTGAAAATATCTTCCAAAGGACCCTGAGGTTCCATCACAGATTGGAGTCTCATTTGGTTCGTGGCAATGCACAGCCAGTAGAGTGAATGGGAATGTGTCTCGTAGGTGAATTCCATATGTATGAGTTTGGCTGATGAGACATGTAGGCTCTTCTGAACAGCATAAACGCCTTCCTGGAAGATGTACATGCCCATTGCTTGGCAGATGTATCTTTATGGTATGCAAGTGGTGAAGCCAGTGCTACCTGGAGTATTAAAAGCCAGTCAATAGCATTTTTTGAATATGTTGTATGTTGGGTTTTTTTAAATGTATTTTGTTATAGGATAGTATGGCCTTTAGTTCAAGTCCGATAAATCATGTTACAGGAGTTATCAGACCCATCTGGATTATGAGTAACACTGTAATCCCGCAGGTCCAACATTATCTCTTTCAGCAATCTAGCTACTCACAGCAGCCAAAGTTCTCGTGCAAAAATCCACTCAGGAATGGGGAATAACCGTGTGGACTGGAACTCTTAAAACCAATTCCTCTGGTGCTCTCTGTGGGCTGTAATCACCGGCTCCATTTCTGGCATGCTGATAATGATGGCTTGTACGGCGTGTCTTCCTTCGGCACTTGTGTCTTCAAAGGTAACTTACATTTTGTAGCCCTTATAAACACAAAGCATCACAACACATACTTTGTGACTTGATAGGCTTCTTCTGGCCGAATCTTTGTTGTTTGATTCATGTGTAGGTTATTCTGCTACCAAAGGGAGACTAGAAAACGAAAACATCTCTTTACATTGTCTATTTTTAATTTGAATTCTTACATTATGATGGATTTGATACATTTAATAAACATATCCCAAAAAATGTAACTCTTCCACCATGAACCTATCCTATCCCATTCCATTCCATCTCATTCTATTCAAGTTCTTTTAATTCTGATACATATCAGTAATCAACAAATGCAGAGTACAGAAGAAATCGAGGATGGTTATTTAACACAAAGCAAATTACGTGTCTGCAATTGAACGAGTGCAGTTGCTCAAGAGTGCATTGTTTCTTTTGTTCTTCATGGAAAGTAATTTTTCTCATGTAGAAACCCTTGCCTCTTCATTTCAGAAAGTCTGGAGGTGGGTTCCATTCCTATTCATGTCTAGAAAGGGCATTTAATCCTGACCTATGCAGGTGTACATCTCTGATTGCTTCCATGGTATTAAAGGGTCAGACAGTAGTTTATCCCTGCCAACAAACTCACAAGTTGGTGGACGTTCACAAACTTTAAAGCCAAACCATGCCTTAAATCTCCCAACTCCTTGCATGGGATTTACTACAGCACGACTGTAAGGGATTTACTATTGCATAGCTGCATGCAGTCATGATGTTCAGCTATGTAGTAGCAACACCATTTACGCCCAAAAGGTTTCTTTTTTTTGAAAAGCTAACTGGTGTATACTAAGCCATTCAAACATAAAGGTAGGTTTATGGCCTTTACTGGCTTTGTGAATCAATCCTTTTATTTCATTATAATATTTGAGAGTAGTATCCTCAAGAGTCAATAGCTTTGTGTTAGTGGCCATTGATTAATAGGGCTCATATGCCTTGATAGATGTGGTATTTATATAAAACCTATATACACCAGTGTGCAAAATCCTTAAGAATCTCAACTAGGAGTACATTTAAGGGTAATTAGTATTCTGGTTTCGGTAAAGCATTTTCTGGTAAAGACTCTAGCCGCACATTCCTTACCATATGTGATGCTATTAATTATGTTTGACCAATGACTTTGTGTTTCACCACTGCGCATATTAGTTGCTCAATGTTCACCAGTAGCACATTGTATGTTTTATTCAGTTTAGCCGCCTATTGGCTTTGACATGCTGTATTCAGTTTAGCTGCCTATTGGCTTTGACATGGCATTAGCCATTACATTCTGTATTCTGCCTATTGGCTTTGACATGCTGTATTCAGTTTAGCTGCCTATTGGCTTTGACATGGCATTCGCCATTACATTCTGTATTCTGCCTATTGGCTTTGACATGCTGTATTCAGTTTAGCTGCCTATTGGCTTTGACATGATATTAGACATTACATTCTGTATTCAGCTTAGCTGCCTATTGGCTTTGACATGATATTAGACATTACATTCTGTATTCAGCTTAGCTGCCTATTGGCTTTGACATGACATTAGACATTACATTTGATATTTAGGATAGCTGCCTATTGGCTTTAACGTGGAGTTAGACATTGCAGTTGAAACATCGCAGATGTCTGTATTCTTCCAAGCTGTGTTTTCCCACAAGATGAACCAAGCTGTTTTCTTCACACCAGACTAGACCTGATAAGAGAGAGTACATTTGGTGTTTTCCTTTCTGCTCAGCCTTGGGAATAGGAGAAGTCTAGGAGATCTGGCCAGTCTCCAAAGGCTTGCGTAGTTTTCCCGAGTCTGAGAGGAGGGGGCACGCTTTTGTAAGGATGACTCTGGGCTAAGTGAGTTAGATTTGAATCTGCTTGACTTCAGGCTGGAGCTAGACGTCAGTTGCCAGTCTCCCGTGTGGGTAGATAATCTCTTTCTCGCAGTTGACCGGAGTCATCAACTTGCAGACCCCAGAAAGATGAAGCTGAATATTTAGGCCCTGCCGCCTTGCCCATACGGTGATGAATTTGACTTTTATGCTTTGCTTTGAATATATTATATATTTGCTGTGCACATTGCAATTGAGAAGTACTGTGATATATTTTGTTTTCTTGCTGCGACTACTTTGTGTGCTTGAAATCTACTAATTAGTCTCTCAAGAACTTGTGGGTGGGGAAGAATTAACAACAATAAAGGTCTTCTTTGAACTCAGAAGTGCATTCCAGAGAGGTTCTGTAAGCTCCGATATGAGATATGTAGGAAAGCAGAACACCATAGAATATTCCCCAGACCTCAGACTGGATCAGTACCTCTGCACTCCAGTAGGTGACGATGATCAGCTCAGCGTCGGCTGTGCTAGAAATGACTTGCACAGTGCCTAAATAGGCACCATCCCAGAGCGTTGACACCAGTTTTGTTTTGTGACATTTCTGTGCCAGAAGCACAGAGCCATGTCAGAAGGCAATGGACCAATGGTCAGATATTAGTGACCTGCAGAGACCTTTCTAGGCAAGATAAAAGGGTTTGCAGGAGCCGAGAGGTTGAGAGGTTCAGTAAGGAATCTATGGCATGATAGAGACTCTACGAGATAAGAACCAGATAAGGCATTACCAAAAGAAAGTGCCTTGTTCATCTGATTTAGACTTCTAGCCGAAAATTCCTTACTTTACAATAGATGCTCAAGCAATACCTCCCCGGTGGGGGGGTCTGTGGACATGCTCAGACCAAAAGGTCCTGAAGGACCAAACAGGCAAAGTGGCCATCATGATGGACATGAGTGTCAAGACAGTAGTATTTTGTAAACGTGGACAGCGATGCCAACGTAGCAGCCTACAGATGTCCAGGACAGGGACTCCACGAGCTAACACAGTCAGTGCATCATTGGATCTGGTGGAATGAGACTGCAAGCCCTCAGGGTGTTTTCTTAACTAGCGCATAGTATGTCAGGCTTGTACCTTTCCGCAGTAGTGAAATCAATACAACTTAGTTCCCAATTTGTCTATGAATCAAACGGACTCCAAAGAATCACGCCTGACCCACCAGGATGAAGGGACAAACCTTAACCAGGACGAGACCAGATTTCCACTGTGCGATGTTGTGTGTCTTTTCAGTGTCTGAAAGCATAAGAAGAATCTTTAGTACTTAGAATTCTCAATTTGACTTCTTCCCAATTTTATGTAACCCATGTTTGAATACCTAATGTCCCTTCTCCCTATTTTAGGTGCTGGTTCTTGTAACTGAATTTCACTATGCAATACTTCTAGAAGACAAACTCAAGATAATGAATTCTACAGGTAACAATAGCCAATACAGGTAGACATATGACAGTTCGCACTAACACCTACCTAAGTGTATAGGCTTTACAAATCTAGATAATCAAACATCAGTCCTTTAGTGTGACTCAAGGTTCATTTAATGATTCCTAGGCTTAATCAGCTTTCATCTCCTGAAATCATAAAACACAGCAGTTCATCACTCTAGCTATGAGTCAGTCTGCCACAATTAATGTCTTACACATGTACCAATAACAACCTTAACATGAGTCCTTGATCATATTTAAACAAAACGTTGCTGAAAACAATAATACATTTATTTTCTTACCTCTAGTAGAACACCAAAACAAATGGTTGACTTCACCAGTCCTTATCAACAGGATTCCAAGAGATAACTATTTCTTCCTTGTTCTTTAGTGAAATTTGTAAATGTTACCAAAATGTATAGGTTGCCACTTGAATGATGTCTTTTGATTGTCTTTTGAAGGTTGGCAGCAGATTACCGTGCACAGAAGCAGGGAAACAGGGAACCACCATATGAAGATGCCGATTGCTCTGGAAGAACGTAAAGAGAAGAGGATCGTGCTTCCATACAGCCGAGTACAGGGGGAGGAAAGCCAATGACGAGTAGTTGTCATGGTGCAGCGCGTAGCTTTAAAGGCAACGCACTCCGTCCTTAAATGGGCTGCCACATTATGTGCGCGGCACCTGACCGTACACCCCCCCAATGCGCCTCTACAGGTTTGGGTTTGTCAGGGTACTGTTGATGAAAGAAGCGCGGAAGAAGGGTGGCGTGTACATGACAAGCAGGCCCCCATGTGTGATCCTTACGTCCATATCCCTTCCAATGAACCAAATACAATAATCTGTGCCCTAGTCGATTGGAATCCAGAATTGCCTTCACTTCAAATTCAGGTTTGTCATCTATCATCACAACTGGGTTTTTTTCAGGAAGGACATTTCCAGGAGTGACAAGTTTTAACAAAGACACATGAAAAACAAGATGCACTTGTATCTGCGGAGGTAATTCCAATTTCAAGGTGACATCATTGATTCTTTTGAGAGTCAGATAAGGGCCTGTGTAATACAGTTGAAATTTTCGTGGTCCCTCCACCAACTTGAGATGTTGTGTGGATAACCATATTTGATTTCCCACCTGATATTCAGGACTTGCTCTTCAGTGTTCATTTGCATTTTGTTTACGTGTCAGATTTGCTTGATCCAAATTATCATGTGCTGTTCGCTGCATATTTCATATTTAATCCACATAATCTTGAACAGCTGGAACATCTGTAATAGATGTGGAAGGCAATAACAGAAAACCAGGGTGCAGACCAGAGTTACATTGAAACAGAGTTACTCTGTAGACCTGTGTTTTGCATTATTGTAGGCAAACTCTGCAGCCCAGAGAAATGTATCCCGCTCTGTAGTGTCACTCAATACTTGGCACCTAATATATTGCTCCAGACATTGATTTAACCTTTCGGTTAGACCATCTGACTGTGGGTGGTAACCATTTGACAAAGGGATCTCTAGCTCCAAAATTCCACACAAGGCCTTTTAAAAAATGGAAGCAAATTGAGGGCCCTGATCAGACACAATAATGGAAGGTAAGCCATGTAAACATACTATTGACTGCAAAAAGATGTCTGCAAGAGCTTAAGATATGTCAGGAAAACTATTGCCAGTGTTGATAAGTTCTTCCCTCAGCAAAAACGATTCCTCTTTTCCTTGTACCCACGTTGGTTGCAGCGGCGTCCTCACTCCCGGTGGCTGTTGCAGAGACTGTTCATAGAACTAGCTTCTTCAGATTTAACTACCACTCAAGATGGTGGCCGCAAATCTTTGTGAGGTCAACGCTCTAGTGTTTCTACCTTAGTCTCGTGCTGAAGCTTCCCTCCAGCTGTTTCTCTCTGGGAGCTGTGCACTTCAACTGTCATCCTGAGGAGAATGAGCAGTGTTCCTGAGCCACTTCATTTCATAGAGAATTCTTCCAGTTTTGAGTAATTAATTCTTTTTCTTGTTAGGGTGTCCACAACAGCTACTTTTTCCCTTCTGGAGAAGCTGAATTTCTTCCTTCTTCCAACAACTGGCTATCGGCTTTCTGAGGAGAATTCGTTTTGGCATAACAGAACTTCAAGCAACTGCAGTAAGGAATCCTTTTGTATGATTTCCAGACTAGCCAACATATATATTTACATGTATATTCAAAAACTCTTCGCCTTGCAGACTTGCCAGTCTTAGAGACAAACCTCAGTGCTCAGACTAATTCCTAGAGACTGTAAATGAGACAACTGAACCTTGAGAAAGAGTTTTGTTTCCTGTAAAAGATATTAGCAGGTCGGATATTTCTTAACCTTTGAACTGTTCTCCAAAGAACCTTGGATACCTCTGACTCCTGGAGAAAAGAAGATATTGAGTTAACATTGTTTTCTTAGAGAGAAGCTAGTCTCTCAAAAGATCCAGTTAGGAGAACAATAGAATTGGGTGAATGTGAATGGCTGAACAGTTGAATGCGCACTAGGAATGTACTTATCTATGCTCTTATCACCTGACTGCAGGTCCTTCCTTTAAAGAAATCCCAATAAGAAGAAAGGTGCAGGTTACAGAAGCACACACTGAATATCCTATCTTCAAGTGGGAAACACAGGCTGGAACTGGAGGTGGGCCCTCTTTTTCTCTTCCCATTCCCCTTTCCCCCTAGCGGATGCAGGGTTAAGATAATCAGTAGAGTCTGAGCACGCATCTGTTGGAGGGAGTTGGGTAAAAGGCATCTGCTCCTGTGGAAGTTTGATTTAATGGGTAATCTTCTGACAGATTGAAGTGCCTACAAAATACTTATTTCTACCCAAACAGAATGGATGAAGGTTTAGATGTTAATGCCTTGATGGCACTTATGGACGAAATGCAAAAAAGTTAACCCTTGCCCTAGATGAAAACAAAAACTTGAGAGAGGAAATCAAAATATCTCATGTTCAGACCCAACAGCTCATGGACAAATTAAATAACTTCACTTCTGGGAATATCGCTGGGACTAGTGGGGTTTCAGGTAAAAACTTCCCCATCTCAGAAATATCCACACAAGTCATTCATTCCATCTCCCCTATCATTCCCCTGGCCCACCTGAATGTTTTAGTGGCGATCCTTACAAGGTGCAGATATTTTTAACCCAGTGCTCCTTACACTTCCTTTGTCGACCTGTTATTTTTACAGAGAATCAGTCAAAAACAGCATTCATTTTGTCTTATTTGAGAGGAGATGCAGCTTCATGGTCCATGCCTTTGGTGTCACAAAATGACCCTATATTCTATGATTTTGAAGTTTTTAAAAACAAATTCCTTCGAATTTTTGACCGCAGAACAATTTCCCAAGCCACAGATAATGAATTACCAGACTTAAAACAAGGAAATAGGGATTTTATCTCTTATCTGGCCCTATTCAACAAATTAATTGAGGAGACTGGTTGGCCTGAGAGCAAAAGGGCTCTGTTTTTTACCAAGGGTTTACCAGAAGAACTAAAAGATGTGCTAGCCCAGAGTCCAGATCGACCTACTGATGTGTCAAAATTGATTGATCTAGTCTTACAGATTGATCAGCACCTGTTTGAAAGAAAAACTGAACGAAAGAGAGAATTTCGTCCTATCCCACCCCGCTTCAACAGGAGTAAAGTGGAAAGTATCAAGACCTTTGAGGCACACTCTTCGGAAGAGCCAATGCAAATCGGCAGTTGAGAGGTTCCCTGTCTAAAGAGAAAAAGAACAAGCGAAGATCTAAGAATCTATAGGCCTCATTACGGCCGTGGCGGCCGGCGGTACACCGGCGGTAACACCGCCAACAAGCTGGCGGTGTACCGGCAGTGTATTATGACCGTGGCGCATTAGCCACGGACATACAGCCGACCCCTGCAACTGACCGCCCGGCTTACGCCAGGCGGCCATGAACCCCAGGGCAGCAGTCCAGGCACCACAGCCCTGGGGATATGGGTCCCTTACCGCCAGCCTGTCCATGGTGGTAAACACCGCCTTGGAAAGGCTGGTGGTAAGGGGCCCCCAGGCACAGCCCCATCGCGCATTTCACTAGGCAGTGAAATGCGCGACGGGTGCTGCTGCACCCGCTGCACATCAACATTGCCGCCGGCTCTATTATAAGCCGGCTGCAATGATGATGTGAGTTTTCCGCTGGCCCAGCAGAAAAGTCATAATAGGGAGCCACAGATACCGCCAGCACTGGCGGTATAGTGGCGCCCGCAGCTTCAGCTGTCTTTTTGCAAGACCGCCGAAGTTGTAATGAGGGCCTATGTCTCTATTGTGGGTTGCCTGGGTATTTTGTATGAGAATGCCCAAAGAAGCCTAAACAAAATAATTTAGGAAAAGAGAAAACACATTCTACTAAGAGAGTAACCCTGGTTGACTCACAAAACCAACCAGCCCCTGAATCCCAATTAGTAGCAAACACCTTACAGTCTGCCTCCCCTCATCTAACCATCTCCTTTGACCTCATCTTCAGAGAAAAGAAGCTTCAGGAGGTTTCAGTGTTGATTGACTCAGGAGCTATGGGGAATTTCTGTGACATCCAGTATGCCACAAAAATGGGAATACATTTTGTCAAGAAGGAATCGCAAAGCCTGTTCATGCAGGGGATGGAACAAACCTGTCTTCAGGCCCTATCACAGATGAAACTGATCCTATAATTCTGAAAGATCATCTAGGACACCAAGAAAAGATATCTTTCAATCTCATAGATGTTCCTCAATTTCAGCTGATCTTAGGCTTACAGTGGCTTACGGAGCACAACCCTGAAATTAATTGGGAAAAAGGACTGTCCAATTAAATTCAAGCTACTGTCGGAAACTTTGTTATGGTCCTCAAGAGATAAGTAGTGCACCATCTCCCACTCAAGTTTTAGCTACTAAATTCAATGTGGTTTGTGCTCCTGAAAAGGTTGTCATTCCCCCAGAATATAAAGAGTTGTCTGCAGTGTTTGACCGACCAGAGTGGCTACCTCCCCACAGATCTTATGATTGCAGGATCGAACTTGAGCCAGGTGCGAATCTATCTTGCAGTAGAACCTATGCCCTTAGTGACAAGGAGAACAAGTTCCTAAAAGAATATTTGGAAAAATATTTGGCAAACGGTTTTATTCGTCCCTCGCAATCCCCAGTCTCTTACCCCCTTTTTTTCGTCCCAAAGAAGAAGAATGACGAGTTAAGAACTTGTATCGATTATAGAGTGTTAAATCAAGTTACGGTGAATAATCAATATCCCCTGCCCTTGATTTCAGTACTGCTAGATCAGGTAAAAGATGCAAAAATCTACACCAAACTATATCTTCGTGAAGCATACTATTTATTTTGAGATGCTAAGGGAGAAGAATGGAAAATGGCCTTCCAACCCAGTTTAGTCTATATGAGTACCAAGTGGTGCCTTATGGGCTATGTAACTTGCAGGCCGCTGTCCAGCACTTTGTGAACTATGTCCTGAGAGAGTTTTTAGATCAATTTGTAGTAGTCTATATTGATGATATTTTAATCTTCTACCAGAATTTGCGAGACCATGTAGATTATGTGAGAGCAGTTCTAAAGAAATTGTTGGAAAATAACCTATATGTGAAGTTGGAAAAGTGTGCCTTTCATGCGAAGGAAGTAGAATTCTTGGGATTCGTCTTATCGGAAAAATGGAGTTTCCATGGATCCTGCTAAAATTCAAACAATCCTGGATTGGCCTTCTCCTAAACCAGTGAAGGAGGTACAAAGTTTTATTGGCTTTGCCAATTTTTACCACCGGTTTATAAAAGAGTTTTCTAAAAAGGTGGTCCTCATTACAAAACGTTTGATAAAAGGAGTACCATTCCATTGGTCAACTGATGCTGAAGAATCTTTTGAGTTCCTCAAAAGAGACTTCACGACAGACCGATCCTTCTCCATCCTAATCCTGAGGAGCCATTTTTTGTGGAAGCTGACGCCTCCGACCAAGCAATTGGTGGTGTTTTGTCTCAGAGACACAAGGAAAATGGTCAACTTCACCCAGTGGCATTTCGATCCAGGAAATTAACTCCTCCTGAAAGAAATTATCCAATTGCTGACAAAGAGCTACTGGCAGTGAAGGATACCTTTCAGGAATGGCAGTATTATCTATTAGGGGCTCGTCATGTAGTCACTGTGTTCACCGATCATAAAAATCTTCAGTTTTTAAAGACTGCTAAGACATTAACTCCAAGGCAACTGAGGTGGTCCTTGTACTTTGTAAATTTTAATTTTACCATCACCTATCGACCTGGTTCTGACAATGCTAAGGCAGATGCGTTATCGAGAATAATTAATATACCTGGAGCTGGAGAAGCTGAAAAGATTCCAATTATTCCAGCAGAGACGTTTGTTTGAACCTCACAATTTTCCAAAATAAAAAGGAAGGTTCAAGAATCCATGTCTGACCAAGAAATTTCGGATTGGGCCAACAAGAAGGAAGGAAGAAAGGTTCTAGAAAATCTCCCTTTTGTTGAAAATGCTTTATATTTGCCAACTCGTGAGTTGGAAGAACTAGCGCTACAAGCATGTCATGCTGATCCTTTAGCTGGCCATAAAGGAATTTTGAAGACTACCAAATTAATTAAGAGGTATTTCTGATGGCCTGCCATGATCCCTCAAATAAGACAATACGTTCAAACCTGTGATAAATGCATTCGAGGAAAGACAATACGACTAGCTCCTGAAGGTGAGCTTCAGCCTCTTCCCATTGCACCATATCCTTGGCACACAATTACTATGGATTTGATTGTAGATTTACCTTCAAGTCAAGGTTTTACCACAATCCTAGGTTTTGTGGACCCCTTTTCTAAAATGAGTCATTTCATCCCTTTAAAGAAGGTTCCTAGAACCTCTCAGTTAGCATAGTTATTTTCACAGCACATATTTAGAGCTCATGGCATTCCAGTGGTTGCAATCTCAGATCAAGGTCCCCAATTTGTTTCCAAATTCTGGAGGGCCTTTATGAAACAACTTGGAATAGATTCACATTATTCTACTAGTTATCATCCGGAAATGGATGGACAGAGAGAAAGGGTTAACCAGGAGATAGAGCAGTACCTACGCTTATATCTTCTGGACCAAGATAATGATTGGCCAGATTTCATTTGGACAGCTGAATTTGCGTACAACAATGCTACTCATGCCTCCACGGTTATTCTCCTTTCTATTGGAACTCTGGTAGGCACCCAAAAATTATCTTAGGAAGGTCAGGAGGCTCTGTCCCAGTTGCGAATGAGTTCAGTAAGAAAATTTAAAAAAACTACCAATCCGCTAGAGAACATATGACGAAGGGGAAGGTCTCTTACAAGAAGCATGCTGATAAAAAGAGGAGAGGCAATCCTGGTTATTGTGAGGGTGAGAAGGTCTGGTTATCCACTCAACATTTACATTTAAGAGGGAACAAAAAATTCCAGCCTAGATATGTAGGACCATTTAAAATAAAGAAAATTGTAAATTCAGAAAGAGTCAAACTCACCTTGCCTCCTCAGATTAAAGTTCATCCAGTATTCCATGTCTCACTACTTAAAAGAGGCCCTCCCAATGTTAGGACAACCACCCATCCGGATCCTATCCAAGTAGATTCACATTTAGACTATGAAGTGAATAGAATTTTAGACTCAAAGTTTGAAAAAGGAACATTAAATTACCTCATTGATTGGAAAGGTTTTGGCCCAGAAGAAAGGTCCAGGGAAGCCTTCCAAAATGTGCATGTTCCAAGGTTTATAAAGCAATTTCATGACACTTTCTCCAATAAACCTTCTGTGGGAGGGAGTTCTTTGGAGGGGGTACTGTCAGGAAAACTATTGCCAGTGTTGTTAAGTTCTTCCCTCAGCAAAAACGATTCCCCTTTTCCTTCTACCCACGTTGGTTGCAGCGGCATCCTCACTCCCGGTGGCTCTTGCGGAGGCTGTTCTTAGAACTAGCATCTTCCGGTTTAACTAGGCTCAAGATTGTGGCCGCAAATCTTTGCGAGGTCAGCGCTTTAGTGTTTCTACCTTAGTCTCGTGCTGAAGCTTCCCTCCAGCTGTTTCTCTCTGGGAGTTGTGCACTTCATCTGAGGAGAATGAGCAGTGTTCCTGAGGTGCTTTGTTTCGTAGAGAATTCTTCCAGTTTTGAGTAATTCGTTCTTTTTCTTGTTATGGTGTGCACACCAGCTACTTTTTCCCTTCTGGAGGAGCTGAATTTCTTCCTTCTTCCAACAACTGGCTATCAGCTTTCTGAGGAGAATTTGTTTTGGCTTAACAGAGCTTCAAGCAACTGCAGTAAAGAATCCGTTTGCATGATTTCCAGACTTGCCAATATATTTGTACATATATAATCAAAAACTCTTCGCCTTGCAGGCTTGCCAGTCTTAGAGACAAACCTGGATGCAGGGTTTGGACAATCAGTAAAGTCTGAGCACGCATCTGTTGGAGGGAGTTGGATAAAAGGCATCTGCTTCTCTGGAAGTTTGATTTAATGGGTAATCTCTTGACAAGATATGGGTAAACCTGACAATGGTGTAAAATGAGCCTGTAGCGGTGGGCGTAGCGGTGGGCGTAGCGGCAAGGACATATACGACAACTCGGGTTTAGGTGATGTGAAAGATGGGTTTTTATTGTTAATTTACCAGTCCTTCCTATCAGTCCATGAGTCTCTCTCTCTCTCTCTCTCTCTGAGATTATAACTCTTTCTTACCTCTTCTCTCTTCAGGTCTTCTGTGGTCCAACCGAAGGTCTCGTGGTGGAGTGGCACCATCAGGGAAACTGCTTGAGCCACGCCCCTCCAGGGTCGTGGCGGAGTTTTCTTGTTTCTGTGCCTCCTTGCCCGTCGTCAAGGTTTCCTCCTGGAGTCCGCTGTTCTGGTCGTCGGGTTTCCTTGAGCTTCCGTTCTCCGCATCCCTTCCCTGCTTCCGCGTTTTCGCCGTCTTCTCCCTCCGGCTGCCACGGACGGCACCATTTTGAACTACGGGAATCTGGATATCCGGATTCCCGATGTCTTCGCCTTCCGGTTCCTCCCCAGCGGTGCCCCCGGGGTATCGGTCTGCCTGGAGGCTGCCATTGGAAGTAGCTGGGCGTTCCAACGCCCGGCTACAGAGCCATTTTAGAGAACATGTCCACTGCAACCATGGCTGTAGTATAACCGTGGTCTGTCTTGGGTAATTCCACTACAAAATATTGAGAGACTGTATGCCAAGGGTGAGGACGAGTGGGTAGGGGATGTAATAACACAGCAGGTGCATGATGTGGATTTTTGTTCTGAGCACAAACAGCACACCATTCTACAAACTGTTTTGTGTCTATCGCCAATGTGGGCTACCAAAAATATTGTCTAACCAATTCTAACGTTTTCTTTTCTCCTGGGTGCCCTGCCAGAATATGATTATGACACTAGTGTAATGCCTATTGCTGTAAAACTAAACTGGGAACAAATAATCAATTCTGTATGTGATAAATATTATTTATAATCTTTCTTCCTACTCTTTGTAGGATCTCTTGTGCTTCTTTGCTATGATGTGTAGCAGCCACATCTGCCATAAAAGATTTCTCAGACATTCTAGACCATAAAATAGTGTCAGAGGGTATAATTGAGGGGCTTTCAGATTCTTGTTTGTCTAATTCGTGACCCAAATGTGACAATGCGTCTGCTTTCCCATGCTGTCAGCCTGCTGGGAATTTAATTACAAAATCATAGGCAGTGAAGAATAGGGTCCAGCGTAACTGTCTCATGATCTTAGCTCATTTGAGAAACTTGAGATTTCTATGATCAGTAATGACAGTGACAGTATGCAAGGCGCCCATCAGATAATGACGCCACTCCTCAAAAGCCTTCCTTATGGCCAGTAACTCTTTATCTCAATTGGAATAATTTACTTCAGCTGGACTAAGTTTGTAGGAGTAATAAGCTACAGGATGAAGTTCTCCCATCTCATTGTTTCTCTGTAATAGGACCCTCCCCCCCCCAATTGCCACCTGAGAAGCATCAGCCTCTTCACATCCATAATCATTTCTTTTAAATGCTGAAAAACCTGTTCTGCTGCCTCAGCCCAAACAAATACTACTCCCATTTTTAGCAATTTAGTTATGGGGGATACCAAAGTGGAAATATGATTTATGAAATGTTGGTAAAAAAAGGCAAATCCAAGAAAACTTTGTGCTTCTTTTACAGTTTTAGGAGATTTCCATTGCACAATAGCATCAACCTTCTGCGGGTCCATGCTAACCCCCTTGTGAAGAGAGGACATAGCCCAAAAAGGAGACTTCAGAATCATGAAACTCGTATTTCTCCTGTTTGACAAAGAGCCTATTATCTCATAACTGTTGCAATACTGCTCTGACATGCTTCTCATGTTCAGTAATGGATGAAGAATATATCCGGATATCATCCAATTAGGCCACCAAACACATCCAAAAAATCTCTCAATAATTAATTTATGAAGAACTGAAAGGCAGCAGGGGTGATACACAACCCAAAGGGCATTACCAGTTATTCATACAATCCAAACCTATTATGGAATGCAGTTTTCTACTCATCACCTTCTCTCACCTTTACAATATGATAAGCTCCTTTCAGCTCTAATTTGGTAAACACCCAAGCATATTTTACTTGATCTATGAGACTAAGGATTCTCTGCATCAATGGACAATGCTACAGTCTTGTCTGGATTTAACCAAGAGGACCCTTGAAAGCAATGTTCCTCACAATAGGAAGAACAATAGAAAGATTGTCTTTTCCAATCTATTGCAGGATTATGGATCTCCAACCATGCTATACCTAAAATAGCTTGAAATTATGGAGCTTGTATCAGATCACATTTTATCTTCTCTAAATAATTTCCTGAATGTTAAGCTACAAAACACTAGTAGCATGTGTTATAGGACATGACTTAAGGGCACTTCCATCAATAGTTTTCACTTCATCAGCCTGCTCTTTCTGTTCACAAGGAATGTCACAAAACAAAGCAAGTGTGTGATCCATAAAATTCCCTGTAGCTCCTGAATCCACTAAGAATTGAAAGGTAACCAAAACCCCATTCCAAGACAACTGAACTGTTACATAGAAATGACGGTATTGCTGGATACAGGATGTTTGTGCTAGGGCTCTGTAGGCTAAATTGATCTGTACATCCAAAACACTTGCCTCATCAGGTTCCGGGTGTCCTAGTTTCCCACCTCTCCTTTCCTCTTTTGGTTTTATTGCAAAAAATTACCCTTATTTCCACAATATAGACACAGTTTTAATGTCCTTCGTTTTTGCCCTTTTCCTCACTTAAAGGACCTCTTAGACTGCCTATCTGCATGGATTCTGGTTCACCAATTTTGGCTCAGTCAGATCTTTTTTCCTTAAATACCACAATTTTAGTTTTGGTTCGACCTTTGTCTTGCTTACGCTCAGCCAGACGATGATCTAGTTTCACAACCAAGTCTATTAATTCACTACAGTTATATGAGCCAACAGGTCTTTTAACTCATCGTGCAATACCATATAAAACAAGGAACTTCTTTTACTCTTTGGCCACCCTGATTCTGCAATTAATCGATTGAACATAGTAATGTAGATAAATAAATCTTTACTACCTTGTCTTAAGTTCAATAATTCTGTGCCTACTGATTGGATGAATGTGTGGCGGTGAAACAATGTTTTCAATTCAGTCTGGAATTCAAGATAGTTGTATAACAATGGGTCATTTATTTCTACAATTGGAACTGACCACCTAGCAGCTGTACCCCCCAAATATGACAGGATTAAGGCCACCTTAGACTGATCATTAAGAAAACAAGCCGGTTTGCAAGTAAAATGTAGCTGACAGTGATTTATGAAAGTTATGAATTTTGAGGGATCCTCAGAAAAAACACTCAGGAGGAGCCAAAAGAATAGCAGGTGGTGTGGTAACTTAAATTACTGGTGCACCTATACTGTGACTAGATCCAGCCCCCGATACGGCGTAAAAGCTCCTTCTGAGGAGCTATGCTCATAGTCCACACCTGAAACAGGAGGTGTAGCAATGGCTCCACCTTGTAAGGCATCTACACTTTGTGCTAATGCCTGAGCCTCCTTTTGCAAATTACCAATCGTATAAGTTAGATAAGCCAGCGTAACCTCTTGTGTCTCCATTTCACCTACGCACATTTTTTACGTGGGTTTGTTGTATTGCCAGGCTTGTACCTTTCCGCAGGAGTGAAATATACATAACTTAGTTCCCAACTTCCCTATGAATCAAACAGACTCCAAAGAAGTCATTCCTGACTCACTAGGATGAAGGGACGAACCTTGACCAGGGCCAGACCAGATTTCCACTGCACAATGTCAGGTGTATTTTTAGTGTCTGAAAACATAAGAAGAACCTTTAGTACTTAGAATTCTCATTTTGACTTCTTCCCAATTTTTATGTAATCCATGTTTAATTACCTATTGTCTTTTCTCCCTATTTTAGGTCCTGGTTCCTATAGGCTGAATTTCGCTATGCAATACATCTAGAAGACTAACTCAGGATAATTAATTCCACAGGTAATAGTCTCAGATACAGGTACACATATGACAGTTCACACTATTACCTACTTAAGTATATAGGCTTTACAAATCTAGATAAGCAAACTTCAGTCCTTTACAGTGAGTCAAGGTTCAATTAATGGTTCCTAGGCTTAATTGGATTTCATCTTCTGAAATCATAAAAAATACAGCATTTCATTACCATAGCTGTGAGTCACTGTACAATAATTAATCTCTTATACATGTACTAATAACCCTAATATGAGTCCTTGATCATATTTAAACAAAACACTGCTAAATACAAAATAAATGTATTTTCTTTCTTTTTAGTAGAACAAAAAATGTTTGACTTCACCAGTCCTTATCAACATGATTGCATCAGATAAGTATTTCTTCCTTGTTTTTTAGTACAATTCGCAAAAGTTATCAAAATGTATAGTTTGCCACTTGGATAATGGCTTTTGATTTTCTTTTGCAGGTTGCCAGCAGATTATAGTGCACAGAACCAGGGAACTTAGCAACCGGGCTGAGTAGAGAGAACCCGCTGTACGAAGAAGCCAAGCACTCAGGAAAAACGCGATGAGAAGAGGACAGAGACTCCACACAGGTGAGTACGGGGGGAGGTAAGCTAAGAACAAACAGTCATATGGTGCAGCGCGTAGCCTTAAAGGCTATATGCTCCACCTTAAAATGGCCGCCACATTATGCTTGCTGCGCCTGACATAGTAGATATTAATGTGGGGCACAATCCATCTGGAGATATTGAGTTTCTGCACTGCTTTCCCTTTCTTCTCTCTGGTAAACCCAACAAAGAGTAGATCATCCATCCGATGTTCCCTTGTGTGATCGAAATAAAATTACAACGCTCTTTTTGAGTCCAGGTGATACAGTCCCTCCTCCTTCTTAGAAGGGTCAGGTGGAGCGTAGAAGGTCGACAGCGTGATGCTTTGACCGGCGTGGAAAGTTGTAACCCCTCTTTTATAAAAAAAATATAAAAATCGCTGGTTTCTAGTGGGCTTTCTGCCACTGCCCCCCCCGGTGGAGTGAGGGGGGTTAGAAAGACTGAATTGGTCAGGAAATGTGGGGAGGGAGTAAAAAACTTTGACCAAGGGCTCACTTTCACCTCCCTGGTGCCTAGTGGGTGGATCCCTGATTGGGGATCGCCTTCCTGCGGCGATCTCCAATCCAGGATCTACTAGGAAAGGGTACCACTGGAAAGGGGAGATTCTCCCCTTTCCAATGATACCTCTCTCATCTGACTTGGTGCTCAGCCCCTCCGAGCACCTAGGCAGTAAAAGTGAAATGAGCCGATTGGGAACAGTGGAGTGCAATTGAAGGGCATGTCCATTAGTGATGCCTGGACATCTCCAGAAACGTCAGATGATCTCAGTCAGTTGTGACGATGAAGTGCCCCGATGAAGCAATCAATCTATCTAGCAAGTCTGTTGTGTCAGGTCTGCAGTGTATTGTGAACTTTGCCACATCCCTGCCATCCGCAGTAGCCTGGGACAGGATTGTTCAGGCCTCCTCTGAGTCCATGGGCGGCCAGTGCGCAAATGAGTCCCAAACTGTGTGGGAATATCGGCCCAAAAGGAATGCGATGTCAATAGACCATAGTGCAAGGGTGGTGGAAGAGTAAATCC
This sequence comes from Pleurodeles waltl, assembly GCF_031143425.1. Lineage (NCBI taxonomy): Eukaryota > Metazoa > Chordata > Amphibia > Caudata > Salamandridae > Pleurodeles > Pleurodeles waltl. The sequence goes on from NC_090444.1 coordinate 694,488,056, forward strand.
TCTTACCAAAGGTGCCCAGCCTCTTGGAATCCCTATTCAGTGGTGTGGAATGCACCAGGATTAACCTTGGATGTGGAGGTCTGGACCACCAGACTCTCTGGGGTGGGATACTGGGTGAGGGTAGATGGATCCCCAGGAGCAGAGCAGTGGTGGCAGGCAATGATCCTGTGCACAGGAGCGCCTGTGCAGGGCTTTGCCCGTGCCCCAAGCAGGACACCAGTGAGGGCTTCATTAAAGGGGAGAAGAGGTTCTGTGGGAGCTACCCTGGACTGAAGCACCTCAGTCAACACATTAGTCTTGACTGCTACTGAGGCCAGCATAGGGTCCAGGACCTCACCCACCATTCTCGCCACCATAGTAAATGAAACCCCTTCCTCTGTAGCCATACTAGTAGAAAAGACTAGGCCAGTGAGAATCTGGAGAGGTGACAAAACCACTGGCATCCACCAGTTCCTCATACCAGCTGTCCTTGACCAAGAGTTCTTCCAGGAGGTAAGGTTAACTATAAGGATCTGTCCCAATCTTATTCCCCACAGGGGAGGCGCTGTCTTTGATCTGAAGGGTCTTGGTCCGGTCAGCACTAAAGCCGACATCAGACGATGCTGGTCCGGCTCTGGATTGTAGTCATGTATGAGTGCCACCAATGGGTGTCAGCAGCACAAGGAACATTGCCACTGGAACAGACCCCGGCGAAGGATGCGGACTAGTGACTGGAGTCAATCCGAATCCAGGAACGGATCCAATGGCCCCACTGGCGCCGAAGGCGAACTCTCTGGCAGTAGTCCATGTGGGGCACCTGCCAAACCAATGGGGGACGAAGGCTTTCCAGAGGGGTCGGCCCACCCAAAAATGAGGTAAATTGCTTTAGCTAGGCGGGGGGGTCGCTCCAGCTCTGGGAAACTGTGGAAGGGATGTAGTGAACTTGGGAAACAGCCTTTTCTACGCATCCGGAGCAATGCAAAGCGTAGCCACGCAAGCATTACCACACTTGCCTGAACCACGCATGTGCCTGAACCATGCCAATGCATGGTTAAGGCACCATGCATATGCGTGGTTTAGGCACACAGCAGGAAGAGCCGGGAGAGGAACATGGTGGTTGGGTAAGTGGGGCTGGGGGCGAGTGGGGGCATTTTTAAGGACGGGGTAGGTTTTTGAGTTTAGGGTGGGGGGTCGGGTAGTTTTTCGGACACAGTGGACTAGGTTTTAGGTTTCAGGCCGGGGCTTCTGGAAGTTTTTTGGACAGGGTGGGGTAGTGTTTTTGGACAGGGTGGGGTGGGTTGTAAGGTTTAGGGTGGGGGGTCAGGGTAGTTTTTAGAACAGGGCAGGGTAGGTTTTAGGGTTTAGGGCACAGGAGGGGGTCGGGGTTGTTTTTAGGACAGGGTGGGGTCGTTTTTAGGACAGGGTAGGTTTTAGGGTTTACAGCAGGGGTGATGGAAATTTTTAGTGTTCAGGGCCCGGGTGGTCGGGGTAGTTTTTAGTGTTCAGGGCACGGGCAGTCGGGGTAGTTTTTAGGACACGGTGGGGTAGGTTTTAGGGTTGAGGGCGGGAGCAGGGGGTCAGTGTAGTTTTTACAACAGAGATGGTTTTAGGGTTAAGGGCGGGAGTTGGAGTAGTTTTTAGGACAGGGTAGGGTCGTTTTTAGAACAGGGTAGGTTTTAGGGTGGGAGCGGGGGCCGTGGTAGTTTTTAGGACAGGGTAGGGTAGGTTTTAGGGTTCAGGGTGGGGGTTCATGGTAGTTTTTAGGACAGGGCACGGTAGGCATTAGGGTGGGAGTTCGTGGTAGTTTTTAGGACAGGGTATGTTTTAGAGTTTCAAGTAGTTTTTAGCACAGGGCAGGGTAGGGTTCAGTGTGGAGGGGCTGGATAGTTTTTAGGACAGGGTGGGGTAGTTTTTGGAACAGGGTAGGTTTTAGGGTTTGGGGTGGGGGTCAAGGTAGTTTTTAGGTCAAGGTGGAGTAGTTTTTAGGACAGGGTAGGTGTTAGGATTTGGGGGGGGTCGGAATAGTTTTTAAGACAAGGCAAGGTAGGTTTTAGGGTTCAGGGTGGGGAGTGGGGTCAGGGTAGATATTAGGACAGGGTGGGGTATTTTTTAGGACTACATGCAGTAGGTTTTATGGTTTTGGGGGGTCAGGGTAGGTTTTAGGGTTTAGGTTGGTGGTGGGGGATCAGGGTAGTTTTTAGGATGGGGTGGGGTAGTTTTTAGGACAGGGTAGGCTTTAGGGTTGGTGTAATTTTTAGGATATGGTGGGGTCGTTTTTAGGGCTGGGCAGGTTTTAGGGTCTAGGGTGGGGCTCAGGGTAGTTTCTAGGACAGGGTGGGTAGTTTTTAGGACAGTGGTGTTTAGGGGGGTTGGGGTCACGGTAGGTTTTAGGACAGACGGGGTAGGTTTTAGGGTTTAGGGTGGGGTGGGATGTCAGAGAAGTTTTAAGGACAGGGCAGGGTAGGTTTTGGGGTTCAGGTCAGGGTTGGGGTAGTTTTTAGGACGGGTAGGTTTTAGGGTTTAGGGTGAGGGTCAGCGTAGTTTCTAGGACAGGGTGGGGTAGTTTTTTGGACAGGGCAGGTTTTAGGGTTTAGGGTGGGGACTCAAGCAGCTTTTAGGACAGGGCGGGTTAGGTTTTAGGACAGGGCAGTGTAGGTCACATTTAGGGTTCAGGGCAGAGGCAGGGGTCAGGGTAGTTTTAAGGACAGGGCAGGATAGGTTTTAGGGTTTAGGGCAGGGTTAAAAGAGTCAAGGGGTTGTACCACACAACCACGCATGGTGTTACCACATATACCATTACTAAGCATGCTTTTAGAACAAAATTCAATTCAAAGGCATGCATGGGAACTCAGACTCAGGTTCCGCAGTTGGACGCAGGGCATGGGGTCTAGATTTGTGGTATTGTTCCCTAAAAAGTTAGGAAAACAAAAACAATGAGGTAGTCCTGATCTGCACTAATGGCAGAGAAAGAAAAGAATAAAAAAAAAGGAACTGATGTCAGCAAGCTGAGGTGGCACCTATGTAGGTACCACCCATGTCCCTTCTGTCACGAAGGATGCCAAACCAGTCAAAGCCGACACCAGGAGTTAGTGCTCAAGATTTTCTGGAACCAGTGGGATGCCTGGGGAATATTATAAGGTAAGGAATCTGCTGCTAGAAGTCTCTATCAGACATTGTGGTTTTGTCCTCTAGATGGAACATCATCAGGGTTTTTAATTCACTTTTTTACTGTTTTGCCGATGATTCTTCTTTTATAGCACGTCAAACAACGGTCAACTTTCCCTTTCCGCAGTGGGACCTGTGTATGTTGCAAAGAAGGACACAATGGGGGTCATTCAGACCTTGGCGGACGGCGGAGGCCGTCCGCCAAGGTACTGCCGACAAATGACCGCACCGCGGTCAAAAGACCGCGGCGGCCATTCAAACATTTCCGCTGGGCCGGCGGGCGCTCTCCAAAAGAGCGCCCGCCGGCCCAGCGGAAATGCCCCTGCAACGTGGACGCCGGCTCAGAATTGAGCCGGCGTAGTTGCAGGGGTGCGACGGGTGCAGTTGCACCCGTCGCGTATTTCAGTGTCTGCAAAGCAGACACTGAAATACTTTGTGGGGCCCTCTTACGGGGGCCCCTGCAGTGCCCATGCCATTGGCATGGGCACTGCAGGGGCCCCCAGGGGCCCCGCGGCACCCCCTACCGCCATCCCGTTCATGGCGGGTTTCCCGCCATGAACAGGATGGCGGTAGGGGGTGTCTGAATCCCCATGGCGGCGGAGCGCGCTCCGCCGCCATGGAGGATTCAATGGGGCAGCGGTAAACCGGTGGGAAACCGCCGGTTTACCCTTTCTGACCGCGGCTGAACCGCCGCGGTCAGAATGCCCTTGGGAGCACCGCCAGCCTGTTGGCGGTGCTCCCGTGGTCGGTGACCCTGGCGGTCACCGGCCGCCAGGGTCAGAATGACCCCCAATATCTCCTTGTGTTCTTCTTTGCAAAATACACAGAAGAATCATCAAAGAAACAGTAAAAACGTGAATAAAAAATCCTGATAAAGTCCCGTCTAGGGGACGAAAGCCGTTGGCTGGGCTAATGCTAAATGATGATTAAGGGAATAAAGAAACAATTTTGGATTGAAACACAATGTCATGGCTCCTGCTTCATTGGATTTTTAAGAAAGACTGTATTTTTACACAATAAGACTTATAAGAAATGTTCTAGTATTACTGGATTTTTTAACACTCAAGGAAATTTCTTTGGATTACCTTAGCATTACTTTTTTATGTATGGATCTTTATTCTACAGATGTGTTTTACTTCTGGACTGTACTAGAGACTCCATATTCAGCAGGGTTATTTGCAAATTATGTCAAGATTAATCCGCAATCCTGATCTGATGCTTTAGTTTATAGTGAGATCCCACGGACTTACCCTGAGCACTTAACATTGGATCAGAGGGATATTTTCACATGTAGCACAAATTGTACAATTAAATCTACTCACGTTGCCAGGGCACGCCTGGCCCATATTAGCTATACCACATCCACAACAGGAACTCCTTCCCATAGCAAAGACTAAGAACATACTTACAGAACTTGTAAACATATACATTCAACTAAAACAATACATATTGCAGCATCAAGGTACTGAAGTAAACTATAGGAAAGCCTACACAGGTTACAGCCATTAATCCACAGACAATAAATGTTATAATAGGACATTGCCCAGCTAGGTTAAATGAGATACTGTTTTGGTTAGCAAAGAAAAGCTATCAATTGGATGCTGTGTTTTCTTATTGTGCAAAGCAGGATAAACACCAGATTTTGAATATGTGCCTACTGATGTGCCTACTGATGACCAATGGGGATGATACCAAACAGTGTCCGTCTTGGGAACATTTGCTTTCTCCCTTATATATAACTACAACATTGGTATTTTCAACAGTATTAAAACAGACAGAAAGAAAACAGAGCTTCATCTTTGAAGGAGCTAGGACTGCGGCTTATACGTAACAAAGATACAGTAGCTGAGACAGTTATGGTAATATTAAAAGTGAAGCAGCATTATTGGTCAGTTACAAGAAATATGATGCAACTCCACTAAACTGGAAAGAAGAGGAAATGCAAGGACCCCTGTTAGTAAATAAGGTAGAAAATGGAAAACGTCAAAAGTAAAGGAAGCAGGACCCACAGTGATCCTATTTGGAGAGTATAAAATTCCAGCGAGGAATAAAAGAAAACCGGAATTTAACCCAGGGGATAGGAGGGAAATAAGAGTTCCAGAAAGATATTAATTCTCTAATGAGCGTTAATCTTATTCCTTGCAGGACAGAAGCGATAAGAAATTGTAACCAAACATGACCATTCTTCTGCAGGACCTAAACCTATCAGTAGCCAAGACGGGATAGTCGTGGATTGGGACCATCAAAGTAGCATTTTCAGAAGAAGAGTTACTGCTGTAAGGTAGTGAAATGTCTCACAGAAAGAGTCCTACAGAAGCATGGAGAATGGCGGTGGCTAAGATACACAGTGTGGCGGAATTAACTGTAACTCACCAGAGGCTCACGCCCCACATTATCATGGAGGAGACTAATGACTATACATTAATCAAAACACCCGATTGGCCTAGATTCAGATCGAATAGGATACTGAGTAAGTAATCTGAATGGTTTTCTGGACGTAGTTGACTGATTCCTATGACATACTTGAAATACTCATTAATGAGGAAATTATAATGGGAGCATTTCCTTAATTAGTGCCTTAACCAGTTGAGGGTTGGTATGCCATAAAACGGGCATTATAATTGGCTCCAGCATTACATAAAAATTATGCAGACAGTTAAATCTGCAACACTACATGTGCTTCCCTTAGCGTAAACCACAGGTTCAGAAGCAATACCCAAGAAAGCCAGAAGTTCAAAAATATCTCTAACAAACTGATTGAATTACAATGTCAGGTGTCTGTCATGCACTCCCATCAACAATGAACACCCCTGTTTACATGTTTTCGAAGTCTGGTAATTCTTGGATAAATGTATCAGACTACTGTAATTTGAATTTACATTCCAAAACACATGCAGCACCAAATGCACAAAACACTGGATTAAGAGTACTACTAACACACAAAATGAAGACCACTTACATATAACAAATGGGTGTTTACACAAAGTTTAGCACTTGAATCATATTATTTGAATTCCTACTCATTAGGTGGGAATGCATTTTGGATTTACACGATTATCTCAAGAGTATTAGAACAGATCGTGGTAATCTTAGCAAGAACAACTGAATTGTTCTAGTACGATTTGAGTGTAGACTCATGCTCATGACACATAAATAACAGATGATGAATTAAATGAACATTCACAACATGTAGCAGGAAGAGTCATAGTGCTTGCTGATGGAAGTTACAAGCTGAATTACAGGAAATATGAAATATGATTTCTGAATATTGTAATAATATATTATGTAATATTTTAAGGGAATGAATTATATACAGGGATGGAAAACGACTATGGCCTGGGTTTTTGGAAAAATGTGGGGCACTCAAACACTCTGTTTGTCTTACAGAACAACAGGCATTAATGGAATCCCTGAATTCTATCAGAACATATTTACCAAACTAAGTAGGACGAGAAAAGCCCTTGTATCAATTGATTACCCTACATTTACCAGAAAGGACTGAAAAAATAAACATACACAAATATTTACAAAGTCAAATAGAGAAATGCTCACATTGGTACATTTGCAAAAGTGAGATAAGAAACTTGATTTGGTAATAATGCTTATACCCTCTTAGTCATGATACACATATCCTATACAATCAAGGACAAACTATACCCATTACCTATAAATCACACTATACCAGCAGAGGAGCAACTTATTTCAGAGGAGAACATTCTCACTGCTGTGTAAACTAATTGTATTAACACTTCTAGTTTATTCGGAAGCTGCAACTAAAGCAAGCATCCTAAATTCATGTGCAATGCATGTATGCTGCGTGCAATCGGAAGTGAGTCAGATGTACAAATTGAATATGACCCTATATTAGGAATATAGGAATTCTGGCAGTATTGACAGGTACCTCTTCAAATTCCCAGCTACAAAACACGCAATGCATCAATATCATGATGTTTTTCACACTGATGGAACAGCACAGCTGGCAACAGGTATGACACAGCAGTGTTCTGCAATCCATACAGGTGTGCAAAGAAGGTTTTAGGGTTCCGATTTCAAGCACACACTGAAGCATTTAGGTGACTCAACTGCACAAATTGCAGACTTGAAAGCTATCAGCCTTGAAGAAAGCTGATAAATCAGATCTACTGTGTCAGATTCATCATTTTGTGTATAAGGATATCATTTTGATTTGAAACGTTACACAATCACTGATTACAAAGACTCATAGAAAACACAGTAAAAGCTAAACACCTCTTGGTTCAGATAGCATCCCTCGAGAAATGGCTTCCCCTGTGATGCTCTTACAGTCACTGGCACACCAAGGTGAGGGAGTTCACTCCAGAGGAAGTTGTGCCTCTGCTCAGACTGTGAAATCTGCTGTGCAGATGCAGGTAACATTTTAGTTAGGTGAAATGTCCAGTAACAATGTAATATTTTAAGCTCTGAAAACCACAGAACTCACCGGTTATAGTTACCTCAAGTAACTATAACTCATGCCCTAAGGTAACTATAACTCTCACCCCTACCATAACGTTGGTTCATCAATAATTTTATTACAAATGTTGCAGTGATATTATCAATGATGTCACAGAAGATAGTGTGAGTGATGTAATATGTGTGGTAATCTGCAGTGCATATCAAAACAATAAGTTATAGTTACCTTTTGGGCATGAGTTATAGTTACTTGAATTAACTATAACTCATGAATTTCTGTAGTTTTAAGAGTTTAAAATGTTAAGTTGTTACTTTCACCTACCTGCGACGTTCTTTAACCATTGTTTTTTTCAGCGAATATCTAGGTTGTTTTGTAACGTAAAGACTTATTTTATTACCACACATAAACCTAACCCCCCGCCACGTATGGAGAGGGGTTGGCCATCCACAGGCAGCCAATCCAAAGCTGTGAGGTCAGCCGCAGGGCCTGGCCTGTGGTCAGGCCTTGTAGCCAACCCACCTGGAGGTAATCAAGGCCATGCTGTGCATGGCCTTCGACAGTGCACGGCTAAAAGTTGGCCACAGGGCCTGGCTGCAACGAAAGGCAGCCAACCCCCCCCACTCAAGTTGCCAACCCCACATTGCACACAGCCTTTGGCTATCCCCAGGGGCCAAAACATACATATGAAGGGAAAGTTCAACAAAAAAGGGAAGGGGTGGCATGGCCACCCCCCGAAAGGCACTGGTGAACCTATCCCCCAGGGCAATATCATATTTAAAAGGGGAAAAGGGCCATGCGGCCCCTCTCCCCCAGCCTTCACAGTCTACAGGGACCTCATCCTCCAGGGCCATATTTTATTAAAAAGGGGAGGGGGTGCTTGGCCTCCATCTCTAAGCCTTCAGGGGCCCCAGGGACCACAACCCACAGGGCCTCTCTTTATAATAAGTGGGTGCCTACCCAAGGCACCCACCAACCAACACAATGGAGGATGTGGGGGGGGGGAAGCCTCAGGGTCCCCCCAGCCCAGCCTGCTCCTCACAGGGTAAGGGAGCCAGCATTGCTCCCACTCGGAAGGAGCAGCTGCTTTTTGCATTCTTCCACTGGGCAGGAGCAATATGTGTTTTGTTTCTCAGCCAGCAGGAGTGAATTTTTAAATCTCTGGCCGGCTGAGACTCCCATGTTTGTGAACACTTGGTGGGAGATTTAAAAATGCTCTGCCAGAAAAGAGCAAATGTTTGCCTGCCTGCACCTGTGCGGGTAGGGAAACAACCACCGTGTCCTGGTGGTGGGCTTCCCTCTGGGGAACCTATCCTGCAGGGCCTTTAAAGGCTCAGGGAGGGGGAGCTGTGGGCTCCCCCTCCCTTATAAATGGTGTAAAGGCCCCTGGGCACGGGGCCACAGGGCCTTTTTAAGAATTGGGCAGGGCTGCAGCTTCCCTTTTGATATTGCCCAAATTTATTGAGGACAATGTGTCAAAATTGTGCATCAGTTTCATCCCCAAATCCAGGGCTGGTGCTACCCCATGTTAATTTTAAATTTGCTTCAACACTTTCAGCAGATTTTCAAGTGTCAGGTGTCGGTGTACCATGTGTAGTGGTATATATTGCAGCAAAGACTATGCCCCAAGTGGCTCTGTCCTCTATTATGAGAACCATTCCGAATGGCTAGCACATTGTGGGAATTCAATGTTTATCTTGGGGTCACATATGGGGAATCACAGCTTCCAACTGATTTATTTATTTTTACGACCCAGAATAGACTTCTCCAGCTCAGTGGGTGCTTTTCCCATTTTTGAATGGACAGTTTGTGGATTAATCTCTATCACTGCCAATTGATTTATAGCTGAAGCAGCCATCGCTGGGGCGGTGTTCAAGTTCCACATTCCAAATTGTATTAATCATCTGTATATTGCTACTGGCTCATTGTATAACATGCGTACCTCTGCTACTGGCAGAGCTTGCACACTGGAATGTGGTATTTATGTGGACAATGTTGGCCACGTTGGACCTTCATTGCTTAAAGGACCTAACCTAACAGGTTGTATTACAAGTGGAAGGGCGCCATTAAACAAATCTTGGTGTTATTGATAATTTAGAGTTATTTCTAAACATTGGTATGCTCTCTTCTGTAAGGGTACATTCACTACTTTGCATGTATGAAATGTGTTAGAGTCAGCTTTTATTTCCAGGAAGGAGACCCATTAGTAGAATATTTCTGTTCTGTAAGTGTCTTGAGCTTCAACTACAAATGTGACACCCCCGCCTTCATTTGTTAAGCCTTTAGCTAAAAGGGACTGTGAAACATGTTGTCTACAGTTCTTTTGAATATTTACAGGTTGTGTCATATTAAGGAATAGGTATCAGAGTCCGGAATACCAATGGGGGCACTCTTTTTAGGCTCAAGCTTGAACAACCTACATCCTAGATTGGTGCTGCCTTTCGTCTAGCTTACAGCACCTCACCCAAGCCTAAAAGGAGACATGATTTGTGACAGCCTGAACATGACACCATATGACTTCTCAGGGGAAGTTGTGGTCGACAACTTTCACCCCTTTCTCTCGTTAACAAAAGGTCTCATACACACACATAGGCCAAAGAAAGAGATGCAGGATGGTTTTCAATACATTTATGGAAAAGACAGCAATCTATGACAAAATATATGAGCTGCAATTATTAGGGCAATGTGGCATAACAGTATTAGAATGGTGGTGACCAGCGAGAAGAAAATAAACAGTCCCAATGTAATTGAATAACATCCTTAGATTAATTCTACCTAAGCCCTAACTCCTAAGCGAGGACATAGCAGTGATAGCCCAATCTGTCTGTAATTAGTCCATGGGAGGAGCACTCATCCCATTACCTGAAGGATATGGGTCTGCCCGCCACCTTCAGGGGTTGGCTGTAGAGTTAGGGTGGAGGTCAGCAATGAAATGGCATGCAGCGTGGACGGAATCCTGGCTTCAATTACCTCCCTGTTGACCCTTGGCCTATACAACTTTTTATAAGAAACATAGTTTAATTCCGTGAAAAGGCCTGACGTGGGCAAGTGCCAAAGTGTCAGAATGTTTACAAACTCTTGTGGCGAATATTGCTAGCTGGATTATCATGTACCTAGACTCGTCAACCTTGGACAGGGATCCATGCTGAAATATTGTGCACAGAATATTAATAACAATGCTTTCGCAGAATCACAAAGTTACAGCTGATTAGAAAATAAAAACATCCCCGCCGGAGACAGGCCAACTAAAAATGAATAAAACTGAATAAATGAAATCAGAGCAGATATGTAGATAAAAGGGTACAGGCCACATGCCTTGGCTTAGCTAAAATATGTGTGCACAAGCTGAGTGTAAAATGAACCCACAACACCATACCCTCTTTAATTTACATTTTGGTCCTAAGGCATGGGGCCTAATTAGGCTCAGGAAGGAGGGGCCACATGCCCCTTTCCCTTTTAAAGAGAGTCACGGGGCCAGGAGATGGTGTCCCTGGTGCATTTTTAGGCTCAGGAAGAGGGGCGCCACCTTGCCCCCCAAACCTTTTTAATAAGTTTCGGTCCCAGGGGTTGGGGGTCTTTGGGACCCCATTAGGCTTCAGGAGGACTATGCACCCCTTCCTTTGTTTTTTAGATCTTGGCCTCAATTGATAGGGTCCTCAGTGCCTCTAAGGGGCTCAGGAGAGGGGGCCAAACGCCCCCCTCTCAAAAAAATTACGTGGCCTACCCTTGGTGTGTTTTAAAAAAAACTTTTGCTGAGGATTTGCAGATCATCTGCAAATGTGCAGCAACATATTTAAAAAAATGTGCCCCCAAGCGGAGTTCCTCTAGGAACCTGTCACCAGGCCTAGGGTGTCAGGGTATCCCTTCCCTACCCCCTATGTCTTTCTGTGTTTTTTAAGGACTCTAGACTGAGTCCTGCGTCTTAAGATGGCTCCAACCGCTTCCCAGTTCATGTGCTTAGGGCCAATCAAATTTCAGCAAGAGATCTGTTAGGTACATAGATCCTCCATGGTGTGATATATACTAGGTTTTTTTAACCTTAATTTCTCCAAAACTACTGAATGGATTTACACCAAAACAGAACTATTGGCTAAGCCAAAGGTTGCGCCTATTTAAGAGCTATTGGCTTTGCCAATATGTTTTAGCCATGTTGTAGACCAGCAAAGTGGCTGCTGCTCAGCATGGCTAAACGATATAGGCACAGAGAAGAGTCGTGTGCAGTGTCATAGAGAGTAATGGCTATGATTGGAGTAGAGTGGAGCGGCAAAGAGTGTCTTGTATTGGAGTGGCACAGAGTGGAGTCGGGCAGTCTTGTGTACAGTGGAGTGGCGCAGAGTGGACTGGTGTACAGTGGACTGGTGTAGAGCAGTAGGTCCCAACCAGTTGATTTCTGCGGACCCCCAGTTTATCTTTACTGGAACCCAGGGAATGCCATTGAATCATTATTGGAATCCAGGGACCTGCCACTGAGTCATTACTGGAAGCTGTGGATCCCGCTTAAACATTGTGAATGATTTGAAACGCAAAACAATACACAAAAAATACAGAAACAAGCATTCATCAAACACATACACAAATGATAACACATTTTATTTAATTTGCAAAGAAATATAAAGAAAAAATAATGTTAATTCGAAGGTTGGAGCTTTTTTTAATTAAATTAAGGCCACATATCGTCCATACTGTATTCTGTTTGGTGCACCTGGACTGCTCCCACAAATCAATCTGAGGATGCTAATTTAATTTTTAGCCTCCAATTTCAAAATCTTTGACAATTACAGCATGTTTTTATAAATTTCAGTTGTTCATTGAGCCACTTTATTTATATACAGTTTACTAATCTGTTGATATGATTTAATTTTCTAAGCAGTCGTGGGCCCCTTGAATAGGCCTCGCAGACCCCACAGGGGTCCCACGACGACAGATTGGGAACCACTGGCATAGGGTGTTGCAGAGTAACATGGTGTAGAGTGCACTGACGTAGAATGTAGTGCCATAGAATTCAGTGGTGTACAATGCAGCGTCGTAGACTGCAGTGGTGCTAATTAGAGTGTTGCACTGTAAAGTGCAGTGGTGCAAAGTTGAATGGCGCTGTATACAGTAGAGTGGTGTAGAGAACAGTAGCATGGAGTGCAGAGGTGCACAGTACGGTAGAGTGGTACAGAGTGGTGCAGAGTAGAGTGGTGTTAAGTGGTGCAGGGTATAGTGGCATAGAGTGGTGCAGAGTAGAGTATAGTGCTGTAGAGTGCAGTGGCATAGAATGGAGTGCTGCAGAGTCCAGTGATGTAGTGTGGGGTGATGCAGAGAAGAGTGGTGTAGAGTGCAGTAGTATAGAGTGCACTGATAGAATGCAGTAGTGCACAGTAGAGTGGTGTAGAGTGCAGTGTTGCAGACTAGAGTGTCGTAGAGTGCATTGATGTAGTGGGGCTAGAGTGCAGAGGCATAGAATGCAGTAGCGTAGATTGCAGTGGTGTAGAGTGGCATTGAGTAGAGTGGTGCAGAGTAGAGTGCAATGGTGTAGAGTGCGGTGGCATAAAGTGCAGTGACGTAGAGTGGTACAGAGTAGCATGGAGTGGCGCAGAGTTTAGTGGACTGGTGAAGAGTGCATTGGAGTAGAGTATTGCAGAGTATAGTGGTGTAGAGTGCAGCAGCACAGAATTCAGCAGCATATGATACAGTGTAATAGAATGAAGTCACATAAATTTGAGTGGCACATAGTAAAGTGCAGTGACAGAGTGCAGTGGTGCAAAGTAGACTGGGGCAGAGTTGAGTGGCATAGAATGCAGTGGCGTAGAATACAGTAGTGTAGAGTGCAGCAGTGTAGAGTAGGGTGGTGCAGTGTAGAGTGGCATAGAGTGCAGTGGAATTGACTGCAGTAGTGAAGAGTGGCATAGAGTTCAATGGCAGAGAGTGCAGTGTTGCAGAGTAGGGTGGTGTAGAGGGTAGTGCTGTAGAGTGCAGAGGTGTAGAGTGGCATAGAGTGCAGTGGTGTAGATTAGAGTGGCACTGAGTACAGTGATGCACAGTAGAGTAGACTGACAAGGTGCAGTGCGAGTACAGTGGCATAGAGCGCATTGGCATTGGGTGGAGTGGCACAGAATGAAGTTTAGTGAAACAGAGAGCAGTAGGGTAGAAAGCAGTGGAGTAGAATAGATTGTTTCACCGAGAGTGAAATGTTGCAGAGTAGAGTGAAGTGGCGTAGTGTGGAGGGAGGCAGGGCAGAGAGCAGTAGCATAGAGTAATGGCATGAAAAGTTGTAGAGTGCAGTAACACAGAGTGCAGTGGTGCAGATGAGATTAGAAAGTCATATAGTGGATTGTCATAGAGTTTAGGGGTGTAGAATGGAGTGGTACAGAGTAGAGTGTTTTGGCATAGAGTGTATTGACATAGAGTGCACTGTTTGCAGAGTGGCATAGGGAGGAGTTGTGCAGAGTAGAGTAAAGTGGCTCAGACTGGGTGTGTAGATTGCAGTGGCGAAGAGTGCAGTAATGTAGAATAGAGTGCATTAGAATAAAGTATTGCAGAGTAGAGAGGCGTTGAGTGAAGTGACGTAGAGTGGACTGGTGTAGAGTGCAGTGGCGTAGTGTAAAGTTGAGTGGTGCAGAGTAGAGTACAGTGGAGTTGATAGGTACAGAGTAGAGTGGAGTGGTTTAGAGTGGAGTATGCATGGTGCAGTAGCATACTGCCATTACATACAACATATTTTTAATTGAAATGGCCATTACATTTCGAGCTAAAAAGCACTCTGTCTGGACCAAGACCTAGCTTCTGCCAAATATGGTGTATATCCATTCAGCGGATTAGGGTGTAGCTGTGTCTAAAGTTCCTATGGAAAAAATGAATGAGGAAAATGTGTTTTGGCACCCCCCCTTTTTTTGGCTCTGCTTGACAGATGCCTCTTGAACCTTTCCACGAGCAAGCTAGACAAAAAGTAGTACTTTTTTCTGAAAGGTTTGTGGATATTTGTCAAGCAGCGCCAAAGTTATTGGCAACACAAAAATGGCATTTCCTACGGAAACACAATCCTAACTATAGCTACCTAGTGGCAACCGCCCCACTGGGATATATATATATATATATATATATATATATATATATATATATATATATATATATATATTCACTTAAAAAGTCAAAGGCTACAGGGACGTTATAGTAAGGTTCTGAATTTACTCGCACAAAACTAGAGAAATTCAGCAGTTATAGTTAAGAGTCATTTAAAAAAACCATAACTTGTGGCCTAAGGTAACTATAATTCACGCCCTAGCCATGCACAATTTTGTCTTCAATAATTTGACTTATAATGCTTCATTGATATTTTTATTCATGTTATAAAAGTTGTCATAAGAGCTGTAATATCTGGGGTAATTAGCAGAGCATGGCGTGGGCGGAAGTTATAGTTACCTTAGGCTGTAAGTTAAAGTTATTTGAAATAACTAACTATAAATGCTAAATTTCTCTGGTTTTGTGTGAGTTAATTGAGAACCTAACTATAACACCCCTGTAGTTTTTGGTTCTATTTCCTAACTATAATGTCCCTGTAACCTTTGTTTTTTTTCATTCAATTTCTATGTTTTCTTCAACATAAAGTAATTTTCATTACTATACATTAATCCTGCTGCCAGGCCCTTTGGCTAACCTCCTACACCACCCAACCCAACGGTGGGGGCTGGCCGCAGTGCCTGGCCTGTGGCCAGCTCCTGACGCCAATCCCACTAATCACCCAACCCCGTTGCGCACAGCCTTTGGCCGCGCAAGGCAGGAATTGGCCGCAGGGCCTGTCTCTCTGGGTATGGGAATAGGTGCGAGAAGGTGTCTCTGGGTGTGAGAGTGGCTGTGAGAGTGTCTGGGTGTGAGGGTGGGTTTGAGAGAGTCTATATGGGTGTGGGAGCGGGTGTCAGGTGAACTGGTTGCACTCCAGTAGATGAAAGATGCATTCACCTCCACAAAGGATTTCAGATCATTTTCCAATATGGAATCGCGGAGTAAACGCGCTTGCTTTGCCTTCGCCAAGCCCAGGAGTTAGGCTGATTTGTCCTTTCCAGAACTGGAGCTTCAACTGGAGCACCTGCTACATTTATATTTGTAAGTGCTTTTTGTTGAGATCTAATATCTGTGTAATGAGCATCATGGACAGAACTGAAGCTCACCTGCTCGTTTATTCCACAAGAGTCCACAGTTTTGCACAAAATGACTATGCAACCAGAGAACTTTCTACTGGTTAGTTAGTGAGTGCTACCTCGTTGGGTGAATGGCCAGTGCGGAGGAGGGGGCCACGTACCCCCCCTGCCCCCCAGGGTCCAGCCTTCATTAAATAGAGGAGGGGGGCCTCGCAGCCACCCCGCTCCAGCTGATTTCAGCCACGGGGACCCCATCCACCGGGGCCTGGCCTTAAAAATATTTTTTGGGGGGGAGCGGTGCTGTGTGCCCCCCTCCCCGGGCTGATTTCAGCCCTGGGGAGTCTATCCCCCGGGGCCCAGCCATGTCACCTGTGTGCCCTCCAGGATATCCAGTCACCACCGTTAGGGACCGCAGAGGGAGTCTCAAGGCCCCAATGGTCCGAGCCGGCACCCTGTCTCCAGCGGGAGCCAGCATTGCTGTCACAGACAGGGAGCGGCTAAACTTGCAGCTGGCCCTCTGCCCTACAATTCTTTAAAGCCCCAGGAAGGTGGTGGTCCCACTCGGTCCCCCGCACACATAATTTGTTTTGCCCCAGGGCATTGGCAGTTCCCGGGGTAACATGGGGGGCAACCCCCATTAAAATGGGAAAGCCCCCAGAACTTGGCCCACCCGTGGGCCTCACAGAAACAAGAGTGGGAGCCCAGACTTTCTTCTTTTTTAAATTTTCACTGGATCAGCCGCAAATCGTGGCGAAAATGTAAATAAATGCTTATTAGCTGTTGGGGGGGAGGTGCCTCTGGGACACCAGCACCAGAGCTATGGTGTCAGGGTGTCCCTACCCTGGCCCCTTTTATTTTTTTAACATCTTTTTTTCTGGAACGTAGCTTAACCCTTTATATACAAATTTGGATTTTCTTTAATTTATCCAAAATGACTGAATGGATTTAAACCAAATCACAAAAAGCTTGCTTTCTGTACCAGGCCCTAGCTTTCTGCAAACATTTGTGTAATTCAGTCCAGTAGTCCTGGGGCTATCTCTGATCAAAATCCCTATTGAAAAAATGAATGGGGAAAACCGTTTTGGGTCCCCCTCTTTCTTCGCCTCCCCCCTTGAACTTTCAATTTTTAATAATCTAACAGACTCGTTTCGGCATCCTCACCGTTTTCAAAGTTGGTGGTACAAAACAGCATCAGTAGCAAGTTTTTAAATGCGTCATGAATCATTTCCGTTGGAAACAACGGACTAATCATTGTGCCTGCATTTCTTAGCCAACACACCGCCACCATTACATGTAGTGGTTGACTAGTTAATTCAGTGTTAGTACATGCAAATTCATTAGTTCTTCACTAGCTGTCATAAACTGTGTGCTGGCTAATTACATGTATTTCTGCCATCCTTGCCCAAAGGGGATGATTATTGATTTAAATTGTATTCTGCCTCATTGTTCAGCCGCCTTGTATCACGCACTTCATACCTGCAAGCGCTTGTTTTGTGACTGACGTCTGGTCATTTTAGTAATGTCCCAATACCGTATCGGCAAGTAGGGCACTGGATTCTGGCTTGCGATGGTTCTGGCATCGTCATTTAAGTCTTACATCCAATTACAACTTAAGCCATGTAAAACGTCTTTTACAAGTGGGCGTTCATTCACAGTAGTGGCCTCGCGTGGTTTAAATCAACAACAACACTCCTCACAAAGAACATGGAGCACTCACAGATTTCCAAACTTACAATATTTAATTATGCAAAAGACGCCTTTCAG